>NC_139395.1:43361250-45824375 GCF_054392235.1 Sus scrofa | reverse complement strand
CTGAGCGACCTGGCTTCCGGTCCCGCCCTCCACCCAACCTGCTGACCTTCTGGGAGAAGGTAAACCAGATTTTCCCCAGCTGCCCCTCCCTCTCCCGCCCTGGGAAACGGAAGATGTCTTACACCTGCATGGGAGGCCCTCCTATCCTCCATGGAGCTATTCCCGCCGCACAGAACTTCAAGGTGCGGGCCAGGGGCCCAGTCTCCACTGGGTAAAGGGGGACAGCAGGCAGCCACTTTATACAGCCCCTCTTCATGGTCCCCCGGAGAAGCCTGGCCCGGCACAGGCCATTATCCATGTCCCCCACCCTGTCCCACTTTTCAGGAGCCTCCCGCAGGACACTCCCTCAGGCCATGAGGAGGAAGGAACCAAGATGCTTCCTGCGTCTTGCTTGGGCCTACCTGGGCAACTGGAAACCTCGCAGACCTGCGGGAGTGGGACAGCTCCGTCCACCCCATGGGCAGGTGTGCCGCCTTTAAAAAGAATACTTTTAGGAGTTCCCGTTTGGGCGCAGAGGAGCCAAATCCAGCTAGTTTCCCTGAGGATGCAGGTTCCATTCCTGGCCTCGCTCAGGGGGTCCAGGATCGGGCATTGCCGTGAGCTGTGGGTGTAGGCTGCAGATCGCCTCGGATCCCACGTTGCTATGGCTGTGACATAGGCCAGCCGCTGTAGCTCTGATCTGACCCCTTGCCTGGGAACTTCCACATGTGGGCGGCGCAGCCCTAAGAACAAAAACAAAAAAAGAAGAAGAAGAAGAATTTTACTTATCCACCATAAATAAAATAACAACTATATTGGGCTATAGTAGTACAGTATAATAGTACTGCCTTTTCTTTCTTTCTTTCTTTTTCTTTTTTCTTTTTTGCTTTTAGGGCCACACCCTCAGCCTCTGGAAGTTACCAGGCTAGGGGTGGAATTGGAGCTACCGCCACTGGCCTGCACCACAGCCATAGCAACGCGGGATCTGAGCCGCATCTCTGACCTACACCACAGCTCACTGGCAACACTGAATTCTTGACCTACCGAGGGAGGCCAAGGATCAAACCTGCATCCTCATGGATACCCGTCGGCTTTGCTTCCACTGCCCTACAACGTAGGGAAGTCCACCTACGATTTTCAGGTGAACAGGTGTAACCATACCATAACACACATGATGCTCACAAATATCATGCTATATGGAGAAACTGGCCAAAAGGAATATTTAGGTTCTACTTGTATCACCTGTAAATTTCAAGATCTAGCAATGCTAATCTAAGGAGTTCAAAGTCAGGGTCATGGTTATGTGGAAGGGGTTGCAAGCGGAAAAGGGGCAGGGAGGTTCCTGAGTGCTGGTTACACAACTGTGTTTATACAGCAAAATCTCAGCAAGCTGTACACTTAACGATGAGTGCACCTTATTGGTATACATTTAATATTTCACCTAGAACTTTTATGCGTAGGAAAATTTCACATTTAATATTGAGGGGAAAGGGCAAATTGCAGAGTAACTCATGCAGTTTGATTCCATATGGAAAGCGTCAATCAATATAAAACAAGACACCGTATTTCTTCACGTTCATAAATGCATATAAATATCTAGAAAGATCAGAGCAGGGAGTTCTCTTGTGGCACAGCAGGTGAAGGATCCACAGTGTTGTCATTGCAGCAGCTCAGGTAACTGCTGTGGTACACGTTCAGTCCCTGGTCCAAGAACTTCCACGCCGGGTGGGCATGGCCGAAAAAAGAGATCAGAGCAGATACACACCAAGTTGATGAACGGAGGTTATTTGTGATGGGGGTGAGTAGGGCTTAGAGTCGCGTGGTCAAAAGGGCTTCAGCTGTCCTAGGATTGTTTATGAACTTTTCATAAAGAGCATGATGTCTTCTTTTTTTTTGGTTCCTTCTTAGGGCCGCACTTGTAGCATATGGAAGTTCCCAGGCTAGAGGTCAAATGGGAGCTATAGCGGCCGGCCTTTGCCACTGGCACAGCGATGCCAGATCCTTAACCCACTGAGCAAGGCCACATCCTCATAGGAGACGGGTTTGATTCTGCTGAGCCACAACCAGAACTCCAAGCGTATGTCTTTCTAAGAACAATTGTAATAAAAGAAGATGAAGGGAAGGAAGGAAGGAAGGAAGAGGGGCAGAAGGAGGCAGTCATGAGCGGACGACTTGGGGCCCAGGCACCCTTTGCTGGTGTTGTTACTATGACAACCCCAGAGACTCGGGTTTTACCTTGGTGATGGGAAGGGCCCCAGGGCTGCCCCAGAGCCCTTTTCAATCTCCCTGCTGCCTTCCCTCCAAGCCATCCTAGAAGGAACAGTGGCCTCACCCATCTCTGTGGTTACAGCACCACACACACACACACACACACACACACGAGTTCTCCCAGAGTTAAGGACTCAGGGTCAGGAAGTGGGAAGACAGGAGACAATGAAATTGAAGCCTGGAGGAAGTTGGTTTCACAAGAATTTATTTGACAGATGCGGGCCTGGGCAAAGCAGATGCTTAGGTCTCCTTGCTGGGATTTTAATGTGCCGAAAGGCCTTCTGGGTGAGTTGCCTGCAAATCCTTCACCGTCTACCAGGGAACCTTGGTGGACCGAATGGTGCGGGCCGGAAAGGTGGAGGCGGAAAAATTGGGGGACGGAAACCTGGCCCTGGGAAAATTGGGGGAGGGAAAGCCTGCCGTCGCAACCGTCATCCTCGTCCGACACAGACGCAGAACCTACGCCTACAATAGCACAGGCGACCTCCCCTGACACCTTGAACCTGTGACCAAGAGAAACAGGTTTCGGGTGGGGTCTGGCCAAGGGTCAAGACAAGAACCCTCCCTCCAGACTAGAAAAATCCCTGAATGGGGAAACAGTAAGAGGCTTGGGTCCCTGGTCCACCTCTGGCTGTGACCTTTGGAGCACGTGGTGGAATCCCCCACAGACACATAAGTGGACTCAGGCCCAGAGATGGCTGGGGCCTTGCCAGGGTCCCAAACCCAGCCCCGCAAAGCTGGCCAGGAGCAGGGCCTGCAAGTCCATTAGTCCGGTCACTGCCTCTCAGCCGACAGCACAGGAAGAACCCGCTGGGATCTTGGGAGAAGAGACAAGGCTGGGCCCCACCCAAGAGTGTGATTCAGAGGGTCGGGGTGGGGCCTGAAATGTGCCTTTCTGACAAATACGAGGGGGGGACCCCATTGAGGGAACCGCGGCCCTAAGGATGACAGAGCCAGACCTGGAGCCCTGGGGCCGAGGTGAGGGAAGGGCCGGGGTAGGAGGGCCTTTCCACGCCCTGGATGGGGCAGCGGGTAACACTCCCAAGGAGTTCCCCACACCAACCCATTAGCAACTTGACACCAATAAGGGGCCACTCACCTCATTGCAGGTGATGTCGAGCGGGTCCTTGATCTGATCCAGGGTGACTGTCCCCACACACTGTTTCACCCGCTAGAAGGGGAGACTCAAGGTCAAACTGGGACCCCCCCTCCTCCATCCATGAGCTCCCAGCCTCACCCCAGGGCCTGGACATCTTCCCCAGCAGGCTCTCCTGTTCAGCTCCTTGGGAAGCATCCGCCAGCGCCCCCAGCCCCCAGCCTCACCCCGTTCTCCTTGAAGTCACACAGCTCCGGGGGCTGCCGGGTCGGCCTGGGACACACAGTCTCCTTCACCGTGAAGCTCACAGGTTTTGGGGTGCCCGGGTCCTCGTCCTGGTCAAGGATCAAAGTGGGGAGATGGGACTCGGGCTCAGGCTTCCCCCTCGGATCTGTCACCCCCTCCCCGCCCCCCACCTAGACAGCAGCCTCTGCAGCCCCTGCTGGGAGCCTGGCCCTGGGCTTGGTGCTGGGTGCACAGGGGAGGGGACAGAGCCCGCTCCTGCCTCACAGGCTGTGCAGGGCCCTGAGCCCACAGCCCAGAGGCTAAGGCGGGAAGCTCTCACGCGGGCAGGGCACCCAGCTCTGGGAAGGTTTCCTGGCAGAGGGGGTCCCCCTTAGAGGGACAAGTGCCTTCCTGGCAGGAGGGACAGCCTGAGCAGGGGGAGGGACAGGGAGCCCCGGGGCGGGTGGGGGACAGCCCCCGCCCCCCAGCCCCTCCTGAGCCCCTGCCCGACTCACGGCCTTGGGCGGCTGGTCCAGCTCCAGGAGGCGGTAGAGATTAGCTTCCGAGGACTGCTCGTTGAGGCGATCCACAGCACGAAGCACGGCCTCCCTGTAGCTGAGGGCCTGGGCGCTGGCCGAGGGCACCACGAGTCCCAGCAGCAGAAGCCACAGTGACCAGCGCCCCAGGCACAGGCTGGCCCTCTGGGTCTCCATGGTGCCCAGGTGAGCCTCCTCCCAGCCTGCGGGACCCTCCTTTATGCCCAGCCTGGGTCTGGGACTTCCTGAGCGGCCCCATCCCTGGCTGCCTCCCAGGATGCTGGCTGGACTTGCCTCAGCCCTGGCTCTTGCCTCAGGGGATTGCTGGGCAGTGGGGAAGGATGGGCGCCTGTGCAAGGTGAAGAAGTGGTTTCTCCATCGCCCTGACAGTGTCCTGGCCTCTCCTGGGCCCCACGGGCAGTGTCACAGGCAGGGTTGCTCAGGCGGGTTGAGTCCTTGGGTGAGGGAGGGACAGGCACAGTCTCACTCCCCCGCCTTCTCCCCACTATGGCATCTTCAGGAATCAGGGTCCAGGAGTGTAGTCAGCACTCAGTCTCCAGCTCCCTACAATGCTTGGTACTCAGTAGACACTCAGTAATGTCTGATGCGCAGATAAGAGGACCCTACCGCATCTGGCATCTTGCTTGCTCGCCCCGCCCGAGCCTCGGCCGTTAGCCCCACATCTTCCTGTTTCCTGACCCAGTCCTCAGCAAGTCAGGGGCTCCGCTCCATGTGTCCCCTCTCCTAGATTCTCTTCTACCTTCCTCATCTGAAAACGCTCACATCCCCAGCTTTCCTGAGACGGGGCCCATTGACCTTTTCTCCCTCACCCCGCCTTAGGAAGGATCATCTCAAACAGTGAGACCTCTTGCTCTGTCTCACACTCAGGGCCACAGCAGCCTGGCCACCATCATGAGTCCAGAAGATTCTGTCAGGCATTGTCTGTCTCCACGGGCACTGGGGATGCTCTGTCCTCCTGAAACCGCCCCCTGCAGTATCCTCCCCCGATGCCGGCCCACTGAGTCACCTCCCGCCTCCTGTGTGACTCCTGTTCTGTCTGCCCAAGGACCCTCCTCTTAACACACAGAGCTCACTCAGGTGCAGGGGGGGCTGCTTCTCCTCCCAGTCCTAAGACACATTCCTGGGGACATCCCTTCTCAAGATACCCGTTATCGTGGACACACATCCCTGGTCTGTGTCTCTGAGTTCAGGACTCCCATGAACACCCCCGGCTGTCCACACTCTGCTGTCTGGCGGCTGTTGGCTGGGCGCCAACCCAGGAGCCCTGAGCTGAAAGCCTGGGGAGACCCCACCTGCGCCCACTTCTTCCTCCTGAGGACACTCCCTCTGACCTCCCCACCGCCTCTGCCCTGCCCCTACCACCACCGTCTCCCTCTCGCGTGCCCACACACTCCAGACTCCACCTTCCCTGGGTTCCTGTCTCTCCCGGGACCACGGTCCACCCTCCACACCAATTCTAGGGGCTCCTTCAGGCCACTGACGTGGCCATTTCAGCCCCTGCCTTGAGCCCACACACCCCTGCCTGGCACTGGGGCCTGCATTCTCGAATCTCACCTTTGTCCCCACTTCCAGCTCTCAAACCCTACACACTGCTGTCACAGACACCCCGGCCACTCAAGCCTCTGTGTCCTCCTGCTCCTGTCCCAATGGCTCTGCACCTGATCCCTCGGCTTGCCCTGCCCTTCCACCCGAGGAAGCCTTCCCTGACCTCCAGCCACACAAGGTGCCCCCTCGTCTTGGCTCCCACAGCCTCAGGCCTTCTCTTCTGATTTGACCCCAAAAGACTCCTGGTCACTGCTCTGGTGAAGACACTGGGCTGGGGTGGCCAGTGTCGGGGGCAGAGACAGCACAGCTGGGAGAGCGAACGGGCCAAGGCAAATTCTTGTACAGTTCTCCAGAGGAATGGCATTGTGACTGTGAGGCCTGGAGTAGCTCTTTGGACTCAGCTGGGCTCTAGGCCCCGGGGACTTGCCCAGGGCACATGGGAAGTGGCAGCCAGGATGACTGGTGCTGACTGAGCCTTGGAGAAGGAAGGCGAGGTGGGCTTCTGAACAACCTGGCTTCACAGTCCAGGTATTGCCCCAGGGGCCTCTTGGTCAAGCTGTAGCCTTTCCCAAGTCAAAGGAGGAAAAGGAGGTGGTTACAGTAGAAAGCAATTAGCAATACCCACGCTTACTGAGTACCTGGTAAGCCTGAAATGCTCCTTGGGCTTTCCTGCCTCTGCACCTTTGAATTTCCCAAACCTTAGGACTGAGCTTCCCTTCCCCATCCCCCCATGGGGAGAGGAGACTGTTCAAGGACAAGGTCTGATAAAGGAGTCAACCGAGGGAAAGAACGTGGAACCGGCTGGCCCATAAGCGAAGCTCCCTAAACAGGAGTGGTGATGATCACCCAGAATGAGCTGCCCCCAGGCATTCTGGAGTCGGGCAGGGTGAGTTTGAATCCTCGCTTTGCCTCTCACCAGCTGTGACTCCCTTGCAAAGACTCTGCTCTGGGGGACCCTCGGCAGCCAGTGAGCGTGAAGCCAACTCAAATGGCCTCAGACGCAGCTGAGAAGGCCGTGAGGGGAGCAGGAGCTCAAGCCGGTAGATGGACACCTGGGAAGAGGCTCCTTATCCCCCTGTTCCCTTAGCCCGGTTCTTGCTTCAGGAGACAGAGAAGCGTGACCGAACCCAGCACTATGTGAAAAAGACCACACACACCACGACGAAGTGGGATTCATCCCAGGTTCACAAGGATGCTTCAACACAACGCAAATCGGTCAACATCGACCACCACATTAACAAAAGAAAAGTCAAAGACCACGTGATCATCTCAATAGATGCAGAAAAAGCGTGTGACAAAGTCCAACATCCACTCGTGATACACACTCTGACAAAGTGGGTGTGGAGGGAACATACCTTAACGTAATCAAAGCCATTGATGACACACCCACAGCAAATACAGTACTCAATGGAGAAAAGCTGAAAGCCTTCCCACTAACATCTGGAACAAGACAAGGATACCCAGCCTCACCACTGTTGTGTTCACCGGAGTATTGGAAGTCCTAACCACAGCAATCAGACAAACAAAAGACATAAAAAGGATCCAGATTGGAAGAGAAGTGGTAAAATTGTCACTGTGTGCAGATGACATGATACCATACCCAGAAAACCCTAAGGACTCCACACAACAACTCCTCAAACGGATCCATGAAGTCAGCAAAGGAGCAGGATACAAGGTTAACACTCACAGAAATCAGGAGGTCCCGTCACGGCCCAGCGGAGAGGAATCCGACGAGGAACCATGAGGTTTCGGGTTCGATGTCTGGCTTCACTCAGTGGGTTAAGGCGCTGGTGTTGCTGTGAGCTGTGTGGTGTAGGTCCAATTAGACCCCTAGCCTGGGAACCTCCATATGCCGAGGGTGGGGCCCTAAAAAGCAAAAGATAGAAAGACAGAAAGACAGAAAGACAGGAAGGAAGGAAGGAAAGAGAGAAAGAGAGAGAGAGAAATCAGTTGCATTTCTGTATACTAACAATGCAATATTAGAGAAGGAATACAAAAATACAACACCTTTTACAATCACACCCAAAAACATTAAGTACCTGGGAATAAACCTGACCGCGGAGATGAAAGTCTTATCTGCTGAGACCTGTAACACCTCAATCAAGGAAATTAAAGAGGATGCCAAGAAATGGAAGGATAGTCCATGCTCCTGGGCTGGAAAAATGCATATCGTATAATGGCCACACCAGCCAAAGCACTCTACAGATTCAATGGAATCCCTATCCAATTCCCCATGACATTGTTCACAGAACTAGAACAAACAATCCAAATACTTATATGGAACCACAAAAGACCCAGAATTGCCAAAGCAATGCTGAGGAACAAAAACCAAGCAGGAGGCATCACTCTCCCGGACTTTGGGCAATATTGCAGAGCCACAGCAATCAAGAGAGTGTGGTACCAGTACGAAAACAGACATACAGACCAGTGGAACAGAATCGAGAACCCAGACACCTACCGTCAATTAGTCTTTGCCAAAGGCGGCAAGAATATCAAAAGGGGGAAAAGACAGTCTTTTCAGCCAGTGGTGCTGGGAAAACTGGACAGTCGCGTGTAAATAAGTGAAACTGGAACACACCCTCACACCACGCACGAAAATAAACGCCACATGGCTTAAAGACTTAAACATAAAGCAAGACACCATCAAACTCCTAGGAGGGAACAAAGGCAAACATTCTCTGACATCTACCTTACAAACGTTTTCTTAGGTCAGTCTCCCAAGGCAACAGAAATAAAAGCAAAAATAAACCTATGCGACCTAATCAAACTGACACCCTTTGGCACAGCAAAGGAAACCATTAAAAAAAGAGAGAGAGAGAAACAAAAAGACCACGTACAGAATGGGAGAAAGGAGTTTCAAACGGTGCAACGGACAAGGGCTTCCTCTCTAAACTATGCAAGCAACTTATACAACGCGACAGCAAAAAAAGCCAACAACCCAACTGAAAAATGGGCAAAAGACCTGAACAGACATTTCTCCAAAGAAGACTTACAGATGCCCAACAGGCACAGGAAAAGATGCTCCCCATCTCGGATTATTAGAGAAATGCACATCAAAACTCCCATGAGGTACCACACCTCCCACCAGTCGGAATGGCCGTCATTAACAAATCCACAAATAACAAATGCTGGAGAGGGTGTGCAGAAGAGGGAACCCTCCCACACTGTTGGTGGGAATGTACCTTGGTACAGCCACTGTGGACAACAGTATGGCGGTGCCCCCGAAAACTTACCGCAGAACCACCACATCATCCAGCAATCCCACTCTTGCACATGCGTCCGGACAAACTTTTCCTCGAAAAAGACACATGCACCCGTATGTTCACTGCAGCGCTACTCACACTAGCCAAGACATGGAAACAACCTAAAGGTCCATCGACAGATGAGTGGATTAAGAAGACGTGGTATATGTACACAATGGAATACTACTGAGCCATAAAAAAGAACGAAATCAGGCCATTTGCAGCAACACGGAAGCAACTAGAGACTCTCATGCTAGATGAGGTAAGTCAGAAAGAGAAAGACAGTACCACATGATATCACTTATATCTGGACTCTAATCTTCAGCACAAATGAACCTTTCCGCAGGAAAGACACTCATGGACTTGGAGAACATGCTTGTGGCTGCACAGGAGGAGGGGGAAGGGAGTGGGATGGACTGGGAATTGGGGGTCAATGGATGCAACCTATTGCCTTTGCAATGAATAAGCATGGAGATCCTGCTGTGTAGCCCTGGGACCTGTATCTAGTCACTCATGGTGGAGCATGAAGGGGGATGACATGAGACAAAGAATGTATACACGTATGTGGGACTGGGTCTCTTTGCCGTACTGTAGAAAACTGACAAAACCCTGTAAACCAGCTACGACGGGAAAAAACCATTTAAAAAATATTCTTAAGAATACAGGTGGATGACGATCTTACAAAAAAGAGAGAGAGGGAGGGAGAGAGAGAGAGACTCAGACAGAGTGTTAAGGCACGAGTAAGGAATGGGGTCAGGAGTGGGAGGATCTGCAGCCACAGTGGCTGTGCCCTGAGATGATCAGGCTAGGCCCTGGGCACTCTCCCAGTGGCAGCTTCTAACCCACAGAGAGCAATGGTCCTGCGGAGGCTAGGCCTGAAAGAGTGTTGTCACCACCTGGCCCCCAGCCTGGGCTCCGCCTTTCCCAGTGCCCCTCCAGCTTCCCTACCGGTCTGGTTCTGACAGACATCCTTTCCCACCACGCTCTGCACTTAAAAAAAAAAGGTCCCAGTCGGACAAAGCACAGCCTCAGCCGTGTGTGGCCCCGCGTCCTCAGGCCAGTCCCAGAGCCCCGGGCTTCCAGGCATCAAAGCAAAGTGGTCAAGACAAGGAGCAGGGCCAGGGCTGAGCGACCTGGCTTCCGGTCCCGCCCTCCACCCAACCTGCTGACCTTCTGGGAGAAGGTAAACCAGATTTTCCCCAGCTGCCCCTCCCTCTCCCGCCCTGGGAAACGGAAGATGTCTTACACCTGCATGGGAGGCCCTCCTATCCTCCATGGAGCTATTCCCGCCGCACAGAACTTCAAGGTGCGGGCCAGGGGCCCAGTCTCCACTGGGTAAAGGGGGACAGCAGGCAGCCACTTTATACAGCCCCTCTTCATGGTCCCCCGGAGAAGCCTGGCCCGGCACAGGCCATTATCCATGTCCCCCACCCTGTCCCACTTTTCAGGAGCCTCCCGCAGGACACTCCCTCAGGCCATGAGGAGGAAGGAACCAAGATGCTTCCTGCGTCTTGCTTGGGCCTACCTGGGCAACTGGAAACCTCGCAGACCTGCGGGAGTGGGACAGCTCCGTCCACCCCATGGGCAGGTGTGCCGCCTTTAAAAAGAATACTTTTAGGAGTTCCCGTTTGGGCGCAGAGGAGCCAAATCCAGCTAGTTTCCCTGAGGATGCAGGTTCCATTCCTGGCCTCGCTCAGGGGGGTCCCGGATCGGGCATTGCCGTGAGCTGTGGGTGTAGGCTGCAGATCGCCTCGGATCCCACGTTGCTATGGCTGTGACATAGGCCAGCCGCTGTAGCTCTGATCTGACCCCTTGCCTGGGAACTTCCACATGTGGGCGGCGCAGCCCTAAGAACAACAACAAAAAAAGAAGAAGAAGAAGAATTTTACTTATCCACCATAAATAAAATAACAACTATATTGGGCTATAGTAGTACAGTATAATAGTACTGCCTTTTCTTTCTTTCTTTCTTTTTCTTTTTTCTTTTTTGCTTTTAGGGCCACACCCTCAGCCTCTGGAAGTTACCAGGCTAGGGGTGGAATTGGAGCTACCGCCACTGGCCTGCACCACAGCCATAGCAACGCGGGATCTGAGCCGCATCTCTGACCTACACCACAGCTCACTGGCAACACTGAATTCTTGACCTACCGAGGGAGGCCAAGGATCAAACCTGCATCCTCATGGATACCCGTCGGCTTTGCTTCCACTGCCCTACAACGTAGGGAAGTCCACCTACGATTTTCAGGTGAACAGGTGTAATCATACCATAACACACATGATGCTCACAAATATCATGCTATATGGAGAAACTGGCCAAAAGGAATATTTAGGTTCTACTTGTATCACCTGTAAATTTCAAGATCTAGCACTGCTAATCTAAGGAGTTCAAAGTCAGGGTCATGGTTATGTGGAAGGGGTTGCAAGCGGAAAAGGGGCAGGGAGGTTCCTGAGTGCTGGTTACACAACTGTGTTTATACAGCAAAATCTCAGCAAGCTGTACACTTCCGATGAGTGCACCTTATTGGTATACATTTAATATTTCACCTAGAACTTTTATGCGTAGGAAAATTTCACATTTAATATTGAGGGGAAAGGGCAAATTGCAGAGTAACTCATGCAGTTTGATTCCATATGGAAAGCGTCAATCAATATAAAACAAGACACCGTATTTCTTCACGTTCATAAATGCATATAAATATCTAGAAAGATCAGAGCAGGGAGTTCTCTTGTGGCACAGCAGGTGAAGGATCCACAGTGTTGTCATTGCAGCAGCTCAGGTAACTGCTGTGGTACACGTTCAGTCCCTGGTCCAAGAACTTCCACGCCGGGTGGGCATGGCCGAAAAAAGAGATCAGAGCAGATACACACCAAGTTGATGAACGGAGGTTATTTGTGATGGGGGTGAGTAGGGCTTAGAGTCGCGTGGTCAAAAGGGCTTCAGCTGTCCTAGGATTGTTTATGAACTTTTCATAAAGAGCATGATGTCTTCTTTTTTTTTGGTTCCTTCTTAGGGCCGCACTTGTAGCATATGGAAGTTCCCAGGCTAGAGGTCAAATGGGAGCTATAGCGGCCGGCCTTTGCCACTGGCACAGCGATGCCAGATCCTTAACCCACTGAGCAAGGCCACATCCTCATAGGAGACGGGTTTGATTCTGCTGAGCCACAACCAGAACTCCAAGCGTATGTCTTTCTAAGAACAATTGTAATAAAAGAAGATGAAGGGAAGGAAGGAAGGAAGGAAGAGGGGCAGAAGGAGGCAGTCATGAGCGGACGACTTGGGGCCCAGGCACCCTTTGCTGGTGTTGTTACTATGACAACCCCAGAGACTCGGGTTTTACCTTGGTGATGGGAAGGGCCCCAGGGCCGCCCCAGAGCCCTTTTCAAACTCCCTGCTGCCTTCCCTCCAAGCCATCCTAGAAGGAACAGTGGCCTCACCCATCTCTGTGGTTACAGCACCACACACACACACCACACACACACACACACACACACACACACACACGAGTTCTCCCAGAGTTAAGGACTCAGGGTCAGGAAGTGGGAAGACAGGAGACAATGAAATTGAAGCCTGGAGGAAGTTGGTTTCACAAGAATTTATTTGACAGATGCGGGCCTGGGCAAAGCAGATGCTTAGGTCTCCTTGCTGGGATTTTAATGTGCCGAAAGGCCTTCTGGGTGAGTTGCCTGCAAATCCTTCACCGTCTACCAGGGAACCTTGGTGGACCGAATGGTGCGGGCCGGAAAGGTGGAGGCGGAAAAATTGGGGGACGGAAACCTGGCCCCGGGAAAATTGGGGGAGGGAAAGCCTGCCGTCGCAACCGTCATCCTCGTCCGACACAGACGCAGAACCTACGCCTACAATAGCACAGGCCACCTCCCCTGACACCTTGAACCTGTGACCAAGAGAAACAGGTTTCGGGTGGGGTCTGGCCAAGGGTCAAGACAAGAACCCTCCCTCCAGACTAGAAAAATCCCTGAATGGGGAAACAGTAAGAGGCTTGGGGCCCCGGTCCACCTCTGGCTGTGACCTTTGGAGCACGTGGTGGAATCCCCCACAGACACATAAGTGGACTCAGGCCCAGAGATGGCTGGGGCCTTGCCAGGGTCCCAAACCCAGCCCCGCAAAGCTGGCCAGGAGCAGGGCCTGCAAGTCCATTAGTCCGGTCACTGCCTCTCAGCCGACAGCACAGGAAGAACCCGCTGGGATCTTGGGAGAAGAGACAAGGCTGGGCCCCACCCAAGAGTGTGATTCAGAGGGTCGGGGTGGGGCCTGAAATGTGCCTTTCTGACAAATACGAGGGGGGGGACCCCATTGAGGGAACCGCGGCCCTAAGGATGACAGAGCCAGACCTGGAGCCCTGGGGCCGAGGTGAGGGAAGGGCCGGGGTAGGAGGGCCTTTCCACGCCCTGGATGGGGCAGCGGGTAACACTCCCAAGGAGTTCCCCACACCAACCCATTAGCAACTTGACACCAATAAGGGGCCACTCACCTCATTGCAGGTGATGTCGAGCGGGTCCTTGATCTGATCCAGGGTGACTGTCCCCACACACTGTTTCACCCGCTAGAAGGGGAGACTCAAGGTCAAACTGGGACCCCCCCTCCTCCATCCATGAGCTCCCAGCCTCACCCCAGGGCCTGGACATCTTCCCCAGCAGGCTCTCCTGTTCAGCTCCTTGGGAAGCATCCGCCAGCGCCCCCAGCCCCCAGCCTCACCCCGTTCTCCTTGAAGTCACACAGCTCCGGGGGCTGCCGGGTCGGCCTGGGACACACAGTCTCCTTCACCGTGAAGCTCACAGGTTTTGGGGTGCCCGGGTCCTCGTCCTGGTCAAGGATCAAAGTGGGGAGATGGGACTCGGGCTCAGGCTTCCCCCTCGGATCTGTCACCCCCTCCCCGCCCCCCACCTAGACAGCAGCCTCTGCAGCCCCTGCTGGGAGCCTGGCCCTGGGCTTGGTGCTGGGTGCACAGGGGAGGGGACAGAGCCCGCTCCTGCCTCACAGGCTGTGCAGGGCCCTGAGCCCACAGCCCAGAGGCTAAGGCGGGAAGCTCTCACGCGGGCAGGGCACCCAGCTCTGGGAAGGTTTCCTGGCAGAGGGGGTCCCCCTTAGAGGGACAAGTGCCTTCCTGGCAGGAGGGACAGCCTGAGCAGGGGGAGGGACAGGGAGCCCCGGGGCGGGTGGGGGACAGCCCCCGCCCCCCAGCCCCTCCTGAGCCCCTGCCCGACTCACGGCCTTGGGCGGCTGGTCCAGCTCCAGGAGGCGGTAGAGATTAGCTTCCGAGGACTGCTCGTTGAGGCGATCCACAGCACGAAGCACGGCCTCCCTGTAGCTGAGGGCCTGGGCGCTGGCCGAGGGCACCACGAGTCCCAGCAGCAGAAGCCACAGTGACCAGCGCCCCAGGCACAGGCTGGCCCTCTGGGTCTCCATGGTGCCCAGGTGAGCCTCCTCCCAGCCTGCGGGACCCTCCTTTATGCCCAGCCTGGGTCTGGGACTTCCTGAGCGGCCCCATCCCTGGCTGCCTCCCAGGATGCTGGCTGGACTTGCCTCAGCCCTGGCTCTTGCCTCAGGGGATTGCTGGGCAGTGGGGAAGGATGGGCGCCTGTGCAAGGTGAAGAAGTGGTTTCTCCATCGCCCTGACAGTGTCCTGGCCTCTCCTGGGCCCCACGGGCAGTGTCACAGGCAGGGTTGCTCAGGCGGGTTGAGTCCTTGGGTGAGGGAGGGACAGGCACAGTCTCACTCCCCCGCCTTCTCCCCACTATGGCATCTTCAGGAATCAGGGTCCAGGAGTGTAGTCAGCACTCAGTCTCCAGCTCCCTACAATGCTTGGTACTCAGTAGACACTCAGTAATGTCTGATGCGCAGATAAGAGGACCCTACCGCATCTGGCATCTTGCTTGCTCGCCCCGCCCGAGCCTCGGCCGTTAGCCCCACATCTTCCTGTTTCCTGACCCAGTCCTCAGCAAGTCAGGGGCTCCGCTCCATGTGTCCCCTCTCCTAGATTCTCTTCTACCTTCCTCATCTGAAAACGCTCACATCCCCAGCTTTCCTGAGACGGGGCCCATTGACCTTTTCTCCCTCACCCCGCCTTAGGAAGGATCATCTCAAACAGTGAGACCTCTTGCTCTGTCTCACACTCAGGGCCACAGCAGCCTGGCCACCATCATGAGTCCAGAAGATTCTGTCAGGCATTGTCTGTCTCCACGGGCACTGGGGATGCTCTGTCCTCCTGAAACCGCCCCCTGCAGTATCCTCCCCCGATGCCGGCCCACTGAGTCACCTCCCGCCTCCTGTGTGACTCCTGTTCTGTCTGCCCAAGGACCCTCCTCTTAACACACAGAGCTCACTCAGGTGCAGGGGGGGCTGCTTCTCCTCCCAGTCCTAAGACACATTCCTGGGGACATCCCTTCTCAAGATACCCGTTATCGTGGACACACATCCCTGGTCTGTGTCTCTGAGTTCAGGACTCCCATGAACACCCCCGGCTGTCCACACTCTGCTGTCTGGCGGCTGTTGGCTGGGCGCCAACCCAGGAGCCCTGAGCTGAAAGCCTGGGGAGACCCCACCTGCGCCCACTTCTTCCTCCTGAGGACACTCCCTCTGACCTCCCCACCGCCTCTGCCCTGCCCCTACCACCACCGTCTCCCTCTCGCGTGCCCACACACTCCAGACTCCACCTTCCCTGGGTTCCTGTCTCTCCCGGGACCACGGTCCACCCTCCACACCAATTCTAGGGGCTCCTTCAGGCCACTGACGTGGCCATTTCAGCCCCTGCCTTGAGCCCACACACCCCTGCCTGGCACTGGGGCCTGCATTCTCGAATCTCACCTTTGTCCCCACTTCCAGCTCTCAAACCCTACACACTGCTGTCACAGACACCCCGGCCACTCAAGCCTCTGTGTCCTCCTGCTCCTGTCCCAATGGCTCTGCACCTGATCCCTCGGCTTGCCCTGCCCTTCCACCCGAGGAAGCCTTCCCTGACCTCCAGCCACACAAGGTGCCCCCTCGTCTTGGCTCCCACAGCCTCAGGCCTTCTCTTCTGATTTGACCCCAAAAGACTCCTGGTCACTGCTCTGGTGAAGACACTGGGCTGGGGTGGCCAGTGTCGGGGGCAGAGACAGCACAGCTGGGAGAGCGAACGGGCCAAGGCAAATTCTTGTACAGTTCTCCAGAGGAATGGCATTGTGACTGTGAGGCCTGGAGTAGCTCTTTGGACTCAGCTGGGCTCTAGGCCCCGGGGACTTGCCCAGGGCACATGGGAAGTGGCAGCCAGGATGACTGGTGCTGACTGAGCCTTGGAGAAGGAAGGCGAGGTGGGCTTCTGAACAACCTGGCTTCACAGTCCAGGTATTGCCCCAGGGGCCTCTTGGTCAAGCTGTAGCCTTTCCCAAGTCAAAGGAGGAAAAGGAGGTGGTTACAGTAGAAAGCAATTAGCAATACCCACGCTTACTGAGTACCTGGTAAGCCTGAAATGCTCCTTGGGCTTTCCTGCCTCTGCACCTTTGAATTTCCCAAACCTTAGGACTGAGCTTCCCTTCCCCATCCCCCCATGGGGAGAGGAGGCTGTTCAAGGACAAGGTCTGATAAAGGAGTCAACCGAGGGAAAGAACGTGGAACCGGCTGGCCCATAAGCGAAGCTCCCTAAACAGGAGTGGTGATGATCACCCAGAATGAGCTGCCCCCAGGCATTCTGGAGTCGGGCAGGGTGAGTTTGAATCCTCGCTTTGCCTCTCACCAGCTGTGACTCCCTTGCAAAGACTCTGCTCTGGGGGACCCTCGGCAGCCAGTGAGCGTGAAGCCAACTCAAATGGCCTCAGACGCAGCTGAGAAGGCCGTGAGGGGAGCAGGAGCTCAAGCCGGTAGATGGACACCTGGGAAGAGGCTCCTTATCCCCCTGTTCCCTTAGCCCGGTTCTTGCTTCAGGAGACAGAGAAGCGTGACCGAACCCAGCACTATGTGAAAAAGACCACACACACCACGACGAAGTGGGATTCATCCCAGGTTCACAAGGATGCTTCAACACAACGCAAATCGGTCAACATCGACCACCACATTAACAAAAGAAAAGTCAAAGACCACGTGATCATCTCAATAGATGCAGAAAAAGCGTGTGACAAAGTCCAACATCCACTCGTGATACACACTCTGACAAAGTGGGTGTGGAGGGAACATACCTTAACGTAATCAAAGCCATTGATGACACACCCACAGCAAATACAGTACTCAATGGAGAAAAGCTGAAAGCCTTCCCACTAACATCTGGAACAAGACAAGGATACCCAGCCTCACCACTGTTGTGTTCACCGGAGTATTGGAAGTCCTAACCACAGCAATCAGACAAACAAAAGACATAAAAAGGATCCAGATTGGAAGAGAAGTGGTAAAATTGTCACTGTGTGCAGATGACATGATACCATACCCAGAAAACCCTAAGGACTCCACACAACAACTCCTCAAACGGATCCATGAAGTCAGCAAAGGAGCAGGATACAAGGTTAACACTCACAGAAATCAGGAGGTCCCGTCACGGCCCAGCGGAGAGGAATCCGACGAGGAACCATGAGGTTTCGGGTTCGATGTCTGGCTTCACTCAGTGGGTTAAGGCGCTGGTGTTGCTGTGAGCTGTGTGGTGTAGGTCCAATTAGACCCCTAGCCTGGGAACCTCCATATGCCGAGGGTGGGGCCCTAAAAAGCAAAAGATAGAAAGACAGAAAGACAGAAAGACAGGAAGGAAGGAAGGAAAGAGAGAAAGAGAGAGAGAGAAATCAGTTGCATTTCTGTAT
This sequence comes from Sus scrofa, assembly GCF_054392235.1. Lineage (NCBI taxonomy): Eukaryota > Metazoa > Chordata > Mammalia > Artiodactyla > Suidae > Sus > Sus scrofa. Next base: position 45,806,685 of record NC_139395.1, on the reverse strand, counting down.
ACTAACAATGCAATATTAGAGAAGGAATACAAAAATACAACACCTTTTACAATCACACCCAAAAACATTAAGTACCTGGGAATAAACCTGACCGCGGAGATGAAAGTCTTATCTGCTGAGACCTGTAACACCTCAATCAAGGAAATTAAAGAGGATGCCAAGAAATGGAAGGATAGTCCATGCTCCTGGGCTGGAAAAATGCATATCGTATAATGGCCACACCAGCCAAAGCACTCTACAGATTCAATGGAATCCCTATCCAATTCCCCATGACATTGTTCACAGAACTAGAACAAACAATCCAAATACTTATATGGAACCACAAAAGACCCAGAATTGCCAAAGCAATGCTGAGGAACAAAAACCAAGCAGGAGGCATCACTCTCCCGGACTTTGGGCAATATTGCAGAGCCACAGCAATCAAGAGAGTGTGGTACCAGTACGAAAACAGACATACAGACCAGTGGAACAGAATCGAGAACCCAGACACCTACCGTCAATTAGTCTTTGCCAAAGGCGGCAAGAATATCAAAAGGGGGAAAAGACAGTCTTTTCAGCCAGTGGTGCTGGGAAAACTGGACAGTCGCGTGTAAATAAGTGAAACTGGAACACACCCTCACACCACGCACGAAAATAAACGCCACATGGCTTAAAGACTTAAACATAAAGCAAGACACCATCAAACTCCTAGGAGGGAACAAAGGCAAACATTCTCTGACATCTACCTTACAAACGTTTTCTTAGGTCAGTCTCCCAAGGCAACAGAAATAAAAGCAAAAATAAACCTATGCGACCTAATCAAACTGACACCCTTTGGCACAGCAAAGGAAACCATTAAAAAAAGAGAGAGAGAGAAACAAAAAGACCACGTACAGAATGGGAGAAAGGAGTTTCAAACGGTGCAACGGACAAGGGCTTCCTCTCTAAACTATGCAAGCAACTTATACAACGCGACAGCAAAAAAAGCCAACAACCCAACTGAAAAATGGGCAAAAGACCTGAACAGACATTTCTCCAAAGAAGACTTACAGATGCCCAACAGGCACAGGAAAAGATGCTCCCCATCTCGGATTATTAGAGAAATGCACATCAAAACTCCCATGAGGTACCACACCTCCCACCAGTCGGAATGGCCGTCATTAACAAATCCACAAATAACAAATGCTGGAGAGGGTGTGCAGAAGAGGGAACCCTCCCACACTGTTGGTGGGAATGTACCTTGGTACAGCCACTGTGGACAACAGTATGGCGGTGCCCCCGAAAACTTACCGCAGAACCACCACATCATCCAGCAATCCCACTCTTGCACATGCGTCCGGACAAACTTTTCCTCGAAAAAGACACATGCACCCGTATGTTCACTGCAGCGCTACTCACACTAGCCAAGACATGGAAACAACCTAAAGGTCCATCGACAGATGAGTGGATTAAGAAGACGTGGTATATGTACACAATGGAATACTACTGAGCCATAAAAAAGAACGAAATCAGGCCATTTGCAGCAACACGGAAGCAACTAGAGACTCTCATGCTAGATGAGGTAAGTCAGAAAGAGAAAGACAGTACCACATGATATCACTTATATCTGGACTCTAATCTTCAGCACAAATGAACCTTTCCGCAGGAAAGACACTCATGGACTTGGAGAACATGCTTGTGGCTGCACAGGAGGAGGGGGAAGGGAGTGGGATGGACTGGGAATTGGGGGTCAATGGATGCAACCTATTGCCTTTGCAATGAATAAGCATGGAGATCCTGCTGTGTAGCCCTGGGACCTGTATCTAGTCACTCATGGTGGAGCATGAAGGGGGATGACATGAGACAAAGAATGTATACACGTATGTGGGACTGGGTCTCTTTGCCGTACTGTAGAAAACTGACAAAACCCTGTAAACCAGCTACGACGGGAAAAAACCATTTAAAAAATATTCTTAAGAATACAGGTGGATGACGATCTTACAAAAAAGAGAGAGAGGGAGGGAGAGAGAGAGAGACTCAGACAGAGTGTTAAGGCACGAGTAAGGAATGGGGTCAGGAGTGGGAGGATCTGCAGCCACAGTGGCTGTGCCCTGAGATGATCAGGCTAGGCCCTGGGCACTCTCCCAGTGGCAGCTTCTAACCCACAGAGAGCAATGGTCCTGCGGAGGCTAGGCCTGAAAGAGTGTTGTCACCACCTGGCCCCCAGCCTGGGCTCCGCCTTTCCCAGTGCCCCTCCAGCTTCCCTACCGGTCTGGTTCTGACAGACATCCTTTCCCACCACGCTCTGCACTTAAAAGGCCCCAGTCGGACAAAGCACAGCCTCAGCCGTGTGTGGCCCCGCGTCCTCAGGCCAGTCCCAGAGCCCCGGGCTTCCAGGCATCAAAGCAAAGTGGTCAAGACAAGGAGCAGGGCCAGGGCTGAGCGACCTGGCTTCCGGTCCCGCCCTCCACCCAACCTGCTGACCTTCTGGGAGAAGGTAAACCAGATTTTCCCCAGCTGCCCCTCCCTCTCCCGCCCTGGGAAACGGAAGATGTCTTACACCTGCATGGGAGGCCCTCCTATCCTCCATGGAGCTATTCCCGCCGCACAGAACTTCAAGGTGCGGGCCAGGGGCCCAGTCTCCACTGGGTAAAGGGGGACAGCAGGCAGCCACTTTATACAGCCCCTCTTCATGGTCCCCCGGAGAAGCCTGGCCCGGCACAGGCCATTATCCATGTCCCCCACCCTGTCCCACTTTTCAGGAGCCTCCCGCAGGACACTCCCTCAGGCCATGAGGAGGAAGGAACCAAGATGCTTCCTGCGTCTTGCTTGGGCCTACCTGGGCAACTGGAAACCTCGCAGACCTGCGGGAGTGGGACAGCTCCGTCCACCCCATGGGCAGGTGTGCCGCCTTTAAAAAGAATACTTTTAGGAGTTCCCGTTTGGGCGCAGAGGAGCCAAATCCAGCTAGTTTCCCTGAGGATGCAGGTTCCATTCCTGGCCTCGCTCAGGGGGGTCCCGGATCGGGCATTGCCGTGAGCTGTGGGTGTAGGCTGCAGATCGCCTCGGATCCCACGTTGCTATGGCTGTGACATAGGCCAGCCGCTGTAGCTCTGATCTGACCCCTTGCCTGGGAACTTCCACATGTGGGCGGCGCAGCCCTAAGAACAACAACAAAAAAAGAAGAAGAAGAAGAATTTTACTTATCCACCATAAATAAAATAACAACTATATTGGGCTATAGTAGTACAGTATAATAGTACTGCCTTTTCTTTCTTTCTTTCTTTTTCTTTTTTCTTTTTTGCTTTTAGGGCCACACCCTCAGCCTCTGGAAGTTACCAGGCTAGGGGTGGAATTGGAGCTACCGCCACTGGCCTGCACCACAGCCATAGCAACGCGGGATCTGAGCCGCATCTCTGACCTACACCACAGCTCACTGGCAACACTGAATTCTTGACCTACCGAGGGAGGCCAAGGATCAAACCTGCATCCTCATGGATACCCGTCGGCTTTGCTTCCACTGCCCTACAACGTAGGGAAGTCCACCTACGATTTTCAGGTGAACAGGTGTAATCATACCATAACACACATGATGCTCACAAATATCATGCTATATGGAGAAACTGGCCAAAAGGAATATTTAGGTTCTACTTGTATCACCTGTAAATTTCAAGATCTAGCAATGCTAATCTAAGGAGTTCAAAGTCAGGGTCATGGTTATGTGGAAGGGGTTGCAAGCGGAAAAGGGGCAGGGAGGTTCCTGAGTGCTGGTTACACAACTGTGTTTATACAGCAAAATCTCAGCAAGCTGTACACTTACGATGAGTGCACCTTATTGGTATACATTTAATATTTCACCTAGAACTTTTATGCGTAGGAAAATTTCACATTTAATATTGAGGGGAAAGGGCAAATTGCAGAGTAACTCATGCAGTTTGATTCCATATGGAAAGCGTCAATCAATATAAAACAAGACACCGTATTTCTTCACGTTCATAAATGCATATAAATATCTAGAAAGATCAGAGCAGGGAGTTCTCTTGTGGCACAGCAGGTGAAGGATCCACAGTGTTGTCATTGCAGCAGCTCAGGTAACTGCTGTGGTACACGTTCAGTCCCTGGTCCAAGAACTTCCACGCCGGGTGGGCATGGCCGAAAAAAGAGATCAGAGCAGATACACACCAAGTTGATGAACGGAGGTTATTTGTGATGGGGGTGAGTAGGGCTTAGAGTCGCGTGGTCAAAAGGGCTTCAGCTGTCCTAGGATTGTTTATGAACTTTTCATAAAGAGCATGATGTCTTCTTTTTTTTTGGTTCCTTCTTAGGGCCGCACTTGTAGCATATGGAAGTTCCCAGGCTAGAGGTCAAATGGGAGCTATAGCGGCCGGCCTTTGCCACTGGCACAGCGATGCCAGATCCTTAACCCACTGAGCAAGGCCACATCCTCATAGGAGACGGGTTTGATTCTGCTGAGCCACAACCAGAACTCCAAGCGTATGTCTTTCTAAGAACAATTGTAATAAAAGAAGATGAAGGGAAGGAAGGAAGGAAGGAAGAGGGGCAGAAGGAGGCAGTCATGAGCGGACGACTTGGGGCCCAGGCACCCTTTGCTGGTGTTGTTACTATGACAACCCCAGAGACTCGGGTTTTACCTTGGTGATGGGAAGGGCCCCAGGGCCGCCCCAGAGCCCTTTTCAAACTCCCTGCTGCCTTCCCTCCAAGCCATCCTAGAAGGAACAGTGGCCTCACCCATCTCTGTGGTTACAGCACCACACACACACACCACACACACACACACACACACACACACACACACGAGTTCTCCCAGAGTTAAGGACTCAGGGTCAGGAAGTGGGAAGACAGGAGACAATGAAATTGAAGCCTGGAGGAAGTTGGTTTCACAAGAATTTATTTGACAGATGCGGGCCTGGGCAAAGCAGATGCTTAGGTCTCCTTGCTGGGATTTTAATGTGCCGAAAGGCCTTCTGGGTGAGTTGCCTGCAAATCCTTCACCGTCTACCAGGGAACCTTGGTGGACCGAATGGTGCGGGCCGGAAAGGTGGAGGCGGAAAAATTGGGGGACGGAAACCTGGCCCCGGGAAAATTGGGGGAGGGAAAGCCTGCCGTCGCAACCGTCATCCTCGTCCGACACAGACGCAGAACCTACGCCTACAATAGCACAGGCCACCTCCCCTGACACCTTGAACCTGTGACCAAGAGAAACAGGTTTCGGGTGGGGTCTGGCCAAGGGTCAAGACAAGAACCCTCCCTCCAGACTAGAAAAATCCCTGAATGGGGAAACAGTAAGAGGCTTGGGGCCCCGGTCCACCTCTGGCTGTGACCTTTGGAGCACGTGGTGGAATCCCCCACAGACACATAAGTGGACTCAGGCCCAGAGATGGCTGGGGCCTTGCCAGGGTCCCAAACCCAGCCCCGCAAAGCTGGCCAGGAGCAGGGCCTGCAAGTCCATTAGTCCGGTCACTGCCTCTCAGCCGACAGCACAGGAAGAACCCGCTGGGATCTTGGGAGAAGAGACAAGGCTGGGCCCCACCCAAGAGTGTGATTCAGAGGGTCGGGGTGGGGCCTGAAATGTGCCTTTCTGACAAATACGAGGGGGGGGACCCCATTGAGGGAACCGCGGCCCTAAGGATGACAGAGCCAGACCTGGAGCCCTGGGGCCGAGGTGAGGGAAGGGCCGGGGTAGGAGGGCCTTTCCACGCCCTGGATGGGGCAGCGGGTAACACTCCCAAGGAGTTCCCCACACCAACCCATTAGCAACTTGACACCAATAAGGGGCCACTCACCTCATTGCAGGTGATGTCGAGCGGGTCCTTGATCTGATCCAGGGTGACTGTCCCCACACACTGTTTCACCCGCTAGAAGGGGAGACTCAAGGTCAAACTGGGACCCCCCCTCCTCCATCCATGAGCTCCCAGCCTCACCCCAGGGCCTGGACATCTTCCCCAGCAGGCTCTCCTGTTCAGCTCCTTGGGAAGCATCCGCCAGCGCCCCCAGCCCCCAGCCTCACCCCGTTCTCCTTGAAGTCACACAGCTCCGGGGGCTGCCGGGTCGGCCTGGGACACACAGTCTCCTTCACCGTGAAGCTCACAGGTTTTGGGGTGCCCGGGTCCTCGTCCTGGTCAAGGATCAAAGTGGGGAGATGGGACTCGGGCTCAGGCTTCCCCCTCGGATCTGTCACCCCCTCCCCGCCCCCCACCTAGACAGCAGCCTCTGCAGCCCCTGCTGGGAGCCTGGCCCTGGGCTTGGTGCTGGGTGCACAGGGGAGGGGACAGAGCCCGCTCCTGCCTCACAGGCTGTGCAGGGCCCTGAGCCCACAGCCCAGAGGCTAAGGCGGGAAGCTCTCACGCGGGCAGGGCACCCAGCTCTGGGAAGGTTTCCTGGCAGAGGGGGTCCCCCTTAGAGGGACAAGTGCCTTCCTGGCAGGAGGGACAGCCTGAGCAGGGGGAGGGACAGGGAGCCCCGGGGCGGGTGGGGGACAGCCCCCGCCCCCCAGCCCCTCCTGAGCCCCTGCCCGACTCACGGCCTTGGGCGGCTGGTCCAGCTCCAGGAGGCGGTAGAGATTAGCTTCCGAGGACTGCTCGTTGAGGCGATCCACAGCACGAAGCACGGCCTCCCTGTAGCTGAGGGCCTGGGCGCTGGCCGAGGGCACCACGAGTCCCAGCAGCAGAAGCCACAGTGACCAGCGCCCCAGGCACAGGCTGGCCCTCTGGGTCTCCATGGTGCCCAGGTGAGCCTCCTCCCAGCCTGCGGGACCCTCCTTTATGCCCAGCCTGGGTCTGGGACTTCCTGAGCGGCCCCATCCCTGGCTGCCTCCCAGGATGCTGGCTGGACTTGCCTCAGCCCTGGCTCTTGCCTCAGGGGATTGCTGGGCAGTGGGGAAGGATGGGCGCCTGTGCAAGGTGAAGAAGTGGTTTCTCCATCGCCCTGACAGTGTCCTGGCCTCTCCTGGGCCCCACGGGCAGTGTCACAGGCAGGGTTGCTCAGGCGGGTTGAGTCCTTGGGTGAGGGAGGGACAGGCACAGTCTCACTCCCCCGCCTTCTCCCCACTATGGCATCTTCAGGAATCAGGGTCCAGGAGTGTAGTCAGCACTCAGTCTCCAGCTCCCTACAATGCTTGGTACTCAGTAGACACTCAGTAATGTCTGATGCGCAGATAAGAGGACCCTACCGCATCTGGCATCTTGCTTGCTCGCCCCGCCCGAGCCTCGGCCGTTAGCCCCACATCTTCCTGTTTCCTGACCCAGTCCTCAGCAAGTCAGGGGCTCCGCTCCATGTGTCCCCTCTCCTAGATTCTCTTCTACCTTCCTCATCTGAAAACGCTCACATCCCCAGCTTTCCTGAGACGGGGCCCATTGACCTTTTCTCCCTCACCCCGCCTTAGGAAGGATCATCTCAAACAGTGAGACCTCTTGCTCTGTCTCACACTCAGGGCCACAGCAGCCTGGCCACCATCATGAGTCCAGAAGATTCTGTCAGGCATTGTCTGTCTCCACGGGCACTGGGGATGCTCTGTCCTCCTGAAACCGCCCCCTGCAGTATCCTCCCCCGATGCCGGCCCACTGAGTCACCTCCCGCCTCCTGTGTGACTCCTGTTCTGTCTGCCCAAGGACCCTCCTCTTAACACACAGAGCTCACTCAGGTGCAGGGGGGGCTGCTTCTCCTCCCAGTCCTAAGACACATTCCTGGGGACATCCCTTCTCAAGATACCCGTTATCGTGGACACACATCCCTGGTCTGTGTCTCTGAGTTCAGGACTCCCATGAACACCCCCGGCTGTCCACACTCTGCTGTCTGGCGGCTGTTGGCTGGGCGCCAACCCAGGAGCCCTGAGCTGAAAGCCTGGGGAGACCCCACCTGCGCCCACTTCTTCCTCCTGAGGACACTCCCTCTGACCTCCCCACCGCCTCTGCCCTGCCCCTACCACCACCGTCTCCCTCTCGCGTGCCCACACACTCCAGACTCCACCTTCCCTGGGTTCCTGTCTCTCCCGGGACCACGGTCCACCCTCCACACCAATTCTAGGGGCTCCTTCAGGCCACTGACGTGGCCATTTCAGCCCCTGCCTTGAGCCCACACACCCCTGCCTGGCACTGGGGCCTGCATTCTCGAATCTCACCTTTGTCCCCACTTCCAGCTCTCAAACCCTACACACTGCTGTCACAGACACCCCGGCCACTCAAGCCTCTGTGTCCTCCTGCTCCTGTCCCAATGGCTCTGCACCTGATCCCTCGGCTTGCCCTGCCCTTCCACCCGAGGAAGCCTTCCCTGACCTCCAGCCACACAAGGTGCCCCCTCGTCTTGGCTCCCACAGCCTCAGGCCTTCTCTTCTGATTTGACCCCAAAAGACTCCTGGTCACTGCTCTGGTGAAGACACTGGGCTGGGGTGGCCAGTGTCGGGGGCAGAGACAGCACAGCTGGGAGAGCGAACGGGCCAAGGCAAATTCTTGTACAGTTCTCCAGAGGAATGGCATTGTGACTGTGAGGCCTGGAGTAGCTCTTTGGACTCAGCTGGGCTCTAGGCCCCGGGGACTTGCCCAGGGCACATGGGAAGTGGCAGCCAGGATGACTGGTGCTGACTGAGCCTTGGAGAAGGAAGGCGAGGTGGGCTTCTGAACAACCTGGCTTCACAGTCCAGGTATTGCCCCAGGGGCCTCTTGGTCAAGCTGTAGCCTTTCCCAAGTCAAAGGAGGAAAAGGAGGTGGTTACAGTAGAAAGCAATTAGCAATACCCACGCTTACTGAGTACCTGGTAAGCCTGAAATGCTCCTTGGGCTTTCCTGCCTCTGCACCTTTGAATTTCCCAAACCTTAGGACTGAGCTTCCCTTCCCCATCCCCCCATGGGGAGAGGAGACTGTTCAAGGACAAGGTCTGATAAAGGAGTCAACCGAGGGAAAGAACGTGGAACCGGCTGGCCCATAAGCGAAGCTCCCTAAACAGGAGTGGTGATGATCACCCAGAATGAGCTGCCCCCAGGCATTCTGGAGTCGGGCAGGGTGAGTTTGAATCCTCGCTTTGCCTCTCACCAGCTGTGACTCCCTTGCAAAGACTCTGCTCTGGGGGACCCTCGGCAGCCAGTGAGCGTGAAGCCAACTCAAATGGCCTCAGACGCAGCTGAGAAGGCCGTGAGGGGAGCAGGAGCTCAAGCCGGTAGATGGACACCTGGGAAGAGGCTCCTTATCCCCCTGTTCCCTTAGCCCGGTTCTTGCTTCAGGAGACAGAGAAGCGTGACCGAACCCAGCACTATGTGAAAAAGACCACACACACCACGACGAAGTGGGATTCATCCCAGGTTCACAAGGATGCTTCAACACAACGCAAATCGGTCAACATCGACCACCACATTAACAAAAGAAAAGTCAAAGACCACATGATCATCTCAATAGATGCAGAAAAAGCGTGTGACAAAGTCCAACATCCACTCGTGATACACACTCTGACAAAGTGGGTGTGGAGGGAACATACCTTAACGTAATCAAAGCCATTGATGACACACCCACAGCAAATACAGTACTCAATGGAGAAAAGCTGAAAGCCTTCCCACTAACATCTGGAACAAGACAAGGATACCCAGCCTCACCACTGTTGTGTTCACCGGAGTATTGGAAGTCCTAACCACAGCAATCAGACAAACAAAAGACATAAAAAGGATCCAGATTGGAAGAGAAGTGGTAAAATTGTCACTGTGTGCAGATGACATGATACCATACCCAGAAAACCCTAAGGACTCCACACAACAACTCCTCAAACGGATCCATGAAGTCAGCAAAGGAGCAGGATACAAGGTTAACACTCACAGAAATCAGGAGGTCCCGTCACGGCCCAGCGGAGAGGAATCCGACGAGGAACCATGAGGTTTCGGGTTCGATGTCTGGCTTCACTCAGTGGGTTAAGGCGCTGGTGTTGCTGTGAGCTGTGTGGTGTAGGTCCAATTAGACCCCTAGCCTGGGAACCTCCATATGCCGAGGGTGGGGCCCTAAAAAGCAAAAGATAGAAAGACAGAAAGACAGAAAGACAGGAAGGAAGGAAGGAAAGAGAGAAAGAGAGAGAGAGAAATCAGTTGCATTTCTGTATACTAACAATGCAATATTAGAGAAGGAATACAAAAATACAACACCTTTTACAATCACACCCAAAAACATTAAGTACCTGGGAATAAACCTGACCGCGGAGATGAAAGTCTTATCTGCTGAGACCTGTAACACCTCAATCAAGGAAATTAAAGAGGATGCCAAGAAATGGAAGGATAGTCCATGCTCCTGGGCTGGAAAAATGCATATCGTATAATGGCCACACCAGCCAAAGCACTCTACAGATTCAATGGAATCCCTATCCAATTCCCCATGACATTGTTCACAGAACTAGAACAAACAATCCAAATACTTATATGGAACCACAAAAGACCCAGAATTGCCAAAGCAATGCTGAGGAACAAAAACCAAGCAGGAGGCATCACTCTCCCGGACTTTGGGCAATATTGCAGAGCCACAGCAATCAAGAGAGTGTGGTACCAGTACGAAAACAGACATACAGACCAGTGGAACAGAATCGAGAACCCAGACACCTACCGTCAATTAGTCTTTGCCAAAGGCGGCAAGAATATCAAAAGGGGGAAAAGACAGTCTTTTCAGCCAGTGGTGCTGGGAAAACTGGACAGTCGCGTGTAAATAAGTGAAACTGGAACACACCCTCACACCACGCACGAAAATAAACGCCACATGGCTTAAAGACTTAAACATAAAGCAAGACACCATCAAACTCCTAGGAGGGAACAAAGGCAAACATTCTCTGACATCTACCTTACAAACGTTTTCTTAGGTCAGTCTCCCAAGGCAACAGAAATAAAAGCAAAAATAAACCTATGCGACCTAATCAAACTGACACCCTTTGGCACAGCAAAGGAAACCATTAAAAAAAGAGAGAGAGAGAAACAAAAAGACCACGTACAGAATGGGAGAAAGGAGTTTCAAACGGTGCAACGGACAAGGGCTTCCTCTCTAAACTATGCAAGCAACTTATACAACGCGACAGCAAAAAAAGCCAACAACCCAACTGAAAAATGGGCAAAAGACCTGAACAGACATTTCTCCAAAGAAGACTTACAGATGCCCAACAGGCACAGGAAAAGATGCTCCCCATCTCGGATTATTAGAGAAATGCACATCAAAACTCCCATGAGGTACCACACCTCCCACCAGTCGGAATGGCCGTCATTAACAAATCCACAAATAACAAATGCTGGAGAGGGTGTGCAGAAGAGGGAACCCTCCCACACTGTTGGTGGGAATGTACCTTGGTACAGCCACTGTGGACAACAGTATGGCGGTGCCCCCGAAAACTTACCGCAGAACCACCACATCATCCAGCAATCCCACTCTTGCACATGCGTCCGGACAAACTTTTCCTCGAAAAAGACACATGCACCCGTATGTTCACTGCAGCGCTACTCACACTAGCCAAGACATGGAAACAACCTAAAGGTCCATCGACAGATGAGTGGATTAAGAAGACGTGGTATATGTACACAATGGAATACTACTGAGCCATAAAAAAGAACGAAATCAGGCCATTTGCAGCAACACGGAAGCAACTAGAGACTCTCATGCTAGATGAGGTAAGTCAGAAAGAGAAAGACAGTACCACATGATATCACTTATATCTGGACTCTAATCTTCAGCACAAATGAACCTTTCCGCAGGAAAGACACTCATGGACTTGGAGAACATGCTTGTGGCTGCACAGGAGGAGGGGGAAGGGAGTGGGATGGACTGGGAATTGGGGGTCAATGGATGCAACCTATTGCCTTTGCAATGAATAAGCATGGAGATCCTGCTGTGTAGCCCTGGGACCTGTATCTAGTCACTCATGGTGGAGCATGAAGGGGGATGACATGAGACAAAGAATGTATACACGTATGTGGGACTGGGTCTCTTTGCCGTACTGTAGAAAACTGACAAAACCCTGTAAACCAGCTACGACGGGAAAAAACCATTTAAAAAATATTCTTAAGAATACAGGTGGATGACGATCTTACAAAAAAGAGAGAGAGGGAGGGAGAGAGAGAGAGACTCAGACAGAGTGTTAAGGCACGAGTAAGGAATGGGGTCAGGAGTGGGAGGATCTGCAGCCACAGTGGCTGTGCCCTGAGATGATCAGGCTAGGCCCTGGGCACTCTCCCAGTGGCACCTTCCAACCCACAGAGAGCAATGGTCCTGCGGAGGCTAGGCCTGAAAGAGTGTTGTCACCACCTGGCCCCCAGCCTGGGCTCCGCCTTTCCCAGTGCCCCTCCAGCTTCCCTACCGGTCTGGTTCTGACAGACATCCTTTCCCACCACGCTCTGCACTTAAAAGGCCCCAGTCGGACAAAGCACAGCCTCAGCCGTGTGTGGCCCCGCGTCCTCAGGCCAGTCCCAGAGCCCCGGGCTTCCAGGCATCAAAGCAAAGTGGTCAAGACAAGGAGCAGGGCCAGGGCTGAGCGACCTGGCTTCCGGTCCCGCCCTCCACCCAACCTGCTGACCTTCTGGGAGAAGGTAAACCAGATTTTCCCCAGCTGCCCCTCCCTCTCCCGCCCTGGGAAACGGAAGATGTCTTACACCTGCATGGGAGGCCCTCCTATCCTCCATGGAGCTATTCCCGCCGCACAGAACTTCAAGGTGCGGGCCAGGGGCCCAGTCTCCACTGGGTAAAGGGGGACAGCAGGCAGCCACTTTATACAGCCCCTCTTCATGGTCCCCCGGAGAAGCCTGGCCCGGCACAGGCCATTATCCATGTCCCCCACCCTGTCCCACTTTTCAGGAGCCTCCCGCAGGACACTCCCTCAGGCCATGAGGAGGAAGGAACCAAGATGCTTCCTGCGTCTTGCTTGGGCCTACCTGGGCAACTGGAAACCTCGCAGACCTGCGGGAGTGGGACAGCTCCGTCCACCCCATGGGCAGGTGTGCCGCCTTTAAAAAGAATACTTTTAGGAGTTCCCGTTTGGGCGCAGAGGAGCCAAATCCAGCTAGTTTCCCTGAGGATGCAGGTTCCATTCCTGGCCTCGCTCAGGGGGTCCAGGATCGGGCATTGCCGTGAGCTGTGGGTGTAGGCTGCAGATCGCCTCGGATCCCATGTTGCTATGGCTGTGACATAGGCCAGCCGCTGTAGCTCTGATCTGACCCCTTGCCTGGGAACTTCCACATGTGGGCGGCGCAGCCCTAAGAACAAAAACAAAAGAAGAAGAAGAAGAAGAACTTTACTTATCCACCATAAATAAAATAACAACTATATTGGGCTATAGTAGTACAGTATAATAGTACTGCCTTTCCTTTCTTTCTTTCTTTTTCTTTTTTCTTTTTTGCTTTTAGGGCCACACCCTCAGCCTATGGAAGTTTCCAGGCCAGGGGTGGAATTGGAGCTACCGCCACTGGCCTACACCACAGCCATAGCAACGCGGGATCTGAGCCGCATCTCTGACCTACACCACAGCTCACTGGCAACACTGAATTCTTGACCTACCGAGGGAGGCCAAGGATCAAACCTGCATCCTCATGGATACCCGTCGGCTTTGCTTCCACTGCCCTACAACGTAGGGAAGTCCACCTACGATTTTCAGGTGAACATGTGTAATCATACCATAACACACATGATGCTCACAAATATCATGCTATATGGAGAAACTGGCCAAAAGGAATATTTAGGTTCTACTTGTATCACCTGTAAATTTCAAGATCTAGCACTGCTAATCTAAGGAGTTCAAAGTCAGGGTCATGGTTATGTGGAAGGGGTTGCAACCGGAAAAGGGGCAGGGAGGTTCCTGAGTGCTGGTTACACAACTGTGTTTATACAGCAAAATCTCAGCAAGCTGTACACTTACGATGAGTGCACCTTATTGGTATGCATTTAATATTTCACCTAGAACTTTTATGCGTAGGAAAATTTCACATTTAATATTGAGGGGAAAGGGCAAATTGCAGAGTAACTCATGCAGTTTGATTCCATATGGAAAGCGTCAATCAATATAAAACAAGACACCGTATTTCTTCACGTTCATAAATGCATATAAATATCTAGAAAGATCAGAGCAGGGAGTTCTCTTGTGGCACAGCAGGTGAAGGATCCACAGTGTTGTCATTGCAGCAGCTCAGGTAACTGCTGTGGTACACGTTCAGTCCCTGGTCCAAGAACTTCCACGCCGGGTGGGCATGGCCAAAAAAAGAGATCAGAACAGATACACACCAAGTTGATGAACGGAGGTTATTTGTGATGGGGGTGAGTAGGGCTTAGAGTCGCGTGGTCAAAAGGGCTTCAGCTGTCCTAGGATTGTTTATGAACTTTTCATAAAGAGCATGATGTCTTCTTTTTTTTTGGTTCCTTCTTAGGGCCGCACTTGTAGCATATGGAAGTTCCCAGGCTAGAGGTCAAATGGGAGCTATAGCGGCCGGCCTTTGCCACTGGCACAGCGATGCCAGATCCTTAACCCACTGAGCAAGGCCACATCCTCATAGGAGACGGGTTTGATTCTGCTGAGCCACAACCAGAACTCCAAGCGTATGTCTTTCTAAGAACAATTGTAATAAAAGAAGATGAAGGGAAGGAAGGAAGGAAGGAAGAGGGGCAGAAGGAGGCAGTCATGAGCGACGACTTGGGGCCCAGGCACCCTTTGCTGGTGTTGTGACTATGACAACCCCAGAGACTCGGGTTTTACCTTGGTGATGGGAAGGGCCCCAGGGCCGCCCCAGAGCCCTTTTCAAACTCCCTGCTGCCTTCCCTCCAAGCCATCCTAGAAGGAACAGTGGCCTCACCCATCTCTGTGGTTACAGCACCACACACACACACCACACACACACACACACACGAGTTCTCCCAGAGTTAAGGACTCAGGGTCAGGAAGTGGGAAGACAGGAGACAATGAAACTGAAGCCTGGAGGAAGTTGGTTTCACAAGAATTTATTTGACAGATGCGGGCCTGGGCAAAGCAGATGCTTAGGTCTCCTTGCTGGGATTTTAATGTACCGAAAGGCCTTCTGGGTGAGTTGCCTGCAAATCCTTCACCGTCTACCAGGGAACCTTGGTGGACCGAATGGTGGGGGACGGAAAGGTGGAGGCGGAAAAATTGGGGGACGGAAACCTGGCCCCGGGAAAATTGGGGGAGGGAAAGCCTGCCGTCGCAACCGTCATCCTCGTCCGACACAGACGCAGAACCTACGCCTACAATAGCACAGGCGACCTCCCCTGACACCTTGAACCTGTGACCAAGAGAAACAGGTTTCGGGTGGGGTCTGGCCAAGGGTCAAGACAAGAACCCTCCCTCCAGACTAGAAAAATCCCTGAATGGGGAAACAGTAAGAGGCTTGGGGCCCCGGTCCACCTCTGGCTGTGACCTTTGGAGCACGTGGTGGAATCCCCCACAGACACATAAGTGGACTCAGGCCCAGAGATGGCTGGGGGCTTGCCAGGGTCCCAAACCCAGCCCCGCAAAGCTGGCCAGGAGCAGGGCCTGCAAGTCCATTAGTCCGGTCACTGCCTCTCAGCCGACAGCACAGGAAGAACCCGCTGGGATCTTGGGAGAAGAGACAAGGCTGGGCCCCACCCAAGAGTGTGATTCAGAGGGTCGGGGTGGGGCCTGAAATGTGCCTTTCTGACAAATACGAGGGGGGGACCCCATTGAGGGAACCGCGGCCCTAAGGATGACAGAGCCAGACCTGGAGCCCTGGGGCCGAGGTGAGGGAAGGGCCGGGGTAGGAGGGCCTTTCCACGCCCTGGATGGGGCAGCGGGTAACACTCCCAAGGAGTTCCCCACACCAAGCCATTAGCAACTTGACACCAATAAGGGGCCACTCACCTCATTGCAGGTGATGTCGAGCGGGTCCTTGATCTGATCCAGGGTGACTGTCCCCACACACTGTTTCACCCGCTGGAAGGGGAGACTCAAGGTCAAACTGGGACCCCCCCTCCTCCATCCATGAGCTCCCAGCCTCACCCCAGGGCCTGGACATCTTCCCCAGCAGGCTCTCCTGTTCAGCTCCTTGGGAAGCATCCGCCAGCGCCCCCAGCCCCCAGCCTCACCCCGTTCTCCTTGAAGTCACACAGCTCCGGGGGCCGCCGGGTCGGCCTGGGACACACAGTCTCCTTCACCGTGAAGCTCACAGGTTTTGGGGTGCCCGGGTCCTCGTCCTGGTCAAGGATCAAAGTGGGGAGATGGGACTCGGGCTCAGGCTTCCCCCTCGGATCTGTCACCCCCTCCCCGCCCCCACCTAGACAGCAGCCTCTGCAGCCCCTGCTGGGAGCCTGGCCCTGGGCTTGGTGCTGGGTGCACAGGGGAGGGGACAGAGCCCGCTCCTGCCTCACAGGCTGTGCAGGGCCCTGAGCCCACAGCCCAGAGGCTAAGGCGGGAAGCTCTCACGCGGGCAGGGCACCCAGCTCTGGGAAGGTTTCCTGGCAGAGGGGGTCCCCCTTAGAGGGACAAGTGCCTTCCTGGCAGGAGGGACAGCCTGAGCAGGGGGAGGGACAGGGAGCCCCGAGGCGGGTGGGGGACAGCCCCCGCCCCCCAGCCCCTCCTGAGCCCCTGCCCGACTCACGGCCTTGGGCGGCTGGTCCAGCTCCAGGAGGCGGTAGAGATTAGCTTCCGAGGACTGCTCGTTGAGGCGATCCACAGCACGAAGCACGGCCTCCCTGTAGCTGAGGGCCTGGGCGCTGGCCGAGGGCACCACGAGTGCCAGCAGCAGAAGCCACAGTGACCAGCGCCCCAGGCACAGGCTGGCCCTCTGGGTCTCCATGGTGCCCAGGTGAGCCTCCTCCCAGCCTGCGGGACCCTCCTTTATGCCCAGCCTGGGTCTGGGACTTCCTGAGCGGCCCCATCCCTGGCTGCCTCCCAGGATGCTGGCTGGACTTGCCTCAGCCCTGGCTCTTGCCTCAGGGGATTGCTGGGCAGTGGGGAAGGATGGGTGCCTGTGCAAGGTGAAGAAGTGGTTTCTCCATCGCCCTGACAGTGTCCTGGCCTCTCCTGGGCCCCACAGGCAGTGTTACAGGCAGGGTTGCTCAAGAGGGTTGGGTCCTTCAGGAGAAGGAGAGGCAGGCACTGTCTCACACCTGCTCTGGGTCGTGGCCATTTCAGCCCCTGCCTTGAGCCCACACACCCCTGCCTGGCACTGGGGCCTGCATTCTCGAATCTCACCTTTGTCCCCACTTCCAGCTCTCAAACCCTACACACTGCTGTCACAGACACCCCGGCCACTCAAGCCTCTGTGTCCTCCTGCTCCTGTCCCAATGGCTCTGCACCTGATCCCTCGGCTTGCCCTGCCCTTCCACCCGAGGAAGCCTTCCCTGACCTCCAGCCACACAAGGTGCCCCCTCGTCTTGGCTCCCACAGCCTCAGGTCTTCTCTTCTGATTTGACCCCAAAAGACTCCTGGTCACTGCTCTGGTGAAGACACTGGGCTGGGGTGGCCAGTGTCGGGGGCAGAGACAGCACAGCTGGGAGAGCGAACGGGCCAAGGCCAATTCTTGTACAGTTCTCCAGAGGAATGGCATTGTGACTGTGAGGCCTGGAGTAGCTCTTTGGACTCAGCTGGGCTCTAGGCCCCGGGGACTTGCCCAGGGCACATGGGAAGTGGCAGCCAGGATGACTGGTGCTGACTGAGCCTTGGAGAAGGAAGGCGAGGTGGGCTTCTGAACAACCTGGCTTCACAGTCCAGGTATTGCCCCAGGGGCCTCTTGGTCAAGCTGTAGCCTTTCCCAAGTCAAAGGAGGAAAAGGAGGTGGTTACAGTAGAAAGCAATTAGCAATACCCACGCTTACTGAGTAGCTGGTAAGCCTGAAATGCTCCTTGGGCTTTCCTGCCTCTGCACCTTTGAATTTCCCAAACCTTAGGACTGAGCTTCCCTTCCCCATCCCCCCATGGGGAGAGGAGGCTGTTCAAGGACAAGGTCTGATAAAGGAGTCAACCGAGGGAAAGAACGTGGAACCGGCTGGCCCATAAGCGAAGCTCCCTAAACAGGAGTGGTGATGATCACCCAGAATGAGCTGCCCCCAGGCATTCTGGAGTCGGGCAGGGTGAGTTTGAATCCTCGCTTTGCCTCTCACCAGCTGTGACTCCCTTGCAAAGACTCTGCTCTGGGGGACCCTCGGCAGCCAGTGAGCGTGAAGCCAACTCAAATGGCCTCAGACGCAGCTGAGAAGGCCGTGAGGGGAGCAGGAGCTCAAGCCGGTAGATGGACACCTGGGAAGAGGCTCCTTATCCCCCTGTTCCCTTAGCCCGGTTCTTGCTTCAGGAGACAGAGAAGCGTGACCGAACCCAGCACTATGTGAAAAAGACCACACACACCACGACGAAGTGGGATTCATCCCAGGTTCACAAGGATGCTTCAACACAACGCAAATCGGTCAACATCGACCACCACATTAACAAAAGAAAAGTCAAAAACCACGTGATCATCTCAATAGATGCAGAAAAAGCGTGTGACAAAGTCCAACATCCACTCGTGATACACACTCTGACAAAGTGGGTGTGGAGGGAACATACCTTAACGTAATCAAAGCCATTGATGGCACACCCACAGCAAATACAGTACTCAATGGAGAAAAGCTGAAAGCCTTCCCACTAACATCTGGAACAAGACAAGGATACCCAGCCTCACCACTGTTGTGTTCAACAGAGTATTGGAAGTCCTAACCACAGCAATCAGACAAACAAAAGACATAAAAAGGATCCAGATTGGAAGAGAAGTGGTAAAATTGTCACTGTGTGCAGATGACATGATACCATACCCAGAAAACCCTAAGGACTCCACACAACAACTCCTCAAACGGATCCATGAAGTCAGCAAAGGAGCAGGATACAAGGTTAACACTCACAGAAATCAGGCGGTCCCGTCACAGCCCAGCGGAGAGGAATCCGACGAGGAACCATGAGGTTTCGGGTTCGATGTCTGGCTTCACTCAGTGGGTTAAGGCGCTGGTGTTGCTGTGAGCTGTGTGGTGTAGGTCCAATTAGACCCCTAGCCTGGGGACCTCCATATGCCGAGGGTGGGGCCCTTAAAAGCAAAAGATAGAAAGACAGAAAGACAGAAAGACAGGAAGGAAGGAAGGAAAGAGAGAAAGAGCGAGAGAGAAATCAGTTGCATTTCTGTATACTAACAATGAAATATTAGAGAAGGAATACAAAAATACAACACCTTTTACAATCACACCCAAAAACATTAAGTACCTGGGAATAAACCTGACCACGGAGATGAAAGTCTTATCTGCTGAGACCTGTAACACCTCAATCAAGGAAATTAAAGAGGATGCCAAGAAATGGAAGGATAGTCCATGCTCCTGGGCTGGAAAAATGCATATCGTATAATGGCCACACCAGCCAAAGCACTCTACAGATTCAATGGAATCCCTATCCAATTCCCCATGACATTGTTCACAGAACTAGAACAAACAATCCAAATACTTATATGGAACCACAAAAGACCCAGAATTGCCAAAGCAATGCTGAGGAACAAAAACCAAGCAGGAGGCATCACTCTCCCGGACTTCGGGCAATATTGCAGAGCCACAGCAATCAAGAGAGTGTGGTACCAGTACGAAAACAGACATACAGACCAGTGGAACAGAATCGAGAACCCAGAAATAAACCCAGACACCTACCGTCAATTAGTCTTTGCCAAAGGCGGCAAGAATATCAAAAGGGGGAAAAGACAGTCTTTTCAGCCAGTGGTGCTGGGAAAACTGGACAGTCGCGTGTAAATAAGTGAAACTGGAACACACCCTCACACCACGCACAAAAATAAACGCCACATGGCTTAAAGACTTAAACATAAAGCAAGACACCATCAAACTCCTAGGAGGGAACAAAGGCAAACATTCTCTGACATCTACCTTACAAACGTTTTCTTAGGTCAGTCTCCCAAGGCAACAGAAATAAAAGCAAAAATAAACCTATGCGACCTAATCAAACTGACACCCTTTGGCACAGCAAAGGAAACCATTAAAAAAAGAGAGAGAGAGAAACAAAAAGACCACGTACAGAATGGGAGAAAGGAGTTTCAAACGGTGCAACGGACAAGGGCTTCCTCTCTAAACTATGCAAGCATCTTATACAACGCGAGAGCAAAAAAAGCCAACAACCCAACTGAAAAATGGGCAAAAGACCTGAACAGACATTTCTCCAAAGAAGACTTACAGATGCCCAACAGGCACAGGAAAAGATGTTCCCCATCTCGGATTATTAGAGAAATGCACATCAAAACTCCCATGAGGTACCAACTCCCACCAGTCGGAATGGCCGTCATTAATAAATCCACAAATAACAAATGCTAGAGAGGGTGTGCAGAAGAGGGAACCCTCCCACACTGTTGGTGGGAATGTACCTTGGTACAGCCACTGTGGACAACAGTATGGCGGTGCCCCCGAAAACTTACCGCAGAACCACCACATCATCCAGCAATCCCATTCTTTTTTTTTTTTAATATTTATTTTTATTTTCCCACTGTACAGCAAGGGGTTCAGGTTATCCTTACATGTATACATTACAATTACATTTTTCCCCCACCTTTTCTTCTGTTGCAACATGAGTATCTAGACATAGTTCTCAATGCTATTCAGCAGGATCTCCTTGTAAATCTATTCTAACTTGTGTCTGATAAGCCCAAGCTCCTGATCCCTCCCACTCCCTCCCCCTCCCATCAGGCAGCCACAAGTCAGCAATCCCACTCTTGCACATGCGTCCGGACAAACTTTTCCTCGAAAAAGACACATGCACCCGTATGTTCACTGCAGCGCTACTCACACTAGCCAAGACATGGAAACAACCTAAAGGTCCATCGACAGATGAGTGGATTAAGAAGACATGGTATATGTACACAATGGAATACTACTGAGCCATAAAAAAGAACAAAACCAGGCCATTTGCAGCAACACGGAAGCAACTAGAGACTCTCATGCTAGATGAGGTAAGTCAGAAAGAGAAAGACAATACCACATGATATCACTTATATCTGGACTCTAATCTTCAGCACAGATGAACCTTTCCGCAGGAAAGACACTCACGGACTTGGAGAACATGCTTGTGGCTGCACAGGAGGAGGGGGAAGGGAGTGGGATGGACTGGGAATTGGGGGTCAATGGATGCAACCTATTGCCTTTGCAATGAATAAGCATGGTGATCCTGCTGTGTAGCCCTGGGACCTGTATCTAGTCACTCATGGTGGAGCATGAAGGGGGATGACATGAGACAAAGAATGTATACACGTATGTGGGACTGGGTCTCTTTGCCGTACTGTAGAAAACTGACAAAACCCTGTAAACCAGCTACGACGGGAAAAAACCATTTAAAAAATATTCTTAAGAATACAGGTGGATGACGATCTTACAAAAAAGAGAGAGAGGGAGGGAGAGAGAGAGAGACTCAGACAGAGTGTTAAGGCACGAGTAAGGAATGGGGTCAGGAGTGGGAGGATCTGCAGCCACAGTGGCTGTGCCCTGAGATGATCAGGCTAGGCCCTGGGCACTCTCCCAATGGCACCTTCTAACCCACAGAGAGCAATGGTCCTGCGGAGGCTAGGCCTGAAAGAGTGTTGTCACCACCTGGCCCCCAGCCTGGGCTCCGCCTTTCCCAGTGCCCCTCCAGCTTCCCTACCGGTCTGGTTCTGACAGACATCCTTTCCCACCACGCTCTGCACTTAAAAGGCCCCAGTCGGACAAAGCACAGCCTCAGCCGTGTGTGGCCCCGCGTCCTCAGGCCAGTCCCAGAGCCCCGGGCTTCCAGGCATCAAAGCAAAGTGGTCAAGACAAGAAGCAGGGCCAGGGCTGAGTGACCTGGCTTCCGGTCCCGCCCTCCACCCAACCTGCTGACCTTCTGGGAGAAGGTAAACCAGATTTTCCCCAGCTGCCCCTCCCTCTCCCGCCCTGGGAAACGGAAGATGTCTTACACCTGCAGAGGAGGCCCTCCTATCCTCCATGGAGCTATTCCTGCCGCACAGAACTTCAAGGTGCGGGCCAGGGGCCCAGTCTCCACTGGGTAAAGGGGGACAGCAGGCAGCCACTTTATACAGCCCCTCTTCATGGTCCCCCGGAGAAGCCTGGCCCAGCACAGGCCATTATCCATGTCCCCCACCCTGTCCCACTTTTCAGGAGCCTCCCGCAGGACACTCCCTCAGGCCATGAGGAGGAAGGAACCAAGATGCTTCCTGCGTCTTGCTTGGGCCTACCTGGGCAACTGGAAACCTCGCAGACCTGCGGGAGTGGGACAGCTCCGTCCACCCCATGGGCAGGTGTGCAGCCTTTAAAAAGAATGAGCTTGGGAGTCCCCTTCGTGGCACAGCAGAAACAATCCAACTAGGAAGCATGAGGTTGTGAGTTCAATGCCTGGCCTTGCTCAGTGGGTCAAGGATCCGGCGTTGCTGTGAGTTGTGGGTATAGTTTGCTCAGATCTGGTGTTGCTGTGGCTGTGGTGTAGGCCGGCAGGTAGAGCTCTGATTTGACCCTTAGCCTGAGAACCTCCATGTGCTGTGGGTGTGGCCCTAAAATGACAAAAACTAAAGAAAAAAAGAAAAGCAAAGAATGAGCTGGGAAGTTCTCTGGTAGCCTACCAGTTAAGGGTTTTTTTTTTTTTTTTTTTTTCCTTTTTTTTTGGCTATTTCTTGGGCCGCTCCCTCGGCATATGGAGGTTCCCAGGCTAGGGGTCCAATCGGAGCCGTAGCCACCAGCCTACACCAGAGCCACAGCAACACGGGATCCAAGCCGCGTCTGCAACCTACACCACAGCTCACAGCAACGCCGGATCATTAACCCACTGAGCAAGGGCAGGGACCGAACCCGCAACCTCATGGTTCCTAGTCGGATTCATTAACCACTGCGCCACGACGGGAACTCCCCCCAGTTAAGGGTTTGACATTATCACTGCCCTGGCTCAAGCCTGTCCTTGGCCTGGGAACTTCCCCATGCTTTGGGCATAGCCGTTAGAAAAATGAAAATAAAAGTAAAATAATACAAACAGAAAGAGCCGTAAACTCCACAAATATCCATCAATAGTCAAAGTAAATGTATCTGTGTATATTCCTACAGTTGAATAACACTCCGCAACAAAAAAATCAACCTACTATGATTACACTAATGTCACTGAGGATTCTAACAAACACGTTCCATGAAGAAACTGGATACAAAAGAATACTCGTTATGGTTCAATTTTCTATGAATTTCAAATTTCGGCAACACTAATGTGAGGGGTTCGGGGTAAGGGTCTCGGTTATGGGGAAGGGGTAGCAACTGGAAGGAGGACAAGGAGGTTTCTGGGTGCTGGTCACACACATGCACACATTTAGCAAAAGATCCACAAGATGCAAGTTTACTGTCAGTGCACATTTCACAGGTACATCTAACGTTTCAATGACAAATTTTAAAAACATGGACATTGCAAGGTATGTCAGTAAGGGGGAAAGGTAAATTTCAGAATAATTCATACAAATTGACCCCTTTCATATAAACATCATTCACTGGAAAACAAGATATACCATGTTTTGCTATGTTCATAAATGCAAATAAAGGTCTGGAAACAAACAAGAACAGATGCCCACCCCATTGACGAAGGGACCTTGTTTTGAACATGGAGGTGAGACAGGATGTCAAAAGGAATTTCTTTCACCTGGGAGTGTAAGAATGTTTCAAGTGGAGAATAGATCCTTTAACAATGCTTATAATGAAAAGACGGGGGAGGTTCCCCTGTGGCATGGTGGGTTAATGGTCCAGTGTGTCCCTGTGGTGTGGCCGGTTGGATGCCCAGCCCTGTGCAGTGTGCTAAGGATCCGGTGTTGCCGCAGCTGAGTGGGGCTCTGGAGGATGGAGAAGCCCCTCCTCACCCACTCTCACTGCCTCCTTTGTTCTCTTTTGGCCTCGCCTCCACTCCCCGAGTCTGGCTTCAGATTTTATCATATCAAATCTGATAAAAGGACGGAATGTACTTCTTTGCAGGAGAGATACTGACTCGCAGACTTTGAAAGACGCATGGTTTCCAAAGGAGAGAGTTTGGGCAGTGGGGGGTGCACTGGGGTTGTGGGATGGAAATCCTATAAAATTGGACTGTGATGATCATTGTACAACTGTAAATGTAATAAATTCATTGAGTAATTCAAAAAATAAAATAAAATATGATACGAAGGAACATACCTACAAAATATAAACAGACTCACAGACATAGAGAACAGACTTGTGATAAGGGGGAGGGGGTGGGGAAGGGAAGGATTAGGCCTTTGGGATTATCAGATGCAAACTGTTATATATAGAATAGATAAACAACAAGGTCCTGCTATATACCACAGGGAACTGTATTCAATATTCTGTGATAAGCCGTAATAGAAAAGGATATGAAAAAGAACACATATATGTATAACTGAGTCACTTTGCTGTGCAGCAGAAATTAACACAGCATTGTAAATCAACCATATTTCAATAAAGTTTTAGAAAAAAGAAAAAGAAAACCTCGACCTTTTTTTTCATAATGTGCTTGAGCCCATATGACTCTCAGACTAAAGCAAGCAGATATAGGAAGGGGTTCACATACTTGAAAAACAGAGCAACCACAAACCAAAGCCAATCAGTACAGTCACAAAAACTAAACAGAAGATGACACAAGCATAAAATAAAAGGAAATCATCCAGGAGTTCCCGTCATGGAGCAGTGGTTAACGAATCCGACTAGGAACCATGAGGCTGCGGGTTCGTTCCCTGCCCTCGCTCAGTGGGTTAAGGATCCGCCATTGCCATGAGCTGTGGTGTGGGTCACAGATGCGGCTCGGATCCCGTGTTGCTGTGGCTGTGGTGTAGGCTGGTGGCTACAGCTCTGATTGGATCCCTAGCCTGGGAACCTCCATGTGCCATGGGAACAGCTCAAGGAAAGGCAAAAAAAAAAAAAAAAAGGAAATAATCCAACCAAATGAAGAGTGGAACAAAGGAGATACATGGAACCAACTGGAAAACAACCCTTAAAACAGCAATAAGTACATATTTATCAATAGTTACCTTAAACGTCAATGGACTGAATGTATTGATCAAAAGATACGGAATGGGAGTTCTCGTCGTGGCTCAGTGGTAAACGAGTCCGACTAGGAACCATGAGGTTGCAGGTTCGATCCCTGGCCTCACTCAGTGGGTTAAGGATCCGGCGTTGCTGTGAGGTGTGGTGCAGGTCGCAGACGCAGCTCGGATCCCGCGTTGCTGTGGCTGTGGCTGTGGCTGTGGCTGTGGCTGCGGTGTAGGCTGGCGGCTACAGCTCCAACTAGACCCCTAGCCTGGGAACCTCCATATGACGCAGGCACAGCCCTAGAAAAGACAAAAGACACCGAATGGAAGACTGGATAAAAAGCAGAGCCTGCAATATACTCACCTTAGGGCAAAGGATACATATAAATTCAAAGTGAGGGGATGAAAATAGATATTTCATGTGAATGGAGAAGACAGGAAAGTGGGAGTTGCAGTAACCCTATCAGACAGAGTAGACTTTAAAACAAAGGCCATAAAGAAAAGGAAAGAAGGACACTATTTAATGATAAAAGGATCAGTTCAAGAAGAGGCTATTACACTTGCTAACATATATGCTCCTATATAAGGAGCACCCAAAGACATACCACGAACACTAATAAACACAAAAAGGAGAAAGTGATGGGAACGCAACAGCAGTAGAAGATTTAACACCCCACCCACATCAACGGATAGATCCTCTAGACAGAAATCAACAAGACAAGAGATCCTCCATGACACAGTAGAACAGTTAGACTTAATAGATATTTTCAGGATATTACATCCAAAGGAAAACCAGAAGTATACATTCTTTTCAAGTGCACATGGAACCTTCTCAAGGAATGACTGCATACTGGGCCACAAAACTAACCTCAACTAATCTAAGAGTACAGAAATTCTTTCAAGAGTCCTCTCTGACCACAATGGCATGAAACTAGAAATCAACTACAGGAAGAAAATTGCGAAAAACAAGATGACATGTGGAGCTCCTACTGTGGCTCAGCAGTTAACAAACCCTACTAATATCCATGAGCATGCGGGTTCGATCCCTGGCCTCGCTCAGTGGGTTAAGGATCCGGCGTTGCTGTGAGCTGTGGTGTGGGCTGGCAGCTGTAGCTCCGATTTGACCCCTAGCCTGGGAACCTCCATATGCCATGGGTGAGGCCTTAAAAAGACCAAAAAAAAAAAAAAAAAAAAAGAATTACCCGAAAACAAAGATATTAAAAAAAAAAAAAGACTACATAGAGACTAAATAACATGCTACTAGAAAAACAGTGGGTCAATGAGGAAATCAAAAAGGAAATTAAAAAATACCTAGAGACAGACAATGAAAACACAACCATTCAAAATCTATGGAATGCTGCAAAAGCAATTCTTAGAGGGTAGTTCATAGCAAAACAGACCTTCCTCAAAAGAGAAGAAAAAGCTCAAATCGACACCTAACCTGCCACCTAAAAGAACTAGAAAAAGAACAAACAAAACCTAAAGTCAGCAGAAGGAAGGAAACCATAAAGATCAGAGATGAAATCAATAAAACAGAGATTCAAAAGAACAATAGCGAAAATCAATAAAACCAAGAGCTGGTTCTTTGAAAGGGTACATGAAATTGAAAAACCGCTGGCCTAACTCGCCAAGAAGAAGAAAGAACCCAAATAAACAATAAGCAATGAAAAAGGAAATGGATTAACAATGAGATCCTGCTGTGTAGCACTGAGAACGATGTCTAGATACTTACAATGCAGCACGACGATGGGAGACGAAATTTATGCATACGTGTATGTGTGACTGGGTTCCCATGCTGTACACTGGGGGGAAAAAAGTGTGTCGGAAATAACAATAAAAACTAAACTAAAAAAAAAAAGAGAGAGAGAAATGAAAAAGGAGAAATCTCAACAGATACTGCAGAAATACAAAAAGCCATAGGAGAACACTATGAACAATTATATGCCAACAAATTCGACAGCCTAGAAGAAATGGACAACTTTCTAGAGACATACAGCCTGCCGAAACTGAATCAAGAAGAAATAGACCATTTGAAGAGACCAATCACTAGAAATGCAATTAAACATGTAATGAAAACACTCCCTACAAACCAACGTCCAGGACCAGATGGCTTCCCAGGTGAATTCTACCAAACATACAAACAAGAACTTATACCCATCCTTCTTAAACTTATACAAGTTTAACTTATACCCATCCTTCTTAAACGTTTCCAAAAGATGGAAGAAGGAACACTCTCAAAGACATTCTATGAAGCCACCATCACCCTAATTCCAAAATAATACAAAGATACTACCAAAAACAAATTATAGGCCAATATCTTTGATGAAGAGATATGCAAAAATTCTCAGCAAGATTTTAGCCAACTGAATCCAACAATACATAAAAAAGATCATACACCATGACCAAGTGGGATTCATCCCAACCTCACAAGGATGGTTCAACACATGCGAATCAATCAACATCATACACGACATTACCAAAAGAAAAGTCAAAAACCACACCAGGGAATTCCCATTGTGGCTTAATGGTAACAAACCCGACTGGTATCCATGAGGATGCAGGTTCGACCCCTGGCCTTGCTTACCGGGTTGAGGACCAGCATTGCTGTGAGCTGCGGTGCAGGTCGCAGACATGGCTCACATTGCTGTGGCTGTGGTGTAGGCCAGCAGCCACAGTTCCCTTTCAACCCCTAGCCTGGGAACTCCCATATGCTGTGGGTATGACCCTAGAAAGACAAAAACCAAACAGGCAAACAAACAAACACATGATCATCTCAATAGATGCAGAAAAAAGCATTCACCAAAATCCAACATCCATTCATAAAGCCTCTTACCACAGTGGGAATACAGGGAACATACTGTAACATAATAAAAGCCACTTATGACAAACCCACAGCCGATATAATACTCAACGAATAAAAGCTGAAAACCTTCCCTGCTCAAAACTGGAACAAGACAAGGATGACCACTCTCACCACTTTTATCCAACATAATATTGGAAGTCCTACCTACAGCAATCAGACAAACAAAAGATGGGAAAGCTATCCGAATTGGAAGAGAAGAGGTAAAATATTATCGCTATATGGAGATGACATACTACTATAAATAGAAAACCCTAAGGACTCCACACAAAAACAACTCAAACCAATCAACAAATGCAGCAAAGCAGCGGGACAGATTAACATTCAGAAACTGGTTGCATTTCTGTATACTACAGTGAAATATTAGAAAAGGAATACAAAAATACAATACCTTTCAAAATCACACCCCCCAAAATTAAGTACTTAGGAATAAAACTGACCCAGGATGCGGAAGATAAACTAAA
Source organism: Sus scrofa (assembly GCF_054392235.1). NCBI lineage: Eukaryota > Metazoa > Chordata > Mammalia > Artiodactyla > Suidae > Sus > Sus scrofa. The sequence goes on along the minus strand of NC_139395.1, from coordinate 45,778,407 downwards.
AAACATTCATCAGGAAAATTAAAGAGGATTCAAAGAAATGGAAAGATGTCCCATGCTCCCGGATTGGAAAGACTTAATATCATTAAAATGGCCATACTGCTCAGAGCAATCTACAGACTTAGTGTGATCCCTATTAAAGTACCCATGACATTCGTCACAGAACTAGAAAAAAGAATCCAAAAATTTATATGGAACCATAAAAGACCCAAAACTGCCAAAACAATCCTGAGGACGAAAACAAAACAAAGCAAAACAAAACCAAAAAACCAAACAGAAAACATAACTCTCCCGAACTTCAGACAATATTACAAAGCCACGGTAATAAAGACAGTGTGGTAACGGTACAAAAACAGAAATATGGACGAATGCAACAGATTAGGAGGAGTACTGTTGGAATGGCAGACACTCTCCCCAGCCAATCACTTTGGAAGGCTCTGACAAGGCCGGCATGCCTCCCTGCCAGGGAAGAGTACAGCTCCTTGCTCAAGGGTTGAGAGGGAAACAAGATAAGCAGCCACTCATTTCTGCTATGGGTGGTCACATATGCATGTGGACGGCACGGTCCATGACAAGGGACATCTGGCCAAAACCAAATATGAAATTTGTCCTTTCAAATATGAAAGGACAAGGCATGGCTGAGGAGACAGAAAAGCTGCCATGAGAGCAGGATGGGCAATCATGGGAGGAAACGGGAAGCACACATGACCAGCACAGGCTGTGCAGTGATGTTCCAGTGGTGACAAAATTATTATATAACATTCTCTGATTTCCATGGGGTAAACGCCTCCACGAAGGCCAGTTTCTAGCTACCAGGGGTTTAACAACCAGCTCAGAAAAATCCTGCAACTTTAACCACGGGCTCTGGCAAGCCTGTGTCCTCTGGCACAGACACACCACAGCCTCGGCTTCCTCTGTAGGGCTTCCTCCCTCAACTTGGGATGATGGAGCGGGAGAAGCACCAGGGTCCTCTAACCAGCCTGATTCAGCCCCACCTGCTCAGCAAGAGAAGTCAAGCACGACAGGTCCCAAAGTAAGTGCTCTGGGAGATCCTGCCCTCTGTGCCTCTCGGAGAGGGGGCTCTCGGTCTTGTTTCAGGTTGGCCCAGAAGCAGACCTAGGACAAGCATTTAGTGGCAGTGGTTGGTTTGGGAGGCAGTTCCAGAAAGCACCAGCAGGAGTGGAGAGAAGGGAGATGGGGCAGCACCCAGAGTCAGAACACGACACGCTGCTTCCTGGGTGCAAACTCCCCAGTGCTGCCAGTCTGCCCTGCAGCAAAGGTCAGCTCGAGAATGGGATGTGGGCAGGACGTGGACAGGACACTCCTGAAACACCCGGGCAACTAGGGATGTGACCTGTGTGTCACTCTTCCCCTTTCTCACACCGGTGCAGAGCTCTTCACCCCGAGGAGCAGGATGCTTGTTTTCCGTGGTCAAAAGAGGTGTTCCATTTGATCCCTAAACCAAGCTGACCAGCGAAATCTGGGCCCAGCTGAAGAAACAGCGATGTGTCTCCATGCCACAGGAAAGGCCAGGGGGGGTGGGATTTCCAGACTTAACATTGTCAAGGGCAGGTGGAACCTTCTGGGCATCGTCCCTGCAGGCTTAGCCTGAGGCTGAACTGTGTCTCTGTTTAACAAGAGGCCTGGCGCCTCCTGGACCGTCACCCCCATGAGAGCAGAACAGCATCCCCACCAGCACTGCGCACAGAGCGGGTCTCCTTAAGTCCCTACTGGGTGATGGAGGAGGAGGGCGGAGGCATGTGAAGGGCATGCAAGGGACCTGAATGGAGACGCTGTCTGGACCTTGTGACCCAGGTGCCTCCCACAGTGTTTTTCTGGAAGGGACAGCAGTCTCACCCAACTCTATGTTTATAGGAGGCACACGTGCACATGGGCACGCACACATATACACACACCCAGGAGAAGCAAGGCAAGTGTAGTTTAAGGCAAGATGATGTTGCTTTCACAAGAATTTATTTTTCCAGTCCTGAAGCTTGTGGTAGAATAAGCAGAACTTTAGAACTCTTCCCTGTGTCTTGAAGAATGAAATTCCTTCATGCACTAATTATCTGACCCATACAGTCACAAATTTGGGTTTCTGTGGCCGACGTACTCTCCACAGCAGGTCTATAATCCTGACACTCTGAAGCTGTGAACAAGGTATAAACAGGTTTCTTGTCAGTACTGGACCAAATTCAACACAAGACCCCTTCCTATCTGGACTTTGCTTTTCTACAGCAACCCCAGGAAACTTGGGGCAAAATTTCATCTCTGGCGGTAACCTTTGTAACCTGTGGTGAATATCTACACCCAGAGAGATGAGACACTCAGGCTCTGAGATGACAAGGGGGTTCTCAGGGTGACAAGCAGAGGCCTGCAAAGCTAGTTTGGAGCAGGAGCTGAAAGTTGATACCTCTAGTCAGTGCCTTTCAGAACTCGACACAGTCAGAATCCCCTGGGGCCTTGTGACAATACACTTGACTTGGTGCCACCTCAGAGTCTGATTCAGACGGTCTGAGTGGGGCCTGAGACTGTGACATTCTGTGTGGGGATCTTAGAGAACAACTGCTCTAAAGGATGACAGAGCCCGTCCTGGACACCTGGGGCTCAGGTGAGGGAGGGGCCAGGGTAGGAGGGTGTTCTCTGCCTGATGTAGCAGCGGGGAATTGGTCCAAAGGCTGTACCACGCGCCTAACCCCTAGGAGGACTTCAAATGAAAAGGGGCCACTCACCTGATTACAGGTTATGTCAAAGTTGCCTCTGATCTCTTTCAAGGTGACTGTCCCCACACACTGCTTCACCCGCTAGAAGGGGAGACTCAAGGTCAAATCAGGAACTCTCCCAAGCCATAAGACCCCAGCCTCACCCAAGGGCCTGGACATCTTCCCCAGAAGGCTCTCCTGTTCAGCTCCTTGGAAAGCATCCGCCAGCGCCCCCAGCCCCCAGCCTCACCCCATTCTCCTTGAAGTCACACAGCTCCGGGGGCTGCCGGGTCGGCCTGGGACACACAGTCTCCTTCACCGTGAAGCTCACAGGTTTCGGGGTGCCCGGGTCCTCGTCCTGGTCAAGGATCAAAGTGAGGAGATGGGACTCGGGCTCAGGCTTCCCCCTCGGATCTGTCACCCCCTCCCCGCCCCCCACCTAGACAGCAGCCTCTGCAGCCCCTGCTGGGAGCCTGGCCCTGGGCTTGGTGCTGGGTGCACAGGGGAGGGGACAGAGCCCGCTCCTGCCTCACAGGCTGTGCAGGGCCCTGAGCCCACAGCCCAGAGGCTAAGGCGGGAAGCTCTCACGCGGGCAGGGCACCCAGCTCTGGGAAGGTTTCCTGGCAGAGGGGGTCCCCCTTAGAGGGACAAGTGCCTTCCTGGCAGGAGGGACAGCCTGAGCAGGGGGAGGGACAGGGAGCCCCGGGGCGGGTGGGGGACAGCCCCCGCCCCCCAGCCCCTCCTGAGCCCCTGCCCGACTCACGGCCTTGGGCGGCTGGTCCAGCTCCAGGAGGCGGTAGAGATTAGCTTCCGAGGACTGCTCGTTGAGGCGATCCACGGCTCGAAGCACGGCCTCCCTGTAGCTGAGGGCCTGGGCGCTGGCCGAGGGCACCACGAGTCCCAGCAGCAGAAGCCACAGTGACCAGCGCCCCAGGCACAGGCTGGCCCTCTGGGTCTCCATGGTGCCCAGGTGAGCCTCCTCCCAGCCTGCGGGACCCTCCTTTATGCCCAGCCTGGGTCTGGGACTTCCTGAGCGGCCCCATCCCTGGCTGCCTCCCAGGATGCTGGCTGGACTTGCCTCAGCCCTGGCTCTTGCCTCAGGGGATTGCTGCTCAGTGGGCGAGGTTGGCACTGGCTGTACACTCAGTCTTGGAGAAGCTAGGAGGGCTGGGTTTCTGGTGCAACCTGGTTTCACAGTCCAGGTATTGCCCCAGGAGCCTCTTGGTCAAGCCGTATCCTTTCCCCAAGTCAAAGGAGGAAAAGGAGGTGATTACAGTAGCAAATAATTAGCAGCACACGTGGTTACTGGGTGCCTGGTACCGCTGAAATCCTCCCTGTGTTTCTTGCCTCTGGGCCTTTGCATTTACTCACATTTCAGACTGAAGTTCCCTTTTTCTTCCTCCCTGAATCCCATAGACTGTCCCCTTCCAGGTCCTCAGACTGCATGTCCCCTGAGGAGGTCAGTGAGGTGAGCCTGCTGTTCCTATAGCATCTGGCTTTCCTGGTTTAATCCTCTCAACCTGTCAGAGCGGAGGTGTTCTCAGGAAAGACACCACAGCCCTTGTCCCCAGTCGGGTCTGCCCCTGATTCTGCATCTGGTTCCTGAGAGACCCTCATGCACCCTCCACCCCAGCAAACTCGGGCATGAACTCCACCACGCATCACCCCTCACACACTCCTCCCAGCCACGCTTCCTGTCCGTTAGATTCTGGAGGGGATGGGACCTGGACCCCCATGTGCTGTGTCCCCAACTGTGGGGAGCACCCGTCGCCCTCCTCCCCTCGCCCCCTTCACTCCCCAAGCAGAGCACACTGCTTGTCTCTTTGCGTGGAACCACAGCAAGTGGCTGGAAGGCTGAAAACTCTTCGATGTGCAGCATTCACAGTGGCTGCCCTCTCACCTGACTGGGCTCCATCATTCCCCATCCTACATGCAAGCAACCCCTTGGAATCTTTTTACCACTACCACAGAGACCCACTCACCCCTCGAGCCATAGATTCATCTGAGAAGAGCTGGCAGTTCTTAGGGGATCCCACACTGAAGCTGGTGGTGGCCAGGACAAGGGTTCATGGCACCCCAGTCTGGGCTCCGCTGGACTCCAAGGAGGACCTCAAGACCTTCTACCAAGATGCAGGTCAGCTGCAGTCAGAGCCTTGCCTGCAGGGCTTCTAAGCACATATGCAAGGTCATTAGGGTAGAACAATTGCCCTACAACTTTATACCCCAACCTTTCCCATAACCAACGAGGGTTCTTTTTAAAAACATGGACTGCCCCTCAAATACTCTAATTGATTCTATTCAGGGGTTGTGGACCAAATTGTCCTCTATATCTTAGGCAACATCAAGTGAGAGAGACCATGACTATGATACCCAGGAGACTCATCAGGCCCACTGGAACACAGACTCACCAGGCTCCTATGTGGAGCCAAATCAGCCAAGTGTATTATTAACCCACGTGCAGCAAAGTTGCCAACTACACATACCCCGCCTCAGAAGGCCAGCAGGAAGTCTAGGGCAATGCACTCTACCACTACGAGGGAGCGTGTAGACTAGCTTGTGGGCTGCAGGTAAGCATAGGGCAGGTTTCACATACAAAGAAGCAGCAAGCTCAGAAGAAGGTGTTGCTCATGCGATGTCAGAATTCAACGAGTGTTTAAACTTAGAATGCTTGCTGGAGTCTGGGCAAAACACACAAAGGAGGTCAAAATTTCACGATGAGGTTTAAGGAAATCACATGACTGCCCAGAAAGTCAGTCTTGTTCTGGCACATTTAGTGAAGGCTAGTCAGTCCTAGAGGCTGCCGCTGTTGGAAGGTTTTGAGGAGTTCTTACATTCAAATTCTTCAGTGGCCATTGATCAAGCTGAGAACGGGAGTAGCAGTCTGTGTGAAACTGGTCAGATGGCCTGCAGACAAAAGCTAAGAGAGACGGGGATGAATGGTGTCTCTTCCCACCTTTGCCTCTGTGAGTCCGAGGCCTTCAAACAGGCAACTACCAGGGTAGTTGCTCTTCTTCACAACTAAGTGATCTGGGCAAGTCCCTTAGCCATCACTGCTCACTCTTTCTCCTGCCCAAGGCCACAGGCAAAGCCACTGCTTTCAGACTTCTAGACACCTCAGAATTCTCTTCCTCTGCCCCACTGAGATGAACCTGAAGGACTCCATCCGCTCTCTGAAGGGCTCAAACTGACCCTGAGACGTAGGAGGTGGGGGTCAAGGGCAGGGTCCACAAGGACGTTGCCTGAACGCAGCCTGGTCTCCTCCTCGGCACAGCAGGACACTGGGGATGCAGTAGCCCCTCCTCACCCACTCTCACTGCCTCCTTTGTTCTCTTTTGGCCTCGCCTCCACTCCCCGAGTCTGGCTTCGGTGCCCCCAGACCTCTGAGGCTGCCCCCCAGGAATGCCCTGGGCTGAGCATCTGCACTAACCATGCAAAACCCTTCGCAGTCATGCCCTGGGCTCTCGGGCTCCTGGGCGAGTCTGACCCCTTGGTAAGTCCCCCAGTGGCCCTCGGCCCACAGCACCGCCCCCTCCCCACTCCCCTCCCGCACCACCGGCCTGGACACCAGGGCTCTTCTCTGTCTCCTCCTCAGGCCCCGCACCTCACCATGTGGGGCGAGGGGATGGACTCCGCACAGCTCCACTGCCGTCCTAGGCTCCTCCTCTAGAAGCAGGACCTGAGCTGGAATGGAGAGGCATGGGATTCAGGGAGGGGTGTTGTCAGGAGGGGGAGAGGGGAGCAGGAGAGGGCAGAGGGAGCAGCTGAGCTGGGATGTGCTCCAGCCTGACTCGAGCTTCAGCCTCACCCTAAATGCCCTGGAACCAGAAACGCAACTTTCCCCTGCTTTAGGACTGACTGCAGGTGGGGTGGCTGGGCTGTGATGTCCCCTGCTAGTCAGTCACCACCCACAGGCTGAGGGCAGAGGGGGCATAATCCCCAGGCATCTCCTGGGGAGGCTGTGAAGGCTGCTGGGAAGGGGGCCCCCGGGGGCCCTTAGCATCCATGTCCCACAGTCCAAAGAGTGGGGGGCCGGGGGCAGCCTCTGAGCCAGTGGATGTGGACAGGACACGAACAGCACCTACTGCCCAGAGCCCCGCCCAGGGACCAGCATCCCACTGGCCCTTCAGAACCACGGTGGTGACAACTGAGTTGTCACTTCCCCCCACACTCATCTCCTCCCTCCACCCGGACGCAGCTCTGCCTGGGGCCAGGCTCCCAGGAAGCCCCACTGTCCAGCCTGTCAGGGAGTCGACCTGCCTCATCCTTTGGGCAGAGACTCCACCCCAGTTAGCCCCACACTCTGCCAGCCCGGGAGCAGCCCTCCTTCCTTTCTCTCTTCCTTCCTCACCATTTGGCACTGGACTGGCCTGATGCTCAGTGCCATTTTTTGGAAGGTCTGACCCGTGTCCTCTTAGAATAAGAGGTAGTAATGGCATCAAGATGGCAGAGGAGTAAGACATCCCCTTCTCTCACAACACATCAATAAAAACCATCTAGGAGTTCCCATGGTGGCACAGCAGTAATGAATTTGACTAGTAGCCATAAGGACATGCGTTTGATCCCTGGCATCGTTCAGCGGGTGAAGGATCCAGTGTTGCCGCCTGCTGTGGTGTAGGTTACCAATGAGGCTCGGATCCCACATTGCTGTGGCTGTGCCTGTGGCTGGCAGCTACAGCTCTGGTTCAACCCCTAGCCTGGGAACTTCCATATGCTGTGGGTGTAGCCCAATTAAGAAAAAAAAAAAGACCAAAAAAACCCCCAAAGCCATCTTCATGTAGAACCATTCACATAGAACCTCTACTGAATGTTGGCAGAAGACCTTAGACCTCCAAAAAGGGCAAGAAACCCTGTACACAACTGGGAAGAACAAAAGGAAAAGAGAGAGAGAGAGAGAGAGAGAGAGAGAGAGAGAGGGAGAGAGGAGCAGGAAAAAAAAAAAACCAAAACAGGAATCAGGGCTGGACCAGGAAGGAGCTGTGAAAGAGGAAAGGAATTCACATGCTGGAAGGCCACCTAAAAGATGGGGGGATTAGCCAGGACAGAAGAGGTACCTCGAAGCCTTGGAAAAAAGCACAGCGGCCAGTCTGAGGAGGAGAAAGCAGAGAGAGAGCTGCATAGACCATTGGTATCACCGCCTGGGACACCTTTTGGCAGAGACTCTACCCCAGTCTGAGACACCCTGAACCAATGCTAGGCACTGAGACTCAGGCTTCGAAGGTCCGTTCTGGGGAAGGGACTAGGGTTGGCTGTGTGGAGACAGTCTGAGGGGCTAGGGAGCTGCGTACCATGGGCTGGTGGGTGGAGCACCACAGCTGAGGAAGCTTGGGAAGAGGCCTGGGCCCACAAGAGAAGCAAGGCACCATTACTGGGGAGCACCAGAGGAGGAGGGGTGAGACTGCCATAGGAATATCTTTCTTGGAGCACGTGCGGGCTCTCAGAAGGCGGGATACCTCTTGCACAAACTACAGGAGGCAGGAGAAAACTGGAGCAGCCATCTCAGACTCCAGAGGGGGACATGGCCTGCCACCACTATGGGTCTCTGGGAACCACCTGCAGCCCCACTCACCTCAGGGGTTGCCGCCGAGGAGGACACTGCAACCAAACACCACCTGCTGCCCTCACTCCCCTGGGAAAGCACACCTTTGCCACTGACAAATGCTCAGGGCACAGCCTACACCTGCCTGAGGGTCACTGCCACTTCCCAGGGCCATGCAACCAGGAGCAGCCTGGGCCACCTCCCCATGGGTCCTTGCCATTGTCAAGGGCCCGGCAGCCAGGCACTGGCTACAGGCCCTGACCACTGCCCGCATCTCCATGGAAGCACACGCAGGCCCTACCCTGGCATACCCACTATCAAGGGGATAACCGCCTGAACACACGGAGGAAAGAGACAGCAAGCATCTAAACCAAAAGCAGTCCTCAAGCCAAAAAATAAACTAAATTTAAAAACTAAGCCCTCACAAACTCCCTAGGAGCCCTCCTGTATATAAATAGCCCTCCAAGACTACAGTAGTTGTTTTTTTCCTAAACTCACAGAATAAGAAAAATATAAGCAAAATGAAGACGCTCGGGAGCCATTCCCAGTTAAAAGAACAGGAGAATTCCCCTGAAGCAGCAAACAATGAAACAGACCTCTTCAGTCTAACAGACACCAAGTTCCAAAAGAAGGTGATTAAAATACCAAAGGAATTAAGAGTGGGTATCCACAGGAATGCAGGTTACTTTAGAAAGGAACTAGAAACTATAAGGAGGAGCCAGGAAAAATTAGAAAATTCATTTGCAGAGACATAAACTGAGTTAAAGGCACTGAAGAGCCGAACATATAATGCAGAGGAATGAATAAGTGACTTGGAAGATATATAATGGAAATCACAGAAAACCAAATGAAAAACACATGAAAGCAATTTAAGAGATCTATGGGATAATACAAAGCAGGCCAATCTACACATACAGGGATCCCAGAAGGAGAAGAAAAAGAACAGGGGATTGAAAATATATTTGAAGAAATTATGGCTGAAAACATCCCAAATCTAAAGGGCACAGATGCCAAGATACAGGAAGCACAGAGGGCACCAAACAAGTTGCACCCAAACAGACCTACACTGAGACATAGTGTAGTTTGCCACTTTAAAAAGTGGCAAAAGTTAGAGTTAAGGAGAGGTTTCTAAAGGCAGCAAGAGAAAAACAACGAGTTTAATTGTAAGGGAACCCCATTAGGCTAGTAGCTGATTTCTCTGCAGAAACACTACAGGCCAGAAGAGCCTGGTACGATATATTCAAAGCTCTAAACGGGAACAATGTGCAGCCTAGAATACTCTACCCAGCAAGACTTTCTTTTTTTTCTTTTTTTCTTTTTTTCTTTTTTATACTCGATAACATTTTATTTTTCAAGATGTGCAATATGGAGTTGGTGTGACCTGTGTATGTATCTTCTCCAGCAGCCGGGGCATCTCCAGCCTTGGTGTTTTGGGTGTAAATTACTGGAGCTCTGTGCATTGAAGCCAGCTTAACAACTCCTTGGCTCAGGAGCTCTGAAGGGCTGCCCTGGCCAGAGAACCACAAATCTTCCATCTCTCAGAGACGACAGCTAGAGTTATAAGCTTATAGTTGGGAACTTCTTTACAGAGTTTGTCAGATGTTGCTTTGTCAAACAGGACTAGGTTATTGAGCTTGTCCCGAGATTTGCCTTTGGACCACTTCTTCTTTTTGGACTTGCCCCCAGATTTGTTCACTGGGTCTTTGTCTTTCTTGGCCGAATTCCTGGCATCTTTCTCCTTCTTGTCGCCCTTGGCCGGCATAGCACAGCCGGGAGAGCGGATACTAGAAGTGCTACCTGGCTAAGATGTCGGACAGAAAGGAAGATTATCATTTAAAACAGAAAGAGAAATAAAGGATTTTTCCAACAAACAAGAACTAAAAGAATACAGCAGCAATACTAAACCCACTCTAAAAGAAATGACGAAAGGTCTCCTCTAAACAGGAAAGAAGGAAGAAGATACAGGATGGAGGAAATCACAAAATTGGAAAGTAATCACTTAAATAAGCCAGTATACACATCAAAAAGAAAAAAACATTATTTGTAAAAGGAATGATAAACACAAGGAACAGCAAAAGGATAAGCATGAAGATTTTAAAAACGACATCAAAATCATAAACTGCAGGGAAGGAAAGTAAGAAAACCTAGACTTGACAGGGGATTAAGATGGCAGAATAGAAAGACTGGAGCTCAACTTCTCTCCTAAAAACAACAACATTTACAACCAAATGCTGAGCAACCTTCGACCAAATGGACCAGAAACTTTCACAAAGTTATCCTACTGCAGAAGACAAAGAGGAGGCCATATCAAGAGATAGGAGGGGCAGTTACACGACATAAGCATCCCTGTACCTCCCAGGGTGGAGGCCCCCCAGACTGGAAAGTAACTGGTTCACAGAGACTCACCTACAGGAGTGAGAGTTTTGAGACCCACATCAAACTCCCACGTGTGGGGATCTGGCACTGGGAGAAAGAGCCCCCAGAGCATCTGGCGTTGAAGGCCAGTGGGGCTTGTGCACAGGAGCTCCACGGGACTGGGGGAAACGGAGACCCCATTCTTGGGTCCCAGGACAAAGCAAAGTCTCCACAGGAATCTGGGTCAAACCGGACTGCAGTTCTTTGAGGACCTCCTGGGAAAACAGGGGTGAATGTGGGTTGCTGTGGGAAAAGGACATTGGAAGCAAAGCTCTGGGGAATATTCTGCAGTGTGCCTTTCTCTGGAGGTGGCCATTTTGGGAAAATATGGCCCCTCCCATCAGCACTGAGAAGCCCCAGGCCAAACAACAATCCAGGTGGGATCACAGCCCCACCCAGCAGTAAACAGGCTTCCTAAAGGCCCCCCTGGCACACAGCCGCCTCTCATCCCATCCAGAGATAAAGCCCCACACACCAGAGGGATAGGAATCAGGCCACCTACCAGTGGGCAGGCACCAGTCCCTCCCCCATCAGGAAGCCTACAGCAAGCCCCCATACCAACTTCAGCCACCAGGGGGGCGGACACCAGAAGTGAGAGAGGCTACAGCTCTATTATCTGTAAAAAGGTCACCACACCAAAAACGAATAAAAATGAAAAGACAGAGAAGTATAACTCAGAGGAGGGAGAAAGGAAAACCCCCAGAAAATCAGCTAAGGGGTCAGGAGAGTCTCAGCCTCCAGGAAAAAGATGCTGAAGAGGATGCAAGACATTGGAAATAAACTGGAGGCAAAGATGGATAACTTTCAGGAAACACCGAGCAAAGAGATACAAGATATGAAACTTAAGAAGAGATGCAAAATCAATAACTGAAATAAAAAAATTCACTAGAAGCAACCAACAGCAGAATCCAGGAGGCAGAAGAACAAAGAAGCGAGGTGGAGGACAGATTAGTGGAAATCACGGATGTGGAACAGAAAAGAGAAAAAAGATTGAAAACAAATGAAGAGAGTCTCAGAGAACTCTGGGACGACGTTAAACGCACCAACATCCTTATTATGGGGTGCCAGAAGGAGAAGAGAGAGAGAAGCGGACAGAGAAAGCACTCCAACAGATAATAGCCGAAAACTTCCCTCACATGGGAAAGGAACCACTCACTCAAATCCAGGCAGCGCAGCGAGTACCATATAAAATAAACCCAAGGAGGAACACCCCGAGACACATATTAATCAAGCTGACCAAAATTAAAGACAAAGAGACAATCTTGAAAGCAGCTAGGGAAAAGAAACAAATAACATACAAGGGAAGCCCGGTAAGGTTATCCCCAGATTTTTCAGCAGAAACTCTGCAGGCCAGAAGGGAGTGGCATGATATACTTAACGTGTTGAAAGGAAAAGACCTCCAACCAGGATTACTTTACCCAGCAAGGCTCTCATTCAGACTTGAAGGAGAAATCAAAAGCTTCACGGATCAGCAAAAGCTGAGAGAATTCCGCACCACTAAACCAGCTTTACGACAAGTACTAAAGGAACTTCTCTAGACAGAAAAGAAAAGGCCGCAATCAGAAACAAAAATACCACCAATGACAAGACTCACCAGTAAACGTATATATACAGTAAAGACACAAAATCATCCATGCACAACTATGCCACCACCATCCGAAATTGTGAGACGAGGAGGGTACAAATGCAGGACACTGGAGATGCACTTGCAATTAAGAGACCAACGACTTGAGACAATCTCGTATCTATAGAGGCTGTTACATCAAAACTCCAGAATAACTGCAAACCAAAAGTCTACAATTGATACACAAACAAATAAGAAAAATCAACTCAAGTACAACACTAAAGATGGTCCTCAAACCACAAGAGGAGAGAACAAGAGAAGAAGGGAAGAAAAAAGAGCAACAAAAACAAATCCAAAGCAATGAATACAATGGTAATGAGAACATACCTATCAATAATTACCTCAAGGAGTTCCCATCATGGCTCAGTGGTTAACGAATCCACCTAGGAACCATGAGGTTGTGGGTTTGACCCCTGGATCCGGCGTGGCCGCGAGCTGTGGTGCAGGTCGGTGCAGGTCGCAGACGCGGCTCAGATCCCGCGTTGCTGTGGCTCTGGCGTAGGCCAGCAGCTAAAGCTCCAACTCGACCCCTAACCTGGGAACCTCCATATGCTCGGGAGCGGCCCAAGAAATGGCAAAAAGACAACAACAAAATAATAATAATTGCCTTAAGTGTTAATGGATGAAACGCCCCAGCCAAAAGACAGAGACTGGCTGAATGGATGCAAAATCAAGACCCATATATACGCTGTCTTCAAGAGACCCACTTCACTCCTAGGGACACAGACAAATTGAAAGGGAGAGGATGGAAGAAAATAGTCCATGCAAACGGGAATCAAAAGAAAGCTGGAGTAGCAATACTCATATCAGACAAAATAGACTTTAAATTGAAGAACATTTTAAGGGACAAGCAAGGTCACTACCTAACGATCCAAGGATCAATCCAAGAAGAAGATAAAACAATTTTAAATATCCACACACCCAACCTAGGTTCACCACGATATGTAAGGCAACTGCTAACAACCTTAAAAGGGCAAATCAACAATAACACAGTCATAGCGGGGGACTTTAACACCCCACTTACAGCAATGGACAGATCATCCAGACAGAAAATCAATACGGAAACACAGGTTCTGAATGAAGCATTAGACCAGATGGACTTCATAGATGTTTATAGGACATTCCATCCAGAAGCTACGGAACACACATTCTTCTCAAGTGCACATGGAACGTTCTCTAAGATTGATCCCATCCTGGGCTACAAAGCAAACCTCGGTAACTTTAAGAAAACTGAAATCATATCAAGCATCTTTTCCGACCCCAACGCTAAATGACTGGAAATCAACAACAAGAAAAAAATCCGCAAAAAACACACACGTGGAGACTAAACAACATGCTACTAAACAACCAATGGATCACTGAAGAAATCAAAGAGGAAATTTAAAAATTCCCAGAAGCCAATGACAATGAAGAGACGACACTCCAAAACCTATGGGATGCAGCAAAAGCTGTTCTAAGAGGAAAGTTTATAGCAAGACAAGCCCGCCCACCTCAGGAAACAAGAAAAAGCTCAAATAAACAACCTAACTTTACATCTCATGCAGCTCACGAGAGAACAGACAAGACCTAATGTTAGTAGGAGGAAAGGAATCATAAAGATCAGAGCAGAAATCAATGAAATAAAAAAGGAACCAAACCATAGAAAAGATTAATGAAACGAAAAGCTGGTTCTTTGAAAAGAGCAACAGGAGTTCCTGTCGTGGCGCAGCAGAAACGAAACCCACTAGGAACCATGAGGTTGTGGGTTTGGTCCCTGGCCTTGCTCAGTGGGTTAAGGATCCGGCATTGCCGTGAGCTGTGGTGTGGATTGCACACACAATTCGGATCTGGCGTTGCTGTGGCTCTGGCGTAGGCTGGCAGAAACAGCTCCGGTTAGACCCCTAGCCTGGGAACCTCCATGTGCCATGTGTGTGGCCCTGAAAAGACAAAAGACCAAGGACAAAAAAAAAAAAAAAAAAGAAAGAAAGAAAGAAAAGATCAACAAAATTGATAAACCCTTAGTCAGACTTACCAAGGAAAAAAGAGAGAGGGCTCAAATCAATAAAATTAGAAATGAAAAAGGAGAAGTAACAACAGACATCGCAGAAATACAAAGGCTCTTAAGAGACTATTACATGCAACTATACGCCAATAAAATGGAAAACCTAGAAGAAATGGACACATTCTTAGAAAGGTACAGTCTTCCAAGGCTAAACCAAGATGAAGGAGAAATTCAGAGGAACGCAGCAATCACAGGTACTGAAATTGAAACTGTGATTTAAAAACTTCCAACAAACAAAAGTCCAGGACCAGATGGTTTCACAGGCAAATTCTATCAAACATTTAGAGAAGAGCTAACACCTCTCCTTCTGAAACTATTCTAAACAACTGCAGAGGAAGGGACACTCCCAAACACATTCTATGAGGCCACCATCACCCGATGCCAAAACCAGACAAAGATACCACAAAAGAAGAAAACTGCAGGCCAATGTCACTGATGGACATAGATGCAAAAATCCTCACCACCATACTAGCAAACCGCATCCAACAATACATTAAAAGGATCGTACAACATGATCAAGTGGGATTGATCCCAGGGATGCAAGGGCTCTTCAATATCCGCACATCCATCAGTGTGATACACCACATTAACAAACTGAAGAGTAAAAACCATGTGATCCTCTCCATAGACACAGAAAAAGCCTTTGACAAAATCCAACACCCATTTCGGATAAAAACCCTTCAGAAAGCGGGCATAGAGGGAACCTACCTCAACATAATAAAGGCCGTATATGACAAACCCACAGCTCACATCATTCTCAGTGGTGAAAAGCTGACAGAATTCCCGCTGAGATCAGGAACACGACAAGGATGTCTGCTCTCACCACTACTCTTCAACGTAGTTTTGGAAGTCGCAGCCACGGCAATCAGAGACGTGAAAGAGATCAAAGGAATCCAAATTGGAAAGGAAGAAGTAAAACTATCGCTATTTGCAGATGACATGATACCATACCTACAGAATCCTAAAGACTCTACCAGAAAACTCGTAGAGCTCATCCACGAATTTGGCAAAGTCGCAGGATGCAAAATCAATGCACAGAAGTCAGTGGCATTTCTACATACCAACAATGAAAGATCAGAAAGAGAAATCAGGGAAGCAACCCCGTTTTCCACCGCATCCAAAAGAATAAGATACCTAGGACTAAACCTACCCAAAGAGACAAAAGACCTGTACTCTGAAAACTATACGACACTGATGAAAGCAATCAAAGATGACACAAAGAGATGGAAAGACATACCATGCTCTTGGACTGGAGGAGTCAATATTATCAAAATGGCTATACTACCCAAGGCAATCGACAGATTCAATGCAATCCCTATCAAATTCCCAAGCACATTTTTCACAGAACTCGAGCAAAATATTTTAAAGTTTGTTTGGAAGCACAGAAGGCCCAGAAGAGCCAAAGACAGCCTGAAAAAGAGAAATGGAGCCGGAGGAATCAGGTTCCCGGACTTCAGACTATACTACAAGGCAACAATCCTGAAAACCACATGGTACCAGCACAAAGACAGAAATATAGATCAGTGGAACAGGAGAGAAAGCCCAGCATTAAGCCCACACACCTACGGCCAACTCATCTGTGACAAAGGAGGCAAGAATATACAATGGAGAAAAGACAGCCTCTTCAACAGGTAGTGCTGGGAAAACTGGACAGCCACACGGACAAGAATGAAATCAGAACACTCCCTTCCACCATACACAAAAAGAAACTCAAAATGCATCACAGACCCAGATATAAGACCAGACACCATAAAACTCTTAGAGGAAAACATAGGCCAAACACTCTCCGGCATAAACGGCAGCGACATCCTCTCAGGTCCACCTCTTAGAGTCATGACAGTAAAAACAGAAATAAACAAACGGGACCTAATGAAACTTCAAAGTTTCCGCACAGCAAAGGAAATCCTAAACAAAACGAAAAGACAACCCACAGAGTGGGAGAAAACCCTTGCAAGTGAATCAGCTGACAAGGGATTAATCTCCAACATGCATAAACACCTTCTGCAGCTCCATACCAAAAAGACAAACAACCCCATCGACAAATGGGCAGAAGATCTAAACAAACAGTTCTCCAAAGAAGACATACGAATGGCCAAAAAACACGTGAAAAGATGTTCAACATCACTCAGTATTAGAAAAATGCAAATCAAAACCACTCTGAGGTACCACCTTACACCAGCCAGAATGGCCATCCTCAAAAAGTCTACCAACAATAAGTGCTGGAGAGGGTGTGGAGAAAAAGGAACCCTAGCACACTGTTGGTGGGATTTAAATTGGTGCAGCCGCTGTGGAAAACAGCATGGAGATTCCTCAGAAAACGAAAAAGAGAATTCCCATTTGATCCAGCAATCCCACTCCTGGGCGTCCATCCAGAGAAAACCGTGACTCGCAAAGACACATGCACTCCGATGTTCATTGCAGCACTCCTTGCAATAGCCAAGACATGGAAACAACCTAAATGGCCATCGACAAGAGGAGGGGACCAAGAAGAAGTGGTGCATATACACAATGGAATACTACTCAGCCATTAAAAGGAACGAAATACCGGCATATTTAGCAACATGGATGGACCTAGAAATTATCATGCTGAGTGAAGTCAGTCAGACAATGAGACACCAACATCAAATCCTACACTGACATATCAAATCTGATAAAAGGACGGAATGAACTTCTTTGCAGGAGAGATACTGACTCGCAGACTTTGAAAGATGCATGGTTTCCAAAGGAGAGAGTTTGGGCGGTGGGGGGTGCACTGGGGTTGTGGGATGGAAATCCTATAAAACTGGATTGTGATGATCATTGTACAACTGTAAATGTAATAAATTCATTGAGTAATTCAAAAAATAAAATAAAATATGATACGAAGGAACATACCTACAAAATATAAACAGACTCACAGACATAGAGAACAGACTTGTGATAAGGGGGAGGGGGTGGGGAAGGGAAGGATTAGGCCTTTGGGATTATCAGATGCAAACTATTATATATAGAATAGATAAACAACAAGGTCCTGCTATATACCACAGGGAACTGTATTCAATATTCTGTGATAAGCCGTAATAGAAAAGGATATGAAAAAGAACACATATATGTATAACTGAGTCACTTTGCTGTGCAGCAGAAATTAACACAGCATTGTAAATCAACCATATTTCAATAAAGTTTTAGAAAAAAGAAAAAGAAAACCTCGACTTTTTTTTTTCATTATGTGCTTGAGCCCATATGACTCTCAGACTAAAGCAAGCAGATATAGGAAGGGGTTCACATACTTGAAAAACAGAGCAACCACAAACCAAAGCCAATCAGTACAGTCACAAAAACTAAACAGAAGATGACACAAGCATAAAATAAAAGGAAATCATCCAGGAGTTCCCGTCATGGAGCAGTGGTTAACGAATCCGACTAGGAACCATGAGGCTGCGGGTTCGTTCCCTGCCCTCGCTCAGTGGGTTAAGGATCCGCCATTGCCATGAGCTGTGGTGTGGGTCACAGATGCGGCTCGGATCCCGCGTTGCTGTGGCTGTGGTGTAGGCTGGTGGCTACAGCTCTGATTGGATCCCTAGCCTGGGAACCTCCATGCGCCATGGGAACAGCTCAAGGAAAGGCAAAAAAAAAAAAAAAAAAGGAAATCATCCAACCAAATGAAGAATGGAACAAAGGAGATACATGGAACCAACTGGAAAACAACCCTTAAAACAGCAATAAGTACATATTTATCAATAGTTACCTTAAACGTCAATGGACTCAATGTATTGATCAAAAGATACGGAATGGGAGTTCTCGTCGTGGCTCAGTGGTAAACGAGTCCGACTAGGAACCATGAGGTTGCAGGTTCGATCCCTGGCCTCACTCAGTGGGTTAAGGATCCGGCGTTGCTGTGAGGTGTGGTGCAGGTCGCAGACGCAGCTCGGATCCCGCGTTGCTGTGGCTGTGGCTGTGGCTGTGGCTGTGGCTGTGGCTGCGGTGTAGGCTGGCGGCTACAGCTCCAACTAGACCCCTAGCCTGGGAACCTCCATATGACGCAGGCACAGCCCTAGAAAAGACAAAAGACACCGAATGGAAGACTGGATAAAAAGCAGAGCCTGCAATATACTCACCTTAGGGCAAAGGATACATATAAATTCAAAGTGAGGGGATGAAAATAGATATTTCATGTGAATGGAGAAGACAGGAAAGTGGGAGTTGCAGTAACCCTATCAGACAGAGTAGACTTTAAAACAAAGGCCATAAAGAAAAGGAAAGAAGGACACTATTTAATGATAAAAGGATCAGTTCAAGAAGAGGCTATTACACTTGCTAACATATATGCTCCTATATAAGGAGCACCCAAAGACATACCACGAACACTAATAAACACAAAAAGGAGAAAGTGATGGGAACGCAACAGCAGTAGAAGATTTAACACCCCACCCACATCAACGGATAGATCCTCTAGACAGAAATCAACAAGACAAGAGATCCTCCATGACACAGTAGAACAGTTAGACTTAATAGATATTTTCAGGATATTACATCCAAAGGAAAACCAGAAGTATACATTCTTTTCAAGTGCACATGGAACCTTCTCAAGGAATGACTGCATACTGGGCCACAAAACTAACCTCAACTAATCTAAGAGTACAGAAATTCTTTCAAGAGTCCTCTCTGACCACAATGGCATGAAACTAGAAATCAACTACAGGAAGAAAATTGCGAAAAACAAGATGACATGTGGAGCTCCTACTGTGGCTCAGCAGTTAACAAACCCTACTAATATCCATGAGCATGCGGGTTCGATCCCTGGCCTCGCTCAGTGGGTTAAGGATCCGGCGTTGCTGTGAGCTGTGGTGTGGGCTGGCAGCTGTAGCTCCGATTTGACCCCTAGCCTGGGAACCTCCATATGCCATGGGTGAGGCCTTAAAAAGACCAAAAAAAAAAAAAAAAAAAAAGAATTACCCGAAAACAAAGATATTAAAAAAAAAAAAAAGACTACATAGAGACTAAATAACATGCTACTAGAAAAACAGTGGGTCAATGAGGAAATCAAAAAGGAAATTAAATAATACCTAGAGACAGACAATGAAAACACAACCATTCAAAATCTATGGAATGCTGCAAAAGCAATTCTTAGAGGGTAGTACATAGCAAAACAGACCTTCCTCAAAAGAGAAGAAAAAGCTCAAATCGACACCTAACCTGCCACCTAAAAGAACTAGAAAAAGAACAAACAAAACCTAAAGTCAGCAGAAGGAAGGAAACCATAAAGATCAGAGATGAAATCAATAAAACAGAGATTCAAAAGAACAATAGCGAAAATCAATAAAACCAAGAGCTGGTTCTTTGAAAGGGTACATGAAATTGAAAAACCGCTGGCCTAACTCGCCAAGAAGAAGAAAGAACCCAAATAAACAATAAGCAATGAAAAAGGAAATGGATTAACAATGAGATCCTGCTGTGTAGCACTGAGAACGATGTCTAGATACTTACAATGCAGCACGACGATGGGAGACGAAATTTATGCATACGTGTATGTGTGACTGGGTTCCCATGCTGTACACTGGGGGGAAAAAAGTGTGTCGGAAATAACAATAAAAACTAAACTAAAAAAAAAAAAAAGAGAGAGAGAAATGAAAAAGGAGAAATCTCAACAGATACTGCAGAAATACAAAAAGCCATAGGAGAACACTATGAACAATTATATGCCAACAAATTCGACAGCCTAGAAGAAATGGACAACTTTCTAGAGACACACAGCCTGCTGAAACTGAATCAAGAAGAAATAGACCATTTGAAGAGACCAATCACTAGAAATGCAATTAAACATGTAATGAAAACACTCCCTACAAACCAACGCGTCCAGGACCAGATGGCTTCCCAGGTGAATTCTACCAAACATACAAACAAGAACTTATACCCATCCTTCTTAAACGTTTCCAAAAGATGGAAGAAGGAACACTCTCAAAGACATTCTATGAAGCCACCATCACCCTAATTCCAAAATAATACAAAGATACTACCAAAAACAAATTATAGGCCAATATCTTTGATGAAGAGATATGCAAAAATTCTCAGCAAGATTTTAGCCAACTGAATCCAACAATACATAAAAAAGATCATACACCATGACCAAGTGGGATTCATCCCAACCTCACAAGGATGGTTCAACACATGCGAATCAATCAACATCATACACGACATTACCAAAAGAAAAGTCAAAAACCACACCAGGGAATTCCCATTGTGGCTTAGTGGTAACAAACCCGACTGGTATCCATGAGGATGCAGGTTCGACCCCTGGCCTTGCTTACTGGGTTGAGGACCAGCATTGCTGTGAGCTGCGGTGCAGGTCGCAGACACGGCTCACATTGCTGTGGCTGTGGTGTAGGCCAGCAGCCACAGTTCCCTTTCAACCCCTAGCCTGGGAACTCCCATATGCTGTGGGTATGACCCTAGAAAGACAAAAACCAAACAGGCAAACAAACAAACACATGATCATCTCAATAGATGCAGAAAAAAGCATTCACCAAAATCCAACATCCATTCATAAAGCCTCTTACCACAGTGGGAATACAGGGAACATACTGTAACATAATAAAAGCCACTTATGACAAACCCACAGCCGATATAATACTCAACGAATAAAAGCTGAAAACCTTCCCTGCTCAAAACTGGAACAAGACAAGGATGACCACTCTCACCACTTTTATCCAACATAATATTGGAAGTCCTACCTACAGCAATCAGACAAACAAAAGATGGGAAAGCTATCCGAATTGGAAGAGAAGAGGTAAAATATTATCGCTATATGGAGATGACATACTACTATAAATAGAAAACCCTAAGGACTCCACACAAAAACAACTCAAACCAATCAACAAATGCAGCAAAGCAGCGGGACAGATTAACATTCAGAAACTGGTTGCATTTCTGTATACTACAGTGAAATATTAGAAAAGGAATACAAAAATACAATACCTTTCAAAATCACACCCCCCAAAATTAAGTACTTAGGAATAAAACTGACCCAGGATGCGGAAGATAAACTAAAAAACATTCATCAGGAAAATTAAAGAGGATTCAAAGAAATGGAAAGATGTCCCATGCTCCCGGATTGGAAAGACTTAATATCATTAAAATGGCCATACTGCTCAGAGCAATCTACAGACTTAGTGTGATCCCTATTAAAGTACCCATGACATTCGTCACAGAACTAGAAAAAAGAATCCAAAAATTTATATGGAACCATAAAAGACCCAAAACTGCCAAAACAATCCTGAGGACGAAAACAAAACAAAGCAAAACAAAACCAAAAAACCAAACAGAAAACATAACTCTCCCGAACTTCAGACAATATTACAAAGCCACGGTAATAAAGACAGTGTGGTAACGGTACAAAAACAGAAATATGGACGAATGCAACAGATTAGGAGGAGTACTGTTGGAATGGCAGACACTCTCCCCAGCCAATCACTTTGGAAGGCTCTGACAAGGCCGGCATGCCTCCCTGCCAGGGAAGAGTACAGCTCCTTGCTCAAGGGTTGAGAGGGAAACAAGATAAGCAGCCACTCATTTCTGCTATGGGTGGTCACATATGCATGTGGACGGCACGGTCCATGACAAGGGACATCTGGCCAAAACCAAATATGAAATTTGTCCTTTCAAATATGAAAGGACAAGGCATGGCTGAGGAGACAGAAAAGCTGCCATGAGAGCAGGATGGGCAATCATGGGAGGAAACGGGAAGCACACATGACCAGCACAGGCTGTGCAGTGATGTTCCAGTGGTGACAAAATTATTATATAACATTCTCTGATTTCCATGGGGTAAACGCCTCCACGAAGGCCAGTTTCTAGCTACCAGGGGTTTAACAACCAGCTCAGAAAAATCCTGCAACTTTAACCACGGGCTCTGGCAAGCCTGTGTCCTCTGGCACAGACACACCACAGCCTCGGCTTCCTCTGTAGGGCTTCCTCCCTCAACTTGGGATGATGGAGCGGGAGAAGCACCAGGGTCCTCTAACCAGCCTGATTCAGCCCCACCTGCTCAGCAAAAGTCAAGCACGACAGGTCCCAAAGTAAGTGCTCTGGGAGATCCTGCCCTCTGTGCCTCTCGGAGAGGGGGCTCTCGGTCTTGTTTCAGGTTGGCCCAGAAGCAGACCTAGGACAAGCATTTAGTGGCAGTGGTTGGTTTGGGAGGCAGTTCCAGAAAGCACCAGCAGGAGTGGAGAGAAGGGAGATGGGGCAGCACCCAGAGTCAGAACACGACACGCTGCTTCCTGGGTGCAAACTCCCCAGTGCTGCCAGTCTGCCCTGCAGCAAAGGTCAGCTCGAGAATGGGGAGTGGGCAGGACGTGGACAGGACACTCCTGAAACACCCGGGCAACTAGGGATGTGACCTGTGTGTCACTCTTCCCCTTTCTCACACCGGTGCAGAGCTCTTCACCCCGAGGAGCAGGATGCTTGTTTTCCGTGGTCGAAAGAGGTGTTCCATTTGATCCCTAAACCAAGCTGACCAGCGAAATCTGGGCCCAGCTGAAGAAACAGCGATGTGTCTCCATGCCACAGGAAAGGCCAGGAGGGGTGGGATTTCCAGACTTAACATTGTCAAGGGCAGGTGGAACCTTCTGGGCATCGTCCCTGCAGGCTTAGCCTGAGGCTGAACCGTGTCTCTGTTTAACAAGAGGCCTGGCCCCTCCTGGACCGTCACCCCCATGAGAGCAGAACAGCATCCCCACCAGCACTGCGCACAGAGCGGGTCTCCTTAAGTCCCTACTGGGTGATGGAGGAGGAGGGCGGAGGCATGTGAAGGGCATGCAAGGGACCTGAATGGAGACGCTGTCTGGACCTTGTGACCCAGGTGCCTCCCACAGTGTTTTTCTGGAAGGGACAGCAGCCTCACCCAACTCTGTGTATACAGAAGTTCCCCACCACCCCCTCTCTCTTTCACACACACACACACACACACACACACACACACACACGAAGACTCCCAGAATTAAGATCAGTAGTGGTAGGTAGTAAGAGGGGAAACAAGTGATATGGAAAGCTAGAAGTCATTCTTTTGGTGTTTTATGGCTATACCTGGGGCATATGGAAGTTGCCAGGATAGGGGTCCAACTGGAACAGCAACTGCCAGCCTGCACTAGAGCCGCAGCATTGCCAGAACTGAAAAGTGACTACAACCTCCACCACAGCTCATAGCAACACCGGATCCATTAACCCACTGAGCGAGGTCAGGGATTGAATCTGTGTCCTCATGGATACTACTTGGATTCTTAACCCACTGAGCCTCAACAGGTACTCCCATACAAAGGTTGCTTTCACAAGAATTTATTTTTCATGGTTCAGAAGTCTGAGCCACAACAATAAGATCCTAGGACTTTCCCTGGGCTCAGGATTCACCAAAAGCTTTTAATGGGTATGTTATCAGCCACTCCATCACCGTTTTCCGGGGAACCGTGGTGGGAACCTTGGTGGGAACCCTGGTGGGATCCTTGGTGGGAGCCTTGGTGGGAAAAACGGAGGTGGCCTTGGCCTTGGCAAATATGGGGGTCGGGGACGTCTCCTGACACTCTGAATCTGTGAACAAGGATGAGAGAGATCTCTCATGGGACTGAAGGAGGATCAACACAGGTCCCCTACTTCCCACTTGAACAACCCCAAAAATGGAACACAACAGCAGACTTGGGGCCACAGTTTGCCCAATGGCTGTGAATTTTGGAGCATGTGGTTGAATCCCTACACCCACAGACAGATGAGCAACCTCAGGCCCAGATATGACAGGTGACGTCCCAGGGTGGCAGGCCCAGCCCAGCAAAGCTGGACGAGAGCAGGGCCTGAGAGTCCATTCCTCAAGGTAGGGCCCCTCAGATGTCAGCACAGTCAGAATTCCCTGCAGGCTTTATGACAATACCCTTGCCAGGGATCCACCCCAGGGTCTGATTCAGGAGGACTGAGAGGGCATGAGAATGTAAATTTCTGGGTGAGGACCCCACTTAAGAACCACTGCTCTAAGGATGACAGAACCCATCCTGGAGACCTGGGGCCCAGGTGAGGGAGGGGCCAGGGTAGGGGGCACGTTCCCTGCCTGGATGGGGCAGCAGGTGACTGGACAAAGGAGGTTCCACGCACCAACCAACAAGCAGCACCTCAAAGAAAATGGGGCCACTCACCTCATTACAGGAGATGTCCAGTGAGTGAATGGATGGGTTCAAGGTGACTGTCCCCACACACTGCTTCACTCGCTAGAAGGGGAGACTCAAGGTAAAATCAGGAACTCTCCCAAGCCATAAGCTCCCAGCCTCACCCAAGGGCCTGGACATCTTCCCCAGAAGCCACCCGTTCAGCTCCTTGGGAAGCATCCGCCAGCGCCCCCAGCCCCCAGCCTCACCCCATTCTCCTTGAAGTCACACAGCTCCGGGGGCTGCCGGGTCGGCCTGGGACACACAGTCTCCTTCACCGTGAAGCTCACAGGTTTCGGGGTGCCCGGGTCCTCGTCCTGGTCAAGGATCAAAGTGGGGAGATGGGACTCGGGCTCAGGCTTCCCCCTCGGATCTGTCACCCCCTCCCCGCCCCCACCTAGGCAGCAGCCTCTGCAGCCCCTGCTGGGAGCCTGGCCCTGGGCTTGGTGCTGGGTGCACAGGGGAGGGGACAGAGCCCGCTCCTGCCTCACAGGCTGTGCAGGGCCCTGAGCCCACAGCCCAGAGGCTAAGGCGGGAAGCTCTCACGCGGGCAGGGCACCCAGCTCTGGGAAGGTTTCCTGGCAGAGGGGGTCCCCCTTAGAGGGACAAGTGCCTTCCTGGCAGGAGGGACAGCCTGAGCAGGGGGAGGGACAGGGAGCCCCGGGGCGGGTGGGGGACAGCCCCCGCCCCCCAGCCCCTCCTGAGCCCCTGCCCGACTCACGGCCTTGGGCGGCTGGTCCAGCTCCAGGAGGCGGTAGAGATTAGCTTCCGAGGACTGCTCGTTGAGGCGATCCACAGCACGAAGCACGGCCTCCCTGTAGCTGAGGGCCTGGGCGCTGGCCGAGGGCACCACGAGTCCCAGCAGCAGAAGCCACAGTGACCAGCGCCCCAGGCACAGGCTGGCCCTCTGGGTCTCCATGGTGCCCAGGTGAGCCTCCTCCCAGCCTGCGGGACCCTCCTTTATGCCCAGCCTGGGTCTGGGACTTCCTGAGCGGCCCCATCCCTGGCTGCCTCCCAGGATGCTGGCTGGACTTGCCTCAGCCCTGGCTCTTGCCTCAGGGGATTGCTGGGCAGTGGGGAAGGATGGGTGCCTGTGCAAGGTGAAGAAGTGGTTTCTCCATCGCCCTGACAGTGTCCTGGCCTCTCCTGGGCCCCACAGGCAGTGTTACAGGCAGGGTTGCTCAAGAGGGTTGGGTCCTTCAGGAGAAGGAGAGGCAGGCACTGTCTCACACCTGCTCTGGGTCCCCAGGTTGGCCGCCTCAGGAACCAGGGTCCAGGAGTGTAGTCAGCACTCTGTCCCCAGCTCTAGGTGCTGCCTGGCACCTAGGAAGCCCTAAATTAAAGTGTAATGGAGGGATGATAGTACCAACACAAACCAGAGTCTTACAGACCCGCCAGTTCCTAGTTGATAGTCAACACCACACTACCTATGATATAGGGTCAGCTCCCTGGTCTCCTCTCCTGCACTCTTCTTGACTGCTCTCTCAGTCTAAAAATGCCCCATCCCCACGTTCCCCGGGACATGGCCTGTTCCCCGGCCCCTTCCCAACCAAGTATGAGGAAAGGTCGGCTATGCTGTGACGCCAACTCTTTCTATCCGTCTCACACTCCAGGCCACTGCAGGCTGGACAGCCCTCACTAGCGCGCAAAGTCACCCCCAAGCCATGACTTTACGTATACGGATTTTGGGGACCCCCTCTGTCATCCCAGAACTGCCCCTTCCCAGACTGTGGCGTGAGCTGCTCTCCAGAGTCCCCTCTTCCCTGGTGGCTTGTGCTTGGTCTCCTTCAGCACCCTCCTCTTAACACGCAGGGCTGGTCCGGGGCTCACACAGGTGCAGGGGGGGCTGCTTCTCCTCCCAGTCCTAAGACACATTCCTGGGGACATCCCTTCTCAAGATACCCGTTATCGTGGACACACATCCCTGGTCTGTGTCTCTGAGTTCAGGACTCCCATGAACACCCCCGGCTGTCCACACTCTGCTGTCTGGCGGCTGTTGGCTGGGCACCAACCCAGGAGCCCTGAGCTGAAAGCCTGGGGAGACCCCACCTGCGCCCACTTCTTCCTCCTGAGGACACTCCCTCTGACCTCCCCACCGCCTCTGCCCTGCCCCTACCACCACCGTCTCCCTCTCGCGTGCCCACACACTCCAGACTCCACCTTCCCTGGGTTCCTGTCTCTCCCGGGACCACGGTCCACCCTCCACACCAATTCTAGGGGCTCCTTCAGGCCACTGACGTGGCCATTTCAGCCCCTGCCTTGAGCCCACACACCCCTGCCTGGCACTGGGGCCTGCATTCTCGAATCTCACCTTTGTCCCCACTTCCAGCTCTCAAACCCTACACACTGCTGTCACAGACACCCCGGCCACTCAAGCCTCTGTGTCCTCCTGCTCCTGTCCCAATGGCTCTGCACCTGATCCCTCGGCTTGCCCTGCCCTTCCACCCGAGGAAGCCTTCCCTGACCTCCAGCCACACAAGGTGCCCCCTCGTCTTGGCTCCCACAGCCTCAGGTCTTCTCTTCTGATTTGACCCCAAAAGACTCCTGGTCACTGCTCTGGTGAAGACACTGGGCTGGGGTGGCCAGTGTCGGGGGCAGAGACAGCACAGCTGGGAGAGCGAACGGGCCAAGGCCAATTCTTGTACAGTTCTCCAGAGGAATGGCATTGTGACTGTGAGGCCTGGAGTAGCTCTTTGGACTCAGCTGGGCTCTAGGCCCCGGGGACTTGCCCAGGGCACATGGGAAGTGGCAGCCAGGATGACTGGTGCTGACTGAGCCTTGGAGAAGGAAGGCGAGGTGGGCTTCTGAACAACCTGGCTTCACAGTCCAGGTATTGCCCCAGGGGCCTCTTGGTCAAGCTGTAGCCTTTCCCAAGTCAAAGGAGGAAAAGGAGGTGGTTACAGTAGAAAGCAATTAGCAATACCCACGCTTACTGAGTAGCTGGTAAGCCTGAAATGCTCCTTGGGCTTTCCTGCCTCTGCACCTTTGAATTTCCCAAACCTTGGGACTGAGCTTCCCTTCCCCATCCCCCCATGGGGAGAGGAGGCTGTTCAAGGACAAGGTCTGATAAAGGAGTCAACCGAGGGAAAGAACGTGGAACCGGCTGGCCCATAAGCGAAGCTCCCTAAACAGGAGTGGTGATGATCACCCAGAATGAGCTGCCCCCAGGCATTCTGGAGTCGGGCAGGGTGAGTTTGAATCCTCGCTTTGCCTCTCACCAGCTGTGACTCCCTTGCAAAGACTCTGCTCTGGGGGACCCTCGGCAGCCAGTGAGCGTGAAGCCAACTCAAATGGCCTCAGACGCAGCTGAGAAGGCCGTGAGGGGAGCAGGAGCTCAAGCCGGTAGATGGACACCTGGGAAGAGGCTCCTTATCCCCCTGTTCCCTTAGCCCGGTTCTTGCTTCAGGAGACAGAGAAGCGTGACCGAACCCAGCACTATGTGAAAAAGACCACACACACCACGACGAAGTGGGATTCATCCCAGGTTCACAAGGATGCTTCAACACAACGCAAATCGGTCAACATCGACCACCACATTAACAAAAGAAAAGTCAAAGACCACATGATCATCTCAATAGATGCAGAAAAAGCGTGTGACAAAGTCCAACATCCACTCGTGATACACACTCTGACAAAGTGGGTGTGGAGGGAACATACCTTAACGTAATCAAAGCCATTGATGACACACCCACAGCAAATACAGTACTCAATGGAGAAAAGCTGAAAGCCTTCCCACTAACATCTGGAACAAGACAAGGATACCCAGCCTCACCACTGTTGTGTTCACCGGAGTATTGGAAGTCCTAACCACAGCAATCAGACAAACAAAAGACATAAAAAGGATCCAGATTGGAAGAGAAGTGGTAAAATTGTCACTGTGTGCAGACGACATGATACCATACCCAGAAAACCCTAAGGACTCCACACAACAACTCCTCAAACGGATCCATGAAGTCAGCAAAGGAGCAGGATACAAGGTTAACACTCACAGAAATCAGGCGGTCCCGTCACAGCCCAGCGGAGAGGAATCCGACGAGGAACCATGAGGTTTCGGGTTCGATGTCTGGCTTCACTCAGTGGGTTAAGGCGCTGGTGTTGCTGTGAGCTGTGTGGTGTAGGTCCAATTAGACCCCTAGCCTGGGAACCTCCATATGCCGAGGGTGGGGCCCTAAAAAGCAAAAGATAGAAAGACAGAAAGACAGGAAGGAAGGAAGGAAAGAGAGAAAGAGAGAGAGAGAAATCAGTTGCATTTCTGTATACTAACAATGCAATATTAGAGAAGGAATACAAAAATACAACACCTTTTACAATCACACCCAAAAACATTAAGTACCTGGGAATAAACCTGACCACGGAGATGAAAGTCTTATCTGCTGAGACCTGTAACACCTCAATCAAGGAAATTAAAGAGGATGCCAAGAAATGGAAGGATAGTCCATGCTCCTGGGCTGGAAAAATGCATATCGTATAATGGCCACACCAGCCAAAGCACTCTACAGATTCAATGGAATCCCTATCCAATTCCCCATGACATTGTTCACAGAACTAGAACAAACAATCCAAATACTTATATGGAACCACAAAAGACCCAGAATTGCCAAAGCAATGCTGAGGAACAAAAACCAAGCAGGAGGCATCACTCTCCCGGACTTCGGGCAATATTGCAGAGCCACAGCAATCAAGAGAGTGTGGTACCAGTACGAAAACAGACATACAGACCAGTGGAACAGAATCGAGAACCCAGACACCTACCGTCAATTAGTCTTTGCCAAAGGCGGCAAGAATATCAAAAGGGGGAAAAGACAGTCTTTTCAGCCAGTGGTGCTGGGAAAACTGGACAGTCGCGTGTAAATAAGTGAAACTGGAACACACCCTCACACCACGCACAAAAATAAACGCCACATGGCTTAAAGACTTAAACATAAAGCAAGACACCATCAAACTCCTAGGAGGGAACAAAGGCAAACATTCTCTGACATCTACCTTACAAACGTTTTCTTAGGTCAGTCCCCCAAGGCAACAGAAATAAAAGCAAAAATAAACCTATGCGACCTAATCAAACTGACACCCTTTGGCACAGCAAAGGAAACCATTAAAAAAAGAGAGAGAGAGAAACAAAAAGACCACGTACAGAATGGGAGAAAGGAGTTTCAAACGGTGCAACGGACAAGGGCTTCCTCTCTAAACTATGCAAGCAATTTATACAACGCGAGAGCAAAAAAAGCCAACAACCCAACGGAAAAATGGGCAAAAGACCTGAACAGACATTTCTCCAAAGAAGACTTACAGATGCCCAACAGGCACAGGAAAAGATGCTCCCCATCTCGGATTATTAGAGAAATGCACATCAAAACTCCCATGAGGTACCACACCTCCCACCAGTCGGAATGGCCGTCATTAACAAATCCACAAATAACAAATGCTGGAGAGGGTGTGCAGAAGAGGGAACCCTCCCACACTGTTGGTGGGAATGTACCTTGGTACAGCCACTGTGGACAACAGTATGGCGGTGCCCCCGAAAACTTTCCGCAGAACCACCACATCATCCAGCAATCCCACTCTTGGACATGCGTCCGGACAAACTTTTCCTCGAAAAAGACACATGCACCCGTATGTTCACTGCAGCGCTACTCACACTAGCCAAGACATGGAAACAACCTAAAGGTCCATCGACAGATGAGTGGATTAAGAAGACGTGGTATATGTACACAATGGAATACTACTGAGCCATAAAACAGAACGAAATCAGGCCATTTGCAGCAACACGGAAGCAACTAGAGACTCTCATGCTAGATGAGGTAAGTCAGAAAGAGAAAGACAGTACCACATGATATCACTTATATCTGGACTCTAATCTTCAGCACAAATGAACCTTTCCGCAGGAAAGACACTCACGGACTTGGAGAACATGCTTGTGGCTGCACAGGAGGAGGGGGAAGGGAGTGGGATGGACTGGGAATTGGGGGTCAATGGATGCAACCTATTGCCTTTGCAATGAATAAGCATGGAGATCCTGCTGTGTAGCCCTGGGACCTGTATCTAGTCACTCATGGTGGAGCATGATGGGGGATGACATGAGACAAAGAATGTATACACGTATGTGGGACTGGGTCTCTTTGCCGTACTGTAGAAAACTGACAAAACCCTGTAAACCAGCTACGACGGGAAAAAACCATTTAAAAAATATTTTTAAGAATACAGGTGGATGACGATCTTACAAAAAAGAGAGAGAGGGAGGGAGAGAGAGAGAGACTCAGACAGAGTGTTAAGGCACGAGTAAGGAATGGGGTCAGGAGTGGGAGGATCTGCAGCCACAGTGGCTGTGCCCTGAGATGATCAGGCTAGGCCCTGGGCACTCTCCCAGTGGCAGCTTCTAACCCACAGAGAGCAATGGTCCTGCGGAGGCTAGGCCTGAAAGAGTGTTGTCACCACCTGGCCCCCAGCCTGGGCTCCGCCTTTCCCAGTGCCCCTCCAGCTTCCCTACCGGTCTGGTTCTGACAGACATCCTTTCCCACCACGCTCTGCACTTAAAAAAAAAAGGCCCCAGTCGGACAAAGCACAGCCTCAGCCGTGTGTGGCCCCGAGTCCTCAGGCCAGTCCCAGAGCCCCGGGCTTCCAGGCATCAAAGCAAAGTGGTCAAGACAAGGAGCAGGGCCAGGGCTGAGCGACCTGGCTTCCGGTCCCGCCCTCCACCCAACCTGCTGACCTTCTGGGAGAAGGTAAACCAGATTTTCCCCAGCTGCCCCTCCCTCTCCCGCCCTGGGAAACGGAAGATGTCTTACACCTGCAGAGGAGGCCCTCCTATCCTCCATGGAGCTATTCCTGCCGCACAGAACTTCAAGGTGCGGGCCAGGGGCCCAGTCTCCACTGGGTAAAGGGGGACAGCAGGCAGCCACTTTATACAGCCCCTCTTCATGGTCCCCCGGAGAAGCCTGGCCCGGCACAGGCCATTATCCATGTCCCCCACCCTGTCCCACTTTTCAGGAGCCTCCCGCAGGACACTCCCTCAGGCCATGAGGAGGAAGGAACCAAGATGCTTCCTGCGTCTTGCTTGGGCCTACCTGGGCAACTGGAAACCTCGCAGACCTGCGGGAGTGGGACAGCTCCGTCCACCCCATGGGCAGGTGTGCCGCCTTTAAAAAGAATACTTTTAGGAGTTCCCGTTTGGGCGCAGAGGAGCCAAATCCAGCTAGTTTCCCTGAGGATGCAGGTTCCATTCCTGGCCTCGCTCAGGGGGTCCAGGATCGGGCATTGCCGTGAGCTGTGGGTGTAGGCTGCAGATCGCCTCGGATCCCATGTTGCTATGGCTGTGACATAGGCCAGCCGCTGTAGCTCTGATCTGACCCCTTGCCTGGGAACTTCCACATGTGGGCGGCGCAGCCCTAAGAACAAAAACAGAAGAAGAAGAAGAAGAAGAACTTTACTTATCCACCATAAATAAAATAACAACTATATTGGGCTATAGTAGTACAGTATAATAGTACTGCCTTTCCTTTCTTTCTTTCTTTTTCTTTTTTCTTTTTTGCTTTTAGGGCCACACCCTCAGCCTATGGAAGTTTCCAGGCCAGGGGTGGAATTGGAGCTACCGCCACTGGCCTACACCACAGCCATAGCAACGCGGGATCTGAGCCGCATCTCTGACCTACACCACAGCTCACTGGCAACACTGAATTCTTGACCTACCGAGGGAGGCCAAGGATCAAACCTGCATCCTCATGGATACCCGTCGGCTTTGCTTCCACTGCCCTACAACCTAGGGAAGTCCACCTACGATTTTCAGGTGAACATGTGTAATCATACCATAACACACATGATGCTCACAAATATCATGCTATATGGAGAAACTGGCCAAAAGGAATATTTAGGTTCTACTTGTATCACCTGTAAATTTCAAGATCTAGCACTGCTAATCTAAGGAGTTCAAAGTCAGGGTCATGGTTATGTGGAAGGGGTTGCAACCGGAAAAGGGGCAGGGAGGTTCCTGAGTGCTGGTTACACAACTGTGTTTATACAGCAAAATCTCAGCAAGCTGTACACTTACGATGAGTGCACCTTATTGGTATGCATTTAATATTTCACCTAGAACTTTTATGCGTAGGAAAATTTCACATTTAATATTGAGGGGAAAGGGCAAATTGCAGAGTAACTCATGCAGTTTGATTCCATATGGAAAGCGTCAATCAATATAAAACAAGACACCGTATTTCTTCACGTTCATAAATGCATATAAATATCTAGAAAGATCAGAGCAGGGAGTTCTCTTGTGGCACAGCAGGTGAAGGATCCACAGTGTTGTCATTGCAGCAGCTCAGGTAACTGCTGTGGTACACGTTCAGTCCCTGGTCCAAGAACTTCCACGCCGGGTGGGCATGGCCGAAAAAAGAGATCAGAACAGATACACACCAAGTTGATGAACGGAGGTTATTTGTGATGGGGGTGAGTAGGGCTTAGAGTCGCGTGGTCAAAAGGGCTTCAGCTGTCCTAGGATTGTTTATGAACTTTTCATAAAGAGCATGATGTCTTCTTTTTTTTTGGTTCCTTTTTAGGGCCGCACTTGTAGCATATGGAAGTTCCCAGGCTAGAGGTCAAATGGGAGCTATAGCGGCCGGCCTTTGCCACTGCCACAGCGATGCCAGATCCTTAACCCACTGAGCAAGGCCACATCCTCATAGGAGACGGGTTTGATTCTGCTGAGCCACAACCAGAACTCCAAGCGTATGTCTTTCTAAGAACAATTGTAATAAAAGAAGATGAAGGGAAGGAAGGAAGGAAGGAAGGAAGAGGGGCAGAAGGAGGCAGTCATGAGCGGACGACTTGGGGCCCAGGCACCCTTTGCTGGTGTTGTGACTATGACAACCCCAGAGACTCGGGTTTTACCTTGGTGATGGGAAGGGCCCCAGGGCCGCCCCAGAGCCCTTTTCAAACTCCCTGCTGCCTTCCCTCCAAGCCATCCTAGAAGGAACAGTGGCCTCACCCATCTCTGTGGTTATAGCACCACACACACACACACACACACACACACGAGTTCTCCCAGAGTTAAGGACTCAGGGTCAGGAAGTGGGAAGACAGGAGACAATGAAACTGAAGCCTGGAGGAAGTTGGTTTCACAAGAATTTATTTGACAGATGCGGGCCTGGGCAAAGCAGATGCTTAGGTCTCCTTGCTGGGATTTTAATGTACCGAAAGGCCTTCTGGGTGAGTTGCCTGCAAATCCTTCACCGTCTACCAGGGAACCTTGGTGGACCGAATGGTGGGGGACGGAAAGGTGGAGGCGGAGGGAACCACGGCCCAGGGAAAATTGGCGGAGGGAACGGGGGCCCTGGGAAATTTGGGGGAGGGAACCGGGGCCCGGGGAAATTTGGGGGAGGGAACCGGGGCCCGGGGAAATTTGGGGGAGGGAACCGGGGCCCGGGGACATTTGGGGGAGGGAACCGGGGCCCGGGGACATTTGGGGGAGGGAAAGCCTGCCGTCGCAACCGTGGTCTTCGTAGGAACGGCCACCACCAGGGAAATCTCCTGACACCCTGAATCAGTGACCAAGAGAAACAGGTTTTGGGTGGGGCCTGGCCAAGGGTCAAGACAAGAACCCTCCCTCCAGACTAGAAAAATCCCTGAATGGGGAAACAGTAAGAGGCTTGGGGCCCCAGTCCACCTCTGGCTGTGACCTTTGGAGCACGTGGTGGAATCCCCCACAGACACATAAGTGGACTCAGGCCCAGAGATGGCTGGGGGCTTGCCAGGGTCCCACACCCAGCCCCGCAAAGCTGGCCAGGAGCAGGGCCTGCAAGTCCATTAGTCCGGTCACTGCCTCTCAGCCGACAGCACAGGAAGAACCCGCTGGGATCTTGGGAGAAGAGACAAGGCTGGGCCCCACCCAAGAGTGTGATTCAGAGGGTCGGGGTGGGGCCTGAAATGTGCCTTTCTGACAAATACGAGGGGGGGACCCCATTGAGGGAACCGCGGCCCTAAGGATGACAGAGCCAGACCTGGAGCCCTGGGGCCGAGGTGAGGGAAGGGCCGGGGTAGGAGGGCCTTTCCACGCCCTGGATGGGGCAGCGGGTAACACTCCCAAGGAGTTCCCCACACCAAGCCATTAGCAACTTGACACCAATAAGGGGCCACTCACCTCATTGCAGGTGATGTCGAGCGGGTCCTTGATCTGATCCAGGGTGACTGTCCCCACACACTGTTTCACCCGCTGGAAGGGGAGACTCAATTTCAAAATGGGACCCCCCCTCCTCCATCCATGAGCTCCCAGCCTCACCCCAGGGCCTGGACATCTTCCCCAGCAGGCTCTCCTGTTCAGCTCCTTGGGAAGCATCCGCCAGCGCCCCCAGCCCCCAGCCTCACCCCGTTCTCCTTGAAGTCACACAGCTCCGGGGGCCGCCGGGTCGGCCTGGGACACACAGTCTCCTTCACCGTGAAGCTCACAGGTTTTGGGGTGCCCGGGTCCTCGTCCTGGTCAAGGATCAAAGTGGGGAGATGGGACTCGGGCTCAGGCTTCCCCCTCGGATCTGTCACCCCCTCCCCGCCCCCACCTAGACAGCAGCCTCTGCAGCCCCTGCTGGGAGCCTGGCCCTGGGCTTGGTGCTGGGTGCACAGGGGAGGGGACAGAGCCCGCTCCTGCCTCACAGGCTGTGCAGGGCCCTGAGCCCACAGCCCAGAGGCTAAGGCGGGAAGCTCTCACGCGGGCAGGGCACCCAGCTCTGGGAAGGTTTCCTGGCAGAGGGGGTCCCCCTTAGAGGGACAAGTGCCTTCCTGGCAGGAGGGACAGCCTGAGCAGGGGGAGGGACAGGGAGCCCCGAGGCGGGTGGGGGACAGCCCCCGCCCCCCAGCCCCTCCTGAGCCCCTGCCCGACTCACGGCCTTGGGCGGCTGGTCCAGCTCCAGGAGGCGGTAGAGATTAGCTTCCGAGGACTGCTCGTTGAGGCGATCCACAGCACGAAGCACGGCCTCCCTGTAGCTGAGGGCCTGGGCGCTGGCCGAGGGCACCACGAGTGCCAGCAGCAGAAGCCACAGTGACCAGCGCCCCAGGCACAGGCTGGCCCTCTGGGTCTCCATGGTGCCCAGGTGAGCCTCCTCCCAGCCTGCGGGACCCTCCTTTATGCCCAGCCTGGGTCTGGGACTTCCTGAGCGGCCCCATCCCTGGCTGCCTCCCAGGATGCTGGCTGGACTTGCCTCAGCCCTGGCTCTTGCCTCAGGGGATTGCTGGGCAGTGGGGAAGGACGGGCGCCTGTGCAAGGTGAAGAAGTGGTTTCTCCATCGCCCTGACAGTGTCCTGGCCTCTCCTGGGCCCCACAGGCAGTGTCACAGGCAGGGTTGCTCAAGAGGGTTGGGTCCTTCAGGAGAAGGAGAGGCAGGCACTGTCTCACACCTGCTCTGGGTCCCCAGGTTGGCCGCCTCAGGAACCAGGGTCCAGGAGTGTAGTCAGCACTCTGTCCCCAGCTCTAGGTGCTGCCTGGCACCTAGGAAGCCCTAAATTAAAGTGTAATGGAGGGATGATAGTACCAACACAAACCAGAGTCTTACAGACCCGCCAGTTCCTAGTTGATAGTCAACACCACACTACCTATGATATAGGGTCAGCTCCCTGGTCTCCTCTCCTGCACTTTTCTTGACTGCTCTCTCAGTCTAAAAATGCCCCATCCCCACGTTCCCCTGGACATGACCTGTTCCCCGGCCCCTTCCCTACCAAGTATGAGGAAAGGTCGGCTATGCTGTGACGCCAACTCTTTCTATCCGTCTCACACTCCAGGCCACTGCAGGCTGGACAGCCCTCACTAGCGCCCAAAGTCACCCCCAAGCCATGACTTTACGTATACGGATTGTGGGGACCCCTCTGTCATCCCAGAACTGCCCCTTCCCAGATTGTGGCGTGAGCTGCTCTCCAGAGTCCCCTCTTCTCTGGTGGATTGTGCTTGGTCTCCTTCAGCACCATCCTCTTAACACGCAGGGCTGGTCCGGGGCTCACACAGGTGCAGGGGGGGCTGCTTCTCCTCCCAGTCCTAAGACACATTCCTGGGGACATCCCTTCTCAAGATATCCATTATCGTGGACACACATCCCTGGTCTGTGTCTCTGAGTTCAGGACTCCCATGAACACCCCCGGCTGTCCACACTCTGCTGTCTGGCGGCTGTTGGCTGGGCGCCAACCCAGGAGCCCTGAGCTGAAAGCCTGGGGAGACCCCACCTGCGCCCACTTCTTCCTCCTGAGGACACTCCCTCTGACCTCCCCACCGCCTCTGCCCTGCCCCTACCACCACCGTCTCCCTCTCGCGTGCCCACACACTCCAGACTCCACCTTCCCTGGGTTCCTGTCTCTCCCGGGACCACGGTCCACCCTCCACACCAATTCTAGGGGCTCCTTCAGGCCACTGACGTGGCCATTTCAGCCCCTGCCTTGAGCCCACACACCCCTGCCTGGCACTGGGGCCTGCATTCTCGAATCTCACCTTTGTCCCCACTTCCAGCTCTCAAACCCTACACACTGCTGTCACAGACACCCCGGCCACTCAAGCCTCTGTGTCCTCCTGCTCCTGTCCCAATGGCTCTGCACCTGATCCCTCGGCTTGCCCTGCCCTTCCACCCGAGGAAGCCTTCCCTGACCTCCAGCCACACAAGGTGCCCCCTCGTCTTGGCTCCCACAGCCTCAGGTCTTCTCTTCTGATTTGACCCCAAAAGACTCCTGGTCACTGCTCTGGTGAAGACACTGGGCTGGGGTGGCCAGTGTCGGGGGCAGAGACAGCACAGCTGGGAGAGCGAACGGGCCAAGGCCAATTCTTGTACAGTTCTCCAGAGGAATGGCATTGTGACTGTGAGGCCTGGAGTAGCTCTTTGGACTCAGCTGGGCTCTAGGCCCCGGGGACTTGCCCAGGGCACATGGGAAGTGGCAGCCAGGATGACTGGTGCTGACTGAGCCTTGGAGAAGGAAGGCGAGGTGGGCTTCTGAACAACCTGGCTTCACAGTCCAGGTATTGCCCCAGGGGCCTCTTGGTCAAGCTGTAGCCTTTCCCAAGTCAAAGGAGGAAAAGGAGGTGGTTACAGTAGAAAGCAATTAGCAATACCCACGCTTACTGAGTACCTGGTAAGCCTGAAATGCTCCTTGGGCTTTCCTGCCTCTGCACCTTTGAATTTCCCAAACCTTAGGACTGAGCTTCCCTTCCCCATCCCCCCATGGGGAGAGGAGGCTGTTCAAGGACAAGGTCTGATAAAGGAGTCAACCGAGGGAAAGAACGTGGAACCGGCTGGCCCATAAGCGAAGCTCCCTAAACAGGAGTGGTGATGATCACCCAGAATGAGCTGCCCCCAGGCATTCTGGAGTCGGGCAGGGTGAGTTTGAATCCTCGCTTTGCCTCTCACCAGCTGTGACTCCCTTGCAAAGACTCTGCTCTGGGGGACCCTCGGCAGCCAGTGAGCGTGAAGCCAACTCAAATGGCCTCAGGCGCAGCTGAGAAGGCCGTGAGGGGAGCAGGAGCTCAAGCCGGTAGATGGACACCTGGGAAGAGGCTCCTTATCCCCCTGTTCCCTTAGCCCGGTTCTTGCTTCAGGAGACAGAGAAGCGTGACCGAACCCAGCACTATGTGAAAAAGACCACACACACCACGACGAAGTGGGATTCATCCCAGGTTCACAAGGATGCTTCAACACAACGCAAATCGGTCAACATCGACCACCACATTAACAAAAGAAAAGTCAAAAACCACATGATCATCTCAATAGATGCAGAAAAAGCGTGTGACAAAGTCCAACATCCACTCGTGATACACACTCTGACAAAGTGGGTGTGGAGGGAACATACCTTAACGTAATCAAAGCCATTGATGACACACCCACAGCAAATACAGTACTCAATGGAGAAAAGCTGAAAGCCTTCCCACTAACATCTGGAACAAGACAAGGATACCCAGCCTCACCACTGTTGTGTTCACCGGAGTATTGGAAGTCCTAACCACAGCAATCAGACAAACAAAAGACATAAAAAGGATCCAGATTGGAAGAGAAGTGGTAAAATTGTCACTGTGTGCAGACGACATGATACCATACCCAGAAAACCCTAAGGACTCCACACAACAACTCCTCAAACGGATCCATGAAGTCAGCAAAGGAGCAGGATACAAGGTTAACACTCACAGAAATCAGGCGGTCCCGTCACAGCCCAGCGGAGAGGAATCCGACGAGGAACCATGAGGTTTCGGGTTCGATGTCTGGCTTCACTCAGTGGGTTAAGGCTCTGGTGTTGCTGTGAGCTGTGTGGTGTAGGTCCAATTAGACCCCTAGCCTGGGAACCTCCATATGCCGAGGGTGGGGCCCTAAAAAGCAAAAGATAGAAAGACAGAAAGACAGGAAGGAAGGAAGGAAAGAGAGAAAGAGAGAGAGAGAAATCAGTTGCATTTCTGTATACTAACAATGCAATATTAGAGAAGGAATACAAAAATACAACACCTTTTACAATCACACCCAAAAACATTAAGTACCTGGGAATAAACCTGACCACGGAGATGAAAGTCTTATCTGCTGAGACCTGTAACACCTCAATCAAGGAAATTAAAGAGGATGCCAAGAAATGGAAGGATAGTCCATGCTCCTGGGCTGGAAAAATGCATATCGTATAATGGCCACACCAGCCAAAGCACTCTACAGATTCAATGGAATCCCTATCCAATTCCCCATGACATTGTTCACAGAACTAGAACAAACAATCCAAATACTTATATGGAACCACAAAAGACCCAGAATTGCCAAAGCAATGCTGAGGAACAAAAACCAAGCAGGAGGCATCACTCTCCCGGACTTCGGGCAATATTGCAGAGCCACAGCAATCAAGAGAGTGTGGTACCAGTACGAAAACAGACATACAGACCAGTGGAACAGAATCGAGAACCCAGAAATAAACCCAGACACCTACCGTCAATTAGTCTTTGCCAAAGGCGGCAAGAATATCAAAAGGGGGAAAAGACAGTCTTTTCAGCCAGTGGTGCTGGGAAAACTGGACAGTCGCGTGTAAATAAGTGAAACTGGAACACACCCTCACACCACGCACAAAAATAAACGCCACATGGCTTAAAGACTTAAACATAAAGCAAGACACCATCAAACTCCTAGGAGGGAACAAAGGCAAACATTCTCTGACATCTACCTTACAAACGTTTTCTTAGGTCAGTCTCCCAAGGCAACAGAAATAAAAGCAAAAATAAACCTATGCGACCTAATCAAACTGACACCCTTTGGCACAGCAAAGGAAACCATTAAAAAAAGAGAGAGAGAGAAACAAAAAGACCACGTACAGAATGGGAGAAAGGAGTTTCAAACGGTGCAACGGACAAGGGCTTCCTCTCTAAACTATGCAAGCAACTTATACAACGCGACAGCAAAAAAAGCCAACAACCCAACTGAAAAATGGGCAAAAGACCTGAACAGACATTTCTCCAAAGAAGACTTACAGATGCCCAACAGGCACAGGAAAAGATGCTCCCCATCTCGGATTATTAGAGAAATGCACATCAAAACTCCCATGAGGTACCACACCTCCCACCAGTCGGAATGGCCGTCATTAATAAATCCACAAATAACAAATGCTGGAGAGGGTGTGCAGAAGAGGGAACCCTCCCACACTGTTGGTGGGAATGTACCTTGGTACAGCCACTGTGGACAACAGTATGGCGGTGCCCCCGAAAACTTTCCGCAGAACCACCACATCATCCAGCAATCCCACTCTTGGACATGCGTCCGGACAAACTTTTCCTCGAAAAAGACACATGCACCCGTATGTTCACTGCAGCGCTACTCACACTAGCCAAGACATGGAAACAACCTAAAGGTCCATCGACAGATGAGTGGATTAAGAAGATGTGGTATATGTACACAATGGAATACTACTGAGCCATAAAACAGAACGAAATCAGGCCATTTGCAGCAACACGGAAGCAACTAGAGACTCTCATGCTAGATGAGGTAAGTCAGAAAGAGAAAGACAGTACCACATGATATCACTTATATCTGGACTCTAATCTCCAGCACAGATGAACCTTTCCTCAGGAAAGACACTCATGGACTTGGAGAACATGCTTGTGGCTGCACAGGAGGAGGGGGAAGGGAGTGGGATGGACTGGGAATTGGGGGTCAATGGATGCAACCTATTGCCTTTGCAATGAATAAGCATGGAGATCCTGCTGTGTAGCCCTGGGACCTGTATCTAGTCACTCATGGTGGAGCATGAAGGGGGATGACATGAGACAAAGAATGTATATACGTATGTGGGACTGGGTCTCTTTGCCGTACTGTAGAAAACTGACAAAACCCTGTAAACAAGCCACGACGGGAAAAAACCATTTAAAAAATATTCTTAAGAATACAGGTGGATGACGATCTTACAAAAAAGAGAGAGAGGGAGGGAGAGAGAGAGAGACTCAGACAGAGTGTTAAGGCACGAGTAAGGAATGGGGTCAGGAGTGGGAGGATCTGCAGCCACAGTGGCTGTGCCCTGAGATGATCAGGCTAGGCCCTGGGCACTCTCCCAATGGCACCTTCCTACCCACAGAGAGCAATGGTCCTGCGGAGGCTAGGCCTGCAAGAGTGTTGTCACCACCTGGCCCCCAGCCTGGGCTCCGCCTTTCCCAGTGCCCCTCCAGCTTCCCTACCGGTCTGGTTCTGACAGACATCCTTTCCCACCACGCTCTGCACTTAAAAGGCCCCAGTCGGACAAAGCACAGCCTCAGCCGTGTGTGGCCCCGCGTCCTCAGGCCAGTCCCAGAGCCCCGGGCTTCCAGGCATCAAAGCAAAGTGGTCAAGACAAGGAGCAGGGCCAGGGCTGAGCGACCTGGCTTCCGGTCCCGCCCTCCACCCAACCTGCTGACCTTCTGGGAGAAGGTAAACCAGATTTTCCCCAGCTGCCCCTCCCTCTCCCGCCCTGGGAAACGGAAGATGTCTTACACCTGCAGAGGAGGCCCTCCTATCCTCCATGGAGCTATTCCCGCCGCACAGAACTTCAAGGTGCGGGCCAGGGGCCCAGTCTCCACTGGGTAAAGGGGGACAGCAGGCAGCCACTTTATACAGCCCCTCTTCATGGTCCCCCGGAGAAGCCTGGCCCGGCACAGGCCATTATCCATGTCCCCCACCCTGTCCCACTTTTCAGGAGCCTCCCGCAGGACACTCCCTCAGGCCATGAGGAGGAAGGAACCAAGATGCTTCCTGCGTCTTGCTTGGGCCTACCTGGGCAACTGGAAACCTCGCAGACCTGCGGGAGTGGGACAGCTCCGTCCACCCCATGGGCAGGTGTGCAGCCTTTAAAAAGAATGAGCTTGGGAGTCCCCTTCGTGGCACAGCAGAAACAATCCAACTAGGAAGCATGAGGTTGTGAGTTCAATGCCTGGCCTTGCTCAGTGGGTCAAGGATCCGGCGTTGCTGTGAGTTGTGGGTATAGTTTGCTCAGATCTGGTGTTGCTGTGGCTGTGGTGTAGGCCGGCAGGTAGAGCTCTGATTTGACCCTTAGCCTGAGAACCTCCATGTGCTGTGGGTGTGGCCCTAAAATGACAAAAACTAAAGAAAAAAAGAAAAGCAAAGAATGAGCTGGGAAGTTCTCTGGTAGCCTACCAGTTAAGGGTTTTTTTTTTTTTTTTTTTTTCCTTTTTTTTTGGCTATTTCTTGGGCCGCTCCCTCGGCATATGGAGGTTCCCAGGCTAGGGGTCCAATCGGAGCCGTAGCCACCAGCCTACACCAGAGCCACAGCAACACGGGATCCGAGCCGCGTCTGCAACCTACACCACAGCTCACGGCAACACTGGATCATTAACCCACTGAGCAAGGGCAGGGACCGAACCCGCAACCTCATGGTTCCTAGTCGGATTCGTTAACCACTGCGCCACGACG
The DNA here is from genome assembly GCF_054392235.1 of Sus scrofa. Lineage (NCBI taxonomy): Eukaryota > Metazoa > Chordata > Mammalia > Artiodactyla > Suidae > Sus > Sus scrofa. The sequence continues at coordinate 45,736,068 of NC_139395.1, read as the reverse complement.
GGAACTCCCCCCAGTTAAGGGTTTGACATTATCACTGCCCTGGCTCAACCCTGTCCTTGGCCTGGGAACTGCCCCATGCTTTGGGCACAGCCGTTAGAAAAATGAAAATAAAAGTAAAATAATACAAACAGAATGAGCCGTAAACTCCACAAATATCCATCAATAGTCAAAGTAAATGTATCTGTGTATATTCCTACAGTTGAATAACACTCCGCAACAAAAAAATCAAACTACTATGATTACACTAATGTCACTGAGGATTCTAACAAACACGTTCCATGAAGAAACTGGATACAAAAGAATACTCGTTATGGTTCAATTTTCTATGAATTTCAAATTTCGGCAACACTAATGTGAGGGGTTCGGGGTAAGGGTCTCGGTTATGGGGAAGGGGTAGCAACTGGAAGGAGGACAAGGAGGTTTCTGGGTGCTGGTCACACACATGCACACATTTAGCAAAAGATCCACAAGATGCAAGTTTACTGTCAGTGCACATTTCACAGGTACATCTAACGTTTCAATGACAAATTTTAAAAACATGGACATTGCAAGGTATGTCAGTAAGGGGGAAAGGTAAATTTCAGAATAATTCATACAAATTGACCCCTTTCATATAAACATCATTCACTGGAAAACAAGATATACCATGTTTTGCTATGTTCATAAATGCAAATAAAGGTCTGGAAACAAACAAGAACAGATGCCCACCCCATTGACGAAGGGACCTTGTTTTGAACATGGAGGTGAGACAGGATGTCAAAAGGAATTTCTTTCACCTGGGAGTGTAAGAATGTTTCAAGTGGAGAATAGATCCTTTAACAATGCTTATAATGAAAAGACGGGGGAGGTTCCCCTGTGGCATGGTGGGTTAATGGTCCAGTGTGTCCCTGTGGTGTGGCCGGTTGGATGCCCAGCCCTGTGCAGTGTGCTAAGGATCCGGTGTTGCCGCAGCTGAGTGGGGCTCTGGAGGATGGAGAAGCCCCTCCTCACCCACTCTCACTGCCTCCTTTGTTCTCTTTTGGCCTCGCCTCCACTCCCCGAGTCTGGCTTCAGATTTTATCATATCAAATCTGATAAAAGGACGGAATGTACTTCTTTGCAGGAGAGATACTGACTCGCAGACTTTGAAAGACGCATGGTTTCCAAAGGAGAGAGTTTGGGCAGTGGGGGGTGCACTGGGGTTGTGGGATGGAAATCCTATAAAATTGGATTGTGATGATCATTGTACAACTGTAAATGTAATAAATTCATTGAGTAATTCAAAAAATAAAATAAAATATGATACGAAGGAACATACCTACAAAATATAAACAGACTCACAGACATAGAGAACAGACTTGTGATAAGGGGGAGGGGGTGGGGAAGGGAAGGATTAGGCCTTTGGGATTATCAGATGCAAACTGTTATATATAGAATAGATAAACAACAAGGTCCTGCTATATACCACAGGGAACTGTATTCAATATTCTGTGATAAGCCGTAATAGAAAAGGATATGAAAAAGAACACATATATGTATAACTGAGTCACTTTGCTGTGCAGCAGAAATTAACACAGCATTGTAAATCAACCATATTTCAATAAAGTTTTAGAAAAAAGAAAAAGAAAACCTCGACCTTTTTTTTCATAATGTGCTTGAGCCCATATGACTCTCAGACTAAAGCAAGCAGATATAGGAAGGGGTTCACATACTTGAAAAACAGAGCAACCACAAACCAAAGCCAATCAGTACAGTCACAAAAACTAAACAGAAGATGACACAAGCATAAAATAAAAGGAAATCATCCAGGAGTTCCCGTCATGGAGCAGTGGTTAACGAATCCGACTAGGAACCATGAGGCTGCGGGTTCGTTCCCTGCCCTCGCTCAGTGGGTTAAGGATCCGCCATTGCCATGAGCTGTGGTGTGGGTCACAGATGCGGCTCGGATCCCGCGTTGCTGTGGCTGTGGTGTAGGCTGGTGGCTACAGCTCTGATTGGATCCCTAGCCTGGGAACCTCCATGTGCCATGGGAACAGCTCAAGGAAAGGCAAAAAAAAAAAAAAAAAAAGGAAATAATCCAACCAAATGAAGAGTGGAACAAAGGAGATACATGGAACCAACTGGAAAACAACCCTTAAAACAGCAATAAGTACATATTTATCAATAGTTACCTTAAACATCAATGGACTGAATGTATTGATCAAAAGATACGGAATGGGAGTTCTCGTCGTGGCTCAGTGGTAAACGAGTCCGACTAGGAACCATGAGGTTGCAGGTTCGATCCCTGGCCTCACTCAGTGGGTTAAGGATCCGGCGTTGCTGTGAGGTGTGGTGCAGGTCGCAGACGCAGCTCGGATCCCGCGTTGCTGTGGCTGTGGCTGTGGCTGTGGCTGTGGCTGCGGTGTAGGCTGGCAGCTACAGCTCCAACTAGACCCCTAGCCTGGGAACCTCCATATGACGCAGGCACAGCCCTAGAAAAGACAAAAGACACCGAATGGAAGACTGGATAAAAAGCAGAGCCTGCAATATACTCACCTTAGGGCAAAGGATACATATAAATTCAAAGTGAGGGGATGAAAATAGATATTTCATGTGAATGGAGAAGACAGGAAAGTGGGAGTTGCAGTAACCCTATCAGACAGAGTAGACTTTAAAACAAAGGCCATAAAGAAAAGGAAAGAAGGACACTATTTAATGATAAAAGGATCAGTTCAAGAAGAGGCTATTACACTTGCTAACATATATGCTCCTATATAAGGAGCACCCAAAGACATACCACGAACACTAATAAACACAAAAAGGAGAAAGTGATGGGAACGCAACAGCAGTAGAAGATTTAACACCCCACCCACATCAACGGATAGATCCTCTAGACAGAAATCAACAAGACAAGAGATCCTCCATGACACAGTAGAACAGTTAGACTTAATAGATATTTTCAGGATATTACATCCAAAGGAAAACCAGAAGTATACATTCTTTTCAAGTGCACATGGAACCTTCTCAAGGAATGACTGCATACTGGGCCACAAAACTAACCTCAACTAATCTAAGAGTACAGAAATTCTTTCAAGAGTCCTCTCTGACCACAATGGCATGAAACTAGAAATCAACTACAGGAAGAAAATTGCGAAAAACAAGATGACATGTGGAGCTCCTACTGTGGCTCAGCAGTTAACAAACCCTACTAATATCCATGAGCATGCGGGTTCGATCCCTGGCCTCGCTCAGTGGGTTAAGGATCCGGCGTTGCTGTGAGCTGTGGTGTGGGCTGGCAGCTGTAGCTCCGATTTGACCCCTAGCCTGGGAACCTCCATATGCCATGGGTGAGGCCTTAAAAAGACCAAAAAAAAAAAAAAAAAAAAAAGAATTACCCGAAAACAAAGATATTAAAAAAAAAAAAAAAGACTACATAGAGACTAAATAACATGCTACTAGAAAAACAGTGGGTCAATGAGGAAATCAAAAAGGAAATTAAAAAATACCTAGAGACAGACAATGAAAACACAACCATTCAAAATCTATGGAATGCTGCAAAAGCAATTCTTAGAGGGTAGTTCATAGCAAAACAGACCTTCCTCAAAAGAGAAGAAAAAGCTCAAATCGACACCTAACCTGCCACCTAAAAGAACTAGAAAAAGAACAAACAAAACCTAAAGTCAGCAGAAGGAAGGAAACCATAAAGATCAGAGATGAAATCAATAAAACAGAGATTCAAAAGAACAATAGCGAAAATCAATAAAACCAAGAGCTGGTTCTTTGAAAGGGTACATGAAATTGAAAAACCGCTGGCCTAACTCGCCAAGAAGAAGAAAGAACCCAAATAAACAATAAGCAATGAAAAAGGAAATGGATTAACAATGAGATCCTGCTGTGTAGCACTGAGAACGATGTCTAGATACTTACAATGCAGCACGACGATGGGAGACGAAATTTATGCATACGTGTATGTGTGACTGGGTTCCCATGCTGTACACTGGGGGGAAAAAAGTGTGTCGGAAATAACAATAAAAACTAAACTAAAAAAAAAAAGAGAGAGAGAAATGAAAAAGGAGAAATCTCAACAGATACTGCAGAAATACAAAAAGCCATAGGAGAACACTATGAACAATTATATGCCAACAAATTCGACAGCCTAGAAGAAATGGACAACTTTCTAGAGACATACAGCCTGCCGAAACTGAATCAAGAAGAAATAGACCATTTGAAGAGACCAATCACTAGAAATGCAATTAAACATGTAATGAAAACACTCCCTACAAACCAACGTCCAGGACCAGATGGCTTCCCAGGTGAATTCTACCAAACATACAAACAAGAACTTATACCCATCCTTCTTAAACTTATACAAGTTTAACTTATACCCATCCTTCTTAAACGTTTCCAAAAGATGGAAGAAGGAACACTCTCAAAGACATTCTATGAAGCCACCATCACCCTAATTCCAAAATAATACAAAGATACTACCAAAAACAAATTATAGGCCAATATCTTTGATGAAGAGATATGCAAAAATTCTCAGCAAGATTTTAGCCAACTGAATCCAACAATACATAAAAAAGATCATACACCATGACCAAGTGGGATTCATCCCAACCTCACAAGGATGGTTCAACACATGCGAATCAATCAACATCATACACGACATTACCAAAAGAAAAGTCAAAAACCACACCAGGGAATTCCCATTGTGGCTTAGTGGTAACAAACCCGACTGGTATCCATGAGGATGCAGGTTCGACCCCTGGCCTTGCTTACCGGGTTGAGGACCAGCATTGCTGTGAGCTGCGGTGCAGGTCGCAGACACGGCTCACATTGCTGTGGCTGTGGTGTAGGCCAACAGCCACAGTTCCCTTTCAACCCCTAGCCTGGGAACTCCCATATGCTGTGGGTATGACCCTAGAAAGACAAAAACCAAACAGGCAAACAAACAAACACATGATCATCTCAATAGATGCAGAAAAAAGCATTCACCAAAATCCAACATCCATTCATAAAGCCTCTTACCACAGTGGGAATACAGGGAACATACTGTAACATAATAAAAGCCACTTATGACAAACCCACAGCCGATATAATACTCAACGAATAAAAGCTGAAAACCTTCCCTGCTCAAAACTGGAACAAGACAAGGATGACCACTCTCACCACTTTTATCCAACATAATATTGGAAGTCCTACCTACAGCAATCAGACAAACAAAAGATGGGAAAGCTATCCGAATTGGAAGAGAAGAGGTAAAATATTATCGCTATATGGAGATGACATACTACTATAAATAGAAAACCCTAAGGACTCCACACAAAAACAACTCAAACCAATCAACAAATGCAGCAAAGCAGCGGGACAGATTAACATTCAGAAACTGGTTGCATTTCTGTATACTACAGTGAAATATTAGAAAAGGAATACAAAAATACAATACCTTTCAAAATCACACCCCCCAAAATTAAGTACTTAGGAATAAAACTGACCCAGGATGCGGAAGATAAACTAAAAAACATTCATCAGGAAAATTAAAGAGGATTCAAAGAAATGGAAAGATGTCCCATGCTCCCGGATTGGAAAGACTTAATATCATTAAAATGGCCATACTGCTCAGAGCAATCTACAGACTTAGTGTGATCCCTATTAAAGTACCCATGACATTCGTCACAGAACTAGAAAAAAGAATCCAAAAATTTATATGGAACCATAAAAGACCCAAAACTGCCAAAACAATCCTGAGGACGAAAACAAAACAAAGCAAAACAAAACCAAAAAACCAAACAGAAAACATAACTCTCCCGAACTTCAGACAATATTACAAAGCCACGGTAATAAAGACAGTGTGGTAACGGTACAAAAACAGAAATATGGACGAATGCAACAGATTAGGAGGAGTACTGTTGGAATGGCAGACACTCTCCCCAGCCAATCACTTTGGAAGGCTCTGACAAGGCCGGCATGCCTCCCTGCCAGGGAAGAGTACAGCTCCTTGCTCAAGGGTTGAGAGGGAAACAAGATAAGCAGCCACTCATTTCTGCTATGGGTGGTCACATATGCATGTGGACGGCACGGTCCATGACAAGGGACATCTGGCCAAAACCAAATATGAAATTTGTCCTTTCAAATATGAAAGGACAAGGCATGGCTGAGGAGACAGAAAAGCTGCCATGAGAGCAGGATGGGCAATCATGGGAGGAAACGGGAAGCACACATGACCAGCACAGGCTGTGCAGTGATGTTCCAGTGGTGACAAAATTATTATATAACATTCTCTGATTTCCATGGGGTAAACGCCTCCACGAAGGCCAGTTTCTAGCTACCAGGGGTTTAACAACCAGCTCAGAAAAATCCTGCAACTTTAACCACGGGCTCTGGCAAGCCTGTGTCCTCTGGCACAGACACACCACAGCCTCGGCTTCCTCTGTAGGGCTTCCTCCCTCAACTTGGGATGATGGAGCGGGAGAAGCACCAGGGTCCTCTAACCAGCCTGATTCAGCCCCACCTGCTCAGCAAGAGAAGTCAAGCACGACAGGTCCCAAAGTAAGTGCTCTGGGAGATCCTGCCCTCTGTGCCTCTCGGAGAGGGGGCTCTCGGTCTTGTTTCAGGTTGGCCCAGAAGCAGACCTAGGACAAGCATTTAGTGGCAGTGGTTGGTTTGGGAGGCAGTTCCAGAAAGCACCAGCAGGAGTGGAGAGAAGGGAGATGGGGCAGCACCCAGAGTCAGAACACGACACGCTGCTTCCTGGGTGCAAACTCCCCAGTGCTGCCAGTCTGCCCTGCAGCAAAGGTCAGCTCGAGAATGGGATGTGGGCAGGACGTGGACAGGACACTCCTGAAACACCCGGGCAACTAGGGATGTGACCTGTGTGTCACTCTTCCCCTTTCTCACACCGGTGCAGAGCTCTTCACCCCGAGGAGCAGGATGCTTGTTTTCCGTGGTCAAAAGAGGTGTTCCATTTGATCCCTAAACCAAGCTGACCAGCGAAATCTGGGCCCAGCTGAAGAAACAGCGATGTGTCTCCATGCCACAGGAAAGGCCAGGGGGGGTGGGATTTCCAGACTTAACATTGTCAAGGGCAGGTGGAACCTTCAGGGCATCGTCCCTGCAGGCTTAGCCTGAGGCTGAACTGTGTCTCTGTTTAACAAGAGGCCTGGCGCCTCCTGGACCGTCACCCCCATGAGAGCAGAACAGCATCCCCACCAGCACTGCGCACAGAGCGGGTCTCCTTAAGTCCCTACTGGGTGATGGAGGAGGAGGGCGGAGGCATGTGAAGGGCATGCAAGGGACCTGAATGGAGACGCTGTCTGGACCTTGTGACCCAGGTGCCTCCCACAGTGTTTTTCTGGAAGGGACAGCAGTCTCACCCAACTCTATGTTTATAGGAGGCACACGTGCACATGGGCACGCACACATATACACACACCCAGGAGAAGCAAGGCAAGTGTAGTTTAAGGCAAGATGATGTTGCTTTCACAAGAATTTATTTTTCCAGTCCTGAAGCTTGTGGTAGAATAAGCAGAACTTTTAGAACTCTTCCCTGTGTCTTGAAGAATGAAATTCCTTCATGCACTAATTATCTGACCCATACAGTCACAAATTTGGGTTTCTGTGGCCGACGTACTCTCCACAGCAGGTCTATAATCCTGACACTCTGAAGCTGTGAACAAGGTATAAACAGGTTTCTTGTCAGTACTGGACCAAATTCAACACAAGACCCCTTCCTATCTGGACTTTGCTTTTCTACAGCAACCCCAGGAAACTTGGGGCAAAATTTCATCTCTGGCGGTAACCTTTGTAACCTGTGGTGAATATCTACACCCAGAGAGATGAGACACTCAGGCTCTGAGATGACAAGGGGGTTCTCAGGGTGACAAGCAGAGGCCTGCAAAGCTAGTTTGGAGCAGGAGCTGAAAGTCGATACATCTAGTCAGTGCCTTTCAGAACTCGACACAGTCAGAATCCCCTGGGGCCTTGTGACAATACACTTGACTTGGTGCCACCTCAGAGTCTGATTCAGACGGTCTGAGTGGGGCCTGAGACTGTGACATTCTGTGTGGGGATCTTAGAGAACAACTGCTCTAAAGGATGACAGAGCCCGTCCTGGACACCTGGGGCTCAGGTGAGGGAGGGGCCAGGGTAGGAGGGTGTTCTCTGCCTGATGTAGCAGCGGGGAATTGGTCCAAAGGCTGTACCACGCGCCTAACCCCTAGGAGGACTTCAAATGAAAAGGGGCCACTCACCTGATTACAGGTTATGTCAAAGTTGCCTCTGATCTCTTTCAAGGTGACTGTCCCCACACACTGCTTCACCCGCTAGAAGGGGAGACTCAAGGTCAAATCAGGAACTCTCCCAAGCCATAAGACCCCAGCCTCACCCAAGGGCCTGGACATCTTCCCCAGAAGGCTCTCCTGTTCAGCTCCTTGGGAAGCATCCGCCAGCGCCCCCAGCCCCCAGCCTCACCCCATTCTCCTTGAAGTCACACAGCTCCGGGGGCCGCCGGGTCGGCCTGGGACACAGTCTCCTTCACCGTGAAGCTCACAGGTTTCGGGGTGCCCGGGTCCTCGTCCTGGTCAAGGATCAAAGTGGGGAGATGGGACTCGGGCTCAGGCTTCCCCCTCGGATCTGTCACCCCCTCCCCGCCCCCCACCTAGACAGCAGCCTCTGCAGCCCCTGCTGGGAGCCTGGCCCTGGGCTTGGTGCTGGGTGCACAGGGGAGGGGACAGAGCCCGCTCCTGCCTCACAGGCTGTGCAGGGCCCTGAGCCCACAGCCCAGAGGCTAAGGCGGGAAGCTCTCACGCGGGCAGGGCACCCAGCTCTGGGAAGGTTTCCTGGCAGAGGGGGTCCCCCTTAGAGGGACAAGTGCCTTCCTGGCAGGAGGGACAGCCTGAGCAGGGGGAGGGACAGGGAGCCCCGAGGCGGGTGGGGGACAGCCCCCGCCCCCCAGCCCCTCCTGAGCCCCTGCCCGACTCACGGCCTTGGGCGGCTGGTCCAGCTCCAGGAGGCGGTAGAGATTAGCTTCCGAGGACTGCTCGTTGAGGCGATCCACGGCTCGAAGCACGGCCTCCCTGTAGCTGAGGGCCTGGGCGCTGGCCGAGGGCACCACGAGTCCCAGCAGCAGAAGCCACAGTGACCAGCGCCCCAGGCACAGGCTGGCCCTCTGGGTCTCCATGGTGCCCAGGTGAGCCTCCTCCCAGCCTGCGGGACCCTCCTTTATGCCCAGCCTGGGTCTGGGACTTCCTGAGCGGCCCCATCCCTGGCTGCCTCCCAGGATGCTGGCTGGACTTGCCTCAGCCCTGGCTCTTGCCTCAGGGGATTGCTGCTCAGTGGGCGAGGTTGGCACTGGCTGTACACTCAGTCTTGGAGAAGCTAGGAGGGCTGGGTTTCTGGTGCAACCTGGTTTCACAGTCCAGGTATTGCCCCAGGAGCCTCTTGGTCAAGCCGTATCCTTTCCCCAAGTCAAAGGAGGAAAAGGAGGTGATTACAGTAGCAAATAATTAGCAGCACACGTGGTTACTGGGTGCCTGGTACCGCTGAAATCCTCCCTGTGTTTCTTGCCTCTGGGCCTTTGCATTTACTCACATTTCAGACTGAAGTTCCCTTTTTCTTCCTCCCTGAATCCCATAGACTGTCCCCTTCCAGGTCCTCAGACTGCATGTCCCCTGAGGAGGTCAGTGAGGTGAGCCTGCTGTTCCTATAGCATCTGGCTTTCCTGGTTTAATCCTCTCAACCTGTCAGAGCGGAGGTGTTCTCAGGAAAGACACCACAGCCCTTGTCCCCAGTCGGGTCTGCCCCTGATTCTGCATCTGGTTCCTGAGAGACCCTCATGCACCCTCCACCCCAGCAAACTCGGGCATGAACTCCACCACGCATCACCCCTCACACACTCCTCCCAGCCACGCTTCCTGTCCGTTAGATTCTGGAGGGGATGGGACCTGGACCCCCATGTGCTGTGTCCCCAACTGTGGGGAGCACCCGTCGCCCTCCTCCCCTCGCCCCCTTCACTCCCCAAGCAGAGCACACTGCTTGTCTCTTTGCGTGGAACCACAGCAAGTGGCTGGAAGGCTGAAAACTCTTCGATGTGCAGCATTCACAGTGGCTGCCCTCTCACCTGACTGGGCTCCATCATTCCCCATCCTACATGCAAGCAACCCCTTGGAATCTTTTTACCACTACCACAGAGACCCACTCACCCCTCGAGCCATAGATTCATCTGAGAAGAGCTGGCAGTTCTTAGGGGATCCCACACTGAAGCTGGTGGTGGCCAGGACAAGGGTTCGTGGCACCCCAGTCTGGGCTCCGCTGGACTCCAAGGAGGACCTCAAGACCTTCTACCAAGATGCAGGTCAGCTGCAGTCAGAGCCTTGCCTGCAGGGCTTCTAAGCACATATGCAAGGTCATTAGGGTAGAACAATTGCCCTACAACTTTATACCCCAACCTTTCCCATAACCAACGAGGGTTCTTTTTAAAAACATGGACTGCCCCTCAAATACTCTAATTGATTCTATTCAGGGGTTGTGGACCAAATTGTCCTCTATATCTTAGGCAACATCAAGTGAGAGAGACCATGACTATGATACCCAGGAGACTCATCAGGCCCACTGGAACACAGACTCACCAGGCTCCTATGTGGAGCCAAATCAGCCAAGTGTATTATTAACCCACGTGCAGCAAAGTTGCCAACTACACATACCCCGCCTCAGAAGGCCAGCAGGAAGTCTAGGGCAATGCACTCTACCACTACGAGGGAGCGTGTAGACTAGCTTGTGGGCTGCAGGTAAGCATAGGGCAGGTTTCACATACAAAGAAGCAGCAAGCTCAGAAGAAGGTGTTGCTCATGCGATGTCAGAATTCAACGAGTGTTTAAACTTAGAATGCTTGCTGGAGTCTGGGCAAAACACACAAAGGAGGTCAAAATTTCACGATGAGGTTTAAGGAAATCACATGACTGCCCAGAAAGTCAGTCTTGTTCTGGCACATTTAGTGAAGGCTAGTCAGTCCTAGAGGCTGCCGCTGTTGGAAGGTTTTGAGGAGTTCTTACATTCAAATTCTTCAGTGGCCATTGATCAAGCTGAGAACGGGAGTAGCAGTCTGTGTGAAACTGGCCAGATGGCCTGCAGACAAAAGCTAAGAGAGAGGGGGATGAATGGTGTCTCTTCCCACCTTTGCCTCTGTGAGTCCGAGGCCTTCAAACAGGCAACTACCAGGGTAGTTGCTCTTCTTCACAACTAAGTGATCTGGGCAAGTCCCTTAGCCATCACTGCTCACTCTTTCTCCTGCCCAAGGCCACAGGCAAAGCCACTGCTTTCAGACTTCTAGACACCTCAGAATTCTCTTCCTCTGCCCCACTGAGATGAACCTGAAGGGCTCCATCCGCTCTCTGAAGGCCTCAGACCTGAGACGTAGGAGGTGGGGGTCAAGGGCAGGGTCGACAAAGACATTGCCTGAACGCAGCCTGGTCTCCTCCTCGGCACAGCAAGACACTGGGGATGCAGTAGCCCCTCCTCACCCACTCTCACTGCCTCCTTTGTTCTCTTTTGGCCTCGCCTCCACTCCCCGAGTCTGGCTTCGGTGCCCCCAGACCTCTGAGGCTGCCCCCCAGGATGTCCCTGGGCTGAGCATCTGCACTAACCATGCAAAACCCTTCGCAGTCATGCCCTGGGCTCTCGGGCTCCTGGGCGAGTCTGACCCCTTGGTAAGTCCCCCAGTGGCCCTCGGCCCACAGCACCGCCCCCTCCCCACTCCCCTCCCGCACCACCGGCCTGGACACCAGGGCTCTTCTCTGTCTCCTCCTCAGGCCCCGCACCTCACCATGTGGGGCGAGGGGATGGACTCCGCACAGCTCCACTGCCGTCCTAGGCTCCTCCTCTAGAAGCAGGACCTGAGCTGGAATGGAGAGGCATGGGATTCAGGGAGGGGTGTTGTCAGGAGGGGGAGAGGGGAGCAGGAGAGGGCAGAGGGAGCAGCTGAGCTGGGATGTGCTCCAGCCTGACTCGAGCTTCAGCCTCACCCTAAATGCCCTGGAACCAGAAACGCAACTTTCCCCTGCTTTAGGACTGACTGCAGGTGGGGTGGCTGGGCTGTGATGTCCCCTGCTAGTCAGTCACCACCCACAGGCTGAGGGCAGAGGGGGCATAACCCCCAGGCATCTCCTGGGGAGGCTGTGAAGGCTGCTGGGAAGGGGGCCCCCGGGGGCCCTTAGCATCCATGTCCCACAGTCCAAAGAGTGGGGGGCCGGGGGCAGCCTCTGAGCCAGTGGATGTGGACAGGACACGAACAGCACCTACTGCCCAGAGCCCCGCCCAGGGACCAGCATCCCACTGGCCCTTCAGAACCATGGTGGTGACAACTGAGTTGTCACTTCCCCCCACACTCATCTCCTCCCTCCGCCCGGACGCAGCTCTGCCTGGGGCCAGGCCCCAGGAAGCCCCACTGTCCAGCCTGTCAGGGAGTCGACCTGCCTCATCCTTTGGGCAGAGACTCCACCCCAGTTAGCCCCACACTCTGCCAGCCCGGGAGCAGCCCTCCTTCCTTTCTCTCTTCCTTCCTCACCATTTGGCACTGGACTGGCCTGATGCTCAATGCCATTTTTTGGAAGGTCTGACCCGTGTCCTCTTAGAATAAGAGGTAGTAATGGCATCAAGATGGCAGAGGAGTAAGACATCCCCTTCTCTCACAACACATCAATAAAAACCATCTAGGAGTTCCCATGGTGGCACAGCAGTAATGAACCTGACTAGTAGCCATAAGGACATGCGTTTGATCCCTGGCATCGTTCAGCGGGTGAAGGATCCAGTGTTGCCGTGTGCTGTGGTGTAGGTTACCAATGAGGCTCAGATCCCACATTGCTGTGGCTGTGCCTGTGGCTGGCAGCTACAGCTCTGGTTCAACCCCTAGCCTGGGAACTTCCATATGCTACTTCCGTAGCCCAATTAAGAAAAAAAAAAGACCAAAAAAACCCCCAAAGCCATCTTCATGTAGAACCATTCACATAGAACCTCTACTGAATGTTGGCAGAAGACCTTAGACCTCCAAAAAGGGCAAGAAACCCTGTACACAACTGGGAAGAACAAAAGGAAAAGAGAGAGAGAGAGAGAGAGGGAGAGAGGAGCAGGAAAAAAAAAAAACCAAAACAGGAATCAGGGCTGGACCAGGAAGGAGCTGTGAAAGAGGAAAGGAATTCACATGCTGGAAGGCCACCTAAAAGATGGGGGGATTAGCCAGGACAGAAGAGGTACCTCGAAGCCTTGGAAAAAAGCACAGCGGCCAGTCTGAGGAGGAGAAAGCAGAGAGAGAGCTGCATAGACCATTGGTATCACCGCCTGGGACACCTTTTGGCAGAGACTCTACCCCAGTCTGAGGCACCCTGAACCAATGCTATGCACTGAGACTCAGGCTTCGAAGGTCCGTTCTGGGGAAGGGACTAGGGTTGGCTGTGTGGAGACAGTCTGAGGGGCTAGGGAGCTGCGTACCATGGGCTGGTGGGTGGAGCACCACAGCTGAGGAAGCTTGGGAAGAGGCCTGGGCCCACAAGAGAAGCAAGGCACCATTACTGGGGAGCACCAGAGGAGGAGGGGTGAGACTGCCATAGGAATATCTTTCTTGGAGCACGTGCGGGCTCTCAGAAGGCGGGATACCTCTTGCACAAACTACAGGAGGCAGGAGAAAACTGGAGCAGCCATCTCAGACTCCAGAGGGGGGCATGGCCTGCCACCACTATGGGTCTCTGGGAACCACCTGCAGCCCCACTCACCTCAGGGGTTGCCGCCGAGGAGGACACTGCAACCAAACACCACCTGCTGCCCTCACTCCCCTGGGAAAGCACACCTTTGCCACTGACAAATGCTCAGGGCACAGCCTACACCTGCCTGAGGGGCACTGCCACTTCCCAGGGCCATGCAACCAGGAGCAGCCTGGGCCACCTCCCCATGGGTCCTTGCCATTGTCAAGGGCCCGGCAGCCAGGCACTGGCTACAGGCCCTGACCACTGCCCGCATCTCCATGGAAGCACACGCAGGCCCTACCCTGGCATACCCACCATCAAGGGGATAACCGCCTGAACACACGGAGGAAAGAGACAGCAAGCATCTAAACCAAAAGCAGTCCTCAAGCCAAAAAATAAACTAAATTTAAAAACTAAGCCCTCACAAACTCCCTAGGAGCCCTCCTGTATATAAATAGCCCTCCAAGACTACAGTAGTTGTTTTTTTCCTAAACTCACAGAATAAGAAAAATATAAGCAAAATGAAGACGCTCAGGAGCCATTCCCAGTTAAAAGAACAGGAGAATTCCCCTGAAGCAGCAAACGATGAAACAGACCTCTTCAGTCTAACAGACACCAAGTTCCAAAAGAAGGTGATTAAAATACCAAAGGAATTAAGAGTGGGTATCCACAGGAATGCAGGTTACTTTAGAAAGGAACTAGAAACTATAAGGAGGAGCCAGGAAAAATTAGAAAATTCATTTGCAGAGACATAAACTGAGTTAAAGGCACTGAAGAGCCGAACATATAATGCAGAGGAATGAATAAGTGACTTAGAAGATATATAATGGAAATCACAGAAAACCAAATGAAAAACACATGAAAGCAATTTAAGAGATCTATGGGATAATACAAAGCAGGCCAATCTACACATACAGGGATCCCAGAAGGAGAAGAAAAAGAACAGGGGATTGAAAATATATTTGAAGAAATTATGGCTGAAAACATTCCAAATCTAAAGGGCACAGATGCCAAGATACAGGAAGCACAGAGGGCACCAAACAAGTTGCACCCAAACAGACCTACACTGAGACATAGTGTAGTTTGCCACTTTAAAAAGTGGCAAAAGTTAGAGTTAAGGAGAGGTTTCTAAAGGCAGCAAGAGAAAAACAACGAGTTTAATTGTAAGGGAACCCCATTAGGCTAGTAGCTGATTTCTCTGCAGAAACACTACAGGCCAGAAGAGCCTGGTACGATATATTCAAAGCTCTAAACGGGAACAATGTGCAGCCTAGAATACTCTACCCAGCAAGACTTTCTTTTTTTTCTTTTTTTCTTTTTTTCTTTTTTATACTCGATAACATTTTATTTTTCAAGATGTGCAATATGGAGTTGGTGTGACCTGTGTATGTATCTTCTCCAGCAGCCGGGGCATCTCCAGCCTTGGTGTTTTGGGTGTAAATTACTGGAGCTCTGTGCATTGAAGCCAGCTTAACAACTCCTTGGCTCAGGAGCTCTGAAGGGCTGCCCTGGCCAGAGAACCACAAATCTTCCATCTCTCAGAGACGACAGCTAGAGTTATAAGCTTATAGTTGGGAACTTCTTTACAGAGTTTGTCAGATGTTGCTTTGTCAAACAGGACTAGGTTATTGAGCTTGTCCCGAAATTTGCCTTTGGACCACTTCTTCTTTTTGGACTTGCCCCCAGATTTGTTCACTGGGTCTTTGTCTTTCTTGGCCGAATTCCTGGCATCTTTCTCCTTCTTGTCGCCCTTGGCCGGCATAGCACAGCCGGGAGAGCGGATACTAGAAGTGCCACCTGGCTAAGATGTCGGACAGAAAGGAAGATTATCATTTAAAACAGAAAGAGAAATAAAGGATTTTTCCAACAAACAAGAACTAAAAGAATACAGCAGCAATACTAAACCCACTCTAAAAGAAATGACGAAAGGTCTCCTCTAAACAGGAAAGAAGGAAGAAGATACAGGATGGAGGAAATCACAAAATTGGAAAGTAATCACTTAAATAAGCCAGTATACACATCAAAAAGAAAAAAACATTATTTGTAAAAGGAATGATAAACACAAGGAACAGCAAAAGGATAAGCATGAAGATTTTAAAAACGACATCAAAATCATAAACTGCAGGGAAGGAAAGTAAGAAAACCTAGACTTGACAGGGGATTAAGATGGCAGAATAGAAAGACTGGAGCTCAACTTCTCTCCTAAAAACAACAACATTTACAACCAAATGCTGAGCAACCTTCGACCAAATGGACCAGAAACTTTCACAAAGTTATCCTACTGCAGAAGACAAAGAGGAGGCCATATCAAGAGATAGGAGGGGCAGTTACATGACATAAGCATCCCTGTACCTCCCAGGGTGGAGGCCCCCCAGACTGGAAAGTAACTGGTTCACAGAGACTCACCTACAGGAGTGAGAGTTTTGAGACCCACATCAAACTCCCACGTGTGGGGATCTGGCACTGGGAGAAAGAGCCCCCAGAGCATCTGGCGTTGAAGGCCAGTGGGGCTTGTGCACAGGAGCTCCACGGGACTGGGGGAAACGGAGACCCCATTCTTGGGTCCCAGGACAAAGCAAAGTCTCCACGGGAATCTGGGTCAAACTGGATTGCAGTTCTTGGAGGACCTCCTGGGAAAACAGGGGTGAATGTGGGTTGCTGTGGGAAAAGGACATTGGAAGCAAAGCTCTGGGGAATATTCTGCAGTGTGCCTTTCTCTGGAGATGGCCATTTTGTGAAATTCTGGCCCCTCCCATCAGCACTGAGAAGCCCCAGGCCAAACAACAATCCAGGTGGGATCACAGCCCCACCCAGCAGTAAACAGGCTTCCTAAAGGCCCCCCTGGCACACAGCCGCCTCTCATCCCATCCAGAGATAAAGCCCCACACACCAGAGGGATAGGAATCAGGCCACCTACCAGTGGGCAGGCACCAGTCCCTCCCCCATCAGGAAGCCTACAGCAAGCCCCCATACCAACTTCAGCCACCAGGGGGGCGGACACCAGAAGTGAGAGAGGCTACACCTCTATTATCTGTAAAAAGGTCACCACACCAAAAACGAATAAAAGTGAAAAGACAGAGAAGTATAACTCAGAGGAGGGAGAAAGGAAAACCCCCAGAAAATCAGCTAAGGGGTCAGGAGAGTCTCAGCCTCCAGGAAAAAGATGCTGAAGAGGATGCAAGACATTGGAAATAAACTGGAGGCAAAGATGGATAACTTTCAGGAAACACCGAGCAAAGAGATACAAGATATGAAACTTAAGAAGAGATGCAAAATCAATAACTGAAATAAAAAAATTCACTAGAAGCAACCAACAGCAGAATCCAGGAGGCAGAAGAACAAAGAAGCGAGGTGGAGGACAGATTAGTGGAAATCACGGATGCGGAACAGAAAAGAGAAAAAAGATTGAAAACAAATGAAGAGAGTCTCAGAGAACTCTGGGACGACGTTAAACGCACCAACATCCTTATTATGGGGTGCCAGAAGGAGAAGAGAGAGAGAAGCGGACAGAGAAAGCACTCCAACAGATAATAGCCGAAAACTTCCCTCACATGGGAAAGGAACCACTCACTCAAATCCAGGCAGCGCAGCGAGTACCATATAAAATAAACCCAAGGAGGAACACCCCGAGACACATATTAATCAAGCTGACCAAAATTAAAGACAAAGAGACAATCTTGAAAGCAGCTAGGGAAAAGAAACAAATAACATACAAGGGAAGCCCGGTAAGGTTATCCCCAGATTTTTCAGCAGAAACTCTGCAGGCCAGAAGGGAGTGGCATGATATACTTAACGTGATGAAAGGAAAAGACCTCCAACCAGGATTACTTTACCCAGCAAGGCTCTCATTCAGACTTGAAGGAGAAATCAAAAGCTTCACGGATCAGCAAAAGCTGAGAGAATTCCGCACCACTAAACCAGCTTTACGACAAGTACTAAAGGAACTTCTCTAGACAGAAAAGAAAAGGCCGCAATCAGAAACAAAAATACCACCAATGACAAGACTCACCAGTAAACGTATATATACAGTAAAGACACAAAATCATCCATGCACAACTATGCCACCACCATCCGAAATTGTGAGACGAGGAGGGTACAAATGCAGGACACTGGAGATGCACTTGCAATTAAGAGACCAACGACTTGAGACAATCTCGTATCTATAGAGGCTGTTACATCAAAACTCCAGAATAACTGCAAACCAAAAGTCTACAATTGATACACAAACAAATAAGAAAAATCAACTCAAGTACAACACTAAAGATGGTCCTCAAACCACAAGAGGAGAGAACAAGAGAAGAAGGGAAGAAAAAAGAACAACAAAAACAAATCCAAAGCAATGAATACGATGGCAATGAGAACATACACATCAATAATTACCTCAAGGAGTTCCCATCATGGCTCAGTGGTTAACGAATCCACCTAGGAACCATGAGGTTGTGGGTTTGACCCCTGGACTTGCTCAGAGGGTTAAGGATCCGGCGTGGCCACGAGCTGTGGTGCAGGTCGGTGCAGGTCGCAGACGCGGCTCAGATCCCGCGTTGCTGTGGCTCTGGCGTAGGCCAGCAGCTAAAGCTCCAACTCGACCCCTAACCTGGGAACCTCCATATGCTTGGGAGCGGCCCAAGAAATGGCAAAAAGACAACAACAAAATAATAATAATTGCCTTAAGTGTTAATGGATGAAACGCCCTAACCAAAAGACAGAGACTGGCTGAATGGATGCAAAATCAAGACCCATATATACGCTGTCTTCAAGAGACCCACTTCACTCCTAGGGACACAGACAAATTGAAAGGGAGAGGATGGAAGAAAATAGTCCATGCAAATGGGAATCAAAAGAAAGCTGGAGTAGCAATACTCCTATCAGACAAAATAGACTTTAAATTGAAGAACATTTTAAGGGACAAGCAAGGTCACTACCTAACGATCCAGGGATCAATCCAAGAAGAAGATAAAACAATTTTAAATATCCACACACCCAACCTAGGTTCACCACGATATGTAAGGCAACTGCTAACAACCTTAAAAGGGCAAATCAACAATAACACAGTCATAGCGGGGGACTTTAACACCCCACTTACAGCAATGGACAGATCATCCAGACAGAAAATCAATACGGAAACACAGGTTCTGAATGAAGCATTAGACCAGATGGACTTCATAGATGTTTATAGGACATTCCATCCAGAAGCTACGGAACACACATTCTTCTCAAGTGCACATGGAACGTTCTCTAAGATTGATCCCATCCTGGGCTACAAAGCAAACCTCGGTAACTTTAAGAAAACTGAAATCATATCAAGCATCTTTTCCGACCCCAACGCTAAATGACTGGAAATCAACAACAAGAAAAAAATCCGCAAAAAACACACACGTGGAGACTAAACAACATGCTACTAAACAACCAATGGATCACTGAAGAAATCAAAGAGGAAATTTAAAAATTCCCAGAAGCCAATGACAATGAAGAGACGACACTCCAAAACCTATGGGATGCAGCAAAAGCCGTTCTAAGAGGAAAGTTTATAGCAAGACAAGCCCGCCCACCTCAGGAAACAAGAAAAAGCTCAAATAAACAACCTAACTTTACATCTCATGCAGCTCGCGAGAGAACAGACAAGACCTAATGTTAGTAGGAGGAAAGGAATCATAAAGATCAGAGCAGAAATCAATGAAATAAAAAAGGAACCAAACCATAGAAAAGATTAATGAAACGAAAAGCTGGTTCTTTGAAAAGATCAACAGGAGTTCCTGTCGTGGCGCAGCAGAAACGAAACTGACTAGGAACCATGAGGTTGTGGGTTTGGTCCCTGGCCTTGCTCAGTGGGTCAAGGATCCGGCATTGCCGTGAGCTGTGGTGTGGGTTGCACACACAATTCGGATCTGGCGTTGCTGTGGCTCTGGCGTAGGCTGGCAGAAACAGCTCCGGTTAGACCCTTAGCCTGGGAACCTCCATGTGCCATGTGTGTGGCCCCGAAAAGACAAAAGACCAAGGACAAAAAAAAAAAAAAAGAAAGAAAGAAAGAAAAGATCAACAAAATTGATAAACCCTTAGTCAGACTTACCAAGGAAAAAAGAGAGAGGGCTCAAATCAATAAAATTAGAAATGAAAAAGGAGAAGTAACAACAGACATCGCAGAAATACAAAGGCTCTTAAGAGACTATTACATGCAACTATACGCCAATAAAATGGAAAACCTAGAAGAAATGGACACATTCTTAGAAAGGTACAGTCTTCCAAGGCTAAACCAAGATGAAGGAGAAATTCAGAGGAACGCAGCAATCACAGGTACTGAAATTGAAACTGTGATTTAAAAACTTCCAACAAACAAAAGTCCAGGACCAGATGGTTTCACAGGCAAATTCTATCAAACATTTAGAGAAGAGCTAACACCTCTCCTTCTGAAACTATTCTAAACAACTGCAGAGGAAGGGACACTCCCAATCTCATTCTATGAGGCCACCATCACCCGATGCCAAAACCAGACAAAGATACCACAAAAGAAGAAAACTACAGGCCAATGTCACTGATGGACATAGATGCAAAAATCCTCACCACCATACTAGCAAACCGCATCCAACAATACATTAAAAGGATTGTACATCATGATCAAGTGGGAATGATCCCAGGGATGCAAGGGCTCTTCAATATCCGCACATCCATCAGTGTGATACACCACAGTAACAAACTGAAGAGTAAAAACCATGTGATCCTCTCAATAGACACAGAAAAAGCCTTTGACAAAATCCAACACCCATTTCGGATAAAAACCCTTCAGAAAGCGGGCATAGAGGGAACCTACCTCAACATAATAAAGGCCGTATATGACAAACCCACAGCTCACATCATTCTCAGTGGTGAAAAGCTGACAGAATTCCCACTGAGATCAGGAACACGACAAGGATGTCTGCTCTCACCACTACTCTTCAACGTAGTTTTGGAAGTCACAGCCACGGCAATCAGAGACGTGAAAGAGATCAAAGGAATCCAAATTGGAAAGGAAGAAGTAAAACTATCGCTATTTGCAGATGACATGATACCATACCTACAGAATCCTAAAGACTCTACCAGAAAACTCGTAGAGCTCATCCACGAATTTGGCAAAGTCGCAGGATGCAAAATCAATGCACAGAAGTCAGTGGCATTTCTACATACCAACAATGAAAGATCAGAAAGAGAAATCAGGGAAGCAACCCCGTTTTCCACCGCATCCAAAAGAATAAGATACCTAGGACTAAACCTACCCAAAGAGACAAAAGACCTGTACTCTGAAAACTATACGACACTGATGAAAGCAATCAAAGATGACACAGAGAGATGGAAAGACATACCATGCTCTTGGACTGGAGGAGTCAATATTATCAAAACGGCTATACTACCCAAGGCAATCGACAGATTCAATGCAATCCCTATCAAATTCCCAAGCACATTTTTCACAGAACTCGAGCAAAATATTTTAAAGTTTGTTTGGAAGCACAGAAGGCCCAGAAGAGCCAAAGACAGCCTGAAAAAGAGAAATGGAGCCGGAGGAATCAGGTTCCCGGACTTCAGACTATACTACAAGGCAACAATCCTGAAAACCACATGGTACCGGCACAAAGACAGAAATATAGATCAGTGGAACAGGAGAGAAAGCCCAGCATTAAGCCCACACACCTACGGCCAACTCATCTGTGACAAATGAGGCAAGAATATACAATGGAGAAAAGACAGCCTCTTCAACAGGTAGTGCTGGGAAAACTGGACAGCCACACGGACAAGAATGAAATCAGAACACTCCCTTCCACCATACACAAAAAGAAACTCAAAATGCATTACAGACCCAGATATAAGACCAGACACCATAAAACTCTTAGAGGAAAACATAGGCCAAACACTCTCCGGCATAAACGGCAGCGACATCCTCTCAGGTCCACCTCTTAGA
The DNA here is from genome assembly GCF_054392235.1 of Sus scrofa. Lineage (NCBI taxonomy): Eukaryota > Metazoa > Chordata > Mammalia > Artiodactyla > Suidae > Sus > Sus scrofa. The sequence continues at coordinate 45,714,453 of NC_139395.1, read as the reverse complement.
GTCATGACAGTAAAAACAGAAATAAACAAACGGGACCTAATGAAACTTCAAAGTTTCCGCACAGCAAAGGAAATCCTAAACAAAACGAAAAGACAACCCACAGAGTGGGAGAAAACCCTTGCAAGTGAATCAGCTGACAAGGGATTAATCTCCAACATGCATAAACACCTTCTGCAGCTCCATACCAAAAAGACAAACAACCCCATCGACAAATGGGCAGAAGATCTAAACAAACAGTTCTCCAAAGAAGACATACGAATGGCCAAAAAACACGTGAAAAGATGTTCAACATCACTCAGTATTAGAAAAATGCAAATCAAAACCACTCTGAGGTACCACCTTACACCAGCCAGAATGGCCATCCTCAAAAAGTCTACCAACAATAAGTGCTGGAGAGGGTGTGGAGAAAAAGGAACCCTAGCACACTGTTGGTGGGATTTAAATTGGTGCAGCCGCTGTGGAAAACAGCATGGAGATTCCTCAGAAAACGAAAAAGAGAATTCCCATTTGATCCAGCAATCCCACTCCTGGGCGTCCATCCAGAGAAAACCGTGACTCGCAAAGACACATGCACTCCGATGTTCATTGCAGCACTCCTTGCAATAGCCAAGACATGGAAACAACCTAAATGGCCATCGACAAGAGGAGGGGACCAAGAAGAAGTGGTGCATATACACAATGGAATACTACTCAGCCATTAAAAGGAACAAAATACCGGCATATTTAGCAACATGGATGGACCTAGAAATTATCATGCTGAGTGAAGTCAGTCAGACAATGAGACACCAACATCAAATCCTACACTGACATATCAAATCTGATAAAAGGACGGAATGAACTTCTTTGCAGGAGAGATACTGACTCGCAGACTTTGAAAGATGCATGGTTTCCAAAGGAGAGAGTTTGGGCGGTGGGGGGTGCACTGGGGTTGTGGGATGGAAATCCTATAAAACTGGATTGTGATGATCATTGTACAACTGTAAATGTAATAAATTCATTGAGTAATTCAAAAAATAAAATAAAATATGATACGAAGGAACATACCTACAAAATATAAACAGACTCACAGACATAGAGAACAGACTTGTGATAAGGGGGAGGGGGTGGGGAAGGGAAGGATTAGGCCTTTGGGATTATCAGATGCAAACTGTTATATATAGAATAGATAAACAACAAGGTCCTGCTATATACCACAGGGAACTGTATTCAATATTCTGTGATAAGCCGTAATAGAAAAGGATATGAAAAAGAACACATATATGTATAACTGAGTCACTTTGCTGTGCAGCAGAAATTAACACAGCATTGTAAATCAACCATATTTCAATAAAGTTTTAGAAAAAAGAAAAAGAAAACCTCGACCTTTTTTTTCATAATGTGCTTGAGCCCATATGACTCTCAGACTAAAGCAAGCAGATATAGGAAGGGGTTCACATACTTGAAAAACAGAGCAACCACAAACCAAAGCCAATCAGTACAGTCACAAAAACTAAACAGAAGATGACACAAGCATAAAATAAAAGGAAATCATCCAGGAGTTCCCGTCATGGAGCAGTGGTTAACGAATCCGACTAGGAACCATGAGGCTGCGGGTTCGTTCCCTGCCCTCGCTCAGTGGGTTAAGGATCCGCCATTGCCATGAGCTGTGGTGTGGGTCACAGATGCGGCTCGGATCCCGCGTTGCTGTGGCTGTGGTGTAGGCTGGTGGCTACAGCTCTGATTGGATCCCTAGCCTGGGAACCTCCATGTGCCATGGGAACAGCTCAAGGAAAGGCAAAAAAAAAAAAAAAAGGAAATCATCCAACCAAATGAAGAGTGGAACAAAGGAGATACATGGAACCAACTGGAAAACAACCCTTAAAACAGCAATAAGTACATATTTATCAATAGTTACCTTAAACGTCAATGGACTCAATGTATTGATCAAAAGATACGGAATGGGAGTTCTCGTCGTGGCTCAGTGGTAAACGAGTCCGACTAGGAACCATGAGGTTGCAGGTTCGATCCCTGGCCTCACTCAGTGGGTTAAGGATCCGGCGTTGCTGTGAGGTGTGGTGCAGGTCGCAGACACAGCTCGGATCCCGCGTTGCTGTGGCTGTGGCTGTGGCTGTGGCTGTGGCTGCGGTGTAGGCTGGCAGCTACAGCTCCAACTAGACCCCTAGCCTGGGAACCTCCATATGACGCAGGCGCAGCCCTAGAAAAGACAAAAGACACCGAATGGAAGACTGGATAAAAAGCAGAGCCTGCAATATACTCACCTTAGGGCAAAGGATACATATAAATTCAAAGTGAGGGGATGAAAATAGATATTTCATGTGAATGGAGAAGACAGGAAAGTGGGAGTTGCAGTAACCCTATCAGACAGAGTAGACTTTAAAACAAAGGCCATAAAGAAAAGGAAAGAAGGACACTATTTAATGATAAAAGGATCAGTTCAAGAAGAGGCTATTACACTTGCTAACATATATGCTCCTATATAAGGAGCACCCAAAGACATACCACGAACACTAATAAACACAAAAAGGAGAAAGTGATGGGAACGCAACAGCAGTAGAAGATTTAACACCCCACCCACATCAACGGATAGATCCTCTAGACAGAAATCAACAAGACAAGAGATCCTCCATGACACAGTAGAACAGTTAGACTTAATAGATATTTTCAGGATATTACATCCAAAGGAAAACCAGAAGTATACATTCTTTTCAAGTGCACATGGAACCTTCTCAAGGAATGACTGCATACTGGGCCACAAAACTAACCTCAACTAATCTAAGAGTACAGAAATTCTTTCAAGAGTCCTCTCTGACCACAATGGCATGAAACTAGAAATCAACTACAGGAAGAAAATTGCGAAAAACAAGATGACATGTGGAGCTCCTACTGTGGCTCAGCAGTTAACAAACCCTACTAATATCCATGAGCATGCGGGTTCGATCCCTGGCCTCGCTCAGTGGGTTAAGGATCCGGCGTTGCTGTGAGCTGTGGTGTGGGCTGGCAGCTGTAGCTCCGATTTGACCCCTAGCCTGGGAACCTCCATATGCCATGGGTGAGGCCTTAAAAAGACCAAAAAAAAAAAAAAAAAAAAGAATTACCCGAAAACAAAGATATTAAAAAAAAAAAAAAGACTACATAGAGACTAAATAACATGCTACTAGAAAAACAGTGGGTCAATGAGGAAATCAAAAAGGAAATTAAAAAATACCTAGAGACAGACAATGAAAACACAACCATTCAAAATCTATGGAATGCTGCAAAAGCAATTCTTAGAGGGTAGTACATAGCAAAACAGACCTTCCTCAAAAGAGAAGAAAAAGCTCAAATCGACACCTAACCTGCCACCTAAAAGAACTAGAAAAAGAACGAACAAAACCTAAAGTCAGCAGAAGGAAGGAAACCATAAAGATCAGAGATGAAATCAATAAAACAGAGATTCAAAAGAACAATAGCGAAAATCAATAAAACCAAGAGCTGGTTCTTTGAAAGGGTACATGAAATTGAAAAACCGCTGGCCTAACTCGCCAAGAAGAAGAAAGAACCCAAATAAACAATAAGCAATGAAAAAGGAAATGGATTAACAATGAGATCCTGCTGTGTAGCACTGAGAACGATGTCTAGATACTTACAATGCAGCACGACGATGGGAGACGAAATTTATGCATACGTGTATGTGTGACTGGGTTCCCATGCTGTACACTGGGGGAAAAAAAGTGTGTTGGAAATAACAATAAAAACTAAACTAAAAAAAAAAAAAAGAGAGAGAGAAATGAAAAAGGAGAAATCTCAACAGATACTGCAGAAATACAAAAAGCCATAGGAGAACACTATGAACAATTATATGCCAACAAATTCGACAGCCTAGAAGAAATGGACAACTTTCTAGAGACACACAGCCTGCTGAAACTGAATCAAGAAGAAATAGACCATTTGAAGAGACCAATCACTAGAAATGCAATTAAACATGTAATGAAAACACTCCCTACAAACCAACGTCCAGGACCAGATGGCTTCCCAGGTGAATTCTACCAAACATACAAACAAGAACTTATACCCATCCTTCTTAAACTTATACAAGTTTAACTTATACCCATCCTTCTTAAACGTTTCCAAAAGATGGAAGAAGGAACACTCTCAAAGACATTCTATGAAGCCACCATCACCCTAATTCCAAAATAATACAAAGATACTACCAAAAACAAATTATAGGCCAATATCTTTGATGAAGAGATATGCAAAAATTCTCAGCAAGATTTTAGCCAACTGAATCCAACAATACATAAAAAAGATCATACACCATGACCAAGTGGGATTCATCCCAACCTCACAAGGATGGTTCAACACATGCGAATCAATCAACATCATACACGACATTACCAAAAGAAAAGTCAAAAACCACACCAGGGAATTCCCATTGTGGCTTAATGGTAACAAACCCGACTGGTATCCATGAGGATGCAGGTTCGACCCCTGGCCTTGCTTACCGGGTTGAGGACCAGCATTGCTGTGAGCTGTGGTGCAGGTCGCAGACACGGCTCACATTGCTGTGGCTGTGGTGTAGGCCAGCAGCCACAGTTCCCTTTCAACCCCTAGCCTGGGAACTCCCATATGCTGTGGGTATGACCCTAGAAAGACAAAAACCAAACAGGCAAACAAACAAACACATGATCATCTCAATAGATGCAGAAAAAAGCATTCACCAAAATCCAACATCCATTCATAAAGCCTCTTACCACAGTGGGAATACAGGGAACATACTGTAACATAATAAAAGCCACTTATGACAAACCCACAGCCGATATAATACTCAACGAATAAAAGCTGAAAACCTTCCCTGCTCAAAACTGGAACAAGACAAGGATGACCACTCTCACCACTTTTATCCAACATAATATTGGAAGTCCTACCTACAGCAATCAGACAAACAAAAGATGGGAAAGCTATCCGAATTGGAAGAGAAGAGGTAAAATATTATCGCTATATGGAGATGACATACTACTATAAATAGAAAACCCTAAGGACTCCACACAAAAACAACTCAAACCAATCAACAAATGCAGCAAAGCAGCGGGACAGATTAACATTCAGAAACTGGTTGCATTTCTGTATACTACAGTGAAATATTAGAAAAGGAATACAAAAATACAATACCTTTCAAAATCACACCCCCCAAAATTAAGTACTTAGGAATAAAACTGACCCAGGATGCGGAAGATAAACTAAAAAACATTCATCAGGAAAATTAAAGAGGATTCAAAGAAATGGAAAGATGTCCCATGCTCCCGGATTGGAAAGACTTAATATCATTAAAATGGCCATACTGCTCAGAGCAATCTACAGACTTAGTGTGATCCCTATTAAAGTACCCATGACATTCGTCACAGAACTAGAAAAAAGAATCCAAAAATTTATATGGAACCATAAAAGACCCAAAACTGCCAAAACAATCCTGAGGACGAAAACAAAACAAAGCAAAACAAAACCAAAAAACCAAACAGAAAACATAACTCTCCCGAACTTCAGACAATATTACAAAGCCACGGTAATAAAGACAGTGTGGTAACGGTACAAAAACAGAAATATGGACGAATGCAACAGATTAGGAGGAGTACTGTTGGAATGGCAGACACTCTCCCCAGCCAATCACTTTGGAAGGCTCTGACAAGGCCGGCATGCCTCCCTGCCAGGGAAGAGTACAGCTCCTTGCTCAAGGGTTGAGAGGGAAACAAGATAAGCAGCCTCTCATTTCTGCTATGGGTGGTCACATATGCATGTGGACGGCACGGTCCATGACAAGGGACATCTGGCCAAAACCAAATATGAAATTTGTCCTTTCAAATATGAAAGGACAAGGCATGGCTGAGGAGACAGAAAAGCTGCCATGAGAGCAGGATGGGCAATCATGGGAGGAAACGGGAAGCACACATGACCAGCACAGGCTGTGCAGTGATGTTCCAGTGGTGACAAAATTATTATATAACATTCTCTGATTTCCATGGGGTAAACGCCTCCACGAAGGCCAGTTTCTAGCTACCAGGGGTTTAACAACCAGCTCAGAAAAATCCTGCAACTTTAACCACGGGCTCTGGCAAGCCTGTGTCCTCTGGCACAGACACACCACAGCCTCGGCTTCCTCTGTAGGGCTTCCTCCCTCAACTTGGGATGATGGAGCAGGAGAAGCACCAGGGTCCTCTAACCAGCCTGATTCAGCCCCACCTGCTCAGCAAAAGTCAAGCACGACAGGTCCCAAAGTAAGTGCTCTGGGAGATCCTGCCCTCTGTGCCTCTCGGAGAGGGGGCTCTCGGTCTTGTTTCAGGTTGGCCCAGAAGCAGACCTAGGACAAGCATTTAGTGGCAGTGGTTGGTTTGGGAGGCAGTTCCAGAAAGCACCAGCAGGAGTGGAGAGAAGGGAGATGGGGCAGCACCCAGAGTCAGAACACGACACGCTGCTTCCTGGGTGCAAACTCCCCAGTGCTGCCAGTCTGCCCTGCAGCAAAGGTCAGCTCGAGAATGGGGTGTGGGCAGGACGTGGACAGGACACTCCTGAAACACCCGGGCAACTAGGGATGTGACCTGTGTGTCACTCTTCCCCTTTCTCACACCGGTGCAGAGCTCTTCACCCCGAGGAGCAGGATGCTTGTTTTCCGTGGTCGAAAGAGGTGTTCCATTTGATCCCTAAACCAAGCTGACCAGCGAAATCTGGGCCCAGCTGAAGAAACAGCGATGTGTCTCCATGCCACAGGAAAGGCCAGGAGGGGTGGGATTTCCAGACTTAACATTGTCAAGGGCAGGTGGAACCTTCTGGGCATCGTCCCTGCAGGCTTAGCCTGAGGCTGAACCGTGTCTCTGTTTAACAAGAGGCCTGGCCCCTCCTGGACCATCACCCCCATGAGAGCAGAACAGCATCCCCACCAGCACTGCGCACAGAGCGGGTCTCCTTAAGTCCCTACTGGGTGATGGAGGAGGAGGGCGGAGGCATGTGAAGGGCATGCAAGGGACCTGAATGGAGACGCTGTCTGGACCTTGTGACCCAGGTGCCTCCCACAGTGTTTTTCTGGAAGGGACAGCAGCCTCACCCAACTCTGTGTGTACAGAAGTTCCCCACCACCCCCTCTCTCTTTCACACACACACACACACACACACACACACACACACACACACACACGAAGACTCCCAGAATTAAGATCAGTAGTGGTAGGTAGTAAGAGGGGAAACAAGTGATATGGAAAGCTAGAAGTCATTCTTTTGGTGTTTTATGGCTATACCTGGGGCATATGGAAGTTGCCAGGATAGGGGTCTAACTGGAACAGCAACTGCCAGCCTGCACTAGAGCCGCAGCATTGCCAGAACTGAAAAGTGACTACAACCTCCACCACAGCTCATAGCAACACCGGATCCATTAACCCACTGAGCGAGGTCAGGGATTGAATCTGTGTCCTCATGGATACTACTTGGATTCTTAACCCACTGAGCCTCAACAGGTACTCCCATACAAAGGTTGCTTTCACAAGAATTTATTTTTCACGGTTCAGAAGTCTGAGCCACAACAAATAAGATCCTAGGACTTTCCCTGGGCTCAGGATTCACCAAAAGCTTTTAATGGGTATGTTATCAGCCACTCCATCACCGTTTTCTGGGGAACCGTGGTGGGAACCTTGGTGGGAACCCTGGTGGGATCCTTGGTGGGAGCCTTGGTGGGAAAAACGGAGGTGGCCTTGGCCTTGGCAAATATGGGGGTCGGGGACGTCTCCTGACACTCTGAATCTGTGAACAAGGATGAGAGAGATCTCTCATGGGACTGAAGGAGGATCAACACAGGTCCCCTACTTCCCACTAGAACAACCCCAAAAATGGAACACAACAGCAGACTTGGGGCCACAGTTTGCCCACTGGCTGTGAATTTTGGAGCATGTGGTTGAATCCCTACACCCACAGACAGATGAGCAACCTCAGGCCCAGATATGACAGGTGACGTCCCAGGGTGGCAGGCCCAGCCCAGCAAAGCTGGACGAGAGCAGGGCCTGAGAGTCCATTCCTCAAGGTAGTGCCCCTCAGATGTCAGCACAGTCAGAATTCCCTGCAGGCTTTATGACAATACCCTTGCCAGGGATCCACCCCAGAGTCTGATTCAGGAGGACTGAGAGGGCATGAGAATGTGAATATCTGGGTGAGGACCCCACTTAAGAACCACTGCTCTAAGGATGACAGAGCCCATCCTGGAGACCTGGAGCCCAGGTGAGAGAGAGGCCAGGGTAGGGGGCGCGTTCCCTGCCTGGATGGGGCAGCAGGTGACTGAACAAAGGAGGTTCCACGCACCAACCAACAAGCAGCACCTCAAAGAAAATGGGGCCACTCACCTCATTACAGGAGATGTCCAGTGGGTCATTGGATGGGTTCAAGGTGACTGTCCCCACACACTGCTTCACTCACTAGAAGGGGAGACTCAAGGTCAAATCAGGAACTCTCCCAAGCCATAAGACCCCAGCCTCACCCCAGGGCCTGGACATCTTCCCCAGAAGGCTCTCCTGTTCAGCTCCTTGGGAAGCATCCGCCAGCGCCCCCAGCCCCCAGCCTCACCCCGTTCTCCTTGAAGTCACACAGCTCCGGGGGCCGCCGGGTCGGCCTGGGACACACAGTCTCCTTCACCGTGAAGCTCACAGGTTTTGGGGTGCCCGGGTCCTCGTCCTGGTCAAGGATCAAAGTGGGGAGATGGGACTCGGGCTCAGGCTTCCCCCTCGGATCTGTCACCCCCTCCCCGCCCCCCACCTAGACAGCAGCCTCTGCAGCCCCTGCTGGGAGCCTGGCCCTGGGCTTGGTGCTGGGTGCACAGGGGAGGGGACAGAGCCCGCTCCTGCCTCACAGGCTGTGCAGGGCCCTGAGCCCACAGCCCAGAGGCTAAGGCGGGAAGCTCTCACGCGGGCAGGGCACCCAGCTCTGGGAAGGTTTCCTGGCAGAGGGGGTCCCCCTTAGAGGGACAAGTGCCTTCCTGGCAGGAGGGACAGCCTGAGCAGGGGGAGGGACAGGGAGCCCCGGGGCGGGTGGGGGACAGCCCCCGCCCCCCAGCCCCTCCTGAGCCCCTGCCCGACTCACGGCCTTGGGCGGCTGGTCCAGCTCCAGGAGGCGGTAGAGATTAGCTTCCGAGGACTGCTCGTTGAGGCGATCCACAGCACGAAGCACGGCCTCCCTGTAGCTGAGGGCCTGGGCGCTGGCCGAGGGCACCACGAGTCCCAGCAGCAGAAGCCACAGTGACCAGCGCCCCAGGCACAGGCTGGCCCTCTGGGTCTCCATGGTGCCCAGGTGAGCCTCCTCCCAGCCTGCGGGACCCTCCTTTATGCCCAGCCTGGGTCTGGGACTTCCTGAGCGGCCCCATCCCTGGCTGCCTCCCAGGATGCTGGCTGGACTTGCCTCAGCCCTGGCTCTTGCCTCAGGGGATTGCTGCGCAGTGGGCGAGGTTGGCACTGGCTGTACACTCAGTCTTGGAGAAGCTAGGAGGGCTGGGTTTCTGGTGCAACCTGGTTTCACAGTCCAGGTATTGCCCCAGGAGCCTCTTGGTCAAGCCGTATCCTTTCCCCAAGTCAAAGGAGGAAAAGGAGGTGATTACAGTAGCAAATAATTAGCAGCACACGTGGTTACTGGGTGCCTGGTACCGCTGAAATCCTCCCTGTGTTTCTTGCCTCTGGGCCTTTGCATTTACTCACATTTCAGACTGAAGTTCCCTTTTTCTTCCTCCCTGAATCCCATAGACTGTCCCCTTCCAGGTCCTCAGACTGCATGTCCCCTGAGGAGGTCAGTGAGGTGAGCCTGCTGTTCCTATAGCATCTGGCTTTCCTGGTTTAATCCTCTCAACCTGTCAGAGCGGAGGTGTTCTCAGGAAAGACACCACAGCCCTTGTCCCCAGTCGGGTCTGCCCCTGATTCTGCATCTGGTTCCTGAGAGACCCTCATGCACCCTCCACCCCAGCAAACTCGGGCATGAACTCCACCACGCATCACCCCTCACACACTCCTCCCAGCCACGCTTCCTGTCCGTTAGATTCTGGAGGGGATGGGACCTGGACCCCCATGTGCTGTGTCCCCAACTGTGGGGAGCACCCGTCGCCCTCCTCCACTCGCCCCCTTCACTCCCCAAGCAGAGCACACTGCTTGTCTCTTTGCGTGGAACCACAGCAAGTGGCTGGAAGGCTGAAAACTCTTCGATGTGCAGCATTCACAGTGGCTGCCCTCTCACCTGACTGGGCTCCATCATTCCCCATCCTACATGCAAGCAACCCCTTGGAATCTTTTTACCACTACCACAGAGACCCACTCACCCCTCGAGCCATAGATTCATCTGAGAAGAGCTGGCAGTTCTTAGGGGATCCCACACTGAAGCTGGTGGTGGCCAGGACAAGGGTTCGTGGCACCCCAGTCTGGGCTCCGCTGGACTCCAAGGAGGACCTCAAGACCTTCTACCAAGATGCAGGTCAGCTGCAGTCAGAGCCTTGCCTGCAGGGCTTCTAAGCACATATGCAAGGTCATTAGGGTAGAACAATTGCCCTACAACTTTATACCCCAACCTTTCCCATAACCAACGAGGGTTCTTTTTAAAAACATGGACTGCCCCTCAAATACTCTAATTGATTCTATTCAGGGGTTGTGGACCAAATTGTCCTCTATATCTTAGGCAACATCAAGTGAGAGAGACCATGACTATGATACCCAGGAGACTCATCAGGCCCACTGGAACACAGACTCACCAGGCTCCTATGTGGAGCCAAATCAGCCAAGTGTACTATTAACCCACGTGCAGCAAAGTTGCCAACTACACATACCCCGCCTCAGAAGGCCAGCAGGAAGTCTAGGGCAATGCACTCTACCACTACGAGGGAGCGTGTAGACTAGCTTGTGGGCTGCAGGTAAGCATAGGGCAGGTTTCACATACAAAGAAGCAGCAAGCTCAGAAGAAGGTGTTGCTCATGCGATGTCAGAATTCAACGAGTGTTTAAACTTAGAATGCTTGCTGGAGTCTGGGCAAAACACACAAAGGAGGTCAAAATTTCACGATGAGGTTTAAGGAAATCACATGACTGCCCAGAAAGTCAGTCTTGTTCTGGCACATTTAGTGAAGGCTAGTCAGTCCTAGAGGCTGCCGCTGTTGGAAGGTTTTGAGGAGTTCTTACATTCAAATTCTTCAGTGGCCATTGATCAAGCTGAGAACGGGAGTAGCAGTCTGTGTGAAACTGGTCAGATGGCCTGCAGACAAAAGCTAAGAGAGACGGGGATGAATGGTGTCTCTTCCCACCTTTGGCTCTGTGAGTCCGAGGCCTTCAAACAGGCAACTACCAGGGTAGTTGCTCTTCTTCACAACTAAGTGATCTGGGCAAGTCCCTTAGCCATCACTGCTCACTCTTTCTCCTGCCCAAGGCCACAGGCAAAGCCACTGCTTTCAGACTTCTAGACACCTCAGAATTCTCTTCCTCTGCCCCACTGAGATGAACCTGAAGGACTCCATCCGCTCTCTGAAGGGCTCAAACTGACCCTGAGACGTAGGAGGTGGGGGTCAAGGGCAGGGTCCACAAGGACGTTGCCTGAACGCAGCCTGGTCTCCTCCTCGGCACAGCAGGACACTGGGGATGCAGTAGCCCCTCCTCACCCACTCTCACTGCCTCCTTTGTTCTCTTTTGGCCTCGCCTCCACTCCCCGAGTCTGGCTTCGGTGCCCCCAGACCTCTGAGGCTGCCCCCCAGGAATGCCCTGGGCTGAGCATCTGCACTAACCATGCAAAACCCTTCGCAGTCATGCCCTGGGCTCTCGGGCTCCTGGGCGAGTCTGACCCCTTGGTAAGTCCCCCAGTGGCCCTCGGCCCACAGCACCGCCCCCTCCCCACTCCCCTCCCGCACCACCGGCCTGGACACCAGGGCTCTTCTCTGTCTCCTCCTCAGGCCCCGCACCTCACCATGTGGGGCGAGGGGATGGACTCCGCACAGCTCCACTGCCGTCCTAGGCTCCTCCTCTAGAAGCAGGACCTGAGCTGGAATGGAGAGGCATGGGATTCAGGGAGGGGTGTTGTCAGGAGGGGGAGAGGGGAGCAGGAGAGGGCAGAGGGAGCAGCTGAGCTGGGATGTGCTCCAGCCTGACTCGAGCTTCAGCCTCACCCTAAATGCCCTGGAACCAGAAACGCAACTTTCCCCTGCTTTAGGACTGACTGCAGGTGGGGTGGCTGGGCTGTGATGTCCCCTGCTAGTCAGTCACCACCCACAGGCTGAGGGCAGAGGGGGCATAACCCCCAGGCATCTCCTGGGGAGGCTGTGAAGGCTGCTGGGAAGGGGGCCCCCGGGGGCCCTTAGCATCCATGTCCCACAGTCCAAAGAGTGGGGGGCCGGGGGCAGCCTCTGAGCCAGTGGATGTGGACAGGACACGAACAGCACCTACTGCCCAGAGCCCCGCCCAGGGACCAGCATCCCACTGGCCCTTCAGAACCACGGTGGTGACAACTGAGTTGTCACTTCCCCCCACACTCATCTCCTCCCTCCACCCGGACGCAGCTCTGCCTGGGGCCAGGCTCCCAGGAAGCCCCACTGTCCAGCCTGTCAGGGAGTCGACCTGCCTCATCCTTTGGGCAGAGACTCCACCCCAGTTAGCCCCACACTCTGCCAGCCCGGGAGCAGCCCTCCTTCCTTTCTCTCTTCCTTCCTCACCATTTGGCACTGGACTGGCCTGATGCTCAGTGCCATTTTTTGGAAGGTCTGACCCGTGTCCTCTTAGAATAAGAGGTAGTAATGGCATCAAGATGGCAGAGGAGTAAGACATACCCTTCTCTCACAACACATCAATAAAAACCATCTAGGAGTTCCCATGGTGGCACAGCAGTAATGAATTTGACTAGTAGCCATAAGGACATGCGTTTGATCCCTGGCATCGTTCAGCGGGTGAAGGATCCAGTGTTGCCGCCTGCTGTGGTGTAGGTTACCAATGAGGCTCGGATCCCACATTGCTGTGGCTGTGCCTGTGGCTGGCAGCTACAGCTCTGGTTCAACCCCTAGCCTGGGAACTTCCATATGCTGTGGGTGTAGCCCAATTAAGAAAAAAAAAAAGACCAAAAAAACCCCCAAAGCCATCTTCATGTAGAACCATTCACATAGAACCTCTACTGAATGTTGGCAGAAGACCTTAGACCTCCAAAAAGGGCAAGAAACCCTGTACACAACTGGGAAGAACAAAAGGAAAAGAGAGAGAGAGAGAGAGAGAGAGAGAGAGAGAGAGAGGGAGAGAGGAGCAGGAAAAAAAAAAAACCAAAACAGGAATCAGGGCTGGACCAGGAAGGAGCTGTGAAAGAGGAAAGGAATTCACATGCTGGAAGGCCACCTAAAAGATGGGGGGATTAGCCAGGACAGAAGAGGTACCTCGAAGCCTTGGAAAAAAGCACAGCGGCCAGTCTGAGGAGGAGAAAGCAGAGAGAGAGCTGCATAGACCATTGGTATCACCGCCTGGGACACCTTTTGGCAGAGACTCTACCCCAGTCTGAGACACCCTGAACCAATGCTAGGCACTGAGACTCAGGCTTCGAAGGTCCGTTCTGGGGAAGGGACTAGGGTTGGCTGTGTGGAGACAGTCTGAGGGGCTAGGGAGCTGCGTACCATGGGCTGGTGGGTGGAGCACCACAGCTGAGGAAGCTTGGGAAGAGGCCTGGGCCCACAAGAGAAGCAAGGCACCATTACTGGGGAGCACCAGAGGAGGAGGGGTGAGACTGCCATAGGAATATCTTTCTTGGAGCACGTGCGGGCTCTCAGAAGGCGGGATACCTCTTGCACAAACTACAGGAGGCAGGAGAAAACTGGAGCAGCCATCTCAGACTCCAGAGGGGGACATGGCCTGCCACCACTATGGGTCTCTGGGAACCACCTGCAGCCCCACTCACCTCAGGGGTTGCCGCCGAGGAGGACACTGCAACCAAACACCACCTGCTGCCCTCACTCCCCTGGGAAAGCACACCTTTGCCACTGACAAATGCTCAGGGCACAGCCTACACCTGCCTGAGGGGCACTGCCACTTCCCAGGGCCATGCAACCAGGAGCAGCCTGGGCCACCTCCCCATGGGTCCTTGCCATTGTCAAGGGCCCGGCAGCCAGGCACTGGCTACAGGCCCTGACCACTGCCCGCATCTCCATGGAAGCACACGCAGGCCCTACCCTGGCATACCCACTATCAAGGGGATAACTGCCTGAACACACGGAGGAAAGAGACAGCAAGCATCTAAACCAAAAGCAGTCCTCAAGCCAAAAAATAAACTAAATTTAAAAACTAAGCCCTCACAAACTCCCTAGGAGCCCTCCTGTATATAAATAGCCCTCCAAGACTACAGTAGTTGTTTTTTTCCTAAACTCACAGAATAAGAAAAATATAAGCAAAATGAAGACGCTCGGGAGCCATTCCCAGTTAAAAGAACAGGAGAATTCCCCTGAAGCAGCAAACAATGAAACAGACCTCTTCAGTCTAACAGACACCAAGTTCCAAAAGAAGGTGATTAAAATACCAAAGGAATTAAGAGTGGGTATCCACAGGAATGCAGGTTACTTTAGAAAGGAACTAGAAACTATAAGGAGGAGCCAGGAAAAATTAGAAAATTCATTTGCAGAGACATAAACTGAGTTAAAGGCACTGAAGAGCCGAACATATAATGCAGAGGAATGAATAAGTGACTTGGAAGATATATAATGGAAATCACAGAAAACCAAATGAAAAACACATGAAAGCAATTTAAGAGATCTATGGGATAATACAAAGCAGGCCAATCTACACATACAGGGATCCCAGAAGGAGAAGAAAAAGAACAGGGGATTGAAAATATATTTGAAGAAATTATGGCTGAAAACATCCCAAATCTAAAGGGCACAGATGCCAAGATACAGGAAGCACAGAGGGCACCAAACAAGTTGCACCCAAACAGACCTACACTGAGACATAGTGTAGTTTGCCACTTTAAAAAGTGGCAAAAGTTAGAGTTAAGGAGAGGTTTCTAAAGGCAGCAAGAGAAAAACAACGAGTTTAATTGTAAGGGAACCCCATTAGGCTAGTAGCTGATTTCTCTGCAGAAACACTACAGGCCAGAAGAGCCTGGTACGATATATTCAAAGCTCTAAACGGGAACAATGTGCAGCCTAGAATACTCTACCCAGCAAGACTTTCTTTTTTTTCTTTTTTTCTTTTTTTCTTTTTTATACTCGATAACATTTTATTTTTCAAGATGTGCAATATGGAGTTGGTGTGACCTGTGTATGTATCTTCTCCAGCAGCCGGGGCATCTCCAGCCTTGGTGTTTTGGGTGTAAATTACTGGAGCTCTGTGCATTGAAGCCAGCTTAACAACTCCTTGGCTCAGGAGCTCTGAAGGGCTGCCCTGGCCAGAGAACCACAAATCTTCCATCTCTCAGAGACGACAGCTAGAGTTATAAGCTTATAGTTGGGAACTTCTTTACAGAGTTTGTCAGATGTTGCTTTGTCAAACAGGACTAGGTTATTGAGCTTGTCCCGAGATTTGCCTTTGGACCACTTCTTCTTTTTGGACTTGCCCCCAGATTTGTTCACTGGGTCTTTGTCTTTCTTGGCCGAATTCCTGGCATCTTTCTCCTTCTTGTCGCCCTTGGCCGGCATAGCACAGCCGGGAGAGCGGATACTAGAAGTGCTACCTGGCTAAGATGTCGGACAGAAAGGAAGATTATCATTTAAAACAGAAAGAGAAATAAAGGATTTTTCCAACAAACAAGAACTAAAAGAATACAGCAGCAATACTAAACCCACTCTAAAAGAAATGACGAAAGGTCTCCTCTAAACAGGAAAGAAGGAAGAAGATACAGGATGGAGGAAATCACAAAATTGGAAAGTAATCACTTAAATAAGCCAGTATACACATCAAAAAGAAAAAAACATTATTTGTAAAAGGAATGATAAACACAAGGAACAGCAAAAGGATAAGCATGAAGATTTTAAAAACGACATCAAAATCATAAACTGCAGGGAAGGAAAGTAAGAAAACCTAGACTTGACAGGGGATTAAGATGGCAGAATAGAAAGACTGGAGCTCAACTTCTCTCCTAAAAACAACAACATTTACAACCAAATGCTGAGCAACCTTCGACCAAATGGACCAGAAACTTTCACAAAGTTATCCTACTGCAGAAGACAAAGAGGAGGCCATATCAAGAGATAGGAGGGGCAGTTACACGACATAAGCATCCCTGTACCTCCCAGGGTGGAGGCCCCCCAGACTGGAAAGTAACTGGTTCACAGAGACTCACATACAGGAGTGAGAGTTTTGAGACCCACATCAAACTCCCACGTGTGGGGATCTGGCACTGGGAGAAAGAGCCCCCAGAGCATCTGGCGTTGAAGGCCAGTGGGGCTTGTGCACAGGAGCTCCACGGGACTGGGGGAAACGGAGACCCCATTCTTGGGTCCCAGGACAAAGCAAAGTCTCCACAGGAATCTGGGTCAAACCGGACTGCAGTTCTTTGAGGACCTCCTGGGAAAACAGGGGTGAATGTGGGTTGCTGTGGGAAAAGGACATTGGAAGCAAAGCTCTGGGGAATATTCTGCAGTGTGCCTTTCTCTGGAGGTGGCCATTTTGGGAAAATATGGCCCCTCCCATCAGCACTGAGAAGCCCCAGGCCAAACAACAATCCAGGTGGGATCACAGCCCCACCCAGCAGTAAACAGGCTTCCTAAAGGCCCCCCTGGCACACAGCCGCCTCTAATCCCATCCAGAGATAAAGCCCCACACACCAGAGGGATAGGAATCAGGCCACCTACCAGTGGGCAGGCACCAGTCCCTCCCCCATCAGGAAGCCTACAGCAAGCCCCCATACCAACTTCAGCCACCAGGGGGGCGGACACCAGAAGTGAGAGAGGCTACAGCTCTATTATCTGTAAAAAGGTCACCACACCAAAAACGAATAAAAATGAAAAGACAGAGAAGTATAACTCAGAGGAGGGAGAAAGGAAAACCCCCAGAAAATCAGCTAAGGGGTCAGGAGAGTCTCAGCCTCCAGGAAAAAGATGCTGAAGAGGATGCAAGACATTGGAAATAAACTGGAGGCAAAGATGGATAACTTTCAGGAAACACCGAGCAAAGAGATACAAGATATGAAACTTAAGAAGAGATGCAAAATCAATAACTGAAATAAAAAAATTCACTAGAAGCAACCAACAGCAGAATCCAGGAGGCAGAAGAACAAAGAAGCGAGGTGGAGGACAGATTAGTGGAAATCACGGATGCGGAACAGAAAAGAGAAAAAAGATTGAAAACAAATGAAGAGTCTCAGAGAACTCTGGGACGACGTTAAACGCACCAACATCCTTATTATGGGGTGCCAGAAGGAGAAGAGAGAGAGAAGCGGACAGAGAAAGCACTCCAACAGATAATAGCCGAAAACTTCCCTCACATGGGAAAGGAACCACTCACTCAAATCCAGGCAGCGCAGCGAGTACCATATAAAATAAACCCAAGGAGGAACACCCCGAGACACATATTAATCAAGCTGACCAAAATTAAAGACAAAGAGACAATCTTGAAAGCAGCTAGGGAAAAGAAACAAATAACATACAAGGGAAGCCCGGTAAGGTTATCCCCAGATTTTTCAGCAGAAACTCTGCAGGCCAGAAGGGAGTGGCATGATATACTTAACGTGTTGAAAGGAAAAGACCTCCAACCAGGATTACTTTACCCAGCAAGGCTCTCATTCAGACTTGAAGGAGAAATCAAAAGCTTCACGGATCAGCAAAAGCTGAGAGAATTCCGCACCACTAAACCAGCTTTACAACAAGTACTAAAGGAACTTCTCTAGACAGAAAAGAAAAGGCCGCAATCAGAAACAAAAATACCACCAATGACAAGACTCACCAGTAAACGTATATATACAGTAAAGACACAAAATCATCCATGCACAACTATGCCACCACCATCCGAAATTGTGAGACGAGGAGGGTACAAATGCAGGACACTGGAGATGCACTTGCAATTAAGAGACCAACGACTTGAGACAATCTCGTATCTATAGAGGCTGTTACATCAAAACTCCAGAATAACTGCAAACCAAAAGTCTACAATTGATACACAAACAAATAAGAAAAATCAACTCAAGTACAACACTAAAGATGGTCCTCAAACCACAAGAGGAGAGAACAAGAGAAGAAGGGAAGAAAAAAGAGCAACAAAAACAAATCCAAAGCAATGAATACGATGGCAATGAGAACATACCTATCAATAATTACCTCAAGGAGTTCCCATCATGGCTCAGTGGTTAACGAATCCACCTAGGAACCATGAGGTTGTGGGTTTGACCCCTGGACTTGCTCAGAGGGTTAAGGATCCGGCCTGGCCGCGAGCTGTGGTGCAGGTCGGTGCAGGTCGCAGACGCGGCTCAGATCCCGCGTTGCTGTGGCTCTGGTGTAGGCCAGCAGCTAAAGCTCCAACTCGACCCCTAACCTGGGAACCTCCATATGCTCGGGAGCGGCCCAAGAAATGGCAAAAAGACAACAACAAAATAATAATAATTGCCTTAAGTGTTAATGGATGAAACGCCCCAGCCAAAAGACAGAGACTGGCTGAATGGATGCAAAATCAAGACCCATATATACGCTGTCTTCAAGAGACCCACTTCACTCCTAGGGACACAGACAAATTGAAAGGGAGAGGATGGAAGAAAATAGTCCATGCAAACGGGAATCAAAAGAAAGCTGGAGTAGCAATACTCATATCAGACAAAATAGACTTTAAATTGAAGAACATTTTAAGGGACAAGCAAGGTCACTACCTAACGATCCAAGGATCAATCCAAGAAGAAGATAAAACAATTTTAAATATCCACACACCCAACCTAGGTTCACCACGATATGTAAGGCAACTGCTAACAACCTTAAAAGGGCAAATCAACAATAACACAGTCATAGTGGGGGACTTTAACACCCCACTTACAGCAATGGACAGATCATCCAGACAGAAAATCAATACGGAAACACAGGTTCTGAATGAAGCATTAGACCAGATGGACTTCATAGATGTTTATAGGACATTCCATCCAGAAGCTACGGAACACACATTCTTCTCAAGTGCACATGGAACGTTCTCTAAGATTGATCCCATCCTGGGCTACAAAGCAAACCTCGGTAACTTTAAGAAAACTGAAATCATATCAAGCATCTTTTCCGACCCCAACGCTAAATGACTGGAAATCAACAACAAGAAAAAAATCCGCAAAAAACACACACGTGGAGACTAAACAACATGCTACTAAACAACCAATGGATCACTGAAGAAATCAAAGAGGAAATTTAAAAATTCCCAGAAGTCAATGACAATGAAGAGACGACACTCCAAAACCTATGGGATGCAGCAAAAGCCGTTCTAAGAGGAAAGTTTATAGCAAGACAAGCCCGCCCACCTCAGGAAACAAGAAAAAGCTCAAATAAACAACCTAACTTTACATCTCATGCAGCTCGCGAGAGAACAGACAAGACCTAATGTTAGTAGGAGGAAAGGAATCATAAAGATCAGAGCAGAAATCAATGAAATAAAAAAGGAACCAAACCATAGAAAAGATTAATGAAACGAAAAGCTGGTTCTTTGAAAAGAGCAACAGGAGTTCCTGTCGTGGCGCAGCAGAAACGAAACCCACTAGGAACCATGAGGTTGTGGGTTTGGTCCCTGGCCTTGCTCAGTGGGTTAAGGATCCGGCATTGCCGTGAGCTGTGGTGTGGGTTGCACACACAATTCGGATCTGGCGTTGCTGTGGCTCTGGCGTAGGCTGGCAGAAACAGCTCCGGTTAGACCCCTAGCCTGGGAACCTCCATGTGCCATGTGTGTGGCCCTGAAAAGACAAAAGACCAAGGACAAAAAAAAAAAAAAAAAAAAGAAAGAAAGAAAGAAAGAAAAGATCAACAAAATTGATAAACCCTTAGTCAGACTTATCAAGGAAAAAAGAGAGAGGGCTCAAATCAATAAAATTAGAAATGAAAAAGGAGAAGTAACAACAGACATCGCAGAAATACAAAGGCTCTTAAGAGACTATTACATGCAACTATACGCCAATAAAATGGAAAACCTAGAAGAAATGGACACATTCTTAGAAAGGTACAGTCTTCCAAGGCTAAACCAAGATGAAGGAGAAATTCAGAGGAACGCAGCAATCACAGGTACTGAAATTGAAACTGTGATTTAAAAACTTCCAACAAACAAAAGTCCAGGACCAGATGGTTTCACAGGCAAATTCTATCAAACATTTAGAGAAGAGCTAACACCTCTCCTTCTGAAACTATTCTAAACAACTGCAGAGGAAGGGACACTCCCAAACACATTCTATGAGGCCACCATCACCCGATGCCAAAACCAGACAAAGATACCACAAAAGAAGAAAACTGCAGGCCAATGTCACTGATGGACATAGATGCAAAAATCCTCACCACCATACTAGCAAACCGCATCCAACAATACATTAAAAGGATCGTACAACATGATCAAGTGGGATTGATCCCAGGGATGCAAGGGCTCTTCAATATCCGCACATCCATCAGTGTGATACACCACAGTAACAAACTGAAGAGTAAAAACCATGTGATCCTCTCCATAGACACAGAAAAAGCCTTTGACAAAATCCAACACCCATTTCGGATAAAAACCCTTCAGAAAGCGGGCATAGAGGGAACCTACCTCAACATAATAAAGGCCGTATATGACAAACCCACAGCTCACATCATTCTCAGTGGTGAAAAGCTGACAGAATTCCCGCTGAGATCAGGAACACGACAAGGATGTCTGCTCTCACCACTACTCTTCAACGTAGTTTTGGAAGTCGCAGCCACGGCAATCAGAGACGTGAAAGAGATCAAAGGAATCCAAATTGGAAAGGAAGAAGTAAAACTATCGCTATTTGCAGATGACATGATACCATACCTACAGAATCCTAAAGACTCTACCAGAAAACTCGTAGAGCTCATCCACGAATTTGGCAAAGTCGCAGGATGCAAAATCAATGCACAGAAGTCAATGGCATTTCTACATACCAACAATGAAAGATCAGAAAGAGAAATCAGGGAAGCAACCCCGTTTTCCACCGCATCCAAAAGAATAAGATACCTAGGACTAAACCTACCCAAAGAGACAAAAGACCTGTACTCTGAAAACTATACGACACTGATGAAAGCAATCAAAGATGACACAAAGAGATGGAAAGACATGCCACGCTCTTGGACTGGAGGAGTCAATATTATCAAAATGGCTATACTACCCAAGGCAATCGACAGATTCAATGCAATCCCTATCAAATTCCCAAGCACTTTTTTCACAGAACTCGAGCAAAATATTTTAAAGTTTGTTTGGAAGCACAGAAGGCCCAGAAGAGCCAAAGACAGCCTGAAAAAGAGAAATGGAGCCGGAGGAATCAGGTTCCCGGACTTCAGACTATACTACAAGGCAACAATCCTGAAAACCACATGGTACCAGCACAAAGACAGAAATATAGATCAGTGGAACAGGAGAGAAAGCCCAGCATTAAGCCCACACACCTACGGCCAACTCATCTGTGACAAAGGAGGCAAGAATATACAATGGAGAAAAGACAGCCTCTTCAACAGGTAGTGCTGGGAAAACTGGACAGCCACACGGACAAGAATGAAATCAGAACACTCCCTTCCACCATACACAAAAAGAAACTCAAAATGCATTACAGACCCAGATATAAGACCAGACACCATAAAACTCTTAGAGGAAAACATAGGCCAAACACTCTCCGGCATAAACGGCAGCGACATCCTCTCAGGTCCACCTCTTAGAGTCATGACAGTAAAAACAGAAATAAACAAACGGGACCTAATGAAACTTCAAAGTTTCCGCACAGCAAAGGAAATCCTAAACAAAACGAAAAGACAACCCACAGAGTGGGAGAAAACCCTTGCAAGTGAATCAGCTGACAAGGGATTAATCTCCAACATGCATAAACACCTTCTGCAGCTCCATACCAAAAAGACAAACAACCCCATCGACAAATGGGCAGAAGATCTAAACAAACAGTTCTCCAAAGAAGACATACGAATGGCCAAAAAACACGTGAAAAGATGTTCAACATCACTCAGTATTAGAAAAATGCAAATCAAAACCACTCTGAGGTACCACCTTACACCAGCCAGAATGGCCATCCTCAAAAAGTCTACCAACAATAAGTGCTGGAGAGGGTGTGGAGAAAAAGGAACCCTAGCACACTGTTGGTGGGATTTAAATTGGTGCAGCCGCTGTGGAAAACAGCATGGAGATTCCTCAGAAAACGAAAAAGAGAATTCCCATTTGATCCAGCAATCCCACTCCTGGGCGTCCATCCAGAGAAAACCGTGACTCGCAAAGACACATGCACTCCGATGTTCATTGCAGCACTCCTTGCAATAGCCAAGACATGGAAACAACCTAAATGGCCATCGACAAGAGGAGGGGACCAAGAAGAAGTGGTGCATATACACAATGGAATACTACTCAGCCATTAAAAGGAACAAAATACCGGCATATTTAGCAACATGGATGGACCTAGAAATTATCATGCTGAGTGAAGTCAGTCAGACAATGAGACACCAACATCAAATCCTACACTGACATATCAAATCTGATAAAAGGACGGAATGAACTTCTTTGCAGGAGAGATACTGACTCGCAGACTTTGAAAGATGCATGGTTTCCAAAGGAGAGAGTTTGGGCGGTGGGGGGTGCACTGGGGTTGTGGGATGGAAATCCTATAAAACTGGATTGTGATGATCATTGTACAACTGTAAATGTAATAAATTCATTGAGTAATTCAAAAAATAAAATAAAATATGATACGAAGGAACATACCTACAAAATATAAACAGACTCACAGACATAGAGAACAGACTTGTGATAAGGGGGAGAGGGTGGGGAAGGGAAGGATTAGGCCTTTGGGATTATCAGATGCAAACTATTATATATAGAATAGATAAACAACAAGGTCCTGCTATATACCACAGGGAACTGTATTCAATATTCTGTGATAAGCCGTAATAGAAAAGGATATGAAAAAGAACACATATATGTATAACTGAGTCACTTTGCTGTGCAGCAGAAATTAACACAGCATTGTAAATCAACCATATTTCAATAAAGTTTTAGAAAAAAGAAAAAGAAAACCTCGACTTTTTTTTTTCATTATGTGCTTGAGCCCATATGACTCTCAGACTAAAGCAAGCAGATATAGGAAGGGGTTCACATACTTGAAAAACAGAGCAACCACAAACCAAAGCCAATCAGTACAGTCACAAAAACTAAACAGAAGATGACACAAGCATAAAATAAAAGGAAATCATCCAGGAGTTCCCGTCATGGAGCAGTGGTTAACGAATCCGACTAGGAACCATGAGGCTGCGGGTTCGTTCCCTGCCCTCGCTCAGTGGGTTAAGGATCCGCCATTGCCATGAGCTGTGGTGTGGGTCACAGATGCGGTTCGGATCCCGCGTTGCTGTGGCTGTGGTGTAGGCTGGTGGCTACAGCTCTGATTGGATCCCTAGCCTGGGAACCTCCATGTGCCATGGGAACAGCTCAAGGAAAGGCAAAAAAAAAAAAAAAAAGGAAATCATCCAACCAAATGAAGAATGGAACAAAGGAGATACATGGAACCAACTGGAAAACAACCCTTAAAACAGCAATAAGTACATATTTATCAATAGTTACCTTAAACGTCAATGGACTGAATGTATTGATCAAAAGATACGGAATGGGAGTTCTCGTCGTGGCTCAGTGGTAAACGAGTCCGACTAGGAACCATGAGGTTGCAGGTTCGATCCCTGGCCTCACTCAGTGGGTTAAGGATCCGGCGTTGCTGTGAGGTGTGGTGCAGGTCGCAGACGCAGCTCGGATCCCGCGTTGCTGTGGCTGTGGCTGTGGCTGTGGCTGTGGCTGTGGCTGTGGCTGTGGCTGTGGCTGCGGTGTAGGCTGGCGGCTACAGCTCCAACTAGACCCCTAGCCTGGGAACCTCCATATGACGCAGGCGCAGCCCTAGAAAAGACAAAAGACACCGAATGGAAGACTGGATAAAAAGCAGAGCCTGCAATATACTCACCTTAGGGCAAAGGATACATATAAATTCAAAGTGAGGGGATGAAAATAGATATTTCATGTGAATGGAGAAGACAGGAAAGTGGGAGTTGCAGTAACCCTATCAGACAGAGTAGACTTTAAAACAAAGGCCATAAAGAAAAGGAAAGAAGGACACTATTTAATGATAAAAGGATCAGTTCAAGAAGAGGCTATTACACTTGCTAACATATATGCTCCTATATAAGGAGCACCCAAAGACATACCACGAACACTAATAAACATAAAAGGAGAAAGTGATGGGAACGCAACAGCAGTAGAAGATTTAACACCCCACCCACATCAAAGGATAGATCCTCTAGACAGAAATCAACAAGACAAGAGATCCTCCATGACACAGTAGAACAGTTAGACTTAATAGATATTTTCAGGATATTACATCCAAAGGAAAACCAGAAGTATACATTCTTTTCAAGTGCACATGGAACCTTCTCAAGGAATGACTGCATACTGGGCCACAAAACTAACCTCAACTAATCTAAGAGTACAGAAATTCTTTCAAGAGTCCTCTCTGACCACAATGGCATGAAACTAGAAATCAACTACAGGAAGAAAATTGCAAAAAACAAGACGACATGTGGAGTTCCTACTGTGGCTCAGCAGTTAACAAACCCTACTAATATCCATGAGCATGCGGGTTCGATCCCTGGCCTCGCTCAGTGGGTTAAGGATCCGGCGTGGCTGTGAGCTGTGGTGTAGGTTGCAGATGTGGCTCCGATTTGACCCCTAGCCTGGGAACCTCCATATGCCATGGGTGAGGCCTTAAAAAGACCAAAAAAAAAAAAAAAAAAAGAATTACCCGAAAACAAAGATATTAAAAAAAAAAAAAAGACTACATAGAGACTAAATAACATGCTACTAGAAAAACAGTGGGTCAATGAGGAAATCAAAAAGGAAATTAAAAAATACCTAGAGACAGACAATGAAAACACAACCATTCAAAATCTATGGAATGCTGCAAAAGCAATTCTTAGAGGGTAGTTCATAGCAAAACAGACCTTCCTCAAAAGAGAAGAAAAAGCTCAAATCGACACCTAACCTGCCACCTAAAAGAACTAGAAAAAGAACAAACAAAACCTAAAGTCAGCAGAAGGAAGGAAATCATAAAGATCAGAGATGAAATCAATAAAACAGAGATTCAAAAGAACAATAGCGAAAATCAATAAAACCAAGAGCTGGTTCTTTGAAAGGGTACATGAAATTGAAAAACCGCTGGCCTAACTCGCCAAGAAGAAGAAAGAACCCAAATAAACAATAAGCAATGAAAAAGGAAATGGATTAACAATGAGATCCTGCTGTGTAGCACTGAGAACGATGTCTAGATACTTACAATGCAGCAGGACGATGGGAGACGAAATTTATGCATACGTGTATGTGTGACTGGGTTCCCATGCTGTACACTGGGGGAAAAAAAGTGTGTCGGAAATAACAATAAAAACTAAACTAAAAAAAAAAAAAAAAAGAGAGAGAGAAATGAAAAAGGAGAAATCTCAACAGATACTGCAGAAATACAAAAAGCCATAGGAGAACACTATGAACAATTATATGCCAACAAATTCGACAGCCTAGAAGAAATGGACAACTTTCTAGAGACATACAGCCTGCCGAAACTGAATCAAGAAGAAACAGACCATTTGAAGAGACCAATCACTAGAAATGCAATTAAACATGTAATGAAAACACTCCCTACAAACCAACGCGTCCAGGACCAGATGGCTTCCCAGGTGAATTCTACCAAACATACAAACAAGAACTTATACCCATCCTTCTTAAACGTTTCCAAAAAATGGAAGAAGGAACACTCTCAAAGACATTCTATGAAGCCACCATCACCCTAATTCCAAAATAATACAAAGATACTACCAAAAACAAATTATAGGCCAATATCTTTGATGAAGAGATATGCAAAAATTCTCAGCAAGATTTTAGCCAACTGAATCCAACAATACATAAAAAAGATCATACACCATGACCAAGTGGGATTCATCCCAACCTCACAAGGATGGTTCAACACATGCGAATCAATCAACATCATACACGACATTACCAAAAGAAAAGTCAAAAACCACACCAGGGAATTCCCATTGTGGCTTAGTGGTAACAAACCCGACTGGTATCCATGAGGATGCAGGTTCGACCCCTGGCCTTGCTTACCGGGTTGAGGACCAGCATTGCTGTGAGCTGCGGTGCAGGTCGCAGACACGGCTCACATTGCTGTGGCTGTGGTGTAGGCCAACAGCCACAGTTCCCTTTCAACCCCTAGCCTGGGAACTCCCATATGCTGTGGGTATGACCCTAGAAAGACAAAAACCAAACAGGCAAACAAACAAACACATGATCATCTCAATAGATGCAGAAAAAAGCATTCACCAAAATCCAACATCCATTCATAAAGCCTCTTACCACAGTGGGAATACAGGGAACATACTGTAACATAATAAAAGCCACTTATGACAAACCCACAGCCGATATAATACTCAACGAATAAAAGCTGAAAACCTTCCCTGCTCAAAACTGGAACAAGACAAGGATGACCACTCTCACCACTTTTATCCAACATAATATTGGAAGTCCTACCTACAGCAATCAGACAAACAAAAGATGGGAAAGCTATCCGAATTGGAAGAGAAGAGGTAAAATATTATCGCTATATGGAGATGACATACTACTATAAATAGAAAACCCTAAGGACTCCACACAAAAACAACTCAAACCAATCAACAAATGCAGCAAAGCAGCGGGACAGATTAACATTCAGAAACTGGTTGCATTTCTGTATACTACAGTGAAATATTAGAAAAGGAATACAAAAATACAATACCTTTCAAAATCACACCCCCCAAAATTAAGTACTTAGGAATAAAACTGACCCAGGATGCGGAAGATAAACTAAAAAACATTCATCAGGAAAATTAAAGAGGATTCAAAGAAATGGAAAGATGTCCCATGCTCCCGGATTGGAAAGACTTAATATCATTAAAATGGCCATACTGCTCAGAGCAATCTACAGACTTAGTGTGATCCCTATTAAAGTACCCATGACATTCGTCACAGAACTAGAAAAAAGAATCCAAAAATTTATATGGAACCATAAAAGACCCAAAACTGCCAAAACAATCCTGAGGACGAAAACAAAACAAAGCAAAACAAAACCAAAAAACCAAACAGAAAACATAACTCTCCCGAACTTCAGACAATATTACAAAGCCACGGTAATAAAGACAGTGTGGTAACGGTACAAAAACAGAAATATGGACGAATGCAACAGATTAGGGGGAGTACTGTTGGAATGGCAGACACTCTCCCCAGCCAATCACTTTGGAAGGCTCTGACAAGGCCGGCATGCCTCCCTGCCAGGGAAGAGTACAGCTCCTTGCTCAAGGGTTGAGAGGGAAACAAGATAAGCAGCCTCTCATTTCTGCTATGGGTGGTCACATATGCATGTGGACGGCACGGTCCATGACAAGGGACATCTGGCCAAAACCAAATATGAAATTTGTCCTTTCAAATATGAAAGGACAAGGCATGGCTGAGGAGACAGAAAAGCTGCCATGAGAGCAGGATGGGCAATCATGGGAGGAAACGGGAAGCACACATGACCAGCACAGGCTGTGCAGTGATGTTCCAGTGGTGACAAAATTATTATATAACATTCTCTGATTTCCATGGGGTAAACGCCTCCACGAAGGCCAGTTTCTAGCTACCAGGGGTTTAACAACCAGCTCAGAAAAATCCTGCAACTTTAACCACGGGCTCTGGCAAGCCTGTGTCCTCTGGCACAGACACACCACAGCCTCGGCTTCCTCTGTAGGGCTTCCTCCCTCAACTTGGGATGATGGAGCGGGAGAAGCACCAGGGTCCTCTAACCAGCCTGATTCAGCCCCACCTGCTCAGCAAGAGAAGTCAAGCACGACAGGTCCCAAAGTAAGTGCTCTGGGAGATCCTGCCCTCTGTGCCTCTCGGAGAGGGGGCTCTCGGTCTTGTTTCAGGTTGGCCCAGAAGCAGACCTAGGACAAGCATTTAGTGGCAGTGGTTGGTTTGGGAGGCAGTTCCAGAAAGCACCAGCAGGAGTGGAGAGAAGGGAGATGGGGCAGCACCCAGAGTCAGAACACGACACGCTGCTTCCTGGGTGCAAACTCCCCAGTGCTGCCAGTCTGCCCTGCAGCAAAGGTCAGCTCGAGAATGGGGAGTGGGCAGGACGTGGACAGGACACTCCTGAAACACCCGGGCAACTAGGGATGTGACCTGTGTGTCACTCTTCCCCTTTCTCACACCGGTGCAGAGCTCTTCACCCCGAGGAGCAGGATGCTTGTTTTCCGTGGTCAAAAGAGGTGTTCCATTTGATCCCTAAACCAAGATGACCAGCGAAATCTGGGCCCAGCTGAAGAAACAGCGATGTGTCTCCATGCCACAGGAAAGGCCAGGAGGGGTGGGATTTCCAGACTTAACATTGTCAAGGGCAGGTGGAACCTTCTGGGCATCGTCCCTGCAGGCTTAGCCTGAGGCTGAACTGTGTCTCTGTTTAACAAGAGGCCTGGCGCCTCCTGGACCGTCACCCCCATGAGAGCAGAACAGCATCCCCACCAGCACTGCGCACAGAGCGGGTCTCCTTAAGTCCCTACTGGGTGATGGAGGAGGAGGGCGGAGGCATGTGAAGGGCATGCAAGGGACCTGAATGGAGACGCTGTCTGGACCTTGTGACCCAGGTGCCTCCCACAGTGTTTTTCTGGAAGGGACAGCAGCCTCACCCAACTCTGTGTATACAGAAGTTCCCCACCACCCCCTCTCTCTTTCACACACACACACACACACACACACACACACACACACACACACACACACACGAAGACTCCCAGAATTAAGATCAGTAGTGGTAGGTAGTAAGAGGGGAAACAAGTGATATGGAAAGCTAGAAGTCATTCTTTTGGTGTTTTATGGCTATACCTGGGGCATATGGAAGTTGCCAGGATAGGGGTCCGACTGGAACAGCAACTGCCAGCCTGCACTAGAGCCGCAGCATTGCCAGAACTGAAAAGTGACTACAACCTCCACCACAGCTCATAGCAACACCGGATCCATTAACCCACTGAGCGAGGTCAGGGATTGAATCTGTGTCCTCATGGATACTACTTGGATTCTTAACCCACTGAGCCTCAACAGGTACTCCCATACAAAGGTTGCTTTCACAAGAATTTATTTTTCATGGTTCAGAAGTCTGAGCCACAACAATAAGATCCTAGGACTTTCCCTGGGCTCAGGATTCACCAAAAGCTTTTAATGGGTATGTTATCAGCCACTCCATCACCGTTTTCCGGGGAACCGTGGTGGGAACCTTGGTGGGAACCCTGGTGGGATCCTTGGTGGGAGCCTTGGTGGGAAAAACGGAGGTGGCCTTGGCCTTGGCAAATATGGGGGTCGGGGACGTCTCCTGACACTCTGAATCTGTGAACAAGGATGAGAGAGATCTCTCATGGGACTGAAGGAGGATCAACACAGGTCCCCTACTTCCCACTTGAACAACCCCAAAAATGGAACACAACAGCAGACTTGGGGCCACAGTTTGCCCAATGGCTGTGAATTTTGGAGCATGTGGTTGAATCCCTACACCCACAGACAGATGAGCAACCTCAGGCCCAGATATGACAGGTGACGTCCCAGGGTGGCAGGCCCAGCCCAGCAAAGCTGGACGAGAGCAGGGCCTGAGAGTCCATTCCTCAAGGTAGGGCCCCTCAGATGTCAGCACAGTCAGAATTCCCTGCAGGCTTTATGACAATACCCTTGCCAGGGATCCACCCCAGGGTCTGATTCAGGAGGACTGAGAGGGCATGAGAATGTGAATTTCTGGGTGAGGACCCCACTTAAGAACCACTGCTCTAAGGATGACAGAACCCATCCTGGAGACCTGGGGCCCAGGTGAGGGAGGGGCCAGGGTAGGGGGCACGTTCCCTGCCTGGATGGGGCAGCAGGTGACTGGACAAAGGAGGTTCCATGCACCAACCAACAAGCAGCACCTCAAAGAAAATGGGGCCACTCACCTCATTACAGGAGATGTCCAGTGAGTGAATGGATGGGTTCAAGGTGACTGTCCCCACACACTGCTTCACTCGCTAGAAGGGGAGACTCAAGGTAAAATCAGGAACTCTCCCAAGCCATAAGTTCCCAGCCTCACCCAAGGGCCTGGACATCTTCCCCAGAAGCCACCCGTTCAGCTCCTTGGGAAGCATCCGCCAGCGCCCCCAGCCCCCAGCCTCACCCCGTTCTCCTTGAAGTCACACAGCTCCGGGGGCTGCCGGGTCGGCCTGGGACACACAGTCTCCTTCACCGTGAAGCTCACAGGTTTCGGGGTGCCCGGGTCCTCGTCCTGGTCAAGGATCAAAGTGGGGAGATGGGACTCGGGCTCAGGCTTCCCCCTCGGATCTGTCACCCCCTCCCCGCCCCCACCTAGGCAGCAGCCTCTGCAGCCCCTGCTGGGAGCCTGGCCCTGGGCTTGGTGCTGGGTGCACAGGGGAGGGGACAGAGCCCGCTCCTGCCTCACAGGCTGTGCAGGGCCCTGAGCCCACAGCCCAGAGGCTAAGGCGGGAAGCTCTCACGCGGGCAGGGCACCCAGCTCTGGGAAGGTTTCCTGGCAGAGGGGGTCCCCCTTAGAGGGACAAGTGCCTTCCTGGCAGGAGGGACAGCCTGAGCAGGGGGAGGGACAGGGAGCCCCGGGGCGGGTGGGGGACAGCCCCCGCCCCCCAGCCCCTCCTGAGCCCCTGCCCGACTCACGGCCTTGGGCGGCTGGTCCAGCTCCAGGAGGCGGTAGAGATTAGCTTCCGAGGACTGCTCGTTGAGGCGATCCACAGCACGAAGCACGGCCTCCCTGTAGCTGAGGGCCTGGGCGCTGGCCGAGGGCACCACGAGTCCCAGCAGCAGAAGCCACAGTGACCAGCGCCCCAGGCACAGGCTGGCCCTCTGGGTCTCCATGGTGCCCAGGTGAGCCTCCTCCCAGCCTGCGGGACCCTCCTTTATGCCCAGCCTGGGTCTGGGACTTCCTGAGCGGCCCCATCCCTGGCTGCCTCCCAGGATGCTGGCTGGACTTGCCTCAGCCCTGGCTCTTGCCTCAGGGGATTGCTGGGCAGTGGGGAAGGATGGGCGCCTGTGCAAGGTGAAGAAGTGGTTTCTCCATCGCCCTGACAGTGTCCTGGCCTCTCCTGGGCCCCACGGGCAGTGTCACAGGCAGGGTTGCTCAGGCGGGTTGAGTCCTTGGGTGAGGGAGGGACAGGCACAGTCTCACTCCCCGCCTTCTCCCCACTATGGCATCTTCAGGAATCAGGGTCCAGGAGTGTAGTCAGCACTCAGTCTCCAGCTCCCTACAATGCTTGGTACTCAGTAGACACTCAGTAATGTCTGATGCGCAGATAAGAGGACCCTACCGCATCTGGCATCTTGCTTGCTCGCCCCGCCCGAGCCTCGGCCGTTAGCCCCACATCTTCCTGTTTCCTGACCCAGTCCTCAGCAAGTCAGGGGCTCCGCTCCATGTGTCCCCTCTCCTAGATTCTCTTCTACCTTCCTCATCTGAAAACGCTCACATCCCCAGCTTTCCTGAGACGGGGCCCATTGACCTTTTCTCCCTCACCCCGCCTTAGGAAGGATCATCTCAAACAGTGAGACCTCTTGCTCTGTCTCACACTCAGGGCCACAGCAGCCTGGCCACCATCATGAGTCCAGAAGATTCTGTCAGGCATTGTCTGTCTCCACGGGCACTGGGGATGCTCTGTCCTCCTGAAACCGCCCCCTGCAGTATCCTCCCCCGATGCCGGCCCACTGAGTCACCTCCCGCCTCCTGTGTGACTCCTGTTCTGTCTGCCCAAGGACCCTCCTCTTAACACACAGAGCTCACACAGGTGCAGGGGGGCTGCTTCTCCTCCCAGTCCTAAGACACATTCCTGGGGACATCCCTTCTCAAGATACCCGTTATCGTGGACACACATCCCTGGTCTGTGTCTCTGAGTTCAGGACTCCCATGAACACCCCCGGCTGTCCACACTCTGCTGTCTGGCGGCTGTTGGCTGGGCGCCAACCCAGGAGCCCTGAGCTGAAAGCCTGGGGAGACCCCACCTGCGCCCACTTCTTCCTCCTGAGGACACTCCCTCTGACCTCCCCACCGCCTCTGCCCTGCCCCTACCACCACCGTCTCCCTCTCGCGTGCCCACACACTCCAGACTCCACCTTCCCTGGGTTCCTGTCTCTCCCGGGACCACGGTCCACCCTCCACACCAATTCTAGGGGCTCCTTCAGGCCACTGACGTGGCCATTTCAGCCCCTGCCTTGAGCCCACACACCCCTGCCTGGCACTGGGGCCTGCATTCTCGAATCTCACCTTTGTCCCCACTTCCAGCTCTCAAACCCTACACACTGCTGTCACAGACACCCCGGCCACTCAAGCCTCTGTGTCCTCCTGCTCCTGTCCCAATGGCTCTGCACCTGATCCCTCGGCTTGCCCTGCCCTTCCACCCGAGGAAGCCTTCCCTGACCTCCAGCCACACAAGGTGCCCCCTCGTCTTGGCTCCCACAGCCTCAGGTCTTCTCTTCTGATTTGACCCCAAAAGACTCCTGGTCACTGC
Source organism: Sus scrofa (assembly GCF_054392235.1). Lineage (NCBI taxonomy): Eukaryota > Metazoa > Chordata > Mammalia > Artiodactyla > Suidae > Sus > Sus scrofa. The sequence goes on along the minus strand of NC_139395.1, from coordinate 45,681,735 downwards.
TCTGGTGAAGACACTGGGCTGGGGTGGCCAGTGTCGGGGGCAGAGACAGCACAGCTGGGAGAGCGAACGGGCCAAGGCCAATTCTTGTACAGTTCTCCAGAGGAATGGCATTGTGACTGTGAGGCCTGGAGTAGCTCTTTGGACTCAGCTGGGCTCTAGGCCCCGGGGACTTGCCCAGGGCACATGGGAAGTGGCAGCCAGGATGACTGGTGCTGACTGAGCCTTGGAGAAGGAAGGCGAGGTGGGCTTCTGAACAACCTGGCTTCACAGTCCAGGTATTGCCCCAGGGGCCTCTTGGTCAAGCTGTAGCCTTTCCCAAGTCAAAGGAGGAAAAGGAGGTGGTTACAGTAGAAAGCAATTAGCAATACCCACGCTTACTGAGTACCTGGTAAGCCTGAAATGCTCCTTGGGCTTTCCTGCCTCTGCACCTTTGAATTTCCCAAACCTTGGGACTGAGCTTCCCTTCCCCATCCCCCCATGGGGAGAGGAGGCTGTTCAAGGACAAGGTCTGATAAAGGAGTCAACCGAGGGAAAGAACGTGGAACCGGCTGGCCCATAAGCGAAGCTCCCTAAACAGGAGTGGTGATGATCACCCAGAATGAGCTGCCCCCAGGCATTCTGGAGTCGGGCAGGGTGAGTTTGAATCCTCGCTTTGCCTCTCACCAGCTGTGACTCCCTTGCAAAGACTCTGCTCTGGGGGACCCTCGGCAGCCAGTGAGCGTGAAGCCAACTCAAATGGCCTCAGGCGCAGCTGAGAAGGCCGTGAGGGGAGCAGGAGCTCAAGCCGGTAGATGGACACCTGGGAAGAGGCTCCTTATCCCCCTGTTCCCTTAGCCCGGTTCTTGCTTCAGGAGACAGAGAAGCGTGACCGAACCCAGCACTATGTGAAAAAGACCACACACACCACGACGAAGTGGGATTCATCCCAGGTTCACAAGGATGCTTCAACACAACGCAAATCGGTCAACATCGACCACCACATTAACAAAAGAAAAGTCAAAAACCACGTGATCATCTCAATAGATGCAGAAAAAGCGTGTGACAAAGTCCAACATCCACTCGTGATACACACTCTGACAAAGTGGGTGTGGAGGGAACATACCTTAACGTAATCAAAGCCATTGATGACACACCCACAGCAAATACAGTACTCAATGGAGAAAAGCTGAAAGCCTTCCCACTAACATCTGGAACAAGACAAGGATACCCAGCCTCACCACTGTTCACCACTGTTCACCGGAGTATTGGAAGTCCTAACCACAGCAATCAGACAAACAAAAGACATAAAAAGGATCCAGATTGGAAGAGAAGTGGTAAAATTGTCACTGTGTGCAGATGACATGATACCATACCCAGAAAACCCTAAGGACTCCACACAACAACTCCTCAAACGGATCCATGAAGTCAGCAAAGGAGCAGGATACAAGGTTAACACTCACAGAAATCAGGAGGTCCCGTCACGGCCCAGCGGAGAGGAATCCGACGAGGAACCATGAGGTTTCGGGTTCGATGTCTGGCTTCACTCAGTGGGTTAAGGCGCTGGTGTTGCTGTGAGCTGTGTGGTGTAGGTCCAATTAGACCCCTAGCCTGGGAACCTCCATATGCCGAGGGTGGGGCCCTAAAAAGCAAAAGATAGAAAGACAGAAAGACAGAAAGACAGGAAGGAAGGAAGGAAAGAGAGAAAGAGAGAGAGAGAAATCAGTTGCATTTCTGTATACTAACAATGCAATATTAGAGAAGGAATACAAAAATACAACACCTTTTACAATCACACCCAAAAACATTAAGTACCTGGGAATAAACCTGACCACAGAGATGAAAGTCTTATCTGCTGAGACCTGTAACACCTCAATCAAGGAAATTAAAGAGGATGCCAAGAAATGGAAGGATAGTCCATGCTCCTGGGCTGGAAAAATGCATATCGTATAATGGCCACACCAGCCAAAGCACTCTACAGATTCAAAGGAATCCCTATCCAATTCCCCATGACATTGTTCACAGAACTAGAACAAACAATCCAAATACTTATATGGAACCACAAAAGACCCAGAATTGCCAAAGCAATGCTGAGGAACAAAAACCAAGCAGGAGGCATCACTCTCCCGGACTTTGGGCAATATTGCAGAGCCACAGCAATCAAGAGAGTGTGGTACCAGTACGAAAACAGACATACAGACCAGTGGAACAGAATCAAGAACCCAGACACCTACCGTCAATTAGTCTTTGCCAAAGGCGGCAAGAATATCAAAAGGGGGAAAAGACAGTCTTTTCAGCCAGTGGTGCTGGGAAAACTGGACAGTCGCGTGTAAATAAGTGAAACTGGAACACACCCTCACACCACGCACGAAAATAAACGCCACATGGCTTAAAGACTTAAACATAAAGCAAGACACCATCAAACTCCTAGGAGGGAACAAAGGCAAACATTCTCTGACATCTACCTTACAAACGTTTTCTTAGGTCAGTCTCCCAAGGCAACAGAAATAAAAGCAAAAATAAACCTATGCGACCTAATCAAACTGACACCCTTTGGCACAGCAAAGGAAACCATTAAAAAAAGAGAGAGAGAGAAACAAAAAGACCACGTACAGAATGGGAGAAAGGAGTTTCAAACGGTGCAACGGACAAGGGCTTCCTCTCTAAACTATGCAAGCATCTTATACAACGCGACAGCAAAAAAAGCCAACAACCCAACTGAAAAATGGGCAAAAGACCTGAACAGACATTTCTCCAAAGAAGACTTACAGATGCCCAACAGGCACAGGAAAAGATGCTCCCCATCTCGGATTATTAGAGAAATGCACATCAAAACTCCCATGAGGTACCACACCTCCCACCAGTCGGAATGGCCGTCATTAACAAATCCACAAATAACAAATGCTGGAGAGGGTGTGCAGAAGAGGGAACCCTCCCACACTGTTGGTGGGAATGTACCTTGGTACAGCCACTGTGGACAACAGTATGGCGGTGCCCCCGAAAACTTACCGCAGAACCACCACATCATCCAGCAATCCCACTCTTGCACATGCGTCCGGACAAACTTTTCCTCGAAAAAGACACATGCACCCGTATGTTCACTGCAGCGCTACTCACACTAGCCAAGACATGGAAACAACCTAAAGGTCCATCGACAGATGAGTGGATTAGGAAGATGTGGTATATGTACACAATGGAATACTACTGAGCCATAAAAAAGAACGAAATCAGGCCATTTGCAGCAACACGGAAGCAACTAGAGACTCTCATGCTAGATGAGGTAAGTCAGAAAGAGAAAGACAGTACCACATGATATCACTTATATCTGGACTCTAATCTTCAGCACAAATGAACCTTTCCTCAGGAAAGACACTCATGGACTTGGAGAACATGCTTGTGGCTGCACAGGAGGAGGGGGAAGGGAGTGGGATGGACTGGGAATTGGGGGTCAATGGATGCAACCTATTGCCTTTGCAATGAATAAGCATGGAGATCCTGCTGTGTAGCCCTGGGACCTGTATCTAGTCACTCATGGTGGAGCATGAAGGGGGATGACATGAGACAAAGAATGTATACACGTATGTGGGACTGGGTCTCTTTGCCGTACTGTAGAAAACTGACAAAACCCTGTAAACCAGCTACGACGGGAAAAAACCATTTAAAAAATATTTTTAAGAATACAGGTGGATGACGATCTTACAAAAAAGAGAGAGAGGGAGGGAGAGAGAGAGAGACTCAGACAGAGTGTTAAGGCACGAGTAAGGAATGGGGTCAGGAGTGGGAGGATCTGCAGCCACAGTGGCTGTGCCCTGAGATGATCAGGCTAGGCCCTGGGCACTCTCCCAGTGGCAGCTTCTAACCCACAGAGAGCAATGGTCCTGCGGAGGCTAGGCCTGAAAGAGTGTTGTCACCACCTGGCCCCCAGCCTGGGCTCCGCCTTTCCCAGTGCCCCTCCAGCTTCCCTACCGGTCTGGTTCTGACAGACATCCTTTCCCACCACGCTCTGCACTTAAAAGGCCCCAGTCGGACAAAGCACAGCCTCAGCCGTGTGTGGCCCCGCGTCCTCAGGCCAGTCCCAGAGCCCCGGGCTTCCAGGCATCAAAGCAAAGTGGTCAAGACAAGGAGCAGGGCCAGGGCTGAGCGACCTGGCTTCCGGTCCCGCCCTCCACCCAACCTGCTGACCTTCTGGGAGAAGGTAAACCAGATTTTCCCCAGCTGCCCCTCCCTCTCCCGCCCTGGGAAACGGAAGATGTCTTACACCTGCAGAGGAGGCCCTCCTATCCTCCATGGAGCTATTCCCGCCGCACAGAACTTCAAGGTGCGGGCCAGGGGCCCAGTCTCCACTGGGTAAAGGGGGACAGCAGGCAGCCACTTTATACAGCCCCTCTTCATGGTCCCCCGGAGAAGCCTGGCCCGGCACAGGCCATTATCCATGTCCCCCACCCTGTCCCACTTTTCAGGAGCCTCCCGCAGGACACTCCCTCAGGCCATGAGGAGGAAGGAACCAAGATGCTTCCTGCGTCTTGCTTGGGCCTACCTGGGCAACTGGAAACCTCGCAGACCTGCGGGAGTGGGACAGCTCCGTCCACCCCATGGGCAGGTGTGCCGCCTTTAAAAAGAATACTTTTAGGAGTTCCCGTTTGGGCGCAGAGGAGCCAAATCCAGCTAGTTTCCCTGAGGATGCAGGTTCCATTCCTGGCCTCGCTCAGGGTGTCCAGGATCGGGCATTGCCGTGAGCTGTGGGTGTAGGCTGCAGATCCCCTCGGATCCCACGTTGCTATGGCTGTGACATAGGCCAGCCGCTGTAGCTCTGATCTGACCCCTTGCCTGGGAACTTCCACATGTGGGCGGCGCAGCCCTAAGAACAACAACAAAAAAAGAAGAAGAAGAAGAATTTTACTTATCCACCATAAATAAAATAACAACTATATTGGGCTATAGTAGTACAGTATAATAGTACTGCCTTTTCTTTCTTTCTTTCTTTTCTTTTTTCTTTTTTGCTTTTAGGGCCACACCCTCAGCCTCTGGAAGTTACCAGGCTAGGGGTGGAATTGGAGCTACCGCCACTGGCCTGCACCACAGCCATAGCAACGCGGGATCTGAGCCGCATCTCTGACCTACACCACAGCTCACTGGCAACACTGAATTCTTGACCTACCGAGGGAGGCCAAGGATCAAACCTGCATCCTCATGGATACCCGTCGGCTTTGCTTCCACTGCCCTACAACGTAGGGAAGTCCACCTACGATTTTCAGGTGAACAGGTGTAACCATACCATAACACACATGATGCTCACAAATATCATGCTATATGGAGAAACTGGCCAAAAGGAATATTTAGGTTCTACTTGTATCACCTGTAAATTTCAAGATCTAGCACTGCTAATCTAAGGAGTTCAAAGTCAGGGTCATGGTTATGTGGAAGGGGTTGCAAGCGGAAAAGGGGCAGGGAGGTTCCTGAGTGCTGGTTACACAACTGTGTTTATACAGCAAAATCTCAGCAAGCTGTACACTTCCGATGAGTGCACCTTATTGGTATACATTTAATATTTCACCTAGAACTTTTATGCGTAGGAAAATTTCACATTTAATATTGAGGGGAAAGGGCAAATTGCAGAGTAACTCATGCAGTTTGATTCCATATGGAAAGCGTCAATCAATATAAAACAAGACACCGTATTTCTTCACGTTCATAAATGCATATAAATATCTAGAAAGATCAGAGCAGGGAGTTCTCTTGTGGCACAGCAGGTGAAGGATCCACAGTGTTGTCATTGCAGCAGCTCAGGTAACTGCTGTGGTACACGTTCAGTCCCTGGTCCAAGAACTTCCACGCCGGGTGGGCATGGCCGAAAAAAGAGATCAGAACAGATACACACCAAGTTGATGAACGGAGGTTATTTGTGATGGGGGTGAGTAGGGCTTAGAGTCGCGTGGTCAAAAGGGCTTCAGCTGTCCTAGGATTGTTTATGAACTTTTCATAAAGAGCATGATGTCTTCTTTTTTTTTGGTTCCTTCTTAGGGCCGCACTTGTAGCATATGGAAGTTCCCAGGCTAGAGGTCAAATGGGAGCTATAGCGGCCGGCCTTTGCCACTGGCACAGCGATGCCAGATCCTTAACCCACTGAGCAAGGCCACATCCTCATAGGAGACGGGTTTGATTCTGCTGAGCCACAACCAGAACTCCAAGCGTATGTCTTTCTAAGAACAATTGTAATAAAAGAAGATGAAGGGAAGGAAGGAAGGAAGGAAGAGGGGCAGAAGGAGGCAGTCATGAGCGGACGACTTGGGGCCCAGGCACCCTTTGCTGGTGTTGTTACTATGACAACCCCAGAGACTCGGGTTTTACCTTGGTGATGGGAAGGGCCCCAGGGCCGCCCCAGAGCCCTTTTCAAACTCCCTGCTGCCTTCCCTCCAAGCCATCCTAGAAGGAACAGTGGCCTCACCCATCTCTGTGGTTACAGCACCACACACACACACCACACACACACACACACACACACACACACACGAGTTCTCCCAGAGTTAAGGACTCAGGGTCAGGAAGTGGGAAGACAGGAGACAATGAAATTGAAGCCTGGAGGAAGTTGGTTTCACAAGAATTTATTTGACAGATGCGGGCCTGGGCAAAGCAGATGCTTAGGTCTCCTTGCTGGGATTTTAATGTACCGAAAGGCCTTCTGGGTGAGTTGCCTGCAAATCCTTCACCGTCTACCAGGGAACCTTGGTGGACCGAATGGTGCGGGCCGGAAAGGTGGAGGCGGAAAAATTGGGGGACGGAAACCTGGCCCCGGGAAAATTGGGGGAGGGAAAGCCTGCCGTCGCAACCGTCATCCTCGTCCGACACAGACGCAGAACCTACGCCTACAATAGCACAGGCGACCTCCCCTGACACCTTGAACCTGTGACCAAGAGAAACAGGTTTCGGGTGGGGTCTGGCCAAGGGTCAAGACAAGAACCCTCCCTCCAGACTAGAAAAATCCCTGAATGGGGAAACAGTAAGAGGCTTGGGTCCCTGGTCCACCTCTGGCTGTGACCTTTGGAGCACGTGGTGGAATCCCCCACAGACACATAAGTGGACTCAGGCCCAGAGATGGCTGGGGCCTTGCCAGGGTCCCAAACCCAGCCCCGCAAAGCTGGCCAGGAGCAGGGCCTGCAAGTCCATTAGTCCGGTCACTGCCTCTCAGCCGACAGCACAGGAAGAACCCGCTGGGATCTTGGGAGAAGAGACAAGGCTGGGCCCCACCCAAGAGTGTGATTCAGAGGGTCGGGGTGGGGCCTGAAATGTGCCTTTCTGACAAATACGAGGGGGGGACCCCATTGAGGGAACCGCGGCCCTAAGGATGACAGAGCCAGACCTGGAGCCCTGGGGCCGAGGTGAGGGAAGGGCCGGGGTAGGAGGGCCTTTCCACGCCCTGGATGGGGCAGCGGGTAACACTCCCAAGGAGTTCCCCACACCAACCCATTAGCAACTTGACACCAATAAGGGGCCACTCACCTCATTGCAGGTGATGTCGAGCGGGTCCTTGATCTGATCCAGGGTGACTGTCCCCACACACTGTTTCACCCGCTGGAAGGGGAGACTCAAGGTCAAACTGGGACCCCCCCCTCCTCCATCCATGAGCTCCCAGCCTCACCCCAGGGCCTGGACATCTTCCCCAGAAGGCTCTCCTGTTCAGCTCCTTGGGAAGCATCCGCCAGCGCCCCCAGCCCCCAGCCTCACCCCGTTCTCCTTGAAGTCACACAGCTCCGGGGGCCGCCGGGTCGGCCTGGGACACACAGTCTCCTTCACCGTGAAGCTCACAGGTTTTGGGGTGCCCGGGTCCTCGTCCTGGTCAAGGATCAAAGTGGGGAGATGGGACTCGGGCTCAGGCTTCCCCCTCGGATCTGTCACCCCCTCCCCGCCCCCCACCTAGACAGCAGCCTCTGCAGCCCCTGCTGGGAGCCTGGCCCTGGGCTTGGTGCTGGGTGCACAGGGGAGGGGACAGAGCCCGCTCCTGCCTCACAGGCTGTGCAGGGCCCTGAGCCCACAGCCCAGAGGCTAAGGCGGGAAGCTCTCACGCGGGCAGGGCACCCAGCTCTGGGAAGGTTTCCTGGCAGAGGGGGTCCCCCTTAGAGGGACAAGTGCCTTCCTGGCAGGAGGGACAGCCTGAGCAGGGGGAGGGACAGGGAGCCCCGGGGCGGGTGGGGGACAGCCCCCGCCCCCCAGCCCCTCCTGAGCCCCTGCCCGACTCACGGCCTTGGGCGGCTGGTCCAGCTCCAGGAGGCGGTAGAGATTAGCTTCCGAGGACTGCTCGTTGAGGCGATCCACAGCACGAAGCACGGCCTCCCTGTAGCTGAGGGCCTGGGCGCTGGCCGAGGGCACCACGAGTCCCAGCAGCAGAAGCCACAGTGACCAGCGCCCCAGGCACAGGCTGGCCCTCTGGGTCTCCATGGTGCCCAGGTGAGCCTCCTCCCAGCCTGCGGGACCCTCCTTTATGCCCAGCCTGGGTCTGGGACTTCCTGAGCGGCCCCATCCCTGGCTGCCTCCCAGGATGCTGGCTGGACTTGCCTCAGCCCTGGCTCTTGCCTCAGGGGATTGCTGGGCAGTGGGGAAGGATGGGCGCCTGTGCAAGGTGAAGAAGTGGTTTCTCCATCGCCCTGACAGTGTCCTGGCCTCTCCTGGGCCCCACGGGCAGTGTCACAGGCAGGGTTGCTCAAGTAGGTTGGGTCCTTCAGGAGAGGGAGGGACAGGCACTGTCTCACATCCCCTCTGCCTCCCCTCTATTGCATCTTCAGGAATCAGGGTCCAGGAGTGTATTTAGCAGTCAGTTCCAGCTCTAAGCACCCAGTAGGCACTCAGTTAATGTTTGATGAGTGGATGATAGGACCACCCCCATAGGGAGCTTTACCCACCCAGCCCATGTCTAGGCATACAGTCAACTCAACACTATCATTTTCTGTGGGCCCTGCTCTCAGACAGTCAGGGGCTCGTCTCCATCTCTTAACTTCCTAGATTCTTCTCCACTGCCTTACTTAGTCTAAAAGTGTTCTGTTTCCAGGGGTGTTCCCATTATGACTCAGCTCTTCACACTATGCCCACACTCCCTTCCACCTTTCCCCAGTAACTACGTGGTCCCTTCTTATAGCCTGGCTTGTCCTAGGAGAGTTTAATATACATGTCCTCATGGATGTCCTGTGAAGGTAGGAACAGTTTTGCAAAGTGACTAGAGAAGGGGCCAACTCCTGTGGGAGGGACACACTAGAGATCAGAACACAATTTCCACAGATTCCATTTCCCTAGCCCTGCCACTCACAAATCTTAGGACCAACTCAGTGGGTCCAGGTGGTACCTGCCTTTGCTTATTTCCAAAAAGTAATGTAGAGATTTGAAAGGCACCTTTCTGACAGCTCACCACCAGCTGAGAACCACCTATCCTGTCTCCAGAAACAATTTCCCTCCCAAGGGGTTTCTTTCCTCTCAGATATTGAGCTCAGATTAAAACAATACACAAAGCCGATTTCCATCATGGCTCAGCAGAAACGAATCTGACTAGTATCCATGAGGATGAAGGTTTGCTCCCTGGCCTTGCTCAGTGGGTTATGGATCCAGTGTTGCCATGAGCTGTAGTGTAGGTCACAGACACGGCCCGGATCCCTTGTTGCTATGGCTGTGGCGTAGGCCGGCAGCTACAGCTCCAATTTGACCATATGCCACAGGTGTGGTCCTAAAAAGACAAAAAAAAAGAAAAAAAAAAAGAAAAGTTCTAGTGAAGCAGGCCTAGGAGAGCATGGTCAATCTCTCATGTTCAATCACTCTTCTCGCTACCTTCATGTTAATAATAATCAGGCCAAGATTATTGAAACCAGACTTAATTTGCTAATAAATTAGTCTTATGATGTTTATCTTTGATAGAAATGTGAATGAATGTAGACAGAAAATTTATATTTTATTAGAAAATTTGATACACAATTGTGGATATTAAATTCTAGTTCTATTAACTGTCTTTGAGTTTGGTTTTGTTTTGTTTTTATTATTAAAGTTAGTTGCTTTACAATGTTTCATCAAGTTCTGTTGTATAATAAAGTGACCCAATCACACACATTTCCATGTGCTGTACAGTAGGATCCCATTGCCCATCCACTCCAAATATAACTGTTTGCATCCAAAAAAACCACAAAAATGCCCATCCATCCCACTCCCTCCCCTTTCCCCCTTGGGAACCCCAAATCTGCTCCTTTTGGCCTTGATCTGTTTCCATTTTTATCTGTTTTTTTTTTAATTTTTGGATAGGATTATCTGTTCCAGATTTTAGATTCCACAAATAAGTGATATCATATGGTATTTGTCTTTTTCTTTCTGACTTTATTCACTTAGTATGAGAGTTTCTAGATCAATCCATATTGCTGCAAATGGATTTTTTTGTGGCTGAGTAATATTCCATTATATATATGTGCCACATCTTCTTAATCCATTTATCTGTGGATAGACATTTAGTTTGCTTCCATGTCCTGGCTATTGTGAATAGTGCTGCTATGAACATAGGGGTGCATGTATCTTTTCCAGTGGTAGTTTTGTCCTGACATATGCCCAGCAGTGGGATTGCTGGGTCATATGGTAGTTCTGTATTTAGTTTCCTGAAGTTCCTCCATAGTGTTTTCCATAGTGGTTGTACCAATTTACATCCCCACCAACAGTGGAAAAGAGTACCTTTTTCTCTATACTTTCTCCAGCATTTGTTATTCGTTGACTTGTTAGTCATGGCCATTCTGGGGAGTTCCCGTAGTGGCTCAGTGGTTAATGAATCCAACTAGGAACCATGACGTTGCAGGTTCAATCCCCAGCCTTGCTCAGTGGGTTAAGGATCCGGCGTTGCCATGAGCTATGCTGTAGGTTATAGACACGGCTCAGATCTGGCGTTGCTGTGGCTCTGGTGTAGGCTGGCAGCTACAGCTCTGATTAGACCCCTAGCCTGGGAACCTCCATATGCTGTGGGAGTGGCCCTAGAAAAGGCAAAACGACAAAAAAAAAAAAAAAATCATGGCCATTCTGACTGGTGTGAAGTGGTACCTCATTGTAGTTTTGATTTGCATTTCTCTAATAGTGATATTGACCATTTTTTCATATGCCTGTTGGCCATCCGTATGTCTTCTTTGGATAAACATCTATTTAGGTCTTCTGCCCATTTTTCAGTTGGGTTGTTTGTCTTTTGTTCTTGAGTTGCATGAGTTGTTTGTATATTTTGGAGATTAGGCCCTTATCTGTTCCATCTTTGGCAAAGATTTTTCTCCCATTTTGTGGGTAGTCTTTTTGTCTTTTTTTAATGGTTTCCTTTGCTAAGGTTTTGGGTTTAATTAGGTCCCAGAGTTTTGCTTTGTTTTGTTTTTTATTAGGGCCGAGCCCCACCTCACCGCCTCGATTTCCCAGGCTAGGGGTTGAATTGGAGCTGCAGCTTCCGGCCTAAGCCAGAGCCACAGCGATGCTAGATCGGAGCTGCATCTGTGACCTACATTGCAGCTCACAGCAACGCTGGATCCTTAACCCAATGAGGGAAGCCAGGGATTGAACCCACATCTGTATGAATACCACTGGGGCTCATTACCTCGAAGCCACAATGGGAACTCCTGTCTTTGAGATTTTATAGCTGTAAACTGGTCTGAATACTGAATTCTTCTCATTTTCCTCTAATATCTGGCTACAGCTCTCCAAAGTAAGGTTTCCACTTTTTCTCCCATCTTTCTGACTTGCAATCATTGAGAACCAAAACTTCCCTTTTCCTGAAGCTATGCAGGCTGAAGTAGGACAACTTAATACAAACATCAGAGAAATCAATTTAACATGATTTCGTGTGTGGACAATCTTCATGCCTGCTGTTGTGGCAGCCAGAGACATTCAAACTACAACCCAGGAAAATCTACGATTGCCACTGTCTGCCCTCACTCCATTTGAAGAGGCTTCAAACCCAAAACCTGGAAATCTGGCTGCCTTTAGAACTCAGAAAACTGGGATTATAATCTGTTCTAATCAGTAACTTTTTTTTTTTTTTTTTGGTTTTGGTTTTGTTTGTTTTGTTTGTTTCCACAGAAATGCCTCTCATTAAATACCAGATTGCTTGCCCTCTGTAGGCCTAACTTGGGTAACTCACATGCATTATTACCTCCTAAAGTGAGATGCAACTTTTTAACTAAACTGATCTATTTCTGGGACTAAGAGACTGGTTTGATAAGATATGGAGCAATCTACAGACTCTGGACAGGCTCAAACCTATTTCACAGGATGGTCCCAAATATTAACTTTCCACTATATTGCCCAAATCTTTGCTGTTTCTTTTTTTAGTCGAGACCACAGCATGTGGAAGTTCCCAGGACAGGAATCAAACCCACACCACAGCAAGGACCTAGCCACTGCAGTGACAACACTGGAGCCTTAACCCACTGCACCACAAGAGAACCCCTACATTGCCCAAACCTTTGAACAGATTCCCAAGGCCCCAAATATCACCAACCTATTTTCATGGCTGGAACCTTCAAGTTTGGGACAAGAGCTATAGACTGGATTTCAAATTATTGCTGCATCATTATTATAAGATGTGCTTTGTAATCCTATTTATATATGTATTTTTGGCTTGTAACCCCTGAATTAGTGTATTGACTGCCCAGTCATTTAAGGCCCTCACCATTGACTCAGATGCCTGGGAATCAGAGGGTGGACTGTAGTCTAAACCCCAGCGGTTGATTGTTGTCTTTTTTCTTTCTTTCTCTCTCCTTTTTTTTTTTTTTTGTAATGCAAGTGCTGGACTTAAGCTTTGACTGCCTGGCATCCACTTCAAAGATGGCTATCTTGAATAAACATGTTTCAGCCACATGACTAGATTTAAAAAGCCAGGCCAGGAGTTCTCTTCATGGCTCAGCAGTAAACAAACCCAACTAGGATCCATGAGAATGCGGGTTCCATCCTTCGCCCTGCTCAGTAGGTTTAGGATCCGGCACTGCTATGAGCTGTGGTGTAGGTTGAAGACTCGTCTCGGATCCCACATTGCTGTGGCTGTGATATAGGCCGACAGCTTTAGCTCCAATTAGACCCCTAACCATGGGTGTGTGCCCCCCGCCAAAGAAAAACAAAAAATAAAAAGCCAGGCCACCTCCCCCCCACTGAGGCTCCTTTGTTTCAGAGATCTTGGTTGATTTCTACAACTGACCATTTGGGTCTCTTGTTTTTTTCTCTTCCCATGCTTTAAATTCCTATTCTTATGTTTTAATAAAAAGTGAAACCTAGGAGTTCCCTGGTGGACTAGGAGTTAAGGATTCAGTGTTGTTACTGCTGTGGCTCAGGACACTGCTGTGGCTTGGGTTCAATCCCTGACCGGGAAACTTCTGAATGCCATGGGCATGGCAAGAAAGAAAGAAGGAAGGAAGGAAGGAAGGAAGGAAAGAAAGAAAAAGAAAGAAAGAAAGCAAAAGAAAGAAAGAAAGAAAGAAAGAAAGAAAGAAAGAAAGAAAGAAAGAAAGAAAGAAAGAAAGAAAAGAAAAGAAAGAAAGAAAAGAAGGCAGAAAGATTGAAGGATGTTAGTTCCCATCACGGCTCAGCAGTAATGAATGAACCCAACTAGTGTCCATGAGGATGTGGGTTTCATCAGTAGGTTAAGGATCTGTTGTTGCTGTGAGTTGTGGTATAGGCCTGCAGCTGCAACTCTAATTTGACCCCAGCCCAGAAATTTCCATATGATATATATATCGTATGGAAGAGGTAGGCTCTGACAATGTGTGGGCATTTTTTTATGTCCCCAACTCTCCCTGACAGCAGAGCCTAAGCTCACATGAGTTGGCTCTTGAGCCACTAAAAATGAGAGAAAGGGGTGAAGGCGAGGCAGAGGAGTAGCCCTGCAGCTGCCCCTCCCTACTCTCTGGTGTGGGGGGTGTTCAGGGTGCCCAGGAAAGGGAGCTGGGGCAAGCCCCTTCCCCTCTGTGTTTCCATGACCTCTGTGAAATGAATATGGGGGCTGCACTGTATTAAGTAGGTACATCTCAGAGTATTTTTCATGGACTAGGGTCCATGATCCTGCAAGATTCTCTATGGAAAGGGTCGCACATTCAAATAAGTATGTGAAACCTCTCTCGCCTTTTCTTAGAGATCCACAATGTACATTAGCTTATTAAGTACTCTGAGGGGAGTTCCCATCGTGGCTCAGTGCAAACAAATTTGACTAGTAAACCATGAAGACTCAGGTTCAATCCCTGGCCTTGCTCAGTGGGTTAAGGATCCAGAGTTGCCATGAGCTAAGGTGTAGGTCCCAGATGCAGCTTGGATTGCACATTGCTCTGACTGTGGTGTAGGCCAGCAGCTGCAGCTCTGATTCAACCCCTAGCCTAGGAACTTCCATATGCTGCAGGTGTGACCCTAAAAAAAAGGGACTCTGAGGAGTCCTTCAGGAAAGGAACCTGTTTCCCTTTCCCTCTGATTAACCCCAATTTCCTCAAATGTGCCCCTTTTTTCAAAGAACACACAAACATCCCAGAAGGCCTAGGGCATGCCTTGGAGCCTGGAATTTAGGCTCAAAAAATTGGAATGGGTTCAGCCCCAACTCCCTCTCAGACAAGTATTGCTCAGGGCTAGAAAGGTCCTGGAAACTGTCAATGAATATAATCAATAAATAATCTATAATAAGAGTAGAAATTTTATTTGAGCCAAACTGAGGACTATAGTCTGGAAGCCAGCTTCCCAGATTACTCTGAGAAAATGCTCCTGAAAAGCATGGTTTTCAGCACAGTGTTTTATCTTGTCAGAACAAAGCATATTAAAGTCAGAGATACATTTTTTAAGAGAGAAAGAGAGAGAGAGAAAGAAAGAGAGAAAGAAAGAAAAAGAAAGGAAGGAAGGAAGGAAAGAAAGAAAGAAAGAAAGAAAGAAAGAAAGAAAGAAAGAAAGAAAGAAAGAAAGAAAGAAAGAAAGAAAGAAAGAAAAAGGAAGAACAGATCAGTACACAGCAAGTCAATATGGCCTCGGCACCTGGGAAAGGGCTCTTATCATTGAAGGAGTATCAGCATTGGTGTTCCAAGAAGGGAAGCATTTAAGCTTTATTATTAATATGGACATTCCTTTTTTTTTTTTTAAACCACACCCACAGCATTTGGAAGTTCCTGGACTAGGGATCAAACCCACGCTGCAGTTGCTGGCTGCCCTGCAGCTGCAGGAACCCAGGATCCTTAACCTGCTGTGTCATAGGGGAACTTTCTAATATGGACATATTTTACTTCTGGTCAGTGTACCCTTTCCTTTAATAATTAAAGCAGATGTACAATGTATGTTTAATAGGGCACAAACAGGCTGTTTTAATTAGGATGAAATTCAAGGTAACACATGTATAATCCAGAATGACTGCCCCATAGCTGAATGTGTGAAAATTCCTTTTATCAAAACCACGAACCCTTCCCCCATCTGCCACCCTTCAACAAGGCACCTTGCCTAATGGAATTTGTCAACCAGCAAGCAGCACGATGGCACAAGGGGGTCTAACTCAACCAGGATGGGAGGGACCCCCAGGAACAATTTCACCTCCCAGAGGCCCAGGGATTGAGAAAGACTGGGACAGAGCAAGGTTACCACAAGTCTAGCTTCCTGGTCTCCAGCCCCCTCCAGCCCCCAGTACAAAGTATTTCCTCTCCTTCCAGGACATTCAGGGAGGGGCATAGCACCCAGGTGCAAGCTGTAAGGAGAGCTCAGCTGCTCTCCAGGACCTTTGACTTCCAGAAGGAGAGCTCCAGGAACACTCACAAGAAAACTCCACCCTGCAGTTCAGATCCTGGTACAGACAAAATGAATCCAACTAGGAACCAAGAAGTTTCAGTTCAATCCCTGGCCTCAGTCAGTAGGTTAAGGCTCTGGCGTTGCCGTGAGCTGTGCTGTAGGTCACGGACGTGTCTTGGATCTGGCGTTGCTATAGCTCTGGCATAGGCTGGTGGCTACAGCTCTGATTGGACCCCTAGCCTAGCCTGGGAACATCCATATGCCACGGGTGTGGCCCTAAAAAGCAAAAAAAAAAAAAAAAGGAAAACTCTGCCCTTTGGAATGAATTCTCTCCCCTGCTCTAGAGCCCATTCTGGCTCCCTGTTGCCCCATGTCCTCCATTTCCTGCCACTGCCTCTGACCTAACCAAAGCCTCACCACCTCTACCTGCTGGGTAGTCATGTCTCTTGATATGTCCAGCAATGGGCACTTACTCTCAATAGGATGCCTGAATGTTGTCACACACTCAATGATGTTACATTAGCCCAGGGGCAGATTGGGGACAGTGACGATCAGCAATCCCATGCATTTCTGCAGTAACTTTTATTTATTTATTTATTTTCAAAGAGATGATTTTTCTTTTCTTTTCTTTTTCTTTTTTTTTTTTGCCATTTCTTGGGCCGCTTCCCGCGGCATATGGAGGTTCCCAGGCTAGGGGTCGAATCGGAGCTGTAGCCGCCAGCCTACACCAGAGCCACAGCAATGCGGGATCCGAGCCGCGTCTGCGACCTACACCACAGCTCACAGCAACGCCGGATCGTTAACCCACTGAGCGAGGGCAGGGACCGAACCCGCAACCCCATGGTTCCTAGTCGGATTCGTTAACCGCTGCACCATGATGGGAACTCCTGATTTTTATTTTCTTTTTAAATTACTCAGTGAATTTTATCACAGTTATAGTTGTACAGTGATCATCACAACCCAATTTTTTAGCATTTCCATCCCAAACCCCCAGCCCATCCCCCACCTCCCAACCTGTCTCATTTGGAAACCATAAGTTTTCAAAGTCTGTTGAGTCAGTATCTGTTATGCAAAGAAGTTCGTTGTGTCCTTTTCTTAGATTCCACATGTAAGTGATAATATATTATATTGGTGTCTCATTGTCTGACTGACTTCACTTAGCATGATAATTTCTAGGTCCATCTATGTTGCTTCAAATGCCATTATTTCATTCCTTTTAATGGCTGAGTAATATTCCATTGTGTATATGTACCACTTCTTCTTGATCCACGCCTCTATTGATGAACATTTAGGTTGTTTCCATGTCTTGGCTATTGCAAATAGTGCTGCAATGAACATTAGAGTACACGTATCCTTTCTAGTCGTGGTTTTCTCTGGATAGATGCCCATGAGTGGGATTGCTGGATCAAATGGTAATTCTATTTTTAGTTTTCTAAGGAATCTCCATACTGTTTTCCACAGTGGTTGCACCAATTTACATTCCCACCAAGAGTGCAATAGGATTCCCTTTTCTCCACACCCTCTCCAGCATTTATTGTTTGTAGACTTTTTGATGATGGCCATTCTGGCTGGTGTAAGGTGGTACCTCAGAGTGGTTTTGATTTGCATTTCTCTAAGAATGTGTGATGTTGAACATCTTTACATGTGTTTTTTGGCCATCTGTATGTCTTCTTTGGAAAATTGTTTGTTTAGATCCTCTGCCCATTTTTTTTTTCTTTTGCCCATTTTTTGATGGGGTTGTTTGGGTTTTTTGGTATTGAGCTGCAGGAGGTATTTATAATTTTGGAGATTAATCCCTTTTCAGTCACTTCATTTGCAAATATTTTCTCCCATTCTTTGGGTTGTCTTTTTGTTTTTGTTTAGTGTTTCCTTTGCTGTACAGAAACTTTTAAGTTTAATTAAGTCCCGTTTGTTTATTTTTGTTTTTATCATCATTACTCTAGGAGGTGGATCTGAGAAGATATTGCTGTGGGTTATGTCAGAGAGTGTTTAGCCTGTGTTTTCCTCTAAGAGGTTTATAATGTCCGGTCTCATATTTAGGTCTTTAATCCATTTTATTTGTGTATGGTGTTAGAAATGTGGCTGTCCAGTTCTCCCAGCACCACTTATTGAAGGGACTGTCTTTTCTTCATTGTATGTTCTTGCCTCCTTTTTCATAGATTAGTTGACTGTAGGTGTGTGGTTTTAATTCTGGGCTTTCTATCCTGTTCCACTGATCTACATTTCTTTGTGCCAATGCCATATGGTTTTGATGACTGTAGCTTTATAGTATAGTCCAAAGTCAAGGAGCCATATATGACAAACCCACAGCTAACATCATTCTTAATGGTGAAAAGCTGAAAGAATTCCCACTGAGATCAGGAAAGGATGTCCCCTCTAGCTGCTACTATTCAACATAGTTTTGGAAGTCCTAGCCATGGCAATCAGAGAAGAAAAAGAAATAAAAGGAATCCAAATTGGAAAGGAAGAAGTAAAACCATCACTATTTGCAGGTGACATGATACTATACCTAGAAAATGACATGATACTATACCTAGAAAAAGACACTACCAGAAAACTGTTAGAGCTCATCAATGAATTTGGCAAAGTCACAGGATCAAAATTAATACAGAAATCAACTGCATTTCTCCAGTACATTTTATTTTAAACTTTTTTTTTATTTTTTATTTTTTTGTCTTTTTTGCCATTTCTTGGGCCACTCCCTCAGCATATGGAGGTTCCCAGGCTAGGGGTCCAATCAGAGCTGTAGCCACCAACCTACGCCACAGCCACAGCAACTCGGGATCTGAGCCACATCTGCAACCTACACCACAGCTCACAGCAATGCTGGATCCATAACCCACTGAGCAAGGCCGGAGATCGAACCCGCAACCTCATGGTTCCTAGTCAGATTCATTAACCACTGAGCCACAACAGGAACTCCTATTTTAAACTTCCGGGGAAAAAAAAATTTTTTGGTCTTTTTGCCTTTTCTTAGAGCCACACCCATGGCATATGCAGGTTTCTAGGCTAGGGGTCCAATCCGAGCTGTAGCCTGCCAGCCTACGCCAGAGCCACAGCAACTTGAGATCCAAGCCACGTCTGCAACCTACACCATAGCTCTCTGTAAGGCCCGATCCTTAACCCACTGAGTGAGACCAGGGATCAAACCTGTGTCCTCATGGATGCTAGTCAGGTTCACCAACCACTGAGCCCCAACGGGAACACCTAAAAAATATTTACACTACTTGCTTTGTTCTCTCTTGCCTCTGGGTGGTCCACTGATGAGGGGCCGTTCCTCCCCATTTCCTGGAGTTGTACAACTGAAACCAAGAGTGGTCAAGAAGCTGACACATAAGCTAGGCCAGTGGCTACAACTCCGATTAGACCCCTAGCCTGGGAAACTCCATATGCCGTGGGTGCAGCCCTAGAAAAGGCAAAAAGACAAAAAAAAAAAAAAAAAGAGGCTGACACATAAGATAAAGGGCCAGCTGAGACTAGCAACACAGGTTTGGGGCTCATGGCCCTGAGCACATCCCACCCTGAAAAAGACTCTAGAAACAGATCCCCAGTGACTGGGGATTGCATTCAGTTTTACATAAGGGCCAAGTGACACTAGCTGCCTTTTCTTTTTTCTTTTTACTTCTTTCTTTCTTTTTTTTTTTTTTTTTCTTTTTAGGGCCACACCCACAGCATATGTAAGTTCCCAGGCTAGGAGTCAAATCTACAGCTGCCAGCCTATACCACAGCCACAGCCACAACAATGCAGGATCTGAGCTGCATCTGCAACCTACATCACAGCTCACTGGCAATGCTGGATCCTTAACCCACTGAGAGAGGCCAGGGATCAGATTCGCATTCTCATGGATCCTAGTCAGGTTCTTAGCACTGAGTCATGATAGGAACCCCCTAGTTGCCTTTTCTAATAACACTCCATTCATTCCCAAAAAATATTCTCCCGGGAAACAAGTGCCCTCTAGTGGCCACTTTGGGTGCTATGCCTATGCCCACCATCCAGAAGAATGGCAAAAAAAAAAAAAAAAAATCCTCGACATATTCAGAACAGAAAAGGGACCCTAGAGATCAGGCCTCACCACCCCAAGCCTTAAGTTCAGTCCATCTTTGGGGCAGGGGTCAGTGCTAAGGGGAATGATGGTGTCTCAAAGGCCCTTTTTATTTGTTTTTTCTTTCTTTTTTGGCTGCCCTGCAGCATATGGAGCTCCCAGGCCAGGGATCAGATCTGAGATGCTGTTGTTACCTATACCATAGCTAAGGCAACTGCAGGATTCTTTAACCCACAATGCCAGCCTGGGATCAAACCTCTGTCCCAGAGCTACAGAGATGTTGCCAATCCCATTTCACCACAGAGGGAACTCCTCAGAGGCCCTTTCTAATCCTACTTCCTTCAGGATAACATTCACATTCTTAGCCTTCATTCACTCCACAAACATTTCTCCTTCTTCAATGAGCCATGCTGTTGCTGGGAACAAGAGGCTGCCATGTCCCAGAAAAGCTTTTTGTGTTTTTCTATGAAGGGAAGGAATATAGGTGGAGGGAAAATTGGGGTCAGGGGGAAGTTGTTATATTACTAGGAAGAAATATTTTATTGAAATATACTATTCACAGAAGTTCCCGTTGTAGCTCAGTGGTTAACGTATCTGACTAGGAACCATGAGTTTGCGGGTTTGATCCCTGGCCTCGCTCAGTGGGTTAAGGATCTGGTGTTGCCATGAGCTGTGGTGTAGGTCACAGACATGGCTCAGATCCCGTGTTGCCGTGGCTGTGGCATAGGCCGGCGGCTATAGCTCCGATTCGACCCCTAGCCGGGGAACCTCCATATGTTGCGGGTATGACCCTAGAAAAGACAAAAAAAAAAAAGAAAGAAAAAAATATACTATTCAACTGTTCACAGAGTTCCCATCGTGGCTCAGCAATTAGCGAACCCAACTAGCATCCATGAGGACATGGGTTCAATCCCAGGCCTTGCACAGTGGGTTAAGGATGTGGCTTGGATCAGAGTTGCTGTGGCTCTGGTATAGGCCAGCAGCAGCAGTTTTGATTGGACCTCTAGCCTGGAAACCTCCATATGCCAAGGGTGGGGCCCTAAAAGATGAAAGAAAGAAAGAAACAAACAAACAAACAAAGAATCTATTCACAGAGAAAAGTGAACAAATCAGGAGTGTGCAGCTCAGTGAATTTCCATAAAGTGGGCACATTCAGGTAAAAAGTCCTCCTCATGGCCCTTTCAAGTCACTGCCACCCCCCTCACCAAAGATCACCCTAACTTCCTTTTTTGTCTTTTTAGGGCCACACACAGGGCATATGGAGGTTCCCAGCCTAGGGGTCTAATTAAAGCTACAGCTGCCAGCCTATGCCACAGCCACAGCAACTCAGGATCCAAGCCGAGTCTTCGACCTACACCAGAGTTCATGGCAATGCTGGATCCCCAACTCACTGAGCAAGGCCAGGGATTGAACCCCCATCCTCATGACTACTAGATGAATTGGTTTCCACTGAAACACAATAGGAACTCCAAAAGCAGGACTTTTTTTTTTTTTTTAACTTTATACTGTTGCAGCGGCTGCCAGCACCCCAAGGCGGGAGTGTATCATCTCTGGTGGCAGCCCTATGGCCAGTGTACTAGCTCCAGCAGCTCTTTCACCAGGTGAGAAACCAAGTGAGCACTCAGAGAGTTGGAGAACTCAGGTTTATTACGCTGGCGGGCTCAGAGGAGATCGCTCTCTGGAGCCTGAGCCCCGAAGAGGGGTTTCACAAGGCTTTTATGGGCTAGTTCTTCCAGGTCCGTGCTTGGCAGACCAGAGTGAGAACTGGCAAAGTAATAGATGCAGAAATAAGTTTACAGAAGCAGATGGGGGGGGGCAGTTGGCTGGATTTTGCTTAGTCATCATGGCTGGGGTCTCTCCTTTCTACCTTTTTATTGGGACATTTTCTCCTACATCCCCCCCTCTTGATGCTTTTCCACTTTCTTGGAGCAAGCATCAATTTTTAGAGGTCAAGTTGTCTGTGTCTGATGTGTCCAAGGGGGGCATACTGTGTCCTAACTAACATTTGCATCTTTACAGATTTTATACATGTGGTTATGAAATGAGTAATTGCATTAAGAATTCAGGGCCCAAACAAGAGGGCAATGATGAGTACAGTCAGAGGCCCAGTTAAGTGTAGGAGCCATGAAGCCCAGTTCCAGATCTTATTCCCGTAGTTTGAAGACTCTGCCAATTCTTGCCCCTTCTCGGTTATTCGCTCTTTTAATTGTTGTGCCAAGCCGCTTATTACTCCTGACTTGTTGGCATAAAGACAGCATTCTTCCTCAAGGAAAAAACAGAGTTCTCCTTTTCTGCTGTCAGTAATTCTAGTCCCCTCCTGTTTTGTAATACCACCTCCGCCAGGAGTCCAGTTGTTGTTGGGGTTTTATGGCTGCTACTGTGGCCTTCCAAGACTCTTGAAACATTAGTCAGGTTAAGTACTGATCTCTCTAACAGAGGTACTCCAGCAAACCAAAACAATCCTCTAAAGATAGAATATCCTACCCCTTGGTTTTGAGAAGAGAGGCTGTTTTCCCACTAACTTACTAATTATCCCCATGGTCCAGCCTCGTTCCAGGTATCCCCATGGTTCTGCATGCTCCAGTTTTAGGTCCTTCAGCAGACTTCTGGATTGATGGTGATGTTGGTGCTGAAGAGCAGAGTGTGGATGACGGCAGTGTTATTTACCTCTATGTGTAATGTGTAGGTGAACCCTCTAGCTTGATGAGGTCCTCTATGGGCTGTGGGGTGAGCCTTGACCTCAACGTCTCATAACCCTGTAGGGTTGTTCTTGTACAATCATGCCCAACAATCAGTCTTGTATACCAATTTTGACATTTGAGACACTATTGAACTCCATGGGTGGGGGAACATGGTCCTGTTTGTTGGTCATAAAGGCTATTATTAGGTGACAAGCCCCCTCATTATGTTTGTCAACCAGTGATGGGGAGGACTCCCAATGTACCAGGAGTCAGAAGATACACCACACAAATAAGCAACCTAGGGCCCTCTTCACATTCCCGACTTCAAGTGCAAGGTTTAGGGTGATTTCAATGGCTAACATCCCCCACCAGAACACGAGTTCAAGTTAAGTCTCACGTGGAACTCCTCAGGCTTCTACCATGTGTAGACTAACCAGCTTCCGGGGTGGCCAGAGCAGGGCTTAGTGTTCTCTGACAATGGCAAAAGGAGTCTCTGGAACTTGACCTTGAGGGGATTCTCGAGGTGCTGTACAGTCTCCCAGGTGTTGGTGTCAGCAGCAGATGCAGCCTTCTTGACTCTGGTGTGATGGATCCACGGGATAATACCTGTAACCTTTATAGCAGTTGGGGTTGCTATGCAACCCTTAATTTACAAATGTTAATCAATAGCCACATCAAAGAATGTACTGAAGCCCATGTTCCTACACTGACTACCTGAGTTAATATTCTACCTCAATTTCCCCCTGAGTTGGAGACTCTAACTGTGGGGAAAGGGGGCGATGACAGCTCTGACTTCTTCCGGCTGAAAAGGGGCATCATTAGGAAAAGCAGTTAGGTCTCCACTCATGGGACGGTCAAGTGGTCTTTGATACATTGCTTTGGGTACCCCTTCTATCAACATTCATGGTGGATAGCTTTTAATCAGGATGTAATGAAGCAAGAAATACAATTAATTATACAGGATCTGAATAAAAGGATCAAAATCACAATGAATATGATGAAGAAATATTTTCACCAGGAGGAGGAGGTCAGCTGGTTCCACAGGGCAGTTCCAAAAGCTGGAGCTGGATAGGACAGCTCATGAGCCTACTGTTGAAGATCTAGCAGGGAATTAGACACATTCTGTGAACAATCAGGAATACAACGTTTAGATTTTATAATAGCACAGATAACTTGTATGATTTTTCTGATTTCTCTGGCTGGTTATGAAATATTTGTATGCCTTGGTCAGCATGTAATTGAAAGCTACCTTATGTCCTTGTGAGGAGTATGATTTATGGCACCACCTTAAAAGTTAACTTACTCAAATATATTCTAAACAGTCCCCACCATGCACAAAATTCTCTCCTCAGTGTCCACTTCCCACACACCTTGTATCACTTTCTGTATCCATATTAGTCTCTCCCTTATTTTCCAACCAGAGCAATCAGCTGAAGACAGACTATTTCTTTCACCTTAATGCAATTCCATCCCTCATTCCTTCTATATTGAAAGCACACACATTCTACTTTTCTCAAGCAATGACAGACTGTCCTTTATAATTTCTAAAAACACATGTTTTTCTTATAGAGACCATCTCAGGATGGCACTGATCATATTGATTAATCATTCTAAATACCTTTAGTTTCTGTTTAGTAACTGATGTCTCAGTGTCTCATTTGACTTCTGTTAAACCTAGGCACAATAAGATATTATACCTAATGTTGACAGCTGTAACGACATGTATGTATTAATTAGATCAGCAAACTTCAATTCTAATTTAAGATATTAATTTAATACTGAATACTTCCCAGTTTAATTGAACCTAAAATTAATTCTGGCCATTTAGTTACCTTCCATATTTTGAGAATTTATATATGAAAAGCCTTAGTCAAGGAAATGCAGAATAAAGGCATCTTTTAAATCTAATACAGTAACCCATGCTGCTGTTTCTAGAATTTGTGAAAGAAGAGTGTAGGGATTGGGCACCACTGGATGTAATGGGACCAGTGTCTCATTTATTAGATGAACCAATCCCTCTTAAGTTTTTGCACTCCCAATATAGGAGTGTTACAAGGGCTGATACATTCAATTAATAATCTCTGTTCTCTTATGTTTCCTTATAATTGGGATAAGTCCCTGTTGTGCCTTGGGTCTCAGAAGATACTGCTTTTGGCAAAGAAATAAATTCTGATCTATAAGACTTATTTCCACCAGTTGAGTATTCTTTGCTCTTCCTATGTTTCCTCCTATGGCCCAGACTTCTGGGTCAATATATACTTTCATCAAAGGCAGGTATAAACCTTGATTAGGCTCCATTGCCATGTGCCTTTTTTTTTTTTTAGGGCCGCACCCACAGTATATGGAGCTTCCCAGGTTAGGGGTTCAATCATAGCTGAAGCCGCCAGCCTATGCCACAGCCACAGCAACGTGGGAGCTGAGCCGCATCTGCAATCTATACCACAGCTCACCTCAGCGCTGGATCCCCAACCCACTGAGAAAAGCCAGGGATTGAACCCACAACCTCATGGTTCCTAGTCGGATTTGTTTCTGCTGCACCATTTTGGGAAATCCTCCATTGCCGTGTGAATTGAGGCTTTAACCTCTTACGAAATATCTCTTTCTAAAAGAGGAACAATCAGAAAGGGATGAAAGAAAATGGATTCCCAGTCACAACTCAAAGGCTGTGTAAAAAATTTTGTAACTGGCTTGCCAGAAATATGAATGTGGCAGATTCATGAGGGAGGGGACAGGGATTGGAGAGGAGAACTGAAAGTGGCTCCCATATTCAGGAGGAAGTCAATAGGCTGTTTTCCTACATTTAGAGTCACCCAAGGCTCCTGAGTGGTAATAAGGACAGGAGCCATTATGGAAATGTCCCATTAGTCTTGATCCTGGGCCTGAGGGGTCAACCCGAGACCTTTGTCTTCAGAGGCAGTCCCTCTTCCAGTGATCTCCCTAATATAAGGGGCACAGCCTAGGTGCTGTGGTCTGAGTCTTGGGGCATTCCCATTTAAAGGGTCCCTCTTCCACAGAGGAAACAGGCTCCAGGCATAGGTCTAAGCCCTAGTCCTCTCACTTTAGAAACTCCCAGGTTGACTCCCTGTAGCACCATAACTAGAGCCTCAGCCTTTTCTCCGCCTCTCCTCTTGTTCTCCTTTCATTCTTCATGGCCCCAATTATAACATACTTGAGTTGCTACTCTGAGGAGGTGCTCCAGGTCCTGATCAGGGCCAAAAGCCAATTTTTGGAGCTTTCTCCACATATGTGGCACCGACTGAGCTATGAATTTATCCTTAAGAATTATTCAGCCCTCCATTGTTTCTGGGTTCCTTGGTGTATGTTTTCTCAATGCCTTTCTGAGTCCTTCTGAGAAAGCTGATGGACTCTCTTGTTCCCCTAGTAAACCTCTGATAGTTTTTAACAGGCTTTACTCATGAGGCTTTTAATCCCTCAACTCTACAGGTAATAAAATGATTTCTATGCCAATTGTGGTTATCTCCCTCATCAGCAGACCAACTGGGATCCTCATAAGAACTGCCTGACACCCTGTGGGGAATTTTGTTCTATCTCTTCTAATTTGACTCTGGCATCTATAGCATCACTCCATTCATCTTCCCCAGCTTTGAGCAGTTTTGAAGACTTTATGTATTTTTTTTACTTACAGTCAATGTCTGTTTTAGTAATAACATGACATCCTTCCAGGCTAACTCAAAGGACTGCGTGAGACCCTGAAAGACCTCAATATATCTGGGTCATCAGCAAATTTTCCCAAATCTGTTTTTATTTGCCTTAAGTCCTGAAGTGAAATAGGCATTTGGATCTGTATTTGCTCCCCATTCTCTGTTTGCCACTTCTTGTAAAGGGAGTAGAAAGATATATAACTTTGGCACTAGAGGGGGAAGAGAAGGAGCCTTGGGCAGTATTGGAGAAGGCTAATTGGAGAATAGTATTATAAGCTAGAGAGCCTTCAGATGGCCATCACTCTCCATCCAACATATCATACAGTGGCCAGGCTTTTGTTCAAAAGAAAATTAAATGTCAAACTTTTTCCAGTTCTTCAAGGCACATGTCAGAGGAGTTGCTATTGATCCATGCACCAGGCTTCAGGATGTGGCTCCCATCCAAAAAAGAGAAAAGATCAGCATCCAGTGCCTATTGTCCCTTCTTGGTTATGTGAGGGTGTCCTCTCTCTTATATGGATCAGCTAGACATTAGTGGTGAAATGTCCCATCCGACCTCAGGCTGACTGGAATTAACCACTCTTTACCAGCATAGCCTCTCTTCCCATTGTCCCTGCCCATTGCCTGTCTCTGGACAGAGGTTAAGAAAACCCAGTCATACAGGCGCTGCCCTGAGTTTTCTAATCCTAAGATGCTCGCTCTGACATGACCTCTATTAATATTAGAAAAGTTTCTGGAGTTCCCGTCGTGGCGCAGTGGTTAACGAATCCGACTAAGAACCATGAGGTTGCGGGTTCGGTCCCTGCCCTTGCTCAGTGGGTTAAGGATCCGGCGTTGCCCTGAGCTGTGGTGTAGGTTGCAGACACGGCTCGGATCCCGCGTTGCTGTGGCTCTGGCGTAGGCTGGCAGCTACAGCTCCGATTCGACCCCTAGCCTGGGAACCTCCATATGCCGCGGGAGCGGCCCAAGAAATAGCAAAAAGACAAAAAAAAAAGAAAAGAAAAGAAAAGAAAAGTTTCTAAGCCACAGTTAACAGGTAAATTGGATGAACCATCTGTCAATTTCTCCAACCAGGGTGAAAGTAAACAGCAAAAACCAAAACTGACTATGCCCAGGCTCTGAGGCTAAACACTTGGCCTAAGTTGGATGAAAGTTATGAACTTTTTCCCCCACAGGCCTGGTAATGACTCAAGATGGTCTTAACATCTAGAGGTCTGTTTCCTTTGCCCCCACAGCTCTATCTGAGGTAACAGCAAAGGAAATGATGAAAGATCAGGTTAGTTTTATACCATAATCTTCAGAAAATCCCTTTTTGAAATCTTTGATCACACAGTCTACGACCATGGGTTTAGACTTGGGCAAACCCATGGTGTCTTTCTGTGGATCTTGTCTATGGCCTGACATTATGAGACCTTATCTGACCTCGTGGGCAGTATCCCCAGTAGCTTTGCCTCCGCCACTCTTGAAAGCAAAACAGCTCCCACTCAGCTCGCTCTCTGCTTTTTTGCAAGTATCTCTGATCCATCTGGGCCCCCAGTCTCAGGAAGGCACTCTCAGACAAGTTGTAATGTTTTTGGCAAAGGACAGGGGACCTCATACCCAATCCTCTCTATACCCTGAACTGAGCCTGGGATGACAGGCTTGTCTCCCTGACTCAGATCCTGGGCTTCCATGAACTGACAAAATGGGCAGTCCCATGGTAGGTTTAGAATCTGGGCTGGGAGTTCCTGGAGGCCCAGGGGCAAGGTCAAGTTAGATTATCTCCTCGGAGGAATTTATGGCCCAAATGGCAGGAGCACAGGGGTCTCTGGCTCATGGGCTTCTGGGTTAGGTCCCACCCCATGTGGCCACCCTGTGCCGGTGTCTCAGACAAAACAAGGGAGGGTACCCCCTTCTCAGAAGGTGGCCATTCAGATGTCCGCCTGACTGCCACCCCACCCCCCCACCCCCACGCTCTGGGGAGTTTAGGTGCCTCTTAGCAATTGGCTAGTTCGTATAAGCCCTGAACTTGGATTGGACTCGCAGGGAGGGAAGAGAACCCTCAGAGTCTGCTACAGCCGTAAGCTGTATGAGGTCACCACGGAACTGCAGGTTAGGGAACTGCAGGTTAGGATCCACTCGGACTCCGTAGCCACTAAGACCGTGGAGCCACAAATTCGAACCTGAAGCGCAAGCAAATCAGGCTGCTCATTCACTCTCGCACACACTCAGATGCCTCCCACTCCCTGGGAGTCCCTAACTATTAGCTCAATCAAGCATGACTTTCAATAGGCTACGCCCAACAGTTGCTTCACCCAAGCAAGAGGTTCCTCTGTTTCCAATATGGAGTACTAGGACTACTGCTCCGGTCAGGTACAGCTTCAACCCGGCAGAGTCTCTCTAAGGGCATGATCAGTCCCCTCTTCTGCCCTCTGTGGCAGGACCTGACTGGGGTTTGCCCTGGGGCCTTACCTTGTCCGGATGCCTTCCTGGTGAATTGGTCATCTCTCCACTGAGTCCAGTCGGGGTTCCGTCACCTGGGAGTTAGGAATGCCACTCACGAAGGAGGACCCGGAATACCGTTGGGTGGCATGCTGCCTCATTGGGTTCCAGGCTCCCCGGCTCCCAGGCGGCCTTGCCTCCATTCCGGTGGCTCAAAGGGCCAGAACAGTTGGGATCTCGCTGGGGCCTCCAGAAATGTTATGGCAGCTGCCCAGCAGCCCTGCACCACAGCATATCAGCTCTAGCAACAGCCCTGTGACTGTAGTGTACCAGCTCCTGCAGCTCTGTGGCTGCAGTGTATCAGCTCTTTTACCCCATGAGAAACCAAGTGAGCACTCGGAGAGTTGGAGAACTGAGCCCGCTGGCATAATAAACCTGAGTTCTCCAACTCTTCGAGTGCTCACTTGGTTTCTCATGGGGTGAAGGAGCT
This sequence comes from Sus scrofa, assembly GCF_054392235.1. Classification (NCBI taxonomy): domain Eukaryota; kingdom Metazoa; phylum Chordata; class Mammalia; order Artiodactyla; family Suidae; genus Sus; species Sus scrofa. Next base: position 45,652,739 of record NC_139395.1, on the reverse strand, counting down.
GATACACTGCAGCCACAGGGCTGTCACCAGAGCTGATACGCTGCGGCACAGGGCTGCTGGGCAGCTGCCTTAACAATACCACAGAATCAAACAGCATGTTCTCTTCTGTATCTGATTTATGTTCTCCATGGATTGTGAGATTTATCCATGGTGTGGGTAGTTCTTTAATTTTCACTGTTATATGAAAGAACCTCAGTTCCCCATTCTACCAATTGTTAAGCATTTGGGTTGCACTCTGCTTGGGGCAAAAATGAATAATGTGGCTATGAACATTTAAGTGCTTGTTGGTGCACTTGTGAATCATACTGTAGCTTCTGAGTTATCTCTTGCTTTCCCAGAGCCTTTCTGTGGCTACTTCCTTACCTCCTACCTCCACCACTCAACACGGTGATATGAAGACCTCCATAAGGCCCCCTCCAGTGACTCCCTTCAATTACACAGACTGAACCATGGGCTGGGAACTACCCCTTATGGTGGCTTCTCCAGCCCCACCTTCCCGTGCCACCCTAGCTACATCCAGATTTCAGTGCCACAGCACCTCAGACCCAGTCTCCTCAAACACTCCTTGAACACCCTCAGTGGACACCACCATCCTTACACTAATGAGCCCTAAATCTCTCTCCTGAGTGCCAGTCCCAGACAATATACAAGCACAAAACTGAGCTCATTGAGGATTTCCTGCCATGGCGCAGAGGAAAGGAACCCAACTAGGAACAATGAGGTTTCAGGTTCAATCCCTGGCATTGCGCAGCAGGTTAAGGATCCAGCATTGCCGGAAGCTGTGGTGTAGGTTGCAGATGTGGCTCGGATCTGGCATTGCTACAGCTGTGGCATAGGCTGTAGCTCCAATTAGACCCCCCCTAGCCGGGGAACCTCCGTCAGCTGAGAGTGCAGCCAAAAAAGAAAAAAACAAAAAACTGAGCTCATTGAATTCCTAGAACAGGGTCTCCTATTGTTGAAAAGGCTACCCCCACCCAGGTGCTTAGGTCATTACCTAGGAATCATTCTAAGACTCCTCCCTTCTCTCCTTCAACTCTGTTATCAAAACCAAGAGTTTTTCTTCACCTTCTCCCAAAGTCACTCACTCCTTTACTCCCATTGCTGAGCCCCCCCAACCCCCTTCCTTCCTGGGTTTAGGATCTCGCAATTCCTCACCGGACTATGTGGAAAGCCTCCTCCTTTCTCCTCAGGTTCCTCACTCTCCCCCACAGACGCACCCAGCAGCAATTCTGATCCACCTTCCACACCCTCCACACCCTCCACTGTCCAGAGTGGCCAATCCCTTCAGCAAGTTCTATATCCTTCAAAAATTGTTCCCTTCCTCCCACTTGGGTCCTTATTACCCTTCCCACGTGCCCCTTCTTCCAGAGCAAGCAAAGTAGTTCCCAAAAAGCGCTATTCTAATCTTCTGGCTTCTGAAGGCTCTTTCTTCTCCTTAGAAAACACCCCACATCACCTCATCTCCAATGACCCTTTTCCAACAACCTACACATCCAAGCTTCAGTGGCTTTAACCTATTTTGGGAAATCTACCCCACCTCCATACCATGCCCAAGCCACAACAGCCACAGACAGCATCATTATCATGACAATGCTTTCATCACTGCAGGGATCCCTTTCTGAGAAGGTATTAGGCCCGTGTAAGCCTCCTGAGGGTAGGGATTGGGGCATTTTACTTCTACAAGAGTTTGTCCCAATACCTACTGAATAAACATTTGTTGAGCAAATGCATCCTAGAACAGGAATGTTGAGCCACATGACAAAAAAACTACACAAGGAGTTTCCATCGTGGCTCAGAGGAAACAAATCTGACTAGCAGACATGAGGACACAGGTTCGATACCTGGCCTCACTCAGTGGGTTAAAGATCTGGTGTTCCTGTGAGCTGTGGTGTAGGTCACAAACATGGCTCGGATCCTACATTGCTGTTGCTGTATTGTAGGCAGGCAGCTGTAGTTCTGATTTGACCCCTAGCCTGGGAACCTCCATATGCAGTGGGTGGGGCCCCAAAAAGACAGAAAAAAAAAAAAGCTGCACGAAATAAAATAAGGGGAGAGGAAGAAATTTTTCAGAGATTTAAGGAAAAAAAAATTTGAAATAGTGGACTGGTCAGGGAGTGCCAGTGCTGATCCCAGTGTTGATGTCGGAGTGCCTTCAGGAGGAAAAGGCGGCATAACTTTTTTTTTCTCACAGCTTTTGCGATGAAAGGAGGCCTGACAACATCCTTAGCAGTTTACTGAACTTGCCAGCCACTGCTTTTCAAATTGTATGTCATAGGTCAGCATAACACATTACTTTTAGGGACTCACAGCTAGGATTTTAAAAATTTTTTCATAGGTAAGATTTTTTTCTTTTTGGTCTTTTTAAGGCTGCACCCACAGCATATGGAGGTTCCCAGGCTAGGGGCTGAATTGGAGCTATAGCCGCCAGCCTATGCCACAGCCACAGCAACACCAGCTCAAGGCCACACCGGATCCTTAACCCATTGAGCAAGGCCAGGGATCAAACCTGCGTCCTCATGGATGAGTCAGATTCATTTCCACTGAGGCACAATGGAAATTCCCTTATACCTAAGTGACATAAAATAGAAAAGAAAATAGCTCATTACAAGTAGTATTGAGTAAATGATATACTGAAAATTTTTTGATTTGTGTGTTCCAGGTCACAGATCCAAAATATATGGGACCCCCTGCATTAAGCAATTGGGGGTGGGGTTACAGGAAGTGCTTCAAAAAGAGGGTGAGAGGAGGAGATCAGATTTGCATTTAGAAAGCATTTAGAGGTCAAGAGATTGGGAGTCTGGCCTGATCCAGTCTGCAGTAGCGGGGTGGGGGGGCGGAAAGGACCTGCAGGCAAAGGTGTAGTTTCCTGCCAAGGGCACTAGGAGGTCCAAGAGTTCAGTTAGGAAAGAGAGGAGGTGGACTTGAGGCAATTGAGGCAAGTAGAGTTCGAGTTGCTGGACGGGCCATTCTAGGTGAATTCAGATGAGGGCCTGGAATTCAGGAAGAATACTGCTATCAGTAACAGGGATTTGAGAGTTCTCTGTGATAAGACAGGAGGCTGAAGAAGTACTGGGGGTGTGGGGGGACTGTTCAGGAAGCACCTGTGAAAGAATGGGGGTGGGGGCAGTTCTGCTAGGAAACTGTCATCCCAGAACATTTAGCCATCAGACAGGACTTAGCTTGTGCTCAGAAGACCATCTTACAGAGCTTGTTACCCAGCACAAGCCAATATAAATACAAATAATGCATTAGAATAACATGTGTGGGAATTCCCATGTGGTGCAGTGGGTTTAGGACCCGGCATTGTCACTGCAGCAGCTCAGTCCACTGCTGTGGCTTGGGTTTGATACCTGGCTGGAAATTTCCACATGCTGCAGGCAGGGCCAAAAAAAAAAAAAGAGTTCCTGTCGGGACTCAGTAGTAATGGACTCGACTCACACCCATGAGGGTGCGCCTTACTCAGTGGGTTAAGGATCCCCAGCATTGCCATGAGCTATGGTGTAGGCAGGCATCAACAGCTCTAATTCGACCCCTAGCCTGGGAACTTCCATATGTCACAGGTGTGGCCCTAAAACAACAACAACAATAATAATAATAATGTGTGTGATCTTTAAAATTCAATGACCTTCAAAATCATTCGGTTAAGTGGTTGCCAAACATGGCCGTGCTCCAGAGCACCTCTCATAGCATTTTTCAGATTCCAGGCAGGGTGCCACACTAAGCCTATGAAGTCAAAATATCCAAGGGAGACTAGAAGATCTGTATTTTCAAACAAGTTCCACAAACTGGTAATCATTAAAAAATAAATAAATAAATAAAAAATAAAGAGGTACTTTATTTGCTGATATTGAACGAACTCCAAGGTACATGAGGTGAAAAAAACTAAGATTCAGGACAGTTTTTGTTTATTTTTTTATTTTTAGGGCTGTTCCCATGGCATATGGAGATTCCCAGGCTAGGAGTCAAATCAAAGCTGCAGCTGCCAGCCGAGCTACAGTCACAGCAACCTCAGATCCTAGCCGCATCTGTGATCTATGCCATAGCTCTTGCCAACACTGGATCTTTAAATCCACTGATGGAGGCCAAGGATTGAACCCACGTTCTCATCAATACCAGTCTGGATTCTTAACCCACTGAGCAACAGTGGGAACTCCAGAACAGCGTTTGTAACATGTTATTGCTATCTGAAAAAAAAAGGTATTTGTGGGAGAATATGTACATTCACTTGTTGTCCACAGACACAGACTCTAGGAGATATAAAAAGAACTGGCCACGGTGGTGACCAACAAGGAGGAAAACAGGGTGGCTGGGGACAGGGATGGGAGCAAGATTTACTCTAGGCCTTTTTTGGTATCCTTTGAAGTTACACCATGTAAATGAATTACCAATTCAATAAATACATACATACATACATACATACATACATAAATGTCAAAGCCCTACAGATAATTATAATGTAGCACTAAGGTTTAGGGACCCTTGATCTAGTTAGGTACTCCTCACCCCCACAGCATCTGCGACACAGGTTATACAAGCCTCCTGGCCTGCTCATTCCATCTTAGAAAGCTCCGTTAGTTCTGACTTCCCTTTTTATTTTTATTTTGTTCCTTTATCTTATTTATTTATTTATTGTCTTTTGTCTTTTGTCTTTTTGTTGTTGCTATTTCTTGGGCCGCTCCTGCGGCACATGGAGGTTCCCAGGCTAGGGGTGGAATCGGAGCTGTAGCCACCCGCCTACGCCAGAGCCACAGCAACGCGGGATCCGAGCCATGTCTGCAACCTACACCACAGCTCACGGCAACGCCAGATCGTTAACCCACTGAGCAAGGGCAGGGACCGAACCCGCAACCTCATGGTTCCTGGTCGGATTCGTTAACCACTGCGCCACGACAGGAACTCCTTATTTATTTATTTATCGGTCTTTTTAGGGCCACCCCCGTGGCATATGGAAGTTCCCAGGCTAGGGGTCAAATTGGAGCTGCAGCTGCTGGCCTACACCACAGAAACATCAGATCCAAGCTACATCTGCAACCTACACCGCAGCTCACAGCAAAACCAGATCCTTAACCCACTAAGTGAGGCCAGGGATGGATCCCATGTTCTCATAGATACTAGATGGGTTTGTTACTGCTGAGCCACAACAGGAACTCTTGACTTGCCTTTTTCTTTTTTTTTTTTTTTTTTCCATCGTTTTGCCTTTTCTAGGGCCACTCGTGGCATATGGAGGTTCCCAGGCTAGAGGTCGAATCGGAGCTGTAGCCACCGGCCTACACCAGAGCCACAGCAACATGGGATCCGAGCCGGGTCTGCAACCTACACCACAGCTCACGGCAACGCCGGATCCTTAACCCACTGAGCAAGGCCAGGGACCCAACCCGCAACCTCACGGTTCCTAGTCGAATTCATTAACCACTGAGTCACGATGGGAACTCCTTGACTTCCCATTTTAAACTGAAACCTCGTCACCTTCAGGGAGGCTGATGCTGCCTCAGGTAAATCAAGCAGAATAAATCCAATCTGGCTACCAGCACAGCTGGGTGAAAAGAGAACCAGGCACAAGTAAAACATTAAATCAGCCAGGGTTATCTTTTCCAAATATAAATCTAAACCTTTCAATTATTTCCTATTGCCCTTGAGATAAAGTTGCAGAATGTGGTCTACAAGCCCCTGCAGAGTCTGGGCCCCTCCCAACCTCCCCTCCCAGGTCTTCTCTGCCACACACAGGGAGGGGACTCCTTCCAGCCTCAGAGCCTTTGCTTAGAGTCTGTCCCTCCACCCAGAACATGCTCTCTTCCACCTCCTAAAGACTTACCCTCCCCGACACTTCCTCAGGAATCCCCTAACAAGCCAGGCCACATTGATCCCTTCTTAAACACTCTCAAAACAGTCACACTTTTTCTTCGCAGCATGTATTCAATCTATGAGTACTAAGGGGTTTTCTGAATCAGGCACTGGGATGGTACTATGGCAGGGAAAAGGAAAGGTGGGGATCTCTACTTTTCTGAGTTTGTAATGATTTGGGGGATGGGATGGGGGAGATGCATCCTGATTAAATTATCACAGAAACAAATATAAACTGGTGGTGCCTGCAAGGTGGGTGGCAACAGAGGAATGCATCAGTAAGGGTATCTGAGGATAGAGCATTCCTGAAAGGGTGGGTGTTCGCCAGGTGAAGTGGGTAAAGGGGTGAGAAGGTATTCCAAGCAAATTTCCAAGGAGATATTAACCCTGTCTGTTAGAATCTAGCAAATTTCTTAGTCAAGACTGAATGAATGAGTGAACAAAAATCAACTTGTCCCAAAGCAGAGCTGGATTTGTACTCAGGACTCTCAATTGACAGGAAGGGCTCTTCCCTTCCCCCAGTGCTGCTCCAGGACTTTGGAGAGCATGGCTGAGGCAGAAAAGGTTTGGTTAAATTATTCTTTTCCTTATGCTTTCGTTTCTCAATCCATGGCCCCAAACAAAGAAAAAAAATCATCCTCAACACTTCATCAGTTTTTTGTTTGTTTTTTTGCTTTTCTAAGGCCACTCCTGCAGCATATGGAAGTTCCCAGGCTAGGAGTCCAATTGGAACTACAGCCGTCAGCCTGCACCGAAGCTCATGGCAATGCCGGATCCTTAACCCACTGAGTAAGGCTGGGGATCAACCCCCATCCTCATGGATACTAGTCAGATTCATTTCCACTGCGCCACAATGGGAATTCCGACCACCGTTTCTTTTAAGATGGTAGAATTAAGAATGATTGTTTAAATTATAACTATATTTTCTAAGGATGTAATTATTTTGCATTATTTGCATAATACAAAACTTTGAAAACAAAAGCTTTTTTTTTTTTTTTTTTGGGCAGCACTTGCAGCATATGCAGGTTCCCAGGCTAGGGATGGAATTGGAGCTACAGCCGCTGATCTACACCACAGCCACAGCAACATGGGATCGGAGCCGAATCTGTGACCTCCACCATAGCGCATGGCAACGCCAGTTCCCCAACCCACCAAGTGAGGCCTGGGATCAAACACGCATCCTCATGGATCCTAGTCAGATTTAACCCCTGAGCCATGAAGGAAAGTCCTAAAAGCAAAAGATTTTTAAAGAAACATTTAATGAATTTAATGGTAGCCTCTAAGCAGAGGTAGTGGTCCAAATCTCCACCAGACCCTTAAAATAAATATACAATCTAAATAAGCAGAGTGTTTGCTCTAAACAATCTATCTAAAGATCTCTGGGAAGTTCCCTTGTGGCTCAGCAGGTTAAGGATCTGGTGTTGCTGCAGCTGTGACGCAAGCTGCAATGGAGGTGCAGGTTCAGTCCTTAGTCCAGGAACTTCCACATGCCGCAGGCCCTGCCAAAAAAAATAATAATTAAAAAATAAAATAAGTGTTCTCATTGTGGCTCATAGTGACCATGTTGTTTAATCCCTGGCCTCACTCAGTGGTTAAGGATCCAGCATTGCCACAAGCTGTAGTGTTGTTTGCAGATGTGGCTTAGATCTGGTGTTGTTGTGGCTATGGCACAGGCCTGCAGCTGTGGCTCTGATTCGACCCCTAGCCCAGGAATTTCCATACACCATGGGTACGGCAGTAAAAAGACAAAAGGAAAAAAAGAAAGTAAGAATTAAAAAATAAAATAAAGGTGTTCCCGTCATGGCGCAGTGGTTAACGAACCCAACTAAGAACCACGAGGTTGTGGGTTCGATCCCTGGCCTTGCTCAGTGGGTTAAGGATCCGGCATTGCCATGAGCTGTGGTGTAGGTTGCAGAGGAGGCTCAGATCCTGCATGACCCCTAGCCTGGGAACCTCCAATACGCCGCGGATGCAGCCCTAGAAAAGACAAAAATGAACAAATAAATAAGTAAATAAATAAGACAAGACCTCTTTTTTTTTTTTTTTTTTGTCTTTTTCTAGGACCGAACTCTCGGCATATGGAGGTTCCCAGGTTAGGGGTCTAATTGAAGCTGTAGCTGCAGGCCTATGCTAGAGCCACAGCAATGCTGGATCCAAGCTGCGTCTGTGACTTATAACACAGATAATGGCAAGGCCAGATCCTTAACCCACTGAGCAAGGCCAGGGATCCAACCCGCAAACTCGTGGTTCCTAGTCGGATTCGTGAACCACTGAGTCATGACGAGAACTCTTTTTTTCTAATTTTATTTATTTATTTATTTATTTTTTGGACAAGACCTCTTAAGGACTTATTGCTGTACCTCTGCCTCTCTCATAAAATCATTCATTCTTGGAGTTGCCACTGGTGCAGGGGATATAGCAACAAATATGGTCATCTATGGAGTTTCTGTAGTGGCACAGTGGAAACGAATCCGACTAGGAACCATGAGATTGTGGGTTCCATCCCTGGCCTTGCTCAGTGGATTTAAGGATCTGGCCTTGTGGTGAGCTGCCGTGTAGGTCATAGACATGGCTCCGATCTGGCATTGCTGTGGCTGTGGTGCAGCTGTAGCTCTGATTAGACCCCTAGCCTGGGAACCTCCATATGCCGCGGGTGTGGCTCAAGAAAAGGCAAAAAGACAAAAAACAAAAAAAGCATTAGCTATTATTATATTTATGGTATTGTTATCTAGGAGCTCCTAAAGAAGTAAGAAAGGGTGGGAGAGAAGGAAATGATCCTAACAAAATATTTAAGAGCTAAAATGAAAGTGAGCAAAGAACACCAAGGCCCACAGCCGAAGCAGTCGGGTTAAATCTTGTGGTCAGTGGCTCATGGCCAAGACAGCCAGCTATACCATAGTCTTAGGCTCTGGAATTGGGCCCTGGTTTTCAGGAGGCAGAGCCCAGGCCTTGGATCATTCAGTTCCCTCTTTTCTTATAAAATTTGGGCCTGGCGGCCCGGGGCCGAAAAGAGGCCCGGAAGTCCTTCTCCACTCTCCACCGAGAGCCGATACAGCTTTCGCCTAACGGGTTAAGAGATGACTGGAGGCAGCGCTCCGGGAACTACGCTTCCCAGCATGCAACGGGCCAATAGAGGCCTTCCGGTCTCGTCTGGCCTCCTCGCAGGTTTCGCTGGGAGTTTGTATTGACCTCTACACCCCTCTCATTCGAAGGGGCTCTTGTCCCCTGTAGGCCCCTCCCCTTTCTGAGGAAGGGGGGGGTGACCTCGCAGAGTCCCGCGAGCTGTTCCCTTCTTCCCTTCTCATTGGCTCAGCCTGGCTGCCATTCCTAAGCGAGGAAGAGAAGTTGATTACTGATTGGCGGATTCCGTTTGGCGCCAACTTGGACAGGGGGGCGGGGCGGCAGCAGGCCCCTGTGAGCAGCTATTACCGCGAAAAGCCACCTCGGCAGCGACAGCTTGGGAGATAGGTGAAAGCCAGCTTGGTTCTCTGCGTCCTCGGACTGGGCAAGAGAGTGAGAAAAAAGCGAAGAGCTTGTGAGCCCGGGCCGTTGCCTCGCAGCTCTGGCCGCTCTCCCTCCCCGACCCCCCACCCCGTTCGTTTGGATTTAATCTTCAGGTTGCCGGCGCCCGCCCGCCCTCCCGCCGGCCTCGCGGAGTGAGGGGAAACACCCGTGCCAGAAGCTGGCGCCTGCAGAGTCCGAACACCCGCCCGTCCGCGCAGCTTGCCCGAGACAGTCGCGTCCCTGAAACTCGGGGTCGTGTTTGTGTTTGACCCGCGGGCGCTGACGGCGAGGCGCGCGGCCGAGGCCAGTGCCGGCGGGGCGGGGAGGGCGCGGCGGAGGAAGAGGGAGCGGGATCCCTGGGAGGCCGGGCGCCGCCATGGAACTGGGCCCCGAGCCCCCGCACCGCCGCCGCCTGCTCTTTGCCTGCAGCCCCCCTCCCGTGCCGCAACCTGTCGTGAAGGCGCTGTTCGGTACGCCAGCCGCCGGGGGCCTGTCGCCTGTCACCAACCTGACGGTCACCATGGATCAGCTGCAGGGACTGGGCAGGTGAGAAGGGACCGGCGAGCGGTGCCGCAGGCCGCTGGCCTCCCAGATGGCTCTCGGGAGAACGGACCCGGAGAAGAGCGAGACTTGGTCCCTTAGGGGGCGGCCCCGCCGGCGGGGCCCGCCATGTGCACCCTCCCCCCAGCCCCCAGACCGAATGTTGAGCGGGAGAGTCTGTTCGGACCTCTCCAGGGCCGCCCTCAGCCCCGAGCCAGGCCCGGTAGCGGGTGGGGACTGCTATGGTTTCCCACCTTCGCCATCCCTTTCATTTTCCCTGTCCCCTTCTTCTGTTCCTATCCCAGGAACTTTTTTGAAATCTACCTCCACGGAGGGAAAGCAAGTCCTCCTCACTTCCACCCTATGCTGAACCATCTCTCAGGACCTTAGTTGCCTGTGAGCTTTGTTTCCTTCTCAACAAAGCGACATTTGCTGAGAAGGAAACGTCTCTTTGCCCCGGTTTCTTTCCTGGTGTTTGCAAAATTATCTCAGTCCCTCGCCCCATGCTCATTTCCTATGTGCATCCTATGTTTTCCTACGGCCAGATCTTTTTACTCGATTTTCCACACTCAGAAGCTCCCTGAATTTTCTTAATTGCAAAAAATGCATCGCATCGTTTTTCTGGTGAAGCTGCTTTCTCTTCAATCTTAGATATCCCATTTTCTAAATAAGCACGTCTTCCATCCTCTGAAAAGCAGGAACTTGTCCTACTCATTCCTGCTTCTAGCTGGGTACCTAGAACACATGCTCTCCTTCCGGGAAGTACTCCAGTAATTGATCATAGTCATCCTGTGCCAGGCCATGCCAACCCACTTATTTCTCATTTCCTTTTATGCTTAAGTCCTGAGTGGCCAAGTGTTCTGTGATGTGGCCTAGAAGTAATGATGGTTGGTGGCAGCATGGCTACTTGCTAACCTCATGGCCTTCCTCCTGTTTTAACCTTAATTATGTCCTAGAGCTATAGACAGTTATTTCTCTTGTTTTCAGTGAGTATGAACAAACACTGGAGGTGAGGAACAGCAGTCTGCAGAGAATGGGCTCCTCCGAATCAACTGATTCAGGTATTGGTTTAAGACATTTGTCATGTGTCTGCTGGGTGCGGAGCAATACCTAGAATTTGCTGAAATGTGCTTTCACCTAGAAACTTAGTTTGGTGAGTAGTTGAGATAGTAAACAGAAGCATGACTTTGAGTGACAGATACCCTTAAGATACAAAGGAGGCCCTGTGGTACTTTATGTCAAGTGGTCCCAAGGAAGTGTGTGCTTGGTCTTTTTTTTTTTTTTTTTTGTCTTTTTGCCTTTTCTAGGGCCACTCCTGCGGCATATGGAGGTTCCCAGGCTAGGGGTCTAATCGGAGCTGTAGCTGCAGGCCTATGCCATGGCCACAGCAACTCAGGATCTGAGCTGTGTCTGCGACCTACACCACAGTTCACAGCCACGCCAATTCTTAACCCACTGAGCAAGGCCAGGAATCAAACCCACAACCTCATGGTTCCTAGTCGGGTTCGTTAACCACTGTGCCACAACGTGAACTCGTGTGCTTGGTCCTGAGGGTGAGTAGTAGAGTAAAATTTAAACCACTATGAGTGGCATTCAGAAATTTTACTGGTTAAATGCTGGGTCAAATTATTGGCAGTATAATGAAATTATTTCAGTGACCCTGGAGAAAATGTGCCAGAGCATTTTATTCTAACCCATAAGTTCATGCTTTATTTATTTGCATAGATGCTTTAGGTTAGGGAACTACAAGTGAAAAGTCTTAAGATGTAGGCTCCTTAAGAACCACAGATAACGATTCTTATTTATGTCATTGTGGCAAGGGAGAATGTCAGTCAGGAGTAGCAACAAGTTACTTACTGTGTGGGTATCTAGGCATCATGGAGGAAAGGTTGTGGGCTAGGCAACCTTAAGGAGTCTGGACCATGCTGAGCAATGTTTCCTATTGTGCTACCTTGCACTTGACTTGACTTGGTGTTATTCTGTTGAAGGCAATACTTGCCTTGCTTGTCGGATGACAACTGTATTTCCCAAACCCCTGATAAGATACTTGAAATCAAAACTATTCAGAAAATGGGTACTTAATTCTTTCCATGGTTGGAACTCACAGAAAGTTAGCTTGGGTCATCCCTATCTGAATAACCAAGCAGTCGTGAAGTTTGGCCTAAGAAGTTTTAAATTTTTTTGCCCATGCTTGCAGCATGTGGAAGTTCCCAGGCCACTGTCTGGTGTACAGCAGAGTGATTCAGTTATATGCATATATATTCTTTTTCATATTCTCTTCCCTTATAAGTTATTACAAGATATTGAATATAGCTTCCCATGCTATATAGTAGGACCTTGTTAATATCTATTGTATATGTGTAGTGTGTATATGCTAATCCCAACCTCCTAATTTATGCCTTTCTCCTCCCCCTTTCCCCTTTGGTAACCGTAAATTTGTTCCCTTTTTTTTTTTTTTTTTTTTTTTTTGGTCTTTTTGCCTTTTCTAGGGCCACACCTGCAGCATATGGAGGTTCCCAGGCTAGGGGTCTAATTGGAGCTGTAGCTGCTGGCCTAAACCACAGCCTTAGCAACTCAAGATCTGAGCCTCATCTGCTTGTAAATAAGTCATGGGGTTTGGTTTAATTCACTCTCCTCGAATCCTATTTTCTGTGATAATATTTGCAAGTAGGAAAGGATGAATTGATGTGCAAATTGGGGATTTAATACCCCTATGAATTGGGGATCCTAGAGCCTCAACGTCAATTCTGCCGAAAATCTAAGCCATGAGTCTTTATTGACTGCCTTAAAGAAACAGTACTAGTACTATTATTTTTAACTTCCCACAGGCTTCTGTCTGGATTCTCCTGGGCCCTTGGACAGTAAAGAAAAGTATGTATTCACTGCTTTTAAATGTCTGTGCTTAGAAGAAACCTAATTTTTTTTTTCCTGTCTGCTACATGCAGTGACTTGATGTGGGATTCAGTTCCCAGACCAGGGATAGAACCCAGGCTGCAGTGGTGAAAGTCCTAACCTAGGCCACTAGGAACTTCCAAAACTGAATATTTTTTAATGAAATTCCTCATGCTCTGGACTGGAGCTCTGGATTTAGCTACCCCTAGTAAGATTCCTGTATCCTATAAATAGTCTTGTTATCTTTTGAAAATGAGTAGTTTGTATCAGCAGTTTTCAGAACTTTCCTTCCTTTATTTTGGCTGTAATTTTGGTGTTCTGATCCAGTCTCACCCTAACCTTTGTTCTGCCTTCTGATATCATAGTCTTAAGCATGTGTATTTTTTTTTAAGAAAAGTCCAGTGGTAGGGATGCTTGTGAGAGCAGGACAGCTTCAGAAATCTGTTCTTCCATCTTGCCTAAAATGGGAATATGTTTGACTCTTCCCCTACCCCACCAAACTGTAGGTTAGACACTGTGCATCTGCTAATGTGAATATTTCTTTACTTTATTCTCATTATTTACTTTTTGAACTCATTGCAGCCGTGAAAATCCCATGAGGAGAATAAATTCCCTACCTGTAAGTTCTCTTGTTTATTTTGAGCTGATACTTATTCTCTGCCCCTTAGCTACCAGTGTGACCTTGAAAGCAGACCTTAATTTAGACCCAAAGCCTGCTTTTCCTTACTTAGTCTCACTAGCATTCAAAACACTACCTAAAGCCACTTCAGTATTGGCTACTTCTTGGGCTTTTTCCTCCATTTCTAACTATTCAGCTTTATCAAGCCAAGAAGGCTTATTTTTATGCAAATGGTGTTTGATACCTGAGTCCCTCCTAAAAGGGCTGTAGACCTTGTGAAGTTGGTGTAAAGCCATGTTAGTGAGACCCTCTATCCTGTGTTCTCACAAGGTGGAGCCCTAGCCGCATTTACTGGTTACTTAGTACAGTGTGTGAGGAGCTAAGCCTCCCTATCCCACCACTAGCATTTTTTTTCTTTTAGAATTGAATTTCCATTGAGTTTTCATTTATGTACCCTAATTCCTTTTTCCACTTTGATAGCAGAAGCTCTTGGGGTGTAGTCCAGCTCTGAAGAGGAGCCATTCTGATTCTCTTGACCATGATGTCTTTCAGCTGATTGACCAGGACGAAAACAAGGAAAACGTGAGTGTGGCATTAACGTACTAACCTAGGGCAGAGGTCAAACCCACTTGTGTCCAGTTATGGAGAAGTAGCTGGGCTGCTTCCTGGGAGACGAAACCATCACCGAAGTCATGATAGTCTTTGGAGTCCGAGAAACCGGATTGGAATCCTACTGATTGCTATCTGTGATCTTGACTATTTTTAGGCTTTATTTCTTTGTGAAATAGGAGTAGCAGTTAGTCCCTTGTAGTGCTGTTGTGGGAATTACTAAGATAATGCCGATAAAGCATCTCAAATGGTTCCTGGCAGGTAAGAGTTGAACACTTTGTCTGGAAGGGTCTGGCCAGGTCTTTTTTGTGCTGACCCTAGGATGAGTTGGAAGTTTAGGAAAAGGCCTTTTTTTAAATTTTATGATAAGTTTTTTAAAAATAAATAAAATAAAATTTTATGGCTGCACAATGGATTATGGAAGTTCCTGAGCCATAGCTATAGCCTATGCCACAGCTGTGGCAATGGCAGATCTTTTAACCTGCCAGGTCAGGGATTGAACCCACACCTCCACAGTGACCCAAGTCACTGCAGTCAGATTCTTACCCACTGCACCATAGCAGGAACTCCAGGAAAAGGCTTCTTGAAAGAACAGAACCAATAAGTCCCAGGGAATCTCAGAGTAACTGAAATGGCAGCTTAGAGGGTGCATCCAAAAGTCCAAAAACAATGGAGTTCCCGTCGTGGCACAGTGGTTAACAAATCTGACTAGGAACGATGAGGTTACGGGTTTGATCCCTGGCCTCGTTCATTGGGTTAAGGATCCGGCTTTGCCGTGAGCTGTGGTGTAGGTTGCAGACAAGGCTCAGATCCCGAGTTGCTGTGGCTCTGGCATAGGCCTGTGACTACAGCTCCAATTAGACCCCCAGCCTGGGAACTTCCATATGCCGTGGGTGCAGCCCTAGAAAAGACCAAAAAAAAAAAAAAAAAAAAAAGTCCAAAAACAAGACAAAGACAAATATCATATGATATCACATATATGTGGAATCTAATAAAAATGATACAGAATAACTTATAAAACAAACTCAGATTTCAAAATCAAACTTATGGTAACCATAGAAGAAACTACTGGGAGGGAATATATTAGGAGGATGGGAATAACATATACATACTACTGCATATGAAATAGGTAATTAACAAGGACCTACTGTATAGCATGGGAAGATCTACTCAATAATCTGTTATAACCTATATGGGAAAAAAGAAAGGATGTATATATGTATAACTTACTCATTTTTTGCTATACCCCTGAGGCTAATACCACATTGTAAGTCAACTATATATACTCCAATAAAACAAAATTTTTTAAAAAGTCCAGGAACACCCTGGTGGGGTGCCTTACATAGGGTAGACACCAAGACTTCAGTGAATCAGCTGTTTCCAGTCTTCTTTCTCACTGTATTTCTGTATCTGTTTTCTCTCCTTCCTCATCTGCTGCTAAAATGCCACATTTTATACTCCTTATAAACATCTGAACTTACTACTTCTGGAACCTACGGCCTCCATGAACTCTCCTAATGATTTCTTTAGCAATTTGTAAGATGTCTTGAGAGAGAATACAGAAATGAGTTTGTTCTGCCTTGAATGCTGGGAACACTGTCAGCCTCCTTGTAGGGCTTTTTATGGAACAGGTCAAAGCTATTGTACTGATGTCTGGTTCTCCCTGCAAGCTTGGCTTCTGGACTTGCCTGATTGGAGCTTCATTCATTCTAGAGGGGAAACAGCGTAAGTTAGAGAGCTCTTGCTCTGGAGTTGTCCAGTCTGGCTATGAAGCCAAATCTTTGACACATCACTTAATCTGTAAGGCCTAGTTTTCTCATCTGTAAAATGAAAATAATTGGGTTGTGGTTGATAGGTAAATGAGCTAATGCACGAAAGTACTTAGCACTCTGTTGACATGTAAATACTCTGTGATATTAGCTATGCTTAGCAACA
This sequence comes from Sus scrofa, assembly GCF_054392235.1. NCBI lineage: Eukaryota > Metazoa > Chordata > Mammalia > Artiodactyla > Suidae > Sus > Sus scrofa. The sequence goes on along the minus strand of NC_139395.1, from coordinate 45,636,799 downwards.
AGTTCTTTTCTTGGTCTTTTTGTCACTTTAGGGCTAGCACCAGTGGCATATGGAGGTTCCCAGGCTAGGGGAATTGGAGCTCAAGCTGCCAGTCTACACCAGAGCCACAGCAATGCGGGATCCTAGCCGTGTCTGTGACCTATACCACAGTTCATGTCAGTGCTGCATCCTTAATCCACTGAACAAGGCCAAGAATCGAACATGCATCCTCATGGATGCTAGTTGGGTTTGCTAACCACTGAGCCTCAGCGGGAACTCCCTAATTTATTTTTAATTGAAATACAGTTGTTGCTTTAGTTTTTGTTTTGTTCTTGTTTTTAATTTTGATTTAGGTGATTTGTTTAGTTTTGTCTTTTGGGGCTGCACCTGTGACATACGGAGGTTCCCAGGCTAGGGGTCTAATTGGAGCTGTTGCTGCTTGCCTACGCCAGAGCCATGGCAACGCCAGATCCTTAACCCACTAAGTGAAGCCAGGGATCAAACCTGGTACCTTATGGTTCCTAGTCAGATTCATTTCCACTGCGCCACAACAAGAATTCCAATTTTGATTTAGTTTTTGACTACTGGTAATTTGTGTACCTAGCAAGATGTCTTGAGGAAGAATACAGAAATGAGTTTCTCCTGCCTTGAGTTCTGAGAACACTGTCAGCCTCCATGTAGGGGCTGACTACAAATATTCATGTGTTTTTAGGAAGTAAAGCGTAAGAGAGAAAAAGTATTGTATTACAAGTTAGCTTTTGAAGTTCCCCTGTGGTGCAGCAGGTTAAGGATCCAGCATTTGTCACTGCAGTGGTTTGGGTGGCTGCTATGGTGTAGGTTTAATCCTGGGTCCAGGAATTTCCACATGCTGCAGGCATGGCACCTCCCAAAATTTGTATTTTTAAATAAATAAATTAGGAGGGCAGAGCTTCCTTGCCTGCCTGCTTGCATCTCTCACAAGTGTCCTATGTTAATAAATCTATTTCTTGCCTATCAAAATAAATAAATAAATTAGAAATTAGCTTTTGATCATCCTTGAAATTCTTAGTTACACAGATCCAGCATTAGAATTAGGTCAGAAGAGGCAGTTATGAAGGTGATTGGTACCCACTCCCTTGTCTGTCTCCCCCTCAAGCTATAGCTGAGATCCCAGAGTTGGTTTTCATAGACAGTGGATGAAGTCTCGACTCTGCTGTCTTGCAGGAAGCTTTTGAGTTTAAGAAGCCAATAAGACCTGCATCTCGTGGCTGCCTGCACACTCATGGACTGGAAGAGGGTAAAGATCTCTTCACACAGAGGCAGAACTCTGCCCCAGCTCGGATGGTATGTGCCATGGCTTTCTTAGGGAGAGGATTAAAGCACTCTCTGGAGTTAAATCTGGAGTTGAGGACACTGTGGCAGCTCTTGCTGTCTTTACCTTGACTTTGTTTTTTGAAATTCGATTCATATTTTTAGTCAAGAGCAGATGGACAAAAGCAGAGTGAGAGGTGGTATGTTTGAAATATTGGACTTGAGCAGGGAATATTTGACCTTGTCAATTTTGGAAAAATAATCTGCATGTCATGACATGCAATGTCATGTATGGTGGCATTTTGTATGTCTTTTACAGTGTATCCTGAGTGCTGAGAAGTACTTCCCAGAGTGATTTTGTTTGGAGTGAGCATGAGTTCTTCCCAAACTTGGTTTATTAAGAAGTATTGGAGTTCCCATTGTGACTCAGAGGTTAATGAATCCAACTAGGAACCATGAGGTTGTGGCTTTGATCCCTGACCTTGCTCAGTGGGTTAAGGATCTGTCCTTGCTGTGAGCTGTGGTGTAGGTTGCAGACACAGCTTGGATCTCGTGTGGCTGTGGCCCTGGTGTAGGCTGGTGGCTACAGCTCCGATTAGACCCCTAGCCTGGAAACCTCCATATGCCGTGGTAGCAGCCCTAGAAATGGCAAAAAGATTAAAAAAAAGAACTATTACAGAATACAATAAACCCATTGCCTATAAGGCTACTTGAAAGTATGTGGAGCCACATGCCCCAGGGTAATTTCTTTGCCAGAGAACGTCACTACCTCCAGAGTTTCCTCCTGGTCATCTGGTAGATAGTTATGCACTAGAGAGGGCCAACTTGAGCAAAATGACTACATTCGGTTTCCAAGTTTTCCTGGGAACTGGTGTCTGAAAAATGCAGCTTTCTGAATTTCCCTAGAGCACAGCAGGTTAAGAATGCATTGTTGTCACTGCAGTGGCTCAGGTCTCTGCCGTGGTGTGGCTTTGATCCCTGGTCCAGGAACCTCCACATGCCATGAGGGAGGTTTTATCCCCAGCCCTAAACAGTATGTTCAAGTATCTGGTGTTGCTGCAGCTGTGGCGTTAAGTTGCAACTGCGGCTCAGATCTCATCTCTGGCCAGGGAACTCCATATGCTGAGGGGTGGCCAAAAATTTTAAAGAGAGAATGAAACACCTTTGCAGTCTGACTTATGGTCTGAGGTTTAGCTTCAGCCAGTATCTCTGTTTGAGATGTACTGTATGAACCAATATATGTTCTGTCTAGCATTCGCACAAAGCACTTTAATGTTTTCTTGTCTTTAATCTTCATGAGCTTATGTAGTAGCTGGAATTACTCCACTTTACAAATTAGGAAAGTGTGTCCAGGGAGATTGAGTGACTTGCCAAAGGGTATGAATATAGAGAAGACCAGAGCTAAACAATCTGATTCAGAAATACATGTATTCTCAAGTACAAGTACATGAGAGCTGTGTATCTAAAACCAAATGCCTCTAGTGTGCACTTGAAGATCACAGCCCCCAGGGTTTCCCGTGATCACTTGGCCATCCATAATTTAGGTGCTGAGGATACAAACTGAAAGAAAGCCAGTGCTAATCTCAGTGGTTTGGCTTTTGATCATGTCAGAGGGTATTTCTTTTGTATCCTTGCTTTTAGTCTCTAGGTACCATCTGTCTTTCCTCTTGATGGCTTCTTGGTGTAGGAATCATGGTAGGTCCTATCCAGAGATTTGTCTGTCATTTTCTTTCTTTCTTTCTTTCTTTTTTTTTTCATCTTTTATCTTTTTAGGGCCACACCGGCAGCATATGGAGGTTCCCAGGCTAGGGGTCTAATCAGAGCTGTAGCCGCCAGCCTACTCCACAGCCACAGCCACTCAGGAGCCAAGCCAGGTCTGCAACCTACACCACAGCTCATGGCAACACCGGATCCTTAACCCACTGAGCGAGGCCAGGGGTCGAACCTGCAACTTCATGGTTCCTAGTTGGATTCATTAATCCCTGAGCCACGACGGGAACTCCTGTCATTTTCTATGGCACATCAGCACCTGGGGATTCCCAGAACCTGGGTTACAAAAATTGGTATCATACTATAATGTGAGCCTTTAGTGGGTGCTACCCTATGATACAAATTACCTGCTCCTAGGCTCTGCTGGCTGAACAACTGCCAATATGCCCATGACTTGCTCAAGTGCACTAGTGGAGGATCAGAGACAGCCCAGAACTTGTTTTATACAGTGTGGCGCAGCTAGTAAGGCCAGAGTAGGTCAGCTGCACAGAGGACCCTAGGTGAGGTATCTTCCTAGAAAGCCAGAGGGCCACTTGAGGATTAATGCATTCATACTTCAGAAATATTGGAACCTTTTTTTAAGTTTTAAAATTTTTATTGAAAAACAATTTACCATGACATTCCTATACCACAAACATAACTCAGGACTCTAAATAACCAACAGAAGTATACAAAGCCTATCCTTAAAATATCTTTGGAGCTCTTAAACATATAGGCCCACGAGGATAGAGTTGAGTAACTTAAAAATGTTAGTCCTTGGTCACACAGACTATATGGTAATTAATAAAGAGGTGCCTTTTAGCATTAGACTGCTAACTGGGAGGGGGAGGTAAAGGTGGGCCAGTGTACTCTTTTCAAAATGAAAAAGAATTTAATTTGAGGATTAAACCCAGGTTTCAAAATCACATAGCTATCTATAATCTTAGGGTCTGGATTTGCTTCATCTCTTTAGGTAACTCCCCTAGTCAGTCCCCCTCCCCAGGGACTTAAAAACACTGGCACAAGACAGTAAATACCAGATTTAAATGAGGTTGTATTTGGGAGGTTAAAAAAGTGTTTAAAATCAAATTTATCTGAAATTTCCAATTACATTTTCTGTATTCAAATGTGGTGGACGGATTCGATTTTTCCCCCTCCCACCCCAATGTGCCAAACCAAAATTTGGCACACATTCATTCATCCACAGACTACTCCAAGCATCAGCCAGGAGCAACATTTCTAACAGTCAAATCATGAACCCCTGAAAATAGGGGGGAAAACCCTGATTCTTAACAATAGAGGCACCAAATAGGCCACTATAATAAGAATTGAGGTAACAGTAAAAGACCTTTTTTGTTTCACAGACTGCTACATGTCACAACTTCTCAAATTGGCATTTTCTCTCAATATTAAATAACCTGACTGGGAGTTCCCGTCGTGGCGCAGTGGTTAACGAATCCGACTAGGAACCATGAGGTTGTGGGTTCGGTCCCTGCCCTTGCTCAGTGGGTTAACGATCCGGCGTTGCCATGAGCTGTGGTGTAGGTTGCAGACGCGGCTCAGATCCCGCGTTGCTGTGGCTCTGGCATAGGCCGGTGGCTACAGCTCCGATTCAACCCCTAGCCTGGGAACCTCCATATGCCGCGGGAACGGCCCAAGAACCAAGAAATAGCAACAACAACAACAAAAAAGACAAAAGACAAAAATAAATAAATAAATAAATACTCTAAAAGAAAAATAAAATAAATAAATAAATAAATAAATAACCTGACTGGCTTAAAAAAAAGAAATAACTCAATAAACACAAGTTAGTGAAACAGATATATCATTAGGGGAATCTTCCATTTGACTCTTGAATTTCAAGTAAAATGACATCGTTGCACAATTATTTACCATAAACATGAAGGATTTCTAAGAAGATGTGCTTATTTTTGGGAATTCATTTTTTCATTAGTCCCCATAAACTACAGTAACCTAAAATTTTGACCTAGACATGAGCTGTTTAATGACTCTTAGCCAGTAGCACGTGCTAGTTGTGTTGATTATTAAGGTAACATTTAAAATGAAGGGGCTGGAGTTCCCGTCGTGGCGCAGTGGTTAACAAATCCGACTAGGAACCATGAGGTTGCGGGTTCGGTCCCTGCCCTTGCTCAGTGGGTTAACGATCCAGTGTTGCCGTGAGCTGTGGTGTAGGTTGCAGACGCATCTCGGATCCCGAGTTGCTGTGGCTCTGGCGTAGGCCGGTGGCTACAGCTCCGATTCAACCCCTAGCCTGGGAATCTCCATATGCCGTGGGAGCGGCCCAAGAAATAGCAACAACAACAACAACAAAAAGACAAAAAATAAATAAATAAATAAAATAAAATGAAGGGGCTGGCTGCAGCAGGTATTTATAGACTTGCTTATGCCATCTTGCATTGCCATCTGTGTACCTTGACTAAAGATATGCCACTAATTGCCAGATTTCCCTAGTTTGGTGTCTATAACATGAATATAATTTTTGCATTGTAAGGTTTTTTTGAGTTTTTTTTTTTTTTTTTTTTTTTTTTTTTTTTGCCTTTTCTAGGGCCGCTCCCGCGAGGCACGGAGGCTCCCAGGCTAGGGGTCTAATTGGAGCTGTAGCCACTGGCCTACGCCAAGGCCACAGCAACTCGGGATCCAAGCCATGTCTGCAACCTGTACCACAGCTCATGGCAACGCCGGATCCTTAACCCACTGAGCAAGGCCAGGGAGCGAACCCACAACCTCATCGTTCCTAGTGAGATTCATTAACCACTGAGCCATGACGGGAACTCCCTGCAATGTCAGTTTTTGTGATACATCTAAATGAAATCATCCTACTTAAGGATTTTGTTTGTGAAACTTACATTGGGACCACCTGTTGCTGTGGGAGAAAAAAAAAATCTTTGAACTTTTTTCCTGCCTTTAGAAAGTAAAAATAGCATTGCCTAATGAGACATATTCTACTTTTACTCTCTAGGGAGAGCATAGTGGGAAGAAAAACTTGGACTTTGTAGTCAAACAAATGAGCTCTGTGATCTTGGAGATCTCTTTTTTTTTTTTTGGCTTTTTAGGTCCGCACCCACAGCATATGGAGGTTCCCAGGCTAGGGGTTGAATCGAAGCTACACCTGCCAGCCACAGCCACAGCAATGCAGCATCGAAGATGTCTCTTCGACCTATACCACAGCTCACAGCAATGCCAAATTCTTAACCCACTGAGCGACGCCAGGAGTCGAACCTGCAACCTCATGGTTCCTAGCCAGATTAGTTTCCTCAGTGCCACAACTGGAACTCCTTTGGTAACCTTTCTTAAGCATGGATTGCCTGATTTGTTAAATAAAAAGGAAAGAATTAACTACCCTTAGTCTGTTGTGAGGCTTAAATTGGATTATACTATAAGGATTATATCATAGTGTGTGGCACGATAATTCCTCAGTAAAAACAGAGCAGCTGTCATTTAAATTCCAGGGCCAAAGAACTAGGATGAACTTTCTAGAACCAAGTCTCCCTTTATCTCCTTCTGTCAGAACTGGTGTTACAGAAGCATTCTCCGGTCCATTTTATTGTCTCCACAGAGTCTTGGTATCATCACCGTTCTTCATTTCAAATTATCACAACCCTCATATTGATCCATGTTCACTAGTTATAATCCTCAGACAAAACCAACCTTGCCCTTCATGAGAGGTAGCCCCAGATTCCACTGTAAGATGAATTGCTTCTGAGAAGAATTTTATGAAGAGGGCTACTTAGCCTAACTGAACTGGGTGGACATCAAATCACTTACAATCTTAGGTTTCTTTCTTTTTTGTTTTAAAGTTGCTAAAACTTACTACAACAAATATAGTATGTTTTCCTCTTAAAAACTAGTGACCTATCCAAGGAAATCAGAGTTGACCATTTATTAACAAGCCATGAATTCTGCTTTGTAGCTTTCCTCAAATGAAAGAGATGGCGGTGAACCAGGGAATTTCATTCCTTTTTTTATGCCCCAGTCACCTGTGACTGCCACTTTGTCTGATGAGGATGATGGCTTCATGGATCTTCTGGATGGAGAGAATCTGAAGGTAATCTGTGTGTGTGTCTTCCTATGCATTTTATTAACTATGTCCTGGAGAGAAGTCATCTGAAAAAGAACAGTGGTTCCCCAGGACTTGAGTTGGCTGATAATTTTGTTCATTTGGTGGGAATTTATTGAGACTTTGCTTCTTGTCTGATTAAATCTTACGGAGGACTTCAAAAGAAGACACCCATGTGATCCTTTTTACCTTGAAGGAGCTGCTAATCATGCAAGAGACATGAAAGAACAGTGGGAGAATAGCTGCCACAGGGTATAAGCTGAGGAGACAGGTTGCCTCCTTACTCCCCTCAGGGGCATGCCTTAGCTCTGTTCAGATATCATCGGAACTGTTAAGTGTTACTCTCTTCTGACCTTAAAATGCTGGGCAGAGGGGAAGAGGGTGAACACTAGATGCTCCCTATCCAGGCTTTAATGGTATTCCTCAGGCAGAATTCTAAAGTAAACTAATGTTGGTCTCTACTGGACCTTTGTGACACAGTTTTTCTTTGTTTAGAATGATGAAGAAACCCCATCCTGCATGGCGAGCCTCTGGACAGCCCCCCTTGTCATGAGAAGAACTACAAACCTGGTAGGTTCTGGTGTGTCATAGGGAGCCATAGGAATCAAAATTGTTTCATTTGAGAGTCTGTCTTTGGGTCTATGGCCTCTCCCTTGACTGGTGTTTTCAGGTGTTAATGCACACTGTTTTTTCAAGGTTTTTGGTGTTCATTGGTACATGTGGAAGTCTGGGTAATGTACATGGATGCAGCTCTTGTTTTTATGATTTCTAGCTCATCCCAGTGATTCTTGGTCAGTTAATGTCTTTTCTATACAACTGTGATGTTTCCATTAACTTCTGGTTAAGATTACCAGGTAATATCTGGGAAATACCTGCCAAATTGAACTTAAGAGGCTCATTTATTCTCTTAAACTCTGTCAGCTGTGTCATTTTAGATCTTAATTGACAGTTTACTAGTGAGCAGTTTGTAGCTAACAAGGAATTTGATCTGAGGCAGCAGAAAGAGACAGACTTTTGTTGCAGGCACTATCCATACCCACTCAGCCCCCGCCACCATGGCCCTGCAGCAGACAGCACCACCCTCCTTAGGAGTATTGACTGCAAAACTCTGGCCCAGAGCAGAAAAGGGCGATGCCAGCCCTGGCCTGTTCTGATTAGGAAGGAGAGAACACTCTGGACTGCCATATTTTTTTACTTTGCACTGCTCAGAGAATGGGGAGTGGCTGGAGCACATTCAGAGAACACTCAGTAGAATGAGGAGACTCAGACTGTGATAGCTATTATGGACAGAAAGGGTTCTTTTGAAGAGGAATTAATTAGTCGTAAATGAAGAAAAAAGAACAACCAGGTTTGGATTAAAGAACTTTAGCAGAGCTATGTGGTGGCCACTGTAGGAGCAGGCTAGGTTCCTGCAGCTGTTCCTTTTTGAGCCAATAAGATACGGCAAGAAAAGAAAGGCTGGGTGGTCTTCCAGTAAGGGAGGTTGTGAAAGTTAAACCAGTTAGGGGTTTGAGATTCCACACAGTGACAGCTATTGAGGGTTCCTGACATTCCCACCTGTGGATGCAGGTATGGATGGCCTGGGGCTGTGGCCCTGAATGAGGCAGAGTTAATAGGCCAGACCTTGGTTAGCGTCAAGACACACCTCCCAGAATTCCCATTGTGGCTAGCAGAAACAAATCAACTAGTATCCATGAGGATGCCGGTTCCATCCCTGGCCTCGCCCAGTGGGTCAGAGATCCAGCGTTGCTAGCCTGGCAACCTCCATATACCACAGGTGCGGCTCTAAAAAGAAAAAAAGAAAAAAAAAGGGAAAATCCTTGGTCTCTGCACAAGCCAATGAGAAAGTGACATACCCACTGGAGACTATCAGGATCCTTTCAAAAAAGAGGCAACATTGAAAATTTAGGGTCAGCTTGAAAAGGGGTCTGAAAGGACATTCTTCCCAAAAGGAAGGGCTGGACCAGTGCACACTGAGTTGTGAATGGACTGAGATGAGTTTAGAGAGCTGAAGTCAGACTGTCTCTTCCACTAGTCAGGTTGGCTGCCCTCACACTCTGAGAAATTAGTCTTTAAAAGGCCAAGTGGGGTTTCCCTGGTGGCCTAGCAGTTAAGGATTCTTTGTTGCCACTGCTGTGGCTTGTGTTCAGTCCCTGGGCCAGAAATTTCCACATGTCGCAGGTGCAGCCAAAACAAAACTAAAAAAAATTACTGTGGTACATCTTGTATTTCCTTTGGCTTTGTAAATCTTTTATTGATTGACTGATTGTTTGATTGTGGGTTTTTTTTTTTTTTAAGGACCGTACCCACGCATGTGGCGATTCCCAGGCTGGGGTCGAATCGGAGCTGTGTCTGCTGGCCTACACCGGAGCCACAACAATGCCAGATCCTTAACCTACTGAGTGAGGCCAGGGATCAAACCCGAAATTTCATGGTTCCTAGTTGGATTCATTTCTGCTGCACCACAATGGGAACTCTGAGAAGGACTTTTGAACACAGTTTTGGAGGCACTCCTGCCCACTGTAAACTTAAGACTTTTTTTGTCACTTTAACTGGCTCTAATTTATAGTATAATCCAGCTACCTCACACCTTTTCTGGATTTAGGTAGAGTGTTAAACTATCAAGCTGCTCTAGCAAGGTGCAAGTAATAAACTAGAGGGGAAGAAGAAGCCAAAAATGTGTTCCTGGCTAAAAGGTAACAGTTGTTTGACTCTTAGGACCTCGTGCAGACATTAAGTCTTTTGAGGGTATGGATAGTCTTTCTCATTTCCATAGGATGTCAGATTTAGAACATGTTCATCGAGCACCAGTGGACAGTGTCTGTTTCCTAATTTGGGATGGATTAATCTAAAGCATCCCTGGAAGCCTTTGGTCTATTTTCTACCATTCAAGAGAGTGGATTTTAATGAAAGATGGGTCTCTCTTGTTACACCTAAGGGCAGTCGATGCAAGCTGTTTGACTCCCCGTCCATGTGTAACTCCACCATCCGGTCAATGTTGAAAAGACCAGATCGATCACAGGAGGAGTCCCCATGTGGAAACAGGAAGCGGAGGAAGAGCGTGGCTGGGGCCAGTCCAGAAGAGGCAGCTAGTCCAGAGAAGCCTCAGGAGGTTAGTTCTGCAGATTCCTTTTTGTTCAAAGACTATGATATTATATCTTTCAGTTCTGAAATTCTCATTTGGTTCTTCTTTTTCTTTGCTGAGACTTGATGGTTTTCTCATTTGTTTCAGCCATACTTCTAATTGCCTGTTGAAGCAGTTTTTGATGGTTACTTTAAAAATCCTATCAGAGGGAGTTCTGTTGTATCTCAGTGGTAACAAACCCAACTGGTATCCATGAGGACACAGGTTCCATCCCTGGCCCTGCTCAGTGGGTTAAGGATCTGGTGTTGCCGTGTCTGTGATGTAAGCTGGTAGCTCTGATTCGATTCGAAGAACTTCCATATGCCAAGGGCGTGGCCCTAAAAAGAATAAAATAAAGTCCTGTCAGATAATTCCAGTATCTGTGTATTGGTTGTGAGTTTCCGTTGATTGTCTTTTCTTATTCAAGCTTTAATTTTCCTGGTTCTTGGTATGACAAGTGATTTCTCAAGTCTTATCTGTATACTCTGGGTGTTGAGACTATGTAAAACTTGTTTTAGTAGTCCTCTCGTACTGCGGGGGGGTGGTGGTGGAAGTTTAGGTTCCCCAGCACAACCTCCCTTGGTACACCACTTAGGGTGAGAGCAGGCTTCATGACTGCTGGGCAAGAGTGGGAGTTGATTTTTTTTTGTCTTTTTGCCATTTTCTTGGGCCGCTCCCACGGCATATGGAGTTCCCAGGCTAGGGGTCTAATCGGAGGCGTAGCCACCAGCCTACACCAGAGCCACAGCAACGTGGGATCCAAGCCGCATCTGCGATCTACACCACCGCTCACGGCAACGCCGGATCCTTAACTCACTGAGCAAGGCCAGGGACCGAACCCGCAACCTCAAGGTTCCTAGTCAGTCGGATTCGTTAACCACTGAGCCACGACGGGAACTCCAAGAGTGGGAGTTTTGACTCCCTACTAGGCCTCCATCACCATGCTAGTAGAGATTGGGACCCTTTTTTTTTTTTTGTCTTTTTAGGGCCGCACCACCCACAGCATATGGAGGTTCCCAGGCTAGGGCTCTAATCGGAGCTGTTGCTGCCAGCCTATGCCACAGCCATAGCAATGCCAGATCTGAGCCATGTCTGCGACCTACACCACAGCTCATGGCAATGCTGGAACCTTAACCCACTGAATGAGGCCAGGGATCGAACCTGCAACCTCATGGTTCCTAGACAGATTTGTTTCTGCTCTGGCATGATGGGAACTCCAAGACTGGCACCCTTAATTACAGCCTGGCAAAGGTGGAAGTCTAAGCTCCCCCCTTGTTTATGGGCCGTGGAGTAGGGCTATAAATTTTTTTCATTGGTGTTTATTTTTAATTTTTCTTGTGTCCTAATCTATGTAGATCTATAAATTTTTAGGTTTGTCTCACAACTTTGTAGTGTTTTTCATTGTCAGTTAGCTCTGGGTATTTTAGCTATTTTATTTCCTTATGTGTACATTTTGACCACCTTTATACAGGCCCCCTCCCCTACTGCCTGCCTCTGGTAACTACAAATCTGATCTCTTGTTCTATGAATTTGATATTTGTGTTGGTGGTTGTGGTGGTGATTTGTATTGTGAGAAAGGTTTTTTTATTTTGTTTTTTTCTTTTTCATTTGTACCTGCAGCATATGGAAGTTCCCAGGGCAAGGATCAAATCTGAACTGCAGCTACGACCTATCCACAACTGTGGCAATGTCAGATCCTTAAACCATTGTGCCATGAGGGCGCTCCTGTATTGTATTATTTAAGCTTTTAAGTGATGTCATACAGCATTTGTCCTTTTCTGACTTGTTTCTCTTAGCATAATGCCCTCAAGGTCCATCCATGTTGTTGCAAATGGCAGGATGTCCTTTTTTTTATAGCTGAATGATAATCTATTATGTATGTATCACAACTTCATTATCCATTCATCTGTGGTTGAATACTTAGGTTACTTCCATGTCTTTAGCTCTTACAAAAAAGGTGTTCTAAACATGTGGGAGCAGGTATCTTTTTTAGGACCCCACCCTCGGCATATGGAAGTTTCCAGGCTAGGGGTTGAATCTTTGAGCTACAAGCTGCTGGCCTACATCACAGCTCATGGCAATACCAGATCCTTAACCCACTGAGCTAGGCCAGGGATCGAACACACATCCTCTTGGATACTAGTTGGGTTTGTTACCACTGAGCCACAACAGGAACTCCCAGATGTCTTTTTGACGTATTGTTTTCACTTCCTTTACATATTGCCCCAGAAGTGGAATTGCTGGATCATGTTAGTTCTATTTTTGATTTTTTAAGGAGTGTCCATACTGTTTTCCATAATGGTCACACCACTTGACAATCCCAGCAATATTGTACAAGGGTCCCCTTTTCTTCACATCCTTGTCAACACTTGTTTCTTCTCTTTTTTGATGGTGTTTTTTTGTTTGTTTTTTTTGTTTTGTTTTTTTGGCTGCTCCCGTAGCATGTGGAAGATCCCAGGACAGGGACTGAACATGCATCACAGCAGTAACCAGAGCCACTGCAGTGACAACCCACAGCACATGCTTAATGCATTGCTCCTTGTGAGTGTAATGTGATAGCTCATTGTAGTTGGATTGAATCCGCATCTTCATGGATATTAGTCAGGCTCTTAACCTGCTGAGCCACAACAGGAACTCCCAATCATTTGTCTTAATGAACAGAAGCTTTTCAGTTTGATTTTCTTGCTATACTTTAGGTATCAAATCCAAAAAAATCATTGCAAGACCCATGTCAGGGAACTTTTTTCCTGTGTATTCTCCTAGGAGTTTTTCGGTTTTCAGTCTCCTTTAATCCATTTTGAGTTCCTTTTATGAGTAAGTTAGGGATCTAGTTTCATTCTTTCACATGCGAATATTCCATTTCCCCAGCCCTATTTATTAAAAAGATTTATCTTCTCTTCATAGAGTATCCTTGGCTCCCTTGTCAAATACTAGTTAATGATATTTGTACAATTTTGGGAGGGTAAACATGCACTTTCATTTCTTGTGGAATTGTTGGGTCATAGGCTAAGCATGTTGCTTATTAGCTTTAGTAGACACTGCCATATAGTTTTCCAAAGTGGTTTTCCAGTCAGCCCTCCATATCTGGAGGTTCTAGATCCAGATTCAAACAACTTTGGAACCCAAGGTCATTGAGCACTGACTCTACCACACACTATTTTATGTAAGCATTCTTTTTTTTTTTTTTTTTTTTTTTTTTTTTGCCTTTTCTAGGGCCGCACCCGCACGGCACATGGAAGTTCCCAGGCTAGGAGTCTAATCGGAGATGTAGCCGCCGGCCTACGCCAGAGCCACAGCAACGTGGGATCCAAGCCTCACCTGCGACCCACACCAAAGCTCACGGCAACACTGGATCCTTAACCCACTGAGCAAGGCCAGGGATCCAACCCGAAACCTCATGGTTCCTAGTCGGATTCGTTAAACACTGAGCCATGATGGGAACTCCTATTTTATGTAAGCATTCTTGAGGGTCTTAAAGCCAGTCTTTCATGGATACCAAGGGACACCTGTACTCACAACAGTGTGTGAGAGTTCCAGTTCTTCCCTGTCCTTACCAATATCTGGTGTTGGTCATCCCTTTAATTTTAGCCATTCTGGTGAGTGCCTGGTGTCTGATTTTAATCTGCATTTCCTTGATAGTCATTTTTCTTGGTCCTAGATTTTCCTCTAGGTGTCACTAACCATGTTTCTAGCCCATATTTCTATTAGGTTGCCTCTTACTTCTAGGAATACTTTTTATAATCACAGACGAATCTTTCATTGAAATGAATGTACATCTGCCCACTCTGGCTTACCTGTTCTTGTTCTTTTTTTATTTTTATTTTTTGTCTTTTGTCTTTTTAGGGCCGCATCCGCGGCATATGAAGGTTCCCAGGCTAGGGGTCGAATGGGAACTGTAGCTGCCAGCCCACGCCAGAGCCAGTGCAACACCAGATCAGAATCTCGTCTGCAGCCTACACCACAGCTCACGGCAACACCCGATCCTTAACCCACTGAGCAAGGCCAGGGATCGAACCCGCAACCTCATGGTTCATAGTTGGATAACCACTGTGCCACAACGGGAACTCCATGTTCTTGTTCTTTTGATCAACAGAATTTCTTTTGCCCTTTTTTTTGCCTTTTCTAGGGCCGCTCCTGCAGCATATGGAGGTTCCCAGGCTACGGGTTGAATTGGAGCTGTAGCCACCAGCCTACACCAGAACCACAGCAACTTGGGATCCGAGCCGCCTCTGCAACCTACACCACAGCTCATGGCAATGCCGGATCCGTAACCCACTGAGCAAGGCCAGGGACCGAACCCACAACCTCATGGTTCCTAGTCAGATTCGCTAACCACTGCGCCACGACGGGAACTCCAGAATTTCTTAACTTTTTAACATGTTTCTGTTTATCAAGCACTTTTTGTGCACCAGGTAAGAAATCCTTACCTTGCATGATTAGCTCTTTTGATATGCCTTTTGAAATATGAGTGCTTCCTTGCTATTGTGACAGGGTGTTCCAGGGTTACCTTGTGCATTTCTTGTCCCAACCTAGAGTCAATCAGTTCTTCAAAAAGCCCTGGTTTCCTTTAGTGGAAAATACAGTTGACCCTTGAACAACATTGGTATAACTATAGTACTGCACAGTCCATGGTTGGTTGGATCCAGGGGTGCAAGATGGTGGTCCTGACTAACCCTGTGTTGTTGAACGGTCAGCCATCATATTTAGAGAGAACAGTGACCTAGGGGAGCTCACTGCACCCCTATAGCTTCTCAATGGATAGACCATATTCTTTCTTTCCTTTTTTTTTTTTTTAGGGCCACATTTGTGGCATGTGGAAGTTCCCAGGCTGCGGGTTGAATCCGAGCTGCAGCTGCCAGCCTGTGCCACCGCCACAGCCATGCAGGATCTGAGCCATGTCTGCGACCTATAGCAGTTAATGAAGCTGACTAGTATCCGTGAGGATGTGGGCTCGATCAGTGGGTTAAGGATCTGGTGTTGCCTGCCATGAGCTGTGGTTTAGGTTGCCAATGCAGCTCTGATCTGACGTTGCTGTGGCTATAGTATAGGCCGATTCAGCCTCTAGTCTGGGAACATCCATATGCTAAATGTGTGGCCCTTAAAGAAAAAAAGACAAAACTGCTTTATTTGCTTAATATAGATGTTACCATTTCAGTCTCCTCCTTTTGATGTGTTCTGGGTAAATGTTTTCATAACTTCTGTTCAGAAGCCTGGCCTCATTCTCCACCTTTGGCTTGTTACAGATTTTACATCAGTCTTTATCCCTGGCATCTTCTCCGAAAGGGACCATTGAGAACATTTTGGATAATGACCCAAGGGACCTTATAGGAGACTTCTCCAAGGTAATTGCAAGAAGAACTACTCTGTGATGCAGGATTGGAGGGTTACCTAGAAACTCTCCCTCAGGCTTCTTCCCTCCCTCTTTTAGGTGGCCCCTCAGCTATTCCCCCCTGCCCAGGGACACAGTTTGAAATTTCTTTAAGATAAGGAAACAAACTTGTAATCAGGTGTATCTTGGTCTCTGTGGGACTGTAGACCTTACTGGTACTGATCAGAGGTTTCTAGTAAGGAGCCATCCACCAGCCACCTTGACCTCAACCCAAAGACCAGGCTCTCTGGGAACTGTGTTTGTGATTATGAAAGTAGTGATGCAGATAAGTATAAAGAAACAGAAATAGACCTCTAGCCTCACTGTATATAAGTCTTTATATCAGAAGGTCACCTTAGAAGGTCCAGGATTGAGACTAAATCTCTCCATTTTTCAGAGGAGCAGGGCCCCCAGGGAGGTATAGAGGAAAGCCTGCTGACAGCTGGTATGGGTTGGCTGCCTTTGAGCTGTGGTGAAATAGAGGGAGGGACAGGGAAAGATGTCATTAGCTTGTTTAGCTGCATATGACTTGAAGGTTCCCAGACCAGACTCCTCTGCACTAACATTGCTAACACTTATTGAAGCATGTATTATGTGTAAGGCAAAGATTCCAAAAATGAGGCAGTTCCTTCCCACAAAACACTGAACATGTGGTCAGTAAGACATGTCAGGTGGCCATGAACCACATGTATCACAAGGTAACTTGAAGTAAACATTAGTGTAACACAAGCAGCAGACTGAAGAATGAGAGGAGGGGTTGTCTCAGCCCAGCAACTGGGGGAGGTTTCAATCCGGGCTAGATATTTCAGCCAGGTGGGAGAGATAAGTGAGTTAAAAATAGAAGACAGATGCAGTCTGAAGGGAAGAGCAAACAAAGACTTGGGTGTGGTATGTCCTTGTTGGTAGAAGCTTGCACTTGACCTAAAGCTGTTGGTTATGTTTGTCATAATGATCTTGCACACGGCCACAGGGATGGGTGAGCCTTGAGTGCACCAGTCACCCTAATGAGTAATGCTGAGGTGCTTGTCTTCCCCTTCAAGGCTGGGTTGGGTCTCACTCCTTCTACCTCAGTGTCTAGCACTGTGTTGGACATGGCAAATGCTCAGTAAACCAGGGAAGTTATTCTTGGCTGTGTCCTTTAAGTGCTGAGGTGAGGGTTCCTGACAAAAGCAGGAGAAAAAGGAAATCACCTGAGGTTTCTGTATTGCAGGCTGGCCTATTAGCTGGCTAACCTTGAACAAAGTGTCTGGCTTTGACATCTGGAAATGGGGATAATGTGCCTTAAAGGTCTGCGAAAGTTCAGTCAGGATGTTAATGAAGCACCTACACAAATAACCAACATGTACTATTAGATTATTTTTTTTTTGTTTATTTGTTCGTTTTCTTTCTTGTCTACCCCATGGTATATGGAGTTCCCAGGCCAGGGATCAGATCCAAGCCACAGTTATGACCTGAGCCACAGCTGTGGCAATGAATGGTGGAGCTTTAACCCACTGTGCCAGGCTGGGGACTGAACTGTGTCCCAGCACTGCAGAGATACCACCAATCCCATTGCACCACAGCGGGAATTCCAGTATTACCTTTTTTTTTTTTTTTTGGTCTTTTTGTCCTTTTAGGGCCGCACCTATGGCATATGGAGGTTCCCAGACTAGGGGTCCAATCAGAGCTGTAGCTGCTGGCCTACACCAGAGCCACAGCAATGCCAGATCCGAGCCCCGTCTTTGACTACACCACAGCTCGTGGCAACACCAGATCCTTAACCCACTGAGCGAGGCCAGGGATCAAACCCGCAACCTCATGGTTCCTAGTCGGATTCATTTCCGCTGTGCCATGACGGGAACTCCTCCAGTATTGCATTTTTAAGCTTTCAGATTTACTAAGTGTTTCTCTTCTCTCTCTCTTTTTTTAAGGGTTATCTCTTTCATACAGTTGCTGGGAAGCATCAGGATTTAAAATACATCTCTCCAGAAATTGTAAGCCATCCTTTTGGAACCTGCCACACATGGGGTATTGAAATCTCATTGTTCTTAGCAGCCAGGGTTAATTCTCCTCGGTTCTCTTTCCACAGATAGCATCTGTTTTGAACGGCAAGTTTGCCAACCTCATTAAAGAGTTCGTTATCATTGACTGCCGATACCCATATGAATATGAGGGCGGCCACATCAAGGTATGGATTCCTAAAACTTGCCAGTGAGTCCTCTTGTCATGGGAGCTATGGCAGCATTTCTGTGGGTGTTTTGTTTTTTAAAGGGGGAGGTAATGTTTGGCTGCTTATAAAGCTTATATGCTGGTTATCATAAGTGTACAGAGAGGCAGTGGTGGGAGTTCCCATTGTGGCACAGCAGAAACGAATCCAACTAGTATCAGTGAGGATGCAGGTGTGAGTGTGCAGCCCTAAAAAAGTAAAACATATGAAAAGAGGCAGTGGGCATGAAAGGCATCTGAGTCCTGGTACACAGAAAGAATGCTCCCTTGTCTGTACTAATCCCTACCACATGGCATAGCAAATGCTCCCTGTTTTGTCCCTTACGCCATCACCATCAGGGGCATTTCCAAATAGTGCCCACTAATTTCATGACTGAACATGAAGCCAGAGGAGAAGCCAGTCTTTGGCAACATGTCCCCATTTGTGCCACACCTAGTGATGCCTCATAAGTTTTAGAGTTAAGTTAAGTTGCCTGGTTAGGCCAGTGTTGGAACGCTTTTCCAGAAAGAAGATAATTGATTGTGCCATTTTAATCTTTTTTTTTTTTTTTTTTTTTTTTTTTGGGTCTCTTTAGCCTTTTCTAGGGCCGCTCCCACAGCATATGGAGATTTCCAGGCTAGGGGTTCAATCAGAGCTACAGCTGCTGGCCTACACCACAGCTCATGGCAACGCTGGATCCTCAACCCACTGAGCAAGGCCAGGGATCGAACCCGTAACCTCATGGTTCCTAGACAGATTTGTTAACCACTGCGCCACGATGGGAACTCCTGTGCCATTTTAATCTTTTAACCACTAAAATAGTGTTGAAATATGGTAAGGAGGTACTTTAATCACAGCGTTAATGTTTGCCACTGTCTTATGGCTGTGAAAGCCCCACATTTACCCCCCACATTTACAAATACCACTCCTAAAGCACATGTGGTCACAACGGAATTTGAGGTGCCCATTTGAATCATTACTGTAAATATGAGGTGAGAGTCTCTGGTGCCTTCACAGGGTGCAGTGAACTTGCATATGGAAGAAGAGGTTGAAGACTTCCTACTCAAGAAGCCCATCGTACCTACAGATGGCAAGCGTGTCATCGTGGTGTTCCACTGCGAGTTCTCTTCTGAGCGAGGCCCTCGCATGTGAGTGGGCTCTGGGACTTGGAGCACATCACAGGTCATTTACATGCCTTAGCCTATGCACATGGTGTGTAAATACATGGGGTTTTGTAAAGTATCAATTCATGTGTAGCAGATGTTCTCTCAAATTCTTACCTATTTAGCAGTCAGTTGATTTCATGAATAGCTTCCTGGAGTATAGTTCATAGGCTTAACCTAACAGTTTCTGTTGTGAAGGCTTTTCTGGTTTCCCCAGGGCAGCCTGTAATCCTGATATCTTGCCCATACAATATCTTTCATAGATCTGGGCTCTGCTTCATCACTCCCACTTCTGAGTTAGTCGTGGCTCACTGTTCAACCTTTCTTTATATTAAACTCTGGCTCTTCCAATTTCCCCTATTGTCTTTAGCTGTTCTCAGGCCACTGTTTTCAGGTGATATCCTTCAAGTACAATGTGGTTACTCTATGCAAATGCCAGAAAAGTGTGACATCCTCACAGTAAAACTTGATGTGACACTTTCAAACATTTGTGAAATCCATGTTTGCAAAGGAGTGGGTTATATTACCTTCACATTACTGCTACATTAGGGGTGAAAAAGAAATGCCACCACACACACACTCCCTCTCTCGCTCTCTGTCTCTCTCTCTCTCTTTTTTTTTTTTTTTTTTGGCCATTTGTTGGGCTGCTCCCGTGGCATATGGAGGTTCCCAGGCTAGGGGTCTAATCAGAGCTGTAGCCGCCAGCCTACACCAGAGCCACAGCAACGCCAGATCTGAGCCGTGTCTGCAACCTATAGCATAGCTCATGGCAACGCCGGATCCTTAACCCACTGAGCAAGGCCAGGGATCAAACCCACAACTTCATGGTTCCTAGTCGGATTCACTAAAACCACTGAGCCACGATGGGAACTCCTCTCTCTCTTTTATTAACAAGAATTTCTATTAGGGCTTTGGTGTGAAAGGCCCTGTTTTTGGGAAGGGTACATTTTATACCAAGATAAATGAAAATATAACTACAGTAAAACAACATTCACTTAAGATCCGAAATAATCATCTGGTACTCTTAATAGCATCCTTCCACATTCTCACTAATAGTAACTGGACTGGTGCCAAAAATATGGTGAGCAGTGAGTGATAGTTATGAAAAGTGGTGGTGGTGGGGGGGCAAACAGCCACCCATCCATTGTCCAGGTCCCTTCAGAAAGGACTGCCACACTGGACATGTCAGGGGCTATTGAAGCAATGAAGGTACAGCAGTGAGGGGACCTGCCCCCGGGGAAATCACAGTGGAGACGGAAGGTGGTAGTGACAGGTGCTGAGCAAATGGGGATAGAGGCGCAGGGAGCAATTCAGCTTCTCTAGGGAGGTCAGAGAGACTTCTCATTGGGCCAGATTCAAGGTTTTTTTTTTTTTTTTTTTTTTTTTGCTTTTTAGGCCCATACCTGCGGTATATGGAAGCTCCCAGGATAGGGGTCAAATCCGAGCTATAGCTGCCAGCCTGTGCTAGCACAGTGTGTCACAGCCACAGTAACTCAGGATCCTACACCACAGCTCATGGTAATGCTGGATCCCTGGTCCACTGAGCAAGGCCAGGGATTGAACCCTCATCCTCATGGATACTAGTTGGATTCGTTTCCACTGAGCCACAGCGAGAACTCCCAGGTTTAATTTCTTGTGCCATCTTTTTTTTGGAAGTAGTTGAAGCGCAGAAGGAACACATGCTTCCCCTGAATTCATCAAATTTCAATATTTTGCTAAATTTGCACACATATAACTCATAAAAATGTTTACAATACACTTGCATATGCACAACTACAAGAACTTGGTGTGTGTGACCATCTCTCCAAGTCCTTCAGCACCTATCTCCTAGAGATAAGGACTTTGCCCCACATTAGTCCAAAACCATAAATACATGAAGAGGTGGGCTTTCAGCGAGACCTAATGTTTATTCACAAGTGGAATTATTCACTTTGCACACTATTACTTCACATGTGCCAGGTACTGGGGAGAGTAGCAGTGGACAAAACAGACAAAACCCACTGTCTTCTAGGAGCTTACATTTCATCTTATCTGGGCAGGATATGTAAACTTGTGACATGTTAGAAGGTGCTAAGACCAGAGATGAACAGCAAGGGGACCACAGTGGCTGAGGCATCAGGGAAGCGGGGGATGACACATTGTAGGCACTGTGAGGACTCTAGCTTTTGTACTAAGAGTTGAAAAGGAAGGGGGCACCAGTGGATGAGGATATCTGTATTTAGTCCAGGTATAGGATACAAATAGTACCCTGAGGCAAGAGTCAAGTTTAGCCCATTTAAAAAAGCCACAGGAAGAAAAATGCCTTCCTAGGAGGTGAGGGAGAGACACTGGTTGAGGAGAAGGTGGAGAATGCAGTGAGAAGCATGCTGAGAGGCTGTCTCTGCTGATGGGGTGCTGGGTAGAAATCAGATGCTAGGGCTGCTCAACTTGGAAACTGGAAAGAGGCCCTCTACCTTCCAATACAAGGCTGTGAACACTTCCTAAAGATCACAGGTAGCCAGGAAATCCCAACTCGGCACTGTTTCGAAGAATGAACATAAGGTTGCAGAGACATGTGTAAGGAGCACTTAAACCACAAACAACCCACAAGTGCTGTTTTCTGAAACTGTAGAGCTAACCGTGCTCTGGCTTTCCGTCCCCTCTGTAGGTGCCGATACGTGAGAGAAAGAGATCGTCTTGGGAACGAGTACCCCAGACTCCATTACCCAGAGCTGTATGTCCTGAAGGGTGGATACAAGGAGTTCTTCCTGAAATGCCAGGTAAGATGGGCTCTCTGGAGGATGTGGCCCTCCCTCCCCTTGCCTAGGTTGGACAGTTAGACCTGGCTGGTGGTTACAGCTGTTTCTTCCCAGGGATTTGGGGATTTGCCCTGCACGTAGAAGGGCCCTAGAACCACTGACCAGAGCCTTGCAGCCCCTGGCAGGGAGGGAGCAGGAGAGTGCCTGTGAGGCAGATAAGCCCTGACCTCATCTTGTCTGCCCACCAGTCTCACTGCGAGCCCCCCAGCTACCGGCCCATGCACCACGAGGATTTTAAAGAAGACCTGAAGAAGTTCCGCACCAAGAGCCGGACCTGGGCTGGGGAAAAGAGCAAAAGGGAGATGTACAGCCGTCTGAAGAAGCTCTGAGGGTGTTGGTGCCAGACTGCAGCAGCCTGAGCCTCCCTCCCTCCCCCTCTTTCCCCCTTAGAGAAAAGGGGCCAGCTGTGTGACGTTTGGAGAGAAGGCCTGGGGCTTCCATGCCCTAAACCTACCTCCCACACTCCCAGGGTTGGAGCCCAGAGCATCGTGCAGGTTCTTCTGTCCCTGTCAGTCTTCCCTCCTACAGCGGGATGGTCTGCCACAGCCGTCACGTACCACAGCACAGTTCCAAGCACCAAGTCAAGACGTTCTGCCTCCTCATCCTCCACAGTTGGATGGCCACCTGGGGCCTCCCTGGGCATTGGCCTTCTCTCCTGAGGGGGTGGGGTAGGAGAGTCAGAGTGGAGAAGAGTAACACAAACGGAAATGCTGCTGGCCAAATACCAAAGAGGCCTGGGACAGAAAGGTCTTTGTGGGACAACCCATATCATTAATTTATTCAGTTTCATCAATCACTTTCTTTTCTTTTTTTTTTAAATTAACTCCCGGAGACTTATTTAACTGCTTCTATAAGTTACAATACTGCCATTCTAGGTAGGGTTTTATCATCCCAGGGACTACCTCTGCCTTTAATTTAAAAAAAGAAAAGACAAAAGGAGGGGGAAGAAGAGTGACATGAATTGTGAGACAGAACTAGAGGCTCTGTCACCCCCAGGAGGCACTGCAGTACTGGGACTGCTGCTATTTACAGCCAAGGACTGAGATACTGATGGGAGCAAGCACCAGACTTGGCTACAGGACATAAGCTAATCCTCCCAGACCTACCTCGAAGGCCCCTGAGATCTGAGAGGGTGACCCTGCTCTTCCTCACCCCACTTCCCTGTGATGTTGCCTGGTATAGGGATCACATTCGGGAAAGCACTTCAGGCAGCTGCCATTGCACCACCTCCAGGTCAGTGTTGGAACAAGGTAGAGTAGATACCCCAGTGTAAGGGGGGCAGGGATGGGGGCACTCTGGGGGCTAAGGGAAGAAAGTATATGTTGAGTGTCTTCCTTCTATTACTCTGATACTCTTTGATAACTTCTATTTTAATTTTTTAAAAATAGTCAATTTATGAGTCAAAGAGTATCAAATCAATGTTGGCTGGGCCACCAAGGGTGGGGAGAGGAGCTGGAAGCTCCGGGCATTAGAAAGGGATGGTTGCTGGCAGAGATCTCAACTATAGAATGTGTTTTTCAGGAGGCAGCAAGGTCATTTTGAAGGTAAAACTTTGAGTTTATCATGTTTTAATTTGAGGGACAGGGAGAAATGGATCATCACCAGTTGCCCCTCATCTAACGCCACAGAAGTGGAGTCTCAAAGGAACACCTCCTGAGGAGCTGGGGCTGAGTTAATTGTAGACAGGCCTGTTTGGTTCCTGCTTATCCCCACCCTGAGGCACCAGCTTCCTCACCATCTCTGCTCCATTGGGGTGTAGTCCAGTTTTTCTTACATATGTAAGAGTCAAGTCTACCCTCTTGCCTCCTGTTCTGGGAGTGGAGAGGAAATCAGTGATACTGGAGGTGACTGGTTGCTATGTCATGGGTTTGAGTTGCATTTGGCTGTAACACAATCTTGTTAGAAAAAGTATGTGGGGAGAGGCAGAGAGGGAGAAGGCCTCTCCCCACACACACAGTGAGACACATCTTAATTGGTCTCTAATCTTGTTTGTAGGGATTCTGTTGGTTGAATGCCTGAAGAGGGAGGTGGGATGGCCTTCAGATTGTACCAGCTCAGCTAGCATTGCTAACCAACTGTTGCAGGCTCTGAAAATAAAAACAATCTTGAACCCATGCTTTCTGCCTACTTGATGGATTTAAAGGTAATTTTGAGTCTCTTTAAAGTTCTGGGACCACATTTGACTAAAACCAGTAGCTGGAACTGCCACATTTCCTCAAGCCAAAGGGTCATCATGTGGCCTGGCTTCAGGAATGGCATAAGACCTCCAGTAATTACCCTGAGTCCAAAAACAAACTTGTGATTCAGGTTGCTTTGCAAGATGAAATAGGGACATCAAAAGCCTACTCAATAGCAAGGTCCTGTAAAGGAGATTTTTTTAAACAGGAGTTCCCACTGTGGCTCAGTGGTTAACGAATCTGACTAGGAACCATGAGGTTGTGTGTTCAATCCCTGGCCTTGCTCAGTGGGTTAAGGATCCGGTGTTGCCGTGAGCTGTGGTGTAGGTCGCAGATGCGGCTCGGATGCCATGTTGCTGTGGCTCTGGCGTAGGCTGGCGGCTACAGTTCCGATTTGGCCCCTTGCCTGGGAACCTCCATGTGCCACAGGTGTGGCCCAGGAAAATGGCACAAAAAAAAAAACTAAAAAATAAATAAAAAATTTTAAACAGCCTGCCTGGACCACTGACAAGATGTATTAATTCATAGGATTAAGCAACAGGCCAAAAGAGGGACCACCTTAAAGGAAATGAGAGTTTCACTTTTGTTCTGAAGGAGCTAGAGAGGATACTGCAGAATGAAATCAGGCAGATGGTGAGTCATGGTTCTGCTCACATGGTCCCACCTCAAGTATCCCTTCTGATTTGCATCTCTAGTAGATGCATTATGGAAGAAATTATAATACTGTGAAGAAGGAAAGTCCAAGAGTGTGTGTATGGGGAGCTCCTGTCGTGGCACAAGGATTAATGAATCCAACTAGGAACCATGAGATTGTAGGTTCAGTCCCTGGCCTTGCTCTGTGGGTTAAGGATCCAGCATTGCCATGAGCTGTGTAGGTCACAGACGAGGGTTGGATCTTGAGTTGCTAAGGCTGTGGTGTAAGCCAGTGGCTACAGCTCCAATTCAACCTCCAGCCTGGGAATCTCCATATGCCACAGGTGCAGCACTAAAAAGAAAAAAAGCTTTACATAAATATCTACATTTTGTGCACATTCTTCTGTAACTACTACTCTGCTTCTCATGCTGGACCACAAAAGGCACTTGGCTCCAGGACAGTCAAAAAGCGAGCCAGTGGTGACTCACTGGGCCAACTTCTCCAGGAGAGGTACCTGCAAGCAAGCCACTTCTTCCTCTCTGGGGTCTTTTCTCACGGATAACAAAGGACATTTGTAAGCAGATGTCCTGTAGCCACCTCTGTCCCAGCAGTCTGTGGCTCAGGTATTTGGATGGCCCTTGGGACATGCCAGTACCCACTTTAGGTCTGCTGGGAAGAAGGGCCTCTGCAGAAGAAGAGCTGGTTTTTTATGTGCTCATTCAGCAGACGTTTTCAGGCTTTCCCTCAAGGAGCTCACCCACTAGTGAGAAATAGTCACTAAAAGATCAGGAGTCCTTAATTGAATCACTTTGCTGTACAGCAGAAATTGTTAAAACATTGTAAATCAACTACATTTCAATCGAAATTTTTTAAAATGAAAAAAAAAAAAGGAGTCCTTGGGGGTAACACTTGCATGTAACAGAAGCTGGGACAGACACATATCCATAGGAAGTAGCAGGCACTCAAGAGTGGCGGGAAGCATACCACAGAGGTGACCTTTAAGCCTAATCTTGAGAAGAAATCTCAGGAGAGGGCATTCCAGGGAGAAGGAATAAGTGGTACAAAGGTGAAATGGCACACATTCATGCATATAGGTGTGGGAGTGAAGCTTGGGGGTCTGGGTTGTGGAGAAGGACACTCCTTCATGTGGAGCCAAGGGATCTCTGAGAGCAGCACTTCTCACACCTAGCAGATGTAAAGATGGGACCTGAGATTCTGCATTTATAAAAAACTCCTAATGCTGAAGGTCCTTGGACCACACTTGGAAATGCAAGCTGTGTGGAACAGTGCAGTCATTGAAGGCAGGGTGGAGGACAGCTAGCTGGTGAGGAGTGATGAGGTCATGGAAAAGAAGGGCCTTGGGCATAAGGACCTGGTGAGGACTGGATGGGAGGGTGGCTCCCAGGGCAACTAACATCCAGGCTCCTAACCTGAAGAACTGGGTAGATCTTGGCACTTAGAGAAAAATGTGCAGGAGGAAAGAAAGTATCTTAGTTGAAGAACTTTATGGAATTACTGGCCTGTATTCTTTTTTTTTTTTGTCTTTTGAGGGCCACACCCATGGCATATGGAAGTTCCCAGGCTAGGGGTCAGGTCAAATCGGAGCTGAGCTACAGCTGCCGGCCTATGCCAGAGCCACAGCAACACCAGATCCGAGCCCGGCCTGCAAACTACACCACAGCTCACGGCAACACTGGATCCTTAACCCACTGAACGAGGCCAGGGATCAAACCCACAACCTCATGGTTCCTATTTGGATTCATTTCTGCTGTGCCACAATGGCAACTCCCCTGGCCATGACATGGACATTCTTCATAAATGTCCATGTCACATGCAACAGAAAGGCTTAGGAACTGTTTAGATTAAGGAAATTCAAGAGACATGAAAAGTACATGAAATATGTGGGATCTGGGACCAAGCCAAAAATTAAAATTGCTAGATAGCACATTTTGGGGACAATTGACAAAGCTGAAATATAAACTATTGATTAAGTTAAAATATGGCCTTTTGTTAAATCTCCTGAATTTGATAATTACATGAGGATATTCTTATTTTCAGGAAATGATACACTGAAGTTAAGGCTAAAGACTATGATGTAACCTATCTCCAAATGGTTCAGTAGAAGAATGTGTGTGTGTGTGTGTGTGTGTGTAATAGAGACAAAGAAGAATAAGGAGAGAAGAAAGCAAATGTGGCAAATGTCAAAAAAAATGATTTGGGGAGTTCCTGTCGTGGCGCAGTGGTTAACAAATCTGACTAGGAACCATGAGGTTGCGGGTTCGATTCCTGCCCTTGCTCAGTGGGTTAAAGATCTGGCGTTGCCGTGAGCTGTGGTGTAGGTTGCAGACGCAGCTCGGATCCCACGTTGCTGTGGCTCTGATGTAGGCCGGCAGCTACAGCTCCGATTAGACCCCTAGCCTGGGAACCTCCATATGCCATGGGAGCAGCCCAAGAAATGGCAAAAAGACAAAAAAAAAAAAAAAAAAAAAGGCTTGGTAAAGGGTGGAAGGGAGTACCTTGTCCTATTCTTGCAACTTTTCTGTAAGTATATTATTTCAAAAGAAAACATTTTAGAAGTAGGGGAGGGCAGTGCTGAGCTCCCTCTATGTGGACCTGTCGGGTTTGAAGAGTGAACTGTCCAGATGCCCAGATGGTCAGGGGATAAAAGTGAAGGGATTGCCAGTGAAATATCCAGGCTGATGATAGCAATTTGTCCCAGGCATGCAAATAGCAGTTGAAGGGACAGGTTGTAGAAGAGAGGTCCCAGTGGGGGCAGGGGACCATAGGGAAGCAGAGCTGGAGTGGGAAGAGAGGTTTCCTCAAGGGACCAGAGGTGGGGGAGGAGGAGGGAGAGGGCATGGAGCCTCAGGCCAAGTACTCCAGGGAGGGTTAGAAAGATAAGGGAAACTCTACAGCCTGTGGCTGGAATGTGGCTGAGACCTTTTTAAACAAAGCCTGCCCATTCTTGGGGCGGGGGTGGAGGAGCCTCAAGGAGGGAGGCAGCGGCAGCTTTTGGTTAGCTGGGTGATCTTGGGCAGTTCTCAGCCTCTCGTACCTGTGACCTGGTGGCAGGGGGGGTGGAGTGGGGATTACCTTGATTCTAAGATCTTTGTCCTTTCTGGAGTTCCCGTTGTGGCTCAGTGGAAATGAATTTGACTAGCATCCATGAGGACGCAGGCTCAATCCCTGGCCTCCTTCATTGGGTTAAGGATCTGGTGTGAGCTGTGGAGTAGGTCGCAGATGCTGCTCAGATCTGGTGTTACTGTGGCTGTGGTGTAGTCCAGCGGCTACAGCACCAGTTCAGACCCCCTAGCTTGGGAACCTCCATATGCCACCGGTGCGGCCCTAAAATGTTAAAAAACAAAAACAAACTTTGGCCTTTTTTATTTCTAAGGGATGAAACCTGGAGGTCCTTTATAGGACTTCCTGCTTGCATACTCCCAGGACAGCCCTTCTGGAAATAGAGTGGGTCATCTCTTCTCCCGACAAAGTCAAATCGCCTGGAGCCTCTACCCACACTTCCTTTGTTCTTTCATTTTGCCCCTCTGGGCTTGCTGGCTGCAACCGCTGCCAGAATTGGGGTATGCCACCAGGTGGCGACGGTGCCCCAAAGTTAGCTTCCTCAAGCGCTGGCCTTCCAGCCTCTCCTCCCCAGAATGGGCAACTGGGAGGAGCTGGGGGTCTGTGGGAGCCCCTGACCAAGGCCTGGCTTCCAGCTGCATTCAAGGACACCCTGCCTGCACTGAGTGTAAGCAAAGCTGTGGCTGTTCCTCATTCAGGCTATGGTTCCTGAGCCTAGGACCTATAGTTCCTTAGTCCTAGTCTGAGCCTAGGACCACAAAGCAGAGGCACCAAAAAGGAAAACAAAGAGAGGAGGACACAGGTGGATTATCAGTGTATATTTTTAAGAAATACGTCCAGGTAGTCATCATGGAAAAACATCAGATCTTTGTTGGGTTTTCCATACTTCATTCATGGTTTATTTTGGATAACAAAGGGTGGAATCCATCCCAGTCTTTTCAGTGTCTAATCCCTTCCCTCTTGAACGGTGCTTACCAATTGCTAGACTCTAATCAAGAAATAAGGAGTTCCGGGAGTTCCCATTGTGGTGCAGTGGAAAGAATCCGACTAGGAACCATGAGGTTGTGGTTCTATCCCTGGCCTCGCTCAGTGGGTTAAGGATCTGGCGTCGCCATGAGCTGTGGTGTAGGTTGCAGTCGCGGCTCGGATCTGTCATTGCTGTGGCTCTGGCGTAGGCCAGCAGCAACAGCTCTGATTAGACCCCTAGCCTGGGAACGTCCATATGCCATGAGTGCGGTCTTCAAAAAGAAAAAAAAAAAAAAAAAGAAAAGAAAAGAAAGAAAGAAAGGAAAGAAGTAAGGAGTTCCGGCTGTGGCGCATGGGGATTGGTGGCGCCTCTGCAGCACTAAGACACAGGTTCATCCGCAGTCTGGCACAATGGGTTAAAAGATCCAGAAGATCAGTATGTAGCAACTGCGCTGGAGATCTGATCCCTATGCAGCAGGGTGGCCAAAAATTGGGAGGAATGCAGGGGAGAGGAAGGAAAAAACAAAAAAGAAATAAGGACTGCATTCCAATTCTGGCCCCGTCCCTAACTAGCTGTGTGACTCTGAGCAAAACATGTCTCTGGAATTCGGAGTTCTCATCGGTAAGGGCTGGGCTTGGGCAACTCCCCCATCCCTCTGATCCCAGGACTGCTCTTCCATTCTTACACACAGCTACTCCTTTGCTGACACCTCTGGGGAATGCCCTTCTTTTAGCAAGGGGACTCATTTTTCTTGTAAAAGTAAATATATAATTGTTGAAATTCAAAACTCAATTGATAGGTTAAACTACAGATTAAACCCAACTGAAGAGACAATGCACAGGAGAAATATGTTAGGAAATTATTTAGAATGTAATTAAGACAGGTACTTATACGATCAGGAGAGTAGGAAATAAATGGAAAGAGAGAAGAAACAGAACATAATGAGAAGTTCTCACTACACCCAATTTGAGTTCCAGAAGGAAAGAATAGAGAAAATATAGAAGAGATAATTTGTAAAGAAAGAATGCCTGATAAAAAAAAAACTTGAATCCACAAACAATAAGTGCTAGAGAGGGTGTGGAGGAAAAGGAACCCTAGTACACTGTTGGTGGGATTGTAAATTGGTACAACCACTGTGGAAAGCAGTATGGAGATTCCTCATAAAACTCAAAATAGAACTATCATTTGATCCAGCAATCCCACTCCTGGGCATCTATCCAGAGAAAACCGTGACTCGAAAAGATGCATGTACTCCAATGTTCATTGCAGCACTATTTACAATAGCCAAAACATGGAAACAACCTAAATGTCCACCGACAGAGGAGTGGATCAAGAAGATGTGGTACATATACACAATGGAATATTACTCAGCCATTAAAAAGAATGAAATACCGGCATTTTTAGCAACATGGATGGATCTAGAAACTATCATGCTAAGTGAAGTCAGCCATACAATGAGACACCAACATCAAATGCTTTCACTGACATGTGGAATCTGAAAAAAGGACAGACTGAACTTCTCTGCAGAACAGATGCTGACTCACAGACATTGAAAAACTTATGGTCTCCAGAGGAGACAGTTTGGGAGGTGGGGGGATGTGTTTGGGCTGTGGGATGGAAATCCTGTGAAATCAGATTGTTATGATCATTATACAGTTACAGATGTGATAAATTCATTTGAGTAATAAAAAAAAAAGCTAAAAAAAAAAAAAACCTTGAATCCACAAAAATCAAGAAAACCTAAGAATCCTAAGCAGAGTAAATAAGAAATCCACAGCTGGACACGTACCATAGGCAGAATACCAAAGACAGAGGATCTTAAGCACACGTGGAACTGAAGGCCAGAAGAATTAACAAAAGGTCAACTTGGCAGCTGCTCACCAGCAATAATGGGAGACTGAAGACAGTGGGGGTCTAAAATGTAGAAAGTCAACTTAGAATGGTGTAACTGGCAAAGCCACCTTGCAAGAGTGAGAGTGAAACAGATAAAACTGCAAGTTCCCATCAAGAGAACTGAACTATGTGAACTTCTAAAGGATAACACTTTGAAACATGAGAAAGAATCCCAGAAGGTCAGTAATGCAAAGGGGCAGGGAATAAGCATAGTGGTAAGTGTGGGAACAGGGTAGGTGCGCTTCCCCTGCTCACATGGCCCCTATAGATCATGTGCTCCAGAGACCAGGGACTATGAACTAATAGCAGACAAACTGATGCTGATGGTGACCCATAGCATCACAGTACTTCCATTCAAAATCCACCCAGGAGTTCCCACTGTGGTGCAGTGGGTTAATGATCTGCTTGTCTTTGTGGAGGCACTGGTTTGATTCCCAACCCAGGGCAGTGGGTTAAGGATCCCACATTGCTGCAGCTGTGGGGTAGGTTGGAGCTCTGGCTAGGATTTGATTCCTAGCCCGGGAAACTGACCTTCCATATGCTGTGGGGATGGCTGATAAAGAAAAAAATAAAATAAAATAAAAACTAAAAGTTAGAATTATAAAAATGATAATAATAATATATTTTTTAAAATCTGCCCTAGAATCTGTACCACTCTATTCATTGGAGGTCATTACTAGAGTTATTTCCAAAGAGGGGACCGGTCAGATAAACAAAGGTAGCTCTGATATCTTTCTTTCAGGATTTTTTTTTTTTTTTTTTTTTTTTTTTTTTGCATTTTAGGGCTGCATCCAGAGCATATAGAAGTTCCCAGGCTAGGGGTCAAATCAGAGCTACAGCTGTGAGCCTACACCACAGCCACAGCGATGCAGGATCCCAGCCATATATGCAACCCACACCACAGCTCATAGCAACGCCAAATCCTTAAACTAAGCCAGGCCAGGGATCAAACCTGCATCCTCATGGATACTAGTTGGGTTCATTACCACTGAGCTACAACAGGAACTCCCAAGATTTTTTTTTTTTTTTTTTTTTTTTTTTGTCTTTTTGCCATTTCTTGGGCCGCTTCCTGCAGCATATGGAGGTTCCCAGGCTAGGGGTCGAATCGGAGCTATAGCCACTGGCCTACACCAGAGCCACAGCAACGCAGGATCCGAGCTGCGTCTGCAACCTACACCACAGCTCACGGCAACGCCGGATCGTTAACCCACTGAGCAAGGGCAGGGACCGAACCCGAAACCTCAAGGTTCCTAGTCGGATTCGTTAACCACTGCGCCATGACAGGAACTCCTCAAGATGTTTTTTAAGTGGTGTGTTATATGCTATTGTGATCTTCAATATTTTTTAAGTACCATCAAGCAAGAATAAAAAGTGATTTTATTTAGAAACCGAAAGCAATGAACCTGAGAATCCAATAGACATATGGTGCTTATATTCATAACAAACACCCATGGCTTCAGGTTGCAAAAGACAAAGGCTTTGAGTTGACTACAAAAGAAAATCCATCCTCCTCATCCTAGTTTTAGTGATTTTTTTTCTACCAGTTAAAAAGTTTTTCAGGAGTCCCTGTTGTGGCTCAGTGGTAACGAACCCAACTAGTATCCTTGAAGACTTGGGTTGGATCCCTGGTCCCATTCAGTGAGTTAAAGATTCGTGTTGTCATGAGCTGAGGTGTAGGTCATTGACTTGGCTCGGATCTGGCATTGCTGTGGCTGTGGTATGGGCCAGGATTTGAAGTTCCAATTAGACCCCTAGCCTGGGAACTTCCATGTGCTGTAGGGGCAGCCCTAAAAAAACTGTAAATAAATAAATAAATAAATAAATAAATAACATCTTTTTTTGGAGTTCCTGTCATGGCTCAGCGGAAATGAATCTGACTAGCATCCATGAGGACAAAGGTTCAATCACTGGCCTTGCTTAGTGGGTTAAAGATCCTGCATTGCTGTGGCTGTGGTGTAGGCCAGTGGCTACAGCTCCAATTGGACCCCTAGCTTGGGAACCTCCATGTGCTGCAGATGCAGCCCTAAAAAGCAAAAAAAAAAAAAAAAAAAAAAAGAATTGGCCTCAGAAACAGCCATAAAAAGACATCTTTTTCAAAATTTCAAAAGTCATGTACACTGTAAAAAATAAAAACAGCAGAGAAATGATGGCCAGTTTCATTGTCCTTCCCACCCTTCTTCCTAACCCCACATCCCTCTGAAGAAATAGCCCCCCTGTTAATTTTGTTGTGTCCCTTTCTGGACACTTTTCTATGTATTTATAATATATAATATGTAGTACATATGGATGTGGATGTATGGCACTTCTATTTATATATACACACACACACCCTTGTATAAATATATGTATATATGCATATTTACATATATGTATGTTACATATATATTACATATGTGTTAAAGATTGTGCAAATATTACACATATTACATATGTGTTATATTTTATACAAATACATGTAGATATATGTATATATCATGCATCTCTATATATTTATTGCTCACTCATTTATATTTAAGGTGTGTATTATATATGTACACACACACAAAGCTTAATTTTTTTTTTGTCTTTTTGTCATTTTTTGGCTGCACTGGGCATATGGAAGTTCCCAGGCTAGGGATCCAATCAGAGCTGTAGCTGCCAGTCTACACCATAGCCCCAGCAATGCCGGATCCGAGCCATGTCTTCAACCTAAACAGCAGCTCATGGCAATGCCAGATCCTTAACCCACTGAGTGAGGCCAGGGATCAAACCCACATGCTCAGGGACAACAGGAACTCCGACATTCTTGTACCTATATTAAGTACAAGTACTTAAGTAGGATGAGTTCCTAGAAGTGAAGTTGCCAGATCAATTGGTAGTTTTTTGTTTTATTTTTTGTCTTTGTCTTTTTAGGGCCGTGCCCAAGGCATATGGAGGTTCCCAGGCTAGGGCTTGAATCAGAGCTACAGCTGCCGGCCTATGCCACAGCCACGGCAACACGGGATCCCAGCTGTGTCTGTGAACTACACCACAGCTCATGGCAACACTTGATCCTTAACCCACTGAGCAAGGCCAGGGATCGAACCCACAACCTCATGGTTACTAGTCGGGTTCGTTTGTTCAGAGTTTACTAGCCACGACAGGAACTCTGATCAATTGGTAGTTCTAACCAGTGTAGTCAAACTGCCTTCAATGTGGTCATGTCCATGTCTACCTCCACCCACAGTGTAGGAGCATGCTCAGGGCTCACCTGGTTTCCAACCTGGTTTCCAGATTTCTTTCTCCTTAGTTGAAACCTCTCTCCCACAAAAGTGGATTATTTGCCATCCAAACACCATGGCCACCTAATGTTTGCATAAAGGGCACTCAGAGCACCACTTCCCAGAACACTTTTTTCCTGGGCCAGGTTTGGAAAAACACTGTACTAAACAATTTCCACCTGCTTTCCTTATTGCAGGCCTTCTCCAAATCCTTCACCTGCCAGCACACGTTTCAAGAGAGGAGAGAGTTCCAAACCTATTTGTCCCCAGGAAACTTTTTACAGAGAGCTGAGTTCCTAAGGACTGACTTTGCAGATATTGGTTTCTCTCCTGTGTGGCCATTCTCGAGCAGTGGGGTTACCTCCATTTCAGGGATGAGAATACTCATGCTTAAGGATGGGTGAGTCATTTTTTCTTATTCGGCTACCAAACAACAGAGGTGGAAGAAGACCTTGCCTCTTCAGGTTCCAAATCCAAGTCTCTTTCCTGACTTTCTCCTCCCACGTCCAAGCCACCTTCCTAAGACCTTCAGTTCTGAATTTGGGCTTCAGCTTCTTGGGCTCAGCAGCCACCTCTGGCTGAATGCAACATTGCTGAATTCCGGAGAGACTTAATTTCCTAACTTACGCTGGGAAGCCAGGCTTTCTCTCTCTTTCCTGGGCTTGTGATGAATCCTGAACAAATGGTTCAGAATAAGGGGAGAAGTTGGGACCACTTGATTTAGGTTTGAAGGTGGAGGTAAATTGTGCCAAAGGACAGCTCCCAGCTACTCATGTTCCAAGGATGCCAGGGCTCTCTCTGGATCCAGCTAGACACGCACAGGAGTTTTGGTCCCCCCACCCCCCAGAGCCCCAGTTCTAGATGAGTTCATGCTGTGATTCAGCCGCAGTTAAGTCTCAGCAGTTCTGAGCCTGGGAGACACCCTGTCTCTCCCCTACTCCCTGCCCTACGCCTACACTGCACCTCAAGGGAGAGAGCAGCTGGGCCAGCAGAAGCTGCAGCTCCTCACCTGGCTGGCATCTGCCAGCACCCAGACGAATGGGTGGCGGGGGAAGCATGACAAGCCTTGGCAGCTGCCGAGCTACCCAGGCAGTTGGGGAAGGAGGACAGACAGGGCTGAAACAGGGTGTGGCAACAGGTCTGGGAGCCACAGGTCCTGCCCAGACACCTGGCTGGCTCTGGAGGCTGGGTGTGCTGACAAGTGTGGGCTGACCCAAAGCCCAGGCCACTGGGCACCTGGCAAGCAATGCTGGGTGAGGGAATGGGCGGATGAAAACCTCACATTCATTATCTGCAAAATGCAGATAATAGCAGGGTGGTTTGAGAATGAAATGACAATGCATGAAGGAACTTAGAGCAGTTCCAGTAAGTACTCAAAAATGCTAGGTCTGACTGGTATGAGTCCAACACAAAGGGTACAGCCAGGTTCAGGGTTTGGTTCATCTCTTATTGTCTGCATAACTCAAAAACAACAGAGAAAATCAAAAGAGCAACAAAAATCACTTTACACTGAGTCCTTAGGAGACCACTTTTTTTTTTTTTTTAATTTGCCGCACCCGCTGCATGTGTAAGTTCCAGGTCAGGGATCAAACCCACGCCACAGGAGTTCTCATTGTGGCTCTACATGCTAAGAACCCAACTAGCATCCATGAGGATGCCGGTTCGATCCCTGGCCTTATTCGGTGGGTTAAGGATCTGGTTGTCACAAGCTGCAGCTTCGATCCGGTGTTGCTGTGGTCGTGGTGTAGGTGGAAGCTGCAGCTCCAATTCTACCCCTAGCCTGGGAATTTCCATATGCTGCAGGTATGGCTGTCAAAAAACAAACAAACATACAAAAAACAAACAAACAAAAAAACCCACCATGCCATAGGAGTGACTCAGGCCACTGCAGTAACATCTCTGGGTCCAAAACCAACTGTGCCACCAGGGAACTCCAAGAACCCCCATTACTGAGCCCATTTTATAGATGAGTAAACCGGCCTGGAGGAGCTGGGACTCACCACAAATAACAGCTGAGGTTGGCACATAGCAAAAGGACCTGAACCATACCTGGCTCAGGTAGAGCTGGTTCTTTCCCTCCCTCCACACTCTCCTGACTCCTACCAGCTGAGGGAAGCCAGCTGAGGCAGGCAGAGGAAGCTGCCTTTCACAGAAACGGGACCCTGAGAGGTGGGGTAGCGCTGACATTCCTTCCCCTAAGGGGCCTCTCCAGGTGGCTTATACTAGAGTGTCCTCACTCCTAAGCCCACCTCCCACCACCCCCTCCACTTCTGCCCTCCCTGGTGGGCCTCTCTTACTCTGGAGAGTCTTCCCCCTACCCCCAACTCAGCTGCCCGGGGAGCTCTGGCAGCACTCTGGTGCTGGGCAGCACCATGGAAACGGAGGGAGCCCCATCCTCTTCCACGTGACTTTGGTGAACCAGGGAGACTGGGAGTTACTTCCTGAGGTGTTGGTCAAAGCCCGGGGACAACCGGAAGAATTCTTTACAGAAAGCTTCATCCAACAGCTACGTCACTGAGCACCGAGGCACATGGGCCCTGACACTGAGAAGCCTCAGTCCGGGGGTTCCTTGATGGTGGCTCATTCAAGGTGTTAGGCACGTTGGCTTAGGATGGCATTATGGTGGCCCAGAGCAGGGTCCTAGATTTCAGATCTTCAGATCAGAAGAGTGAACTCGAAGTTCCCTTTGTGGCTCAGTGGTAATGAATCCGACTGGTATGCATGAGGATGCAGGCTCAATCCCTGGCCTTGCTCAGTGGGTTAAGGATCCAATGTCGCAGTGAACTGTGGTGTAGGTCACAGACATGGCTCCGATCCCAAGTTGCTATGGCTGTGGCAGTTGCAGTTCCGATTCGACCTGTAGCCTGGGAACTTCCATATGCCGTGGGTGTGACCCTAAAAAGCAAAAAAAAAAAAAAAGAGGCAGAAGAGGGAACTCTTTAATAAACTCCAACTTGCTTCCCTTCATGTAAAGGGGTCCTTACCCTTAAGGAGCTGGGCTGGCTCTGTTACAGTCCCATGGTCCCTTCTGCCCTGCTCCCTCCTTGCTCAGGGCTAGTACCCTAAGAAAACCATGGCTCTGTGTCATGCCCGCACCCATAGAACAGGCTGCATGATGTGGAGAAAATGCATGTAAGCCTCTGGGCAGAGTGAGCACTCCATACACAGCTTGATTTCTCAGCACAAATGTTCATTTTCCTTTCAAATGCAAAATGGCTCAAATTCCCAAGCAGTTTGGTCTCTGTCTGAAGGTCACAAAAAGGCCTCATGTTCTGGTTGGCCCTGCTGGCCTTTCCTGCCTGCTTCCTGCCTCCCCTCCACCCTCTGGTCCCACCAAATTTCTCAGTGATCCTCAATGATTGACCTCTTCATAGCACTGTGTCCCTGAACACGCTATTCCTACATGTGAAACACCTTTCCTTCCCCTGCTTTTCACAGAGTTCTGTCATCTTCCCAATAGTCTCAAGCTCCTGGGGCAGCATTAATCACCTCTTCCTCTGCTTTCCCAGGGGCTTGTCAGTGTCATTCTTTCATGTTTGTCTTAGCTGCCATTTATCTTATCTCTTCATGTTTTTCTGGCTCTTTCTATTCTCAACAGAGTTGGCCTTAGAGAAACTGAGCTGGGTAGAGGAGTTGTGTACTAGTTAAGGTATTAGAATGTGGGGAACAGGATTGTCTCTGAAACCCATAGCTCAGCTGGGTGTTGTTTGCTGGAATGCTTGGTGTCAGACTCCATGACTCCTCCCAAAGCTGATGTCCAGGCAGGAGCTGCATTGGACCTCTCAGTGTTGAGGCTCCCACCTTGCCTGGGGCAGCTGAATGCCAGTGAGTCCTGCTCGTGCACCCGGGTTTGGCAAGGCCAGGAGACCATGTGTCTCCGTGCCTATGCCAGGTAAGGCCTTCTGGCCAGGAATCCATCTGAACATTTTTGTCTGTCAAAATTCTATTTTTTTCTTTTTTTTTTTTTCTTTTTGGGCTGCATCTGTGGCATGTGAAAGTTCTAGGGCCAGGGAGCAAACCCGTGCCATAGCAACACCAGATCCTTAACCCACTGAGCCACTAGGGAACTCCCTTGAGTTTATTTTTGTGTATAGTGTGAGGGAGTGTTCTCATTTCATTGATTTATATGCGGCTGTCCAACTTTCCCAATACCACTTGCTGAAGAGACTGTATTTTCCCCATTGTATGTTTCTCTTCCTTTGTCAAAGATTAACTGATCTTAGCTAAGTGTATGAGTTTATTTCTGGGTTCTCTATTCTGTTCCATTGATCTATAGGTCTGTTTTCATGCCCAAACCATACTGTTTTGATTTCTGTTAGCTTTGTAGTATTGTCTGAAGTCTGTAAGGGTTATGCTTCCTGCTTTGTTCTTTTTCTTCAGGAGTACTTTGGCAATTCTGGGTCTTTTATGGTTCCATATACATTTTAGAATTTCTATTTCTAGTTCTATGAAAAATGTCATGGGTAATTTGATAGGGATCACATTAAATCTATAAGTTGCCTTGTATAGTATAGTCATTTTGACAATATTAATTCTTCCAGCCCAAGACCATGGGATGTCTTTCTAATTTTTTGAATCATCTTCAATTTTAGTTATTAATATTTTGTAGTTCTCAGCATGTAAGTCTTTCACCTCCTTGGTAAGGTTTATTCCAAAGTACTTTAATTAATTAATTAATTTATTATTATTATTATTATTTTTTGTCTTTTTGTCTTTTGTTGTTGTTGTTGTTGTTGTTGTTGCTATTTCTTGGGCCGCTCCCGCGGCATATGGAGGTTCCCAGGCTAGGGGTTGA
The DNA here is from genome assembly GCF_054392235.1 of Sus scrofa. Classification (NCBI taxonomy): domain Eukaryota; kingdom Metazoa; phylum Chordata; class Mammalia; order Artiodactyla; family Suidae; genus Sus; species Sus scrofa. Next base: position 45,598,279 of record NC_139395.1, on the reverse strand, counting down.
ATCGGAGCTGTAGCCACCAGCCTATGCCAGAGCCACAGCAACGCGGGATCCGAGCCGCGTCTGCGACCTACACCACAGCTCACGGCAACGCCGGATCGTTAACCCACTGAGCAAGGGCAGGGACTGAACCCGCAACCTCATGGTTCCTAGTCAGATTCATTAACCACTGCGCCACGACAGGAACTCCTAATTTATTTTTGATGCAAGTTTAAAAGGGATTCTTTATTTACATTCTCTTTCTAATATTTTATAGTTAGCGTAAAGAAATGGAATATATTTCTGTATGTTAATCTTGTGTCCTCCTACCTTGCTGAATTCACTTTTTAGTTCTAGCAGGGTTGTTTTTTTGTTTGTTTTTTGTTTTTTGTTTTTTCCACACCTGCAGCATATGGAAGTTTCCCAGACCAGGGATCAAACCCACACCATGCAGTGACCCAAGCCACTGCAGTGACAATACCAGGTCCTTAACCCACTGTGCCACAAGAGAACTCCAGTTCTAGCAGTTTTAGTGTGGGATTCCTTACTCTTTAATTAAGCTAAATGTATATAGGTCTCCCCACCAGCCCAGGTTCAGATTCAGGCCAGGACTCAGCACATGTGGCATTCTCTCTGGCTTCCCAGAAACTTCAAATGCTCTCCTGTGCTGTAGACTCCTCCACTCTAAGTCCTCTAGGCCCTGGCAGCTGAGAACCCAGATGGACTCCAGTATCATCCAGATGCCATATGGTGTTTTGAGTAGGTTCCCCAAATACAGAGATGAATCAGAACTGGTAACTCTTAACAGGACCTGGGGCAAGACTACAATGAGGGGAGGTGGCCTGTTCTGGTGGCATCAACCATGGAGACTAGTAGGGCGGGGCCCTGTCTTACTCATTTATTAATGACCCTGTCCTTCTGGCAGTGAGGTGTCCTATAAACTGGATTGAATGTCTGAACACCTAAGTTGGAGGCTGTTGTGCCACTTCTGAATTGGTATATTTGGCAAATCACCACATTCTCAGAGCCTCTGTTCTCTTATCCTGACCCTGAAGGTCATGGGAAGGCAAAACAAGGCAATTCATGTAAAAGAGTTTTGAAAACAGTCAAGTACTGTATAAATCTTCACTTTATTATTTTTTTTAGTGCATTTTATGGATTCTGGCACACTGTTGGTACTTGAAGGTTTTTTTTGAATGAAGAAATCAATGGACGATCGAATGGATAGCAGGAACTCGAGAAACGCTTTATTATTTTTTTTTCTTTTTAGGGCTGCACCTGCAGCATATGGAAATTCCCGGGCTAGGGGTCAAATCAGAGCTGTAAATGCTGACCTACACCACAGCCACAGCAATACCTGATCAGAGCCACAGCTTGAGGCAACACCAAATTCTTAACCCACATAGTGAGTCCAGGGATTGAATTCGCATCTTGATGGACACTATGTCTGGTTCTTAGCCCACTGAACCACAAAAGGAACCCCAGGAAATGCTTTATTAAAAATAAAACAATGGAGGAGTTTCCGTCGTGGCTCAGTGGTTAAGGAATTGGACTAGGAACCATGAGGTTGCAGGTTCGATCCCTGGCCTTGCTCAGTGGGTTAAGGATCTGGCATTGCTGTGGCTGTGGTGTAGGCCGGTGGCTACAGCTCCAATTAGACCCCTAGCCTGGGAACCTCCATATGCCACAGGAGTGGCCCTAGAAAAGGCAAAAAGACCAAAAAAATTAAAATAAATAAAAATAAAAATAAAACAATGGAGTTCCTGTTATGGCACAGCAGAAACAAATCTAACTAGGAACCATGAGGTTGCAGGTTGGATCCCTGGCCTCGCTCATTGGATTGAGTATCCGGCATTGCTGTGAGCTGTGGTGTAGGTTGCAGACGTGGCTTGGATCTGGCGTTACTGTGGTTCTGGCGTAGGCCGGCAGCTATAGCCCCAATTGGACCCCTAGCCTGGGACACTCCATATGCCGCAGGTGCGGCCCTGAAAAGACAAAATAAAATAAAATAAAAAATAAAAATAAAACAAGGAGTTCCCTGGTGGCCTGGTGGCTAAAGGATCCAGCATTATCATTGCAGCAGCTCAGGTTGCTGCTGTGGTGTGAATTCGATTCATGCTGTGGGTGCAGCCAGAAATTTTTAAAAATAAATAAATAAAAATAAAACAAAAAATAAAACATAAACTATAAAATTGCCATTTTTGGCATACTTTAACTATCAGCTAATGAGCTAAGAACTTCACCTACATTCTGTCACTTAATTTTCATAGTAACCTTATACGATGATTACTCCCATTTTATGGATGAGGAAACCAAGGTCTAGAGATGTTAAGTAATTTGCCTAGGGTCACACAGCTTGTAGGTGACAGGGCTAGGATTCATCCTCCAGGCCTTCATTCTCAGTCACTTCTTAAATCCTGTTTGCCTTATATGCATGAGCATTTACCAACAGTTTTGGCCTAAGTCATCCAACCTCTCATTACTACATAAAAACACAATTATAATCCACTGCTTTGATGCACTTTTTTTTTTTTTTTTTTTTTTTTTTTTTGTCTTTTTGCCTTTTCTAGGGCCGCTCCCACAGCACATGGAGGTTCCCAGGCTAGGGGTCCAATCAGAGCTGTAGCCATCGGCCTACGCCAGAGCCAGAGCAACGCAGGATTTGAGCCTCCTCTGCAACCTACACCACAGCTCACAGCAAGTCCAGATCCTTAAACCACTGAGCAAGGCCGGGGATTGAACCCACAACCTAATGGTTCCTAGTTGGATTCGTTAACCACTGAGCCACGATGGGAACTCCTGATGCATTTCTTTAACTCCTGGCAGAGCCACTGTTTGACTTGCCAAATCTGGAGAGAAGTCAAGGATGGCAGTTCCTGAGAGACTATTTCCCTGAAAGGGTTCTTGTTTCTATCCTCCCTGGTGCCAGGAGTGAAGTTTTTTTCACTCTCTGAATTCCTTTGACCTGGGATATATGCATCCCCCACAGGTTTTCCAAGCTGTGCACCCAACCAATTTCTTCTTGTTATCTCATCTGTACCTGGTGGCTGGTGGGATGGAAAACATCATCCTCATTGTAAGTAAAGAGCCTGGAGTCACTGCTGCCACAAGTCCACATAAGAATGCAAACTCAGATCTTTGTGAGGTTTTTTGTTTTTTTTAGGGTTTTTTTTTTTTTTTTTTTTTTTTTTGTCTTTTTGTCTTTTCAGGGTCGCACCTGTGACGTATGGAGGTTCCAGGCTAGGAGTCTAATTGGAGCTGTAACCACTGTCCTAGGCCACAGCCACAGCAACACCAGATCCAAGCCATGTCTGCAACCTACACCACATATCACAGCAACACTGGATCCTTAACCCACTGAGCGAGGCCAGGGATTGAACCTCATGGTTCCTAGTCAGATTCTTTTCTGCTGCGTCACGACAGGAACTCTGTAGACTCAGATCTTTGAACTCTGAGTCCAGAACCTTCTCTACCCAATGGCATGGCTTAAGATTTGAGCATGGGGAGTTCCCTTTGTGGCTCAGCAGTTAACAAATCCGACTAACATCCACGAGGACATGGGTTCGATCCCTGGCCTCCCTAAGTGGGTTAAGGATCTGGACTTGCTGTGAGCTGTGGTGTAGGTTGCAGATGCAGCTTGGATCCTGCATTGCTGTGGCTCTGGCATAGGCCAGCAGCTACAGCTCTGATTGGACCCCTAGCCTGCGAACCTCCATATGCCGCGGGTACGACCCTAAAAAGACAAAAAAGAAGAAAAAAAAAAAGATTTGAGCGTGGAAACTGCCTGGACCTGGTATAGGTTTAGTGGAACTGGAGAGGGGAACTGGCTTAGAACAAAGAGTCTTGGACAGTCAGCCTTTGCTCTATCGATCCCTCTGGAGCCCTTACAAAGGACAGTGTAAGTGTCCAGGATAACAGCTTTGGTGTCCCCCTTGTGTGGCAGATGAAAGGGCTTAGAAGTGGAGCAGGAATAATACTTTCCTATACACCACTTGGGATGTCCCTGAGAAAGAAGGAACAGAATCTAGGTGTTTCAGACATGAAGTCAGCCATGACAGGGAAGCTGAATAGCAGCAAGAGTCAGGGGCATTGGGTAGAAGGCCAGTGTTTATGTCCTCAGTTTGCTCTGACTGCTGTGCATCTAGAGAGGATGCTACTTTTGGACTAAATAGTGCCTCTCTCATGAGGACATCTAGGCCTAGTGATGCTCAGGAGGGATGAGAAGCCCCACGACCTTCAAGAGATCTGGGTCAATCCTGTTTTCATTCTCTTCCCTGCTTGTGGCTTTGAGCAGTTTATTACATCTGAAAGGCAAAATCCTTTAATCAGCAGCCCTAAATCAAGACATGACATTTGGGATAAAGGCAGGGGAGGGAAACAAGTGGATTGAATTGGAGCTGCAGTTCCTGGCCTACACCACAATCACAGCCATAGCAATGCAGGACCCGAGCTGCATCTGTGACCTATGCCTCAGCTTGCAGCAACGCCAGATCCTTAACCCACCGAGAGAGGCCAAGGATCAAACCCACATCCACATGGATACTAGTCAGGTTCTTAATCCGTTGAGCTACAACAGGAGCTCCTATGGTTTACCTTTAAAAAGAGTGTTTGAAAACATCTGTCACATAAGAGCTTGCGTGTGAGTGTTCATAACAGCATTATTCATAATACCAAAAACTGGAAATAATTCAGGTGTCCGTCACTGGCTAGTGGCTAAACCAACCGTAACACACCCACACAATGGAATAATACTCAGCAATAAAGAGGATTGAACCCCTGATACATGTTACAGCATGAATGAACCTCAAAAATGTTGTGCTGACCAGAATAAACCAGAAACAAAAGACCACAAATTGTATGAGTCCATGTATATGAAATTTCTAGACAAGGCAAAACTTAGAGACAGAAAGCAGATCAGAGGTTGCCTAGAGCTTGGAGTGGACATGGATTGACCACAGATGGCCCGGGGGAACTTTTTGAGATGGTGGGAATGTTCTAAAACTGGATTTCAGGAGTTCCCGTCGTGGCGCAGTGGTTAACGAATCCGACTAGGAACCATGAGGTTGCGGGTTCGATCCCTGCGCTTGCTCAGTGGGTTAACGATCCGGCGTTGCCGCGAGCTGTGGTGTAGGTTGCAGACGCGGCTCGGATCCCGCGTTGCTGTGGCTCTGGTGTAGGCCGGTGGCTACAGCTCCGATTGGACCCCTAGCCTGGGAACCTCCATATGCCGAGGGAGCGGCCCAAAGAAATAGCAAAAAAGACAAAAAAAAAAAAAAAAAAAAAAAATAAAACTGGATTTCAGAGATGGTTGCACAATTTTGTAAATTTACAAAAACTTATCAAACTGCACACTTAAAACGGGTGAAAGTTTTTTTTTTTAAATGATTTTTTTCCCCACTATGGCTGGTTTACAGTGCTCTGTCAATTTTCTACTGTACAGTAAGGTGACCTAGTCGCATATGCATATATACGTTCTTTTTTCTCACATTATCATGCTCTATCGGGTGAAGTTTTTGATGTGTCAATTATACATAATAAGTATTTGAAGTCCTTACTTTTGACAGGTCCATCCCAGGGCTCCCCTGCGTGCCAGGCTGGGAGGAGAGACCTTCCACCTCTTCCTCACAAAGGAGATGAGGGCTGTGCACAGCTGTTCTCAAAAAGTAGCCTCTGGGCCACTGGTGCCACAGCCTCTAAGTGTTTGTTAGAAATGCAGATCTCAGAACTGCTAAATCAGACAGTGGGCAGGCCCAGCAATAGGCCCAGCAATAGGAACTGCTAAATCAGACAGTGGGCACTCCAGCGGGGTGAGAACCATGGTCCGATGCAAGGAAGAGAGGAGAGCAGGAAGGTCATGGATATTGAGCACCCACTGTGTGCAGCCTCTGGACATGCCCTGAGTGACACCATCCTCACAGTAACCTTGTGATGTCAGTGTAATTGGCCCCATTTTACAGACTGGGAAACTAAGGTAAGGAGAGCCTGAGGGACTTGTTTCAAGACAAGAGGGCAGAGCTGGGATCAAACAACCAAGCTTCTGTCTTGAAACATACCCTCTGCACTGGTGTGGACTTTGTGAACATAGGCACACCATTCCTGTGCCTGGAAGCCCAGAGAGGGGACAGGAAAATTACATTAAACACAGCCCCCTCAGGTTCTCTCTTAGCACAGAGTTTGGGTAGGAAGAAGTAAACAGTAAGCAGAGCCCTGAACGTGGCCCAGTACTTTCCTCAAGGCTGAGGCAGCAGTCTTTGTTTAAAGTTATATTGTTTACTCCCAAGGGACAAGGGGGTGGGGGGAATTTAGAACAAGTTGCTTGGATGGAAGCCCAGGAGGTCCTAGCTCAGTTCCTTGGGAGCCTGGAAAATGAAGGGTTGGGGAGACAGAGAGAGCGGAACTCAGGGATCCTGGCCAGAGAGCCTGAGAGTTGCTGGGGACTCAGGAGGGCGGGTCTGAGGTTTCCAGATGCACAGATGACATAACGTCTGCCTGGCCTGCAGACACCAATGCTGCTCAGAGTGGCCTTTCCAAGCAGCAGTGCCATAGGCCCTGGATCAGCTTTGTCCTAGAGCTACTCAGGAAACTGAGGCTAAGCTGGGGCCTCCCTGCTTAAACCCAGCACTGCCAGAAGCTTGCCTCAATGCCATACCTCAGGCCACCCCACATGAGGTCTCTTCCTGTGGTATTTCAGTGCTGCTTGCTGCTGTCTGTTTGCCCTGTGTGGCCCTCCCACACAAGGTCCACATCCCCTGTCTTCTCTACCACAATCCAATTGACTGTGAAACTTGATCAAATAGAAAAACTCTTTGAGCCCAACTATTTAAATGGGCAGAGAAGGTAGGAACCTACTCTAGGTAAAGGGAGGGCCAATGCCAGAATCCAGAACTTCTGGCCAAGGAGCTATTTAATTATAATAATACATATCATTTGTGTAGAGTTTTTGTGGTGTTTTTTTCTTTTTTCTTTTTTTTTCTTTTTGGCATATGGAAGTTCTCAGGCTAGGGGTCAAATCAGAGCTGTAGCCTCCAGCCTACACCATAGCCACAGCAACACGGTATCCGATCCTCATCTGCAACCCACACCACAGCTCATGGCAATGCCGGATCCCTAACCCACTGAGCAAAGCCAGGGATCGAACCCTGTCCTCATGGATACTAGTTGGGTTCGTTACCACTGTGCCACCACGGAAACTCCTCCTGTAGAGTTTGATCATTTACAAAGTACTTTTCATGTGTTATCTCCCTTGACCCTCTCATTAACCCTGTGCTTGATTTATAGATAAGCACTTTGAGGCTTATATGTTTAATCAACCCACTCAAGATCACCCAATGGTAAGTGACAAAGCCAGTGCTCACGGCCGGATGTTTTAGCCCCAAATTACTCACACAGGTCTTCATTCCTGATGATGCTGGCAATGGCCCCAGCACCCAGAGCCCAGGGAGGAGCCAGAAGGATCACACTAAGCACAGCCCCCTTACATTCTCTCTTGGAACAAAGGGTGGGACTTTTTCTTGCTAGTGGGCTGAACAGGGTCTTCTCAGTGAATTTCCTGTCTAAACTAGGCAGGTGAGCCCCTGGCTTGAGCAAATAACCTGGGTGGAGCTGCTTGTGACTGCTGAGAAAAGGACTGGTGAGGGTATAACCTGCCCCCCAGGTCCACAGAGGCCTGGAAGAATCCTCTGCTCCTGCCCACCATGTTCCTTTCCATCAGCCTTCTCTGGTTTTTCACATGCAGATGATAAAGCCCACGACCTGTCATGTCAGTCTCCTCTCCCCTCCAGTAGAGCTGAAACATGATGATGATGCTCCTTGCATTTACCAAGGGCACGCTGGGTTCCGGTGTTTTTATACATCATCTAAAGACCTCACAGCTCATAATGAAGGAGGCAGTGAGGCAGGAGACAGATGGGTTCCAGAACAGACATTTGCAGCTAGTCTCATATTTATACTTCTTGAGGGAGGAGATAGGTACAACTAGCCTCTTATTTATACTTCCTGAGGCAGAAGATAGGTGGGCTCCAGAGTAAACATTTACAATCAGCCAAGTATCTATACTTCAAGGTAGAAATAACAACAGGCACAAGGCAAATAACTGGTACTTGTCTTCAGTGAACTTGTTAAACAATGGCAATGACAGGATCAGAAGAGGGGCTAAGCCCTGCTTGGGCAAAAGACCAAGAGGTCACATACTCCCCATCCTCGGGGTCAGGGAGACCCCCAACTACACATGCATACGCAGAACCCTCTGGGAGTTGGCACCAGGCCATAGTAAGTCTAGGTAATCCTCCTACAATGCCTTGCTTTGGAATCCTTGGCCAAAAGGCACACACTCCTATTGGGGAAGGTCCTGGATCTGGTCAGGTGTGAAAGATAAAATAAGGTAACTGGGAGGTCCTGTTGTAGCTCAGCAGGTTAAGAATCCAACTAGTGTCCATGACAATGCAGGTTCAATCCCTAGCCTCACTCAGTGGGTTAAGGATCCAGCCTTGCCATGAGCTGTGGTGTAGGTTGCATATGTGGCTCGAGTCATGCTTTGCCGTGGCTGTGGTATAGGCCAGCAGCTGTAGCTCCAATTCAACCCCTAGCATGGAACCTCCATATGCCTCGGGTGTGGCCCTTGAAAAGCAAAAACAAAAACAAAAAAACAAGATAACTGGTCAAAGGAAGACAAAGACCCAGAAAAACTGTCCTATATAGGTGATGTAAATAACCTTGGCGGTGTATTCCTCCTTTAGGGGGACACCCACACCCTTGCTCCTTTGGGTTTTACTGCTTTACTTCTGCCTTAGATAGACTACCCGGTGTGCTCTCCCACACATTGTATTGTGTTTTTTCTTTTTCTTTCTTTTTTTTTTTTTTTTTGGTATTTTTGTCTTTTTGTAGGGCCACACCCACAGCACATGGAGGTTCCCAGGCGAGGGGTCCAATTGGAGTTGTAGCCACCAGCCTATGCCATAGTCACAGCAACATAGGATCTGAGCCGAGTCTGCGGTCTACACCACAGCTCACAGCAACGCCAGATCTTTAACCCACTGAGTAAGGGCAGGGATCGAACCTGCATCCTCATGGATGCTAGTCAGTTTCATTAACCATGGAGCCACGACAGGAACTCTTGTACTTTGTTTTTAACAATAAGCTTTATACCTGTTTTTACATCTTTGCCCCTTTGAAACATTCTTGCTATCAACAGGGGGCAAGAATCAGGGCAATTCTGCTTTCATCCTCAAGCTAGTCTATTGGCTAGGATTCCTGGTTTTCCACTAAGCTGCCCAGGTGCAGAGAATTAAAATCTCACTTCAAGCCATCACTCACTTCTGTCTCTCCAAAGTCACCAAGACTGGAGCCAAGATACAGGGTGTTGGTGGTGTGTACAGCATTGTACTTCTCACTCATCCTTTTAAGGAAGGATGCTGAGCATACCCTGTGGGTCTCAGGTCTGGGACAGGCACGTACAGAACCTGGTAGCTGCATCCCTTTGTGAGCTCTCAGATAAGTTCTCTGGAGTGGGGGCTTCCTTCCATACATAAACTGTTAACCATGCTTCTAAGCAGTGTCTTTCTCACCTGGGCGCCTTGAGGAGCCAGACCAGGCTACCATGTCCCTCTCTGCAGGCTGGGTCTTGGACATGAGTGCCAATTGCCTGGGATTCCCCACTGACATCATTGCCAATCTCTGGCTGGTTCTGGGGTGATGTGTGCAGGGAGAAATGCCTGGAGGTGGTTTTCACCCAACCTGCCTGAGCACAGAGGGGTGTGGCCTGTCATGATGAAGAATCAGATGTGTGTGCAGCCGCATATTCATTGCAGCACTGTTCACGGTAGCCAAGACTTGGAAACAACCCAAATGGCCATTGACAGATGATTGGATTAGGAAGATGTGGTATATATAAACAATGTAATACTATTCAGCCATAAAAAAGAATGAAATAATGCCATTTGCAGCAACATTCATGGAACTAGAGACTCTCATACTGAGTGAAGTAAGTCATAAAGAGAAAGACAAATATCATATGATATCACTTATATCTGGAATCTAATATATGGCGCAAATGAACCTTTCCACAGAAAAGAACATCATGGACTTGGAGAATAGACTTGTGGTTTCCAAGGGGGAGGGGGAGGGAGTGGGATGGATTGGGAGCTTGGGGTTAATAGATACAAACTATTGCCTTTGGAATGGATTAGCAGTGAGATCCTGCTGTGTAGCACTGGGAACTATGTCTGGTCACTTATGATGGAGCATGATAATGTGAGAAACTAGAATGTATACATGTATGTATAACTGGGTCACCATGCTGTACAGTAGAAAAAAAATTGTATTGGGGAAATAACAATTAAAAAAATTACTAGTGAGAACATCACAAACTATGCACTAAATAACTGCACAATACAGGACAGAACATCAAATGTCTTCAAAAGAAATACAAATAAAATGGAGGAATCTAAAAAAAAAGTCAAATGTGTATTTTAGCTATGGCTTCGGACTTCCTGAGTTCATCTCCTTCAACTCCTGGTGCCTCCTTTTATTTTTATTTTTATTTTTATTTTTGCTTTTTGGGGCTGTGCCCACAGTATATGGCTAGGCTAGGGGTCTAATCAGAGCTACAGCTGCCAGCCTGCGCCACAGCCACAGCAATGCCAGATCCAAGCCACTTCTATGACCTACACCACAGCTCACAGCAGCACCGGATCCTTAACCCACTGAGCAAGGCCAAGGATCGAACCTGCAACCTCCTGGTTCCTAGTCGGATTCATTAACCACTGAGCCACAACGGGAACTCCCCATTGTGTCCTTTTTTTAGATTCCACATGTAAGTGATAGCATTTGATGTTGGTGTCTCATTTTCTGACTGACTTCACTTAGCATGATAGTTTCTAGGTCCATCCATGTTGCTGCAAATGCTGTTATTTCTTTCCTTTTAATGGCTGAGTAATATTCTACTGTGTATATGTACCACAGCTTCTTTATCCACGCCTCTGTCAATGGACATTTAGGTTGTTTCCGTGTCTTGTCTATTGCAAGTAGTGCTGCAATGAACATCGAAGTACATGTGTCTTTGTGAGTCACAGTTTTCTCTGGATAGATGCCCAGGAGTGGGATTGCTGGATCAGGTGGTAGTTCTCTTTTTAGTTTTCTGAAGAATCTCCATACTGTTTTCCACAGTGGTTGCACCAATTTACAATCCCACCAACAGTGTACTAGGGTTCCTTTTTCCCCCACACCCTCTCCAGCACTTATTGTTGATAGACTTTTTGATGATGGCCATTCTGATCAGTGTGAGGTGGTACCCCATAGTAGTTTTGATTTGCATTTCTCTAATAATGAGTGATGTTGAACATCTTTTCATGTGTTTTTTGGCCATCCATATGTCTTCTTTGGAGAATTGTCTGTTTAGATCTTCTTCTTTTTTTTTTTTTTTTTGTCTTTTTGCCTTTTCTTGAGCCACACCCGCAGCATATGGAGGTTCCAAGGCTAGGGGTCCAATCAGAACTGTAGCTGCCAGCCTACACCGGAGTCACAGCAATGTGGGATCCGAGCCGTGTCTTCGACCAACACCACAGCTCACGGCAACGCCGGATCGTTAACCCACTGAGCAAGGCCAGGGATTGAACCTGAAACCTCATGGTTCTTACAACCACTGCGCCACGACGGGAACTCCTGTCTGTTTAGATCTTCTGCCCATTTTTTGATGGGGTTGTTTGTTGTTTTGGTATTGAGCTATAGGAGGTGTTTATAAATTTTGGAGATTAATCCCTTGTCAGTCGATTCATTTGCGAAGATTTTCTCCCATTCTGTGGGTTGTCTTTTTGTTTTGTTTAGGGTTTTCTTTGCTATGCATAAACTTTTAAGTTTAATTAGGTCCCATTTGTTTATTTTTGTTTTTACCGTCATGACTCTAAGAGGTGGATCTGAGAAGACGTTGCTGTCGTTTATGTAGGAGAGTGTTAGGCCTGTGTTTTCCTCTAAGATTTTTATAGCATCTGGTCTTATATCGAGGTCTATAATCCATTTTGAGGTTATTTTTGTGTATGAAAATGATTAAAATGGTTTGTTTGTTTGTTTTGGCTTTTCAGGGCTGCACCGGTGGCATATGGAAGTTCCCAGGCTAGGGGTCCAATCAGAGCTACAGCTGCTGGCCTATGCCACAGCCACATAGTATCCGAGCCTTGTCTGAGACCTACACCACAGCTTACAGCAACACCATATCCTTGACCTACTGGGCGAGGCCAGGGGTCAAACCCACAACTTCATGGTTCCTAGTCAGCTTCATTTCTGCTGCGCCATGAGGGGAACTTTGTACAATGGTTAAGTTTTGAAGTTCCCTGTTGTGGCGCAGTGGGTCAGAAGACAACCTGGACTTGGGACTGGCATCTGGAAAGACTGGGGAGCCGTCTTAGAGGACTGAGCCCTTAACCTGTGGGATCTGACTAATGTCAGATCTCACTAGCACCAGGTAGATAGTGTCAGAATTCAGTTGGATTGTGGGACACCCATCTGGTGTCAGAGAACTGGTTGATGATGTGGGGAAAAACCCATATCAGAATTGGTGTCAGAATCAAAGCACTAAACAGCTTGGGGTCTATCCGTTGATGAGATTGGATTAGTTTACTCAGTTTGTGTGCTGTGGGTCTCCTCTGACAGCACTGGGCTGAACACGGGGTTATTAAGGTTTCATTTGTTTTATTTAATTAAGGTATATTTTAGGAGTTCCTGATGTGGCTCAGTGGTTAACGAATCCAACTAGGAACCATGAGGTTTCAGGTTGGATCCCTGGCCTTGCTCAGTGGGTTAAGGATCCGGCATGGCCGTGAACTGTGGTTTAGGTTGCAGATGCGGCTTGGATTCTGGGTTGCTGTGGCTCTGGTGTAGGCTGGCAGCTACAGCTCTGATTGGACCCCTAGCCTGGGAACCTCCATATGCTGCAGGAAGCGGCCCTAGAAAAGGCAAAAAGACAAAAAAAAAAAAAAAAAAAAGGTATACTTTACATACAATAAAACACAGTAAGATTACAGCCCAATTAATTTTATCTACATAGACAACCATTTAACCTAGATCAAGAAAGTTCAGCAGCCCAGAAAATTCCCTCACTTTCCTCCACCTTCAGCAATACCTTTCCCCAGAGGAAATGATTAGTTCTGCCTGTTTTGTTCTGGTCATGCCCAGCATGCAGAAGTTCCTGGACCAGGGATTGAACCTGAGCCACAGCAGTGACAATGCAGAATCTTTAACCATTAGGCCACCAGGGAATTCCTAGTTCTCCTTGTTTTGAATGCTGTATAAATGGAATCACTTATTATTAAATTTATGAACTCTTTTGTGTTTAGCTTTTTACTCACTCATTCCAATGTTTTTGAGACTTATCTATGTTTTTGCGTGTACCAGTACTTTGTTCTTTTTTTACTGCTGTGTAGGGTTCCACCTATACCATACTTCATTTACCCATGCCTTTGTAGATTTTCGGTTAGTTCTAGCTTTTGCTTGTTACAGGTAAATATGCTGTGGACATTTTTGGATAAGTCTGTTTTGCACACACACCTATTTCTCTTAAGCATATGCCTAGGAGAAGAATTGTTGGATCATAGCTATGTTGTATGATTAATTTATTAGAATCTAATAGTATAGCTCATTATCTTTCCTGCTCTTTCTCCCGGTGATGTGTGCTCTTCTTCCCCCTCTAGACTCCATATCATTGCATTTTTCTCTGTTGACATTTAGCTTGTTTTTGTTATGTTGTGGTCAAGTCACTCACCTTTTTAATGTATATTTCCTTTTTTTTTTTTTTTTTTGTCTTTTGTCTTTTTGTTGTTGTTGCTATTTCTTGGGCCGCTCCCATGGCATATGGAGGTTCCCAGGCTAGGGGTTGAATCGGAGCTGTAGCCACCGGCCTACACCAGAGCCACAGCAACGCGGGATCCGAGCCGCATCTGCAACCTACACCACAGCTCACGGCAACGCCGGATCGTTAACCCACTGAGCAAGGGCAGGGACTGAACCCGCAACCTCATGGTTCCTAGTCGGATTCGTTAACCACTGCGCCACGACGGAACTCCTATTTCTTTTTTTTTTTTAGGGCTGAACCAGGCTAGGTGTCAAATCAGAACTACAGCTGCCAGCCTACACCACAGCCATAGTAACACTGGATCTGAGATCCAATGCTGGATCATTAATGCACTGAGCGAGGCCGGGGATGGAAATCACATCCTCACAGACACTATGTTGAGTTCTTAAGCTGCTAAACCACAGCAGAAACTCCTGTACATTTCTTTTTTTTTTAATAATGATTTTTATATTTTTTCCATTATAGCTAATCTGTGCATTTCTTGAATGCTAACTATGCACATGGCACTTTGTACACTGGTTATGTGGGAAATACACATCTTCCCCCAAGGAGACTATAGTAGCTAATAGGGGAGGTTATAAACATAAATAATCATAGTACAAGAAATATGTTAAGGAGTTCCCATTGTGGCTCAGTGAAAATGAATCCAACTGGTATCCATGAGGATGTGGGTTCCATCCCTGGACTCCCTCAGTGGGTTGGTGATCCAGTGTTGCCATAAGCTGTGGTGTAGGTTGCAGGTGCGGCTTGTATCCCATGTTTCCCTGGCTGTGGTATAGGTTGGCAGCTGTAGCTCTGATTCCACCCCTAGCCTGGGAACTTCCATATGCCTTGAGTGTGGCCCTTAAAAGCCAAAAAAAAATAAAAATAAAAAAGAAGTTCAGGATATAGCTGTAAGGAGGGGTGCAGGAGGGGCTGGGGCAGGCTCTCTGGATGGAAGGCATAATGTGGGCCAAAGCAGGATCTGTAAATATCGGGACAGTGGCCATGCTGGTCTAGCTGGCTCACTCCCACATCCCCAGCATCTGGCCTGGGCTGGCACACATGGTACTCAGCAGAAATGTATTCTTTTGAACAGTGAGTGGTTCAGTTTGGTTGGAGCACAGGGAACTTATTGAGAGGCAGTGGGGAGAAGGATAATGTCTCAGTTATCCACTGCTGTGCAACAAATTACCCAAAACTTAGTGGCTTACTTCAACAAGAAACATTCATTATCTCTCAGTTTCTGAGGATGGGGAATTTGAAGATGGCATTGCAGGCCAATCTTGCCTTGGAAACTCAAGCATTATGGTTACAAATGGGCCAGGCCCTCAGTCATCTGAAGGCTTGATTAAGGCTGGGGGATCCCCTTCCATGGGGCTCACTTACTCACCTGGCAGGCTGGCGCTGACTTTGTATTAGGGAAGTGTAGTAGGGAAGTACCTTTGTATTCCAAGTTAATCACTAAAGGGACGTTGCCAATAAGCTTAAATTATACATAATGGCCCATTTCTGGGAATCCAACCTCCCAGGTAATGAGCATTAAGCTAAAATCCCTAAGTTTGACACACAGAAAACCTTTTGAGCAGGCCCACCTGTCAATGGCTATATCCCTTTCAGAGGCTGATGGGAACCAGGAAGTGTTTGGCTTTACTTCCTCCCTTTTTAGTATAAAGGAAGTCTGAATTCTAAGTCAGCTAAGATGCTTCTTTAGGCCGTGAGTCTACAATCGTCTTGGTTTGCCAAGAAGCTTTCCAAATAAAGTTGCTGCTCCTTGCCCCAGCTACTCGTCTCTCAATTTATTGGCCTGTTGTGCAACAAGCAGTATGAGCCTGAAGTCGGTAACAGTGGGAGACTTCACTTTCTCCCCACAGAGGCTCCTCCACATAGCTGCTCAGTGTCCTAAAGACCTGGTAAGTGACGCTCCCCAGAGTGATTAGTCTGAGGGGAAGGAGCTACAAGGAAGCTATAACCTTTTTATATCTTGGCCTCGAAAGTTGTTTCTGCTACATTCTATGCAGTAGAAGCAAGTCAATAAGTCTGGCCAACATTCAAGGAGAGAGGAATTAGGCACAGATTTCCCATTGTGGCTCAGTGGGTTAAAGACCCGACTTTGTCTCTCGGAAGATGAGGGTTTGATCTCTGGCCTCGCTTAGTGGGTTATGGATCTGCTGTTGCCACAAGCTGTGGCATAGGTCGCAAATGCGGCTGAGATCTGGCTTTGCCGTGGCTGTGGCCTAGGCTGGAAGCTGCAGCTCCGATTTGACCCCTGGCCTGGGAACTTCCATATGCTGCTGGTGTGGCCATTAAAAAATAAAATAAAATCATCACAGATAATGAAGGTGGGAAGTTTTGTCTGCTAAGAACTTATGGGCTCTCAGGGCTGAGCAGAACTTCAAGGGACCCAGCCTGCCACAGGGAGCTAGCAGTCCTGCACCTGTGTCCTCTATCCAGAGAACCATGAGCCCTGGTGGTAGGTGAGGCAGTGTAAGCACACAGCCCAGTGAAGACACAGCATTACATGCTGTGGGTGAAAGAAACAGAAGTGGCTTAGCATCTGGCAAGCATATAACCTGAGGACATGAACCCCTTCCCCCCAGGAGATTCAGGGAAGGCCTACCAGAGGTGGCATCTGACCTGTGTTCTTCCAAAACTTTTATTGAGCCCACAGGTGCGGTGCTAGAACTGTCCACAGAAGGTGGATCGTGTATGGCTTGGCTGCTCAGAGAGCATCTGAAGCCACACTGGGGAGCCGAGTCCTAGAGGGGCCCCACGGACCAAGGAGTCTACTCTCCCTCTCTGTTCCCACTTCTCTGACCATACCTACCTTGCATGTGCCTCGCCATGTCTCAGCTTCCTGACTGCGTCTTTGAGAGACCCCAGAGGGTCTTCCCCCAGCCCCACCTGTCTGTCTCCCACCAATTGACCCTTAGGTGAAGTTTCAGGATTTTCCCAGTGAATGGATGGGTATTGGGAGCACCTACTATCCCTCAGGAATCAGCAAATGCCACTTCTAAGACTTTTCCTTTTGCTTCCCCAGATTGGTAAGCAACCCTTCCCCTTCCCAGGTGTAAGCAGGCTTCTCTGGGCCTGTGCGGACTCTAGATGTGGGGACTATAGTCAGTGTTGGACATACAGAACACTGTGCGACTGTTCCTTTTGTTATTTTGGTTGTGAATTTCTGGGACTTGGCTATGTGACCTTGGGCACGTTATGTAGCCTCTCTGAGCTATATAAGGGAACACTTAGCAGTTCCTTAATTATCAAAGGGGGAACACTTACCAGCCTCATTGTGAGAATTAAAAGAGATGATATTGGGAGTTCCCGTCGTGGCGCAGTGGTTAACGAATCCAACTGGGAACCATGAGGTTTCGGGTTCGGTCCCTGCCCTTGCTCAGTGGGTTAACGATCCGGCGTTGCCGTGAGCTGTGGTGTAGGTTGCAGACGCGGCTCGGATCCCAAGTTGCTGTGGCTCTGGCGTAGGCCGGTGGCTACAGCTCCGATTCGACCCCTAGCCTGGGAACCTCCATATGCCGCAGGAGCGGCCCAAGAAATAGCAACAACAACAACAAAAAGACAAAAAAAAAAAGAGATGATATTGGAGTTCCCGTCATGGTTCAGTGGTTAACGAATCTAACTAGGAACCATGATTTGTGGGTTTGATCCCTGGCCTTGCTCAGTGGGTTAAGGATCTGGCGTTGCCATGAGCTGTGGTGTAGGTTGCAGAATCGGCTTGGATCCTGTGGCTGTGGCGTAGGCCGGTGGCTACAGCTCCAATTAGACCCCTTGCCTGGGAACCTCCATATGCTGCGGGAGAAGCCTAAGAGATGGCAAAAAGGCAAAAATAAAATAAAAAAATAAAAAATAAATAAAAGAGATGATGTTTGTGGCTCAGCAGTAATGAACCTGACTAGCATCCATGAGGACCAGGGTTTGATCTCTGACCTTGCTTAGCGGGTTAAAGGATCTGACATTGTCGTGAGCTGTGGTGAAGGTCACAGATGTGGCTTGGATCCTGCTTTGCTATGGCTGTGGCTTAGGCTGGTAGCTACAGCTCTGATTTGACCCCTAGCCTGGGAACCTCCATATGCCACAGGTGTGGTCCTAAAAAGACAAAGACAAAAACAAACAAAACAGAAAATGTTTGTAAAACTTTGAGCTTTTCATGGAACTCAGTAAGGGTTGGGAAAATGGGGCGTTTCTGTCCTGCCCTCCTTGCAGGGCTAGTGAGAGAGTTGGAAACAAGTGTTGTGGGTGCTGGGCCAAAGAGGGCTCTGACGGTCCTGATATCCTTTCCACACCTGTCGTCTGTGAACTTGGGGAAATGAAAGGAAGATGTGGAGGCCCCAGGCTGGGTCTTCACATATCATTTTCTTCTTATTCACACAACCAAGGAGGTAAGATTTGTGACACCTTTCACACTTTCAGCCCCTGATGCTCAGAGGCTTCTGACCTGTCATCAGGGCTCCTTCAAACCTTAGCCCAGATCAGCCAGGAGCTGGAGCTGAACACTGCAGTGACACCCCTGAAGGGGGAGGAAAGAGGTGAGACAGGAAAAAGACACTGATCAGAAAGACCCCTACAAGTCAAGGGGAAACATGAATATTTGAAAGCCTGGGAGGCTTGTTGCAAGAAGACTGAAGTAGAGAAGCCTTGAAACTGGAAGGAAGCATGGAGGATGATGGGGCCAACACAACAGACTTACAGGTGAGGAATCCAGGCAGTAGAGAGGAATGGTGGTAACAGCAAGACTGGAAAGCAGGCTTCCCGACTCCCAGTTTGTTCATTCTGGAGGCCACTGAGGGTGAGTTGCAGCTTCTGGGCTGTGGCTCAGGGCCAGAGGGGAGGTCAGCAGGCAGCCTAGACCTTCAAAGGAAACCGGAAGTCTTAAGAGAGATCAAAGTTCCTGGAGAGCTGGGAATTGGGACAAACTGAGTTATCTCTCTGATTCATTTACAGACTTCTCACCTCCAGGGAAGTCGCATCTTGACCATTTTTTTTCTGTCACAAAAATTGCCCTTGTCAGCTTTCTAATAAAAGCAAGACAAAATATTGACCACCAGCCTAGCTATTCTCCCCACTGTTGGCTCTCTCCCTACCTTTCTCTACTCTGGCTGTCAGATGTCAAAGCCTTACACACACACACACACCCCGTGGCTATCCTTTGTTTATTGAGCCAAAAACACATGCTTTTGTCTGTCTTTTCATTCCCATCCCAGATTCAACCTCTCTTGGGACTTTGCTCCCAAAGTCCCTCTGCTCCCTTGCAGCTTCCCAAGGGGGCCTTGGATTTTCACTCTGCCCTGTTTTATCTATTGGAATGCCCTTTACCCCCTTTCCCTCCTCTGCCTTTAAAATCTTATCTTTCAGGCCCATTTCCTACTCCTCTCTAAAACTCTCCTTGACCCCGGGCCATCATCCACCCCCAGCAGAAATAATTATTTTCTCCTCTGTGTGCCCACAGCAGAGAAAGCTAGTTATTTTTCTACCACATCGTTTATCAAAGTCTGACTTGCACATGACAGCATTGGTTTTCTTTCTTTCTTTTTTTTTTTAGATTCACTGAATTTATTTTGAAAATCAGGGGAGTTCCCGTCGTGGCGCAGTGGTTAACGAATCCGACTAGGAACCATGAGGTTGCGGGTTTGGTCCCTGCCCTTGCTCAGTGAGTTAACGATCTGGCATTGCCGTGAGCTGTGGTGTAGGTTGCAGACGCGGCTCGGATCCTGCGGATCCTGCGTTGCTGTGGCTCTGGCGTAGGCCGGTGGCTACAGCTCTGATTCGACCCCTAGCCTGGGAACCTCCATATGCCGCGGGAACGGCCCAAGAAATAGCAACAACAACAACAACAACAAAAGACAAAAAGACAAAAAAAAAAAAAAGAAAATCATAAAATGTTTCTTACAAAGGAACATTACATTCTGCACACTGTTCTGAGTAGATGCCAGAGATATATAGACTATTGTTATTTTTCCTACCGGTCCCACCCCCAGCATTGGCTTTCCACTCCAACATTTTATTTATTTTTATTTTTATTTTATTATTTTATTTTTAGGGCCACACCCATTGTATATGGAAGTTCCCAGGCTAGGGTTCAAATCAGAGCTACAGCTGCTGGCCTACGCCACAGCCACAGCAACGCAGGGTCCCAGCTGCATCTGGGACTTAACACCACAGCTCATGGCAATGCCAGATCTTTAACACTGAGGGAGGCCACGGATCAAACCCACATCCTCATGGATCCTAATCGGGTTTGTTACTGCAGAGCCACAACGGTTACTCCCTGAAATACAGAAATTTTAAGTGAACATTTGCTGATTTGGATATGAGCACACCAATTCCCAAATACGCATTATCATCACTCCTAATGTTCCCTCCTGCACCTTCCCTGCAACTCCTTGCCCTGCCTCTGTCCCAGGAAATCACTCTTCTCATGGTTTTTCCTGTCTTGGAACTTCACAGAAATGACATCATACAATATGTACTCTTGTGTAAGGCTTCCTCCACTCGGCATGTTTTTGAGATTCAGACATGTTATGTAAAATCAGTTGTTTGTTCCTCTTTATTGCCAAGTACTATTCTATTGTGTGGATATACCATAATTTTTGTTTATCTACTCATCTGTTGCTAAATGCCTGGGCTATTTCCAGTTTAGGGCTATGAAGAATGTAGTTGCCATGAACATTCTTGAAGAACTCTTTGTGTGGATGTGTGTTTTAATTTTAGGGGGAGTAAATAATAGGAATGGAATTAAGTTTGTCTTTTCTCCCTTTGGATTGTGAGTTTTTTGAGGGCTGATGTATATAGTCTCTGGCTCCAAGCATAGTGCCTTGGTACATGGTAGGTTTTCAGCAGACATTTGTTGAAGTGAAAGATAATTCAATCACAACCTAATTTTCTGTATAATGTACATTTATTATATTTAACATACTATGGACCCAGTAAGATGAGCATTATTTCCTTTAATCTTCCCAATGAGCTTCTAAGGTAAGAATTAGGAACCAAAAATTGAGAGAAGTTAGGTGAGCTGCTGGAGGTCAGAGCAGGTGAGGGGAAGAGACAGAATTTGAAACAGACACTGTTTGTATAAAGTCCCAGCATATTCCTCTATGCCACTTTGCTGCCCTGCAGGTCTCAGCTCCTTCAACTGGATTCCTTGTAGTGACTGTCCCAATTCACCCTTTATCTACTCTCAAGGGCTAAGCAAAATAGGCTCCCTCTATTGCTATTGGACATGAACGACTGTTTTCTGTTGGAACTCCAGATCTCACTTACCTTGGTAGAGATCAAAACTGTACCCCTCCAGAAGGGAGGGATAGAGTTCACAACACAATACTGAGTGTCAACAGGTAACTGTGGAGGGAGAGGTGGAATGGAAAATGTACCACTGTGCAGTCATCACAGGAGCAGTTGGTTTAGGGAAGAATCATCAAGGAATGACAAATCCGGGGAATGACTTTGATGCAGGGCAGCTTCTATGAGTGTGTCATATCATAAAGTGTCTCTCCACAGATTGCATATTAGTTACAAGGGAGAAAATAGTAACAATACACTGGAGAAATCAGAAAACACCTTGTCCTGGTGTTCAAAATTAACATCATCAGTGAAGACAATGGCCACGGTGTGTTCCTCTTGGTATGATGTCCTGCAGATATGCCATTACTTAGGCAGTATTTCTGGTTGGGATGTATAAGCTGAATCTTAACCACGATAAAACACCTGACTCCCCAAATAAGACACATTCTAATAAAAAGCGGCAGCTGGTATTCTTCAAAAATGTAAAAGTTTTAAAACACACCCACATATACGGACATATGCAAATGCTGTGAAAATATTCCGAGTTAATGAAAACTAAAGAGACATTACAATTAAATGTGACATGTGACATTTAATCCTGGACTGGATCTTGTTTTGGAGGAGGGGAAAAAAATATTATAGGAGTTCCTGTCATGGCTCAGTGGGTTACAAACCTGACTTGCATCCATGAGGATACAGGTTCAATCTCTGGCCTTGCTCAGTGGGTTAAGGATCTAGCATTGCTGTGAGCTGTGGTGTAGGTCCCACCTGCGGCTAGGATCCTGTGTTGCTGTGGCTGTGGCACAGGCCGGCAGCCACAGCTCCGATTTGACCCCTAGCCTGGGAACTTCCATATGCAATGGGTGCAGCCAATAATAAAAAAAAAAAAGCGGAAGGGTATATACGCCAACTTCAGCCAATTGCTGCCAGTGCCTGGAAATATGGACCCAGATCAGAGCCATGTCTGTGACCTACACCACAGCTCACAGCCAGGCCAGATCTTTAACCCACTGATCGAGGCCAGGGGATTGAACTTGCATCTTCATGGATAGTTGCATTCTTAACCCAGTGAGCCACAGTGGGAATTCCCTTCACCCCACTCTTTTATATTATGACTCATCAGTTTCCTCATTTACAATTTCTGCTGGGCTTTTGGGCTTGAAGATCTCGACGAGCCTTCACATCTTCTCTGACCATGTCTCATGTCTTGAGGGGCTTCAGATGCTGAACAAGAAGCTAGATGAAAAGTGAGATGAAGAAGCATTAACAGAACCAGGATGAGACTTGTCTCAAGCTCATTCAGACAAAGGGCCAGATTCTGGTTCAAAGCTGATGATATATACCCAGTGGAGCTCTAGATGGGATGTTGTTTGGAGTCAGAGTTGGGAAGAAACTAGGAGGTTTTATTGGGACTGAAGGTTTAGAACAGAAGATGGAAGAAGAATTGGGGGAAAGACAGGTATTTGTTGAACCAGCCAAGAGCCTGGAACTGAGGACCTTACTATGAGCAGTCCCAGAATGGGGTCATAGTTGAGAGAGGTTTTGACTTATAGCCAGGAAGTGGATCCCAGAGAGAAAAGGGAAAGGGAGAAAAAAAAATCCAGGCGTGGTGGAAAGAGTTCTGAGCAAGGAATCAAAGGATGGTGTTTCTAGTTCTAGGCCTACCCCTGACTGATCGTGGGATTGTGGCTGTATCACTCCCTGTCCCTGAATCTGTTTCCTCAACCTCAAAATAGGGGTGATAATACTAGCCCTGCCCAGAGAGCAAATCACTTAGCCACTGGGGAAGCTCCATCCCAGTGTGAAATGACGTTCAGAAAGTGTAATGTATCTTAGAATGTCAGGGCTTGAAGGGCCCTTTGAGGGTTTGCAACCCTCTCATTTCACAAAGGATGAATTTGAGGCCCCAAGAGAAGAAATTACACAGCAAGGTTAGGGCAGAGGTGAGTAGAAAACTCCATCAGTTTTAGAATAGAACCCCCTTTTGTGCTCCCTCTAGGGGTAGGTAAGTGAAACTCATCAAAGGAAGAGAAGGCAAGGACCTAGCTGGGGGAATACCCCAAAAGTTGTGTTTCATCACACACTCTCCAAAGGGACAGGCCCTTGTAATGATTCTGGAGGTCACGGGAACAAGGAAACACTTAGTGAACTTTGAAAGAATTAGTCTTATTTCAAGAGAGAGGAAGTCCCACCCTAAACATTATTACACAGCATGCGAGTGAGTGGGATCACAGAAGACAAGACGTGAGACCAACTTGTTCTCCTTCCCCTGATAGAGATGAGGAACCTGAGGCCCAGGGATGGGAAATGGTTTGCTCAAGACGATACAACTTGTTCCTGGCAGAGTTGGGACTCCAATGGGGTTTCTCACTTTGGAATCCAGGCTTTTACTCTGTACCATTTGGGTACATTTTGCTGCAAATGGCAGAGACCAATGGTGGCTTACACCAATGGAGATTTATTCGCTAATGATGGGCGTTAAGAGATAGAGGTTACTTTTCTCACTTTATAGGAAATCCAAAAGTAGGCAAAGATTAATGTAGCTGCTAGAAGAAATTATTGACCTAGTCTCCTCCTCTCTTCCTATTTTCATCCTCAGCCCATGGCTTTGTCTTTATTGTTTTAAGATGGCTGCTTTACCTGTAGGCGTTGTGTTCATATTCTCCCCAGGTGGAAGAAATGCAGGTGACTTTGTCTTTTTATATAGGCTTACCTGAAAGTTCCATTATATATATATATGATATATATAAAATATTGCTGTTATATATATGAGTTGTATTATATATAACATAGTATAGATGAATGTGTTACATTATGTATATGTATTTATAAACAACATGTTATATATAATAGTGAGGCACAGAGCAAAGGAGTCTGGGCAGGTGAATGTTTTTAGTGTCCAGTAATTAAAATAGCAGGGAGCAGGGCTTTTAAGTTGTTAGCCCATAATGTTTGCTGAATTGCTATACTAGTTCATTTTAAAAATGAAAAATGGGGTGGAGGCAACAAGTACCTGCCTGAGAGTCAGAAAATGGGTTTAAGTCTGGATCCTGCCACTTTTTTTGTGGGTCTTCAACATGTCTCAGTTGCCTCATCTGAAAATGGTTTGGGCTAAATGACCCCAAAAGACCCTTCTGGCTCTTGAGTTCCTATTCAAGAACCTTATCCTATTCAAATTTGAATCCATATAATTATAGTTCCCTCTCCTCATGAAGCTCTAACATAAACATTGTAAATTATGATAAAAAACTGGTATTTAAAAATTGTGTCTTTATCTGACAAGTGTTAGTACCAAAAAATTTCAGCCAGAGATTCCAACCATCAAGATATCTTCCTAGGAGTCCCTGCTGTGGCTCAGGGGATTAATGATCTAGCTTGTCTCTGTGGAGACACAGGTTGGATACCCAGCCTGGCCTGGTGCAGCAGGTTAAGGTTCTGGTGTTAATGTAGCTGTGGTGTAGGCTGCAGCTCTGGCTTGGATTCAGTCCCTGGCCCAGGAACTTCCATAATGCTGCAGGTGCAACTGAAAAAGAAAAAAAAAAAAAGAAAAAAAAAGGTATCTCCCTATATTTTCTTCTAAAGTTGTAAAGGGTTTTGTTTTGTATTTTTCTTTTTAGGGCCATACCTGCAGCATATGGAAGTTCCCAGGCTAGGAGTCAAACTGGAGCTAAAGCTGTTGGCCTATGCCACAGCCACAGCCACAGCCACAGCAACTCAGGATCTGAGCTGAGTCTGTGACCTATACTGAAGCTCATGGCAATGCCAAATCCTTAACCCACTGAGCAGGACAAGGGATCATATCCTAATCCTCATGGACACTAGCCAGATTCATTTCCTCTGTGCCACAATGGGAACTCTGGAACTCGCTTTTTTTTTTTTTTTAATTTAAATTTTGTGTGTGTGTGTGTGTGTGTGTGTGTGTGTGTGTTTGCCATTTCTTGGGCCGCTTCCGTGGCATATGGAGGTTCCCAGGCTAGGGGTCGAATTGGAGCTATAGCTGCCAGCCTACACCAGAGCCACAGCAACGCGGGATCCAAGCCGCGTCTGCGATCCACACCACAGCTCACGGCAACGCCGGATCATTAACCCACTGAGCAGGGGCAGGGATCGAACCTGCAACCTCATGGTTCCTAGTCGGATTCGTTAACCACTGCGCCACAACGGGAACTCCCTTAATTTTAATTTTCTGGCCACACTCATGGCATGTGGAAGTTCCTGTGCCAGGGATAAAACCCACACCATAGCTATAACCAGAGCCACAGCAGTGACAATATCAGATCCTTAACCCACTGAGCCAGGAGGGAACTCATTAAAAGCTGTCAAGTTTTATAACATTTTTCAATAGAGGTCTTAGAGCCTTGTTGCTAGGTTTATTTGTAGGATCCATATCGATCTTATTGTTTCACTGTGATTAATGAGATTTTTTTCTAACATATTTTGTAGTTGATGATCATTGATATTTAGGAATGCTATTCTTTTCGTATGTTCATTTTGTATCCAGTAACCTTACTGAATTCTCTTATGATTTTTAATAGTTTGCAGATCTTCCCAAATTTTCTGTGTACAAATTCATATTGCCTACAGATTAGAATAGGCAGAGAAAACAGCCTGAGGAAGGTTCTGACAGGATGAGAGGTCAGGAAACAAAAAAGGCAAATAATGCTGGACATATTGAGAAACAAGGTGAAAAGGAAACTCCTCTACACTATTGGTGGGAAGGTGAATTGGTACAACCACTATGGAAAACACTATGGCAGTTCCTCAGAAAACTATAGAACTACCATATGATCAAGCAATCCTACTACTAGGCATATATCCAGACAAAACTATAATTCAAAAACATACACGAGGTCCTTTTGTGGCTTGGTGGGTTACGAACACAACTGATATCAATAAGGATGTGGTTCAATCCCTGACCTCACTCAGTGGGTTAAGGATGCAGCATTGCAGTGAGCTGTGGTGAAGGTCACAGATGCAGCTTGGATCTGGTGTTGCTGTAGGCCTGCAGCTGCAGTTCCAATTTGACCCCTAGCCTGGAAACTTCCATATGCTGCAGCTATGGCCCTAAAAAAAAAATAAATAAAGCAAAAAATAAAAATAAAAATAAAAAAAAGACACATGCACCCCTATGTTCATAGCAGCAGTATTCACAATAGCCATGACATGGAAACAACCTCAATGTCCATCAACAGATGAATGGATTATCAAGATGTGGTATTCTACTCAGCCATAAAAAAGAATGAAATAATGCCATTTGCAGCAACATGGATGCAACTAGATATTCTCACACTAAGTGAACTAAGTCAAAAAGAGAAAGGCAAATACCATATGACATCATTTATATGTAGAATTAAAATATGGTATAAATTAACCTATCTACAAAACAGAAACAGACGCACAGACATGGAGAACAGGTTGCCAAGGGGGAAGGGGGAGGGAGTGGGAGGGACTGGGAGTTTGGGGTTAGTAGATATAAACTATTACATTTAGAATAGATAAACAATAAGGTCCTACTGTATAGCACAGGGAACTATATTCAACCTACTGGGATAGACCATGATGGGAAATAATATTTTAAAAATAATGTATGTATATATATATATATATATATATATATATATATGACTGAGTCATCTTGCTGTACAGCAGAAATTGGCACAACATTGTAAATCAACTATAATTTCAAAAAATAAAATTAAAGTGAGTTCCCTTTGTGGCTTAGTGGTAATAAACCCAAGCAGTATCCATGAGGACGTGGGTTTGATCCCTGGCCTCGATCAGTGAGTTAAGGATCTGGCGTTGTTGTGAGCTGTGGTGTAGGCTGCAGACTTGGCTTGGATCCCGTGTTGCTATGGCTCCGGCTTAGGCTGGAATCTGTATATCAGATTCAACCCCTGGCCTAGGAATTCCATAATGCTGTGGGTACAGCCTTAAAAAGACTAAATAAATAAATAAATAAAACTTAAAAAAAAAAAGAGAGAGAGAGAGAGAGAAACAAAGCAGATGATGAGGATAAACAGAGACGGCATCATTGCAAGGGGTTTTGGAAGCCATTTCCAGGACTGTAATGCAATGGAAAGCCGCTGCAGTAGCTTAGGTTAGGACTGGAGAGAAAGCTCTATGGTAAGCCTTTGAGCTCTGCCCATGTTTTTGTCCTGGCTAATGTTTTGATGCTTTTCATGGATAATAAATATATTGGATAATCTTAAAATGTCTCACTGTGAACTTACAGAGCCTCAAAAATATATCCTTAGACATGGGATTTGTTGTTTGCTAAGATCCCTTCCAACTCTGAGATGCTGGAGCTCTGTGCTTTTCATCCTAGGTACCCTAGAACTGAAGGGAATCTTATTTCCCATTGCAGGTGGAGAAACAGAAAGAACCTGTACCTTGAAAACCAATAAAGGCAGATCCATGGTTACACAAATAATGACCACATATGTGGTGAGTGTTGTTAATAGAGAGGCACATATGAGGGTGTATGTGAATTGGCGTGGGTGGTACATAAGGTTGTCAAGCTTGGCAGAGGAAGGGTTGTAGAGTAGCTGTGGCAGTATACTGGAAAGAGAGCAGAGACCAGCATCTGTGTTGATGAAGTTGTTTTTCTTTTTCTTTCTTTCTTTTTTTTTTTTTTTGCTATATCTATGGCATGTGGAAGTTTCTGGGCCACCGGATCAAACTCCGAGCCATAGCAGTGACAATACCAGCCACAAGGGGACTCCACGATAGAGATGTTTCTGAGGCAGAAGGAGCATCTAGTAGGCCTGAGATGGGTGTTTAGCGTGGGATATACAGAGTATAGTGACTCCATTATCTTAAAGAAGTGAAGGAGTTCCCACTGTGGCACAATGGGGTCAGACACACCTCTGCAGTATTGGGATGCAGGTTTGATCCCTGACCCAGAACAGTGGGTTAAGGATCTAGTGTTACTGCAGCTGCAGCATAGGTCACAAATGCAGCTTGTATCTGATCTCCAGTCCAGGAATTCTATATGCTGCACGGAGGCCAAAAAAGTAAAAGTAAAAGAAGAAGAAGTTTCCAACACTTGAATCTTCCTAGCTATCTGACTTCTGACTTTTCTGACTTCAGAGCCAATTCTATTCATGAAGCCTAAAGACTGGCCTTGGGGCAGCAGGGGGAAGAAACAAATTACCTTTTTTTTTTTTTTTTGGCTTTTTAGGGCCCCACCCGTGGCATGTGGAGATTCCCAGGCTAGGGGTTGAATCGGAGCTACAGCTGCCGGCTTACACCACAGCCACAGCAACACAGGATCCAAGCTGTGTCTGTGAACTACACGGCAGCTCATGGCAACGCTGGATCCTTAACCTGCTGAGTAAAGCCAGGAATCGAACCTCCGTGCTCATGGATACTAGTTGGGTTTCTTAACCACTGAGCTGTGACAGGAACTGCCCAGAACAAAGTAACTTTTAAAGTTCCCATCTTTGTGTTTTCCTACATCAGTAAATTCAGGTTTAGACAAATTCCGGGCTTTGGTGTGAAGTGATGTTAATTTCACCAGGACAGGAAACCTCTTTTATTCATCTTTGTATATGTGCCCCTTACTGTATGGCCTTCCCTGAAGTGCAGGTATTCGGCCAACATCTGTTGGATGAGCGAGTTCAAGCTTACACTGGTAGTTCCTCTTCTTTGGAGTCTGGATAAGGTGAGAGAGGGGGAACGCTCTGGGTTTGTGCTGAGATATCTGGGTTGTTAATTTATATATGACCTAGAGCACTCATTTCAGTTTTTTTTTTTTTTTGTCTTTTGTCTTTTTTTTTTGTTGGTGTTGTTGTTGCTATTTCTTGGGCCGCTCCCGCGGCATATGGAGGTTCCCAGGCTAGGGGTTGAATCGGAGCTGTAGCCACCGGCCTACGCCAGAGCCACAGCAACTCGGGATCCGAGCCGCCTCTGCAACCTACACCACAGCTCACGGCAACGCCGGATCGTTAACCCACTGAGCAAGGGCAGGGACCCAACCCACAACCTCATGGTTCCTAGTCGGATTCGTTAACCACTGCGCCACGACCGGAACTCCTTATTTCAGTTTTTTTGTTTTTTTATTTTTGCCATGCCCATGGCGTGGGGAAGTTCCTGGGGCAGGGATTAATCCTGTACCCCAGCAGTGACCCAAGCCACTGCAGTGACAATGCCACATTCTTAACCCACTGTGCCACCAGAGAACTCAATTTCAGTTGTTTAGTTCAGCCTGAAGTCCTTTCCAGAGCTCCAAATTCATACTGCTATCCCTTTTCCACTTACTCTTTTTTTTTTTTTGGTTGTGCCCACAGCAATTCCCAGAGCAGGGATTGAACACAAGCCATGGCAGTGACAATGCCAAATCCTTAACTGCTAGGCCACCAGGGAACTACTTTACTTATCCTTTTAAATTAATTTAGAGTTCCCTCATAGCTCAGTAGGTTAAGGATCTGTCATTGTCACTGCTATGGCTCTGGTTACAGCTATGGTGTGGGTTTGTTGGCCTGGGAACTTGTGCATGCCACGGACATGGCCCAAAAATTTAATTTATTTAATTTTATTTAAATATAGCTGATGTGCAATATTATGTTAGTATCAAGTGTATGAGATAGTGATTCCACATTTAAATACAGTACAAAATGATCACAATAAGTCTAGTAACCATCTGTCACCACACAAAAGTATTTAGTATTATTGACTGTATTATGCTGTATATTATATCTCTGTGACTTATTTATAACTGGAAGTTTGTACCTCTTAATCCTCTTCACCCATTTTGCCCAACTCCCCACCCTCCTCCTCTCTGGCAACCACTGTTGTTCTCTGTATCCATTAATCTGTTTCTGTTTTGTTTGTTTTGTTTGATTCCATAGATAAATCATATGTATTTGTCTTTCTCTATCTTATTTCACTTAGCATAATACCCTCTGGGTCTGTCCAAATTGCTGCAAATGACAAGATTTCATTCTTTTCTATGACTAATATTCCATTGTATATATACACTACATATTCCTTATCCATTCGTCTATTTACAGGCATTTAGATTGGCTATTGTAAATAATGTTACAGTGAACATAAGGGTGCATATATCTTTTCAACTTGTTTTCTTTGGATAAATACTCCCCCAGTTATCCTTTTACTCTTAATCTTTTCGTATTTGTCTAGGCTCTTAACACTCCTTTATAGTCATTATGATATTAATTGTAAACTCTGTGGGTGCTTGTTAAGTGCTAGGCACCAGTCTAAGCATTTTGCATGTATTAACACATTTGATCCACACAGCAACCTTAATGAGGTAGGTACCATTATTATCCATTTTACAGTTGAGGAAACTGAGGTACAGAGAGATTAAATATCTTCCACAAGCTCACACAATTTTTTTTTTTGTCTTTTGTCCTTTTTTTAGGGCCACGCATGCGGCATATGGAGGTTCCCAGGCTAGGGGTGGAATCGGAGCTGCAGCTGCCAGCCTACGCCACAGCCACAGCAACCCAGGATATGGGCCGCATCTGTGACCTACACCACAGCTCACAGCAATGCCAGATCCTTGACCCACTGAGCGAGGCCAGGGATTGAACCCGCAACCCCACAGTTCCTAGTTGGATTTGTTACTGCTGCGCCACCGAGGGAACTCCTCATTTTTATAAACAAGGCAACTAAAGCTTAACTTCCCTAATGTTACATAGCTAGAAAGTGGTAGGGCTTTCAACCAAGTCCAATGTTCTTTCTGGTAACCAACTGGCTCTGGAGGTTGAATGTATGGCCCCAGTGCCTGACTCCCTGAGTTAAACCCCACTCTGCCAATTACTGGCTTGCCAACATTAGGTAAGTAACTTAGCTTCGGTGTTTGTTTTCTCATCTGTAAAATGAGAACCAACTGTATAGGATTACCTACCATATAGGATTGTTGTGATGATTAAATGAGTTATTAGGTGTCACATACTTACAAGAGTGCCTGGAATATAGTGAACATTCAATAGATGTTAACTAAAATGACTTTAAAGTTCTGCACCAGCATTACTCAGCAGAAATACAATGTGAACCAAACAGTAATTCTACTTTCTCTAGTGGTCACATTTTAAAAAGTTAAAAAAAAAAAAGAGCTTATTTTAAAAATATTTTATTTAACCAAAGACACCACAAACCGCAATCAGTTTTGTTTTTTTGACTTTTGTCATTTTAGAGCCGCACTCAAGGCATATGGAGGTTCCCAGGCTAGGGGTCCAATCCGAGCTGTTGCTGCCGGTCTACACCAGAGCCACAGCAACGCCAGATCAGAGCCGAGTCTGCGACCTACACCACAGCTCACGGCAATGCCGGATCCTTAACCCACTGAACGAGGACAGGGACCGAACCTAAACCTCATGGTTCGTAGTCGGATTCATTTCCGCTGCGCCGAGACGGGAATTCCTGCAATCAATTTTGTAATGATTCCTGTAATCAATATAAAATTATGAATGAGCTATTTTATATATATTTTTTAAGTCTGGGAAATCCGGTGTGTATTCTACACTTATAGCACATCTCAACTTGGACCAGCCACGTCACTTGTGGCTGGTGGCAGAACAGCAGCGAGGACGCCACCCCAGCAGCGTCCTCATCACCCGACTGCTGCTTTCTACCCGCTACCAGCTGGCCCCCGCCCCTGGTCCCGCCCCGCGCCCCTCCCAGGTTACGTCATAGAGCCCACAGGCCCCGCCGGCGGGGAGACCCGGCCCTGCCGCGTGTGCGCGGCAACTCGCATCTTCCCCGCTCCAGGCACCCGAGTTCTGAAAGGAAGCGACGACCACCCCAGAGCAGCGGGAGAGGTCGGTGTCTCTTCCGCCTACTCTGGCGTCCGCGGGCGGGCGAGCCGACGGGAAGCGGGCGTCCAAAGCCCCCATGCGTACCTCGCCCCCAACGGTCCTCCGCTCGGAGGCTACCCCAGCAGGGTCGAGGAGGTGGGGCCTGCGCCCACTGGTCCGCCTCAGCCCTCCGCCCGCCTCCTAGCCCCGCTTATTGGCCTGAACCACAGCGCCCGCGGGATAGGCGGTGGCGGCGCCCCTCCCTCGCGCCCGCCCTCAAGAGGGCGACGAGGAAGCGGCCGCCTCCCTGCGTCCCGCCCCTCGGTCTTGCTTGCTGGCTTCCAGCTCCTCCCGGCTCCTCCCGGCCCTCTCCCGGCTCCCTCCGGCTCCGGCTCCGGTGCGGCTGCGGCGGCGGGTAGGTGCAGAGGCAGGCGGGGCCGTATCCGAGGGGTGGCCTCCCCACTGTCTCTATTGCTGCCCGAGTCTCACCTCGCGGCTGCCGGGGACCCCAAGACTCGCCGGAGGCGGGCAAGGGCGGTGGCCGCCGGCCTGCGGGACGCGGGGGCGGGCGGGGGGCCTGCGGGCGTTATTTTCCGAGTTCAAGGCGAGATCCGGGGGCTGGTGGGCGAGCTGAGAGCTTCGGCTCCAGGGGTATGGAGCAGTGGGTGCTGAGCAGCATACCTCTAGCGCGAGACGGGGCAGAGCCCGGGTAGCGCGGATCGGTTGCAGCCTGGGGCCCTGGGTGGGGCTCGGGAACGTAGGGGAACTCAAAGGTCATCTTGTGAGGCTTTTAGGGGTCAGTTGAGGTGGGGCAGAGGCAAGTCTTAGAGAGGGTGCCCGGTCAGAGGTATCGGAAGGGCGGAGAGGTGATCGAGAGAACCGGGCCTCAGGCAGGACTCTCCCTCCTTGTGCGCGCGGCCCAGGCACTGTTTGGAGACTAAGCATGTGTCTGGCTGCGGGAGTGCGCAGGAGTCGCAGTAAGGGTGGAGATGTGAGGATAGGACAGGGACCTGAAGGGGCGGTTAGAAAGGTTATCCGGAACTGAGATTGGTCTAGTACATGGACTAGGTTCTCCGCCGGTGTGTTGCTTGAGCTCTTTGGTGAAATTGGCCTGTGGAGGCGGGGAATGTGAGGGTTTTGCTTCTATCCAGGAACGGATAAACTAAATGCATTTGGTGCTTTGGGCAGGAGAGAGTGGTTACACTTAGGTTTGTGTTTTAGGACCCAGACTCAGGGTGAAACATGCTTCTCGGGAAGGTTAGTGTTACCCAGCTTTCTCTTGGAAATCCCCTTTTCTCCTTTACATACTCCTCGGTCCAGTTACAGTATTGCTCCCCAGGGCTTCTCGATTCCCTCTCCCTGGCTCCTTAGCTTTGCAGTGTTCTTGCTGTGTGTGTGTGTGTGTCTCCCGCCCATTTTCCTGCTGCTGCGCTTTTGGCAGCTCCCTCTGCTCTTTCCCAGGGATGGTTGTGGCATTGCATCAGGGGATATTTGTGCTTGTAATTTGCTCACTCAGCCCAGGGTATGCTGCAGAGATGGGGGGGTGGGGAGTGGGGTTGGTGCCGTCAGCTCGGCGGGGCAGACAGAGAAATGGGTGTGGTGAGGGAATACAGCTGCTCTAGGCCTATAGGGTAACACTGCCCAGTCATCAGCTCAAAGAGATTCAAAGAGCGGCAACAGCAGCTATTTTTATAAATCAGTCCTGAATCCAAGCTGAGCACATGGATTTAGAGTGAACAGTTGTCATGCTCTAACTATTACAGGCTGGGTGTTTGGTAGACAACACTAGAGTTGCTAAGCAAGAGACTCCTCTGTATGGTGCGGGAGGTACTTTAGTTGCAACATTTTGCCCTTCTTAACTCTCTTGCAATGGACCTCTCTCTTCAGGGGGTGTCTTTTAAATTGATATGGTTTTGATGGTCCTTACTGCTGTTTTTTAAATGACATACTTTTACCTCAATTATATACTTTCTTCCAATTATACATTTCTAAATTTGGCTTAAATATAATAAAGCTATCACTTTTTGAATGTTTACCATCTTCCAGGCAGTAGTTGAAGGTATTTATTTACCGATGAGGAAATCAAGACTGAAGGGAATAAAAGGTCACACAGTTAAATGGCATCCACACCAAGGTCCCTCTGACTCCCCCCACACAGTAGTTCAGAAACTGGACATTTTTGGTTCACACAGGGGTAATTCAAGCACTTGAGAATTTATCATGCAAAGTAAACTCACTGGAGACCGATGTCAGGTATCAATTTATGTCCAAAGTACTGCGCCACATACATAATTGGAATTAATTAGCCATAATTAATTAATTGTGCCTCCTTTGTTTCTGGGCAGCCAAATCAGTAATAAGGAAGTTGATGATAGAATTAGAACTAGGGAGGAGTTCCTGTTGTGGCCCAGTGGTTAACGAATCTGACTAGGAACCATGAGGTTGTGGGTTCGATCCCTGGCCTTGCTCAGTGTGTTAAAGATCCGGTGTAGCCGTGAGCTGTGGTGTAGGTTGCAGACTCGCTCGGATCCCGAGTTGCTGTGGCTCTGGTGTAGGCTGGTGGCTACAGCTCTGATTTGACCCCTAGCCTGGGAACCTCCATATGCAGCAAGAATGGCCCAAGAAAAGGCAAAAGGACCAAAAAAAAAAAGACAACAAAAAAGAAATTAGAACTAGGGAGAGTTCCTGTCGTGGCACAGCAGAAACAAATCCTACTAGGAACCATGAGGTTGCAGGTTTGATCCCTGGCCTCGCTCAGTGGGTTAGGGATACAGCATTGCCGTGAGCTGTGGTATAGGTCGCAGACATGGTTCAGACCCTGTGTTGCTGTGACTGTGGTGTAGGCCGGCAGCTGTAGCTCTGATTCGACCCCTAGCCTGGGAACCTCCATGTGCCACAGATGCAGCCCTAAAAAAAAAAAAAAAGAAAAAGAATTAGAACTAGGGCAGCTGGATGTTCTTAGAGGATGTTTTAATCAAGTTTCAGAAGCCTGGTGAGTCTCCCTTTTTTCTCCATTGTATGAACTCACATCATAATGTTTGACAATGCTGGGGAGATTCTCAGAGTGTTTTTCCACTGTCTTAGTTGTTTTTAAGTTGTCTTTTCTTGTATTTGTCATCCCAGCACATATTTACTTGAGTTAAAATTCCCAAATATGGAGTTCCTGTTGTGGCTCAGAGGTTTCGAACCTCACTAGTTTCCTTGAGAGTTTGGGTTTGATCCCGATCCAGTGTTGCTCTGAGCTGCAGTGTAGGTCACAGATGCGGCTCAAATCTGGCATTGCTGTGGTATAGGCTGGCAGCTGCAGCTCCAGTTTGACCCCTGGCCTGGGAACCTCCATATGCTGCAGGTGCAGCCCTAAAAAGCAAAAAAAAATTCCGTATTTACAAATAAGTTTATATTACATATTTAAAAGTCATTTTCCGGAGTTCCTGTTGTGGCGCAGTGGTTAACGAATCCGACTAGGAACCATGAGGTTGTGGGTTCGATCCCTGCCCTTGCTCAGTGGGTTAAGCTCAGTGAGCTGTGGTGTAGGTCACAGATGCGGCTTGGATCCCATGTTGCTGTGGCTCTGGCGTAGGCCCGTGGCTACAGCTCCGATTAGACCCCTAGCCTGGGAACCTCCATATGCCACAGGAAGCGGCCCTAGAAAAGGCAAAAAGACAAAAAAAAGTCATTTTCCATTGACATATAGTTGGTTTACAATGTTGTGTTAATTTCTGCTGTACAACAAAGTGATTCAGTTATACATATACACGTATCCATTCTTTTTCAGATTCTTAGCCCTATACGTTGTCACAGAATATTGATGTAGGGTTCCCTGTGCTATACAGCAGGTTCCCGTTGACCAACCATTCCATATATAAAAGTGCATAAACCAGTCCCAGACTCCCAATCCATCCCTCCCCCTACCTTTCTCCTTTAATAACCATAAATTTGTTTCCAAAGTCTGTATGTTTCCGTTTTGTAAATAAGTTCATTTGTGTCATTTAAAAATTGTGTTTTGGAGTTCCCATTGTGGCGCAGCAGAAACAATTCCGACCAGTGTATCCAAGAGGATGTGGGTTCAATCTCTGGCCTTGTTCATGTGGGTGGAGAATCCTGTGTTGCTGTGAGCTGTGGTGTAAGTAGCAGATGAGGCTTAGATCCCGTGTCACTGTGGTTGTGGTGTAGGCCAGCATCTATAGCTCTGATTTTACCCCTAGCGTGGCAACTTCCATATCTCTTGGATGCAGCCCTAAAGAAAAAAAAAAAGGCAGGGAAAAAATTGTGTTTTATTTTATTTTACTTTGGCCCTTCCTGTGGCATGTGGAAGTTCCCAGGCCAGGGATGGAACCTACACCAAGCAGTGACAACACCAGATCCTTAATCTCCTGCTATGCCACCAGGGAACTACTCCTGTATCATTTTCTTAGATTCCACATATAAATGATACCATACAATGTTTCTCTTTCTTTGTCTGACTTTACTTAGTATGATCTCTAGGCCCATCCATGTTGCAAATGGCATTGTTTCATTCTTTTAATGACTGAGTAATGTTCCATTGTGTATATATAGGTACTATATCTTCTTTATCCACTCCTCAGTCAATGGACATTAGACATCTGGATTTTCTTATGCCTAGGTGGCTTAGCTTTATTTAAAAAAATTTTTTAGAATATGTAAACTTTTATTAACTAGTTCATTTTCGGGGAGAAGAGGACAAGTTCTTCAAGCTTTTTTGAAATGGCTGAGAACAGGGAAAAATACTTGTTTGCAGTTTTTATTTTGGTTGTAGGTTGGGGGTGGGAGTGAGTGTTCCCTTATGTGAAGGGGCTTGTGTAGTTTGACCCTTCCACCTACATCAAGATAGGTTGCTTAGGAGTTTCCTGTTGGCTCAGTGGGATAAGGATCTGGCATTGTTGCTGCTGTGGTGCGGGTTTGATCTCTGGCCTGGGAACTTCTGCCTGCTGCTGGTTCGGTCACCAAAAAAAAAAAAAAGGATAAGGAGTTCTGTCATGGCTCAATGGTCAACGAATCTGACTAGCTTCGATGAGGATGCAGGTTCAATCCCTGGCCTCATTCAGTGGGTTAAGGATCCAGTGTTGCCGTGAGCTGTGGTGTAGGTCGCAGGCGTGGCTCGGGCCTGACGTTGCTGTGGCTGTAGTGTAGGCCGGCAGCTGTAACTCCGATTTGACCCCTAGCCTGGGAACCTCCATATGCTGTGGGTGCAGCCCTAAAAACCAAAAAAAAAAAAAAAAAGAAAAAGAAAAAAAAGATAGGCGGCTTAGTTTTAGAGGGAGTAGTTTCTATAGTTCCTATTGATCTCAGTGTTTTATTCCTTTTCCTGATCTTGTTTCCGAATTTGGTGACCCATCCTTTGGCTCTGTCAACTTTTGCTGTTGATACTTCAAGTTTTTTGGCATCACTATGCCCTCCTCCTCCTTTTTAAATATTAAGCATGGGTAGTTGATATGTAGGTTTTATCTTTCCTTAAAAAGCAAGAATATCTGAGAGGAACATTTTGAAGTCATCTTGGTAGTTCATTTGATTTGGTCAATTTGAAAAGGAAACCAAGTAAATGTCACCGATTTCACTTTGTTCTTGTGATGGCATTTTTAGGACCAAGTTAGTGTGGCATTATTGGTAGGAGTGAGTATGTCGAGGACATTTAGGGTCAAGAAGGGAGGTAAAGCAAACTGATATGAGCGGTTTGTACTCAATACCTTCTTAGGGCATTCTAGGCTAATTTCTCACTGCAGATCTTAGGGGAACTATTTTGTATGTCATTAAAATTTTAAGCTTGAAGGTCAACTGAGTTCTGTGATTCTTTACAGATTAAAAAGTTAATCTCACCATTTATATTTTATTAGTTTGCATTTATTTAACTATCTTTTGAAATTTATTTATAACCTTTTCTCACCAAAAGGTTTATAATAACCTATTCCTGAATTTACAAGGGAAATACAATTAAATAAAACCTTTTATTTTGAAAAATTTTAGATTACAGAAGAGTTGTAAAGATAGTACACAGTTTCTGCATCCCTTCATCCAGCTTCCCTTAATGTTACTATACATATATGTTTATTACACATTTATCTTATATAACCATGATAAACTTATCAAAATTAATAAATTAACATGTTTAATGTTATCAACTAACTCACAGACCTGCCTCTGATTTTCCCAGTTTTTCCACACTTGATACCCTTTTTGTGTGACAAGACTCAATCCAGGATACCACATTGCACTTAAAGGTCATGTTTCCTTAGTTTCTTCTAGTCAGTGACAGTTTCTTGGTTTCTCCTTGCCTTTGATGCTTGACAGTTTTGAAGAGTAGTGGTCATTTGTAGAATGTTCCTGAATTTGGGTTTTCTGATGTTTTCTCTTGATTAGCCTGAGGTTAGGTATTTTAGGGAAGAATACCGATGAGATAGTATGCCCTTCTCATCACCTCATATCAGAGGATACTGCTCTCAGCATGACTTATTACTGATGTTAATTTTGGTAACTTGACTGAAGGTAGTGTCTGCTTAGTTTCAATAAAGTGACTCTTTTTCTGTTTCCTTACTTCATTTGTTAGAAGCTAGAAATGAGTCATTCAGTCAAACCCACATTCAGGGCAAGGGAATTTAAGCTCCACCTCCTGAAGGGACAAGTATCAAAGAATTTGTGAGCATGTATTTAAACCATCCACAGTAATTAGTAAATATTTTTGTGAGGCTACACAGAGATTTGTGTTTTTTTTTGTTTTTTTGTTTTTTTTGGTCTTTTTGCCTTTTCTGGACATATGGAGGTTCCCAGGCTAGGGGTCCAATCGGAGCTGTTGTCGCTGGCCTACGCCAGAGCCACAGCAATGACAGCAGTGCCATATCCGAGCCACATCTGTGGCCTACACCACAGCTCATGGCAACGCCGGATCCTTAACCCACTGAGCAAGGTCAGGGATCGAACCCTCAACCTCATCGTTCCTAGTCGGATTCATGAACCACTGAGCCACGATGGGAACTCCAAGATTTGATTTTTTCTTAAAATTTCATCCAGTAATTTTAGCATTCATTGGTGAAGCTTGCCTGCAGCAGCAATTATTACTGTGTTATGCTAATGGTGATTTTATATTTCCCTCATTCCTTCTACATTGATTATTTAGAATTCTTCTGTAAGAAAAATTTGTACCTTTCCCTTTATTTATTTATCTCCCAGTGTGGATTTATGAATATCTCCCCCATTGAGTTGTAAGCCAATACTGTATTTTGTTGCACAAGTTCTTCTAGCTTTGGCCATTTGGCACCTATGTTGTTTTTGCCATGTTCTCCCCCTGCCGCCCTTTTTTGGAGCACATTTTTACTTTCTGGCGCTGCAAGATGCTCCAGTTTCATCTCATTTTCTCTGCCCTATCCCTAGAATCAACTGTTTCTTCAAGGAGCCTTGGTTTCTTTATTGGAGAAAAATACTTAGGTCTGGTTTCTAAATGAACTGAATGTACTCCTTGCTACTGGGATATCACTGATTCTTAGCACTCTTAGGGAACAGAGCTATGTATATTCACTGACCCAAGTATGCATACATATCTATGTTTACTTCTGTATCTATCTGTATGTAAATATAAACGGGGATCATACGGGTCTCTCTGACCCTAATCTAGCACCACAAAGTTATTTGCAGTTTTTTTTTTCTCTGACAGTGAGAAACTTGGCTCTTTTTATTTATAATAGATTTACTTAATTTTCAATCGTAGTATATGTGTAAAGTAGAAAAATGCAGTTTTAATTGTCACATAAGGTAAGTTCCAAAGCATTTTTCAGTTAAGCAATTTAAATTATATTCTTGTAATATTGGTATTTTAAATTACTATTTTTTCAGTTCCAGTACAGTGGTGAAGTCATTTGCCCCTGCCCAAACAGGAAATGAGTGACTGTAGCTGGAATTGTTAACCTGGTCTCACTCCCAGTGATATGCTTAATCTCAAGCAAAGCAGTCTCTTCCTATCAAGTATCTTGACTAACAAGTCAACCTTTGTCCCTTAGAGGGATTCTTCCTTTTAATACAAGAAGTTTCTGGGTGGGTGGGTGGGGGTGTGTGTGTGTGTATTTTAAACTTTGGCAGTGTTGAGGGCAAGAATAATTATTTTATTGGACTTCTTTCTACTTAGAGAATTGTAGACCTGAAAGAGATCTCAGAGATAATCTAGTGTAGTTTTTCACGCACAATGTAAGTGATATTGGAGGCAGTCCTCTCCAGATAGGGATTTCACAGCTGGTGGCTATCAATTCCAGGTTTGCAAATTTGTCATTTTAGAAAAACTCCCCTGATAATGATCTGAAACCTGTCTCCCTGCAGGTTTTATTCACTGGTTCTGATTTTGCTGTCTACAGTTAATTCCTCCAGGTCCAGTCTATGCTTTACAGCTATTCAGTGACAGTTATTTTGTCCCACTTATGTTTTTTCTTTTCCAGACTAAACAGTTTTTTTCCTTCTAAGCCCCTTCTTATGAAGTATGCTTTCTAAACTTTTTACCATGTTGGGCATCATCCTGTGGACATACTTCAGTTTGTCAGTTTGTCACATGTGTTCTGATCCAGATATTACTGTATTAGGCCCTGGAAATAAAGTGATTAAGGAGTTAAAAATGTCCTGCCCTTGGGGAGCTTAGTTTTCTTCAATGCTGCTTTAGAATAAATTAGATTCTTTTTTCTTTCAGTGTCCACTTTTCAGTGTTCCATTTATAGTTGTCTGATGGTAAGCT
Organism: Sus scrofa; assembly: GCF_054392235.1. Taxonomy (NCBI): domain Eukaryota; kingdom Metazoa; phylum Chordata; class Mammalia; order Artiodactyla; family Suidae; genus Sus; species Sus scrofa. The sequence goes on along the minus strand of NC_139395.1, from coordinate 45,557,703 downwards.
TACTTTAGGTCTTTTTTTCTCTAGAACTATTAATCCAAGTCTTTGTCCTTGGTTGGTTGGTTTTCTGAATCTTTGTGTTGGACTATTTTTTTTAACACTCCTGTATTCTTTCTGTATCTTCTGATTTCTGTTCATTGTTCCGATCGTGGTGCAGTAGAAACGAATCTGACTAGGAACCATGAGGTTGCGGTTCAGTCCCTGGCCTTGCTCAGTGGGTTAAGGATCCGGCATTGCCGTGAGCTATGGTGTGGCTCGGATTCCACGTTGCTGTGGCTCTGGCGTAGGCCAGCAGCCATAGCTCCACTTCAACCCCTAGCCTGGGAACCTCCATATGCCACGGTGCGGCCCTAAAAAGACAAAAATAAATAAATAAAAGTAGCTACAAGTTAAAAAAATTTTTTTAAATTAACATTTTTTGGTAATTTTTAAAAAGATTTTCTTGGCTGCGCCTGCAGCATATTGGAAGTTTCCCAGCCAGGGACTGAACATGCAACCTGCTGTGCCACAAGAGAAACTCCCAAGGGAGGACCTTTTGAGTCCTGATTCTGTTACCTTTTGCTTTTGTTAATCGTTCCTATGTCTATAATTTTGATATGTTCTTTTCGTATTTTTACTTGAATAGATTAAAAAAAAAATTCACCTAGAGAGTGCCAAGATCAGATCCTGGTAGTATGTAATTAGAGACAAAATTTCATGCTTTATTTATTTTCTCCTTATTTCTGACATTATTAATTTAGTTAAGTATTTCCGAAAGAGATCTTTTTTTTTTTTTTTTTTTTTTTGTCTTTTGTAGGGCTGCACTTGAGGCATATGGAGGTTCCCAGGCTAGGGGTCTAATTGGAGCTGTAGCCGCCAGCCTATACCATAGCCACGGCATTGTGGGATCTGAGCTGCGTCTGTGACCTACACCACAGCTCACGGCAATGCCGGATCCTTAACCCACTGTGCGAGGGCATGGATTGAACCCGAGTCCTCATGGATGTTAGTCGGGTTCGTTAAGCACTGAGCCAGAACGGGAACTCCTGGAAAAAGTTTTAGAGAAGCTTATGGCATGTTCTAGGAAGGAAGGAAGGAAAAATAGAAAAATTAAGGGGGGATTAGGGATAGATGATAAATGGGACTAGAGGATGGAGATCCTTAAGAAGAAGATTGTTTCCTTTTAGTGAGCTCTTTTTTTTTTTTTTTTTTTTTTTTTTTTTTTTGTGAAACTGCCTGAAATTCTCAATCAGATATTCATTTGGGTTATAAACTATACTTTCTCTTTTAGGAATACATGGGAGGATTCAAGAAGGTTCTCAATCATTTTCTTATAAATAGAACATATTTTTTATTGAAATAATTTGTTTTGGAGAATAAATGTTCTTTTGGGTGACAGGTTCCTTTGGATGACAGATTTCTTTTTTTTTTTTTTTTTGTATTTTTTTTTTTGTATTTTTGCTATTTTCTTGGGCCTCTTCCCACGGCGTATGGAGGTTCCCAGGCTAGGGGTTGAATCGGAGCTGTAGCCACTGGCCTACACCACAGCCACAGCAACTCGGGATCCGAGCCAAGTCTGCAACCTACACCACAGCTCATGGCAATGCCGGATCGTTAACCCACTGAGCAAGGCCAGGGATCGAAGCCGAAACCTGGTTCCTAGTTGGATTTGTTAACCACTGAGCCATGACGGGAACTCCTGGATGACAGATTTCTGAGCTTAGGACTGGAAGTGGGGAGAGGGTGGAGAATAAGACAGATTAACAGACTTATTTTCTTTAGTATCAGCTCAAGGATCACCTTTAGAAGTGGCCTTGCTGACTGCTTTTTACCCTAGTTTGGGTTAAGTACACATCTTTGGTATTTTCACATATATATATCTTTGGGCATATGTAATTCTGTATGTTTAAAAAGTTTAAGACATAATTCACTATTTTAAAGTGTGTAGAGGAGTTCCCGTCGTGGTGCAGTGGTTAACGAATCCGACTAGGAACCATGAGGTTGCGGGTTCGGTCCCTGCCCTTGCTCAGTGGGTTAACGATCTGGCGTTGCCGTGAGCTGTGGTGTAGGTTGCAGACGCAGCTCGGATCCAGCGTTGCTGTGGCTCTGGCGTAGGCAGGCAGCTACAGCTCCAATTCAACCCCTAGCCTGGGAATCTCCGTATGCCTCGGGAGCGGCCCAAGAAATAGCAACAACAACAACAAAAGACAAAAGACAAAAAAAAAATAAATAAATAAAGTGTGTAGAAGTCATTGTGGGTTTTGGTATATTCACAGTGTTGTGCAGCCATCACCACTGTCTAATTCCGGAACATTTCATCATCCCCTAAAGAAATCCAAAACCTATTAGCAGTCACTTTTCATTCCCTTGGACTCCCCTATCCTCTGGCAGCCACCAGTCTACTCTCTATGCACTTATGGATATATCGTATATATGAACTCATACACCACATGGCCTTTTGTATCTATCTGGCTTTTTTTTTCTTTAGTGTAATGTTTTCAGGGTTCATCCATGTTGTGCCATGAAATCAGTATTTCATTCCTTCTTATGGCTGAGTAATACTCCATGTCTGGGTATATCACATTTTGTTTATTCTTTCATCAGTGGGTTCTTTGCATTTTTTAGCCGTTATGAATAATGCTGCTATGTTCATTTTTCATTTGTATATAAGTTTTTGTGTGGACATTTTTATTTCCCTTGGGTATATATCTACAAGTGGAATTATTGGGTCACATGTTAACACTAACTTTTGAGGAACTGCCAGACTGTCTTCCAAAGTAGCCATACCATTTCATGTTCCCATTAGCATATGTGAGGGTTCCAGTTTTTCCTCAACCTCACAAACATGCTTTTTTTTTTTTATTCCATCGTAACGTGTGTGAAGTAATTTCTCTGCAGTTGTGATTTCCCTGATGACTAATGTGCTTATTGGTCATGTGTATATCTTTGGCTAAATAGGTATTCAGATTCTTTGCTCACTTTTTTTTTTTTTTTTTTTTTTTTTTTCTAGAGCCGCTTCCTTTGGCATATGGAGGTTCCCAGGCTAGGGGTCTAATCGGAGCTGTAGCCACCAGCCTACACCACAGCCACAGCAACGCGGGATCTGAGCCGCCGCATCTCCAACCTACACCACAGCTCACGGCAACGTCGGATCCTTAACCCACTGAGCAAGGCCAGGGATCGAACCCGAAACCTCATGGTTCCCAGTTGGATTCATTAACCACTGAGCCACAGCAGGAACTCCTTTGCTCACTTTTAATTAGGTGGTTTTTATTGATAAATTATACGAGTTTTTAATACACTCTGGATATAAGTCCTTTATCAGATATATGATTTGCATATATTTTCTCCTTTCTGTGCTTGTCTTTTCACTTGGTAGTATCTTTTGAAGCACAAAAGTTTTTAATTTTTTAAGTCCAGTTTATCTGTTTTTTTCTTGGTTGTTTGTACTTTCGATGTCACATCTAAGAAATTGGCCCTCTCCAAGATCACAAAGATTCTACCTATGTTTCTCTTAAGAGTTTTATTGTTTATTTCATCTATTTTGAATTAATTTTTATATATGGTATGAGGTCCAAATACCATTTTATTTTCAGTTTTAATTTTTTTTATTATCTTTTTAGGGCCACACCTGTGGCATATGTAAGTACCCAGACTAGGGGCCGGCCTACGCCATAGCCACAGCAACGTAGGATCTGAGCTATGTCTGCAACCTACACCACAGCTCACAGGCAATGCCTGATCCTTAACCCACTGAGTGGAGCCAGGGATTGAACCCATGCCCTCATGGATACTAGTCAGGTTTGTTATCGCTGGGCCGCAGTGGGAACTCTACTTGGTAGTATTTTGCAATCAACAAGTGTGAGTCCTTTGGCTATTCTGGATTCCATGTATTTCTGTCTGAATTTTAGGTTCAGCTTGTCAATTTCTTCAGAAAAGGCAGTTGGAATTTTGATAGGGACTGCATTGAACCTGTAGGTCAGTTTAGAAAGTACTGCCATCTTGGGTTTGATCCTTAGCCTCGCTCAGTGGGTTAAGGATCCTGCGTTGCCATGAGCTGTGATGTAGGTTGCAGATGCAGCTCGGATCCAGCTTGTGACTGTGGCTGTGGCCACCAGCTGCAGCTACGATTTGACCCTTAGCCTGGGAACTTCCATATGCTGTGGGTGTGGCCCTAAAAAGAAAAAAAAAAGGTATTGCCATTTTAACAATATTGCCTTCTAATCCATGAACATAGAATGTCTTTCCATTTATTTATGTCTTACGTAATTTCTCTCACCTGTGCTTGATAGTTTCCAGTGTATAAGTCTTATGCTTTGGTTAAATTTATTCCCTGAGCATTTTATTCTTTTTGATACTATTGTAAATGGAATTGTTTCTTGATTTCATGTTTTTAGGGATTGTTGATGGTACATAGAAATACAACTGATTTGTAATTGCTCTGGGGTTCTGCAGCATTGCTGAACTTTTTAATTGGCGCTAATAGTTTTGTGGATATGCGTGTTCTCACATTAATGTGTCAGATTTCTATATTAAAATGATTATATATGCCTTTTAATTGGACTGAAATTCTCTTGAAGTCAGAGATTGAGTCTTGCATTTCATTTCTCTTTCCCAGTCAAATGTATGTTGAATTAACTCTGAGGCAAAGATGCTATTGTAGTGGAGTTACTGTAGCACAGTGCCAAAGAAAATGGCACAGAAGGGAAGTGGAGTAGTGTAAGACAGTGGTTTTTTTTTTTCATTTTAGGGCCACATCCACAGCATATGGAGGTTCCCAGGCTAGGGGTCCAGTTGGAGCTATAGTTGCTGTCCTACACCATAGCCATAGCAACATCAGATCTGAGCTGCGCCTTTGACATACACCACAGCTAACGGCAATGCCAGATCCTTAACCCACTGAACAAGGCCAGGGGTCGAACCCGTGTCCTCCTGGATACTAGTTGGGTTCATTACTGCTGCACCATCACGGCAACTCCTGTTTTTACATTTCATAAAATGTTTCCTGAGGTCTGGGAAAAGTTAATTCTTTTCACTTCTGTATAAGCTTCTTTTTAGCTCTTGCCTCTAATTATCCTTTGTTTCTGAACTCAGAATACTTTGAACCATAAACTTCTATGTGTTAGGAACTTTAATTTGATTTTACATATTATTTCCCTAGGGAAATGTGTTCTATCCTCAGTCACAAAATAGTTTTCATGAACCTGGGAGTACTTATGGTACTGTGATTGACTGTGTTGGTTGTTAATTCTGTGTTCACATTTTTTCTTGGGTAACCTCTGAGTTCATTTTCATTGCCCTCTTACTGCTAAATCACAGAGAGACAGGGAAAACAAAGCATTTGCTATTAAAGGGCATCCAATCCGTTCTTTTGTTTTTGTTTTGTCTACCTTTCATTAGACATGAAGAAATGCTTTTAAAAAGCATCCTGTTCTTCAATAGGAAAAGAGTAGAGAATTCACAGTTCCCTTTTAATCAGATAATAATTAAAATGATTTCTTAAAAGAATAGATACTCAATGTAGTAGACTGGCCATTTCAAGAGTGATGGTGAATAACGTGTAAATTTTGCTTCTCTGGAAATTTCTTTGTTAGAAAAACTTAGTATCATCAGTGATCAAGGTAATGATGATAACTTAGATTTTACTGCTAATAAATAATTTTCTCTATTGCTTTTTAAAATCTTAAGGTAGCATAATTTTCTGTGTTACTTTATATTATTTTCTAAGTTATTTGTAAAGATAGCATAATGGCCACATAATACTGCATCATATGGACAAGTTTTTTTTTTTTTTTTTTGTCTTTTTGCTATTTCTTTGGGCCGCTCCCTCGGCATATGGAGGTTCCCAGGCTAGGGGGTCTAATCGGAGCTGTAACTGCCAGCCTACGCCAGAGCCACAGCAACTCAGGATCCGAGCTGCGTCTGCAACCTACACCACAGCTCACGGCAACGCCGGATCGTTAACCCACTGAGCAAGGGCAGGGACCGAACCCGCAACCTCATGGTTCCTAATCGGATTTGTTAACCACTGCGCCACGACGGGAACTCCAGGACGAGTTTTGATTTACTTGATTTTTCCTTGTTATTATGTGTAGACATTTTGTCTTTGGCTGTTTTAATGCATAAGGCTCTGTTTATATTTCATTTTTTTTTTTTGTTTTTTTTTTTGCTTTTTAGAGCCATACTCACAGCATATGGAGGTTCTCAGGCTAAGGGGTGGAATCGGAGCTATAGCTGTTGGCCTATGTCAGAGCCACAGCAATGCCAGATCCGAGCCGAGTCTTTGACCTACACCACAACTCACGGCAATGCGGATCCTTAACCCACTGAGCGAGGTCAGGGATCAGACCAGCAACCTCGTGGTTCCTAGTTGGATTCCACTGAGCCACGATGGGAACTCCAGACTGTTTTTTTAATGGCCACCCTTCGGCAGCACAAAGATTGATTCTGAGCCACAGCTGTGGCAATACCAGATCCTTTAACCCACTGCCTGGATCTAACCTATACCTACAGCAGCAATATGAGCCACTGCAGTCAGATTCTTAACCCACTGCACCACAGTAGAAACTCCTATTTCAGATTTTTATTATGACAGATCTTTTTAAAATAACAGATTTCTTGAGATATATTATACCATAGGCATTCTCCTTTGGCACAGCAGGTTAAGGATCCTGAGTTGTTACTGCAGTGGCTTGGGATGCTGCTGTGGTGTGGATCTGTGATCTGGGAAATTATACATGCCTTGGTTTGCCCCCCCCCCCAAAAAAAATTTAAAAGATAGATAATTCACCCTTTTATTGGTTTTTAGTGTACTTTCAAAGTTGTTTCATTGTTACTACTCTCTAATTTTTAAATATTTCATCACTACAGAAGTTCCTGTTATGGCTCAGTGGGTTAAGAACTCAACTAGTGTCCATGAAGATGCAGGTTTGATCCCTGGCCTCATTCACTGAGGTAAAGGATCCGGTGTTGCCATGAGCTGTGGTGTAGTTTGCAGATAAGGCTCCTATGACATGTTCCTGTTGCTGTGGCATAGGCCTAGCTTGGGAACTTCCATAAGCTACATTAGTGACAATGCTGGATCTTTAACCCTCTGAGCCACCAGGGAACTCCCATTATTTCATGCTTTTTAATGGCTGAGTAGTATTCCATTTTTTATACATACCACATCTTCTTTATCCATTGATCTGTCAGTGGACATTTAGGTTGTTTCTGTGTCTTGGCTATTGTAAATAGTACTACTGTGGACATTGTGGTGCATGTATCTTTTCAGATTATAGTTTCTCTAGATGTATTACCCCATACCTTTTTATGGACCTATAATATTCCTTTGTATGTATATATTAAATTTTTTTTCTTTTTTTTTTTTTTTTTTTTGGTCTTTTTAGGGCCACACTCACAGCATGTGGAGGTTCCTAGGCTAGGGGTTTAATTGGAGCTGTTGCTGCCGGCCTACACCAGAGCCACTGCAACGTGGAATCCAAGCCACATCTGCAACCTACACCACAGCTCACAACAACTCTGGATCCTTAACCCACGGAGCGAGGCCAGGGATCGAACCGGCAACCTCATGGTTCCTAGTCAGATTCGTTAACCACTGATTCACGACAGGAACTCCACATTTTGTTTATCTATCCATAAGTTGGACATTTGTGGAGTTCCCATCATGGTGCAGGGGAAACGAATACGACCAGGAACCATGAGGTTTTGGGTTTGATCCCTGGCCTCACTCAGTGGGTTAAGGATCCAGCGTTGCTGTGAGCTTCAGTATAGATCACAGACTCAGCTCAGATCCCGAGTTGCTGTGGCTGTGGCATAGGCCAGCAGTTGTAGTTCCAGTTCGACCCCTAGACTGGGGGAATCTCCATATGCCATGGGTGCAGCCCTAAAAAAAAAAAAAAAATGTTGGACATTTGAGTTGTTCCTATTTTCTTTTCTGTTTTCTTTTTGGCTGTACCTGTGGCATTCGGAAGTTCCCAGGCCAGGGATTGAACCTTCATCACAGCAGTGACAACATTGGATCCTTAACTTGCTGTACCACCAGGAGACTCTAAGTTGTTTCTATTTTTTAACTATTATGAAAAATATTGTTGAGAACATCCATGTACAAGTTTTTGTGTGGACATATATTTTCATATCTTTTGGCTATATACTTAGGAGTGTATGGATCATATGGTAACTCTTATGTTGAACCTCGCGAGTAACTATCAGACTAAAAGTGTTTACATAGGAATTCCCGCATGTGATACGATGGCGTCTGTGTCGTCTTGGGAGAGCTGGGATGTAGGTTCAATCCCGGGTTTGACACAGTGGGTTAAGGATCCAGTGTTGCCACAGCTGTGGCTTAGGTGGCAACTGTGGCTCGGATCTGATTTCCTGACCTGGGTACTCCATATGCCTTAGGGCAGCCAAAAAAAAAAGTGTTTCCATAAATGGCTGTACCATTTGACATTTCCACCATTAATATATGAAGGTTCTAATTTCTTAACATTATGGTAGATTATTAGATATATTTTTAATTGTTGCTCAAATGGTGTGTAAGTTTAAGGCTTTTGATGCATTTTGCAAAATTACTTTCTGGAAGATTTGTATTCTTACCAAAGCCCATCTCATCGTACCTTTGCTAACAGTGAGAATTATCATTAAGAACTTTTACAACTAAAAAAAAATTTCCATGAGTTTCCGTTGTGGCACAGCAAAGAATCTGACTAGGAACCATGAGGTTGTGGGTTTGATCCCTGGCCTTGCTCAGTGGGTTACAGATCTGGCATTGCCTTGAACTGTGATGTAGGTCACAGACTCGGCTCAGATCCTGTGTTGCCGGCAGCTATAGCTCTGATTTTACCCCTAGCCTGGGAACCTCCATGTGCTGCAGGTGCGGCCCTAAAAAGCAAAATAAATACATAAATAAATGAATATATATATATATATATATATATATATATATATATAAATTTAAAATTGTTGCAATTCTCACTTTAAAAATTTAAAAAAATTGTCCAAATTCCTATCGTGGCTTAGTGCTGATGAACCTGACTAGTATCCGTGAGGATGTAGGTTCAATCCCTATCCTCGATTAGTGAGTTAAGGATCCGGCGTTGCTATGAGCTGTGGTGTAGGTCGCAGATGCGGCTCAGATCTTGTGTTGCTGTGGCTGTGGTGTAGGCAGGAAGCTGCAGCTCCGATTCAACCCCTAGCCTGGGAACTCACATATGCCACAGGTATGGCCCTAAAAAGCAAAATAAAAGAAAACAAAGCCCCAAAACAAAAAACAATCCACTAAAAATTGCTAATTTTGTGGGTTAAAAAGGGGAAAAGCTCACTGTTTTAACACATCTGATTTTTCTAAACAGTGACCAAAAAGTATTATGTAGTTGTATACCTAATAATCACAGGTAAGATTAGATCACTAAGAATGATGTTCTCTGATACAGCCAGTTGCCTAATACTCAGTCACTGTCCATTTTAGCATGATTCTCTTGGATTGTTTATAATTTAAAGTGAATGTCAGCAGGCTACCCAGACAACTGTTCTTTAGCTAAAATGGGGGTAACTTTAATAGGGACAAGAAGAAGTGTTCGAAAGATATTCTGAACAATTTTATATGCTGTAGTATAGCTGAGGCTTGCTAAGGCTTGCCTCAGGGACAGACCAACCAGCTCATTGGTCAGGGTTAGAGGTGCCTTTCAACTAGTTGGTCTAAGAGTCTGAGGTAGACTTGCCAAAATTAACAAACTGCAATTACCAGTGCCAGACATCTATAGTATGGCAGTATTAGCACTGGACCAAGTCAACCCTGTCACATAATAGCTGATATGAAGTCTGGGGCATATCAGTGAATTTCTTTTATTTACAGATTCAGAGTGCTGATAATACGTGTCTCAGAGGACTAGTGTGAGAATTAAGAGATACGTCAATGGGAAAGATACCCTTCAAAATGCCTGCCTTAGTGATCCAAATCAAAGTGAATATGGAATTGGTGTACTGGTGTTTTCAGTGGCAGTTATATAGCCTCTTAAGTTTCATTTTACCATATGTATATATATACACACACACACACATATATATATAGTAAATTGGCTATGAAATATGAAATTCGTAGACTCATGAAACCACTTTCCTTAGAATAATTGTCCTGAGGTCATATACCACATTTATAACTGAGTCAGGACTTCTTTGAATCTCTAGTGTTCTTTTTATATGTTCAGTTTAACCACAGATATTTATGTATCTTTTCACATAGCACTATGATAAGTGCTGTAGGTGGGTTTTTTCCCCTCCCCCTCCCATCAGGCAGCCACAAGTCTTTTCTCCAAGTCCATGATTTTCTTTTCTGAGGAGATGTTCATTTGTGCTGGATATTAGATTCCAGTTATAAGTGATATCATATGGTATTTGTCTTTGTCTTTCTGGCTCATTTCACTCAGGATGAGATTCTCTAGTTCCATCCATGTTGCTGCAAATAGCATTATGTCGTTCTTTTTTATGGCTGAGTAGTATTCCATTGTGTATATATACCACATCTTCCGAATCCAATCATCTGTCGATGGACATTTGGGTTGTTTCCATGTCCTGGCTATTGTGAATAGTGCTGCAATGAACATGCGGGTGCATGTGTCTCTTTTAAGTATAGTTTTGTCCAGATAGATGCCCAAGAGTGGGATTGCGGGGTCATATGGAAGTTCTATGTATAGATTTCTAAGGTATCTCCAAACTGTTCTCCATAGTGGCTGTACCAGTTTACATTCCCACCAAGAGTGCAGGAGGGTTCCCTTTTCTCCACAGCCCCTCCAGCACTTGTTATTTGTGGATTTATTAATGATGGCCATTCTGACTGGTGTGAGGTGATATCTCATGGTAGTTCTGATTTGCATTTCTCTTATAATCAGCGATGTTGAGCATTTTTTCATGTGCTTGCTGGCCATCTGTATATCTTCTTTGGAGATGCAGGTGATTTTTTTTAAAAGTCAGTTGTGAAATAGGGAGTTTCCGTTGTGGGGCAGCAGAATCGACTCATGTTCGATCCCTGGCCTTGCTCAGGTTTAAGGACCCGGCGTGGCCGAGAACTGTAGTGTAGGTCGCAGAGGTGGCTTGGATCCTGCATTGTTGTGGCTGTGGTGTAGGCTGGCAGCTGTAGCGCTGATTGGACCCCTATGCTGGGAACCTCCATATGCTGTGGGTACGGCCCTAAAAAAGCAAAAAATCAATTGATCAATCTATCAGTAAAAGTTATGAAATAAAACAAAGGATACACCCTGACTACTTTAACTGTAGTATCATGATATAGGCTGTAAGTGCTTTACAAATTATGCAGCAGTCTGAATGACTCAGTGGTTTCAAAAGAATGCCTTAAGTACTTTAAGGGTGCTTTGTTGTTGACTTATAACCATGAATTCAGTTCTTTTTCATTAATTTTTAATTAAACTGGACATTTATAATTTAAATTTAAATTTTTTTAAATTGAAGTATAGTTGATGTATGTTACATAAATTAACAGGTGTATAATATGGTGAGTCACAACTTTTAAAGGTTATATGCTGTTATATGCTTTGTGTACCACTTAATTCTCTACCTCTATTTTGCCCTTTCGCTCTTCCTTCTCTCCAGTGGTAACCAGTAGTTTGTTCTATCTTTGAGTCTATATTTTTTTCATAAGTAATTTCATTTGTGTCATATTTTATGACACATATAAGTGATATCATATGATGTTTGTCTCTTCCTAACTTAACTTCACTTAGTATGATAATTTTTAGGTTCATCCATGTTGCTACAAATGGCATTATTTTGTTCTTTTTTATGGTTGAATATTATTTCATTGTATGTATATATACCGCATCTTTATCCACTGATCCGTCAGTGAACATTTCAGTTGTTTGCATGACTTGGCCATTGTGAATAGTGCAGCTTTGAATATTGAGGTGCAGCAAACTTTCTTTCTCTTTCTTTTTTCTTTTTTTTTTTCCCCGTAACTAACCAGTAATAAATTGGCTAAAATGATGAGGTAATACCTTTCTGGCTCATTGTAGTCTAAGAATGAGTCATTGTTTGTGGAAAAATTCCAGGATACTTTATTTTCTGGAAAGCAGCTGCTTTTTTTTTTTGCATTTGTTTTAAGGTTGCTTTGTTTAAAGCCGATGAAATGAAACTTAGATTTGTAAGCATCTTTTCTGAAGTGTTGATTAAATTATTCCAATTCAGTAGGTGTTTCTTGAAAGTCTGATAGGGAAGTTCCCATTATGGTTCAGCAGTTAACAAACCTGCCTGGTATCCATGAGGACACAGGTTTGATCCTTGACCTCACTCAGTGGGTTAAGGATCCTTTGTTGCTGTGGCTGTGGTGTAGGTCAGCAGCTACAGCTTGAATTTGATCCCTAGCCTGGGTACCTCCATATGCCGTAGGTGTGGCCCTAAAAAGCAAAAAAGCAAAAAAAAAAAAGAAAGTCTGATAGGTTCTAGTATCAGTTTAGGCCCTAGGGATATAATAGACTATGTAAGCCTTTTTTTTTTTTTTTTTTTTTTTTTGGACTTTTTTTAGGGCCATACCCTTGGCATAGGGAGGTTCCCAGGCTAGGGGTCCAATCAGAGCTACAGCTGCTGGCTTACCTCACGGCCACAGCAAAGCCAGATCTAAGCCACGTCTGTGACCTACACCATAGCTCATAGCAACACCAGATTCTTAACCCAAAACAGGAACTCCCCAAATGCCATTTAATATTGATAAAATATGGTGACAGTCCATGCTTTACAAGTGGTCTTCACTGAACACTTTGGTTGCATTTTACTGGCTCCCCTCCTGGCCTCTGATTGCACCTTGGAGAAGGAGTTGGGTTCCAGCCTGGATAGGGCTTGGCCTTTGGTGCGTGGGTGGTATTGGGCCCACCGTGTTTTCTGTGATGTTTGGCTGAAGTAAAGTTGTTATTGTCTATGTGTTTTCAGTCTTGCTAAGCTGCTCCTTCCCTGGTCCTTTGGCTAAAGTGAATAGGCTTTTGTTGGAATTTGTCTTATCTGTATTCTTAGGTATTTCCGGGTTGCCAGCCTGTCGGTTACAATACTAAGAAAAGTAAGGCAAAAAGAAAACCCAGGGAACTCATCATTTTATTGTTCCTGGGGTTCTTGAGGTGCCTTGGCCAATCTGTCTTCTCTCCACCATTCAGAGTTTTATATTTGTTTTATATACTTTATAATGTCCAGGGTTTTTAGTTGTACTTAGTGGGAGGAATAGGAAAAAGTAGATGTTCTCTATTTTACTAAAAGCAGAAAAGTTTTTATATTGTTTTCAAAATGACATTTATTTTTATATTTATGAGTGTATAGTTAATGTAAATTTAGAAAATACAAGAAATATAAAAGAATAACAACACTTTGACATATTCTTTTAGCTATTTTCTGTGATTTGCCTACATATTTTTCCTGCTGAAATAAGAACTGTTTATACTATTTAAGAACTTTCCACTGAACTATTATAAACATCATTCCCTGTCAATAAATACTTATGTATAGGAGTTCCCATTATGGCTTAGTGGGTTAAGAACCCAACATTGTGTCCATGAGGATGTGGGTTCAATCCATGGCCTTGCTCAGTGGGTTAAGGCTCCAGTGTTTCGCAAGCTACAGTGTAGTTTGCAGATGTAGCTCGGATCCAGCATGGCTGTGGCATAGGCCAGCACCTGCAGCTCTGAGTCAACCCCTGCCTGGGAACTTTCATACGCCTCAGGTTTGGCCCTGAAAAGAAAAAAAAGAAACCTTAGGTATACTGCCTCTTTTTTTTTTTTTTTTTTTGGTGTGGTATCAATTAAGTTGTAATGTGTATATGCAGGAGAGAGGTTAAGTGCCTGAGCAAGAGTTGGTATACATACAAATAAAGAATGTACTGTTTCACATGAGTCTCAGTGGTTAGACATTGCTTTTTTTTTTTACAAAAGGGAGGCTGAAGTAAATCAAGTTTAGCCATTAGTTTCAGAAACTCTGGGTATATGGGTAGGTATTTAGATTTTAAAGTTTAAAAATATCCACATATCTCTATAGATGCTTTTTTTTTTTTAAAGTGACTGCACCCACAGCACATGGAAGTTCTCAGGCCAGGGATTGAATCCAAGCCACAGTTGTGACCTAAACCACAGATGCTGCAACGCTGGATCCTTTAACCCACTGCAGTGGGCCAGGGATTGAAACCACACCTCTGCAGCAACCCAAGCAGCTGCAGTTGGATTCTTAACCCACTGTGCCACAATGGGAACTCAGATAAATGCTATTTTGTTTAAAATTCCTGTTCATATTTTCCGTTATACGGGGAGGCATTATACTTTTTAGGAGAAAATCAGAGATAATAATGGCTTTCTTGTTTTTTCTTGGGAAATAGGAGATACCAGCGGTATTTGTTTCAGTGAACCCTAGCATTAGTTTTCTGCTGAGTTTTGTAAAACATAGGCCAGAATGATTTAAATCTGTTAACATAGTGAAAGTTTTTCTAATTGCTGTGCAGTATACTTCCAGATGTTCAGATGTATTGGAAAGTTTAGATTTCATAAATTGGAATTTTTAGTATTAGCTTTCCAGACTGATGTAGGGGATCTAACTAAAAATACTCAATTTCATTTTTTCCATTTTGTATAATCTTTTTCTTAGTGTGATGTGAATAGTTGTACTATGTGTCAAATTGAAGCCAATAATTATAAAACAATTCTACAAATGAGCACAGATGTAGAAGTATATAATATTCGGAGTTGTTTTAGTTTCTATTTCTTTTTTAGGGCCATACCCACAACACATGGAGGTTCCTAGGCTAGGGATCAAATTGGAGCTGTAGCTGCTGGCCTACACCACAGCCATAGCAACACAGGATTCAAGCCAAGTCTGCAACTTACACCACAGCTCACGGCAATGCCAGATCCTTAACCCACTGAGCGAGGCCAGGGATCGAAACTGTGTCCTCATGGATCTGGCATTGTTTATCCTGTTTATTCACCTCTTCTTCATGTATAAGTACAATTCCACAGCCAGCTGTTACCATCTCTCTGTGACTGTATTACAAATATGGCTTATGCTTTGTTGTCCATTTTCTTTCCTCAGCTGCCCAGTTCTCTCTCTCCCTCTTTTTTTTTTTTTTTGGCTTTTTAGGGCCACACCCACAGCATATTGGAGGTTCCCAGGCTAGGGGTTGAATCGGAGCTTTAGCCTCCACCCTATGCCAGAGCCACAGCAACACCAGATCCGATCCCAGTCTGCGACCTACACCACAGCTCATGGCAATGCCAGATCCTTAACCCACTGAGCAAGGCCAGAGATTGAACCCACAACCTCATGGTTCCTGGTCAGACTTGTTTCCACTGTACCACGATGGGAACTCCCCTAGTTCTCTGTCTTTAAGTATCCCAGTAGGAGTGACTTGGGAGTTTCTTACGCTTAAATATAATCTGTTTTATTAAGTAAAATGTAGTCTGTATATTTGAGCTTTGCATGAAAGGAATTCATATATAGGAAATGAGTATTGTAACCTAACTACAGTATTTTCCAGTGATTTGTTAGTCGTCATTTCATATAGCAAATATGATGGATCATGTTACAGAATCATATCCTTCACAGTTGTTAAACTGTGTAGGTTTTATCTCTGAGCTTCTCACATGGCTATGATTTTGAGTGCTTGCTTTGTACTACTTTTGCGTCTGTACCTCATTCTTCAGGGGTGGGGAGAATCTTTATTTTTCTTTTCTAATTTTTTTCTTCTAAACTGCTATGGCTTTGGAAACCAGATATTAGAATTGAGATTAGTATAAGCAGGTGTTGAGGGGTTTTATAACATATTTTGTGTTGGCCCGAGGCAGGCTTGTACTAGATGTTTCATGCACTGTTCCGTTTAGTCCTTATAATAATATTTTTGCATAGACATTTTCCTTATCTATAAAATGGGGAATAACAGACCTTAGAGAAGATAAGGCCCAAGGTTGCACAGCCAGTAAAAAAATAGATGCAGATCTCAGTCTTTTTTTTTTTTTTGGTCTTTTCTAGGGCCGCACCCTCCATATATGGAGGTTCCCAGGCTAGGGGTCTAATCGGAGCTGTAGCTGCTGGCCTACACCACAGCCACAGCAACGCCAGATCCTTAACCCACTGAGCAAGACCAGGGATCACACCCGCAACCTCATGGTTCCTAGTTGGATTCGTTAACCACTGAGCCACGACGGGAACTCCCTCATCCTTTTCTTTTAACTTCTGTATTTTCTTTTCTCTTTCCTTTCAAGAGAAGTCAGGGATATGTTGTTGAAAACCCAGCATTTTTCTCAAATAACCTGTTATTTATGTAGCCGATTAGACTTCACCAGGAATTTCCTTTTGTGAACAAGTTTGAGAAAGACCACCCTTCCAAATGAGATTTTATTTTGAAAGTGAATGCAGTGAAAATCGGCATTGAGAAAATAATAAACTGAATGAATTTCGAAATGCCAGCTTGTTCCCAAGGAATCAGGGTTAAATGTTGTGTATTGTCATTGTGTCTACTTGTGATATAATCTGTTTCCTTTGTATTTATTTATATATTCATTTATTTTTTTTGTCTTTTTAGGGCTGCACCCGCGGCACATGGAAGTTCCCAGGCTAGGGGTAGAATTGGGAGTACAGCTGCCGGCCTTTGCTACAGCCACAGTAACTCCGGATCTGAGTTATGTCTGTGACCTTCAGCACAGGTCATGGCAACACCAGATCCTTAACCCTTGGAGTGAGTCCAGGGATCGAACCCACATCTTTATGTGGATACTAGTGGTGTGGTTTGTTTCCACTGAGCCACAACTAGAACTCCTAATGTCTGGGGTCAAATCAGAGCTGTAGCTGCTGGCCTATGCCACAGCCACAGCCACAGCCACATGGAATCTGAGCCTCATCTGCAACCTACACCACAGCTCACGGCAATGCCAGATCCTTAACCCACTGAGCGAGGCCATTGATTGAACCCGAGTCCTCATGGATGCTAGTTGGGTTTGTTAACCACTGAGCCACAACGGGAACTCCAACTTTTTAATTTTAATAATGAATCATGGAGAGATTATATAACTTGCCCAAGTTTACCTAGCTCTACAAAGGAAAAGCTGGGATGGAAAGTCAGGCAGTCTGATTCTAGAACCTGTGCTTTTGACCATTTGGTGGTTTTATTTTTCTAATCATCAGAGCTGTTCAGCCTTGCAAGAGCTATCCTATGAAGTAATATGTGTCATGTGATGGTCACCAATCATCTACATCAGGAGTCCACATGTATCCTGTGGTTAGATTAGATTACCTTGAAGAAGCTTTTTAAAAGTGCCAAGATTCTGTGAGTTGATATACAGAGAATTCTTTGTGTGGTTCTGATATGCACAAATTTCACTTAGCATGATTTAGTTAAATAACATCCATCCGCTAATAACATAATTCAGATTTTGTATTATATACTACCCGTAATTGCATAAACTACAAAATCACTGCTAGCTGTCTGTCTACAAATTACTATGTAAATAACATGTTCTTTAATATCAGTGATCTTTCATCTCATGTCTTTCAAAATTTGTTGGTGACTGGTCTCTGCATATATGTTCAGTTCACGTACAGACAGCAAAGCATGTGGTTGTGTTGCCTCTTTGTTTCCCAGTGAAAACCCATCTGTTATTTTACAAAAATGGATAATTGAAAGAGGATACTGGCCAACAAAGATGAAAGTGCAGAACCAAAAAGTTCACTTTCAGAATTGGAAGTGAAGTTCAAATCAAGTGTGAGTGGAGTTGAAGAAGATTAAACCTATGCTACAGCTGCAACCTGAGCTACATCAGTGACAATACTGGATCCTTAACCTGCTATGCCACCAGGGGACTCTCGTAAAGTGTTCTTTTTGATGCTGCTGTAAATGGAATTGTTTTCTTAATTTCATTTTTGGAGATTGTGTTTGATGCTGTTTTAATGTTGACTTTGTTGAATTTAAAACTTGCAGGAATCAAAGGTCTTCTTATATGCTGGTAATTACAAGAAGTCGGAGGCTTGTATTGTAGCTTTCAAGTAGTTTGTAGTTAGACTTTGAGCTATTTAGCAATCACTTTTGACCTACAGGCCACTTGTACTTAGGAGTTCCAAACTGATGACTACATATGCCACTTGTATGGCCAATGTGACTGGTTTTCAAAAGCTCTTTCAGTTATAAAGCAAGTGACTTGACAACAAAAATGCCTTTCATTCATAGCATTCTTTTGTTTTCTTGATGTGAAGAGCTGTAGTTAAGAGGAACAGTTAGATTTTAGTCGTTTACCAAATTGCTTTGGAGGAAGTCTATAAAAGGATTGTTAAGCCAAACAGCTTTCAGATTAAAAATCAGTGCTATTAGCAAGGCAGGAACCTTTTGCAGAGAGTTTGGTTAACCTATAGTTTAGTGTAAGAAGGGTTGTATTGTAACTATGTCTGTCTTTTGAGATGAAATCTTTTTTTTTTTTTTTTTTTAGGTCCTCACCCAAGGGATATGGAGGTTCCCAGGCTAGGGGTCTAATCAGAGCTGTTGCTGCCAGCCTACGCCACAGCCACAGCAACGCCAGATCCGAGCCTCTTCTGTAACCTACACCATATCTCACGGCAATGCTGGATCCTTAACCCACTAAGTGAGGCCAGGGATGGAACCCACAACCTCATGATTCCTAGTTGGATTTGTTTCCTCTGTGCCACGATGGGAACTCTTAGATTTAATCTTAGATTATATAGGCATGTTTCTGATAAGTATAGTTTTATCATCTGTATCAGAACTGTTTGGAGTACTTTGAAAGGCAGATTCCTGGGCTTCTACCCAGACTTAACTAAATCAGATTCTGGGAATAGGACTCAATCTATTTTAGACCTTCTTCCCAAGGGACACCCACATTAAAATTCGAAAACTGCTTTTAGTTGTGTATCTCCTCTTAAGAGATTATTTTTGGGAGTGGTCAATGAACCTGACTAGTATCCATGAGGACATGGGTTTGATCCCTGGACTTGCTCAGTGGGTTAAGGATCCAGCATTTCCATGAGCTGTGGTGTAGGTTCCAGATGCTTCTTGGATCCTATGTTGCTGCTGCGGCTGTGGCATAAGCTGGCAGCTGTATCTCCGATTCAACCCCTAGCTTGGGAACTTCCATATGCCGTGGGTGTGGCCCTAAAAAGATAAAAGACAAAAAAGATTATTTTTACCAGAATTGAAAATTTCAAATTGTAGGTCATAGGCAGCCCTTAAAAAAAAAGAAATCAGCATGTTTTGCATACTTCATTTATACGAGTGTATGTAACTATATGTGTGTGAATGTAGGAAACAATTTTCCCTTCCCCCCCAATTATCAAAAGAGAAAAAAATTGAAGGCCGCAGAATTAGAAAAATGTGCAACATATTTTACTTTATGTTCTTTTTTTTTTTTTTTGGCTGCACCTGTGGCATTGTGGAAGTTCCTGAGCCAGGGATCAAACCCGAGCCAAAGTTGTGACCTGTACCACAGGTATGACAATGCTGGATCCTTCTTAATCCATTGTGCCACATGGGAACTTCATACTTTATATTCTTTGGTATCTACCGTGTTCATGGGACTGGGATAGGTGTCATGAGCATCCAGAGAGCACTGAAAATTGTTGCTCCTGAGCTAATGGGTAATAGGCACATAAATAATACAGTGGGTCCTAGTAGACAGTGCTAGTAGACAGTGCTCTGTAAGTCAGGGAGGCTTTCATAGAGATGGACAGAAATAGTTGAGGTAGATCTTGAAAAGGTGGGAAAGAAAAATGGCATTTTAGTTATTAAGCAAGAGAGAAGTTTTATAATTGAAGAGGAGGAAATTATATATATACACACACACATATGTACAATTTCTCATTCAGTGTACTGATGTACTTGCTCATTCTTATTCATGTGTTACTAGTGCGTGAGGAGGTAAAGGGAGGTTCTGTAGCTCTTGTGACAGCTTTCCTGTTCCTGGAGGCCCTCTTTCTTTCCTTTCCTCAGAACTCTCTTTAGTGGACTTCACTTGTGTACTTTTCAGATTTTATTTCATGTTGGTATTTGTTTTACTGTCCTCATTAAATGTATTTGGACCCACCAAGAGTCCAGGACAGTGGAGGAGGTCTAGTTGAGATCTGGGGGAAGCTTTTTGCATTTCAGAGGGGCAAACTCTGTCTACTTCTGTCTTCAGAATTCTTTTCAGGCTCTAGGCCAGTAATCTAACTTCAGTCTTTATCTCTCAGGCTTTATAACTATCTTTTTGTTTTATCTTAAGGTTGGGCAACATTCACCATTCACCTTTAGAATGTCAGATAGATCGCTGGTCCTCAAGCCATCAGAGATTATGTTAGCTTTTGTTCCAGATTGTTGTCTACTATAGAGTTCTTTGTTTGCACCAGCTACCTTTAGTCGCATGCATACTGATGCACAAGGATTTAGGATATTCACTCCAAATGGTGCTCAGTAAAAGCTGAGGCATTGCTGGAGAGGAATCCTTTTTTTTAAATGCTTTTTAGGGCCACACATGTGACATAGGCTAGGGGTCTAATCAGCGCTGAGCTGCCAGCCTACACCATAGCCACAGCCACGTGGGATACACCACAGTTCACTGCAGTGCCAGATCCTTAACCCACTGAACAAGGCCAGGGATTGAACCCACATCCTCATGGATCCTAGTTGGGTTTGTTACCACTAAGCCACCACAAGAACTCTGGGGGTCCTTTTTTCAAACATATATGACCCAGGGTAGGTTTAATATTTGGACCAGGGTGTGAAGTTTGCTTTTTAGTTGTCACTATAGTGATTTTTTTCCTGGCATTAAACAATTCTGTAAGTCTTTTTGTTTACTTGTAGCCAGACACTAAAGAAAGGGGAAAATTCTGTAGAATAAGTGATTTTAAAAAAAATGGCCACTGTGCATAATAGGTTAAAGACCTGGCTTTGTCTCTGCAGCAGCTCAGGTTCGATCCCTGGCCGGGAAACATATATGCTGTGGGTACAGCCAAAAAAGAAAAAGATCACTGTATGAGCTGTTTTTTTCCTTATTTTTTCTTTTCCTTTTCCATGCCTGGACAGTAAAAATAGATCGGGTTTCCTGGGTTATCACAGCTTGTAACAAAAAGCTTTTTGATAAAGTTGGCTATTGGGTCAGTGGGATGAGATCATTTTGTCCTAAGTAGTTTGAAGTATTTGCTGAAACAAAAGCCTGCAGGGTCAGCTAACCACACAATAAGCCTTACTTTGTGGTTATGTTCAGGGCAGGAGAGTGTGATAGGATACTACTGATATGTAGAAGAAGGTGAAAGGTACTTGGCACAGTACCTCTGCATTGAGTCTGGGCACGTGTGGAAAGAGATTAGAATGATAAAGGGGCTCAGGCCACACTTAAGGTTGGAACCTGGGTTTAGGCCTTTACTGAAATGTAATTAATTAATGGAAAATAGTAACCCCTCTACATTTGGATTAATGCATTTCTAATTAAAAATATTAGACATTTTGAAGCTAGAGAAAGGTTGATATCATGGAATGGTATACTTTAAAATGCTTACTCTTGTGTTCTGTAAGTCTGACCTCAATAGCCAAAGAAAAAGAAAAATTGCAAAAAGACAAAAAAAAAAAAGAAAAAGAAGAATTGTTAAGGATAACTGGGAGGAAAACTAATGTACTCATGTCCCTGTTTGTACTAAATTAAATTGTACACTTAGGAGCTTTAACCAAAGCTTCAACTTTCACATTGTGGATGTTGACTAGTGGCCCAATCCAAGAAACTGATGATTAAATAGGAAGATAAGAATCTTTGTCGGGTGGGCATACCATTTCAAAAAGGATAGCTCTTTGGTACTATTTCCCATAAATAGATATGACTGGACGTATTTTGTTGAGCTCTGAGAAAACTAAAGCTTTCTAACCTAACATAGGAAATGGTCAGAATTGTAATACCCTTATCTTTTCTTTGTTTCCTGCTTTGGAATAGTACGGGACTGAGAGGAAATCCTGGCTCTAGTTGAGACTCAGGGATGACCTTGAACAAGTATCTTTGTTAATCCCCTTGGCCCTTTTCTCACTTAAGAGTTTGGATTCAAATGCCCTGTTTTGTGATTTGGTTGAAATAATAGACACACATTGCTAAGTTTTTTTTTTTATTTCTGTGAATGTAAGAAATAGGTCCTTCTTAGAGTTGGTCACTGTTGTCTGTGAATCAACAAAGTTAAGTTGGTTTTCCAGAGTCCTAGTGGTAGAAATTCAGATTTGAAGATTTATTT
Organism: Sus scrofa; assembly: GCF_054392235.1. Lineage (NCBI taxonomy): Eukaryota > Metazoa > Chordata > Mammalia > Artiodactyla > Suidae > Sus > Sus scrofa. Next base: position 45,535,503 of record NC_139395.1, on the reverse strand, counting down.
ATTTTTTTTTTATTTATTTTTTATTTTTTTGTCTTTTTGCTATTTCTTTGGCTGCTCCTGCGGCATATGGAGGTTCCCAGGCTAGGGATCGAATCGGAGCTGTAGCTGCCGGCCTACACCAGAGCCGCAGCAACGTGGGATCCGAGCCGCGTCTGCAACCTACACCACAGCTCGCGGCAACGCCGGATCGTTAACCCACTGAGCAAGGGCAGGGACCGAACCTACAACCTCATGGTTCCTAGTCGGATTCGTTAACCACTGCGCCACGATGGGAACTCCCAAGATTTATTTATTTATATATATATATTTATTCATTGTCTTTTTAGGGCCGCACCTGCGGCATATGGAGGTTCCCAGGCTAAGGGTGGAATCGGAGCTGTTGCTGCCAACTGCGCCAGAACCACAGCAATGCCTGATCTGACAAACGTCTGCGACCTACACCACAGCTCATGGCAACACCAGTTACCTAACCCACTGAGTGAGGCCAAGGATTGAACCTGAAACCTCATGGTTCCTAGTCGGAATTGTTTCCGCTGCGCCACGACGGGATCTCCAAGATTTGAAGTTTTAATGGAGAGTCAGCTAGTTTTCAGCAACTTGGGCATTACTTATACAGACTTTGTTCCATAATAAATTTCTGCAGGAAATTGTAGATTGTGTGGAGTGCAGTTTTTAGGTTATGGATCATATTTAAGTTGGAAGCAAATACTGTTTGGACTAGAATGTTAAAGAGGGGTATCATATGCTCTTGTCCCTTGGTATTCACAGATGATTGGTTCTAGGACCCACCTTGGTGGACAATTTATATTTTTCTGTATTTTAAAAATTTGTATAAATAAGACCATGATTTTTGATGCTTAACTAATGTTAAATACTGAAATGACACTAGCTGTTCAGGTGTTTGCTTACAACCGTAAGGCAAACTCCTTGATCACTGCGGAAGTGTACTTTTTTTTTTTAAAGGAGAAAAAGATAGCTTTATTTCCAGGTAAAGGGGGCCACAGCATGCTAATGACTTAAAGACCGTGCGCAGAAGTGTACATTTTGACCATGTTCAGAAATAAAAACAACTTAAATTGCACAACATTTTTATGTAAATAAGTCCATTTAAATATTTTTAAAATTAATGTTGTGAATTACAGAAAATAGATGTACAGAAAAGTTGTTAGGATGGTATAGAATTCACCGGTAACCCAAATCCAATTCCCCTATTATTAACATTTTACATTAGTATATTTGTTATAATTAATGAACCAACTTTGATACATTTTATTAATTAAAGTTGTTCAAATTTTGGATTGGCTTAGTTTTAACCTAACATCCCTTTTCTGTTCTAGGATCTCATGCAAGATACCTTATCATACTTTTTTGTTATCCGTGGTTTCTCTGCTGTGACAGTTTCTCAGACTTGATTTTTTTTTTTGGTCTTTTGTCTTTTTAGGGCCACACCCATGGCACATGGAGGTTCCCAGGCTAGGGGTCAAATCAGAGCTGCAGCTGCCTGCCTATGCCACAGTCACAGCAACACCAGATCCAAGCTGCATCTACAACCTACACCACAGATCATGGCAACACCGGATCCTTAACCCACTGAGCAAGGCCAGGGATGGAACCCACAACCTCATGGTTCCTAGTCAGATTCGTTTCCAGTGTGCCACAATGGGAACTCCTCAGACTTGATTTTTTATGACTTTTTTTTTTTTTTTTTTTGGTCTTTTTAGGGCCCCACCCATGGCACATGGAAGTTCCCAGGCTAGGGGTCGAATAGGAGCTGCAGCTGCCAGCCTGTGCCACAATCACAGCAGTGTGGGATCTGAGTCTGTGACCTATACCACAGCTCATGGGAATACTTGATCCTTAACCCAGTGAGCATGGCCAGGGTTCAAACCCATGCCCTCATGGATACTAGTCGGGTTCATTACCACTGAGCCACAATGGGAGCTCCTGATGACCTTTTTTAATGACCTTGACAGTTTTGAGGAATACTGAATGCCTTCAGCTGGAATTTGTCTGATTTTTTTCTTATGATTAGACCAGGGTTATAGTTTATGAGAGGATAATCTTTACAGAGGTAAAATGCCATTCTTATCACATATCAAGTGTAGATACTATCAACGTGACGCATCACTGTTAATGCTAATCTTGGTCACTTTGGCTTAGGTAGTGTTTGTTTTTTGTCTCCCTTTTCATATTGTATTATTTGGAAGAAGATCTCTGTGCACTCTTAAGGAATCAGGGTTAAATTAAATTCCACCACTTAGAAGGTAGAATGTCTAGACTAATTCTTTGGCATTCTTCTTCATAGTAGATTTTACTTATTCTCCCCCACTAATTTATTTAGTCATTTATATCAGTATGGATTCATGAATATATATTTTATATTTGGGGTTACAGTCTAATATTGTATTTTGTTGATCAAATTTTTCCAACTTTGGTATGGGAAGTTTTTTCAGTTGACCTCTGTGTTCCTTTCACATTCCCTCATTAACTACTTAAATTTTTTTTTTTTTTTTTGCTATTTCTTTGGGCCGCTCCCGCAGCATATGGAGGTTCCCAGGCTAGGGGTCTAATCGGAGCTGTAGCCACCGGCCTACACCAGAGCCACAGCAACTCAGGATCCGAGCCGCGTCTGCAACCTACACCACAGCTCACGGCAACGCCGGATCCTTTAACCCACTGAACAAGGGCAGGGACCGAACCCGCAACCTCATGATTCCTAGTCGGATCCGTTAACCACTGCGCCACGACGGGAACTCCTAACTACTTAATTAATCATTATTTTAATAGTATTTCCTAACTATCTGGCATTACGGGATGGTCCAGGCTCTGCTTGTTTATTTTCTTTCCCAGTCCTAGAATTAGTCGTTTCTCCAAGGTACCCTGGTTCTTTTGTAAGAGGTAATTTTTAGACTTGGACACTAGGTGTGCTTGTTGCTTACTGTGATGCCCCTGAAGGTTTTTTTTTTCTTTTTAGGGCCACACCCGCAACATATGGAGGTTCCCAGGCTAGGGGTCTAATTGGAGCTGTAGCCACTGGCCTACGCCAGAGCCATAGCGACGCAGGATCCAAGCCACGTCTGCAACCTACACTGAAGCTCATGGCAACACTGGATCCTTAACCCACTGAGCAAGGCCAGGGACCAAACCCGCAACCTCATGGTTCCTAGTCGGATTCGTTAACCACTGCGCCATGACGGGAACTACCCCCCTCCCCCAAAGATTTTAATTGAACTTCATCTGTGTTTGAAAGGAGTGGAAATGTCATATTTAAGGGGAAAAAATTAGGCTTTTTTCCTAATTTATAGACTTCTTTCTCCCATTCTTTTTTATGTCTACCTCCTTTCACTGTGGTTTTATTTTAATACAGTAATAAGTCTTAAAATATGTATCGTTTAAAATGCAATTAAACTAGTGATCTACAGCTACATTATATAGATTTTCAAACCATTAGATTACTATCTTTTTTTTTGTTGTTGTTGTCTTTTTGCTATTTCTTTGGGCTGCTCCCTCAGCATATGGAGGTTCCCAGGCTAGGGGTCGAATTGGAGCTGTAGGCCCTCTTCCCCCCCGCCTACGCCAGAGCCACAGCAATGCCGGATCCGAGCCGCGTCTACAACCTACACCACAGCTCACGGCAACGCCGGATCGTCAACCCACTGAGCAAGGGCAGGGACCGAACCCGCAACCTCATGGTTCCTAGTTGGATTTGCTAACCACTGTGCCACGACAGGAACTCCTAGATTACTATCTTAAGGACCATGATAGTTGTTGTTTTTTCTTTAAATTAGAAGTATCAGGACAGAGCTTTTCAAGTCATTGGCTGAAACTCCTGCTCTTAAAAGAGGAGTTGGTCAGTGGTTATTGCTTCCAGGAAAGTAAGACATTTTGGATGTGTAAATCAAGTTCTTATTATGCTCTAAAGGAATTACCATTGATTTCATAGTGTGTGTGTGTGTGTTTTCTCTCCCTCTCCCCTAGTGACTTTGTAATTTCTTTCAACACAGTCAAAATTCTACTACCATAAGAAGCTTTTTAGAATTGATGATGATTTAAATAGCTCTAGAGCAAGAGTCTCTCTTAAACTCCTACAGCATCCTGGCAAAGTGAATCATTGCAGCTGGCTTAGAATAAGATTATGCTGTATGTACTGTCTGAGTGGGTGTCTGCAAAAGCCAGTTACTTCTCAGCTCCAGTATACTATTGCCAAGTGGGGATACATACTAATTTCTGATCTTCTGATTTTTGATGTGTTGACAGGGGTTTTCTAAAACATTCTGTAGACCACTGTACCAGTAATCTAGGATCACTGCTTTATGACCTTTGAACTAGTGCTTCTCTTGTAGGTTCAGTGAGTACTCGCCCTGGGGAGGGAATTTGGGGCTCTGTAGGAGTTGTAAGACCTTGGTTCTGATTGTAGCTTTGCCACTAATTAGTTGGATGCCTTTGGGCAGGAGGAATCCTCTTAGGATCTCATTTTACTAGTTGTAAAATATGAGAGTAAGCTGGTTAATTTAAGATTCCCCTTTATTCTTTATCATTTTATGTTTTTGTGCCTATGTTTCACTTAAGCTGTGAAACAGTGATTGTGCATGACTTGGGGACAGGAGGAAGGTTTACCAATCTAAACACTTTAGCAACAGAGGGGTGCCATTATGTTTTCTACAAATGTGGCTTCTTATGGGCTACAGAGGATTCTTGCCTGCTTTCCTGAACTTTCAAATATGCTGCCTCCAGTTGGTATCTGGCAGATGTGCACATATATATTTTAAAATATATATTTTTTCCCTTTTTTGGCCACCCTGCAACATATGGAGTTCCAGGCCCAGGGATCAGATCTGAGCTGCAGTTGTGACTTATGCCGAGGATGTGACAATGCCAGATCCTTAACCCACTGTGCTAGGCTGAGGGTCATTGAACCTACATCCCAGTGCTCCCGAGACACTGCCAATCCCCAAACTCCCAACAGCTGTATTGATAGGTGAGGTTTTGGGGTGTAATTATAATGAGTGGAAACAATAAAGCTGACAGTGGATACTGCTTTCTTAGTTATGAAAACATAGTGTCATTTCTGTAGTTTTATTACTTTTTGTTTAAGCTGATCAGTTGGTGGCAATTGTATATGGGAATAATGACATATTTGGTGTTCACTACTTAAAATCAACACAACCTCACAGAATGATTTATATTACTTAACAGCAAAACTGAAATCTGAGAAAATACATTCTGAAAGACTTATCGTCTCTCCTTTTTTTTTTTTTTTTTTTTTTTTTTTTGTCTTTTTGCCATTTCTTGGGCTGCTCCTGCAGCATATGGAGGTTCCCAGGCTAGGGGTCCAATCGGAGCTGTAGCCACCAGCCTACACCAGAGCCACAGCAACGTGGGATCCGAGCCGCGTCTGCAATCTACACCACAGCTCACGGCAACGCCAGATCCTTTAACCCACTGAGCAAGGCCAGGGACCGAACCCGCAACCTCATGGTTCTTAGTCGGATTTTTTTAGGAGTTCCCACTGTGGTGCAGTGGAAAGGAATCTGACTAGGAACCATGAGGTTGCAGATTCGGTCCCTGGCCTCGCTCAGTGGGTTAAGGATCCGGCATTGCCGTGAGCTGTGGTATAGGTCGCAAACGAGGCTCACATCCCATGTTGCTGTGGCCCTGGCATAGGCCAGCAGCTATAGCTCCAATTAGACCCCTAGCCTGGGAACCTCTATATGCCACGGGAGCGGCCCTAGAAGAGGCAAAAAGACCAAAAAAAAAAAAAAAGGGTGGTTTTATAGGAATATTAAGATTCTTCTAGAGGAGGGAAGTTGGGTGAAGGTGGTCAAAGGTACAAACTTAATTTCTGGCCATGTAATGTATAGCATGATGACTATAGTTAATTTTTTTTTTTTTTTGGTCTTTTAAGGGCCGCACCTGCAGCAAAAAAAAAGTTCCCAGGCTAGGAGTTGAATTGGAGTTGCAGCTGGCCGGCTAGGCCACAGCCACAGCAACGGAAGATCTGAGCTGTGTCTGCGACCTACACCATAGTTCATAGTTAACCTGAGCAGAGGCAGGGATTAAACCTGCGTCCTCACAGATACTAGTTGGGTTCATTACCACTGAGCCACAACGGGAACTCCCAATATTGTTAACTATAGTTAACTATGTATATATAAATAAAATGTATTTTTTTAGGGGGGACTATAATGTGTAGCAGTTTGGTGTGGGATCTCAGTTCCCAGACCAGGGATTGAACCTGAGCTGCAGCAGTGAAAGTGCCAAGTCCTAACCACTAGACTACCAGGGAACTCCACGGTATTATATTTTAAAAGTTGCTGATAAAGGAGTTCCCATTACAGTTCAGTGGAAACAAATCCAACTAGGAACCATGAGTTTTGGGTTCGATCCCTGGCCTCACTCAGTTGGGTTAAGGACCTGGCATTGCTGTGGCTGTGGTGTGGGCGGACAGCTGTAGGTTCGATTTGAACCCTAGCCTGGGGACGTCAATATGCCATGGGTGCGGCCCTAAAAAGCAAAAAAAAAAAAAAAAAAAAAATTGTTGGTAAAATAAATCTTAAGTTCTCACCACAAGGACAAAATATAACCGTGTGAGGTGATGGATGTTAACTAAACTTACTGTGGTAATTATCTTGCAGTATATACATATATCAAATCATTATGTTATACATGTTAAACTTATGTAGTGTTATATGTCAATCATATCCAACTGGAAAATTTTTCAATTTAGACCAAACACACAAGAAAGATTCTAGAAAAATATTCAGGACAAGGGAAGTAAATTTTTCATATACTCTAAGAATAAATTAATGATATTCATTTGATAAACTTAGATCAGCTGTAACATTTTGGTAAAAATATGTCCCTTTGGCTCTAAGTATTGTCTTTGGAATCAAAATGTCTTGATGTAAGGTGATTTGGTAAGAAACATAACTATCCTGAAGGTCAGTCTAAATTTTTGTTTTGTATGATTTGTCAAAGATTTTAAAGAAACCCTTGTATTTGATTGGAATGTAACATGAGCATTCGTGATTTAGTCTTTCATGGGACTGGCTAACTATTTACAAGTAATTTGATCTTCTGTAAGCCTGACAAGACAAACTTAATCCTAAATCTTTAAATAGAAGTCTAAACTGATTGAATAATAGACAGGTGTTTACACAGTAATTGCAGCAATTTTAGTGAAAGTATTTGAATTGGTATTCTGTTGCAGTATATTTATTTATTTATTTATTTATTTTTTTGTCTTTTTTTTTTTTTTTTTTTTTTTTGTCTTTTTTGTCTTTTTGTTGTTGTTGTTGTTGTTGCTATTTCTTGGGCCGCTCCCATGGCATATGGAGGTTCCCAGGCTAGGGGTTGAATCGGAGCTGTAGCCACCGGCCTACACCAGAGCCACAGCAACGCGGGATCCGAGCCGCGTCTGCAACCTACACCACAGCTCACGGCAATGCCGGATCGTTAACCCACTGAGCAAGGGCAGGGACCGAACCCGCAACCTCATGGTTCCTAGTCGGATTCGTTAACCACTGCGCCACGACGGGAACTCCAGTGTAGCTTCTTTGTAAATAGTGCATAGCTGTAAGTACTTATAAAGAGAATGTGTAGAAGGTTTTTCTCTTCAGATGTATAGACTTTGTACTTTCCCTCTAATGACAGCACTTTACATCAATATATTACATTTTTATTGTTATTTTTTGTTTGTCTTTTTGAGGGCCGTACCTGCGGCATATGGAGGATCCCAGGTTAGGGGTCTGATTGGAGCTGTAGCCGCCAGCCTACACCATAGCAACTCGGGATCTGAGCCGCATCTGAGACCTACACCACAGCTCTCGGCAATGCCGGATCCTTAACCCGTTGAGCGAGGCCAGGGATCGAACTCGCAACCTTGTGGTTCTAGTTCGATTCGTTTCTGCTGCACCATGATGAGAACTCCTTAAATCTTTTTAAAAAATGCTTGAGGAGTTCCCATTGTGGCGCAGTGGTTAACGAATCCGACTAGGAACCATGAGGTTGCGGGTTCGGTCACTGCCCTTGCTCAGTGAGCTGTGGTGTAGGTTGCAGACGCAGCTCGGATCCCGAGTTGCTGTGGCTCTGGCGTAGGCTGGTGGCTACAGCTCCAATTCAACCCCTAGCCTGGGAACCTCCATATGCCGCAGGTGCAGCCCTAGAAAAGACAAAAAAATAAATAAATAAATAAAAAATAAAAAAATAAAAAAATGCTTGGGAGGGAGTTCCTTTGTGAAACAGCAGAAAGGAATCCGACTAGGAACCACGAGGTTGTGGGTTGGATCCCTCTCCTCGCTCATTGGGTTAAGGATCCGGCATTGCCATCAGCTGTGATGTGGTTCACAGATGTGGCTCGGATCTTGCATTGCTGCAGCTGTGGTGTAGGCTGGCAGCTGTAGTCCCGATTAGACCCCTTGGCTAAGAACCTCCCTATGCTGCGGGTGAGGCCCTAAAAAGCAAAAAAAAAAAAAAAAAAAAAAAAAAAAAAAAAAAAAAAAAGAAAGAAAGAAAAAAAGACATTTAAGGCCCCCCAGGGTTTTTGTGAGAAACTATCTATTTTATGGCAATTTTGTGGTCTTCTAACAAAAGGATCTGGCCTGGTTCTTTTAGCAGCTAGAGTAATTTTTGGAGTCTCTTTGTTTATCATTTCCTTTATTTGTACAATGAGGATATTAGATATGTGAGATCCTTGTATTAGGGTAATTAATGCTGTCTACTATATCTGGCATTTCAGTGGTTTAACACAATTAAGGTTTATTTCTTGCTTCGTGTGGTGATTGAAGCATTCGAGCTCCTTTTAAGTCTTCCATTGGATCCTTGGTATTCATTTGGTTGACAGCAAAGAGCGCCAGCAAGGCAGATCTCATTAAGTTTTGTGGTGAAGCATACTACAGCTGGAATCCCACTGGCCGAAACCCAGTCATATGGTCTGAACTGGTAACTGTCAGCAAAGTAGATGTTTTTCTGAGCATCCAGGAAGAAGAAAGCAGATTGGTTGACCATTGAGCATTTCTGCTGAATTCCCATCCAGTTTATACAGTCTTGGATTCTGAAGTCATCATAGAAATTTTTATCCTATTGCATGTTGCTGTTTGTATCTTTGATTATTCAGAATTCCATATTTCTTGGAAGAAATTTTGTTTGGAAGTCTTTGTTATTTTAGTTCGTAAACTCTTTGGTGCATGCTACATCTAGGAGAGTTTTTTGTTTTGTTTTGTTTTTTGTCTTTTTAGGGCCAACCCATGGCATATGGAGCTTCCCAGGCTAGGGGTCAAATCGGAGCTATAGCTGCCGGCCTACACAACAGCCATAGCAACGCCGGATATGAGCCGTGTCTGCAGCCTACACCACAGCTCACGGCAGCGCCAGATCCCCAACACACTGAGCAAGGCCAGGGATCAAACACACGTCCTCATGGTTACTAGTCAGATTAGTTTCCGCCGAGCCTTGACGGGAACTCCTTTTGTTTTTTTTAATCCCAAGATGGTTGTTTTCTTTTGTAAATTTGGTTTAAATTTTTAAAAATCTCATTACGCCTTGATTATTTTTGAAGGATTAAAAATGCATCTTTGGCAAAAAATCTCCCATTGCTTGTGCAAGAAATACACTAGAATATTGAACACAGCCAACATCAGAGCCACCAAGTCATTGTCCACCCATGCTTCAGTCTGTCAGCCCACTAGCAGAATGGAGAACAGAGAAACCTTACACTGTCTTATAAAGGTCAGTGCATGTGGACTTGTAGACCAATAGAGAAACACATTCCAGTGAAGAGGCAAAAGTTCTCTTTGCCTTCTGCCCACTTAAGATTAAATTTAGAGTCAGCAAAAGCCTTTCAGCTTTTATTTCAGCTGCTGTTTTAGTTATCTCATCTCCCCCCTGCCAACCCCATTCTTTCTATGATCCATTATGTATACTCTTGTATTTAAGACCAAAACATACCATTCCTCATGTCTCCATCCTGTGTTAGTAAATCTGATGAGAATGTTCTAAGCCTAAGTAGTTAATAATACATTTTTTTTCTTGAAATATATAACTAGTGCAAAATAATGCCATAGTTCAGTTTGAAATCAGTATTTTGTGTAGTTCCCCATTTGGCAAATAGCTCTCCCTCCCACACTTAATGTTTTATTTTATTTTTCTTTTTTGGCTGCCCTGCGGCATATGGAGTTCCCAGGCCAGGGATCAGATCTGAGCTGCAGTTGCAACCTAAGCCACAGCTGTGACAACATCAGAACCTTAACTCTCTTTACAGGGCTGAGGATGGAACTTGGGTCCCAGCACTTCCAAGGTGCCCCAATCCTGTTGTGCCATAGTAGGAACTCTTTTTATTATTATTATTTTTAATGTAACTTCTTTCTTTGTTTGCATATTTCTTTCCTTCCTGCCTTCCTTCCTTCCTTCTGCTGCACTTATATCACATGGAAGTTCCCAGACCAGTGACTGAATCTGGGCCATAGCAGCAGCCTAAGCTGCTGCAGTGACAATGCTGGATCCTTAACTCACTGTGCCACAAGGAAACTCCTCCTCTCACTTTCTAATTGCCCTTTTTTCCCCTTCTTGTTGGCAGAAAAATAAATGCTATCTGAACCACATGTCTAAGTCTTTTAGCTTTTAAAAATTAAAATGTTTTTGGAAAGATTAATTTTGGATGCAGTTGTTTCTAGATCCCAGTGCATAACCATTATCCTGAGATTTTTTAGTTTTATCTTGCAGGTTACTTACACTATTCCCTGCTTACTGTGGCTTCCCTAGGATGCTGTGTTCATTTTTCATTTTCTTGAAGTCTGTCCTGAAAGTTCCTTTTCAGAAAAGGTGTCTGGAAAATAACTTTTTTTGGGGGGTGGCGTATGTCCACATGTATTGCTTCTGTTTTAAAATTGCTCTCTTGGCGTCTTTCTTGGTGGTTGTGTCAGTACCATAATGTCTTGATTATTGTGTGTTATATATATATATGTGTATATACACACATATATATATTAGGTTGAAAAGTAAGAAATTGGCACATTTTTAGGTCATCAATTTTGGGCAGTCTCATGGGGTTCAATCTAGTAGTGAGTTTTGATACACAGTAACTTAAGTTCTTTTAAGTTTGTTCTCTGACATTTGGCTATTCTTGACTTTCTGCATTTTCATATAAAATTTAAAATTGACTTTTCAGTTTGAATTAAAAGAGCAAACCTATTAGATTTTGCTTGGAAATATTCACTCTGTTGATCAGTTTGGAAATAGTTGACATTTAAAAATCTTGAGCCTTCAGAGTTCCCATTGTGATTCAGTAGGTTAAGTACCTGGCATAGTGTCTGTGAGGGTATGGTTTCATTCTCTGGCCTTGCTTGGTGGGTTAAGGATCCAGTGTTGCTGCAAGGTGTGTAGCTTCAGTCTCAGATGTGGCTCAGATCCAGCATTGCTGTGGCTGTGGCATAGACCAGCAGCTGCAGCTCCAATTCGACCCTTAGCCTGGGAACTTCTATATGCTGCAGGTGAGGCCCTAAAAAGAAGAAAATCAAATAAAAATACTGAGTCTACCAGTACATAGTGATATATTCTGCCATTTATTTTTCTTTACTTTCATTGTTTTGTTTTCTATGTAGTGGTCAGAGATATCTTTCATTAAAGTTACTCTTAGTTTTTGAAAAAATTTATTTTTCCAATTCTTTTTGGCTATATGTGGAAATACAATTGGGGATTTTTTTTTTTTTTTTTGTCTTTTGTTGTTGTTGTTGCTATTTCTTGGGCCGCTCCCGCGGCATATGGAGGTTCCCAGGCTAGGGGTCGAATCGGAGCTGTAGCCACCGGCCTACGCCAGAGCCACAGCAACGCGGGATCCGAGCCGCATCTGCAACCTACACCACAGCTCACGGCAACGCCAGATCGTTAACCCACTGAGCAAGGGCAGGGACCAAACCCGCAACCTCATGGTTCCTAATCGGATTCGTTAACCACTGCGCCACGACGGGAACTCCCACTCTGCCTATTTTTATATAATCTATGAGCTAAGTATGGCTTCCACATTTGAAAATAGTTGACAGAAAATCAAAAGGAGAAAAATATTTCATGACAAGTGAACACTTGAAATTTGAATTTCAGTGTCCATAAATAAAGTTTTAATGTAACGTAGACATACTTATCCATTTCTGTATTGTCTGTTGAAACTTTCACACTGTAACGGCAGCATTGAGTATAGTCAGTTCTTATTGTGCATAGTCATTGAGGACCTTTGCACAGTAGTTCAGGATTATACACATGGCCTTTGGGAAATTCCCTGGTGGTGTAGTGGGTTAAGGATCTGGCATCACTGCTATGGCTTGGGTTCAATCCCTAGCCTAGCCTGGGAACTTGTGCATGCTGTGGGCATGGCAAAAAAAAAAAAAAAAAAAAGCCTGAAGCATGAAACTGCAAACTAATGTTAATCAGTGGGAAAAATTACTGTTCTGTGACCGTCAAAAACTTTAAAAGTTCTCTTGTTGCCTATTACATATGCAGAGGGAAATGAAAAAAAAAATAGGAAAATTAATGTTTAGCCCACTGTGATTTAAAACATTAGAAACAACAATAATTAAACTGTTTTATTTCTTAGTAAAAAACTTAAGAGTAGTTATTCTCTTATCACTTAAGATATGGGACGGGCATCTTTTCTATGTCTTGGCCTGTTGTCATACTCCTTTCAAAGTTTGGATCAGCTTCCAGCATTTTATCCTTTGTGCTTTCAGTGTCACAAATTATTATTTGAAAGTTCTTTTAATGTGAAATTTCTTGCCTTCATCACTTCCTCTGAGACATCCTCATCTTTTTTAACCTGACCATTTCCCTTGTTTACATAGATAAGCTCACTGTCACTGAGTTCCTACTGCTGTCGATCCAGAGTCTTGAGTGATGGTAGAATCAACATTTCCACAGTGGAACTGTTACTTGTCTGACTCCATTCACATTCAATTTGAATTTCACTCTCAGTGTTATTTCTTTTTAGTTCTTTGCTGCACTTTCACTTCTGTAGGACAGTTCCCCATTACAACTATCCTTCCCCCCTCCCCTTTTCATGGAATTCCCTGGCCAGGGATCAGATCCCAACCATTGCCTCTGCTGCAATGCCGGATCCTTAACCCGCTATGCCACGCAGGATTGAACCTGCATCCTAGCACTTCCAACAGGCCATCTGTCCCATAGGACCACAGCAGGAACTCCAGAGCTATCCTTTTTTAAAAAATGTCACATTGCTTTATCCTTGGGAGATGAGGCAGCACATCTGTTTGTGCATGAACTGAATAACAGATGCTCAGTGACCAGTTACTAACAGGTTTTGAAAGAAGTGATGTGATAGGTTGCTGATCTTGATGCGCACCTGTTATTTATGTAGTGATTTGTAGACTGAAGAGCTAGCAGCAAATTTTGTTTTAGGCAATTACTCACAGTTAATATACCGTGGTAACTGGAACTTGAACCAGGCTGTTGGAGGACTTGTGTTACTTAGCTAAATTATGGTAATTGAAATTTGTGCATGTTAGAAACTTGCAAAGCAAGGACTGTCTGTATTTGTGAGAGAGATTATATAGGCCTCAAAGTTTTTTTTGTTTGTTTGTTTTTGTTGTTTTTTTTTTTGTCTTTTTGCCTTTTCTGGGGCCACTCCTACGGCATATGGAGGTTCCCAGGCTAGGGGTCTAATCGGAGCTGTAGCCGCCAGCCTACGCCACAGCCATAGCAACGCCAGACCCGAGCCGTGCCTGTGACCCACACCACAGCTCACAGCAACGCCGGATCCTTAACCCACTGAGCAAGGCCAGGGATCAAACCCGCAACCTCATGGTTCCTAGTCGGATTTGTTAACCACTGAGCCACTACGGGAACTCCCTAGGCCTCAAAGTTTAAACAGTTTACTCCCTGACTCGCAAATATTTGCTGATCTAAATTCATGATGAGTTGACTTTTGCTTATACTTTTCTACTGTATCCTTGTCTGGTTTTGGTATCAGGGGATAATTAGCAGCAGTCACTTAACCAGTAGCAAATACCAAAAGCACATAAAATGTTCCAAGCTCTGTTCTAACATTTATGTATTAACAGACCCAGAAGTGGTTAATACTATTATCCCCAACTTACATAGGAGGCACCTGAAGCAAAGCAGTTACGAAACTTGCCCAAGGTCAGATAGATACTAAGCAGTAGAACCCAAATTTGAACCTCTGGTGGTCCAGTGAGAATTGCGGTCTCTTAACTACTACTTCGTGCTTAAATTAGTCTCATAAAATGAGTTGGGGAGAATTCTTTTTCTGTTTTCTAGAGTTTATGTGAAAGGTATCTGCACCTATAAAACCTGTGGTGGTGGCGATGTATGTATGTGTATTTGGAAGTTTTAAAAATACTGTTTTGGGAGTTCCCGTCGTGGCGCAGTGGTTAACGAATCTGACTAGGAACCATGAGGTTGTGGGTTTGGTCCCTGTCCTTGCTCAGTGGGTTAACGATCCGGCGTTGCCGTGAGCTGTGGTGTAGGTTGCAGACGCGGCTCGGATCCTGAGTTGCTGTGGCTCTGGTGTAGGCCGGGAACTACAGCTCCGATTCGACCCCTAGCCTGGGAACCTCCATATGCCACGGGAGCGGCCCAAGAAATAACAAAAAAAAAAAAAAAACTTTTATTTGCTTTAATTGATTTAGTACTATGCAGGTTTTCTATTATATTTTGGATCAGTTTTTATAATATACAGTCTTAGGAATTGGTCTTTTTCATCTGATATTTGAGTTTGTTAGTGTAGTTTTAGTCTCTTTTTTCTCTCTGCTGCATTTGTAGCATTATTCTTTTTCCTTCCTAAAATTGTTTTTTTGTGCCTTTTTTTGCCTTCTCTTCTTTTTTGATCAGTCTTCCCTGAGGTTTGTTAACTTTATTCGTCCTCAAAGAGGACTTTTGCTTTGCTGATCTCCTCTATTTCCTCTGTGTTTTATTTTTTTTATGATTTTATTTCCTTCTGATCTTAATTCAAATTTATTTTTAACTTTTAAGGTGAATTTTAAAAATTGTCAAGCTTTTATTTCTAACTTATAAATGTAGTTTGTACTATAATGACTTAAAAATATGACTTTATTTCCTGGTATATGTTTATTTATTATTTATTTATTTATTTTTTTTGCCTTTTAGGGCCACATTCACGGCATATAGAAGTTCCCAAGCTAGGGGTCGAATCGAAGCTACATCTGCCAGCCTATGCCACAGCCACAGCCATGCCAGATCCGAGCCCTGTCTTCTGCCTGCACCACAGCTCATGGCAACATGAGGTCCTTAACCCACTGAGCAAGGCCAGGGATCCAACCTGCATCCTCCTGGATACTAGTCACATTTGTTTCTGCTGAGCCACAATTGGAACTCCAGCTTTTCATTTTAACTCAAATCTTTTCTTCCATTTCTGGTAAAATGTTGAAAGTTTTGTAATAACTTGAAAGATGCCTTCGACTTTTCACTTTGCTTGTTCAGTTTTCTCTTAATAGCGTTATTTTTACTTCTAGGCTTTTTTCCTCCTCTTTTTCAAAGTATCTCTAAGGTACTTTTTTTTTTATGTTTAAAGTAAGACATTAATGGAGTTCCCATCATGGCGCAACAGAAACGAATCTAACTAGGAATCATGAGGTTGCGGTCTCACTCAGTGGCTTAAGGATCCGGCGTTGCCGTGAGCTGTGGTGTAGGTTGCAGACGCCGCTCGGATCCTGTGTTGCTGTGGCTCTGGCATAGGCTGGCAGCTACAGCTCCGATTGGACCCCTAGACTGGGAACCTCCATATGCCTTGAGTGCGGCCCTATAAGGACAGAAAAGACAAAAAATAAAAAAATAAATTAAAAAAAGTAAGACATTTACCACCACTAAGGTTGTACAAAATGCCTAGTAAGTACTCCCATAGAGTTTATACTGTCCTCTTTCCTGCTCAGAGGAACTAAGCTACTGTGCCCCAATGCTGATTCCACGCTTAGAACTGACAGTGGATGAGTCAGGAAGATTCTTCAGCCGGGCAAACGTCAACCCCAGCAAGAGAACGCTGGTGTCATGATATAGAGCAAGGCACAACCAGTAGGATGCATGTGCATTTAATGAGTGCCTGCAAGGTGTCACTTTATTATACTAGATGCCTAGGATAAAAGGTGAAAAAGGTGCTATCCTTAGCATTTGGGAAGTCAGGGTCCATGTGGGCTCTGGAAGAGGCATACAGTATAAATAAATTACAGAATTATCAGTACAAATCCCTCCTTTTAGTTCTTCCATTTCTCTTCACTTTCACTGACGTTTTATACAATGAAATATGGTATACTGTAGCTCTGAACTTCACTTATTCTTTTTTTTTTTGGTCTTTTTGCTATTTCTTTGGGCTGCACCCGCGGCATATGGAGGTTCCCAAGCTAGGGGTCGAATCGGAGCTGCAGCCACCGGCCTACGCCAGAGCCACAGCAACGCGGGATCTGAGCCGCGTCTGCAACCTACACCACAGCTCACGGCAACGCCAGATCGTTAACCTACTGAGCAAGGGCAGGGCTCGAACCCGCAACCTCATGGTTCCTAGTCGGATTCGTCAACCACTGTGCCACGACGGGAACTCCCTGAACTTCACTTATTCTTAAATAAAATATTCTCAGAAGCTAAGAGCTAATCAAATGTGATTACTTCTTCCAGTTTTTCCAGCAGTAAATAACGTTATGTAAGGTATTTATTACTCCTTGACAGAGACTTATGAGCTGATACTATAGAGATTTAACATTTTAATTATTATAAAAGTTTTAATATTTATACAGTGATGTTAACATGATGGTGGTAGCTGATCTCTTGAACAAAAAATGGTTTGTTTTTGCCACATTACATCATGTTGTTGCGCTTTTCTAAAAGCAGAGAGCTATTTTTACTGCTCTGCCTAATAATGATAAGATGACCAGCATGGAGAGCTGGCTTGTATGGTTACTCCCTGTTGGCTTTCTTTCCATGAGTGCTCTGGCACAGGCTATATTTAGAAAGTAGAAGAAATGAGGTGAATATTCTTAATTAGTGATGACCTTTCAACCTTCAATTTTTTTTTTTTTTTTTTTTTTTTTGAGTTCTGGTGTAGCTTACGCACTTGTGGTTAATTTCAAATTTGACATGGTTTTTATTAACTGTCGTCATACCATTTTAGAACTGTCTTTTTTGTGTGTATTTTTGGCTGCACCTGCGGCATATGGAAGTTCCTGGGCCAGAGGTTGAATCCGAGCTGTAGCTGTGACCTGCACCACAGCTGCAGCAAAGCTGGATCCTTAACCCCCTGCACTGGGCCCTGGGATTGAACCCATGCCTCGGCAGTGACCCCAGCCACTGCAGTGACAACACTGGATCCTTAACCCACTCTGCCTCAAGGGAACTCCAGACATGTCTTGTTTGGTGAGTCCTTTTTTGGGGGGGTTATTTTTCTTGTTTTGGCCCATCTTCCATGTAAAGTAATCCACAATAGCAGATAGACACACCACTTAGACATGGTCTTTTCCCTTTGGAGTTTAGTAGTTTATAGAGGCTGCTAGTATATACAACTAACTACACATATAGGTCAGACTGTACTGTTTGTTACAATGGAAGTATAGATGGCTCTTAGTTCTAAATGGTACTAGAAGAGCAGACTCTAAAAAAGAATCACAGGAAGGTGATAGATAGTATATAGACTTTGGTTTCAAGACTTTGACTAGGAGGAAGGAAAGAGAATTTGAAGTGTGGCGAGCAGTATGAGCAAGGGTATACAGTGATAATGTCAGTGGTATGCTTGTAAAATGGCAGCTGGTCCATGTGACTAAAGTATAGGGAAACACTATGTGAAAAACTGCTGGTGGTTGAAGTAGGTGGTAGGACTGGGTCTTTTAGGATTGTGTGGCCTTGATAACACACTAAGGAGTTGGCTGGGTTTTTTTGTTTTGTTTTTTTTTAAAGGCATTTGGGTCCTTTTTTTCCAACCATGCTTTCCTGATATTCAGGACTCTTCCTAACTGCCTTAATAAGAAGGTAGAATGAAAAAAACTGATTTTGAAGTATGGTGATACCATTGTGTCAGAAAAAGCAGAGACTAAAATTCCAAGATTTTGCCAGTTTTGTCATGTCCTGCATCTGTGTCTGGTGTTCTCTGGGTCTCCTCTTACTTATCTTCAATCCCAGTTTCATTTATAAGTGATTTGTCTTTCTTGATTCTTTTTTTGGGTCATCTGTTAAAGTGAGGGAGCTGGATCCTAGATTATTAGAACTGGTGTTTTTAAAAAGCTTTTAGCGATCTTAAGTGTTTAGAAATATTTTTGAATAAGTGTAAGCAAACTATTTATTTACTTATTTATGCCTGTTTAGACTGAGGTTAGACTAACTGGAATGCAAAGTAAAGTTTAAAAAAATTTTTTTTCTCTAAATATGGCAACATCAGGTATTATTGAGAATCATCTTAAAGTTAACTCTTAAAAAAATTTGAGATAAAAGTGAAGATTCGCTCTTAAGGATGGTTATAACAGAAACGTAAGTGCTGTGTCATTGTCGTCTCTTGTTTTGGCACACACAACCAGACTTCAGCAGACATCATGCTGTCTGTATCACATGGCTGATAGTGGGAGGTATCTAGTGTAGATTCTCCTTCTTGGAGAAATAGATGGGAATTCACTTGGATAGAAATGTGGCAAATGCTTGTTTAGAGAGCCAAAATGCATTCAGTCAACCGAATAATATAAGCTGCCTGGATAGTTCCTGTAAGTAAGCTAGGCTTTTCAGTCTTGTGCTGCAAGGTTTTATGTATGTGAATATGTGTGTGCATGTGTATGCAGTGTTTTTATATTTACAGGACAGGGCTCCCTAAAACAGTGGGAAAAGGAGCTCTTTGTTTTGGAGACGACATGGAAATAATATGTTATCAGTGTGTTCTTTCATATGGGAATGTCACTGGATGATGGCCTCAGCTATTCCGGTAAATAAGGGCTCTCCTATTGCTAATCCAGTGATGAACAGGACAAACAGTGGTGATGAACCAAACCTCACTGAGCCTGGAAATTCCATCAGTTTGTAGTAGTACAGCTGTTGTCCTTATAGTGTGTAGGGAGGCACCTGGAGGTGGAAAGTCAATATATTTTCTACCGGGGGTGGGGGGTGTTGCAGTTTATTGCACAGGATAGTCAAGATGTTGCTAAGCTGTCTGTTGCCACTTGCCAGTCTGGTTCTGGGGAAGAGCAGGAGAAATTCAGGTTAGCTTCAGGGCTCTTAAGTGCCTGTGAGCTGTATAGGATAGTAGCTGATTCCTCTAGAACTCCTTAATAAAGATTTGGTTTTACTTCGAATGAAATACTGTTTCAATTGAAAGTATAAATCAAGGTTTTCTAGTTAAATAAGTTAAAAGCAGAATATAGCCACCAGACAAATAAGGTTCAGCTTGATACGTAATAGGCCTCTGCAAGAAATCCATTAAAACAAATCTGAGGAGTAAAGTTCCTATTTAGTACCTAAAGCTTGCTAGGCAAACTCAGAAAATTTCATGTTAAACATGAAATCTCCGTGATACAAACTATACCTCTAAACATGTCAGATTATAAATGGTCTCTGGGACTGTCTGGTTTGCTGGATTTCTTCCAAGCCTAGGAACAAGGACCGCATTTTGGCCATAGCACTCTCCTGGGATAGCAGTGTTGTGCTGGCTTCAGAATTCTCTGTCATGCACAAAAAAAAAAAAAAAAGAAAGAAAAAAATGTATAGAAGAAAATGTTAGCCCACCTATCTTTACAGTTCTTTGTCTGGTCCATAATGCAGCCCTCCTTTCCCATCCCTCCCCAAGGCGGGACAGAATATCAGTCATGGAGAAAATTTGAGTATTATGAACAATCTCTCATATTTAAGAATTACTATTAAATGTTTATTTATTAAATTGGTTATTTGGAACTCAGGAATCACTTCTTTTAGATAAATAATATTATAAATGATTATTTTGTTTCTAGACTTACTGAGAAAAAAGTTTCTTCCTTTCTTCTAAAACTGACAAGGCAGTGTTTTGAGCTTGACTTTGCATTGTGTCACCTTCCTTTATTGTACCTCCTTGGCCTCTGGGACCCATACCTTCTACCTACTTTGATGCCTTATCCAGATCTGCTTTGTTCCCTGAAGTATTCCATATTGCTGAATTACTGTATTTCTCCTGTTTGACACTAAAAACCAGAAACTCATGCACTTAGTTTATTCCTGAGGTTAAGAGGGTTTGTTTGTGTTTGTTTGTTTGTTTGTTTTGGCTGCACGTGCAGAATGTGGAAGTTCCAGGGCCAGAGATTGAACCTGTACCATAGCAGTGAACAGAGCCACAACAGTGACAGGGCTGGATCCTTAACCCTCTGGGCCACCAGGGAAATCCAGGAGGAAAGCTTCTTGATAACTACATTCACATTAGGTAGAATAATGGTCCTTCAATGGGCTTATGTCCCTCCACTCCCCCTTTATATTGTGAAATAGTATTCTGTACTTCCAAAAAGAGAATGCTCGCTGCCACAAATGAATCTTGGGAGAAGTTTGGCTAATGTAACAGAATGAAATGAAAATATTTCAGTGGCTATGAGATGTCTGAAGAGTTTGTTGGTGGGAATTAGGCATTTGTTCTTCCCTTTTCATGAGTTTTCCTTCCTCCAGTTTAGCTTAAAAAGCAGTACCTTTGGCCAGGGGCAGGCATGGAGTGGGGGGAGGTAGGGGAGGACAGAGGCAGCTGCAGACCATTTGTGCGCTAGAAATCTATTTTCTCATCAGATGGGATGGACACAGATCCCAACTCAGTGACTGCAGATAAGATTAACCTGAAATTTTCAAGAGGTCTTCTGGGAGCTTGAAAAGTTGCCCATACTTCTCTGTATATTTAAATTAGCTATGGAGTTCCCGTTGTGGCTCAATCTGACTAGGAACCATGAGGTTGAGGGTTTGATCCCTGGCCTTGCTCAGTGGGTTAAGGATCCGGCATTGCCATGAGCTCTGGTGGAGGTTGCAGACGTAGCTCGGATCCCGCGTTGCTGTGGCTCTGGCGTAGGCCGGCGGCTACAGCTCCGATTCGACCCCTAGCCTGGGAACCTCCATATGCCGCGGGAGTGGCCCAAGAAATGGCAAAAAGATACACACACACACACAAAAAATTAGCTATGAACAGTATTTACTCTATATAGACCTAGAAAATATTTTTGGTTCAGTAATTAATTTCAAAGTTTGTGATCTGAGGTAAACCATACAGCAAAGGAAGTGCTTGTGACTTCATCATGTATTCTTTTTTATTTTATGATTTTTATTTTTTCCATTGTAGTTGATTTGCCATGTCATCATGTATTCTTATTTACCCTGTGTGAGTGCATAGCTATTAATAGTAAGAGTATATAGTCAAGAGACCAAAATTCTTTTCTGTGCTTCATTATCCTGTCCTTTTATTTCCTCTTGCCTTGGTTTACCTATTTTCACAACACGCTTACCAGTTAGTTTCACTTCAGGCATGTAGTCAGAATGAAAGGGCAGGAGTTCTCTTGTGGTGCAGCAGTTTCTTATTGTGACTATAGTGGCTCAGATTGATGCTGTGGCATGGGTTCGATCCCGAGCCCAGGAAGTTTGACATGGCCTCAGGCATGGCCAAGAAAGAAAGAAAGAAAGAAATCAGTGCAGTGCTTGAGAACTGTATGCTCTTGGTGCCTGGTTAAATAATACCAGACTTAGTTTTTGGCAGAGTGGTGTCAAGTCTCCTTTGATGTTAGCCAGAACTGGGTGGAGTTTCTTAAGCTCCAGTCAGATTTGCTCAAGCCGGCACTAGGAGTTTGTTTTTAGTTCTCCCTTTACCAGAAGCTGTTTGTTGCCTTTTAATAAACTTGATTCCAGTTATAATTGAGAATACTTGATGTATAAAATAATAGTCACACAGTCACATTGAGGATCTCTATGAGGTTTGTTTATTTCTATTTTAAGTGATGAAACTGAGTTGTAAGTAGCTTATAGAGTAATCAACCTCAGGAATCATTTAACATACCTCTCTCATTTTACAGATTAGGGAACTCAGCACCAGAGGCTGACTCACTCAAAGCCATAGTAAGAGTCAGATTAAGTTAGTGCTTCAATGAAGCATGGAAACTTCTGAAACCAGCTTTCTTCCTTTTATCACCATATCCATTTATTTAAAGCACAGGGAACTGTATCCAGTGTCTTATAATAACCTATAAAGGAAAAGGATCTGAAAAATGTATACATATTTATGTGTGTGTGTACACATATATATATAACTGATTCACTCTGCTGTACACCTGAAACATTGTAAATCAGCTATACTTCAAAAAGAAAGTTTGAAAAAACGTTTACTTTATTAATTATATGCAAATAAGTCAAAGACTATATAGTCAATGAGAGATAATTTTTTTAAGTGGATACTTCTCATTCACAAGGGTACATGTTTAAATTTTCCAAAATATCCAGATTTGAGAACAACACTGTGTCATATCCTTTTGCTCATAAAATACTAAGTAAACATTTTAAGGCGTGAATAAATATTAAGTGACCTTAAATGGTTCTGTAAATGTGGGATGACATTCTTGAATATATTAAAATCAATTCTGGAGCACTTGCAGAACCAGCTTAACAAATTTGTAAGGCACCTAAGAAGTTCATTATACTTAGACATGTTTTAGTTATAGAATAACCATAAAACTGAGTTATCTTCTGTAATTTATTGAATACTGAGGCTTTTGGGGCAATACTTTCATTTCCTACACAATACTAGTAATGCCTTTGCCAGAGTCATTTTCCATAAGTAGATTGTGTGTATTTGTGTTTTTAAATCATAATTTCTATTTATATATGATGATAAGAAAAGAATAGCTAGGAGTTCCCGTCGTGGCGCAGTGGTTAACGAATCCGACTAGGAACCATGAGGTTGCGGGTTCGATCCCTGGCATTGCTCAGTGGGTTAAGGATCTGGCGTTGCCATGAGCTCTGGTGTGGGTCGCAGACATGGCTTGGATCCTGAGTTGCTGTGGCTCTGGTGTAGGCCGGTGGCTACAGCTCCAATTCAACCCCTAGCCTGGGGACCTCCACATGCCGCAGGAGCGGCCCTAGAAAAGGCAAAAAGACAAAAAAAAGAAAAGAAAAGAAAAGAATAGCTAAACTGTGTTGGATGCAGATGCTAGGTAGGTTGGCCACACACACTCAGAACTAAATGACCCTCCCACTTTCCAGCCATCCAGTTTTCTATCAGTTTTACCCTCTTAGGCTGAATTTAAGCTGCTGTTCATATTCCACGAATCACATGTCAGCCCAGAAAATGGCTTGAGGGGTTGGGGGACAGAAAGGAGGAGAAAGATTAGAAAGTTTAAAAATCTGCCTTTGAGAATCTGCACTCAGATAAATGAAGTTTAAAATGTATTGCTGGTTTTATCTGTGTTTTCACCAATGTCTTAAATTAGGAAAAGTTTAAGTAGATTGCACGAAGTGAGTGTTGTAATTATGTATTTCTGAAAAAAATATATCTCTTAATGTATGTTGTTAAAGATGGTACAAGTGTCCTTACAAGTTCTCTTTAACTATGAAACTGTGTATAGACATCCTTTATTGTTTTTAGTTCATAACAGCTTTCCAGGGCTAACTGATAGTAGTTATTATAGATAAAAAAAGAAAAAGCAGTTCCTTTTTATGGAACCCTTTGATATTTGTCAGGCTTTTACAGAGTTCTTTATAATGAGTCATTTTCCAGCATTTTCCCTGGCAGGATCTGGAGTGACAATAATAAAGTAGCCTGGGGTAGTGCCTGGAATAGGACATCCTATTCCTGTTCATGTGTTGTAAATGAGTTATAGGTGTGCCAGTCAGTACTGATGACTATGATAGGAACTTTTAAATGACTGTTCATATATTTGTAACAGTTGAGATTATATTTGAATTCCTTTTTGCATGGCTCCCCCCAGCAAGCCCCTGTGTTCTGAGTTCACTCGTGGTTGTTTGTATTGGCTCTGTCATGCTGCAGGATTTCTATCCCCCACTCCATATCTAGTTTACCTCCTTTACCAACAAAGTTGCCAATTTTTGTCACCAGCCCCATAGTGGTAGAACTGTAATTCAGGGAGCTGAGTGCAGGTAGGTTGGAGGTGGAAGCAACTCTAGATAAGAGGGCCATAGACTCACTCACTGATCTTGCCTAAAGTAGAGCGCATGAAAAGCTTCTCAATTTATTTTCTGAAATTTGTTGATTTCCAGTGCTTGTAAATTTTGTCCAGTATTATACCTTTTTTTTCATGGCTGCACCTGCAGCATACAACAATTCCAGGGCCAGGGGTAGAACCTGCACCATAGCTGCAATCCTAAACCACAGCAGTGACAGCATCCAGTTCCGAACCTGTTGTGCTACCGGGGAATGCCACTTTTTTTTTTTTTGCCTTTTTGCCTTTTTGCCATTTCTTGGGCCACTCCTGTGGCATATGGAGGTTCCCAGGCTAGGGGTCCAATCGGAGCTGTAGCCACTGGCCTACGCCAGAGCCACAGCAACTTGGGATACGAGCCACGTCTGCAACCTACACCAGAACTCACGGCAACGCCGGATCGTTAACCCACTGAACAAGGGCAGGGACCGAACCCGCAACCTCATGGTTCCTAATCGGATTCGTTAACCACTGCACCACGACGGGAACTCCCACTTTTTTTTTTTTTAATGGAGGGCAGTCACCAACTTCATGAAGTTATAACTAAAATCCCAATGTACGTTTATTTTTTGTTTTTTAATTATTTTATTTCTTTTTTTGTGGCTATTCCTGTGGCATGCAGGACTTCTGGGCCAGGGATCAAATCAGTGGCATGGCAGTAACCAGAGCTAAAGCAGTAGCAATGCTAGATCCTGAACCTGCTAAGCCATTTTTTTTAAGAACTTAATTTGAGGAGTTACCGTCGTGGCGCAGTGGTTAACAAATCCAATGAGGAACCATGAGGTTGCGGGTTCAGTCCCTGCCCTTGCTCAGTGGGTTAACGATCCGGCGTTGCTGTGGCTCTGGCGTAGGCTACAGCTCCGATTGGACCCCTAGCCTGGGAACCTCCATATGCCATAGGTGCAGCCCTAGAAAAGACAGAAAGACCAAAAAAAAAAAAATAAATAAAGAACCTAATTTGATCTTGGCACTAGTTTTCTTCTAACACATCGAGTAAGTTAGATTTAACTTTGTAATAGTAGATGTTTTGCTTTTGCTAAATATAATTAATTTTCTTAATTTTCGTTTGTTTGCTTATGGCTTTAGTGTTAACACTTAGCACTAATTTGGGGGAGGTTGGTTTTTTTGGGTTTTTTTTTTTTTTTTTTTCTTCTTCTTTTCAGGGCTGTACCCACGGCATGTGGAGATTCCCAGGCCGGGGGTTTAATCCTGGCTGCAGCCACTTGCCTATGCCACAGCCACAGCAACACCAGATCTAAGCTGTGTCTGCAATGGCATTGCCAGATCATTAACCCAATGAGCGAGGCCAGGAATTGAACCTCATGGATGCTAGTCACATTCGTTTCCACTGAGCCAAGACAGACACTTCGTATTATAGAGTATTCTAAGCTTTACAATCTCGGAAATCTTGACCTTTCAGAATTTTGTTTATACATGAGTACATAAGTAATTTTTATATTGTTTTTAACAAAATATTGATTTAAATGAAATCAGTATTTCATGGCTTCATGTTTTTCTTACTGCAAATTCATGTAATTTGTAGTAAATTCTTAACAGTGTAGATAATGTTAGGTTTCTCTCTTAAAAGATTGATTTAACTCAGCTATAAAAATTTACAGTACATTAGTTTTTATAGTTAAGCATTTTGCCACCTTACCGGGTGCTTGCACAAGACAAACACTAATACTAAGGGGTAAAGTTTGTTGTAATGATTATTGAGGCAGGAGGTTGAAGGCTTCGTGTATATTTGTGTATTTGTTTTTGTTCTCCTTTTAGTTCTACCAGTTTTGTTGCATGTATTTCAAATTTAAAGCTGTCTTGTCATATGTATATACATTTGGATTCTTGAATTGACCCCTTTATCATTTAATATCTCTCTTTATTCCTGGTAATATTTATTCTGAAGTCTAAAATGTGTCTTATATTAATACAGACACCTTCCTTGCTATTTAGTATTTGCATTGTATATCTTTCTCTGACCTTTTACTTTCAATCCTTTTTTTCTCTTATTTTAACCCATTTTCAGTGTTCAGTTCAGAACGTACATATTGTTCCTATTGTTGTGCAGCCCTTGCCGCCACCCATCTGCAGAACCCTTTTTATCTTGAAAAACTGCAAGTCTGTACCCATTAAACAATAACCTCTCCCTCCAGCCCCTGGCAACGACAATTCTACTTTCTGTCTCTGTGATTTTGATTATCCTAAGTACTTCATAAAAGGGGAATCATATAGTATTTGTCTTTTTGTGACTGGCTTATTTCACTTGGCATAATGTCCTCAAGATTCATCTATGTTGTAGCCGCACTCAAGCACATGGAAGTTCCAAGGCCAGGGATCGAATCTGAGGCACGGCCGCGACCTGTGCCACATCTGTGGCAATGCTGGATTCATAACCTGCTGTACCAGGCCAGGGATTGAACTTGTGCCACTGCAGAGACAATGCTGGATCCTTAACCCACTGCACCACAGCAGGAACTCCAAGATCATCATTTTAAAATCTTGATTGGAAATTATGGTAGGCATTTCACATAGGAAACCTGATATAAATAAAAAAGTTAAGCACATGGAAGCAGGCTCAAATTTATCATTAAATTTTTTTTTTTTTTTTTTTTTTTTTTGTCTTTTTGCTATTTCTTTGGGCCGTTCCCGTGGCATACGGAGGTTCCCAGGCTAGGGGTCTAATCGGAGCTGTAGTCCCCGGCCTACACCAGAGCCACAGCAACGCAGGATCCGAGCCGCCTCTGCAACCTACACCACAGCTCATGGCAATGCCGGATCGTTAACCCACTGAGCAAGGGCAGGGACCGAACCCACAACCTCATGGTTCCTAGTCGGATTTGTTAACCACTGCGCCACGACGGGAACTCCCAAATCTTGGTATTTTAATTTATAATGATATATAGTTTAAAGAATACTGAATGTTTTCACCAAACTCATATTGATAAGTATGAGTTTGGTGAGAACATGGCTCTCATGGTTGGAAAATATTATCTTTCTTTTTTCTAGGCACTTGCCTAGAAGAAATTTGTCTTGCTCCTGTGCTTATTCGCCTGTATTTTGTTTTGTGTAGGAGAATTGAGTTTATAATCTATGCTAGTCTGGTTTATTATCTCAACTTGCTTTAAGCCCTTATGCCACCGCTCTTAAATTTATACAACATTGAAACATACAGCAAAGCCTTTTAGTTGATGGATTTGGGAATTGAGAATGGTATGACTTCTGATTTTTCGATGTTCTAGAAATAATTTGGTTTTTTTTTTTTTTTTTTGTCTTTTTGTTGTTGTTGTTGCTATTTCTTGGGCCGCTCGGCCGCTCCCGCGGCATATGGAGGTTCCCAGGCTAGGGGTTGAATCGGAGCTGTAGCCACCGGCCTACGCCAGAGCCACAGCAACTCGGGATCCGAGCCGCGTCTGCAACCTACACCACAGCTCACGGCAACACCGGATCGTTAACCCACTGAACAAGGGCAGGGACCGAACCCGCAACCTCATGGTTCCTAGTCGGATTCGTTAACCACTGCGCCACGACAGGAACTCCGAAATAATTTGTTTTTTACATGCTTATAATTGTGGTAGCCTCACAGCTTGGTCCTTTGGAGGAAACTTGGTCCTTTGAAAAGAAATAATGCATAAGGAAAAGGGTTATGACTTTCATGTATGTAACATAGGGTAGTATATGTGAGAGGAGGAGAGTGTGTGTGGGCAAAGATGAAGACAGAATGACCATATTCTTTGCTGCGTATTCCTTTTCCCTTAGTAACTTTGTTAGAGAGGTAGACAGTGGAGGAATTTGAATGGCGAGCCTGACCATTAAGTGGCTTGAATCATAGTAAATTTTGGCTTTTAAATTTTTGAATTGAGTGGCTTTCCTGGTGGCCTAGTAGTTAAGGATCTGGTGTCACTGCTGTGGCTTGGGTTTGATCCCTATCCTGGGAACTTCTGCATGCTGTGAATGTGGCCCCCCCAAAAAAAAAAAAAAAAGTTGGGGAAAGATTCTGTATATTAGTTGTGATTCTTTGGTTGTAAGCAACAGAAATAGATTGACTGTATGAGGCAAGACAAAGATTGGAAATTTGCTTACTTAGAAGGATGAGAAAGAAGACAACCAGGGCAACTGAACAGCTGCTACTTGCAGGCCTTCCTTCCAGGATGTTGTCCTGAAATGGCCCTTTCCAACCATTCTCTTTCTACCTTCTGACTGGCCAAACTGTAGTCATATGCCTAACCCAGTGGGGATGGGCATTGGATGTGTATGGATGGAGTTAAGGAAGAATAAATTTCTGGGAGACAGAAGAAGTAGCCATTATACTGTGCAACTAAGAATTGCTGTTGGATTTACATGTACCAAGATAAGAATATAGCTCATATGTCCACTCTCTTTGAGTCAATCTATTAAGTTAGATTCTTTGAAAGCAGAGATAGGACGCTGCACACTTTTAAATTTCCTACTGTGCTATATATGTACTGGGGGCTCTTTTTATTGCATCATTTTCTCATTAATAAAAAGGACAAAATGGCATATGCTTTGTTTACCAGAGATGTGAGGGGGAAAAAGGTGTGTACTTTGGGTACGACTGTCTATTTCTTTTTTTTTTTCTTTTTTTTTTTTTTTTTTGTCTTTTTTGTCTTTTTTGTCTTTTGTTGTTGTTGTTGCTGTTGCTATTTCTTGGGCCGCTCCCGCGGCATATGGAGGTTCCCAGGCTAGGGGTCGAATCGGAGCTGTAGCCACCGGCCTACGCCAGAGCCACAGCAACGCGGGATCCGAGCCGCGTCTGCAACCTACACCACAGCTCACGGCAACGCCATATCGTTAACCCGCTGAGCAAGGGCAGGGACCGAACCCGCAACCTCATGGTTCCTAGTCGGATTCGTTAACCACTGCGCCACGACGGGAACTCCCGACTGTCTATTTCTAAGCTTTAATTTTTTTTTCGTTTTTACTTTTATTTAAAAAAAATTTTTTATTTGTTATTTCCCCAATACGGTTTTTTTTTTTTCCTACTGTACAGCATGGTGACCCAGTTACACATACATGTATACATTCTTTTTTCTTACATTATCATTGCTCCATCATAAGTGACTAGACATAGTTCCCAGGGCAACACAGCAGGATCTCATTGCTAATCCATTCCAAAGGCAATAGTCTGCATCTGTTAACTCCAAGCTCCCAGTCCATCCTACTCCCTCCCCCTCCCCCTTGGTAACTACAAGTCTATTCATGATTTTCTTCTCCGTGGAAAGGTTCATTTGTGCCTTATATTAGATTCCAGATATAAGAGATATCATATGGTATTTGTCTTTTCTCTTTCTGACTTACTCCACTCAGTATGATGAGCTTTAATGTTTTAATCTATAAAATGAAGGAGTCTCTTTTAGCTTTAAATTTTCAGTTTTTAATTCCTTTTTTGTTTAAAACAGTGACAATTGTTTCTAGGAATGTTTTTCCCTTTATAGTCCTCATCATATTAAATGTTTTTTTCCCTTAACCAGGCATTGCAGTGGTGCAGAATGGCTGACCTCAGTCTTGCAGATGCGTTAACAGAGCCACCACCAGAAATTGAGGAAGAAATAAAACGGGACTTTATTGCTACCCTGGAGGCAGAGGCCTTTGATGATGTTGTGGGAGAAACTGTTGGAAAAACAGACTATATTCCTCTCTTGGATGTTGATGAGAAAGCTGGGAATTCAGAGTCAAAGAAGAAACCATGCTCGGACACTAGCCAGGTTGAAGGTAAGTAATTAAGCCTAACTGAATTTTAGGTTCAGAAATTAGATTAGGGGTTATACTTTGGGTCATAATCTTAAAAGCTTTGAGGAAACGGAACTGACTTTTTAGCATAGGCTAGTGTGTTTCTTTTTATCTAAACTTCTTTGTTAGAGACCAAGGAGGTACGTTCAGTACCCATTAGTTCTTTGGTTGTATTTTTGTAGTTTTTATGAGAGAAGTTGATCTCCAGTCCTTCTATTCCGCCATCTTAATCCAGTACCATTAGTTCTTAAAGCTGTAGATTACTCTTAACCCTAAAGTTTTTTCTGTAACATCTCCACTATTGTTTAATCTGCCTCTTAATTTCCTCAATTAAACTGTCTGTTGTGCCTTTTCTTTGGGTTTTTTGTTTGTTTGCTTGCTTGCTTGCTTTTTAGGGCCTCACCCAAGGCATATGGAGGTTCCCAAGCTAGGGGTCTAATAAGAGCTGTAGCCACCAGCCTAAGCCAGAGCC
Source organism: Sus scrofa (assembly GCF_054392235.1). NCBI lineage: Eukaryota > Metazoa > Chordata > Mammalia > Artiodactyla > Suidae > Sus > Sus scrofa. Next base: position 45,505,140 of record NC_139395.1, on the reverse strand, counting down.
ACAGCAACACAGGATCCGAGCTGCGTCTGCAACCTACACCACAGCTCAGGGCAACGCCGGATCCTTAACCCACTGAGTGAGGCCACGGATCGAACCTGCAACCTCATGCTTCCTAGTTGGATGTGTTTCTGCTGCGCCAGGACAGAAACTCCTGTGCCTTTTCTTTAAAAGTAGCTTTGTAAAAGTTAGATAACAAGGCTTAATTTAGACTAGAGTCAGATGCCACTTGTCTTTGAGAGTAATCCCAGGTCAGGATTAAAAAATGGATTAAATTCTTTAAAAGAGAATTTCTACTTTTATATATTACTGGATCAGATTTGCTAACATTTGATTGAGGATTTTTGCATCTGTGTGCATGTGGGGTATCGGTCTGCTGTTTTCTTGTGAGACCTTTGTCCAGTTTTAGAATTGAGGTCATGCTAACATCCTAAAATGACTCGGGGAATTCTCTTGTGGCACAGTGGGATTGGTGTTGTCACTGCAGTGGCTTGGGTTGCTGCTGTGGCGTGGGTTTGATCCCTGACCCTGGAACTTCCACACGCTGCTGCTGTGGCCAAAAAAAAAAAAAAAAAAAAAAATTGAGAACTGTTTGCTCTTATTCTCTTTTCTAGAACAGTTTGTAGATTGATGTTTTCTTCTTTAATATTTGATAGACTTTGTCATTGAAGCCATCTGGGCCTGGAGGTTTTTTTCTAAGTAAAAATTTTACTTATTGATTTACTTATTACTGTATTTTGGCTGCCCCGGTGGCATGTGGAAGTTCCTGAGCCAGGGATTGAACCCACGCCACAGTTTCTAAGGTTATTCTTCTAGCAACTTTTAGACGGATAGTATAATATTATCATGAACTATTAGACACTATGCCATATGTTGTATCTTCACGACTTACTTATAGCTAGAAGTTTATACCTTTTGACTCCTTTCACCTACTAGCCCACACTCCACTTCTGGCAACCGCCTAAAATAAGGTTTTAATGTTGTAAATTCCCCCCAGTCATAGTTGTAGATTTGTCCCATAGATTTTGATATATTTTTAATTTTCATTCAATTCAAAATATTTTCTAACTTCCCCTATAAATTCCTCTTTGACCCATGAGTTATTCAGAATTATGTTGATTTCTCAATATTTGGGGAATTTTTTTAGATACTTGCTGTAATTGATTTTTGGTTTAACTCTGTTGTGGTCATAAGACAGCCTTTGAAATTTCAGTTTATTTCAACTTGTCAAGATTTGTTTTACAGTGCAGAACATGGCCTTTTTTTGTGGCCAGTATACTTGAATAATGTATAATGCTGTTACTGTGTGGAATATTCTTTTTTTTTTTTTTTTGGCTGTCCTGAGGCTTATGGAATTCTCAGGCCAGTTATCAGATCAGAGCTGCAGTTGCAACCTAGGACGCAGCTGCAGCAGTGCCGGATCCTTAACCCATTTTGCTGGCTGGGAACCCATGTCCCATCACGCCAGAGCTGATCCTGTTACGCCACAGCAGAAACTCCATGTTTTATGTTTTTTGAAGATCTGTTATCAAGTGCATATGCATTTAGATGATGTCTCCTTGATGAACTGACCCTCTTACCATCCCTCAGTATTCCTGGTAATATTATTTATTCTAAAGTCTAATTTTTGTCATATTAATATAGATACCCCAGTTTCCTTTTGATTAGTGTTTGCATGGTTATGTCTAACTTCTTCCACTTTCAGAACATTTCCTTTTCTTTCTTTCTTTTTAATTTTTTTTTCTTTTTTGACCGCACACATCAACATATGGAAGCACCCTAGCCAGAGATTGATTCCAAGTCACAATGTGACCTATGCCACAGCTATGGCAATGCCAGATCCTTAACCCATTATGCTACAGTGGAAACTCCTGGAACATTTCTTTTTTACTATTTAATAATAGTGGGTGTCTTAGAATATAGACGGCTCTTCCTTTTTTATTTAACCTAAAGAATGCTGTCTTTTTATTAGCATCTTTAGATTTTATATTTAATGTGACTATTGATATGGTTGGATTTAAATCTGTCATTTTGGTAGTTTTCTATTCCATCTGTTCCTTTAGTCTTCCTTTTTTGTCTGCTTTTAGATTAAGTGATTACTCATTATGATACCATTTTAATTCTAACATTGGTTTATTATATATTTCTTTTTAAAATTGTTTTGTATTTGACCTAGTTTATAGTGTACATTTTAGGTTTCTTTCAGTTTGCCTTCCAGTAGTATTCTGCCATTTCATGTATAGTGTAAAATTTCATACAAAGCAATAAATGTCCAATTCCTTTCTTTCTTTCCTTTTTTTTTTTTTTAAGGGCTACACCCAAGACATATGGAAATTCCTAGGATAGGGTCTAATGGGAGCTGCAACTGCCAGCCTACGCCACAGCCATAGCAATCCTGGATCGGAGCCGTGTCTGTGACCAATACCTTAGCTCATGGCACCGCACTGAGCAGAGCCAGGGATCAAACTCTTGTCGTCATGCATACTTAGGTTTGTTAGTGCTGAGCCACAACTGGCACTCCTCCTCTTTCGTTTTTTGTGATATTGTCATAAATGTAGTTTGGTGTGTGTTAGTAACCTTCATTACTAGATTGTCAATTAGGTTATCAATTATCTTTTAGAATGAATAAAAATATGGAAAAGAAGCTTTTTATATATATACTCTGATTTTTACCATTTTGGGTATTCTTTATCCACCATATCTGTCTAGCACCACACTCTTTCTGCCTTCTTTTAACATTTCTTTCTTTTTTGTCTTTTGTCTTTTTAGGGCCGCACCGTGGCGTATGGAGGTTCCCAGGCTAGGGGTTGAATCAGAGCTGTAGCCGCCGGCCTACACCACAGCCACAGCAACGTGGGATCCAAGCTGCATCTTCCATCTACACCACAGCTCACGGCAATGCTGGATCCTTAACCCACTCACTAAGCAAGGCCAGGGATCGAACCTGCGTCCATGGATACTAGTGAGGTTCGTTAACCACTGAGCCACAATGGGAACTCCTATCTTTACTATTTTTAATTTCTAGCATTTCTTTTTGACTTTTAGAGTTTCTGTCTCTTTGCTGAAATTATCTATCTGTTAATGCATATTTCCATCTTTTCCATCTTTTCCATTAATATATTAAATCATAATTTTTTTTTTTTTTTTTTTTTTTTTTTTGGTCTTTTTTGCTATTTCTTGGGCCACTCCCGAGGCATATGGAGGTTCCCAGGCTAGGGGTCAAATCGGAGCTGTAGCCACCAGCCTACGCCAGAGCCACAGCAACGCGGGATCCGAGCCGCCTCTGCAACCTACACCACAGCTCACGGCAACGCCGGATCCTTAACCCACTGAGCAAGGGCAGGGACGGAACCCGCAACCTCATGGTTCCTAGTTGGATTCGTTAACCACTGCGCCACGACGGGAACTCCTAATCATAATTATTTTAAATGTCTGTCTGGTAATTTGAACAGCTGAGTCATCTCTCAGTCTGATTATTTTGTCTCTTTATTGTTAGACTTTTTATGTGTATCTTAATTTTTTATTATTTTTTTATTTTTTGTCTTTTTGCCTTTTCTAGGGCCACTCCCTCGGCATATGGAGGTTCCCAGGCTAGGGGTTGAATTGGAGCTGCAGCTGCCCACCTACGCCAGAGCCACAGCAACACAGGATCCAAGCCTCGTCTGTGACCTACACCACAGCTCATGGCAACGACGGATCCTTAACCCACTGAGCAAGGCCAGGGATTGAACCTGCAACCTCTTGGTTCCTAGTCAGATTTGTTAACCACTGCACCACGATGGGAGCTCCTGTATCTTAATTTTTAAATAAATGCTGGACTTTACATGTAAAACAGTAGAGACTGGGATGAAAAAGTATGCACAGAAATGGGCATGTCTCTTCTTTTACTGAGTAATTAAAGAGTTGAGTCAATTTAGGCCCCCAGAGCCGAGCTAGGTTTGGGCTTTATTGTTGCTATGATGGTCCGCAGCTACTGGCTTCAAATGCTTCTGTTCCTTGTGCTTATTAGAATAGTTACTGAGATGTTGGAAGGTTTTTCTCAAAGTTCTTGTTCCACTCTCAGCCTTTGGCCTTCATTTTGCACCTATTCCTCAGAAGGGTCTTTCTCCATGCTCTCCCCTCCCTTATCAGAAGAGCACTAGCCTAGTGGTGGGCAGGAGTTTTTGGTTTTTGGTCTCAGTTTAGGCTCATTCCTGTGTGCATGCATCTCACAGTTGAGTCTTTTTCTTAGTAATGTTATCCCTCTTATGTTGATGGGGTCTTCTAAAAGTGTAGGAGCCTGGGCTAGGCCTTTTTCCAGCTCTTTCACTAGGTTAAGAGGGTATTTTCTTCTTACTCTTCCCCAGCTGAAGTGAGTCTTAACTTAGCCCTCCAGCTGAAAGGGTTTTGAACTCCTCCCCCAGCAGCTTAAAGCTTTTGTTTTCGTGGGAGAGAATGGTCCCACGGGAAATGGCTTTGTGCTTTTCATTTAGTGGAGGCTTTTTCCAGGTCTGCACCACTGAGAGAAGTTCTCTCTGGTGTCCTCCCTCCTGCCTTCGGTCTTTGTTGTGAGCATCTGGTGGACATCTGTGGAGACAGACCTGCAAGTGGGTATGAATTCCCTTTGTGTCTGTGGATCCCAGGGACCCTTTGCTCATGTTAGCTTTCACTTAGCCTTTAGCAAGTCATTAAACTTTTTAGTTGAATTCTTCTCATCTGCTTTCGTGGCCCATGGCCTGTGAGTCAAAGGAGAGCCGTTGTTTACCCCTCATGTCTCCTTGAGGGGTTTGTCTTTCTTTGGATCCTGTACTGCTTGGTTGCCCTGAAACCTCAGCTCTCTGGTAAGTTCAAGTTATGATTTTGTAGTTGATCTATTTTTTTGTTGTTATTGATAGGGCGGGAGTGACATTTTTTCCAGCTTTCCATAGCCTGAGTGGAAGAAGAACTTCTGCTTTTTATGTATGCTTTATTTGGAAGGTGGAAGGGTGACCACAAATTTTAGAAAAAATATTCTTGAGTTTAAAATCAAATTACATCCATATAAATATTTACTCAAAGAAAAAAAATTGGATTCCTTAATGGAAAATAGGAATGTCTGTTCTCTTTTAATTCGTAATGGTCAGTGGAGTCATTTATCCTTTGATTAACCTAAAAGGAATACTTTAGTTGGAAGAAAGGAAATGGTTCAGAATAAATATTTTAATAACCTGAGTTATGGCTGAGATACTCTTCCCATCCCCACTCACTTACCCTCATCAGTCATAGGTGGAGGAAGCTTGCTGCTTTTCGTTGAAAATTTTCCTTTAACTGTGCATTCCTCCCACTGCCTGGGACTCAGCTTAGGTGCATGAGGATAATGAGTTGGTAGCAGTAGATAGTCTTGTAGTCCATCTTGGGCTGCTTGGTCCATATACCAAGAACTTGACCCAAGAAGAGGAAAGTTTTTATTTATTTATTTAATTTTTTAATTTATTTCACTTTTTAGGGCTGTACTCGTGGCATATGGAGGTTCCCAGGCTAGGGATCTAATCAGAGTTAACAGCTGCCGGCCTATACCACCGCCACAGCAATGCCTGATCTGAGCCGTGTCAGCGACATACACCACAGCTCACAGAAACGCCAGATTCTTGAGCGAGGCCAGGGATTGAACCTGTGTCCTCAGGGATGCTAGTTAGATTCGTTTCCACTGACCCAAGAGAGCAACTCCAGAGGAGAAAAGTTTTTTAGAAACTGTTTTGCTTATTAAGAATTTCCCTGCTAATATTTTAAATGTGTCAATTACCTATAATTAACAGCTCATTGGCTTGGGAAGGCTGCTCTAGAAATTGATTACTGGTTACTCTAGGAAGGACTGACTGACTAGAGCATAGGAGTGGGAGAGAGACTTATTTTTGCTGCGTATCCCTTTGGACCACTTGGATTTGTACACATATATTTATTAACCTATTCAAGAATAGTAATATGGAATTTATAATATAACTGAATTATAAAATTTGCATTTTTTCCCATACCACCTTGTTTATAGAAGGCTTGGCTCAGGATAAATGGGAGGAGGAGAGGTGGCTTGAGACATTGAAAAAGAAAGAGCTTCCTTATTTGGTTTTGTAGAAATCTGGTGCAGCGAGTTGTCAGTGAATGGGGACTTCTTTGCTATGGGTCTGATTTTTTTTAACAGATTATCAGATGATGGTTTTTGCCAAATAATAGGTTTTATGCTTGTGTTTATTCTAAATAAAATGTCTTTTCTTCTGAATGCTTCAGAAATGATGAGAGGGCCCTAGATGTAGATTAATTTTATTGTACATCCAAGTTGAGATTGGTTTTGTTGGTTGAGATTCAATAAGTTATCACTGGTGCTCTTGATAGGATTTTACAGCAGGCTCACTTAGGCCCACCATTGGAAATTTATCAACCAGATTCCTGCATCTAGATATAGAAAAGGCAATTAAATGGGTTATACGTAATAGAACTCTTTGGACAATGTTTGTTTAAATTTCTTTTAATTCTTACATGCCCACCCTTAATACCCTCAACTTTACAGTGAAGGGGAAAGAAGGCGGAAAAGACTTTATGGCAGAAGTAGGAAATGTTGCTTTTTCTCCCGCAGATTCAGTGCTTGCCCCAAGCCTGGAAAAAATGATTTTGCTAAGAAACTTAAATATAATTTTTTTAAGTGTGAAGTGGTATTTCAAATTCACAGTGTGTGCACTCAGGGTGCTTGTGGATAGGCCTTTTCTGCTTTGCTCTCTCCTGGTTAGTTTTGAATCTAAAAATATTTTTTTTCTAGCATTGCCTCTGTAAAACACCTGAATAGCCAAATATTAATTTTATAGAATGCTTGTTACCTTGCAAAACAGTTCTCAAGATACTTTTTCATAATGTATATACTACTTTGTTTTCCTTCAAAAATTGTTTTCTTCCTGGAATTCCCTTGTGGTGCTTTGGGTTAAGGATCCCCCAGCATTATCATTGCAGCAGCAGCTCATCCCAGGTCCAGAAACTTCCACATGCTGTGGGTGTGGCCAAAAATGTTATCTTCCTAATACTGGTTCATTATCAGATCTTTATGGCTCTTTTTCTAGGCTAGGGAAAGAAAAAGAAGCTTTCTCTTGAATATGAATAGCAAAACAGTAATACCTTTTGTGACTCTTGTTCATTCAGAACATTGCCACAGATGTCTTTTATTTATTTATTTTTTATGTATTTTTGTCTGTTTATGGTCGTATTCACAGCATATGGAAGTTCCCAGGCTAGGGGTTCAAATCAGAGCTGTTGCTCTTAGCGTACGCGACAGCAGCAGCAAAATGGGATCCAAACCGCATCTGTGACTTACATGGCAACTCACGGCAACACCAGATCCTTAACCCACTGAGTAAGGCCAGGGATCGAACTCACGTCCTGATGGATCCTAGTCTGGATCGTTACTGCTAAGCCATGGCGGGAACTCTACCAAAGATGCTTGAATGAATATCTAACACATAATCGATCCTAAACACAGATAGTTGGCAAATTTGTGGCCAAGCCACTTAGTTTTTCTGTACTTAGAGCACTTATGAGGTGGATAGGATACTTTCTCTCTGACATTTCAGGAGGTTTTTGAGGCTAAGAACTTGTTTCTAGAGAATATTTTAACCTAGACAGTGGTTCTCAAAGTGTGATCCTTGGACCAGGGTATCACTTGGGATCTTGTTCAAATTACAATTCTTAGGCAAACTCTGGGAAATAGAACTCAGCAATCTGTGTTTTAAGAAGTCCTTGCAGGTGACTCGGGTGCTCGTTCAATATTGAGAAACATTGATCCTAGAGAAAGGGCCAAAGTAAATCCTGGGAAGGATGGTAACTAAGATAACTGCAGAACTTGCCCTGATTACTACGCTGACAGGGGCATTCTGTTGTGGAGCTTCATGAATAACTTCATTGGCCACCAGAGGGCAATGTTGGCATAGGACTAACTTTTGTATAAGAAGGCCTTGCATTGAGATTGCTGAATCCCCACCCCAACACTTTTTTTTGTTTGTTTTTTGTTTTGTTAGTGTCTTTTTTTTTCTTTTTTTTTTTTTTTTGGTTTTGTTTTGTTTTTTTTTTTTTTTTTTTGCTATTTCTTGGGCCGCTCCCGTGGCATATGGAGGTTCTCCCAGGCTAGGGGTCAAATCGGAGCTGTAGCTGCCAGCCTACGCCAGAGCCACAGCAACGCAGGATCCGAGCCGTGACTGCAACCTACACCACAGCTCATGGCAACGCCAGATCGTTAACCCACTGAGCAAGGGCAGGGACCGAACCCGCAACCTCATGGTTCCTAGTCGGATTTGTTTTGTTAGTGTCTTGATATGGAATCTCAGTTCCCGGACTAGGGATTGAGCCCTGGCCACAATGGTGAAAGTGCCAAGTCCTAACCACAGGACCGCCAGGGAACTCCCTGAATCTTCCCCATTTTGCCCAAAGTAGACTCACCATGGCTCTCTTCTTCACAGCACACATGCCCTCCCAGTTTGTTGCTGCTTTTCTTCTCTTCCAGATTGACTGTAGGACTCTTTGGGGGGTAGGGGAGGAATTCAGCAGAAGCAAATCTGACTAGCATCCATGAGAACGTAGGTTCGATCCCTGGCCTTGCTCGGTGGGTTGAGGATCTGGCGTTGCCTTGAGCTGTGGTGTAGGTTGCAGATTTGGCTTGGATCCCGTGTTGCTGTGGCTGTGGTGTAGGCCAGCAGCTATAGCTCCGATTTGACCTCTAGCCTGGGAAGCTCCATAAGCCACTGGATTGGCCCTAAAAGGACAATAGAATAGAATAGAATAGAATAGAATAGAATAGAATAGAATAGAATAGAATAGAATAGAATAAAATCTCTGCAGGAGAAGAGATAAAAAAACAAAATAAATTTGAATATCCTTATATCTCAGATCATGTGATTAGTTTAAAAGCATTGTTATTTTCAATGCTACATGTATTTAATTGAGAAAGTTTTCATTTCATGAGATGGGAATTTGCCCTTCTGGGAAGTCAGTCAGTGAATGAGGGCTTATCCAGTAATGCAAAGCTTTTTAAGGACTAGAGCCCCAGCCTTATCTACAGAGGAGTGTGCAGACCTTTTTCATACCCTAAAACCTAATTGTGGCGTTCCCGTCATGGCTCAGTGGTCAACGAATCTGACTAGCATCCATGAAGATGTAGGTTCAATCCCTGGCCTTGCTCAGTGGGTTAAGGATCCAGGGTTGCCATGGGCTGAGGTGTAGGTCTCAGAGGCGTCTCGTATCCTGCGTTGTTGTGGCTGTGGCCAACTGGCAGCCATAGCTCTGATTTGACCCTGGCCTGGGAACCTACGTGTTCCGTTGGTGCGGCCCTAAAAAGCAAAAAATTAAAATAAAAATAAAAAACATAATTTTGTTGTTGTACTGTTGTTTTTATTCTTCTCTCCTGAGCTTAGATTTTTCAATCATTGGGTGTTCTATGTATTGTAGAATAACTGTCTCCTTTTTATTTCCCTCTAAATCTCTTGTGTTACTTTTATTTTATTCTGGTAAGTTTTTTATATCTTAGTCTCAAATTATTACCTAGTCTAGTAACGTCATTTAAATAATTTTTATATAAGGCAAAAGTAAATTAATTTCATCGTTCTCTTGAGGTTACTTTGTAGTTTAGTGATTGATCTGCAGTTGATCTATAGTGGGTCTGCAGGTAAGTCAATTTATAGTTGATTAGTCTACAGTTAACAAACAATGGGAATAATAGTAGTTAACATTTACTTACCACTAAACAGTTGCCACAGTGCTGCCTCCAGCGTTACTGCATTTAGTCCTCATAATAGCTGTGGGAGGAACATAGTATCCCATCTTTCACACAGGCTATTAATAAGGTTTAGAAAATAAAAGGGAATTGCATTTGATCATTTAGTGAATAGTGAAAGAACCGCAGCCTGAATCTAGATCTCATGATTTGAAACCCCATGTTCTTTCTCTGAAACCATACCACCTTCATGAATGCATACTTTCTGCTTGATTTAATGTGTCATAGATATTATTTTTCAAAACCGAAGATTCACATATTTAACTCAAAAGGCAGAATTATTAGATATAGAAATATATTTTGGAAAAATAAAGGAGAGTTTTATTTTATTTGCATAAAGAGCATGAATTTGAGGACTAATTCATATGAATTTGAAGTCATGAAGTCTTCCGCTTTCCTCAACCATTATTTCACATCTTCTCCTCTGTTCAATCTTCCAGCACTTGCTTTCCTGTTCATATTCTTAGTTGATGATTTTTAGAACAGGTGATCAATAAACTCATTGTCTTTTTTTTAGGGCCACACCCATGACATATGGAAGCTCCCAGACTAGGGGTTGAATCAGAGCTGTAGCCTCCAGCTTACACCATAGCCACAGCAACACTGGACCCAAGCCTCATCCGTGACCTACACTGCAGCTCGAGGCAACACCAGATCTTTTAACCCACTGTACGAGGCCAGAGATCGACCCATGTCCTCATGGATACTATTTGGGTTTGTTACCGCTGATCCACAGTGGAAATTGCACATCTCATTTATTTAAAATTTTTTTTTTTCTGAGAAGTTCCCATTGTGGTCCAGCTAGATCCTTAACCTGCTACACCACTGAAGTCCATGCCTTCCTTTAGCAGTCACCAGTAATGTTCAGTGTATTTTTTCCCGTATTTTTTCTGATTATTTATGCCTGGTGTTTTTTATAATGCTATTATTTCATATTTGCTTTGATTTTTGTCTTATCATGTCCCTTGTGTACTAATCTTCCCATATTAGTACACAAAGAGCTACCTCATTTCTTTTAATAGTTACATATTATTTCACAGCTTACTAAATCTCCTGGTAGGCCTTTGTTTTAAAAACAATGCCATAATAAGCATCCTGTTTATACTCATTTTTGAATACTTTTATGTCTTTTTGTGAACTTACAAACCTAAAATGGATTGTTGAGTTGAGCTGGTATTTCAAAATTTGATGGACTGCCAGATTTTCTCCTGCAAAGGTTGTTTCAATTTATATGCCTCTAGTGGTGTATTAGAATACCAATTTTTGTACAACTTTGCCAACATTGGCTATTAACAAATTTTAAGAAGACTTTATCATTCATGGCTAAAAGATGGTATCTTTTATTTTTAATAGACATTTTCCTATAGATTGCATTTTATTTGATTTTTTTTGCATTTTAAATTGAGGCAGATTAATATACTTTCTTTCCTGAGCTAGAAAGAAATAATTTTTTAAGCTTATTGTGTGAGGATAAAAGGCAAGTTATTCCAAATATATTCTAGCCCATATTTATATCCTAAATATGGGCTAGATCATATTTGGCACCTCTCTGGATAAGTAAAGCATAGTATGTGAAGCCCTTGAGTGGTGTGTGGTGAATGCTGGGTATTTAATAAAAGCCTGTTTTCTTTCATTCCTTTATTTTTCTTTTCTTTTTTTTTTTTAATGGCCACTCCTGCAGTATATGGAAGTTCCCAGGCCAGGGACTAAATCTGCAGCTGAGGCAATGCCAGATCCTTTACCCCACTGCTCCGGGGATCGAACCTGCACCTCTGCAGCTGCCCAAACCGATGCAGTTGGATTCTTAATCTACTGGGCCACAGTAGAAATTTATTTCTCCTTTTTTTTTTCTTTTTTTCTTTTTTTTGCCTTTTCATTCTTTTAGGGCCGCACCTGTGGCATATGGAGGTTCCCAGGCTAGGGTCTAATTGCAGCTGTAGCCGCCAGCCTATGCCAGAGCCACAGCAACACCAGATCTGTGACCTACCCCACAGCTCATGGCAACGCCAGATCCTTAACCCATTGAGGGAGGCCAGGAATCAAACCTGCAACCTCATGGTTCCTAGTTGGATTTGCTTCCACTGCACCACAATGAAACTCCTGCCTTGGATGTATGTTTTAAATGGCCCTGTGTCCCAGAAAGTTGGACAGTGTAATTTTTTGGCTTCCAAAGTAAAATCTTGAATTTTATATTTTAGTAACTTATGTTCTAGATTTTACTTGTCTTATGAAAAATATGTCTGTGAGATTCTTAAGAGTGATTTGTAGGAACCTCCTAGGTTGGCAGGCTGACTGGCAAAGCTAGGCAAGTTGCTGAAATATTGGATATAGTCGGAGCTTTCAGAAAAGGTTATTCATGTAGTTAATGCAGTCACAGTCAAGATCCCATTAGGGTTTTTTTTTTCTTTGTATAAACCAACCACTGGTTCTAAAATTTATACGGAAAAGCAGAAGACTAAGATAACCAAAACAATTTTGGAAAAGACCTCATTTGGAAGACACATAGCCTCATTTCAAGAGTTTATACAAATACAGTAATTAAGACAGTACAGTACTGGCAAAATGAATAGATTTATAAGGCAGTGGAGGAGTTCCCGTCGTGGCTCAGTGGTTAACGAATCCGACCAGGAACCATGAGGTTGCATGTTCCATCCCTAGCCTTGCTCAGTCGGTTAAGGATCTGGCGTTGCCGTGAGCTGTGGTGTAGGTTGCAGACGAGGCTCGGATCTCACATTGCTGTGGCTGTAGCGTAGGCCGGCAGCTACACCTCCAATTTGACCCCTAGCCTGGGAACCTCCATATGCCCAGGGAGCGGCCCAAGAAATGGCAAAAAAGACCAAAATAAATAAATAAATAAATAAAAATAAGGCAGTGGAACAGGAGAGAGAGTCTAGAAACAGACCCAAATGTAATATGGTCAATTGATTTTCTGGAAAAGGTGCAAAGGAATTAATGGAATAAAGGAACAATTAGATGTCCGTATAGAAAAACATGAACCTAGACCTGTGTCTTAAACCAAATAAAATTTTTTAACTCCAAATGTATCATAAGCTTTGATTTGAAAACTATAAAACATCTAGAGGCAAACATAGTAGAAAATCTTGTCATCTTGGGTTAGGCAAAACATTTCTTAGATACTCTACAAAAAACATGGGTGCCTAAAGGGAAAAAATGATAAATTAAACTTCATCAAAATTTAAAACATTTGCTATTCCAAAGACACAGTTAAGAAAATGAAAGTTAAAAAAAAAATGAAAATACACTTTCTGCATGTATTTTCTTGGAAAGTACATTCATGAGTTGCAGAACTCAACTGATAAGGGTCGGTATTCAGAAAAATAAAGAATCTTCAAAAATGAATAATAAAATACAGGAGTTCCCATTATGGCTCAGTAGAAACTAATCTGACTAGGAACCGTGAGGTTATGTATGGGTTCAATCCTTGGGCACCTCAGTGTGAGCTGTGGTGTAGGTCACAGACTCGGCTTGGATCCAGCGTTGCTGTGGCTGTGGTGTAGGATGGCAGCTGTAGCTCTGTTTGGACCCCTAGCCTGGGAACCTCCATATGCTGTGGATGCCACCTTAAAAAGAAAAAATAGGAGTTCCCATCATGGCTCAGCAGTTAGTGAACCCGACTAGCATCCATGAGGATGTGAGTTTGATCCCTGGTCTCCCTCAGTGGATTAAGGATCCGACATTCCTGTGAGCTATGGTGTAGGCCAGCAGCAACAGCTCTAAGACCCCTAGCCTGGGAACCTCCAAATACCATAGGCACGGCCTTAAAAAGACAAAAAAGCAAAAAAAAAAAGAATTTGAATGCTGTAGAAATTAATGACTCAGTTCTGGTCTGTGTTTCTTGGTTTCCTTTTATTGGATCTTGATTGATTGATTGATTGATTGTCTTACCCTTTCTAGGGCCGCTCCCACGGCATATGGAGGTTCCTAGACTATAGGGGTTGAATCGGAGCTGTAGCTGCCAGCCACAGCAACTCGGGATCCAAGCTGTGTCTGCAACCTACACCACAGCTCACGGCAACACCAGATCCTTAACCCACTGAGTAAGGCCAGGGACTGAACCCACAACCTCATGGTTCCTAGTCAGGTTCATTTACCACTAAGCCACGACGGGAACTCCATCCTTTTATTGGATCTTTAAATTTTGAACAGACTTTATCTGTTTTAAGCTAATGCTGTGAAGAGTGTAGTCAGACAGTAAGTAGTTGCATCTGTTTTCATTTTTCTGTCACAGTGGTAATTATTCTTTGTGGTTGTTGCAGGCACTCCATCTAAACCAACAGTGCTCGCCAACGGTGATCACGGAATAGAAGGGAGTGACACTACTGGTAAGTGGTTCCCAGGATTCCCCAAATGTGGGGTGAAACAGTCAACAGTGCACACCTTGAAAAGCTCTGGTGAGGAGGATTGTTTGTGGAAACATATGAATTATTTCTAAGGGTACTCCTGTTCTTGGTGTTGTATATAAACCCGGGGCATCTGCCACATAATATTTCCAGCAATGGGAAGAGTGCACTTCATTTGATATTCCTTGAATATCTTTTGTAGTTGTACCACACAAGAGCTGGACCAATCTTAAAAATACGTTTTTGATGCAGAATGACCATCATCAGAATATGTTAAGTTGGAGTCCTTTGGCCGCTGAGGCTCTTTGGGAGGGTCTCTTGTGACCTTTAGAAATGTTGTATACATCTTTGTTTCTTAGGTTTATTGATGACCAGGTTGTATTTGTTGTGAATGTTAGTTTTATCCAGTGGCAATAAATCCTTATTAGCAACTCATAAATTAGGAACTCTTTACTTCAAAGCTAAAAACAACCAGAAGTGCTACCTCATTTATCTTACAGTTTTGTGAACTGAAATTTTTGTTTCCTTTATTATCTTAGTTCATATGTGGTATTGACTGTTTCTGTGCCTGCTTTGAAAGCAAAATTGTCTATACAATTTGGGTTTTACGAAAACATTTGTAGAGATATCCCCATGATTAGAGGCAGAAGAAACTTGAATATGAACTTTTAGAAAGGAATAGATTCACTTTTCTTTAAAAAGGAGGCAGTGCCAGAGGAAGGAAAGGCTTGAAGGGCATTGGTGTGGTGAGCCATTTGGAAGAATGAATGCCGTTTTCATCTAGGAAGGAAATGACTCCCACAGTTAGAGTAGGTTTCTTCTCCAGCATGATGTCAAGTCTGACCAGAGGGGACGCAGACTTAAATGTAGCAGCTGTTTCCCACTGCCACAGCTAAATAGTGCAGGGGAAAAGGACAGGCAAAGCACGCAGCCTGGCCCTTACTGTTTCAAGACTTTAGTTCCCTGGCGGCAAAAAAGAACCAAGCTGTTTATGAACTGCCCAGGGCCTTTATGAGAGCAGATCTTCCTGCTCTTGGACACCTCTCCACCCTTGTGTAGAATATAGTCCATGCAGAAAGATGTTGCATTCTGTTGCTTTACTGAAAATATGCATGCTTCGTTGAGCTTGGGGTGGGGGTGCAAAGAGTGCATGTTTTCCGAGCATGTTGTGACTTCATTCTGATTTGGCCATCATTAACTGGAGCATGTAGCTCCATGCTGTTTTGAAAATTGCCATTTCTGTTTCCTTCAGAGTGTTACCTATAGTCCTAAGAGCAGACTAGCTCTGCTGGTAGTGTATAAAGGCTTTGTGAGCATCTTACTGTGTTGAACTTGCTGTGTACTAATGACCTTTGCTTTTCCACCCTTTCCTTCCCTTTCCTACTTCTTCCTCCCTTTCTGTTTTTCTCCTGCCAGAACCCTAGAGTGTCTCTCAACACTGGGGCTGCTGCAACACCAGACCAGTGATCTTTCCTAAGCACCGTTATACTTGTAAAACCTTCAGCATTTTGCAGAGCTTTGCTTTCCTTCCTGGACAAGATGTAGAAGAAACTGAGGGTAGTTCTTCGGGGCCTATTTCTGCTGATGCCTGAGCAAACCACCTGCTTCTTCTTGTGCTCCATAGGGCTTGATGGAACCTCCTTTCCCTTTGTGAGCACCAAGTACCAAAAAATTTCTTTTTAATTTTAGTATTTTTATGAAGGCCATCTAATGTCTTGTATTTCTTGTTCTCTCTTTAAACTCATTTTATCATTTAATTCAGTCTCACCTTTTTCTTTTCTTTAAACATTTTCGGTTGGCTTTTTTTTTTTTTTTTTTTTTAGTTTTCAGATCTTCAACCTGAGTCAGAGTATTATAACAGCAAACAAAAAAGGTGTGCATTTGAAAGGAACGGAGTCCACCAGCACTGCCATGAACTGCCCTTTCCCTCTCCCTCCTCTCTCCCTCTGAGCTCGCTTGTAGGCTAGAGTCATCTTTTAGACTGCCCGTGTTTCTCTCCACCTAATGATAGCTGTTTTAATTTAAAGCTTTCTAATTCAGAGTATCTCTGATTAAACTTGGAAAAATACTTCCTCAAATTAAATCATTCTTTGTTATTTGCAAGTTGGACTGAAATTGTTTCTGTTAGGAAATTGTGGTCTGTCCAGGCTTAGATTCTCTTGCAAATTTGACAGCCTTATTACTGTGTATAGAATTTCATATCCCAAATTTCAACATGATCATGAACTGTCAAAGTAAGTAATTGAGAAGTTAAGGAAAATGGAGTCCTGTATTTTTAGAATCCTGGGATATAGATAATACTGATAGAAAATAACTCTGTTAACCTGAGAAGGAAATGCAGTTGCAACAGATTAAAGAACTACAACTAGTGATCAGGTTTCTAATGAAATGACTGATCTAACCAGACTCAGACTCCATTCAGGGTTAACCTCCCTTGAGTCCTTTATGCATTCCGTGGTGGGATTGGTGGGTCACATGTGAAGACCAGTATATCAGGTCCTTTCCCATGAACCTTGGCATTTACTGTCACACGTTCTGAGGACTGACTCAGTAGGACTCCTTCTCTTTCCTCATTTTTCCAAACTAATAGCTAAAAAATCTGGAACCATCTGGGACAAATACTGTGGAACTTTTCAAATGACAAGCTTTGATTGGATTTTTAGAACATAAAACATGGGTTATGTTTTGAAAGTATAGAGGAGTTCTGGTTTAAGATCTGGAATGTGAGATACTCTGAAATTTTCTATCCTCTTGCCATGCAGGTTTTATAATTGCTAAGCCACCCACCGATTATTTCAGATTAAAATAAATATTTGGCACTGTGTTCTGAGGAAGATTTTGAGATGTATATTGTCTTAAATCCTCTGGTATAAAAAGTAAAACTACTTTTGGGATGGGAAAGTTAGAATATTATGCAAGTTTAAACTGAGTCCTTGCTGTGACTTCTGAAATTTAGGGAGCATTTCCTACTGGGGGCACAAGGGTTTGTGCCTCTACCAGGAATTCCTACTATGGGTTCTGGAGAGAAGGTACATTTTAGAGGGAAGAGTTTGTACTTACCTTTTAAGCAACAGATAAATATGAAAATACTTACCATTAAAGTAAAATACGAAAAGTGCCATAGGAGAGCACACCGTCAAATAAAGCAGAGCTCTTTCCCTTTGGGGGTTTTTTGGTGCCTTTCTTTTTCTGCCCAAGGAGGTTTTCACAACCGGTAGTGCTAACTTTTAAAAGTCATACTTGGAGTTCCCATCATGCTGCAGTGGAAACGAATTCTACTAGGAACCATGAGGTTGTGGGTTCAATCCCTGGCCTTGGTCAGTGGGTTAAGGATCTGGTGTTGCCGTGAGCTGTGGTGTAGGTCACAGACGCGGCTCGGATCCTTCGTTGCTGTGGCTGTGGCGTAGGCTGGCAGCTACAGCTCTGATTGGACCCCTAGCCTGGGAACCTCCATATGCCACAAGTGC
The DNA here is from genome assembly GCF_054392235.1 of Sus scrofa. Lineage (NCBI taxonomy): Eukaryota > Metazoa > Chordata > Mammalia > Artiodactyla > Suidae > Sus > Sus scrofa. Next base: position 45,487,555 of record NC_139395.1, on the reverse strand, counting down.
GGCCCCAAAGAGGCGGGAAAAAAAAAAAAGTTGTATTTGACATCCTGTCACTTCTAACTAACTAGTCTTCACAGCTTGTCTAGGTGATGGGGGTAGAAAAGCCTGAGTGGGACCCTGTGTCTATAGTCAGAAACACAAACACTTCATTATTGATGTTGATTCATTCCATTTTAATTTCCATTTTTGTCATGTTTTATTTTTGAAATTTGTTGTTTTCTTTTTGAATTTATGGAATTGTTGATACTTTCTACTAACAGCCATATAAAATTTGGTGTATATTGTTAGCTATTTCACTTGGATGTTTCATTTTGAAGGAAGTAAATGTAATGTTGCTCATAGAGCTTCATCTGAAGTAGCCAGTCCTGTGATGAAATACTGTATTGTCCCAATGGTCATGCCCAGTGGCCCAGGATCTTACTGATGAGGCAGCCAGACCTGTCAGGGTTGCTCTGTTGAAATGTGTTGTTTCTTATATGCAATCTCTTTTTTTCTTTTTTTTCTTTTTGGCCCAATATTGAAGATGTCAAACTTTGTTTTTAAATAATATTTTAAAAAACTTTTATTTACACACCTAAGTTCGTATTTTTTATGACTTTAGACTTCAATGGTTTTGTATATTGGGACATTTTAATGTGATCATTGTATTAAATAAATTACACTAATAAACATCTTACACTAACACGTATGGACTGGACTTTGGTTGGGCTCTTAATTACTGAAGTATAATGTGAGCAAAACATGAGTTTTGAAAATAAAGACCCTTGAGGCATGAGCTCTCGGTCTAATGAAGCTTCTAATCCAATCTATGATAATTGCCTAATTATATGGGCTTTTTCCTCCCTTTTGCCAGGCACCTTCACTTATGTTGTCATTTTGGATTATCAGAGTGAACTCCCTTTTATCCGGAATCTGTTTTTAAGAGTTAAGAAGCCCAAAGAACTATTTGATATTTTATAGCATCTGGTGAGAAAGATTTTTGGCAGAGTGGCAATAAGAAGTTATCCCAAAAGACAGTTTCCATGGCATATCAATTACCATTAGGTACTTTTTTCTTTTTAGGGCCACACCTGTGGCATGTGGAGGTTCCCAGACTAGGGGTTAAATCAGAGCTGCAGCTGCAGGCCTACGCCACAGCTACAGCAACGCAGGATCCAAGGTGCATCTGTGACCTATGCTGCAGCTCATGGCAATGCTGGATCTTTAACCCACCGAGTGAGATCAGGGATTGAAACCACATCCTCACAGACACTATGTCAGGTTCTTAACCCACTGAGCCACAGTGGGAACTCTTAGACACTTTCTAATACTCCACTTATGTTTTGTTTAACGCAGTTGAAATTCAGTCTTCCTGAAATGCCTTCTGAATTAATAAATAAAACACGGTCCATTCAATAACATTTTAATTTTGTAACTTCATTATTTGATAATCCAGTATGTTGTATCTGGGATACATTCAATGTAATATCCAATCCCCTAGCCATTCTGGGTTAGTGTTTCTTTACAGATTTGCAAATGTAATATGTTAACTAAATTAAGATGGTGAAAATATTGAATACCTAAGGTAATTTTTATAGCATAAAGAATTTTTTTTTAGCTTGGCAGACACTTCTTTTTATTAAGAAAGTTCAATTTAGGAGTTCCTTGGTGGTTCAGCAGGTCAAGACCTGGCATTATCACTGTTATGGCTTGGGTTGCTGCTGTGGGTTTGATCCCTGGCCTGGGAACTTCTGCAAGTCACAGGTATGGCCACAAAATAGAAACAAAGCAAGCTCAATTTAATGTTTTTAGGTTTCCTTTAATTAAGAGAGCTCAGTAATCTATTTGAAGCACAATAATTTAAATGCTATAAAGAATAATTCACAATCGTAACTTTCTTATAGTACCTGAGGATTAATACTTTAATGGATGGGGGCAATTCTTGGGTTTTATTAGTGTATTTATTTTGATGAAAATGAGATGAAACCTGGCTTCAATTGGGTTCTTCCTCCTTGTTGACCTTATAAGATGGTGGCTCTGGGAGGCTAGAGAGTGTTCTGAAAAAATACACAGGACTGGTGGGGCAGGCACAGTGTTAAGTCATGGATAAAACTAGATTATTCTCCATTTTACTTTGATGCTGTTTCCATTACATTGAATGCTTAACAAGACTTAAACCACAAATTATTTGTAGAGTAAACCTCTCTGGTGCCTTGGAGGCAAATTACTGTTATTTATATTGTGTGGGGCTAGATGCAGTACACCATGTGCTTCGCAAAAGGCAGTTTTACTGGTGGTTTTCATTGTGATCAGAGTAGGTGGGTGTTTATTTTAATAACCGTCTGAATGTGATATGTTATCATTCCCCTAGGTCAGCCCAGCAGTGAAACAGTACAACTGCCTTATTAGAATGTCATGACACAGAAAGTATCCTAGGTATTTCATCACCTTCACTTGTATTGTCAGAGGGAATGCAAAAGATTTTGTCTAAGAAAAATTCTAAGGCACCAAAAAATGTGAAATCTCAACAGAAAAATAAATCTGTAATGTTAGAGTTTCTGAACAGCTGTTATAACCAAACATATGTAGGCATCATCTAGCTCATAAAGGAAGCCTAAACATAGAGCTGTACACTGTGTTCCTAGATGTAGACACAGCAAGACAGCCATTCCCTCTGCCCCTCCCTAAATCCAGGAAACAAAGCTTTAGGTTTTTTTCCTTTCTTTTTCCAGTTATGAGTTGCATGTTGGAAACACCAGTAAAATACCAACACCTGATATTTCTTAAAGTATTTGATTCTTTGCTCTCTGGTAAAAATAGAGACCTTCTCAGAAAAATCCACATGTACCCATTAACACAACATGTTGTATTTACTTCTAGGTCATTTAGGACTCCCTTGAAGTCAGCTCAGGAACTAAACTTAAGAACCTTCATCTAAGCAGGCATTTAATTATACTGTGAGCCATGTGATTTCTATTTCTATTGGAGTTTTGTTTAAATGGATTAAAATAGCTTCTTCCTGAGCTTTCATTGAGTCCGTGATGCTGATAGACCTTTTAAACCATAATTTTGTTTATATGATTTCCTTCTCTTTGTGGAATGAAGCTCTACCCCATACCAAAGGCATATGTAGATACAGAATGTTTTCTTTTTTTATTTGTAATTCTACAAGTAATACATAAATACATCCTGCTTTCCATGGAAAATTCAAGCATTATAGAAAGAGCCACACTCTATCAGAGGCCAGAGGATTTTTAGCCAAGGAACCGCTAACATTCACACACAGCTGCTGTTAAACTAATCTTGTAGTTTTACCTGAAAGGCTTGAACAGATTTTTCTGTATGTAATATAATTTTATATCTCATTAATACTAAGGATAACTTATTTTTATAATACTTTAGCATTTGTGAAGCACTTTTGAATGTATAACAATATTTATTCATTTTTCATTAGAAGAAGTTGAAAATTAATGAGACCTTAAAATTGACCTTAAGCCTGGTAAGAAGCCTTATGTATGCTCTTTCTACCACAATATAGATCTTCTTTAAGTGCTAAGCAATCATCAGAAAGGCAGTTGGAAGGAATGGACCTTTGAGAAGTGATCTCAGAAAACACGAGTGGGAGACTGCAAAAAGTGAAAATAGAATGAGGACAAACCCATAAATGAAGTATTAACTTAGTCACTGTTGTGGACAAAAATGGCTTAATCCTGCTGGGTGGGATTTAAAGAGTAAGAGGTGGGGGCACAAGAGTTGTCCAGTTACCCAAGAGGTTAAATCAGCAAAATATTTGTCTGCCTGGATGAGATCCTTGAATTCTATACAGGGAAATTTAGCAGAACTCCATCTATCATGAACTAATTTCCATCTATCATGAATTAATTTTTATTTCTGTAAGATTGGTATTGATGTCTCCTCTTTCATTCCTGAAGTTAGTAATTTGAGTCACCTCAGTTTTTCTTGATCCTGATTTCCTTTGTCTATTTTTCTCTTCTCTATTTCATTTACTTCCACTCTAATCTGTATTATTTTCTTCCATCTGTTTGCTTTGGGTTTAGGTTGCTCTTTTTCTAGTTCTTTAAGGTGGAAGGTTATGTTTTTGATTAGCAGTTTCTTTTCTCACTTGATATAGGTATTTATAGCTATAAAATTCCCTTTGAGCACTGCTTTAGCAGAAGTTTCAGAATGTTGTGTTTTTATTTTTCATTTGCCTCAGAGTGTTTTCTAATAGTCTCTGTAATTTCTTTGACTTATTGGTAATTTAGGAATATGTTTATTTCCACATACTTGTGAATTTCCCAAATTACTTATTGGTAATTTAGGAATATGTTCATTTCCACATACTTGTGAATTTCCCAAATTACTTACTGTTGTCACTTTCTGATTTCATTCCATTGTGGTTAAAAAACATACTTGGTGTGATTTCAGTCCTTTTAAATATATTCAAGCTTGTTTTATGGTTTAACATATGGTCTGTCCTAAAGAATGTTCCATGTGTACTTGAGAAGAATGTATGTTCTTCTGTTGTTGAGTGGAATGTTCTATAAATATCTGGTAGGTCTGCTTGGTTTATAATATTGTTCAGGTCTTTTTTTCCTTGTTGGTATTCTTTCTAGTTGTTAGGGGTCAAATGGGAACTGCAGTGCTGGCCTGCGCTACAGCCATAGCAACACAGGATCTGAGCCAAATCTGCAGCCTACACCATAGCTCACAGCAACGCCGGATCCTTAACCCACTAAGGGAGGCCAGGGTTCAAACCCACATCCTCATGGATACTAGTTGGGTTCGTAACCCACTGAGCCGCAACAGAAACTCCCTTGTCCTAATGTTTTAAAGGATAAATTTGAGTAATACTGACTTCTTTATGCTTTTTACATTGCTCAAGAACTAATTCCTTGTGAAAAATTCTGTGGTATTGATAAGAGGATGTATACAAATGATTACTACAACTAAGAGCTTGCAGCAACAGTAGTAGAATATCAGTCACTGGTAGGAAGATTCAAAGTGATTTTTCAAAGGATTTTTTTTTTCCCCTCAAAATATCAACTACTCTTTCATAGAAATAGAAAAATCTATTCTAGGAGTTCCTGCTAAGGTGCAGTGGGTTAAGGATCCAGCATTGTCTCTGGCAGCACAGGTTCAATTCCCAGCCCTCTGCAGTGGGTTAAGGATCAGGTATTGCTGCAACTGTGGCATAGATCATAGCTGCAACTCATATTTCATCCCTGGCCCCGGGAACTTCCATATGCTGCGGGCGCAGGCAGAAAAGGAAAAAAAAAGAAAAGAAAAATCTATTCTAAAATTTATACAGAATATCAAAGGATGCCAAATAGCCAAAATAGTCTTGAAACGTAATAAAGTTAGAGCTTTTTGTCCTCATGATTTCAAAATTTCCTATAATGCTACACTTACTAAAATACTGGTGGTATTAGCATAAAAATAGGCATATAGACCAAAGAATAGAGTAGAGAGCCCAGAAATAAGCCCTTGCATATATGGGTTTTATGCATATGTCAGATGATTTTAGACAGAGATACCAAGACCATCCAGTAAGGAAAAGATAAAACTGGATATCCACATGCAAAAGAATATAGTTGAACCCTTTACCCCAAACACAAAAATTAACTCAAAATGGGTCAAAGACCTAAATGTAAGAGCTAAAATTATAAAACTCTCAGAAGAAAACATAGGGCAAAAACTTCATGACATTAGATTTGGCAGTGGTTTGCTGGATGTGACTCCAAAACCACAGGCAACAAAAGTAGAAATAGGTAAATTAGACTCCATCAAAGTTAAAAACCTTTGTCTGTCAGAGGACACTGTAAATAGAGTAAAAAGGCAACTCATGGAATAGGAGAAGATACTTGCAAAACATGTACCTGACAAGCGGCTAATAGCCAGAATATATAAAGCACTCCTACAACTCAACCGCATAAAAACAAACAACTCAGTTGAAAAAGAGCATAGGAGGCATTCCCATTGTGGCTCAGTGGGTTGTGAACCCTATTAGTATCCTTGAGGATGCGGGTTTGATCCCTGGCCTTGATCAGTGAGTTAAGGATCTGGCATTGTCTTGGTTTGGATCCTGCTTTGCTGTGGCTGTGGAGTAGGTGGGCAGCGGCAGCTCTTATTGGACCCCTAGCCTGGGAACTTCCATATGCCACAGGTGCAGCCCTAAAAAAAAAAAGCACACACAAGAAAGAAAAAAAGGAAAAGGAAAAAAAAAGAAAAAAGGAACCAGGGACTTAGACATTGCTCCAAAGAAGATATGTAAGCCAGTAAGCACATGAAAAAATGCTTAACATTACTAATCACTAGGAAAATGCAAATCAAAACCACAATGAGATACCACTTAATGTCCATTAGGATCTAGGCTATTATTAAAAGAAACAAAATAACAAGTGCTAGTGAAGATGAGGAAAAACTGGAACCCTTGTACACTGCTGGTGGGAACATAAAATGGTGCAGCCTGGTGCAGCTTTTATAGGAAACAATATGACAGATCCTCAAAAAATTAAAAACAGAATTACTGTATGTTCCAGCAAGCACACTTACAGATATAGACTCATGAAAACAAGGACAGATATTGGTACGACCGTGTTCATAAGAGCATTATTCACAGTAGCCAAAAAAGGTGGAAGCAACCCAAGTGCCTATCAGTGGATCGATGGAGAAACAAAATGAGGTATACAGACAATGGAGAGTTATTTGGCCTTGAAAAGGAAAGAAATTCCAACACACGCTCCAACATGGATGGGATGTTATGCTAAGTGAAATAAGCCAGTCACAAAAGTACATAAAATACACAAAAATACTGATGCCACTTAGATGATTCTACTTGTATGAGGTACAGCGTATAAGTAATCAGATTTCGTTGAGACAGGAAATAGAAAGATGGTAGAGAGGAATTGGAAGGGGGGTAATGGGAAGTTACTTTTCAGTGGATACAGAGTTTCAGTTTTGCAAGATGAGAAAAGTTTTGGAAATGGATGACAGTGATGTTTGCATGACTTTGTGAATTACTTAATGCCACCAAACTATACACTTAATAAGTAAATACTAAAATAAATAAGTAAAGCTAGCTCATTAAAAAAAAAAAAAAAAGATAATTTTCTGCTGAAGCATGTATATCCAGGCCTCTATTAGCTGCCTTGTGGGTTTATTCGAATTGTCCAATTTCAGGGAGGAATGCACAAATATATAAACATTATTTAAATGCTAACCAGAGTTTTAAAGAACATTTTGTAAGAACAGATGTAATATTGGTTAAATTCCATGAGGAGGTTGGATGAGTACTGAGGAAATTTGAAATTAGAACTTGATCTCCATTTAGATGTCGAGTTGACGTCTCAAATTTGAGAGTCCTAAAACTGCACTTCTGACTCCCCCCTCCCAAATAAACAACAAAGCCTTTTCCATCTCCTTAAATAGAAATAGAATGTTCTTCTAGTTGCTCAGGCTGAATGTCTGACTTACCTCATCCACTCTTTGTCTCATATCCCACATCCCTTTTGTCAGAAAAATAGATCTGGACCCTGACCAATCCTCAGCCCCCAACCCCCACTGCTCTCTCTCTGATTTGAGTCCTGCAACAACTTCCCAAATTAGCCTCCCTCTTTGCATTCATTTGCTTCCTACAGTGTATTCTCCCAAGCACTGAGTGGTCCTGTATATAGATCGTGTTATTCTTTTGCTCAGAATCTTCCAGTAATTTCCTAAAGTCCTTACCAGATACCGCAAGGCCATATGGTACCCCTGTCATCGCTCTGGCCACATCTCCTAACCCCCCCTTCCCCGCCCCGCGCGGGCCGTGGTTAACTTTGCTTCACTAGTGGTCTTAGCACTGTTTATTACCAAGCCAGGTGCGCCTCTATCTTAGGCTCCAAGCCCTGGCTGTTTTCTCTGTCTGGGGTGTTCTTCCCACACATGTACTCAGAGTTCACGCTCCACCTTCTTAGCAAGACCTTCTGTATTGTACCTAAAAGTATACCCCTTCTCTTTTTCTCCCCTACTTCTCTGCTTTCATTTTCTCCATGGCACTTGTCCATTTAGTTGTTTATCTTGTTCATTGTCTGACTTGCCCCATCAGAAGATAAATGTTATGTGAGGGCAGGCTTTTGTTTTGGTCACTGCAGTGGCTCAGCACCTAGACCAGTGTCTGGCATAGTGTAGGTGTGCACTAGCTATTGACTGAGTAATCTTGTTGATTATGTTAAATAAAAAAGCTGAAGGTAGTTCTAAGGAAGGAATCTGTTCTAAATTGGCAGTGTTGTGTCCGCTAAGATGGAAGTTAAGTGGGCGAAGGGGGGGTAGAGGTTGGGAGGATGCCCTGATGGGGCCACTGGCTGGGGAGTGGAGGGCGCTCTGCAGCAGGAGCAGCAGCACAGCCCCTCTAGCAGATGAGGAGGGGTGCTCTAGCACAGTTCCTGGTCACTCTAACGATTAACAGGGTAGTTTCTGTCGTGGCTCAGTGGGTTGAGGATCCAGCATTGCCTCTGTGAGGATGTGGGTTTGATCCAGCATCCTCTGGCCTCACAGTGGGTTAAGGATCCAGCATTGCCGTAAATGGCAGCATAGTTCACAGATGCAGCTCAGATTGGATATGATGTTACCGTGGCTGGGGCTTAGGCCTCAGCTGCAGCTCTCATTTGACCCCTGGCCCAGAAACTTCCATATGCCACAGATACAGCTGTAAAAAGAAGGGGGGAAAAAAAGAGCCTATTAGAACTTTTCCCCATAGACAGCTTGCTATGTTTCTGTAGTGTTTAAGAGATGTGGCAAGGACAGACATATCCTATCCCTTCTCCCATGGCAAAGCCTCAGTATATGCTTTTTGGCCCATTTGCTCTGGTGTTACCCTCATATCCCTGACAGTGTTAAGTTTATAATGACTTTCCATTTTCCTCTTTATCTAACATGTTTTCGTGGCTATAACATTATCACTGAGGTAAAAAATTTTTTTTTTTTTTTTTTTTTGTCTTTTTGCCATTTCTTGGGCCGCTCCCGCGGCATATGGAGGTTCCCAGGGTAGGGGTCTAATCGGAGCTGTGGCTGCCAGCCTACGCCAGAGCCATAGCAACGCGGGGTCCGAGCCGTGTCTGTGACCTACACCATAGCTCACGGCAACGCCGGATCCTTAACCCACTGAGCAAGGCCAGGGATCGAACCGGCAACCTCATGGTTCCTAGTCGGATTCGTTAACCACTGTGCCACCACGGGAACTCCTTTTTTAAATTTAAGTAATAGACTTGTGGAGTTCTCGTCGTGGCTCAGTGGTTAACAAGCCTGACCAGGATCCATGAGGATGTGGGTTGGATCCCTGGCCTCACTCAGTGGGTTGGGGATTTGGCGTTGCCTTGAGCTGTGGTGTAGATAGCAGACTCAGCTTGGATCCAGCCTTGTTATGAATGTGGCGTAGGGTAGCAGCTGTAGCTCCGATTGGACCCCTAGCCTGGGAATCTCCATATGCTGCAGGTGTGGCCCTAGAAAAGACAAATGATCAATGAAATAAAATAAAAGGAGAACCTAGTAATAAAAGAATTATTTGGATTAAGGCACAGAAAATTTTTGTCTTTTTTTTTTTTTTTTTTTTTTTTTTTTTGTCTTTTTGCCTTTTCGGCACATGGAGGTTCCCAGGCTAGGGGTCTAATCGGAGCTGTAGCCGCTGGCCTACACCACAGCCACAGCACCTTGGGATCCGAGCCGCATCTGTGACCTACACCATAGCTCATGGCAACGTCAGATCCTCAACGCACTGAGCAAGACCAGGGATCAAACCGAAACCTCATGGATCCTAGTCAGATTTGTTAACCACTGTGCCACGACGGGAACTCCATAAAAATGTTTTCATTGCTTTGTTACCTGGTTGAAGGGGTTAATAAATGTAAGATGATATTGGGATAATGATTAATGTCCATATAGAAAGCCCCTACAGGATCAATTTGGTAAGTGCTTCTGCCAAGAAATCATTGTCTGGCCATCAGCCCCTTTTCCTATTTAAATGATGGTATTTTAATTGGATATAACTAAGGCACTTTTGTTGTCCTTTGTCTTTGAAGAGTCTCTATTTCTAGAGGACAGAATTGAAGGCAGAACTTTAGAAAGACTGCAGGCAAACTGAAGGAAGAGTCTTTTGTTTTGTTTCTTGTGAGAAAATTAGAACTTTGTCACCACAGAAGCCTGGTACATCCGATTCTCCAATGGATTACCACAATTTAAAGTGATCTGAGCAGGAGTTCCCTGGTGGCCTAGTGGTTGGGGCTTTGGTGTTGTAACTGCTGTGGCTGTGGGTTTGATCCCTGGCCCAGGATGCCATGGGCATTGCCACCTCCGCCGCCCACAAAAAAAGCACTTCCAATAATTTGTCCTAAGAAAATAACTTGGGATAGGTGCAAAGCAAAGATTTCACTACAGAGATTCTACTGCAGCACTCTTAATGTATATGAATAAAATAAAATGAGCTGGGCAGATAGACTTTAAGCTATGTGAATTGCAAATTAAAGCATTGCCATTAGACTTCCTAGTGTCACTTTTGAGTTTTGCTTTCTGGTTAATAAAAGTTAGTATTTCTGGTCTTTGGTTTTTCCTTATAAAGTAAAGAGCTAGTCTGCCGTTGCTGTTGTTGATACTGAGCAGCAGAGATACAGTGTATTCTCTTGAGCTCATGATAGACTTTTAATTAGAGATTAGCACATTCCTTATGATTTATCTTCTTTTGGTTAAACATCGCTCATTCTTTTTTTTTTTTTTTTTTTTTTTTAATTTTACTGCCTCACCCTTGGCATATAGAGGTTCCCAGGCTAGGGGTCAAATCGGAGCTGTAGCCGCTGGCCTACACCACAACCACGGTAATGCTGGATCTTTTACCCACTGAATGAGGCCAAGGATCGAACCTTTGTCCTCATGGATGCTAGTCAGATTCATTTCCGCTGAGCTACCACACAACTCCAAGCATGGCTCATTCTTTTATCCATTTTTTTTTTTCCTATAATGTGGATTTAAGCCATCTCATGGGTTCTTTCTTTTTATTGAGGTATAATTGACATAAAACACCATCAGTTCCAGGTATGCAACATAGAAACTTGATGTTTATATATGCTATGAAATGATCATCGCAACAATTCTAGTTAATTTCCATCACCATACTTAGTTAACAGGATTTTCTTGTAATGAGAACTTCTTAGATTTACCTCTTAGCTGTCTTACTGATTTTTTTTCTTAGTATGCATCATTCAGGGCTTAGTCAGGAGACAAACCACATGGTAATTTGAACAGGGAACTGACTACTGAGAGGTAGAGAGAACTCTAAAGGATAAAGGAATGGCAGATACTGGGGAGCCATTACTACCCTAAGGCTGAGGGAGAGTGCAAAGGAAAGAAAAAAGAGTTCCCTTTTCCTCCAAAGCCAGTTTCTCATCTTGGATGTCTTCAGTGGTTATTTGCTGAGGAGATGTAGACCAAGGTTGGCAAACAGGAAACTGTACAGGGAGGTGCTGCTCAATTGCCCAGAAGCCAGCTTGGAGCACTGGCAGTATTTGGGTAGATGCTCAAAGGAGCGTCCACTGAAACATGTTGGGATGAATCCCACTGGATGTTCTGCGTACCAGCAGAACACAACAGGAACAAGAGGATGGAAAGAGCACACAGGAAGCAGAGAGGGGAGCCACTTCCTCTAGCACCCTCTGTGTACTTTGCTGTGTGTATTTGAGTTTTCATATATCAACAGCTCTTATGGTTGCATCTAACAAGATACATCTGTCTCTCATATGATGAAGCAACTTTCATCCTTTTCCCCAGAATGAGACGCTCAGTTCCTATAGCCATGCTTTCCATTGTTTGATATATGAATCACTCTTTAAATCACAGTCCCACTGAATATTCTAAGAGAACACTTGGGAAGTTAACCTTTGATAACGTATAATAATGGGAAGAAGGAAGAAAAGAAGAAAATCATGAGAATATATAAATAAGCACAGACTATAACAACAACAACAAAAAAACACAAAGTCATCAGATCTCATTTCTGTAAATAGTCACCAGACTAGAAATGATGTCTGTGAAGTCTTTCTTCAATTACCATTTTCTCTTTCCCTTGCTCTCAGCCAGAACCTCAGCTGGTGGAAATTCTTTACCTGGTAAAATGATCCAGCATTTCTTTCTTTTGTTTCCTTCTTTCTTTCTTTCTTTTCTTTTTTTTTTTTTTTTTTTTTTTTGTCTTTTTAGGGCCGCGCTCATGGCATATGGAGGTTCCCAAGCTAGGGGTCAAATTGGAGCTATAGCTGCCAGCCTACGCCACAGCCACAGCAATGCCAGATCTGACCCATATCTATGACCTTATACCACACGTCATGGCAATGCCAGATCTTTAACCCACTGAGCAAGGCCAAGGATCAAACCTGCATCCTCATGGATGCTAGTCAGATTCATTTCTGCTGAGCCGTGACGGGAACTCTCACAATTTCAAATTTTCATTTCCTCAGTAGTCTGGCTTTTTTTCAGTTGTTCTAGTTTTCCATGCACTTTTATTATTGGCATAGAATATTGAGATACCTTAGAGGATCCCCTGGGTTCCAGACATAGTCCTCCTTGCTTTCATTGTGTTGTGACAACCCAACTTTCCTTTGATAGTGAGGTTCAATCATTCCAGCCAATAGAATAACCCTCTTTTCTGTCTGTTGGTTCAGTGGAATGAGTCCAAAATGGCCAGGTAGTAGTCTCCTTTTCTAATTCAGTTGAACCACTGTATATGCTGGTAGGTATATTTTCCTCTTTGGGGATTAAGACCCTTAAACTAGCAGAACTCAAAGTTGTCAGGAGTGGAAATGAAAATTCATTGAGTGGGTTATCGAATATAATAGTGATTCCCAGACCCATTTATTTTGGCTGTCTAGGTGACAGCACCCTATGAGAATCTGATTCAGAGCCTTACCCTGTTCTTTTAGGGTCTTGTCTCCCAACTGAAACTGTAACTGAGTTTTTTTTTTTTTTTTTTGTCTTTTTGCTATTTCTTTGGGCCGCTCCCGCGGCATATGGAGGTTCCCAGGCTAGGGGTTGAATCGGAGCTGTAGCCACTGGCTTACACCAGAGCCACAGCAACGCGGATCCGAGCGCCTCTGCAACCTATACCACAGCTCACAGCAACGCCGGATCGTTAACCCACTGAGCAAGGGCAGGGACCGAACCCACAACCTTATGGTTCCTAGTCGGATTCGTTAACCACTGCGCCACGACGGGAACTCCTTTTTGTCTTTTTTAGGGCTTCACCTGCGGCATGTGGAGGTTCCCAGGCTAGGGGTCAAATTGGAGCTGCAGCTGCTAGCCTATGCCACAGCCACAGCAATTCAGGATCTGAGCCATGTCTGCAAAACTATACCATAGCTCAAAGCAATGCCAAATCCTTAACCCCCGAGCAAGGCCAGGAATTGAACCACATCCTCATGGATACTAATAGGTTCTTTAATCGCCAAGCCACAACAAGAACTCCATGTGAGTGAGTCTCTAGTAAGCAAGTGTGTCTTTTAATCAGGCCAGCCATCCTGAATGATAAGGTGTGATACGGTTAATTCCATATGCATGAGCCCATTTTCCCCCCTTTGCTGTGAAATGTTTTTTTTGTTTTCGTTTTTGTTTTTTTCTTTTTTTTCTTTTTGCCTTTTCTAGGACCGCTCCCACGGCATATGGAGATTCCCAGGCTAGGGGTCTAATTGGAGCTGTAGCTGCCGGCCTACGCCAGAGCCACAGCAATGCGGGATCCGAGCCACATCTACGACCTACACCACAGCTCATGGCAATGCCGGATCCCTAACCCACTGAGCAAGGCCAGGAATCGAACCTGCAACCTCATGGTTCCTAGTCACATTCGTTAACCACTGAGCCACGATGGGCACTCCGAAATGGGCTTACTGATTGGAGGCAATGCTATGTGAAATGTTATGACAGTGGATCATGCATTTTGTAATACTGACAGAAGCAATGTAGGCAGAGAAGGCAAATCTCTATTCAGAATACATGTCTAGTCCTCTGAGGACAAATCTCTACCCTGTCTAACCACTCCCACATCCCCCCCACCCATCTCAAGGATATCAGTTTAGTATAGTCATGCCACGAAGTGGCTAGTTAGTCTCTCTGGGAATGGTACCATAGAGGAGACTGTGTTTGGGACTATGATTTTGGCAGATTAAGTACAGTTGGCAGTAACATTAGCCAGGTGAGACTTGTTTAGGGCAAGTCCACGTTGTTGAGCCCATTCATAGCCTCTATCCCTGCCACAATGGCCACTTTTTCATGGTTCCATTGAAGAAGCACTCTGGTGGCTGGGGCAAAAAAGACTCATGATATCCATAGAGTATGTCATTTGTTAACCTGGTTATTAAGAGCTTCTTTACAATGAGTGCCCTTTAATGATTTGTCACATGGGACACAAATATCTTACTATAACCAGTGTGCCTTTGTGCTGAGTGTATCTCATTCCAGGCAGAGGGGCAACCAGATGTGCTGCTCAAAGTTCCATCCACTTACTTGAAGGATTTTCTTTCACCATACATACAGTGAGGCTGTATTATTGCATCTGTATAAGCATACTGTGCAGATCCATGAATAAACCAGACTGGAGTTGTTTCTTCTCCATTAGCTGTCATATGGAATTCTCAGGAGGCTGTTGGCATGAATTGAGGAAGAGAGGACTGGGCAACAGTTGAGGGAGTCTGAGCCACCTGCTTGTGTAACTTACGCATATCTTTGGATCTCCCTGAATCCAGATCTGTCTCTTTATGTGTTCCTACTTGTTGATTGGTGCTCCACATGCAACCGTTACATCTGGGTGGGGTGTGCAACATCTAGCTCATGCTTCGAAGTTCATGGTTACACTATCACACTATATACCCCGTGGTTAGGTCTTTACTCTCTACCGTGGTCCAATAGCAAGCCTTAAGCTAATTTTTTAGGGCATGTAGTTGTCTGTATTTTTCTCCAAAAATATAGAGGTTTGGGCTCCGATTCTGTTATTCTTGCTGCCTAGGGGCCTTATTCAGCATCTTATTTGCCATGGACACTGCAGCTGTTATTGGATCTGCTGAATCATAAGGCCCAAGTGGCACAGCAGCTTGAGCAGCAACCTGACCTTGCTGCAGAACCTTCTCTTGCTCTGTCCCTACTCTAAACTGTCAGCCTTCTAGGTAACTTTGTCAATGGGTTAAAGAAATACACTCAAGTGTGGTATGTGTTGCCTCTAAAATCAAAAAAGGCCTACTAAGCATTGTACCTGTTCTTCGTTGTTGATGATACAGGTCGTAGCAACTTATCATTCACCTCAAAAGGGGAATCTTGATGTGTTTGGGGCTGTCAGTTCCAGATGTGACAGGCCCTTGAATTTTTGTGATTTATCTCCTTTTCTCCAGTTTGTGTATGTTTTTACTAAAGCATTTGTGTTTGCTGCTTCCTACCAATCAGACCCACTTAACATAATGCCATAGACTAGCATGATATTTTTTGAAATGTCATAATGTTCAGCATCACTGTGGGTTATATTACAAGAGAACTAATGTAGCCCTGAGGCAAGACTCAGAGGCATGTAAAAGGCAGGCAAAAACGAAATGCTTCTGGTGGTCCTTGTAGTGGAGTGTGGGGAAAAACACATTAACTGGGTCAGTAGCAGTTTACTAAACTAAGTGCTGGGACTGTGTTGATTTGCTCCAGGAAAGATCCTGGTGTATCAGCTGCCAGAAGGAATAATCTGATTATGGTTTAGATAGTCCACAGTTATTCTCCAAGATCCATCTAACTTTTGCAGTTGCCAGATTGATGAGTTAAATGGCAATGTGATAGATAGCACCACTTTTGTTTCTTTCAGGTCTTTGAAAGTGGTATTAATCTCTTTAATTCATCTAGGAACTGGGTATTGCTTTCAGTTTAATATCTTGACAGGGAGGAGATATTCTAGGTGAATCCCACTCAGCTTTTGACTAGTAGGACACATTGGCATTTTGGGACCTCAGGAAATAGTAATCCCTAAAAGGTCCTTTTCCCTAATTCATAGTCACTCCTGTAAATGGCCTTTGGGAAAGCATAGAGGAGGATTCACAGTATGTACTCATGGAAACAATGCAGAGTCCTTCATAAAGGGCTCTGGGTTTGTGAATTGACTTGAGTCCAAAATTGGATGAGAGTTCTTGCCTTTTCCAGAACAGTTATTACTACCAGAGGTAGAGTTTTTTCCTATTATATAAATTAGTCCATATTTTAGTAGGCTCCTTATGGAATACTGGGATCAATTAACCACCACTGAAGCTCTTGGTGGGCCAAGGCATTCTGATTACTGATACAGCCCGGCTCCTTTTATTTATTTTGTTTGTTTGTTTGTTTTTTCTAGGGCTGCACCTGTGGCATATGGAAGTTCCCAGGCTAGGGGTCTAATTGGAGCTGTAGCCACCGGCCTATACCAGAGCCAGAGCAACTCGGGATCCAAGCCACATCTACGACCTACACCGGATGGCAACACCAGATCCTTAACCCATTGAGTGAGACCAGAAATCAAACCCGCAACCTCGTGGTTCCTAATCGGATTCGTTAACCACTGAGCCATGACAGGAACTCCACAACCCTGCTCCTTTTATAGTAGATGTATCCACCTTGTCACTCGGCCTCTGCTGTCCTATTGGAGTCAGAGAACTCACTTCAGTGATGACCCCCACTCCCCACCATGGTCGTACCTGGGAGTTGTGACAGGGACGGTATGTCCTGCAAAGCATAGATAATTTCGTCTGGCCCTTTGCAGATGAAGTTTGCCAAGTGAGGTCTAGGGGTTTAGGCGTACTTACTATAAGGGAAAAAGACTACAGAGCTTTTCAAGGATGCAGGTGCTCCCCCTGACTAATACATTTCTCAGTGCCTTAATTAAAGGAGTGTCTTGCTGGGGCTTCTTGTACACCTTAGGTCATAGATGAGAAATCTATTAAATGTTCTCTCTCCCTAATCCTTTGCATTCACTTCTTTACATCTTGCTTCAGAAGCTTTGGCAACTCTTTCTTATTAAACATAGGTCGCTGTTGAGTCCAAATTTTAGTCACCGATCTGAGTGAGCTGTTAGAGCCACTTCTAGCTGCAGAAATTAACCCATAAAATTTGGCATCTCTAGAAAGTGAACCTGTATTAATGCAGTAGGCCCAATATAAAAATATATTCTACCCCCCTTGGTCAAATGTTCTTAGCATCTGTTTCTGTATGTGTTCCCCAGCAATATATTATTACCAGAACGTTGTAATATTTGTCCCTGTGCAAGTTATTTCTTTTAGCATCATGGTGTGTGTCTGTTCCCCTAGACTTGGCATTTATCTGTAAAGGACCAGATGTAAATATTTAAGGCTTTGCAGGCCATATAGTCTCTATCACAAATACCTAACTCTGCTGCTGTAGCACAAAAGCAGCCATAGACAGTACTTAAACAAATGAATATATCTGTGTCCATTGATTTTGGGGCTCTGAAATGTGAATTTCACAGAATTTTCTTATTTTTTTAAAACCATTAAAAAATGTAAAAGGAGTTCCTATCATGGCTCAGTGATTAATGAACCCAGCTGGTATCCGTAAGGACATGGGTTCGATCCCTGGCCTGGCTCAGTGGGTTAAGGAGCTGGTGTTGCTGAGAACTGTGGTGTAGGCTGCAGACATAGCTTGGATCCTGCATGGCTGTGGTGTAGACTGGTAGCTGCAGCTCCGATTAGACCCCTAGCCTGAGAACCTCCATATGCTGCAGGTGTGGCCCTAAAAAGACAACAACAACAAAAAGTAGACTCTATGACTTTGGGCAATAATGATGTGTCAATGTAGGTTCATTGATTGTGACCAATGTACCTTGGTGGTGGGGATATTGATGTTAAAGGGAGACTTGGTTGTGGTAGTGTGGATAGTATTTGGGAAATCTATGTACCTTCTGTTCGGTTTTCTGTGCACTTAAAACCAGTCTTGGAGTTCCCGTCGTGGCGCAGTGGTTAACAAATCCGACTAGGAACCATGAGGTTGCGGGTTCAGTCCCTGCCCTTGCTCAGTGGGTTGACGCTCCGGCATTGCCGTGAGTTGTGGTATAGGTTGCAGACACGGCTCGGATCCCGCGTTGCTGTGGCTCTGGTGTAGGCCGGTGGCTACAGCTCCGATTTGACCCCTAGCCTGGGAACCTCCATATGCCGCAAGAGCGGCCCAAGAAATAGCCAAAAAAAAAAAAGACAAAAAGAAAAAAAAAAAAAAAAGGTCTAAAGTTTTGGGTTGTGGCCCATTGACTTTGGCCTAGCAAATTCTGCCCTTGAGCCTGCTGGGACTTGTCCCTAGTTATGGGTCTAGAGGAGGCAGAGGGTGGTTGTTGTAGGCCATGATGGAAATGAGCATCCTCTTTCAAAGCATGTGCCCCAGGTGAAATTTTCTCAGGGGTTTTAATCAGGAAGGCTAGTATCCTCAGGGATCAAAGGCAAGCTCCTTCACTGGTAAGAGCTAGAGTGACTTGGAGATTCATGGTTGTAAATTTCATTTGAATATAACCACTTGTCTCCACTCCAGGTGTCACATTCTTCCATTCTTTTCCTGCCAGTGTCCTAACTTGACATGAGAAACTTGATGAGACTGAGTTAACAGACTTTATAATGAAATTTTTTTTTCCCCAATTTTAAACCTGTGGTTACAGGAAATAAGAGATTCTTTGGGGCTATGATAACTGATTCTCGGGCTAACTCTCAGCACTTGGGAGACCTGAGCTGGTCATTGTTTTTCTGTAAGCAATCAGTAGAACCTATCCATACTACAGTTAGTGTAGTCATTGTTGCTGCCTTAACATTCAAGTATAGCAGCTGCTTGGGCTCCCAGGGTACTTGCTTTAGTTTATACTTCAACACAGGATGCTTTCATTTGGTTTAGAGAAAATTGGTCGCCTGCTAAGGCATTGATGGTCCGCTCTTCTGAAGATTTAGTGTAGTGTTTGCATGTACTATTAATACACCCTTCCAAAGAATGGGCCACAGTTATGACCACAGAGGTGCAAAAGTTTTCATTGCATTTTTTTCCAAGCAGAGAAGAAACTGCTGTATCAAGTGCCTGCAGTGATACACTTTTATTAGGTACCAGTAAACCAAAGAAGCAGAGGTCTGAGAGGATTCTGGCAGATTATTTGGTCTTGCCTCCTTCACTGTATGGTACTTAGGGAGAGTAGGAAAGAAATGTGTCTCAGTTTATGTGTTGAAAGGAGGGATTGAAACCTCCTCCTCTGTCTAGCTGGATACCTCTCTGCTGCCTTGGGTGGAGGATCTTGCTGCATGTCTGGCCCCAAATCATGGGAATCCAAGCTTTCCAAGGACCCACACTGCTGACCAACTTTTTACTAAAGTGTGGACAAATCCTTCAGAGTATAAGGGAGCCAGCCACAGGAAGAGAATGAATTGTTTGGACATTAATTTCCTTAATTGTGTGTTTTTTAGTGTTCCAAATCATTTTCTATAATGAGAATGTTAAATATCCATGAATTATTAAATAATTTGCCCTACTTGGGAAAGTGGTTTTTTATTTTCAGTTTAGAGCTGGAATGTCAGTATCCATAATTATCTGGAATAAATTGGCAGAATGAATAGAAGTCATTGAAATATGGGCTGTGAACATGAATGCAGTTTAATGTTCAAATGTGTTTTCTACCACAGTTGAACTTTGATTATAGCTACTTGTAAATTATCTTTTTGGCTTTAAACCAAAATAATTTAAATACTTCCATTTCTGTAAGCTATTTAATAGCAGAATATGAAAATAGAAATGGGGACGTTCCCGTCATATCTCAGAGGTAGCAAACCGGACTAGTACCCATGAAGACGCTTTTTTGTTCCCTGTCCTCGCTCAGCGAGTTAAGGATCCAGCCTTGCCATGAGCTGTGGTGTAGATCACAGATGCAGCTCAGATCTGGCGTTGCTGTAGCTGCAGCTCTGATTCAACCCCTAGCCTGGGAACTTCCATATGCCTCAGGTGTGGCCCTAAAAAGACAATAAATACATAAATAAAGATAAACCTTTAATTAAAAAAATAGAAATGGGGTTTAATACGAGTTATTGATATCTTGAGGGAATATTTTAATTTTTTTGGCCACACCCATGCCACACAGAAGTTCCCAGGCCAGGGATCGAACCCATGCCACAGCAGTGACTGGAGCCACTAACTGGATTCTTAACTGCTCAGCCACCAGGGAACTCTGTGAGGGAATATTTTAATTCCTATTTTGTCAAAAGAAAGAGCCTAGTTTTTATATCTCTGTACTTAGAGTAGCTATCTATCATGTCACAGGTGTAAGTACATGATGGTCATGGTTTATGATGTCTGTTGTCCTCATCTAATTATTAATGGTTGCTTTTTTAACTCCCAGGTGTTATAGTCTACTCTGATCAGGCAGGCTTAAGTCTTTGAATAAACTGATTTAGCTTAACATAAATTTCTTTTGTTTAATAGCCCTGAACATTTAAAAAAAGTAAATTATATACTGATTATATCTAAATATTCAGCAAAATATAATGTGAATAAAATTAAGTGGAACAAAGGTGTTGCAAAGAGTAGAATCTTAATTAGGGTGTATCTCAAGAAAAACCCACCAGAGTTACCAGTACTTTTATCTTCAGATGAATTTTTTTCTCCAAATTGCAATCATTTGTTCATTCAGCAGCCAATCACTGGGCACCATCTTGGGTCAGGCACCACAGGAATACCGAATGGGAAGACTCAGTCCTTGCTGTGAAGTAGCCAGCCATGGAGCGGTTGATTTGAGCTAGATCTTGCCCTCCTCATGTGTTTACATGCATAGGTTGCCAGTGAGCACCGAGGGAAGAAGTCCCTGTGTAAGAGGAGTGCTACGTGCAGGTGTTTCCTACAGGGGTAACCCTAAAAGAATGAGTAAGGCTAAACAGTGTGTGGGGAAGTGAAGTAAAGTATTCCAGATGGCTAGAGCAGCTCATGTGAAAGAATAGAGGGATGTGGTAAAGAATAGTATGATTAGCTGGGAAGTGAGGTATGTGAGGTGGCTGAATGATTAATGATGATGAAACATTGTTTCTGGTAGGCTTGTATAGTCTTGTGTGATAAATTTGCTCTGTATTCTATAGGCTGTGGGGAAACATTAAAGACTTTTAAACCAGGGAATAATATGAACATATGTTAAGCGAGGAGGAGGAGTCATGCTAGAGGCAGAGACTCTTTAGTTCAACTTTTCAAACAGATGGGTAATCTGATTTCATCCATCTCGCACTCAATCTGTCCACCCAAGCTGGATTTTTTTTTTTTTTTTTTGAGCAAATCCCAGACAGACATCATATCTTTATACCAATCTGTTTCTTTAAAAATTGACTCTTTTAAAAAACGTAATTAACCATTCATGTACGTACACCAATTCATAATATCAGATATCCAGTCAGTATTTAGATCAACAATATTTCCCTCAGTTATTTCATTTGTTTGTTTGTTTTCTGCTTTTGGGGGCTGAACCCACGGCATATGGACGTTCCCAGGCTACGAGTTTAATCAGAGCCATGGCTGCCGGCCTACACCAGAGCCACAGCAACGTGTGATCTGAGCTGTGTCTGCAACCTACACCACAGCCGGGCCAGGAGCAAGGCCAGGAATTCAACCCCGATTCAGCCCCTAGCCTGGGAACCTCCATATGCCGAGGGAGCGGCCCAAGAAATAGCAACAACAACAACAACAAAAGACAAAAGACAAAAAAAAAAAAAAAAGAAAGTCTAGGAGGTTGGAAGGCTAGATAGTAAGGAAGATAATGAAGGGGATACTTGAATAAATGCTATCCTTGGAAAGGAGAATGACATATATTTCATGTTCTCTAGTTGGACAGGTTTTTTTTTTTTCAAGTTAAAAAAAGTAAAGATAGAGGAGAACTTTTGTATGTTGTTCTGGATTCACCAATCAATAGCATTTTGCCACAATTGCTTTATCATTCTACAATCAAATATATATGTATAGATATACGCATGTTATTTCCTTGGCCAATTTTATCTTTGTAATAGTAATCTGAGACATTCTCATAAGTGTTAGAGTGTCAGCAGTAATTGAAAATATCGCATTCAGAGATTGCCCCCCCATCTTATCTGTGAAGCCCCTTTGCCAGTATTTTCTTCTTTTCCCATTAATTTACACATCTTTATCATACAGCTTAGCTGTTACCAAGGTTTTTTGTTGTTGTTGTTGTTGTTGTTGTTGTTGTTGTTGCTATTTCTTGGGCTGCACCCGCAGCATATGGAGGTTCCCAGGCTAGGGGTCAAATCGGAGCTGTAGCCACCGGCCTACGCCAGAGCCACAGCAACGCGGGATCCGAGCCGCGTCTGCAACCTACACCACAGCTCACGGCAACGCCAGATCGTTAACCCACTGAGCAAGGGCAGGGATCAAACCCGCAACCTCATGGTTCCTAGTCGGATTCGTTAACCACTGCGCCACAACGGGAACTCCCTGTTACCAAGGTATTATATTGTATGTTTTCTCATTTCTCAGATGGTTAACTTTCTACCCCCAAAAACATAGTGAAGCTTGTTCTTTGTCTTGGACTTTTTGACTCTGGGCGGAGAAACAGGAGGCATTGGAGGAAGAAGGGGCTGAAAGAATGATGGTAATACATGAACCTGCAGAGTAGTATGTAGAGGGTGTGGACCGATAGACTTTTCTAAGTGGAAGGGAGCTTAGAGACCAGATTTGGGTACAGTGCTTTGATGATATGGGTGAGAAAATTGATGTTTGAAGGAACTAAATGAGTTAACTAAGGTCTCTCCGAAGAGCTGGATTAGTAACCTCATCTTCTGCCTCAATCTATATGCTCTTTTGCTTCTTTATCTTTTTACTTGACTCTGGGTGAGTAGCAGAATTCTACAGAGGGAGAATGTCTCTAAATACTGATGTCTTAAGACATCAGTTCTCAAACTTTTTGGTAGCAAGACCACTTTTTACCCTTGAAATTGTACACATAAACTGTACATTTTATATATGCAGGGCTTATTATATATCAGCTGTCTTTACAAAAGTTTTAAGGACCCCAAACAAAAGTTGATATGGGTTACATCTAGCAGTATTCACCAAATTCAATATTAAAACTGAGAGATTTTTAAAAATATTTATTTTAGGAGTTCCCGTCGTGGTGCAGTGGAAACGAATCCGACCAGGAACCTTGAGGTTGTGGGTTTGATCCCTGGCCTCACTTAGTGGGTTAAGGATCCAGCGTTGCCGTGAGCTGTGGTGTAGGTCACAGATGCGGCTTGGATCTGGTATTGCTGTGGCTCTGGCGTAGGCCGTGGCTACAGCTCTGATTTGACCCCTAGCCTAGGAACCTCCATATGCCGTGGGTGCGGCCCTAAAAAGCAAAAAAAAAAAAAAAAAGTAGCAACAATTAATAAATATACCTTTTTTAAAATTTATCATGAAACCTGGTATTGTTTCTAAATTTTAGTGTCTGGTTTAATAGAAGACCGGCTGCATTCAGTCTGTCACAATGTTGTTTGAGTTGAAGTATATGAAGTAAATGCATTTTACATATGCAAAAATAGGTTTTTCCATGGTTGTTTTTTTTTTTTTTTTTTTTTTTTTTTTTTTTTTTTGGCTATACCCAAAGCATGAAGTCAGGAATCAAACCTGAGCCACAGCAGTGACAATGCTGAGTCCTTAACTACTAAGCCACCAGGGAACTCCAAGGAGTATTTTGATAGTTTTTTTAATAAGGTAACTATGGATGTTCTTTGATTTGACTTCAAAACTGGATAAGTGGTAGTTTATTAAAGGTTATTTGCAATGTAGAATCTGAAACTTTATTTATAAAACTTCTTATACTCAGTGAATAATAAGATCTTGTTGGTTTTCTTTCTTTCTGTATTTATTTCCTTTTCTTTTTAGGGCTGCACTTGCAGCATATGGAAGTTCCTAGGCTAGGGCTGGAATGGGAGCTGCCAGCCTATGCCACAGCCACAGCAACACCATATCCGAGCCGCATCTGGGACCTGCGCCACAGCTTGCAGCAGCATGGGATCCTTAACCCACTGAGTGAGGCCAGGAATCAAACCTGCATCCTCATGAACATTATGTCAGATTCTTAACCCACTGAGCCAAAATGGGAACTCTCTTAGTGGTTTGTCTTGCACTTGGAATGGATCTTATCTGATAAAATTATTCTGGCTTTGATATATAGATATTACTGCTTGATTAGTTGGTATTTTAACCATTTGCCTTTGCTTTTTTTTCTTTTTTTCTTTTCTTTTGTCTTTTTAGGGCTGCACTCCCGGCATGTGGAGGTTCCCAGGCTAGGGGTCTAATCCGAGCTGTAGCCGCTGGCCTACACCACAATCACAGCAACATCAGGGCCAAGCTGCATCTGTGACCTACACCACAGCTCATAGCAACGCTGAATCCTTAAGCCACCCAGGGAGGCCAGGGATCAAACCCGCAATCCCATGATTCCTAATCGGATTCGTTTCCACTGTGCCATGATGGGAACGCCCACCATTTGCCTTTTCTGTTAAATGCTTTCAATTTTACAGAAATAGAAACTGGCCACTGTTTTTTTCCCATTCTACATTTATAGGAGAACCCAAGGTTGTTGTATCTAGGGTTGTTTCCATTGCATTATGTAAATTGCTTCTTTTGAATTTCATTTTTCATTCTTTTACTGAAATAAATTCTCTGAGTAGACTGCAATTATGCTAAAATGTATGGGCACAAGCACACACACACACACACACTCATGCACACACACTCACGCACACACACACACACTTTTCTGAAGACTTTTGTTCCTGCAAGGGAGTTTTCCTGCTTTTGCTGTGGATTTTTAAGAAGGAAATCTAGGTCAATAACACCGAATGAAGATGTGAGAATGAGCCTTCATCAAACATGCTCATTAATAACACTGTTGGCCAGAAGCTTGCTGAATGCTCTCCTGGGTGAGCCTCTCCAGACTGTGCTGCCTCAGTGTGGAGGGGAGACAACCAGAGATGCTTCTCAAGAATGTGTGGGGAGGATTTCCCGTGGTGGCGCAGTGGTTAACAAATCCAACTAGGAACCATGAGGTTGCGGGTTCGATCCCTGGCCTTGCTCAGTGGGTAAAGGATCCAGCGTTGCCGTGAGCTGTGGTGTAGGTCACAGACATGGCTCAGATCCTGCATTGCTGTCGTTCTGTCATAGCCTGGTGGCTACAGCTCTGATTAGACCCCTAGCCTGGGAACCTCCACATGCTGTGGTAGCAGCCCTAGAAAAGGCAAAAAGACAAAAAAAAAAAAAAAAAAGGAATGTGTGAGGAAAGTGTATCTGCTTCTCTGATTAAAAACTGTGCTTTTTTTTTTTTTAACCAAAGGATGAGAAATCAAACCTGTGTCTCCACAGAGACCCGAGCACCTGCAGTTGGGTTCTTAACCTACAGTGCTGCAGCAGAAACTCCGATTTCCACCCTTATTAACAAAAACTGATAGCCCCTAACAAGGAGGTATATATATATTAAAGGCAACCTGGAAAGCCTAGAATTTTTTTTTTTTTTTTATTTTGTCTTTTTAAAGCAGCACCCCCGAGGCATATGAGGGTTCCCAGGCTAGCGGTTGAATCAAAGCTGCAGCTGCTGGCCTACACCATAGCCACAGCAACGACAGATCCAAGCTGCATCTGTGACCTACACCACAGCTCATGGCAATGCTGGATCCTTAACGCACTAAGCAAGGCCAGGGATTGAACCTGTGCCCTCATGGATAGTAGTCAGATTCATTTCCCTGAGCCACTACAAGAACTCCTAGTTGCTGTTGTTTTATTATTGTTGTTGTTTTTCTGTCTTTTGTCTTTTTAGGGCCACACCTGGGGCAGATGGAGGTTCCCAGGCTAGGCGTTATTGCTGCCAGCCTACACCAGAGACACAGCAACACCAGATCCGAGCCGTGTCTGCAACCTACACCACAGCCCATGGCACCATCGAACCCTCAATCTCATGGTTCCTAGTCGGATTCTTTTCCACTGCACCACGAGGGGAACTCCAGATTTTTTTTTAACTCTTTTATTGAGATAATTAGTATACCATAAAATTCATCCACTGTAAGTTTATATAATTGTGCCATCATCACCACAGTCCTTTTTTCATATGGTTGCACCACCCTTAAAGTTCTCCTGAGCCCATTTACACTCAGTCCCCCTTTCTGCTTATAGTCCAGGTAGCTACTGATCTGCTTATCTTTATAGCTATCTTTTTTAGAAAACTCATAAAAAGAATCAATATATAGTCTTTCATGTCTTGCTTTTCTTACTTAACCTAATACTTTTTCCATGTTGAAGTTTTTTTTACTATTTCATTTCCATTTACAGTGGAATAATAATTCCATGGTATGTATGTATGATATTTTGTGTATCCATTCATCAATTGATGAATATTGGGTTGTTAACAATTTTTAGCTATTAAGAATAATGTGGGAGTTCCTGTGGTGGTGCAGCAGAAACAAATCCGACTAGGAACCATGAGGTTGCAGGTTTGATCCCTGGCCTTGCTCAGTGGGTTAAGGATCCAGCATTGCCATGGGCTGTGGTGTAGGTCACAGACGAGGCTCGGATCCCGCATTGCTGTGGCTCTGGGGTAGACTGGCTGCTACAGCTCCGATTAGACCCCTGTCCTGGGAACCTCCATATGCCATGGGAGTGGCCCAAGAAAAGGCAAAAAGACAAAAAAAAAAAAAAAAAAAAAAAAATTAAAACCTAAGAGTGGAATTGTTGCATCATTTTGTAAGTCTGAGTTTAAAATTTTAAGAAATTGTCAAAGTCTAGAAATAAGTTATATTTTTCAGCAAGGGTGCCCAGATAATGAGAGAAGAATAGTCTTTGCAACAAATGGTGCTGGGAAAACTGGATAGCTATATGCAAAGGAGTGAAGTTGGGACCCCTACCTAACACTTTATAAAAAATTAACCGCAGTTGGATCATAGACCTATATGTAAGAGGTAAAATTATAAAACTTAGAAGAAAACATAGGCATAAATCTTTGTAATCTTAGATTAGGCATTTGTTTCTTAGATAGGGTACCAGAAGCACAAGTGACCAAAAAAAGTAGGTAAACTGGACTTCATCAAAATTAAAAACTTTTGGGCTCCAAGGACATCATCAAGAAAGTGAATCTTGGGAATTCCCTTGTGGCGCAGTGGGTTAAGGAACTGGCATTGTTACTGAAGCTGTTCAGGATGCTGTTGTGGCTCGAGTTCGATCTCTGGCCTGGGAACATCCACATACTATATCAATATCTAGACTAGCTAAGTTTTTTTGTTTGTTTTTAATTTTTAGGGCCACATTTGCAGCATATGGAAGTTCCCAGGCTAGGGGTCAAATTGGAGCTGCAGCTGCCAGCCTGATCCACAGCCACAGCAACAGTAGATTGGAGCCTCATCTGTAGCCTGTGCCACAACTTGTTGCAACACTGGATCCTTAACCCACTGAGTGAGACCAAGAATTGAACCCATATCCTCATGGATCCTAGTTGGGTTCTTAACCCACTGAGCCACAAAGGGAACTCCTAGAGTGGCTAAGATTTAAAAGACACATAATAACAGGTGTTGGTGAAGATGTGGAGAAATTGAAGCCATTATTCATTGCTGCTGGAATTGTAAATCAGTACAGCCACTTTGAAAAACCTCGGCAGATCCTCAAAACATTAAACATAAAAAAACATTAAACATAAAATAGCTGTATCACCTAGCAGTTCAAAAGCCTGGCATATATACCCAATAGGAAGGAAAACATATGTCTACAACCTACACATGGATGTTCATAGTAGCATTATTTACAATAGCTTAAAATATAAACAATCAAATGAATGGATAAACAAGTCTGGTATGTCCATAAAATGGAATATATTTATATTTGGCCATAAAAAGAAATGAAGTTCTGACACATGCTACCACATGGGTGAACCTTAGAAACATTGTGCTAAGTGCAAAAAAGGCCACATATTGTAAAATTACATTTATATGAAATATCTAGACTAGGCAAATCCATAGAAACAGAAAACACATTAGTGATTGCTCAGGATTAGAAGAAAGTAGGAAAGGGGAGTAGTATATGATTCTTTTTGGGTTAATGACAGTAGTGGTGGTTAAATAACTGAATATACTAAAAACTACACTTTAAAAGAGTGAATTTATATTTCAGTTAAGCTATTACTTAGAGTTTCCATGTGGATCAGCTGATTAAGTATTCGGCATTGTCACTGCAGTGGTTCGGGTTCACTCCCTGGCCTGGGAACTTTTGCATGCCATAGGTGCAGCCAAAAACATAAATAAATAGTTTTTTAAAGTCCTATTTAAAAAAAAGTTGCGTTAACACTTAAAAGGCCATATTTTAAAAAGCAGGAGTTCCCATCATGGCGTAGTGGAAACGAATTCGACTAGGAACCATGAGTTTGTGAGTTTGATCCCTGTTCTTGCTCAGTGGGTTAAGGATCCAGCATTGCCATGAGCTGTGGTGTAGGTCTCAGACGTGGCTCACATTCTGGCATTGATGTGGCTATGGTATAAGCTGGCAGCTCCAGCTCTGATTAGACCCCTAGCCTGGGAACCTCCATGTGCCATGTGTTCCACCCTAAAAAGCTTTAATACAATAACAACCAAAAAAAGGCAAAGGAAGGAGTTCCTTTTTGGCACTAATTATCCTACTGCAGCGGCTTGGGTTACTGCAGAGGCACTGATTTGATCCCTGGCCTGGCACAGTGGGTTAAAGGATTTGGCATTTGCTGCAGCTGCTGCATAGGTTACAGCCACAACTCAGATTTCAATCCCTGGCCCAAGAACTTCTATCTGCCACAGATGCAGGCATAAAATTTTTTTAAATTAAAATTTAAAAACAAAAGAAAACATGAGACTATTTTCCTATGTAGCTGTACCATTTTACAAAAATTTTGTCCAGGAATGAACAAGGCTTTTATTTTTCTACATCCTCACAAACTATTGGTGTTGTCAGGCCTTTTGACCATGACTGTTTGGGTGGTTATGTAGTAGCATCTCATGATGATTTTAATTTGCATTCCCCTAATGACTGATGATGATGAACTTTTCATAACATGTTTTCCATTTGTGTATTTTCTTGGGTGAAAAATTGAGTTATTTATAATTGTAGTATAAGAGATTTCCTTTTTATAATACTCAGTATTTTGTTTCCTTTTTGGCCACACTCAGAGCATGCAGAAGTTCCTAGCCCAGGGTGCTGCAGTGACAACACCTGATCCTTAACCTATTGAGCCACAAGAGAGAACTGCCTCAGTTTTTTATCAGATTCAAGAGACAACTTTTTTTTGTTTTTTTGTTTTTTTTGTTTTTTTTTTTTTGTCTTTTGTCTTTTTTGTTGTTGTTGTTGTTGTTGTTGCTATTTCTTGGGCCGCTCCCGCGGCATATGGAGGTTCCCGGGCTAGGGGTTGAATCAGAGCTGTAGCCACCGGCCTACGCCAGAGCCACAGCAACACGGGATCCGAGCCGCGTCTGCAACCTACACCACAGCTCACGGCAACGCCGGATCCTTAACCCACTGAGCAAGGGCAGGGACCGAACCCGCAACCTCATGGTTCCTAGTCGGATTCGTTAACCACTGCGCCACGACGGGAACTCCAAGAGACAACGTTTTTATAAATAAAATCAGGGAAAGAGAATAAAAACTGTACACAAGTGTAAACAAAAAGTGAAATAGCTGTTTCCCCATATTAAATACATAAACAGTTTTGAACAATCAGTATATGTACCAATATCTTTATTAGATTCCCTTGGGCCATTTTTATTTTTTTTAATTGAAGTGTAGTTGATTTATAGTGTTGTGCTAATTTCTGCTATACAGCAAAGTGACCCAGACATATATGTACATATATACATTTCCTTTCTTTCTTTTCTTTTTTTTAGGGCCACATCCATAGCATATGGAGGTTCCCAGGCTAGGGGTCAAATCAGAGCTACAACTGTCAGCCTATAGCCACAACCACAGCAATGCAGGATCCAAGCCTCATCTGCCACCTACACCACAGCTCACGGCAACGCCAGATCCTTTACCCACTGAGCAAGGCCAGGGATCGAACCTACCACAATAGCAACTCCCTACATTTCCGTTCTTACATTACCTTTCATCATAATCTATCACAAGAGACTGGATATAGTTCCCTGTGCTATATGTTAGGACTTTACTGCTTATCCATCCTAAATGTAATAGTTTGCATCTGCTAACCTCAAACTCCCAATCTGTCCCACTCCCCCTCCCCCTTCCCCTTTAGCAAGCACAAGTCTATTCTCTGAGTCTGTTTCTGTTCTGTAGATAGGTTCATTTGTGCCATATTGTAGTTTCCACATTTCAGCAATATCATACAGTATTTGTCCTTCTCTTTCTGACTTACTTCACTTAGTATGATAATCTCTAGTTTCATGTTGCTGCAAATAGCATTATTTGGTCTTTCTGTGGCTAAGTAGTATTCTGTTGTATATATGTACCACATCTTCTTAATCCATTCAACTATAGGTGGGCATTTAGGTTGTTTCCACGTCTTGGCTATGTGAATAGTACTGCTATGAAAATAAGGGTGCATGTTTCTCTCTGAATTGTAATTTTGTCTGGATATATGCCTAGGAGTTGGACTGCTGGATCATGTGGTAGTTCTATATTCAGTTTTCTGAGGAACCTACATACTGTTGTCCCTAGTGGTTGAACCAATTTACATTCCCACCAACAGTGTAAGAGGGTTTCCTTTTCTCCACACCCTCTCCAGCATTTGTTATCTGTAGACTTTAATGATGGCCATTCTGGCTGGTGTGAGGTGTATCTCATTGTAGTTTTGATTTGCATTTCTCTAATAATTAGTGATGTTGAGCATTTTTTCATGTGCCTACTGGTCCATATGTTTTCTTTAGAGAAAAGTCTTCTGCCCATTTTTTGATTGGGTTGTTTGTTTTTTTGTTGTTATTAAGATTTATTATTTGCAAATATTTTCTTCAAGAATGTGGTTTCTCTTCTCATTTTCTTAGTGATATCTTGGAAAAATAGAAGTTTCCAATTTTGATGATGTCCAATTTATCTTTTTTTTTTTTTTTTTTTTTTCTTTTGTCTTTTGTCTCTTTAGGGCCCCACCCACAGCATATGGAGGTTCCCAGGCTAGGGGTCTAATCTGAGCTAGAGCCACCGGCCTATATACCACAGCCACAGCAGCACCAGATCCAAGCCACGTCTGTGACCTACACCATGGCTCATGCCAATGCCAGATCCTTAACCCACTGAGCAAGGCCAGGGATCTAACCCGCAACCTCATCGTTCCTCGTCGGATTCGTTTCTGCTGTGCCACAACGGGAACACCTCAATTTTTTCTTTTTTAGGTTGTCTTGGGGGCATATCTAAGAAATCTTTGCCTAATTTAACTAAGGTCACAGAGATTTTTCTCCCGTGTATTTTTTTTTTCTTTTTTTTCTTTTTTCCGGGGTCTTTCTGTCTTTTTATAGGGCAAGCCCATGGCATGTGGAAGTTCCCAGGCTAGGGGTCTAATCAGAGCTGTAGCCACCAACCTACACCAGAGCCACAGCACTCGGGATCCGAACCGTGTCTGTGACCTGCTCCACAGCTCACAGCAACGCTGGATCCTTAACCCACTGAGTGAGGCCAGGGATCAAACCCACAACCTCATGGTTCCTAGTTGGATTCGTTAACCACTGAGCTATAATGGGAACTCCCTGTGTTTTTTTCTACCAGTTTATTTGTCTGTTTTAGGGGTTTTTTTTTGGGGGGGGGGTTGTTTGTTTGTTTTAGCTCTTTTTTTTCTTGGTATCTTGAAAGAGATTATATTTATTATTGGTTTACCTTAAAAGGTAGAGAAAAGAATGAGTGATATGATTATCTTTTGTACTCCTGTACATCAGGTCTGATTCTGGTTATTTCCATCCTTCTCCATGCAGTATGTTAAAATTGAAAGGCTTGAAGAATTCCCATCATTGGAAACTAGGTCTTTGTCCTTGCTGCAGTTCATGTTGAGCTACTGGGTAGAGAGCTTCATAGCTTCTTTTATCTTTTGATCCATAAATTGCAAATGAATTGAATTTTTCACACTTGGTGGAAAATAACTCCAAGGAAGATAAGTTTGGCCTTCCCATTTTGTCTCTTTCTGGACACTTTGAATTTGATAGATCAAGTTCTTGTTCCCACTCGTTTTTTCTTCCAGGGAGTAAAAAATAAAAACACCCAGTGCTGTCCATGGGGACAAAGTTCAACTTCTAAATTCTGTTCAGTTATGTCACTCAAGAAAAACGCTTCCGGGAGTTCCCATCATGACTCAGTGGAAACGAATCTGACTAATATCCATGAAGACACAGATTTGATCCCTGGGCTCTCAGTTGGTTAAGGATCTGGCGTTGGCTGTGAGCTGTGGTGTAGGTTGCAGATGCGGCTCGGATCCTGTGTTGCTGTGGCTGTTGTGTAGGCCAGCGGCTACAGCTCTGATTTGACCCCTAGCCTGGGAACCTCCACATGCCACGGGTGCGGCCCTAAAAAGACAAAAAGAAAAGAAAAAGGCATCCACAACTGCATAATCCCACAGTTCATTGAAAGACTTTCCTGGTTTTCATAGTAGGGCTGGAGGATCATTGAAAAATAGAGCACTAACTTCCATCATCACTCTTCTGTCACTTGGATTCAGCCTAACAAACACAGGCTCATGCTTCACTGGACAGCTCTCTGCAGGTTCTGGGGGAGGGACTTGGAAGATTGAAACAGAGACATCTGTTGAAGGACCACCAGTGAACACTTAATTAATCCACTGAATTTTGAGCAGGTTTTGTTTTTTGTTTTTTGTTTTTTATTTTTATTTTTATTTTTTCAAAAAAAGAGCTAGAGTTTACACTCTCAATTTCTCCTTCCAGCAAGTTTTTGTGTTAACTTCATAGCCACTATATTTAAATTGGGGGGAGGGGGTTCTTTTAAAAAAAAAAGAAGAAGAAAAAGAAAGAAAGAATGAAAATCCACTGGGCCCCATCAACTGAAGACACAGGCCTGACAGTTTACCCGCTGCCACACAGGTGGCTTAGCCCTCTATCTGGTTTTAGCTCTTTATGTTTAGGTCTTTAATATGTTTGGAGATAATTTTGCATGTGGTGTCCACATCTGGTGATCTGGCACTGGGAGAAAGAGCCTCCAGAGCATCTGGCCTTGAAGGCCAGTGGGGCTTGTGCACAGGAGCTCCACGGGACTGGGGGAAATGGAGACCACATTCTTGAAAGGCGCACACAGACTTTCACGTGCACTGGGCCCCAGTGCAAAGCTAAGGCGCCATAGGAATCTGGGTCGGACCTGACTGCAGTTCTTGGAGGATCTCCTGGTAAAACAGGGGATGACTGTGGCTTATTTTGCATTGGAGGCAAAACTCTTGGGAATGTTCATCAGTGTGCATTTCTCTGGAGGTGGCCATTTTGCAAAAATCTGGCCCCAGCCATCACCCATGGAGAAGCCCCAGGCCAAACAATAATCTGGGTGGGATCACAGCCCCAACCAGCAGTAAACTGGCTGCCTAAAGATCCCCCAGGCACACAGCAGCCTCAGTCTCACGCAGAGACCAAGCCCCACCCACCAGAGGGATAGGTATCAGCCTGCCTACCAGGGCAGGCATCTGTCCCTCCCATCAGGAAGCCTACAGCAAGCCCCTGTACCAAATCCAGCCACCAAGGGGGCAGACACCAGAAGTAAGAGACGTTTAGGTCTTTAATCTGTTTGGAGATAGTTTTGCATGTGGTGTGAAATAAGTGTCCAGTTTTTCCATATCATTTATTGAAAAAATACTTGTCCACCTTGCTTATTTAAACTCATTTTGGCTATTCCATGTTTTTTTCATTTTCATATAAGTTATGGAATATAGTTGTTGATTTTTTTTAAAATGCTGCTTAGATTTTTTATTATTATAACTGCATGAATTTGAGACTAGACATCTTAACAACATTGAGTCTTCTATTCATGAACATTGTGTATCTCTCCATTTATTTAGATCTGGATTTTTAAAAAATTTAGTGACTTGCCTTCGCCAATTTTGTTCAGTTTTATACTTGTCCTTTTGTGTATAAAAATCATTAACCTTTTCACATGTTCATCACCAGAAATCCTCCTACAGTATTTTAAACCTGGGAACAGGCTTAATGTTTTCAATTCTTTGATTATTTTAGTCTTTTGTAAAATTTTTAAAAATTTTTCTTTGGAGCTCCCTGATGGCTCTGTGGATTAAAGATCTGACATTGTCACGACTATGGCTTGGGTTGCTGCTGTGTTGCAGGCTCAAAACCTGGCCCAGGAACTTCCAAATGCCATAGGCACAGCCAAAAAAAAAAAAAAAGTTTTCTTCAAGGGCACTATCTAGATGATTGTTCTCTATTGTATTAGCTTGTAGAAATATCTGTAGAAATTCACCTTTAGTGGAGGAGAAAACAGTGGTATCTTGTAACTTTTGTTTCCTGTTTCTCTGAAGTGTCTCCAACGGAATTCCTTGAAGAGAAAATGGCCTACCAGGAATATCAAAACAGCCAGAACTGGCCAGAAAATACAAACTTTTGCTTTGAACCTGAGCAAGGGGTGAATCCAATCCAGACTGGTAAGTGCAAGGCTTGCTTTGTGACTGTTGAGTGTGAACTATGACATAAACATGAAAAAGCCACAGCATGACTCCTAAATATAGCTCATAAACCACACCAAGGTATAATTGTTTCCCATGAGCACTTGGCCCTTTTTCCTCTCTATTTATTCCTCCTTCTGAGGCAGGTGCCCCATTAGTTCTCTCCCCTTCAAAACCTGTTTTGAGTACACTAACTGAAATTCATATTCATTGAAAACACTAGATAGTACCTTAGAACCATAATCCTTCCAAAAGGAATCATTATAGTAAGAATAGCACCATTTGTTGAATGCTTATTTTGTACCAGGCACAGTGCTGGAGCCTTTATATACATATCATCTGCATCTCTTTTTTTTTTTAATTCTGCCAATGATATATTATCCCCATTTGACAAAAGAGACTAATGCTTATACCCAATTTCTATAAAATTCAAACTATTTTTTTTGGTTTTGGCTGCTCCTGACACATATGGAAGTTCCTGGGCCAGGGATTGAACCCATGCCTCACCATCAGCCTGAGCTGCTACACTGACAACACCGGATCCTTAACCTGCTATGCCACATGGGAACTCCTGATACTAATTTATAGAGACAAAAAAATCATAGCTCTAGTTGCCTAGAGCTGGAAGTGGCAGGAGGGATGGACTACAGAAGGACCTCAAAGCAGTAGCATTGATGCTTCTATGTCACAGTTAGGCAGATTATTTGTTTCCACTTATGTATGGCTTCTTTTTTTGCTATCTAACTTAGAAGGCACTTGTAACTGGTTCCAAATGATCTAGTACTTGATATTCTATACCATTCTCCAATTATTGGCTACCCTAGATATATGTAATTCTTTTTAAAATCTTTATTAAGATATAATTCACATACCATAAAATTCACCTATTTAGAGTGTACAGTTCAGTGGAGTTCCCATTGTGGGTCAGCGGAAACGAATCTGACTATCATCCATGAGGACTCAGGTTCAATCTCTGGCCTCACTCAACAGGTTAAGGATCTGGTGTTGCCGTGGGCTGTGATGTAGGTTGCAGACGTGGCTCAAATCTGGCATTGCTGGGCTGTGGTGGTAGGCCAGCAGCTATAGCTCCTATTCAACCCCTGGAAACTACCATATGCCGTGGGTACAGCCCAAAAAAGCAAAAAAAAGTACAATTCAGTGGATTTTTTGGGCATTTACACATATGTACAGTTATCCCTAGAGTCTGTTTTAGAATATTTTTAATCACCTCTTAAAGAAACTCAGTATACTTTAGATGACACCCCCTACCTTCTTATTTAACCCAGCACTAAGCAACCACTAATCTACTTTCTGTCTCTACAAGTTTTCTATTCTGGACATTTCATATAAATGGAATCATAATAATATGTGGTCTTTTGTGGCTGGCTTTCTTCATTTGGCCCAATATTTTCAAGGTACATGCATTTTGTGGAATAGATTAGAACTTTATTCTTTAAAAAATTAATAAATAATAAATATTTATTATTTAAAGAACAATGTTGGTGGAGTTTCTGTTGTGGCTCAGTGGTAATGAACCCAGCTAGTATCCATGAGGATGTGGGTTTGATCCCTGGCCTTGGGTCAGGTATCCGGCTTTGCCATGAGCTGTGATGTAGGTCAACCCTGTGGCTCAGATCTTGTGTTGCTGTGGCTGTGGCATAGATGCATTTTGTTCATTAGTTAATGGACCTCTGGGTGGTTTCCATTTTTTTTTAAGCTATTGTAAATAATGCTGAAAGCATTCATGTATGCATTTTTGTGTAGACACACTTTCATTTTTCTCAGGTATGTATTAGATTGGAATTGTATTCAAATGGTAACTCTATGTTTAATCGTTTGAGGAACTGCCAAGCCGTTTTCCAAAGCAACTGCACCATTGAGGTTTGCACTCAATCCACATCCTTGACAGCACTTGTTTTCCCTTTTTAATAAAGTTATAGCTAACCTAGTGGGTGTGATATGGTATCTTGTGATTTTGATTTGCATTTTCCTAATGACTGATGATGTTGATTATCTTTTTGTCTTTTCATGTGCTTATATGTGCCATTCGTGTATCCTCCTTGGAGAAATGTGTATTCAGATCCTTTGACTTTTTTTTTTTTGTCTTTTTTTTTTTAACCTTTTTTTTT
Organism: Sus scrofa; assembly: GCF_054392235.1. Classification (NCBI taxonomy): domain Eukaryota; kingdom Metazoa; phylum Chordata; class Mammalia; order Artiodactyla; family Suidae; genus Sus; species Sus scrofa. The sequence goes on along the minus strand of NC_139395.1, from coordinate 45,450,832 downwards.
TTTTAAACCTTTTCTAGGGCAGCTCCCATGGTATGTGGAGGTTCCCAGGCTAGGGGTTGAATCAGAGCTGCAGCCGCCAGCCTGCACTAGAGCCACAGCAATGTGGGATCCGAGCCGCATCTGCAACCTACACCACAGCTCACGGCAACGCCGGATCCTTAACCCACTGAGCAAGACCAGGGACCGAACCTGCAACCTCATGGTTCCTAGTCGGATTCGTTAACCACTGCGCCATGACGGGAACTCCCTTTGACCATTTTTAAAAATTGATTTGTCTTTTTTTGGGCAGTAAGAGTCCTTTATATATTCTACATACTGGACCCTTATCAGATTTGTGACTTGCAATATTTTCTCCCATTTCACAGGTTTTCTTCTACTTTTCTTAATAGTGTCCTTGGAGCACAATTTTTTTTTTTTTCCTAATTTTTTGGCTGCACCAGCAGCATATCGAAGTTCCCAGGCCAGGGGTTGAATCTGAGCCAGGCTGGGACCTGCACTGCAGCTGCATTTGCAGCAGTGATAGATCCTTAACCCAGTGCACTATGCTGGGAATCGAACCCTTACCTCCACAGAGACAAGTACAATCATTAGCCTGCTGTGTCACAGTGAGAACTCCAGTCTTCCAGTCCTTAAACATGGAAACAAGGAATATTTTTCCATGTGTTTACATCCTTTTTTGTTGTTGTTGTTGCCATTGTATTTATTTATTTTTTGGCCTAAATCCATGGCATACGAAAGCTCCTGAGCCAGGGATTGAATGATTGAATCCATAACACAGCAGTAGCCAGAGCCACAGCAGTGACAACATGGGGTCCTTAATCCACTGAGCCTCCAGGGAACTTCTATATCTTATTTCTCTCAACAATATTTTTATGGTTTTTAGAGTGTAAATTTATATTCTTCATAAAATTTATTACTAATATTTTATTCTTAAGGTTATTAATGGATTTTTTTTTTCGGACGTCTTTTAGGGTCCCACCCGCGGCATATGGAAGTTCCCAGGCTAGGGATTGAATCTGAGCTGTAGCTATACACAGCCACAGCAATGCCAGATCTGAGCCACGTCTGTGACCTACACCAGAGTGAGGCCAGGAATTGAACCTGAGTTCTCATGGATACTAGTTGGGTTCGTTACCACCGAGCCACAATGGGAACTCTTGGAATTGCTTTAATTTTATTTTTAGACTATTCTGAATCTGAATTGGTTTTTTTATATGAGCTTGTATCTTCTCACCTAACTCATTAGTTCTAGTGATTTTTTAGTGGATAATTTAGGATTTTCTACATATAAAATTTTGTCATATAGAAGAATAGTTTACTTCTTCCTTTCCTATCTGGATGCATTTTATTTCTTTTCTTTGCCTAATTGCTTTGGCTAGAACCTTCAGTACAATGTTCAATAGAAGTGACAAGAGCAGACATCCTTGTTTGTTCCTGGTCTTAGGGAACTGCATCCAGTCTTTCACCATTAAGTATGGTGTTATGTGGGTGGGTTGGGAGGGGATTTTAGATTCCATTTGTCAGAAAATGCCTTCTGTCCTTATTTGCCCAGTGTTTGATATATCATGAAAGGGTGTTGGAGTTTTGTCAAGTATTTTTTCTGCATCTGTTGATAATGATTTGGTTTATTTTTGTATTCTATTGATACATTTGTTTTCCATTAATTGATTTTTGGATATTAAACCAACCTTGCATTCCTGCAATGCATCCCATTTGGTCTTGGTGTGTAATTAGTTTTATATGCTGGCACATATATAAACATATATTGAGGATTTTTACATCCATATTTAGCAGAGACGTTGGTCTGTAATTTTCCTTTCTTGTAAAGTCTTCGTGTAGTTTTATACTGGTCTCACACAGTGAATTGGGAAGTGTTCGCCCTGTAATATTTTTGGAAGCATTTGTGAAAAACTGGTTTTCATTCTTCTTAAATAAATGTTTGGTAGAATTCATCAGTGAAGCCATCTAGGTCAGGACTTAATTACTGACCAGCAATGGTGACTTCCTTTTTTTTTTTTTTGTCTTTTTTGTCCTTTTAGGGCTGCACCCATGGCATATGGAGGTTCCCAGGCTAGAGGTCTAATCCAAGCTACAGCAGCCAAGCTATGCCAGAGCCACGGCAACACCAGATCCAAGCCGAGTCTGCGACCTACACCAGCTCATAGCAACTCGGGATTCTTAACCCACTGAGCAAGGCCAGGGATTAAACCTACAACCTCCTGGTTCCTAGTCGGATTCGTTTCTGCTGTGCCACGATGGGAACTCCAAGATGTGGTTTATGACAGAGAGATCAAGGATGACTCCAGGGTTTTTTTGACCAAAAAGATAGAATGCCATCAGAGATGGGAAGACTGTATGAGGAGTGGTTTGGGAAACTACTAGATTTTGTTAGATTTTTGGCTTTATTTTATACATTAAGAGTTGGCAGTTTGAACATGAGGGGAGATGAGGGGTTGGGAGGATGAGCTGGGGGGGGGTTTGAGATGAAAATGCTATAAAATTGGGTTGTGATGATTGTTGTACAACTATAAATGTAATAAAATTCATTGAGTAATTAAAAAAAAAAAAACCTGAGGGGAGAGGTCTAGATGGCTGGAGATAGAGATTTGAGTGTCATCATCTTATAGAAGGAATTTTCAGCTGTGAGATGGGATGAGATCACTAAGGCAGGGAAGGCAGATAGAGAAAGATAGGGTCTTCATCCCTCTGCCAACCACTCGGTTCTTTAGTTCTCAGCTTAAATATTTATCAAGTGAAGATATTCCTGGAGTTCAGTTAAAATGTATCCATCTCCTAAATGTTCTCAACCCCAACCCTTACACATCTTTGGGTTTTTATAGCACATGGGGTCTGCCATGTCATAGGCACCCAGTAAAATTGTAATGAAGAAATGACAGAATTTTGTATAATTCTTTGATTTTTACATATGATTTAGCATTCTTCCCCTCCTAATGTGCAAAAAACCATACAACAGTTATTCTTGTTGATAGTTTGATAGTTTAAGTGTCCTGTTTTCCTTTAATGCCTCAGAGCTACAGGAATGCATATTCTCTTTAGGGCTGGGCTTCAGTGCAGCTGCCTCTGACAATTAAAGTGCCTTAAGGAAATTAGCATTCACAGAGGAACTAACTAGTTAGAAAAGCAGATTCTTAGGGCCCAGCAACCTGTTTTTATAAGCCTTCAGGATGATTCAGGTGTGTGCTACATTTTGAGATGGCCTCCTTAGAGAACAGAATTCTTGCTTGGCCTGAATGGTTTTGCTCTTTTTTTCATGTAAGAAGGTACAGAGTTTACCTGATGCTTTCAGTGCCTTTATCATGCCAACTCCTGAGTTCTCTTAAGATGCCAGCTGTTCACCTTGTCTCATTCAGGCAGTTTTGAAATGCACGTTTCTCCAAAGCGCCCACAGGCAGTGAAAATGTCTTTTTTATTTGTTCTGTTGTTTTGGGTTTTTTTTTAATAAGCTAAAATGAATATCTGAATACATATTGAAAATGTAACTGTATTTGTATTTTCACCTCCTGGTATAGTATAGACTTAAGCATTAGCTGTACTTTCAGTTTTATGTATTTGTTGTCTAATTTAGATAATCAAATCATAGGGAATATGAGATTTTTAACTTATAACGAATGAGTTAGTGGATATTAGATTCCTTACCATGTTCAGTCTCATATCAACTTAATTAACTCGCTGTTGACAACTCTTCTATAACTAATCAGTATTCATCATAGGATAATAAAGAATGCTGGAGTTCCCATCGTGGTGCAGTGGTTAACGAATCCGACTAGGAACCATGAGGTTGCGGGTTCGATCCCTGCCCTTGCTCAGTGGGTTAAGGATCTGTCGTTGCCGTGAGCTGTGGTGTGGGTCGCAGACGCGGCTTGGATCGCGCGTTGCTGTGGCTCTGGCGTAGGCCGGCGGCTGCAGCTCCAATTAGACCCCTAGCCTGGGAACGTCCGTATGCCGCGGGAGCGGCCCAAGAAATGACAAAAAGACAAAAAAAAAAAAACAGATCTAAACACAAAAGACTAAAAGAATACAATAACGAAAAAAAAAAAAAAGAATGCTAATCTTTCTGGTTATATTAACTGAGAATGAGTTTTAAATTCCTTCTTTATTCCAGATCCCTTTAAGATGCATCGTGATGATGGCCTGGAAGATTTGCTCTTTCTTCCCAGTGGAACAACCGATGCTTCAGCATTTACAGAACCAAACGATCCCCTGAAAAACAGTTACGGTACGACTTCTCCAACTGGATTTATGTCCTAACTCCATACAATTGCTGTGGCCTTTAATCTCTCACCTTTGAAGTTAACCACGAGGCAAAGTTATGTCAGGGGCTCTGGCTCTGACAAGGCTCTTCCTAGATTAGAAGTCAGTGTTGGCCTGCTCAGGGTCTGCTTGCTTCTTCTCGTAGGGTATTAAATTCTATGTCCTAGGGCCTGAATCTCTCTCCACATTTTACTAGCTTAAGGCTTCGCACAAGTTATGTCCTCTCTAAACTTTGGTTCCTTTATCTATAAAATGTGGTCAAGGAGTTCCTGTCGTGGCGCAGTGGTTAACGAATCCGACTAGGAACCATGAGGTTGCGGGTTTGGTCCCTGCGCTTGCTCGGTGGGTTAATGATCCGGCATTGCCGTGAGCTGTGGTGTAGGTTGCAGACGCGGCTCGCATCCCGCGTTGCTGTGGTTCTGGCGTAGGCTGGCAGCCACAGCTCCGATTAGACCCCTACCCTGGGAACCTCCATATGCCGAGGGAGTGGCCCAAGAAATAGCAAAAAAAAAGACAAAAAAAAAAAAAGTGGTCAACAGTAGCTCTGACCTTAAAGATGTGGTGATGATTAAATTATATTGAAGTACTTCACATAGTGTCTGGTACGTAGTAAACATAAACTAACCTTATTAATTAATAGTATTCTCATTCCTGGTTTTGTATAACTTTTTACATGAATGTGGGCAAGGTAGTGTAGGGTGGGCAAAACTTCTGCTCATCTGAGATGTTCAGTTGAGGCCCTGATAAAACAACAGATTAATTTTAAAAATAGTTTATTGAAGTTCCTGTCGTGGCTCAGTGGTTAACGAATCCGACTAGGAACCATGAGGTTGCGGGTTCGGTCCCTGCCCTTGCTCAGTGGGTTAAGGATCCGGCGTTGCCCTGAGCTGTGGTGTAGGTTGCAGACACGGCTCGCATCCTGCGTTGCTGTGGCTCTGGCTTAGGCCGGTGGCTACAGCTCCGATTTGACCCCTAGCCTGGGAACCTCCATATGCCGCGGGAGTGGCCCAAAGAAATAGCAAAAAGACAAAAAAAAAAGTTTATTAATGCATGCAACATACATCACATGGGAGGAAAGTAACTCAGAGTGGTAGCTTAGAGATTCAGTTTGCATAACATCCCCAACAAAGAATAGTAAGTTTATAGAGAAATGACAGAAACAGTTTTATGCTTCCAAAAGTCCTACTATGGGAAGGCTAAATACGTGGGAGGGAACTAGAGACAGGTTTGTTGGCAGAGTCTTCTGATGCTCTCCCTGGCCTGATAAGAGTTTATCCCCAGCAAAAGGAAAATGTATATCCTGCCTTTAGGAAGAAAAGGGGGGTGCTTTTTCTTGGTTTGCTGTTTGTTAAATTGCCTTCAACTCAGAGTTTTTATATTGAAAAAGCATATTTTGGTGTGACATATTCTGGTTTCCTTTGGTACCCATTATCCGTAAGTCCTGCTTCAAATAATGCTTATGGAGTTCCCGTCCTGGTGCAGTGGAAACAAATCCAACTAGGAACCATGAGGTTGCGGGTTTGATCCCTGGCCTCACTCAGTGGGTTAAGGATCCGGCATTGCTGTATAGGTCGCAGATATGGCTTGGATCTGGCATTGCTGTAGCTCTGGTGTAAGCCGGCGGCTGCAGCTCCGATTAGACCCCCCAGCCTGGGAACCTCCATATGCCGTGGATGCAGCCCTGAAAAGACCAAAAAAAAAAAAAAAGAGAGAGACAAATAATGCTTGTAATTCTGTATTTGTAAAAATCCAGGCTAATAATACGTTTCTTTTACGCTCTGCTTTGGACTGATAATATCCTGGGAGAAGGATGTTAAATGAGTTGACTTTGATGCTGTCCATCTCTTCTGACACTTCAATTTTAGCTTTGACTCCTATTTCTTCAGCTTACTAGCTAATGAATCATTTAATTTGCATTGACTTTCCTTACAGCAACTTTCTTCTCCTGTGTTCTCTGTGCTTTACCTCAGCGCAAGCCCCTGTCACTTCATGCCTAGATCACTTCTGTAGTCTTCTGACAGACTTCCTGCCCCCCTTTAAAATTAATTCTGGATATACCTGTTACACTGATCACTCTGACGCCCTGTTCTATAATCATTATCTCATTTTCATAATTAAGACATGAGACTTTTCCCCCCTTCTCTTCAGTTTCTCTGGTTCTAATCCTATTTCCCCTCTCTGGTATATAAGATCTGTTGAATCACTAATCTCAGTCTCAGAAGCATTCTTGGTATCTTCATTCTTTTCTTTGCTCAGGGATCTCCAACCTTGAAGTTGACTACTCTCTCCTCTTTTCCTGCTCTTGCTTCTCCTCTGAAGCCTTCTGTGACTATTCTGGTCTTTATGGTTGTTTTTAAGCTCTTGTAGCATTTAGTCCATACTGTACACTTTACCTTATTTGCTATGTGACTACCTTGCCTATCTAGCTAAATTATAATAATCTTTTTTTTTTCTTCTCCTTTTGCTTTTTGGGGCTTTTTAGGGCTGCACCTGTGGCATATGGAAGCTCCCAGGCCCAGGGGTCGAATCAGAGCTACAGCTGCCAGCCTATACCACAGCCATAGCAACTCGGGATCCGAGCCACGTCTTCGACCTACACCACAGCTCACAGCAACACCAGATCCCCGACCCACTGAGCAAAGCCAGAGATCGAACCTGCGTTAACAGAGATGATAGTCCAGTCCGTTACCACTGAACCACAACGGGAACTCCCTAGATTGTAGTAATCTTGATGGCGAGGACCATGTGATTATTATGTCTGGCAGAGGACAACATAATAATAATGCTTTTATATCTGCCTAATTCTTAATAATGTAAAAAGCATTTTCACAGAATTGTCCTTTAATGTTGGAAAGGTGTTAATCTCGTTAACATCACTGTGAAGGTGAGGAAATTGATTCACAATCCCTAACTATACATTATGCTATTAATTGTGATGTTGAAGCAAGAGCTCATCCTTTGGTATCTTTGAAAAACATTGTAAAAGGTGATCAGTCAATGCTGATTAATGGCGTGACAGCCTAACAATTGACCAAATCTAAAGATTGTCAGTAGTTACTACTTGTAGTTGCAGTTTGTTCATTCTGATTGCTTTGAAAAGGTTTTGGCAAATTTTTTCTTTTTCTTTTGTGGCCACACCTGAGGCATAAAAAGTTCCTGGACTAGAAATTGAACCCTTGCCTCCTCAGCAACCCAAGTCAACACAGTTGAATTCTTTTTTTTTTTTTTTTTTTCTTTTTTTTCCCTTTTTGTCTGCTCCATGGCATATGGAGTTCCCAGGCCAGGAATCAGGTCTAAGCCACAGTTGCAACCTACGCCACAGCTATGGCAACACTGGATCTTTTAACCCACTGTGTGAAGCTGGGATCGAATCTGAGTCCTGGTGCTGCAGAGACCCCACCAATCCCCTTGTGCCACAGTAGAAACGCCTATAAAACTGATTTTAAATATCAGATGTCTTTTTCCCTCAGTGTTGGCTTAGTTTCAAAAATGTTTTTGTTTGTGTTTTAATATTAGGTCTCTTTCCCTGTGACACGTTTGCTCCTGCAGCTGTTGTTCCTCAGGGATGGTCTGTGGAAGCTCCCAACCCTCCACACTCAGAGCCTTTAATTTCCCCCATAGCTGTTATACAACCTCTGCAGCCCATGGCAGGTAAGATATTAGAATTCCTCTTTATCAACTAATAATCAATATAAATAATCAGGTATGTTTAATTTTTTTTCTTTTTTTAGGGGTGCACCCACAGCATATGGAGGTTCCCAGGCTAGGGGTTGAATCAGAGCTACAGCTGCTGGCCTATACCACAGCACCTTGGGATCCGAGCCACATCTGCAACCTACACTATAATTCTTGCTGACGCCGGATCCTTAACCCACTGAGCGAGGCCAGGGATTGAACCCTCAGCCCCATGGTTACTAGACGGATTCCTCTCCACTGTGCCACAGTGGGAACTCCTATCAGGCATTTTTAGCCTTATGCAGCAATACAATTAAAATTTTCACAACTATTGCAAGTTTTCATTTGTTTGTTTGCTTTTTTAGGGCCATACAGGAAGTTCCCAGGCTAGGGGTTGAATCAGAGCTATAGCTGCAGGCTTACACCACAGCCACAGCAATTCAGTATCCAAGTGGCAACTGTGACCTGCACCACAGCTCACAGCAACACCAAATCCTTCACCCACCGAGTGAGACCAGGCATCGAACCCACATCCTTATTGATACTAGTTGTGTTCGTTACCACTGAGCCACAGCCTAACTCTAACCTAACCTAACTCAAGTATTTTTAAACTTAAGTTACTGAGGGAGTTCCCATTGTGGCTCAGCAGGTGAAGGACCTGACATAGTGTCTGTGAGGATTTGGATAACTTAAGTAACTGATTTCTCAGCTGGAAGAATTAAGTTGAGTTGAAATACAACACTTAGGGATGATGGGTAAAAAAAATCCCTTTGTGATTCAGTGCAAATTTAGCACTCTGGGGAGTTTTCTTGATGTCCCATAGGCTCTCTTTCTGATACTAATTGTGTACCTGTTATTTGGGATTTTAGACTTGTGATTATTTAAAAAAAATTTTTTTTGCCACACCCATGGCATATGAAAGTTCCCGGGCCAAGGATTGAATCCAAGCCACAACTTCGATCTACACTGCAGCTGTGGCAGCACTGCATCGTTTTAGTCCATTGTGCTGGGCTGGGGATCAAACCTGCACCTTTGCAGCAACCTGGGCTGTTGCAGTTGGATTCTTAACCCACTATGCCACAGTGGGGACTCCTAGACTTATTTTTTGGTCTCCTCTACCTTTCTTCCTCCATTGTTTGTTCTCCCAGTATTCTAGTCTTCTAAGTATTGAGACTGTCAAAGCGTAGGCACAAATGCATTGGTAATGTTTAGGATCTTACAGTCACGAAAGCCAAGATCGTCTTGTGCTCCAAGAAAGTAAGATGAATGAAGAGCTATGACCAGACAATGATGGATCCTAAATTTCCATCTTATTTCCCTTAGAGCCAGCTGAGGATGTAGAAATGTCATCATTAGAAGAGAGGGCACCAACGAAAGCATTGGAAATGATGATGGGACTGATGGCTGTTGACATGGCACCATCTAGAGAATCAGAATTGATCCCGGCCAAGGATGTGGTCTCAGCCACAGAAACAGAGGTGGCATTGGCTAAAGACATGGAACCACCTCCCAAACCAGATGTGGCACTGGCCAGGAACACAGAATCATCCATCAAATCAGACATGGTCCTAGGCAAGGACATAGCACTACCCACAGAAACAGAGGAAGCACCGGTTAAGGATGTTGTATGGCCCACAGAAACAGACGTGTCTTTGGCCGAGAACATGGTGCTGCCCACAGAAACAGAAGCAGCCCCGGCCAAGGACATACTACTATTCAAAGAAACAGAGAGGACATTACCTGTAAAAATGGATGTGGCCCAAGGTGAGGTCATAGTACTACCTACAGACCAAGAGATGGCCTCAGCCCAGTGTATAGCATCACTCTCAGAAATAGAGGTGGAACTGGTTTCAGACATTGTATCAGCCACAGAACTGTCCTCAGCCAAGGATGTAGCCCTGTCCTCAGAAACAGAGTTGGCCCTGACTGGGAATATGGCCACACCTCCAGAAACAGAAGTCACACCAGTCAAGGATATGGCTTCACCCCCAGGAATAGAGGTGGCCCTGGGCAAGGATGTGGTTTCACCTCCAGAAACAGAAGTCACACCAGTCAAGGACATGGCTTCACCCCCAGGAATAGAGGTGGCCCGGGGCAAGGATGTTGCCCTGCCTCCAGAAACAGTGGTAGCCCTGGGCAAGGATGTGGTTTTACCTCCAGAAACAGAGATGGCCCTGGGCAAAGATGTGGCTGTGCTCCCAGAGACAGAGGTGACTAAGGATGTTGCTGTGCCTCCAAAAACTGAGATGGCCCCATCCAACAATGATGCTTCAGCCAAGACCCTTGCACCATCATCAGAAGCAGAGGTGGCACCGGTTCCAGTTAAGGACATGGGAATTATGTGGACACAGGAAGAAACAAGTGAGGACTCCCAGTTAGAGTCTCTCCGCAATGAGGAACAGTTAGCTGCACCTCCTCTCGTGATGTCACCAGGTATGGGCATATGCTTACTTGCGCTGTTTCTGTCCCCCAGGGTGTGCTCCCCAGAAAGGACAGACATCATACTGGGCAACATAAAGACAGTCACACTTTTTTTTTTTTTTTTTTTGTCTTTTTAGGGCCATACCTATGGCATATGGAAATTCCCAGGCTAGCGGTTGAATCAGAGCGATAGCTGCCGACCTACGCCATAGCCACAGCAATGCCAGATCCAAGTCGTGTCTGCAAGCTACACTGCAGTTCACAGCAACGCTGAATCCCTAACCCACTGCATGAGGCCAGAGATCAAACCCGAGTCCTTGTGTATCCTAGTCGAGTTTGTTACCACTGAGCCATAACGAGAACTCCAGTCACACTGTATTTTGCAAGTCCGTACACATTCCTACTCTCCTAGATAATTCTATCTCACTGTCACCCTCCTCCAACCTGCAGTACCTTCTCCATCCTTGTTCTCTGCTCATCTTCCTGTTTTTCTTACAGATAATTGAAGAGAAAGAGAACATGCACAAACTTCCACTCCTTTGTTTACAGAATTACTTTCATCCTTATCCATCGACTCTACTTTCCCTCCTGTTGCAGTCAGTTAACTGTCCCTGCTTCTAGTAGTAAAGGGCAGAAGCTTTGGTTTGCATTAGATCTCGTCTTCTCTTGCCTACATAAGTATTTTGCCCTAGCCGTTCTGTCTTCCTGCCTCTCATGATTTTAATCCCCTTTCCATTAGATGATTCCCACCACATAAAAATGTTTGTTATTTTTCCACCCTAAGAAAATCAACCATCCTCCCAACACCGCCTCCCCCACCCCCCGCCCGCCCCTGAAACCCCACTTTTCATTGTTCTCCTGCTCTCATAAGAGCATTTCTCATTCTTCAAAAACTATTCCCATTTCCAGTTTCTAGAAGGTGGAGAAATAGCTGAAGCAGTGCTTCTCTGAAAACCTGTGTTGTCTTTCCTTTTGCCTTTAGAACCAGTCACAGCCACAGGCCAGAAGCACAGCTTGCCAACAGATGAGGACTCTGTGTTAGAAAAACTAGAGCAAAAGAAACCATTCAGTACTCAACCTCCTGAACTTCCTTCAGAGACCTCAGGTAAGTCAGGCGAACAAAGTGACCTCTTTAACTGGGAAAGATGACCTGATGGTAGGAGATGTCGTTCCTTGCGGCGAGGTAACAATCAGCAGTATCGTTCACCAAGTCAGCTCTCTTTCTCAAACAGATTTTGTGTTGTTTAGGCAGAAATTCAGCTTGCTACATATTTTTAAATTATCACTATATCAACCTAGCACATCTAAGCCAATACAGCTGTTCACTGTTCTATCCTGTGCGGCCTTGGGCAGGTTGTTTAGCTTTCGTATGTCTCAGTTTACTCAGCTCTAAGATGAATGAATTGGTCAGATATTCTGTACACCCTTGCTAGTTACCATATGTTCCATAGCCCAGCAGCATCTAAGCTACCAGGGAGCTTGTTAGAAATACAGGATCTTGGGTTCCTCCTCAGGTGACATCATAATATGCATTTTAACGAGTTCCCCGAGGTAATTCTTATATACATTAAAGTACCCTAAGATGCTTTTTGGCTTTCGAGCTCAATTATTCAGTGAACTTTACACGTTTTTGATGATAAGCCAGAGCATGTGCATGTGATTATCAACTTAGCAATTCCCTGTGTCTGTGTTTAGAATGAGAACTTGAGGGCAGGGACCAAGACTTCCTTCACTTGGAATCTCTAGTGCTTCAAACACTGTCTAGCACTAGGTAGCAGCTAAATAAACGTGATTTTTATTTTATTATTATTTTGCTTTTCTTAGGGCTGTACCCACAGCATATGGAGGTTCCCAGGCTAGGGGTCCAATCGGAGCTATAGCCATCGGCCTACACCACAGCCACAGCCACGCCAGATCCAAGCTGCGTCTGCAACCTACACCACAGCTCACGGCAACGCCGGATCCTTAACTCACTGAGCGAGGCCAGGGATCAAACCTGCAACCTCATGGTTCCTAGTTGGATTTGTTTCTGCTGCGCCACCACGGGAACTCCCATAAACGTGATTTTTAAAATGTTGTTTTAGTGATTCAGAATATCAGTAAAGATTTATTAAGCCCTCATTGTGTATAAAGGACACCAAGCTGAGGCACCCAAATGTTTAAGCCTGGGTCCTGGCCCTTGTGTGATTATATTATATAGCCTTGATGGTGAAAGAAGTTCCTAGGTATGAACTCCAAAACCAAAGATTTATATATTAATTGAATTAAATAGTATAAGAGATGGCACCAGATAGCTGCTGATTAATTACCATATTAAATGTTATAAATGCTGTGGGTTGCTTAAAGCCTAGCAGTTTTCAGAGAAAAATAGTAATTGGCCTGAAGTATTAAGTAAACGAGAGGATTCTCAGGATATTGGAAAGGTAAAAACAATAGCGAAGTCGCTCTCTCTCTTTTCTTTTTTTTTGTCTTTTCTAGGGCCGCACCCATGGCATATGGAGGTTCCCAGGCTAGGGGTCCGATCGGAGCCTACACCACAGCCACAGCAACACAGGATCCGAGCCACGTCTATGACCAACACCATAGCTCATGGCAACACCAGATCCTTACCCACTGAGCAAGGCCAGGGATCAAACCTGCAACCTCATGGTTCCTAGTCGGGTTCGTTAACCACCGCACCATGATGGGAACTCCACTATCTAATTACTTTAATGTTCTTTGAAATCATTTACTGAGTTAGACTTGACAAGCTGTCCTAGGCCCGCCCTCAGTTAGACTCTTACCAGGATCTTGGCTCCTCCATACTGCATTCATTGACATAGAAGCAGGTGGATAGACCAGTTGACTTCCTGAAACTTTATCAAGGGTGCTCATCCTAATGGTTTTAATTCATTACCCTACTTGGCAGTATGTACATTTCTCTGTATTTTGGGAAGTACCTTTAACAAGAGAACATTGAAATCTTAACAAATTTGTCTTTCAAAGTAGGAGGCTTTGGTTCTGAAATGATGTGAATTTTTTCTCTGGCTAAAATACTAATTCAGTATCTTTTTTCCTTTTCTTTTTTCTAAAGTAGCATAATTCTCTCCTTCTGGTTTCTTTCCCAAGTAATTGGTATAATATTGACAAGTAATTAGTATAATATTAGTAACAGACTCTTAGAATTGTCAAATCACATGCATTTCCCTCTAATCCGTGTCACCAAAAAGAGATAGGCGCTTGCCATCTTGATAGTCATCTTGGGAATTATGTACCTATTAAAAATAATAACAAATATAAATATCAGAGAAGATTTTTAGGCAGTAGGTGCTTATTATACACGTTAGATGATCTCTGAATTTCTTTTCTCACCTTTCAAATACTTCATAAATATGTTTGTAAAGAAATCTTCACCTGAGATGATCTTTGGTCTTTGTTATATATTTGCTAATTCCAGTTAAGGGTGAGAAATGTTTTGGAAAAAATTTCTTTCCTAAATGAGTCAGTACATGGGTTGGTGAAAATAGACTACTTAAATGAGTTACTAAGTGGACATTTTTTAAAGAAGCAATAACGAGGGGTTCTCTGTTTGGAATTTTAGCCAACTTCATGTATTGCAGGTACCCCTCCCACACAAGCCAGACAAGTGTGCAGACCCAGTGACCACAGGTCCACCCGGCCCAGGCCTGCCAGGGTCCCTCCTGAGCTGCTGGGAGGATCTTCTCCAAGGAAGACTCTTGATCCTGGGCTAGGCCCCTGCCCTTTGTCTGAGCTGGGTTGGGTTTCTGGTTCATCTTCCTGTGGTGAGCCTGGGAACCAGAGGAAAACTATTCATGGTGACATCCTTGAACCCCAGAGGGATCTTGTCAGGGAGGCCTGGGATCTAGAAAGCACAACCATGATGATGAAGAAAAAAAAGAAAAAACCAAAGCAAAAGAGATATCCTCAACCCCGGGCTGGTGGACCTTCAGATGACGACAATGCAGACGAGTCTAAAAGTCATCTCTTTGCCACTGACCCACGAAAATCAGGTGTTCTTCCCAGCCAGCCTCCCACGGTGGGCACAGAACATGGACTGGTATCCCGGGGAAACTTGAAAAGGGGATATGAAATTGACTCCAGAGCAGCCAAACTGGTAGCTGAGAACTTTGTGTCAGAGAGTCTCAGCATTCCTTCATGTCCTTTGGAAGAACTGCCAAAAACTGCAGTAAATTCTCAGCCCAAACTCAGGGAAGATGCAGAGGGCAAAGGTAATGAGTCAGCACTACAGAGCCAAGACAAGAAATCTCTGCAGCAAGATGAGTGCAAGTCGCAGCCTGTACCTGACCTTAGGTCTTCTGTGGATAAAAGCCAGACAGTAGGCTCCCTCAATCTGAAAGGACCCCTGACAGAAGTTTCTGCACACAAAGTAGAGATCCCTTTGGAGATCATACCCAAAGAGGGTTGCTCTCTTTGGGTGGACCAAGAGGCTGTGGGTAGAATTGCAAAACCCACAGCAGCAGAAGGACTGCCCGTTTTGGTACCCACTTTGACAGCAAGTAATCCATTAGAAAGTAGTCTAAAAGAAGGGAATGATGAAAGTAAAATGACCAAGCTGCAGAAGGACAGACAGAAAGAGTTTTCTGAAGGAGTTGAAGAAGTTAAAGAACTAAAAAAGGAAAGTTTTCCTAGGCAAAGACATGAGAACAGCATCATTGCCTCTGAACAGCTGCAGGATAAGGTGTCCGTTCAGGTTCCTGGACCAGGGAATGAACCATTTAAGAGAATGGTGGGTGACAGCAAAAGCAGGAAGGGAAAGGGCAGTTCGGGGAAAGTGAGAGCGAGTTCTGGGAAGGTGAGAGCAAGGTCTGAGCTACCATTCCTCCCAGACAGCCAGAAAGACAGCAGAGCTGTTCATGCACCAAGTGAGCCAGCCCCGAAAACTGAAACAGTGACTGCTGGGGATAAAAGTGAGGAGCTGGGGCTAGATTCTTCAAAGCCCTCAGGAACAGTAGCCAACCTCACTGAGGCAGTGGTGATGGGGAATCCTAAGGAGGTGACTGACCCGCAAGTGGAAGACACCTTGCAGGCCTTGATTCCTTTGGGAAATGGGTCAGGCATGATTCAGACTTCCATTGCTCCAACAGAAAGAGGAGCTGTAGCTGTGGATATGGGTGTCAGCAACCAGAGCAAGGAGGAAAAGTGTCCTTGGGGGGATCGTGAGGCAGCTCCCTGGATTGCTGAAAAGCCTAAAAAAAGAGGCAGTGAAAGCAGAAACAAAAAGTTTAAAAATAATTATTCCACACAGCCTGCTAGAATGGAGAGGAAGGAAGAAATCTTCAACCTCCCTTTTGTAGGTAGTACTCCCCATCAAAACAAGGAATTAGAACTCACTTTCCCCATAAATCATGACCCTTTGTTCTCATGTGCATCAGATACACCCACAGTGGGAGTAGCTGACCAAAAGGGTAGAAATGCTGAGGCTAATTCTTTGGAGCTTGGGGCTGTTGGCAGGAACAAAACAAACATAGGCGAGGATTCTGCTGTTACCCAACCAACTACCAAGGTGACAGATGTGAGCTGCCAAGACCAAATCCAGGGGGCAGGATTTCTTCCTTCGGTACTGTGTGAGGAGAATAAGATAGATACAGGCAAGGGACACACTGCAGTAGCTGACAAACCAAATAAAAGGAGTAATGATGGAAAAAGCAAAGAGGTTAAAAATAGTTTCCCTGAGAAGCACATTCTGGAGAATAAGATAGATGCAACAAAAATACATGTTCCCATGGAAACCATAGGGGACCACAGAATTGAAGGAATGGGCTATGTGGACGAAAATAGAAATATTACATTTACCTGCCCCAGAACACCACCGAAGTCGATGAATAAGTCAGTCCCTCTAGAGGCTCAGGAATCAGCAGCCTGTGAAAAATTGCCCACTTCTACTTCTCAAGTTGTAAAGGAAAGTGATTCATTTCCAAACATCTTGGCAGAAAGTGGTCAAGAGACAGCTCAAACCCAGATTTCCACATTATTAGTGGTAGATAATTGCAGCAAAGTTGGAGTCCCAGATGAAGAAAGACCCAAGGCCCCCTCTGCTGTTACACCCTCTACAAGCACAGGAGTTGCCCCAACTCTTCCAGCAGCTGTAGAAACAGCTAACAGTCATGGAGGTAACCGTCTTCAGAATAAAAGTGAGCTTGCTGATCCCATGAAAAATGGAGCAGGGGTAGATGGAGGGCATGTGATAGGAGAATCTGAGTCAGTGCCCAGTGGTGCATCTAAGCATTCAGTAGAGAAGACCATGGAGCCAGCAAGAGGGCACCTTCTTTCTGGAGTGCCAGTAGGAGACCAAAACCTGGCAGGTGGGGTCAGAGGCCTAGAAACCTGTACAGATAGGAGTAGTTTTCCAACATGTCCAGTAAACAAAAAGGAAGAGTCTGAGGCGGCTTCTGCTCCAGTTCCAGTTCCTGACCTACTGGGAAACAAAGCACAAAAGCCCAGTTTCTGTGAGGACCAAAATGCCAAAGATAGAGATTCCAAGGGCCCAGACAGTTTGGCTAAGGAGGTATATATGGTTCTTTTGCCTCCAAAAAGTGAAAAAGATAAATTGGAAGAAATCAGTCTGGCTTCTGAAATGAGAGGATCGGCACATGTTTCCTTGGCACAAGCAGAACTCCAGTCAGATGTCTTAGATGACAAAGTTGAAGCGACTCCTTCAAAGGTGATAGATGAATTAGTAGTGACTGCTTCCAAGGCTTCTCAACTCCCAGAACCCAAAGACAAGGTCTTGGAGGCACCTGAGAAAATGACCGAAAAACCTGAACCGAAGGCACTGAGAGAAGGGAATAAGGAAGATAAAAGCAGAACGGCTGAACCGATGAAAGGTTACATGAGACCCACCAAGTCCCGAGGACTCACTCCGCTTTTGCCTAAATCTGCAGTCCAGGAAAGAGAGCGATCCAAGCAATTCAAGTCCAGTGGTATGAACCTGCCTTGGGGAATTATGTGTGCTTGTGGCTTTTTGTCAGCATCAAAAAGGCAAAGAGCTTGTGCTTTGGTTCCATCTAGACTCTAATCATCCTCGTTAACCATTGGTTTGTTGGCATGAAAACCTGTAACTGCTAGTTATGTGTTTTTTCTACAGCCAAGGCATGACTTGTGTCCATCTTGGGAGGCTGGTGACATGGTTGCATGCCTTTCACCCAGCACTGAACCTTGACTTTGAGGGGAAGTTGAATTTCAAGCAATAAATTGTTTAGCAGAAAGCCTATCACTGTCCACAATACTCTTAAATTTTTTTTTTTTAAGTGTGCTTCCTATGTGTAAAGTTTATAGCCAAATTTTAAAAGCCCCTGAGGGACTTTTCCAGATCCACACCTGCTGCATATGGAGGTTCCCAGGCTAGGGGTCTAATCGGAGCTGTAGCCGCCAGCCTACACCAGAGCCACAGCAACGCAGGATCCGAGCCGAGTCTATGACCTACACCACAGCTTACGGCAATGCCAGATCCTTTACCCACTGAGGAAGGCCAGGGATCAAACCTGCGACCTCATGGTTCCTAGTCGGATTCGTTAACCACTGAGCCACGACGGGAACTCCTCTAGCCAAATTTTAATCATGACTTTGCAACAAGTCACAGGAGGAAAGAAAGCACTTCATGTCCAGCTAGGGGGTGGGAGGCTTTTTTTTTTTTTTTTTTTTTCCAGTATTCATATGTGGTTGGTGCTGGTAGAACTAAATATCCAAATTGGCTTTGGATTAAATGAAAATGAATGGCCCGTTATGAGGAAACGGTAGCCTCCAACCAGATGGGTAGGCACACTCTCTCACTGATGCAGCTTTTACCAGTTTGTTGACTATAGCTATTGGCCCAGTTCCATATGGGTTAGAGTTGGGCATGACTTGTGTCAATGAAACTTAGTCCATATCCATGGGCAAGTCTATAATACCTGCCCATGTAGAATTACTTACACTTTTGCCCTTTTGACTCTAGTCAGTCAAATAATTGAAATGAGACTGAGAAGGTAATTCCTTTAAGATTTAGAAATGTTAGTGCTCTCCACCCCCACCCCCCCTGAAAAATATGTATCTAATCCTGGCTTCCCTGAACCTGACCTTCAGAGAGTATTTCCTGCCCTTTGAGGTTGTTCACAGCCTACAGATGATGCTTTTTCTTAATCACTGTTTCCCAACTTGCATGATGAGCTACTAACTCCAGAAATGAAAAAACACTGGGCAGCCTTGGTATAGCCAGTTAGGCTTCTGGAGAGGCTTTGTCATGGGATGGTATTCTGCATGGTTATGGACTTGTTTTGGGTGAAGCTTGTGCTATGCATGAAATTGTACTTAGTAAGTAATGTGTATTGTGTGAGTAGAGAATGCTAAAGGTTATTATTTGCAGAAGACATTCTGATCTTTCCCATTTTTATCTTCTATTGCAGAAAAGGCAGCAAAGGAGGTTGTATCTAAAGAGCTTTTGAGCTTTCATTAAGATTTCCACCCCTCTATCTTGTTCTTTAGTTTTATCTTCTAGATGGGTTCTTTAGTTTCAGTAGTGAGACAAAGGATAACATGTAATTTTTCTGAAACTGAAGCATCTCTTTTAGCTCAGTATTACTGAAGAAATGTAGAAAGAGGGATTGTTGTGATTCTTGAGGAAGCAAGTCAGATGCTGCAGAACTTTTGGGTCCCTACCTTGGCCAGGCCACACTCAGTGTGTTAGGAGTGGCCTTGCAGAGTAGCTGTTTGGGAGAGTGATATATTTTGGACAGAGTTTCCTCTCTAAATTCTATCACAGCTTTTCCCTAAGGACCATCTTTTTTTTTTTTTTTTTCCAGTAGTTAAAACTTTCTGAAATTAATTTTTGAAGGAGTTCTGTCATGTCTCAGCAGTAACGAACCTAACTAGTGTCCATGAGAATGCGGGTTCAATGGCTGACCTCACTTTGTGGTTAAGGATCCGGTGTTGCTGTGAGTTGTGGTGCTGTAGATGTGACTTGGATCCTACGTTGCTGTGGCTGTGGCCAGCAGTTATAGCTCCAATTTGACCCCTAGCCTGGGAACTTCTATATGCTGCGAGTGCGGCCTTAAAAAGACAAAAAAGTAATAATTTTTGAATAGGTTATTACATTCGCATTCTGCAAAGGGATATGCAGTAAATGTAAGTTGCCCAGTCTGTTAACTCCCTCATTCAAGTTTCCCTCTCCAGAGGCAGCCAGTGTTAACAGTGCCTCATGTGTCCTTCCAGACAGTTTCTGCATAAACTGACATGTGTATTTCCTGATTTTTATAAAAATGAGACATACCATACACACTGATGTGTACCTCAATTTGTAAACTTAATTATTTTCGAGGTCTTTACAAATCAGTACAAAGAAAGGGTCCTCAGTCTTTTTTAATAGCTATATTATATTTCATTATATGGAAATACACTAATGTATTTTACCACTTCTTTATTGACAGATGTTTACACATTTTTCTTTTTTCTTTTTCTCTATTAGAAACAAAGTACATAAACTAACCTTGTATATACAGATTGCCATACTTACATGCATACATACTTGTAATATATATACACAAGTATATCTGTGTAATAAAAAAGAGCTCTGGAGGAGAATCTCTGGTTTGAAGAATACGTGTTGATAATTTTCATGGGTATTACCAGATCGTTCCTCATAGGGCCACAGAGATACACCAGAGCTACACTCCCACTGAGAACTTAGAGCAGTACCTGTTCCTTGGTACTCTCTTCACTAGTGTGGTTTTTCTCTTTTGTTATGTGTGCCAGTCTCAAAAGTAAGAAGTTATATCTTGGTATGGATTTATTTTGTGTTTTACTTATTAAAGTACTTCCTTTATTACCAAGTTTATAAGAGTCATCCCTTCTTGAAGTTTATAAAAATATTTTAAATATTTCACATTTTGAATCTTTGATCAGTCTAGAATTTGCTTATTCATTTCTGTGTATGTATGTGCGTGTATGTTTTGTTTATGAGATGTGAGATACCATCCCTTGGTTGTCCTACTATATTTGTGTAATCTATCTCCCTCTAAAATGCCACCTTGTCATGCTCTAAGTAACACAGTGTGGCTTAATAATGTATTTTAATATCTAATAGATCTAGCTCCACATCTTTTTTATTACTCTTTTTCAGAGTTTTCCTGACTCTTTTTGCTTATTTATTATTTCATGGAAACTTGACAGTTGGCTCATAGCTTTGGAAGGAGTAGGGGTGGGAAATCCACTGATTCTTTTTCTCAAAATCACATTAAATGTATCAGTCACCCTAGGGAGAGTTGTCATGTAGGTTGAGTTGTACTATTCAGCAATGTAATGCATGTCATGTTGGATAATATCACATATTCAGGTTTATGTGTCTTAGTCCCTCACTGGTATTTTGATGTTTTCTCTGTGCAGATCTTGTATATTTCCATCTTCTAATTTGAAGATATTAAGAAAGCAGGCAAGCGTGCAGATGCAGAGCTTTAGGCAAGCCTGGGGCTCTGAGGCAGGGGACTAAGTGAAGTGGGGAGTATCTGGATTTATGATAGGGGTGACCCCTTATGCCCAGCCACCACTGGTTCATGCAGGCTCTGATGTTTCATCCAAGACTGGTTGTACACCTGGCTTTATTACATTTTATTTTTGTTCCTCACTTCCAATCATTTGTGTTAACTCCTCTGTGGTCAGATATTGTGACCCATGGTTTTCAGGGTTTGGACGATAAAGATATGATTAGTGGTATCCACAAAAAGTAGCAGTTGCCATCTAATATCGGGTGAATATTGAGTGCCTATCTGTCTATAGATAGGTAGATGGATAGTCACATGTGTGCAAATGCACGCACACACACACACACAAATACACATTCTATGATATTTGGAAGGATCTCTTCATTTTACACATGAGAGGACGGAAGCTATCCATGTTAAGGTCATATAGAGAGTGAAGTGGCAGAAATAAAATTTGAACCTGGGTCTTTTTTACTCATGCACTCTTCATTCTTGCCTCAGAGGAGCCTTCTAGAAGTTTTAGGTTTTCAAAAAGAAAAAGATGAAGATTTGATGTTAATAATTAATAATTTAAAAAATTTTAGGCGTTCCTGCCATGGCACAGTGGGTTAAGAATCCAACTGCGGCTGATGGCGTTGCCGCAGAGGTGTAGGTTTGATCCCTGGTTAAAGGATTCAGCATTGCCACAGCTATGGCATGAGTCAAAGGTGTGGCTTGGATTCAATCCCTGACCCACAATCCCTGCTGTGGATGTGGCCATGAAATTTAAAAAATAATAATAAATTTTAGTATCTAAGCGCTTTTCTAGTTGAAAAGTGGAGACACATCATGAGGATATAAATGGAATCAGAGGCTAATTTGGGATTTGAATCTAGGTCTTTTAAGTTTAGTATTTTATTCTCTAGGCAGAGACTGTGTCTCTAGGCAGAGACTATGTTTGATTTATTCATGTGTTCTCCCTAACACCCAGCATAGAGCTTTACATATATATGATGTCTGTGGACGTTTTCTGAATTATAAATGAGTTCTCTTGCTGGTTTTATACTCTTTGGAAGTAGGGAAGGTAAATATCCTGCCAAAATTTCTTCCAGCTTAATGGTTCCTCTCCTGTTATTTGTTCATGCCAGAAGTTTAGGGAAACTTTAGCAGAAGGTTTCTTCACATATTATGCATGTTGTTCTAAGCAGGGAACATTGAGAGACATCAGGAAATCTGAGCTCAGCTTGTCAGAAAAGTATTTCTTTGGGGACCGCGTGTTTTGTTCAGGGAAGAGCAGGTTGAAAGGACCATCCCTGTTGGACTCTGGTTACGCCAAGGCTCTGGCCAGTTGCTCCCCTGGAACGAAGCCAAGTAGAGCTTCAGGGCACAGTGCACTTAGCATGCAGTTCTGCAGGTGGAACAGTTACCTCCAGTCTCCATAGATAGGCCTTCCCTTTGCCATAGTGAGAGCCTCATCTTCTATTTGTCTGGGCTTTGCTTCTTTTTCTTCAGTTTGCGTGAGCCCGTCAACTATCTTAGAACTGCTGGAAATAGCAGTTTATCGTGGGAAATTCTCTTGGTGTGAAACTTGAAGTAATTTACAAACCCTATATCCTAACAGTTTCAAGGTACATAAATAAAAAATGCTCAGCAGATGAAAAAAAGTCATTTATGGTCTTAGAGCTTGCTACAGCATTAAAACTGAGAAGTGCCCATCTTTTCTTAAGTGTAGTGCCATTTGTGAAGTCTCCAAGTTGCTTTCTTCCCACTTATCCCCTCATTCTCTGGCCTGTTTCCTTCTTACTAGCTGTGTATTAATGAAATTTATTGTGAAATTCTGTATGTTCCATAACTAAAAATAGTTTCCATTTATCGAATCTTAGTATATGCTCAGCACTATCTTAAAATCTATTAACCCTCACACAGTTCTGTGCTTCTGTTCACCATATCTGAGCCAGAGCATGTAAAAGTTCTTTGAGGAGTTCCCATTGTGGCCCAGCAACAACAAACCCAACTAGTATCCATGAAGATGCAGATTTGATCCCTGGCCTCGCTCAGTGGGTTAAGGATCCGGTGTTGCCATGAGCTGTGGTATAGGCTGGCAGCTGCAGCTCTAATTCGACCCTCGGCCTGGGAACTTCCGTATATTTCATGTGTGGCCCTTAAAAGAGAGAGAAAAGACGCATCCTTTGCTCCTCATGGATTCCAGAGTAGGGAGATAAACACATAAACAGATCATTTTACTCTAGTGAGAATTCTGTAATAAAAGAGTTAGCTATATGCTATGAGAATACAGAGCAGAAGTTAACTACGTCCTTTAAGGGGAGCATGAGGAAGCTTCAAGAACGAGGTAACATTTGGTGGGTCTGGAAGTATGGTTCAGAGTCTGGAGAGCTAACAATCAGAATAAGAGCGTCTATGGGATAGACAGTGCAGAGGCATAGTGAAGTACAAGTGCATAGAGTATTTGAGGAGTAGCAAACATGTGGGTGTGACTGGCACGTACATTTGGGGAGCAGGGAGAAACATTTTGAGGTGAGATTGGGGGAAAAAAGCAGGTAAGCAAACAATCTGTGCATTGGGGGAATACAGTGGCGAGCAGTGGAATGCTCTTGCCCAGGGATCCTGACCAAGAACAAGTTTTATTGAGCATTGTAAGCGGCAACTGGGAGAAACAGGGCATGATGGGCTATGAAGCCTGGGGTTTCCTTGTAAGGCCGGCAGGCCCTATTTTCTAGGGTAAGGTGAGCTTGCTGAAGCTGAGTTGAAGGACAGTGTTTGATGTGTTTTTAGGTTCCCTGGACAGTGAGGCACTACCCCTAAGTGCAGGCTGACTGAGATTTAGATTTGGGGGCCAGGCTGCTGCGATGGATCCTGATATATAGATTACCTTCATCATGGTCCCATAAATCAGATTACTAGCTTCAATTTTTTTCCTTCTGTTTGCTTCCCAACTCTTGAAAGTTAATCAAGAAGAATCACAAATTTCTTGAGTTACACATGTACTAGGAAATGTTTCTAAAATTTAGTAGAATGTGGTTTTGTAGTGTTTTTGCATACATGTCTATTTATATATAAACACAAACATTTACTTACAGGTAAGACACAGGATTGCAGCTTCATAGTCTTCTGCTTATCTTAGTGAAGAATGTTATCCATCGCTGCAATCAGTAGAATTACTGACTTTCATTGTAATGATAATTTATTAGAAATTGCTTCCTGGAGACAGTAACAGGGAACATTTGGTCAATCTGGAAAGTAGCTTTGTTGCCTTGGTAACTGAAAGAATGCAGAGAAACCAGTTGTGGAGCATATCACAACCAGGGCCCCAAACAGGTTGAGTACTAGCTCAAGGCAAGAGGCAAAAATGGAAACATCTGCTGGTACATCTGCTGCGATCAGAGACCTGCAGGCTGTGGCAGTGCCTACAGGAGCTTGACCTGTCTTTATACAGTCTGATCAAAGATTCTTAGAGCTCACCTTCTGACCAGACACTTGGGAGTCCATGCACTTTCCTCAGACTCAGACAGAATGAAACTTAAAAATCTTTAGCCCAAAGGACATGGCAAATCATCACCTGTCTAGATGAGTTCAATGATGGGAGAGATCAGGTGAAATGATAGAAGTCTGTGGAAGAAATCCACCCTCCCTTCCGTGAGCAAAACTGTTTTTAGAGCCTACTTAATGTGTATCAAGCACTGTGCTGGGCACCTGCATAGCAGAGATGGACTGGTCTTTTTGTTTGTTTGTTTGTTTGTTTTATTTTTTTTAATCACCCCACCCATAGCACATAGAAGTTTCCAGGCCCAAGATTGAATCCGAGCCACGGCTGGATCCTTTAACCCTCTACATTGGGCTGGGGATTGAACCCATGCCTCTGCAGCCTCTTGAGCTGCTGCAGCAATCAGATTCTTAACCTACTGTGCCACAGCAGTAATTCCCAGAGGTGGGCAGGTCTTCTTCCTTCCTCCCTTCTAGAAGCTTCCAGGAAAGGCACATAAGGAAAAGATAATGGTATAGTTTCCAAGTCCTAAGAAGATCTAGAGCAAGTACAATTCTATGAAAATGTTAAGGATTCAGTTTGAGAGCTGAGGGTCTAGGAGACTTTACAGAGGAGGTGACATTTGTGTGAGTTTTGATGAGGTGGAGCAGAACCTAGAGGCAAGGAATGCTAGTGGCAACTGAATCTAGAATTTAAGACTTGTGGTTCTGAAGTACATCAGTTTTAACCTGGACATGCTCAGCCTTTCAAGACCTCAGGAAAGTCCTCATTCACCAGCTGGATGATTGACAGTCACTGGGGAGGCTTGAGTTCCCTGATGCAGCTGCCCCTGTGGTGAATATACCGTCCTGAATGAGGTTATGGCTATAATTTTGAGCTGGCCTAGGGCACTGACAGAGCCTTCCGATTTTACTACTTATTCCATACCACGTTTTTCTCATTGTCTGCCATCCAGACAGCAGTCTCCTCATTTGGAGAGGAATAAGCCCATTAATTCTCTCCCTAGGTATGTGTTGCAAAGCAATAGTGTAATCAAATTATAAGCCACTCTGCCCACTCCCCTCTGTAAAAGGGTCCCTGTAAAAGGATCTCCACTTTCTCCTAGTGAAGTAGGAGGAGCTGCTTGCCACTCAGCAGCGGAGAGAAGGGAGACTCCCCGTGCTAAGGCCCTGTACCAAAACAATGACAGTGTAAGTTTTCTTGCAGATGGAACTAAGTAACAGAAGGTTGCCAAGGAGTAAGTCACTCACACCTTCCTCATTCTTCGAAAGCCAGAATTTGACCATATTTTTATCAGCAAGCCTTTCTGAGTCTCCTCTTATTTTTTTCCCATTACTAATTAGAATTATGACCTTCCTGGCATCACCTTCATGTTTCATTTTTATTATACATCCTCACTTCCCTTTCTTTAGTGAGAGCTTTGCTGTACCGTAAGGTGACCCTAGTCTTGCCAGTGAACCTTTATTGCTTTGACATATACTGCTGCTTAGCTACTCAAGGTCAAGAGGAAGGAGAGGTGTGTATGAATTCAGTTTATGATCAGGACAGAGATTAAATTCACCTTTTTTCCCCCACGTTGCAACACTGCCACTCCTGACCATGGCCACAACTCTCAGTAAGGAACTGAAGTTAATGCAAGATGCATGTAAGGTTGGTTCCTGCTTTGGGGACTTGAGTAAATTACGTAGAGGGTATGAAGGTGAGTACTTGGGGACAAGGGCTCTAGTTAAGGAAACTTTCTTGGGCTGGGCCTTTGATAATCTCTTCGCATTTTATAGACCAAAGATAGAACAATCTTCCCCTTTTTTCCTAAAAGTTTTATTTTAAAACTGTAATCAGATCATCACAGTTGATTGATAATGGCTTTTAAGAAACCAACCTAACTTTTCTTCACCTTGGAAAAAGACATCTCGTGTATTCTTGATAGACTATTTTACAGTATCCTATGTTAGTAAAGGTAGTGACTTACAGGCTGGGCAACAAAAATTAGCTTTGTTCAAGGCAGAGTTCGGCCTGTCCTTTTTTTGAGAATTCTCTCTCTTGGATCCCTTAGTCCTGAATGTGCAATATATAAACTCAGAGCTCAGGGCAGCAGAGGACTGCGCAGAATTAAATAGGAGCAGTGGGCTCTGGCTGGCGGGTAAAACAGCAAGCCACAGATCGCCAGGGCCTGGAAGTCCCAGAGGTCAGAGGAAGATGAACCACCCCAATGTTCTCCCCTTGGCTACTAAGTGATCAGTAGACTGGAAAGAGCAGGCCTGGGGCAAGAGGAACCAAGAGGGCACAGTGGCAAGAGTACGAGTGTCACACAAGTGCCTCACAGCTGGGGTACAGGTCCCCAAAGTGCTACTGACTGCAGTCTTTCAATGAGCTGCTTATTAAACTCTTGCACGATGCAGAGCTGCAGATGGAGCTCTCCCTGGGCTTTGGGGACCCACTCAAGTCAGCGTTCAGGTGAATGTGATACATTGTTATGACAGCAAACCTACTCTTCCTCTGAGAAATGAATGCCTTCAAGTTTGATATTATAAGAAGTTGGGTTTGTTTTTTTTTTAAGTGAAATTTTGAGCAATTTTCTGGAATCATTGTTCTATTTAAGGGTTATGGCTGAGGATTGGCAAATGAGTTTTATTTTTAAAACAGTCATTTGAGTGGGTAACTGTGGAAGTGTGGGCACAGCGTCAGAGAAGTGAGCGTGTGGGGATACACGTATCTGTATCAGTGAAAGCCGAAGTCATTACTATATCCTCGGTACCCACATTAGCCCCATCCCGGGTTTTAAACTGCAGATCTAAACAGAGTGCTAGTTAGAAGGAAATTACATTTTCAGTTTAGCAGTGGCATTTGATTGTGCAGTAAGGAGCAGGTTCCTCACTTTCTCTTTCTTTTTCATTCATTCCATCTTCCTTCATTCCTTTCACACTAGTAAATATATTTAGCACCCAACTGCTTGAGGAAAGTGGAGCGTTGGGGGCAAGACAGGTTTTGTCATGAATGCTGGGGACTTGGTGTGATGTCACTGCCAGCTCTGAGATTGTAGGCGGTGGTAGAGCTCCAGGAGCGAGGGGGGAAGAGCAGTGGAAGAGTCGCTGTCGCTCTCACACAGGCAGGCAGCCGCTCACACTGCTGCCTGCAGAGAGCCGGATGGACTCCCCGAAAGAAACGAGCCAAGCTGGGTTTGAGTGGCAGAGGACAGAGGGCAAACTGAATGAAATCGGGCTGAATGTCAGCATGGACGGGCAGCTGAAAGACGGGCTTGTGAAGAATGCCAGCTTCCTGGAGCAGAATAAGCTCTGCTTCTTTGAGGGGAAGCTAGACAAAGAGCTCAGCATTGAAGCGCAGGACAAGGAGTATCAAGCCACCTCGGGTCACCTTGCAAGCAGGTATGTGATCGCAAAAAGCTGCCATCCCTCAGAGGGGAACGCAGTACACCAGAAGACAGCTGAGTTCCATCTGGGACTCAGAGAGGAGCCAGACAGAAACAAAGCCACTATAGTTCCAGGGATAGTGACAGGGAAGAATGTGCTGGAGGCTGAGAGCCAGCCAGATCTGGATTTCCCCAGGGCTGCTGACATCCCCACCCAGTGTGTCAAGGAGCAGGAAACCAGCGTTTGGAACCCCAACTTTTATCCAGTGTCAGGGGCCCAAGGCTCCCAGCACTCAAGGGAAGCACCTCCAGGCAAGGAGAACAGCACCGCTGCTGGCTGCCGGGTAACTGGTGTGGTGAGTGCTAACTCTGAGCAGCTGGAATGCGAGTCCTCACTGCCGGTGGCTGTAGCCCACCCAGCCCCTGCCGTTGAGAACTCACCCACTGCCATTCCACCAATCACTATGGTCGAGTTCACGCCGGAGTGTTTGAATGCTGGCTCTCATATCAAAGACCATGAGGAGAAGCTGGAGAAATTGAGTTCTACTGAGGAGAACGTTCTGCTTGACCAAGGGCCCCAGCAGAAAAAGGCAATGCGCCGGGCCTTGTCCGAATGCTCTCACCTCTCAGTGCCCCCAGCTGTCAACCTTGCAGATAAGTATCCTGAACTTCCCTCCCGAGAAGAGCCAGTGCCAAATCCCACACCCAAAAAACTGGGGGCTCCTGCCATTAGACGCTCCATGACAGTGGCTGAGGAACAGAGAGCCAGCCACAGATTGAACCCTGGAGAATTGCCCATTGTGTGTGCTGAAGAGATACCCCCTTTCAACTGTGAGGAGCCAGTGGCCAAGAAGAAAGAAGAATTGACCCACTTCAGCAGCAGCAGCAGCCCTGGGAAGAGGGAAGCGGGCACTGCTGGGTTACATCTCCATGGTAGGCTAGAGCAGATTCCTGAAGTAAGCGGCAAGGAAAAAGGACAAGAAGACATTAGTGAAACAAAAACACATTCATGCTCCCAAGTCTACCATGGAGGTGAGAAACAGCCAGGACAGATGGGTCTGGCAGGGAAGAAAGAAATCGAGGTCACTGCAGCCCAGAGCACTCCATCGTTCCTGTGTGAAGAGACCCCACGTGATGGTATGTTTCTAAATTTTGCCTCCATGGGGAATAAGCAGACAGAAAGGAAGGAGCCAAAGTGACAGATCACCGGCAGGAGCGTTAGATGGCTCGGCTGGCTGCTTCTGGAGTCTCTGACTCCCGGGGAAGGTTGGGGGGAGTGAGGCTAGAGAGTGCGCAGTGACTCTAGCTGGGTCATGTCTGCTGGCGT
Source organism: Sus scrofa (assembly GCF_054392235.1). NCBI lineage: Eukaryota > Metazoa > Chordata > Mammalia > Artiodactyla > Suidae > Sus > Sus scrofa. The sequence continues at coordinate 45,421,817 of NC_139395.1, read as the reverse complement.
GACAGATGGTGTGGACTGAAGGCCTAAGACTGCCTGGGGTCAGAGCGGTGGGCATAAGACAGAGCTCCTTACTTGACCTCATGATACCCTGCCCACCCCCGAACCCCCGTCCTCCCACCCCTCAGTTCCCTCTTGGTTTGAACCAGATGATTCCTGAGCCCTGAATCATCCAATCACAACTGATTGATTTCCTTGCTTGAAAATCTGCCCCTGTGTGGATTCACAATGGGTTTATCAGTGCTGACCTCCTCTCATTAAGTAGCACAGTCTGGGTGCAAGCTCTGTTTTCCGTTTTGCTTTTGAGAACGTTTTACTTTTGTTCAAACTGAAAGAGAGCCTTTTAAAGCTGGCTATTTAATATTCATTTCCTGTTCTTCATGTTTAACCCAGCCTGACTTCTAGTTTTCTCTTTCTGTATGTTTGTTGGGAGGATTTGTGGGGAGAAGGGGGAAAAAGGGACAGAAGAGAGAGGAGAGACTTGCACTTAATAAGCAGCTAAATGTCCTGGTCCTTGCAGCTGCCCTGAGTCTTTCTTCCTGGCCGCTTCTTCTCTCCCCCACCCCCAGCCCCCACGGGTCTTATTGTTGGTGGTCTACAAAAGCTTGTTTTCCTCTGAGTCCAGTTTGAACACAAAGGACCATGATTCACAAGCCATGGATCATGGACATTTAAATCTGCATTCAATACTGCCCAGAAGGAGATTTAAATCATGTGTTTTGTTTGTTTAAAAGCCTCTTTTCCTAGTAACCATATTTATACTTCTCAGTACATTTTTACGAAAAAATTTTTAAAATCAGAAGTGGTACTTTCTAGGGGAAGGGGAAGTGGAAAGGACCCTTGAAGACTGACAGGTTTGTGGGTTTTATTTTTTAACGGAGATGGGCAAAGAAGCTTCATATTTCCTCTGTGATTTTTTTATGACTCCAGGATGACAAGACTCAGGTGTTCTATGCTGTTGCTTAGTTGTAGCTATGGCAGAATTGTAAGGTCCTCATGGATACGGTTGTGTCCTCTTTATTGATCCCCAGGTGCCCAATTCAGGGCTATATACCTTCTGGGTGGTATTAAATGCAGATTTTTGTCTATTTCAGGCCAAGTTTATCCTAGTTCCCACTAACAGAAGTTCATGCTGGTAGGAAAAAAAAAAAATCATATGATCTATTCACCTAATAAATGTCTGAATGCTGACTGCTAAACTCTGTAGATAATTCATCATTCAACATGCCTACCATATGCCCATCACTAAATAGACACTGGATATTATCCTTTTCCCAAGCAGTTTGTGACCTAAAGTTGGGGTGGATGGGGGTGAAGGGAATGGGGTTGTGTGAAGCAGTTGTGAGTCATGGAAATTTTTTGAAGAAGGTGACCTTGGAAGCCTAGGATGTCTAACAGTGTGGAGGGAAGCCTTCCAGGCAAAGGTATGAAGCCCAGACTGCTCATGTAAGGTAAAAAAACAATGATGAGTATTTGTGGGGCTTCTCTTAAGGATTATTTAATTTCAGAGAACAGAAACATTCATTGGAACTTACTGGAATTTATTAAAAGGTATTTTATTGACAAGGAGTCTCTGGGAATCCAATTGCAGGACGTGTAGCCCAGCTACAGCCATTGTGTGTCTATCTTAAGACCTCTGCTTCGCCCTGACATGGGCTCCATCCATTCTCTTCCCTTCTAGAAACTGTTCTGTGCTTTTTTCCTTGTGTGCTTCCTTTGTGACTCTGGTCTGCACAGGACATTGGGTTGCCATGGTTAGGGCTCTGTGCCCTACTTTATGCTACTTTATATATATGTTACTGGCTCAGCTTGGTCCAGTCACCTGTGTGCCAGATAACAAAGCCTCTTCACCAGTCTTAACCATGTTGACTTTATTTGGGGTGCCTCTGGAGAAGGATGTGGGTTGAGCAGACATGCCAAAGCCATCTCTCTGTACATCTGTTGCCAGAAATACTGAGGTAACAAATCTAGAAAGTTGTTTGGAACTCGAGCTTCAGTGCCTCCCTAAGATGTTTACACCTGGAGTTCCCGTCGTGGCACAGTGGTTAACGAATCCGACTAGGAACCATGAGGTTGCGGGTTCGGTCCCTGCCCTTGCTCAGTGGGTTAAGGATCCGGCGTTGCCGTGAGCTGTGGTGTAGGTTGCAGACGCGGCTCGGATCCCGCGTTGCTGTGGCTCTGGCGTAGGCCGGTGGCTACAGCTCCGATTTGACCCCTAGTCTGGGAACCTCCATATGCCTCGGGTTTTTCACTGGGCGGCATTTACTTGTACAGGTAGACATGTTGCTTGCTTATTACATCATAGGCAGGGAGACTTCATGAAGTGTTCATGTTGTTTGCTGAAAACTCCTATGCTTGGTGAAAAATAAGTTGATGGTGGTCTGGGGCAACAAGTCACACACTTGATAAGATATTCTTTCAGCGTACTCTAAAATAACATCATTGCCAATACCTTGCATGGTGGGGTTGTTTTTCTATCTTCATATTTTTAAAACTAAAATAATTTTTTTTTTTTTTAAAGGGCCATACCCCCGAGGCATATGGAGGTTCCCAGGCTAGGGGTCGAGTTGGAGCTGCACCTGCTGGCCTATGCCACACCCACAGCCACGCAAGATCCGAGCCGCATCTGCGACCTACACCACAGATCATGGCAACACTGGATTCTTAACCCACTGAGCAAGGCCAGGGATCGAACCTGCGTCCTCATGGTTAGATTTGTTTCCACTAAGCCATAACAGGAACTCCAAAACTAAACTAATTCTGTTTTTAACTTGAAATATATAGGGTTTCAAACATCAAAAAGTACAAAATGCACAACCTTACCAATCAGCTATACTTCAATTTAAAAAATATTTATTTGTTTATCTGTTTATTTGCTTTTTAGGGCCGCACCTGCAGCATATGGAAGTGCCCAGGCTAGGGGTCAAATCAGAGCTGTAGCTGCCTACACCACAGCCACAGCAGCGTGGGTTCTGAGCCACATCTGTGACCTACACCCCAGCCCACGGCAACGCCAGATCCTTAACTCACTGAGTGAGGCCAGGGATCAAACCTCTGTCCTAATGGATACTAGTCAGGTTTGTTTCCACTGCGCCACAACAGGAACTCCCTAAAAAGATTTTTAGGTACAAAATGCTGTACATTAGAAAATATCTTACCAAGAAGAGGTGATATTATTATTCACTTTTTCCTGTTCTTCTCTTTTAAATACTGCTGAATACTCGGAAAGAATTCAGTAGATAATCATAAAAGGAATCTGAAAGGTAGAAGGGAGAGGGCAGGCTGCGTAGAGACCTCAGGACTTGAAGAAGGACAGTGTGTTGAGTTTCCTGGGTTTTCTTTTTAATCTCGCATGTATCCTGGTCTGGGCACTGGAAACTGACTGTAATCTGGGATCACCAGCAAGTATAGATAAAAGAAGAAAAGGCAAGAAAGAAAAGCCTGCTCTCTTGCCACAAGGTCAGAAAAGTGGAAGCCCTCTTTCCCCAGCCACAGGGATTGAGAAGCAGTGATGAACTCAGTTCTCCTTCAGGTACAGTGTGAGCAGAGCTCATCAGGGCCACCTCTTTGTTGTCCATGTCACACCCGGCAGAGGTGCAGGACTGATCCAGCTGCACTGGCAGGGAAACTCAATGCCTCATCTTCAACCAAGTGACAGCACCTGGTGTCTTTCAGACTTCTACCCAGTAGCAGAGAGAGAAGTAGTTAGGTTTCCTCATACACTTCTCTAGTAGAAGGCTACAAGGTGCTTCCTGCTCTCAGGGGGCATCAAAAACCTGGGGGAAAAAAAATTGGTCTGCCAGTACCAGGCAGCCGGAGAACAAGACAGGAGAAAGTCTGTATTCCATGGGTCTAGAATCAACTCAACCCCCACCTAGTGAAACCACCTGGCCTGCGAAAGTGCCTTCAGACTTACAGGCGGTACCAGCAGGAATTGAGTGACAGCCTCATGGAACCGATAATAAGGCCAGATTTGTATTACAAGAGCCTTGGGAGCTAAATTGTTATTGAAACTATAGCCAGAATCTACACACTAAATTTAAACAGTGATTACCTACTAATGTGCAAAAAGGATTTTAAGGCAGCCATCAAAAAATTGCTTCAGTAAGCAGTTATAAATTCTCTTGAAACAAATGGAAAACTACAAAATATCAGCAAGGAAATAGTTACATAGATAAGAAAAATACAATAATAAAATTTTTAAATTGTTTAATGAGCTCAGTAGCAGACTAGAGATGTCAGAGATCAGAATCAGCAAACTTGAGGACAGATCAGTGGAATTTATTGTCTGAACAAATAGATTGAAAGAAAAAAAAAATACAGCTTCTCAAGTCTTCCGGGACAGTAATAAAAGATCTAATATTTGTATCATTGGAATCCGAGGAGATGAGCAGGAATGTGAGACTGAACAACTATTTTAAGAAATAATGACTAAAAACTTCCCAAATTTGTCAAAAGACAAATCTACTGATTCAAGAAGCTGAATGAACCTCAAATAGGAAAACTCGCATCTATGCAAAGACATAATTAAAATTTTGTAAACAAAAGACAAAAGAATCTTAGAGAAATAATGCATTCTCTATTAGGGAATAGCAATTCAAATGACAGTATGATTCTTAGCAGAAACTATGGCAGGCACAAGGAAGTAGCACAACATTTTCCAGTGCTAAAAGAAAAGAATAGCTAACTGTGAATTGTCTATCTGATAAAAACTATCCTTAAGGAATAAAAGGAAAATAATGACCTTCCTAGAGGAAAACTAAGAGAATTTGTTGCTAGTAGACATACCCTTATAGAATGACTAGTGGCAGCTCTCCAAAAAGACATGAGAGGGAAGAGGCTCGCAATTTCAGAAATGAAAGAGTAATGGAATAGGTAAAAATAAGGGTAAATACAATAGACTACTCTCATGAACTTTAAAAATCTCGTTTGATGGTTGAAGCAAAAATTATAATTTCATCTAATATGGTGCTCAGTATATGAAAAGGAAACATTTATGACATATTTTAGAAACAGGGTAAAGGACCCTGAATGGAAGTAAGTTTTCAGTAATTCACTCTAAGTAGTGAAACATTGATACCCGTGATCCATATGTTGCAACACCCAAAGAAATCACCAGGGAAACTGTGCCTTACAACTCAGAGGAGTTCCCTGGTGGCCTAGCAGTTAGGGATTTGGTGTTGTCACTGCTGTGGCTCAGGTTCAGTCCATAGAATAGATGGAGAACTTCCTCACCTTAATAAAGAGCATCTGCCAAAAAACCTACAGCTGACGTCATAGTTAATTGCCAAAGACTACATGTTTTCACCCTAATATCTGGAGCAAGGCGAGGATGCTTGCTCTTACCACTCTTATTTAACATAGTTCTGAAAGTTCTAGTAAACACAGTAAAACAAGAAAAGGAAATAAAAAAAGGCATACATATTAGAAAGGAAAAAATAACTCTGGCTCTATTTGTAGATGACTTGATTGTCTATGTAGAAAATTCTGGAGGAGTTCCCATCATGGCGCAGCAGAAGCTAATCCGACTAGGAATCATGAGGTTTCGGGTTCAATCCCTGGCCTTGGTCAGTGGGTTAAGGATCCGGCATTGCCGTGAGCTGTGGTGTAGGTCACAGACACGGCTCGGATCTGGCATTTCTGTGGCGGTGGCGTAGGCCAAGCGGCCACAGCTATAGCTCTGATTAGACCCCTAGCCTGGGAACCTCCATGTGCCATGGGTGCGGCCCTAAAAAGACCAGAAAAAAAAGAAAAAGAAAAAAAAAAAATTCCAAGGGCTCTACCCCCTAAACCCCTAGAACTAGTTACTGACTACATCAGAGTCACAGATATGTTAAGAAATAATTTTATTTCCATATAGCAACAATGAAACTATTTTACCCAAAATTGTGTATATAAATCTTCATAGCAGCTTTATTTATAATAGCAAACAGCCAGAAACAACCAGAATGTCCTACAGTAGGTGAATGGTTAAATTGTGGTACAGCTACAGTGTGTACAGCATGGATGCACCTCAAAAGCTTTGTGCTTGGTGAAAGAGGCCAGGCACAAAATGTAGTACACTGTGAGATTCCACTTATATAATATCCTTGAAATAATGTCGCAGAGATGGAGAGCAGATTAGGAGCTGCCCGAGATTAAGGGATTGGAATGGGTAAGGGGAAATATCCTCGAAATAATATTACAGAGATGGAGAGCAGATTAGGATCTGCCAGAGATTAAGGGATTGGAATGGGAAAGGGGGTGGGGTGGCTACAAAAGGGTAACATGAGGGAGCTCTGTGGTGATGGAACAATTAATGTGTTTTGATTCTTAATAATGGTTATATAAAGCTACATGTGATAAAATTGCATAGACCTCCTTACATGTATGCATGCACACCCACACACAGATGAATGTTTGTAAAACTGGAAAAATCTGATAAGCTCTGTGCACTGTACCGCTACCAGTTTCCCACTTTTGATAGTGTGCTATAGTTCTGCAGGATGTCTTCAGGGAAGACAGGGTGAAGGGCACATGGAACCTCCTTGTACATTTCTTTGTAACCTCCTGTGAATCTTTATTTCAAAAACAAAACGTTTTAAGATAAAGCCTCCTACCCTCCCTAGATTTGTGCTCCATCCTCAACCCCATTCCAAAATTAAGTCACCATTGTTTTGTTTCATCATGATCTTTCCATGAAATGTATGTACAAGTATATATGCGATGGAAGTATATTGTCTTGTCTTGTCTCGTCTCGTCTCGTCTCGTCTCTTCTCTTCTTTCTTGGCCACACACTCAGCATATGGTTGTTCCAGGCCAGGGGTCGAACCTGTGCCACAGCAGTGGCCCGAGCCAATGCAGTGACAACACAGGATCCTTAAGCTCTTGATCTTGAGCTGTAAGAGAACTCCAAACTAGTTTTCTACTAACACACTTCCGAGTTGTTTCTTTCAGTCCGGTGCTTTTAGAAGCAGTGATCTGGTGAAATACCTGCATTTTACTGTTTTGTAGATGTGTGAATACATTTCTAAGATACATTTCTAGAAATTGTATTTCTGGATTAGAATTTACTTGTAATTTCCAGAGACACGTGGACTGCCCTGCATGTGCATTGTGCCATTCATGAACTTCCCAGCACTGTGTTTCCTCATGTTCTTCCCAGCAGCTGCTTTCAGATTTTAGGACTTTTGACAGTATGTTAGGTTGAAAAAATGGGCAGCTCATATCTCTTAAAGTTTGGACATCTTCTAATAGTTTCACAAACTATTTGCATGTCTTTTTCTGTAAACTGTGTCCCTATTCTTTGGCCATTTTTCTATTAGGTTGTTGGCCTTTATAGGAGTTAGTGATTTATAGAGTAATTTATGTTAAGAAGCTTTATGTCTTTGATGTGAGGTTCAATATTTTTTTTATTTTCCTTTAGTCCAACTTATCTTTTGTGGCTTCTAGATTTTGTTCCAGCTAGAAGGCTATAAATTTCATGATATTTATGGCTGAGCTCTCTGGCGTAGCCCTTTTGAAATCTGAAGTCACCTCCCCACAGTGGTGCTGCTGGGCATAGCTTAAGCAGTAGATTTTCTTTCTGGCCCTGGCTTTGATTTCATGGGTCTCCTCAGCCTTGTTGGAAATCTGGGTCACTGCTAGAACCAGATCAAGTTCATCTTACATCCTCCATAAAGTGGTGCTTTACAGGGAAAGGAAATAAGGGGAGGACATTGGATGATCTTCTGGCTCTGATCCCATCTCACAGCAACCTTTATTCCAAGAGATAAACTCCAGTAGAAGTGGTTCTTGTCCCCTATGTGCTCTGGGACCTAGTGGTTGGGTGACAGAACCCCTTTGCCGGTCTCCAGGGAAGGGAAGCCAAACTTCAAGGGCCATATCCTTCCATTGATCATTTGTACAAATCCCGCTTAGGTTGCTTCTCCACAGGGACAGGATGCCTGAATCTCTGGAATCTAAAACTGTCCTTCGTCACAATGAGGGGAGCTTGGGAAGTCTGTCCACTTTCAGCAGCAGAGCCCTGTGAAGTTGTTGAGAATGAAGTGCTAGTTAGTGGTCTGTCTCTGCAAAGACTTGGATTTTTGCAAAGGGTGTGAGAAATATGTGCTTAGCATAATTCCCCCCCCCCCTTTAGGAATAGCCAAACCAGAAGAAGGACAGCCTGCTGTGAGCGTGACTGGAAATGACATCACCACCCCGCCAAACAAGGAGCTCCCACCAAGCCCAGAGAAGAAAACAAAGGTAGGTGCCAGCATGGTGGGTCATCTTCCACTGCTGTAATTTTTTAAAAGCAATATCTTGTGCTATTATTGCTTAATCATGTGAAAGATATGTCTTTTTTCTGAGCTGTTAGGAGTCCTACCTCAAGTTTGGACATGCTTAGAAAATATTTTATACTCTTCTCTTAGCATGATGGCCTCTAACTCAAACCTTAAAATTTCTGCCTTTGACCCTATTATTTAAATATCTGTAGAAATGTCCTGTAGATGTTGTTTCTGCTTCCCTTAACGGTACTAATAAAAAGAATTACAGTATTATTCAGAAATCCATTTCTAAGTCTCTGTTCATGAAAAGGGAGCACCGGTTTTTAAGATGGGGCTCATAGCTCCAGACCCTTATTGGTAGTTATTGCCAAGTACAAATGCCACATTTTAGTATGGTCTTAAAACACAGTGTTGAGATTGCCTCACAGAGGTGCAGGTAATAAATAGCTTAATTACCTGCTGGTGACTTTTATAGAATTATTGCAACCTTCAAAAGTTAGTTACTGCTGAATTAATTTTTTTTTCTATGGCTGCACCCACAGCATATAGCAGTTCCTAGGCCAGGGATTGAATCCAAGCTGCAATTTCAGATCCTTTAACCCACTGCCCCATGCCGGGAATGGAACCCATGTCTCCACAGAAATCAAGCTGCTCTAATCGGATTTTTAATGCACTGTGCCACAGTGGAAGCTCCTGAATTGAAATTTTTCATGTGCCAAACTGCTGGAACTTGTGACACTGTCATTAAGAAACAACTCCTAATTTTCTTTTTCATTTTTTTTGTTTGTTTTTTTCTCTTTTTGCCTTTTCTAGGGCCACGCCTGAGGCATATGGAGGTTCCCAGTTAGGGGTCCAATCGGAGCTGTAGCCACCAGCCTACACCAGAGCCACAGCAACCTGGGATCCAAGCCGTGTCTGTGACCTACACCACAGCTCACGGCAATGCCAGATCCTTAACCCACTGACCAAGGCCAGGGATTGAACCCGAAACCTCATGGTTCCTAGTCGGATTCATTAACGACTGTGCCACAACGGGAACTCCAACAATTCCTAATTTTCTTTATCTGCATCCTGGTGTCTTTCCACCATTTACTGAGCTCAGAAGAAAGGAATGCTAATTTTCAGTTGCATCTATCCTCATTGCTTATAATTTTACTTTGAATTGTGCAATTTATGCTTTTTTTTAATTTGTTTTTATTCTTGTCTGTGTGTTTGATGTTGGCCTTAAAAAAAAAAAAACAAACAAACAAACAACAAATCAACTTAAAGCCTTTGGCTACTACTCAACCTGCAAAGACTTCAACAGCGAAAGCCAAAACCCAGCCCACTTCTCTCCCTAAGCAGCCAGCTCCCACCACCTTTGGTGGGTCGAATAAAAAACCCATGAGCCTTGCTTCAGGCTCAGTACCAGCTGCCCCACCCAAACGCCCTGCTGCCGTCACTGCCAGGCCTTCCACCTTACCTTCAAAAGATGCAAAGCCCAAGGTAAGTGATCATCTGCGCACTGTGCCAAGGCAAAGTTTTCTCCTCTGAAAGTCAGATAGTCAGGCTCTGTTGCAACCAGACAGTGGGAGGGGAGCAGGCTGGTGGACTAGGGGGAAAGCGGGAAGGGGGGCTCAAAATCAGTTTTGAGACCCAGGATGCAACCATAACATTTCAAGACCTTTTGTACTTTGTGCCTTTCTCTGCCCTAGTTGGAGGGAATACCACATCTGCTCTGGTTTCCCCTTTCTCCCAGCTCATCCTTATTTTTCATCTATTTATTTATTTATTTTTTGTCTTTTTTTTTGTTGTTGTTGTTGTTGTTGTTGTTGTTGTTGTTGTTGCTATTTCTTGGGCCGCTCCCGCGGCATATGGAGGTTCCCAGGCTAGGGGCTGAATCGGAGCTATAGCCACCGGCCTACGCCAGAGCCACAGCAACGCGGGATCCGAGCCTCGTCTGCAACCTACACCACAGCTCACGGCAACGCCGGATCGTTAACCCACTGAGCAAGGGCAGGGACCGAACCCGCAACCTCATGGTTCCTAGTCGTATTCGTTAACCACTGCGCCACGACGGGAACTCCGTTTCATCTATTTAAATACCTGTTAACCAGGAACTCCCTGGTGGTCTAGTGGTTAGGACTCGGCCTTTTCACTGCTGCAGCCCAGGTACAATCCCTGGTCTGAGAACTGAGATTCCACATCAAGCCACTGCACACTGTGGCCGGAAAGAAAAAAACAAAAGAAAACTTGTTAATCAGTTTTCCCTACTCCACGTGACAACCAGATAGTCATTTTTGGTATAATTCTGCCACTAAATTCCCAATCAAATTCAATTCTTTGTCTTCTTAATCATCTTGCAGAAGTGAATTTCTCTCATTGCTTAGAGATGAGCTCTTCTCGCTTATCTCAGCAGGTTCCAGCATCATGTGATAAAACTTGCTTTGCTTTTGGCATCAGGCCACCTCTCACTGGGCTCCTCATGAAGTTTTTCAGTTTTCCAGGTCAGCTACACATTATGGCCTCGAAACTGGTCAATTTATGACAGCACTAGCTTCACAAAATTGTTCTCGGAGCAGAGGGTGGGTGGAATCTGTGGCTGCCTTTTTTTAACATCTTGTTTTGTTTGTGAAGGGCCTTCAGGTCAGCCTGATGTTACTCTTTAAATTCGTGATGGGAAATAGTTTCCCTTGTTAAAATGTCAGTGTTTTAATTTAATCTTATAAAGAAAACTGGTAGAACCTAGGAATCAGTGACTGGGTTGAAACCTGGGCCAAGAAACTGAGAAATCCTATTCTAGACTAGGAATGATAAAATCTCATAAAGCTTTCTGATCCTCATTTACCCAGTTGACTGCTTTTCTTGATCTTTGGAAAACAGCGTATTTGAATAAGATATCAAAGGGAAGGTGGCTGGAGCCATTGCAGCAGCTCCTCTCTGACACTTTCTCAGCAGCAAATTCTGGGAGAGACGGAGGAGGGCATGGCAAGGGGGTGTGCTCTCTAGTGAAATTTCACTCTCTGATAACAGCAGAAATGAAGCATAGTGTACAGGTTTCTTTATAGACATTAACTCCTCTAATTCTCTCAACATCAACCCAGGATGTGGATATTGGATCCTTGTTTTGTAGCCCATTTAAATAACCTTCCTCTGGTCCAGTGCTGGTAAGCGGCAGAGCTCAGATTTGAACTTGGGTCTGACCCCAGTCCTGGTGCTCAGGGCCCCTATCAATACTCTTGTTTCCTGGCTTTTTGCCACGCAGCTTTTATTTTATTTTTGTTTGTTTGTTTGTGGTTTGTTGTGTGTGTGTGTGTGTGTGTGTGTGGCTCTACAACTTTTATTTGACCATCAGCAGTTCTCATCCACGCTAACTGTCTGTAGATTTTTGAAAGTGGTGACAGGTACATAGGAGACCAATGTATAGAGCTTGTTTGGCGAGTCTTCATCTTCATTAGGTTTTCTGGACAAGCGCATACGGATCTGGTATGGGACATTCCTTATTCCTTTGGCCCAGATGGCTTTGTTGAGCCTGTCAATGCCCACATCCAGAGTTCCCATCTCTTTCATGGCAAATTTCCGGATTTGTTTGAGTGCCCGAGGGGCACACTTCTTAAAACCCACGCCATGGATGCGCTTGTGAATGTTGATCATGTACTCCCTGGTCACCACTTCGTTGATGGTGGACCTGCCCTTCTTCTCGCCACCCTTCTTTGCGGGAGCTATCTTCCCAGCCCTGGTTGGAAAGGAAGAGCCACGCAGCCTTTAGACAGCATTTGGAGACATTGCTGACCGGCAGACATGATGTGTCTTATAATCATTACTGTTGTTTATCTTTTAGATAATAAAGAGATGGAAACATTTTGGGAGATGGATTAAAAACTAAAGTCTAATGAAAATTTTCCCCTTATTTTGGTAGAAAGATTTATAGGCGAAAACAAAGGGGAAAAAAAGCTATTCAGAAAAGAATTAAGTAGATCTGGGATTCTAGCAGAGAAGGAAGCATCAATTGAAAAGCAGGAGAGTAATTGCAATTATGAGAGCAGGTTTGCTCTACAGCTCTCTGCGGCCAAAAGCCTGACAGCTGAAGAACATCACATCCTTTAGTTTTCTGTCCCAACTAAAACTACAGCGGCTGTATTCCAATTAGACCCCTATCCTGGGAACCTCCATATGCCGCAGGTGCAGCCCTAAAAAAGACTAAAAGACCAAAAAAAAAAAAAAAAAAAAAAAAAAGACGGAGATGCCAGAGAGCATCTGGTTTAGTCTCTAGACTTTAGAGTAAATAGAGCAGGAGCCCTCCTGTGCTGAATACCCCTGCATGTTCCAGACAGAGCTGGCAGCTGGACCACTTTCCCTGATTCCAACCTTAGGGTTCTTCACCCCATTCTTGGGCTCTTCATTTGTAGACTTGCTCATTACCCTGAATTTGCCGAGTTAGCTTTTTGTTTTTTATTTTTTTGTCTTTAGGGCCACACATGTGCCGCGGCCTATGGGGGTTCCCAGCTAGGGGTCGAACTAGAGCTACAGCCACCAGCATATATCACAGCCACAGCAACTCAGGATCTGAGCCTTGTTTGCGACCTACACCAGAGCTCACAGCAACACCAGATCCTTAATCCGCTGAGTGAGGCCAGGGATTGAACCTGCATCCTCATGGATACTAGTCAGATTTGTTTGTACTGAGCCACAGCAAGAACTCCAGGGTTGGCTTTTTAAAAAATAGATGCCGGCCCTTAATTTATAAGAAGCTCCTTAGCTGATATTCTATTTGAGCAATACTCTGCTTGTCTCTACCAACATACTGCCCTCCTTGTTGCCATTTTCTGGGAGTATAAGTCCTGGAGCCGCTTTGTCTGTGGTTTGGCTTACTCTCTTGAGTAACATGGTATGTTTGCTTATCCGTATAGTTTGTTCATCCCCTATTCCTGTAGAACCAGGCTGTATTGATTCCTTCCCTTCCTTGATAGTGACGACATGTCCAGCCTCCATGGAGAGGAACTAGAGTGACCCAGATGCTCTCTGTCTGCACTTGAGAGGCTTTTCCTTTTTGCACCTCCTCTTTCTCTCTGCTAGACCCTCCTCATTGCCTCTGTGCTCCTAGAGATCCTCTGTAGAGCTCAGGCTTCTGATCAGGGCCCTGCCATCTCCATCGGCAGCCCTGTCCTGTTCAGCAGTCACTGGGTGCATCTTAGCCAAAGCTGACTCTGATTGAACATTTTTCATTTTATTATGTCTTTAATCTTTGGTCAAGTGTTAATACATTAACTACGTCCCAAGGCAGACATAGTTTGTGGTGTAGTACGCTTTCCAGGGCTGTTCATTCCTGGCCCCAGATCACACAGCACCCTCCAGGGCCTTTTCTCATATTGTCTGTGGGACCATGATCTTATTTTTGTTCATTTATTTTTTAATTTTTGTTTTGTTAGGGCTGCACCCACAGCGTATGGAGGTTCCCAGGCTAGGGGTTGAACTGGAGCTTCAGCTGCCAGCCTACGTCACAGCCACAGCAGCACCAGGTCTGAGCCACATCTCCAACCTACACCACAGCTCATGGCAGTGTCAGATCCTTAACCCATTGATCAAGGCCAGGGATGGAACCTGCGTCCTCATGGATTCTAGTCAGATAGGTTTCCACTGAGCCACAACGGGAACTCTAGGACCAGGATCTCAGAGCCACATTTATTTTCCTATCAAGTTTTCCTGCCAAATCCGCAGTACCCGTTTTCTGGCATATACTTATATGGAACCATCCTCTGGCATGACATCCTAGGTGATTGCTCACCTGCAGCTCTTAGTCCCTCTTTCCTATTTACCAGCCTGTTGGAGAGGCAAAGATCCCTGAGAAGCGGGCCTCACCATCCAAGCCAGCCTCACCATCCAAGCCAGCCTCTGCCCCGGCCATCAGGCCTGGCTCCAAGAGCACCCAGACTGTACCAAAAGCCACAGCACCTGCCACTCTTGCCTCAGCTGGGCCAAGCAGTAGGAGCCCCTCCACATCCCTGCCCAAGAGGCCCACTGGTGAGTACTGTGACCCTTCCCTCATGGGGGAACCAGTGGGGAAGAGAGGGGTCTTGGTTTTGCCCCAGCCATAGCTCCAGCCAGATCACAGCCTGCCGTGCAGACCAGCCCAGGTGCCAGTCCTTAATGGGCTACATTGAAATGTGGCGGCTTTGGTCTCCATGTGAAGTTAATCTTGAGTGAAGGGGTAGAATGTCCTGCTCCTTTCTTAGTAATACCACAGTGCCTAGCACATTGCAGTCATGGACTTTCATGATAAGAAATAGGCAGTTCAAAGAAAGGCCACTTGGAAAGCCTTGTCAAGACTGTAGAAAAGACCAAGCAGAGTGACTGGCCTTGGACACTCCAGCAGGGCCTGGTCTTTACGCGGCAGCTGTCTGATTTACTACTCTGTTCCCAGAGACTAGCGCAGCCCCTGGCTGAAAATGAATGTTTTCATCCCTGTTGAATGAATGCATGAATCTCAGTATAGGATGAGGCATTCGGTAGGTCAGTTTGTTTCAGGTGATGTTAAAATTTTATGTTTGTACAGCCAGCAAGACTGAGGGGAAACCTTCAGACGTCAAGAAGTTGGCTACAAAGTCTGCACCAGGTAAGACTTCCTCTGCCACTTTGTGGATCCTCGATGTAAACCCTTGCCTCTTCCATGGCTTTTATGCTCCCTTTTGCTCTCTCCCCTGAACGATTATCTCTCACTCCTGCCTTTGCAGCTGACTTGAGTCGCCCAAAGACCACCTCTACCACTTCTGTGAAGAAAAGCACCACAGCCCCTGGGGCGGCATCCCCAGCAGGGGTGGCTCCCAGCCGAGTCAAGCCCACAGCCACGGCTCCCCGGCCCTCCGGGACTCCTTCTGTGGACAAGAAGCCTGTGTCGGCCAAGCCCAGCTCCTCTGCCCCGAGGCTGGGCCGCCTGACTACCAATGCTTCTGCCCCTGATCTGAAGAATGTCCGCTCCAAGGTCGGCTCCACGGAAAACATCAAGCATCAACCTGGAGGAGGCCGTGTGAGTCCAGGGAGCTTGGGTCCTCGGCATGCTGGCCCCTGCTTCTTCCCCTACCACATCCAGCCACTGTTCCCCAGGCATGTCCTCACATCAGTCGAAGGGCTCCCCGTGAACAGAGCAGTCCAGACATGGGAGTCAGTGACAAACATTTTCAGCCCAGGCTCTGCCTCTCAGCACAGGGAAAGGGTGGGCTGAGCTCTGGGCTTTCTCTTCTCTCCTGTTCTGTGTGTTGGGGTCTAGGCTTACATTTTTGTTTAGAGGCAAAAGGGTTCTACTTTACGAAACAAACAGTGGAGGCCTCTGAGCCTTGGGAAGATGAGACACTGGGAGTGAACATGGTTGTTGTCGTGGTTCTTAGCCTTGCACTGTGAGCGTCAGGAGAGGCAGAAGATGGACTGCCTCTTTGTTACCCAGGCTGTGTCCTGTGGAGAGTCTGTCGGAAAGAGGATTATTAGGGTGTCCTCTTGTGGCCAGGGTGACTTGCTGCGAGCCTCTGGCTTTCTTGAATAAAAGAACTGTGATCAGATGTTGTGGTGGAAAAGCATGGCCAGCCACAGCACTGCACTATAAGGATTTTCTTGGTACCTCCATCCAGAATTATTCGTTAATTTTTCTTTTTCCTTTTTTTTTTTTTTTTTTGGCTTTTTAGGGTCACACCTGAGGTATGTGGAGGTTCCCAGGCTAGGGGTCTAATCAGAACTGCAGCTGCCGGCCCACACCACAGCCACAGCAACACCAGATCTGAGCCATGTCTGCAACCTACACCACAGCTCAAGGCAATGCCGGATCCTTAACCCACTGAGGGAGGCCAGGGATCGAACCTGCAACCTCATGGCTCCTAATCAGATTCATTTCTACTGCGCCACACTGGGAACTCCCCAAATTATTTGTTAACTCTTAACAACCAAGGGGGTTTGGTGTGTGAAAACAAGTCCATGTTCACAGTCCCTGGATCAGTAACCTTCTTATCTCCTCTATCATTCTCTAGTGCTGAAACCACCACTGCACCGCCTCCCATTCAGGGTAGGATACTTAAATTACTTCTCTTCAGAGCTGTTCAGAAGTGGAAGAGGGTCCAAAATGGGGTAGCATTCTAGTACCATTGGAAGATTCTGATGGAAACTGGGTTAAGGGCCTAAGATTTGCTTTTGCCGAGAGATTATGGCTCTAGTGGACCCAGCCAGGCCTCAGGGCCTGTGGTGCTGATGGCCTACCCCCACTCTCTGCTCTTAGGCTTCCATGGCGCAAAAATTACAAGAAGTCTTGGTGGGGAGTTGAGCAACTCGGTCTGGTGATGAAGGTGTTTTCTGTTCCAATATACCCGAGGGTGTGATGCTTCCCCCCTCTGACCCCCTGTGACCATGACAGCTTGCTTGGAGCATATCAGAACATGGGGAGAGGGGGCATTGTGCTCTGAAAACAATAACATCAGTACACATTCAGAAGAAAATCGCTCACTTAGCACTCCTTCCTGCCCTTATCTATGAATGGTGTCTTGTTCTCTTCCTCGTGCCTCGAAACTGGTCTGCAGCCCCTCTCCCTCCACTTTGGTCTGCCCTGGGGGATGGGTGGGGTTTCTTCCAGGAGCAAGGGTAACCGTCTGCATGGTGGCCTGACCTGGATTCAAGTTCTCTATAGGCTTCTTCCCTTCTTAGCATTTGGGCTTTTATCCTGTTGGTTTGAAATTTGCCCTCCCTTTATCTCCATCCAGGCCAAAGTAGAGAAAAAAACAGAGGCAGCTGCTCCAGCTCGAAAGCCTGAACCTAACGCAGTCACTAAAGCAGCCGGCCCAATTGGCAGTGCACAGAAACCACCCGCTGGGAAAGTGAGTTTTATTTAGACTTTTACCTCTCGAAGGTAAAAGATGGTAAACTCTTTCTTCCAGCCTGAGTCACTTTCCCTTCTATTGCACTTTTTTCCTGTCCTTAACTAGTTTCTACTTCTCCCCATGTTCCCTCCTCTGCGTTTGATGACTCAGGCATCAGAAAACTTTCTCTATTAACCCTGAAAGTTAGCAGAGCTGGGAGCCCAATAGCCCTGTGGGGAATGATTATCCCGCTGGATAAAATGGATCCAAACACTGTTACTTCCTTCACACTGACTTTGATCTGAAACTCACCCATTATGCACACAAATAGAGAACACAGCTTCTTCCATGGTAAGCCATGGCCTGTGTGCTTCAAATTGCACTGAAGGCCCCTCTCCTAGCACTGCCGAGTGCTTCCTTTGTCCAAGGACCTCTGTTCTGAAAGTTGGGATGCTCATCCCCAACGGAAACCCGCTCGGCAGAAGGGAGTGCAGTGTCACCTGGATGGCCAAGCTGAGCGGAAACTCTAGCTTCTTTCCTCTTGCCTCCGCGCCCTGGAGCCAGGCCCCTCCTCTTGCCCTGGGAACCTTTTGCCCTTAGCTGTGGCAGGTGGGTGGACAGGGGCTTCCAGAGAAGCCTGAGCTCCAGCCCTTAGGGCCCAGGGTCGGGGGTCTCAACCCAAGGACTTCGTGCAGTTGGCAGGCCAGGAAGGCTGCACCAAGACTGCTCAGGGCTTCTAGAGGTCCTGGAGGTCTGGTTCAGACCAGGGCTCATTAGGAGGTGGTTTGCTCAGCAGTCCTTCATCATTGACGTTGTGAAAAAGGCAAGAAACGGTTGGAGTTTCTGGTAGATTACTCTGTGAAGAACTCTTCAGTTTGGGGGCTACCTCATTTGCGAAGGGCTCTAAGGAAAGGCAGGAAGGAAGCTTTCTTTTGAGAAGGCTCCAAAAGAATTCTTTGGCCCAGACACTAGAACCTGGAGGTGCCCCCAGATTGTGCCCAGAGTCTGGTCTCTTTGCATGTGAAATTCACAGGGTGCAGGACTGGGCATCGGGGGATTGCAGTAGGGGCTTTACCGTCAAATCAGCAAGAAGACTAGGGAGTTCCCTGGTGGCCTAGCAGTTAAGGATCTGACGTCACTGCTGTGGTGTTGGTTCATTCGCTAACCCGGGAAATTGCGCATGCTGTGGGCATGACTGGAAAAAGAAGAAGACCTAAACCTCCATTGGATTGTGCTTTCTTGAGCCCTGAGACAAATGGGCCACGTGCATGGAGGCGTGGACGCACCTGCAGCTTCGCCCCCTCGTGCCCAGGGCTCTGCGTGGCAGGTCCCGCCAACTGGTCCCTTCCTGTTAGCATCAGATCCCGGCTGGGAGCCAGCTGCCCCCTGCTTCTCCGTGCAGCCTGTGCCTCCCACAGGAGATCTGGCTGTAGCAATTCCAGGCCCTAGATTTAAGGGTGCGGACGGGTCTGGATGAGCAGGGCCCTTGTGGAGAGGAGCCACCGGGTGCTGTGCCCCGGCTCTCGGCGAGGGGGCAGGCGGGGCAGGCAGACAGGATGGGCCTTATGAACCACAGCCACCCGCTCGCAGCAGTGAGGACAACTGTGTAGCACTTTGGACGTGTCTTCTGTCCCTTTGTTCACGTTTTTCACTCTCTTTCCTGCTCCTTCACGTTCCTTCCCTTGTGCTTTTCCACAGCTGCTCTGCTGAAGGTAGGGGCAGAGTTTTAACACCACTTTCTGCTGGTCATTGTGGTCACGTGTGATCTCACTGCCCTGTGTCAGTTCTAACCAGCCCTCCCTTTGTGTTGTTTTTTCTGTTCTCTAACACTCCAGGTCCAGATAGTCTCCAAAAAAGTGAGCTACAGCCACATTCAGTCCAAGTGTGGTTCCAAGGACAATATTAAGCATGTCCCTGGAGGTGGTAATGTAAGTATGAGCTCTGGGCAGCTCGTGTCTGAGCATAGCCCACTCTGGGCCACGCTGGGGAGAGGGCCACCCTTCTGGGCTGGCAGGGCCGCAGCCTGGCCCGGGGCTTCCTCTCAAAGGCAGGCCAGCAGAGGGAGGCGAGCCCCCAGTGCACAAGGGTGTTTGGTCCAGGTGTTTCTGGTGAGCCCCTAAAGGACAGCTGAGTGACGCCCACCTGGCATCTTTCCACCCCTGTGGGTGGTTGGCCTGAGGGGTTCCTCCTGCTGTGTGAGACCTGGTCTGAGCGCCGCAGACATCCAGGTTTCTCCAGAACCCATCCGCGAGTCGTCATTATTGCAGGACCCGTGAGTTCGTGACCGTGTCCGCCTGCCTCTCCCTGCCCATCCCTGCATCTCCAGCGCTCTTTCCCTCTGGCTCCTTCTCCTCCTCTCTCCTTGCCCCCTCCTCCCTCTTTGCTTCCTGTTCTCCCTCCTCCGTGGTTTCCCTTTCTATTCCCTTCTCCTCCTCCTCCTTCCTGTCCCTCCTTTTTTTTCTGTCTCCTTCCCTCTCCCATCCAGACATCCTGTTTTTCATGGTGCTGCTCTGTGCCACCCTTAAGATCTGTGTTGGGGACACGGGTGACTCCAGCTCGCAGGGAGGTCCTGGTCTAGGGAGAGATCGGGTGAAGCACCATTGTCACCTGGCATGTGGAGGGCCAGCGGTGCCTTTCCGCATGTCCCTGAGACTGAGCCACCTCATCCTGGTCTCCCTTGGGTTCATTCAGTCCCTTCTTCTCGTTGCTGACCGGGTTCAGTCCTGCTCTGCTTACCCTTCTCAATTTTGGGCTCCATCCCCCTGCCCCCTCGGCAGTCGTGCCGTCCTGCCCACGGCCTGCAAAGTCCTCCACCCCGCGCTTCCCCTGTGGGGGTGCCGACATGGAGCATCCCTTTCCTGGCCCACATGACCCCCCTTCTGCGCCTGAGCATGACCCCACCACCGGCTCTTCCTGCTGTGGACAGAAACCATACCCTCTGCACTCAGCTGGACTGTGTTGGCCAGACATTAGCCACCTTAGTGCGGACGGCTGGTGGCGGGCGGCTGCGAAGCTTTTAGAGGCAGCATCTGGTTAAGATGGTAAAGATGCATGCAGCCTGTGAGGGGCTCAGGTAGGCACGAGCCCTAGATTTCCTCACAGACTTTGGCCTAGACGAAAACAGAAGGGGAACAGGGATTCTGAGGGAACTGGGTCACTTTGTGTGTGTGTGTGTGAGACACAAAAATGCATTTATATATGTTATGTGGTGTATGTCAGAGCTCTGAAAATAGTCCTCATTTATCTATCAGCTACTGTCGTCCTCCCACACTGCTTACACATGACTTCAAACAAGGTTATTTTTGGCAAGGAAATGTGCTCTTTAAAAGCATTTTTATTTTAGGAGGCTTCCCTCAACAGCAGAGCATTGGGAAACCGCCTGTGACAGTGTTTCCAGGTGGGAAGATGAGAGGAAAAGTCTGGACTAAGGTGCTGTTGTGGCTCCCATCCTCCCCTCAGTAAAGCCACCACAAATACACGTGCCGTGGAAGAAGAATGGCTGCCAGCAGTTACTTACGTAGCTGAACCCAGTGTTAATTTTGTGGCAGTTTTAGTTTCATTTTGCCCTCAAGAGGAGGGGTATTTAATGGGTCCTGAGACCTGTTGGCCGTGCCATTTTTGATACGTCAGTAGGCCCATGGGCCAGGAGCAGACAGTGCAGCAGCGAGGTGCAGGGGATGTGATTGGTTGTGTACAGGCTGTGCAGGCCACCAGATTCGCCTGGGTGGACTTTGGGGCCAGCCTCTGAAGCATGAGAAACACACGTCCTAGGCCAGAGCAGTAAGTAGCACGTGGCTCCCAACAGCCAAAGCATCCAGTGGAGGCAAGTGGCTGAGGCAGGGGGTGAGGAGGGACCATGAGGAAGCAGATTGTGGCTCTTCTGTGTACCAGCCTAGGGAGGCAGAGCTGCAGTCTCAGAGGCCCGCAGGCTTTGTCAAGTGAGTGAGATGCAATTAAGCTGTTAAAAACATGTGTTTTTCAAACATGTACAACAGTAGGAAAATGGTAAGGTAAACCAGATGTACTTTTTACTCAGCCTCATGTGGTATCTTTGTGGCTGGTTTTATCTACATATGCCCACCCCAGTATTTTAAGGCCAGTGCTAGTCACATCTGTTACTGGCAAATACTCCGGGATATAGCTTTAAAAGATTAGAACTGTCTAATAGACATATATATAATATGAAACCTGATAACATGTTAAACGGGTTTGCTTATTTGAATCAGGATACAGGTAAGGTCCCTAAGCTGTGACTGGCTCATTTGTCTCTTAGCATCTTATTTCTTTGACTCTTTCGTTGTCTCATTCATTTTTGTTAGTGCTATGTTTCCTGAGTAAACTGAGTGGTTTGTCCTAGAATTTGGATTCTGCTGATGACATCCGCCTGGTTTCACTTAGCCTCTTGCTTTTGTTCCACGGTTTTCTTTAGATCGATTCAAGTTTGGTTTTGTCCCCCACATTTTTGCAAGACATGCATAGGCAGTGGTTTCTCTCAGGAGAAACAACTTGTGGTCTTGTCTCCTTGTGGTGCTGGCAGCTGGCAATGTCCCAGGCCTGGCCCGTGAGAGCCTAGCTCGGTAGAGATGTGCCGTGCTGAGCCTCTGTACTCTCTTCCCTTCTCTACTTACCGCCTGGAACACGTCTGTGAAGCGAAACGCCCCTGCGTCAGCTCCTCTCACTGAGGACTAGGCTTCCCGAGTGGAACACTGGTCAGAGATGTGTGGGCTCCACCCCCTGGCAAGAGCCCAGCCTTGGCGTATGACCTCTGCGGACTCCTCACAGGTCATCTGGGGCTGGTGCAAGATGAGGTCATTGCTGAGAACAAGTGGTGGCTTGGTGTAGGCAGCTTCCAGGCTAGTGGCTGGGGAAGTGCACTTCTCCTGCTGTTGTGGGAGAATTGCAGCCTTGTTGGAAAGATGAGACAAAGCACGGGCTGCTGCTTTGATGGAAACAGGTACTCTGTGAATGGTGTCTGCACAAGGAGCAAGGCAGTTGGACCTGACAACACACCCTCACTCTGAGGCAGTCATTTTTGGTGTTTTTCTCCTCAGGTTCAGATTCAGAATAAGAAGGTGGACATCTCTAAGGTCTCCTCCAAGTGTGGGTCCAAGGCTAACATCAAGCACAAGCCTGGTGAGTAGAGCGCTCCACACCCAGGACACAGCAGTGGAAACAATACAGTCCTCAGTCCTTGTCGGAAAGGGATGCTGATCTCTTAGTTGGAGGAGAAGCTGCCATTTGCACGGCAGCATCTTGAGCACCTGCTGTGTACATTGTGCAGGAGCCGCTGCTGAAGGAGCTCTCGAGAGTGGGGGCTGGGCCTCCCTGTCAGATTCACAAGCAAAGGGTGTCCCCAGCAGAGAAACATTGACAACCAGCTCCAATAAGAGACAGCCATTCAGGAGTGTCGCCTCAGCCCATAGGCACGGGCCTTGTGAGCACAGCGATGCAGGCTTTTCTTCTAGCTGCACATGTGGCCGGCCCCCTCGCAGAGGTCTCTGAGCAGCTGGCATGTTGGCTGAGCAGGGCCTGCGCTCTTGCCTCGGATCTGCCCTCAGGCTCATATGTCCTGGTCCCCAGGGCTGGATGTCAGCAGCAGCAGACACTGGCTGGCAGGTCTGGTGTTTCAGGTCCGTCATCCCAGGCTACCTAAGGTGAAGGCAAAGAAAATGCCCTTCCCTCTCAGCAAAAAGAGTTGTCCATTTGTAAGATGGACAACTTAAAAGGATCAAAACACTTTGGCCCTTAACTGACCCTCCTTCTTGGTCATTTCTGGAATATCCACTCTTGGGAGATGGTTCCTTCCCTAGTGAGTGACGTGAGGTCCAGTTTTTGCCAGACAGTGGTGGTGAAGATAACTTTCCTCCTCTCTCTCTGCGTGGCGAGATTGCCTCTGCCTAACTTGGAGAAGAGGAGCCCTATTTGGCCAAGTATGTGTTCACTGTGCCTCTTTGTCCTCAGAGTCACCAGGAGCAGGTCACATTTTCCCCTTTCTGGACTGGGCACAGTCCAGTCCTTGGCCAGCCTCCTGGCTTTTCCCGTAGAGGCATTTCTCCCCTGTAGCCACCAACTCCCTTTTGGTTCCAGGTGGAGGAGATGTCAAAATTGAAAGTCAGAAGTTGAACTTCAAGGAGAAGGCCCAGGCGAAAGTGGGATCCCTTGACAACGTGGGCCACCTGCCTGCAGGTGGTGCCGTGAAGGTAGTGAATAGGTGCCCAGGGGGAGGAAGCTCGGGGGGTCGGGTTGTGTGGCTGGAGTCTGGGTCCCAGCAGGTGGGCGCCTGTCACCGCCCCTCAGTCTCCACTTGTCGTGTTTCCCCTGCACCATCGCTGTTTCCATTGTCTGTCATCAGTCCAGAGCAAGGTAGGAGGGGTAAAGGGGCCCTACCCAGTCATCCCAGCCCTGTCCAGCTGGAGGCAGCACCTTCTCCTCAGACCCACGGCCGGCCTTACTGTTTGAGTCCATCTCGGCCATCTCCAGAGGGACAGGGCTGGGGCAGGGTCCCCTGGCATCCCTCTACTCTGGAGGCCCGTGCGGCCAGGAACTGGAGAGCACTCGAGCAGCGGGGCATCCAGCCCTGAGCCTGGCTGGGCCTCTCCTCCCTTCCCTCCTCTCTTCCCTCCCCCTCCTTCCATAGAACTGTAAGATCTTGTGTGTGCCAAGATGCTGTCTGTCCTGTCAGCGGGTGGGGAGCCCATGCAGTTAGCATCTTGCAGGCTTCTGAGCCTGCTGATGGCTGTGGCTGCTCGGGGAGAGAGGACCAGAGGGGCGCTGTGGGCCTTCCTCCTGCAACTGACTGCCTGGTGTGGGTCCTTCCCAGCCCTTGCTCTGTCCTGTGCCCTCAGGGCTCCATTTGAAGCCCTGACTGACGCCTGTGACCACTGGGGTTCCCACTCTGTCACAGGCTCTCAGGTCATGCTCCGTACCCTGTGAGGAGCTCCTCTCTGGTTCGTCTCTTGGGGGTGCTAACTGGAGTGAAGTCACTTGTCCCAAGCCACATGATTGAGGGTGTGTGGACCAGGGCCCTCACCTGGGCTTTTCTGACCCCCAATCTTGTGGACTTTATTCACATTACCTCCTTTTCTTAGCACTTCTGGAACTATTTTGCCAACAGGGAGGCCCAACTCTTGCACAATTCTGATTAAAAACCACCATGGAGTCTTCTTTTGTCCCCTTTGGGCATTCCGGGCTCAGGCGTGCCAGCTCATCCGTGCCTCCACCCCTCCCACCCCCAACACTTGACTCTCACTGGGTGTCCACTCTCCCCCTAAGTCCATCCCCTCCAGGTCCCAGAATGTTGCCCAGCACAGAGGAGGCCTGTGTCAGGGGTTCAAGAAGGATGGATCAACAGGCAGGGCTGCCCTGGGAGTGGCTGAGAAAGCCTCTCTGAACACATGGTGTGTGTCAGGAGTGCCCCGGGGTCCCTTAGGTCTGAGGTGGCAGCCTGCACCCCTCAGGAACCGAGTTTCAGCTCCTTGAGCCTACTAGCCAAGTCCAGACCGCCAACTGGAGATTGTCGCTCAGGTTTTTTGCTAACCATCTGCTGCAACTGCAGTTTTGGCCTGGCATCAGTCAGCCCTGTTGAGAAGCCGGGCACCTTTTGCCTGGCATCTGAGAGGCTTCAAAGCCTTGTGGCTCCCAGAGTGTGTCATTAGACACGCTTCCCTGCCCCAGAGCCTGTGTTCCTGCCCTGCCCCAGCTACTCAAGCCAGGAGTTTGAGGCTGGGGGAGGGTGGGGAGCAACTGGTCCGTACTCCCCAGGTAACTGTGAACCTCGAGCTCGTGGGGCTGCGGGGTGGGCTGGGGCTGGGGCTTTGTGTGAAACCCACCGCCATTGCCATCCCACTCCCTCCCCGACTGACCCTGCACTGTCTCCCCCACTGTTTCATTGTAGACTGAGGGCGGTGGCAGCGAGGCCCCTCCGTGTCCGGGCCCCCCTGCTGGGGAGGAGCCTGCCATCCCTGAGGCAGCGCCTGAAGCTGGCGCCCCCACTTCAGCCAGTGGCCTCAGTGGCCACACCACCCTGGCAGGGGGTGGTGACCAAAGGGAGGCTCAGACCTTGGACAGCCAGATCCAGGAGACAAGTAAGTGGCTGGGCTTGGCCTGAGGGCCTGCCAGGGGCCCTGCCACTGGCTACAAATTGAAACTCCTTTGTTTTCTGACTAGAGTGTGGCCTGAATTTTAACGAAGCAACCTTTTATTTTCCAGGCATCTAATGATGACATTCTGGTCTCGTCTTCCATCCTGTGTCCCTCCTCTTGTCTCCCCTGTTACCCTCTCCCTTCCCTCCTCCTGTGTCACTGCAGATTGAGACCTACAGGCTGACGTTCCGGGCAAACGCCAGGGCCCGCACCGACCACGGGGCCGACATTGTCTCCCGCCCCCCCCACTTCCCTGGCGGCCCCAGCTCAGGCCCCCGGGTGGCCGGCTCCCTCTCCCAGGCAGCCCTCTAGGCCCTCCCCACTCCTGCCTTGCTTGCCACCCCCACACTCCTTCCACTCCGAGCCACCCAGGCCCAGCTCCCTGCTTAGCTCCGATCCTCACCAACATCCTCACCATTGCGCCATTGCACTGTGGAGAAGGTTGGGTGGGAAATGGGTGGGGGAGGCTAATTTGGGATCTCTGGGGATCGGGGTGGGCTGGGGTGAGGGGAGCTGGATTCCAACCACTTCTTTGTTTGGGTTTTTTGGACCAAACCCAAGAAAAACTGACATACCCTCCCTCCTCGCTGGGTCCCCCTGGAGGGAAGAGTGGAAGTGGGTGTGTACTCGGTAGCTGGGCGCTGACTGTCCCTTGGAGCCGCTAAGCCACTGCCTCTCCCTTTGACCCCACAATGGTGCCCCCCATGCAGGTGGCACCAGGCGCCTCTTGCTGCCCCTCCCACAAGTTAGCAGGGTCAGTGCTGCCTGTCCCCAGTGCTTCTCATACTTGCCTAGCTGCTGTCACACTTTGTTTTATCCTTTTTTCTGGTATTTTTTTGTTTGTTCTTAAATAACCTAAAAACCGGTGGAGTAGTTTTGCAGGTTGAAGCCATGTCTAAATGAAAGTCCTCAGTAGGTGTTAAAAGAGACAGGGAGGGGAGATCCTGAAGCTTCCAGCCGAGAGGTCAGGCACTGGGGGCCTGTCCTGGCTTGAGCAGCTCAGGTGGGCCCCCCGGAGGTGGTATGGGTGGGGCAGGCACAGTGTGAGGCCCATGGCCTGGAGAGCAGGCAGGGCACGCTAGGGGCTGGTCAGTGTGGACTGGTGGTTCCGGCATTGTGTGTGTATGCTGCTTTTCTTTTCTAACCAAGAGGCTGGTTTTGGCATCTGTGTCTGTCTCATTCCCTGGGATCTGGTGGGAGACACGGGGGCTGGAAGCGGGCCATGGAGGTCAACCTCTTTCAGGCCTGCAGCCTTGGACACTCAAGCCCTACGTTGCCAGCGAACCCAGGATGTCCAGAACTCATATGGATAGTGGGGAATCAGGTCTGGAAATTTGAAAATAAGGATATGAGATGGACCATCCTGCCTCCCTTATAAGAGGAGGAGAGGGGAGACCAGCCTGAGGGTGGCATGTCCCAGCCAGGCCTGGTCTTGGGATGGCTGCAATGATGAGTCCCGGGAATTGTATTGACACGAAGATTCTTATTGCACTTGTATTTTTTTGTATTAAAGTTTGCATGGTTTCTAATAAAGGATTAAAACATAACAGTTTGTAGTGAAATGGCCTGAGAGTCTCCAGGGCTTCTCCTCTGGAAGAGCATTTTCTGCAGTGCAGACTTGCTGCCAAGGAGGCTGCCACAGACTTGGCCCCTCACCTTCCCCACCTCAGCTCCCAGTGTCCCTTGGCACAGAGAAGGTGGGGGCTTGAACTAGGTTTGATCGATGGCTGTGGCAGGTTCTCTGCATTTCCAGGGTTAGCATTTTCTTCAGGCAGGTCTGACACCACATCCCCACTTCCCCAGGCATAGACCTGATGCCCCTGGGAGGGGGTGTCAGGAGACAGTGGGATGACAGTGCCAGGCGTAAAAGTACCTGCTCCCCCCACATTGATCCTGGGGCCAAAGGGATGCTGAGGTGGACAGCAGCCTCTGGATCCTTTTACTCCTTTGGCCAAGGATGGGGTGGGAGAGGACCCCAGTGGAGAGCTCTCGTGGGGGTGCTGGAGTGGTCAGTGTTCTGAAAGGTTGTGTGGTCGCAGCTCCCTTGAAGGGTCCCACAAGCCAGAGAATCTGAGAAGGCAGGTGGGACCAGAGGCCCTGTGTGCTGTGTACTGCTCTGTAGCCATTGCGGGTGGGACTTTTCTGTACTTCCCGATTTGCTTATGGCTCAGCCATTACCTGTATCCATCTGTGATTCTGTTTAACCATTTTCGGAGTAAATAAAGCTCTTGTGCCCCATACAGGCCTTGTCTTCTGTATGTCCTGGTTGTCCACACCTCCAGCATCGGTGACCCCACCCCCTCTCAGCGATTCCCTTGCATGGAGGGAGTGGTATATAGCATATGCAGTCTTGACTTCAGCCCCTCACCAAAGGTTAGGGCCTTATGGGGCCTTGGCTGCTTATGGAACTTTTCCATCTGCCTGGACTAGGTGACAGCCAGGCTGAGGGAGGCTCCACACTGGGCCATACCCCAGGAAGAAAAACCTAGGGCAGGGGCTGCTCAACACTAGCTGTCCTCACCTGCAAGAACAGTGCCTATGAGCGGCCGTGGCAAGGACTAGGCTGGGCCAAGCAGCACAAGCCAGTAAGCTGTACAGGTGGCTGGAGCTCCTGAGGAGTAAGTTCTAAGCCCCTCCTTGCCCTAAAATTTTTCTTCCCCATGCCCATCCCAGGGGATGTCCTCTCTTCCTTGCCTTCCTATTTCCTCTCGCTTTGGGAAGCTGTGGCCCCCAGCCCAGAGCACTAAGGCCCTGAGAGAGGAGCCCCAGTGGATAGCGATGCTCACAAGGGATAAATAGAACTTTATTTTAAATAAACATTTTCACTCTGTACATGGCCCCAGCAGACACGGGGCTCAGTCATCAGCTGTCTTGCGCACATCAAAGCTGCCACAGGGCCCGCGCAGCAGCTCTGCCAGCAGGGCCAGCAGCTGCCCATGTTCCTGTTGCACACAGGGCGGCAGGGTAGCCAGCTCACTACGCAGGCTCCGCTCCACCATGCGGCCCAGGGCCCGGCGCAGCTCCCGCAGCAGCCGCACGGTACGTGAGTCGCCCTCCAGCCTTAGCAGGTCGCTGTCACTGAGGGAGATGGTGGCCCGGCGCCCGTCATCTAGAGGAAGGGAGAGACCAGGGGAGCTGGGTGAGGTCAGTCCCCTGAGGAGAAACCAGCTGAAGAGCGGTGGGACAGGAAGGGTCCAAGTACCCACCACGGATGTGGACGTCCCCATCTGTCAGTAGCAGCACAGCCAGTGGGTGCACCTGGGAGGAGTCCCGAACGAAGACGCTGCCATTGGACTTGACGGCCATGAAATACGTCAGCCATCGGCTCCGTAGTCGTGTGGCCTCCCTAGGCAACAAAGGGCTGGGTAAGCACCCTCCACTGAACCTCTCCCGCCGCCCCACCTCAGCCTGACGGTGTCCCACCTGTTAATGGTCGACTTGTGCAGCAAGATGTTGCCAGATTTGGTCCTGTAAGTGACACTGTTGGGCTTGAACTTGCCCTGCCGGGTCACCTTGCCTTGCCTCACCTGCAAGGATGAAGGAAGACGTGGGTGGGTTGAGTAAGGCACGGGGAGGGCAGAGAGGCTGGGGCCTGGTGCCCCTTCCCCCAGGGCAGCACCTGGATGAGGTTGGGGTAGAGACCCGCCATCAGTACACCCTTCACCAGCTCCTCCTCTTCACTGTACTCATTGCACTGGGCAGAGGCCAGCGTGCAGTCTGAGGGCTTCCCTACCAGGAAAGCCTCATATATGTTCTCTGAGAACTGCTTGATGAGTCCTGGGGAGGCAAAGTCCGGGTGAGCCTAGGGCACCTTGGGTCACAGCTGGCTGTGCCCAGGCCCAACGCAAGTGGGAAGGGTGGGACCCTGCTGACCATGAATGAAGCGCAGGCTGGGCGCGTAGAGCAGGTTTTCCTCCAGGTAGTTCTCCCGGGAGCTGCGGTCCTGCCAACGCAGCACCTCCTCCCAGCCAGACACAGCCCGCACGAAGGCCAGGTGGTCACTGCCACTGTCGTGGCTCAACAGCGCCTTCACCTGGAAGGGCAGGAGGATGCTGGAGTCACAGGGCAGGGGCCGGCAGAGGCCACCTCTGAGCAAGAGGTGGTGAAGGGCCAGAAGGGAGAGCGGAGGGCCACGCGTAGGCACAGGGTCTGACCTTGTCCACCTCCGCCCGGTTCTGCAGGCTGCTGCTGAAGGGGTCTCGGGTGAGGCAGGAAACAACCACTAGCAGCGGGTGGAGGCAACGGAAGATGGCGGCCAGCACTATGGCCTTGGCCAACCGTGGGTCGGTGGAGATGTGAGCCAGGCGCTGCCCCAGGGTGGTCAGGTACTCCCGCTGGTCCAGCACCCCTGCAAGCTCAGCTGTCAGTCCCGCCCTAGAGAGCCACTCCGAAGCCCGGCCTGGCCCAGCCCTACTCACCAATCTCTTGGAGCAGGATCACAGCCTCATCCACTGCTTTGATGTTTGGACTGTCCACAGCCTTGGAGAGGAACTCCACTGCCTACAGCACGAATGAGCCAGAGCCCCCATCAGCCCTCGCCCTGCCCTGCCTGTATGTCCCCAGGGCTTACCCCACCTGCCTCTACGCACCGTCTTCTCAGGCATGTGGATCTTGGCTTGCAGCACCAGGTTCTCGAGGGGTGTGCGCAGGATTTCTGGCACCTGGAAAGGGACCATCTTCTCCAGCCGGCTCCTCGGGAAGAGGTGATAGGCAAAGCCTGACTGGCAGCGGCCTGCCCGGCCCCGGCGCTGGATCACATTGGCTCGTGACACCCACACAGTCTCCAAGCAGGACACCTGGGGGAGGGGCACGTGAGCAGCCGCCCAGATCCCCTGGTCTTGCTCAACCACAACGTCCCCCCCACACAAGCCTAGTGAGACCCCACAAGTGTGGCCTTCTCCAGACACACTAGGCCAGGGTAGGGCTCGCTGGGTCTGGACCAGGAGCTGAGTGGCACCTTGGTCTTCAGGTCGTAGCGTTCCTCCTTGTGCAGACCACTGTCTACCACGTGCACGATGTCATTGATTGTGATGGAAGTCTCGGCAATGTTGGTGGCCAAGACAATCTTGCGCACCCCGACAGGAGGCTGCTGGAATATGGCCTTCTGGTCCATCATGGGGATGTTGGAGTGCACTGGCGGACAGCAAGAACACATTGGTCGTGAGCAATGCTCCCGCCAAAACCTCCCCATGTGAGGGCAGGCAAGGATTTTGACACTATCTTGATGAAACTGAGGTCTAAATCAGTAACACCACCAGTAGAAATCACAAAGACAGCAAAAAGTAGTGCAGCCTGGTAAGAAACTCAAGGCCCTTGAGCCCCAGGTAGAGTCCACCTCCAGTACAAAGGGCAGCTGAGTGTCAGGGGCCATTCCCACACTCTCACCTGGCAGGATGAGGTACTTGCTCTCATGCATGCCCAGGGCCTCCTGGAGGCGTTGCTGCACTCCTTTGATCTCCTGCCAGCCAGGCAGGAAGCAGAGGATCCCACCTGTAAAGAGGCCCTGAAGGCATGAGCTGGTGGCTCCCAGCAGATGGAGGGCAGGCCGGGTACAGGCAGAGGGGCAAGTACCCACCTGGCTCCCCGCGGGCATCAATGTGCAGAACGAGATCAGTGACGAGGTCCAAATCAAGAGCACATTCATCCTCAGACTGGGATGGGGGAAGAGAGGCCACAGTCACAGCCCCAGGGGCCAAGGGTCATGCACAGGACAAGGCCACCGTGGCTCGGTGAGGCCAAGGCACGTGACACATCACCTCCAACCCTTGCCACACCCTTATCTAGCAGGCCTGATGGTTCCCATTTCTAGCAAGGAAACCAAGGCTTGCTTGGGAAAGAGGGGAATTCATGGAGCAAAGGTCGGGAGCCGAGGGCAGGACGGGGCAGGTGCAATCCCTCACCTCATGGTGCCGGTGCCTGTGTGGGTACTGGTGCTTGCCCAGCTTGGCCAGGATGTCCTCCAGGTAGTGCTCCTTAACGGGGTACATGAAGCCGGGCACCTTGATGACAGGGCAGCCACCAAAGTAGCGGGAAAAGCGCTCATTATCGCCGGTGGCACTCATGAGCACCAGCCGCAGGGCTGGGTTGAGCCGCTGCAGGCCCTTGAGCAGGATTAGCAGGAAGTCCGTGTTCACATCCCGCTCGTGCACCTCATCCACAATGACGTGGCTCACACCCTCCAGGCTGGGGTTGCTCTGCAGCTTCCGCAGCAGGATGCCCACGGTGCAGAAGAGCAGGGCCCCACCTCGCGCCGGAGGCTTGCTCTCCAACCGCACCTGGAAGCCCACGTTCCGGCGCAGGGAGGGGCCCAGTTCATGGCTGACCCGCTGTGCCACGGACACAGCCGAGATGCGGCGCGGCTGGGTGATGATCACGTTGCAGCGTGCGCCTCGGCCCTCGGTCACGTAGCGCTCCAGCAGCAGCTGGGGGATGCGCGTGGTTTTCCCACAGCCCGTGTCACCGGCAATGACCACCACCGGGTGCTGCTCGATGGCATTGAGGATAGTGTCCCGATGAGGGTCCACAGGGAGCTGGGGGGCTTCCTGCCAGACCGGCCCTCGCCGTCGCCACAGCTCCAGCAGGTTCTGACTCAGTCGCAGCTCCTCAGCTTCAGACAAGGGCACGTAGGGCTTGCCTGTGATAGGGTCACTCAGGGGCCCTGAGTCCTTGCCCAAGGGCAAGATGTCGTCACCCTGCAGCCGGAGCTCTGGGGAAATCCATGAATTGTCCACGGGGTACTGGCGGCCAGACAGAGCAGCAAAACGGTGAAGAAAAATACCTTCTCATTTACCCGCAACCAGCCCCTCCACACGCTTCATCAGGGCTGGAGGCTGTGGCCCAACCCACTGGGCAGGACTACCCCAGGACACGTGTGGACAAGACTGGACTGCTCAGGGAAACGGTGCTCCCAGGCACCCTTGTGGGGTCCCCAGTGGGGGAAGTGGGGATTCACTACCGCCTGCTGCAGGCGGAGGCTTTCAGTCTGGGGAGATGCAGACAGACAGGTGAGGGGATGGGGGGTTCTCTTACATGGTTCAGGAAGGTCTCTATCTTGCGGAGGATGGGCTCAGGCACCTGGATGGTACACGGCCGGCGCTGGGTCTCGCCCAACTCGCGCAAGGAGGCCAGGTTATACATGGCATGGGTAAGCGGCTCATTGTTCCGGTCCACCAGGCCCAGGCTCTGCAGAGAGGACACATACTGCTTGGTCTACGCTCGTCTCTCCAGAGCTAACCCAGACCTGCTCAGGATCTCCAGAGGTTGTGCAGAGCAACCTCTTTTCTAAGACATTCTGGGTTTGAGCTCACATGGTACAAGAAGCAGAAATTAAGAACCAGGAAAATCCAACTGTCTACCCCCATACATACATACATACATATGTATACACACACACACACACTCACTCATTAAAAATCATTCAAGAAAAATAAGACCTGACATGTCTGAGAACAGCTCCCACTTACCCAGGTTGAGTGCCTCTGCGCAACCTCTCCCTGAGCAGCCAAGCCCCCACAGCAGCCATCCCACCTCCATGAATTCCCAAGACTGACCTCCTGGAGACAGGAGAGCCAGGCCCTTACGGCCCCTACAACACACCTCACAGGCTCCTCTCCTGCCTCACCAACCTTCCACAGCCTTCCAGGCCCAGCTGCCACACCATCTGCATGACACCCACTCCATCGGTGACCCCATCATACAAATGGACATGGCAAGCCCTCTGCTTACACAACTTAATATGCCACTGGAAGGGAAACTGCGTCTTACTTCCCTAAATGCCTAAGACCACCTCACCAGAGATAAAGCATTCCACATATCAGGCAAACGTGAAAACCTGCCATTTTCCCCTATAGTCTATCAGGTCTGGATTCCACTTTCCAAAGCCCTGAGCAAACACTCCCCTTTAAGAAGTCTATCACCTCAGGGACAAACTCCCTTCCTCTAGTCCCAGGATCATGAGGTGTCAGCAGGTCACTTGCTGCAGGAGAGGCCGCCTCCTTCCTAGGACTAGGGAGAGAATTTAGGTGCAGCCTCTCTGACCGGGCAGCCAGCTGCTCCATAACACTGCTGCCACCTGGAAGCTTGTGCCTTCCTCAGACAGACCTCTCCACGCTGGGGGGCTTCTCCTCACTGTTTGCATCTTATCAAGTTAAAATTCAGACAGCCTTGAAGTTCTCCCAGTTGGCCCCAGTTCTGTCCTTCTGAGCCACAATTAACAACACATCCATTCCCTCTCACTGCTTACCTGACCCCATCCCTCTCCAATTCTCCAGGATCTTGCTACCCCTTAACCATCAGCTGTATCTAAAATTCAGTTCCTAGAACCAAACAGGCACCAAAACCATATGACCATCCAGAGTAAAACAGGGCCTTTTTCCTCTTGTTCTACCAACCAGTCTGGGTTCAGAGTACTAACTCGCACTATTGGACCATCGGCTGACATCCAAAGCTGTTTCAAAAGGACTGCCGGCTGTAAGCCACACTGCCTTCACCTGGATATTGACCCCTTCAATCTTCATCCCAGATAAATGTCTCATTGTTTGTTTTGGCCACAAAGCCCAAGTTACCAAGATCTTTCTAGACAATAGGTCTTCCCTCAACATAGACATCATTCCTCCAGCTCAATGTCATTCAAAATGATGAGCACGTCTCCTCCTGGCCTCACCCCGTTTCCAGGAGACAGTGCAGGTCCCAGGCAGAGCACCTGCAAAGGGGCTGTGGAAAGCAAGGTCTGTATACCAGATACTCTTGTGCCCAGGCCAAAAGCCTGGCAGTGGTAGATTTCATTTCTTGGAAAAGTGGACCATTTGCCAGGAGTAGCAGGGAACTCCAAGACAGCTCATGCATCACACCAGGGACCCTCCTGCACTCACCTTCAGTTTCTTACAAGCCAAGGCAGCTGCCTTATTCTCTGCCTCTGCTTTGCGACGCCCTTTAGCGACAAAGGTCATGGGACAGGGCCAGAGTAGGGTGAGGGTGGAGAGCTTGGTCTTGGTGCCCACAGTATGGAATTGCATGAGGTTCTACATGAAGGGCAAGAGAGATGGTTACAAAAAGGCTAAGAATTGAAACATCTGGTGTTAGCAGAATGCTGACGAACCCAGATATGAAATTAACCCCCATTCCAGCAGGTACCAAACATCAGCCACAAAAGAAGAGCCACTGTACAGGCAGAAGTCAGTCTCGTGGAGCTGCATCCTGACCATGCTTCTCCCGTGGTACCACCATCTCACAGCAGAAGAGGGCGTCTGGGTAACACCACTATCTGCCCTCCTAGCCCACTGTCCTCTCAGCACCTTTGAGGCAAACAGGTGTGATGGCAGCTCTGGGAGGAAACTGCCAACATGAGCCCAAAACCAGGCACAGTCTGGGGGAATAAAAAGGCCTTGAACCTGGAGAGACACTCTGCTTAACCAAAGCCTCTCAGCCTGGCAGCAAAAAATGAATTAATACTTCAGCAAGGCAGCCACCCACCAGCCCTCAACCCCTCCATTCCTGCCCGAAACCCATGAACACAGAGGGCTTCCACTCCTACAGTCCCCAGCCCCTCCCTGTATTGTGACTTCCATTCTGTCCCTGCTGTGGCACCCTCCGAGGGGGCCAAATTCCCCCCACCTGGCCCAGATGAGGCTGGGGGAACAGGTGTATCTGGCCCTCCCGCACACTTGTAGTCTCCCTCCTACATCGTCCTGGGGAAAACCAGACTTGACAAGCCAGCGCCCCACCCAGACACTTCCAGGAAACCCAGCTCACCTTGGCTGTGGAGGACGATGTTGCTATCTGAATAACCTTGGCCAGAAGGTTCTTGGGAAGCGGAAACTGGGTCAGAGCCCTAATAGCACTGTCGTCATCTGTCATTTCAAAGGAACCCCCCCTGCAACGACCAAAAGTTTAGGTGAGAAAGCACTCTCTTCCTGGGCCAATTCCACCTGCTCTGAGATCCAGGGGCTATAACACTGCGTTACAGCTGTAGGCAGTCAGGAGGCATGAAATAGGCTGGGGCATCTCTGCTTGGCCTGTGATCCTCTAAGACACGCAGCCCTTGGCACTCCCTCAGCTCCCCCCACAGATGGGGGTCGGG
The DNA here is from genome assembly GCF_054392235.1 of Sus scrofa. Classification (NCBI taxonomy): domain Eukaryota; kingdom Metazoa; phylum Chordata; class Mammalia; order Artiodactyla; family Suidae; genus Sus; species Sus scrofa. The sequence continues at coordinate 45,386,542 of NC_139395.1, read as the reverse complement.
GGCAGGCAGAGTAGGTGCTGGGCCTTTGAAGGACCCAAGTGTGAGCTCAAGGGAGGGAGAGCAGGCTTTCCCCAAGTTGGGGTGGACATACCAGTGAATAAAGGAAAACACAGACCAAGCTGTGGGGCAGGGGCCCACAGCTATAATATATTTAAAAGTAACATTTTACTCCTGCCTGAGAAGACTTCCAGGGAACACGCCCCCATCCCCATGTCAAGGTGCGGCCAGCTTCCCCCACATCCCCGGCCTCTGGCTGTACCTTGAGTCCCTGAGTGGGGTGTGGGAGTCCTGCTGGGTCATAGACAGAAATTCAGTGACATCAATGGTCCCCTCTTCCAGCTCTTCCTCTTCATCCTCTTCTTCCTCCCGGCCCAAGGTGCGTGATAGGCCTGCCGGTCCCCCTGGCCGGATGCTCTCAGGATTCAGCTGCCGCCAGGAAGTAGGTGGCATGGTGGGTTCTGGGCGCCACCAGCTGTCAGCCGGAGAGCCAAAGCGATCGGCTAGCACTCGGTATTTGGCTGCATCAAACAGCTCATTCCGGGGACCCAGGAGACCCCAGCCCTGGGGAAAAAAGGGGCATTGTGAGGGTCCAAACCATCCTCACACCTCAAGCTGCTCAGAACCTGCCCAGTTACACCATAGGTCCCTCATGTGTGGGAGCCCTGCTTTTTCACCTGTCTACTCATCTCAGCCCCTAGTCCAGAGTTGTGCACAGAAAGCACTTGTCTAACTTTAACAGATGAAAAACAAACCAGACAAAAACCCCACAGGGGAACAGAAAGCAGATGCACTCACAAAGTGATATGGGACGCGTCAGAGTGCAGCAGTTAGGAAGTGTGTCGTCTACATCATAAAACCTCTGACACAAGAATTCTATGTTACAAACAAATTCTAGAAATAACACCAAATGTTTTTAAAGCCATTTATACACAAAATGTTACTTTTAAATATATTATAGCATCACTATTTCCTAGAGAAAATCAAGTAAGGTATTTGCTGATTCTCTAGCATTTACAAAGCAACATACCGGCCACTCTGGGCACCAACAGGAGACCTGGCTCTGCCCTCAAGCAGCTCAGAATCTAAGAGGCAGAAGAGAAACACAGGCAACCAGAGTCTAAGGAACAAAAAGTAAGTGAGAAGCCAGAAGAATAGGAAGAGAGTATGAATAGAGCACAAGGTCAAGTAATTCCAGTTGGGAATGGTAAGGACAACGTGGGCAAGCCAGGGACACATCAAGAGGGTTCCTAATGTTATGGCCACATGACAGGGGACAGCAAGAGCCAGAGTCCAGGCCCCTCTCCGTGGTGCACCTTCAGCCCACCTGACTCATAACAAGCCTTAGGTTTCTCAAAGAACCAATTGAAATTTCACTGTAATCAAGAAAGTTCTATTCACAAGAGCAACAATAACCATAACCTACCTAAGATAAACTTCTTTTTTTGCTTTTTAGGGCCACATGTGCAGCATATGGAAGTTCCCAGGCTAGGGATCAAATCACAGCTGCAGCTGCTGGCCTACACCACAGCCACAGCAACACCAGATCCGAGCTGCATCTGTGACCTATGCCGCAGCTTGTGGCAACGCCAGATCCTCAACACACTGAGCAAGGCCACATGGAACCCACAACCTCACAGAGACTACATCAGGTTCTTAACCCAGTGAACCACAATGGGAACTAATAAGATAATTCTGAAGGAATAGATTTATATATTTTTTAAAATGTAACACTTGGCAAGAGGACCTAAAATCAGGGACTTCCTGATAAAACTTTCATAGATAAAAGCCTCCTAAACTGACCCATGTAACATAACTCCAATCAAAGTCTGGGTAGATTGTTTTGGGCACTTGACAAATTGATTGTCAAGTCTGAATGGAAGAATAGGGGCAAGAGAATAGGATTCTGCGATGAAGGACAGGGAAAGGGCATGCCACACACATGAAAGCCACAGGGACTCAGGCCAGAGCAGTATGAGTACCTGCTCAAGGCTCAGCTTCCATGCTTCTGCCTCATTCTTTACAAGGGCTATCTGATCCCACAGAAACAAATACAACACTCTTCCCTGTGGCCTTCCCTAGGAGGACGGCACATTTTTCCCTCGCATTCACTCACCCCCACCACTGGTTCTGAGCCATTCCTGATGAAGGCCCCTGAATGCTTGCTGCTGTGCTCTCCCTAGAAACCCCACCCACCCACTTCCCTTCCAGGGCTCTCCTGCTTCCCCATCTCTCTATTCCCCCTCCTCCTTCACCCAACCAGTCACTGTCTTTTTGATCTCTTTAGCACCCCTGTCCCTATCTCTGCTCCTGCCCCACCCCGATGCTGTTGGGGACTATTCCTAGAGGCAACTGGCTCTGCCATCGTTCCATCAATTACCATCAGTCAACAGACCCAGCACCCATATGATCAATCAAGACTGCTACCTGAGACATCTAAGGCCTTGGTGTTCTAGGTCCTGCCCACCTCTCATACCACTGCCTGACACTCAGAGCCAGATTCACGTTTCTCTAGTTGCCCTCATGTGCCTGGTGCCATGCCTCAGCACCCTGTGTCTGTGGTGTTCACTCCATCCCCGTCCCTGGCAAACTTCTACTCACTCTTCAATAACAGCAGACTGCTTTATTCAGGAGGCTGAGGAGCACCTTTTCCCTCGTGGGGGCACCTCCTCTCTGGGCTGTGGCTGCTCCAAGAGCACCCTCAATCACCTATATGCTGCCAGCACTCACACCAAGCCTGAGGACAATGCTTAATAAAGATAGCTGGTTTGGGAAGAAAAGCGCTGAAGAAGTGTGAGTAAAAATACTGGGAACTGAAAAGGGTATAAAGTCCTGAATATATAAAGAACTCCTATAACTCAACAACAAAACAATCTGGTTAAAAAAATGGACAAAGGGGAGTTGCTCCTGCGGTGCTACAGGTTAAGGATCCAGTGTTGTCCCTGTGGAGGTTTGGGTTCAATCACCAGCCTGGTGCAGTGGGTTAAGGATCTGGTATTGCTGCAGCTGTGGCATATATTGCAGCTGCAGTTGAGATTCGACCCCTGGCCCAGGCACTTCCATATGCCGCAGGTGCAGCCAAAAGGGAAAAAAAAATGGACAAAGGACTTGATTAGATATTTCTCCAAAGAAGATATATACATGGCCAATAAGCACAAGAAAATATGCTCAACATCACCAACCATTAGGGAAATGCAAATCAAATCCCCAATGATACCACCTCATATCCATTAGAACGACTATTACAAGATAAAGAAAAAAAATAACAACTGTTGGTGGCAATGTGAAGAAATTGTCACCTGTGTACTATCGGTGGAAATGTATAACAGTACAGCCACTTTCAAAAACAGAATGGCGCTTACTTAAAAAACTAACAATAGAATTACCATAGGATTCAGCAATTCTACTTCTGGAGATTAAAAGCAAGGTTTTGAAGAGATATTTGTACACACGTGTTCAAATCAGGATTATTCACAACAGCCAAAAGATGGAAGTTTCCAAGGGTCCATAAATGGAGAGATGACTAGATAAACAAAATGTGTGAGCGGAAGAGGAGCTTGGCATGCCCCAGAGAAAAGGAGAGTGGGTACGACCCAGGGGCCGAGGAAGAGACACCTGGAAGTGCCAAAGCCACAGAACATTCAAGCAGAGCAAGGTTTGGGAAGAGGCTGATGAGCCTGGCAAAACTCTGCTCCGGTCAGCCAACAACCACCTGGCACTATGAGGATTCAACCATGGCAAGGGCTGTGACACTGAGAAAATGCAGACCACAAGTAGAGAAAGCTGTGTGCAAAGGAAGTAGGGCCTGGTGAAGGGACCATGACACTGAAGAATTTTTGACCCCTACAGAAAAGAATCAGAGGAAGAAATATCTGAAAAATAAAAGCATGGGAGTTCCCATCGTGGCGCAGCAGAAACAAATCCGAACAGGAAACACGAGGTTTCGGGTTCAATCCCTGGCCTTGCTCAGTGGGTTAAGGATCCAGTGTTGCAGTGAGCTGTGGTGTAGGTCACAGACGTGGCTCGGATCTGGCTTTGCTGTGGCTCTGGCGTAGGCTGGCGGCTAGAGCTCCGATTAGACCCCTAGCCTGGGAACTTCCATGTGCCGCGGGAGCGGCCCAAGAAAAGGCAGAAAGACTAAATAAATAAATAAATAAGCATGGGAGAGGGAATGGAGGAGAGACACACAGGGGAGACAGAGATAAGAGAAGGGTCCATATAAGAGTTCCGGGACAGGACAAGAAAACTTTCCTCCTCATATGCAGGAAGGATGAAGAGAAAATGAAGATCTGCAGGCCATGAACGAGAGAGAAGCTGAGCTTCGTTCTTGTCAGAGAAAAGACCTAAGAATGTGAGGAAGAATTAAGGTTGGCACAGCCATGAAGGGAGTCAATCAGGGATGGAAGGAAAGGCAGGGAACAATGATGAAGGTCTAGCAAGTGCTACATAACCAAAAACTGAACACAATCCATGTCCAACCACTGGGAAATTAGCGAAGTGACTATTACATGTCCATTTTAAGTAAAAGAGTCTGAAAAGGGGCTCATTGTAAGAGCCTTGTACATGGCTATAAGGAAGAACCTACATGAAATAACACGGACAGAAAAACAAAAACCATTCCCTATATAGAGGGAGTGTTTTTCATAAATAGGTTCCCTGTGGTTTTTAAAACCATATTAAAGTAGATAACTACAGTGGCAAGAAAGTAATAATAATATACTCTCTCACTGGCTGAAGCAGAAAAGGAACCAAAAGCAGGAAAGAGTTCAGGACAGGCAAGTAGATGAACACCCTGCCAACGTAGGTGCACCAGGCACTAGGATGACCATCAAAGCAAGAAGTTCCCAGGAGTGAGGTCTGCATGGTTTTCACTAGGGGAGGGTCACCTTGAACAGCTGGCAGGCCGCAGCTGCAGCCTGCCTCTCAGCGTCGATCTTCTTGCTGCCATAGCCTTCTACCTCCACGCTCTTGGGCCACTTTATGTGGAGGGTGACTTTCTGAGGAAGAGAAGAGAGGATCAGGACCCTTGACTCTAGATCTAGACTGCAAAGGCATTGCAAATCACATGGAGAATCAAGAGCAAAGCTCTATACCTCATGACAGCAGAGCTGAGTGCAAGACAGAACCCCAACCCCATCATTAACTCCTTGTCAGGCTCTGACTCCCCCACCCTCAAGCCACTGTCCCACCTCAAGTTGTTCTGCTTCTTCAAAGGGCCATGTTTGGGCAGGTGGGCAGAGGGCAGGTAGGACCCATCTTTATCCTTAAAAATCTTCATTCAGAATGGTTTGCCTGCATGCTTCTGTGGGTCTCAGGACCTACAAGACTCTGGGAGCAGGAATTATCAACAATGCTAACCCTCTGCAGTCCCAGTTAGTTGATGAGGGATCAAAACCAGGGACCAGTACAGAGGCACTTGCCCGTGTTCCCTTTTCCTAAACCAGGTTCTTCTCCAGACCTAGCTTCTTCACTCTGAGAATCTCTGCTGCCCGTTCTCAATTCAGAATACCCACTCTATGGCCTCCCTGACAAGAAATCTGAGCGAACCAAGGGCAGCCAGTCTCATTCCTAAGAGACAGACCAACACGTCTCCCTGCCACCAGCAGAGTTACCTTTTTCTTAGGTCCATTTGTGTGCACGTAGACCAATTTGTCTTTTGCGTGTGAGATGCCAAGGGCTCTTCCAATCACACTGTTGAGAAGATTTTTGGGCTGTGGAAACTCTTTTAATAGGTCCCTAGAAGCTAAGAAAATAAGAACAAAAGCATTATAGCTGTTCTTTTTCTTGGAAAAACTCCACCAGCATGTGTATCAGGGCAACCCTGGGCTGGATACTGAGGATGTTGGCTTGTGACCCCAACCACCCAGGAGCATCTTAAAAAGGAGGGAGAAATGGCTTCAAGGCTTATAAGGTACAGTGGGGCTACACTCACTGCACAATCATCTCCTGAAGGAGACGGGTCAATGCCCTCCACACCACAGAGGGGAAACAGCCAGCATCCTCTTCCCCACCCAAGCTCCTGACTTAATGTATCAACTACAGAAGCCTACATGCCAACAACCCACCCCACACCCCACCAGTCTAATGTCTGAAAGAAGACATTACACAAACAAAAAAATCAACCACACACAAACACACATACTGGAGATCAAGACAATGCAAGGCCCCTCCTAAAAGAATAGACATACAAAAGGGAGGATTAGCCCTGGAGTCTGAACACCAGACCCAAGTTCTCAGCTGTACTTTAGCATTCTACAAAAGGCCTCCCCAGAGCCAGTTTATGTTTAGGGACACTGATTAGAGACCTCCATACCTGAGACACAGACATGAGCTATTCCTCCCAGGAGTTCACTGTAGTGAACCAAGTGGAGGCAGGATGCATCAAACACCATGAGAGGTACCTAACTTTTTTTTTTTTTTTTGTATTTGTACTTGTACTTTGGATCAATCCCAGAGCACATATGGGTGAGATGTCCACCTAGAGGCAGCTTGTGCCAAACACAGGGCTTAGTCAGACCACAATGAAGCCTGCTGGGAGTGGCTAAAAACAGAAGGAAGAGACTCAAGGCACCAAGAGGGGACATTCAAAAGATGCAAAGGCAGAGACCCAGCAGAGGAGACAGGAAGCCTTTTCATTCTCCACCCACAGTTTCTGGCATTATACTTCTACTCTAAACCAGCCCCAAAAAGGAAATTTGTAGAGGGTACATATATGAACCCATGCACCAACGTGTATCGATCACAAGTCATCTGGGGAGCTTCTTCACAGCATTACACACTCTGATCTCCATAAGGCACTGGAGAATGGTGGTGATGTCAGACAAGTCTCTGCGTATTTTGAAAACTCTCCTCCAAGAGTTCTGCTATAATGCTGCTGCCTGGGTTGAGACTGTTTCCTTCAAACAGACTCCCAAGTCAACTGGCCAAAGGGAAGGATTCTGCCTCGTCCTCTCCCACTAAATGATAACTTGTAAAGAAACAGAGACTCAAGTAGTCAAGAAACAATATGTAAGTAGACTCAAAGGGGATCCATCCCACTTTGAGTAGCCAATTAGACACACATATAAACAGCAGTTGTGCAATGCTACCTCCTCCACATCTACCGGGCAAGCAGAGGCTGGCTCTCTCTGTCCACTCTTGATAGGCAAGGATGCTCTTAGTTTCATTTCCTACGCTATTCAGAAGGCACAGCGCTAGGGTCCACTAGAGCAATCACTCTATCTCTATTCAAGATCTTGAAGTCCCAGGTGTATTTGGGCTCCTTCCCTTTCTCACAACAGAGGATGTGCCTATCCTTGAGGCTCTAACCCTTGACCACCATCCTGGCAGGAACTGGACGTTTACTTGTTTTCCCCCACTCCCTTGAGGTACACACCTCACCTATTCCTGCAGGCGCAGGTGCAGGTGCTCCAGTTCCAGAACCTCTGCGCTTGGGGTCCATTTGGGCCTGAGCCGCACCGAGCTTTATAACAGGAGGGCTGCGGTCTGCCACTGGATGCTTGGCTCAGCCAAACAGGAGAGGGCCCGACCCTGGCCCGAGCCCCTAGCTCTGCAATCCCCAGGAGCCAAAGGCGTCGCAGCCTGGCTGTCCCCGCCACTGCCCTCACCGTTCACCATGCTTCCGTCGCCTTCCCCAGGCCCGCCAGGGGCCACCCCGGCCTCGACCTCTGCGGCCTCCTTGGAGCAGCCGGGGCGGGCGCAGCCTGTCGAGAGGCCGCGCGAGCGTCCGTGTCGCCCGGTGGCGCGGGGACCCGGCGGCCGAAGGCGCGGAGAGACGCCGGCGGCCAGCGCCATGAGTCTCCTGGCGGCCGCCATCTCGCTCCCGCCGGCCCCCGCGACTCAGGAGCCCAGCAGGGACAGGGTAGAAGGGCAAGAGCGGGCCGCCCGGGCACCGCGCGCCCCCTGCCGGACGGGCGGACCCCGGAGCCGAGCCAAGAAGGCTCCCGCCCCTCACTGCCCAAGGCCTCTGGCGCCTCAAGCTGCAGTCAGCCGATGAGCCAAACGGGCCTGGACTGAGACCGTGCCAAAATTACTCCCCAACTAAATCCAAGCCCATAGACTCATCATCTGAATCTGAGGCTGGAAGAGAGAGGGGTTTTTTGGGAAATAGCGCAGGCCTTAGCTCAATGTCCATCCAAGGAAATGAACCTTTAGTTCCCTGCCCTGGCAAATTGGTTTTGCACTCTGGACAGCAGAGTGTAAAATAATTGCTAAGCTGAGGCACAGCCACTTCATCTAATGGCTTACAAAAGAAATCTGGGTATGAATGTGGAGCTCGGACAGGAAAAAACTCCTGAACACAAGCAAACCAGATTTCGCATCCAGACCTAGAGTCAAAGGTGAGGAGTACCAACTTCGACACTGCTCAAGAACTGAGCTGGTCCAGCAGTGACTGTCTGAAGCTGCTGTTCTGTACTTGTCTGAAAGCCAGATGGGGTTCTGCTCCCAAACTACTACACCTGGGTTCTAGCCAGGCTCATTCCTCTTCAGCCTTTCTGGCACTGAGGAGTAGGGTTTGGGGTCAGACTGAATCTGCAACCTGGGGCAGTTCAGCAAAGGCAGTGATAGCAAGGATCTTACATATTCAGTCCCTTGGAAGGAGGCCTTGGTCAGAGGTTGGCGGTGCAGTTGGGGTTTAGCTAGGAAGGAGGGGTTTGTTTTATAATTCAAGATTTAATTGCTATGGAGAGCTTATCAAAACATTGCTGAGAGCTACCCCCTACAGAGTTTCTCATTCATTAGGTCTGGAGTGGGGCCCAAGACCTGCATTTTTAAGAAGTCTCCGGATACTACTGAGGCTGCCAGTCTGGAATCACACTCTGACTCGCTGGCCTATGGCAAGAATACGGAATTTGAGTCCTAATGTTTGGCCTTAGTCTCCACTCTATCACTTGCCAGCTGTGAACCTTGGGCCATTTTATCAATTGGGAAAATTTGGATAAACTTGCTCTACTCATTTGGTAAGGCTGCAGTTAAGATAAAATAGGAATATTTGGAAGAGGGCTTTGCAGAGTGCTCTGATAGAAATGTCCGCCCTCTGAGGTCTGAGACAACAAGGGACAGGTCTCTTAGAAGACGACCCAGAGCAGGATGGGACAACTTCAACTCCTGCTCCTCCATTCCCTACTCAGTGGGTTCTTACCAGGAGAAGGGAAAAAGAGACAGTGGCCTTGGCAGCAGTGGTCTAACCTTACAAGGGGACACTACCGTTTGTGTCAAACACCCCTACCTAGATCAACCATATTGGGATGGCAAGATGCCTGGGACAGAATACGATTCTACAAGGGCTTTGAATTTGGCCAAGTGGCACTTTAATTTGCCAAAAGCTGAGGCATCTACCCAGCTTCAGGAGTACTTTACAAGGATTGTTAGCAGCCCAAATTCCCTCAAAAGAATACAGAAGCTTACCAAGCCTGGGAGTGGCAGCAGTAGCTAAGGTCAAATTCTAAAAACTGTGGTATCTGAAAGCTGAAGGAGGCAAGAGCCTAGACATAAAGACCTCACCTGGAAAGCAGGCCCTGGGCCCATCTTGATGTTTCAGGAAGCCCTCGGAATAGCACTCTGCTCTGACAGCCACTGAGTCAGGCTAAGGTTGAAATGCTGTGATTTCAGGGATTTGGTTCCAAAGAGGCCAAAGGGGAAGGATATATACAAAGTAAGACTGGCCGTGAGCTGTTCATTGTTCAACCAGATGGCAGGTACACAGGGGTTTATTATGCAATTTTCTCTATTTTAGAAAGCATATTTCAAACAGATGTTTGAAATTTTATGACAAAAAAAAAAAAGGTCAGGAGTTCCCATCATGGTGCAGCAGAAACGAATCTGACTAGGAACCGTGATGTTGCGGGTTTGATTCCTGGCCTCACTCAGTAGGGTTAAGGATCCATTGTTGCCGTGAGCTGTGGTGTAGGTCGCAGACTCAGCTCAGATCCTGCATTGCTGTGGTGCAGGCCAGCAGCTGTAGCTCCAATTAGACCCCTAGCCTGGGAATCTCCATATGCCGCAGGTGGGTGCGGCCCTAAAAAAAAAAAAAAAAAAAAAAAAAAAAGGTCAGGCCATGCCAACCAGCTAGTTGATTCTGAGAGCTCTTTGTCCCCTTTCCCTATTTCATTTATTTCATCTGATTTCTAATAGCTGGTGTCACCATGAGCAAATATTTCACCTCCACAAATCTCATCATGTTTTGTAAAATGAGGGCAACTCTTAGTCCATCCAGGTCTTGGAACCCTTCTGGTTCTGTGATCCCCACTGATCCGGAGCACGGGCAGCCAAATTGTAGCCTGCAGACCAAATCCACCAACTGCCTGTTTTTATGAAGTTTATTGGGAACATAGTCATGCTCATTTGTGTCTGTATCATCTCATTACTCTTTCATGCTGTAATGGCAAAATTAAGTAGCTCCAAGAGAAACCATATGGCCTGCAAAGCCTGGAATGTTTACTCTATGATCCTGAAAGTTTGCCAACTGCTGCTTTAGAGGACCCCGAAGAAAGTTAGAGGGGTTCAAGCATGACCCCCTTCATTTCCACCAACATTAAGTCTTCTCCTCCAATCTCCATTCTCTGGGGAGAGAAAGTTGACTCCTCTGCCTGTGAAAAAGGAGGGAAGTTCTGAAAAAAGGAACAGTTTACTAGCTCAGAGATCTCTCCATCACTTCTGGATCAAGCACAATATCTGGTACTAGAAGTGCTAAACAAGGATACCTAGCAGCATTAAGGAATTAAGGTTAAAGGATCTGCTGAATCCATAGGAGGATATTTCAGGATCTTAAACTTTGGTGGTCCCAGGAAAAAGCAGCAAGAGGAAGCCCAAGACAGTCTGGACTTTGAGCAGACCAGAGAACTTTTGGAGGGAAGGTGAGAGGGACCACCAACAACTGAAGGAATCAGGGGTCTCAGCCAACATTCTGTCAACTTAATCATAGTTAGATATTTTACGGATGGTCCAAATGACGAGAAATGGTCCATTTGGTTGGCAACATGAGAGGCAAAGGGACTACAGGGGCTTTTGGCCACCCTGACCACACCATCCATTTTCATGGCTTTCCCATCCAGGCTTATATAAAGCCACAAGGTCCTCTAAAGTAAACCACACCAAAAAGGTGAGATGTCTGTATCAGGGAATGAACAGTCCTATGCTCCCTAGGATCCTGTCAGAAGGAGTGTGAGCCCTCACTGCTTTCTAGCACTCTACATTCTCAGATCTGGGTGGGTAGGGAAGATTCACCAGGGGTGGGGGATAGGGGTGGACATCGGGAACAAGTTTCTTAATTTATTCACCATTTACTTTACTATGAAACAAGGCCTTTTTTTTTTTTTTTTCTTTTCTTTACTTTCTTTTCTTTCTTTTTTTTTTTTTTAACTGCTGCACTCACATATGGAAGTTCCTGGACCAGGGACTGAATCCAAGCCACCACTGTGACCTATGCCACTACTGGGGCAATGCAGGATCCTTTTAACCCAATGCACTGGGCTGGAGATCAAACCCACGCTTCCAGAGACCCAAGCTGGTGAAATCGGATTTTTTTTTTCCTCCTCTTTTGGCCACCCCATAGCATATGGTGTTCCTGAACCAGGGATCAGATGCAAGCCACTATTGCAACCTATGCCTTGGCTGAGGCAATGTCACCAGTCCCTTTAACCCAATGTGCTGGGCCGAGAATTGAACCTGCATCCTGGTGCTACAGAGATGCTGCCAATCCCCTTGTGCCACAGCGGGAACTTCTGCAGTTGGATTCTTAACCCACTGTCCCACAGCGGGAACTCCCACACTTCCTTCTTAAGCACAGCAGAGCCTTCAGGGAATCAGAAAGCATGGCAGAAAGGTTCAACGGTCATGTGGACTAAGAGGTTGTTGCTTCTGTGATAAAGGAACAGAGGCAAGAACCCTTTCTTGCTAAAAAAAAGAGAAAGAGAAGGCAAAGATGCATACACCCAGATACCTTCTGGAGGTACAGCTGTGAGGAAGCAATCAGGCTCAGGGGGTCTTGTTCCTCCAGAAAAGACAGTGAAGGGCCTGATGGGCTGCCCCACAGGAGCAGCTGCCTCTCCCAAGAGCAGCAGCCTTCTCCTCTGCATGTGCTCAAGGAGGCACTACCTAGCCGTGCTGCCTGGTTAATCCCAACTAACCATCTTTAAGCTTAGCCAAAGCACATCTGACACTCTCAGAGCCACTCACCTGCCATGTTGGAAATGTTAACGTTCAGCCTTTTCGAGTTACAGGGCATTTTAAGAAAGAAAAAAAAAAGGGCAATCAACTCTTGTTTTGGCAACTGTAGGGGGTGGCATTTCTTTAAAACCTAAGTCAAATGGTCAGAGGGGTCAGAACTCATTTCTACACTGCTGTCTATAGTCAGGGCCACTGCAGCAGGAAGGCAGTGCGTGTAGAAACTGCATGGGAACTTGGTGGTAGTGCGTGCTGCATGCTCCCCACACCCTTCCTGAGCTCTTGACCTTCAAAGCACTTTACAGAGCCTAGAATGGACATGCTGTCTCCACATAGAGCCAAGAGTCTGTGAACTACAATAGTGTTCTTCTACTAAAAAAAAACTAGGGAAGGGGAGTGAACAAGCAGCCATTGAAGCAGGGAAGGGCAGCTGTCAGGATAAGAAAGAAGCCACCAGGAGCACTGGTCAGGAAAAAAGTCTAAGTCTGAGGGAAGAGAAGAGACACTCGTGGGAAGAAACACTTCCCTGGGCCCTGTTACTCGTCCCATCCTTGGGACCAGTGGGATCTGAAGTGAGTTGTCACCTGTCTGGGGGCTCTGATGTTCTCCCAAATCAAAAGGAGAGGCTGAGACAGGTTTCACTGTGAGTAAAGTGCTTTGAGGTGCAGGGGGAGATAAGGGAGTAACGTGCTGAGCATTCCCAAAGCCTCCGAGATGGAGGGCACTGGGCCAAGTCAGGGCTCTCTGTTCTGGCCCTGTTTCAAGTGCCCCGCACTTTCTGAGGCACCTGAGTCAGAGAATGCCCAAAGGTCTGAGCCCTCTGATTCTCCACATTGGTACCAGACCCCAGACTGAGCCTAGGCTTTATTCCTGGTCATACCAGGAGGCCCAGTGAGACTGCAGGGTCTAAGCCAAGCGGCCAAGCATCATGAAATAACTCAGACCTTTCCAAATGATGTCTCCCTGAGGGCTCCGAAAGCTCTGCTAACCCCACTCCTCCTTGCTTGCTTTCCAGAGGCTTATAGCACCCAGGTTTCCACTGCCACCCGCCTCCCCACAGCTCCTAGACCAAGCTGGTGCTGGAGGCGTGGCTCCTCTCTTACCTCGAGAGATGGTCCCTCCAGGGGCAGGGTTGACACACATGGGTGGAAGACGGGGTGGGGGAAGTTTGCACTGACGCTGCCTGTGCTGGGCCCGATCTGGGGAAAGAGAGAGGGCATCATGGTGACATATTCTCACCCCTCAAAGTTACAGACCCTGGACTGACTGGCCCTAGAACACCCTGAGGAGATCTGGGCCACAAAGCTGCTGGATGGTATCCGGAGCCAGTCATAGGTTCTGAGAAACTGTGCCACCGATGCCACACAGGAAGAAGGCAATTGTCTTAATACAAATGTGACACATGATAGCCTCGTACGGGTCCCCTCATGGCTCTCAAAAAAGCCCTCAAACTCTCCTTGTTCCTTTAGGTACCCTCCATGAGTGCAACACCCATCCCAAGTGTTTCTCCATAGTCTCATGGTACCATGTAAATCCCCTGGATTCATCCACTTATCTCTCCTCCACTTATGGAAGCTGTCCCTGTATCTGCTATGGGTGCCCCAGATGAGCCACTAGATCTCAAATCATTCTCTCCTTCTAAAAACTGGCAAAAGGGGGACAAACTGGCTACTGGTGTACTCCATAAGAGCCTTTATTAGATCTACACTTATCAGCCTTCTCCCTTTTTCTGAAAGTTAATGATTCACCATTCCAAATATTTCCATTCATTTGGAGACTAAATACTACGCAGTAGTGACCTATTTTTAAAAAGTCCCAAAAATTTGATATACATAAACTAAAATTAAGACACTCACTGAATGCTCCATGGGAAGGTGGAAAGATATGGCTAAGGAAGGTTTAAGGGCTTTAAAACCAACTAAATGGTGAAAACATCAGAGAATCCCTGGTCTGGGGGAAAAGGCACATGAGCTCTTTGCTCCACACATTTTCATATAATAAATGGGGCGGGAGCGGAGCAGGAGAGACAGTCACGCTCACTCTACACACTTGAGAAACAGCCTATTCTGCTACAATGATGCCCCTTTCTATAATGCAAATAGTTTATATACAATTGGTAAATAGGAGAATGATATCAGTAAAATGTAAGACCTTTGGTTCAAATCTAATTTTTCTAAGGCAAGTGAACTGAAAAGCAGGAGTAGGATAATTTTCAGCAGGAAAAGAAAAAGTCCTTTTCAGGAGTTCCCTGGTTGCCTAGTGGTGAAGGATTCGACACTGTCACTGCTGTGGTTCAGGTTCACCCCTGGCCTGGGAACATCCACATGCCCTGGGCATAGCCCAAAAAGAAAGGGGTGGGGGACGTAAAACTTAAAAAAAAAAAAAAAAAAAAAAAAGCCCCTTCAGCTGTATTTTTTAAAAAATTAAAATCAAGGGGAGTTCCCATTATGGCTCAGCGGAAACAAATCTGACTACCACCCATGAGGATGCTAGTTTAATCCCTGGGCTCACTCATTGGGTTAAAGATCCAGCGTTGCTGTGAGCTGTGGCACACATCACACACGCGGCTCGGATTCTGCATTGCTTTGACTGTGACGTAAGCCAGCAGCTGCAGCTCTGATTTGACCCCTAGGCTGGGAATCTCCATATGCCAGGGGTGCAGCCTTAAAAGAGAAATTAAATTAAAAAATTAAAATTAAAATCAAGTGCTTGTAGGGCATCGAGGTGGTAGATTTACAGGTGTTCACTATAGGATTTCAACAATTCAGTATTTCCAAAATTCTTCACAATAAAATGCTGGGCTTGGGTGGGGGCGGGGGGAAGCAGGTACCTGCACTCTAGTCCCCCACTGCCACACTCCCAGCTGCACACCCTCCTTAATGGCAACCCCACTGGCTCAAAGCTCCACTTTATCTGCACTGTCTCAGCAACTACCAGCTCTGTTTTCATTAGAAGCTTCACTGTACATTTTTAGTATCACATGGAGCTGCCTTCTATGGTCCAAAAAGGCTTCTCAAGTACCAAAGACTGTTTTTGTTTTGTTTTGTTTGCTTTTTAGGGCCACACCCATGGCATATGGAGGTTCCCAGGCTAGGGGTTGAATTAGACCTACAGCTGCCAGCCTACACCACAGCCACAGCAACGTAGGATCCGAGCCCCGCCTGTGACCTACACCACAGCTCACCGCAACGCCAGATCCTTAACCCACTGAGCAAGGCCAGGGATCAAACCCACAACCTCACGGTTCCTAGTCCGATTTGTTTCCACTGTGCCACGATGGGAACTCTCCAATAACTGATTTTGTCATCCTCTGGTCATAAAGTTGCAGCTGTATCATGTCAACTCTATTTCCCCCCAAAACCCTCTTATAACATTAGAGGTGTGTGGTTTTTACAAAAAACACATGTAGTGTTACAGCGGAAATGCCATAGAGACTTCTGGAACAAAATGCCTAGGATCAAGGTTTATCTAGGAACTATTGTTAGCTCTGTCTTGAAGCTAGTAAATGGCCAGCTCTCTGTTCCTATTTGAGGAAGATCCTCATTCATATCCAAGGATGCTGGCTTGAAAAAAAAGAATAAATGATTCAGTTATTTACTATTTCATTAAGCACTCTCAGTGTGGGGGCGGGGAGTTATAATTCCACATCACCGAGGCCTCTTCTGACCACTGGCAAAATTGCACATTCTCACGGCTGATACAGTGTTTTCAAAGTTTTGTGCTGACTATAAAAGATCACCTTTGTGGCCTGATTCTGATGGCAATATAGCTGAGAGACAAGAAACCTGTGTTAAGATGCTGGCTACGGCAATAACATGTCACTTACTGTGCGCACAAGCAGTCTAGTTGGGAGATGTTGGCAGCTCTATTTAATTACGTAATAGGAAAAATGGTAGCCATAAGACCCAGTGGGCCACTGTCCGCAACACTGCAGAGAATTCCAAAGGCCATTACCTTCAGAACTATCAAATGGCCCATCCCGTTGAAACTGTAAACCCCTGAGTACCAGAAATCATCTCTGAAACATAACTAGCTTCACTCTAGTGACTCGTACACAGCAGGTGCTAAATCTTGCAGCCTCACAGCACACAGTATATTGAAGCCAAGCTGTCACTCTCCAGAAACCCATGGGCTACAGGGCTGTACCTCCAATAGATCAACCTACTCACATTTACCAAAGACCTACCTACTTTTCCTATATCATCTCTAATATTCACTATACCCCTAAGGATAGCGGCTGGGAAACAATAAAGTTAATACCCTGCTAGTGTTAGTAGGGACCAGATTGAAACCCTAGCCAGTCTGACTCATGCTTTATACCATGTTACATTTCTCTCAAGGTTCATGACATCCTAGGGAACTTATAATCTCACCGTGCAGAACAATGAAAAACATAAAAACTCAAGATTAAGAAGTCCTATACAAGGAGTTCCTGTCATGGCACAGTGAAAACAAATCTGACTAGCATCTATGAGGACACAGGTTTGATCCCTGGCCTTGCTCAGTGGGTTAAAGGATCCGGCATTGCCATGAATTGTGGCATAGGTCACAGACACGGCTTGGATCCCGAGTTGCTATGGCTGCGGTGTAGGCAAGCAGCTATAGTTCCAATTCAATCCCTAGCATGGGAACCTTCATATGCTTGGGGGTGCGACCCTAAAAACACACACACAAAAAAGAAGTCCTATACAACAATTAAGTGTCACAAGGCCACACTTGACCAACTGCCACGCCATGACGCAAACCATAAGTGAGACTAGCATTCCATTTAGCCTTGTAGCCATGAAAAGACAGGTTTGCCTGAAGGAAAATATTTAAATTAGTGACTTTCTGATTAAAGGTTTTCCAGAGATCTGCAAGCATAAAAATGTTCTTGGGAGTTCCTGTTGTGGCGCAGTGGTTAATGAATCCAACTAGGAACCATGAAGTTGCAGGTTCGATCCCTGGCCTTGTTCAGTGGGTTAAGGATCCAGTGTTGCCGTGAGCTGTGGTGTAGGTCACAGACGCGGCCCGGATCCTGGGTTGCTGTGGCTGTGGCGTAGGCCAGTGGCTATAGCTGAGATTAGAACCCTAGCCTGGGAACCTCCATATGCCGTGGGAAGCGGCCCTAGAAAGAGGCAGAAAGACAAAAATAATAATAATAATAATAATGATAATGATTAAAAAAATTTTTTAAATAAAAAGATTCTTGGTAAGAATACAAAACACTTACCTGTGTGGAAAGCAAGGCCCCAAATCAGTCTATATCTGATTATTATGTTCTGAAGTGACTCAATACCATGGATTGTGAATTTGCCAGGTACCAGGCCCTGTTCTAAGATCTTTACACACATGAATTCACCTGATCCTTGGAACAAACCTATCTCAACTTAAATGGTGAGAAAGGAGGCAGAACAGTGGCCAACTCCTCCTCCAAGTCTCCTTGGCCAGTGAGAGGCAGAGGTGCAATGTGAACGGGGCATGTGGGTATGGAGCTTTGGCTCAGTGAGGTTCTCCTGCCTCCCACTAAGCTGAGGGCTAACAGTGTCATCATCCCTGAAGGAAAGCCTCTCGAACCATTCAGTTGCCAGCCTAGAAAGCAAAAATCACAAATGCTGGAAAGGAATTTTGCCCCGAAACTCTCTCACCAGATACCATCTCCTTATCATAGGGAGAAGGAGGTCCATGATTTTATTGGGCTCTCCATCTCTTTAAGAAATCAGTGCTGTTGGAGTTCCCGTCGTGGTGCAGTGGTTAATGAATCCGACTAGGAACCATGAGGTTGTGGGTTCGATCCCTGGCCTTGCTCAGTGGGTCAACGATCCGGCATTGCTATGAGCTGTGTAGGTCGCAGACGCGGCTCGGATCCTGCGTTGCTGTGGCTCTGGTGTAGGCCAGTGGCTATGGCTCCGATTCGACCCCTAGCCTGGGAACCTCCATATGCCGCAAGAGCGGCCCAAGAAATAGCAAAAAGATAAAAAAAAAAAAAAAGAAATCAGTGCTGTTAACTGAGACACTCCTACCTAGAGAAAACCCATTTTCATCCAACTTTTACAAGTGGGTGGACAACAAAGTCCACTGATAAGCAGATAAAAGACAAAGCAATTAAATGTGCTTAATTTTTGGTTCCAAATGTGCTGTCTACACTAATCGCAAGTCAGTATTTCCCTTTTCAGATACATTTAACCAATACAACAAGGATGACAGAAATTAATTTTTTCATGCAATATGAAAACACATGGAGGAGTTCCCATCGTGACTCAGTGGTTAACAAACTCAGGTAGTATCCATGAAGATGCAGGTTCGATCCCTGGCCTTGCTCAGTGGGTTAAGGATCTGGTGTGGCCGTGAGCTATGGTGTAGGTCACAGACATGGCTCGGGTCCCATGTTGCTGTGGCTGTGGTGTAGGCTGGCGGCTACAGCTCTGATTTGACCCCTAGCCTGGGAACCTTTATATGCCACAGGTGGGGCCCTAAAAAGCAAAAAAAAAAAAAAAAAAAAAAAAAAGAAAGAAAAGAAAAGAAAAATAGCAAGGGAGTTCCCATTGTGGCTCAGCGGGTAACAAGCCCAACTAATATCCATGAGCATGTGGGTTCGATCCCAGGCCTCACTCAATGGGTTAAGGATCCAGTATTGCTGTGAGTTATGGTATAGGTTGCAGACTCAGCTCAGATCCTGAATTGCTGTGGCTGTGGTGTAGGCTAGCAGCTGCATCTCCGATTAACCACTAGCCTGAGAACTTTCATATGCCATACATGGAGCCCTAAAAAGCAAGAAAAAAAAAAAAAAAAAAGGAAAATAGTAGGATTTCAATAAGCAGTAAATGTGTGTGAGAGATCATTCTGGTGGGGGGGGGCAAATGTACACAAAGACCTGGGTGTAGAGGAGGTGGCACATATTACAAGCACCAAGCAAGAGGAAGGCTGAGAAAGGACTTTGGAAAGTTACTCAAAGAGGGAGTCCAAGGACTACACACTGGTGAGGGATTTTCACAGCCACCTATCACAGAGAGGAAGGGCCTACTACATATAACTACATTCTTACCTTTTCTGAATGAGTCCAGGCTGAACATTTCTGGCCAGGAGTGAAAGCTGGAATCCTAAGAAGAAACAGGGCCAAGAGGCAATGGTTAATATTTCTGGCCCAGGAACCCCACAAAGAAGACTTCAGTAACACAGAAAGCACTGTCCAAAAGACAAGACAAATGAAGTTCTTTACTAATGAGCCCCAACTGCTGCTCCCAGTCTTAGGGAAGGAAGAGCCATCTCCACTAGAAAGTAATTACACATCTTTATTTCTAATTGAGGGCTTTCTTCTTTTCTTTGTCCTAAACTCCCTGAACCCTACCAAATAGAAGGAACAGAAGGGGGTGCATCTCATCATGAGAGACATATACTTCCACCTCATCACAATACTTGCAGTTATCCTAGGACTTGTAGGAAGAAATAAAATTCTACATGGACCCTTTTTCTCATGTGCCATCAGGAAATGGGACTGATGTTTGCCTTATGGACAAACTGGTATATTGGGCTTTCACAAAACCTAGTCAAGACCCTAGGAATGGAACTTGACTGACAGTATCAAAGAGTAAATGGAGAGTGATTTGAAACAAAAAGCCTTTCATGGTGGCGTCTCTATGAAATAACAAATATTAAGATAAAGTTTAACTATTGGCCAAAAATTTTGCTGCATTTTTCCATTAGCACATTTAACTGAGGAATATACCTACAGACTTACACACACACACACACACACACACACACACACACAATAAAGAACACCTCTGCTTTAACAACTTTGTTTTACAAAGCACTCAAACTCAGACTTACAGATGTTTTTAATATTGTAGTACTCCTGGGTTGATGGAGTAACCCTATATGGCCTTAGTTTAAAAACACCTATACAACATTTTAGCAAATCTGGATGATGTCCAAGATTACTAGGAGTCTAATGGGGCCTATTCCTGCTCCTGACTACTATTCCCTCTTATTCTCAAATTGTGGGGAGGTGGGGGTGGAGGGCTGACCTGGGGACGAATCTTTCAGGTCCATAGCAGGTCTGCCCTGATGGCCTCCTCTCCCCCAGGGATGCCGGAAATTTCAGCCGATAGGATATGGTAGCTCAGAAAGAAAACTTCAATACAATATCAACAATGATACAATTTACTTTAATAAGTTACATTCTATAGACTCCTTCTACCCACATTAAAAGAAAAAGGGTATAATTTGAGATTCTAATTTTAAAGAAAAATCTGAGTATTATAAAATCTAAAACATCTAAGTGATTATTAATTAAAAAACAATACTTTCTAGCTATGAAGTTGTAAAAGCTATTTTGCTTGTAAACAGACTCATTTTGCTTTTAAAAAGTCCCTGATCCTCTCCACACCAACAAAGGCTCATGTAACACTATCTTTTCCTGTATAAGTCTTAATAAAATATACTGTGAGATTCAGGATAGGATCTTTTAGAGATTAGTTTATAAAGCCCTAGAACATTTCAAAGAGATCTAAAAAGAAAACTGTCTTCCTTGTTATACAGTATTATGTTGGAAAACTTTGTTTAGAGTTTTTCTTAAATAATCTAGAGATAAGTAAAATAACATTATGTCAAAATTTCTTGCATAATGAAACACCACTTAACTCCAGATAGAGACACTATGAGATGATTCAAAGACAGAGTCTATAATGATTAATTTAAAATGATACCCTTCTTCCAAGACAGTCACAAATGGATTTAATACATGCCTTCTGCTTTATAGTGTGGCTGAGCCTGAGACCCACCACTACTTTGTGTGCATGACTAGATCAACTTACCTTACAAGAGCAGTGACAGTCTCAGATTTTGAAGGCTTTTAAACTGGAGCTGAATTCTCTCTTTGCTATTCCTCATCACGAGGCTGGGCCTCCTCCTGGGAAGTACAATGCTGGGTCACTAAAGTGATGGCCCCCGCAGGGAAAGAAAGTTGCTCCGGACCATTGAAATTCATTTACTAACTCTAACAACAAGGACAAGTTTTGTTAGTGGCATGAAAACACATATTATACACTTTGGCCTCACTTCAGAACCTGCCATGACCCACTCCAGACCCATCAAATTGTGTGATGCCCTACATCAGCATCTATAAGACACCAAGAAAGATTATGTCACAGTAAAGAGGGACATGTAGTCCTGAAAGCATCGTCTCCAAGCCCAGAGCAATACTTGCTTCAGTTTTGAGCTCTATTTCCATATGACTATAATATGAACCTATTCTAAGGTAGATAAAAAAGCTTTTCCAATCGGGAAAAGATCAAGACTGAAATGTTAAGTACCATCTTTACAGCTTACAAAGTACTTCCACACACTTTATCTCACTCAAGCTATGAAACTACCAGTGAGGTAGGAAATATCTTTCCCAGGGAAAGAAACTGAGGCAGATTTTCCCAGAGAAGAGAAACTTATACAATTTGCCCAACATCCCATAACTGTCTCAAGGCACAATGCAAATCTGCAGTTAAGGGATTGAGCTCCAAAGTTTTCCATGCCTATACTATACTACTTATTCCCATGTTATCACGCTGTTGCCTAGATGTCCCATGGTTCACTCTTTGAAAGAATATTCTGTGTTGGCATCTTAAGGCTGAAAGGGGCAAGAAGGTCCAACTGATAAACTTTGGACCACAATTCCATATTTTAAAACAGTTGGAGAGTAAGTATCTTTTGGAGGTAAAGGGACAACCTACACAGAAAATGCAGCAAAGGATGTATTTCCTGCACCTAAAACAGCTACATAAATAAAAAGCGCTAAATAAATCCCAAATACTATATCAGGAAAAGAGTTCTCCTTCCAGAAACTCCAAGATTCCAAGATTTAAGTGTAAACTATAAAATGCAGTCAAGTCCCACTATGCCAGTGGGGTTACTGCCTTCAAAGAAACTGCAAGGGAAACGAACAAACAATGCTCTTTTCGCTTTGGCTAGTAAATTGCAACTAAAACCCACGTTTAGAATCTGCAACTGGCCACCTGCAGTCCACTTGCTACAGTGTATGACAAGCCCCTGTAGATGGAGGTTGGAAAGTGAACAATCTCTGCCCTGCAAAATCACAATTAAAGTGAGCAGTGTTGCTACACGTCGACTAGCTAGACAGCATGCTAACGCCATACTCCTGGCTCGAGGGTTCTGAGGACCCCTGGGACTTCAGTTCACTGCAAACAAAGGACCCAACATGCATTAGGTCTTCCCCTGCGAAATGGGGCAAGTCACCACCAGCAAACAAAGAACACTTCACCCCTTGGCCTCCCCCAGTAAAAAGGTCGGTGCAAAAGGAGGCAAACCAGGGGGGCCAGAATGCACCAGGCCACCTTTTGGACGAACGGTCCAGGCGGCACGGGGGCAGACAAAGGTCCCAGGGCACTCCGGGGGCTTCCTCCAGGCCCTACCTCGGGAAACAGAGCATCCCCTGAGGCGGAGGCGTTGTTGCGCCAATGAAGCGGCTTCTCCAGCGGCCCCCGCGGTGCCCCTGGCTACGAGGCCCGCCCCAGCGGACCGGTCTGGCCCCCGCCCCCGCCCCGGCTCCATGGCAACGGCAGGCCGAGGCCTGGCTGGCCAGGGCTCGGCCCGGCCGGCTTCCCGGGCAGGCCTAGGATGCCCGGCCTGCTTCACGGGCCAGCCCGCTTCTCCACCCCACTCTCCGCCAAGCCGGCGGTCGGACCCGAGCCCCTCCTCGCGCCGACCACCCCCGG
Source organism: Sus scrofa (assembly GCF_054392235.1). NCBI lineage: Eukaryota > Metazoa > Chordata > Mammalia > Artiodactyla > Suidae > Sus > Sus scrofa. Next base: position 45,363,674 of record NC_139395.1, on the reverse strand, counting down.
CCGCGGCCGGCTCCTCAAGGGGGCACGAAAGGGGAGAATAAAAAGCCCAATTCACCTGTTGTTACAGATGTGAAACAAGCCTCGGTGCACCGCGCATGAGCCGCGGGCCCCCCCAAACCACGGCCGGACTACAACTCCCACCAGCCGCTGCGCGGCCGCTTCCGGGTCCCGTGGCGGAAGTCCCGCCAGCCGCGGGAGCTCCCGGTCCCGTGCCCCCAGCCCCGCCTCCCGCGCTCGACCCCGCGTCTCCGCGGGTCTGCAGCTGGTCCCCTGCTTGAGGCCCTCAGTGGCCGCCCAGGGCTCATGCCCCCGGGTAGCCAACCCGCGGCGAGACTCCGGCGCCGGGCCCAATGAGGGGTGGGCGAGGCGGGACTTCCGGCAGGGTAGTTAAGAGGATGAGCACGCGAGGAGCCCTGGGGGCGTCCAGGAAGCGAGCCTGGGCCGCCGCCCTTTTCGCTGTGGCTTAGCATCCCGAGTGTGATTGTGAGAGAGATTTAGGGTCCTCTGCACACCCGCCCCGCGCCTCCCGCTGCGGGTAAACACACAGGCCGGGTCAGGGTTGAGCCGGGAACAAAATCCAACTCTGGCTCCGGGCTTCTACCCGCTTCCCCGCCGCGGCTCGTTGCCACGCCTCTTCTCTTCTCCATCTTCCCTTTGATCTTCTGTTTCTTTAGGGAGATGAGGATTTCTGCCTCACAAGATTGTTAGGAAGATGAAGTCAACACGATCGCGCGTTGTGAACAGTACAACGCTAGGAAAAGAACAAGGGGGCACTTGTAAGTGGAGGGAGACCGCAGGTCAGAGAGCTGCTGGGCGTGTCTAAAGATCCCGTGCCCCCGCCTCCCTCTCGCCTGAGATGAGAAAGGGCATTGTCCTTGTTTTGTGCTGCATTCCTTCAAATGAGGCTCCAGTGTGAATGTCAAAAGGAGACATCTCAGTGGGGAGTAGCTCTGAAGCTGGGTCAGGATTTTACTGCTGGAAAGACTTAGAATATGCTTTCTAAAATGTGGCCGTATCCCATCGTTTTTGTCCAAACATTTAAATTTAACAAGTATTTATTATTTTATCTCAACGTGGGACAGAAGGGTGAGAGAGGTGAGCATGGAACATGCAAATAATTATTACCTGTTTTAATCAGGGCGTGGGGCTATGATGTGTGTGGGATGTTGCCTTCAGGGATATTGATGGATAGCAGTTGTGTGGCAGAAACGAAGACCCAGCTCCCAAGGGGTCTAGGGCCAGTAAAGAAGATGAAAACATCTGTAAAGCAGAAAGTTAGTTATAAATGCTGGAGAGGAAGTATAGTGTTGAAAAGGTACAGAAAGTCACGTGAGCAAAGGCATCCAGGTGGAACAAAAGGCAAATCCTAAGACTATTCAATAGTTCAATGTGACCAATGGGGTGGATATGTATATGTTTAGGAAAATAGAGCAGAAAAAGCAGGATGCTATGCTGGGATTTTGACTTTATTTTTAATCAATTGTTTTTTGTGAGACATTTTTACAGTTCAAGTAGGAGAGTAAATTTACTGTATTTTAGAGAAGTTATTCTGGAAGTGTGGGAGTAGAGTTGGCTGGAAAAATATTACCTTGGATACTAACCAAATGAAAGTAATGAAGGATTGAACTATGTTCAGTGGTGAAAGACAAGAAAGATAAGAATGAGAGGGCGATTGAAGAGCTCCAGGCTGGTCCCTGGCTACAGATGTGTGGAGTGATGGCTTTGAGGTGGTACCACAGTAACTGGAGGTATTATGCACTGTTACTATAATTAAGGGAGATGGGAGTTGGAGGTAATAGATTAAGCCTCATTCAGATTGTTTTTGAAGTGCCCTTGTGAATATTAAGTGATAAAGATATGGTCTCTGCTGCAAAGGAAATTCTAATCTGCTAGAGAGGATGAGAAAAGCATGTAAATAAGTTTTAAAGCAAAACCTAGAGGAAGCCCTGCAAAAGGCACAAGTGGAACATTCTAATACTTTTTTTTTTCTGCAAGGTTTTGGGCCAGGATTGAGCTGGCATTGCAGTAGTGACCCAAGGCACAATGCTGGATCCTTATCCCTGCTCCACAAGGGAACTCATAAACACTTTTTCTCCTGGCACATTTTATGTTTTATTTTGTCCCAGAAGAGCTTTTCCTTATTCTTGAGCCTCAAACTTTTTTTTTTTTTCTTTTTTCCTTTTTAGGGCCAAACCGGCAGCATATGGAAGTTCCCAGGTTAGGGGTAAAATCCATCCTGCAGCTGTCGGCCACAGCCACAACAATGCGGAGATCTGAGCCACGTTTACAACCTACACCAGAGCTCCTTAACCCACTGAGCAAGGCCACGGATCAAACCTGAATCCTCATGGATGCTAGCCGGATTTGTTTCCACTGCCCCACAATGGGAACTCCTAAGCCTTGAACTAATCTTAATGAATGGCTGTAACTAGAGAGACTGATAAAATGATCCATTATATATCAAAGTGAGTGTCTTTTTCCTTCCCTCCCATATATTTCACCTCTTATTTCCTAGTTATTTCCTTATCACTGTCTTATTTTCCTGTGTGCAGTCCCTAGATTTTATTCTTTGCTAAGATCTCTGTCCAGAAACTTCACATCTCCTGACAGTTTCCTACTCATTTCTCTAGGCCCTACTTTGAGCTTCTTTTTTTTTTTAAGGGCCCTGCTCATGCATATGGAGGTTCCCAGGCTAGGGGTCGAATCTGAGCTGTAGCCACCAGCCTATGTCACAGAAATGCAGGATCCGAGCCTCATCTGTGGCATACACCATGACTCACGGCAATGCCAGATCCTTAACCCACTGAGTGAGGCCAGGGATCAAACCTGTGTCCTCATGGATGCTAGTCAGATTCATTTCCACTGAGCCATGACAGGAACTCCCGAACTTTGAGCTTCTATTAGCAGTTTATTCTTACCTGTGTGGTAGCACTTAAAGTATTCTTTTTTTTTTTTTTTTTTAATTTTTATTTTTTTGTCTTTCGTCTTTTGTTGTTGTTGTTGTTGCTATTTCTTGGGCCGCTCCCGCGGCATATGGAGGTTCCCAGGCTAGGGGTTGAATTAGAGCTGTAGCCACCGGCCTACGCCAGAGCCACAGCAACTCGGGATCCGAGCCGCGTCTGCAACCTACACCACAGCTCACGGCAACGCCAGATCGTTAACCCACTGAGCAAGGGCAGGGATCGAACCCGCAACCTCATGGTTCCTAGTCGGATTCGTTAACCACTGCGCCACGATGGGAACTCCCAAAGTATTCTTTTGATTTGTCTGCCCCAAGTAGAATGCCAACCTTTTGGATTATATCTGTATCCCCAGTGCCACAGAAGTGCTCCAGATAACGGCTTAGATAGTGCTTAGATAACGGCTTCTCACTCTCAGATTCTTGTCCTGTGTACTCATGCCATTTAAGCTGTTTTTTAAGTTTGAGATATTGGTGGAAACTAATTTTAGAACTCATAACCAAGGCTATCAAGAAACAGAAAATAGAGTGGAAAAACAACATCAGAGTTCCCATTGTGGCTCAACAGTAATGAACCTAACTAGTATCCATGAGCACTTGGATTCGATCCCTGGCCCCGCTCAGTGGGTTAAGGATCCAGCATTGCTGTGAACTATGGTATAGGTAGACTTGGCTCAGATCTGGTGTTGCTGTGGCTGTGGTGTACGCCGGCAGCTACAGCTCTGATTTGACCCCTAGCCTGGGAACTTCTATATGCCTCAGGTGCAGCCCTAAAAAAAAAAAAAAAATCATTTTTGGAGTTCCCTCTGTGGTGAAACAGGGTCAGTGGTGTCTCTGGGATTGGTGGGATGCAAGTTTGATCCCTAGCCCAGCACAGTGGGCTAAGGATCCAGTGTTGCTGTGGTTTGATCCCTGGCCCGGCACAATGGGTTTAGGATCCAGTGTTGCTGCAACATAGGTTGCAACTGCAGCTTGGATCTGATCCCTGGCCCAAGAAATCCACATACCCCAGGGTGACCAAAAAAGAAAAATAGTAATTTCTGTCCTGGGATCTATAGCTGAGAGAAGATTCTGACTCCTACTATTGCTTGCCCCACAGTACTTCTCAGATTTATTTAAACCTGCCTGTACTTTCTGTTAAGAATCCCATTAGTAAACTCTTCAGTTACCTAGTTTGAGTATGTCTTTTTTTCCCCTTGTGTTTACTATCCCAGACTAAAGACATTTAGAGGGTACCTCAAAGTAGATTTTCATCTACTTTGGCTTAAATACTCACTTTCTGTGCCTTTTTGTTTGTTTGTTTGTTTGTTTGTTTTAGAGCCATACCCATGGCATATGGAGGTTCCCAGGCTAGGGTCCAATCGGAGCTATAGCTGCTGGCCTACGCCACAGCCACACGGGATCCTTAACCCACTGATCGAGGCCAGGGATCGAACCTGCAACCTCATTGTTCCTAGTCGGATTCATTTCTGCTGTGCCACAGCGGGAACTCCGTTTCTGTGCTTTTTTTGAAATCAAAGTAGACCACTTAGGAAGAGATACTATGGAGTAAGAGGATTCTTAAGTCAGAACAAAGTTGAACCAGATGACTTTTAAGGCCATTTCAGTTCTGAAATTTCATTATTCTAGACAAAAATCCCACCTAGAGTGAAATGGTGCTTTGTTTTAAAATAAATTTTATTAGAGTATAGGTAACTTACGACAGTGTTGTTAGTTTCAGGTATACAGCAAAGTGAGTCAGCCATACATACACATATATAAAATCCATTCTTTTTCAGATTCTTTCCCCATATATGCCATCATAGAGTATTGAATAGATTTCCCTGAGCTATATGGTAGGTCCTTGTTACTGACCAATTTTTTTTTTTTTTTGTCTTTTTGTCTTTTCCAGGGCCGCACCCACAGCATATGGAGATTCCCAGGCTAGAGGTCTATGCCAGAGCCACAGCAACACATGATCCAAGTTGCGTCTTCGATCTACACCACAGCGCATGGCAACACTAGATCCTTAACCCACTGGGTAAGGCCAGGAATCGAACCTGCAACCTCATAGTTCCTAGTCAGATTTGTTAACCACTGAGTCATAACAGGAACTCCCTAATTTTTTTTTTTTTTTTTTTTGGTCACACTGGTAGCATATGGAATTTCCAGAGCAAGGGATCAAACCCACTGTACCTCACAGTAACTTCCAAGGTCTTCAATCCATTTAGAGTTAATTTTTGTGCATGGTGTGACAGAATTTCACTCTTTTACATGTAGCTGTCCAGTTTTCCCAATAGAAGTTAGCTTTTTTTTTTTTCTTTTTTGGCCGCCCCATGGCATAAGGAGTTCCCAGGCCAGGGATCAGATCTAAGCCAAAGTTGTGACCTATACCACACTTGCAGCAATACCAGATCCTTAACCCACTGCTGGATCAAACCTGCATCCCAGCATCTAGAGATGCTGCTAAGCAAATATTTGTCACACCCATTATGAAAATGCAAGTTATTTCAGAGACAGACCACTAACTAGCCCTTCATTCTGAAAAACTCTGCAGGGCTGGGAGTTCCCATTGTGGCTCAGCAGAAATGAACCTGACTAGTATCCAAGAGGATGCAGGTTTCATCCCTGGCCTCCCTCAATGGGTAAAGGATCCTGAGTTGCTGTGGCTGTGGTATAGGTCAGCAGCTGCAGCTCCAATTCCACCCTTAGCCCAGGAACTTACATATGCTGCAGGTGTGGCCCTAAAAAAGAAAAAAAAAAAAAGACAAGTGGAATTCCCAATGTGGTGCAGTAGATTAAGAATCTGACTGCAGCCGCTCAGGGCGCTGCAGAGGCACGTATTCATTCCCCCGCCTGGGAACTTCCGTATGCCGCAAGTGCAGCCGTATTTAAATAAATAAAGACAATTAGCCATGAAACACTCAACATTATTCTTTTTTTTTTTTGTCTTTTGTCTTTTTAGGGTTATGCCAGAGGCATATGGAGGTTCCCAGGCTAGGGGTCTAATTGGAGCTGTTGCTGCTGGCCTGCACCATAGCCACAGCAATGCCAGATCCGAGCCTCATCTGCGACCCACACCACAGCTCATGGCAATGCCGGATCCTTAACCCACTGAGCGAGGCCAGGGATCAAACCTGCAACATCTTGGTTCCTAGTCGGATTCGTTTCCGCTGCGCCACAACAGGAACTCCAACATTATTCTTTCAAGTATTGGTCAGATATGTTTTCTCTTTCCATCCGGGTCTCTGCTCGGATGTGATTTCAGAGACAGCTTCCCATGCCACATTGTGTATTTATGTGTGTATCCCTACTTACCACCTGTTTCTGAAGCTGCAGAAATGCATCTTGGGATGAATTCAGTGAGAGGCAAAGATAAGAGGTGATTTATTAGAATAGGATGCTTGTGGAGTTCCCGTCGTGGCGCAGTGGTTAACGAATCCGACTAGGAACCATGAGGTTGCGGGTTCGGTCCCTGGCCTTGCTCAGTGGGTTAAGGATCCGGCGTTGCCGTGAGCTGTGGTGTAGGTCACAGACGCGGCTCAGATCCCGCGTTGCTGTGGCTCTGGCGTAGGCTGGTGGCTACAGCTCCGATTCAGCACCTAGCCTGGGAACCTCCATATGCCGTGGGAGCGGCCCAAGAAATAGCAACAACAACAACAACAGAGACAAAAGACAAAAAAAAAAAAAAAAAAGAATAGGATGCTTGTGAGGTTTATAAGCCAGCAGGTAAACAAATGTTGTTCTGCCCCAAATACTGAGTGGGTTACATTTTTATAATCAAAGGAAAAGAGGAGAGGAGGAGAAGACTACCTTTTTCCTCATTCTTCAAGTCCACCATCATTAATCCCACCTACATGTTGGGCAGGGGAGTTTTTTAGCCTTTGTGACCCATCCAGGACTGTCTTGGCACTATGGAAAAATTATTTCAGATCTCCGTATAATGAGGGTCTTTTCATTTTGAAATATCAACCTTCCCTAAATTATTGTTTTTCATGTGAACAGAGAGCATGTCCTGTGAGTCATTAACTTGATGTCACTGGGCAGGATGTAGGCCTTATTTTTCTACTATTGTTTTAGTGTCTTAAGTCATGACTTGGGCCTCTGTTGCATGGCTTTGTTGTTAGGCAAGGCTGTCTGGCTTTGCTGCTAAACAGCTTACTCTGCTTCAGGAGTCAAAAAACCCCACATTGTTTCAAGATTTTCTCATTGCATTTTGAGTAATCATTAATTTACTGTGGTCTCCCAAAGCCCCTGAAAGTTTCTATCTATAGTTCCCTAGCAGGATTTCTAAACTACTATTTGATTATGCTACTCTATCCCTATCATTTTTCTCTAGAGTAAAAATCCTTGAGGGCAGGGACTTAATCCTTTGTTCACTGATGTATCCCAAGCACCTAGCACAGTGTCTGGCACTATTCAGAAATAGGCACTGGAGTTCCCGTCATGGTGGCTCAGCGGAAATGAATCTGACTAGCATCCATGAAGATGCAGTTTCAGTCCCTGGCCTCACTCAGTGGGTTAAGGATCCGGCGTTGCGGTGAGCTGTAGGTCGAGGATGCGGCTCAGATCTCGTGTTGCTATGGTGGGGTGCAGGCCAGCAGATTACAGCTCCGACTCGACCCCAACCCTGGGAACCTCTTTACACCTCAGGTGTGGCCCTAAAAAGACCCCCCCCCCAAAAAAAAACAACGAAATAAGTACTGAATTAAGTGTTGTTGAAGGAGTGAGCATTTTCACCTGGGAGACTGGTTCCAGTTTAGGGAAACGAGCACTCTTATGGGGGGAACAGTAAATTGGTGTTACTCTTTTTAGAGGGTGGTTTGGGTGCATCAGATTTAAGAGGTACATGCCCTTTGACCCATTTCAGTTGAGTTGTGTAAGTAAATTCATTTCTGCCTTATAAGTAATGTTAAAAAACAAAAGAAAACCCAACCTACACATCTCTTATTAAGGGACTAATTAAATAGAATACATCTATATTAGTCTGCTTGGAGTGCCAAAAAAAACCCAAAAAAACGCAGATTGGGAGGAAGTCCCAATATAGAAATTTATTTGCTTATAGTTCTGGAGGCTCATAGTTCAAGATCAATGGGCTGTCAGAGTTGGCTTCTTGTGAGACCTCTATTCCTGGCCTATAGACAGTGTCCTCACATGATTTTTCTTCTGTGGATTCATGGAGAGAGAGGTGTCTCTGGGTTCTCTTTCTCAAATGAAGGATACCACAGTCCTATCAGATTAGGGCCCCAACCTTAGGATTTTATTCAACCTCAGTTACCTCCCTAAAGGCCCCAACTCCAAACACAGTCATATTGGAGGTTAGGTCTTTAATATGTATATGAACCCCATTCAGTACATAATAACAGTTAAATTTAGAAGGAGGATTCAGCAATTAAAAAGAATGAGTTAGATCTAGTGTACAGACATGGAAAATATCCAGAAAATGTTGAATTAAAAAAACAAGTTCTATACTCACTGTGTTTATGATTTCAAGTGCATTTTTAGAAAAGAGCATGTGTTTCTGTATATGCTTATATAGGCACAGGACATTTCCGAAAGGATATAGCAGCTAGGTCAGTCTCTCAATTTTCAGTTTACACTTTTCTTTATGGTCAGATTTTCTATTAATTAATATTGTCTTTATTTTCCCTTGACTGGTTTAGAAGAACTATGTTTCTATTTCTTTAGTAGTTATATACTTCTTCCAAGCCAATCAAGGGAAAATAAAGAAAATCTGCCCCATGGCAACTGTGGCAACATCAGATGCTTAACCCACTCTGCCAGGCCAGGGAGCAAACTTACGTCCCAGTGCTCCAGAGATGTCACCAATCCTTTTGTACCACAGTGGAAACTCCAAGAAAATTATTAATTTAATAGAAAGGGTATGAGAAAGAAGCGAAAATCATGGTAAATAGAAAAAAAAGATAATAACAATATATCAAAACATATAAATGGGAGTTCCCATCGTGGTGCAGCAGAAACAAATCTGACTAGGAACCATGAGGTTGCGGGTTCCATCTCTGGCCTTGCTCAATGGGCTAAGGATCCAGCATTGCTGTGAGCTGTGGTGTAGGTCGCAGACACAGCTGGAATCTGATGTTGCTGTGGCTGTGGCATAGGCCGGCCGTTGTAGCTGTGATTCACCCCCTAGCCTGGGAACCTTGATATGCCGCGGAAGTGGCCCTAAAAAGCAAAACAAAAAAAAAACAAACAAAAAACATATAAATGATCACAATTAATGTAAAACATTTAAACTTGCCTGCTTTTGGCTCTCACACCAGGGAAGAATCAATGACCAGCCAGTCAGAGCTTCTTTGGGTGCCAGTTCTCACGCAGTGCTTTGGGTCTTTTGAGTGGAACATATAATTCTATTAAGCACTAGAGGTCAGCAGCGTTCATGCCTTTAGTCCTTTCCCCATAGAACTTGCTAGAGCATCTCTGTCAAATTCTCATGATTTAGGAATCCATTTCTTTTAGAGCTGACTTGTGATCTTCTCTTTTTTTTTTTTTTTTTTTTTTTGTCTTTTTGCCTTATTTTAGGACCACCCCCGTGGCATATGGGAGGTTCCCAGGCTAGGAGTCTAATTGGAGTTGTAGCCTCTGGCCTACACCACAGCCACAGCAACCTTAACCACTGAGCCACGATGGGAACTCCCAGAGCTGACTTACAATCTTTCATCTAAGAAAATATAAAAATTTTATGGCACTTAGAATCTCAGCTACCAGTAGTTCCCATTGTGGCTCATTGGTAATGAACCCAACTAGTATCCATGAGGATGCAGTTTCAATCCTTGGCCTCCATCAGTGGGTTAAGGATCTGGCATTGCTGTGAGCTGTGGTGTAAGTCGCAGATGCCACGTCAGCGTTGCTGTGGCTGTGGCTTAGGCAGCTGTAGCTGTGATTTGACCCCTGGCCTAGGAACGGCCACATGCCCTAAAAAGCCAAAAAAAAATAAAATAAAATTTTCAGCTACTCAAAATAGTTGCCAATGATGTATTTAACTACCTGGTAGATCAAGGAAGTTGATTCAAAGGATAGATTTTTTTCTCCCCCAGTGGCTGCACCCACGACATTCGGAAGTTCCCTGGCTAGGGATGGAACCAAAGCTGCTACTGTGGCAACCTGCAGCTGTGGCAACTCTGGATCCTTAACCCACTTCACCAGAATGGGAACTTCCTGGAAGGCCAGAATGCCAGGATTTTACAGATCGTACTTTCTTTTTTTTTTTTTTTTTTTTTTTTTGTCATTTCTGGGGCCGCACCCACGGCATATGGAAGTTCCCAGGCTAGGGGTCTAATCAGAGCTGTAGCCACCGGCCTACACCAGAGCCACAGCAACGCAGGTTCTGAGCCACGTCTGCAACGTACACCACAGCTCATGGCAATGCCAGATTCTTAACCCACTGAGCAAGGGCAGGGACCAAACCCGCAACCTCATGGTTCCTAGTCAGATTCATTAACCACTGAGCCACGACAGGAACTCCCAGATAGTATATCTTAACTGATGAGAATTGGTTAGATGTTCTATGAATATGGGTGCTGTAGCTACAGAGTGAGGATTCATGCAGGATGTATGGAGCTAGAGAACTTTCATAGGATCTTAAGACAAATATATAAGATCTTGTCTTTACTGTTGTTGAAAACTGTTATGAATATTTCTGGCTAACAATTAACCTTGAAAAATCATAGTTTGTTCACTATCTTGGTGGTGTACTGCCAGATAGGGTTCTTTTTCTGACTCTTACAACTTATGTGGCTTTGTCTTAACCTCTGCTAGGAGAAGCAGAGAATAAGGAGGGATTCCCAATGAGATGGGAGCAAACTTTTACTCTAACTAGTTGTCTTGTTTTGCCATTTTCAGCTTTACTACACCTTTATATTCATCTTTATTAATTCTAGTGGTAGTGATGATTAGTCAAGAGTACTGACTGCAAGGAATATTTGGTTACTCAGGCTGCATTTGAAGCCAGTATTTATGTTTATTTAACTTGTGTTTAAGTAAGCAATGGCTCATTTTAACTTCATTTATTTGACCCTGTCATGTGAGAACAGAATAATTTTCTTGTGCTGTTAAGACCTTAGCATATTACTATGGCCCATTGTAGATATTTAATAATCTTATGGAATCAGTATAATATGGCTAATGGATTCTCTTCTTTCTAGAGTGACTAGCAAGGGAAAAAACATTTAAAGTTGAGCTGTGAAATTCACACCTGTTAAATGGCTTTTCCAGAACTGAACTATGCCATTTGTTAAACTTTTTTTTTTTTTTTTTTTTTTTGCCTTTTAGGGCTGCACCAGTGGCATATGGAGGTACTCAGGCTAGGGGTGGAACACAGCCACAGCAACTCTGGATCTGAGCCACATCTGCAGCCTATGGCCAAAGCTTACAGCAAGCTGGATCCTTAACCTGCTGAGGCTAGGGATTAAGGCCGAATCCTCATGGATACAAGTTGGGTTCTTAACCAGCTCAGCCACAGTGGGAACTCCTTCAGTAAATTTTTTCTTTTTCTTTATTTTTTTTTTGCTTTTTAGGGCCACTGAGCCACGACGGGAACTCCAAAGCTGGTTTGATCTTTGTAAAAAATATTATCCCTACTGTTACATCAAAAACTTGCCAGGAAGTTCCCATGTGGCACAGCGAGTTAAGAATCTGCATTGTGGGAGTTCCTGTTGTGGCTCAGTGGTTAAAGACTCCGACTAGGAACCATGAGGTTGCGTGTTCGATCCCTGGCCTCACTCTGTGGGTTAAGGATCTGGCATTGCCATGAGCTGTGGTGCAGGTCAGAAACGTGGCTCGGATCCTGAGTTGCTGTGGCTGTGGCATGGCCGTCGCAGCCATAGCTCCGATTAGACCCCTAGCCTTGGGAACCTCCATATGCCGCAAGTTCAGCCCTAGAAAAGAGCAAAAGACCAAAAAAAAAAAAAAAAAAAGAATCTGCATTGCTACAGGTGTGGCAGAGGCTGCAACTGCAGCACAGCTTTGATCCCTGGCCCAGGAACTTCCATATGCTGCAGTGGTTGCAGCCAAAAAACCCTAAAACTTATAAGGTTTGGACTATATTGTAAACTCTAAGAATGTTTTAAAAAAATTTTAAATAGAAGCTCCCACTGTGGTGCAGTGAGTTAAGAATCCAACTGCAGCGGCTTGGTTGCTGTGGTGGCAAGAGTTTGATCCCCTTTGATCCCCAGTCCAGTGCAGTGGGTTAAGGATCTAGCATTGCTGCAGCTTTGGTATAGGTAACTGCTGAGGCTCAGATTCAATCCCTGGCCCAAGAACTTCCATATGCTGCAGGTGTGGCCATTAAAAAATTTTCTTTTGAAATAATTTCACTAACACAAAAGTTGATATAGTGCAAAGAGCTCCCATACATCCTTTACTAATTCCCCCATTGTTGACACTTTACCACATTTTCTTTTTTCTTTTTTTTTTTTTTTTGTCTTTTTGCTATTTATTTGGGCCGCTCCCATGGCATATGGAGGTTCCCAGGCTAGGGGTCGAATCGGAGCTGCAGCCACCGGCCTATGCCAGAGCCACACCAACGGGGGATCCGAGCCGCGTCTGCAACCTACACCACAGCTCACGGCAACGCCAGATTGTTAACCCACTGAGCAAGGCCAGGGACTGAACCCGCAACCTCATGGTTCCTAGTCGGATTCGTTAACCACTGCGCCACGATGGGAACTCCCCACATTTTCTTTATATTCTCTGTCTCTCTGAATGTAAGTTACAGATGTGATGCCTAATTACCCCCTAAATACCTTAGTATGTATTTCCTAAAAATAAGACAGTATCCTCCATGTAATCATTAAAATCAAGAATTTCACACTGACGTAATACTATCCTCTAATCCACAAACCCTATTCAAATTCTGCCAATTGTCCTAATAACATGCATCATGTGTTACATATATTTACCATGTCTCTTTGGTCTTCTTCAATCTAGAATAGTTCCTAAGTTTTTCCTTACCTATCCAAACCTGGATAGTTTTTCTAAAGCACAGGCCAGTTAGTTTGTGGGTTTTTTGTTTTTTCTTTTTTCTTTTTCATCTGCACCCACGGCATATGGAAGTTCCCAGGCCAGGGATTGAATCTGAGCTGGAGCTGCAGTCTACGCCATAGCTGTAGCAATGCCAGATCCTTAACCGCACTGGGCCAGGCGTTGAACCAGTACCTCCACAGAGTCAAGCCAGATCATCAACCCACTGCCCCACAGCTCAAACTCCCTTGATTTTGTTTTTGGTTTTTTGGGGTTTTTTGGTCTTTTTTAGGGCTGCACCCACAGCATATGGAAGCTCCCAGACTAGCAGTAGAATCAGAGCCTTACCTGTCAGCCTGCGCCACAGCCACAGCAATGCCAGATCTAAGCCACATCTGCCGCACTTGTGACAACTCCCTATCCTTAACCCACAGATCGAAGCCAGGGATCCAACTTGTATCCTCACAAAGACAACATCTGATTCTAAACCCTCTAAGCCACAATGGGAACTCCAAGGGCAAATTACTTTCTACACTGCTTCTCAACTTTGATTTGTCTGATGTTTCCTCATGATTAAATCGAAGTCAAGTGTTCTGGCAGGAATGTTACAGAAGTGAACTGTTTTTTTCTCATCATGTGGCATGCAGTGGTGCTGATTTATCCCCGATTGGTGTAGTTGACTTTTGAACACTTGGTTAAAGTGGTGCCTGCAAATTTCCTTCACTATAAAGTTACTACTTTTCCTTTTGTAACAGTCGGTGTCTAATAGGAAGATGCTTTGACACCAACCCTCTGCAAAATTTTCCTGCTATTTTTAGCCTCTATAGATGAGTCTTCTCTGACTCAATCAATTGTTACTATGATGGTTGTCAAATGATTTTCTAATCCCATCATTATCTCTACATTTATAGTTGACTTTCTACCATAAGGAGGCACTTGTTTTCTCTCCATTTTTCTATTAATTCATTTATTTATATCATTATGCATCCATGGTCTCCTATTTTGTCCAGTGGGTTATAATCCATTATGATCATTATTTATCTGATGCTCAGTTTGACCCAGATTTGCTCAGTGGGACTCCCTTCAAACTGGGCTCTCTGTCCTTTTGACATGTTCCCATCACCGTTTGAGTACTTCTTTACTTTGTAACATAACAAGATGTAAAATACTCATCTAGTACTTTCCATATCCTAGCCCTGGAACCAGCCATTTCTCCAAAAAGCTCTGGTTCCTTTTAGAGGAGTTCAATGTTCAGAAATCAAGATGTGGGCTCTGTGTGTGTTAATTGCTAATAAGCTATCACTATTTACTTACACACACATATAAATGAACACACAACTGCATTTATCTGTTTATCTGTTGAAAACCATGTGTCCGAACCAATACTTTCAACTCTTGTCAAACACCGCAAGGCTTATTCTCTATATTGCTAAATCCAATAGTCATTTCTCAGTTCATATTTTATTTGACTGCTCATAGTATGTAATACATATCAAAACTTTCTTTTCCTTGAAATTTTCTTATCTTTGCTCCCAGAACACCATAGTAATCTGATTTTCCTCATTTTTTTCCTGGCTACTCTTCTTCTATTTTTTTTTAAAGCATCTTTTCATCTTTATGACCACAAAATGTTGGAGAGCCCTGGGATTTAATTTCTTTCCTATCTGCATTCATTCAAGAGTCTCATGATTATATATAGCTTCTAATCAAGCAATAAATAGTCTTTGTTATCCAACAAGTATCTTTTGATATCCAAATCTCTTCAGTTCTGAATTTGAACATTTGAAATTTCAGATAGTGAGGGGTGCCATATTATCCAACATCCTTTTAGTTTCTGAATTTTGAAAAATAAGTAGGAAGACTTCAGATGGAGATTAGCTGGACATTTATGGGACTGTCTTCAGTTCCTCTGTTTGGGCATCAAGAGTTGGGATGGTGGGAGCTTCTACAGTGGCACAGCAGCAACGAACCCGACTAGTATCCATGAGGACTCAGGTTTTATCCCTGGCCTCGCTCAGTGGGTTAGGAATTCAGCATTTCTGTGAGCTATGGTGTAGGCTGCAGATGCAGCTTAGATCTGGCATTGCTGTGGCATAGGTCAGTGGCTACAGCTCCAATTTGACCCCTAGCCTGGGAACTTCCATATGCTGCAGGTCCAGCCCTAAAAAGACAAAAAAAAAAAAAAAAAAAAAAAAAAAAAGAGTTGGGATGGTGAAGATACTCAGATACATTGACCACTCCCACATTTTTATCACAAAACCAGACCTCTCTTCAACTCTAGACTTATCTATCCAACTAATTTACTCTCGGATACCTAGTAGACATCTCAGGCTTACATATTACATAGACAATATCAAACTCCAGATATGGTCCCTCATGAACACCTTCACCAATCTTCCTTCTTTCAAATTTTCAAGGTAAAAATTTTGGTGCCATATGTAGCTTACTGTTTCATACCTCACACCCAACTTGTTAGGAACTCTGTCAGCAACACCTACCGTTTCCTAAATTTCACTTTTTTTTTTTTTTCTTTTTAGGGCTATACCTGTGGCATATGGAAGTTCCCAGGCTAGGAGATCAGTCAGAGCTCTAGTTGCCAGCCCACACCACAGCCATAGCAATGCCAGATCCGAGCCGCATCTGCAGCCTACACCACAGCTCATGGCAGTGCTGGATCCTTATCCCACTGAGCAAGGCCAGGGTTGGAACCCCCATCCTTATGGATACTACTCAGTTTCATTACCGCTGAGCCACAATGGGAACTCCAATTTGAACTTTTCTTAACTATTCTTCCCAACCAGCCACTGTCACAGTCCAGTCATCTCTCCAAAAGGGTATTCCTGCTTGGGCTACCTGAAGTCAGTTTTAGTTCAGCAGTGATCATGATACAACAGCCCTTCAGTGGCTTACCACCTTACACGGGGTGAACACCCCAGTGCTTACCATGACCTTCTCATACACTGGGTCCTGTTGCCTCTCTGTCTTCACCTCTTTTCACTTCCCTCTCATTCTTGCTCTCCAGCCACTGGCTCTCACTCCGTCCCTTGAACAAGTCAGATATGTTGTCCTCTCATTGTCTTTGTACTCGCTTTGCAGCTGGGGTGGCACGATCTTCCCCAGGGCATTTGCTTGCTTCTCCACCTTCTCCAAGATTTTCTTCAACAGATTTACATAAAATTTGTAGCCCAAACATCTGATATCCATTTTCTTTTTCTTTTTTTCAGGGCCGCACCCACGGCGTATGGACATTCCCAGGGTAGGGGTTGAATTGGAACTGTAGCAGCTGGCCTACGCCACAGGAATGAGGGATCCAAGCCTCATCGGTGACGCACACTACAGCTCACAGCATTTCCTGATACTTAACCCACTGAGTGAAGCCAGTGATTGAACCTTTGTCCTCATGGATGCTAATAAGGTGAGCCACAACGGGAGTTCCCTTTCCTGTAATTTTAAAGGTGGCTTTTCATGTCTTCAAATGAGTTACTTAATTTTAGTCTGTGTTTGACATTTACATTATCTACATCCCCTGAAAGTCTGTTTAAAAAAAAGGGAGGCACAAGTGGGATTGTTGGCTTCTTGGGAGTGCTGGAATACAGGTTCAATCCCCAGTCTAGCACAGTGGGTTGGGGTTCCACTGTTGCTGCAGTTGTAGATCTGATCCGTGGCCCAGGAACTCCATGTGCTGCAGGGTGGCAAAAAAAAAAAAAAACTCTTATAGCTTTATCTCTTATATTGAGGTTTTTGATCCACAGTGAGTTAATTTTGTATATAATGTGAGGTAAGGGTCCAACTTCATTCTTTTGCATGTGGTTATCTAATCTAGTTTAATCAGTATCAGTTGTTGAAGAGACCATTCTTTCCCTTTGAGCAGTTTTGGCACCCTTGTCGAAAAATCACTTGACCATTGGAGTTCCTTTGTGTTGCAGTGGGTTAAGGATCTAGGATTGTCACTGCAGTGGCTGGGGTTGCTGCTGTGGCACAGATTCCTGGCCCAGGTACTTTCACATACTTCCGGCCCCCAAAAAATCATTTGACTATACATGCAGAGCTTATTCCTGGGCTCTCTGTTCATTCCATTGATCTATGTCTGTCTTTATGCCAGTCAGTCTCACACTATTTTGACTAATTTTGAAGTCAGGAAGTATGTGTTCTTCAGTTCTTTTTTTTTTTTTTTTTTTGTCTTTTTGCCATTTCTTGGGCCGCTCCCGCGGCATATGGAGGTTCCCAGGCTAGGGGTCGAATCGGAGCTGTAGCCACTGGCCTACGCCAGAACCACAGCAACACGGGATCCGAGCCGCATCTGCAACCTACACCACAGCTCACGGCAACGCCGGATCCTTAACCCACTGAGCAAGGCCAGGGACCGAACCCGCAACCTCATGGTTCCTAGTTGGATTCGTTAACCACTGCGCCACGACGGGAACTCCTCTTTTTTTTTTTTTTTTTCAACTTTTTTTTTCTGTTTGGATTCTACATGAAGTTTAGGATGTGTTTTTCTATTTCTGCAGAAAATATCTCTGGGATTTTGATAGAGCTTGCCTTGAATCTGTAGATTTCTTTAGTTAGTGCTGAAAGATTAACATTATTAAGTCTTCCATCCATGAATAATGGATATGTTTCCATTTATTTATGTCTTCTTTAATTTTTTTCAGCAACGTTTCATAGTTTTCATTGTACAATTATATCCCCTCCTTGGTTAAGTTTAATTCTTAAGTGTTTTATTGTTTTTGATGCTAATGTAAATGAAATTGTAATTTCCTTTTCATATTACTCATTATTAGTTATTAAAAATGCAACTGATTTTTGTGTGTTAACTTTATGTCCTACTGTTTTGCTGAAATCATGTATTAGTCATAACAAGTTTTAATTTTGGTCAATTTGATTAATATGTGTCTCAGGGTGTTCCTCCTTAGGTTATTTTATATGGTATTTATTGTGCTTCCTGGATTTGAGTGAGTTATATCTTTCCCATGTTAGGGAAATTTTTGGCTATTATCTCTTTGAATATTTTCTCTGGCTCTTTCTCTCTCTCCTCCTTCTGGTACCCCTATAATACAGATGTTGGTGCATTTAACATTGTCTTAGAGTTCTCTTAGACTGTCTTCATTTCTTTTCAATCTTTTTTCTCTTTTCTTTTCTGAGTCAGTGATTTCCACCGGGCTGTCTTCCACTTTGTTTATTTGTTCTTCTGCCTCCCGTATTCTACTGTTGCTTCCTTCTAGTTAATCTTTTATTTCAGTTATTACATTTTGCATCTCTGCTTGCTTTATCTTTAAATCTTCTATTTCTTTGTTCAATGTATCTTGTAATTTATCAATATAGCCTCCAGTTTATTTCCAAGATCTTGAGTCATCTTTACTATCATTAGTCTAAAGTCTTTTTCATGGCGGTTGGTAACCTCCAGATCGCTTAGCTGTTTTTCTGATTTTTTTTTTCTTGTTCCTTTATCTGCATCAGAATTCTCTCCCTTTTCATTTTATAAAGATTTTTTGTGTGGCCTCCTTTTTACAGGCAATACGGTTGTATCCTCTCTTCCTTCTGATGTCTGACTGATGTTGGTACAAGGGGGCTTGCAGGCTTCCTGATAAGAAGGACTAGCACCTGCCCACTGGTAGGTGGAGCTGATTCTTATCCCTTTGGTGGGTGGGGCTTTGTCTCTGGGTGTTTATCTTAGAGGCAGTGGTTGGGTGCCTGGGTGCCTGGGAGGTCTTTAGGGTGCCTGTTTGTTGATGGGTAAGGCTGTGTTCCCATCCTGTTTGTTGTTTGGCCTGGGGCTTCTCAGCCCTGATGAGCAGGGCCAGATTTTTCCAATATGGCCAGCTCCAAGGGAGTTCATGTTGATTATTCCTGAGAATTTTGCCTCCAATATTATTCCCACACAAAGAGCTACAATCACCCCCTGTTTTCCCAGGAGATCGCCCAAGAACTCCAGGCAGGTCTGATCCAGATTCCTATGGAGTCTCTGCTTTGCCCTGGGACTCAGTGCACAATGAAAGCCTGTGTATGACTTTCAAGAGCGGAATCTGTTTCCCCCAGTCCCGTGGAGCTCCTGCTCCACAAGTCCTGCTGGCCCTCAATGCAAAATTCTCCAGGAGCTCCTCCTACCAATGTCAGACCTCCAGTTTGGGGACCTGACATGGGGATCAAAACTCTTCACTCCCGTGGGTGAGCCTCTGTGATATAAGTTACTTTCCAGTCTGTGGGTCACCCAACCGGAAAGTATAGGGTTGCTTATATTGAGTAGTCGCCCCTCCTACTGTCTCAATATGGCCTTCTCTTTGTCTTTTGAAGTACAATATCTTTTTTGGTCATTTTCAGTCTATTTTGCTCAAGGTTGTTCAGCAGTTGGTTGTAATTTTGTTGTTTTCATGAGAGGTGAGCTCCAGTCCTTCTAACCGTTAAACAATTTTTTGCATTCATGGAATAAATCTCTCTTGGTGCATAATCCTTGTAATATACTGCTGAATTTGATTTGCTAGTATTTTGTTGAGGATTTTTGCATCCATGTTAATAAGTGATATTTCTTACAGTGTCTTTGTCTGGTTTTGGTATCAATGTAATGCTGGACTCATAGAATGAGTCTGGAGGTGTTCCTTCCCTTCAGTATTTTTGGGAAAGTTTTTGAAGTGTTGATATTAGTTCTTCTTTAAATGTTTCATAAAATTTACCATTGAAGCTATCAGGTGTAGGCTTTTCCTTTTGGGAGGTTTTTTGATAACTGATTAAATTGGTGTACTATCTTGTTTTTATAATTTATAAAAATGCATACATTGTTTAGGTCTAAATATTTCAATCTTGACCACATTGCTTTTAACAATTATCTAATAAAATGTTACATAATCTATTCCTCAGCAGCTTAAATATTAACATATTTATTTGAATTGAAAAATGAAGTCAGGTGTTCCCATTGTGGCTCAGCAGGTTAAGAACCTGACTAGTATCCATGAAGATGTGGATTCAATCCCTGGCCTCATTCAGTGGGTTAAGGATCCAATGTTGCTGCAAGCTGCAGTGTAAGTCACAGCTGTGGCTGTGGCATAGGCCAGTGGCTAAGGCTCCAATTTGACCCCTAGCTTGGAGACTTCCATATGCCAGGGGTGTGGCCCTAAAATAAAAGAAAAAGAAAAAAAAATGAAGTCAGTCTTTTGTGACAAAAATAAAATTTTTGCTGAATTTTTTGGCTATGCTCCTGGCATGCAGATGTTCCTGAGCCAGGGATTGAACCTGTGCCACAGCAGGGATCCAAGCCACAGCAGTGAAATGCTAGATCCTTAACCTTCTGAGCCATCAGGGAACTCCTTTTGTAGATTTTGTTTGACAGTAAGGACTGGATTTGTCAGGTTATGTGACAGAAATTTTCAGTAAGCTGAATGAGGTAAATGTTCGGCTCTACAGTCTAGATGGAAATATATCTAATCCTTGTGATAAAAGTATTTTACCAGAAATATTGTATTGAAAAAAATTTTTTTTTTTCTTTTTGTCTTTTAGGGCCGCACCTACGGCACATGGAGGTTCCCAGGCTAGGGATTTCATCGGTGCTGTAGCCTCTGGTCTATGCCAGAGCCACAGCAACTCGGAATCTGAGCCAAGTTTGTGACCTACACCACAACTCACAGCAACACCAGATCCTTAACCCACTGATCGAGGCCAGGGATCGAACTGTGTTCTCATGGATGCTAGTCAGGTTCATTAACTGCTGAGCCATGACCAGAACTCCTGTAATTTCAATGAAATAAACAATATTGTGATTTTTCACAAGCAGATCTGAATAAATTGAGTTAAACAAGATGCTTCTGAGCTAAAGGTAAAAAGTATTTGTCAGAACTCAACAAACTGTGCCACACAAGCCCTATCTAGCCTGTCACCTGTGTTTGTTTGTGGTAGAGTATTTACCATTTTAACTATTTTAAGTGCACAATTCAGTGACATTAAGTACATTCACAATGTTGTGCAGCCATCATTACTATCCATCTCCTAGACTTTTTCATCATCTGAAACAAAAACTCTGTCTGCCATCTGTTTCTATAAATAAAACTTTACTGGAAAACAGCCAGGCTCACTCATTTACATATTGTCTACAGCTGCTTCTGTGCTACAATGGCAGGGCTGAGTAGTTGTGACAGAGAACATATGGCCTGCAAGCCAAAAACATTTGCTATCTGACCCTTTTTAGAAAATATTTGCTAAACCCTAGTCTTGATAAATCTTAGAAAAGCCTTTTTGGTATCCTTCCCAGAAACGGAGAAAGCCAATGACTGTAACAACTGGCAAACAATCATGCAGTTTCTAATGCTTTTCTTTTCCTCAAAAATTGAAGAAATCAAATTAAGTTTTCACCATTTAAGCAATAAAAACACTTAATTGATCATTATATGAATTTACCCTACATTTAATTTGGAGAGCTCAGTGCAAGATATATCTCACCTCTAAACACTTTGGCATTTTTTTTTCTTTTTTTTTGGCTATGCCTGCAGCATATGGAAATTCCCAGGCCAAGGGTCCAACCCTCACCACAGCAGCCACCTGGGTTGCTGCAGTGAACACACCAGACCCTTAACCTGCTGTGCCATGTATATTTATTTATTTATTTATTTTTTGCTTTTTAGGGCCACACCCATGGTATATGGATGTTCCCAGGCTAGGGGTCAAATCAGAGCTTTAGCTGCCAGCCTACACCATAGCTATAGCAGCATGGGATCCAAGCTGCATCTGTGACCTACACCACAGCTCACAGCAACTCCAGATCCTTAACTCACCAAGCCAGGCCAGGGATCAAACTTGAGTCCTCATGGATACTGGTCAGATTCATTTCTGTTGAGCCATGATGGGAACTCCCAAAGTACATATTTTAATAAGAATTCAATATTTGTTTAGAGTTCTTTTCTTTTGAAGGAAGATTTATAGCAAAATGAAAAAATTTTCTTTATAATTCCATAATTGGTATGTATACATCTGTGCAATGCAAGTCTATTTCAAACTACAACTTTTCATCCCAGAAAATTCCCTCAAACTCTTCCTTCCCCCAGAGGCAACTATACTTCATAGTTTAACCTGTTCTACAATTTCATATATATTAAATCATACTGTAAAATACCTTTTGGATAAGATTTATTTCACTCAGTATAATGTCTGCACATACCAAGTTTATTCCATTTCATTATTACTTGTCAACTGGGTTATTGCTCTTTTCATCAGGGAGTTGTAAGAGTTCTTTCTATATTAAGGTTGCTTTTCATAGCTTTTGCTTGCACAGTATTTTTATATTATTGCACTTGTATACAAAGAGAGGACTGTGTGTATTCTTGTTGTTGTTGTTGTTTGGCCTCATCCATGGCATTCGGAAGTTCCTGAGCCAGGGATTGAACCTGTGCCACAGCAGCAACCCAAGCCACTGCATTGACAATGCTGGATCCTTAACCTGCTGCACCACAAGGGAACTGCCTGTATTCTGTTATGGCCACCAAATTATTACATATTTAGACTTCAATAGAGTTTAAGAGTTGTGCCTTCTGGCTTTTCCTATTCCCCTGCCATCTCTTGCCAGATAATCTAATCCTAAAGCCATTAGTTGGAGTACGGAAGGTAGATGTAAACATTTTAGGGTGGCTTAGCATAAGGTTGTAGGAGCCAAGATGGGGAGAGTGTACGTACATGGGAGGATAGCCAGCATGGAATTGGTTGCATTTAGGTGAATTGGTAAATAAGTAAATATAATAGGGACAATGGCAGTCAGATTTCTCATTGTTAGAGAAGGAAGTTTTGAATATGCATTTAGTCAAGTTTGGAACCACTTGGGTTTGTCTAATAAAAATAAATGGAGGAGTTCCCGTCGTGGCGCAGTGGTTAATGAATCTGACTAGGAACCATGAGGCTGCAGGTTCAATCCCTGGCTTTGCTCAATGGGTTAAGGATCCAGCATTGCCGTGAGCTGTGGTGTAGGTCACAGACACAGCCCGGATCCCGAGTTGCTGTGGCTGTGGCATAGGCCAGTGGCTATAGCTGCGATCAGACCCCTAGCCTGGGAACCTCCATATGTCACGGGAGCGGCCCTAGAAAAGGCAAAAAGACAAAAATAAATAAATAAATAAATAAAAATAAATGGAAGGGACATTCCCGTGGTGCAATGGGTTAAGGATCTTGTGTTGCCATAGCTGTGGAGCAGGTCACAACTCTGGCTCAGGAGTTCCTGTCGTGGCACAGTGGAAATGAATCCGACTAGGAACCATGAGGTTGGGGGTTTGATCCCTGGCATCGCTCAGTGGATTAAGGATCTGACATTGCCATAAGCTGTGGTGTAGGTCACAGACGCGGCTCTGGCGTTGCTGTGGCTGTGGGTGCAGGCTGGCAGCTGTAGCTCCAATTAGACCCCTAGCCTGGGAACCTCCATTTGTCCTTGGTGCGGCCCTAAAAAGACAAAAGACAAACAAACAAAAAACCAAAAAAAAAAAAAAAACTGTGGCCCAGGGGAAAAAAAAAAAGCTGTGGCTGAGGTTTGATCCCTGGTCCAAGAACTTCCGTATGCTGTAGGTGGGGCCAAAATAATAAAAAATAAAATTAAATTAATAGCAGGTTTGGTGAGGAATGGACTATTTACATGCTTTCAAAATACCTCCCCAGAAAATACTAATTAAGTATAAAGGCAAAAATAATAACCACCTTAGAGAAGCCTGGCAGATGCTCTCAAATATGACATCAAAGTAATGGAAGAAATGAAATCATGGGCCATTTAATTGTTTGCAGTGACAAAAACCCATGGCATGAAGAGTATCAGTCAAGCTCGCAATGAGAGACATTCTATAAAATGACTGGCTTGTTTTTTGTTTCTTTTTTTTTGGCTGCATCCTCGGTTTTGGAAGTTCTCGGGCCAGGGATTGAACCCGAGGCACGGCAGTGACAATGCTGAATCCTTAACTGCTAGTCCACAAGTGAACTCCTAAGATGACTGGCTTGTAGTCCTCAAAACTGTCAATTTATGAGAGATAAAAGACTGAGGAACTCTTCCAGATTGAAGATTTGAAATCTGATGTAACAGAGCACATGATTCTGAACTGAAAACTTTGGCATCAGGAACTTATAGGGGCAACAAGAAAAACCGAATAGGGTCTGAGGATAGTACTAATGCTAATTTCCTAATATTGATTATATTGTGATTATGTAAGAGAATATGCTTGTCTGTAGAAATACAAAGTAACATTTTTTTTTTTGGCTGTGCTCCCAGCAAGGGGAAGTTCCAGGGCCAGGCATTAAACCTGAGCCACAGCACTGACCCAGGGCCACAGCAACGACCATGTCAGATTCTTAACCCACTAGGCCACCAGGGAACTCCCAAACTAATACTTTAATAAAAAATTTACTTATTTTTTGCTTTTTAGGGCTGCGCCTGTGCCATATGGAAGCTCCCAGGCTAGGGATCGAATCGGAGTCATGGCTGCCGGCCTACACCACAGCCAGAGCAACTCAGGATCCAAGCCAAGTCTGCAACCTACACCCACAGCTCACGGCAGTGCTGGATCCTTAACCCAACCAGGGATTGAACCTGCACCCTCATGGATACTAGTTGGGTTTGCCACCCACTGAGCCACAGTGGCAACTTCCCAAACTAATACTTTTTTCCCTTGTTTGTTTTTTTAAGGGCCACAACCATGGCATATGGCGGTTCCCAGGCTAGGGGTCACATCAGAGCTGTAGTTGCTAGCTTATACCACAGCCACAGCAGCAATGCTGGATCTGAGCCACGTCTGTGATCTACACCACAGCTCACGGCAACGCCAGATCCTTAACCCCCTGATCGAGGCCAGGGATCGAACCCACAACTTCATGGTTCCTAGTCGGATTCCCTTCCCCTGTGCCACGATGGGAACTCCCTCCCTGATCACATTCTATTCATTCTTAAAAGTTGGTCTCAAAAAACTCGCCAGACTTTTCTCGAAATTAGTCACTTGCTGTTCTGAGGTCAGCTAGCACTGTGTTCAAAACTCCATAATGGCCAATAACACTTCGCT
Organism: Sus scrofa; assembly: GCF_054392235.1. NCBI lineage: Eukaryota > Metazoa > Chordata > Mammalia > Artiodactyla > Suidae > Sus > Sus scrofa. Next base: position 45,338,756 of record NC_139395.1, on the reverse strand, counting down.
AATAACTTAAATCCCTTCTGCTTCTTTGTGGTTCATTCATTCATCTAATATTTATTGTACATTTGTTAAATAACAGGCCCTGTTCCCAGCACTGAACCTGTGAACAGGTAAAGTTTAGGCTCTCATGTAATTTCTCTGAGAAGAAAATAAAGACCAACTATGCAGAGAATGTCAAATGAGTATGATTGTTCAAGATTGTACAAAAAGTTCCCTAGTGGCACACTCTGTTAAGGATTTGGTGTTGCTGCAGCTGTGGTTCAGGTCTCGGGTTCAATCCCTGGACAGTTAACTTCCACATGCCGCTGATACAAAAAAACAAAAACTTAAGATTGTATGGTCAATACAGAAAAAAAACAACAAATTATAAACCTGCCACTCAGAAATTAAAAAAATAAAAAAAAGATTGTAATGGTCAGGGGTTGCTTTTGTGAAATACGAATTTGAAAGCGCCTAAGTGACAATTAGAGGGGAAGAGGTGTCCAGGTCGTGGGGACAACTGGTGCAAGGGCCCCGAGGCAGGGACAAGTTGGTGTGGCTGAAGCCTTGATAGGGTGTAAGATGTAGATGTGTCAAGTCGAAGAATGGTCGAAGGTAGTCGTCCCATGTGAGTGTTTTGTAAAGGCCGACAAGGTCACTTCGTGAAGAAAGTCTGAGGGCAAGTGGGGGCAGGCAGAGATTCCCACCTGGACTGTGGGTTCCTCCGCCGGCATGCGACACCGCATATAGGCTCTCCCTTGGAACATCTCACACCATCCCTTTTCTCCGGGCGGTTACAGTCGATTACAAAGAATCTCCGTGCCCCTGTAGACTGCATAACGACTCGACAAAGGGAACCAGGAAACTGCCAGAGGCACAGAAAGCGAGTCTAGGTGGCGGAGAGGATGCGCAGGCAGCCCCAGATGACGGAAGGGGCGGGTGGATTTGTTCTGCGGCTGGCCTGGCGTGAGTGCTGCGCATGCGTGTGCGCGTGCCCTTGTCGGTTAGGGCGCCGGTCCGGAGAAGGGGCGGGGTCGGGTATCTGTGCCGGAAGGAGGCTGGTTGGGCGGGGCCGGGAGGCGGCGGTGGCGGCTGCGCGCGCGCGCGCGTGCGAACGGGGAATACCGCGAGGGCCGGGGCGGGCGAGGCGGTGGGGACGACGGACGGCGACCATGGCCGCGGCGGCGGGCGGCGGCGGGGGTGGGCTGGGGGCGGCGGCGGGCGTCGCGGGCACGGGAGGCGTGGCGGCGGCGGCTGGCCTGGCTGTTTATCGGCGGAAGGACGGCGGCCCGGCCAGCAAGTTTTGGGAGAGCCCGGAGACGGTGTCCCAGCTGGATTCGGTGCGGGTCTGGCTGGGCAAGCACTACAAGAAGGTAGGTTCGCGCGCCCGTAGGGCGGGGAGGCCACGAGAAGGGGGCCGGGGGCGGCTGGTGGCCTCGCGGGCCTCGGGCCGCCCCTCCCCCCGCGCGCCACGAGGGACAACAAAGGCAGGAGCCTGGACCACCACGCCCCCGCGGTGCGCTCTCGGCGCCAGCGCGCTCTGGGCTCCGCCGGCCCTCTGGGTTTTCCTTGGAGCCCACGCTCCCGGGGCGAACTCTGTGAAGGAGCAGGTCGAGCTCAGCAACCCGGAGGGTGTGAATCTTTCTCTTTTGTTGGCTGCTTTAGGTGTGTGAACCGTGGTTATTAAAACTGTGCTAGAGTTGTAAAAGTAGCTGCAAGTTTTATTTAGAGAGTAGTCTTCACAGGTTAGGTGGCTAAGGTTAGGTGACCTCTTATTGAAATGCCAACAGGACTGTGGATGATTGTACCCGGACATTAGTAACAGCTGGTTAATACAATCAGACTATTGATGAGACCTATTAAAAGGGGCTTTTACCTCACCTTACGTCTGGTTATGTATAGGGGGGTTGCATGAGATAATGTTCACTTGTACATAATGTGAGGCATTCCCTGAGAACCCTATTTATGTTACACCCTACTTCATGTCACCTTTGTTTTCTTCATACCACTTTTTAAGATTATTCTTTTCAATAACCTGTTTCTCCTACCTTGGAGTGTAAGTTCTACTGAGTCAGTGGTATTGAAAGTTGTGACTTAGTCCTTTGTTAATAACACATTTTTTAGCTTCTTAATTTTTTTTTTTTTCGGTGGCCCCCAAGTCGTGTGGCCAAGGCAGGAAGTTCTTGGGCCAGGGCTTGAACCTGAGCCACAACAGCAACCCTAGCCACTGCAGTGACAACTCAGAAACCTTAACCCACTGCACCCTAAGAGAACTCCTTAGCTCACCCTTTATGTAAATAATTAGAGATGACTCCCTTAGAAGGTGTTAGAAAGCAGAATACCAAAAATACTGTCTGTGTCCCTGCTTTTCAGTTCTCTACTTCCCCCATTATGGACCATAGCCACTGGGGTGAGGACCTTGTCAGGCCTGTTCACTGCAGTGTGTCCTGGAACATGTTTAGTACTCAATTGTCTTGCCCTTAGTAGTTGCTTAGTCAATTTTTTTTTTTTTTTTTTTTTTTTTTTTTTTTTGTGTGTTTTTGCCTTTTCCAGGCTAGGGGTCTGATCAGAGCTGTAGCTGCCAGTCTGCACCACAGCCACAGCAACGAGGGATCCGAGCTGTCTGCTGCCTACACCACAGCTCACAGCAAAACCAGATCCTTAACCCACTGAGTGAGGCCAGGGATTGAACCCGCAGCCTCATGATTCCTAGTCATATTCGTTAACCACTGAGCCACAACAGGAACTCCAGTAAATATTTGTTGAGTGAGTGAAAAGATAAAGTAGTCTAGAAACCTACTCATTTGGGGTTACAGCACCGTGAAGCCTATTAGCTTTTGGAAGTTAGTTGTTAGGCTCCTGGAGGGATCTTGGGTTCTTTTGACATTACGCTCAAGTGGAAGAGCTGACATTACATCACTTGGGTGCTTTCAGATGTGATCGTCTCTTCTTTCCAGTTAAATTTATTTTTCATAGTGTTGGAAGCTGGGCAGTCTACGATAAGGGCACCAACAGATTCAGTGTCTTGAAGAGGGTCCATTTCCTGGTAGACAGCTATCTTCTTTGTTTTGAGATATGGTGTAATGGACAAAGGAGTTCTTTAGGGACAGAGGTAACCATTTCTTATCTGAAGTTTTAGGAAGTGAGAGTGTATTTTTGCTTACAGTATTTTGGTTTTTTTTTTTTTTTTTTTTTTTTTAACGGCCAGACCCTTAGCATGTGGAAGTTCCCAGGCTAGGGGTTGAATCAGAGCTACAGCTGCCAGCCTGTGCTACAGCCACAGCAACACCAAATTTGAGCCGCGTCTGCAATCTATACCACAGCTCACAGCCACTCAGTATCTTTAACCCACTGAGCGAGGCCAAGGATTGTTCCTGCGTCCCCATGATCTTAGTTGGGTTTGCTAACCACTGAGCCATGAAGGGAACTCTTGTTTTTTGTTTTGTTTTGTGTTTGTTTTGTTTTAAACTTTTTTTGTCTTTTTGCCTTTTCTAGGGCTGCTCCCTCAGCATGTCGAGGTTCCCAGGCTAGGGGTTGAATTGGAGCTGCAGCCGACGGCCTACGCCAGAGCCACAGCAGCGTGGGATCTGAGCCATGTCTGCGACCCACACCATGGCTCACGGCAACACTGGATCCTTAACCCCCTGAGCAAGGCCAGGGATTGAACCTGCAACCTCACGGTTCCTAGTCAGAGTCATTAACCACTGCGCCATGGCAGGAACTCCTGTTTTGTGATTTTTAAATGGCCGTACTCACTGCCTGTGGAAGTTCCTGGGCCAGGGGTTGAATCTGAGCTGCATCTGTGGGAATGACAGATCCTTGAATCCACCGCGTTAGACCAGAGATTGAATCTTCACCTCCGCAGCAACCCCACCTGCTGAAGTTATATTCTTTTTTTTTTTTTTTTCTTCTTTTTTGGCTGCCCCAGGACATAGGGAGTTCCCAGGCCAGGAATCAGATCTCAGCCACAGATGCGGTGATTCTGGATCCTTAACCCACTGTGCTCGGCTGGGGAAACAAACCTGCATCTCAGCTTGCCAGAGACGCTGCTGATCCTTTTTTGACACATGGGGAACTCCAGCAGTTGGATTCTTAGCCCACAGTGCCACAGCTGGAACCCCTACAGTGTGTATGTGTATGTGTGTGTATATATATAAATATTCACGCACACATGGATACACACATATTTGTATATAAAATGTGTGCATACGTATATATGTATATATTTTTTATTTTTTTAGGATCACACCTAGAGCACATGGAAGTTCCCAGGCTAGGGATTGAATCGGAGCTGTAGCCACAGCCACAGCAATGCCAGATCCTAGCTGCATCTGCGACCTACACCACAAATCACAGCAACGCAGGATCCTTAAACCACTGAGGAGGGCAGGGATTGAACCTGAGTTCTCATGGATCCTAGTTGAGTTCACTAGCCCTGAGCCACAGTGGGAACTCCTTATAGTACATTTTTTGATGCTTTGAATTTTTTTTTTTTTTTTTTGGTGTTGTTAGGGCTGAACTCTAGGCATATGGATGTTCCCAGCCTAGGGGTCCTATTGGAGCTGTAGCTCCTGGCCTATACCACAGCCACAGCAACTCGCTGAGCCGAATCTATAACTTACACCATAGCTCATGGCAATGCCGGATCCTTAACCCTCTCTGTGAAGCCAGGAATCGAACCCTCTTCTTCATGGGTACTAGTCTGGTTCATTACCACTGAGCCACGACAGGAACTCTAAGATGCTTTGACTTTTTCCCCTCTGAAATTTTGGAGTCATGTTTGGGATTGTAGATTTTTCTCATCTACATGTAAATAGACAAAAATACTGTTTTTCCTTATATAGTGGTAAAATGGTCCCTTTTTTGTGTAGACAAGAGCTTCTGGTAGTAGCTAAGGGAATTGAATATATTTATATTATGAAAGTATTTTTTCCTATTCTTTTTTTTTTTTTTTTTTTTTTTTTTGTCTTTTCTAGAGCCACTCGCACAGCATATGGAGGTTCCCAGGCTAGGGGTCTAATTGGAGCTATAGCCACCAGCCTACACCATAGCCACAGCAACACAGGATCCGAGCCGAGTCTGCAACCTACACCACAGCTCATGGCAATGCCGGATCCTTAAGCCACTGAGCAAGGCCAGGGATCAAACCCGCAACCTCATGGTTCCTAGTTGGTTTCATTAACCACTGAGCCACAATGGAAACTCCTTTCCTATTCATTTTTTTTTTTTTTTTTTTTGTCTTTTGTCTTTTTGTTGTTGTTGTTGTTGCTATTTCTTGGGCCGCTCCCGCGGCATATGGAGGTTCCCAGGCTAGGGGTCGAATCGGAGCTGTAGCCACCGGCCCACGCCAGAGCCACAGCAACGCGGGATCCGAGCCGCGTCTGCAACCTACACCACAGCTCACGGCAACGCCGGATCGTTAACCCACTGAGCAAGGGCAGGGATCGAACCCGCAACCTCATGGTTCCTAGTCGGATTCGTTAACCACTGCGCCACGACGGGAACTCCCTCCTATTCATTTTTAACTTAAATTTTTTTTTTTTTTCCCCTGTAGTCATGCATGCAGCATATGGAAGTTCAGCTTCCATTCGACCCCTAGGCTGGGAACTTCCTTATGCTGCACCTGCAGCCCTAAAAAGCAAAAAACAAACCAAAAATTTATTTTATTGGGGAGTTCCATTGTGGCTCAGTGGTAATCAACCTATTATCCGAGAGGACACGGATTCGATGCCCTGCTCAGTGGGTTGTAAGGATCCAGCATTGCTATGTCTGTGTCGTAGGCCAGCAGCTGCAGCTCTGATTTGACTCCAAGTCTGGGAAATTCCATATGCCTCGGGTATGGCCCTAAGAAGACCAAAAAAAAAAAAAAAAATTATTGAAGTATAGTTTTTCTTGAAAGTTTTTTTTTTTGGCTGTGCATGTGGCATTCCAGAGTGGGGATCTGTCCCTCGCCACAGTGGTGACCTGAGCCACGCGTTAACATCAGATCCTTGCTGAGCCATTAGGAAACTCCCTGAAAGTATTATCTTTTTAAATCATGTGTCTGTTAGCCAAAACTTAGGGTCTTTTTTCTTGTTTTTTCTTTTTTGGCTGCCCTCAGGCATCTGGAGTTCTCCAGCCAGGATCAGATCCGAGCCACAGTTGGGACCTAAATTGCAGGCTACAGCAATGCTGGATCTTTAACCTACTGTGCCAGGCCGGGGATTGAACCTCATTCCAGCATTCCCAAGATACCACTGATCCTACTGCATCACAGTGGGAACACTATTACATTGGGTCTTAATGTACCTTAATGTAGTTTTTTCCCCAAGTCTGAGTTTTTTACCCCATTTTTGTTGCATTTTAATTGACTTGTAATATTGTATTACGTTGTTAATATGGCTTTAACAGAGAAATACTCGAGTGATATTCCTTTGGATACCAAGGAAGAGAAAAGAAAAAAGGAAATACAGTAATAGTCACTTTTGTCTCCAAACTTTGTGCATCTCTTTGGGCACAATTTTAAGCAGGCAGTTTTAGCCTCGAATTCTTTCAGAGATTTTTTTTGGGTGGGTGAGGAAATGGCCGTTAGCTTGACTGCAGGATTTGTCCCAGAGTGTTGAGGCCAGTAGGCTAATGTTGGCTCTGTCTCTGAGGCCTTAAAGATAAGGTTAAAGTTAGGTTTGACTTCTCAGGCTTTCATAAAGCCAGAGTGTATTTATTGGGCTTACTCAGATTCAGAATGGTATATCCGTTGGGTTTGACATCTGGGCTTAACCTTTTCAGTTGGTGTTGGTGTGATGAAAGTATTAGCCAGAAGGTTCTTTGTTTCTGTGCATGATGTATTTCTACTTAGTGTACACATTGTTGGAGTTTTGTTTTGTTTTTGTTTTTGTTTTTTTTTGCCTTTTTTGGGCCACACCCAGTGGCATGTGGAGGTTCCCAGGATAGGGTTCGAATCAGAGCTATAGCCACTAGCCTACACCACAGCCACAGCAGCTCGGGATCTGAGCTGTGTCTGCAGCCTGCACCACAGCTCATGGCAACGCTGGATCCTTAACCCACTCAACGAGGCTAGGGATTGAACCTGCGTCTTTTTTTTTTTTTTTTTTTAATTAAATTTAATTTTTTTGTCTTTTTGTCCTTTTTGAGGGCCACACCCATGGCATATGGAGGTTCCCAGGCTAGGGGTCTAATTGGAGCTACAGCTGCTGGCCTATGCCACAGCTGTAGCAACACCAGATCTGAGGTGTGTCTGCAGGCTACACCACAGCTCACCGCAGTGCCAGGTCCTTAACCCACTGAGCGAGGCCAGGGATCGAACCTGCAACCTCATGGTTCCTAGTCGGATTCGTTTGTGCTGTGCCATGATGGGAACTCCGAATTTTCAAATTGTTAAATCTCAGCAACTATATGAAATAAACATGGCATTTTAGTACCATTTTTATTGATGGGTTTATGCATGCATTCAGTGAACAATTGAGCATCACCATTTCTGGGCATTTGAAATGTAACTCACTTAGGGAGTTCCATGGTGGTCTCTTGGTTAGGATTTGGCATTCCCACTGCTGTGGCTCAGACTTGATCCCTGGTCTGGGAATTGAAATCCCACATCAAACCACTGCGTTCTACAGCCAAAAAAAAAAATTAAAAAAAAAATAATTCAAATCTTCACAATAGTAGGTTCCCTTGTGGCACAGAACATTAAGCATCCAGCATTGCTCCATTTTGGATGCAGGTTCACTTCCTGGCCCAGGAACTTACACATTCTGCAGGTGTGGCCAGAAAAAAAAAAATCTTCGCAATGATCTTGGATAATAGATAACATGAGAGAAACCTGAGGCTCCAGATTTAAATAAATTCTAAGATTATAGTTAGGAATGGCAAATTTGGGATACAGCGTTCTCCCTGGCTCCAACTCCCCCCTCTTTTTTTTTTTTTTTTTTTTTTTTTTTGCTACAAATACTCTTTCTTTAAGGAATTCATAGTGCTATGGAATAAATAGACATAGGCACTTACTGGTGAAGTCCAGGTGATTTCAAATTAAAAGAGAACTTCCTTGTGTTATTTTTGTCTTCTGAATGCCCATAGGAGTTGCTCAGTAAATATTTGTTTAATAAATGGACAGGTTAACTAGTCCAGGAACCATTTAGACTTTATTAATAAGTTGGCTTAGCAATACGGAAGGGGGAGTGAATGCTTTTTGATTGGCATGAGCTTCAACTAGCCAAAGCAGTCCAGCGGAGTGACCACTTTTGGTAAGTGGAAACTGAAGCGCAGAGAGGGTAACTGTGTGCCTGAGGCTGCATTTTAAGTCTACTAGAAGCACAGAAGACTGTTTCTCTGCCTCAGCTTCCTACTTTATATTATTGGGTACCTATTTTTCATCCTAACTTTGAAATCATGAGAGGTTGTATTTTTGTCCTAGTTGTAAGTGATTCTCAGAGGATAACACCTTATTGACTGCAGGTTGATTCTTTGGAGGTGAAGTAGATCCGAAAGCCAGTAAGTTCCCAGGTGGGTTTCTTCCCAAAGTTTGGCTCACTCCTGAAGTACCGATTTAAGATTTTATTGAGTTCCTGTCGTGGTTCAGCAGAAATGAATCTGAAATGAATCGAATTAGAGCTGTAGCTGCTGGCCTGTGCCACAGCCACAGCAGTGCCAGATCCGAGCTGCATCTGTGACCTACACCACAGCTCATGGCAACGCCAGGTCCTTAAGCCACTGAGCAAGGCCAGGGATCGAACCTGCATCCTCATGGATACTAGTCAGATTCCTTTTTTGCTGAGACACAATGGGAACTCCAATTTACCTTTTGATTAAAAAAATAAGGTTCATGGAGTTCCTGTCATGGCTTAGCGGTAACAAACCTGACTATTATCCATGAAGACGTGGGCTTGATCCCTGGCCTTGCTCAGGGGTTAAGGACCCGGCGTTGCCATGAGTTGTGTAGGTTGAAGACCCGGCTCGGATCCCACGTTGCTGTAGCTGGGGCGTAGGCTGCTGGCAACTACAGCTCTGACTTGACCCCTAACCTGGGAGCTTCCATATGCCTTGGGTGCGTGCGGCCCTAAAAAACAAACAAAAAAAAAGTTCAGCAGCATGGTTTTCTTAAGACCCAAAAAAAGTTTTTTTTTTAATTTTTTTAATTTTTTTTTATTTTTTATTTTTTTGTCTTTTGTCCTTTGTTGTTGTTGTTGTTGTTGTTGTTGTTGTTGTTGCTATTTCTTGGGCCGCTCCCGCAGCATATGGAGGTTCCCAGGCTAGGGGTTGAATCGGAGCTGTAGCCACCGGCCTACGCCAGAGCCACAGCAACTCGGGATCCGAGCCGCGTCTGCAACCTACACCACAGCTCACGGCAACGCCGGATCGTTAACCCACTGAGCAAGGGCAGGGATCGAACCCGCAACCTCATGGTTCCTAGTCGGATTCGTTAACCACTGCGCCACGACGGGAACTCCCAAAAAAAGTTTTTGATAGCTTTTAAATTCTAATAACTTTTAAAACCTTGTAGTCATACATTGGCTGCCTTTTCAGTAAGTATGAGATAAAGTTTAAAACTAATATGTTAAATGTCAAATTTCATTTATGCGTTAAAAATGTTATCTTTTCATTTACATGTTTGACAATTATTGTGGGTGATTAGGAGAAAGTAAACAGTTAAATATTTTTTAGTTAAAAAATTGAATTTTAAAATATCTAAGATAATCGTTTTGATGGGGTTTTTGAACCTGGCCATTTTTATTCTGAAACTGTAGGGTCGCTCCCATGAAACTTTTCTCATCCGAGTGACAGTATGTTAGATGAGACGTGTATAGATAGTCTTGAAGTTTATTTATTTATTTATTTTTAATTTTTTTATCTTTCTGCCATTTCTTGGGCCGCTCCCACAGCATGTGGAGGTTCCCAGGCTAGGGGTCGAATCGGAGCTGTAGCCACCAGCCTATACCGCAGCCATAGCAACCCCAGATCCGAGCCGAGTCTGCGACCTACACCACAGCTCATGGCAGTGCCGGATCCCTAACCCACTGAGCAAGGCCAGGGATGGAACCTGCAACCTCATGGTTCCCAGTTCGATTCGTTAACCACTGAGCCACGACGGGAACTCCTTGAAGTTTAGAACATATATGAATTACGTATATAGCAGTCATTAAAAATTACTCTTTGCCTGAAGGGTTGATTTAGTTTTACTTGAACAGCCTTTCTCCAATGGTCCCTTTTTCAGTTTTATCACTGTTCACTTATCTGCAGATATCTGAAAAACAAAAGTATGGTTATTAAGTTTTTTTTCTTTTGCCATTTCTTGGGCCACTCCCACGGCATATGGAGGTTCCCAGGCTAGGGGTTGAATCAGAGCTGTAGCTGCCAGCCTACACCACAGCCACAGCAACGCAGGATCCACGCCTCGTCTGCAACCTATACCCAGCTCATGGCAACTCCAGATCCTCAACCCACTGAGCAAGGCCAGGGATCAAACCCGCAACCTCATGGTTTCTAGTCGGATTTGTTAACCACTGAACCACCACAGAAACTTCTATATTTTTTTTTTTTTTTTAAGGGCCGTACCTGCTCATATGGAGGTTCCCAGGCTAGGGGTCCAATTGGAGCTGTAGCTGCTGGCCTATGCCACAGCTACAGCAATGAGGGATCTGGGCTGTGTCTGTGACCTACACGACCAAATCCTTAACCCACTGAGGCCAGGGATTGATCCCGCGTCTTCATGGGTACTAGTTGGGTTTGTTATCGCTGAGCCACGACGGGAACTCCTGGTTATTAGTTTTTTTATGTTGCTTTACCATGTATAAAAAAACTGCAGTACCTTAAATGATCCCTTTGAGAAGCTCGTTCTTACTAAAGACTATAAAGTTGTCTTGTGAGTATGTACTGTATATTTCACCAGTTCTGTAGGATAAACTTGAAGAGTTTATTTTTGTTTATTCATTTAGTGATTCCAGCATGCAGCGATTGATGTGAAATCTCAGTTCCTAGACCAGGGATTGAATCTGGGCCACAGTGGTGAAAGTGCCAAATCCTAACCACTGGACCACCAGGGAACTCTCAAAGAGTTTATGAAAGATTATACTGTGTTGAGTGTTATTGATTACTTACTAATTGAGTATTAAAGATGTATTATGTTGAGTAAATTAGAAAAACGATGTCGAATTTTCATTTGAAAGTGTATAGTTCTCAAAAAGGTAGACCTGATGTTTTTTGTGGGAATTGACGTATGAAAGGAGAATTTTAAGTAGTTTTTAATATTTAAAAATTACTTACCTTGGAGTTCCCATTGTGACTCATTGTTTAATGAATCTGACTAGGAACCATGAGGTTGCAGGTTTGATCCCTGGCCTTGCTCAGTGGGTTAAGGATCCGGCGTTGCTGTGGCTGTGGCATAGGCCGGTGGCTACAGCTCTGATTAGACCCCCCAGCCTGGGAACCTCCATATGCCGAGGGTGTGGCCCAAAAAAGACCAAAAAAAAAACAAAAAAAAATTACTACCCTAACAATTTTTAAGTGCCCACACACATATTTAAAAAAAAATCATTAAAAACCCCATTTTATTATGCTTAGAGTTCCTACGTATTTGGAATTTAGAAGAGCGGGGCGGGAGGGGGGACGACAGTTGTCTCTGCTCAATGATGCCTTGACTGGGGAGATTTGCCAGTGGGGGTGGGGGCAGAATCACCTGGAATCTTTACTCATGTGTCTGGTAGTTGTGCTGTCAGTCTTCTGGGGCATGAGCTGTGGCTGGTGGCCACTTCATGTCCATTTGGCCTCTCTGTGTAGCCTGGCTTCTTGAGAGTATGGTAATGTTAGGGTGGTTGGACTTTTTCATTGTGGTTCAGGGCTTCAGAGGTCAGTGTCCCAAAAGAACTATGTGGAGACTATATGACCTTTTTTGACATACCTCAGAAGTCATACAGCATTGCTGCTTTTGCATTCTGATATGGGTCACTAAGGGCAGGCCTGATTCTATCGAAGAGGGCATAGACCTCCCGCCTTTTTTTTAGGGCCGCACCCGTGGCATATGGAAGTTCCCAGGGTAGGGCTGAAATTGGAGCTGTAGCTGCAGGCCTACACCACAGCCACAACAATTCCAGATCTGAGCCGAGTCTTTGACCTACACTACAGCTTATGGCAATGCCGGATCCTTAACTCACTGATAAGTCCAGGGATTGAACCTGCATCCTCATAGATGCTAGTCAGATTCGTTTCCGCTGCACCACAATGGGAACTCTGGTATCTCTCTTTAGATGAGAGGGATGTCAAAGAATTTGTGGACTTATTTGAAAAACAGCACAGTCAGCTCCCTGGTCATAGATTGTTTACATTCATCCCACATACAAAATACTCTGGCTAATAGGTCTCATTCCATTGTAGCATTATGCTTGTGTTTGAGGTACAGGATCTTGCCATTAATTTAAGGTAGTTCAGGTGCAGATAAGATGACTTGGGTTTGGTTTCTTGGGCATGGTATCTCTCATTCTTTTTTTTTTTTTTTTTGTCTTTTTAGGCCCACACCTGAGACGTATGGAGGTTCCCAGGCTAGGGGTCGAATCCAAGCTGTAGCCGCCAGCCTACACCACAGCCACAGCAGCACGCCAGATCCAAGCCTTGTCTGTGAACTACTCCACAGCCTATGGCAACCCTGGATCTTTAAGCCACTGAGTGAGGCCATGATCGAACCTGTGTCCTCATGGATACCAGTCAGAGTCTTTTCCACTGAGCCACGATAGGAACTCTGGTATCTCGCATTCTTATGATCTGTAAACTATCTGTTATATATCCCTTCCCAGTGCCCCCCAGTATCCCGTATTTGTTTTTTGGTTTTGGTTTTCATGGGCACATCTGTAGCATATGGAAGTTCCTGGGCCAGGGATTAAATCCCAGCTGTATCTGTGGCAATGCCACATCCTTAACCTGCTATACCACAGTGGGAACTCCAGCCACTATTTGTTTATATAAACTTTTACATCAGAGTGCATGTCTCAGACACTAAAAATCTGCCGCCATGCTAGTACCTAGGTACTAGGAAGTAAGCTAATGTCTTTAGCACAGTCGTCCCAATTTTTGAACCCCTGTGTTTATCTTGCAGTATGTTCATACAGATGCTCCTACGAATAAAACGCTGGCTGGACTGGTGGTGCAGCTTCTCCAGTTCCAGGAAGATGCCTTTGGGAAGCATGTCACCAACCCGGCCTTCACCAAATTACCTGTAAGTGTATCATCTTAACACACTGGAGCATCTTCAGTTTTTGTACTCTTGGGTATAGTTTATAGCTCTTTTACTTCACTGTTCCTATTCTATAGAATAAGGAAAAGTAGGAATCTCTACAGAATCTTAGCTATAGAATATTACTGCTTTTTAACTGTAGGAAGCATCTTTTTCTGGAGTCAATTAACATTTGCATTAAATATCACAACAGTTATTACAGAGATATAACGTTTAACTATATTGTAACTTCCTTATTGTTTTTACCAAGTGTTCTATGTTCTTTGTGCTGATTCAGTTCTATGCCTAGAATGCTATTTTGTGGAATTTTTTATGTTTTGTAGGTGGGATTTTCGTGAGCTTATGTAAGAATGTGATTCTGTTCCTCTTGCCATTGATATTTTGACCGAAAGTTTGGCTTGTTATAGAAATACTGGGTTATGCTTTATTTCCTTTTGAAATTTGTAGGGAAAAACCTGATACTACCTTTTGATTTTCTTCTTTTTAATACTGATGTTTACAATTCAGAAATAATGTCTAGTTGTGATAAGTCATTATCCGAAGGCCCAATTATATTCTTTAGCTCAGGGAAGATTCAGTCTAATAGTTATCTCTGTTCTCCTATATTCCTTTATTTTTTTTAATTTTTATTTTATTTTATTTTTCGTCTTTTTGCCTTTTCTAGGGCCACACCTGAGGCTTATGGAGGTTCCCAGGCTACGGGTCTAATTGGAGCTGTAGCTCCTGGCCTTCGCCACAGCAACTTGGCATCCGAGCCATGTCTGCGACCTTCATCACAGCTCATGGCAATGCTGGATCCTTAACCCACCGAGCAAGGCCAGGGATTGAACCCACAACCTCATGGTTCCTAGTCGGATTTGTTAGCCACTGAGCCACAATGGGAACTCCCATTTCTTTATATTTTTGAACTCTGTACAAATACTGGATTTCCAGGAATTACCTGTCATATGTTTTTTCATAATTTTTTGTTTTCCAATTTTCCAGTATGGGTTGAATTTTTGTAGTTGCCAGTCTGCTGCTAGATGCCTCCACTGAATTTTTTATTGGTAGACATTTTTTTACTTCTCAAAAGCTTTGATTATGTGTTCTTATTTTATCATTAAACCGTTTGTTTTAATGACTTGCCCAAATACAATTGAGAATAAAAAAATATTGTTTTCCTGATCTAGCAATAAATCGGTTTATTTTGCTTATGATATTTTTGCCATCCAGACATTTATTTTCGTTTAGTTAAAATTTTTTTGGCCGCCCATGCCATATGGAGTTCCAGGCCAAGAATCAGATCTGAGCCACAGTTGCACCCTAAGCTACAGCTGTGGCAACGCTTGTTCCCTAACCCATTATTTTGGGCTGGGGATCAAACCTGTGTCCCAGTGTTCCCAAGACACCTCCCATCTCATTGTGGTCTGGCAGGAACTCCATAGTTAAAATTTTTTGCTTTTTTTCCCTTTTTTCTTGCTTTTAAGGGCTGCACCTGCGGCATAGGGAAGTTCCCAGGCTAGGAGTCAAATCTCAACTACAGCTGCTGGCCTACACCATAACCACAGCAATGTTGGATCCTTAACCCACTAAGCAAGGCCCGGGATTGAACCCATATCCTAGTGGATACTAGTAGGCTTTGTTTCCGCTGCTTTGCCATAATGGGAATTCCCTTATTTTTTAAATTTTTATTTTTTATTAAAGTATAGTTATGCCTGGTCAAATATATTGATGTGCTTTTTTTTTTGTCTGTCTTTTAGGGCCATACTTATGGCATATGGAGGTTCCAGAGCTAGGGGTAAAATCGGAGCTCTAGCTGCCGGCCTATGCCAGAGCCACAGCAACTTGGGATTTGAGCTGAGCCTGCGACCTCTGCTACAGCTCACAGCAACACCAGATCTTTAACTGAGTGAGGTCAGGGAACGAACTCAAGTCCTCATGGATGCTAGTCGGGTTCGTTAACCACTGAGCCATGATGGGAACTCCTGATGTGCTTTTTTTGAATCATAATGGGAAGCTTTCTCCACTTATAGGTGATAAAATTTTCAGCCATTTGTTCTTCTGGTATTGTGTTGTCTTTTTTTACATATAATTCTCTTATCTATCTAGAATTTATCTCAGTGTTCAGTCTGAGCAGTGGATCCAGTTTTATCTTTTTCCACCTGATTATTCTTTGTTATCCCAGCAACATTTATTTATTCATTTTTTTATCTTTTTATTTTTTTGCTTTTTAGGGCCGTACCCGTGGCATTATGGAGGTTCCCAGGCCAGGAGTCAGTTCGGAGCTACAGCTCTTGGCCTCGCCACAGCCACACCAGATCCAAGCCACATCTGCAGCCTGTACTATAGCTCATGGCAACACCGGATCCTTAACCCACTGCGCAAGGCCAGGGATCAAACCCGCAACCTCATGGTTCCTAGTATGACTCATTTCCGTTGCGCCACAAAGGGATTACCCTCAGCAACATTTATTAAAGAATACTTCTTTTCCCCACTAATTTGAGCTCAGCAGATATTAAATGTTTTGATTATGTGACCAGTTCTAACAGTTTGAAGAGTAATACAGTGTATCGTTTGTTCTCAGTGGCCTTCCACTCTAGTGAACTGTATGAATAGAGCTTTTGAGGCTCCTGATCTCAGGAAATGTTTTCTGGGGGAAAGGACATTTGAACTGAGTCCTAAAAGTAGATTATGACTTCTTCCGGGAAATTCTGTGGAAGATGGAATTTTTCAGATGATGATAGCAATGTGAAGGCCCGAGAAAATTTGATACTTTAATGTAGTTGCAGATAGTTCAACAGTGTTAGAACAGAAGACAATAGGCTGAGAGATGGACCAGAATCAGTTGTTAAAGGACAGAGTTACCGTGTTAGAGGTGTAGCTTTTATCTTGGAAGTGATTGGCAACTATAGCAGGGAGAGAGTAGAAAGAGACTTATTCAACTTTGGGTTTTAGAATAATCCCTCAAGCTTCAACATGAAGAATGGACTGGAAACCATTTGAAAGCTAGTTCTCCCTGAGCAAGCTGCTCTAATAATCCAAGTGAGCTGTGATGACAGCCCGTGGAGGAAAGAGTGAATTCAAAGACAACATAAAGGAGAGTAATCAGGGGCTTCCCTTCGTGGCTTATTGGAAATGAATCTGACTGGTATCCATGAGGATGCAGGTTCGATTCCTGGTCTTGCTCAGTGAGTTGAGGATCTGGTGTTGTTGTGAGCTGTGGTGTAGTTGTGGACATGGCTTGGATGTGGCATTGCTGTTGCTGTGTTATAGGCTGGTGGCTGCAGCTCAGATTTGATCCCTAGTCTGACTTCATATGCCAAGGGTGCGGCAGTAAAAAAAAAATTAAAGTGTAATCACCTTGTGATTTGTGTTTGTGTTTTAGGTAGGGGGAAGTTGTGGGGCTGTAATAAAAAATTTGGTGGGATGACTACACTGAGAAGATACCTCTAGCACTAAGGGGAAAGCCAGAGTTTAAAAGCTGATTTCTGATATTTATATGTATGACTGATTCACTGCTGTACACTTGAAACTAGTATAACATTGCAAGTCAACTATACTCAAGTAAAATTAAAAAAAAAAAAACAGGTTTCTGGAGAAAGGTACTCAGTTTAGTCTAACAACTGAGGTGTTGAGGTTGGCTTTCCTGTAGGCACCTTGGATTTAGAAATAGTAGGAAATAAGATCTGGAGTTCTAGAGAAAGGGTTGTATTGAAGAAATTTGGGAGTTAGTGGGTACTAGTTAAACTCATGTGCGGAGCAAGATCATTCCTTCTTTTTTATTTTTTAACTAATCTTTTAAAAATACTATTTTTTAATGATTTTTTCCATTATAATTGGTTTACAGTGTTCTGTCAATTTTTACTCTACAGCAAAGTGACCCAGTCATACATACATATATATTCTTTTTCTCACAATATTCTCCATCATGTTCCATCACAAGTGACTAGATATGGTTCCCTTTGCTATATAGCAGGATCTCATTGCTTATCCACTCCAAATGCAATAGTTTGCATCTACTAACCCCAAACTCCCTGTCCATCCCATTTCCTCCCTGCATTGTTTTGTAATTGTTGATTATTTATGAAGTTAAGCATCCTTTCGTATTTATTGACCATTGGGCTATTCTTTTTAGGGGAGTGCCTATTTAAACGTTTTGCTCATTAAAAAAAAAAAAAAAAAAAATCCAGTCGTCTGTCTTCTCACATGGAAGTTCCCAGGCCAGGCAGGGATAGAATTCAAACCACAGCAGTGACCTGAGCCACAGCAGTGACAATGCTGAGTTCTTACTCACTAGGCTTCCAGGGAACTATTTTTTTTCAAGGAATTTTTTTTTTATGTATTTTGCATATGGGTTCTGTGTCAGAAATATTTATTCCAAGTATCTTCTTGTCAGCTTATCTTTTTATTCTCATGGTGATACCCTTTTTTTTTTTTTTTTTGCCTTTTAAGGGCTGCACCAGTGGCACATGGAAGTTCCCAGACTAGGGGTCGAATCAGAGCTGCAGATGGCTGGCCTGTGTCACAGCAACAGAAACACCAGATCTGAGCTTCGTCTGCGATCTACACTGCAGCTCATGGCACTTCCAGATCCTTTAACCTGCTAATTGAGGCCAAGGATCAAACCTGAATCCTCATGGATACTGTTCGGATTCTTAAGCTGTTGAGCCACAGCAAGAAGGTTCTCAATTATAATATAGAGCAGGGATCAGTAAATTTTTTCTGTGAAAGGCCTGATGGTAAATTTTTTTTTCAGCGTGGGGTGTGTGTCTGTGCACGTGTGCGTGTGCAGCATGCAGAAGTTCCCAGGCCAGGGATTGAACCTGTATTACAGCAATGACAATGCCAGCTCCTTAACCACTAGGCCACCAGGGAATTCTAGATAGTAAATATTTTTATTTTTTTTTATATTTTTGATTTAAAATTTTTTTATTAGGAATTTATAATATTCTATCAATTTCTGCTATAGAGCAAAGTGACCTTGTCATACGTATATATACATTCTTTTTCACACATTATCTTCTATCATGTTCCATCACAAGTGATTAGCTATATAGTTCCCTGTGCTATACAGCAGGATCTCATTGCCCATCCACTCCAAAAGCAAGAGTTTTCATCTACTAACCCCAGACTCCCAATCCATCCCATTCTTCCCCCCAACCTCGACAAACGCAGGTCTGCCCTACATATCGATGAGCTTTTCTGTCCTGGAGATAAATCATTTGTGTGATATTTTAGATTACACATAAAAATGATAACATGTGCTTTCTGACTTACTTCACTCAGTATGAGTCTCTAGTTCCATCCATGTTGCTGCAAATAGCATTATTTTGTCCTTTTTATGGCCGAGTAGTATTCCATTGTATACATGTACCACATCTTCCTAATCCATTTATCCATTGATGGGCATTTAGGTTGTTTCCATGTCTTGCCTATTGTGAACAGTGTGGTGATGAACATATGGGTGCATATGTCTTTTTCAGTGAAATTTTTGAATGTATACCTAGGTGTGGGATTGCTGGGTCATATGGTAGTTCTATATTTAGTAGTTTTCTGAGGTATTTCTACTGTTTTCCATAGTGGTTGTACCAGTTTACATTACCACCAGGAGTGAAGGAGCGTTCACTTTTCTCCACGTTCTCACCAGCATTTGTTATTTGTTGACTTGTTAATCATGGCCACATTAACTGGTGTGAGGTGGTACCTTATAGTAGTTTTGATTTGCATTTCTCTAATAATTAGTGATGTTGAGCATTTTTTCATGTGCCTGCTGGCCATCTCTGTGTAGTCTTTGGTTGAAATGTCTATTTAAGTCTTCTGCACATTTTTCGGTTGGGTCGATTGTTTCTTTGTTGTTGAATTATAGGAGTTGTTTGTATGTTTTTGAGATTAAACCTTTGTTGGTTGAATCATTTGCAAAATTTTCTCCCATTCTGTGTGTTGTTTTCTCATTCTTTTAATGGTTTCCTTTGCTGTGTAGAAGCTTTTGAGTTTGTTTAGGTTTCATTGGCTTATTTTTGTCTTTGTCTTTATTCTAGTAGGTGGATCAAACAAGATGTTGCTGTGATTTATGTCAGAGAGCATTCTGTCTAGGTTTTCCTCTAAGAGTTGTATAGTGTTTGGCCTCTCATTTAGGTCTTTAATCCATTTTGAGTTTATTTTTGTGTATGGTGTTACACAGTATTCTAATTTCATTTTATCACATGCAGTTGTCTAGTTTTCCCAGCACAGATAGTAAATATTTTTATTTGTAATATCTACAGAAGGTCAGTTAGTAAAATACACAGTCTGCGCTGCAGCTTATCTTTGCTTATGTTGCGTGAAAGTAGCCGCAGACAATGAGTGTGGCTTTGTTCCAATAAAGCTTTACTTACGAAAATCAAAATTGGGCTGGATTTGGCCTTTGGGCCATAGCTGGCCAATCCCTGAGGTAGAGTGATTTATAAAGTATTTTCTTTATGCTTTTTGTGCTCTTATAATGGAATCTTTCCTACTCTAAAGTGATAGCTGTATTCTGCTGTGTTTTCTTCTAGAGGCTTTATTGTTTTATGTTTTACGTTTTATAACTATAATCCATCCAGAATTGATCTGTGTTTATCCTGTGAGGTGGTGGTAGGGTCATGATTTCTTTTTTCTTTTATAAAGATGTGCTAACTGTGGTTCATGCATTTTGATAGCTAATGTTTCATTATCTTTTACTTCTAAAATAGTTTCTTTTTCTTTTTTTTTTTTTTTTAATTAGGATTGCACCTATGGCATATGGAGGTTCTCAGGCTAGGCATCAAATTGGAGTTATAGCCACCAGCCTGTATCACAGCCACAGCAATGTCAGATCCAAATCACATCTGCAACCGACACCACAGTTGACAGCAACACTGGATCCTTAACCCTCTGAGCGAGGCCAGGCATCGAACCTGTGTCCTCATGGATGCTAGTCAGATTCATTTCCTCTGAGCCATGACAGGAACTCCCTAAAATATTTTCTAATTTCTTTTTTTTTTATTTCATTTTTATTTTTTTGTCTTTTTGCCATTTCTTGGGCCGCTCCCATGGCATATGGAGGTTCCCAGGCTAGGGGTCGAATCGGAGCTGTAGCTACTGGCCTACGCCAGAGCCACAGCAACGTGGGATCCGAGCCGCGTCTGCAACCTACACCACAGCTCACGGCAACGCCGGATCATTAACCCACTGAGCAAGGGCAGGAATGGAACCCACAACCTCATGGTTCCTAGTCGGATTCGTTAACCACTCCACCACGACGGGAACTCCCTATTTTCTAATTTCTTTTTTTTTTTGTCTTTTTTTTGCTATTTCTTTGGGCTGTTCCCGCGGCATATGGAGGTTCCCAGGCTAGGGGTTGAATCGGAGCTGTAGCTACTGGCCTACGCCAGAGCCACAGCAACGTGGGATCCGAGCCGCGTCTGCAACCTACACCACAGCTCACAGCAACACCGGATCGTTAACCCACTGAGTAAGGCCGAACCCGCAACCTCATGGTTCCTAGTCGGATTCGTTAACCACTGCGCCACGACAGGAACTCCTCTTTAGCCTATATCTGATAATACTTTTTATTTTTCAACTTTAGTATCTGTTGACTTTAATCTTTTTTTTTTTTTAGGGCTGCATCTGTGGCTTATGGAAGTTCCCTGGCCTAGGGGTCAAATCAGAGCTACAGCTGCTAGCCTGTGCCACAGCCACAGTAACTCAGGATCCGAGCTGCTTCTGTGACCTACACCATAGCTCACGGCAATGCCAGATCCCCAACTCACTGAGCGAGGCCAGAGATCAAGTCCCCATCCTCATGGATACTAGTCGGATTTGTTTCTGCCTCACCACAATAGGAACTCCTGACTTTAATCTGAAGTTATGTGTAGAGATGTTTTCTTGTAATCTGCTCAGTAGCATGGACCTGAATTTAAGTTTTTTGTTTGTTTGTTTGTTTGTTTGTTTGTTTTTTGTCTTTTTAGGGCCATACCCACAACATATGGAAGTTCCCAGGCTACGTGTCGAATAGGAGCTGTAGCTGCCGGCCTGTGCCACAGCCACAGCAACACCAGATCTGAGCAGCATCTGTAACATCTGCAACCTATGCTACAGCTTGTGACAACGCTGGGTCCTTAACCCACTGAGTGAAGCCAGGAATTGAACCCTCGTCCTCATGGATGCTAGTTAGATTCTTAACCTGCTGAGCTGGAACTCCCACATGCACGTGAATTTTTAAATGATTTTAGTACAGTTGAACTGTTGAGAAAATTTTTATGGATTACCTACATAGTCAGATACTCTCCTGAGTATTGATGATAAAAGTTTGAATAAGAAACTGTTCCTGAGAGTTCCCGCGTGCCTCAACAGGATCATCGGCATCTTGGGAGTGCTGGCATGCAGGTTCAGTCTCCTGCCTGGCCTAGTGAGTTAAGGATCTGGCATTGTCACAGCTGCTGCATAAGTCACAGCTGTGGGTTAGATCTCATCCCTGGCCAGGGAACTGTATGTGCCACATGGTGGCCAGATAAATCTACAGACCAGTCATTTCAGTATTATTATGCTGTGAGTGGTTTGCCTGTGTGCAGTAGTGGTATACATTTGTGGTTTGAGAGAATATTTTAGCTGGGGGTTCAGGGAAGGCTTAGTCTGAGAAATAAGTCTTGTTTTACCTACCTAGTACATTATTCATGTTAGATTTAAGTGCTGGCACTACAAAATTGTAATGTCTTGTGCCTCTTCTCAGACTAAATAGTAAGTTTTCAGTGATAACTGTTTTTGTTTGTTTGTTTTATCTTTTTGTCTTTTTAGGGCCACAGCCATGACATATGGAGGTTCCCAGGCTAGGGGTCCAATGGGAGCTGCAGATGCCGACCTCTGCCACAGCCATAGCAACGTCAGATCCGAGCCAACCTGCGACCTACACCACAGCTCACGGCCATGCTGGATCCTTAACCCACTGAGTGAGGCCAGGGATTGAACCCACAACCTCATGGTTCCTATTTGGATTCGTTAACCGCTGAGCCATAACGGGAACTCCCAGACATGAATAATTTTGTCAGACCTTTTATTTTTCTCATGTATAACTTGTATCTTTTTTAGGCAAAATGTTTCATGGATTTTAAAGCTGGAGGCACCTTGTGCCACATTCTTGGGGCTGCTTACAAATATAAAAATGAACAGGGATGGTAAGTTTTTATATTTATTTGCATATTTTGATATGATATTTAAGTCATTTAATGTTAACCTGTACTTTATTTGTATGTTAGATGAGCACATTGTGCATATTGTGATTAATATGCAAAGTAGATTGTCTTTTATCTAGAGTCCTAATTTACTTTGTGCCTACCCCTAGGAACAATATCAAACATTTATTAGGCAAGTTGTTTTTTCATATATGGTTGTATGTAGATAATAGATGGGTGTGTATTATTAGCAAATTGGAAGTTAGGCTCACTGTGAAATATGTAATTAAATATTTTGAACTTAGAGAATGTGCTGAAACATAGCAGGGTTTTTGTTTTTTTTTTTTGTCTTTTTACCTTTTCTAGGGCCGCTCCAATGGCATATGGAGGTTCCCAGGCTAGGGGTCCAGTCGGAGCTGTAGCCGCTGGCCCACACCAGGGCCACAGCAATGCTGGATCTGAGCTGCGTCTGCAACCTACACCACAGCTCACGGCAACACTGGATCCCCACCCCACTGAGCAAGGCCAGGGATCGAACCTGCAACCTCATGGTTCCCAGTCCGAGTCGTTAACCATTTGGCCACCACGGGAACTCCAAACATAGCAATTTTTTTATCAAAAATTTTTTTTTGTCTTTTTTGTCTTTTCGGGGCCACACCTGCAGCTCATGGAGGTTCCCAGGCTAGGGGTCTAATCGGGAACTACCCACAAATTTTGTTTTTGTTTTAATTTTTGTTTTTTTTAGGGCTATGTGTGCAGCATATGGAAGTTCCCAGGCTAGGGGTCCAATTGGAGCTGTAGCTGCCGGCCGATGCCACAGCAACACCAGATCCAAGCCACATTTGCAACCTGCACCACAGCTCATGGCAACGTGGGATGCTTAACCAGATCAAGTCCAGGGATCAAAGCCGAGTCCTCGTGGATGCTAGTTGGGTTTGTTACTGTTAAGCCACGACAGGAAGTCCAATATAGCAGGGTTTTCTTTTTTTTTTTTGTTTTTTCCGTATCTTTTTTTTAGGGCCGTATTTGTGTCATATGGAGGGTCACAGACTAGGGGTTAATCAGAGCTGTAGCTGCCAGCCTACGCCACAGCAACGCAGGATCCAGGCCTCATCTGTGACCTACACCACAGCTTACAGCATCACTAGATCCTTAACCCACTGAGCGAGGCCATCGATCGAACCTGCCTCCTCATGGATGCTAGTCAGATTCGCTTTTTTTGCTGAGCCACGATGGGAACTCCTCGAGATGGCAGTTTTAAGTGTTCTGGTGAGGCAGACCTTCAGAATGACAAACATCCAGCGTTCCCTGCTGAGGACACAGATGAAAGGCGTCTGGCTCTGAGGAGTACTGATTATTGGGAACCCGGTGGTGGAGCTGAGATGAGAATCCCTACTATTGTTCCTACTGTTTTGCTTCTTCCTTTTCTCTTTCTTTCCCCTTTCCTCACCCTATCTTTCTTGCTGCTTTCTTCCTTTTCTTTCTTGAACTCTGGGGTTTGTACCGTCTCAATGTGGAAGTTTTGCTGTTAGGACTATTGAGTGTTTAATGGTGTTGGGTTAGGGATAGAGGTTAAAAGGGTGCTGGAGTGTGTTGACTTTAAGTTATTTGGTAGTTTTAGTCGTGTTGCGCAGTTTCTAATCTTAGCATTTTTTCTCAGAATACTCATGTAATTTGTATTTTTTAATAAAAGTTAATCTAATTCAACAATTTTTAGCTGGTAAATGCAAATAAGTATTCACATCAATAATCAGGGCAAGATTATAATTACTTATTTGTAGTAAATAGATGCAGACTTGTGTCTATTTGCTAGAAGTTTTCTTTTTCTTTTTTCTTTTTTTCTTTTTAGGGTCGCACCCATGGCATGTGGAGGTTCCTAGGCTAGGGGTCTCATCGAAGCTACAGCTTCTGGCCTGTGCCAGAGCCACAGCAGTGCCAGATCTGAGCCGCATGTGACCTGCACCACAGGTCACGGCAACGCTAGATCCTTAAACCACTGATTGAGGTGAGGGATCGAACCTGCAACCTCATGGTTCCTGGTCGGATTTGTTTCTGCTGTGCCATGACAGGAACTCCAGAACTTTTATATATGGATGAGTGTTTGATAGATACTGTTTTAAAAATGGGCATGAGAATTTATTATCAGATGTAGCGTTCTGTTTTTTAGCTTTCTTTTTAGCTCTGGTGCTGCACCTCTTTACCATGGTGTTCCCTGATCTATTGACAGTGTGCCTGGGTACTCTCATATATAGTTTGTATCCTTGTTCTAGATTCCCAGTTGGAACTCTTTCTTTACTGGTTTTCTTGTTTAACTTGTATCTATGTTTCTTGTTCAGCTATGTTTCTTGTTGAGCTTGTAACCTGATCTGGACTCTTGAAGACAGAGTCTCAAAGTGAAATGACTTTTCCTAAGTCACATTTTAGGGGACATGCCAGTACAATGAAATATTTTTACCTGAAAAGATTTAAGGTGGTTTAGAAAGATACATAAAAGGAGTCATGTTTAAATTAAAAATGGGGCTGAAAAAGATGTAAAGGGATAGAGTTGGAGACTTTTAAATGGGGTGAAGAATAAGAATGTTTTCCAAGTCTTCTATTCAGTTTGTACCAGAAATACCTCCTTTCAGGTATAATAAACCTAACTGCAATACGCACTTTCCCATCTCCTCTGATTTAGACACTTGCAGTGAGTGGATCACTTACATTCCGAAGTGCATATTTTAGTAACTGCCCACCCATTTGGATATCTGAATAGTGACCCTTCTTCTTCGTAGTGGGTCTGACTTGCCCCATATCTAAGATACTGTTTTGAACTTTGTGTTCTCCGTTTGAACCTCACAGTGTAGCTCACAAGTTTGCTGGTTTCCTTATTATAGCCACTTTCTTACTTCAGCTTTCTTTTAGCTTCTGGTGATGTGTGGCTGGAGTAGCATATATATGATGTTGCATGGGAATACCTGTTAAATTATTGGCATTTGTCTTAATGTGAGAGGTGACCTTTTATTTTTCCCTATGACACTATTTGCTGCTGATATTCATTTCTTATAGACAAGCTTAGACCTTTTTTGTTTATTTATTTATTTATTTATTTTGGTTTTTTAGGGCTGCATCCATAGCATATGGAAGTTCCCAGGCTAGGGGTCGAATCAGAGCCATTAGCACTTAAGATAGTCTTTAAGCCTTACATTGAGAAATGTTGGTCAGTTGGATTGTTTAATTATAAAAGATGATTTAGATCTTTTAACTTGTGAATAAGTATCCTTTTTTTTTTTTTTTCTTTCTATGGCCGCACCTGTGGCATATAAAATTTCTTGGCTAGGGGGTCGAATTGGAGCTGCAGCTGCTGGCCTACACCACAGCCATAGCAATGCTAGATCTGAGCCACATTGCAACCTATGCTGCAGCTTGTGGCCACTGGATCCTTAAATCTGAGGGAGACCAGGGATTGATCCTGAATCCTCCTGGACACCGTGGTTGGTTTTTAATGTTTTTTTTTGTGTGTGTGTGTTTTTAGGACTGCACCCATGGCATATGGAAATTCCCAGGCTAGGGGTCCAATTGGAGCTGTAGCTGCAAGCCTGTGCCACAGCCAAAGCAACTTGGGATCTGAGTTGAGTCTTCGACCTACACTGCAGCTCATGGCAGTGCCAGATCCTTAACCCATTGACTGAGGCCAGGGATTGAACCTATATCCTCATGGGTACTAATTGGGTTCGTTACTGCTGAGCCACGACGGTGGCTCCTCTGTCTGGTTCTTAACCTGCCGAGCCATCATGGGAACTCCTAATTATCCATTTTAATAGCTTTTTTTTTTTTTTTGTCTTTTTGCTATTTCTTTGGGCCGCTCCCGTGGCACATGGAGGTTCCCAGGCTAGGGGTTGAATCGGAGCTGTAGCCACTGGCCTATGCCAGAGCCACAGCAACGCGGGATCCGAGCCACGTCTGCAACCTACACCACAGCTCACGGCAAGGCCGGATCGTTAACCCACAGAGCAAGGGCAGGGGTCAAACCTGCAACCTCATGGTTCCTAGTCAGATTCGTTAACCATTTCGCCACGACAGGAACTCCTGCAGGTGCTGCTTTAAAGAGACCAAAAGAAAAATGGTAAAAGACACTTTCACGTTTATAAAAGGTTTAACCACATGGAAATGACTAAGAATGGGTGAAGGCAACACCAGAATGTTATGTTTGGGTACTTAGGTGATGAGACATTGGGGAAAGATTAAGTAGAAGTAAATAGATAAATTATACCACATTTAGGACAGTAGTATGCTCAAAGAGAATACAGACACAGTTGAATTTGAACAGATGACTTTTATATGTAAAGTAGACATATAATGTTATACTTAAAGAATGGTGTAGTAGTTTACTGCCTTTGGATCTGTTCTATGTAAGAATCTGCTCTATGATATAAAATCTCAGATTTAAGGAAAACAGGATATTTCTTGGAATTGGTACTTCATTGTGACTGGAGTGGGTCGTAATGTAACTTTTTTTTTTTTTTTTTTTGTCTTTTTGTCTTTTCTAGGGCCACACCCAAGGCATATGGAGGTTCCCAGGCTAGGGGTCATATCAGAATGGGATCCGAGCTGCGTCTGTGACCTACACCACAGCTCATGGCAATGCCGGATCCTTAACTCACTGAGTGAGGCTAGGGATTGAACCCGCAACCTCATGGTTCCTACTCGGAACCACACTGAGCCACGAATATCACAACATTTAATATTTTATGAAGGTGTTGACTCTGTGCTTTCTTATACTACTCAGAGATAATAGCTCATACATTTCCTAGAGTGCTATTTTAATTTTTAGATCTTTCCAACTCACTTACATTGAATACTAAAACCAAGTTTTTAAAGTGGGAGACAAATTAACGATTTTTCTTCTCTTATAGGCGGAGATTTGATCTACAGAATCCATCCCGAATGGATCGTAATGTTGAAATGTTTATGAACATTGAAAAAACATTGGTGCAGGTACCTGAAAGTTAGAGTGTTAAAATTTTCCTTTAATGTACTTCAGTTCTAAGATTGATATTACATTGCCAAAAGATCAGAGCAAGGCAAGATTTCTGAAATTAATGTTCTATTATTTTTATGAGTTTGTGGATTAGCACTGTTAAGTATGACTAAAACTTGTCATTTACATAATATTGATCTTAAACTTCTGGTGTAATAATTTGATCTTTTTTTTTCTTTTTGCCCTTTGTAGGGCCGCTTCCCTCGGCATATGGAGGTTCCCAGGCTAGGGATCTAATCGGAGCTGTAGACGCCGGCCTACACCAGAGCCACAGCAACACGGGATCCGAGCCACACCTGTGACTTAACACCACAGCTCACGGCACTGCGACGGGAACGTCCTGATTTTTATTTTTTTATTTTTTCATTTTTATTTTTTTGCTTTTTAGGGCTGTACCCGTGGCACATGGAGGTTCCCAGGCCAGGTTCCGAATCAGAGCTACAGCTGCCTGTCTACACCACAACCACAGCCAGTTGGGATCTGAGCTGCGTCTTCAACTTACACCACAGCTCAGGGCAATGCCGGATCCTTAACCCACTGAGCAAGGCCAGGGATCGTACCCGCACGTCATGGTTCCTATTTGGATTAATTTCCGATGCGCCATAACGGGAGCTCCCTGATTTTTAAATATTGATTTCAGTTAATCTGTTATTTGAATATCTTTCATTTTTTTTTTTCGCCTTTTTGCTATTTCTTGGGCCGTTCCCGCGGCATATGGAGGTTCCCATGTCTAATCGGAGCTGTAGCTACTGGCCTACGCCAGAGCCACAGCAACGTGGGATCCGAGCCGCGTCTGCAACCTACACCACAACTCACGGCAATGCCGGATCCTTAACCCACTGAACAAGGGCAGGGACCGAACCCGCAACCTCATGGTTCCTAGTCGGATTCGTTAACCACTGCGCCACGACGGGAACTCCCTCTTTAATTTTTAATATAAGCACACTCTCATCCTACTAATCTCTTGTTTATACAGTCATTTTTTTTTTTTTTTTCTTTTTTTCTGCCCTGCGGCATATGGGATCAAATTTGAGCCCAAGTGCCACCTACACCACTGTAGTGGGAATGCTGGATCCTTAACCCATTGTGCTGGGCTGGTATTGAACTTGCATCCCAGTGCTGCAGAGATGCTGCTGATCCCATTGTACCACAGCGGCAACTCCTATACGGTCATTTTCTTTGAATTTGTTTCATGGTTGTACCGTGAATATAGATCTTATACCCACAACTACCTTATGATTTGGAGAAAGAACACTTAGTTTTCTTTTCTTTCTTGGTATTTTTATCAATGGGTAAAAATTTTTTTTTTTTTTTTTTTTGCTTTTTAGGGGCACCCCTGTGGCATATGGAAGTTCCTAGGCAAGGGTTGAATCAGAGCTGCAGCTGCTGGCCTACACTGGAGCCACAGAAACACCAGATCCAAGCCTTGTCTGTGATGTACACTACAGCTCATGGCAACACTGGATCCATAACCTGCTGACTGAGGCCAGGGATTGAACCTGTATTCCCATGGATACTAGTTGGGTTTGTAAACCACTGAGACACATTGGAAACTCCTCAATGGGTCACTGAATTAACCTTCCTGGGAAAAGGCAGCTAACAAAAATTCAGCTAGGTATTATCATTAACTTAATGCTTGACACTTGTCTCATGGAACTGTTAGAGAAATAACTGAGTGTTTTTTGTTTGTTGGTTGATTTTTAATGATGGTTTGGAGAGTTAATGTGCATGTATTAATCATTACTATTTATAAGATTAGAAATGGGAAAAAAGAGTGAGAATCCACAGTCTTTATATTTTAAGTAATGTACTTGATGAGCCAAAATGGGCATTTCCCCTCCTCCTTCCCTTCAATTTGGGACTTAGACTGCAGGGGATTAATATATCAATATGGTACTTTAATGAAAAAGATAATGAATTTCTATTTCTTTTTCTTTTTTTTTGTCTTTTTAGGACCGCACTCACAGCACATGGGGGTTCCCCAGTTAGGGGTTGAATCAGAGCTGTAGCCATTGGCCTACACCACAGCCACAGCCACGCCAGAACTGTGTCTCTGTCTGTTACCTATGCCACAGCTCATGGCAATGCCAGATCCTTAACTCACTGAGCGAGGCCAGGGATTGATCCTGCATCCTCATAGATACTAGTCAGATTCATTTCTGCTGAGCCACATGGCAACTCCAGATAATGAATTTCTTTAGGTCATGAGTCTCAGCATTTTTTTGCTCTAGTGTACCTAGCTGCAGAGTAGGCATCTGGTGATGGTATTAAGTGACCTGCTGAACATTTTACATACTCTTCCAAAGTACATCCTCATGTTTTTTTTTTTTTTTGCTGTTTCTTGGACCGCTCCTGTGGCATATGGAGGTTCCCAGGCTAGGGGTCAAATCGGAGCTGTAGCCACCGGCCTACGCCAGAGCCACAGCAACGTGGGATCCGGGCTGCGTCTGCAACCTACACCACAGCTCACGGCAACGCCGGATCCTTAACCCACTGAGCAAGGGCAGGGACCGAACCCGCAATCTCATGGTTCCTAGTCAGATTCGTTAACCTCTGCGCCACGACGGGAACCCCCATCCTCGTATTTTAAGCAGTATGGCTTTGAGTGCCAACTTTTGACTTTAGGATCAATGCATAAATAATGTGACATTACTTTAAAAAAGAATTTCAAAATTTATCCTTTTTTCCTCAGAGCAATTGTCTGACAAGACCCAACATCTACCTCATTCCAGATATTGATCTGAAGTTGGCTAATAAGTTGAAAGATATAATCAAACGACATCAGGTATATATGATCACTTCATATACATTTTGTAGTAGTAAACTTCTTAAAAATCTCAACTAAATTATCTTTTGATTTCTGCATGTGTCTGCATTAAATGAAAGTTCTCTCTCTTCGGGTTCTTAGAGTACCAAACTTTCTTCTCTCCCTAGAATTATTGAGATGTAGTTGACACATACCATTGTTTAAGGCATCCAGAGTGATAATTTGATAACAGTGTATTTCCTAGAGTAGCATTTAATAAAATCATTGATACAGAGTCATCATAGTCTTACTTTGAAATATGTTTACATGGAGTTACATAGACCAGTGTATTCTGCAAATAAAGTGAGAGCTGGTGACACAGTTGTTGAAAGGAAGAGATCAGATATTACATCAAATAAATGTGCTTCCTCTCATTACATGTATTTATATTTATCAATTTAAAGAAATGACGGGAAAATTCCATTTTCACCATAGCTTCAAATCCTGTCTTGATTTACATGCACCAGTGCTGTCTTCTGATATCTACATTAACTTTTTGTAACTTCATTTTAAGTGGGTATTTTTGCATGTGTAAGTTCGTGACTACATGTGTGCCTAAACTATAAGCAAACCCATGTCATAGTAAACTAGTTGAGGACACCCAGTTAGAAGGTAATTTTCTTTCTTTTTTTTTGTCTTTTTGTCATTTCTTGGGCCTCTCCCATGGCATATGGAGGTTCCCAGGCTAGGGATCGAATTGGAGCTGTAGCTGCTGGCCTATACCACAGCCACAGTAATGCGGGATCCGAGCTGCATCTGTGACCTACACCACAGCTCACGGCAATGCCGGATCCTCAACCCACTGAGCAAGGCCAGGGATCGAACTTGCAACCTCATGGTTCCTAGTCAGATTCGTTAACCACTGACCCACGACGGAAAGTCCAAGAAGGTAATTTTCTGAAATAGTATTATTTGAGTGACAAAATTGTACCAATTCTTAGGATTAGTTGAGAAGCCTCATGAAGTATCTGTCTTTTTTATGCTGCAAGAGAGATTGCCAGTTGGATTTTGTTTTAGCATTTAGTAAAATGTCTTCAGATTTCTCAAAGCAAATATTTCTTTTTTCGTTGTTGTTGTGTTTTTTATTTTTTATTTTACTCAATGAGTTTATTACATTTATAGTTGTACAGTGATCGTCACAACCCAATTTTATAGCATTTCCATCCCAAACCCCCAGCGTATTCCCCCTACCCCCCAACCTGTCTCCTTTGGAAACCATTAAGTTTTTCAAAGTCTATGAGTCAGTATCTGTTCTGCAAAGAAGTTCATTGTGTCCTTTTTTCAGATTCCACATGTAAGTGATGGCATTTGATGTTGGTGTTGCATTCAAAGCTAATATTTCTAATACTTCCTACAACTGGAGATTTAGTAGTCTTTTTCTTATATTCATCATCTGTACCAAAGAGAAGGATAATAGAATTGTGCCTTCAGAGCAGACAATCTGATCTGTTTCCTTTTTTCCCCTACCATTAAGACTTTGAACAGATCACTTAGCCCTTTCTCGTTTAGACTTTGTCTTCATTGGAAACATTCTCAGGTGTTGCTTAATTACAGGTGGAATGTTAGAGGGCAGAAATGGAACAGATTAATCAACTGGTTATTGCTTTCCAGCTGAAATAATAAACTCTTTTTGCTCTGGGTCCTTTTGGGAAAAGTTTATATCTTTGCCTACAGTTTATACTAAACATTTAGCTGTCATATTTCTTAAGACATCTGACTTAGTAATTAATTCCTAGGGATAACCTCAGTTGGGATATAAAGATCTTCCTGGCTTCATAGATTCATAGAGAAGAGGTCTTAAAAGCTAGTGATAGTAATTCAATAAGCTAGTTATTTAATATTGATGATCAGGTCTTTGCTCAAGGATTTAAAATGCATCAATAACTCCATTTTTGAGCGCTTAACAAATTAATCAACTGTAACTGCTCTTAGCTCATTGTATCTGTCAACTTAGTCCTAACAAAATTCTTGTGAAATGGGTTTTATTGTTACTACTCTATTTCACAGAAGACACCGAAGCACAGAAAACGTTAAATATTCGTACCTTATCATGTAAGTAGTAGATGGTAGAGCTGATGTTCAAACCCAGGCCTGTCTGATGGACTCCAGAGGCCAGAGTCTTCCACAGTGTGCACTTCTCTTGCCTCACACTCATTAGATGTTGACATCCCCTTTTCAGCATCTGGTCTTGCTGTTAAAAGTGTGCTCAAACACTTCTAGTGATTGAGAATTCCTTGCCTTATTTGATAGCTAATTCATCTTTAGATAGCCCTAAATTTAAGTTGAGAATTTTCCTCCAGTTGAAAATAGCCTTTTTATGTTTTTCTGATTACAATATTTATAAATTATCATTGTCAGAGACAAAAGTTAGGTAATATGTTAAGATGCTACTTACACCGGATTTTAA
Source organism: Sus scrofa (assembly GCF_054392235.1). Taxonomy (NCBI): domain Eukaryota; kingdom Metazoa; phylum Chordata; class Mammalia; order Artiodactyla; family Suidae; genus Sus; species Sus scrofa. Next base: position 45,306,188 of record NC_139395.1, on the reverse strand, counting down.
GACTTCTCATCATTCTTATGGTCTCTAGAATGAACACTTTTGTGTCTCAGTAACTTCCAAGTCGCGTTCTAGACTGTATGAGTATTCCAGCTGTGACTGTCTAGAACTTGACTTTAGCATTTGTATCATCCACTGTTGTAACATTGACTTTAAACAATAGTGGCGTATGTGCTAGAGTGAAGTCAAATGTTCACCTATATGTGTATAGCCCTACATAGTGACTCATGGCCTAAGTTTGTGTTGATTCACTTCAGGTAATACTGATAATTTGTGATAACTTTGAAGTAATTTTTAGAATTAGTAGGAGGTACTTAAATTACCAATATAGTTACCCAGAGAGAGAGAGAAAGAGCATTAGTTAAAAGCTACTTGTATTATTTTTCAATACAATAATATAAACTCTATAAATTATTTTTGTATTTATCATTATCCCTTTCCTTGACTAAAAAAATGTTATTGTCTTAAGGTAATGCTCTTGAAATATAATAAATGAAGTAATACCTTTATAATTGTTTTCTTACATCTGGCATCTCATAATTTGTTTGCCATGTTTTTATTTTTACATTATTTGCTTATTTGTTTTCCAGGGGACATTTACTGATGAGAAGTCAAAAGCTTCCCACCACGTTTATCCATATCCTTCCTCACAGGAGGATGGTAAGTTAGTTTTTTAGTATGAACTGATAAACTCATACTTCATTAGATTTTTACCTTATATAAGCAAAGGTTCTTTAAAAAACATCTTTTTTTTTTTTTTTTTTTAAAGATTTTCAAGTATTAAATCCCTGGATGATTTAAATTTGTAGTTTCTGTTGTTCTCGTCGTGGCTCAGTGGTTAACTAATCAGAGTAGGAACTGTGAGGTTGCGGGTTCAATCCCTGGCCTTGATCAGTGGGTTAAGGATCTGGCATTGCTGTGAGCTGTGGTGTAGGTCATAGACACGGCTCAGCTTCCTAGTTGCTGTGGCTCTGGCATAGGCCAGAGGCTACAGCTCTGACTAGACCCCTACCCTGGGAACCTCCATATGCCATAGGTGCGGCCCTAGAAAAGACAAAAAGACAAAAAAAATAAAATAAATTTATAGTTTTCTGGTTTTTTGCTGTATCAGGCTTAGCAGACTAATTCTGTTATATCCAACTTTCTAATTGTTAGTTTTATTTCTTTGTTGGAAATCATTATCTGGGTGTTAAGTCTAGGTGAGGTTTATGTGTTTATTGACTTTTTTTTTTTAGGGCCACACCTGTGGCATATGGAAGTTCCCAGGCTAGGGGTCGAATTGGAGCTACAGCTGCCACCCTACGGCACAGCAACACAGAATCCAAGCCTTGTCTGCGACCTACACCACAGCTCACAGCAATGCCGGATCCTTCACCCACTGAACAAGGCCAGAGATCGAACCCGTATCCTCATGGATACTAGTTGGGTTCGTTGTTGCTGAGTCATGACGGGAGCTACTGAATCAAGTCTGCTAGTAGGCGTAGCACATCCCTGCAGGACATCTATACAGGAAGCCAAATTATATCAGATTTGAATGGCTAATTACCCCATGCTGAGTGTTTTTTCTGACCAGTACAGTTATGCTAGAAAGCAATAAGGAGAAGATTACCATACAGTCCCGGTATGCGTGAAAATTAAGAAATATATTGCCAAAGAGTGTTATGTAGGTCAAAGAAGAAATTACAGTGGAAATAGACAATCTTTGAAACTGAATAAGAACTGAAAAGGTAAAAGAACATTAAATTTTGAAGGGTGTACCTGAAGCTAAACCTTGTCTTTAAATGTATATATGAGGAAAAAAGAAAGACTGAAAAACCAGTGGTCCACACATCTTTCTCAAGAAATTAGAAAAATGGTAACATATTAATCCTAAACAAAGGAATGGTAAAGGGCAAAAATGAGTGAAGTAGAGAATAAACAATAACAACGTGTTTAACAATGTCAGAAATAGTCCTTAGAAAAAAATTCTAAGGCTGTTAAAATTGTGCTGCAAATAAGCGGGGGAAAAGAGAATAACTAATGTCAAGAATGGAAAGCGGAGGAATTCCTGTCATGGCACAGCAGTAATGAACCCAGCTAGTATCCATGAGGACTCTGGTTCCATCTCTGGCCTTGCTTAGTGGGTTAAGGATGATCCGATGTTGCTGTGATTTGTGGTGTAGGTCGAAGATGCTGCTCGGATCCCACATTGCTGTGGCAGTGGTGTAGGCTGGCAGCTTCCATTCACCCCCGAGCCTGGGAACCCCCATAAGCCACAGGTGAGGCCCTAGAAGACCAAAAAAAAAAAAAAAAAAAAAGAATGGGTAGGGGACATCACTACAGATCTTACAGCTATGACAAGTAATTATAAGAGGTTAACTTGGTTGTTGCTTGTTTGGTATCAAGTCGAAGTTGCCATTGACTAATCCAGAGCCATGAAGTTGTTTCTTTTTGTTTTTTTTTTTTGTCTTTTTGCCATTTCTTGGGCTGCTCCCGCAGCATATGGGAGGTTCCCAGGCTAGGGGTCTAATTGGAGCTGTAGCTGCCAGCCTATGCCAGAGCCACAGCAACGCGGGATCCGAGCCGCGTCTGCAATCTACGGCAATGCCAGATCGTTAACCCACTGAGCAAGGCCAGGGATCGAACCCGCAACCTCATGGTTCCTAGTCGGATTCATTAACCACTGCACCACAACGGGAACTCCCCAGAGCCGTAGTTTTACACCTGTCTTTTCTTTGAAGAGTTTTATAGTTTTAGCTATGACATTTAGATCTTTTCATCATCAGTTTTGGTGCTGGATGTTTGATTTCATTTGTAACAGTCCTAATTTCGACTCTGTGATAATTATGCTTTTATTAAATGAAAAGCCTCATTTTGCCCTCAGTGTTAGATTGGCTTTTATCCTGTTAAGTAATATCAGTTTCCACTAGGTGGAGGTAGTGGGTAGCTATGTACGATAGTGTTCTGTTGTTGGCTGACTCTTTTTCCTTTAATAAGACTAGTATAAAACTTTTAATTAATTTTGAATTTTTAGGGCCATACCTGTGGCATATGAAGGTTCCTAGTGTAGGGCTCAAATCAGAGCTTCTGCTGCCAGCCTACGCCACAGCCATGGCAACGTGGGATCTGAGCCGTGCCTTCGACCTACACCACTCCTCACGGCAACATGGGATCCTTAACCCACTGAGTGATGCCAGGGATCGAGCCTGTGTCCTCATGGGTGCTAGTCAGGTTCATTTCCACTGAGCCACAAGATAAACTCCCAAGACTAGTGTAAAACTTTTAGATTGTGAACTTTTTGAAAAAGTTTGCTATTACAATATATTTGAACTGTAATTGTTATATTTGGATACTTAGTGATTCCTTATTCAAGCTAGTTTTGTTTTTCTCTTTTGTTTAGTTCTACCTTGTTATTGGATACTCATTCTTGCTTGGTATTGCTATTAGTAGTCAGAGTAATCTAGGAAATAGCATTTAATTTTTTTTTTTTTTCTGCTCACCCCCTTTTGTTCTCTGTGGCTACCACACATTCAAAACAGGCCTTTTCCAATAGTGCTCCAAGTCAGGTGAGACAAACCTGTCCCTTGGCAAGCCCCCACGAAAGTTGAAACATTGGACACATGTACACTCTTTTCTTCAGCCCAGGGAGAAGCTGAGAGCTGAGCTTTTCCTCCTGATTCTGCTGTGCTCTCCTGGCTTGGGAGAATTGCTAATGTGGTTGATATGAAATGGCTTTTCTTTTTCTTTTTTCTTTTTTGTCTTTTTATGGCCACACTTGAGGCATATGAAAGTTCCCAGGCTAGGGGTGGAATTGAATCCAAGCTGCATCTGTGACCTCTCCTGCAGCTTGTGGCAATGCCAGATCCTTAACTCAGTGAGGCCAGGGATTGAACCCGTATTCTCACATATACTGTGTTGGGTTCTTAACTGCTGAGCCACAGTGGGAACTTCTGGTAGTGTGGGTTCTTAATTTGTTTCTAGACTTTTTGGATGATATCTTGTTATGTCATTGTGTTTGGAACACAGTCTGAACCTTCCCGTTCTGTCACTGTGCTGATAGCACTTCCCGTATGTTATTCCCTGTTATGTCCAGATAACAGTCCAATGTATGAATATACTACCTTTGTTTAGACAATTGAAAGTTGATGGACATTCTCTATAAATAATGCTGTTGTGATCATTTGTGTATAAGTTATTGTGTGGACATACGCTTCCCCTTCTCTCTCTCTCTTTTTTTTTTTTTGTCTTTTTGCCATTTCTTGGGCTGCTCCCGTGGCATATGGAGGTTCCCAGGCTAGGGGTCAAATCAGAGCTGTAGTCATCGGCCTATGCCAGAGCCACAGCAACACGGGATCCGAGCTGCGTCTGCAACCTACACCACAGCTCACTGAGCAAGACCAGGGATCGAACCCACAACCTCATGGTTCTTAGTCAGATTCGTTAACCACTGCGCCACAACAGGAACTCCTCCCCTTCTCTCATGTTTACCTAAATATTGAATTACTGAGTAATGCTGGCAACTCTCTAAACCTTTTGAGATACTACCATCCTTTTTTCCAATGTGATTGTGCCATTTTACAGTCACTTCAACATGTGATCATTCTCAACATTTTTTTATTTCCTGTTTTTTCATATTAGCCTTCCCAGTGATTGTCACACAGTATCTTTGCGATTTTGGTTTGCATTTCCCTAATTGTTAATGATTCTAAGCATTTTCATATGCTTTTTGGCCAGTTGTGTGTCTTCTTTGGAGAAGTGCCTGTTTAGATCCTTTGCCCATTTTTTGGCTGGATTATTTGTCTTTTTATTGTTGGGTTATAAGAGCTGTTTATATATTCTGACTTTGGAGTAATTTTTACTTGCCAAATTGTGGATTTAAAAAAAAATGGTTCTGTGTAGTTTATCATCTGTGGAAAGACTGTTAATTCACATATCTAATCTATAGATTCAGTATATTTTAGTTATACAGAACAAGTTCTGATAGACCCACTGATCTCTCTCTCCCCTTTTTCCATGGGATATCAGATTAAGGAACAGGGTCTAGGGAATTCCCTTCATGGCTTAGCAGTTAACGAACCAGACTAGGATCCATGAAGATGCAGCTTCCATCCCTGGTCTTGCTCAGTGGTTTAAGGATCCAGCGTTGTCGTGAGCTGTGGTGTAGGTTGAAGATGCGGCTTGGATCCCGCATTACTGTGGCTCTGGCATAGGCCAGCAGCTACAGCTCCTATTCAACCCCTAGCCTGGAACTTCCATATGCCCCGGGTACTACCCTGAAAAGCAAAAAAAGGAACAGGGCTTAATTTCTTTTTCAAGATAGTATGGTCAGTGGTTCGATGCTTAAAATAAGGGCATAGACAAGTGGACTTCTTGGCTTAAGTCAGTGAAACTGGGTCTATTTCATGTTGAAATTGCAATGAGAAGTCAGTTTTCGGAGTTCCCGTCGTGGCGCAGTGGTTAACGAATCCGACTAGGAACCATGAGGTTGCGGGTTCGATCCCTGGCCTTGCTCAGTGGGTTAACGATCTGGCATTGCCGTGAGCTGTGATGTAGGTCACAGACGCGGCTTGGATCCTGCGTTGCTGTGGCTCTGGCGTAGGCTGGTTCCCATTCGACCCCTAGCTTGGGAACCTCCATATGCCGCGGGAGTGGCCCAAGAAATGGCAAAAAGACAAAAGAAAAAAAAAAGTCAGTTTTCTATTTCACTTAGTTTTTCTATTTTGCTATTTGTTGGATTTCAAGGGGCTTACTTCATGATTTTCTCCTTAGTCCTAGAAATGAGTGTTCTAAGTTATATTTAGACTACTGAAGTAATCATAAAAAATGCTGAAGTGTAGATGTGATTCAACTATGATTAAGATCCATAAGAATCATCTGGTTATATAAATTTGTACCTATCTTAAGTATGGAAACTTGACAAAAATATCTATGCTATGTGATTGCATTACTTACACTCTTTCTTGGTAGTAGGCCTAAATTAACAAGAAGCTATTAATGAATAATAAAAATAGTATTATTGGTAAAAACTTTCGATGCAGCCCTAGAAAAAGTGATTTGGAGGAAGAAAAGTAGTTGGTAAAACTTTCATCAGGGCCATGAAACATGACCTACACCTTGCAAGATGTGTAGTAATGTAATGCTTCAGTGAAAAAGGGAGGAGAGGTTCAATATGGGATATGAAGCAGTAAAGAAAATAGTGATCTTGATTTGGGTTGAAGTTGAGACAAACAGGCAGCAGGTGGATGGGATGGAAAGTATTTTACCTAAGTAGACAGTTGGTTTTGTCAAGAGTAATGTATAATAGACCTAAAATCCAGGAAGTCTGAATACATGTCTGAAAATCTTTCCCTCAGCATGGTAGGTAACATTTAAATATGAGGAAAAATTTTGGGAGGGGCTTATTAGCAAAACCAAAACTAGGTGAAGAGTAAGTGATTAATAATTTATTCATTTATTTTGCCTGGTTGACTAAAGTTTTTTCTTTTTCCCTTTCAGAAGAGTGGTTGAGACCTGTGATGAGAAAAGACAAGCAGGTGTTAGTCCATTGGGGGTTTTACCCAGACAGGTAATTTTTTTTTTTTTTTTTTTGGTCTTTTTTGCCTTTTCTAGGGCTGCACCTGCAGCATATAGAGCTTCCCAGGCTAGGGGTCAAATAGAAGCTGGAGCCGCACGCCTGTGCCACAGCCACAGCAACTCAGGATCCAAGCTGTGTCTGTGACCTTCACCACAGCTCATGGCAACGCTGGATCCTTAACCCACTGAGCGAGGCCAGGGTTCAAACCCGCAATCTCATGGTTCCTAGTCAGATTCATAAACCACTGAGCCACAATGGGAACTCCCAGACAGGTAATGTTGATATGTCCTGCGATCTGGTCTCTTACTGACTTTTTTATTTATTAAGGTATGGAATTCAGTGAAATCATATGGCTTTATTTATGTTATTTAATGAGCTGATAATGTTTGCTGTGTTTGTCAAAATACTACTTCAGTATGGTGTTAGATCGCTAATTCAGTTTTGTTTCCTTTAAGAAATGAAGTTTCATAGATCATGCTGTGGTGCAGCAGATTAATAATCCAGCTTGTCTCTGTGTAGGCACCAGTTTGATTTCTGGCCTAGTGCAGTGTGAGTTGTAGCTACAGCTCAGGTTTGATCCCTGGCCTGGGAACTTCCATATGCTGTGGGGGTGGCCAAAAAATAAATTAATTAATTAATTAAAAAGTCAGGTGTCATGTAAAAAATAAGTCAAAGTAAAGAAAAATAGCTTAATCATCAAATGCTTGATAATTTAAAGAATTTATATTTATTTATTTACGTATTATTTTTTAGGGCCACAGCTGCAGCATATGGAGGTTCCCAGGCTAGGGGTCGAATTGTAGCTGTAGTCTCTGGCCTGCCATAGCCACAGCAGCTTGCATCGTCTGCAACCTACACCACAGCTCATGGCAACACCAGATCCTTAACCCACTGAGCGAGGCCAGGGATTGAACCTGTATCGTCATAGATATCACTCAGATTTGTTTCTGCTGAGCCACAACAGGAACTCCTAAAAGAATTTTTAAAAAATTAAAAAAAAAGGTATGAAGTTTCCTTTAGGAAATGAAGTTTTTAGGCCACTAGGGAACTCCCTGAGTATTTTATGACTTGTTTTTTCAAAAAATTCTCATACCACTCTGTTTAAGGATGAAATTATTTCATGTTTAAAATGAAGTATATCTATATGTCATAACTCGGAGATCCCAACGGATTTCCTCTGGTGTTTGAAAAGATTAAGGATCCTTGTCATTGCTGAGGTGCCGTTTCAGTCCCTGAGCTGGAAACTTCTGTGTGCTGTGGGTGGCGGGTGGCCAAAAAAAGTATATGCCATAACTCATAGTGTTTTTAGGTTTCTAAATGTGAATAAAGAATATTTTAGACAACAAATATCAGTTAAAATGATTGATATTATTTAATATTATGTTGCATTGGACATTTAGAAATAAAGATGTCCTTCTATTCATCTTCTTAAACCTACAGTAGAGCTGTTTAAGTGGTTATTTCAATATTGTCTTATAATCGCTCCATTATGGGTTTTTCTTGTCAGATTAGTGTTCTTTCATCCGTATCCACATTGACTTGTAGTCATACCATATTATATCCCAAATATATCATTTTAGTATTTCAGTAATAAACATTTCAATATGTATTTCTGAAAGATAAGGACTCATCTTTTAAAAAAGAAGCATAATACCATTGTTAAACCTAAAAAAATTAACAAAATTCCTTAGTATCAAATATCTAGTTGTTATCTTATGGTACATTTGATTGATTGCTAAGATTGATATTTGTTGGAATTAGCGTTTAACCACATCTTGTGATTAGTTGGTATATTTCTTTATTATTTTTCTTTCCTTTTTTTTGGCGGTGCCTGAGGAATGTAGAAGTTTCCTGGCAGGGATTGAACCAGTGCTGCACTTGTAGCCTGCCCCACAGCTGAGATGACACCACCATGTCCTTAACCCACTGTGTTAACCCACTGTGTTAACCCACAGAGGTTCTCCCTCTGTCTTTCCCACTCCTCCTTGTAACATATTACTTAAGAAACCAGGTTGTTTGTCCTGTAGAGTTTACTAGTGTGTGGGATTTTTTATGGCATCACCGTAGTATATTTGAACGTTTTTCTGTTCTCTAGGTTTAGAGTTGATCAGAACCTACTGCAGTTTTTGGAAGGAATGGCACTTGCATGTGTGTGTTCTATTTAAATCAGGAGATATGAAATGTCTGGATGTGTGCTGTTTTTAAGTTAAATCTCAGTAACTTTATTTTACTTACAAATATATTTTTTGAGGAAGAAAATACATCTTTATATGTGTTAGAAATTTTAAGAATATTTTCATAGTCTTTATACAAGTTTACTTAGAATCAAATGAAGTCAGCTTCTTAATCAACATTTTCTGAACCATAACTGACCACCTTAAATGAACTAATAGTTTTCTTTTTAAATAATGACATTTAGGAGTTCCTGTTGTGGCTTAGTGGAAAAGAATCCAACTAGGAACCATGAGGTTTCGGGTTCGATCCCTGGCCTTGCTCAGTGGGTTAAGGATTTGGCGTTGCTGTGAGCTGTGGTGTAGGTCACAGACGCAGCTTGGATCCTTCGTTGCTGTGGTTGCTGTGGCTGTGGTGTAAGCCACTGGCAGCTGTAGCTCTGATTAGACCCCTAGCCTGGGAACCTCCATATGCTGCAGGTGTGGCCCTAAAAAGACAAAAATAAAGAAATAAAATAATGATATTTAAATAACGCTTTTGAGGTTTTAAGTATTAGTGACGCTATTATAAACAAACTTTTCCTTATTACAGGAACTACTACAGGAAACCAGTTTGCTCTTTGAAATACTTTATGTAGAAAGTTATGATGATAAGCTACATAAGTATAGAATTGAAATACATTTTATAGTAACATATTATAAATATGTTAGTCTGTTTTATGACCTTCACTTTATGTATCAAATAAGCTATAATGGCTAGCTTATATCTTGTTTTCTCAGGGTTCCTTGTTAGTTGTGATTTGTTAGTTCACTTTTTCTTTTTCTTTTTTTTTAAATTTTATTTTATGGCTGCACCTGCAGCATATGGAAGTTCCTGGGCCAGGGGCTAAACCCGTGCCTTCAGAGGGACCTGAGACAGTGTTTTGGATCCTTGGCTCACTGTGCCACAGCAGGAACTCTCCAGTTCATGTTCTTTACTAACTATAGTTTGTGCCCTCTCTTCTACTCGTGTAACATTTTCCACTCAAGACTTAAAGAAAATAAGGTAATCAGTGTTTTTAATCACCATTGTATTCTTTACCTGGTATAGTTATCAGTTGGCGAAGGAGTGCTAATTAATGAGTATGTAGAGCTGTACTTTTTCCAAATGCTTTTGAACTGCCTTATGGGAAGTGGCTAAATGAAGCCAGTTCTTGTTAACATATTTGTATTTCTTTTACATGTTACTTCCTTTTATAATAATTTAGTGACCACTATATGAACCTGACACAGTTTTAATGTGGTAGGTAATTTTATGCTTATTTCAAAATGATGGTGTAGGGTGATTGATTTATATCAGTGAATTGAATTTTACTGATAAGAATATCTTTGAGGAGTCCCCTTGTGGCACAGCGGGTTAAGGATCAGGCAATGTCATCACTGTGGCTTGAGTTGCTGGTGCTGTGCAGATTCAATCCCTGGCCTGGAAACTTCCACATGTCATAGGTGCAGCCTCTCCCAAAAAAAAAAAGAGAATCTTTGGGCAAAGAGATGTGAAGATCGGAGGGAGTGAGCTAGATGGATATCTGGGTAGTGAGGGGCCATATATAAAGTGCATAATGAGGTGGCCCCCATGTGGCATGTTTAAAGAACACTGTTTAAGCCCATGTGGCTCAAACATGACATGAGTGAGCAGAGAATACTAGTAGATGAGGTCATAGGACCAGATTGTAAGGCCTTGGCAAAGTTTTGTAAGGATTTTCACTTTAACTCTGAGTTAGCTAGGAGTCAGAAGGTTTTGAGCAGTTGAGCGATGTGGACTGACTTAGTTTTCAAAAGGCTCGCTCTAGTTGCTGTGTGAAAAATGGACTCCCAGTGGCTTTGGGCCAAAGTAGAAGGGTGAGAAGTAGATAGATTCTGGACAGATTTTGAAAGTGGAACTGGTGGACGTTGTTGATAATTTGATTAGAGGATGTGATTGAAAGTGAAGTCAAGAATGTCTCCTAAGGATTTTGGCCAGAGCAATTGGCAAGATGGCATTGGCATTTCCTGAGATGAGGATGATTGAATACAGCACATTGTTGGGGTTGAATTTTGAATTTTGAGCGTATTAGGTTTGAAAGCTTTTTAAGTATGTAAAAAGAGATGTGAAATTCACAGTTGAATTCATGAGTCCAGAGTTCAGAGAAGAAGGCAGATACAAGATTTCAAGTCAGGATGAAGCCATAGGGCTCCAAGAGGGATCATCGAGAGAATGAATTCATAAGAGGAATGTTCTAAAAACTGACACTTGAGGCCTTCTGGTGTTAAAAAGGTTTGGAACAAGAGGAGAAACTGGCAGTGGAGGCTGAGGAGAGGCTAGTGACTAGAAGGAGTACTGTCTCAGAGGACAAGTAAGGGAAATGTCTTTGAAGACTGATTAACTTGTTAAAATTCTGTAGACAGAGGCTTATGATGAGTTTTACAATGTGAGGATTATTGGAGACCTCTGTGAAGAGTTTTCTATTTAGAATGTTAGAGACAAAAGTATATAATTTGCTATTACTGGATCTTAATAATATTTCTAAAATGTATTTTTACCTCTTGATAAAAGTCTTTTTAGTATATGGATTTGGGTTCTAATTTGTTTTTCCTTTTTTCATTTTCTTTATAGCTATGATACTTGGGTCCATAGTAATGATGTTGATGCAGAAATTGAAGATCCACCAATTCCAGAAAAGCCATGGAAGGTGAAAGATCCTTTTAAAACAAAATTTATTCTTACATAACTTTATAGCTTTTCTCAGTTGTTGTCCACAACAGTGTTTTTAAGGAGATATAGAATGGTGATCTTCCTTTCTTTCCTTTTTTATAAAAAGTTTTAATATTTTAAAAAATTTTATTCAAGTATAGTTGCTTTACAGTGTTTTGTTAATTACTGCTGTACAGCAAAGTGACTCATGTTACATACATATTCTTTTTCACTTTCTTTTCCATTATGGTTTATCGTAGGATATTGAATGTAGTTCCCTGTGCTGTACAGTAGGATCATATTGTTTACCCATCCTATATATAATAGTTTGTATCTGCTAATCCCAAACTTCCAATTCTTCCCTCCCCCTACTCCCCTCCTTTCTTGGCAACCGTAAGTCTGTTCTCTATGTCTGTGAGTCTGTTTTTGTTTTGTAGATATATCAATTTGTTGTTGTGTTTAATTAAATTAATTTATTTTTGGCCATGTCTGCAGCATGTGGAAGTTCTGAGCCATGGCTCATACCTGTGCCACAGCAATGACCTGAGCCATTGCAGTGACTATGCCAGATCCTTAACCTACTGAGCCACATGGGTGCTTCTTTGTTGTATTTTATTTTATTTTATTCTTTTGCTTTTTAGGGCTGTACTCGTGGCATATGGACAGTTCCAGGCTAGGGGTGGAATTGGAGCTTCAGCTGCCGGCCTACGCCACAGCAACACTGGATCCAATGCCATGTCTGCTACATACACCACAGCTCATGACAATGCTGGATCCTTAACCCACTGAACGAGGCCAGAGATCAAACCTGCATCCTCATGGATCCTAATAGGGTTCCTTTCTGTTGACCCATGTCAGGAACTCCCATTACTTCATATTTTGTTCTGAAGTTGTTTTGTATTTGGCCACTAGAAGCCCTTTCAAGCTGGCTTATCCTTGTGACATGTACTTTTCATTTTTAAGCACATCTTTTGGGCATGGCAGGATGTTCCAGGTTCAACTAGTACCTTTCATTCCTCTTACCTAGCTTCAGTTGTTTCTCTGAGAAGTGCTTATTTCTTTTAATAGGAAAAGGTATTAGAGACCTGGATATAGGTATGCTCACTGCTATTTGGAGTGTCTTTGCTTCTAGGTCCTTTCTGTTTAGAGAACTATGAAATATAGTTATTATGTATGTATAAACGCAAATGTAAACACATACTCATATACACATACCCATATGCATATCGTACGTATTTTAGAAATAATAAGGCCATTTATATTTACCCCTAGTTTTTTGTTTTTTTTCTCTGCTGCACCCATGGCATATGGAAGTTCCTGGGCCAGGAATTGAATTTGAGCCACAGCTGTCCTCTATGCCACAGCTTGTGGCAAGGCCAGATCCTTAAAGCCCTGCCATAGCAGGAACTCCAGTACCTCCAGTTCTTTTTCTTTTTAATTATAGTTGATTTGAGTAATGTGCCAATTTCTGCTGTCAGCAAAGTGACCCAGTCCTTTTCTTATATTATCTTTCACCATGGTTCATTCCAAGAGACTGAGTTTAGTTCCCTGTGCTATACGGTAGGGTCCTCATTGCTTATCCATTCTAAAAGTAATAGTTTGCATGTACGAATCCCAAATCCCATTCCCTTCATTGAGGTTGTTACTTACTTGAAATATAATTAGGTAGGTTCGTTCGTTCTTTCTTTCTTTTTTTTTTTTTTTTGTCTTTTTAGGGCCACACTCACAGCATATGGAGGTTCCCAGGCTAGGGGTTTATTTTGAATCCGTAGAATTCTAATGTGATTCCAAAAAATGCATACTTATGAATTCCTTCTATACCCCTCTCCCCATTCCTTTTATTTTTTATTTATTTATTTTTTTTTTATTTTTTTTTTGTCTTTTTGTCTGTTGTTGTTGTTGTTGCTATTTCTTGGGCCGCTCCCGCGGCATATGGAGGTTCCCAGGCTAGGGGTTGAATCGGAGCTGTAGCCACCGGCCTACGCCAGAGCCACAGCAACGCAGGATCCGAGCCGCGTCTGCGACCTACACCACAGCTCACGGCAACGCCGGATCGTTAACCCACTGAGCAAGGGCAGGGACCGAACCCGCAACCTCATGGTTCCTAGTCGGATTCGTTAACCACTGCGCCACGACGGGAACTCCTCCCCATTCCTTTTAGAACAGTCTTTTCTAGCTTAACTTTCCTGTATTTCTTTTTGTCAAGATATGCTAGTGTCTGCATGTTTTCTTTTCTTTTTTGTCTTTTTTAGGGTCACACCTGAGGCATATGTAGAGTTCCGAGGCTAGGGATCAAATCAGAGCTGTAGCTGCCGGCCTATACCACAGCTACAGCCACATGGGATCCACACCCTGTCTGTGACCTACACCACAGCCCATGGCAATGCCAGATCCTTAACCCACTGAGCAAGGCCAGGGATCAAACCCGTGTCCTCATGGAGACTAGTCTGGTTCGTTAACCACTGAGCCACGACAGGAACTCCTGCATGTGTTCTTATTTCTCTCTTATACTTTGCTTTTTCCATATAATAATCTTTCCTGGAAATCCTGGGTATGCCAGCACAGTGCTCCATTACTCCTGGAGATGTATGTAGTTTGCATTATTTTAGAGTTACAGACAAACCTGCTGTAAATAACCTTGTAACATAATGTTTTTTATTGTTTAAAGCGTATGGTCAAGGTACATTTCTAGAATTAGGGTTGCTGGGTTGAAGAATAAATGAAAATATGTGGTTTTGTTAGATTCATGTCTCTGCTCTGGGAGTTTGCACCATTTTGCATTCTTATAAGTAATGAAGCAAGTGTGCCTCTTCCCTTATAACCTCACCATCAGAATGTGTATCTTCAGGGTTTTGAATTTTTGCAAATTCTGATGTGAGAAAAGACAGTTCTGTTAATTTTAATTTAGTGTCTCTTTTTGTGAGCGAAGTTGAAGATCTTTTTATTTCTTTGCCTTTTAGGGTCGCACCTGCAGCATATGGAAGTTCCCAGGCTAGGGGTCTAAATTGGAGTTGTAGTTGCTAGCTTACCCCACAGGCACAGCAGTGCCAGATCTGAGCAAGACCAGGGATCAAACCAGCATCCTCATGAATACTTGTCAGGTTCATAACCTGCTGAACCACAACGGGAATTCCCTGAAGATCTTAATTTTATTTGCAAAGATCTTTTAATATCTGTTTTGTGATCTGTATGTGTCTTTTTCTCATTTTTCTTTAAGATTTTTTCTTTGTCTCCTAGAGTAATAAAAGTTCTTTAAATGTTAAGAGTGTTAGTTGTTTATATGGGACATATATTGTGGATTAGTTGTATTTTTGACTTTTTTATTATTTTTTTTTATTTTTAAAAAAATTTATTGAAGTATAGTTGATTTACAAGGTTGTGATAATTTCTGCTGTACAACAAAGAGATTCAGTTATACATGTATATATATCCATTCCCTTTCACATTCTTTTCCCACATAGATTATCACAGACTATTTTTTTTTTTACAGAATAAAATACATATATTTAAACACAATTACATTCAGACAGATTATTATATCATGGATCTTAAGAAACAGATTAAGTGTCTCCCTCTGGAGAAGTGGAATGGAAAATATGCTGAGACAAATAGGAAATTTATTCTGTGCTATATCCCATTTTGTATGGCTTTCATCTTTACTATTTAGTATTATCTATTACATTTCAATTTTTCTTTAAAAATTAGCATTATGTTAAAATTGTGTATTATGCAACTAAAATTTATAAAGAAAGCCTTATATACCATTAAATATTTTATTTTATTTTATTTTATATTTTTTTTGTCTTTTGCCTTTACCAGGGCCGTTTCTGCAGCACATGGAGGTTCCCAGGCTAGGGGTTGAATCAGAGCTGTAGCCACTGGCCTATATGAGAGCCATAGCAATGCGGGATCCGAGCTGTGTCTGCAACCTACACCTCAGCTCACACAATGCCAGATCCTTAACCCACTGAGCAAAGCCAGGGGTTGAACCTGCAATCTCATGGTTCCTAGTTGGATTCTTTAACCACTGAGCCACGACAGGAACTCCCCATTAAATATTTTATATAGCATAATAAAAAGGATAACTAAACTGGTAAGAATAACAAAAATAATACACCCTCTGAAAATAAGTAAAATATAAAATGCATAAATTGGTTAAAAAACAAGTGTAACTATATAAATATGCCCTCACAATTTGTTATATCTTATTGATTCTTCAATAAAGGCATTACACCATTCTAGGTGATGTGATAGACAAGACATTACAGACCTTACATTGTACCATGGAAAGAAATGGTTATTAATAATACAGTTGTAGAACTGTATTATGTAATTGTACAGTTGCATTATTTAATTATCATAAATTCTTTGATGGAGATGAAATCAGAATCAGATCTAAGAAGACTTCAGCTTTCCAAGAATGATGTCAAATGACCCCCTTCATGATGGATTATGCACTTATTTACTATGAGATATTTCTTCTCCAGAGATTCCTTGTTTGTGTATCAATTGTAGATTTTTGGTTTGATATAAGAGTCTATATGTATATGAGATTGTTTTAAGTTGTTGTTCTCTTAATTGTAAGTTCATCTCCAGTATCCTGCATTTGTACCCACCTCTTCTCCTGATTTCTGATCTTGATGGTATAATTGTGCATAGATGATTTTGTATCTTTACTGTATATATACCTTTACTGGTGAGCCTTGTCATTTGTGGAATTTTTGTTTCCTGTTGCTGTGTTTTCTTTTCTGCCTAGAGAAGTTCCTTTAGTATTTGTTGTAAGGCTGGTTTAGTATTGCTGAATTCTCTCAACTTTTACTTATCTGTGAAGGTTTTGATTTCTCCTTCAAATCTGAATGAGAGCCTTGCTGGGTATAGTAATCTGGTTGGCGGTTTTTTCCTTTCCTCACATTAAGTATATCATGCCACTCCCTTCTGGCCTGCAGAGTTTCTGCTGAAAAATCTGCAGGATAACCTTATCAGGGTTCCCTTGTATGTTACTTATTTCTTTTCCCTAGCTGTTTTCAAGATTTTCTCTTTGTCTTTAATTTTGGTTAGTTTGATTAATATGTATCTCGGTGTATTCCTCCTTGGGTTAATTTTATATGGTACTGTTTGTGCTTCCTGGATTTGAGTGAGTGGTTCCTTTCCCATGTTAGGGAAGTTTTCAGCTATTATCTGTTTGAGTATTTTTTCTGTCCCCTTCTCTCACTCTTCTCCTTCTGGCACCCCTATAATATGGATGTTGGTGCGTTTAACATTGTCCCAGAGTTCTCTGAGACTCTCTTCATTTGTTTTCAATCTTTTTTCTTTTCTGTTCTGCATCTGTAATTTCCACTAATCTGTCCTCCACCTCGCTTCTTGTTCTTCTGCCTCCTGTATTCTGCTGATAGCTGCTTCTAGTGAGTTTTTTATTTCATATTATTGTATTTTGCATCTCTTCTTGTTTAAGTTTTATATCTTGTATCTCTTTGCTCAGTGTTTCCTGTGAGTTATCCATCTTTGCCTCCAGCTTATTTCCCATGTCATGCATCATCTTCAGCATCAACAGTCTGAAGTCTTTTTCCTGGAGGCTAAGAATCTCCTCATCACTTAGCTGATTTTCTGGGGTTTTTCCTTTCTCCCTCATCTGAGTTATAGTTCTCTTGTCTTTTCATTTTTATAGGTTTTTGGTGTGGTGACCTTTTTACAGATATAAGCCTTGTAGCCTCTCTTACCTCTGCTGTCTGCCCCCCTTGTGGCTGAAGTCTGTATGGGGGCTTGCTGTAGGCTTCCTGATGGGAGGGGCTGATGCCTGCACACTGGTAGGCAGAGCTGATTCCTATCCCTCTAGTGAGTGGGGCTTAGTCTCTGGATGGGATTAGAGGCAGCTGTGTGCCTGAGGGGTCTTTAGGCAGTCTGTTTACTGCTGGGTGGGGCTGTGATCCCACCTGGATTGTTGTTTGCCCTGGGGCTTCTCAGGCTGAGTGATGGGTGGGTCCAGATTTTCCCCAAATGGCGACATTTGGAGAAAGGCAGCTGCTGAATATTCCCAAGAGCTTTGCCTTCAATGTCCCTCCCTCACAACAAGCCACATTCACCTCTGTTTTCCCAAGAAGACGACCTCCAAGAATTGTAGTCAGGTTTGACCCAGATTCCTATGGAGACCTTGCTCTGCCCTGGGACCCAGTGCACATGAAAGTCCGTGTGTGCCTTTTAAGAATGGGGTCTCTGTTTCCCCCAGTCCTCTGGAGCTCCTGCACACAAGCCCTACTGGCCTTCAATGCCAGATGCTCCAGGGGCTCTTTCTCCCAGTGCCAGATCCCAGCACATGAGGGTTTGATGTGGAGCTCAGAACTCTCACTCCTTTAGGTGAGTCTCTGTGAACCAGTTAGTTTTCAGTCTGTGGAGCTTCCCACCCAGGAGGTATGGGGTTGTTTATATTGTGAAATTGCCCTTCCTACCTCTTGATGTGTCCTTTTTTTCTTCTGGAGTAGGGTATCTTTTTTAAGGTTTCTGGTCCATTTGGGTGGAGATTGCTCAAGCTTTTAGTTGTGAATTTTGTTGTATTTGGGAGAGAAGTTGAGCTCTTTCTATTCTGCCTTCTATTCTGTCCTTCTATTCTGCCATCTTAATCCTCTCTCCTATTTTTGACTTTGGTTATGGTGTTTCTTGCCATGCCAAATTTTTATGTATTTGTCTCTGTTTTTAATGCATTAAGATTTTAGGAGTTCCCGTCGTGGCGCAGTGGTTAACAAATCCGACTAGGAACCATGAGGTTGCGGGTTTGGTCCCTGCCCTTGCTCAGTGGGTTAACGATCCGGTGTTGCCGTGAGCTGTGGTGTAGGTTGCAGACGTGGCTTGGATCCCGCGTTGCTGTGGCTCTGGCGTGGGCCGGTGGCTACAGCTCCGATTCAACCCCTAGCCTGGGAACCTCCATATGCCGCGGGTGCGGCCCAAGAAATAGCAACAACAACAACAACAACAAAAGACAAAAAAAAAACAAAAGATTTTAGTCAGGTAGTAAAACCTTTCTTTGTCTCAGATTGTTAAGGAATTCACTACTGTTTTCTTCTAGCACTTGTATGGTTATTACACTTCTTACATTTAGATCGCTAATGTATTTTGAGTTTATTCTTGTGTTTAAAGAAATGGATCTCTTTGTATCTTAACTAAATGGCCATCCAGCCATGTATCTATGGATACATTACGTATCTATTTATTAAAAAGACTGCTTTTGCCTCAGTGATTTGAGATACCATCTTTACTATATACCAGGTTTCTATATGTTAGACGAGTTGAACATACTCTCTTAATAATGTATATCTCATTTCTTCTTTTTAGCTCCTAAGTAATTCATTTCTTCTTCTCTTTTTTCTCTGTTATACTTTCTAGGCTGCTACTACTCATACAAATCCCAAATGGAATAGTTTTTTTTTTTTTGTCTTTTGTCTTTTTGTTGTTGTTGTTGCTATTTCTTGGGCCGCTCCCGCGGCATATGGAGGTTCCCAGGCTAGGGGTTGAATCGGATCCCGCGTCTGCGACCTACACCACAGCTCACGGCAACGCCGGATCGTTAACCCACTGAGCAAGGGGCAGGGACCGAACCCGCAACCTCATGGTTCCTAGTCGGATTCGTTAACCACTGCGCCACGACGGGAACTCCAAATGGAATAGTTTTTACTTCACTTAGAAATATTGCTCTGCCACTTATACCCACACACACCTTTATAGTTTATAATTTCAAGATATCTGTTTTATCTTGATTTGCATAATATTCCTGACATAAAATCTTAAGTACCTTTTTCTGCTATTAGGAGAACTTTGTTTAAACCCATGTTCTAAATTACTCATTAGGGAACTGATAACTTATAAAACCTGGCTTTTTTTTTTGGTCTCTTTCACCTGTACCCACAGCATATTGAAGTTCCTGGGCCAAGAATCAAATCTAAGCCTCAGATGTGACCTACAGCACAGCTGGGGCAATGCAGGATCCTTAACCCACTGCGTAGAGCCCAGGATCAGACATGTGCTGTCACAGAGACAATGCCAGATTCTTAACTTACTTTGCCATAGTGGGAACTCCTGGCCTATTCCTGTTATTTATCTTACTGAGTAGACTACAGAAAATTTTTTTAAACCATTCCTTTTGTTTCTCTGTGTATTGGTTACAAATATGTGCTGTTTCCTCATTTAGAGGGCCAGTGTGAGAAATATACCCTTGTGATATTTGTGTTTCCCCCCTCCCCGTGGTGTGCATTGGCCTGAATGAGATCTAAGAAACTAATCTCAAATGTGACCAAAGTTTGATAACATTATATCATTGAAGAGTTGAAACTTGCTAAAAAGAGGTCTTAAATGTTCTCACATGCATATACACAAAAGATGAGTAAGTGAGAAAATGGGTGTATTAACTCACTCTGAGGGAATCCTTTCATGATGCATATGTATATCAAATCAGCACAATGTATACCTTAAATATCTTAGAGTTATACCTAAATAAAGGTGAAATAAAGAGACAAGATGACATAATTATCAAATCTAAGGGTCTTTGTTATCAAAACCTCATTCTACACAAAACTAGTGGTGCTTTTTTAATGTTTACTCAGTAAAAGACGTGGAATAAAAATTAAAAATGGTTAAGTTGCCACTCACATATTTTTAATAGTCTTAGGTTTTTAAACTGTTATGTATTTGAGGCTTTGAGATTTTAAATCAGCTTCTCCCATTTTCAATAGTTTAAAAACTATAGTGATTTGTTATTTACCTAGATATTCGTGTTTTAATGTGGTTTTAGGTTCATGCGAAGTGGATTTTGGACACTGATGTTTTCAATGAATGGATGAATGAGGAGGATTATGAGGTGGATGAGAACAGGAAGTCTGTGAGTTTTCGTCAAAGAATTTCAACAAAGAATGAAGAGGTATTTAGTTTGGCATCATTTTTCTCCACTTAGTGTTTCTTCTTTCTTGGCTTGAATGTTCTCAGATCTCATTAGTAAACTCTCAAAAAAATTGCATCAGCCATCAAGTTACTCAGTGGCTGATGGCTGCAAAACCATCACAGGAGCTGGCATCCCCCAAAAAGGAGGGTGAGAGTCTCAGAGGTTAAGATTTAAAATGGCCCATGCAGGAGTTCCCGTCGTGGCGCAGTGGTTAACGAATCCGACTAGGAACCATGAGGTTGCGGGTTCGGTCCCTGCCCTTGCTCAGTGGGTTAACGATCCGGCGTTGCCATGAGCTGTGGTGTAGGTTGCAGACGCGGCTCGGATCCCGCGTTGCTGTGGCTCTGGCGTAGGCCGGTGGCTACAGCTCCGATTCAACCCCTAGCCTGGGAACCTCCATATGCCGCAGGAACGGCCCAAGAAATAGCAACAACAACAACAACAACAACAAAAGACAAAAAAAAAAAATAAATAAAATAAAATGGCCCATGCAGTATGGAAGGTGGTATAGCTGATTTTGTTCTTTGGATATGAGTATTAATTTTGCGAACCAGGTATCATCACTGGATAATTTAATTTACTCCTGGTTTACCAAGGGAATACTGATTTAATTTTGATGTATTCAAGGTTTTTTTGGTTTTGGCTGCAGCTTATAGGAGTTCCCCAGCCAGGGATCGACAACCTCAAATCCTTAACAGCTAGGTAACCAGGCAACTCCAGCTTTAATATTTTAAAATAGCTTGCTTTCTTCTTTTTTTTTTAAAATAGCTTTCTTAAAGCATGTATGGTAGTACAAAGTGTAGGCCTTAATGGTCTCAGTTATAGTTCATTTCTTTTTCAAGATAGTAGGACTTGACATTTAATAATCTTAAATCCTTTGAGAGGCCTAAACACTTAAATATTTATCCATAATTCCTTGTAAGTCACAACTGGGTGGGTGGGTGTGTCACTAGAGGAAGACTTAAGATTGAGAAAAAGGCTTGTTAGACGTATTAGTATTGGGTTATGACAGCCTCAGATAGACACCCCTGATTCTGAAAGTTCTCACTGGGGACACTTCAAACTTTTGCTTTTTGTTTTGCATTGTAGTTTTTTGAAAAAAAATCTTGGAGACATATCCTTTTAACCAGTAACTTAGAAAGTATAGTCTTATGGCATTCCATTGTGGCTCAAAAGACAAAGGACTAAAAAAAAAAAAAAAAAAGTACAGTCTTTCATACCTGTTTCCAGCCCTGGGACTTTCCTACTGAAACTCTTTTTCACACACTGTGTATTTTGTATTTTTAAGAAGAATTTTTTTTTTTTTTTTTCCCCCAGAGATGGCCTCTGCTCCCATTTATTTATTTATTTATTTTTTGTCTTTTTTAGCTATTTCTTGGGCCGCTCCTGCGGCATATGGAGGTTCCCAGGCTAGGGGTCTAATCGGAGCTGTAGCCACCGGCCTACGCCAGAGCCACAGCAACTCGGGATCCAAGCCACGTCTGCAACCTACACCACAGCTCACGGCACCGGCGGATCGTTAACCCACTGAGCAAGGGCAAGGACCGAACCCGCAACCTCATGGTTCCTAGTCGGATTCGTTAACCACTGCGCCACGACGGGAACTCCCTGAGAAGAATTTTAAAATTGAGTCTTTTTCATATCTTTGTCCCCGTTTGCTTTTTTGTTTGTTTTTTAGGGCTGCTCCCTTGGCTTATGGAGATTCCCAGACTAGGGGTCAAATCGGAGCTGCAGCTGCTGGCCTAAGCCACAGCCAAAGCAATGCGGGATCCAAGCTGCATCTGTGACCTACACCACTGCTCACGGCAATGCTAGAGCCTTAACCCACTGAGCGAGGCCAGAGATGGTACCTGCATCCTCATGGATACTAGTTGGGTTCGTTACCACTGAGCCACAATGGGAGCGCCCCCTATTTGCTTTTGAATGTGACTTTGAAATTTTTTGTTTAACTATTTTAAAATATCTTCCCCCACTGATAAGCTTACGTATTTGTTTCCCAGTAATAAAGTGTGAACTCAGTCTTTTCTCTCAGTAGAAATATTATGATTTCCACATTACATTATTACATTGGCACTTTCGTATCCAATACTGTTCAGCGTTAGGTTGTTTGCTATGCAGAGTTTGGGCATGTCTGTTTTGTAGCATGGCATAAAACAACATAGCATAGTTTGAGTACCTGTGGGATGGTTCTGATATCTCCATAGTGGTGCATCCACCTGGAAGGTAAGGGAAGTCTGACTGGTGGTGGTGTCACACCAGGATGCTTAATAACGTGCCTTTCATTTAAACTGAGCTAGTGTGTATGGTATCATTTTTGTGAAAACTCACCTTTGAACAAGGGTTTTTAGAAACTGAGGACTCAGAAAAATTGGCTGATACATGTTTCCATTTACTTCTTCCTTCCTAGCCAGTCAGAAGTCCAGAAAGAAGAGATAGAAAAGCATCAGCTAATGCACGAAAGAGGAAGCATTCACCTTCCCCTCCACCTCCCACACCCACTGAATCCCGGAAGAAGAGTGGGAAGAAAGGGTAAGAACTGCAGCATGATTTATAAGATATGGAAGCAAACTCTGAAGGACTTTCTAGGTTTTTTTTTGTGTGTGTGTCTTTTCTAGGGCTGCACCTGCAGCATATGGAGGTTCCCAGGCTAGGGGTCTAATTGCACCTGTAGCCGCTGGCCTATGCCAGAGCCACAGCAACGCTGGACCTGAGCCGTTCTGCAATCTACACCACAGCTCACGGCAACGCTGGATCCTTAACCCACTGAGCAAGGCCAGGGATTGAACCCACAACCTCATGGTTCCTAGTCGGTTCTTTAACCACTGTGCCACGATGGGAACTCCTATACATTGTTTTTTATATTATTTTCTATAATGATCTATCCCAAGAGATTGGATATAGTTCCCTTTACTGTGCAGTAGAGTCTTATTATTTATCAATTCTAAATGTAATAGTCTGTATCTGTCAACTCCAAACTCTCAGCCCATCCCACTCCCTCTTCTTTCTACGTCTGTGAGTCTGCTTCTGTTCATAGATAGGTTCATTTATGCCATATTTTATATTCCATATATAAGAGATAACAGTATTTGTCTTTCTCTTTCTGACTTACTTCACTTAGTATGAACATCTCTGGTTGCATCCATGATGCCGCAGGTGGCACTATTTCATTCTTTCTTATAGCTGAATAATTGTCCATGTACCCATCTTTTTTTTTTAAATACTACATTGTCTCAATCCATTCATCTGCAATGGATGTTTAGGTTATTTCCATATCTTAGCTATTGTGAATAGTGCTGCAGTGAACATAGGGGTGCATTTATTGTTTTGAATTACAGTTTTGTCCAGATGTATACCCTGAATGGGATTCCTGGATCATCTGCTAGTTCTATATTTAGTTTTCTGAGTAATGTCCACACTGTTTTCCTCAGTGGTTGTACTAAGTTTACATTCTCACCAGCAGTGTAGGAGGGCTCCCTTATTTACAGTGGACTTTTGGCTGAAAGGAAGTCTTACATTGTCTTGGAAGTCTGCGTTGATAGCTTGTCTTCTTATGAAATGTTATCTGATGAATATGTTATGTCTTATTTATGCAAAGGCTCCCTGCATAGAACCCTTTTTCTGTGTCATTGTATGTATTGAGAAGTATGACTGGTAAGAAGTTATATTCACTGAAGTTACTGTCTTTCTCCAGTTTTTCCCATCTGTTCCATACATGATCAAAATGACTAATAGAGAATTTGAATCTCTATTTCATGTTTTGTGACAGTGTAGTGCCTTGTTCATTGAGTAACATTTGTACTTAGTGAATCTTCCTTGAGTGTAGATTTTGATTTCTATTGAATTAGTTGTTGTGGGGATTAAGTGAGACTTTTGAAGATCTTGCATGGTGCCTGGTCTGAAGTGGATACTTAATAAGTGGTATATAATACATGATGATTTACTATTATTATATTTTAAATAGATACCTAATAATTTCAGGGTTTCCTGGTTCAAAATGTATTTTAAATAACTTCTCAGAATGTATTGTTTAGTTTTAGAAAATGATAGTTTGCAAAATTAATTTTTTTCAGGTGATAGCAGATTTGTTGAATCACTGGCTATTGTCAAGATCTTTATAGTCTGGTCATCTACTCTCCATCAGCTTCATTCTCTGACTTTATTCACTAGTTGGATTTTCCTTTCACTCTCTAAAACATGCTTTAAATCTCATTTCTTGAAGGGTAGGGCTTCTTGAAGCATTCTTAACCACGTGTAGAAGGTTTTAGGAAAATTAAGAAACTATAGGTTAGTGGGGTTTTTTTGGTTTTTCTTTTTGTGGCTACTGTGACATGTGGAAGTTCCCAGGCTGGGAGTTGAATTGGAGTTACAGCTGGGGCCTACACCACAGCCATAGCAATGCTGTATCCAAGCTGCATCTATGACCTACACATAGCTTGCAGCAATGCCTGCTCCTTAACCCACTGAGCAAGGCCAGGGATGGAGCCTTCATCTTCATGGACGTTATGTTGGGTCCTTAACTGGCTGTGCTTCAACGGGAATTCCATTTAGGTCGTTTTGTTTTGTTTTTAACTTTTTGTTTGGTTTTGTTTTGTCTGCACCCATGGCATGTGGAGTTTCTTGGGCCAGACATGAAATCTGCACTACAGCTGTAGCCATAGCAGTGATGATGATGGATCCTTAACTCACTGAGTTGCAAGAGAACTCCTAGCTTAGTTTTATAAATTATATTAACGAGTCAATCACAGTTATAAAAAGATTTTTGCTGTTTTGTCACATCACAAGTATTGTGACATAAAAATTAAAATGACAAAATAGATTTTTTTTAGCGGGGTACTGTTGAGGGTGACCTTATTTAAACTTGTGTTCTGAATTTGACTGTTGATGTTCAGAGAGTTCAGAGCTCCCTGAGTTCTTTGTCAGGAAAGTCGTAACAATTTTTTCAAATATTCCTGGGCCTGAAATCAATGTGCTGCTATTCTCCCCCTTACAGACTAAGATGGGCTGCCAGGATCACAAAACCAAGGTGTGTTGTCCAGGAGGCTCACAGTAGTGGCACTGAGGCTCTACTCTGCATGTAAAACCCAAACAGTTATCCCAGAGTAAATGTATGCATGTCCTTCAATTGAATGTATCTGCCTTCCAATGAACAGGACTTTCATTTGTTTAAGTTTCCCCTTAAAATACTCAGCCAAAACATCTTGAAATCTCTTTTCTGATACTTGGTTTATTCATTCCCTGCATCTTTTCTTCCTTTTAAGTATTTTATCTTCTTAACACCTGTAGTTTCATAGGCTTTTAGAAAATTGTCATGGAATTTTCATTTTAAACAGTTTTTTATGCCAAATACTTTGTTTTAACCTATGCCAATACGTTGTCCCTCTAAAAAGAGAACTGTGAGCATTCTCTCAGCAGTATGAGGAGTCAGCCAGCTTTTGCTCCATTTTCACTCACTTGTCAGTGTCTTCTAGATTACTACCCCAAAGCAAGAATTTTGTTTCTCTCTTTTATGCCTTTACTCATCATTTTAAAACATTGTCTACTTTTTAGTGAATTGTCATAGTTCTTAGGGTTTAGCTTAACTGTCACTTGACTAACTCTTGTAGCTGGTATTATTCTTTGTTTGTTTATTGTATTCCTTTTTCCGTATTGGTACACATCACATTATATGAGGTAGTTAACGGTTTCTAACTTGTCTCCCCTGTAATTTCTACATGTTATGAATCATTCCATTCTTGTTTGAACTTTAACTTGCTTTCTGGTTTGTGTTAGTTTTAATTCATTTTATTTATTTATTTTTTAAACTGAAGTATAGTTAATTTACATTGTTGTGTTAGTTTCATGTGTAGAGCAAAGTGATTCAAATATGTGTATGTACATATGTTTTTCATATTCTTTCTCATTATCATTTATTATGTGATATTGAATATAGTTGCCAGTGCTATATAGTAGAACCTCATTGTTTATCTATTTTATATATAGTAGTATATATCTGCTAATCTCAGATTCCTAATTTATCACTCTTCCCTCCCCACTTTGGTAATCATAAGTTTTGTCTGTGTTTCTCTTTTGTTTTGTAAACAATTTCATTTGTATCATGTTTTTAGATTCCATATATAAATGATATCGTATGGTATTTGTCTTTCTCTTTCTGACTTCACTTAATATGATAATCTCTGGGTGCATCTATGTTATTGCAAATGGCATTATTTCATCCTTTTTTTAAGGTTGAGTAGTATTCCCTCGTGTGTGTGTGTGTCTGTATCTCACATCTTCTTTAACCATTCATCTGTCGATATATAGGTCGTGTTCATGTCTTGGCTGTTGTAAATAGTGCTGCTATGAACATTGAGATGTATGTATATTTTCAAATTAGAGTTTTCTCTGAATACATATGCCCAGGAGTGGGATTGCTAGATCATAAAACTATTTTTAATTTTCTTAAGAAACTTCCATCCTGTTTTCCACAGTGGCTGTACCAGTTTATATTCCTACCAACTGTGTAGGAGCATTTTTTTTTTCCTCCACACCCTTTCCAGCGTTTATTTTCTATAGACTTTTTTTTTTTTTGGCCACACCCATGGCATGTGGAAGTTTTTGGGCCAGGGATAAAACCATGTCATAGCAGTGACCCAAGCCACTGCAGTGACAATGCTGGATTCTTAACCCTGAGAAAACATTGCTGTGATTAATGTCAGAAAAAAGGTTTTATCTATGTTCTCTTCTAGGAGATTTATGGTGTCGTATCTTATATTTAGGTTTTTAAGCCATTTTGAGGGTTTTTTAAATTTTTTATTTTCGTTTTTTTAGTTTTATTTTTGTTTATGGTGTGGGGGAGTATTCTAAAGTCATTGATTAACTTGTGGCTGTCCCGCTTTTCCATCACCACTTTCTGAATAGTCTGTTTTCTACAAGTTCTTTTCTCCTCTGTCGAATATTAATTGATTGTACATGTATGGGTTTATTTCTGCACTTTCCATTCTGTTCCATTGATTCATATGTCTTTGTGCCAATATCATGCTCTTGATTAGTGTAGTTTTGTAAGCACTGTTTGTATGTAATCTAAAATGGTTATGCCTCTAGCTTTTTTCTTTTTCTCCAGGATTGCTTTGGCAATTCTGGGTCTTTCATGGTTCCACAAAAATTTTATGATTATTTGTTTTAGTTCTGTGAAAAATGTCATGAGTAATTTGATAGGGATCGCATTAAATCTGTAGATTGCTTTGAGTAGTATGACCATTTTAACAATATGCGTTCTTCCAGTCCAGGAGTATGAGCTATTTTTCCATTTTTTTTGAATCATCTTCAGTTTCTTTTAGCAGCGTGTTATAGTTCTCAGTGTATAAGTATTTCACCTTGTGGTCAGGTTTTATCCTAAGTATTTTTTCTTAATATGGTTTAAGGAGTGAATATAGGAGTTACCGTTGTGGCTCAGTGGTTAACTAATCTGACTAGGAACCATGAGGTTGCGGGTTCACTCCCTGGCCTTGCTCAGTGAGTTAACAATCCGGCATTGCCGTGAGCTGTGGTGTAAGTCGCAGATGCAGCTTGGATCTGGCTTTGCTGTAGCTGTGGTGTAGGCCAGTGGCTACAGCTCCAATTGGACCCCTAGCCTGGGAACCTCCATATGCCCCCGGAGCGGCCCTAGAAAAGACAAAAAGACCAAAAAAAAAAAAAAAAAAAGTGAATATAAATGAAGTCTCTGAAATTGTTTGCTCTAAGTAGCTATAGTCAGTTTTGTTTATATTTATGTACCTTCTATGTTTTAGCCAAGCTAATCTTTATGGGAAGCGCAGGAGTCAGAAAGAGGAAGATGAGCAAGAAGATCTTACAAAGGACATGGAAGACCCAACACCTGTACCTAACATAGAGGAAGTGGTTCTTCCGAAAAATGGTTTGTATCATCTGCCTAGACTGTGAGAATTTTAGGTATGATTTGATTATTCTCAGCATTGCCATTAGATGATCCACTTCTTGCTCTGTGTCCCCAGCTTTCAACTTTCAAATATTAATAGATGTCCTCTCTTTAAGATTAACATTGGTGAAATCCCCTCTTTCCTAATCTTTTGGTGTACTTTTGCTATTTCCTGAGAAAACACATTGTGCGCTCAGATTTCTCTAAATTTACTAATGCTTTAAAATTAATGATTTTGGTGTTTCCTTCACGGCTCAGTGGTTAACGAACCGGACTAGGTCCATGAGGTTTCGGGTTATCTCTGGCCTCGCTCAGTGGATTAAGGATCCCGCTTTGCTGTGAGCTGTGGTGTAGGTCACAGACACAGCTCAGATCCTGTGTTGCTGTGGCTGTGGCGTAGGCTGACACCTGTAGCTCCACTTAAATCATATATGTCCGTTTAAATCATTATTGCTGATATGGTTACGTTTAAGTATATCTTCATGCTATTTTATTTTTCATTTGTCCCTTTTTTTTCCTTTGACTTTAATGTTCTTTTGCTTTTAATGTTCTGTTCTAGCCTGTTTATTTGCTTTGCTTTTCTTATATAACTTAACATGGTTTTTTAAAATATAGTTTTGAAATGTACTTCACATAGGATAAAATTCACCACTCTAAAGTATATTTTAATCACTCCAGTGGTTTTTTGTTTTTTTGTCTTTTGTCTTTTTAGGGCCACACTCTCTGCGTATGGAGGTTCCCAGGCTTGGGTCTAGTCGGAGCTACAGCCACCAGCCTATGCCAGAGTACAGCAACGCCATATCCAAGCTGCATTTGCGACCTACACCACAGCTCACAGCATTGCCTGATCCTTAACCCACTGAGCGAGGCCAGAGATCGAACCCGCAACCTCATGGTTCCCAGTTGGATTCGTTTCTGTTGTGCCATGATGGGAACTCCACTCCAGTGGTTTTTAGTAAATTTGTTGCATTGTTATAATCATCACCACTATCTTTAATTCCAGCTCTTTCCATCCCCGTGAATAGACACTGCATACTTATTAAGAGTCACACCAAGTGATCCCCTTCCCCTATATCTTGACAACTACTGTTTTACTTTCTGTCTGTGTGGATTTTTTAATTCTGTTTGCTTTTTAGATATTTTGTTCTTAGTTGGTCCTTTAGGGATTACAATATATATCCTTAATTTTTTTTTTTTTTTTTTTGCCTTTTTAGGGCCACACTGGCACAGTATGGAGGTTCCCAGGCTGGGGGTTGAATTGGAGCTGTAGTTGATGGTCAATGCCACAGCCACAGCCACTTCAGATCTGAGCCACTTCTGCGACCTACGCCACACACAGCTCACGGCAACGCTGGATGTTTAACCCACTGAGGGAGGCCAGGGATTGATCCTGCATCCTCATGGATGCTAGTCAGATTTGTTTCTGCTGAGCCATGATGGGAACTCCAGTATATATCCTTAACTTACCAAATTGTTTAAGAATCACTGCTGTCTAGTTGAAATAAAAATGTATGAAATTTACTATAATTTATGTCCTTTCCTATCTTTTGTGATGTTTTTATATTGTTTACTTCTACATGTGTTATAATCCCTATAACATTTTTCTTTTTTTGTTTCAAACATTAATTTTTTTAAGGATGAAAAATATAGTCATTTATAATATATGCATTTCTAAAAATCATTGTATTATATGCAAAATAGGGCAGTAAAAACTACACAAATACATTTTGTATGTCATAGTGGGAAAATTCACAAAAGTAATCAGAAGATTTCTTTTCTTTCTTTCTTTCTCTCTCTCTCTCTCTCTCTCTCTCTCTCTCTCTCCCTCCCTCTCTCCCTCTCTCCCTCCCTCCCTCTCTCTTTCTCTCTCTTTCTTTCTTTCTTTTTTTTCTTTTTTGCTTTTTATGGCTGCACCCGAGGTATATGGAGGTTTCTAGGCTAGGGGTCCAGTTGGAGCTACAGATGCTGGTCTACGCCACAGCCACAGCAACATCAGATCCGAGCCATGTCTGCAACCTATACCACAGCTCATGGCAACGCTGGATCCTTAACCCACTGAGCGAGGCCAGGGATCAAAATCACAATCTCATGGTGCCTAGTCGGATTTGGTTCCACTGCACCATGACTGGAACTCTAGAAGATTTACTGTAAATAAAAGAGCTGTGATGGTGGTGATAGTCCTAACAGATAACTTTCGAAACTGGGAAGCTATAGAGAGTTCCTGTTGTGGCTCAGTGGGTTAAGAACCCGACTTGTATCCATGAGGATGTACGCTTGATGTCTGGCCTCGCTTGGTGTGGTAAGGAACCACTGTTGCTGCAAGCTGGGCATAGGTCATGGGATGCCGCTTTGATCTGACATTGCTGTGACTGTGGCATAGGTGAGCATCTGCAGCTCTGAGTTGACCCCCTAGCTCCAGGAACTTCCATATGCCATGGGTATGGTCTTAAAAAAAAATAATAAATTGGGAAGCTGTAGTGATTAATATATATGGTTTGGACATAGCAGGCTGAATCCATCAGAGGAATGGAATGGCTAATTAAGATTTAGATCCTTTTTTTTTTTTTTTGTCTTTTTTAGGGCTGCACCTGGAGCATATGGAAGTTCTCAGTCTAGGGGTTGAATTGGAATCCAAGTTGTCAGCCTACACCACAGCCACAGCAGCGCCAGATCTGACCCATTTCTGTGACCTACATCACAGCTAAGAGCAACACCAGAACCTTAGTCCACTGAACAAGGCCAGGGTTTGAACCTGTATCCTCATGGTTTCTAGTGAGATTCATTACCACTGAGCCATGACTGGAACTCCCATATTTGTTAATGAATTTAATTTATTATGAATTTTGCAGTGTAATTCAGTGGGAAAACACCAGACTATTCCAAAAGTGCTGTAAAATTTAGTATTCCTTGTATCAAATATAAGAATTTAAACTTCAGGTGGATTAAAGTGCTAAGTTTAAAAACAAAGTGGTGAAATCCCAAATACTACTATAGTTTAAGCAAGTGTTAGTGTTGTAGAAAATATTCGTAACCCATTTAACAAAGAATTAAAACCCTAACTATGTAAAGATTCTTAAACCACATAGAAAAAGGGCAAAGTTCTTTTTTTTTTTTTTCCCCAACCTTATCTGTGTATGTAGAAGTACCTGGGCCAGGGATCAAACCCATGCTGCAGTTGCAGCCTGCACACAACTATGGACACACTGGATCCTTAACTTGATGACAAGGGAACTTCGACGGGCAAAGTATTATGTATTGGAAATTTTATTTAAAAAGTAGTATCAGTAAATGTATGAAAACATGCTTAACATCGCATAATCAAGGATATGTAAATTATTAAAGTAATTTTTATTTCTCAGGTTTTCAAACTTACAAAATAGATGATTCCCAGAGTATAACTGTTTTGAGGAAGTGAGTACTCTCAAATGCTGTTAATGGAGGTATAAATTGATGAAGCCATTTAATACAATTTAGCTGTATCTATTATATTTTTCGAAGCGTACATACAGTAACAGTTTTAATTTCATAGTTTATCTTAGATAATTATATGCACATGTAAAGATAAATATAAAAGAATGATGATTACAGAATGAGAAATTGAAAAATAAGTAAATTTCCATCCTTATGGGCTAGTTACCTTATGATCCGCACTTGGACTCATGGAATCTGTTAAATATCAAAGAGATGTAACTAAAACACGGAGAGATCACAGTGGTACACATGAGAAAAGTAGAGTGCCAAGGAGTAAGTATAGTATGAATAATTTATACATTTAAGATTTAAAAACCTGAAGTTCCTGCTGTGGCACAGTGGGTTAAGAATCAGACTGCAGCGGCTGGGTTTGATCCCCGACATGGCACAGTAGGTTAAAGGATCCAGCGTTGCTGCACTGTATGTGGCATCTTTGGCTCGGATTCATTATCTGGCCTGGGAACATCCATGTGTCCCCAGTACAGCCATTTAAAAAAAAAAAAAAGATTAAAAAACTTTTAGAATGTTTTGAAGTCTACACGGATGTGTAAAAGGTTTCAATCATGCTTCAACTTGTCTTCTTAATGAATGGCACAAAAATGAGAGTCCATAATGGTACCAAAAAAACATAATTAGGAATACTCTTGGAAAGGAGATTTAAAGGTTCTTTTCAGGGTTTGCTTTCTATATTTCCGTATTGTTTATTTTCTGAAGAAAAAAGATCATGCTTGTTTAATTAATTACAAAATATGGTCTGTTACATTACATTAAGTGTTAATGTTTCATAGCTGGGCGTGTGATTTTTATGTTAAAGTGTACGATTTTACAGAGGTGAGTACTAAATGATGTTGGAGTTGTAGCGTGATTCATGTGTTTTTAATCATCTGTTCTGTTTTCTTATAAACAAATAGCACTTTTCCCCTAAAATATGATTTTTTTTTTCTTTCTAGTAAACCCAAAGAAAGATAGTGAAAATACACCTGTTAAAGGAGGAACTGTAGCAGATCTAGGTAAAAACCAGAAAAATCTATACAGTTCTCTGTTGTTTTGTCTCTTGAATATGTCAGCTTCTCTGATAATCCTTTTTTTACTGAGAGATGTCACTTTCAGCTGCTCTGCTTTATAGCACAGATTTTTTTCTTGCACACACAAAAGTTTATAGGAAGTTCTTAGGCCAGGGATTGAACTCATGCCACAGCTGTGACCCAAGCTGCTACACTGACAATGTCGGATCCTTAATTCACTGCTCTTCAAGGGAACTCCTCCAGCACAGATATTAACTATGGCTACCATAGTACCATTGTTGTTTAGTTTGCTAGCATATTAGAAAATTTAATTTTTTTTGATTCATTCTTTCCATTCTTACTGATCTGCCTCTCTTAGAGCATAATGTTTTCTTGCAGACTAGCAAAGCTGGTAGTATTATATCTAAATCAGAATATCTGAGTTTCAAAGAAATAGTTGTAATTAAAACATTTTATAACCTTCCTGAAGTACTTGTTTAACAACATGTATATCTTCAGAACAAAAATCTATTGACTATTAATACTTTGTAAGCCAACTGAAAGTTTCCTTAACACTGAGTAGAATGAGAATCACACCGTCCTTTTACTGTATTTTCAAGTTTTAGAGTACATTTTCACAAGTAAGGTAAAATTCTTACATATGTTGTGAGGGTAGTCACTTGTTCCAATTTTTAAAAGTAGGGGTCATTTTAAATATCTTTGTTCCTGAAAGTTATATAAGGAACAGTGATCTCAATTACTTTCTTCACTTATAAAAATCAAAGATCCTGGTGTTTTCATTATATATTAAATTTATGAATTGATGGAATTTTAGACCTAATAGTGATTTTTGAGATCTGCTTATGTGTCATATGATAGTTGGGTTTAAGGATCTGGTGTTGCCGTGAGCTGTGGTGTAGGTCGCAGATGCGGCTTGGATCCCCACGTTGCTGTTGCTGTGGCTGTGGCGTAGGCCAGCGGCTATGGCTCTGATATGACCCCTAGCCTGGGAACCTCCATATGCCGTAGGAGCGGCCCAAGAAATGGCAAAAAAGACAAAAAAGAAAAAGAATAATTCTGTTGTGTTAACGGAATGGCCAGTTGTCTTAAAAGCTAGGTGACTATTAGAGTATTTTTGTAGTAGACTTTATCAGAGGAATCAAATTGAAGCCAATTTTAGGAAAAGCTGGGGTCCCAGCTGGATTAACATTTTAGGGCAGGGTGTGAGAGATCTTTTCTTTGTGTTTGAACACCTTGAGGCCTCAGTCAGGAGTGCTGTGGCTGCACATGCTGCTGAACACAGCTCGAGAGTTAGGCTGTATGGAATTAGACATTGTTGTCCTGACATTTTGTCTAGGGACCATCAGGCTTCTTGTGTATCATCTAAGCATGTGCCTTTCTGCATTAGGGTATAACCTGAACCATGCCAGGTGTGACTGATCTATCAACTGAGAGTTATGTTTGTTATTTTAACTGATCCTTGTTCTGCCTTATGTACCACTGAGCTAAGTAAATTTTAATGCCACCGTCTAGTGGGAAGTTGGTTATCCTTTGGTTTCCCAGGACCCAAAGAACAAAAAAAATTTATTTAATCAATCAGTGAATAAATTTTTTTATGGCCACACCTGTGGCATGTGGAAGTTCCTGGGCCAGAGATTGAATCCAGTCTGCAGTTGTGATGTACACCACAACTGCAGCAATGCTGATTTAACCCACTGCTGGGCCAGAGATTGAATCCAGTCTGCAGTTGTGATGTACACCACAACTGCAGCAATGCTGATTTAACCCACTGCTGGGCTGGGGTCGCACCTGTACCTCTGCAGTGACCTGACCAGCTGCTGTTGAATTCTTAACCCACTGCCCCAAAGCAGAAACTCCCAAAACACTGATTTTTGACAGGCTTACCAGATTTCTTTTAGTTACTTCCTAGGAGAAAAATAGTCCCTGTGCAGAATTGGATAACTCATGTTAGTAGTACCATAATTTGCCACACACTAAATCCTCTGTTCCTTTGTAGCATGTATTTATCTCTGACTTAAAAATCAAGGAACAGTATCCAACATTACATGAGTACCTGTCAGGCATCATTCTACACATGTTTGCATTTCACTGTAGAACCATGTTAGCCCTGTTTTATTCATTAGGAAATGGAGACTGGAACCTTTCCCAAGCATACAGTTATTAAGTGAGAGCACAGATTCAGATCCAAGTCTGCCTTTCATTAGTGCTAGTGCACTCTGCTCTTGTAATGTGCTCACTTCCCTCATCCTCAATTCATGCTTACAGTGGCTCTTCAGTTTTATGAAATTGGCAGGTACATCCTCACTTGGGGCCCTTTGATCTGGCTTCTCCCTCTCCATGGAAGAATGGAATGTTTGCCATTTTCTTCCCTAAGGTTTCAGCTTCAGTGTCACCTTTTCAGAGAGGCTTCCCTCTGTGTTTC
Organism: Sus scrofa; assembly: GCF_054392235.1. NCBI lineage: Eukaryota > Metazoa > Chordata > Mammalia > Artiodactyla > Suidae > Sus > Sus scrofa. The sequence continues at coordinate 45,271,004 of NC_139395.1, read as the reverse complement.
CGTGGAAGAGCCCACCTACCCAGTTCCTCTCTAAAATATATTACTTTGTTTTTATTCTCTCCTTAGCAGTTTTCAGCATTTGATGTCCTTTTGTTTATTTTCTTTTTTTTTTCTTTTTTTTTTTTTTTTTTAGGTCTTTTTATTTATTTATTTTTTTTGTCATTTCTTGGGCCGCTCCTGCGGCATATGGAGGTTCCCAGGCTAGGGGTCCAATCGGAGCTGTAGCCATCAGCCTATGCCAGAGCCACAGCAACAGGGGATCCGAGCCGCGTCTGCAACCTACACCACAGCTCATGGCAATGCCGGATCCTTTAACCCACTGAGCAAGGGCAGGGACCGAACCCGCACCCTCATGGTTCTTAGTCGGATTCATTAACCACTGCGCCACAACGGGAACTCCTGTTTATTTTCTTTTCTATATCCTGCCATGCCTAAGTGAAATGTAAACTTCATAAAGACAGGCACTTTTTCATCATTGTGTCCTTAGCATTTGGAACAGTGACTGGTGCATAGTAGGCACTCTGTAAAATTTAAACATTTAAATGCCAGTTCGTTATTACCTGCTAAAATATTACTCATCACCTTTATAACCACTTTATAACCTTTATAACCTTGGCAAACTTTTTCTCAAAAGGGCCAGATGGTAAATATTTTAAGGTGTTCTGGGCTATAAGGTTGCTGTTACAGCTAATCAACTTTGCCATTATAGCACAGTTGCAGCCATCCATAATATATAAACAAATGATCATGGCTTATTCCAATAAAAATTTTATTTATGGACACTCAGATTTGAATTTCAGTTAAGTTTTTAGTGTCAGGATATATATATATATATATTTCTGTTGATTGTCTTTTTTAGCATTTAAAAATTCTAAAGTCATTCTTTTTTGGGGTGTGTGTGTGTGTCTGTCTTTTTAGGGCCACACTTGCAGCATATGGAGATTCCCAAGCTAGGGGTTGAATTGGAGCTGTAGCCGCCAGCCTACACCACAGCCACAATGCCAGCTCCGAGCTGTGACTATGACCTACACAACAGGTTGTGGCAACACTGGATCCTTAACCCACTGAGCAAGGCCAGGGATCAAATCTGCGTCCTCATGGTTCCTAGTCGTGTTTGTTAACCAGAGTCACAATGGGAACTCCTAAAGTCATTCTTCATTTGTAGATGTGATGGGAATCCCTAAGACCATCCCCAGGATTGGAGATTCTCTAGGAGAACTTAGGGAGCTCAGCATTTAATGGTACTCAGGGCTGATGTGTATTTTAGAGACATATGAAGCATACACAGATCATAAGGGAAAATGGCAAAGGCAGAGTCTAAGTTTAGGCTTCCTTAATGCCCTCTTCCTCACATGAGGGGGTCACATTCTTCCAAAAGCAACAAAAATGCAGCAGTATACCTGCAGTGCTTCTGCATAAGGAAGTGCATTTGAAAGTCTACAATCTGTGGGGTTTGTTTTTTTTTTTAATTGGTCAGGTAGGGTACTCTGCCTAGCACAAACCAAAATTTCAGGCTGCAGAAGATTATCACAAGTCACTCTGTGCACAGTCTAGGCACAGTGAATCCCTCCTTTTTATCACTTTACTGTTGATTAGGAACATGCTGAGAATCACATTACCAGATTCTGTACAAAAATAAGCAGTGGGCCAGATTTTGCCTGTGGGCTGTAGATACTGTCCCAAGGTCTAAACAATTTATTTAGTGCTTTTGAAATAGCAGATTTGAAAACAGCAGAAATATTTGTATAATGAATAATGAAAAAGGGGCTTCTTTGTGTTCTTTTTGAACTTTATAATGTCTTAGTCGTTGCCAAGTGTGATAATAATTATATAAAAAATGAAATGTTACAAGAACTTAATAATGTAATTATTTGTGCCATAACCTCTTAACCTTTCCACACTGGCGCTTTTAGTTTTCACTAAGGAAATCAGCTGCCTAGTTTAAATTGCACATGGATTTCCCTCTCTTCTTTGGCAAAGCCAGCATTTAGGTTCTGTAGTCCCCAATACTCAGAAGGTATCAGCATTCTTAGCAGGACTTAGTAGGGATATATTATCACCTCCTTCATTACTCCTCATTCTTTAGTCATTTCCTCTGGGATCCAAAATGTCATTACTTTGTTTCACTGTGCCTCAGGAGGCAAGAGCCCTTTCCAAGTCCCTTACCAAGATTATGATTAAGATAGTAGCTAAGCAGTAGTTAATTAAAAATGCCCTATTGTTGGAAATTATTAATGATTCGTACTTGGAATTTTTACTCACCTCTGTGCTTATGTACAATTCTAATTTATTATTAAAGGTAAATTTGCTTTAATAATGCTCTGCTGTTTCTTTGCTTTTCTTTATTTAATATCAATTCTTTAAACCTTAAAGTTTCCAGGTAGTCCAAACAGCATTTACCTGTTAAATAACTTATGTGTTTTAATTTTGCAGATGAGCAGGATGAAGAAACAGTCACAACAGGAGGAAAGGTAATGATTTAGTTAGGTCTGATGCAAGAGTAACTCGTAAGGATCCTCTGTATTGAGCAGTAGAAACACTGAATTGGAAGTGTTCTTGGAAATACTCTATTTGGAAGCCCTCTGATTTTTTTAAATCTTTCTAAACAGTTACTCAAATTAGTTTCTTTCTTGAGCCTCCCAAAGTTGTTTTTTTTTTTTTTTTGGTCATTTTAGACATATGGAAGTTCTAAGGCTAGGGACCAAATCCGAGCTTTAGCCGCCTGTGCCCTGGCAACATCAGACCTGAGCTGTATCCTTGATGTATGCCGCATATTGCAACAGTGCTAGATCCTTAACCCACCAGTCAAGGCCAGGGATCGAACCTGTATCCTCATGGATGCTAGTAGAGTTCTTAATCTGCTGAGCTATATAGGAACTCTGAGCCTCCCAATTTATCAAGAAGAAATTGCTGCTTTCCCAGGTAGTATCCCTCATATGCTATAGTCTCTGGTTCTTTTACTCTCCTGGTTGCAATTTTATAATCAGAGCTGCGTACATCGTCCCAGGTGAAATCAGACAGCGCAGGTGAGCAGGGACTGAGCCTTGCTTTGATTTTCTCACTCCCATTTCTTTTAGTGCAGCCCCAGTCCACAAATATTGTAGCCTTTGATCATGCTCTTCACCTTTTCCAAGCCTTGCTGTCAACTATTTCCTCATTCATCAGTTCTGCTGTGGAGACATATTGATAATTAGGCTGTTGGAAGGTGTTGGATTTAAGGCAGGGTTTTACTTCTCTTTTTAATGAACATCCTATCGTTTATTCAGACTGTCATCTTTGATTGTTAAGTTGTGTCACTAATCCTTAATCTCCTTGAAATAACTTCCTTAATGCTGAAAATGGGTAGTTCCCATTTTCAGTCAGAGAATCTTCCCAGAGTGACAGTTGTTGTTTTTTATACATTCATGAAATGAACATATTCATGACAAGATTTCAAGGAAAAGCGTTTCAAGAATTCTTCTACAGATGGTTCTTCAGCTGAATTGTTCTTAGGATTTTTTTTACAAGAATCAAACTTCGGTATTCAAAGAGCTACCTACAAATGTTGATGAATATTACATTTCTAAAAAGATATCATCGTTTAGAATAAATAATATTGTAGAGTGGTAAAGGAGACCAAAACAGCAGAATTTCCCTATAAGATTTTTTTTTTTAATGCCAAAGATGTTGAAACTATGGACAGTCCATCATATAACTTAAACATAAGACAGAATTAATTACTCTGACACCTGGTTCTACCCTGCTTGTTTCCTCAGTGTGAGACAGTTAAACTGTAGACCCTTATCCTTTAATGATTGTAATGTCCGCCTCTTCCTGGCTTTCTTTCTTTTTTTAAATGAGGGTTGCAGTGTTTATTTCAGATTCTCTCTCTTTTTCTTTTTTCTTTTTTTAAATGAGCCTTAAATTTTATTTATTTATTTATTTATTTATTTGTCTTTTTGCCATTTCTTGGGCTGCTCCCGCGGCATATGGAGGTTCCCAGGCTAGGGGTCGAATCGCAGCTGTAGCCACTGGCCTACGCCAGAGCCACAGCAACTCGGGATCCGAGCCGCGTCTGCGACTTACACCACAGCTCACGGCAACACCGGATCGTTAACCCACTGAGCAAGGGCAGGGACCAAACCCGCAACCTCATGGTTCCTAGTCGGATTCGTTAACCACTGCGCCACGACGGGAACTCCTGTTTTTTTTCTTTTTTGCCACGTAGGCAGTATGTGGGAATTCCTGGGCCAGAGTTTGAACCTATACCACACAGTAGCCAGCCACAGTCACAGCGGTGAGAATTCAGGATCCTCACCCAGCTAGGCCATCAGAGAACTCCTCTGGTTTTCTTGAATAAATGAAATTTTCTGAATTGAATTGAATTTGTAAAACCTATATACCACAAAAGCAGATGAACATAGTTTTGCTAGCTTCTGGGGTTTGGGAAATAAAATTTCTTATCGTTGTTATCAGTATTAACACATTTTTTGCTTCTTTTTTTTTTTTTTTTTTTGGCTGCGTAAGTGGCATGTGCAAGTTCTTGGGTCAGGGATCGAACCTCTGACCCAGCAGTGACAACTCCAAATCCTTAACCAGCGAGGCCACTATGAAACTCCAGTATTAACACGTTTGTTTCAATGTCATTTAAGTAACAGCCAGAGTTTTCTTGGTGCTTTCATACATTACAAATTTTTTTTTTTGATATTCATTGATCTTAAGGAGACTATTGTCTTAAGTTTTCAGCAGTAACTAGATCCTAACTTGAAGTAATATATCATAGGAAAATTTAGATTGAATTAAAGATAGAAATTAACCTATGGAACCATTATAAAAGAATATGGTTCAAAATTTGAAAAGTTTCCTTTTTTGGTTTTTCCTTGTACCTGTGGCATTTGAAAGTTCCTGGGCTAGGAATTGAAGCTGAGCCGCAGTTGAGACCTGTGCCTCAGGTGCAGCAGTGCTGGATCCTTTTAACCCATTGCACTGGGCCGGGGATTGAACCCCAAGCTCTGCAGTGGCCTGAGTTGCTGCAGTCAGATTCTCAACCTGCTGCTCCTTGGCCAGAACTCCATCCTGTAGTATTCTTGATAAAAATGTTTAATCTTGAGTTAATTCCAAAAAATCAGTGAGATAAACAGATTGTTAGATGTTCTACAAGATGACTGGTCTGGATTCTTCAATAACTTTGATGTCATAAATGAACTCCCTCCCCCCACAAAAAGGAGACAGGAATTAGAAGAGACTAAAGGATAAAATGTTGAATCCTTGATCAGGTTCTGGATTGAGAAAAATCTAAAGGACAGTTCTGGGACACTGGGATCCATTTGACTCTAAACTGTATATTAGATCATATTAAAAGTACGAATTTATTTAAAAACCTATTACCCACGAGGATGTGGGTTCAATCCCCGGCCTCCCTTAGTGGGTTAACAATCTGGCATTGCTGCAAGCTGCAGCATAGGTTGCAGATGTACCTCAAATCTGGCATTGCTGTGGCATACATAGGCTGGCAGCTGCAGCTTTGATTCCACCCCTGGCCTGGGAGCTTCCATTTATGTGGGTGTGGTCCTAAAAATATATAAAAAATAAAATAAAATAAAAATAGTTATTACTGAGAATTCCCGCTGTGGCTCAGCCAAAATGAACTCGACTAGTATCCATGAGGATTCAGATTCAGTCCCTTCCTGTGCTCCATTGGTTAAGGATCTGGCGTTGCCGTGAGCTGCTATGTAGTTTGAAAACACAACTTGGATATGGTGTTGCAGCAGCTGTGTGTAGCCTGGCAGTTTTACCTCCAATTTAACCCCTAGCCTAGGACCTTTAATATGTCACAGGTGCAGTCCTAAAAATAAATCAGTAAGTAAAAGTAATTATTACTGTTTATCGGTAGCATATAGAATGTTCCTGTCTTTTGACTTAAAGCAGTGATTTTTGAAATTATTATATTTTCAAAAAACAGGTTTTGAGATGGACTCATTAACAAAACCTCCATAAGTCTGATAAAAGTCAGACCTAATTTTGAGTAGTGAGAATTATTAAGAGTATATGCTCTGTAACTGGACTTTCTATAGTTTTATCCTGTTTAAATCTTACTAGTTCTAGTACATGCTGTTAAGTGTAAGGAATGACAGATAATGCACATTTAGCTGTTAGCAGATATTTAGGCTTTTGGATTGCGGAAAACCTACCATTATGTCTTATTAGTGTCATTGAGTTACCACCTTAAAAATAAATTGAGAACTAGTAATTTAGATTTGTAATCCTAGAAGTAGGTAAAAATAGACAAATAAATACTTGGCTGTTGTGGAAAAAGTTTGGGGCTTTCTAAGAGTTGATTACCTCATCTGTAAAAAAGAGGAATAAAGTCTGCTATCTCATCTGGACATATTGTAAAGGTACCTTAAAAACTGTGAAAGGCTGTTTTTACTTGAAATTTGTTTTTCTGGTCTTAGAAATTGGATCGGCTGGCTTCATTTTATGTGACTAGAAGTTTGAAAGCTATTCCATATCTCGATAGTAGTTCTCTTTCTCTGAACTTTGGCTTCTTTTCTGTAGGAAGATGAAGATCCTGGTAAAGGTGATCAGGGTCGATCAGTTGACGCTGGTGAAGATAATGTGACAGAGCAGACCAATCACATTATTATTCCCAGCTATGCATCATGGTTTGATTATAACTGGTGAGTAGTGGGGTCATTTATTTCTGTGAACGTGGTACTTAGGAGTGGGAAAATTTTCTTTGAAATTATATTGTACTATTCTGCCTGAGTTTACTTAAGTAATCACTGTTACACTAGATGAAGGTGGATGGAAAGTGATTTTAGTTTTGGATTGTGTTCTTTTAGTTGTTTTATTTAGGGATAGAAATTAAATGGTGGGGATTTTTTTGTTTGTTCTTTTATGGCTGCACATGTGGCATATGGAAGTTCTCGGGCTAGGGGTCGAATGGGAGCTGTAGCTGCTGGCCTACACCACAGCCATAGCAAAGTGGGATCCAAGCTATGTCTGCAACCTACACCACAGCTCACAGCAATGCCGGATCCTTAACCTGCTGAGTGAGGCCAGGGATTGAACCCACATCCTCATGGATACTAGTTGCCGCTGCACCACAATGGGAACTCTGATGTTAGTTTCTTTAAGGTACTTTCATTGGAAGTTTATATGCTTATTTCAGCTCTGCTGCTCCTACTCAAAATCTTGTGGTCCTGTTTGGATCTTTTGAGTGGTTATTACATTATCATTTTAAAGGGTAGATGTGATTTGAAATATGTATATGTATGTAAACATATCTCTTTAAAAAACAGTTTAAGGAAGTTTCCATTGTGGCTCAGTGGTAACAAATCTGACTAGTATCCATGAGGATGTGGGTTCGATCCCTGGCCTCATTCAGTGTGTTAAGGATCCAGTGTTGCTGTGAGCTGCGGTGTAGGTCACAGACATGGCTCTGATTCAGCATTGCTGTGGCTGTGGCATAGGCCAACAACTAAAGCTCCAATTTGACCTCTAGCCTCAGACCTTGTGTATGCTTCAGGTGCGGCCCTAAAAAGGAAAAAGAAAAAAAACAACAGTTTAAAAGAATAGAGTGGATGGTCCACTGAGTCGTACCTTGTTTTCCTCAAAAACCACAATATATGGCCTCTAACATTGAGACTTTTCAGCATACCTTTTAAAACCAACTCTGGGGGAGTTCCCTTCATGGCTCAGCGGTTAATGAGCCCAACTAGGGTTGGGTGAGTGCTAGACAAAAAGGTGCATTAATGTCAAGAGCCAGAGAAACTTATTTTGGTTAATTCCATTGTTTTTGGCTGGTCATTCATTTTACCATGTTATTACCATGCCAGCTACTGTGATTTTTGTCCACTGTTTTCCAAAGAACTCTTCCTGTCTCCTGATTTCATCATCTTAGTTATAAATTATGACAAGAACATAATACTATCTAAAGCCTTCAGTGTGTTGAGGAACTTTTTTTTTTTTTTTTTTTTAATTTTTTATTTTGTGGTTTTTAGGGCGCACCTGCGGCATATGGAAGTTCCCAGGCTAACGGTCAAATCTGAGCTACAGCTTCTGGCCTACACCGCAGCCACAAGAACTCGGGACCCAGGCAGCATCTGTGACTACACCACAGCTCACAGCAACACTGGATCCTTAACCCACTGAGCAAGGCCAGGGATCGAACCGGCAACCTCATGGTTCCTAGTTGGATTTGTTAACCACTGCTCCACGACGGGAACTTTTTGAGTTTGGTTATGATAATAGAAAAACTGAAGTAATGGAGTTCCCATGTGGGTTAAGGATCTGGTGTTGCCACTGCAGCAGCTTGGGTTGTTGCTGTGGCATGGGTTTGATCTCTGACCCAGAAACTTCCACATGCTGCAGGCATGGGCAAAAGAAAAAAATGAAAGAAAAGCTGTAGTAAGTATTGGGGGTAAGAAAGGGGACGCTTCTTTAACTTTATATACTGTATATAATTTTATATTTAAGTTTTTTTTATAATTGCCTACATTTATTAAGGATTTAGAATTGAAATATATAGATATATGAGTATGAATTCAAATGGAAATTATATCTTTTGAAACCATTACACCAAGTTCTGTCGTAGTGCAGCAGAAACAATCCAACTAGGATTCATGAGGTTGTGGGTTTGATCCCTGGCCTCGCTCAGTGAGTTAAGGATCTCGCGTTGCCATGAGCTGTGGTGTAAGTCATAGACGCTGCATGGATCTGGCGTGGCTGTGGCTGTGGTGTAGGCTGGCAGCTGTAGCTCCGATTTGACCCCTAGCCTGGGAACCTCCGTATGTTGTGGGTGCAGCCCTGAAAAGCAAAAATAAACACATAAAAAATAAAACCATTACACATTTTTTTATTATAGTATAACTGATTTAAAATGTTGTGCCAGTTTTTGCTGTACAGCAATGTGACCCATTCATACATACATATAAATTATTTTTTTCATATTATCTTCTATCATGGTCTATCCCAAGAGATTGGATATAGTTACCTATGCTATACACCGAGACCTCATTGCTTAACCATTTGAAATGTAATAGTTTGTGTCTACTAACTCCAAACTCCCTGTCCATCACACTCTCTCCACCCATGTTACAAATATTTTTAAACTTTTTTATTACAAGCTGTTATACATAGGAACTTGTGCAACGGAGTTAAATTTTACAGGTAGTTGGTTTTATCGTAAAGTAAGTTAAACAATCTTTGCTCAAATTTTATTTTTCCATGCAACTACCAATTCTCTCTTTTTCTTTAGTATTCATGTGATTGAAAGGCGTGCTCTTCCTGAGTTTTTCAATGGAAAAAACAAATCCAAGACTCCAGAGATGTGAGTGAAATGTAAAGATATATTCCTGATACTTGTACATATTTTAGTGAGAACAGTATTTAGAGAAACTTAATATTTGGATATATTTGGCAGGGGGTTCTTAAAGCACACTTCTGAGTTAATCTTTGTTGATGTGTAAAAATTTGCAAATATCTTACTCTGTTCTGAACACTGTTTACATCTCGGCCACAAACCACTCTGTGCTTCAGAGGAAATTTTTGTTTCAAAATTTCTCTTCCTCAGTCTTGAGCTACATACCCATCAGCTCTTGGAGCTAAAGGTTGAATTCGGTAATAGGTCATAACTAAAATGAGTTCAGATTTCACCCTAAGAGTTTCTCTGTAACTCAGCTTGTGGATACATTACATTATTGATTATATATATGTATGTATAATCTAGGAGAGAATGGAATCTATATCTTATTTTTCTGATGAATGACTTGTAATTAAAAGAATGCCAAATATAATATTATAGCTGCCTATGAATTGATCTTAATTACATAAGCATTGTTGTGCTTCTGCATTGGAAATAGAAAAACCTATTGGAAGGAAGAAGTTTATCTGGAAGTATTTTGCCTTTGCCTGGTGATCCTTAGTATTAACATATGTGATTGGACAAATATATCTTCTTGTTTAACTTGTTTGGAGATGGAGTTCCCATTGTGGATCAGCAGCTTATGAACTTGATTAGTATCTGTGAGGATGTGGGTTCAATACCTGGCCTTGCTTAGTGGGTTAAGGATCTGGCGTTGCTGTGACCCTGTGTGTGGGTCACAAATGTGTTTCACATCCTGCATTGCTGTGGCTGTGGCATAGGTCTGCAGCTGCAGCTCTGATTTGACCCCTAGCCTGGAACTAAAGCAAAAAATAAGAAATCACATATATAAATAAGTAGTTTGGAGAAGGATAATTTTCTATATAAAGCATATGGTATAATACAGAATATAAATGATAAATATTTTCTGGTTGTAAATTATCCATGATAGAGTTTCTAAGTTTGGGTATCAAAGCAAATTTCAGTCTTTTTATATCAAAGCTGTAAAGAGTATTTTAAAACCAGAATCAAAGATTGACACAGTGTACTCAGTTTCCTTTGTAGTTTTTTCACCTATTTAAACATGGTATGTTCTTTTAGCTGTTTTGCCTAGTGCCCACAATTTGCATATTGCCAGTATTTATAAATACTTATGATTTTTAGCAGCCTTCTATTTAAAAGCCTAATTTAGCATTTTAACCCATTTAAACTTGTAAATTCACCTTTCAGTCATTGTTTATCCACCTGCTTATACAGAACCCTTTTGAGCAATAGCTTTTCTACTTTGACGTAGCCAGCTTCAAACTGCCAGTCTCTTGTTTTACTTTTTTGGCAAGAAATTTTGCAAAGTCTGTTTTCTTAACATACTTGTTCTAAGTATTTTGTTGAAGAAATGTTTGGGTGCATGGTGGAATCTGCTATGACTCAGAATTTCAGTTTTTCTCTCTCTCTTTTTTTTTTTTTTTTTGCCAGAGCCATGGTATATGGAAGTTCCTAGGCCAGGGACTAAATCTAACCTGCAGCTGTGGCCTATGCCAGAGGTGTGGCAACGCTGGATCTTTAACTTGCTCTGTCAGGCCAGTAATCAAACCTGCATCTTGGGTGCTGCAGAGATACCACCCATTTCATTATGCCACAGTGAAAACTCCTCTCCTTTTTTAGTGTCTTGTTTTACCTTGGAGTTTGGCTTCATAGGTTATGCTTCTTGCCTAGCTGAGATCTCTGAAAAACTGCCAGCCAGAATGAATGTAGCCATTGTCAGAGCCACATGCATGTGGGGCTCTATGAAGAGTATAGAAATTAGACATAGCATATATTAAGAGCATGGGTTCCACAGCCACCACACTGTGCTGAATTCTGGCTCCACCACTCACCAGCCTGTGGTTCTAGGACAAATTCTTAAATCCTCATCTATAAATGGAATAATAGGTTCGACCTTATGGAGAGATTGTGATGATTAAATGAGTTACTACATGGAAAGTGCTTCAACCACTGTCTGGCATGCTAGATACATAGTAGTATAATTAGGAAGTTAGCCTGAGTAACCATGTGTTATTTGCAAATTCTGTGGCAACTAAGGATGTTTTAGTTCACCTCTGAAAAGTTTGTTACTTCACATTAACTTCATTAGATTATTTTATTTGTTGTCATTATGCATTAGTAGAGAGTTGTTTTGCGTATTAGGGATTCTTACCCTGAGTTACACTAATAACTGTAAATACTCATTACATAATATCACTATTGTTTGCTGGACTGTTGTCTGAACTTTTTGTTATGTTTTGTTGTGAGAAATGTGAAAAATTTTTGTCCTCTGTGTTGTTTCTGAAAGGGGCGGTGTTCACCTTAGGAATTTTACCATTACCTTTTAGATACTTGGCATATAGAAATTTTATGATCGACACATATCGCCTAAATCCCCAAGAATATTTAACTAGCACTGCCTGTCGGAGGAACTTGACTGGAGATGTGTGTGCTGTGATGAGGTAAGAAATGTCTTCACTTTCTCAGATATTTCACTGCAAGGAGTTACTGAGACATTGCTAATGTTAGGTGGATTAAACTGGATGTTTTCTTGGTTAATAAAATACCTAAAATGTCTTACTTTTTAAAGATTTTGCATTGTACATCTTGTATTATATGGTCAAATCATAAACTGACCATAGACGAAGGGTGGGTTGGCATGAGGATTTAGGGTAACATCTGTGCCCTAAATCAGCTAAAGAGTAAAACCAAAATGCAGGTCTCCTCAAGTTATTTGGATTATGTATGAGTTCTTTTTTGTTTTTGTTTTTGTTTTTTAGGGCTGCACCCACAGCATATGGAGGTTCCCAGGCTAGGGGTCGAATCAGAGCTACAGCTGCCGGCCTACACCACAGCCGCAGCAACACAGGATCTGAGCTGTGTCCTCGACCTACACCACAGCTCATGGCAATGGCAGATCCTTAACCCACTGAGCAAGGCCAGGGATCGAACCCACAACCTAATGACTCCTAGTTGTATTGGTTTCCGCTGCGCCACAATGGGATCTCCTGTGAGTTGTTTTTTTGTTTGTTTGTTTTTAGGGCCATACCCAGGGCATATGTTAAGTTCCTAGGCTAGAGGTCGCCTTGACCTGCAGCTGTTGGCCTACACCACAGTCAGAGCAATGCCGGATCTGAGCCAGGTCTGTGGTGTACACTGTAGTTCATGGCAACGCCAGATTGTTACCCCACTGAGGAAGGCCAGGGATTGAACCTGCATCCTCATGGATACTAGTTGGGTTTGTAACCTGCTGAGCCACTATGGGAACTCCTTATGTATGAGTTCTTTCACCATGGACCAGCGTCAGCATTTGTTCTCTCATCTCTATGATTGGAATGGTTAGGCTTTATGTAGTAGGTTTGGGGGTGCTATATTATCAACATTATTTTGAGTTAGTAAAAATTGTCCCTCAAACCAAAATTGTCAGTTAGTTTGTGATAGTTCATAGCCTGCAGAGAAAGTGTTTACTTGTTTTTTGTTTTTGTTTTTTAATGAGATGTGATGATGGTTATGAAGATGTTAAGTTACATTCTCTAGATTTTAACTGTCAGAGCTTTATCCTTCAGAGTTCATGCCTTTTTAGAGCAGTGGGGGCTTGTTAATTACCAAGTGGATCCAGAAAGTCGACCGATGGCAATGGGACCTCCTCCAACCCCTCATTTCAATGTCTTAGCTGACACTCCCTCTGGGCTGGTGCCTCTACATCTTCGATCACCTCAGGTAAATTAGTACTGCCTTTTCTTCAGGAAGGGATGGTAACAGATAACCACTTCCAGCATTTATATTCAGGAATTCTTATTACAGTCACATACTAGTCCTATTACCTTATAGGTTATGTTTGTTTTTAATCTTTTGTAAATGTTCGCGTCTTTAAGAAGGTTTAGTGTATAAGATAACTGTCTCCCATTAATCCCAAGACTGGTTTTCCTGTCAGTTATAGATTACTTTCATACTCAGGACTCCTTCATCACTTCTACCGTCTAAGATAGTAATAAAGAGGCACACTGTTTCAATTTGTTAAATTGTTTGAAATTTCTTCCCCTTCCTAAAATCTGGAAGGTGAACATTCTTGAAAAGATTATGTCAATCAGATTATATATACCATTCAATTGGAATAACACTAATCTAAGGTTTAAATTGCCTTCTACTGTAAAAAAATTTTTTTAAAATTATTGTCAATGTTCTGTATGTTTTAAAAGAGGCAAGAAAATGTTTCTTTTTAAAAACTTATTTAAAAATATTTTTTATTTTATGGCTGCACCCATAGCACATGGTAGTTTCCAGGCCAGGGATTGAATCTGAGCCATGGCTATGATCTGTGCTGCAGCTTGTGGCATACAGTTGGATTCTTAACCCACGGTGCCTTGGCTGGAACTCCTGGAAAATGTTTCTTATATGTTGAAATTTTGTTAAAAGTATAGTATGAGGTGTAGGTATTTATTTTTACTAAAATCTCTACCAGGGGTAGTTTAAGTGCCGGTATTCAACAGTCTTAAAAACTTCTATCCCTTTGACTTTGCAGAGATTATTACAATCATCTATCATTTGTTTGACTCACAGGTTCCTGCTGCTCAGCAGATGTTAAATTTTCCTGAGAAGAACAAGGAAAAACCAATTGATTTGCAGAACTTTGGTCTTCGTACTGACATTTATTCCAAGAAAACATTAGCAAAGGTAAGGTTTTTTTTTTTTTTTCCCTAGGGCCACATGGTGTACAATGTAGCTTGTCCATTTTGTCTATCTTCCTTCTAAGAGGCATCATCTTCCATAAGAAACTTGATTTACTTTTTTAATATAAGTGGTGAGCTTGCTACTTAAATCTGATGACATTTTATAAAGTAGTCACTTATTTTTACCTTTTTTTCTATATGGTTAGAAGATAGGTATTTAAAAATAACTTTGACTTATGTGTTAAAGAAAATTGAGGGAAATTGGAGAAATTCAACAGAGAATTAGAACATGTAAAAAGAATCAAAGTGTTCTCTTATGGTGTAGTGGGTTAAGGGACCGGCCTTGTTACTGCCACGACTTTGTTTCTTGTCGTGGTTCAGATTCCATCCCTGGCCTGAGAGCTTCTACATGCCGCAGGGTCAACAAGAAAAAATAGAATTAAATACCTAGTGAATAATTGAAAATATACCTGAAATTACCTCATTGGATGGATTGAACAGCAGGCTGGACATAGCAAAAGATAGGATTAGTGAACTTAGGTTAGTAAATAAATGAAACTGAAACACCAACACGAAAACACAGTTGGTTGAAGTTGAAGGGCATGAGTTTCCATTGTGGCTCAGAGGAAACGAATCTGACCAGTATCCATGAGGATGCAGGTTCGATCCCTGGCCTCACTCAGTGGGTTAAGGATCTAGCATTGCCAGGAGCTGTGGTGTAGGTCACAGATGTGGCTCAGATCTGACATTGCTGTGGCTGTGCTATAGGCCAGCAGCTGTAGCTCTGATTCGATCCCTAGCCTGGGAACCTCCATATGCCGTGGGTTCGGCCAAAAAGAAAACAAAGAGAAAAGAAAAGAATTGCAGTTACAGGAGTTCCCATCGTGGCTTAGGGGTTAATGAACCTAACTAATATCCATGAGAATGCAGGTTCAGTCCCAGGCCTTGCTCAGCGGGTTAAGGATCCAGCATCACCATGAACTGTGGTGTAGGTTGCAGATGTGGCTCGGATCTGGCGTTGCTATGGCTGTTGTGTAGGCCGGCAGCTACAGCTCTGATTCACCCCGTAGCCTGGGAACCTCCGTGTGCTGTGAGTGCGGCCCTTAAGAAAAAGAAAATAAGTAGGTAAATAAGTAAGTAAATAAATAAATAAATAAAAGGAGCCAAGGAGACTTGGGGTGTACAAGGACATACTCAGTTCAAAGGCACAGTGATAAAACTGATGCCTGACTTTTCAGTAGAAATGATAGAGGCCAGAGGACAAGGTAATAACAATTTTAAATACTAAAAGAAAATCTGAAAATTACCCTGAAATTCTATAACCCAGAGAAACATCTTTCAGAATTTAAAGTGGAATAAAGACCTTCACAGATAGTCAAAGGGTGGACCAGTTATCACTAGTTCATAGCATAGGAAAACTAAAGGAAGTTCTTCAAGGTAAAGGGTAATGATTCCAAATGGAGAAGCACATGATGCTTGGGAAGAAGTAAAAAGCATGGAAAATATAAATATATGGTTATACATAAAGGAATATGGAATGTTTAAATAGTGGCCATTTATGGGGGGGTTATAACAGAAATGACAAAAAGAGAAGAAAGGCAGAAGAAAATTAAATTGAGTTAAACTATTGTAAAGTTCTGACTTATTGAGAAATGTGGTAAAATTACCCTAAAATAAAGATAGAGTAAACTATAACAATTTGACGTATTTTGGGAAGGGATTGGATTTAAATGGAAGAATAAAGAGTTCCGGAAGAGGTCAGCATGTGGGTCAATTAAAAAGACATTTCCCCCTTATTTAAATTTTTTTGAGGAGTTCCCGTCGTGGCGCAGTGGTTAACGAATCCGACTAGGAACCATGAGGTTGCGGGTTTGATCCCTGGCCTTGCTCAGTGGGTTAACGATCCGGCGTTGCCGTGAGCTGTGGTGTAGGTTGCAGACGCGGCTCGGATCCTGTGCTGCTGTGGCTCTGGCGCAGGCTGGCAGCTACAGCTCCGATTAGACCGCTAGCCTGGGAAACTCCATATGCCGCGGGAGCGGCCCAAAGAAATAGCAAAAAGACAAAAAAAAAAAAAAAAATTTTTTTTGAAATGGGAATAGACTTTTTTTTTAATTTATTTTTTATTACTCAAATGAATTTATCACATTTGTAGTTGTATAACGATCATAACAATCTGATTTCACAGGATTTCCTTCCCACAACCCAGGCACATCCCCCCACCCCCCAAACTGTCTCCTCTGGAGACCATAAGTTTTTCAATGTCTGTGAGTCGGCATCTGTTCTGCAAAGAAGTTCAGTCTGTCCTTTTTTCAGATTCCATATGTCAGTGAAAGCATTTGATGTCGGTGTTTCATTGTGTGTCTGACTTCACTTAGCATGATAGTTTCTAGGTCCATCCATGTTGCAAAAAATGCCGGTATTTCGTTCTTTTTAATGGCTGAGTAATATTCCATTGTGTATATGTACCACATCTTCTTGCTCCATTCCTCTGTCAATGGACATTTAGGTGGTTTCCATGTTTTGGCTATTGTAAATAGTGCTGCAATGAACATCGGAGTACATGTGTCTTTGCGAGTCGTGGTTTTCTCTGGGTAGATGTCCAGGAGTGGGATTGCTGGTGATCAAATTGTACTTCTATGTTTAGTTTTCTGAGGAATCTCCATACTGTTTTCCACAGTGGTTGCACCAATTTACAATCCCACCAACAGTGTACTAGTGTTCCTTTTCTCCGCATCCTCTCCAGCACTTACTGTTTGTAGACTTTTTTTTTTTTTTTGTCTTTTTGCTATTTCTTGGGCCGCTCCTGCGGCATATGGAGATTCCCAGGCTAGGGGTCCAATCGGAGCTGCAGCCACCGGCCTACACCAGAGCCACAGCAACGCTGGATCCGAGCCGCGTCTGCAACCTACACCACAGCTCACGGCAATGCCGGATCGTTAACCCACTGAGCAAGGGCAGGGACCGAACCCGCAACCTCATGGTTCCTAGTCGGATTCGTTAACCACTGCGCCACGACAGGAACTCCAGTTTGTAGACTTTTTGATGATGGCCATTCTGGCTGGTGCAAGGTGGTACCTCAGAGTGGTTTTGATTTGCATCTCTCAAATAATGAGTGATGTTGAACATCTTTTCATGTGTTTTTTGGCCATCCGTATGTCTTCTTTGGAGAACTGTCTGTTTAGATCTTCTGCCCATTTTTGGATGGGGTTGTTTGTTTTTTTGGTATGGAGCTGCAGAAGGTGTTTATAAATTTTGGAGATTAATCCCTTGTCAGTCGGGAATAGACTGTTTAAACCAAAAATCTTAACAATATATATTTAGGATTCACAGCATATTGATGTTAAAGTCCAAATATTGCTCAAAGGCAGGAAAAGGAAATAAAAACATACTGTATTAAAGTTCTTACACTGTATGTGATGTGCTAAAATATTATTTAAAGGTACCCTGTGGTAATTTAGAGAGAGATATTGAAAATCTTAGGGTAATTCTTTAAAGACACATAAGTAATAAACAAATAATGGACATAAAAACAATAATAGTCCATAAAATGTTATTCCACAAGAGAGAAGAAAACAAGGAACAGATGGGAAGAGCAAAAGAAAATATCAAGGTGGCAACTGTACATCTGACCATAGGGATAGAATATTGAATTTAATATTAATGATTTTAATATTCCATTTAAGCAACAGAAATTGGTGAAATGGATAAAAAAAATCAAGGACAAACATATGTTGTCTATAAGAAATGCACTTTATTTATTTATTTATTAATTTTTTGGTCATTTTAGGGCCTCCTTTGTGGCATATGGAGGTTCCCAGGCTAGGAGTCGAATTGGTGTTGCAGCTGCTGGCCTTTGCCACAGCCACAGCAACTCAGGATCCAAGCTGAGTCTGCGACCTACACCACAGCTCACGGCAACTCCAGACCCTTAACCTACTAAGTGGGCCCAGAGATCAAACCCGCATCCTCATTGATATAGTCGGATTTGTTAACTTCTTAGCAATGATAGAACTCCCAAGAAATGCACTTTAAATGTAAAGACATAGACTAAAAGAAAGTGATTTAAAGTATAATTGGTTTACAATGTTGTGTCAGTTTCTGCTGTATAGCAGAGTGACCCAAGTTAAACACACACACACACACACACACACACACACACACACACACACACACACACACACGCATTCTTTTTCTCATGCTATCTTTCATCACGTCCTATCACAAGAGAGTGGATATAGTTCCCTGTGCTATACAGTACATACCTTCTAAACAAAAAAAAGCCAGAATCACTGTATTAATACTTGTAAAAGCAGACATCAGAACAAGTTACTTTACCAGAATTAAAGAGACATTTCAGGAATTCCCATTGTGGCACAGTGGAAATGAATCTGACTAGGAACCATGAGGTTTCGGGTTTGATCCCTGGCCTTGCTCAGTGGGTTAAGGATCTGGCATTACCATGAGCTGTGGTGTAGGTCACAGATGTGGCTCGGATCTGGTGTGGCTGTGGCTGTGGCTGTGGCCGGCAGCCGCAACTCTGATTAGATCCCTAGCCTGGGAACCTCCATATGCCGTGGGTGCGGCCCTAAAAGGACCAAAGACCAAAAAAAAAAAAGACATTTCATGATGATAAAGTGATTATTTAATCAAGAGGATACAATTATTCTAAATATGAATACTTAATTTGCTCACTGTTTCATATAAAGCAAAAACTGATAGAACAGAAAGAAGAAATAGGCAGACACACAAGTATAGTTGGAGTTTTTAATGATCCTTTAACAGTAATTAATCGAACAAACAGGAAGCCAGTAAGAATATGAAAGACTTAGAACAATACTATCAACCAATAAGATTTAATTGGTATGTATAGAAGATACTGCAAAATAGCAGAAAACACACTCTTTTAAAGTGCACAGGGAACTTTAAATATATACAATTCCAAGCCATCAAAGGAATATCAGATTTTAGAGGATTGAGATTATATAGTGTGTTTGTATGATTTAATGCATTTCAAATAAATGTAGTTGGCTGACACAGCAAAATTAAGCTAGAAACCAGAAATAGAGGAAGTGTAGAGAAGATTAATGAGGAGATGGTTATTTGAAAAGAGCAATAAGTTTGATAAACCTCTAGACAGATTGATCAAGAAGAAAAAACGGATTACTGTTCAGGAATGAAAGTATATCAGTGCTGATTCTGCTTGTATGTAAAGGCAATAAAATAACTTTATGGCAGTATCTTTGGCACTTTGATTAAATGGAGAAATCACTTGAAAGCAACAGAATTTTAAAGTTTACTCATGATAGAAAAAACTTGATGATCGGAGCTGTGTCTACCACCTACACCAAAGCTCACAGCAACATTGGATCCTTAACCCACTGAGCAGGGCCAGGAATCGAACCCTTGTCCTCATGGGTACTAGTTTGGTTCATTACAGCTGAGATACAGTGGGAATTTCAAGTTAATGGTTTAGAAGATAGGGTAAATCTGTATTATCCTGGTGGGCCCTGAGTGCCATCACATGTGTCCTTACAAAAGTATGGAGAGATTTTATAGACAGGAGAAGACAGTGTTACCTTGGATGCAGATACTAGCATGAGGTGGCTGCTCAGAGTATTTTGGTGCAGCCACCGAAGAAGGAAGAGGCAGAGAGTTTATTCTCCCCTAGAACTTCCAGAGGGAGCACTGCCCTACCAAAACCTTGATTTTGGTATAGTGATAGTGATTTTCTACTTAGAGCCTCCTGAGATGTGAGTAAATGTTTTGTTATTTTAAACCACCAAGTTTGTTATAATTTCTCAGAGCAGCCACTGGAATAGCCTTATACTTATTTTATCTATATTTAGTTAAACATTTTCCTTGAAACAAAACTCTATGCACAGGTGATTGTGCTGATAAATTTGTACCAAACAAGGAAGAGTTAATGTCAACCTAAACAAATGTTTCCAGAAAGTTAAGTTGAAGGGAACACTCTCAAAGCTAAACATGTTGTGTGCTCAGTTACCCAGCTTCTGGCTATTGAGACCAGATAAATTGGGTTTAGAAAGAAATAATGTAGGAGTTCCTGTTGTGGCTCAGTGATAACAAAACCAACTAGAATCTATGAGGATTCGAGTTCGATCCCTGGCTCTGCTCACTGGTTAAAGGATCTGGTGTTGCCTTGAGCTGCAATGTAGGTTGCAGATGCACCTCAGATCTGGCGTTGCTATGGCTGTGGTGTAGGTTGGTGGCTGCAGCTCCGATTTGACTCCTGGCCTGGGAATTTGCATGTGCCTCAAGCGTGGGCATAAAAAGCAAAAAAGAAAAGAAAAGAAAAGAATGTGCAGGAATGTCCATGGCAGCCTTACCCAAGATAGCCACAAACTATAAATAACCCAGATGTTCATCAGTAGGATAGTTGATAAATTATGGTTTATTCAAACAATGTAATATGACACAAAAATGAAATGGTCTACTTCTTTATAGAAAAATGTGGTTGAAAGCCAGACCCATCAACTACATACTGTGTGGTTTTTTTAGTATACAATTCAGATCAAAGAAAAATTAACCATGATTGTACAATTCAAAATAGTTTGTGTTTTTAGTGTGTTGGTATCAAATGGAAGTCTAAAGTGGGGGAGCCTTTTGGGTGTTGATTTTGCGTGGTGGTTACATGGGTGTGTTGCAGAAATTGTCAAACTATAGACTTAAGATTTGTGTTTTGATGTACATGTATTATACCTCAGTAAATACAAAAGAAAAAATTTCTCAAGTCATGTGGAAACCCTGGCCCTGATGATGTTAATGCAGCTCTTCCCTGAGCCAGTTGAAATCAAGAGGGAAACATTTACTGTTTTAAGTCAGTAGGAATGGAGAAAACCCTTTCTATATTTTGTAGCTAAGAAATTTGGAAAAGGTTGCTGTGGACCTTTCCTATAGATGTCATTCATATCTAGGTTATACAGATTTTCCGTATATTTAAGTTTTATCTTTCAGAATTTAGATAAATTGTTGATAAATTTTGTACTTCTGAAGCTCCAAATCTGATCAATGTTTGTTCATTAAAAATGTAGCCTTTGGAGCTCCCGATGTGAAGGGGAAAAAAAGTCGCTTTTGATTCTCTTAATGTAATCTTCAAGGAATCTGAGCAATGTATTGCAAGTTACAGCTAAATGTATCTTTTCTTTTTTGCCAGGGCATACTTTAGGACTTTAATCCTGAAATTCTTAGAGTCCCCTTTTTATTCTGTAGTTATTTTTAGTGTATTTTTTGGAAATGACCAAATATTTCATAATGATATGGATTGAATATTCTGGAGAACTACCTGCAGTGTGTAGCACAGTTGCGTACAAAGGTTGAGTCAAATGAATTGAGAAACTTTATTGACAAAACAAGGAAATCACAGACAAGAGAGATTTTCTCTTCATTTCTTAAATTGTTATCTCCCAAAATGGAATTTTCAGAGAAGGGATAATACGTTAGAAGGTGTGTTTTGAATTACTAAAATATGTGGCTAAAGAATAGTGTCAAGAATACCACATAACTAGTCATCTGCAAATCAAGAAGTGTGAATCAGCTGATTTTTATATAACACAAATTCAGCTTTCTTATAACGCCATGCTCATGTGAATTATGAGTTATAAAGGATTTTCATGGAAGAGGTGATTTGTCATTTAGGGAATCACTTGGAAATCCTATCAATTGAGAGATGTTAAAATGAGATAATAGGCTGCAATCGGAGTCAACAGTCTCTTAGGGCTCATTATATGTGGTACAGTTTGTCCTTGAAATATGGGAAAAGTGCCACCTTTAAGCTATACCAAATTTTTGTATTATGTTTGTAATATAGCTCACGTATAGTATGCATTAAAATACTATGTCATTGTAGTTTCAAAAGGTATTTTTAAATATCCAAATAATGGAAATAATATGTTGAAGTAGTTGTGAGTCCTTTGTAGAGAGCAAGAAATATTTGAAATAAACTAGCCTTTCTGTTGGGAGTTGAGGTTCCTTGTGTGTTTTTTCCTATAAAGTAATGATTGTTTGCATAAAATAGTCCCCAGAATTTAGAAAGGAATCCTGCTGAAATCTGTATTCAGCTTTAGGAATGAATAAATAATTTCTGTATTTGTTTCTTTAGAGCAAAGGTGCTAGTGCTGGAAGAGAATGGACTGAACAGGAGACCCTTCTACTTCTTGAGGTAAGCAGATTAATGATGGAGCCCCTTTATTCGTATGAATTGGGTGCTAAGTTTCTTTTTTTATTACAGTTGATTTACAGCGTTCTGTCAAATTTTGCTGTATAGCACAGTGACCCATTCATACATATATATGCATGCTTTTTCTCACATTATCCTCCATTAAGTTCTATCACAAGTGACTAGATATAGTTCCCTGTGCTATATAAGCAGGACCTCATTTAAGTTTCTGTGGCTAGCATTTTAAATATGCTTTTGGAATTTATACTGAAAATTTTCATTCCATGTAATGAATTTTAATAGACTTTTTTTGGGCTTTTAGAGTTTAAATATCTGCAGTAGAGGTGATGTGCTGACCGTCAGTGGAGAGATCAAGCCTGGATATGTGTTATTTTGGCTCAGGTTGATTTTTTTCTTTTAAATCTGTTGCGAGCATTTAAGCAAATATTGTAACTCTTCGAAAGTAGTCTGGCTTTCTAACTCTTATTCCAAAATGAGAAGATCTGGCAACCTGGGCCTTCATTCTCACATAGCAATGATTGGCTGGCCTTGAATGGCAGATGTTCCTTTGAAGTGGGGCATTTCTTTAGATGCCAGTTTTTCTTAACTTTGCCCACCTCAGTCATTGTATATTAGTTCCCCAGTGCTATGAGCATATGAGTGTACAGCTTCCATATTTTCCAGAAGGATTTCAGAGAAATAGACAAACATATCTGCCATTGAAACCATTATCCTGTTCATGAAAGCAGAAGACTGTAGTAAACCAGTAATAGTGGATGGTATTTTTGTCAGTTAGCATAGTAAATACTTTCTGAAATTTATTCATGTCTTTGGAGATTCTTTTTTTTTTTTTTTTTTTTTTTTTGCTATTTCTTGGGCCGCTCCCGCGGCATATGGAGGTTCCCAGGCTAGGGGGCGAATCGGAGCTGTAGCCACCGGCCTACGCCAGAGCCACAGCAACGCGGGATCCGAGCCGCGTCTGCAACCTACACCACAGCTCACGGCAACGCCGGATCGTTAACCCACTGAGCAAGGGCAGGGACCGAACCCGCAACCTCATGGTTCCTAGTCGGATTCGTTAACCACTGCGCCACGACGGGAACTCCTGGAGATTCTTGCAAATACTTACCTAAGTAAATCTCAGAGTTATTTCTACTCTGGAGGGTAGAAAAAAGAGAATATTTGGTTTCAGATTTATCAGCCATTTCTCAAGAAGGACCGTTTGTATTTAGTTATAGAATAACAACTGTTGGGTTAAAATGGAGACTTCGTGACAATACTTTATACACATTATATTTATGTACTTTATATACATTATATTGTGAATATAAAGTGTGGGAGCTGAATTAGGACTATATGAAAAAGTTTATCATTAAATCTGTTAGCAATGTTCTTGCCTACATGAAACAGAAAATCTGACTAGCAGTATTAACCAAAAGGACGTTGGTTTTTTCAGATTGAGAGTTCCAAGATTCTTTCCACTGATTAGTGATATTGCCAGGTCCCTAGCTTTCCTGTTGTTTTGTTCTACCTTCCTTAGATTTCCACATTTTTTTCTCTGCTTTCTGGTCACAGGAAGCCTGGTTAGTTGCAAGCTTCATATCCCCATTCAAAATAGCAAGAGAAATGGAAAAGGTACCTCTGGGGACTTCTCTTCTTGGAAGGAAAAGCTTTCCCAGAAGCCCCTTATCGGTCTTTCCTTTCTATCTCAGTGATCACAGTGGGTCTCATAAACATCTAGTACTGCATGTTATCTTGAGAAAACAAATACTTGACATTCTAGTTTCAATAGTGGGATCAGCTTGGAGGAAGTTGATGATTGCTACAGGTAATTTACTAGCAGCATCTACACCAGTTATAACTATAACATTAAAGCAGGGAATTAATGGGGAGTTCCCATTGTGGCTCAGCAGAAATGAATCAGACTAGGAACCATGAGGTTTCAGGTTTGATCCCTGGCCTTGCTCAGTGTGTTAAGGATCCAGCGTTGCCGAGAGCTGTGGTGTAGGTTGCAGACGTGGCTCAGATTCTGTGTTGCTGTGGCTGTGGCTTAGGGCGGAAGCTGTAGTTCTGATTAGATCCCTATCCTAGGAACCTTCATATGCCTCAGGTGTGGCCCTTAAAAAAAAAAAAAAAAAAGCAGCGCAGGAAGAGAGCTCCCTTTCACTGGGGCATTCCATGTGATCCAAACTTATATATCATGTGTAAAATACATGATTTAGGAATTAAGTGTCAAATAAAAGATTAGATGAGATCAGCAGTTCTCCAACTTCTTGGTCTCAGGAGGCACTTGAAGTTTTAAAAATTTTATTGAGGACTCCAAAAAATTTAACATATGTTAACTTTATCAGTATTTCCTGTATTAAAAATTAAAACTGGAGGAGTTCCTGTCGTGGTGCAGTGGTTAACGAATCTGACTAGGAACCATGAGGTTTCGGGTTTGATCCCTGGCCTTGCTCAGTGGGTTAAGGATCTGGTGTTGCCGTGAGCTGCGGTGTAGGTCACAGACGAGGCTCAGATCTCGCATTGCTGTGGCTCTGGTGTATGCCGGCGGCTACAGCTCCAATTAGACCCCTAGCCTGGGAACCTCCATATACCACGGGAGTGGCCCCAGTAAAGGCAAAAAAAAGACCAAAAAAAGAAAACTAAGAAAAAATTTTAATTCACTTAAAAATAACAAACCCCTTTATTTATTTATTTTTTTTTTTGTCTTTTTGCCATTTCTTGGGCCGCTCCAGCAGTGTATGGAGGTTCCCAGGCTAGGGGTCGAATTGGAGCTATAGCCACCGGCCTACGCCAGAGCCACAGCAACGCAAGATCTGAGCCGCGTATGCACCTACACCACAGCTCATGGCAACGCCGGATCGTTAACCCACTGAGCAAGGGCAGGGATCGAACCCGCAACCTCATGGTTCCTAGTCATATTCGTTAACCACTGCGCCACAACGGGAGCTCCACAAACCCCTATAAAGTTAACACATTTAATATTTTCATGAAAAACAGCTTTTGGAAAACAAAAGGTATTAGTAAAAAGTGTAGCATTTTACATTTTAGCAAATCTTTAATGTTTATCCTTTTAGAATACAGCCGATTTCACATTTGCTTTACTGTCAGTTATGTTAAGTATATTAAGAAAATCTGGGAGTTATAGTGGCTTAGCATATTAAGAACCTGACTAGTATCCAGGAGGATGTAGGTTCGCTCCCTGGCCTTGCACATTGGATTAAGGATTCGGTGTTACTGCAAGCTGCTGCATAAGTCACAGGTGCATCTTGGATCTGGCGTTGTTGTGGCTGTGGCATAGGCTGGCAGCCGCAGCTCCAATTAAACCCCTACCCTGGGACCTTCCATATGTAGCCCTAAAAAGCAAGAAAAAAAAAAAAAAAAAGAAAGAAAAGAAAATCTGGTATCACCTGGACATGTAGTTGGAAGCAGGAGGAAAATCTTAATTGCCTTTTCAGATAATTATGGATATTCTTTGATACAAGCTTTTCCCTCCCCCCTTTTTTAACAAATTGAAGGTTTGTGTAAACCCTGTGTTAAGCAAGTCTATTGGTGCCATTTTTCCAACAATATTTGCTCACCTTGTGTCTCTGTCATATTTTGGTAATTCTAGCAATATGTCGAACTTATTATATTTGTTATAGTGATCTGTATAGTGGTCTTTGCTGTTACTGCTGCAGAGATTGTATTATAACTCAGTGAAGGCTCAGATGATGGTTAGCTTTTTTTAGCAATAAAGTATTTTTATACTAAGATACATACTTTTTAAAAGAAATAATGCTATTGTACACTTAACAGACTGCAGTTAGTGTAAACATAAATTTTATATGCACTGGGAAACCAAAATATCTGTGTGACTTGGTTCATTTGCAACATTCTCTGTGACATCTGCAGTGGTCCAGAACTGAATCTGCAACATCTCTGAGGTATGCTTGTACTACGTTAAAACTTGACTGTTCGTAGCTTTTTAAGGGTTATTTGTAGCATGGAATCCATTGGTCTCTCTTGCACTAATTAATAGTGGATCTTTTAATCCATATATAATTGTGTAACATCTTTCATTGATAAATTGGAAAATACTGATTTACTGAATTATGAAAATTTTCCAAATGTTGATACAGTTCATTATGCAATATCAGATCTAATTTGAGAATACTAACTACCAGTCTCTTTAGAAAAAAAGTCTTGTAAAGAGCAGAACAAGCTTTCATGGCAGAGATGTGTTTTTTAGAATTCTAACTTTCACTTAATCATTGACAATGAACATTATCAGTTGTTTTCCTTGTAGTGACACTTTTGAGAATCATGTATTTTGAGAAAATGTATGCCAGATATCTGTGTCTGTAAAACCATGGTGTGTTAGCCATGCATTCTAGTAAAAATGATATTCAATGAAAAGAGTGTCTCTTTGAGCTAACACTCAGTCTCACAAATGCTTTTCCTATAGACAATATCATGCTTTGAGAGTTGGTATTTAGTCCTCTTTTACCTCCCGTTTCTTACCTCCTATGTTAAAGATACATGGACTTAAGTATTTAGATTCAATAAAATGAATAATTTTTAGTGTTTCATCAAAGAAATGTTTAAGTAAAGTTGACCTATTTTGCTTTTGCAAATATGTGACAATGAAGAATAAAGGGACAGTTAAGAAAGTCTTGTACCACTGCTTTAATTGATGCAGAGGAGCTAGTGGTTCACGCACCAATGCTTTTGCACCATTGTGCAAATGTCAACATAATGAAAAAGGCAATAATGACCTAGTATTATTCTGAAAATGATATTGGTCCCTGTGACAGGGTCTGGTGCTCCGTGGGTCTCCAGACCACGCTTTGGAATATGCTAAGCCTGATGATCGTCTCACATTTCTTTTTTTTTTTTTTTTTTTGTCTTTTTTGCTATTTCTTTGGGCCGCTTCCGCGGCATGTGGAGGTTCCCAGGCTAGGGGTCCAATTGGAGCTGTAGCCACCGGCCTACGCCAGAGCCACAGCAACGCAGGATCTGAGCCGCGTCTGCAACCTACACCACAGCTCACGGCAACGCCGGATCGTCAACCCACTGAGCAAGGGCAGGGACCGAACCCGCAACCTCATGGTTCCTAGTCGGATTCGTTAACCACTGCGCCATGACGGGAACTCCGTCTCACATTTCTATATTGCTTTGTTCATTAAGAAGTTTCAGTGGTATATTAGCTCTTTTTCTTTTTAACACTCTTCTACTTTTCCTTGTTCTCGCTTCTTAATCTCTCTGTCTGTATGTGTGTATCTCTGGATCAAAATTCAAAGAGATTGTTCTTTCTGAGTTTTTACCACTATTTTCGTTTATTCTCACTTGTCCATTCAGTTTCAGTGATAATGTAGAGAGCCTCTTTTCTCAGCCCCTTTTTATTTATTTTAGGGCTATTTTGTCTAGTCATATGTGCCATGGGTACTAATTTAAAAGTCTCAGTACTTGTAGGGGGAGCATGGAATATGCTTTTGTATTGCTGTTTTAGAATCATTGGGCTCTGAGGAGAAATTTAATTGCACAGTACCACCTGGAACAACAATCTTTTGGTCACTTTTCCTTGGGGCACAGTGATACTCAGTATTTTCTCTTCTACATTTAGATTAGTGGATGGTAAATACAGAGTGAGGTCAGAATGGCTGAGCTACTGTTTACTCTGAACATTCCCAAGAAAACCACAGTATCCTTACACAATAGTGCATATTCTCTCCTGCAGGTGGAACCTGTGCAATGGTTGATTTTTCTTTTAAACCTGCAGTTGAATCAACATGTGAAGTAAAAGACTTCTCAACAGCATTGTTTACTGCTAACACCTTCTATTTTTATACTTTATTTATCAGTAATTAATAGCTTAAGAACATGAAGTTAGATGAAAAAATTTTAATGGATTTATAACTAAAAGTTCAGTTTCTCCCTAATTAATAGATAAATCTCAAAGACTCACTAGGGTTTATTGTCCCTACCCCCATCCCTACCATTTTATTGGTCAAGTATATCACACATGCACTTTCCCAGATATTTGGGATTATTTTGAGACAACTGCTTTTATTAAAAAAAGACTTTATTTGATATGATTTCTTACCAGAGTGCACAGTTCTTGTATGGGATGCTGCAGGTTGTGTATGGGATGTTTGGTTGTGTTCAGTTCATTGTTTTACTACAAATATTAGAGGCATAATTTCAGTTGCAGATAACCAAAGTAGAATCTATATATTGGACAAATGAATGTAGTTTGAAAAAGATCTTTAATTAGTAGATAGGCACACATCAAGAAGATGGAGACTTGGTTAAGATTTTATTTGTAAAATGTATGAGGAATTTAAGGTGTTTCACCCAAGAAAGTATCATCAGTATAAGAAGCCACAGAAGGCTAATGCAATTCTTTGAGCAGTTAGAAATTGCATTGATAGAGTCAGGGCTCCAGACGGAAGGACGCCTTTATGGCATCATTCTATTCCATAGTGGTTAAGGGGATTTTTTTAAAGA
Organism: Sus scrofa; assembly: GCF_054392235.1. NCBI lineage: Eukaryota > Metazoa > Chordata > Mammalia > Artiodactyla > Suidae > Sus > Sus scrofa. Next base: position 45,242,299 of record NC_139395.1, on the reverse strand, counting down.
AGCAATCGTGATTTCTTTTAAGTCCACAACTGACTACAGTGTTCTTTTTTGTTATTACTTAATGAATTTTATTACATTTATAGGTGTACAACAGTCATCACAACTCAATTTTATAGCATTATCATCCCAAACCCCCAGTGCATCCTCCCACCCCCCAACCTGTCTCATTTGGAAACCGTAAGTTTTTCAAAGTCTGAGAGTCAGTATCTGTTCTGCAAAGAAGTTCATTCTGTCCTTTTTTTTAGATTCACATGTAAGTGAAAGCATTTGATGTTGGTGTCTCATTGTCTGACTGACTTCACTTAGTGTGATAATTTGTAGGTCCATCCATGTTGCTAAAAATGCCTGTATTTCATTTCTTTTAATGGCTGAGTAATATTCCACTGTGTATATGTACCAAATCTTCTTTATCCACCCTTCTGTCGATGGATGTTTAGGTTGTTTCCACGTCTTGGATGTTGCAGGTATTGCTGCAGTGAACATTGGAGTACATGTGTCTTTTCAAGTCATGGTTTTCTCTGGATAGATGCCCAGGAGTGGGATTGCTGGGAATCCCTGAGAATCTCTGAGAATCTCCATACTGTTTTCCACAGTGGTTGCAGCAATTTACAATCCCACCAACAGTGTAACAGGATTCCTTTTTCTCCACACCCTCTCCAGCACTTATTGTTTGTAGACTTTATGATGATGGCCATTCTGGCTGGTGTAAGGTGGTACTTCATAGTGGTTTTGATTTGCATTTCTCTAATGATAAGTGATGTTGAACATCTTTTCATGTGTTTTTTGGCCACCTTTATGTTTTCTTTGGAGAACTGTCTGTTTAGATCTTCTGCCCATTTTTTGATGGGGTTGTTTGTTTTTTTGGTGTTGAGCAGTAGGAGGTGTTTATACACGTTGGAGATTAATCCCTTGTCACTCGGTTCATTTGCAAAGATTTTCTCCCACTCTGTGGGTTGTCGTTTCGTTTTTCTAAGGGTTTCCTTTGCTGTGCAGAAACTTTTAAGTTTAATTAGGTACCATTTGTTTATTTTTGTTTTCACTGTCATTACTCTTAAGAGGTGGATCTTAGAAGATGTTGCTGTTATTTATGTCAGAGAGTTCGGCCTATGTTTTCCTCTAAGTTTTATAGTATCTGGTCTTATATCCAGGTCTTTAATCCATTTTGAGTTTCTTTTTGTGTATGGTGTTAGGGAGTGTTCTCATGTCATTCTTTTCCATGTGGCTGCCCAGTTTTCCCAGCACCACTTATTGAACAAGCTGTCTTTTCTCCATTGTATATTCTTGCCTCCTTTGTCATAGATTAGTTGGCTGTGGGCGTGTGGGTTTAATTCTGGGCTTTCTATCCTGTTCCACTGATCTGTATTTCTGTCTTTGTGCCAGTACTATACAGTTTTGATGACTGTTCTTTGTAGTATAGCCTGAAGTCCGGGAGCCTGATTCCTCCAGCTCCATTTTTCTTTTTCAGGATGTTGTGCTTCCTGGATTTGAGTGAGGGGTTCCTTTCCCATGTTAGGGAAGTTTTTGGCTATTATCTCTTCAAATATTTTTTCTGTCCCCTTCTCTCTCTCTTCTCCTTCTGGCACCCCTATAATACAGATGTTGGTCTTTTTAACGTTGTCCCAGAGTTCTCTGAGACTCTTAATTTGTTTTCAATCTTTTTTCTCATCTGTAATTTCCACTAATCTGTGATTTCCACTAATATGTCCTCTACCTCGCTTATTCGTTCTTCTGCTTCCTGTATTCTGCTGTTGACTGCTTCTAATGAATTTTTTATTTCAGTTATTGTATTTTGCATCTCTTCTTGCTTAAGTTTTATATCTTGTATTTCTTTGTTTAGTGTTTACTGTAAATTATCCTTCTTTGCCTCCAATTTATTTCCAATGTCATGCATCATCTTCAGCATCAACAATCTAAATTCTTTTTTCTGGAAGCTGAGAATCTCTTAATGACCCAGCTATTTTTCTGGGGTTTTTTCTTTCTCCCTTATCTGAGTTGTAGTTCTCTGTCTTTTCATTTTTATAGGTTTTTGGTATGGTGACTTTTTTACAAATAATAGAGTTGTAGCCTTTCTTACTTCTGGTGTCCACTCCCCCTCCCCCACCCCGGTGGCTGAAGTTGGTGCATGGGGACCTTGCTGTAGGCTTCCTGATGGGAGGGACTGGTGCCTGCCCACTGGTAGGTAGAGCTGTTTCTAAATCCTCTGATGGTGGGGCTTTATCTCTGGGTGAGATTAGAGGCTGCCTGTTTGCTTGGGGGGTCTTTAGGCCGCCTGTTTACTGCTGGGTGGGGCTGTGATCCCACCTGGATTGTTGTTTGGCCTGGGGCTTCTCAGTGCTGACTGATGGGTGGGGCTAGATTTTCCCAAAATGGTCTATTCCCAAGAGCTTTGCTTCCAGTGCCCTTCCCCCACACCAAATCACATTCACCTCCTGTTTTTTTGTTTTTTTGTTTTATAATTTTTTTATTTTCCCACTGTACAGCAAGGGGGTCAGGTTATCCTTACATGTATACATTACAATTACAGTTTTTCCCCCACCCTTTGTTCTGTTGCAACATGAGTATCTAGACAAAGTTCTCAATGCTATTCAGCAGGATCTCCTTGTAAATCTATTCTAAGTTGTGTCTGATAAGCCCAAGCTCCCGATCCCTCCCACTGTTTTTCCAGGAGATCCTCAAAGAACTGCGGTCAGGTTTGACCCAGATTCTTATAGAGACTTTGCTTTGCCCTGGGACCCAGTGCACATGAAAGTCTGTGTGTGCCTTTTAAGAATGGGGTCTCCGTTTCCCCCAGTCCCTTGGAGCTCCTGCTTACAAGCCCCACTGGGCCTTCAATGCCAGATGCTCCAGGGGCTCTTTCTCCCAATACCGAATCACCAGGTGTGGGGACTTGACATGGGGCTCAGAACTCTCACTCCTGTAGGTTAGTCTCAGTGATACAGTTACTTTCCAGTCTGTGGGGCTTCCCACCTAGGAGGTATGGGGTTGCTTATATCATGTGATTGCCGCTCCTCCCTCTTGATGTGGCCTCCTCTTTGTTGTCTGGAGTAGGATATCTTTTTGAAAGTTTCCAGTCCATTTGGTTGAAGATTGCTCAGCATTTGGTTGTAATTTCATTGTTTTTAGGAGAGAAGTTGAGCTCCAGTCCTTCTATTCTGTCATCTTAATCCCATCTCTCCAGATTACAGCATTCTTCCCAGTCATTTATAATTGTCCCAGGACTTGAAATTGATAAAACTTGAATCTGTGAGCTTGTTGGTTCTCCCTCGTTAACATGAGTCTTTCTCTTGTTTGCTTTGCTTTCTCATGCTTTGTTATCATGGTCCCTTAGATAATGGACATAAACTCTTGTATCTGTAAATAAAATCCTTTGGAGTTACTGACACTGATCACTAGATGAGTTTGTCACATATTTTATACTGGCTCAATAATAGAAACAATAGCATTAGAAGATAGTCATTAAGCGTCATCAAAGATTTTCTTACACTGTGCTTGTACTTGATATACATTTATTTGATATGCAATGCAATAAATATTTTTTCCTGTGTAATTTTTTTATTGAAATATACTTGATCTACAATATTGTATTAGTTTCAGGTGTACAGCAGGGTAATTCAGTTATATATATATATATATATATATTTCAGATTATTTTCAATTATAAGCTATTATAATGAATATAGTTTCCTGTGCTATACAGTAAATCCATGTTGCTTATCTTCCTGTGTAATTTTGAATTACACTTTAATTATTTTTTTAATGGCCACACCCATCATATGGAAGTTTCCAGGCCAGAGATTGAATCCTCGCCTCTGCAGCAACCTGCTGCAGTCGATCCTTAACCCATTGTGCCACAGAGGGGACTCCCTTGAATTACACTTTCGATGAGTATATCTTCTAGTAAAAAAATGTCTTCAGGAAAAGCCTTTTTTAAAAAAATAATTTTTAAAAAATATTCAGAGCCATGGGAAAGTCAAATTCATTTTCAGGTTTGGTCTAGTTACCTGTGGTTAAGCTGAGCAAATTTTATTGGGTACTATATTTCAGGAATGTGGCAGACGCTGCATGTTGAGATGACTAGGCCATAGTCTCTACAGTTAAGGGATTCATAGTCTAGTGGGTGATAAGAAACAGATTAAAACACAATTTGAGGTATACCTAGAACGGGCATGTATATAGAGAAGTGGCTATAAGATATAATGGACAACTCTTGGGAGTGGGATGCCACTGTTGGTCTGTTACATCATAGTTCTAGTGCAGAACAAACCATACATAGGCAAAATACTTAAGAAGAGTGTTGCAGGATCTGGGTATTCCTAGAACATTAAAGAGTAGAGAGGTTGGGTGGAAGATGGTAGCAGAGTCTTGGTCCTATTCAGTGTTAATTTTTTTTTTTTTTTTTGTCTTTTTGCCTTTTTTTCTAGGGTTGCACCTGCAGCATATGAAGGTTCCCAGGCTAGGGGTCCAATGGGAGCTGCAGCTGCCAACCTTCGCCACAGCCACAGCAACGTGGGATCTGAGCTGGGTCTTTGACCTACACCACAGCTCACCACAACCTCATGGTTCCTAGTCAGATTCTTTAACCACCGAGCCATGATGGGAACTCCGGTCTTAATTCTGTAAGACAATGATGAGCACTGAAATAGTTTTAAGCAGAAGAGGAACAGTGTCCAGTGTGAAACATACTTTACTCTAGCAACAGGAAGAAGGGTGAGTTTAAAGAGAGAGAGAAAGGCAGTTCTAAGAATCTAGGTAAGCAGTGGTGCAAACCCCAGTGATGACAGAAGGAATGAAGGTGTTTTTTTTTTGTAGTGTAAAATGTCTACTAATGACTTTTTTTTTTTTGCTTTTTAGGGCCGCACCCGCAGCACATGGAGGTTCCCAGGCTAAGGGTCAAATCAGAGCTGTAGCTGCCAGCCTACGCCACAGCCACAGCAATGAGAGATCCGAGCCTTGTTTGCGATCTATACCACAGCTCACAACAACGCCGGATCCTTAACCCACTGAGCAAGGCCAGGGATTGAACCCGCAATCTCATGTCTCCTAGTCGATTTGTTTCCACTGCGCCACAGCAGAAACTCCAAAATGTCTACTAATGACTTTTCTCTGTACATCACCCTTCCCCTCCTTCCTGGCCAGTCTTTCACCATGTTCTGTTTTGAAAATATCTCTTCAGTCTGTCCCTCTTAGGTAGTGCTCCTGTCAGTGCCTAGTCTCTGAACTTCACTGTTTCTCACCTTTCTGCTTTTCTGGATGCTCACTTGTGCTTGAATTTTGCAAGCAGTTTTCTTTGGTATGCTCCGAAAAAAACTTTGTGAATTTTCTTATTTTTTACTGGCTGAAGGAAAATAAATAAAGAAAAAATTTTAAATAGCAAGTTCATTTGAAAAGGTTATGCTAGAACATGTCAAGAAAATCTCCACTCAGGAGTTCCCATTGTGGCTCAGCGGAAACGAATCTGACTAGCGTTTATGAGGACCCAGATTCGATCCCTGGCCTCGCTCAGTGGGTTAAAGATCCAGTGTTGCCTTGAGCTGTTGTGAAGGTCGCAGATGCACCTCAGATCTGGTGTTGCTGTGGCTGTGGTGTAGGCCAGTGGCTACAGCTCCATTTCCACCCCTAGCCTGGGAACCTCCATATGCTGCAGGTGCAGCCCTAAAAAGACAAAAACAAAACAAAACAAAACAAAAGTTCCCCTCATAATCTGAAACTTAAGATGATGTTATTTATGTTTCTGGCCCCAAGGACCCTAGTTAGATTGATAGAATTTTGGTTTTTTTTCATAGGCTGGAACTTATTTCTAAGCAATTCCTTTTAGAACTACCTGAAACCACTGACTGTCCAGAGGAAACCCAGAATTAGCCTGTTTTCAAGGAATTTAATGACTAAGGTGATTTTCTGTCTTGGTTTTTAGAGAGTCCTCTACCACTCCAGTGAGAAAGAAAGCCCAGTACAGCCGTTAGAGCCCAGAGTTAATAATTCACTGAGGTGGAGTTCCCCTTGTGGCTCAGCAGGTTAAGAACTTGACATAGTGTCCATGAGGATGCAAGTTCGATTCCTGGCCTTGCTCAATGGGTTAAAGATCTAGCGCTGCCAGATGCTGCCGCATAGGTCGCAGATGTGGCTTGGATCTGGGATTGCTGTGGCTGTGGAATAGGCCAGTAGCTGCAGCTCCAGTTTGACTCCATGCTGGGAACTTCTATATGTTGGAGGTGCAACTCTAAAAAGAAGAAAAAAAAAAAAGTAAAAAAGTTCACTGAGGCAATAAACATGGAGAGAACCCTCATCGTGGCTAGCTCCTCTTACAGCTGTATCTGCAGATTAGGCTCCGCAGTAAGATTGCCATTCAATTGTTGACATTTGATCCAGGTATTTTTTTATTGTTGATGTGGGGGCTCTTAGGTGTATGTAGAATGTTCAGCAGCATCTATGGCTTCTGCCTGCTAGATGCCATTAGCACCTCCCCAGTTGTGTCACCCAAAAATGTCTCCAGACATTGCCACATGATCCCAAGGAGGCATAATTGCCCCAGTTGATAGTCATGGTTCTAGAGAGAACCACATGAGAGTAGCAACTTTGGTCAACTATCAGATTCTTTTTACCCAGTTCATTCCTTGACTTTCTTAACATGACATATTTCTCTTTTTCTTCATACCATTCAATCCCTATTCCCTTTGGAGGTGCTTTTTCTAGTTTTGTTGGAGTTTTTCAGTATTTTCTCTAAAAATTTAACAAATTTTAAACCAGAAATATATATACTTTATAAATTTTAGTATCAGTTTCTTAATTTCTAACAAAAAAGTTTGGAGATTGAGATGGTATTGAATCTGTAGTTTAATTTGGAGAGAATTGACATTTTAACAGTATTGAGACTTACAGTTCCCACTGTGGCACAGTGGGTTAAGAATCCAACTGTAGTGGTTCTGGTCGCTGCAGAGGCATGGGTTCAGTCCCCTGACCAGCACTGCAGATTAAAGGATCTGGTGTTGAAGCCGAGGCTTGGATTCAGTCCCTAGCCAGGGAACTTCCACTTGCTGCCAGTGTAGCCATAAAAAACAGACAACATTGAATCTTCTAGTGAATGAACACAGTGTATGGCTTCATTTATTTAGGTCTTTGATTTCTCAGCATTTTTAATTTTTTCCAGCATATGAGTAGCATATATTCTTCATTATATTTATTCCTAAGTATTTCATTTTTGTGTCATTTTAAATACTTTTCCAACTTAACATTTTTCATTGCTAGTGTATGTAGAAATATATTTCTATTACCCTTCTAACCAATGAACTTGCTAAACTTTATAGTTTAATGCCTTTTTTGTAGATTCCATAGTATTTTCTGTGTTTACAATCTATGTTTACAACCAGTTGTTTTTCCTTTATAATATGCACACTTTTTGTTTTTCTTGACCAATTGAGAATTTAATAAGGAAAGCAATCAAATCTACTTATTTTCTTATGTACAGTATAGCGTTTTCATTATTGTTTTTAAAGCCTATCTAATGAACAGTAATAGGCTTCTGATGTCATTAAATATTACTTGTTACCTGAAGTTTTAACTTTAGCTCCTGTTTTTTTCTGTCATAGGCCCTAGAGATGTATAAGGATGATTGGAACAAAGTGTCAGAACATGTTGGAAGTCGCACGCAAGATGAATGCATCCTCCACTTTTTGAGGCTTCCCATTGAGGACCCATACCTTGAGAATTCAGATGCTTCTCTAGGGCCCCTGGCCTACCAGCCTGTCCCCTTCAGTCAGTCGGGAAACCCAGTCATGAGCACTGTTGCTTTTTTGGCGTCTGTGGTGGATCCTCGTGTGGCATCTGCTGCAGCCAAAGCAGCTTTGGGTATGGCTTTCCTAAGCCATTTTGCCAGTATGGCAATTTCAGATAATGGTTTGATGTTTTTCCTTCGTGAAAGTTCTATCTCAGATTTAAATGTTATCAGCTATTACATTCATTTCAGTCATATAAATAATAAAAAATCCATTATTACTCCTTAAAGATACCTCGTATTTTATAATATTATAGCATTTTAAACCAAAGCACTTAGAGGTTCCCTTGTGGTGCAGTGGATTAAGGCTCCCGTGGTGCCACAGCTGGGAGCTTCCACGTGCCATGGATGTGGCCAAAAAAAATAATGTAAAATAAACTAAAACACTTAAAATGCAGTAGCTTTCAAACTAAGAGCATTTATTAAGAATTGGGCAAAACAGGAGTTTCTGCTGTTTTGCAGTGGGTTAAGATCAGTGCAGAGGTGATACTAGTTTGATCTCCGACCCAATGCTATGGGTTGAAAGATCCACCTTTGCTGAAGCTGTGGGTCAGACTCTATCCCTGGCATGGGAACTTACGTATGTCATGGGTGTGGCCATTTAAAAAAAAAAAGAATTGGCTGAACAGGAGTTCCCCCCAGCACAGCGAGTTAAAGATCTGGCTTTTCACTGCTGTGACTTGGGTTGCTGCTGTGGTGTGGGTTTGATCCCTGACCCGGGAAACTTACAAATGTTGTGGGCACAACCAGCAACAAAAACAAAAAAAAAAAAGAACTGAACAAAATAGAGTTCTTAAAATTGTATATTTTATGATTCATTTGGAGTTTAATATACCTGGCAAAGAGGAGTCATGTTACATTTTTGGATTATATTAATTCTGAACAGAAGCTTCTCACAACATAAAACCCTTTCTTGACTTTCTTGTTTAATCCTTGGTACTTTCGTAATTAAAATCTAGCAAGCAGAGTTAGATAAAATTTAGACAGCAGTTTTGATTATTATTGATAGAAATATAAAGATCTTGGAGTTCCTGTCTTGGCTCAGTGGTTAACGAATCTGACTAGGAACCATGTGGTTGCAGGTTCGATCCCTGGCCTTGCTCAGTGGGTTAAGGATCTGGTGTTGCCAGATTAGACCCCTAGCCTGGGACCCTCCATGTGCCGAGGGAGTGGCCCCAGAAAAAGGCAAAAAGCCCCCCCCCCCCAAAAAAATCTAGTTTATGTACCAAGATACTATGACATGTAAAAGTGAGAGTCATAGAATTTCACTACTGTACATAATAATCTCCTTTGGCCCTCTTCCTTTGCTGGGGTAAATCAGATCAAGTCCCCAGAAAAGTCACGGTTACTCATGATATACTAATGTTGTGTCAGATTTCCTTGTTTACATTGAAGCAAAAATTTGTAAAAAACCAGGTCACCGTTATATTTTTATTCTTAAACAGAGGAGTTTTCTCGAGTCCGGGAGGAGGTACCTCTGGAATTGGTAGAGGCTCATGTCAAGAAAGTTCAAGAAGCAGCTCGAGCCTCTGGGAAAGTAGATCCTACCTACGGCCTGGAGAGCAGCTGTATTGCTGGCACGGGGCCCGATGAACCAGAAAAGCTTGGTGAGTCACTGCTGTGCCCAAGGACAGGGTTAATAGATGCTATCTATGTATTTTCCTGTCAACGGGCTAAAATAATTGGGTTTACTTGTACTTAAAAGTGAGTACAGTGATCAGTACAAACTTGTGTCTTAAAAATTAGTGTATGGGGGTTTCCATCGTGGTTAACAAACCCAACTAGTATCCGTGAAGATGTGGGTTTGATCCCTGACCTCCCTCAGTGGGTTAAGGATCCGGTGTTGCCGTGAGCTGTGGTGTAGGTCGCAGATGCGGCTCAGATCCCAGAATTGCTGTGGGTCTGGCACAGGCCAGCAGTTGCACCTTCGATTCTACCCCTAGCCTAGGAACCTCCATGTGCCACAGGCGAGGCCCTAAAAAGACCCCCCCAAAAAAAAAAAAATTAGTGTATGATTCTTTTATCTCTTTCTTTTATGATAGAAGTTTAAGAATTGTCTCATGGAATTCCAGTCATGACTCAGTGTTTAACAGACCCGACTAGTAACCATGAAGTTGTGGGTTTGATCCCTGGCCTTGCTCAGTGGGTTAAGGATCAGGTGTTGCCATGAGCTGTGGTGTAGGTCACAGATGCGCCATGAATCCTGCATTGCTGTGGCTGTAGTGTAGGCCGGCAGCTACAGCTTGCATTCGACCCCTAGACTGGAAACCTCCATATGCTGCAGGTGCGGCCCTAAAAAGACGAAAGAAAAAAAAATTGTCTCATAACTGTTATTATCATAGTTGTGAGGTATCTGATGCCTGTTTTTAGAACTAGGTTCTGAGCATGTAGACATAAGAATAAAGAAAGTACTGTTATTTTAATTTATATGTTGCTAATTTATAGGTTTAAGTTTATTCTTTTGGGTTATTTTTATTTTTTAAATTTTTTATCTTTATTTTTTTTTTTTGCTATTTCTTGGGCCGCTCCTGCGGCATATGGAGGTTCCCAGGCTATGGGTCTAATCGGAGCTGTAGCTGCCAGCCTACGCCAGAGCCACAGCAATGCGGGATCTGAGCCCCATTTGTGACCCACACCACAGCTCAGGCAACGCTGGATCGTTAACCCACTGAGCAAGGGCAGGGATTGAACCTTCAACCTCATGGTTCCTAGTCGGATTCGTTAACCACTGCGCCATGACGGGAACTCCTGTTTTGGGTTATTTTTAAGTTGAAGTAATCACTTAAGTGTATATAATCCAGTGGCTTTTAGTAAATTCATAATGTTGAACATTTATATATAATCCAGTGGCTTTTAGTAAATTCATAATGTTGAACATTTATCACCAATATCTAATTCCAGAACATTTTCATCATCCCAAGAGAAAATGACACACCAGTTAAGGTCACTTCCTGTTTTTCCTCTCCTCTGGTAACCATTGATCTGCTTTCTCTTTTTCTGAACTTGCCTGTCCTGGACATTTCCTGTAAATGGAGTCATACTTTGTGTGTGGCCTTTTTTATCTGACTTTTTTCATGTAGCTTAATTTTTCAAAGTTCGTAATTCAGTACTTCATTTCTTTCTATGCTGAATGATATTCTTGTGTGAATATACCATATTTTACTAAACCATTAGTCATTTCATGGATATTTGTATTGATTCCACTTTTTCACTATTTTGAATAATGTTCATATTCAAATATAATGAACATTCATGTGCAAGTTACTTGGTAAACAGATTTTTTTACTTTTGGGTACCTAGGAGTGAAATTGCTAGATCATATGGTAGTTCTGTTTTTTAACATTTTTATCAGTACTTTTACCATTTTGTTTCCACCACCAATGCCTGAAGTTTCTGATTTCTCCCCATCCTTTCCAATGTTTATCCCCCCCCTTTTTTTTAAATAAAAACAACTGATTATGTATTTATTAAAAAGGTTGATTTAAGCATCTGCAGTGGTGACTTCAGCCTACATTTCTGGCTTGAAGCTTATGGATGTGATCTGTTTGACAATCTCAGAAGGATTGTAAAAGTCAGTGAGTTTCCTGTGGATCCTCGTCTGAAAATGATCCCAAGTCTTAGAACCTTCAGTGTAAGCAGTTTACCTTGTAGTTATTCTTAGAGTCTTGGTAGTCATCCAGACCAGTTCTTGCACCTTGAGATTCTCTTCCTTTGTGCGTCTGATCAGATCAACACACACCTTCTCCAGAGACTTCATGTTGCAGCTAATTAAGGTGATTCTGATTTGGTGAATCACCACCTCCTGCTCCACATACATCTTTCCTGTGTCTTTAAAACTCATGGCTGTGGTGTGGCTTCCTGACCTACTTGTTCTTTTTTGAGGGGGATCACCAGTGACTCAGGAGCTGAAATGGTTGGCCAGGGGCTCTGCTGCAGCTGCAATCCTGTTTTTTTCCCCCTCTCTTTTTAAAAATGTCCAGCCTTGACTAGTAACCATGAGGTTGCGGGTTTGATCCCTGACCTCCCTCAGTGGGTTAAGGATCCGGCATTGCTATGAGCTGTGATGTAGGTCGCTGACATGGCTCAGATCCACGTTGCCGTGGCTGTGGTGTAGGCCAGCAGCTGTAGCTCCGATTGGACCCCTAGCCTGGGAACCTCCATATGCCACCGGTGCAACCCTAAATGACCAAAAAAAAAAAAAGGTAACAAGTTAAAAACACCCAGCCTATGGAGTTCCCGTCGTGGCGCAGCGGTTAACAAATCCGACTAGGAACCATGAGGTTGCAGGTTCGATCCCTGGCCTTGCTCAGTGGGTTAACGATCCGGCGTTGCCGTGAGCTGTGGTGTAGGTTGCAGAGGCGGCTCGGATCCCGAGTTGCTGTGGCTCTGGCGTAGGCCGGTGGCTACAGCTCCGATTCAACCCCTAGCCTGGGAACCTCCATATGCCGCGGGAGCGGCCCAAGAAATAGCAACAACAACAACAAAAGACAAAAAGACAAAAAAAAAAAAAAAAAAACACCCAGCCTAGGTGAATGTGAAGTGGTATCTCATTGTGATTTTTATTCGCATTCAGTTTGGGGTGTATTGTCATCTCTACAATATTATGTCTTTAATCAATGAACATAGGGTGTCTTTACATTTATTTAGGTCTTTTATTTCTTTAAACAATGGTTGGAAGTTTTTAGTCTTATATTCCTTTGTTAAATCTTTTCCTTTATATTTTATCCTTTTGAATATTGTTGTAAATGAAATTTTTCCTGATCTTAGGCGGAAAGTTTTTAGAATTTTATCATTAGTGTGATGTTATATGCTGGATTTTCTTAGATTCCTTTTATCAACTTTAAGAAGTTTCTGTTTCTAGTATGTTGAGTGTTTTTATCATGAAAGGGTGTCATATTTCATCAGCTGCTTTTATTGTATCAATTGAGATGATCATTTGGCATTTTTTACTGTATTCCATCGATACGTTGTGTTATATTAATTGATTCTTGCCTGTTGAACCACCTTTGCATTTCTGGGATAAATCCCACTTGATCAGTGTGAATAATCCATTAATATTTGCTAGTATCTTCTTAAAGATTTTGCATCTATGTTTGCAGGGGATATTGGTTAATAGTTTTTATTTCTTGTGGCTCAGTTGTTAACGAACCTGACTAGTAACCATGAGGTTGTGGGTTCGATCCTTGGCCTTGCTCAGTGTGTTAAAGATCTGGCATTGCCGTGAGCTGTGGTGTAGTTTGCAGACTCGGCTCAGATCCCTAGTTGCGTGGCTGTGGCACAGGCTGTCAGCTGTAGCTTTGATTCAACCCCTAGCCCGGGAACTTCCATATGGTTCGGGGACAGTCCTGAAAAGACAAAAGACAAAATAAATAAATAAATACAAAATAAAAATCTGTTTTAGGAGTTCCCATTGTGGCTTAGCAGGTAACAAACCTGACTAGTGTTCATGAGGATGCAAGTTTGATCCCTGGTCTTGCTCACTGATTAAGGATGTTTTGTTGCCATGAGCAGTGGTATAGGTTGCAGACGTGGCTCAGATCTCACATTGCCTTGGCTGTGGCCAAGGCCGGCAGCTGTAGCTCTAATTCGACCCCTAGCCAGGGAACTTCCATATGCTGCACCTGTAGCCCTTAAGAAAAAAAAAGTCTGTTTTATCTGATCTTAACATACCAGCTCTCTTGGTTACTGTGTTTTCATGGAATATCTTTTTTCATTAGTTTACGTGCAGTTTATTTGTGTCTTTGGATTAAACTGAGTCTGTCTTATACACAGCACATTGTTTGTTAGATTTTAGAATTTTGCAGACATAGTTCTACCTTTCTTCTGCCCTGTATAGCTACAGGATTTTAAAAATCTCTTTGCTTTGATTAGCCCTGAGTTCTCTCATCTATAACAAGAAAGAGCTGGTGTTAGATATTCTATATTGATTGTATCGTTTAGTTATGCCAGTATCTGGAAATAGGATAAATGATATTTTTGGTAGTAGGGACTTTTATCTATTTTTGCTTCATTAATCCTGGTAAAATTTTATTTAATAAAGTAGCTTCATAAGCAATACTTGGTTTCTCATAAAGTATTCCTGTGTGTTATAAGAGGGTAATTTTTACACCAAGGTAAAAATAATATTTTGTATACAGTTGTTCATAATGTATTCCTAATGTTTCTTACATTGTTCATTAATTTTGTTCATTCTTTGTGAAACAATTTCTAATGAAAAACCAAGTTAACTTTTTATCGTTATGTCTTTTTCATTTATTGTTATAGTACAGAGGTGATATGAAGTAAGAGTTTAAATTACTAGCCCATACTCCACAGATGAGACCACCTGAACTCCTGGTGCTTTGTTCTTTATTTTTTATTTATTTATTTATTTTTTTTGTCTTTTGGTCTGTTGTTGCTATTTCTTGGGCTGCTCCCGCGGCATATGGAGGTTCCCAGGCTAGGGGTTGAATCGGAGCTGTAGCCACTGGCCTACGCCAGAGCCACAGCAACTCGGGATCCGAGCCGCGTCTGCGACCTACACCACAGCTCACGGCAACGCCGGATCCTTAACCCACTGAGCAAGGGCAGGGATCAAACCCGCAACCTCATGGTTCCTAGTCGGATTCGTTAACCACTGCGCCACGACGGGAACTCCCCTCTGTTCTTTAAATAGGTATCGGTAAGGTCTCTTCTAGCCTAAAATCTTATGGTTTCCATGAGTTTTCATAGGGTCTACTTCTCTTGTTTTGTCTGCTTTCTTTAAAGTGTCAATCTAGCTGTTGCATTTTTTAAGTATAGAAACAGATTCTCAGATTAATCAAACCTCTTACTCTAGCCCTCAGAACAGATTATTGACCTAACCGTTCTTAATGTTGGCTACTAATCCAGAATACCAGGGCTTTGAATAAAGTAATTTACAGTATCCACAGTATTTCTTAGTTTGAAAAGTCACTTGTTTTCCTTTTTCTTAGATGGAGACTAAAATTAGCAAGCCAGGTCACATCTCTGTTGCTTTTTGTTGATTCTACACCATGAGATATTGCCAAGCTCAGGCTAGGAAAACCTGGGCCTGTTGAATGCCTGGGAAAGGTCTTACTTTCCTCAACTTTTTTGTGTGTTTTTGGTTCATTTGTAGGGTCTTTTGGTTCCCTGTGGTCATAGAATTGAAAAGGGTTGGCAAAGCCCTCTTATTTGAGTCAAAGAAGTTTCTGTACTTTGTAGAATCAGGGACATGTTTTTACATGTAAATCTATTTTTAAAACTTTGTAGATGATATCATAGAGCGTTAATGGTTAAGAAACAGTTTGCAAAGTTGCCCATTTCTGGTTTAGTGAGATTTAAAAGAGGAACCAATAAAAATAAAAGATCTACCAATCTTAGTCTTATGAGGCTAGATTTTCCTGATTCATTAGTGGGTGTATGGTTTTCACAGTTTACAAAGCTTGGATCAGACTGCTGCAGGAAGCTTTGGAAATTACAAAGGGTGATTCTTTGAATGGAATGAACAGTAAACTTCATTCATAGTATGTGGCAAATAGCCTATCAGGTAACCTCTCTAAAGTGCAGTGTATACTCACTAGTTGCATCAACAGAATTTGGGTCTTTTTACCACTTAATAAGGGTTAAGGAAATAACAACATAATATGAATATTTATGAATGAGTTGTGGGCAGAATTCTATAACTGACTAGACTGTAACTAATAGAATAAATTAGGAAACTGCAAATGGTACTCCCTGTGGAACTGGCTCAGCAGAGTTGTATTGGGAAGTCAATAGTATACCTCCTCTCTTGCTGAGCTACATTCCAAGTTCAGAGCTCAAAGAAAGGAAGTATCAGATTTACATTTAAACTTGCACTTTATGTAGCAAAATACTGCCTTATTACATAGTGCACAGATTTGAAATAGAATGATCTAACTTTTCCTATCAAGATAATATTATACTTGGAGTTCCCGTTGTGGTTCATCAAGTTATGAACCTGACTAGTATCCATGAGGATATGGGTTCAATCCCTGACCTTGTTTATTGGGTTAAGGATCCAGCCTTTCTGTGAGCTGTGGTGTAGGTCATAGATGCGGCTTGGATCTGGCATTGCTTTGACTGTGACATAGGCTGGCAGCTACTTCTCTGATGTAGTCTCTAGCCTGGGAACCTCCATATGCTGCGGATGCAGCCCTAAAAAAGACAAAAAACAAACAAAAAGATAATATTGAGGTTGGGTGGTAGGTTAATCATACTTTTATTTATTTATTTATTTATTTAGGCTTTTTTAGCTTTTTTGGTTGCCTCGTGTCATATGAGTTCCTGGGCCAGGGATCATATCCAAACTGTAGTTGCAACCTAATCCGCAGCTGCTGCCACACCAGATCCTTAGCCCACTGTGCCGAGTCTGGATTTAAACCTGTGTCCCAGTGTTCCCAAGATGCTATGGATCACATGTGCCACAGTGGGAATTCCAATCATATTTTTTTATTGTGATATTTAATTTATTATGTTACACTAGTTTTATGTATTAACAAAAAGTTTTCTTACAAAACAGAACTTTTTGGGTTTCTCTCATAAACCTCTCTTTTTATTGTGGATTTGGTGCTGGGGGTTCGTATTTGGTGAAATAAAGTTAAGACAGGTGAACACTATGTCTAAAACACCTCTTATTTTCATTTATTAGGAAACTTCTCATTGGAATTATTTAGGAAATAAATGTTGGCTTAGGAGATTCTTTCAATTCTAGGCATTGTTCAGTATCTCCTGATTTCTCCAGATTTGTATGGTTTTTTGCAGGGAAAGTAGATGTTGGTAGGTTACATTGGCACATTTTTAAGAATAGGCTAAAATTTGAACCTCTTTGACCCCAAAGCCTTGACCTCTTTTCACTGTAGTGTGCTGCCAGAAGTAAAACAAATAGGTACATCTGTGCATTTTTCACTCATTTAACAAGGATTGCTGAAGGCCTAACAGCTCCATTGTACTGTATTGTCTTATGTACTATGGCAAATACAGTAGGAAAAGACCCAGGCCCTCTTGAAAACCTAGGATCTACAGGAGACAGGCAAATGTACTAAAAGATTGGCAGTGGATGATTCATTTATACAAGATTAAGTGCTGAGAAACTCAGAGCAAAATTCAGTCATTGTGATATAGTGTATGAGCCTATATCACATAAGCATTTTTGGATGGGAGATCAGTTTTAAACTAGACTCTTTTTTTCCCTTGTTAATTCATAGGAATAAATAAGACTGTTAATATGTTGTGTTATTATGGTATTTCATTGTATTCTAGATGCTAGAATACTGGAAAAGAAAGCTGACCAAAATGCCTGCCCTCATGGACTTTACATTTTAAAGGTGGAAGATGGATAGGAGTGTTGAAAGAGTATATTGGTTGGAAAGTGGTACAGTGCAAAATAGAACAAGGATCTGTGGATAAGAGTGAAGTGTAGCAGTTTTAAGTGGTCCGGGATTGTCTCACCAAGAAAGTGAGATTTGAGTAAAGATGTTAAGTGGAAGGCAAGGATAGGAGCCCGGTCAGAGGTTCCAGGCACCGGGAGCAGCCAGTGTTAGGTGTCTGGGCAGGAGCTGCCAGACGTAGTTGAGGAATAGCAAGGAGAATCATGGAAAACAGCTGGATTGCAGGATAGAGGAGGGCAAGAGAGATTAGGAGGAACCTTGTAAGCCATTGTAAAGTTTTAGTGTTTACTCAGGTGGAGGCAAATGAGGGGTTTGAGCAGAAGAGTATCAGGGTCTAACTTAAATTTTTAAAAATTTTATTCTGTTAGGTTGAGAATAGATGCTATCTAGGAATTGTTAAATTGAATTATTTTTCAACTATATAATCTGTTTGAATATTAACAATTTCTTTAACTTTACCACTAAGGTTTTATTAAAGAGCTGTCACTGAGGGTTTGGGATGGAAATGCTGTAAAATTTGATTGTGATGATTGTTGTACACCTATAAATGTAATAAGATTCATTAAGTAATTAAAAAAATAAGAAGTAAATTATTTTTAGACTTTACCTAGAGACTACATACAATACCTTCCTGATAACCTCTTTACTTGTAGCCAAACATACTGAAATGTTGATAGGATAGCATACTGAAATCTCATTTGCCAGTCAGATTCAGTTTTGCCGTTTTTATCTATTTAGGAATCTAAATAAACAATTTTTATTCCATTATTTTTGGTGAATTATTTCAAAATAAGCTGTAGACATCGTGATTCTTTGCACCCCCTAAATATTTCAGCATCCGTTTCCTAAGAATAAGGACATTTTTCTACTTATAAACACCATAATACGGAGTTCCCGTAGTGGCGCAGTGGTTAACAAATCTGACTAGGAACCATGAGGTTGTGGGTTCGGTCCCTGCCCTTGCTCAGTGGGTTAACGATCCGGCATTGCCGTGAGCTGTGGTGTAGGTTGCAGACGTGGCTCGGATCCCGAGTTGCTGTGGCTCTGGCGTAGGCTGGTGGCTACAGCTCCGATTCGACCCCTAGCCTGGGAACCTCCACATGCCGCAGGGGCGGCCCAAGAAATAGCAAAAAGACAAATAAAAAAAAAAATAAAAATAAATAAACACCATAATACAATGACTTTTAGCCTATTTTTAGGACATCATCCCTTCCCCCCAGAGTTGGAACATGCATGTATATTCAAAAAGTCTGTCAAAGACTTATTGCTCTACCCTCCATTTGTATTTCCTGACCTCAAATATTGGTGTTCTGGTTTTGGTTTTCTTGCTACTGAATAGACTTTTATTTTTTTGTCTGCAACTGTGGAATATACAATTAGGGATTGAACCCGAGCCACAGCAGTGACAATGTTGAGTCCTTAACTGCTAGGCCACCAGGGAATTCCCAGGCTCAATAGATTTACCGTCTGTATCTTAATTCTGGTTTAGAGAAATTTGAGAGATTAAATCCATTGATTTTTTTTTTCCCCCCTGTATAATTGATTATGCTTTAGGGGAATTGAATCATAAATAGAAATGTTTCAAGAAGATCATTTTATAGTTATGAGCAGATTATCCACCAAGCTGCTTTAATACCTTGTGAAGTACAGGACTCCAAGAAGAAGTCTTGAGCTGTTTGTCACAGCTTTGTTTAGAAGAACTCAAACCATCACTCTTAGTTTTCAGGAAGGTTAAGATAAAGAACATTGAGAAGAGCATCCTGACAATAATAATATTAGAAAGGTCACTTTCTAGGAACATAAAGCTCAGAAGTAACTGTTACACTTCTTGCCTCAGACACTATTTATAGCACATAAATAGCATCATTCTTTTCACCCTGAGGATTTCCATACCATTTTTAAAATCAAGCACTACTTTTTTTTTTTTTTAATGGTGACACTCATGGCACATGGAAGTTCCCAGGCCAGGGATTGAATCTGAGCCTCAGCTGTGATCTCTGCCACTTCTGCTGCAATGCTGAATCCTTTAACCCACTGCACCTGGGAACTGCTACATGTTGTGGGCATATCAAAAAAGTAAATAAAACACCAGTATGTGAAGACATGCTAGACAAGTGAACCCGAGGAAAAGCTGGCTCAATATTTGATCTTTAGACCACATTTTGTGGAATGGGCTTCTTTCTTCTCTTTGTCACTGTTATATTTGAGGGGGCTTTTTTTTTTTTTTTTTTTTTTTGTCTTTTTAGGGCTGCACTTGTGGTATATGGAAGCTCCCAGGCTAGGGGTTGAATCTGAATTGGAGCTACAGCTGTTGGCCTACCGCACAGCTCACAGCAACATTGCATCCTTAACCCACTGAGCAAAGCCAGGGATCGAACCCGCGTCCTGATGGATACTAGTCGGGTTCGTTAACCACTGAACCATGATAGGAACTCCCTGAGGGACTCTTAGCAGTTCATAATTAGATGTTTAACTTCTAAGGGTTAGATGGGATTTAAAGGACTTGCCTAATGACTCATATTTATTAGATGGTAGGAGGTGAAATTTTAAGAAGAAATTTTGGCTTCCCTGTGTAATACAATTGTGTGTCTTGTGGTGACTCTTATTAAATCGAGTGCTATAGTTGCTTGATACAGCTCTCTTGCTGTGTGCAGTTATGTAAGACATAGGTAATAACCTTTAGTAATTGGGGTTATTTTTTGTGATGAGTTTATACATACATGGAAAAGTAATTTATTATTGGAATATTGGAAATATAATGAAGTATTAATTGTCTTACAGTCATAGGAAATGCTGTAAGAATTAACACACTGTGACCTATAATTTTAAACTGAGGCTGACTTCAGACAAAGAAAGTAGACAAAGTAGGATTTCAGCTGAGTGTTGAAAAAGAGGTTCAGAAAATCAGTGAGCCAGACTGAAGCAAGTACAGTATTTGATTCTGTAGAACAGTGTGAACAAAGGCTCAGAGATGGAAATAGAAGGTTGTTCAGAGGGTAAGAAGTAAATCACGTTGGCCAGAAAATGAAATTCAAACAAGGATGTGGAAAGAGAGCAGCCTACAAAGGTAGGCTGGAGCTAGGTTGTAGAGAGTGTGATGCAAGACTCTTGATCTGGGTTGGACTGTATATTGCTAGCTTTATGGAACATTTGAACTTTAATACAGTGAATGACTTGGTTAGTCTCCTAGAAGTGTTCAGTGAATTCCTACCATGGACCTCATTTTGTTCTCTGATAAGACAAAAATTATTGGACTCAAAGTTCTAAAATTTTTTGGTCTTTGAACTTTGACTCTTTTTTTTTTTTTTTTTTTTTGTCTTTTTTTTTGTTGTTGTTGTTGTTATTGTTGTTGTTGTTGCTATTTCTTGGGCCGCTCCCGCGGCATATGGAGGTTCCCAGGCTAGGGGTCCAACCGGAGCTATAGCCACCGGCCTACGCCAGAGCCACAGCAACGCAGGATCCGAGCCGCGTCTGCAACCTACACCACAGCTCACGGCAACGCCAGATCGTTAACCCACTGAGCAAGGGCAGGGACCGAACCCGCAACCTCATGGTTCCTAGTCGGATTCGTTAACCACTGCGCCACGACGGGAACTCCCTGAACTTTGACTCTTTAAAAATATAAGTGAACCCAAAAATGCTTCCATTTATTTGGATTATATCTGTTGATATTGACTAATTTCTAATACAGAAATTGAGGAGTTCCTTTGTGGCACAGTGGATTAAAGATCTGACATTGTCAGTGCAATGGCTACAAGTTTTTTGTTTTTGTTTTCTTTCCTTCTTCCCTCCCTCTCTTCCTTGCTCCCTCCTTCCCTCCCTTTTAAGAAGGAAAAGGTGCTCCAAGGGATGAGAGGAGACTCCAAAGAGGGAGGGAGAGGTCCTAAATGCCAAGAGATGGGGAGTGTCCAGGGGGAAAACTGGGGAAGGGAGAATCTCAGTCAGCTTGGGCAGAATATCATAGGCTAGGTAGCTTATCAACAGCAATATTTATTTCTGGAAGCTAGAAGTATAGGACAAAGGCTCCAGGAGGTTCATTGTATAGTAGGAGTCTGATTTCTGGCACGGGTTTGATCCCTGGCCTGAGAACTTCCCACATGCTGCAGGCATGGCAAAGAAGGAAGGGAGGAAAGAAAGAGGAAGAAAGAAAGAAAAACTGTGAAATTTTAAACAATCTGTAGTTGTACATTTCTGTTGCTGATTTCAATATGCAGCCTCTGGAAAGCTACACACTGCACTTGTATGAAATGAGAATAAAGAGGCAAATAACATCTTGGTGTTGACATGAAAATAGATTTGATCTTAGGAACTTCAGGATATCTGGACCACAGTTTGTGAATCACTGAATTAAACACCCTTACCTTGAAGGATATTCATTTGGTGGGGAGGATATTATTATTAAAAAGAAACACAGTTGTAGGTAGAGGTACATGTGGAAGAAACAATGATTTATGCTTGAGTTAGTTGGGGAAGGCTTCACAAAAGATATAGCATTTTAAACAATAATGAAAAAGGAAGAAGGAATGAACATAGGTAGCGTATTCTGAAAATAATACCAAGAAATCTGTAGGGAACAGTTACTGTGACCAGTTGCATCTGTTGTGAGGCTGATTCTGAAGGACTTTTTCCCTTATGGTCCTTGTAAAGCCCCCAAAGAGTAGATAGTAGCATGGTTCTATTTGTTTTAGAAAGTAACTACTGGCTGTTTACAAGTGATGTGTAGGAAATGGAGAGTGTTCCCTCCAAATAATCACTGATTGGCAGTGCCATTTTGGGCACTTTAAGGGCTGCATCCACGCCATATGGAAGTTCCCAGGTTAGGGGTTGAATCAGAGATGTAGCTGCCAGCCTACGCCACACCTACAGCAATGCCAGATCCTAGCCTGTACCATGCTGCTTTGATTACTGTAGCTTTATAGTCTTGTCTAAAGTCCAAGAGGGTTACACCTCCAGCTTTGTTCTTTTTTTTTAGGACTGCTTTGACAATACTGGGTCTTCTATGGTTCCATATAAATTTTAGGATTATTTGTTCTAGTTCTGTGGAAAATGTCACAGGAAATTTGATAGGGATCACATTAAATCAGTAGCTTTCTTTGGGAAGTATGGCCATTTAAATAATATGAGTTCTTCCAATCAAAGAACATGGAATATCTTTTCATTTCTTTGATTCATCATCAGTTTCCTTTATCAGTGTTTTTGTTTTTGTTTCTTTTTAGGGCTGCAGGTGTGGCATATGGAAGTTCCCAGGCTAGGAGTTCAATCAGAGCTACAGTTGCTGGCCTAGGATCGAATCTGCATCCTCATGGATACTAGTTGGGTTCATTTCTGCTGAGCCACAACAGGAGCTCCGTATCAATATTTTATAGTTCTTATCATGTGTTTCACCTTCTTGCTCAGATTTGTTCTGTGGTTTGTGGTGGGTTTTTTTGGACATAATTTTTAAAAATATTGTCTTTTTTACCTTCCCTTTCTGATATTTCATTGTAATATAAAGAAATGCAGCAGACTTCTGTATGTTAGTCTTGTATCCTTGCTGAATTCATTTATCAGTTCTAATAGTTTCTGTGTGGAGTCTTTAGGGTTTTCTATATAGAGTATCATGTTATGTATATGATGACCATTTTACTTCTTCCCTTCTGATTTGAATACTTTTTATTTCTTTTTCTTGTATGATTTTTGTGGCTATGACTTCCAATACTGTGTTGAATAGAGGTGGTAAGATTGGGCATCCTTATCTTATTCCAGATTTTAGTAAGGTGGCTTTCAGCTTTTCTCCATTGAAAATTATGTTGGCTGTAGGTTTGTCGTCAATAGCTTTTTTGTTGAGATATGGTCCCTCTTTAGCTACTTAGATGATAAAATTTTTTATCCTGAATGATTGTTAAATTTTATTAAATGCTCTTTCTGCGTCTATTGGGATGATCATGTGGTTTTTGTCTTTTCTTTTGTTGATGTGGTGTATCACATGGATTGACTTGTGTATGTTGAACCATCCTTGTAACCCTGGGATAAATCCATCTTGGTCGTGGTGTATGATCTTTTTTTATGTGTTCTTGGATTTGGTTTGCTAATATTACCACTATCCTGATGCTATAACCAGATTACTTGCACCTATCTTTTAACTTTAATAGAATAATAAGGTATGTGTTGTTTTATGTTAACCTTATGATTTTGAAGTTTGTCCATATTACTGAGTGTAGATGTATTTCAAACACTCTAACAGCATTAAGATAGCTTTTACTTTTTTCCCAATATTGTACTACTTGTTCTTATTCTTTTGTTTGTAGAAGGAGCTGAAGAGGAAAAAATGGAAACTGATGCTGACAGTCAGCAGCCTGAAAAGGTAAAGTCTGTTTAAATTCTCTGGTAACAGAAAAGCCACAGAGAGCCTTTCATAGCATAACAGTTTGGGTTTATTTTGATCTTTTGAGTCCTCTCAGGGGACTATAAATAATTATATCCGTCATTTGGACTTTGTTGGTTTAAGGTGTAGTTCTCATAAGTCATAATATTGGACATTTTTCATTTATTCTTTCAGGATTTATTCACTCTCTAATTTATGCTTCTGTACCCCTTTCTGGCACAGTTGGCAATATGGAAAACAAAATGTTGTGTTTCTTAAGGATTTCGAATAGTAGAGTTTGGGTCCTATCTTTGTGCCAGAAGGGAATTATAGAATATTAAGGCATTTTTCTAGGAGAGTTAGCCACCAGCAGAAAAATAATTGGAAAAGACTTAGTGAGAAGGCAACGTTTCAAGTAGGTCTTAAAGAGCAGATGAAATTATCAAGATTGAAATGGAGACTAGGGAATCGAGTGTTCCACCTGGCAACAGAGGGGGAGACACTGAAGTCAGTGTGCAGAGGGCACCCAGGTGCCCACTATGTTTATGACCTGATCCCTGTCTCATAGAGGATGTAAACTCAAGGAGAGCCAGCAGGATAGGACTTTACAGCCTCTTCAAGTTTGAGCCACATGGTGAGCAGTCAGTCACATTGAGTGAATATATACAAGCAGAGATTCAAGGTCTTGATTACATAAGGGCTTTAAAATTGTATACAGGTAAGGAAAGGAAAAGGATAATAGTTTAATTATTGTTCTACAATGTTCTAAATACTGTGCTTTGTAATTTACATTTATGAATTCATTTAATTCCTAAAACAGCCTCATCAAGAAAAAGATAGTCTCTTCATTTTATAAACCTTGTTACATAATTTGTATAAGGTCATGGGGATTTCAAAATTAGCCAGTGATACTAAAACCTGACCACAGAAGAATTGACGTTTCCTGTCCCAGAGCATGATCTATTGTGGCTCTTCCTAAAGACCATTAACAAATGGTGGTATTAAAGAGCTTTGTCAGGGAAGGAGTGGGATGGACTGGAAGTTTAAGATTAGTAGATGCAAATGATTACATTTAAATGGATAAAAGACAAGGTCCTACTGTTTAGCACAGGGAACTATATCCCATTTCCTGGGACAGACCATGATGGAAAACAGTATTTTTCTTTAAGAGAATGCAAGAGTTCTGGCTATACTGGCTGTGACACAGTGGGTTAAGGATCCAGCATAGGTCTCAGCTGCAGCCCGGATTCAATCCCTGGCCTGGGAACTTCCATGTGCAGCCATTAAAAAAAGAGTGTGTGTATGTATATCACTATGTCACTTTGCTGTATAGCAGCAATTGGCACATTCAAAATCAAGTATACTTTTGCTTTTAAAGTCTGAAAAAAAATGTTGTCTTTTTTTTTTCCCTGCTTCCTTAGGGCCACATGTGTGGCATATGGAAATTGCCAGGTTAGAGGTCCAGTCAAAGCTGCAGCTGCTGGTCTCTGCCACATCCACAGCAATGCAGCATCCGAGCTGTGTCTGCAACCTACACCACAGCTCATAGCAACGCCAGATCTGGGTCATGAACCTGCATCGTTTCGGATACTAGCTGGGTTTGTTACCGCTAAGCCACAATAGGAACTCCCGTCAGCTTTTGATTTTGACAGCATTTTATCTTCATGGTTGATTCTGTACATTTTAAATGATCTTAGTCTTTTTGGACAACTAACTGATTATTTATTTATTTATTTGACCAATAAATAATATAAATGAATCCCACTGATTTTCCTTTGGATACTGTAACCATAGCCTAAAGCAGAGGGTGCACAGAGAGTGGGGACTTTGCTTAGAAGGTATCCAGTTTGTCTTGTTAGCTCTCAGGAGTTGAGGTAGTAAAAGGTATATTTCTGAAACTATTAATTTATTTTCTAGCTTTTCTCTCCAAGGCCTTTCTGAACCTAGTCCACTCCTTGCCCAAAATAGTGGAGCCTTTTGTTATTCAAAAATAATGTCCATTGTAAAAGGAGCATTTTTTTTTCTCACTATTCTCTCTCTCTCTCTCTCTTTTTTTTTTTTTTTTTTTTTTTTGGTACCTTTTCAGGCAGAAAATAAAGGGGAAAATGAAACGGATGAAGGTGATAAAGCACAAGATGGAGAAAATGAAAAAAACAGTGAGAAGGAACAGGATAGTGAAGTTAGTGAAGATACCAAATCAGGTAATTTGAGAAAACTCTTTGGACTTTACTAGGTAAAACCAAAAAGCACTGGAGAAATGTGGGCAGTTTAATTATGTAGAAAAATTCCTTCATTTATTATGGGTTTGTTTCTTAATATAACAGTAAATAAGCATTTGAGTTTTACTTTGCACTTAAGCTTCAGTGCTGATGCTAGTGGTTGTGTTGCTTTCAGTGATATTTAGACAAACAGGTTTTTTAGCTGTGACTGAAGTCACCACACAGACCTGTCATTTCCAGTCAGTTGCTGGTGAATCCCATCATGCCCGACTTGGAAGGCTTGCAGAAATGCTCTGTTCTCAGCTTCTGATTTCCTCCAGACTGTAGGGTTTCCTGGAGTATTTCATTGACTGATGAACCAACATGTTGGTCTTAGGGCTTAGTTCCCCTGAATTTTCCTTTATATCCAAGGGAACTACACAGAGCGCTTAGAGAAATAAAGGAAGACAAAGTGGACTATTTAGAAAATCCATCTGAAATAGAAGCAGACTTCCATGCCTGGAATGGCTCAGCAGAGATCTTAAAAAGAAGGCAGCAGCACTGAGGTCTCTTTGTAACATCAGTCCTAGTCCGTCATGTGGCAGAGGTGAGAAGTAAGATGTCTTATTGAGACTGGGCACACTGGTAATAGAACTTTCTGATTTTTTTCAGAAGAGAAGGAGAGTGAAGAGAACAAGGAACTCACTGATACTTGTAAAGAAAGAGAAAGTGATATTGGGAAGAAGAAAGTAGAACATGAAATTTCTGAAGGAAATGTAGCCACAGCCGCAGCAGCTGCTCTTGCCTCAGCTGCAACCAAAGCCAAGGTTTGCCCTGACAGATCTTTTCCTAGTGCTCTCTAAGTCATGAATGACTGTATTGTTTTGAGGTTATTGGGAACATTTAGTATAAAGAGGCTTGCACCCTGTAGGAGATGACTGTTTGCTTGAATGATATTTCTAGGTTAAGATCCACAGACAAGAGGATGGTAGAAATAGCTAACCTGCTCCTAAAAAGTGACTGCCTTTGATTCATTCATTGTGTCATTCAGTCTTTTGAAGACTGCAGAGATTGAAGTCTCCTTAATGTGCCTGCAGAACTTGTCTTGGACTACAGTTGCAATAATTTCTGAAATATTTGTGATTTTTAAGACAAAAATCTGTTTCCTTGTATAAATACTTCACCCTGCTCTTACAGACTGAAAGGAAAGAGAGGGAACCTAAAATAGCTCCTTTCTTCTTGAATTTGCCAGCTTTCTGGGGGTGGTTTTCTCTATTTATAACACAGTATTGGCTTTCCAACATACATAAGAAGAAAAGAGAATGTTATTTTCCCTGCTTTTTGTTAATTTAGCGTTTTAAAGCATGAATATATCAGGGTTTTAAAATCTATTCACCCCCTTCTCCATTTAACCCTCAAAAGTAGTTTCCTTTCTTTATAGTCACCACATTTCAAGCAGTGGTTACTACAACATAGCTAATCATTTTATCTTGAGCTATTCTTGATCCATTGGGAAAGATGTTTTTCATGGTCTTTAGTTCCTCCAGACTCTTTAGCTGCTGTGAACTACTTCTCCACGGGTTTCATCTGTGTACCATGATGTACAACAGATCCATAGATGACCCAGTTCAAACCATAAGGCTACTGTTTTGAGTGCCTGCCCATCTGACGTAGGTGTGGACAGTGTGTGGAAGGGGTGTTTACTGGTCACAGTTAAGCTCAGTCAGTTCAGACAGATTAGTCAGTCTCTTCCAAAGATGTCTCCTGATCTTTATGGTTCTTAAACAGTTTTAGGTATTCTCTCTCCTCTAGAAATTTGAGGGGTACTGTTGAATAAGTGAATACTGTTGTAGACATCAGTTTGCTTCTTGTTTCACATTTGTTTGGTTTTGCTCCTTTATTGGAAGCTCTCCCTGCCCCCCACTTTGGCCATGCCTGCAGGATGCAGAAGTTCTTTGGGCAGGGATCAAGCCCAAGCCACAGCAGTGACAATACTGAGTCCTTAACTGCTCAGCTACCAGGGAACTCTGAGCCATCCATGTTCTTAACTGTTCATACTGTGCTCATCTATTGCCTGTCTCCTGCATCCCATTCTCTATCCTTCAGCCAAAGTAATCTTTCTGGTTTTTCATTTTTTATTGAAGTATAATTTATATCTAAATAAGTAAACATATAAATGTCTACAATGTAAATTTTTTTCAGCTGAGCCTACCTACAGGCTCACAATCAGCACCCACATCAAGCCATATAACCTTAGCAGCTCACTAGACGCTTCCTCGCATCCCTTCCAGTTACTTTCATTCCCTTCAGAAGTAAATACTAGCCTGTCTCCGAACACCATGACTTCATATAAATGAGTCATACATTATGTAGAAGAATCTTTAAAAATACAAATATGAGAATGATACTTTCCTGAATAATCCCCCTTTCTCTCTCAGGCTCAAATTTCAGACTCCTTAGGGAATTTGGGAGATCTTCATGATCAAGAACATTCTCAGTTCTCAAGCACCATTTCTTGCCTATCTGTCCTGACCTATTTTGTGTGCAGATGAAACCACACTCTTTTTCATCTCCAGCTGGACTTTTTGGGACACCTTTCCCTCTCACAGAGCATAGTTCTCTCACTGTTCCTTCCCATTATTTCTTCTCTATGTACCATAGTGTGCACTTCACTCTTGTTGCCAGGGAAGGAACTAAAATGGTAGTTTACCATAAAATGTTTTACAAATGCTTTACGATGTTTTCATGGCTTTGGGCACAAAAATTAGTATACTCTGTACCTCTGGCCACTTTGCCATAGCTGTTTGACTCCTTCACTGCAGAGAAACTCCTTTTATAAATCAGTTGCCCTGGCCCTTGGATATTCCATACAAGGTTTAGAAGAGTGTCCAAAGAACATTTTCTTTCCAGGTCACTGAATTTCCACTCCCTCATCATCACTCACTCTTATTTCTAATAACTAGAAACTTGGGTCTTCACTCTCAGATCACTTAGGTCTTGCCACTGATTTGAGAGAGTGTTACAGATGCTCATGCTGCATGACTTGGCACACATGACTTGTTCAGTGCCACTACAGCTGGTTCTGATACATTTTACAGCACACATAATCATTTTTTGTGCTACATGGTAATTAAGGGGGGTAAGAAATTCACTTAAATTACTGTAATTAGTACAACTTATCTAGCCTATCCAAGTTTTCTCTTATTCTCTTTTTGTTCTATTGTGTCTATAAACAGCTTTGTTATTAGAAGTTTTCCTTGATACATTTTAATTGTTTGTCACACTCTGACATGGAGAGGTAATTAGAGGTTCTAGATGTAGCTTCAAAACAGATAGAGTGGGCATGCTGTCTGGCTTTCCCCATCCTTGCCATATGAGGTGCTCTTGGGTAGCACATCCACTCTTTGAGTCTACCTGCTGTCACCCTGTGGCCTAACCCACTTGAGGAGTGGTATGTGGCTGTAAGAAGGAGCACTTTTGGATGGGTGCTCTGCATCCCTTCCATCTGAGTTTAACTGGAAGTAAGAATCCAGAACTATTGCTGGAATAAGCTAGAAACCCCAGAAAATAGAACATGTCCTCTTTTATCAGCAGGAGTAGAATTCAGTTCTTTTAAGATAACATAAGTCACATTTTTTTTAAGGCCGTAGGCATTCCTTCAGATGTTTTCTATTATCACCCCATACCCTCATGCTTTAAAAAGTAGTTTTGTCTTTTGTCTTTATGGTAATTGGGGTGCCTGTTTTGGGGCAACAGGAAGATTTTTTTCTTACCCTTCAGAAATACCTCGCAACTTGTTCCCTTACTTGAGATAGGAGAATTTTCACTATACACTTTAGTCACAAGACTTTACCAGATAAATGTTTATTGAAATTGATTTACACTATACACTTTGGTCACTAATGCCATGTATCTTTACTTGATGATGCTGTGGAGAGAAGACAAAAGGAAA
Organism: Sus scrofa; assembly: GCF_054392235.1. NCBI lineage: Eukaryota > Metazoa > Chordata > Mammalia > Artiodactyla > Suidae > Sus > Sus scrofa. The sequence continues at coordinate 45,212,649 of NC_139395.1, read as the reverse complement.
ATTTGACATATTTGGTCCTTTTGCCTACAGTGAGCCCTGTTCATTTTCATTCTTACATGACTGAATAGAGACTTTCTAATCTATCAGCTAGAAGCCTTGCTTTACTTCACTCTTTTCTTCTTTTTCTTTCTTTCTTTCTTTCTTTCTTTTTTTTTTTTTTTTTTTTTTTTTTTTTGCTATGCCTGCATCATGCAAAGATTCCAAGGCCAGGGATCCAACCCAAGCCACAGCAGGGACAACTCTGAGAACTTAACAACTAGGCCACCAGGGAACTCCAAGTTACTTCTTTCTTATCATTCATCATTTTTTTTGGTTGTTTCTCCCACATTCCATATATCTTCTGTGGCACACTCTTAGACTTCATTATTCTAATGATTTTAGGTTCTCTAAAGCCAGTATGTGAAGGGTTGGGTCTCTCCCTATAGCCTCTTTTTTTTTTTTTTTTTTTTTTTTTCCTTTTCTTTTTTGGCTGCCCTGCCGCCTATGGAGTTCCTGGGCCAGGTATTAGATCTGAGCTGCAGTTGCAGCAACGTCAGATCCTTTAACCCACTGTGCCAGGCCAGGGATCAAACCTGTATCCTGGTGCTGCAGAAACACCTCCAATCCTGTTGTGCCAGAGCAGGAACTCACCTGTAGCTCTTCTCTTTCGGAAGGCTCTGATCATCATTCTTGACAGATCAAGAGTCCATAGCATGAGCATCAGCAGTATTCCTGCCCCATTGCTGTGTAACTACCACAAAACTTAGTGGCTTAAAATCATAATCATTTTATGACTTCTCATATTTTTATGAGTAAGAAACTCGGGCAGACTGCTGAAAAAATTCTGCTCCATCTGGATTGGCTAGCTTCACTAGGTGTTCACTTCATGTCTGGACTATTATGGAAGTCCTGAAATGGCATCACTCACATGCCTGATGCCTATGCTGTGATGGCTATCCACCTGGGGCTGGCTGGCAGGCATCACCATCTCCACATAGCCTTTCTAAGAACTTATCCTGGGCTGATTCATATTAGGATGGTATCAAAGTATTGGGCTTTTTACGTGGCGGCTTGAAATTTTCTCTTAAATTGTCCCAAGTATTAAGAAAAAACTGCCAATGTCTTATGGCTGGGGCCTTTTCCTGGCACTGCATGACTTCTTCCCAACTCTACCAGTGAAACATTCTGTCTTAATTCAAGGTGATGAGGAGACATAGACTACACCTCTAAAGGGAGGCATGATACTCTAACCTGACACAATCTGCTCTCTAGTCATAAATTACATATATTTCTCCTTTTGCAAAATCAACATACCAGTATCTCATGTTACTATAATATCAGACTAAGGGTGGAGGTCCAAGATATATCAGACTACCAGAGTATTTTTCAGAGTAGCTGTTCCAGTGAACTATCCCAGAATCAATGTTTGAGGGTTCCAGTGGTTCCACATCCTTATCAGCACTTGGTATTATCAGTCTTTTTAATTTTAGCAATTCTACTAGGTATGTAATGGAATCTTACTGTATGGTTTTTTTGTTTTTTTGTGTGTGTGTGTTTTGGCCATGTCCATGGCATGTGGAAGTGCCTAGGCCAGGGATTGAACCCACTGTGATCCAAGCAGTAGCAGTGACAGTCTCGAATCCTTAACCGTTAGGCAACCACTAGGCCACTAGGGAATTCCCATTTCAACTTTTTATTAATAGAAATACTTTTTTCTTCTTTTAAAGAACTCCCTTGAGAATTTCTTAACTCTGTGGGTTTGTTAGTAATGACTTCTCTTTGTTTTTCACATAAGCTCTTGAGTTCATCTTTTTTTTTTTTTTTTTTTTAATGGCCACACCTGCAGCATATGGAAGTCCCCAGGCCAGAGCTCGAATAGGAACTATAGCTGCTCCCTATGCCACAGCTTGTAGCAATGCTGGATTCTTAACTCCATGGGTGAGGCCAGGACTCAAACCCACATCCTCACAGAGACATCATCAGGTCCTTAACCTGCTGGGCCACAATGGGAGCTCCTCATCTTCACTTTTGAAGTGTGTTTTGTTTTTGTTTTTTCAGTGAGTATAGAATTCAAGGTGGGCAGGTATTTTACTTCAATACTTTGAAAAATGCCAGAGTTCCTCTATGGCTCAGCAGGTTAAAGACTTGACATTGTCACTGCTATGGCTCAGGGTACTGTTATGGTGTGGGTTCAGTCTCTGGCCTTGGAACTTCCACATGCTGTGGGCGTGGCCAAAAAAAGCCATTCCATTGTCCGTTGTAACTGTCGATAAGTCAGTTATAAGCATTCTTGTTGCACCCATTGGAGGTAATTAAAGGTAATGTGCCCTTCCCCCACCCCATACTATTAAGATTGTATTTGTGTTTTTAGAACTTAGTGTGTACCTTATCGTGATTTTCATTGTTGTGTTTTCTCTCCTTGGGGTTTGCTTAAGCATCTTGAATCTTTCAGTTGATTTGTTTCATCTGTTTTAGAAAATTCTTACCCTTTATCTCTTTTCAGTGTTGTTTCTACTTCATTCTCTATCCTCTCTGGTAATTCCATCTACATAAATGTTATACTTTTTACCTGTGTCCCAAGACTGTTGCGTTTGATTCTGGTTTTCTTTTTTATTCTTTTTCTCTCCTTCTCTTTGTTGACCTATTTTTCTGTTCACTAGTCAAGTCTTCTGCTTTTAAACCTAGTCATTTAGATATTTATTTAAGTAATATTTTTAGTCATATTTTCAGTTGTGTGTACATTGGTTCTTATGTATTATCAATTCTAGATTGCTTTTGAAATTCTTTTTTATCCATATTTTCCTTACGATTTTCTAGAGCATAGTGACGATGCATATTTTAAAGTCCTTGCCTGCTCAGTCTAGTGTCTGAGTCTTTTGTGGATTTTTTTTTTCAAGTTTCAGATTATTTATTAATCAGTGTAAACCCCAACACAATACAACGTGATTTCATGCATTTAGAGGGGAAATATTTCCTGGTTAAGTGGAAAATTGGCTTCTAGAAGACCTTCATTCTAAGTAGCTTTATAGTGAAACATTTCATTTAGAAATCTGCACCTTCTTTCTTCATTGTGCTGTAATCTACATTCACTGCAAAGAACTTGTATTGATCATTAGGACCGAGTTTACTCCACGGTTCTGGATTATTCTTCCTGTCCCAACTGACATCTGGATTGAACAATGCCAGGCACGTGACATACAGTACTGTTCCAGAACCTCCTGCACCAATAAATACAAAGAGAGGGATTAAGCTAGGATGCTTCTTGGCCTGATTGAGAATCTGTCGGAGCATGGTAGCAACAGAGGCCTCATGAGCCTAGATGGCAAAGAAGATTAACCTGCAAGGCCAGGGACGAAGCAGTGTCTGCTGGATCTTCTTTTTTGTTTGAATGCTGTATAAAGATTTAGATGCTCCCTATGATGATATAATCTACATGTATGATTCAGCCTTCCTTTGTGGTATTAGTAGAATTGAGAGGGTAAAGCTAGATGACAATTTGTGGACCATCCTGTTCCTTGGGTGTGACTTTCCAGAACTTTTGAGTCTTCATCATCTCAAAAGGAAGTTTTCAGGAATTCCTTTCCTTATATCTAACTCCTTGGCCTCCCCCATCCTCTGCATCTTCAACATTTGCTTAGTATTTTGAGAAAGTGACTAGCTTATGTTTGAAGTGTTTCAGGCATCTGCCATCCGTGTATCTAAATACCAGTCTCTTGTCACACATGATTTGCAAATATTTTCTCATAGTCTGTAGGTGATGTTTTCACCTTCTTTTCTTCTTCTCTTTTCTTTTTTTATATGGCTGCACCTGCAGCACATAGGAAGTTCCCAGGCCATGACCTGTGCCAAAGTCACCAATGTAGAATCCCTCAACCCACTCTGCCAGGCTGGGGATTGAACCTGTGCTTCCTCAACAAACCAGGCCACTGCAGTTGGATTCTCAACCCACTGTACTACAGTGAGAACTCCATGTTTTCACCTCCTTGATGGTATTTTTTTTTTTTTTTTGGTCTTTTCAGGGCTGCACCTTCAGCATGTGAAGGTTCCCAGGCTAGGGGTTGAATTGGAGCTGCCGCCGCCAGCCTATACCAGAGCCACAGCAATGCGGGATCTGAGCCACATCTGTGACCTACACCACAGCTCATGGCAATGTCAGATCCTTAACCCACTGAGCGAGACCAGGGGTTGAACCCGTGTCATGGATGCTAGTCAGGTTCGTTAACCACTGAACCACAACAGGAACTCTGCTTGCTGTGGATCTTTTTTTCATGTTTATTTTCTTACTTGATCTTTTTTTAAAAATTTAATTTGGTAATTTATTTTCTTTTTATGCCCATATGGAAGGCATATGGAAATTCCCAGGCTAGGGGTTGAATCAGAGCCACAGCTGCCCCGCCTATGCCACAGCCACAGCAACAGCAATGCAGGATTTGAGCCACATTTGCAACCTATGCCTCGCTCAGATTCTTAACCCACTGAGCGAGACCGGGGATGGAACCCACATCCTCATGGATACTAGCGGGGTTCTAAACCTGCTGAGCCACAACAGGAACTCCTTTACTTGATCTTTTTTTAATGTTTATTTTCTTACTTGGTGATCTCTTTCTATCTGAAAACTCATGATCTTCAGTTTTGAGGGGAAATATTTTGGCATATTTATTTGATAATACTTGGGGTTGTCCCCAAATTAAGAAAGTAGAACTTTTTCTCCCAAAGCCAGCAGAATGTAGGAGTCACATTCTCATTAAATAGAAACAAACAAACAACCTTTAAACTTGATAATATTTGTGTCATACAAAGGAGGAGACCCAAAGGAGAGGGAGACTTACTTTTTGACACCTTGTAAACTTTAGTTTTTTATCATGTGCGTAAATTTCTTACTCAGAAATATAAAATTGCGTAATGCTATCAATGATAGCAGGCTTAGAATCACGTAATCTTTATTTAAATTTTGATGTATTTCATCCAGTGTAATGTAGTTTAGGGAGGTGAGCATGACCATTAATAGCTGTAGATTTTTTCATAAAGTCTTTTGCTTACACTTCTGAATCTTCCTGCATTTGGTCTCCATAGGTATAAAACTATATTTTTCTTTTTTTGGCCATGCCTGCATCATGTGGAGGTTCCCAAACCAGGAATCAAACCCGCCACAGTAGCAAGCCAAGTCGCTGCAGTGACAACACCAGATCCTCAATCCATTGGGCTGCAAGAGGAACTCCAAAACTATATTTGTCTTTATCAACTATAAAGAATGAAAAATAAGTGTTTTATACCAGTTGAGCTCCCAAAAGCCTATATTAGAAACACAGAGATTATATTAGAAATAGTGATTATATTAGAAACACAGAAATCAATAAGACAGCCATTTGATGTTATTTCTCAAAACTTTGTGTAGAAGCAAGATAAGCACATAAATTCAATAGATACAATAAAAGTGATTGCAATATAGTATTGCTAGTTCATTGGTGTAAGCTCTTAGATAGTGTCTGGAGAAGGTATAATTGATCCCTTGCAGGTAGTCAGGATCTTTGTCAAATGTGGGATCCTCATCCTCCTGGAGTAATGTGATATCTTCCTCTGTGTGCCGCTGAGTTGGTAGGAAACAGGAGTGACTGATCATCAGCCCTGTGTAGGGGAGTGGCCCATTCTTCCAGAGTAATTCCTGTCTTGTACCGTCTTGTACCCTCTCTGGATGTTGGGTGTTGAGGGAGACCATTGTTTGCCTGCCTCTGGACAATTCGTAGGAAGGGAAGGACAACGTTACAGGGTGAGGGTGGGAGGCAAGAGGGTAGTAGATAGGGAAGTTCCCTCCATACCATCTGTGTCCTCCTCCTTGCCCATCAGGGCCCTGATTCTTCCTTGGAGGGCTTTTTAAAGAGAGTAGATTAGTTTCCTTTCAGTCTACTAACAGGACTGATTTGTATTTATAAGTACCAGAAATTTAGGCATAGACAGTTATTTTAAGTTGAAATAAGGAAGTTCTCTTGTGGTGCAGCAGGTTAAGGATCTGGCATTGTCATGGTTATGGTGCAGGTCACAACTGTGGCGTGGGTTTGATCCCTGGCCCGGGAATTTTTGTGTCCCGCAAGTGTGGTCAAAAAATAAATAAATTTAAATAAATGGAAGAAACTTACAAAAGGGGCATCAAGGGCACCATTCTTTTTTTTTCTTTTTTCTTTTTTTTTTTTGTCTTTTTGAGGGCTAGGGCACCATTCTTAATTACATAATTTGAAGAGCAACTTCAGCGTTTTCTTACTGTTTTTTAGGCAAATGTTTACCTAAATATTTTGAATGATATTTTTGCCCTTAGCACCTGGCTGCCGTGGAAGAGAGAAAGATCAAGTCTCTAGTAGCTCTCCTGGTGGAAACACAAATGAAGAAACTGGAGATCAAACTTCGACATTTTGAGGAGCTGGAAACCATCATGGACAGAGAGAAAGAAGCTGTAAGTACTTGGAATTTTATAGTGACTTTTTGACAATTAAATTCTGACCACCTTTCATAAAATACAAGCTGAATAAAATAAATGGTGTCCTTTAGCTTGTTGGTGTCCATGGCCACCATCTAACCTTTTCTCAACCATCCTCTATCGTATCAAAAGGATTATCAGCCATTGGTGATAAATAAAAGGAACCTTTTTTCACATTCTGAGAGTAATTATCTAAACCTCAGCCTCTTATACCTCTTGGTTTTTTATCTATGTGAAGGTAGTCTAATTCTTTCTTCTACAAAAGTTGGATCCTAGACTTTTTTTTAATCTCATATAATATATCAATCTTTTTTCTTTTTTATAATGATTTTTATTTTTTCCATTATAGCTGATTTACAGTGTTCTGTCAATATTCTATTGCACAGCAAGGCGACCCAGTCACACATACATGCATACATTTTTTCTCACATTATCATGCTCCATCACAAGTGACCAGACATAGTTCCCAGTGCTATACAGCAGGGATCTTAGACTTTTTTTTTTTTTTTTTTTTTTTTTTAATTGGAGTTCCCATCATGGCTCAGTGGAAGCGAATCTGACTGGTATCCATGAGGATGCAGGTTCGATCCCTGGCCTTGCTCAGTGGGTTAAGGTTCCATTGTTGTCGAGAGCTGTGGTGTAGATCACAAATGAGACTTAGATCTTGCATGGCTGTGGCTGTGGCTGTGTTGTAGGCCGGTAGCTACAGCTCCAATTGGAGAACCTCCATATGCTCTGGTGTGCCCGTAAAATAAATAAATAAATGAATAAATAAAATTTATTTTATTGAGGTATAGTTGATTTACAGTGTGTGTTAGTTTTTGGTATACAGCAGAGTGACTCAGTTTTTAAAAACGTGTGTTATATATACACACACACACACACACATATATATATATATATATATATATACTCATGTTCACTCTCTTTTTCATATTCATTTTCTCTTTCATAGATTATCATGGTATATTGAATATAGTTCCCTGTGCTATACAGTAGGACTTGTCGTTTATCCATTCTATATACAGTGGTTTGCATCTGCTAATCCCAGACTTCCAATCCATCCTTCCCTACCCCATTGGCAACCACAGTTCTATTCTCTGTTAGATTCACAACTTATTTTATAACCTGTTTGTTACCTTCCTTCTCCTGTATGGGGAAGGACAGGTGGAACCAGACCTAGCAGAGCACTCCTAAGCAGCATTTTCTGGAGCTTGTAGATTTGATATAAGGATGTGGCCTAAATAGGACTAAAAGAATTACAAAAGGGGCCAAAAATGAGGAAGGAAGCCACAAAAAGTAACAAACATAGATGCAGGGAACATTTGGTTATAAAGAGAATTTGGGGAGAGAACAGAGATTAAGTTCTTCGGAGGTTTTTTTTTTTTCTTTTCCTTAGGTTCCCAGGCTAGGGGTGGAATCGAAGCTACAGCTTCTGGCCTACACCACAGCTCACGGCAATGGCGGATCCTTAACCCACTGAGCAAGGCCAGGGATCAAACCTGCATCTTCATGGATACTAGTCTTGTTCGTTAACTGCTGAGCCACAATGTGAACTCCAAGAAACTTATTTTTAAATGGAGTTCCCTGGTGGCCCAGCTGTGATGTGTGTTACTGCTGTGGCTCAGTTTCAGTCCATGCCTTGGGAACTTCCATGTGCCGCAGGTGCAGCCAAAAAACAATTTTTTTTTTAATAAGTTGACTTGAAAAGGAATTGATGACTTTCTAAACAATTTGACTAAATTTGAGGGTTAAGTTAGGACTTTTTCTGATTTTCAGTTTTTTTATCAGGATGCCAGATATTAATATCCCTAAATGATATAACCTTAAGGTTAAACTATTCCAGAAGAGTTTAAATTTTAGGGATCTGTTTGCATTGTTAAACTGTTTCTTAGGGGTCAATCCAAGCAAGTCCTCTGGCAAATTTTTCATGATGAGTAGCTCAGTAACTGTCACAGCAGCTCATTTTCATTTTGTCCTAAGACCTATTCTGCTATTTAACAAGGGCATTCTGGCTCCACGAGGAAAGAGAGGCTGCTCCACTAATTATTCTACCCACGCCCTATGCTGTCCCTTCCCCAGTTCCCTAGCCCTGTAATTTACTTCCCGCATCACTGTCCCTCTTCTGCCCTAAAAGCTACTGGCCACCCCATTCTCATCTCCATCACCCTCTCTGCACCATCTATGCCTCAGTACATCACACCTTGCAGGCTGCCTTCATAGCCAGGTTGTCTGCCACCTGTGTGCATCTTACTCCTCAAACAGCAAGGCCCTTTTTTCCTACTCTTGATGATCTTCTACATCCCTCAGCCCTGCTGTGGGTGACATGCCTGCCCTGTTTGCTACAGTGGCAGCCTAACAGAGCACTTACTTACTATATTGTAATTGTTGGTTCATGCTTCTGCCTCCCATACCAGAGTGCATATACTCTTTGAGGACAGAATTTGTTAAGCATCTTTGTTCACACAGAACTGGCACATCATAGACTCTTGTTTAAGTGTCTGTTGAATGGACATATGCCAATATCAATGTCAGAAGCTGGGAAAGTAGAAAGGAAAGTTTACCTTTGGGGGCCTTATTTTAGTTTAGTGGAGAAGACAGTCAAGAAAACAAGTGATAATATAGTGTGTTCAGTAGTCCTGTGGGAACATACCTGTCCACCTGGAAGATGCAGAGAGGGAGAGGGTGCTAGAGAAAACATCTCCAGGTAAGCTGAAGTTTGGATGAATGATTATTTGTGTTTATCTTATCCTAATAAGCTGCCCTTTTGTCATTTGGTAGTTTTGTTTGTTTGATTGTTTTGTGTTTTTTTAGGGTACTTGCGATAATAGGGGGCTATGTAATATATTGGCACATGAGAATTCAAATGATGATTGTGTAGTTCCCACTAGCAGTCTTAGGTGCCTTGCTGTCATTCATAAAGCAGAACTAATGTTTAGCCTGGAAAATTATTATGACTTTTGACTGGGCACTTAATAGAACTATGTCGAGGTTGTCATGGGGCTCTTTTCTCAGCTCTAAGTCATTTTCTTCTCAGAGGGTGGACTTGTCGATCCCTCACTCTTTTAAAACCCCTGGGTGGGGGTTCCCGTCGTGGCGCAGTGGTTAACGAACCTGATTAGGAACCATGAGGTTGCGGGTTCGATCCCTGGCCTTTCTCAGTAGGTTAACGATCCGGCGTTGCTGTGAGCTGTGGTGTAGGTTGCAGACGCAGCTCTGATCCTGAGTTGCTGTGGCTCTGGCGTAGGCCGGTGGCTACAGCTCCGATTCGACCCCTAGCCTGGGAACCTCCATATGCCGTGGGAGCAGCCCAAGAAATAGCAAAAAGACCAAAAACAAAAAAAACAAACAAAACAAAACAAAACAAAAACCCTAGGGGAACCTTCTGCCCCTGAAATAGAGCCCTTACCCCCTTCGCAGTTATCTCCATTGGTTTTCAGACATTCGGGGGCAGTGTGTAATGGCTCTTGGCCTTTCTAAAGTTACTTTTATGCTGTGAATTTTTAATAGTTATTTATCTCAGATTATTTAAGTCAACTGTGTTTTTCTTAACTTGAATCTATTTTTTTCTGTTAGTTTTTGCTCTTTAGGGCCACAGCTGAGTCATATGGAAGTTCTCAGGCTAGGGGTCTAATCGGAGCTGTAGCCACCGGCCTACACCACAGCTACGGTAACAAGGGATCCGAGCTGTGTCTGTGACATACATACACCACAGCTCATGGCAACACCAGATCCTTAACCCACTGAGTGACAACAGATACTCATGGATACTAGTTGAGTTCTTTAACCACTGAGCCACAACAGGAACTCCTGTTAGTTTTTCTTTCTTTCTTTTTTGTTTTTTGTTTTTTTTTTGCTTTTTAGGGTCACATTCGTGGCATATGGAGGTTCCCAGGCTAGGGGTCGAATCGGAGCTACCACTGCTGGCCTGTGCCACTACCACAGCAAAGTCAGAAACGAGCTTTGTCTGCAACCTACACCACAGCTCACAGCAACACTGGATCCTTAACCCACTGAGAGAGGCCAGAGATAGAACCTGCGTCCTCATGGATAATAGGTTCGTTCCCACAGAGCCATAACAGGAACTCCCAGGATATTTTGTAAATAAAAGAGCAATCAGAAATGTGGGAAAACATTCTACTGAATCTTTTTTCATCACAGAAGTTTGCTCTTCTAAAATTCCTTGGTGGTTGGCTTGCCTTTTCTTTTTCCTTTTTTTTTTTTTAATTTTTAAATTAAAATATAGTTGATTTATAATGTGCCAATTTCTGCTGTATAGCAAAGTGACTCAATCATGTATATATAAATTCTTCTATGTGTGTAACATTTTCCATCATGGTTTATCTCTGGGGATTAAATACAGCTCCCGGTGCTATATAGTAGGGGCTTATTGTCTCTCCATTCTGAATTGGCCTGCTTTTTCTTAATTAGCATTTAATGCGGGGAAATTAATTGTACAAGATAGTCCCTAGCTGTAGACATTGTATGTCAGTTGCATGATTGTATTAGTTATTACTGTGTAAAATATTACCCCAAAGCAATGACTGAAAACAGTATCTCACCTGTTATCTGAGAGCAGCTTTCCTGGGGGGTTTGGTCTCAGGGTCTCTCATGAGGTTGCAGTCTTCTTAAGGTTCAGCTGGGCTGGAGGGTGTACCTCCAAACTTGTTCATTCTGTTCTTATCAGGAGGCTTCAGTTCCTTGCCACGTGGGCCTTTCCATAATGCTCCTCATAAAGTGGCTTCTCTCAGAGCAAGTGACTAAAAAGAGCAAGAACACGAAAGAGCACCCAAAACAGAAGCCACAGGGTCTTTTATAACCTAAACCTGACAGTCACATCCTTTCACTTCTGCTGTATTCTTTCAGTCCCATGGCCCAGCCTTGGTTCTACAATTGGGTGGGGCTGTGGGTGGACAGGGTTCAGGGGGAAAAGCATAAATATTAGCAAGTGGAATCATTGGGGACCACTTGGAGGCTCACTCTCACAATATCCAAAAAGTCCTACAGGGAGTTTCTGTCGTGGCTCATTGGAAACAAATCTGACTGGCATCCATGAGGACGCAGGTTCGATCCCTGGTCTTGCTCAGTGGGTTACGGATCCTGCGTTGCCGTGAGCTGTGTTGTAGGTCGCAGACGCAGCTCGGATCTGGGGTTGCTATGGCAGTGGTATAAGCGGCCGCAGCTCCAATACAACCCCTAGCCTGGGAACCTCCATATGCCAGGGGTGCAGCCCTAAAAAGCCAAAAAAACAAAAAACAAAAAAAAGTCTTACAATCTTTATAACGGCTTCCATTCATTTCTTTTCTTTGTTTTTATTTTATGTTTTATATTTTTTGGTCTTTTTAGGGCTGTTCCTGTGGTATACGGAAGTTCCCAGGCTAGGGGTCAAGTTGGAACTGTACCTGCCAACCTACACCACAGCCACAGCAACACAGGATCTGAGCAGCGCCTGTGACCTACACAAAGCTCACAGAAACTTCATATCCCTAACCCACTGAGCGAGGCCAGGGATTGAACCTCTGTCCTCATGGATACTAGGCAGGTTTCTCAGCACTGAGCTACAATGGGAACTCCTGGCTTCTGTTCATTTCATGTACAAGGCATAACCTATTTTTCTCCATCCCAGCAATAGTTATCTGGTCCTTCCCTGTTAGCAAGCAGAGCTATGGCTATTTTCCTACTGATGATTTCCTTTCCTCACAGGAAATTTGTGGGGATTGAGAGAACTATGGCATGTGCCTGGCCCACTGCCTAGAACACAGAGTAAGTGTGCAATAAATATTTATGGCTCCCTTTATGCACACTGGTCATCAACAACTATATATTAAATTACCTTTGTTGGCTTTATGAACATTTATTGGGCCAGTCACTGTGCTGAGCTAATCTCTCAAAAACTGTGAGGAAGCCATTAGCAAGAATATGCTGATTGCTTTCAGTTTCCTCAGACAAGAATCCAGCAGTAATGCTGGATGGGAACATGAGGCCCTTTCTTGTTAACCCTCCTCATAGACGAGGAGACTGAGCTTGAATAGGGTACATTCCATGTACCTCACTCAGATCACACAGTTCATAAATGACAGGGCCAAGTCTAAAACCTGTTTGTTGTGTGTTTTTAATCTATGACGTTATAATTTACAAAGAAACGAACCATTTTAACTTACAGACTCTGAAATAAGTAAGGTTTTATCCCTCTGTTATGACTTAGGAAAGTTGAAATTACGGAAGGTAATCAGGTCAGCCAGGAATCGAGTGTTCTGACCCATTGTCTGATGTGCTGCCTACCACACTGCCCCAGTTCACTGCAGGGTGTGATCCTGATCATTTTTACCCAGTAAGCAGTACCTTCAGGACATGCTTTTAATTTTTTTTAACTAAAGTATGGTTGATTTATGTTGTGTCATTTTCTGCTGTAGTGTCTCAGTCACACATGTGTATGTATTCTCTTTCCCACATTATCCTCCATCATGTTTTATTACAAGAAACAGGATATATAGTTCCCTGTGCTATACAAGAGGACCTCATTGCTTACATTCTAAATGTAATAGTTTGCATCCACTAATCCCAAACTCCCAGTCCACCCCATTCCCTCCCTCCTTCCCCTGGGCAATCACACGTTCTCTCTTCTCTATGTCTGTGAGTCTGTTTCTGTTCTGTGGATAGGTTCATTTGTGCTATTTTTTTAGATTCTACATATAACATATCATATGGTATTTGTCTTTCTCTTTGTGACTTACTTCACTTAGTATGAGAACCTAATTTTGCATCCATGTTGCTGCAAATGGCATTATTTCGCTCTTTTTGATGGCTGAGTAGGACATACTTTTTTTAATTAAACATTTGGTTTTGTTTACGTAGCAATAGACTTCAAAAATCTTTTGTTAGCCTTTCAGAGTCAGATATGAAGTTTCTTTTTCTAATAACTTAAAATTAGCTTAAATCTTAACATGTTTAGTAATTAAGAATAAGAATATATAACAATTTAATATCTTTTATAGACACTATGAATACAGCTGTAATTAAAGCTCAGTAGCGGTTGTTTCAGCCTTCTCATAAAGTACTAATATTAGAGGGAGGCAGTTAAGGAATGTACAAAATATGTCCAGGAAATGACATAATAAAAAACTATTGACTCCAGTTGAGGCAAGGATGCTGAACTGGCACTTAGGGCTCTGCCCAACAACATCCTTCCATACCAAGCAGATAGTACATGTCAGTCAAGAGAGCAGGTTAGATACGGGCTCTTGGAGATTGGGGAGAACTGGAGCGTCTGGGTCCTACCTGAATGAAACAAAACTTTGAGGCCATCATGAATAGATCCGTGAGCTGATCTCATCTATAGTTTTTGGACTTCATTTGGCTAGGCATAGAAATTGTTTACCTTCAGAAAAGAGAGACAGTAGGAAACTGAAATCTGAGAAACCCAGACTCGGTGACATTGACCCAAAGATAATGGGAATATTTAAATTTAGTAAAGGGGAGGCCATGGTTGGCTGAGATGATTAAGGAAAGCTTACTAGTAGAGAAAGGACTGATCTGAGCTGTAAAAAAGCCCAAATCCACAAATGTGAAGAAAAGGGCATGATTGTGGAGGAGACTGAAGAGGCAGCCTACCCAGAGCTGATGGCTTTCACAGCATAGGCAATGGATTAAGGTCCTTGGTTCATTTGGCAAATGTTTATTAAGCACCTACATTGTTCTAGGCATATTAGGTGCTGAGGATACACTAGTGAATAAAACCCCGCAAAACTCTTTGCCTTAGTAGAGCTTAAGTAAGATGTTAGATGTTATATGCTACGTGTGCATATGTATGCATAGTTAATGTGTATGTATACATACTATATGTTATGGGCTGGGAGATAAAATTGGGAAGGGCAAGGTCTGGATTTCAGTTCTAAGTTTTATCATCTGATTAGGCCCTATTGAGAAACTGATAATTTGGTGAATGTGTCTAAGCCCTGGAAACAGCCAGCTAGAGCCTCTGAGGCAGAATCATGACTGTCATGTTGGGAACTGAGGAGTAGGTGAGTGGGTTGGGGCCTGGGTGAGCAGGAGGAGTTAAGAGGATAAAGTCAGAGATAATGTCCTCCTGGCCACAGAATTCCCAGTACTTTCCTTTTACTCTGATTAAAATGTGGAATACATGCAAAGTGCTAGTGTGATCTTCCTTACATTTAAGTGGGGATCAGTCTATCTGCTGTTTATAGAGAATAAATTTAAAGGTTGCAGAGTTAGAAAAGGGGAGACTGGGAAGGAGGCTGTTAAGATAATCTACATGAGATGGTGGCGGTAGGCATGGAAGTGAAGATCAATGGTCAAGTTCTGGGTAGAGTTTAAAGGTATTGCCAATAGGATGTGATTTTAGAAAGGTTTGTTGTACGTTACAGCAAATTAAGGAACAAGAATAGAAAGTTAACTTCATACTTCCCCAGAAGAATTCTTTTTAATGTTGTTTTCTGCTTGTTCATAGTAATTCACCTCAGTACTGCCTGTCAAATTATTGACTCTCTTGTTAGATGTGCACCATGATGTTACAAGTTGTTTTGTTATAATGGCCAAACACAGGGTATATCGAAGTTCCCACGCCAGGGACTGAATCTGTGCTGCAGCTGTGGCAGTGCTGGATCCTTTATTTTTTATTTATTTATTTATTTTTGTCTTTTTGCCATTTCTTGGGCCACTCCCACAGCATATGGAGGTTCCCAGGCTAGGGGTCCAGTCGGAGCTGTAGCTGCCAGCCTACGCCAGAGCCACAGCAACGCGGAATCCGAGCTGCGTCTGAGACCTACACCACAGCTCACGGCAATGCCGTGTGCCGGATCGTTGACCCACTGAGAAAGGCCAGGGACCAAACCCGCAACCTCATGGTTCCTAGTCGGGTTCGTTAACCACTGCGCCACAACAGGAACTCCAAGTGCTGGATCCTTTAACCGACTATGCTGGGCCCAGGATCTAACCCTTGCCTCTGCAGTTTGATTCTTAAATTGCTGCTCGACAGCGGGAACTCTGTTATGGGTAGTTTTATTTGAGATTAAGAAAGCTATATTTAGCAGGTTTACTTCTGAGTCAAAATAGATGTGGCCTCAGGCAGCAGGCACATTACAAAGAAACAATGACCAGTCACAACTATTGTGCAGACTTTCCTTTAGGTTTCCGCCTCCAAAAGCACAGGTAGAGGCAGAAAGATAAGAGTTATGTTATTTGTTTTTCCAGAGGTTTAAGAAGGAATGAATATGTCTGGTTTTTTAATTTAAGTAGATGTCTGGCAACTGACATAAAACCTTTCAAAGAAAGGTGTGTTTATTTACTTCAGTTCCGAGGCCAAGTAGTCAGAGGCTTCAAGACTCAGCTGATATTTCAAGCCCTCGGCAGGGTAAATGGATTTTTGAGCCCCCACCTCCTTTTACTCTTTCTCACCCCTCCCTGTTTTATGCAGATGAAATTGGGAGAAGAGCTCTGTGTGAATTTCAGCTGCACTTGCAGCTGTGTGTGCATTTGGGGTCTTGGTGTAGAAAAGTGCCCTTGTTATGTTCCAGTTCCGCTTGGATTCGACTACTTTATACACACACAGTATGGGAGTGAAGGGGAAGAGGAAGGCAGGGTTTGAATGCAGTGGAGGATGGGGGTGTCTTCAGATCGTGGCCACAGGCAGCTTTGTATGGAACTGGGTTCCCTAGAGCCAGATTGGATCCTTGAAAGAAAGTGAACAGATTCATCAATGCCCTATTTACTTGAACAGTTTACACTGTTGGGTTTAGCTATTGGGACTTTATATATAGTCCTCAGAAATAGAAGAGAGAAGAATACCACGTTATCTGAAGCATGTAATAACTTGGGCAATTTGGCTATTTTGTGATTACAAAGGTCATTGTGTGATGAAAGTTTTTTTCAAGTGATAAGTGAATAAATTAAAAAGTGTCTTCTATCCTCAATTTCATTCCTAGCAATAATCACTGTTAATAGTTTTGTGTCTTCCAAAACATTTTCAGTGTGCACACAATGTTTATGCATGGACACAAAGGGTTTACTTTTTTAATATAATTGACTAGTTATAAATATTGTTGCCACTTTTTTGTTATGTTTTTACTTGTGTATCTCAGACATAACCTTACATCAAAAATAATACTTTAGGAGTTCCTGCTGTGGTGCAACGGTATAGGCAGCATTTCTTTAGCACCAGGACATAGGTTCAGTCCTCAGCCCAGCACAGTGGATTAAAGGATCCAGCGTTGCTGCAGCTGTAGTTCAGGTCTAATCTTTGGCTCCATATACCACAGGGCGGCTAAAAAATGAGGGGGAAAAAATTTAGTGATACACACATACAGTTTTGATTTCCAGATGTAGAATCACTGGGTCAATGGCTTCATGAATTTCACGTTTGCTCAGTATTATCAGACTCTCCTCAAAAATTCGCAGTTCACATTAACGTTCGATTGCCACAAAAGTGAATGCAGTCTTCATTTGGATTCAATAACAATAGGAATCCATAAAAGAGAGGTATTTATTTTGGGGGGGCAGATTGTGACTATAAGCTCTATTGCATGTGCTCTAAAGCAGAAGTGTCCTCCTGGAGTCAGGTAATTGACCTACTGTCTGGACATTGCTTTCACTCCAGAGGACCTATTATTCCACAGTGGATCTCAAGCTTAAAATGGGTTTGTTTGTTTGTTTTAGGGCCACACCCACAGCATATGGAGGTTCCTGGGCTAGGGGTTGAATCGGAGCTGTAGCCACTGGCTTATACCACAGCCACTGCAACTCGGGATCCAAGCTGCATCTGTGACCTGCATCACAGCTCATGGCAATGCCTGATCCTTAACCCACTGAGTGAGGCCAGGGATCAAACCTTCGTCCTCATGGATGCTAGTCAGATGCATTTCCACTGAGCCCTGATGGGAGTTCCTAAACTGGGTTCTTTTTAGAGTATGTGTGTGTATATTTAATTATATCCTTTAAAATTTTTCAGATTACTTTTAATTACCTTCTGTGTTTTGAAATAACAAATGAAGCTCAAGAAGAAATTATTATTGAAGTTAGTTCATTTGTAGACAAGGAAAATAGGGCAGATTTTTTTTTTTCCAAGATTAACACCTTGATGAGAAAGTCAGTTACCAAAGAAAGGATGGATTGGTTTAAAAAAAAAAAAAAAATTCCCTTGAGAGACACAAAATCTTCCTCCAGTAATGGTTCAGCATTTTATTTTATTTTATTTATTTATTTATTTATTTATTTATTTATTTATTTATTTATTTATTTTGCTTTTTAGGGCCATACCTGAGACATATGGAAGTCCCCAGGCTAGGGATCGAGATGGAGCTATGGCTGCTAGCGTATACCATAGCCACAGCAAAACAGGATCCATAACCCACTGGACCAGGCCAGGAATTGAACCCACATCCTCATGATTACTAGTCAGATTTGTTTCCACTGTGCCACAATGGGAATTCCCAGTTCAACTTTTTAAAAAGCAGATCTTTTGAGAAGTTCTTGCTGTGGCACAGTGAGTTAAAATTCAACTGCAGTGGCTCATGTTGCTGAGGAGGTGCAGGTTCAGTCTGGCCGGGCACAGTAGGTTGAAGGATCCAGCATTGCTGCAACTATGGCATAGGTTGAAATAAAATATAAGCAGATTTTGATCTATATTCTATAGTTCTTACAGGACTTCAGCCAAGCTCTCCAGACCATTAGCGATTCAATAAGAACATAGGTTGAGGTTCTTTTCTGGCAATCTGTTTAAGTCTAACCTCAGCAAAGTGCTAAATTTCCTGGAAAGAATAATTGGAAGAAAGCAAAACCCAAGACTAATGGTTAGATTATTTAGATTCCTTTTCTTTTAGTCTGCTTCTTACTTACGCTATCTCACTGATTAGTCATCTTGCAGAGCTGGACTTCCAGAGGATTCTCTTGCTATTTACATCTTGTAGCTCTCCTCTCGTTTTGAAAAAAAAAAGATAAGATGAGCCAGTCTTTAGCCTCTTCAAGTTAGCCATAGAAAGTGAAGAGCCCATGCCAGTCTGTAGGACTATGGTAGCACCGTGCCTTCTCTGTCCTGATAACCCTCAACTACACACAAAAGTGTTCCTTTCAGGTCTCCTTCTCCCAAGGGACACTCTGTTAGCCATCTAACCAACACCCAGGACATAAGCTTTACCATCTGCTCTGTTTGCTCTCCTCCTCACCTGGCTATCCGTCTTGTCTCTCTACTATGTCCATGGCTTATCTTCCCAGACCCAGTCCAACTTGACATTCCCCACTTGCCACTTCCTAATAGCTAGTGATGCTTCTCACTAGGTTCCAAGGGACCTTTCCCTAAGCAGCTGTCTGCTAAGAGCCCAGATTCTGAGCTAATTCTCATGCATATTCCATCTAGATTTTGCTAAGGATAGTATGCAGTGTTTATCTGTAGAACTGGCTACTCCCAAGAGCTAAAATGTTACATTTCCTTAATTTACCAAATGCCTTGGACTAGTGCTCTCCAACAGAAATACACTGTGAACCGTATATGTAATTTAAAATTTTCTAGTACCCACATTTAAAAAGTAATAAAATTGTAATAATTTATTTAAGCAAATATAAGCATACAATATTATTTTAACATGTAATCAATATGGGAAATTATTTTTTTCATACTAAGTCTTCAAAATTCAGCCTGTATTTTACATTTACAGCACATCTCATTTTAGATTAGCTGCATTTTAACTGCTCAGTTCCTTCTGACTGCTGTAGGAATGCCTCCCCATGAGTAAGATCTTGCTTTCAAATGGTGGGATAGAACATTATAGAAGAGAAATAGTGCTGCTAACCTTCCTTATGATCTTTATACTACTATCTTCTAGAACTCTGTTTTTATTTTCCTTTATACTCAAGTTAATTTTCTTTGTCAACCCTGGGTTTCAGTTAATTTTGATAGCATTTATGGTGGGCTCCATTTTTCTGATTACTGCCAGGCAGGTGGTTTCTGAATTCCCTGGCACATAAATTAATTATTTCTCTGTATTTTTTTTTTTGTCTTTTGTCTTTGTTGTTGTTGTTGTTGTTGCTATTTCTTGGGCCGCTCCCGCAGCATATGGAGGTTCCCAGGCTAGGGGTCGAATCGGAGCTGTAGCCACCGGCCTACGCCAGAGCCACAGCAACGCGGGATCCGAGCCACGTCTGCAACCTACACCACAGCTCACGGCAACGCCGGATCGTTAACCCACTGAGCAAGGGCAGGGACCGAACCCGCAACCTCATGGTTCCTAGTCGGATTCGTTAACCACTGCGCCACGACGGGAACTCCTTTTCTCTGTATTTTAATTTGGGTCCCAGAAAAATTATCTTGCTTATAGTCTTCAAACAACGATTCATGCAGATTTTTATTTAGGCATCTAATATATGCT
This sequence comes from Sus scrofa, assembly GCF_054392235.1. NCBI lineage: Eukaryota > Metazoa > Chordata > Mammalia > Artiodactyla > Suidae > Sus > Sus scrofa. Next base: position 45,192,825 of record NC_139395.1, on the reverse strand, counting down.
GTGAATATGTCACCCAGTATAATTTTGGGTACTTAGAAGCTAAGATTTACAGTGGCACTGCCAAAGTTCTATATAGAAAATGTGTATTTTTGCATCTAAGGCCACGCCCACTCATCCAGAAGACTTAACTCAGGTGTCACATTCTAAAATAGAAACCAAAAGAATCACATACAGAAGAGAGCACCTGGAAATGTTGGTTGGACTAAAATATTAGTATCTGAGGGACTATTAAAAGGAAAAGAGAGACTTGTTGTACCTGGGGAAGAGTAAGGCAGTTGAAGAAACTATTTTTTAAATATCTACATGCCTGCCAAACAAAGGGAATTACATTTGTTCTGGGTCCAGTAGCCCCCACTGGGTGACAGTTACAAGGAAAGGCAGAACTGTATTTAACATAGAGAAGAACTTGACTTCATGCTAGTCAAGAAATAATGCCTTTTTCTCGCACTGATTGTTGCAGGAGGCGAGGTGGCTGTGTAACTGATGAGGTGTGGGGAATTTAGGCATCATGTTAATGTCCTGCCTTGGCATCCAATCCTGAGAGCCTCTCCGTGATATCATTTATCTTCCCCTTTCTTTCCTTAATAGTTAGAACAACAGAGGCAGCAGTTGCTTACTGAACGCCAGAATTTCCACATGGAACAGCTGAAATACGCTGAGTTGCGAGCCCGACAGCAAATGGAACAGCAGCAGCATGGGCAGAACCCTCAACAGGCACACCAGCACTCAGGAGGACCTGGCTTGCCACCACTTGGAGCAGCAGGGCACCCTGGCATGATGCCTCATCAGCAGCCCCCTCCCTACCCTCTAATGCACCACCAGATGCCGCCACCCCATCCACCACAGCCAGGTGAGAAGAAGGCCTTGCTCACAGTATAAGGTGGGGTTGTACCTTGGTACAGAGCATCAAAGGGGCAAACCACAGTGTTGGTGACTTCTAACTGAGATAGTTCAGAATATCCATTGTCATCCAGGAAATTGTAGGCAAATGAAATGGTTTTATAACCAAGACCACATAATGCCTGCCATTTTCTCTTTCTAGGTTCTTCTTAGCATGATGCCTTTTCTTGTATAGGTCAGTAGTGTATCCCCAAGTTCCTTAAAAACTCATCCTTGGATTGTCTACACTTTTTCTTTCCTTTCCCCCCCCCCCTTTTTTGCCCACCCTGCAGTATATGGAGTTCCCAGGCCAGGGGTCGTATCTAAACCCCAATTATAGCAATACCAGATCCTTAACCGCTGGGCCAGGGATCTAAGCTGCGTACCAGTGCTTCCAAGATGCCACCAATCCCATTGCACTACAGAGGGAACCCCAACTCTACACTTTTTTTAAAAATAGATATTTTCAAAGATAGACATATGCAAAAAGAATAATACAGTGAACTCTTAAGCTGCAGCTTCAGCAATAATCACCCTTTCTGCCATTTTTCACTTTTTGCTGTGGAAATCTTCTGGTACAGACAAAAGTAGAGAAAATAGTGTAATAACCCTCCAGATACCTACTGAACAGCTTCAAAATTATCAATATTTTACCTTTTCCTGTAGTTGATTTCTAGTTTTCATGCCATTGTGGGCAGAGAATGTGCTTGAAATAATTTCTGTACTCTTAAATTCGTTGAGCTTAGTTTTGTGCCCCAGTATGTGGTCAGTCCTTGAGAATGTTCCATGTGCACTTGAAAAGACTGTATATTCTGGGTTTTTTGGATGTAATGTCCTAAAAATATCAGTGAAGTCTCACTATTCTATTGTGTCATTTAGGATCTCTGTTACCTTATTGATTTTCTGTCTAGAAGATCTGCCCATTGATGTGAGTGGGATGTTAAAGTCTCCTACTGTTACTGTATTCCCATCAGTGTCTCCTTTTTTGTCGGTTAGTATTTGTTTTATGTATTTGGGTGCTCCTATATTGAGAGTATATATATTGACGAGTGTAATGCCCTTTTCTTAGGATTTTCCCCTTTAGAACTTTGTATATATCTTACCACTCTCTTTTGGCCTATAGTGTTTCTATAGAAAAATCAGCTGATAGCCTAACAGGTTTTTTTTTTTTTAAGGTTTTTATTGTTTCTATTATAGTTGATTTACATTGTTCTGTCAATTTCTGCTGTACAGCAAAGTGACCCAGTCATACATATATATATATACATATATATATATATATATACACATATATATACATATATATATACGTATATATATATACATGTATATATATATACATATATACATGTATATATATATACACATATACATTCTTTTTCTTATGTTAGCCTCCATCCTGTTCCATCACAAATGACTAGATATAGTTCCCTGTGCTCTACAGCAGGATCTTATTGCTTATCCACTCCAAATGCAGTAGTTCGCATCTACTAACCCCAGACTCCCAGTCCATCCCACTCCCTCCACCTCCCCCTTGGCAACCACAAGTCTGTTCTCCATGTCCATGAGTTTGTTTCTTTTCTGTGGAAAGGTTCATTTGTGCTGTATGTTGGATTTCAGATATAAGTGATATCATGTGGTATTTGTCTTTCTCTTTCTGACTTACTTCACTTAGTATGAGAGTTCCATCCATGTTGCTGAAAATGGCATTATTTTGTTCTTTTTAATGGATGAGTAGTAGTCCATTGTGTATATATACCACATATTCTTAATCCATTCATCTGTCAGTGGGCATTTAGGTTGTTTTCATGTCTTGGCTACTTGTATAGTGCTGCAGTGAACATATGTTTTGCATGTATCTTTTTCAGTGAAAGTTTTGTTTGGGTATATGCACAGGAGTGGGATTGCTAGGTCATATGGTAGTTATATATTTAGTTTTCTAAGGTACTTATGGGGGTTCTTACAATCAACTCTTTGTTTTTCTCTTGCTGCCTCTAGAATCCTCTCCTTATCTTAAACTTTTGCCATTTTTGTTGTAATATATCTTGGTATAGGTCTGTTTGGTTTCAACTTATTTGGGGCCCTCTATGCTTCCTGTCTTTGGATATCTGTTTCCTTCTTCTGATTTGGACGTTAAATGTCTTTAAATGTTTTCATTTGGGAGTTCCTGTTGTGGCTCAGCAGAAGCAAATCCAACAAGGAACCATGAGGTTGAGGGTTCGATCTCTGGCCTCACTCAGTGAGTTAAGGATCCAGTGTTGCCACGAGCTATGGAGTAGGTCACAGGTGCAGCTTGGATCTTGCGTTGCTGTGGCTCTGTTGTAGTCTGGCAGCTGTAGCTCCAATTCGACCCCTAGCTTGGGAACCTCCATATGCCAGGGGCTTGACTCTAAAAAGACAAAAAAAAAAAAAAAAAAGTTTCGTTTGTTTGAATTTGCTGATAGTTTTCTTCCATCTACTTTATTTTTATTTTTCAGCCACACTTGGGACATGTGGAAGTTCCCAGGCCAGGGATCTGCAGTTTTCTGGTGTGCCACACAGGAACTTCCTCTTCAATTTATTTTAATATGTTAACAATTCACCCTCCCTTTTTTGCCTTTTTTTAAATGCCATTCATGTGTTAAAGAAATCAGGGTTTTCTGCCTATGGCTGTGCCCAAAAGGGCACTCAAGGTGCATATGTCATTTCACATGTCCCTCTCCCTGCCTCTCCTCCCTCCCAGCATCTCCCATAAATAAACCAGAGGGTGGTAATGGATATTTTAGCAGGTTCAGGTTCACATTTGGGGGCATGGGCATTTTTCCTGTAATGTCAGTTCTCTCTTTGTGATATCAAGATTGGTCAGTGGTTCTGGTGTTGTTAGGCTGACTATCTGTTACATAGCTCCCAATTAGACTTGCTAAAGGTTTTACCCACTGTTCCGAATGGCTTCCTATATCAGGTTTTTTCATCAAGTGTTGCAAAATGGTAAGACTTCTAAATTTATTTATTGATTTATTTATTTATATTTTTTCTGCACTTATTAGCAGTGACTGTTTTATTTAAAAAAAAAAAAACTTTTGTTTACTAATTATTTATTTATCCTGAAAATGAGTCCTTACAGGAAAAGCTGAATAAATGCTTCATTCTTTCCCTTTATCAGTTACCTGAATAATGGGTTTTCCTCCTTGAAGCAAACCCCACAGTCTCTAAAGGTGACCAAATAAGGGTTTTTTTTTCTGTTGTGTGTGTATTTTTTTAATATTGTGCTTTATATCTTTTTTTTTTTTTTGTATTTTTATGTGTTTCACTCTCTTATGGACATTATTTTTCATGCTCAAAATCATCCATGGTGCCCTCTCAAGTTGTCAGCTATTTACCAAATTTGAACCACCTTGGAAGTTGACCTCAGAAAACTTTCAAACTTAACTACTAACATCATTAAAACCTAAAATGTTACCTTTAATTTCATCATCCCTTTCCCTGTCCCAGTATTCCATCCCTTCCTAGAAGGCAGGATATATGGCTGTGTGCTGTGTATTATATTACTCTTATAGCAGTCTTCCTGTATGATTTTTATGAGTACTTTATGGTAACATTCCAAATGCCTCCCAGAGCCAAAGTTGGTGCTCTCTGGTGTAGGATGCAAGTTCTCTAGCCACGGCATGTAGAAATGAGCTGGGAGAAATATTGAGAGACACTCGGAAGGCTGAGAAGATCCCAACATGACTAAACCTCAAATGACAGAAATAACCAGGCATATTTGCCCAGGGAAGCTGTGACTGAAAAAACTATGATCTGCCAACTACCAACATGATTGTTTTAATTTACAGTCCAAATCATGTTTAGGTATTAGTATTTATTGACTTGACTCAAAAATGGGGCTAGGTTGACTTTCATTAAAAAGCATTTTTTCTCTGTCTCTCATACACTCTTTTGTTTTTTGCTTTTTGTTTTTTTTGTCCTTTTGCTATTTCTTTGGGCCGCTCCCGAGGCATATGGAGGTTCCCAGGCTAGGGGTCCAATCAGAGCTGTAGCCACTGGCCTACGCCAGAGCCGTAGCAACATGGGATCCGAGCCGCGTCTGCAACCTACACCACAGCTCACGGCAACGCCAGATCCTTAACCCACTGAGCAAGGGCAGGGACCGAACCCGCAACCTCATGGTTCCTAGTCGGATTCGTTAACCACTGTGCCACGACGGGAACTCCACACACTGTTTTTGGTTGTTTTTTTTTTCCTTTCCTTTCTTTTCCCGCCACACCTGCAGCATATAGACATTCCCAGCTATTGGTCGAATCAGAGCTGCAGCTGCATGCCTATGCCACAGCCACTGCAACACTGAATCTGAGTCCATCTGTAACCTAACACAGCTTGTGGCAACACTGGGTCCTTAACCCACTCAGCGAGGCCAGTGATTGAACCTGTGTCCTCACAGAGATGTGTCTGGTTCTTAACCTGCTGAGCCACAAAAGGAACACCCCACATGCAATCTATTAAACTGCAGTTGTGGGATTTACTGCTATTATGAGACTTGTTCCATGATCTAAATGATATTTGTGGGGATAATCTTAGAAATCTGCTAAGCTCACAACACAGGATCGTTCCTTCCTCAGTTCTGTCATTTAGTTTGTACCTCTGCAGTCCTCACTTTCCCACTCCTTTAATTCATTCAGATGCTTAGAATTTTATAGAAAGAGTAGCATCTGTATGCTGCTATCTCTCTTCCTGGGCTGTCATTTGGTCCTACTCCTAACTAGGAAAACAGTGTGATTTCATGAGGTGAATCCTGATTTAAAGCCTTACTAGTTCTGCCTGTAAGACTGCCATTCCAAAGGGCACAAGGTGAATAGTCATGACAGCCACGGGTTCTTGAGCACATGCATGGATGATATCCCTTGCCCACACACTGGACCATTGTATCTGTGACCACACATGGGGAACCAAGGAGAGTGCTCTGTTGGTGGTGCTGCTGTTTCCTTAGGTGTTCTTGATTGTGCTGCTTATATTGAGCAAGGAGCACAGCATTGAATGCAGGGCGTCTCCTACAGGGCCCTTGGCACACAGTCAGTCATCACTCAGTATCTACCAGGGATTGGTTCCAGGAGCCTTCATGGATACCAAAATCAACAGATGCTCAAGTCCCTTGTATAAAATGACATGGTACAGTGAATATAGTTGACTTTCCATATCCACAGATGCAGATCCCATGGATGTGGAAGAACGGTTGGCCAAATATATTTAAAGGAGGATTACCTATCAGTGAGTTGAGTCAAAAGGAAATGACAAAAATCTAGTAAGTGTAGTGTAAGCCTTGCCCTCCCCTTGGCGTTTTATAGACAATGAGGCACTCTTGAGTATTCTTGCCTCATGGATCCGGAGTGAGCTGCTTGCATTGGCATAGGCTTTGTTATGTGTCTCTGTGTGAAAAGCAGAGAGAAAAGTACATGTTAATTTAAATATATTTATGGTTTCTTCATTAATAGTCTAAGAATTTTTAGGGAGTTCCCATCATGGCTCAGTGGTTAACGAATCTGACTAGGAACCATGAGGTTGCGGGTTCGGTCCCTGCCCTTGCTCAGTGGGTTAACGATCCGGCGTTGCCGTGAGCTGTGGTGTAGGTTGCAGACACGGCTCGGATCCTGCATTGCTGTGGCTCTGGCATAGGCCGGCTGCTGCAGCTTGGATTAGACCCCCTAGCCTGGGAACCTCCTTATGCTGCGGGAGCAGCCCAAGAAATGGCAAAAAGACAAAAAAAAAAAAAAAAAAAAGTAAGAATTTTTAGAAGTGCCTAAAAAATCAGAATGGGAATCGATCTGATTTGATGAGAACTTAGGGATAGTAGAGATGTTTTAATGATAAAACTAGAACATTTTGCATCAACTAGTAAAATACTGGTTGTTCAAGAAGACATTTTGGTTTTAAGCCCCCAAGTTAGACCCACTTACATGGTCCTCTCTGTGGGAAGTAGTAGTTAGGAAAGAATTACAACCAATCCTCACTTCCCAGCTTCTCCTTCTCCCTCCCACTCCCCAGCTCAGAGCCCCACACTGAAAAGGGAAAAGAACTAGCTCATCACATCAGCCAAGTTTGTATTATCTGCGGTGCCTTTGGTCCTGCTTGCATCATGTGATAACAAGGCTGCCGTGCCACTTTCCGGAGTAGCAGGTTACCCTTTCAAAGAGAACAGTGAGGCCCCAGTCTGCAACAAAGAGCGTCTGTCGCAGGCGCCCCCCGGAAGCTGTTTCGGGAGAAGCAGTCTCCCAGGAGCCTGGGCTTCCCCTCACTTGGCCCTGATTGTGTTATTTCCGTTCTCCAGGGGACTCAGCCAGAAAATGCGCTGTGGATGGTTAGAAACAGCAGTGAAACGTGCTGGAGATTGGAAATTCAGGTTTCTATTCCTAGTTTCGTATTCTTTACCCACCTGCCTCTCCCACCCCAAAGAATAAAAATAAAACTTTAAATAATACTCCATTAGGTGTAAAGACTGTAACGCTTTAGAAGATCCAATAAACCTGAGTGTGGGGGATTTTTCCACTAGGCAAAGCCTAATTTTAGCAGAGCTTTCCGTATTTGAGGCTTCAGATGCCTGCTGAGTTTTGGTGGGTTTTTTTTTTTTTTTTTTTCCATTTTTTTTTTCTAAGCTTGTATATAGGTCAGACTCCCACCAGTTATGCTTTGATACTGCTATTCTGAAGCCACAGCTCTTTCTCACCTCCCTCTACTAGGGAAGGAAACACCCGAATTTTTTTTTTTTTTTTTAGTGGAAAATACATAACACATCCTTTATTTTGTTTGGTGGGGTCTGCTTCTGTGCATTTCAGGTATGTATGGGCCAGATTTCTTCATGTTTAGTAAGAATTATGAAAATGCTTTCAGTGTCATTCATTTAAAAGGTGTGAGAGATTTCTATCAGAAACTAGAAAACCCAAGACATTTAGATTTCAAAAGAGCAGGGTTTGACTTCTAGGGCATGGATTTTGTTTTCTTCTTAGTCCTCTTAAATTCTACCCAATTTCAAATTGGGTCTTTAGAAATCAGCTTTAAGGGAGTGCCCACAGAGTTCTTTTCGTGGCTTAGCAGAAAGGAATCTGACTAGGGTCCACGCAGAGTGGTTTTTTTGTTTGTTTGTTTGTTTGTTTTAGGGCTGCACCCCTAGCATAAAAAGGTTCCCAGGCTAGGGGTCAAATCGGAACTGCAGCCACCAGCCTACAGCCAAAGCCACAACAACTCGGGATCCAAGCTGAGGCTGTGATCTATACCACAGCTCACGTCAATGCTGGATCCTTAACCATCTGGCCTCTCTCAGTGGGTTAAGGATCCAGCATTGCAGCTGCAGCTCCTATTGGACCCCTAGCCTGGGAACCTCCATATGCCGCAGGTACGGACCTAAAAAATAAAAAAATATAATCTAAAAAAAAATTTTTTTTAATCAGGAGTTCCCGTCGTGGTGCAGTGGTTAACGAATCTGACTGGGAACCATGAGGTTGCGGGTTCGGTCCCTGCCCTTGCTCAGTGGGTTAAGGATCTGGCGTTGCCGTGAGCTGTGGTGTAGGTTGCAGACAGGACTCGGATCCCGCGTTGCTGTGGCTCTGGCGTAGCCAGTGGCTACAGCTCTGATTGGACCCCTAACCTGGGAACCTCCATATGCCGCAGGAGCGGCCCAAGAAATGGCGAAAAGACAAAAAAAAAAAAAGAAAAAAATTAATCAGCTTTAAAACAAGGTCCTTGATGCGAAGGAAGGAATAATGACCATCAAGGTCAGACAGGCTTGGGTTTGAGTCTCAGCTCAATCTGAAATTACTTGTAACTTTGGACCAAATTACATAGACTCTCCGAGACTTAGTTTCCTTATCTTCAAGCCTGGCCTATAAATGGTGCAGTTTTCCTAATAACCTGGAGGATTCTATGAGATAACTGTCATTGCCTGGCAAGTGGCAGGCCCCAAAAACTCCAACATTCAGTCACATCCCTAGGCATACCTCTGGGTGTCACAGAGACTTGGCCCCACTCTTAGTGCTTCTTGCTTTCCTGAGAAATGTTTGTGCAAGTCCCAGAAGTAGAAGTAAACTGTTTTTCCTGTCGTTTTTCCTTTTTGCTGCCCCCCTCCCAAAGTGTCATTGCCCTCTCATACCTTGAACACGAATTTCCCAGTGACTTTATGGCTCCGTTTGTGACAGGAGTATAGAACAACTTTGTTTTACAGAAGGCTTCAGGATTTGTAGCAAGAGAAAGGGAAGGTTTTTCTAGCGCTTGGGCTTATAGCCTTGGGGTTATAGCAAAAGCTATTCTGTCCCAGTATGTTGCCATGGAGATATGGGGAAATAGGTAAATGGGCCACTGCCACTGAACAGGTAGTGTTTTGTTTTGTTTTTTTTTCCCACTGTACAGCAAGGGGATCAAGTTACCCTTACATGTATACATTACAATTACTTTTTTTTTTTTTTTTTTTTTTTTTTGTCTTTTGTCTTTTGTCTTTTGGTTGTTGTTGTTGCTATTTCTTGGGCCGCTCCCGCGGCATATGGAGGTTCCCAGGCTAGGGGTTGAATCGGAGCTGTAGCCACCAGCCTACACCAGAGCCACAGCAACGCGGGATCCGAGCCACGTCTGCAACTTACACCACAGCTCATGGCAACGCCGGATCGTTAACCCACTGAGCAAGGGCAGGGACCGAACCCGCAACCTCATGGTTCCTAGTCGGATTCGTTAACCACTGCGCCACGACAGGAACTCCTACAATTACATTTTTTTTCCCCACCCTTTGTTCTGTTGCAACATGAGTATCTAGACAAAGTTCTCAATGCTATTCAGCAGGATCTCCTTGTAAATCTATTCTAAGTTGTGTCTGATAAGCCCAAGCTGCCGATCCCTCCCACTCCCTCCCCCTCCCATCAGGCAGCCACAAGTCTCTTCTCCAAGTCCATGATTTTCTTTTCTGAGGAGATGTTCATTTGTGCTGGATATTAGATTCCAGTTATAAGTGATATCGTATGGTATTTGTCTTTGTCTTTCTGGCTCATTTCACTCACTATGAGATTCTCTAGTTCCATCCATGTTGCTGCAAATGGCATTATGTCATTCTTTTTTATGGCTGAGTAGTATTCCATTGTGTATATATACCACACCTTCCTAATCCAATCATCTGTCATGGACATTTAGGTTGTTTCCATGTCCTGGCTATTGTGAATAGTGCTGCAATGAACATGCGGGTGCATATGTCTCTTTTAAGTAGATCTTTGTCCGGATAGATGCCCAAGAGTGGGATTGTTGGGTCATATGGAAGTTCTATGTATAGATTTCTAAGGTATCTCCAAACTGTTCTCCATAGTGGCTGTACCAGTTTACATTCCCACCAACAGTGCAGGAGGGTTCCCTTTTCTCCACACCCCCTCCAGCATTTGTTATTTGTGGATTTATTAATGATGGCCATTCTGACTGGTGTGAGGTGGTATCTCATGGTAGTTCTGATTTGCATTTCTCTTATAATCAGTGATGTTGAGCATTTTTTCATGTGTTTGTTGGCCATCTGTATATTTTCTTTGGAGAAATGTCTATTCATGTCTTTTGCCCATTTTTCCGTTGATTGAATTGGCTTTTTTGCTGTTGGGTTGTATAAGTTGTTTATATATTCTAGAGATTAAGCCCTTGTCGGTTGCACCATTTGAAACTATTTTCTCCCTTTCTGTAAGTTGTCTTTTTGTTTTCTTTTTGGTTTCCTTTGCTGTGCAAAAGCTTTTCGGTTTGATTAGGTCCCATGGGTTTATTTTTGCTCTAGTTTCTATTGCTTTGGGAGACTGACCTGAGAAAATATTCATGATGTTGATGTCAGAGACTGTTTTGCCTATGTTTTCTTCTAGGAGTTTGATGGTGTCCTGTCATATATTTAAGTCTTTCAGCCATTTGGAGTTTATTTTTGTGCATGGTGTGAGGGTGTGTTCTAGTTTCATTGCTTTGCCTGCAGCTGTCCAGGTTCCCCAGCAATGCTTGCTGAATAGACTTTCCTTTTCCCATTTGATGTTCTTGCCTCCCTTGTCAAAGATTAATTGACCATAGGTGTCAGGGTTTATTTCCGGATTCTCTATTCTGTTCCATTGGTCTGTCTGTCTGTTTTGATACCAGTACCACACTGTTTTGATGACTGTGGCTTTGTAGTATTTCTTGAAGTCTGGGAGAGTGATGCCTCCTGCTTGGTTTTTGTTTCTCAGGGTTGCTTTGGCGATTCTGGGTCTTTTGTTGTTCCATATAAATGTTTGGATTGTTTGTTCTAGTTCTGTGAAAAATGTCATGGGTAATTTGATAGGGATTGCGTTGAATCTGTAGATTGCTTTGGGTAGTATGGCCATTTTGACAATATTGATTTTTCCAATCCAGGAACATGGAATATCTTTCCATTTCTTTACATCTTCTTTGATTTCTTTGATTAAAGTTTTATAGTTCTCAGCATATAGGTTGAACAGGTAGTTTTGGAAACAGCACTTTTGGCCTGACAGGAGAGCTGGCAAGCTTGTCCCATTGAGTTTGGGGTAGATGTCACCTTATGGATCTCTGTCCATGTTCCACTGATTCCCCTTTTTGCCAGTTGTTTTCTGGAGCTAGATGTACATCGAACAACTGACCCATTTTGCTTAGTGGCAGCAGTATTTGCACCACATGGTCTACTGGAGGAGGGATGGTCCCCCTTTTACAAGATCTTCATCCTTAGATGCACTATGGTTATAAGCACCATCGCTGCTGGAGCCAGAGTAGCCAGGTCAGAGGTGGGCTCCCCTCTTTATCCACTTAATGATTTGGGGTGAGCTACTCAGTCTTTATCTTCCCTTTTCACAAACGTAATGACTTAAAACAAGAGAAATGTATTCTCTTACAGTTCTTAGACCTGCTAGAACAAGGTCATGTTCCCTCCAAGGGTTCTTGAGGGGGTCTTCCTTGCCTCTTACAGCTTCTGATGGCTGGTAGCATTCCTTGGCTTGTGGCTCCATCTCACTTTGCTCCGTCTTTAATCTTGCCTTCTATTCTCTATGTCTTCTCCATGTGTCTCATGTAAGAAGACTTGTTGGATTTAGGGCCCACCAAGATAATCTAGGATGATCTCCCCAACTCAAAATTCATAACTTAATCAAATCTGCAAAGACACTTTTTCCAATATGGTTACATTTACAGGTCCCACGTATTAGGATATGTGCATGTTTGTTTGGGGGCTACTTTTCAACCTATTACAAGGTGCTAGAAAGTATATTTGATAAAATTATTTGTTGCAGGAAGCAAAGCAATCTCATTACTATGATATAGTGATGAAGAAAACTTGGTACTTGGAATTAAAGTATACACCTTAGTTTCCTTTTTTTTTTAAATTTTTTTAATATTGGCTGTTATATTTAGACCTTTCACATAAACTGTCTTGTTTGAGCACAGAATAGTGTGGTAGAAAGATAATTGGCTTGGATCTGATTCCTCTTATATAAGTCCTGTGGCCATGAAGAATTGTCTTAACTTTTCTGAGTTCTGTTTAATCTCTGTGGAATTAGAATATTTGCTCTGCCTCTCATTAGGCTGTTGGACGAGCCAGTGACATAGTGAGGCACTGTAACAGTTTCCCTGATTCATACAGAAAGCCAGATAATGAGAGTAGTGCAGCTATTTAGCATTACTCTTTATAATAATGTCCGGAAACTGAGGCTCGGGGCATCCTAAATGACTTGCCCAAGCCCACTCATCTGGTGAAGTGGAGGTGAGATCATGCTGTGTAGTTTCCCTTCTGGTTCATCTGTACTTTGCCTGTTGAGAATGGTATTGGGTGGCTTGCTGACTGGGATACCCACTGGTCAGCCAGGAGTTTGGGCACCCACACTTTGCTCTAGATATCAAAGTGTGTAAAACTCTGTCATCCTGCTGTATGTGAGAAGTGGGTGGGACTGAACAGTTGTGTATATGGTCCTTACCTGAGCACACACCTGGTCTGTGCTCTTCTTTCTTTCTCCCTATTCGGTCCTCGTCTGGCCTTTTTGTAAAGGCATTCTTCTTCAGTGCTCTACTGTCAGTTTTCTAGAGAGACCTGAGAAGGACTACAAAATGTTCTTCCTAACTTGCTTAAGGCCTCCAGGTTGAATTGGGTAGAAGGAGGCAGTCTGTACCCATTGATAGACACAGACCATATTACATGTTCAAGTACTTCTGTTCATCACAGCAAGTCTATTAAAAGTGTTTTTTCATCTCAAGGATGGAAATCTGTAGGTCTGGACTTGAAAGTAAGCCTCCTGCCTCCAACAACAAAAGTATCTCCTCTTCCTTATTACTCCACCTGGATTACCATTAGAGAATCATTAGTAGAGAGTGGGAAAACAAAGCACTGTGCTGAGTAACAGCCCAGCAGGTGATATGTGGTGGGAAGGGAGGTGAGAGAGTACCTCCTAAAAAGCAAAGAGGCTCTTTAACAGCTTTACAGAGGACTGGCCGTGATTCTTAGAATAATAAGACTACTGTAAGGTGTTCTCAACTCTCACGTACTCATCCTGTCCTCATGCAACCTCTACTTCTCTGTAAAAGCTCTTTTCTTCTGCTCTGTGCTGAGATTGTGTATCTCTTGTAGCTTTCCATCACACAGAAAATAAAGCCCATGTTCCTCCTTCTCGAAAGCCTTCTTACCCAGTTCTCTGTAGCCTTTCTGGCCGAATCCCCAACCCTGTTCTGTGTGCAGGATTCATCTGGCCCCATTTGCTTTGATTCATGTCAGCAAAACCAAGTGCAGACAACTTGGCTTTGTAACCTGGGCAGGTTTTAAATACATATATAAACTTTTGAGCTTGTTACTCCTCAGTGAAATGCTGGTGATCAATAGTAAGTTGATAGAGTTATCTCAGAGGGAATGGCAAGTATGAACATATTACATGTAAGTGAGTAACGGGAGCAATGTTCATACTATGTTTCGATTATGTAACTCAGGCTAAGCTATGTGCTTGGGAAAGTCTGCTCTTACCCTATTTCTAATTGTCCTCCTTCACTTTATTCACACATTATCCAAAAACCCAAGTCATTCACAAGTTGGTCTTGATTAACTGGAAGGTATTGGTTTCTTTTACTTGCTTCATCCATAATTTCCCTTGATTTGCCTGCCACCCTTTTATGTGTTTTTACCCTTTGTATGGCTAATACTGTACCTGACCTTTGTTTCTTTTATGTCTGTGTCATCCCCTCTGTGGATAGAGTCTCCAGCACTGCCTGTATCTGCCTTAGCTTGTGGCACAGGCACCCACATGCTCACTTGGTGTAAGAATAGTGGTAGTGTCACTCCAGCACTGGCTCTTGCTTTCTCTGAGGCGGTTTGACCAAGTTGTCCTGCAGCATTTGGGCCTCTGAGGCTCTTCTGCTGCACTTTTGCCTGATTGCATTCTATAGCACAAAGAGTCCCCCAAAGACAATGAGCCACCTCTCTTCCTGACTCTTGTGTCCCAGAGGGTTTCTCTTCATTGATACCTTGTAATGTAAGGCTCCTCTCTTTGAGTCCTGGGTCAGGGAACAGACACTGAAAATAGATGATGTGAGACTTGACACTTGGTGTTTTTCTTATCTCCAGTACTGTTCTGTATATTTTAATTGCTCGTTAGCTGTCTGGTAGTCCCATATCCCAAATTTCCCAAGCTTGAACCTCAAGCATTCTTGTTTCCAGCTGCCTCGATATGATGCCCAAAAGTCTATTCAGTTTTATACAATTGACCTTACATAAATGCTAAAGTCCCTAGTGAAAAAGTAAAGGAAAAAAATGCATAAGTTCTCCCGCCTTATTCTGTAGAGAGTATAGTTTGCCCTACTATACATAGCTTCACCTTGGTTTGTGCCCATTTAACTATTCCTTCTTTTTTTTTTTTTTTAGGGCCACACCTGCGGCATATGGAAGTTCCTGGGCTAGGGGTTGAATTGGAGCTGCTGCTGATGCCTACGACGTAGCTACAACAATACCAGGTCTTTAACCCACTGAGTCACAATAGGAACTCCCCGTTAAACTCATTAAATTATTCTCCTTCATTTGTAACTCTTTAAAACTAAGCCTAGCAGCCAAACCAATAAGTTCAAGAACACCATCATATCTAAGGCAGGATTGGCTAACTGCAACCATATCTGGCCTATCTCCTGTTTTTTTTGTTGTTTGTCTTTTTGCCATTTCTTGAGCCGTTCCCGTGGCATATGGAGGTTCCCAGGCTAGGGGTCTAATCCGAGCTGTAGCCACCAGCCTACGCCAGAGCCACAGCAACGCAGGATCCGAGCCGCTTCTGCAGCCTACACCACAACTCGTGGCAATGCTGGATCCTTAACCCACTGAGCAAGGCCAGGGATCGAACCCGCAACCTCATGGTTCCTAGTCGGATTCGTTAACCACTGAGCCACGATGGGAACTCCTATCTCCTGTTTTTGTAGGGGCCACAGGCTAAGAATGGGTTTTTGGGTTTTTTTTTTTTGGTTTGTTTTGTTTTGTTTTCTTTTGCTTTGACTGCATCCGCAGCATGCAGAAGTTCTAGGAATCGAACCTGTGCCATAGCTGTAACCAGAGCCACAGCAGTGACCATCTGAACCATGAGGGAACTCCAAGAATAGTTTTTATGGTTTAAATGGTTGGGGAAAATTCAGAAGCACATGAAAATTATGTGAAATTCACATTTCAGAGCTCCTAAGTAAAGATTTATTGGGACACAGCCACACCTATTATATTTCCTCTGACTGCTTTCATGTTACAGTGGCAAAGTTGAATAGTTGTGCCAGAGACCATATAGTCTGCAAAGTCCAAATATTTACTATCTGGCTCTTTACAGAAAAGGTTTGCTGAACATTCTAAGTACTCAGTGTGAAACTGAACTCAGGAGGTATTCTACTGTTTTTGTGTCTAGCATCTCTCATCACTCATTTCAAAGCAGTGGGAAGAGATGAAGGATTTATCAGTCTCCCATGTGTCAGCCCTCCTATCCCCTTCACCTCTCCCCGTGGTTTTCCAGGGCCAGTTTCATTGTGAGAGTTTTGTGTGAACAGGATTTGAGAATTCCAGTTAGAATTCCCCCCTCCCCTTTTTTTAGGGCCACACCTTTGTCATATGGAAGTTTCTAGGCTAGGGGTCAAGTCAGAGCTGCAGCTGCCAGCCTACACCACAGCCACAGCAACACTGGATCCTTAGCCCACTGAGTAAGGCCAGAAATTGAACCCGCATCCTCATGCATATTAGTTGGGTTCTTAACCTTCTGAGCTACGACAGGAACTCCTAGAATCCTATTTTATTTTATTTTTTTGTTTTTTTGCCCTTTTTATTTTATTTTAATTTATCTATCTATCTTTCTAGTGCCGCACAGTAACATATGGAGGTTCCCAGACTAGGGGGCGAATCGGAGCTGTAGCCACTGGCCTATATGCCACAGCCTCGGTAATGCCAGATCTGAGCTGTGTCTTTGACGTACACCACAGCTCGCAGCAACACTGGATACTTAACCCACTGAGTGAGGCCAGGGATCGAACCTGCGTCCTCATGGATACTAGTCAGGTTTGTTAACCACTGAGCCATGATGGGAACTCTTAAATCTCTTTTTAATGGTGATTTCACAGTAGCGGCCAGTAACCTTTCAGCACATCTTCCCACATAGCTTGTGTGTGAATCCCAGTCTAGACTGCTCCAGTCCTTGGACTGTGCACTGACTTACTGTTAAAGTCCTCTCCATTCCCTGTGGTCATTGCTTGGTATTCTCTGTCCTCAGGAAGATATTTTGACAACCCATTATTTTCCCAAACTAAACAGAATGAATGCTTTCTTTTAGGATGCTTTTTTGGTAATTGCTTCTTCCAGCTAGCTGCCTATACCAGGGTCTAGGGTGGTCATTCCTTCCACAGACCTGCCTCATTTATGCTCTGTCCACCACCTCCCCACTAAATTATAAGCTGAACAGGAGTTTCCTTTCGTGGCGCAGTGGTTAACGAATCCGACTAGGAACCATGAGGTTGCGGGTTCGATCCCTGCCCTTGCTCAGTGGGTTAACGATCTGGCGTTGCCGTGAGCTGTGGTGTAGGTTGCAGATGCGGCTCGGATCTCATGTTGCTGTGGCTCTGGTGTAGGCTGGCGGCTACAGCTCCGATTTGACCCCTAGCCTGGGAACCTCCATATTGCCGCGGGAGCGGCCCAAGAAATGGCAAGAAGACAAAAAAAAAAAAAAAAACTGAACAAAGAGATTAGTACAGACTATTGCTCTGTTGGCACTTCAGATCCTTTGAAGTGTTAGATATTTGTCTTTATTAGCAGTCTCAGGCAGTGAGTTGATTCCTTTCTTCCTGGTACACTTACCTTAGTACTGTAAATATCCCTCCACAGGTCAGATACCAGGCCCAGGTTCTATGATGCCTGGGCAGCCCATGCCAGGCCGCATGATTCCAACCGTTGCAGCCAGTATCCACCCCCCTGGGGGTGGCCCTGCCCCTCCTGGTATGCCTCCAATCCCGGGAAACATCTTGGGACCGAGAGTGCCCCTCACTGCACCTAACGGCATGTGTGAGTAGCAAGGTGGGGTCTGGCGGGGGTGGGCGTGAGGTGCATTACTTTCTGGGTCTGTCAGGGAGGGTAAATGAAGGTGGGCTTCTGTTCTCTCGAGTTTGACAGGTTTATGGACACTGTGACCTGTGACAGTGGATTCCAAAAGACTGGTTTTTGTTCAGTGTTCTTCACGCACTGATTGGCAGGTACCCAGGAGATGACTGCAAAGTGCTCCCACTCAGTTGGGCACCATAGCCTTTGTGGCATGCACTTTTGACACCAAGGTCTGTGGGGAGGCCAGAGACACACCTCAGCCATGCCTGTTTCAGCCTGTCTAATTTAAATCTTGGTGGACATACAGAGCTACTGGTAGTTTTTTTCCCTACAGGAGCTTTTTATGGATATAAAGTTTAAAAGTGGTGCAAAGAAAAAAATAGAACTGGAACAAGAGTGACAAATAAGTTTTTGTGGCCACTCTGAGATACTGGTAGTGGCCACTTAGACTGAGGAGGGAGTATTCAGGGGGCTGTTTTGAGAGGGAATTTGAGGTCATAGCAGGCTCAGTGGATAAGAACCAATGCTGCTGAACAATGCCAGTGTGCCAGTGTATGTGAAGCCAGGTCATTGCTGCCGTGCAGCCCATGCTCTATGCCAACTGTGGCCTCCAGAGAATTGCTTCAGAGTCTGGCTTGCCCTTTATTCCTGTAGACCAGTAGTAATGATCCAAAAATACAGCCGATACTGGCTAGGAACCCCAACCACATCTGTGATCTCAGGCCCATTAGAAGTTATGTATGTGACAAGGAGTTAGCTCCTGTTCACAGTACAAAGAGCTAGGACACATAGGAATTCCTGGCTTCCAGAAGCTTTAGTTGGGAATATAGGAAATGAACAAGTGGACGTACAGGAACTATGGTGTGTAGGATTTGCCAAAAGTTACCTGAGGCTATGAAGTGACAGGCGTGCACTGTATAGTTCTCTGGGAGACGTCCCAGGGCCTGGAGGCATTTTCTGTCAACAAAGGTACATCTTCTCACTGGACCCCTAGGGGAGAGGACAAAGTAGGTGCACAGAAGAAAGACTACAGTTGAGCTGGGTGAATATAGGATCACAATAGAAAAAATGATCTCTGTTGAGGCAGTGGTCACAGGGTATCTAATGGGTACCCTTGGCAGGAAAAGCTTTGCCTGTCGCCTTACAGGCACTATACAAATGTGCTGGCAACCAGGAAAGTTGACCAATTTGCCATCCCTGTTGCAGAGATAATGTCGTTGATCTTTGCCACTATCATGTCCTACTGATAACCTATGATTTGTGTGTGGGATTCTACCCTAAAGGGCCCTCAGTTGAGCACCCTTGAGAATGTATAAGGTTTTGGGTGCTTCCCACCGCTTCCTGCCACAAATCAATGTTTTTGGGATTCTGAGATACTGTCTTGAATCCAGGGCACTGGACAGGCCTCATCAGCCCAGTTGCTTCTCCTGTTCAGGCTTTCGTTTTCTCCACTGAAAGATGACACAAGGTTAGATTGGTGGGCTTCAGGATTCTCTGAGGAGCCTTAGCAGTTTGATGGAAACCTTCTAGAGTAGGGAAGTTTGGGTAAATTAGTAAGCAAGTCTGCACTTGAATTATTTATTCCATATGTTGTCATTTCTGGCAAAATCTAGAAGTTTAAAAAACCCTGGATTGAATTATCTCTCAGGGTTCCTTTGTACACTAAAGCTGCTAAAGTTGAAATAGGGAAGAGCCCCAGACACTCATACTAATTGTTCCCTTCAGGACCTGACCTAGTTGTGGCCAAAAATCCAAGGACTGAAGTTCAGGAGTTGCAGGGCCTCCCAGGACTTGTCCACCTTGTCAGCAGCTGCCTCAAATGAAGCTCTCTGGCCCTGGTGGAGATAGTTAATCAGAAAGAAGTTTCTGATAATCTGTTTGTGCCCAGATAGACAAGGTGCTATGAGAGGAAAGCAAAAACACAGAACTTAGGAAGGAGCTTATCATTTAACTGAAGAAATAAAATTAGCAGAGAGAACCGTTAAAATACAATAAAGTCCAAATATAATTAAGTTCTGAGAAGGTCTGGAGTGTTTCTTGGAAGAGGTGGGCCTTGAAGGAGAGTGGAGCAGATTCAGACACCTCCCATTTCCCAACTACTTGGACCAGGGGCAGTAACACAAGCGGTGACCTTAAGGTTCAGATGGCCCTGCCCCACATAGACCACAGTGGCAGCAGTGCCACACAGGCCTTAAAGAAACTTCCTCCTCATGTCATCTTTCTTTGAATGGCTCTTCTCCAGGCCCCTTGTATTTCTGGCAATGACAAGTCACTCTTGGATGTGTTTACAGATCCCCCTCCGCCTCAGCAGCAGCAGCAGCAGCAGCAGCCACCGCCACCACCTGCAGATGGAGTCCCTCCACCTCCTGCTTCAGGCCCACCGGCCTCAGCTGCACCCTAGCCTGAATGATGTAGGGAACATCCACGCTCAGCACCACCAGCTGGAGTGGGGATAACAGGATTTGTGTTCCTCAGCTTCCTTGGGTTTCTTTCAGGATTTTTCTTCTCAAAGCCCCCAAGCACGCATCCCATATCTCCTCATTTCTCTTGCTACCCCGCTCCATGTTCTGACACCTCTTGTGTTAGGTCCTCCACCAGCTCTCATGGGGAAGTCTGTGGTGACAGTGTACCCTGGTCATCCTAATAATAACCAGCGTCTCCCTGTCCTGGTGTGGGGTATGCTGACAGTTTATCCGCGGGTCCTGTTAACATTAGTAGTCTTACGTCTGTACCATTTTTGCTCTGCTGCAGTTTGTTTTGTTTTGTCTTATGCCTCTATGGATAATGCTTTATAATCATTACTTTTTACTTTTTTTTTTTTTTTTTTTTTTTTTTTGCTTTAAAGGAGAATATCCTAAGTTAATAGGAACCAAAAATTGGTGATGGGCAGAGGGGATAGCCAGAGGGGACAAACCTTAAGGCATTATAAGTGACCTTATTTCTGCTTATCTGAGCTAAGAATGGTGCTGATGGTGAAGTTTCACAAGACTTTTACCACACATGGAAGCACCAAAATTAAGAGATGGGGAAAGGGACCCCACTGATTTTTATCCCTCGTGAGGACTGTGAGAGCCTCCAGCCTGCCTTCCTGGTGGAACATCCCCCTTTAGGAGAGCACAAGTATTAGAACAGGTTCACTCCTTCCCCAGGCCCACTGGTTCTGGTTTTCTATGCAGATGGTTTGTCGGATTAGGGGTGGGTATTTTGTTTTTCTGAGGGCAGTGTGAGCTTTGAGGGCTGTGATTTGGGGAGGCATTGCTTAGTTCCCTAGACTACCCAGGAAAGTTTTGGAGTCTAGGGAAGTGGCCACCCAGTGAATCTCAGCCCCCTATTCACTGCTTTGTATGCATTCTTTTTTTCTTCCTCTTTAAAAACAAAACCTTTAAAAAGAAAAAATAATAAGTAAGTAGGTAGTACTGATAAACATTTTAGCTCATGGAACTTGGTTAGGATGGCTGGGGGTACAAGTCCCCAAACTACCTCTTGCAGTAGCCAGGGTGAGTGGGATTTAGTGAAGCGGTACTTTAGGTTTGGGGTGGATTGGAAAAGTGGGACAGGATCAGCAGCCTCATACCCTCTCCCTTCCCTGTCTGAGATCTCACATTCCCTCTATCATAGGGTTGTCAAGGAGATGCTGTGGGTACCAAGGAACTCACTTGGCAATCAGAGCATCATGCTTTCAGGGTGGGGTGCTCAGGCCGGGAGAGTAGAATGCCATTCCAGTGGAGGAGCCACAAAAATGCCTTAATATGAGCCCATTTCTGCCCCTGCTGATGAGTGACTTGAGGGTTCTTGGTTTTCTTTTCTTGTCCTCCTTCCCTCCCCTCTATCCTTCCATGGGTGGGGAAGGGGTGTTTTTGGTAGAGCTTGATTTCAGAAGCACCTGGCCTCTTTACATTCTCAAGTGGCAGTTTCATTTACAATGCAAAGTGAAACATCTTTTGGATATCTTTTCTATGTATTCTATATAGCTTTACATATGTGAAGGTATGGGGAGGTGTTTTAAAACATAACTTTTTTCCTTGATATCAGAAAGAAAAATAAAATTAAACCACAATTAAGATTTGCCTTTCAAACCCTCAGGTGTTACCTCTAACCAGGTGGCCCTGGTCACCATCAGAGGACTGGAACCAAGGAGCCCTTGTTCCTTTTGTGTGTTTATTCTGGACTATTGGAGTGGAAATGAGCTTGTTCCTACTGGAGTTTAATTCCAATGCTTTTGACTCCACAAAGACCCCAGTGCCTTTCGACAATGGCCAGGGTTTCCCCTATTTTCCCACCATTCTTTCCCAAAGGAAACTCATTCCAAATACTTACCTTTTCCACTGAGGTCTTTGAAGGAAAATGGAATTCTGGTTCATACTGTGGTCTGTTGTAACCTCAGGTCTTTAATGTGATCACTTTCAAATTTAAAAGATCCAGGTGGAAGTATTTTTACTATGCTAGTAATAATTCTACAAAATACCTGAATTCTTAATACTGTTATGTTTCGGTATAAGTGGTGACTTTCTTTTCATGTTATTTGATCTGGTTTCATTCCTGTAATACAGCCACCTGATTTTGTGCAGGGGGGAATAATATGTGGTTTTTGTACAAATATGTTTCACTGTGTTATTTTGGAAAAGTGAAGGGAGGGAGTTTGGGAAGATTGGAGGAAATTAAGAAGACCTAATCTCCCTCCTTTCAGTGAATAAATGGACCATCATTTCTGGATTCTAGTCCTATTCTCTGCATTCATATACCAGATTCTTCATCTGTCTATGAGGAACCGCACCTGGTCTTTTAATGTCCATTAAAAGCCCAGTGGTCAGTTAAAGCCCAGTGGCTCTGGGTTTCCTGACTAACCACCTTCTCACCTAGGTATGGTTGCATGTGCCTTGCCCACTGTTGATTTCCATGGTCAGAGTGAAATCATTTCTCCAGGAAGGATGGCCAACATCCTGGCATCTCCAAGAGAGGAATAGTTTGGTTTGGTGCACTAGAGAATATTTGTAAGGTTGCAGTTTAGACAGCCCCGAGCTAGATGCAGGCGATGAGGACAGGTGATTCTGTTAATGGACAGCCTTTGAGCACCCACAGCTGCAGGCCCTGTGCAGAAAATAGAACCCAGTGCTTTCAAGATGCTTATGAACGCAGTGAAGCAAAGAAGCAGATTCTGTGTCTGCCAGGAGGTGAACACTTTGCTCTTCATGGAAGTGTCAGCTGATTGTGCTTTGCTTTCTGGCCTGTTCAACTCTACCGTGTCATAAAGAGTGTTAGAGTCAGATGGACCTCACAGGATTCCTACACTTCTTTCATGGTGATGAAGAAAGTTAATCCTTGATCCACGCTAACCAAAGACTGGTTAAAAACTTAAGTGTGAATTATTTTTAGAGCATCCCAAGACATATACAATTAACCAGTTTTCCACAGGTTCCTCGGATCCTCCCTGTGGAATAAGTCCTACAAATGTGATTTAAAAGTTTTCCAGAGTTCCTTTGTGGCGCAGCAGGTTAAGAATCCAGCGTTGTCACTGTAGCAACTCAGGTTCAATCCCTGGCCCAATAACTTTGACATGTCATAAGCACGACCAGCAAACAAACAAAATGGGGTCCTGTCGTGGCTCAGTGGTAACTAACTCAGCTAGTATCCATGAGGATGGGAGTTTGATTCCTGGCTTCACTCAGTGGGTAAGGATCCAGTGTTGCCATGAACTGCTGTGGGTGGCAGATGCAGCTCAGGTCTGGCTTTGCTGTGGCTGTGATGTAGGCCTCAGCTGCAGCTCCAGTTTGACCCCTGGCCTGGGAGTTTCCAAAGGACACAGGTGTGGCCCTAAAAAAACACACAAAATAAAATAGCAACTTCATTGCAGATTGGGATCACTTGCAAGTTTGTAGCTCTACCCTCAGAGCTTCTGATTCAGCTGCTCTGGGGTGAGCTCTGAAATTTTTCCTTTCAAACAGATTCCCAGGAAATCCCAATGCAGCTAGTCATGGGACCACCCTTTGAGAACTAATGGTTAAGATGGTTGATGGTAGAGCAAGATCTCTGCGGTTGTAACAGTTCATTCTATGAGCCCATCAGTCTAATCAATATTTTGAGAGCCTACTGTGTTCCAGGCACTTAGAAAGAACTTGGATGCAGTGAAATCATAATTATGACTGAGTGTCCCTGCACTCCTCACTGCTTATATGTTTGTAGAACGGGGGATACCAGAGCTAAAATAATGTATATTGTGGCAAGTGCTAATGAAGAAAACTCTCATGGTACCCCAGCTGAAGAGAGCATTGTCTGGTCCCCTGTCTTCTTGCTCCTGGCCTGCCCTGCAAACTGGAGCTGTCTTTATTCCTTTCTGCAACAGTGGCCTTTCCAGGCCCTTCCAAACTCATGAGGAGCAGCCAGGTAATTGCTTTCTGGCCACCACTTAGACCACCACCCACACATAAGTATAGCCTTTGTAGATGTGAGCAAAATCACCACACCTTAATATGTATAGTGACCATCACTGTCAAACAGTTGACACAAAGGAAGACACCTCCCACTCTCATTCCTCTGTAGCCTCCAACCTAAGATTCCCTCACTGTCAGATTGTCCCAAAAGGGCTTAGGAAACAGGGCTCTGGTTTCTTTTGGTGGGTTTGGCCCTGACACTGATGAATTTCTCATGGCCATCCAAATTCACTGTGGCATTCCTTATTCCAGTCTGCATACTCTGCAGTAGCTTCAAGGTTCCCAGGAAGCATTTAGCGAGGTTACCTCCTGAGGCAGCAGAACTTCTGCAGACAAGCCTGGTTGCTCCACATCTGAGGCTGTCGGATATGCTGTGTGGCTTTCTCCCAGCTAACTTGGCTTTGAGGTAAGGAAATTCAAGGACTTTTCCAATTATACAGCAGACCTACTCCCCAAAGAGAGACCACCTCCAGATTGTAATGTCTTTTTTTTCAGATTAGAGCACTTGTGCAAGTTGAGAATCCAGTTTCCTATAGTGAGGAGATAGTGGTCCCCACAAAGAACTCAGCCCCCTGCCCCTTGGCTCTTCCCTTCTTCCTAGCAATGGTGCAGAAAGGACCATTCCTAGCAGCCTATCACCAGAAACATCACAGAGCTGATTACCCTGCAGCTCAGAACCAGGTGTCTGCCCAGCACATTGGCAGAAAAAAGGCCATGCTAGATGTCCCTTTGTCACTGATACAGGACTTGAGTCTGGACTTAATGCTATTTTGTACCCTGTTAAGAGAATGTGTAGTATTGGAGTTCCTGTTGTGGCGCAGCGGAAACAAATCCCACTAGGAACTGTGAGGTTGTGGGTTCAATCCCTGGCCTTGCTCAGTGGGTTAAGGATCTGGCATTGCCATGAGCTGTGGTGTAGGTTGCAGAGACGGCTTGGATCCTGTGTTGTTGTGGCTGTGGTATTGGCCTGCAGCTGCATCTCTGATTCAACCCCTAGCCTTGGAAATGCCATATGCCACAGGTGCAGCCCTAAAAAAAAAAGTGAAAAGCTCCATATTAAAATGAAAGAATTTGAAATTAAGATCTTAGTTCAAGTCCTACCCTTACTACTTCATTAGCACAATCTCAGTTTCCATTTGCAGTGTGTAAAATGACCAGTAATATATTAATAGTGTGGTTGTGAAGAATAAGACAGATTAGAGCACTAGGAAAACTAAAAACTCAGAAAACTGTTAATGGTTACTACTGAGGACTTAAACCCAAGAACTGTGCTACTTTCCTGTTGAGACTGTAAAGTATCCCCCCAGCCACGGCAACAGGAGCAGCTATACCCTGCTACAGCAGTCCCCTGGCTTTCCCAGGGGCTTTCTCTGCAAACGGTGGCAGGCTGCAGCCATGTAGTGGGCCTGATGCCTTCCTTGGTACTGCCAAACCCAGTGGGAACTTCAGAGGCATGCAGAAGCCATTGCGTCAAAGCATCACTGATGCCCACATGCAGGAGATTTGAATGTAGGGACGTAAGCATAAGCTCCAGATAGAGGTCAATGTCCTTTTCTTTCTCCAGTTCCTATATCCTCTGTCTCCTCTTCTTGAGCCTACCCAGCCCTAGTACCCAGGAAAAAAATAACACATTCATTTAACACTCTGTGGTTACCATTTACACATATATGACACAGGATACTGACTCTCCCAAGGTCACACAAATCTAATGCTGAATCTGACTCCTGCAGTCACACTCCATTGCCTCGATGAGCTTCTGCTTGTGGAGGTATTGCCTAACCAGGTGTGCTATGCTCAGTTCTGAAACTTCTGGTGAGAGCTGCCAGGAAGTAACAGATGAAACTCAATGGCAACAGTTGATTTAAAATCCCCAAATGAAGAAAGTGGTAATAGAATCTGTCCCCAGGGAAGGAGAAAAGTTCATTGAGGAAGGTGATACTTCATATTTTATACCTATGCTTGTTTTACTTAATTCAGAAATTGAATTTAAGGTGATGAATTTAGGAGTTCCCGTTGTGGCGCAACAGAAATGAATCCGATAGGAACCATGAGGTTGTGGGTTTGATCCCCGGCCTCACTCACTGGGTTAAGGATCTGACATTGCTATGGCATAGGCCGGGAGCTTTAGCTCCAATTCGACCCCTAGTCTGGGAACCTCCATATGCCGCCAGTGCGGCCCTAAAAAGCAAAAAGTGATAAAATAGATATAAACATTTAATAAAATATATCAAAATGAGAAACAAACTGGAGTAGGTGTAAGTTTAGCAGAGGGATGGGAAGAGGACCCCCATCCAGACCTTTTTTTTTGGTGAAAAACAGGAGTGGTTGTAATGCTTCAGGTATCAGGACCCATCTATGAGGCCACCTTCCTACACAGACCAGCCTCAGGAAGGAGGAGGTATGCATGTCCACCAAGAGCCTCCACTCTTGACAACCACTACCCAAGAGTCAAGGAAACAGAGAAGCAGAGCAGGGCAGAGACTTTGATAAAAGGCAAAAAAATGAGATGCAGAAAAAAACTACAGGAAACCAGAGATGGTGTTGGAGGGTATATTAGAGCCTCTATTGCAACAAGCAAGTGCAAAGCCCTGCCTGACCTTCTGCTCTCAGAAGGTTGTATTTCTAACTGGTATTTACTATCCCTAGAGGCAATGTCAAGCCATGGAAAGAGCTTCAGCAAGTCAACCCCTTTGCAGGAAGCTCCAGACCCATGGTTCCAAGGTGGGAGTGAGATGGTTGCCTCCTTCCCACTTTGGGGAGCCTCCCTCAGTGCCTGGTGCTGCAAACTCGGGAGTCTTGCAGTCCAGTGGGAAATTACTATAGACAGACAATGAGATCAGGGCATAAGTGTCTAACTACTTGGGTCATGCTCAGACGGCTTCAGGGAAAGGAGGGTGATGGGAACTGAGCTCTCTGGGTTGAGTTTCTCAGGCAGTCCCGGAGGAGAGAGAATGGCCAGGATGAGCAAACGTCTAGTTCTAGTGAGAGAAATTGACTTAGAACCTAAACAACCCAATCCAGAGACATGTACTAGAGAGATTAGGAGATAGAATATCGTTCTTGGTCACATATGTGGCTCCCGAGTGACAGAAATGGCAGCGTCTCTCAAATATCACAGTTGCCACATCTCAGGCAGTGACCTTGAATATCATCATTTGGGTTAATAGATCAAGAGGCAGAGGGTCACTTAGGTGGGTAGGTAGCGAGGGATGAGTAGTTTCAGACCACACAGTGAGGTTTGAGCAGGGCCCACAGACTTTAACGCCTAGTCTGATGTCCCCAAGTCCCTACGCTGCAAAGTAGGCCGCTTGGGATTACCCAGCAACTTGAGATTTGGTGACCCGGGATACATGGGGGGTGGGGGGCAATGTATCCAGAGGAGAGAGAAAGGAACCGGGATTAAAGGCCGCCGCTCCTCAGGCTACCTCGAGAAGGAGAGAAGGAAGGCAGGGTAGCCGCGGTTCAAGCAAGGTCTTGACCCCTGCCCCCAGGATGCGTTCCTGCTGGCCTGCCTGTTCGAGGTCTGGGGCTTTGGCTGCAGACAGATTAGGTTTGATCCGATTAGAGTCTGGGAGGTCCACTTCGCTCCCTTGCCTGGCGCTGGCAGAGCCCGCCCCGCCTTCATGAGGACTCGGAGACCTCCTAGAGACCTTCGTGCGCCCCTGGTTCGGCTCACTGCCACAGTGCGGGCTCGGGCTTCCGCCCCCTGCGGCCCTTCTGAGCCCCGCCTAGAGCCTGCGGGTGTCTGGGCCCCCGCCTCTATGCTCGCCTCGAGGCGGGTGGGTTCCTCGCGGGTGGGGGGCCTTGCCAGCCCTCTACCGGGAGGGGCGGGACCGCGGCCCCGCCCCGCAGGTCTCCAGCTAGTGCACCTGTCGGCTAACGCCATGCGCAGCTCTGTGCGCCTTCCCCCGCTCTACTCCACGTCCATTTGTCTCCGCGTCCAGAGCCGGGGGTCTGTCTGTCCCCCTGGGCAGGCGGACTGAGCAGGGCCGGCGTCAGAGCTACGTGCGGCGGGGCGGGCGCGGCGGGCGGGGTGGGGGCGGCGCTGAGCGCGGCAGCGGCGGCGCGGGAGGCGGGGAGGCGCGGCGCGCCGGGGACAGCGGCGGACGGCGGTGGCGGCGGCGGCATGCGGCTTCTTGCGCTGTCCATCGGGGGCTGAGACGGCCGCAGCACGGGTGGGAGGCGCGGCGGCCGGCAAGCCGAGGGCGCAGCCAGACAGGCAGACCGCTGTCAGCGGTCGGGGCGCCGCGCCATGGGCCAAGCCGAGGGCGGGGGCCCGGGGCGGGGGCCGCCGCCGCTGCTGCTGCTTTTGGGGGCGACGCTGGTTCTCGCCTCGGGGGCGGTGCCAGGTAGGTACCGACAGCGACTGGGACCCCAGCGGCTCTCGCGCCCCACCCTAGGCCAGGGTCCCACTAGCTTCGGGTACAGGCGGAGTCCGTGAGCTGTGGCAAGGGGGCGGGGCAGCGCCTTGCCTGCAGCGCGAGCGGGGGAAGGAGGGCCCAAAGAGATGGGGTATTTGGGGAGACTGAGTACTGGGGCCGACCTCGACCTGGGTGTGCAGACCGAGCTGTTGGCTGGGAAGGGGGCCTGGTAGGCGGGGCGCGAGGGTGAGACTTCGGGGCGGGACCTGGAGGTGATGTGGAGCTGGAGGGTGCGAGTTCGGGGCGGGGATTGGATGGGGCGGGGCCCTAAGGGTGAGACTTGTGGGCGGAGCCTGAAGGCGGAATGGAGCTTGGAAGGTAAGACTCACGCCTGGGGTTGGAGTTGGGGACCCCCTCGTTAAATTGTGGGTGGTGTCGGGGGCGGGGCCTGAGCGGGGAAACGGTTGGCCGGGTAAGTTCCCTGGCCTCTGGAACGGGCTGGGGGCGGGGCTTAAATATGGGGCGTGGCCCTGGGAAAGCTTGCTTCTGAGGCTTAGGGTTGATGGAGGTCTGAGAAAGCAGCAGCGGCTGCAGGGGCGGGACGTGGCCCAGGGCCCTACCACGAGTGCTGCCCTGACGCCCCGCGTGTCCCTCCCTCCCACAGTGCGCGAGGCCCGCAGCGTCGTCGAGGCAGAGGAGCAGGTGAAGAGCGTTCTGACGTGGGAGCCTCGTGGTAACTACACCGGGGAGAAAGACGGCCCACCAGCAGCTGGAGAAGATGAGACCTCGCGGACTGTGCCCCATGGCGAGCACGACGTGGTGAGCCCTGGAATTGGGCCAGAGGAGGCGCTGGAGGCGTCGGCTGCCGTGACAGGAACAGCCTGGCTGGAGACTGACACCCCAGGCTTGAGTGGAGTGACTGCAGAGGCAGGCAGTGGAGACACCCAGGCACTTCCAGCCACGCTCCCGACTCCTGATGAGGCTCTTGGGCAGTTGCCATCCACCGCCACCCCTGAGGCTACAGAGGCCAGCGAACCACCCTCCTCCACCCCTGGCGACAAGCTGAACCCAGGCCCTGAGGTACCCAAGGAGAGCCCCTTGGAGGTTTGGCTGAACCTGGGAGGCAGCACCCCTGACCCTCATGGGCCAGAGCCCACGTACCCCTTTCAGGGCACACTGGAGCCCCACCCAGCGTCAGACATAATTGACATCGACTACTTTGAAGGATTGGATGGTGAGGGCCGTGGTGCAGACCTGGGTAGCTTCCCTGGGTCGCCAGGTGCCTCAGAGCACCACCCTGATCCTGGAGGAGAGACCCCTTCCTGGAGCCTTCTTGACTTATACGATGACTTCACTCCCTTTGATGAATCTGATTTCTACCCTACCACATCCTTCTATGATGACTTGGATGAAGAGGAGGAAGAAGAGGAGGATGACAAGGATGCAGCAGGAGGTGGAGACCTGGAAGATGAAAATGACCTTCTTATGCCCACAGGGAAGCCTGGTCTGGGGCCTGGGACAGGCCAGCCCACCAGTCGGTGGCATGCTGTCCCTCCACAGCATACTCTGGGGATAGTCCCTGGCAGCAGTATTGCCCTCAGGCCCCGCCCAGGAGAGCCAGGCAGGGATCTGACCCCAAGCGAGAATGGCACTGAGTGCCGCAATGGCTTTGTGCGACATAACGGTTCCTGCCGGTCAGTGTGTGACCTCTTTCCAAGTTACTGTCACAATGGCGGCCAGTGCTACCTGGTGGAGAACATAGGGGCTTTCTGCAGGTAAGGGCATAGTGGCAGATGTCCAAGGGCTTGTCAGAGAACTCCTGAAAAGTGCACGGGAGGTAGAAAAGAGGATGTGACAGACACAGCTTCCCAGAGGTTATTAGTTCACAGGAGTCCCAGGTCAAGAGGTGGTCACAGTAAATCTATAGAATTACGTCTTAAATATACTTCCTGTCACCTCAGAAATAAGGTTATGTATTTCCTCTAAGTGTTGCAAGGACTAAGTTTACCAAACCAGTGAACTGTAAAGGGAAGATGAAGGGAGCCCACTAAGGAGTTTGGAAGAGATCTTTGCTGGGTTGGGAATGAGTTCTTGGCAAATTCTGGCTATACTAGCAGAAGGAGTAGGCCCTTAAACATACTGCGAGGAAAGATAACTACTGACCACTCCCTCTGTGCCATGTGTGTGGCAGGAGGAGGGTCCTGTGTCCCTGTGGGGCACATGTGCAGACTGTCACATGAAGTCAGAGTGAGGCCCTTCACATTGGGAGCAGACCCAGAGAGCAGCCACTCAAACAGGTCAAGTCAAGCAGAGTGTTTTCATGGCAAAGCAGATGTGGTAGGTTTTCTCAACTTTGGGTAGTAGCTTTTCCCCCTAAAACTGATTGTTGTCTTCCTGGGGATACCAAGCCCAGCATGTTTCAAAAACCCAGAGAGTTTCCGGTAAGAATAAGGACATTATCTGCAGCCACCATCTCATGCCTCATCAGTAATTACCTGCCCTCATGGTGAGGTACTTAACCTGCTGGAGAGCTCACTGGCTTATTCAGCAAGAAGTCAGGGGTGAAGGTGATATGGGTGGTTTGCTTTTCTCCCATCCTTTACAGGTCCTAGAAGTGGTGTGGAGCTCTCAGATTCCTCCAGGACTTGTTTCCATTAGTCCTAGAAGGAGCATTTCTGTAATTTGGGTGTCTTTTTAAAGTGTCATTCCCTGAGTTTCTTTTTCATGGGTTTTTTTTTTGGGGGGGGTGGAGGTATGTGAAGTATTCAAATTTGGTAAATCTTAATGATCTGATAGAAGAATAACACACAGAGTGTGAATGCTGTGCCTTTGGCATTAAAGTTTGGGTTTCAGTTCCTTACTGTAAAGTTATTTCCTGTAAATGACCATGAGATTAGACCGTGTAAAAGACCATGACTCTTTTTCTTTTTCTTTTTTTTTTTTGGCTACCCCGCGGCACATGTATCATAGGCCAGGGATCAGATACCAGCCACAGCTGCCACCCATGCCACAGCTGCAGCAACTCTGGATCCCTTAATCCACTGCCCTGGCCCAGGGGTCAAATTCACATTCTGGCGCTCCAGCGGCACCGCTGATCCTGTTGCACCACAGCAGGAACTCCTAGAGTCACTTTTACAGGATGTGTCTGTGTGTCCACACAGTTCTGATTGGAGTTGTCCACCCATTGCCAAAAAGAAGAACTGTAATCAAGAAATTATGATGGAGTTCCCGTCGTGGCATAGCAGAAATGAATCCGACTAGTATCCATGAGGATGTGGATTTGATCCCTGGCCTCGCTCAGTGTGTTGGGAATCTGGCGATGCCATGAACTGTGGTGTAGGTCACAGACATGGCTTGGATCCTGCTTTGCTGTGGCTGTTGACGAAGGCCGGCAGCTGTGGCTCCAGTTCGCCCTCTAGCCTGGGAACTTCCATATGCCCTGGGTGCAGCCCTAATAAGCGAAAAATAGAAAAAGAAAGAAAGACAGAGTTCCTGCTGTGGCTCAGCAGAAACAAATCTGACTAGCATCCATGAGGACACAGGTTCGATCCCTGGCCTTGCTCAGTGGGTTAAGAATCTGGTGTTGCCATGAGCTGTGTACACCAGTAGGCCAGCAGCTATAGCTCTGATTTGACCCCCTAGCCTGGGAACCTCCATATGCCGCAGGTGTGGGCCCTAAAAAGCCAAAAAAAAAAAGGAAAGAAAGAAATTACAATGATAAGACCTTGCTGCTTGGTTAAAAGATACCAGAAATATGGGGAAACCCTGTGATTTTGCTCCTCAGATTCTAGTTGAAGGGGAACAACAGTTAAGATTTTAGCTTGAGAGCTATGGAATCTCTGTGCAAAATCATTATCTTTCATCCTGTTGGAGGCCTGAGTTTTCACCTTCAAAGTAGTCTGCCCATCGGAGTGTGAGATTTAGAGCCCTTGCTGCCTCTGGAGAGCTAAACCAGTTCCCAGAATGTCCTGGAGCCCTCAGGGGATTCCCAAGTGAAAGAGTAAATGTGTCCTCACTAAGAGCATTGCTATGCTGCCCACAGATCCTCCAGTGGGGCCTGCCTCAGGAAGGCTTCTCCACAAGCCCATTCCAGCTCCCCTGGTACAGCTTCCATCCCAGGATCACACTGGGCTTCACTAGCGGAGATTCCTCCTTGGCGGGTACACCCAGGGCTGGCCCTGGCTTGGAAACTGTTTTGCATTCCACTCACAGGAAGCTGCCGAGCCCTTGGTTGCAGACTGCAGCATGCCTTTGTCTCTGTCACCCCGACCACTGCAGGGAAATGAGCAGAGCTATACGGAACTTCTCTAGAGTGGTTGGTTAGAGGGGTCTTCTTTCCCTGCCATCCTCCAAAAGATTGCCTCCCATGACTGCAGAGGGGCAGTTGGAAAAGAGAAAATTCCCTGCTAGCCACATCTCCCTGCCCTGTTCTAGGTGTGGTGTAGTAATTCTCCCATGCATCATTTCCCTGTTTCTAGACCTCTTTCTCTTGTCTGTCATTCACCCTGAGGTTCATGTCCTCCCTCCTTTGCCTGCCTCTGTATCCTTCCACATCTTTCCTCTTTGAAGCAGCCCGGTTCCCATGGAAACAGCAATGTCATTGGAAGAGTTGGAGCCTGGGAATGTCCCCAAGGGCAGGAGAAAGTCACTCAACAAAAGGACAGAAACCCACCCAGAGGGTTGATTCTCACTATGCTTTCATGACAGTTCTCATGGTAATAGGACAGGAAGCTTTAGGGGCAGCACTTTGGGGGCTGCAGAGATAGGAGGAGAATATACATCTGTCTTTGTGCTTGTCCTTGTCTGTCGCTTCTTTCTTTTTCAGTGTACCACGTGAACTAGATGGGACTGCAGAGCAGTAAGATAGCTTTTCACGTGTAGGGCAGATCCTCCTACTTTGTAGCGATAGCTCCTGTTGGCCTTGTTTTTCTTTTATTTTTCACCAGAGCCCAGGGTCGGGAGTTGGGAGGAAGGGTCTGAGAGATTACTATGATTGTGCTCGCTGAAGGGGAAGTCCGGGATTCTCCTCCCTCCTTGGTTACTTCACAGTTGTATGGATGACCAGCTGGCTTAGTTTCTCAGCACCCTGGTTACCTTATTTGTGTCATGGACCTCAGAGCTGGCCGGCCCACTTCATAGTAAAGAGGAGGTGGTTATACAGACGAGGCAAGAATAGCGACCATAAGGTCTGCACAGATGGGGGTACCACAGTTCCTCATAGGAACAGACTGTTGCGGGAAGTCCTGGGGTCAGGAGCCAGAACCTCCCTGTGGCCACAGCTGCCTACCCGTCACCTCAGTCCCACCCTGTTGCTGCTGTAGGTGCAACACACAGGACTACATCTGGCACAAGGGGATGCGCTGCGAGTCCATCATCACTGACTTCCAGGTGATGTGCGTGGCTGTCGGCTCGGCCGCCCTCGTGCTGCTCCTGCTCTTCATGATGACGGTGTTCTTCGCCAAGAAGCTCTATCTGCTCAAGACGGAGAACACCAAGCTGCGGAGGACCAAGTGAGTCTGTGGCAGCCAGCCCCACCCCATCTAATCTGGGGAGGGGGATGTGAGGGATTCCGGGGCCTGCTCACCATCCCAGGGTGGGTTTTTCATACCAAAGATCACCCAAAATGATCCATTCCTACCCAGAATGTGCTGGAATTGCAGCAGAGACTAAGCCCCTGGGAGCTGTCCAGCACCATCCCCAGCCCAGGGATGGAGGGTGCTTAGAGTAGGGCAACTCCAAACTCTGCTAAGTTACTGTACTCAGTCCCCACCCCCACCTAACTGTACCTGCTTCCCAGGTCTTTGACCGCCAGTGGCCAATGTGAGGATTTCACTCACAGATCATCGTGAAGTGACTCCAGCTCCCTTAGATCTGCTGTCACTCAGTGCCAGTTCTTCCTCATTGAAAGGGTTTAGCCCTGCAGTGCATTGCTTTTCAAACTTGTCAATCCTTGGAGTTCCCATTGTGGCTTAGTGGTAACGAACCCAACTAGTATCCATGAGGACACAGATTCAGTCCCTGGCCTTGCTCAGTGGGTTAAGGATCTAGTGTTGTCATGAACTGTGATGTAGATCGAAAATGAGGCTCAGATTTGGCATTGTTGTGGCTATGGCGTAGGCTGGCAGCTATAGCTTCAATTCGACCCCTAGCTTAGGAACTTCCATATGCCACAAGTGTGGCCCTAAAAAGCAAAACAAACAAACAAACAGAAGAACTTGTCAACACTTGATCTAGACAGAAATGCAAGGGACTCAAGGATGTGCTCTTTGCCTCTTCTGAGTTGAATGTGGGGGTGGCGGGGCCTGGGCCTCATTTCCTCTGCTATTGACTGTAAGGGCCATATCAGGATAGAGTCTCATTTTAGCCCTTTTCTCAGCAGAGGAGTGACTCCTGTGTACACGTGAGAGTCAGTATGCATTTACCCTTTAAGTCTTGGCCTTGAACAACACTCAGATGTGATCCTGCACACTATAAGACTCCCTCTTATTGCTAAGCAAAGTAAAGAACCTTCAGAAGTGTCACGCAATTCACAAAAGGAGGAGACTAGAGTTCAGCTTCCTTGGGGACCAAGAGACAATTTATGCAAAACTGCACCCTCCCCCTCCTTCAACCTGTTGTCCCATTAATCCCCGCCCTCTCCCCCGAGACTCCCTCCAGAGAATGTGACTGAAGGACTTGCCTTGGGTCCTGGGAAAAGGACAAAACACCATCTGTTGCTCCTTTGCTGGGTAAACTGTGTGATGTGCAGATGGCGGCAGCTCTCTGCAGCCTTTCAGCTAACCGTCGTGGGGCTGCCAGGGCCTCTCCATTGTGCCTGTGCGCTGAGGCAGGGCTGTTTCTGTGCATGTGATTACAAGCCAAGGCCCTGGCTCCTCACGCCAAACCCAGTGTCCATGGGGTTGGGGGGAGGGGACCACCTATCAGGGCAACTGCTGTTGATAATGGGGAGGCCAGGAGCAGCTACCCAGGGAGTGGAGAAGTTAGAGCTGAGGCCAGGACAAGGCCTCCTCCTAGGCCTTCCTCCTGTAACTGGTTATGTGTTTTGCACAAAGCATGGCTCCTGCAACACTTTAGCTCAAAGGCTGCCTCCCCTGTTTCCCTCTGCATACCTTCTTTCTTTCCCAAGCCGGGTTACTGCTCTGAAAATGCTATGTGTACCCAGTGCACTACAGATACTGATGAAGTTTATTGATTCTAAGATTCACATTATTTTTTGTATAGTAACATTTCTGAAATTGAATTGTGCCTTACAGTCACTGGCATCTTGTAATCCCTGTTGGCCAGATGGCGGTCATGATGTAGTTGTAATTATCTGGCATGCAACAGCATGGTCATAGCTGTTCGTATCATTGTCAGTTCTTCATCTAAAGTCTAAATGAGCTACTTAAAGCATATAATAAAAACTTTCATTTTTTTTCTCAGTGGTACATCAAATAGTGGCACATCTTATTACAGTCTGTGGCATTAGATGAAATACAGTACTTGACCTATGAAGCTTCTATCAGATTTCCCCATGATGGTTTCACTTATATTTTCCCTTCTCTCTTCTGTCCTAACCAGCAAATTCCGGACCCCATCTGAGCTCCACAACGATAACTTCTCCCTCTCCACCATTGCCGAGGGCTCTCACCCAAACGTAAGGAAACTTTGCAACACTCCCTGTACCTCCTCTCCCCATGCCCGTGCCTTGGCTCACTATGATAATGTTCTCTGTCAGGTAACTTGTGTTCTTCACATCTGCCCTTATGCATGCTTCAGCCCCTGCCCATGTCTCTTGTCCTGCTTCAGAGTGTGGAGCCACTTCTCAGAGCTCTGAGGATCCGGATAGGGCGACCGGTTTGGGTGGTGAAAATGGGAATAAAAACATGATGGTGTATCACTTCTTGACAGGCAAAGTTATACAAAGTACAGAAGATCTGTTTCCAGAATGATGCATGATTTTTAGCTTCATGTAGGCTTTAGAAGTCTGATTTTTTGTCTATTTTCTATATCAAGGAGAAAGGCTCTGCTTTCATTGCTAGCAAATCTGCTGGTGATTGGAGCAAATGGTAGTTCTTTCGGTTGAGAGGAAAAACTCCTAGGATGGCTGGAAAAACAGTATCTTTGACACTGTTTGAGGACCCTTGAAATGAGCAGGTTTATATACACTGGTTAGGGCCAAGGTGGCTCAAAACACTGGTGGAACCTTAAGTTTAGGGGTAAATCTATTCTTAGGAAGATGAGCTCATAAATATCAATTAAAATCCAGTAAAAGACTAAGCCATTTTCTTTTTTTATTTTATTTTATTTTATTTTATTTTATTTTTTGGTCTTTTTGCCATTTCTTGGGCTGCTCCCGTGGCATATGGAGGTTCCCAGGCTAGGGGTCGAGTCGGAGCTGTAGCCACCGGCCTACGCCAGAGCCACAGCAATGCAGGATCCGAGCCAAGTCTGCCACCTACACCACAGCTCATGGCAACACCGGATCCTTAACCCACCTAGCAAGGCCAGGGATCGAACCCGAAACCTCATGGTTCCTAGTCGGATTAGTTAACCACTGAGCCATGACGGGAACTCCCCTACTTTTTTTTTTAATTATAGTTGATTTGCAGTGTTCTGTCACTTTCTGCCCTACAACAAAAATGACCCAGTTACACATATATATACATTCTTTTTCTCATGTTATCCTCTATCATGTTCCATCAAAAGTGACTGGATACAGTTCCCTGTACTACACAGCAAGATCTCATTGCCTATCCACTCCAAATGCAATAGTTTGCATCTACTAACCCCAAAGTGCCATTCTGTCCCACTCCCTCCCTCTTCCCCTTGGGGAGAACCTCAAGTCTGTTCTCCATGTCCATGAGTTTGTTTCTGTTGTGTAGATAGGTTCATTTGTGCCATATATTAGGTTCCAGATATAAGTGATATCATATGGTATTTGTCTTTCTCTTTCTGACTTCCTTCACTTAGTATGAGAGTCTCTAGTTCCATCCATGTTGCTGCAAATGGCATTATTTTGTTCTTCTTTATGGCTGAGTAGTATTCCATTACATACCACATCTTCTTAATACATTCATCTCTCAATGGATATTTAGTTTGTTTTCATGTCTTGGCTATTGTGAATAGTGCTGCAGTGAACATAGGGGTGCATGTATCTTTTTCTTTTGTTTTTTGTCTTTTTGCCTTTTCTA
The DNA here is from genome assembly GCF_054392235.1 of Sus scrofa. Classification (NCBI taxonomy): domain Eukaryota; kingdom Metazoa; phylum Chordata; class Mammalia; order Artiodactyla; family Suidae; genus Sus; species Sus scrofa. Next base: position 45,155,456 of record NC_139395.1, on the reverse strand, counting down.
GGGCCACTCCCACGGCATATGGAGGTTCCCAGGCTAGGAGTCCAATCGGAGCTGTAGCCGCCGGCCTACACCACAGCTCAGGGCAACACCAGATCCTTAACCCACTGAGCAAGGCCAGGGATCAAACCCGCAACCTCATGTTCCTAGTCGGATTCGTTGACCACTGAGCCACAACGGGAACTCCCATGTATCTTTTTCAATGAAAGTTTTGTCTGGATATATGTCCAGGAGTGGGATTGCTGGATCATATGGTAGTTCTATATTTAGTTTTCTGAGGTGCCTCCATACTGTTTTCCATCGTGGTTGTACCAATTTACATTCCCACCAACAGTGTGCAGGAAGGTTCCCTTTTCTCTATACCCTCTCCAGCATTTGTTATTAATGATAGCCATTCTGACCAGTGTGAAGTGGTACTTCACTGTACTTTTGATTTGTATTTCTTTAATAATTAGTGACGTTGAGCATTTTTTCATGTGCCTGTTGGCCATCCATATGTCTTCGTTGGAGAAATGTCTATTCAGTTCTTCTGCCAATTTTTCATTTGGGTTGTTTAGCTTTTTGCTTTTGAGTTGTCAGAGTTGTTTGTATATTTTGGAGATTAAGCCCTTGTCATTGCATTGTTTGCGACTATTTTCTCCCATTCCGTAGGTTGTCTTTTTTTTTTTTTTTTAATGCTTCCTTTTGCTGTACAAAAGCTTGTCAGTTTGATTAAGTCCCATTAGTTTATTTTTGTTTTTGTTTTTGTTTTTTACTGTCTTGGGAGACTGACCTAAGAAAACATTTGTATGGTTGGTATCAGAGAATGTTTTGCCTGTATTCTCTTCCAGGAGTTTTATGATGGGTTGTCTTATGTTTAAGTCTTTAAGCCATTTTGAGTTTATTTTTTTACGTGGTATGAGAGTGTGTTCCAGTTTCATTGATTTACATGCTGCTGTCCAGTTTTCCCAGCACCACTTGCCCATTTTATATTCTTTTTTTTTTTTTTTTCTTGTCTTTTTGCCATTTCTTGGGCCACTCCCCCGGCATATGGAGGTTCCCAGGCTAGGGGTCGAATCAGAGCTGTAGCCGCCAGCCTACACCACAGCCACAGCAACGCGGGATCCGAGCCGCATCTGCGACCTACACCACAGCTCACGGCAACGCCGGATCATTAACCCACTGAGCAAGGGCAGGGATCAAACTTGCAACCTCGTGGTTCCTAGTCAGATTCGTTAACCACTGCACCACGATGGGAACTCCCCATTTTATATTCTTTAGACCATTTTCTAAAGCCCCTGGCTTACTATGTTGTCTGGACCAGACTAACCAGCTCAAATACTGGGTGCTATCAGAGAGAATTTCAGAAATAAAGCAAAAACCATCCAACTCCCAAATTGTATCATATCCAAACCCAAGAATTATGTACATGACACAGGGTCCATATCTCTAGGTAAATGGAGGGAGTGAAACTAAGACTTTTCCAAAGGAAACAGTGGACTTTAAGAGGAAATTTTGAAGAAGTTCTTTGAAAGAATGGACCATAGAATATGAGAGCTCACAGGGGCCTTAACAGTCTAGGCCAGTGCTGTCCAGTGGAACTTGCTGTGAGACAGAAATATTGAGTATCTGCACTGTTCATTCAAGCAGCCTCCAGCTACCTCTGGCTTCAGAGCCTCAGAATGTGGCTGTTGCTTTCATGTTGGACGGCACAGATTTAGACCACAGTCTTCTTTTTATAGGTGAGGAAATTGTAGCCCTGGAAGGAGAAAGAGAATAATAGTACATGAGACCTTGTTCACCAAACCGCAGAAAAGAAAACTTGGCCTGGTAGAGGAGGAGCAAAGGGGTCAATTTAAATGAAAAAGGAAAGAGGCTAATTTAGGATAATTTTTTAAAGTCTTTGATATAAAGAATAGAGAAAAAAACAGTATTTTACGTGGTGTGCACCAAGATATTAATTAGTTCAAGATGGGCGTAATAACCAAGGGAACAGATGTCCTGTAACTTTTGAGATTGATGAACGTATTAATCAACCCACAAGGATATAAGATGGGCCTTCTCTTGGGACACCTCATCTCTCCCTTACCCAGCCCCTTGCAGTGATATGCATTTAGTCATCATTGATGAACCACTAGTGAGTGAATGGTAGCCTGCACAGGATCTTCCAGTTCCACTGTCTGATCTGCCATTTTGTACATGTGGGGCCTGCAATCAGGGTGTTTATTTTCCACGGAGTACAAGGGTCCTTAGCAAAATTTCTGACTCATGCCTTTCTGGCACCCCTGGTGTGCCCACCTTTCTTCTTCACAAAGATGGAAGAGAAGGAAATAGCTCCTCTTAGAGGTCTTGGTTGCATGAGCCAGTACAAAGATTCCCAGCTCTTGGCCGACTCAACTTTGTGAAAGCAAGGCATTTGTCCATGAGAGTTGCCACTGACCTTGAATTCAGAATATGGCAAAACAAAAATGGAGTGGAGCAGGGTGGTGAGCCATGGTGAACTCTGCCTGAGAAGGGCCACGGGGTTGTCTGGGCAGACCCCGGGCATCCCGCAGCAAAGCGGTACTCTCTGGCTCCTCCTGGATCTTGAGGGCCGTTTCCACCTGGCATCATTCTCTCACCTTGTGCCCCAGGGGACCTCCTGTCTTCTCTGCCAAAATGCCGAGCATGTGAGGGAGTGACTCTTTTGTCCAGCAGGTAGATTCTCTACAAAGTTCCTATATAATTCCTTCCACCAAACCCAAAAGTCAGGGTTGGTAACAGTTAAGATCTTGTGGGTGTGGACGTTAAGACTGTTGCCACTCTATTATGAAGAGGAGCCCTATCCATCGCTTCGGCCACTGCAGTGATTGCTTACGAGTGATGCTAGCAGCAGGCTGAAGTGAGAAAACCTCTCAGCGAATTGGGAGCTGAAATGAGGACTCTGAGTCATGCCTACTCATTGAGTCTCCCCATCCCTCTCCTTTCACCCCTCGGATTTCCTCACTGGTTTCAGTGTCTCCTAAAATTTTGGAGAGTTTTATTTGTCTTAGTAGAGGGGTTGTTTCTTTTACAGAAGTAAAGGAGATTGGGTGGGTCATTTTCCTACCCAGTTCCAATCATCTCTACAAGTGACACTCCAAAAAGATTTCAAACCAAAAGCATCCTGCTGCTTTGGACCTGGTTGGGAAAAGGTCCATGGCTGGTGTCTGAGTCAGGGAGCTTGTCTTTTCCCTGCATGCATGGCCTTGGGCTGCTCTTTGCCCACGTCCCTGGACTTTCCAAAGCCTGTGACTGCTGAGCAGGTGACTGAGTGTGTATGGGTCTCGTGTAGCTGAGCAGCAGCAGCAGCTAGCCTCAGAGAGGAACTTCAGGAAGGAATAAAAAAGCCCACAGCTCCTCAGCCCCTGCTGTGAGATTTTCTGGGAGGAAGGGTGAGTGCGTAAGAAGCTGGGCACACACTCTCTAGCCATGCAGTGTGAACCCACCTGAACTCCACAGGCAGACTGCCCAGTCACTGAGAGCTGCCCTCATCTGTGCTGTCAGGGCAGTGTTGTGGCTGTAACTTGGTCCCCCTGAGATTTGATGAACCTTCCAGGATGTCCCTTAGTGCTTCCTACTCCCACCCCAATCCCACCCCATTTAAATCTTTCTTACTTCCCAGTCTCACTTTCTTGCGTGGATGTGGTAAAGCACTGACTGCCTGCCTGCTTCTGACAGTGATTTTTGTGTCTGGACAAGTAGGAGTCCAAGCCTGAAGCCCCAGCTGAATGATGTCCACATGACTGGGGCACAATGCCAGGAAAAGTTCCTAGGACTTAGGCCAGAGGGAGGTCTAGTTCCACCAGTTCAAAGGTAGATGGGCCTGGAGTTCCCGTCGTGGCGCAGCGGAAACAAATCCAACTAGTAACCATGAGGTTATGGGTTCGATCCCTGGCTTCCCTCGGTGGATTAAGGATCCGGCATTTCATGAGCTGTGGTGTAGGTTGCAGATGCGGCTCGGATCCCACGTTGCTGTGGCTGTGGCTGTGGCTGGCAGCTGTAGCTCTGATTTGACCCCTAGCCTGGGAACCTCCATATGCTGTGAGTGTGGCCCTGAAAAGCAGAAAATAAAATAAAAGGTATATGGGCCTTCTGCTGAGGGATTCAGCAACCCTAGGCTGCACAGGATGGAGTTCTAGAGGAAATACTTGGGCTAGAATAGCTCCATCTTGGTCCAGACAGGCCCTCACATGTTCTACCTGATGGAGGTGCTTAACTTGTCTAATAGTGTTGCTGGGATACCTGTGTTCCTTATTTTTAGGATCTACCTCTCTGGCCTGTTGGTCCAGAAAGCAGCTTTCTTTTTTTTTTTTTTTTTTTTTTTTTTTTTTTTTTTTTGTCTTTTTGCTATTTCATTGGGCCGCTCCCGCGGCATATGGAGGTTCCCAGGCTAGGGGTCGAATTGGAGCTGCAGCCACCGGCCCACGCCAGAGCCACAGCAATGCAGGATCCAAGCCGCGTCTGCAACCTACACCACAGCTCATGGCAACGCAGGATCGTCCACCCACTGAGCAAGGGCAGGGATTGAACCCACAACGTCATGGTTCCTAGTTGGATTCGTTAACCACTGCACCACGATGGGAACTCCAGAAAGCAGTTTTCTCATCCATCCAAATCCCACAAGCCCTCAAGAGGCCAGGTTTAATTTGGGTCTCCACCTTCATGGCATCACAGCTCTGACACCCAGATCTATAAGAATCACTAAATCCCCTTTTCTTCACATTTTGAGAATATCTCTGTGCCCTTGTATGCTGCTAAGGAGTGTGTGACACTGGGCGGGGTGGGGGTGGGGGTCTGTTATCTTGAAAAACATGAAAGTGAGTTCCATCCTTGTAAGAGGAGAGGTGAGCATAGGCCTTGTTTCAAGTTTTGCTGTGCTCCAGAGTCCCTTCTACTCAGGGTTCCATACCCCGTGTCTTCCTCCAAACAGTACAGTTCTGCCTCATCTAACTTCCCCTTCCATAAACCTGTGTGGGCGTGTAGAGATAATACACTTACTTTATCAGACATATTGTTCCATCCCAGCAAATAGGCATTTATGCCATTGAAGAGTTTTTTCTAAACCTCTTCCAGCAGTGATAGAAAATATTGAGTGCCTGAGGATGCAGTGTGCAGCTGCCTTAACTGAAATCTGCCTCAGCACTGGAAGAAGTGCATTTCCTCTTGTGCTTGTCTCATGGGAAGTGGGGAACATGTGTTCTGCTGTTGTTTGTAAATCATTCCTCAGGTATTTTATTTTATTTTTTTTATTTTATTTTTTCTGTCTTTTTGCCATTTCTTGGGCGGCTCCCGCGGCATATGGAGGTTCCCAGGCTAGGGGTCCAATCGGAGCTGCAGCCGCCGGCCTACGCCAGAGCCACAGCAACACGGGATCCGAGCTGCGTCTGCGACCTACACCCTCAACTCACGGCAATGCTGGATCCTTAACCCACTGAGCAAGGCCAGGGATCAAACCCGCAACCTCATGGTTCCTAGTTGGATTCATTAACCACTGAGCCACGACGGGAACTCCTCCTCACGTCTTTTAAATTGCTCTGTTTGAGCTGGTTTTCTGGAGAAGTGCTAAATAAGGCTGGAGCAGGGGACACATGACTGATCTTTTTTTTTTTTTTGCCATGGGCTACAGCAGCTTAATGGGGGATCTCAGTTCTTGGACCAGCAATTGAACCCCGGCCACCGTGGTGAAAGCCCCACGGTCTAAACACTAGACCACCAGGGAACTCCTGGCAGTGATTTCTATATGAACAGAACATTTGAACACCCATAACAGCCAATGTAGGCCTGGAGCTTTGTTCTAATTTCCAACCAGATACACTCCTGACCTAGGGCCATTATGGATCAGACTCAGTAGCACGCAGCATGGACAAGAGCTCACAGTTTTTTGGAGAATGCCCTGGTCCTTAAGCATGATGAGTACCTTGAGTTTTGGAAGTGGTTCAAGCAAGAAAAGTCTGAGCTATCTGGTCAGAGAGGGACATTACCCTTCTTGCCACCCATGAGACTGCCTGGGTGGTTACATGACCTCTTTGATCAGCAAAGTTCCAGGCACCTATATTAGCTATTTAGGTCACCAGAGAAAGAATCGAGGCCCACTGATTTGCCCTGGGTAAAATCCCCTCAGGTAGTCCTAAAGGAAAAGGGGGGGAGTTCCCTGGTGGCCCTTCAGTCAAGGAGTCGGCATTGTCACTGCTATAGTATGAGTTTGATCCCTGTCCTAGGAACTTCGGTATGCTATAGGAATAGCAAAAAAAAAAAAAAAAAAAAAAAAAAAGAGTGGTGGGACAGCAGAAATTGTCTTAAGAGTCTCTGAATGTGGATTTGGAGGACTGTGTGCTGTGTGGGTTTCCTTTAACAGGCAAATCAACTCAGGCTCAGGACCTTGTCATAGGGCGGCAGGCAGCAATATGGGTAGGCAGGAGGACGCAATACCCGTTGGAGATAGGAAGAAGCTCATGCATCTCTGGCCTTCAGTCAGAGAACGTGTATTTGCTGTGGGGAGAGGGGCCCAGCTTTGCCAGGAACAGCTCTGCATCTGACCACAGTCCTGTTTGTGTCGCACTGAATGCAATGACAAGTCATGCTCCTGATCAAGACTTTTTTGGGAGAGCAGAACTCAACAGGTTGGAGGGCCTTGGAAAGGGGCCAGGCAGGCCGAGCAGAGCTCAACCACAGGTGAGGTTTTAGAGGGACCGGCCAAGTGTCAAAAGGGACAATTTCTCCTCAATCTCTGCCAAAGAGAAAACCTCAGATTGGCCTACATTAGAGGTATTTGTAATCTGATCACCTGTCAAGTTTTCATCTGTATCTGGCCAGTGTTTTTGAGGATGATATTCCTAAAAAGTAGCTGCTAATACATCATTTGGGCTCATTCAAGTCTCAGAGCTCTCTTCCTTTTTTGCAGTCTTGCTTCTTTAAGCAGATGGAAAAGCCTGAGATCATTACTTGATCCCTCTACCTACTATCTCCTTCCCATCCCTCCCTCAACCTTTTTTTTTTCTCTCTTCCAGGATGATTCTAGTGCTCCCCACAAAATCCAGGAAGCTCTCAAATCCTGCCTGAAAGAAGAGGAGTCATTTAACATCCAGAACTCCATGTCACCCAAACTAGAGGGTGGCAAAGGTGACCAGGCCGACTTGGAGGTGAACTGTCTTCAGAACAACTTAACCTAAAGCAGAGCAAGGAGAGAGGAAATGGGGGGTGGGAGGGCGGGGGAAGAAGCATTATCTCCTCTTGTACAGAGTCTATTTCTTGTAACCATTTGTTAAACTCCTTTCTTTTTCTGATCTCATGGCATGCTTTGGTGTATTTTGTACAGGAGGGAAAAACACAAAATAAGCCAAGAACCTGAACAGAATTGCATACGTTGGATTGTTTTGTCTGTGCTGTCTATATATTGCTTCTGCTGCTGTGATTTCTAAACCTATGCTGTTATTCCACTGACTTTTTTTTTTGTACTTTGACCCACCTTTTTTTGAAATACCAGTAAAAAAAAAAAAGTTCTTGAAATAAAACTTTTTAAAAAGCCATTTTCCTGATGTCATTGTGTTTACTTCCTACCTGTTCTTGTCAGTTTGAGTTGAATTCTTGCCTTCATTGAAGATACATACTTACACATACTTGTGGCTGCCATAATGAAATACCACAGACTAGGAGGCTTAAACAACAGACATTTATTTTCTAAGAGTTCCAGGGGCTCAAAGTCCAAGATCAAGGTGCCATCAGAGTTGATTTCTGGGGAGGCCTCTCTTTCTGGCTTGCAAACAGCCACCTTCTTGCTGTGGTCCTCACGTGGCCTTTTCTGTATGCAAATGGAAAGAGAGAGTGAGCTCTCTGGTGTCTCTTCCTCTTTTTATAAGGACGCTAGTCCTATTGGATTAAAGGACTAATCCAATAGTCCTCATCATCCCATCCTAATGACCTCATTTTACCTTAATTATCCTCTCTCCAAATACTGTCACACTGGGAATTAGAGCTTCAACATCTAATATTGAGGGGTGGAGGGCAATTCAGTTCCTAAGTCTGTAGTACCTATTATTAAGAATACTCTCCTTCATTCATAAATAGTTATTCAGCATGTACTCACCCAGGTGCTATACTAGATGCTAGGAACTCTAGATGAATGAGGTAAACCCTAACCTCGAGAAGCTAACAGAGTACTTGAGGAATAGCCTTATGAGTATAGAATACAGTGTGTCAGTAGATGTGTATACAAAGTTGTGAGAGCTGGAAGTATGAGTTCAGAAAGGCTTCAAGGAGAAAGGTTTAAACTGGACTTGGAAGGATGAAGGGACATTTTTCGGAATGATGTAGGAGAAGACATTCAAGGTGGAAATACTCAGGAAAATCATGATACGTGGCTAGAGATTGTGAGAGGGAAGGGTCTTAGGTGATGATGCTGGAAGTCAGAGTTTAGGACAGATTGTGAAGGACCTTGAATGCCATTAAATGCAGAGCTGAGGCTAGGTCAGATTTGTTTTTTAAGATACCCCTGGAGGAGTTCCTGTCATGGCTCAGTGGTTAATGAACCTGACTAGCATCCATGAGGATGCGGGTTTGATCCCTGGCCTCACTCAGTGGGTTAAGGATCCATCATTGCCATGAGCTGTGGTGTAGTTTGCAGACATGGCTCAGATCCTGCATTGTTGTGGCTGTGGCGTAGGCCAGTGGCTATAGCCCCGATTCGACCCCTAGCCTGGGAACCTCCATATGCTGCGAGTGCCACCCTAAAAAGACAAAAAAAAGGAGTTCCCGTTGTGGCGCAGTGGTTAATGAATCCGACTAGGAACAATGAGGTTGTGCGTTCGGTCCCTGGCCTTGCTCAGTGGGTTAAGGATCCGGCGTTGCTGTGAGCTGTGGTGTAGGTTGCAGACGCAGCTCGGATCCCGTGTTGCTGTGGCTCTGGCGTAGGCCAGTGGCTATGGCTCTGATTCGACCCCTAGCCTGGGAACCTCCATGTGCCGAGGGAGCAGCCCAAGAAATGGCAAAAAGACAAAAAAAAAAAAAAAAATTACTGACTGCAGGGTGTGGGTTGGATGGCAGTTCCTAGAACTTTGCCTGTGTTCAATCTGTGATAATTCCAATAACTGGTATCCTTGTGAGTGTTTCTGTTGCCTAATTTCTGCTGGTTCTCCCTGATTTTTCACCTCGTGTACCTCATTATTTTTTATTCTTTGCTGGACATTGTATTTGAAAAACTATCTGTTGAGCTATTTTCAGAACTAGGGTGATTTCTTCATTTCGAAAGGGTTTTTGTTTGCTTTTGTCATATGCCCAGGACCACTAGAATTCTGGGATCCCATTATTCCAGATTCAAGTTTGGAGATTTCCTGGCCATTGAAACCAGGCCACGCACCTATCAGATTATACAAGGGCTGGTTTGCTTTTGGTTCATCCTATCACTAAGGGTACAATCCTCTGGGGTCACAGCCCAAAACAGGCAGTGGTTAATCAGTGTCCCACTTTTGGTGGGCCCTGCACTCCAACATCCTCCACTCCCAGCCCTGCGGTTCTTTCAGAAACACAACTCATTCTCTTAGTCATCTCTTCCAAATGGGCAAGTGGCCCTGAATGCTGGGCTCACCTGTCTAGATTCCTGTCCCCTCTGGGATGTCAGCCTAGCAATTCTTTAGACTCCTATTAGTTCTTTGATGCTTTTAAGATACAGGGCAGTCTTTTGGTTGTCCTTGGAGGAAAGGTTGGTCCAGTTCATCTCGTCTCCCATTTACTGACAACAGAAGTCCTCTGTTTTCACCTTGGGACTTTTGCCCAGATGGCATTTCACTGGTGCCATGAGCTCAGGCTGCTCTTTGCTATTGGATAGGACTGCATATTGGGATGTGGGATTATGGCCTGTGTGTATTGTAGTTTCCTAGCACAGCTCTTACCCACTTTGGGGGCTTTGGCATGGTTCTGCTTAGGACTTCTTATAATCTCTGATTTAGGGAATAGACCAGTCTTTCATGAATAAGCACCTCTGACTGGCTCTTTTCACAGGGAGGCCCAATCAAGAGGGATTGATTGTATGTGAAAGCTCTTTGTAAATTCCAAATCCCATCGAGATCTAAGGGTTGGTTAGTATTGTATTTTGTTTTTCTCACAAGAATATTATAAAATGCAGATCAAAGCCTTTGGCTCTATCCCACCTTCACAGTACATGCAGGAGGGATAGGAAAACCTAGATCGGAAGGGGAACAGGAGACAGTGCAGGCCTAATGAATCGAGTTACCCGGTGTTGCCAAGAGTCTTTGACCCTCAGAAAGAGCTCATGTGTTGGAATAGGATATACTGATGTGTATCTGTGCTGGCCCCTTCCCTACCTTGTGCTTCACAGTGATCACGCTCCATGTGACCTGCCAGCATCCTCTCTGGGGACCTCCAGCGGTGCTGATCCCTCCCCCACTCGCCCCCACCATGGCTGCCTAGCACTGAGACATCCCCCTTCAGCACCTGGCGCTTTTTTTCTGACGATGGCCCCAGATCCCTTCTTTGTGTTTTCTCTGTCCCGTTCCATAGCCTGACCTGTGTCCTCCTCTCTAAAGAAAGGACCAACTGGAAATATGGGAAATTTAGGCAGTGTGGAAGGAAAGTCATTTGTCTGGGCAGCCTTTCAGCACTGATAGGTCGCTTCGCTGTGGAGAAGTGTCCTGCAGTGCTGAAGCACCTATTGATACAAGGCATCACCTTTACATCCATGGCACACCGGAGTTATCTTCCTGCGGGTGCCGTAACAAGTTATCACAAAGTGAATGGCTTAAAACAACAGAAACCTATTCTCTCCCAGTTCTGAACCCTAGAAGTCTGAAATCAAGGTGTCAGCAGGACCATGGCTCTCTGATAGCTTCAGGGAAGGATCCTTCCTTGTGTCTTCCTAGCTTCTGGTGGTTTCCAGTAACCCTTGGCATTCTCTGGCTTGTAGTTACATCACTCCAGTTTGTGCTTCTGCCTTCACATGGCCACCTTCCCTCTGTGTGTCTGTGTCCCTGTGTCTTCACAAGGCCCTCTCTTAGGGACAGCAATCATTGTATTTAAGGCCACCCTAATCCAGTATGACCTCATCTTAACCTGATTACAACTGCAAAGACCCTATTTCCAAATAAGGTCATGCTCACAGGTACTGGGAGTTAGGACGTCAAGATATCTTTTTTTGAGGGGGAGACACAGTTCAACCCACCACCACACCTTACTATTTCCAGTGCATTTTCATATTCATGGCCTCCTCACATCCTCACCAGAGCCTGGAGACTTGGCCTTAAAACTGGAAAGCATTGGTGACAATATTAGAACCCAGATCTTGAATTTCTTTTTCTTTTCTTTTCTTTTTTCTTTTTACAGCCACTGAGTCATATGGAAGTTCCCGGGCTAGGGGTCAAATCAGAGCTGCAGCTGCCAGCCTACGCCAAAGCCACAGCAATGTAGGATCCAAGGTGCATCTGTGACCTATGCCACAACTTGGGACAATGCAGGATCCTTAACCCACTGAGCAAGGCTAGGAATCGAACCCACTTCCTCACAGACAGTATGTCAGGTTCTTAACCCGCTGAGCCATAATGGGAACTCCAGACCTTGGGTTTCTGCTTCAGTGTGCTTTCCTCTGTGTAACGTCACACCATAGACACTATATTTATAGTTCCTCGTCCTTTCTCATACAATTTATAGAAATAAAAATGTTCTCCTGTGCTTCGAAAAGCAGCACTAAACACCAGACGCAGGGCTAGAAAGCCTCTCTTTTTAGGGGACAAGTGACTCCCTTGAGCCTCAGGTTCTTTACCTGTCAAAACCCTACCTTTTCACAGGACTGCCTAGGCATCAGGGACAGAGCAATGACCAGAATGGACCAAAATCTCTGACTGGTGGAACTTACTTCCCACGTCATGGAGGTCATACGAGGTAAAGGGATTCTGAGACTCAGAAGAGGTTATACAAACACACCTCCAGGCCCACAGGAAAAGGTGAGTCCAAGCAGGGGGATGAAGGTGGCTTTCCTGAAGTGCGTAAGCATTGCCACTGGTGATAAATGTAGCAGAGGCTCTTCCTTCAACCTAGGAACTCATCACAGATACCAGAGAGGCTTGGGGGAGGAGTGAAGGACTCCACTAAAGCAAACTTGGAAGTAAAATTGTCTCCTGGGTGTGGTACAATGAGATAACACAGAGTTCATGAGAGTAAAAATATGCAAAGTTACCCAAAGGGATCAGATGGCCAGCCAGACTCAGCAGTTCTCTGACCAAAGGCTTATCAAAGCCAAAGAAGAACGCACCCATCAGAGGGGCTAGCCTCCTGGTGTGTGTGACCTGCAATTCTGAGGTGTACACTTAGGAGCAGAATTGCTAGCGTGGAATTTAGCCTATCTTTCCTGTATAAGATAATGTTGAAAGTGGTTGTATCAACTAATAACTCCCACCAGCAGTGGAGGAGAGTTACTTTGCTCCACATCCTTGCCAACACTTGATATTTTCACACGTTTCCAATTTTAGCCATTCTTTTTTTTTTTTTTTTTTTTTTTTTTGTCTTTTTAGTTATTTCTTGGGCCGCTCCCGCGGCATATGGAGGTTCCTAGGCTAGGGGTCAAATCGGAGCTGTAGCTGCCGGCCTACACCAGAGCCACAGCAACGCAGGATCCGAGCCGCGTCTGCAACCTACACCACAGCTCACGGCAACGCCGGATCCTTAACCCACTGAGCAAGGGCAGGGACCGAACCCCCAACCTCATGGTTCCTTAGTCGGATTTGTTAACCACTGCGCCACGACGGGAACTCCCCAGTTTTAGCCATTCTTATAGACTTCATCATGGTGTGTAATTGTGATTTCAATTTGCATTCCATAATTATGAATGAAATTGCACCTCTTTTCATATGTCTAGTCATCACCAAGGTTTCTGCTTTTGTGAAGCACCTACTTAACTCTTTAGCCCATTTTTCTTTTAGATTCTCTTTCCGTATTTATTCATGGGCATTCTTTGTATATCCCATTTATGAGCTCTTAATTGGTCATATGTGTTGCCAATATCTCTTTTGACTTTCTGGCTTAGCATAAAGAGAAATCATACTCTTTATGCTAAGTTATTACTAAAGTTAATTTTTATGTAGTCAAATTTATCAATTTTCCTTTGTGATTACAAAACCATTCCTGAGGGGTTGCTTCCTCATAGGATACTGAAAGTCACACGAGACCATCACTCACACCCTAAACAGCAGGACAAATTCAGATAAGATACACAAGCACAACTTCTTGAGCCCCTCAGAGAGCTAAGGTCACAAGGCAGCCAAATAAATTGAATGGCAAAGAGTGACAAGCCCCTTCAGAAAGACAGAGAACACATGAACTTCATCTATGGCAGAGTCCAGGAGCAAGAGGCAGTAGCACAAAAGCAGGACAGAAGACAGCTAAAATGTTAATGAATTCATAAAGGCAGAGTGTGAGCTAGCCTGACAGTTACGAATCCCTCCAGACGTAAGTGTAGTCCACAGCCATTCACAAGTTCTTTTCCGCAAGCCTCAGTGGGGGCTCACAAGAGAAACAGGAGGGAAAGTGGCAGAAGACCTGAGAGTACCCCAGTTACTGGTGCCCAGGAACAAAGCACCACCTACTTCCCAGACTCTTGTGCCAATCAAAGCAAAAGGCTTAAGCTGCCAGAAACCCTTCTGTTCCCATGACTAGGAAAAATGAACTGACTCTGGGAAAGGAGGAAAAACAAAGCCGACAGCCTTTGAGAAGGGACAGGAAGCCTCTCTCCCCACTACAAGCCTTACTTTGAAAAACTCTTGAGGGAAGAGCAGCAATCCTTCTGCCATCAGTTCTAAGCAGTTATGGGGAAGAGTAAAAGCAAACTCATACACCCCTGGGGGAGGGGTGGGCCCAGACCTTGCACAGGTGCAAAAGTCTGCTACCACTGAGGGTCTGAAATCTTGCTCCCACCCGAGGCTCCCCTCAGAAACAAATCAGTTCGGCTGACAAGGAAAGGAAGAGCAAGAAGGGTAGAACCCCCACCTTGGGACTCAGGTGCACAAGGTCTGCCTCAGACTAAACCTGGACCAGGAAAACTGAGAAAAGCTGCCCTTTAGCGCGGGTCTCACCCCTATTAACAAGCAACAGCAATTTATTGCTGGAGGAGTAGAAAAACATGAAGAGATTCCCCTTCCCTAAAGGTCAAGAATACAGAGCCTGCTGAAAGCAGAATGCAGAAACAGAGAAGAATACTCCAGTAACCCAGGCCTCACATTTATCCTAAGGGAGCAGTAGCCTACCCCTGGAGGAATTAGAGCAACAAAAAAACTCACACTCAGCTCTACTGCCAACTTGATTGATTCAATCCCTGTACCGAGAACCTAACAGGAAAAGGGGCATGCTCAACTCCAGACATAAATACTATTCACCTAAGTCTCTAATGTTCTTTTTTTTCTTTTTTGGTCTTTTGAGGGCTGCACCCGCGGCATATGGAGGTTCCCAGGCTAGGGGTCTAATCAGAGCTGTTGCTGCCGGCCTATGCCACAGCCACAGCAATGCCAGATCCGAGCTTCATCTGTGACCGCAGTTCACAGCAATGCCGGGTCCTTAACCCACTGAGTGAAGCCAGGGATCAAATCCGCAACCTCATGGTTCCCAGTTGGATGGCACAACGGGAACTCCAATGTTCTTTTTCTTCTTTAATTCAAGTTTAGTTGACTTATAATGTTGTATTGGTTTCAACTGTACAGCCAAGTGATTCGGTTATACATACACATTTTTTCAGATTCTTTTCCATTATAGGTTATTACAATATATGGAGAATAGTTCTCTGTGCTACATAGTAGGTCCTGTTGTTTATAGTAATATGTATATGTTAATTCCCACATCCTTATTTATCTCCCCCCACCTAGCTGTTCCCTTTGTAGTCATAAGTTTGTTTTCTGTGTCTGTGAGTCTATTTCTGTTTTATAAATAAGTTCATTTGAATTATTTTTATAGATTCATGCCTCTGTTGTTCTTTTTTTTTTTTTTTTTTTTTTTTTGTCTTTTTTTTTGTTGTTGTTGTTGTTGCTATTTCTTGGGCCGCTCCCGCGGCATATGGAGGTTCCTAGGCTAGGGGTCAAATCGGAGCTGTAGCCACCGGCCTACGCCAGAGCCACAGCAACGCGGGATCCGAGCCGCGTCTGCAACCTACACCACAGCTCACGGCAACGCCGGATCGTTAACCCACTGAGCAAGGGCAGGGACCGAACCCGCAACCTCATGGTTCCTAGTCGGATTCGTTAACCACTGCGCCACGACGGGAACTCCTCTGTTGTTCTTTTAACACAACACCTAGCATTCATTAAAAACTCAGAGACAAACAAAAAAGAAAATAAAAAAACAAACCACTGTTGGATTTCCTGTTGTGGCACAGTGGGAACGAATCCGAGTAGGAACCATGAGGTTGCGGGTTCAATCCCTGGCCTAGCTCAGAGGATTAAGGATCCAGTGTTTCCATGGCTGTGGCATAGGCTGGCAGCTGTAACCCTGATTAGACCCCTAGCCTGGGAACCTCCATATGCCGTGGGTGTGGCCATATAAAGCAAAAAAAACAAAAAAAACAAAAAAACAAACAAACAAAAAAAAAACGCTGTCAAGTGTTATAGGAACCCAGACCCGGAGATGACCCAGATAATGAAACTCTCAGAGACTAATCAATATGTTAAAAGATCTAATAGAAATGATAAACCATATGCATAGACAGATGGGAAATATGAGTAGAAACATGGAAATTACAAAAAGAATAATGAAAATGCTAGAAATAACAAAATATCACCACAAAATCAGAAATGAAATATTCCTTCAATTAATATAGTCTTCAAGGGAGTTCCTGTTGTGGCTCAGTGGTAATGAACCCAACTAGTATTCATGAGGATGCCAGTTCAATCCCTGGCCTCGCTCAGTGGGTTAAGGATTCAGTGTTGCCCTGAGCTGTGGTGTAGGTCACAGATGCAGCTCAGATCCTGCATTACTATGGCTGTGGCTGTGGCCAGCAGCTGCAGCCCCGATTTGACTCCTAGCCTGGGAACTTCCATATGCTGCACGTGTAGCCTTAAAATGCAAAAACAAAAAGAAAAATTCTTCAAAACAAGGAATATTACAGGGATAAAGAGGGATATTACATAATAATTAATATTCAGTTCAAAAAGATAATGATAATTCTAAAAGTACATATACCTAATAATAGCTTCAAAATATATAAAGAAGAAACTGACTGAAATAAAACGATAAGTAGCTAAACTACATTTTTTTTTTCTTTTTTTTTTTTTTGTCTTTTGAGGGCCTCACCCATGGCATATGGTGGTTCCCAGGCTAGGGGTTGAATTGGAGCTGTACCTGCTGGCCTATGCCACAGCCACAGCAATGCTATATCCGAGCCACGTCTGCAACCTACACCACAGCTCAAGGCAACGCTGGATCCTTAACCCACTGAGCAAGACTAGGGACTGAAGCCGAAACCTCATGGTTCCTGGTCAGATTCGTTTCCTCTGCGCCATGACAGGAACTCCTAAACTACACTTAGAATTGGTATTTTCAGCACTCCTCCCTCAGTATATGGAAACCAAAACACACTAAAGATATAGAAGACATGCATAACAATATAAATCAACTATATATCAATAAAATAAATTTTTAAGAAAAGATAGAGAAGACATGAAAAACACAATCAACTTGATCTAATTGCCTTTCTAGAACATTCCTCCCTATAGCAGCAGAATACAAACTATTTTCAAGTGCACATAGAACTCTTGTCAAGATAGATGATATTCTTGGCCATAAAATAAATCTCAAAAATAAATGTATTGAAGTCATACAAAGCATGTGCTCTGATTACAATAAAACTAAATTAGAAATCAAAAACAAAGATATCTAGAAACCTCAGCCTCCAAGGATCTGTCAATTAAACAACACATTTTGACCCATGGCTCAATGACTAAATCACAAGAGAAATAAGAAAATATTTTGATTTGATTAAAAATGAAAACATCAAAATTTGGAGAACACAGAAGTTCCTGTTGTTGAACTGTGGGTTAAGAATCTGAGCACAGGAGTTCCCGTCGTGACGCAGTGGTTAATGAATCAGACTAGGAACCATGAGGTTGCGGGTTCGGTCCCTGTCCTTGCTCAGTGGGTTAACAATCCAGCGTTGCCATGAGCTGCAGTGTAGGTTGCAGACGCAGCTCAGATCCCGCGTTGCTGTGACTCTGGCATAGGCAGGTGGCTACAGCTCCGATTAGACCCCCCCAGCCTGGGAACCTCCATATGCCATGGGAGCTGCCCAAGAAATAGCAAAAAGACCAAAAAAAAAAAAAAAAAAAAAAAAAAAGAATCCGAGCACAGTGCTTTGGGTCTCTGTGAAGGCATGGGTTTGCTCCCCAGCCTGATGCAGTGGGTTAAAGGATCTGGTGTTGCCACAGCTGTGGCATAGCTTGCAGTAGTGGCTCAACTTTAGTCTCTGGCCTGGGAACTTCCATATGCCATGGTGGAGGCCATTAAAAAAAAAAAAATGGGGAGTTCCCGTTGTGGCTCAGTGGTTAACAAATCCAACTAGGAACCATGAGGTTGTGGGTTCGGTCCCTGGCCTTGCTCAGTGGATTAAGGATCCAGCGTTTCCATGAGCTGTGGTGTAGGTTGCAGACGCGGCTCTCGGATCCCAGGTTGCTGTGGCTGTGGTGTAGGCTGGCGGCTACAGATCCGATTAGACCCCTAGCCTGGGAACCTCCATATGCTGTGGGAGTGGCCCTAGAAAAGGCAAAAAAAACAAACAAAAAAAAAATGGGGGAATTCATTTAAAGTGGTGCTTAGTTGGAAATTTATAGCATTAAATGCTCTCATTAGAAAAGAAGATTTCAGAGTTCCCGTCGTAGCTCAGTGGTTAATGAATCCGACTAGGAACCATGAGGTTGCAGGTTCGATCCCTGGCCTTTCTCAGTAGGTTAAGGATCCGGCATTGCCGTGAGCTGTGGTGTAGGTCACAGACACAGCTCGGATCCAGCATTGTTGTGGCTGTGGCTGACAGCTGTAGCACCGATTAGAGCCCTAGCCTGGGAACATCCATATGCCGCGGGTGCAGCCCTAGAAAAGACAAAAAAAAAAAAAAAAAAAAAAAAAAGAGAGAGAGAGAGAGAGAGAGAAGATTTCAAATCAATGATTTAAGCTTCCAGATTTATAAACCAGAAAAAAATATACCCAAAGCAAACAGAATGAAGGAAATAATAGATCAGTATTGACATCAATGATATAGAAAACCAGAAAATAATAGAGAATATAAATGAAACCAAAACTGATTCTTTGAAAAGATTAATAAAATTTATAACCTCTAGTCAGAATGATCAAGAAAAGCAAAGAGAGAAGACATTAAATAAGTAGTGATAAAGAATGAAAGAATAGGTCATGATAAACCAATGGGACCTAATCAAACTGACATGCTTTTGCACAGCAAAGGAAACCATAAAAAAAAAAAACCAAAAAGACAATCTATAAAATGGGAGAAAATACTTTCAAACGATGCAGCTGCCAAGGGCTTAATCTCTAAAATATACAAACAATTTCTACAACCCAACAGCAAAAAAACCCAACAATCCAGTTGAAAAATGGGCAAAAGACCTGAACAGACATTTCTCCAAAGAAAATATACAGAAGCCCAACAGGCACATGAGAAAATGCTCAACATCACTGATTATTAGAGAAATGCAAATCAAAACTACTATGAGGTACCACCTCACACCAGTCAGAATGGCCATCGTTCATAAGTCCACAAATAACAAATGCTGGAGAGGGTGTGGAGAAAAGGGAACCCTCCTACATTGTTGGTAGAAATGTAAACTGGTACAACCACTATGGAAAACAGCATGGAAGTACCTCAGAAAACTAAATATAGAACTACCATATGATCCAGCAATCCCACTCCTGGACATATGTCCAGACAATCTTTCATTTAAAAAAACACATGGACCCCTATGTTCATTGCAGCACTATTCACAATAGCCAAGACATGAAAACAACCTAAATGCCATTAACAGATGAATGGATTAAGAAGATGCGGTATGTACCACACACACAATGGAATACTACTCAGCCATAAAGACGAACAAAATAGTGCCATTTGCAGCAACATGGATGGAACTAGAGACTCTCATACTAAGTGAAGGAAGTCAGAAAAAGAGAGACAGATACCATATGATATCACTTATATCTGGAACCTAATATATGGCACAAATGAAACTTTCTACAGAAAATAAACTCATGGACTTGGAGAACAGACTTGTGTTTGACAAGGGGCAGGGGAGGGAGTGGGATGGACTAGGAGTTTAGGACTAATAGATGCAAACTACTGCATTTGGAATGGATAAGCAATAACATCCTGCTGTATTGCACAGGGAACTCTATCTAGACACTTGTGATGGAACATGATGGAGGATAATGTGAGAAAAAGAATATATATATATGTATGACCAGGTGACTTTGCTGTACAATAGAAATTACAGAACACTAAATCAACTATAATGGAAAAAAATCATTAAAAATAGCACTAAAACTCAATCAGGAAGAAATAGATAACCACAATAGCCTTAGTTTTATTAAATTAAATGTATTACAATTTTGATAACATTTTTAATTTTGACAAAAATTGGGAATTCCCATTTTTTGAAAAACATTGTTAAGAAAATGAAATGAGGAGTTCCTGTTGTGGGTCAGTGAGTTAAGGAGCTAATGTTGTCTCTGGAATGATGCAGGTTCAATGCTTGGCCTCAGCTCAGTGGGTTGGGGAACTGGCATTGCCGTAGGCTGTGGTGTAGGCCTCAGCTGCAGCCCCAATTCCACCCTTGGCCTGGGAATTTCCATATGCTGCAGGGGTGACCATAAAAAAAAAAAAAAAGAAGAAGAGGAGAGTTCCCGTCATGGTGCAGTGGTTAACGAATCCGACTAGGAACAAAGAGGTTGCAGGTTCGATCCCTGGCCTTGCTCAATGGGTTAAGGATCCGGCGTTGCCGTGAGCTGTGGTGTAGGTCGCAGATGTGACTTGTGTCCAGCGTTGCTGTGCCTCTGGTGTAGGCCAGCAGCTGTAGCTCCGATTAGACCCCTAGCCTGGGAATTTCTATATACCACGGGTTTGGCCCTAAAAAGCAAAAAAAAAGGAGTTCCCGTCGTGGCGCAGTGGTTAACGAATCCGACTAGGAACCATGAGGTTGCGGGTTCGGTCCCTGCCCTTGCTCAGTGGGTTAACGATCCGGCGTTGCCGTGAGCTGTGGTGTAGGTTGCAGACGCGGCTCGGATCCCGCGTTGCTGTGGCTCTGGCGTAGGCCGGTGGCTACAGCTCCGATTCGACCCCTAGCCTGGGAACCTCCATATGCCGCGGGAGCGGCCCAAGAAATAGCAACAATAACAACAACAACAACAAAAAAGACAAAAGACCAAAAAAAATAAATAAATAAATAAAAATAAAAAAATAAAAAAATAAAAAGCAAAAAAAAAAAAAAAAAAGGAAGAAAGAAGAAAGAAAGAATGGAAGGAAGGAAGGTAGGAAGGGAGAAAAAAAGAAAATGAGCCATAGAGGGGAGAAAATATTTGCAAAACACATACCCTATAAAGGACTTTTATTCAAAGTATGTAAAGAATTCTTACAGCTCAATATAAGAATACAACCCAATATTTTAGATGAGCAAAAGATTTGAAGAGACATGTCAATATAAAATATATTTTGGTAGAAAACAAGCACATGAAGAGATATACAACCTCTTTTAGTCTTCAGGGAAAAACAAATTAGAAGTATAGTGATATACCATTACGTACTCAGTAGAATTGCTAAAATTAAAAAGACTGACAATATGGAGTCACCTTCATGGCTCAGCAGTTGACAAACCCGACTAAGATCCCTGGCCTCACTCAGTGGCTTAAGGATCTGTTGTTGCCATGAGTTGTGGTGTAGGTCGAAGACACACCTCAGATCCTGAGTTGCTCTGGCTGTGACATAGGCTGGCAGCTGTAGCTCTGAGTTGAGCCTTAGCCTGGGAACTTCCATATGCTGCGGGTGCAGCATGGCCCTTAAAAAAAAAGAAGAAGACTGACAATATACAAAGTGATGGTGAGGATGTGAAGCCACTGGAACTCTCAAACATTGCTTTTAGGAGTTCCCATCGTGACTCAGCAGTAATGAACCCAACTAGCATCCATGAGAACACGAGTTCAATTCCTGTCCCTGCACAGTGAGTTAAGGATCTGGCGTTGCTGTGGCCATGGTGTAGGCTGGAATCATAGCTCCACTTCAAACCCTAGCCTGGGAACAGCCATATGCCACAGTGCAGCTCTAAAAAGACAAAAAAGGAGTTCCCATCTTGGAGCAGCGGAAGTGAATCCAACTAGGAACCATGAGGTTGCTGGTTCAATCCCTGGCCTCGCATGGTGAGTTAAGGATCCGGCGTTGCCGTGAGCTGTGGTGTAGGTTGAAGACGCAGCTCGGATCTTGCCTTGCTGTGGCTGTGGCATAGGCTGGCAGCAATAGCTCTGATTAGACCCCTAGCCTGGGAACCTCCATATGCCACAGGTGTGGCCCTAAAAAGACAAAAGACAAAAAAAGGTTTTTTTTTTGGAAAAACACATTGGAACACCACTCTGGAAAATACTTTAATAGTTTCTTATAAAGATAAACTGTATATATACAACTCATTAGTCACACACCTAGATATTTACCCAGAAATAAACAATATGTTCACACAAAAACCTGTATATGTATGTATATAGCAGCTTTATTCATGATCCCTGAAAAAAGAAAACAACCCAAATGTACATCAACCGTGAATGGATAAACAAATGATGGTGTGGCCATAGAATGGAATACTATTCAGCAACAAAAAAGAATGAAATACTCATATACACAGCAACATGGATGAACCCCAAAAACATGAGGCTGAAAGAAAAAGAAAAGGCTGGGTGAAGGAAGCCAGAGTAAAAAAACTTCATACCTTTGATGCCATTTACAAGCATTCTAGGAAAGATAACACTGGTTGCCAGGGGCTGAGGGTAGAGGGAGAGAATTGTCTGCAAAAGTATATAAGGAAGTGATGAAATGTTCTATAACTTGCTTGTGATGATGGCTATACAAATGCATACTTTTACCAAAACTCACGAAACTTTAAACTTTAAAAATGTGTCATTCTCTCCAGAATCATTCCCAGGTTTGATGATTCATAACAGGGTTTATACAACTGGGCATGTGGTCATATTCACAGCTAAGATTTATTACAGTGGAAAGACACATAGCAAAATCAGAAAAGAGAAAAGGCACACAGGGAGAAATCCACAGAAAACCAGAAGTTTTGGTCAATGCAGGACACATTTAATTCCTCCAGCAATAAACTGGAACAACACATTTGAATTGGTGTCTACCAGGGAGGCTCATAAGAGACTCAGAATTTTTATTGGAAACTGGTTATGTAGGCACTCACTGCTTAGCATGTACCAAAATTCCAGTCTCCCAGAGAGAAAGCAGGTATTCCCCATAAACTACATGGTTTGCAGAACAGTTTAAGCACAGTGAATAGTGTGGAACAGTGAGAACCCTCCAAAGCCTAAATTCCTAGACACTAGCCAAAGGCCAATCTTGTAAGCAGGTCTTTTACAGGCTCAGGCCTATGTTAACTCTTTTCTGCACACACCTCAACAAATCTAACCAAAAAAGAAGAAATTGTTCCCTGTCTTGAGATCATGAAAGTATTTTCCTAAATAATTTTTTTCATAATAAATTTTTTAAAACTGAAGGATAATTCCATTTTTTTTTTTGTCTCTTTTTGTTGTTGTTGTTGTTGTTGCTATTTCTTGGGCTGCTCCCGCGGCATATAGAGGTTCCCAGGCTAGGGGTCCAATCAGAGCTGTAGCCACCGGCCTACGCCAGAGCCATAGCAACGCAGGATCCGAGCCGCGTCTGCAATCTACACCACAGCTCACGGCAACGCCGGATCGTTAACCCACTGAGCAAGGGCAGGGACCGAACCCGCAACCTCATGGTTCCTAGTCGGATTCGTTAACCACTGCGCCACGACGGGAACTCCCCATATTTTTTAAAAAAAACTATTATTTGCTTTTCACATTCAGATCTAAAATCTGTCATATGTTAAAAGTGGCTCATATTTTTCATTAGAAAGTTGTTACACTTTCATGTATTTTGTAAGCCAGCTGTTAAACACGGCTGTTACTAAAAATTAGCCTGTAAATAAATAAATAAATTATATTTTTAAAAAGGTAATATGGGAATTCCCTGGTGTCTGGTGGTTAGGATTTAACTCATTTCACCAAGTGCAATCCCTGATCTGGGAACTGAGATCCCACATTAAGCTGCTGCATGCCACAGCCAGAAAAAAAAGCTTTTTTTAAAAAAAAAAAAATAGGTAGGAGTTGTGGCGCAGTGGTTAGTGAATCCAACTAGGAACCATGAGGTTGCGGGTTCGGTCCCTGCCCTTGCTCAGTGGGTTAACGATCCGGCGTTGCTGTGAGCTGTGGTGTAGGTTGCAGACGCGGCTCGGATCCCGAGTTGCTGTGGCTCTGGCGTAGGCCGGCAGCTACAGCTCCGATTCGACCCCTAGCCTGGGAACCTCCATATGCCGCGGGAGCGGCCCAAGAAATAGCAAAAAGACCAAAAAAAAAAAAAAAAAAAAAAAGGTAATAAATGCTCAAAATTCATCACTTCCTGCTGTTTACGTCAACTGAATCCGTATGTTGGTAATACCATCTACGTAGTGCTTCTGCGTATTTTTTATTTTTTACATACTCGGTATTCAATGACCTTACACTGGTTACTTGGAATATGCCATTATAGAAGTATTTATAACATGAACTCAGTAAACACTGAAAGTCAGGGATTGTTACACTTGGGGTGCTAGTTGTTAAACATTCATCAGCACATTCATTGCTGCCTGTCATCCACCTGGAAGTGATTTTTGTAAATGACTGTAAGTAGGGATCCAATTTCTTTCTTTCTTTTTCAAGTGGATATACAGTTGACCCAGCATCATTTATTGAAAAGGCTACCATGTGTCACTTTTGCATGGTTCAAATGTATGTATACGAATGGGTTTAACTCTAAGTTCTTCACTTTATTCAGTCTATTTGTCTACCTTGGCACTACAGTCACACTGTGTTTCTAGGTTCATCCTGAGCCTAGATAATCAGTGTCCATGTCTTCTCACTTTGTTTCTCAAAGTGTCTCTCAATGTTGAGTCCTTTGTATTTTTACATACATTTTAGTCCCAGTTTGCCCGGTTCTACCAAAACAAACAAAAACATAGATGAAAATCCCTTAGATTTTGTAATGGGAACTGGGTAGAATCTATAGGAAAATCTAGAGAGAATTAATCTTTACAATCTTGAGTTGTCTAATCAACAACATAGTCTAATCTCTCCATTTATTTGGGTCTGCTAGAATTTCTCTAATATTTTTCTATGGTTTTCTTCATGAAAACTATCTGTTGGATTTCTTTGCAGGTACTTGGTGTTTTTATAGTATTGTAAGTGATGTCTTTTCAGAGGTTATAATTTTCTGATTCATTATATTTTATACAGAAACATACTTAATACCAATTGATATTGGTGATATATAACATACAACAACCTTGATAAACACTTGTAATGATTTATATATAGATTCTTTTGGTTTTTCTATGCAGGTATATAATCATGTAATCTTTAAATAAAGAGTTTTGTTTCTTCCTTTACTATCCTTATACATTTTAATTCTCTTCCTTGTTTTATTGAAATAGCCAAAACATTTCAGTACATTATGAATAGATACGTCAAGAGTAGACATCCTTAAGTCATTGCCAATCTCGAAAGGAAAGACTTTAGCCTTCCATCATTAAAAATAATGTTTGCTGTAGCCTTTTTTTGAGATATCACTTATCAAATTAAAGAAGTTTCCTTCTATTCATGGTTTGCTAAAGGTTTTTACTTTGTATAATGTTAAATTTTATCAAAAGCTTTTCTGCATCTATTGAGATGATCATGTAATTTTCCTCTTTTATCCTCTTAATACATAAAATTACATTGATTCTTTTCAAATGCTAAACCAATCTTGTAATTTTGAGATAAATATAGCTTGCTTGGATGCATTAACCTTTCATTCTAGTGCTATGCTAAATTTGATAACATGTATTTTTAGATATTTTGCATATACATTCCTGAGTTAGGTTGGCCTGTTTCTTTCCTTTCTTGTATCTTTGTTCAATGTTTGGTATCAAGGTTATGTTAACCTTATAAAATGTATTGGGTAGTCTACCCTCTTTTTATAATCTCTGGAAGAGTGTCTAATATTGGCACAATTTTTTCCTCGCTGGTATGTTCTACCACACCGGTGAAGCCATCTAGGCCTGGAATTTGCTTTGTAGAATGTTTTCTTAGTTATGGATTTAATCTCTACAACAGTTACAGAATTGTTAAGGTTTTGTATTTTTGTGTCCATTTTGATAACTTGTATTTTTCTAGAAATGTGTCCATTTCACCTAAAATGTCAAAAATGTTTGGCATAATATTGTTTTCAGTATCCTCTTGTAACTTTAATGTCTTCAGGATCTATAGTCCTGTCCCCATTTGTATTCCGAATATTGGTTATTTGTGCCTTCTTTTTTTTTCTTGATTAGTCACACTAGAAGCTTAGTTATATCAGTCCTTTCAAAAAGCCAACTTCTTGGCTTTTTGTTTACCATCTCTGTTGTGTATTTGTTTTCTGTTTCATTATTTTCTGCTTTTATTATGTTATTTTCATTCTTTCACTTTCGTTGGATTTATTTTGCTGTTATTTTTCTAACCTCTTTACAGATGCTTGCCTCATTATCTTTCGGTCTTCTTTTTTCTAATATACCCATATCAAGACTATACATTTTACTCTAAGTTATTTTTTTTTGCTTTTGCTTTTACCCTAAGTTTTGCTTTACTTGAATTTTTTTTTCTTTTCTTTTTTAGGGCTGCGCCCATAGCACATAGCAGTTCCCACGCTAGGGGTTGAATTGAAGCTGCAGCTGCCAGCCTACACCACAGCCGCAGCAACACCAGATCCAAGCTGTGTCTTCGACCTACCCCACAGCTCATGGCAATGCCAGATCCTTAACCCACTGAGTGAGGCCAGGGATGGAGTCCGTATCCTCATGGTTACTAGTAGGGTTTGTTCACCACTGAGCCACAACAGGAACTCCTTACTGATTTTTTATTGTCTTCATAATTTTGCTTTTTCTAGAATGCCATATAGTTGTAGGCTTTTCAGTATGTAATCTTTTCATATTGGATTTCCTCAATTAGTAATATGCATTTTAGTTTCCTCTATGTCTTTTCATGGCTCAATAGCTGGTTTCTTTTTAGAGGTGAGTAGTATTTCATTGTCTGGGTGGGCAACATATTTATTGGTACAGCCACTGAAGAACATCTTGGTTGCTTCCAAGTTTTGACAATTATGAAAAATGCTTCTGTAAACTTCCTGGTGTAGGCTTTTGTGTAGACATCGTTTTCAACTCTGTAAGTTAAATATCAAGGAGCAAAATTGCTAAGCCATATGGTAAGAGTATGTTTGGTTTTGTAAGAAACCACCAAACTCTCTTCAGAATGAATGAGAATGCATGAGAGTTCCTATTGCTCCATATCCTTGTCAGCATTTGGTGTTGTCAGTGCGCTGGATTTTGGTCATTCTAATAGGTGTTTAGTGGTATCTCATTGTTTTAATTTCCATTCCTCTGATAAGAAATAATATGGATTATTTTCAAATGCTTATATGTTGTCCGTACATCTTTGATGAGGTCCGTTAAGGGTTAGGGTTTTTTTTTTTTTTTTTTTTTTTTTTTTTTTTTTTTTGTCTTTTGTCTTTATGAGGGCTGCACCCACAGCATATGGAGGTTCCCAGGCTACGGGTCTAATCGGAGCTGTAGCAGCTGGCCTACGCCACAACCACAGCAATGCCACATCCAAGCCACACCTGTGACCTATGCCACAGCTCATGGCAATGCCAGATCCTTAACCCGCTAAGCGAGGCCAGGGATCAAACCCACAACCTCATGGTTCCTAGTTGGATTCGTTTCCACTGCGCCATGATGGGAACTCCAGGTTTTGGTTCATTTTTAAATCAAGTGTATTTATTGTTGAGTTTTTAAGAGTTCTTTTTTTTTTTAATATATTTTTTTTATTTTCCCACTGTACAGCAAGGGGGTCAGGTTATCCTTACATGTATACATTACAATTACAGTTTTTCCCCCACCCTTTCTTCTGTTGCAACATGAGTATCTAGACAAAGTTCTCAATGCTATTCAGCAGGATCTCCTTGTAAATCTATTCTAAGTTGTGTCTGATAAGCCCAAGCTCCCGATCCCTCCCACTCCCTCCCCCTCCCATCAGGCAGCCACAAGTCTCTTCTCCAAGTCCATGATTTTCTTTTCTGAGGAGATGTTCATTTGTGCTGGATATTAGATTCCAGTTATAAGTGATATCATATGGTATTTGTCTTTGTCTTTCTGGCTCATTTCACTCAGGATGAGATTCTCTAGTTCCATCCATGTTGCTGCAAATGGCATTATGTCATTCCTTTTTATGGCTGAGTAGTATTCCATTGTGTATATATACCACCTCTTCCGAATCCAATCATCTGTCATGGACATTTAGGTTGTTTCCATGTCCTGGCTATTGTGAATAGTGCTGCAATGAACATGCGGGTGCATGTGTCTCTTTTAAGTAGAGCTTTGTCCGGATAGATGCCCAAGAGTGGGATTGTTGGGTCATATGGAAGTTCTATGTATAGATTTCTAAGGTATCTCCAAACTGTTCTCCATAGTGGCTGTACCAGCTTACATTCCCACCAACAGTGCAGGAGGGTTCCCTCTTCTCCACAGCCCCTCCAGCACTTGTTATTTGTGGATTTGTTAATGATGGCCATTCTGACTGGTATGAGGTGGTATCTCATGGTAGTTCTGATTTGCATTTCTCTTATAATCAGTGATGTTGAGCATTTTTTCATGTGTTTGTTGGCCATCTGTATATCTTCTTTGGAGAAATGTCTATTCAGGTCTTTTGCCCATTTTTCCGTTGATTGAATTGGTTTTTTTGCTGTTGGGTTGTACAAGTTGTTTATATATTCTAGAGATTAAGCCCTTGTCGGTTGCACCATTTGAAACTATTTTCTCCCATTCTGTAAGTTGTCTTTTTGTTTTCTTTTGGTTTCTTTTGCTGTGCAAAAGCTTTTCAGTTTGATGAGGTCCCATGGGTTTATTTTTGCTCTAATTTCTATTGCTTTGGGAGACTGACCTGAGAAAATATTCATGATGTTGATGTCAGAGAGTGTTTTGCCTATGTTTTCTTCTAGGAGTTTGATGGTGTCCTGTCATATATTTAAGTCTTTCAGCCATTTGGAGTTTATTTTTGTGCATGGTGTGAGGGTGTGTTCTAGTTTCATTGCTTTGCATGCAGCTGTCCAGGTTCCCCAGCAATGCTTGCTGAATAGGCTTTCTTTTTCCCATTTGATGTTCTTGCCTCCCTTGTCAAAGATTAATTGACCATAGGTGTCAGGGTTTATTTCCGGATTCTCTATTCTGTTCCATTGGTCTGTCTGTCTGTTTTGGTACCAGTACCACACTGTTTTGATGACTGTGGCTTTGTAGTATTACTTGAAGTCTGGGAGAGTGATGCCTCCTGCTTGGTTTTTGTTTCTCAGGATTGCTTTGGCGATTCTGGGTCTTTTGTTGTTCCATATAAATGTTTGGATTGTTTGTTCTAGTTCTGTGAAAAATGTCATGGGTAATTTGATAGGGATTGCGTTGAATCTGTAGATTGCTTTGGGTAGTATGGCCATTTTGACAATATTGATTTTTCCAATCCAGGAACATGGAATATCTTTCCATTTCTTTACATCTTCTTTGATTTCTTTGATTAAAGTTTTATAGTTCTCAGCATATAGGTCCTTTATCTCCTTGCTCAGGTGTATTCCGAGGTATTTGATTTTGTGAGGTACAATTTTAAAAGGTATCGTATTTTTGTATTCCTTCTCTAATGTTTCATTGCTGGTATACAGAAATGCAACTGACTTCTGAATGTTAATCTTATATCCTGCCACTTTGCTGAATTTATTAATCAGTTCAAGGAGTTTTGGGGTTGAGTCCTTAGGGTTTTCTATGTATAGTATCATGTCATCTGCATACAGTGACAGTTTGATCTCTTCTCTTCCTATATGGATGCCTTTTATTTCTTTTGTTTGTCTAATTGCTGTGGCTAGGACTTCCAAAACTATGTTGAAGAGCAGTGGTGAGAGTGGGCATCCCTGTCTTGTTCCAGATTTGAGTGAGAAGGCTTTCAGTTTTTCCCCATTGAGTATTATATTTGCTGTGGGTTTATCATAAATGGCTTTGATTATATTCAGGAATGTTCCCTCTATACCCACTTTGGCGAGGGTCTTGATCATGAATGGATGTTGAACTTTGTCAAATGCTTTTTCTGCGTCTATTGAGATGATCATATGATTTTTGACTTTTTTTTTTTGTTAATGTGGTGTATGATGCTGATTGATTTGCGAATGTTGAACCATCCTTGTGAACCTGGGATGAACCCAACCTGGTCATGGTGTATAATTTTTTTGGTATGTTGTTGGATTCGGTTGGCTAAGATTTTGTTGAGAATTTTTGCATCTATATTCATCAATGATATTGGCCAATAGTTTTCTTTTTTGGTGGTATCTCTGCCTGGTTTTGGAATTAGGGTGATGGTGGCATCATAGAATGTCTTTGGGAGTATTCCTTCTTCTTCTACCAAGAGTTCTTTATATATTTTGGATAATAGTCCTTTACCAGATGTGTCTCATGCAAATGGTTTCTCCCAGTCTGTGGGTTTTCTTCTAATTCTCTTGATACTGTCAAATGCAGAATAGAAGTTTTCTCTTTTAATGAAATCCAGCTTGCCAATTATTTCTTTCATAGACAGTGTTGTATTTAAAAGGGCGTCACCATATCCAAGGTCGTCTAGGTTTTTACTTTTGTTACCTTCTAGGAGTTTTATAGTTTTGTATTTTACACATGGATCTATGATCCATTTTGAGTTAATTTTTGTTAAGCATGTAAGATTTGTATCTAGATTCTTTTGCATGTGGATGTCCAGTCATTCCAGTACCATTTGTTGAAGAGATTATCTGTGCTGTCTTGTCTTACCCTCACTCCTTTGTCAAAAACAAGTTGATTTTATTTTTGTGGGTCGGAGTTTTCATCATGCCTCAGCGTTAACGAACCTGACTAACATCCATGAGAAAGCAGGTTTGATCCATGGCCTTGCTCAGTGGGTTGGATCTGGCGTTGTCAGAAGCTGCGGTATACGTCACAGATGTGGCTCAGATCATGCATTGCAGTTGCCATGGCTGTGATGTAGGCCAACAGCTGCAGTTCCAATTTGACCCCTAACCTGGGAACTTCCATACGCTGCAGGTGCATCCCTAAAAAGATTTAAAAAAAAATTATGTGGGTCTATGTCTGGGTTTTCTGTTCTGTACAATTGATCTATTTATCTGTTCTTTTGCCAGTACCACACTGTCTTGGTTACTGCAGCCTTATAGTAAGTCTTCAGGTTGAGTAGGTCAGTCCTCCAACTTTGTTCTCCTACTTCAATATTGCGTTGGCTGTTCTGGGTCTTTTGCTTCTCCATATGAACTTTAGAATCAGTTTGTCAATGTCCATAAAATAACTTCCTGGGATTGCACTACATCTATAGATGGAGTTGAGAAGACCTGCCATCTTGATAATATTGAGTCTTTCTTTCTTTTTCTTTTTCTTTTTTCTTTTTCTTTTTTTGTCTTTCTGCCTTTTCTAGGGCCACTCCCATGGCATATGGAGGTTCCCAGGCTAGGGGTCTAATTGGAGCTTTAGCCACCGGCCTACACCAGAGCCACAGCAACACGAGATCCGAGCCGCATCTGTGACCTACACCACAGCTCATGGCAACGCCAGATCCTTAACCCACTGAGCAAGGCCAGGGATCGAACCTGCAACCTCATGGTCCTAGTCAGATTCGTTAACCACTGCAGCATGATGGGAACTCCAATATTGAGTCTTTCTATCCATGAACATGAACTATCTTTCCATTTATTTAGTTCTTTTTTGATTTTATTTATCAGAGTTTTGTAGTTTTCCTCATATAGATCTTGTACACATTTTTTTGGATTTATAGCTGAGTATTTTGGTTTTTTTGGGAGTGCTAATATAAATAGCATTATGTTTTTAGTTTCAAATTCCACTCGTTCATTGTTAGTATATAGAAAAGCAACTGACTATTGTACATTAACTTCACATCATTGTATGCCTTTTATTTCCTTTTCTTTTCTTAGTGATTAGCAAGGACTTATAGAGCAATGTTGAAAAGGAGTGGTGAGAGGGGACACACTTGCTTTGTTCCTGATATTAGTGGGAAAGCTTCAAATTTCTCAGCATTAAATAAGATGTTAGCTGCAGGGGGGTTTTGTAGATAATCTTTATCAAGTTGAGAAATTTCCCCTCTATTTTACTGAGAGATTTTATCATAAATGGGTACTGGATTTTGTTGAATTCTTTTTCTATATCTATTGATATGATCATGTGATTTTTGGTTTTTAGTCTGCTGAATTTTGGTTTACAGTAGTTGATTTTCAAAAGTTGAATCAACCTTGGACACTTGAGATAAATCTCATTTGGTCATGGTGTATAACTTTATACATTGTTGGGCTCAATTTGCTAATATTTTGCTATATGTACATGAGAGTTATTAATCTCTAATTTTCTTCTCATAATGTCTATGTCTGGTTTTGGTATTAGAGTATTGGTGCTTCATAGACTGAGTTAGGAAGTGTTCACTCTGCTTCTATCCTCTGAAAGAGATTGTAGAAAATTAGTATCTTTTTTTCCTCCCTAAATATTTTTGGTATTCACCAGTAAACCCGTCTGTCCCCAGTGATTTCTGTTTTGGAAGGTTATTAATTATTGACTCAATTTCTTCCTGTAGTTCACAACAACAGGAACTCCTGGGATCATTTATTTCTTGTGTGAGTTTTGACAGATTGCATCTTTCAAGGAATTAGTTGGTTTCATCTATCTAGACTATCAAATTTGCGAGCATAGAGTTGTTACAGTATTTCTTAAAAAATATATAAATGGGAGTTCCCATCATGGCTCAGTGGAAATGAATCTGACTAGCCTCCATAAGGATGCAGGTTCGGAGTTCCCGTCGTGGCGCAGTGGTTAACGAATCCGACTAGGAACCATGAGGTTGCGGGTTCGGTCCCTGCCCTTGCTCAGTGGGTTAACGATCCGGCGTTGCCGTGAGCTGTGGTGTAGGTTGCAGACGCGGCTCGGATCCCGAGTTGCTGTGGCTTTGGGGTAGGCCAGCAGCTACAGCTCCGATTCAACCCCTAGCCTGGGAACCTCCATATGCCGCGGGAGCGGCCCAAGAAATAGCAACAACAACAACAACAACAACAGACAAAAAGACAAAAGACAAAAAAAAAAAAAAAAAAAAAGGATGCAGGTTCGATCCCTGGCCTCGCTGGGATCGTTAAGGATCTGGCATTGCCGTGAGCTGTGGTCGCAGACGTGCCTCAGATTTCACATTGCTGTGGGTGTGGTATAGGCCAGCAGCTACAGCTTCAATTCCACCCCTAGCCTGGGAACCTCCGTATGCTGCTGGCACAGCCCTAAAAAAACATAACAAAACAAAATATATATACATTAAAATAAATATAAATGTAAATATAAATATAAATATATATAGTCTCAATTCCCAGACCAGATATTGAACCGGGGCTACAGCAGGGAAGGTGCTAAGTCCTAACCTCTAGACAATCATGGAATTCCCAATAGTATTCCCTTATTATCTAATTTCCATGGGACCTGTAATGATGTCCTTTCTTTAATTTCTTTTTCTTTTTAGGGCTGCACCTACAGCATATGAAAGTTCCTAGGCTAAGGGTTAAATCGGAGCTTCAGCCTATGCCACAGCCACAGCAACACCAGATCTGAGCCACATGTGTGATCTACACAGCAGCTTGCAGCACTGCTGGATCCTTAACCCATGGAGCGAGGTTAGGGGTTGAATCCATATCGTCATGGATAATGGTCAGATTCTTAACTCACTGAGCCACAACGGGAACTCCCTTTCATTTCTGATATTAGTAATTTATCTACTTTTTCCTTAGCCTGGCTAGAGGCTTATTGATTTTATTGATCTTTTTAAAGAAGCTGATTTTAGTTTTATTGATTTTCTCTATTGTTTTCCTGTTGTTAATTTCATTGATTTCTGCTCTTATTCTTATTTCTTTCTTCTGCTTACTTTGGGTTCAATTTGTTCTTTTTCTAATTTCCTAAATAAGAAAATTAGATGATTGCTTTTAGATCTTCCTTCTCTTCTAATATATATATCGAATGGTGTACATTTCCCTCTAAAAACTGCCTTCATTGCATTCCATAAATTTTTATAAGTTTTGTCTTCATTTTCGTTTAGCTCAAAATATTTTTAAATTTCTCTTGAGATTTCTTCTTTTACCCATGTGTTTAGGAATGTGCTGTTTGTGGAATTCCTCTGTGACACAGCAGGTTAAAGATCCTATGTGGGCACTGCTGTGGCTCGGGTTGCTGTTGTGGCATAGGTTCTATCCCTGGCCCAGGATTTTCTGCATGTTGTGGGCATGGCCAAACATTTTTTAAAATAATAATAAATATACAATGCAATAGTTTTTAGTATATTCAGAAAGTTATGCAACTATCACTACAATCAATTTTGTTTTATTTTATTTATTTATTTATTTATTTATTTTGTCTTTTTGCCATTTCTTGGGCCACTCCTGCGGCACATGGAGGTTCCCAGGCTAGGGGTCGAATCCGAGCTGTAGCTGCCGGCCTACGCCAGAGCCACAGCAACACGGGATCCGAGCCGCGTCTGCAACCTACACCACAGCTCATGGCAACGCCAGATCCTTAACCCACTGAGCAAGGGCAGGGACCGAACCCGCAACCTCATGGTTCCTAGTTGGATTCGTTAAGCACTGAGCCACGACGGGAACCCCACTACAATCAATTTTAGAACATCTTTATTACTCCAAAAAGAAACTCCATACTTATTCCTCTTTTCCACTTCCTCCAGCCCCCAGCAAACTTTCATTCACTTTCTGTCTCTGTAGATTTGCCTATTCTGGATATTTCACAAAAATGCAATCATACAGGAGTTCCCGTCGTGGTGCAGTAGTTAACGAATCCGACTAGGAACCATGAGGTTGCGGATTCGATCCCTGGCCTTGCCTTGCCGTGAGCTGTGGTGTGGGTTGCAGACGCGGCTCGGACCCCGTGTTGCTATGTTTCTGGTGTAGGCCGGTGGCTATGGCTCCGATTCAGCCCCTAGCCTGGGAACCTCCATGTGCCGAGGGAGTGGCCCAAGAAAACGCAAAAAGAAAAGAAAAAGGAAAAAAAATGCAGTTATATAATATGTCTTTTTGTGATTGACTTCTTTTAAGTAGTGTTTTCAAGGTTAGGCTCTGCTATAGCATGTATCAATACTTCCTTTTATGTTCACATAATATTCCATTGTATGGATACCACATTTTGTTTAATCTTTAATCAATTGATGGACATTTGATTTCTGTCTACTTTTGGCTATTATAACTAATGCTACAATGAACATTTGTGTCCAAGTTTTTATGTGAACATATTTTCATTCTTGAGTAGATATCTAGGAGTAGAATTGTTGAGTCATATGGTGACTCCATGTTTAATCTTTTAAGGAAGTGCCAGAATGCTTTCCAAAGTGGTTGCACCATTTTACATTTCTGCCTGCAGTTTATGAGAGTTCCAATCTCTTCACATACTAAACAACATTTGTTATTATCTGTCTTTTTGATTATAGCCATTGCTGTGCAAGTGAAGTAGTATCTCATTATGGTTCTATTAGTATATGAATATGCAGTATTTTTGTTATTCAGTTTCTTCTTTTGACCCTTTGCTTATTAGAAAAGTATGTTTTCTTCTTTTTCCTTTCTTTTTTTTTTTTTTTTTTTTTTTTTTGTCTTTTTGTCTTTTCTAGGGTCACACCCACAGCATATGGAGGTTCCCAGGCCTGGGGTCGAATCAGAGCTGTAGCCGCCAGCCTACACCACAGCCATAGCAATGCGGGATTCGAGCTGCATCTGCAACCTACACCACAGCCCATGGCAACGCTGGATCCTTAACCCACTGAGCAAAGCCAGGGATGGAACCTGCAACCTCATGGTTCCTAGTTGGATTCATTAACCACTGAGCCATGACGGGAACTCCTGTTTTCTTCTTTTCAAACACAGGAGAATTGTCTGATTTTGTAATTGTTTTTGAGTTACATTATATAATTTCAGTCCTTTTAAATGTGCTAATATTTGCTTTATGGATCATATATGGCCATATTTTGTCAACATTCTTTGTATGTGTGAAAAGAATAACCGCAGTTTGGATTTTAGTGTTCTGTATAAGCCAGTTAGTTCAAATTAGCTAATGTTATTTATCTCTTCTATCTCTTTATGATTTTTTGGTCTGGTTTTTCCATGATTATGAGAGAGATGGGTTAAAAATCTCCCATTATAATTGTGCATTCGTCTATTTCTCCTTAAATTTACATCAGTTTTTGTTTTACAAAACACAAGGCTATGTTATTGAATGTATACAAATTTAGAATGGTTAAATTTTCTTGGTGAATTCAACCTTTGTAGCATTATGAAGTGACCATCTATATCTGTTGCAATGACTTCGGCCCTTTTGTCTGGCCAGAGTAACCATAGCTATATCAGCTTCCCTTTGGTTAGTGCTGGCAAAGAGCATATTCGTTCATTCTCTATTTCCAACCTTCCTGCATCCTTTTGTTTTAGATGTTCATCTTGTAAATAGCATATGGGTGGTTTTGCCAGTCTGGAAATATTTTTGGTTTTTTTCACTGTAACATTTAGTCTATTTACATTACAATTACTGATAAACTTGAATTTAAATCTCTCCCCTTACTATGCACTTTATCTTTGGTTTGTGTTCCTTTTTTCATTCTTTCTTTCGATCTTTCAGGTTTCCTCATTGACCTTCCCCCACCCGCAACACCTCCGCAGCACGTGGAAGTTCTCAGACCAGGGATCAAATCTGAGCCTGAACTATGACCTTTGACAGATCCTTAACCTCACTGCACCGGGTGCAGAATCTAACTGGCACCACCACAGAAACAAGCCAGATCATTAACTCACTGTGCCGGAGTGGGAACTCTATCATTGCACATTTAAAAAAAAATTTTTTTTTGGCTGCGCCTATGGCATGTGGAAATTCCTAAGCCAGGAATTAAACCTGCAATATAGCAGCAACACAAGCCATTGATTGCAATGACAATGTTGGATCCTTCTGCACCACAAGGGAACTCCCTAACTTTTTTTTCCTATCAAAACACTGCACTTCTATCCAATACCTAACAAAATCTTTAAACAATATCCTTTGAAAAACCCACTGTTAAGTTAGTGCTTTAAACTTTTCTTCGTTACAGTTCCCCAGCTTACAAAATGAGAAATGATTATTTTTATCATTCCATGTTTTGACAGTATTAGTTTGAAAATTGTTTTTATTTTTTCTTTTTAGGGCCACACCACGGCATGTGGAGGTTCCCAGGCTAGGGGTCTAATCGGAGCTATAGCCACTGGCCTACACCACAGCCACAGCCACGCCAGATCTGAGGCTCATCTGTTACCTACACCATAGCTCATGGCAACGCCAGATCCTTAACCCACTGATCAAGGCCAGGGATCAAACCCGCAATCTCATGGTTCCTAGTTGGATTC
The DNA here is from genome assembly GCF_054392235.1 of Sus scrofa. Taxonomy (NCBI): domain Eukaryota; kingdom Metazoa; phylum Chordata; class Mammalia; order Artiodactyla; family Suidae; genus Sus; species Sus scrofa. The sequence continues at coordinate 45,118,678 of NC_139395.1, read as the reverse complement.
ATTTCTGCTGGGGAAATGTTCCTACCATCAGAAAGAGACAGTCTCTTCAGTGAATATGTCATGCGTGAATGCAATGCCTGGCACTGCAGCAGCCATCTTGATATTCTGAGGGGCACTAGCCTGAGGACAAGGCTAAGAGTAACAGACTAGAGAGATAGAAAGTGCCAGTTCTTCAAAGAAATTTAGCATCGGCCCTGGCTAGCTCTGGAGATGCCCAGTCTCCAGATTTTGTGCTATTGAAGCCAAAAGCATTTCAACTTTCACCTTCTCTAATGTGCCTCTCCCCAACACACACACATCTTCCCCTTCAGGATCATCATAAGATTTATTACTATTGGACATTATTTTATAAATATTTATTGGTATTTATCATATACCAGACACAGTTTGAAGTACTTTACAAATATTAACTCATTTAATCTTTATAACTACCCTGTGCAATCGTCACTTTTATCATCCCTACTTTCCAGGAGTAAACTGAGGCACAGAGGTGAAATGGTCAGAAGGTAGAGTTGGTCCTAGGATTTGAACCGAGGCCTTCTGATTCCAGAGTCAGTGATCATAACTGCTCTGTTGCCTCTCTGCTTTTCACTGTTGGGTTATTTGTTTTCTGTCTGACTTCCATATGTATTTTCTGATAATGGAGATCCTGACTGTCTTGTTCACAGCCATGGCCCAGGGCTTGATAGGTAGGGGCCAGTCTTTGTTGAAGAGATAAATGAATGAATGAGTGAGTAGTAGACTCTGGTTTGGTAACAGGGAAGTTTCTTCTTTGCATCCACGGCCCCTGGGCCTGGAATAGGGCAGAGAATCTCAGGGTGTAATGATTGATGCCTGTCTTTAGGGCCCCTAGGAGAGGCCTGTGCAGATGTCCCAGGAGGCCTCCAAAGTGTGACCCTTTGTTTGGCTTTGCTTGCTCATCGCTGGGTGTGCTCGTGCTGTCTCCCTATCACCTCTTCCCTACGGAAGAAAGGGAGCTGGCCTGCCTTCCCTTGGCACTAATGTGTTCATTGGAAGTTCCCGAGGCCAGGCCCAGAGGGCGGCTCAAGCTGCCATCGTTAGTCACACAGCCTGCTGCTGCCTGCCCACGCGGCCGGCTTTGAGGGTTGGCCAGAGCCTCTGGTGGGAACCGCTCACTGCCCTAATTGGGCCTCTCTTGGGAGGCGGCGGACCCTGCTTCTTACTTGTCTTTGCTCTGGCTGCTGCTTCGCCCTCTCAAGGAGGAGGCAAGCTTCCTGATCCGGCCAGCCAGGGCAGGAGTTCACCCTTGTTTTACAGATGGAGAAACAGAAGCCCTGGGGTAGACTGGGTCCCTGCCCAGGGCCACAAGCCTGGGCAAGGTTGCCAGGAGTAACCACCAGAAAGCCAAGTGACATGGCTCTGTTCCTCGCTCTGCTGGCAACTGCAATGAGTTCCCACAGGAAAAAAAAGACCTTCTTTTGGCTCTTCTGGCCACCGGGGTGCTGCCAAGTACCAGGCACAGGACTCTGGCTTCTGGCATTCATGAAGATGTGTCCATGTGAGAGTTGTCACACCCCCAGGGATACTGCCAAATCCACAAAAGGGTAGATGAGAACATGGCCAACAAAAGTAGATGTCAGGTCCCCTCTCAAGCTTAGTGAGAAAAGCTGATTACCCAGGTAGTGCTGTGATTTCTCTCTTCTGTGCCTCAACTTACCCTTCCTGGAAAATGGAAAGAGTTTTCAGATGCATGACCTGACAGGACTAGGGGACACCTTGTCTGTGAGAGGCTTGCATCATGCTTTTCATCAGTCATACTCGGAGAGCCTGTCAGGTGGGGAAAAACTTAATTATCAGCTAGTCCTCTAGCTGTGGCTTGAATCACCTCTAGGAAATCCCCAAAGACCTTGAGCCAGCACAGCTAGACCTCCTTCAGCAAGAAGGCATTTGCTACCTGCTGCTGTGGTCCATCCCTTTTTGTTTTCCTTCTCCCGCCTTCTCTGCCTTATTAAATGGGTCATTTTTCTTCCCTGTGTCACCTCCTGGTCCTAGTTCTATTCAGTGTGCACTTAAAATGAATCGGTCTCTTTTTCCCTTTGATGATCTTTTCACGACCAAAAGACAACCAGAATGCTGTTCCTGAACCTTCTCCTGGCTGAATGTCTTCAGCCTCTCCAGCTGTCTTCATGTGACAGCTCTCTTGGCTGCTGCCCAGGTGCTCTTCTCAGAACATCCTGGGGGGGTCCCAAAGGGGTCTCTGTACCCAAGGTATGAGCCCAAAGGGGCCACTTGTCCCACACACACCCCAGCATTCACAGGGCCCAGGCAGACCCGTGTCTCAAAGTTCACAAGTTAGTTAATTTGTTGTTTACTTGTTTGTTTCTTTATATCGCTTTTTAGGGCCACACCTGAAACATATGGAGGTTCCCAGGCTAGGGGTCGAATCAGAGCTGCAGCTGCTGGCCCACACCACAGCCACAACAATGCAGGATCTGAGCCATGTCTGCAACCTATACCACAGCTCACAGCAACGCTGGATCCTTGACCCACTGAGCAGGGCCAGAGATCGAACCCGCATCCTCATGGATACTAGCTGTGTTCCTTACCACTGAGCCACAATGGAAACTCCTCAAAGTTCACAAGTTATGGTTCAAGCTAACCCTTCAATGAGAAAACCTCTACTCTGATCTTCGTACCTTGCCCATGACTTGGAAGGCTAAGCCTGAACTTAGAATTTAATTCTTAGACTCAGAGATCTGCTCCAAAATGCGGAGAGGCTGGGAGACCAGCCCTGCCGCCCCCAGCCTGGTCCCTGCCCTCTTACCCAGCTCCACCTTCAATGCAGGATGTTTCGGGAACATGCATGGAGCAGCTCAGTTGGCATGTCCTGGCTTCATTCACACCCCTTGGCCTTTCAAACTACATCCTAGGGAAGAGGGCTTGACAGGTGGGCTTGACACGCAGGCTTGGGGCCATTTGGAAGAAAGATTCTGGGGTCCTAAGTCCCACATGTGGTCTGGAGGGGAGAGGTCCTGAGAAGGCATGTCGCTTGTCTCTGAGGACCCCTGGCTCCATGAAGATAGTCAGAACTCTCCTTGCATGCATCTGAGGGCCTCGCTGACTGGCCTTGTTCCCACGACCAGCATCACATACCCCTCTGCTGAGTCATTTTGAGCTGGTACCTGTTCCATTGGGTTTGGGGGCCCATGTGCTAGACGGGGCCTTGTGGAAACTGGATTTCATATTTCTAGCCTGTTAGGATTATTACAAGCCGCAGTTCTGCCCTCCAGAGCCGCACAAGAGCTCAGTATTCATGTTTCCACCATCTGGATGTTTGCTGAGTGTTCCATTCTCACCCCAGCTGTGCCCTTCATAAGGCACCTCTCAGCCCCAGAGCCTGGCCCTGCCACTTGGTGTCCCATTCTCTGGCTTCGTTGGTCCCAGGGTGCAGGCTTAGTGGTGCTGAGGGCCAGCTGATGATGCAGGGGAAGGTGGACAGCGCTTTATAAACAGTATAGCTCCTGCCATGCGGCTGTTTCTGGGGTGGCTAGTCGACTTTCCAGGCCCATTAGCTGGGCTTTAGGTGGCAGGTTACCCAGCGCACTTTAGGCTGCGATGGCTCACGTCCCCCACCCTCCAGCCCTGCTCCAGCTGCCCAGGGTCCAGCGCCAGGCTGGCCTTCCCTGTCAGTCACCCTCCTGCCCTATTCCCGTCATCTCTGCATGCCCCTCCACATGGCTGGTCCTGCTGGTCCCTCCAGCCCACCTCTGCCACGTGCCTGCCCATGTGGTGACTGAGTTGCACTGCCCAGATCCCCCCAAGGAAGGCATTTGTGGCAGCAAACCTTCCACAGCTGCCAGCCCCTCAGGCACTGTCCCAGCTGCACAGAGCCACCTTGCCTGAGGTCACCCCCCTGCCCAGGGTGGCCCACATCCAATGACTGATCCAAACGGGGGTGAAAAAAACTGGCCTTCTTGGCCCAATGCCAGACAACCCTGCTAGCCATTTTGGTTCCAGACCTCCCTGTGGGGTCAGCTGAGGCTGCCACTGGCCTGCATCCCATCTTGACTTTTCTGGCATGTTTGCAGATAGGAGTCTGTCACCCAACAGAGGGCTGGATGACAAAACTTGGAAGGTTTCTGCTTAACCCTCGGATGACCGGCATATACTCTCACAGTAATGCACAATTGCTCAAGCTTTCTTGAACTGTGATTAATAGACTTCATAATAGCTGCTGTCGAGCCAGGTATTATGCAAGGTACTCAACAGCATAATTTCATTTCATTCTCATGACAACCCTCAGATGTACGCAGGCATTGCCTTTTCTGTTTTTTGTTTTTTGTTTTAGTTTAGTTGACGTACAATATTATGTTAGTTTCGGGTGTACAACATAGTGATCTGATATTCAATATATTACAGAATCCATCACCACAATAAGTCTAGCCTACACCTGTCCCCATACAAAGTTATTACAGTATTATCAACTACATTCTTTTTTTTTTTTTTTTTTTTTTTTGGTCTTTTTGACTTTTCTAGGGCCGCTTCCTGCAGCATATGGAGGTTCCCAGGCTAGGGGTCTAATTGGAGCTGTAGCCGCTGGCCTATGCCACAGCCACAGCAATGCCAGATCCGAGCCACGTCTGCGACCTACACCACAGCTCACGGCAATATGGGATCCTTAACCCACTGAGCAAGGCCAGGGATCGAACCTGCAACCTCATGGTTCCTAGTTGGATTCGTTAACCACTGAGCCACGATGAGAACTCCTCGACTCGACTACATTTTTGATGCTGTCCATTACATCCCCATGACTTATTTACTTTATAACTTAAGAGGATGTTTGTGTCTCTTCATCTCCCTTGCCTATTTCACCCAGTCTCCACCCCATTCTCCTCTGACAACCACCAGTTTGTTTTCTGTATATATGAGTCTGATTTTTTTGTTTGTTTTTTGTTTTTTAGATTCCACATATAACTGAGATCATATGGTATTTGTCTTACTCTGTCTGACTTTTCTCACAAAGCATAATACCCTCTGGGTCCATCCATATTGTCGAAAATGGCAGGACTTCTTTTTTATGCTGAATGGGAACCTGAAGATCAGTGAAGTTAATTGAGAATGCACTGCTGGAAAGTGACTATTTTACAGAGCCACTCACTCAAGATGTCACACTTCAAGCCAGTATTTCTTTTTAATTTTCAACAGCATTTGATGTTTATTAGGTTTACAAAAAAGAAAAACTGTACATTTTTTCTTAAGAAAAAACATGAGCTTAGTCATGTTATTCCCAAGTATACAACCCTATATGATTTTTTTTATGTCTTCTACTGTTTTTACAAAGTGTACAGAGAGAGGGACATACAATATTTAATAGGACATTTCTATAGTTTTTTTTTTCAGACTGGTATTTCTTATCTCTTAACTCTCATATCTGCTTGTTCAAATATCTTCATCACCTAGGCAGAGTGTTTATACTTTTATTAATCCTTTAGGAAAAGATATTTTGAAATTTCTATTTTAAAAAAATCTATCCTTTGGGCACAGCGATTATTTTCTGGTTCCTCAGTGAAGGCTTCCTCATTGTGTTTCCCATGGGGCTCAGGAGAAGTGAATCTGGGTGGGCTGAGTGAGTGATGACAAATGAATGAATGGATGGATCCACAGGGGTGTGAAGTGGCTGTGATGGTATGTGACGAGTGTCAAGTACAGTGAGAAATTTCGGAGAGCTATTTTGGCCTTTCTGCTCTAAGCCACACTTGTGGCTACTGTGTGAAGACACTGGTGCACCATGTGGCAGCTGTGCTTGGAGCACAGGATGGGGATTGAGCAGGGTCCCAGTGGTGAATCAGGGCTGTGAGGGTAGGAGGAAGAAGGGGTCTATTCTTTTGCTGATGCCAAGCAGAAAGTCCTCCACACTGGCTGTAACTGTTTTACTGTGTGCTCCAAGCCTGTGCCCTGGGACCCACCATAGTGAGGAGATCCTGGGAAAGAGGAGGAACCTGCAAAGGAAGAGGAGAAGGAGCAGTCAGGAAGGCAGGAGGACCAGTAGGCAAATGAGCCAAAGAACCATGTCAAAGAATGTTACTCTGTGTGACATGCTGATGCTCAACCGAGACAATGGCGGTGGGACCTGATGGTGGGTTAGCAGAGTGGAGATCACTGGTGACCTTGAATGAGCAGGTCCAGGGGATGGTGGGATGGAGGTGGGATTAGAGTGGGCTCAGGAGGGAGTAGGAAGGGAGGCAGCCCACAGTGTGCTGGGAGCTGTTCTCTGTGTAGGGCTCTGTGCGTGGAGGCTGTGGGCCCCCATGGTGTTGGGCTCCTGGGCCCCCAGCACAGTTTACGGCTTTGCAGGGTCTCATGTGGCCATTGCTAGACCCTCCCCAGACCCTCAGAAAGCCATCCGCAGGGCTGCGGCTCCTTCCTCCTGAAAGGGGCTGTCTCCTCCTCTTCTCCCAGCCACCTGCCCATCTCCAAAGTCCATGCAGCCTCGCCCAGCCTCCCTGGGAGTCAGACAGTTTGGGTGCACCCTCCCACAGCCACATTGGTTCTCTGGTGCCTCTGGCCTTGTTGGAAGTGTCTGTCCCTCCACTCCTTGGCCAAGGAAACCCTGGCTGGGAGTCCTACCACCCACCTCTGCAGGACCCTGTCAGCCTCAGCTGAGAGCTGGTCTCTGATATACTTCCTAAAGGGATGGATCAGCCCAGAGAGACCCCATGACTACCCAGTAAAGGCCCTCTTATCACTGGAGGAGCAGTCTGGGCTCCCAGGGGAGGCTCAGCAGACCACTGGGCCAGGTCACACTGGGCAGACCTGGGGCTCTGAACTGGCCTGTCGATGTTGGGTGGGTAGGAGCTCAGACTTTCCAGGACTGTCTAGCCCCGACCAGAGCTCATGGTCTGATCACTTTGTCATCAAAGGCCTGGGCGGCGATTCCATTCAGCTGTGCACTTCATTGGCCAGGGCACCGGCCCTTTGTGATGGGACTGGGCTGGCACCAGAGTGTGGGACGAGGGACGGCTGGCAGGGAAATCAGAGCAGCCCTGCTGCCACCCGCTCCGGCTTTCCGCTGGTGATGCGTAAGAGGATTAGGGCTCAGAACTCAGAACAAGGTGCTTTTATTCTCAGGACTGTATTCTCATTGGCTTACAGAACCTTAGAGACAGGAAAAAAGTTGAGGAGGGACCACCAGATTTCTCACACTCCAAGCCTGTTCTTTGAAGGAACACAGGGAGCCCCAGCCCCACAAGTGGGACGGATGGGCTGGGATTACCTTCTTGAAGGCTCTGTCACTCATATATCTGGTGTCTGGCCTGGGTTAGACCAGACAGCTGTAGGACGGCCCAGCTGGGGCTCCTTGGACTTCTCCCGCTGTCTCTCTGTGGTCTTTCCACTTGGTTTCTCCAGTAGAGCATCTGCAAAGCAGCCAGATCTTATGTAGCTGTCAGGGCTCTAAAGGGACATGTCTGGCAGAGAGCCAGGTGGAAACCAATTGCCTTTTTTTTTTTTAACCTAGGTTTGGAAATCACATAATGTCACTTCTGCCGTCCTCTTGGTCAAGGCAATTACAGAACTCATCATAGATACCCCCACCCCCACATCACCTCCTATTGCAGTGTCAACATCATATTGTAAGGAGAGCATTCGGAAGGTGATATATATGTCTATGTCAATGAGTCTGTTTCTGTTTGAAAATAAGTTCATTTGTATCATATTTTAATTCCATATATAAGTGATATCAAATATATGTCTTTGTCTGACTTACTTCATTTAGTATGACAATCTCCAGGTCTATCCATGTTTCTACAAATGGCACTCTTTTGTTCTTTTTTTAATGGCTAATATTCCGTTGTATATGTGTATCATATCTTCTTTATTCTTTTGCCTGTTGACAGACATTTAGGTTGCTTCCATGTCTTGGTTATTGTGAATAGTGCTACTATGAATCTTGGGGTTCCAGAGTCTTTACAAATTAGAGCTTTTGTATTTTCTGGATATGCCCCCAGGAGAAGGATTGGTGGGTAATGATAAGTCTATTTTTAGTTTTTTAAGAAACTTCCTGGGAGTTCCCGTCGTGGCGCAGTGGTTAACGAATCCGATTAGGAACCATGAGGTTGCGGGTTCGGTCCCTGCCCTTGCTCAGTGGGTTAACGATCCGGTGTTGCCGTGAGCTGTGGTGTAGGTTGCAGACACGGCTCGGATCCCGCGTTGCTGTGGCTCTGGCGTAGGCCGGTGGCTACAGCTCGGATTAGACCCCTAGCCTGGGAACCTCCATATGCCGCGGGAGCGGCCCAAGAAATAGCAACAACAACAAAAAAGACAAAAAAAAAAAAAAAAGAAAAGAAACTTCCCTACTGTTTTCCATAGTGGCTGCACCAGTTTACATTCTCACCAACAGTGTCGCTTTTCTCTTCAGTATTTGTTATTTGTAGATTTTTTTGGTGATGGCCATTCTGACTGTTGTGAGGTTTGGATTTGCATTTCTCTAATAATCAAAGATACTGAGCCTCTTTTCATGTGCCTGTTGGCCATCCATATGTCTTCGTTGGAGAAATGCCTCTTTAGTAGGTCTCTGTCTCATTGCAGTTTGGATTTGCATTTCTCTAATAATTAGTGATACTGAGCAACTTTTCATGTGCCTGTTGGCCATCTGTATGTCTTCTTTGGAGAAATGTCTGTGTAGTAGGTCTTCTGACCATTTTTTGACTGAGTTGTTTATTTGGCTGTAGCATGCATTGGCTTGATGTGGGATCTCAGTTCCCAGACAGGGCTTGAACCCGGGCCTCAGTGGTGAAAGTGCTGAATCCTAAACACTAGACCACCAGAGAACTCCCAGTTTGTTTTTTTGATATTGAGTTGTGCGAAGTCTTTGTATATTTTGGAAATTCATCCCTTGTCAGTCACATCATTTGCAAATGTTTTCTCCTAATCCATACGTTGTCTTTTTATTTTGTTCTTTTTTTTTTTTTTTTTTTGGCCATGCCTGTAGCATGCAGAAGTTCCAGGGCCAGGGATCAAACCTCAGCCATTGCCCTGACCCAAACCACAGCAGTGAAAACACCTGATCCTTAACCTGCTGAACCACCAGGGAACTCCTTCATTTTGTTTACAGTTTCCTTTGCTGTGCAAAAAAAAGCTTAAGTTCAATTAGGTCCCATTTATTTATTTTTATTTTTATTTTCATTACTCTTGGGGACAGGTCCAAAAAAATATTGTTACGACTTATGTCAGAGTGTTCTGCCTATATTTTCCTCTAGGAACTTTATAGTAGCTGGTCTTATTACATTTAGGTCTCTAATCCATTTTCAGTTTGTTTTTATATATGGTGTTAGAGAATGTTCTTTTTTTTTTTTTTTTTGTCTTTTTTTTGCTATTTCTTGGGCTGCTCCCTCGGCATATGGAGGTTCCCAGGCTAGGGGTCGAATCGGAGCCGTAGCCACCAGCCTACGCCAGAGCCACAGTAACGCAGGATCTGAGCCGCGTCTGCAACCTACACCACAGCTCATGGCAACGCTGGATCGTTAACCCACTGAGCAAGGGCAGGGACCGAACCCGCAACCTCATGGTTCCTAGTTGGATTCGTTAACCACTGCGCCACGATGGGAACTCCGAGAATGTTCTAATTTCATTCTTTTACATGTAGCTGTCCAGTTTTTCTCAGCACCATTTATTGAAGAGATTGTCATTTTTCCACTGTATATTCTTGCCTCCTTTGTCATAAATAGATTGGCCATAAGTGAGTGGGTTTATTTCTGGGCTTTCAGTCTTTTTCTATTTATCTCTGTGTCTGCTTTTGTGCAAGTACTATACTATTTTGATGACTATAGCTTTGTAGTATAATCTGAAGTCAGGGACCACAATTACTCCAGTTCCATTTTTCTTTCTCAAGATCGTTTTGGCTATTCAGGGTCTTGTGTGTTTCCATGCAAATTAAAAACTCTTTTTGTTCCAGTTCTGTGAAAATGCCATTGGGAATTTGGTAGAGATTGCATTGGATCTGTAGATTGCCTTGGGTGTCACAGTCATTTTAAAAATATTGATTCTGGAGTTCCCGTCATGGCGCAGTGGTTAATGAATCCGACTAGGAACCATGAGATTGCTGGTTCGGTCCCTGGCCTTGCTCAGTGGGTTAAGGATCTGGCGTTGCTGTGAGCTGTGGTGTAGGCTGCAGACGCAGCTCGGATCCCGCGTTGCTGTGGCTGTGGTGTAGGCCAGCGGCTACAGCTCCGATTCGACCCCTAGCCTGGGAACTTCCATATGCCACGTGAGCGGCCCAAGAAATGGCAAAAAGACAAAAAAATTAAAATAAAAATATTGATTCTTCCGGAGTTCCCGTCGTGGTGCAGTGGTTAACGAATCCGACCAGGAATCATGAGGTTGCGGGTTCGGTCCCTGGCCTCGCTCAGTGGGTTAAGGATCCAGCATCGCCTTGAGCCGTGGTGTGGGTCGCAGACGTGGCTCGGGTCTGGTGTTGCTGTGGCTGTGGCATAGGCCGGCAGCTACAGCTCCGATTCAACCCCTAGCCTGGGAACCTCCATATGCCGCGGGTGCAGCCCTAGAAAAGGCAGAAAGACCAAAAAAAAAAAAAAATTGACTTTTCCAATCCAAGAACATGGTATATTTTTCTATCTGCTTTGTTTTATCAGCATCATCTATCAGTTTCTTTCATCAGCATCTTATAGTTTTCAGAACACAGGTCTATTGTCTCCTTAGGTAGTTTTATTTCTAGGTATTTTATTCTTTTTTGATGTGACTGTAAAGGGGATTGTTACCTTAGTTTCTCTTTCTCTCTCTCTCTCTTTTTTGGCTTTTATAGCAGTACCCGTGGCATATGGAAGTTCCTGGCCTAGGTAGAGGTCAAATTTGAACTGCAGCTGCCGGCCTGCACCATAGCCACAGCAACACCAGATCCAATCCATGTCTGTGACATACCCTGCGGCTTACTGCAACGCCGGATCTTTAACTCACTGAGCAAGGCCAGGGATCAAACCCCACGTCCCCATGGATACTAGTCGGGTTCCTAACTGAGCCAGGACAGGAACTCCAGTTTTTCTTTCTGATAGTTTTTGGTTGGTGTATAGAAATGCAACAGGTTTCTGGGTGTTCATTTTGTATCCTGCAACTTTAGCAGATTGATTGATGAGCTGAAGCAGTTTTCTGGTGGCATTTTTAGGATTTAGGATTTTCTATATATAGTATCATGTTCTCTGCAAACAGTGACAGTTTTACTTCTTCCCTTCCAATTTAGATTCCTTTTATTTCTTTTTCTTTTCTTTCTTTTTTTTTTTTTTTTTTTTGGAGGGGGGTTTTTTTAGGACTGTACCCACAGCATATGGAGATTCCCAGGCTAGGGGTTGAATTGGAGCTGTAGTTGCTGGCCTACACCACAATCACAGCAATGCCAGATCTGAGCCACATCTGCAACCTACACCACAGCTCACCACAACGCTGGATCGTTAACCCACTGAGTGAGAGCAATGATCTTCTGCCAGAATGTCCCCACCCGATGCAGGGCAGAAACCACCGGGAAATCACAGGGTTCCAGCACCCCCGCTTCAAACAGTCACCAGAGGAGGGCGCTCTGCGTAGCTGAAGTGAACCCTGGCAGAACTGACTTCTGGATAGGGAGTCTGGGTGGTATGACCTCGAAGGGTCTATGGCGGGGCTTCGGGAACGGGGGAGGTGAGGACGCCAAAGATCAGGAACCGCCGCCAAAGGCCTGTGAATACAGCTGTTAATGAATGCTTGAGGCTTGTCAGCACGGCAGCTTTAGCTGGTGTCTGCTGCTCTCTGGTGGACGTGTGGGAGATTACCCAAACCTTCTTTCTGCTTTGCTTCCCTTTTGCCTGCAGTGTGTGGGTTTTGCAGATCCACCTAGGGCTTGGAACTATAAAAACTCTTTTGTCACAGGCAGTGGAGGAGTCTCCAAGGAGCACTTGGAGAAACATTTTATCAACTTAGAGACAGGACAGCAAAGGGAAACTATGGTATAAATGCAACAGTGTTTGGAGAGGGGCTGGGGCAGGGCAGTCTGGTGTTTTCCAACAGCCATGGTCAGCAGCTTCCAGAGCGGGGAGGTAGGGCTGAAGGATGCACCTAGGGTGACAGCTGTACAGCAGGTGCTTTTCCTGGGAGGAGAACATGAAGATACAGAGGGTGTTTGCCAGAAAGCTCTGAGGTCCAGGGCACAGTCACGGGTTCCTGCTGGGGAGGGAAGGGAATGCTGCTGGGAAGGCCCAACTAACAGAAAGAAAATTTTTGTACTGGAGTTCCCATCGTGGCCCAGCGGAAACAAATCCAACTAGGAACCATGAGGTTGCGGTTTCGATCCCTGGCTTCACTCAGTGGGTTAAGGATCCGGTGTTGCCGTGAGCTGTGGTCACAGATGCAGCTCGGATCTGGTGTTGCTGTGGCTGGGGTATAGGCTGGCAGCTATAGCTCCAATTAGACCCCTAGCCTGGGAACCTCCATATGCTGGGGGTGTGGCCCTAAAAAGCAAAGAAAGAATAAAAAAGAAAATTGTCTGGCTGAAACCTCTATGTTAAAATGGTTCTAGAGATCTGGTGGAGTGAGGGTGTGACAAGACTGGACAGAGAAGGAGCAACAGGAGCCATGTAGCCACTGAAAGCACTGCTGCTGCTAGGACCCAGGAGCCTACCCTCCAGCTGCTGCTGAAACTCCCTACCCCTGCCACAGCCCACAGTCAGCTGCCAATGCTGCCAATGCTGCCAATGCTGCCCAAAGAGGTCGCAGCAGCAGGAAAAATGGCTTCTTTCTTCTTCTTGTCTTCCAGTCCACTGCCAGTGTGTCCCTGGCTGAATATAAGTGGCAACCAGCTGGCAAAGCAGTCTGGAAAGTGGAGTTGTCAGGCTTCCTGCCCCTTCCATACAGAGGAGGGCACTATAGCCCAGGGGCCATTACCAACTTCTTAACTGCTATGTAAAACCCCCTTCTTCTTTTTGTTCTTTCAGTCCTTCCAATACCCTTTGACCCAATTTCCTGCAAGAAATCTGTTGGAATTTTCCATATTTACATTGGTCTAGTACATGCATAAACTATGACTGGGGGCAAATACAGGTATTTGGAGACCTGAGGCTTATTCACTGGGGGAGAGGAATTCTCTTTTAGAAAAGGAATACAACATTATGAATAAAATGAGCTTTATTAGCTTCATGGTAAATTTACCCTACATGCCCTACATACCCCAGGGAAACTTGTACATTTGTACCAAGAAGTGTGGTTGAGGAGTTCCCATCGTGGCTCAGTGGTTAACGAATTTGACTTGGAACCATGAGGTTGCAGGTTCAATCCCTGGCCTCGCTCAGTGGGTTAAGGATCCGGTATTGCCGTGGGCTGTGGTGTAGGTCACAGACGAGGCTCGGATCCCGAGTTGCTGTGGCTGTGGCGTAGGCCGGTGGCTACAGCTCCAATTGAACCCCTAGCCTGGGAACCTCCATATGCCGTGGGTTCGGCCCTAGAAAAGACCAAAAAAAAAATAAATAAATAAATAAAAAAGAAAAGAAAAGAAAAGAAAGAAATGTGGTTGAGCATATTCACGAGGGTCTTCATTGTAATAGGAAAAACCTATAACTAACCCATCAATACTGAAAGGAAAATGGATACAGGAAGAGGCAATATATTAAATGAAAAAGATACCTATTCTTCTCTAACTTTATCTAAAAATTCAAGACAATATTGATTAAATTATAGCAAGGTTAAACAAAATAAGCTACTTTTTTCTTTTTTCTTTTTTGTCTTTTTTGCCATTTCTTGGGCTGCTCCTGCGGCATATGGAGGTTCCCAGGCTAGGGGTCTAATCCGAGCTATAGTCGCCGGCCTATGCCAGAGCCACAGCAACACGGGATCCGAGCCGCGTCTGTGACCTACACCACAGCTCACGGCAATGCCGGATCCTTAACCCACTGAGCAAGGCCAGGGACCGAACCCCCAACCTCATGGTTCCTAGTGGGATTCGTTAAACACTGAGCCATGACGGGAACTCCAAAATATGCTACTTCTAAAAGTGATCTGTATCCCTTACTTCACAGAAAATACAGAAATCAATTACAGATGATTAAAGACAAATGTGAAAGAAAAACTTCACAACTTCTGGAGAAAAAAAATTTTTTTAAGGGCCATATGGAAGTTCCCTGCTGAAGCTGAATCAGAGCTACACCTCCTGGCCTAGCCATGGCCACAGAAACGCCAGATCCAGGCCGCAGCTGTGATCTACACTGCAGTTCATGGCAACACTGGATCCTTAACTCACTGAGTGAGGCCAGGGATCAAACTAGTATCCTGATCCTCATGGATACTAGTTGGGTTTGTTACTGCTGAGCCACAACAGGAACTCCAGAAAATCTTGAATATAGGTTATTACAAGATATTGAATACAGTGTGCTATATAGTAAGTAGGTCCTTGACGATTATCTATTTTATATACAGTAATGTACATCTTAATCCCTGACTCCTAATTTATTCCTCCCCCTCTTTCCCTTTGGTAACTATAAATTTGTTTTCTATGTCTGTGAGTCTATTTGTTTTGTAAATAAGTTCATTTGTATCTTTTTTTTTTTTGGCCCCACCTGAGGCATATGGAAGTTCCCAGGCCAGGGACCAAATTAAAGCCCCAGTTTTGACCTATGCCACAGCTTTAGCAACACTGGATCCTTAACCCACATCACCACAGCGGGAACTCCTATATGTATCATTTTTAAAGATGCCACACATCAGTGATATCATGTGATGTTGTCTCTCTGTCTCACTTACTTCACTCAGTATGATAATCTCTAGGTCCATCCACGTCACTGCAAATGGCATTATTTCATTCTTTTTTGTGGCTGAGTAATAGATGTTAATTCTATGATTATGTATCTTAATAAATCTTATATATGGAGGGCCAACTAGAATGAGGCTATGTCAGTGGTAGAGAGGCAGCACTTTTTTCTTTTTTTTTTTTTTTTTTGGTCTTTTTAGGGTCTCAACTGCAGCACATGGAGGTTCCCAGGCTAAGGGTCTCATCAGAAATACAGCCGCCAGCCTACACCACAGCAACAGTAACTCCAGATCTGAGCCAAGTCTGCGACGAAACAACCTCACAGTTCCTAGTTGGATTCGTTTCCACCCTGCCATGACAGGACCTCCGAGAAGCAGCAGTTGCCACCGGCCTGCACCACAGCCACAGCAACTCGGGATCTAAGCAGCATCTGCAACCTATACCACAGCTCACGGCATCGCCGGATCCTTAACCCACTGAGCGAGGCTAGGGATCAAACCTGCAACCTCATGGTTTCTAGTCAGATTCATTAACCACTGAGCCACGACAGGAACTCCAAGCAGCACTCTTATTAGCTGGGAGAGGGAATGTTTTGTTTGTGGCTTAGACAATGTTCATGTTTCGTGTTCATCACAGTGATGGAGCGGTCTAGTTTTGTCTTCATCCATCATAATCAATTGATGTTGATGTTTTGTGAAATTGTTTATGCTCAACAGGGAAACACTGAGACCTAGCTGTGTCAAAGTAGCTCCTGGATAACACGGCCTGCCTTCTTTTTCACACAGCAGTAATCATGAAACATCCCACCCTTGGCTAGAGGATCTAAGTGATTTTGACACAGAGGCAGCCTCAGTTTCCAGCCCAGGTGCAGAGCTTTAGATCATGACTGCATTCCAAATCTATCCTAATCTTGTAGTTTCCATGGAGACCCTGGTCTGCTTTGCAGTCCCAGCCAGATTTTGACTCGTGTACATGCAGCTGTGCTTCATTTAAATTCCCTTTGAACCCCACATCGTCATACAACTCTCTCCTTTGCTTGGTGACAGGTTCCTGGCTCTCTGCTTGTGTGCTATCTCCCTCACTACAATGAGTAAATAAACTTAATTTTGTCGAATTACAGATTTGTCTCTGGGGATCTGAGGTTGCTTGGGCTAGAACAAAAACTATACATATAAAAGCTACAGAAAAAATAACAGCAGGTGAAAAGGATAAGAAGTGCTGGGAAAGGGACAGTTTGCAATTTAAATAGGATGCTCAGGGAAGGTCTGTCAAGGTGATAGCTGAGTAAAGACGTAAAAAACGCGGGGGTTTTTTGAACGGCTTATTATCTGGGAAAAGAACATTCCACGAGGGGGAAACAGGGCGAAAGCCCCGAGGAGGAGCATACAGGGCGTGTTCCAATCATATCTGGTCAGTGACCCTACCCTGACAACACCTTTAATTCTGAAACCTACCCATACCCCATTGTTACTTCCTTGTATGCTTTTTCTTTTTTCCATAGAACTTTTCAATGTATCATTTCACGTTTATTTTTTAATTAAAAACAAAAAGTATAGTTGATTTACAATGTTGTGCCCATTCCGTGTTGATTATGTTTGTCTTTTGTTTTTCACGAAGGCGGGCATCTTCCCTCCTCTGGTTAGGCGATGTAGCCAAGCTTCTAGAAATGTGGCACACACTACAGGAGCTCGACAGGCTATACAGTCCAGAGGTCCTGGGCTGGGGAGAGAGCGCAGCCAAGGGAAGGAGGAAGAGGCCCAGTCGCCTGGTACCTTGGGGAGCCCCTACGAAGGGCCTGCAAAGGAACCACTGTCCAAGGCGCCTGGCGCCCGGCCCCTGGCCCCTGGCTCCGGATGCGCGTCGCGGCGCCTGCGCAGGCAGCGGCCCGGTCCGGGCGCTCGCTTTATTGGCTGCGGCGGGATCTTAGAAGAGGCTTTGCGCATGCGCGCTCCTGCCGCACGGGCCTGAGTGGTGGGTGTCGCTCTCCAGCTTCAGCCGTCTCTGCCGCAGCCCCATCTCTTCGTCCAGGGCGCTCCTTCGCAGAGCTGAGAATGTTCTCGGAACTCAGTAACCTTCTCAACACCAGTCCTGACAAGGTGGAGCAGGTAAAGGTCGTCAGGAAATGGGCGGGTCCCGGGAGCATGGCGGAAGACGGCGTACCCGGATGAAGCGCACTCTGACCTGTGGGAAATTACACGTTGGTCCGGAGGTGCGGGGGTGCCTGGGAATTGTAGTCCGCGGAGGGCCCACTGGGGGACTGGACAGGACTCTTGGGCTTGCGGAACGTGGGCATCTCGACCTTATTGCGCCTTCTCAAAGGCCGTGTGTGCCCTTGAGGTTCACAGGAAGCATATCCAACCTTTGGATTGGCTTAACTTCACAAACGTGTACCAGCGAGCTCTATGCATGTTCAATAAGGTGGGCGTCCTGGCGCCCAAAAGTGCTTGCCCGAGAGGAGAGGAGAGTTCCACCCTCTACCCTTCTCATGGGACCCGCTTCTTAACCGTCCTGAGCCTTCCTCTGGCCCGGGAGCGCTTGGCGGATCGCACTGAACGCTGCTGCGCTTCTTCCTCCTTATGGTCTCTAATTGTGCTCTTTCAAGCAGCTCTCAGCCCACCTTTAGCACCACAGCTTCAACACCCTCTTTCCCGCGCTCTAGGCCATCTCTAAAATTTTTACATTTTAGTCCAAGTGTTACCTCTCCTAGGAACATATTTGGTTTATTTCACAACTATTGTTTTCCTAATGAAATGGTAAGCTCCTCCGGCAGCCAAGACACCGAGGGTGTAAAGCCTTTTTATGACTTAATAGCGCCAAGCAAATAGTTTTCAGTAGATCCTTATGCATTTTAATTGCCCCGCGGTTCTTGTCTGCCCAAGCCTCCAGATGGTGTTGGTTACCTTGCCAGTTACTACTAGCACCTCCAAAGTCCAAGCTCAGGGCCACAGTGAAGGAATGGAGAATACAAGTGAGCACCAGGAAATGACAGCGCTGAGGGTAGCTCGCAAAGGCTGATATTGTGATCTTTCATATTTTATAAATGAAAAACAGGCACAACAGCACAGTGATGACCTTCCCTGTCATTGACAAGGAACTAGAGATGAGCAGGGCAGCCAGGCATTGCAGAGACCATCTTTGGAGGTCTTTCCAGGGCTCTCCATGTTCAGAGCTCTGCCTGAAGCAGTTTCCAGGGCTTTAGAAGGAGAGCTTTGTAACTGGAGATCCCTATCAACAACTACTTCTTCCCTTTCCTCTACCTATGGGACAGAATTGGAATCAGGACTAGAGATAAGGAGGAAACTGTATCAGATGATCTCTTCGAGGGTCCCTTCCAGTCTTGGCAGCCAGTGATTTTTATTAGTTTCTTTTCTTTTCTTTTTTTTTTTTTTGGTCATTTTGCTATTTTTTGGGCCACTCCCGCGGCATGTGGAGGTTCCCAGGGTAGGGGTCAAATCGGGGCTGTAGCTGCCAGCCTGGCCTACGCCAAAGCCACAGCAATGCTGGATCCAAGCTGAATCTGCAACCTACACTGCAGCTCATGGCAACGTTGGATCGTTAACCCACTGAGCAAGGGCAGGGACTGAACCCGCAACCTCATGGTTCCTAGTCGGATTCGTTAACCACTGTGCCACGACGGGAACTCCTTTATTAGTTTCTGATGGTAACAGCCTTTGTTCAGGATCTCATTTCCCCAAGTCTGGTCAGGAGTGAAGACAAGAAAGGATTTTATTCTTTATTGCCTTGGGAAACATGAAGGCTGAGATACGCTTGTCCATAATGAGTGATCACTTTAATTTTTGGTTTTTCCATAATTTTTACTGATTTTTTTTTCCTTTTTTTTAGGACTGCACCTGTGGCATATGGAGGTTCCCAAGCTAAGGGTCCAGTTGGAGCAGTGCGGGATCTGAGCCGTGTCTGTGACCTACACCACAGCTCATGGCAATGCCAGATCCTTAACCCACTGAGTAAGGCCAAGGATCGAACCTGAGTTCTCATGGAACTAGTCGGGTTCATTACTGCTGAGCCATCATGGGAACTCCTTGACTGATTTTTTTTTTTTTTTTCTGGTTAAATACACACGCACAGACACACAGTCTCCAGGTGTGGAAATTTAGGGGTGAACACAATCAACTCGATTTCAACACTCAGCTGACCTCCTTCCAGGGAGTCTAATTCATCTTTTTTGTGTTCTTAACTTTTAGGGGAAACTGACTCTACTCTGTGATGTCAAGACTGATGGCAGTTTCCTTGTGCATCACTTTCTCTCCTTCTACCTCAAAGGTATGGGACTCCTTGATGCTGGAGGGGAAAAAAAAAAAAACAAGGCAAAAGAAAAAAAAAAGCCTGTTTTAGGAAGGAATAGGAATAGTATTAACTAGCCAAGGCTTTGGTGTTTAGGTAGCTAGCCAGATGGCTGTTTAGTAGGTAACTCATTACTGGGCCATTTTGTTCTTTCCCTAACTCTGCCAGAGGGCGACTTGTGCTCACTGTGTCCAGGTCCTGCCTTCTGCTTCTCCAGCCACTGCATAGGCACTACCTCCCTGAGGTCCTTGTGTGGTGCCCTGATTAGTTGCTCCGTAGTCCTTGTGTTTTTGTTTTTTGGGTTCTTTTTTGGCGTACTTGCAGCACATGAAAGTTCCATTGCAGTGACAATGCCGGATCCTTGACCTTCTGCACGACAAGAGAGCTTCAGTCCTTGAGTATTTTGAAGACTCTAGGCACTCCACTCATTAACACTATGTCTCAGGCAGTAGATATTTCTTAAAGAATACAGGGAAGAAAACAGCATGGGCACTACAATTCACACATGGAAATCAATTAGAAGAAGAAAACAGCCAAATGAGAAAAAGACTTATAGATTCTCCTTGAGCCCCCACTGAGCCAGGCCAGGATATAGGGTGGACCTTTGGCACTATAGTTGTAATAATTTACAGCTTTAAAAGTTATTTTCCTTTCCAGATAATGTTACTAATAGCTTATAAAAATATGAGAGTCTGCAGATAAATTATTAGAATTAATTATGTCAGAATGTAGCTAGTGCTCCTTTGTGCTCCCCTTTTATCCTCTTGGATATAAGTCCAGTTTAAAAAATAAATTGTATTCCAGGGAGTTCCCATTGTGGCACAGTGGTTAACGAGCCTGACTAGGAAACATGAGGTTGCAGGTTCGATCCCTGGCCTTGCTCAGTGGGTTAAGCTCAAGGCGTTGCCGTGAGCTGTGGTGTAGGTCGAAGATGTGGCTCGGATCCCTCGTTGCTGTGGCTCTGGCGTAGGCCGGTGGCTACAGCTCCGATTAGACCCGTAGCTTGGGGACCTCCATATGCCACGGGAGCGGCCCTGGAAAAGGCAAAAAGACCAAAAAATATAAATAATTAATTTAAAAAATCATATTCCTGAAAACCAACAAGCAATTAGTAAAAGGGTAATTTTTTAAAAACCGTTAATTCGTTGCTGTGGCTCTGGCGTAGGCTGGTGGCTGCAGCTCCGATTCAACCCCTAGCCTGGGAACCTCCATATGCCGCAGGAGCAGCCCAAGAAATAGCAAAAAAAAAAAAGACAAAAAGACAAAAAAAAACCCAAAAAAAACCCAAAACGTTAATTTATTTTCTTTTTTTTAAACATATAGTATAGGAGTTCCCGTCGTGCCTCAGTGGAAACAAACCCAACTAGTATCCGTGAGGATGCTGGTTTGATCCCTGGCTCCATTTAGTGGGTTAAGGATCTGGCGTTGCCACGAGTTGTGGTGTAGGTTGAAGATGCAGCTCAGATCTGCATAGGCCAGCAGCTGCAGCTCTGATTTGATCCCTAGCCTGGGAACTTCCATATGCTGCACCTTTGCCCCTAAAAAATACATACATACATAATAACATTTTAAGCAAAGAATTTATTTGCTTTTGTATTTTTTTGGCTGTGTCATGCGGAAGTTCAGGCCATGGGTCAAACCTGTTCCACAGCAGTGACGATGCCAGATCCTTAACCTGCTGCGCCACCAGGGAACTATCCAATTTCTTTTCTTTTCTCTCTCTTTTTTTTTTTTTTTTGGTCTTTTTGTCTTTTCTAGGGCCACACCCGAGGCATATGGAGGTTCCCAGGCTAGGAGTCCAATTGGAGCTATAGCCTCCGGCCTACATCATAGCCACATCTGCCCCAGACCCAAGCCACATCTGCGACCTACACCACAGCTCACGGCAACGCCAGATCTTTAACCCACTGAGCAAGGCCAGGGATCGAACCTGCAACCTCATGATTCCTAGTGGAATTCTTTAACCACTGAGCTGCGATGGGAATTTACTTTCAATAGAAGAAATTAAGGGGGGGTGGGGGGATGTGCCTGGGCTGTGGGATGGAAATCCTGTGAAATCATATTGTTATGATCATTATATAACTACAGATGTGATAAATTCATTTGAGTAATTAAAAAAAATGGGAAAAAAAAGAAAAAATTAAGGTTCCTAGTATTACATCTCAAAGGAGAGGTATATTTCAGAGTTAATGAAATAAGGTTTAATTATTAAATATGAAAAAAGTACATCTAAATATGTCTTAGAATAAAATTGGGTATGTCAGGTCACAAGGCCTCTGGGTCTCTAGACCTGCCTCAATGTTTTTGTTTCTGGAGGTATGAAGTATAGGAGACACTGTAGGCAGAAACTTTATTAAAGATCAGTTTATTTTGTTTTCCAGCTCATTGTAAAGTCTGCTTTGTGGCACTCACTCAGTCCTTCAGTCACTACAATATCGTGGGACAGAAGCTGGTAAATATTTCAGACCTCTGTGATGTTATCCCTGAGTGAGCGTGTGTGCCAGGAGTGTGTGAGTGTGCTCTCAGGCTGGGCTTCCCTATTTGGGTTGTAGAGACTTAGCAAGGGAAAGACTAAGGAAGTCGTGGGATCTCAAATCCCTTATCTGCTAAGGCCTCATTTCTGAACATTTTGTTAATTTATAGTTTGTAGAACCAGATCTCTTGTTAATGAATCAAATTCTTCTCAACTGAGTCTGGACCAGTTAAGGTTTTCCCCTCCTGAGTGTGAGCTTTAATCTTGATCCTACTGGGTTAGAGATCACAGCTTGATTTGCTGTTAAGTTGAGTGCCACTGACTTTCCCTAAGTCTAAGGCTTAAGACCAACTGTAGGGAGAGGTGCTTTTGTCACCTGCCCCTCACATCATCTTGGTTTGGCCCTTATCCCTTTAGATGCAGGCAAACAAGAGTAAAATAGCCAAGAGGCTGGTGAACCTCTGGGTCTCTCCTGGGCCATTACCTGTGACCTGTAACCAGGTGGATATACTAGGTGATTTGTGCTTTTTTGGGGGAGTTGCTTTGATTAGGTCAGCCCCAGAGAGGGAGAGATCAGGCAGTGATCTTTGTTTTTTTTTTTTTTTTTTTGGTCTTTTTAGGGCTATACCCACAGCATATGGAAGCTCCCAGGCTAGGGGTCCAATTGATGCCACAGCCACAGCCACAGCCACAGACACAACCACAGCAGTGCCAGATCCAAGCCTCATCTTCGACCTACACCACAGCTCATGGCAACACCAGATCCTCAACCCACAGAGTGAGGCCAGGGATGGGACCCACGTCCTCATGGATACTAGTCGGGTTTGTTATTGCTGAGCTACGACATGAACTCCAGGAGGTGATCTTTAAAGTATCAGTCTTAACTGTTAGACCATGTCACTGCCTCTTCTCTGATGGGGTAAAACCAGTGAAAAAGCCGGAGAAGGGTAGGGTCCTTCTTTTTCATCCTTTGCAGAGAAGAGAGTTCCTATGTTTGAGGTCAGAGCCTAAGCTCAGGGAAAGCAGTCTTGTCAGGGAATGCATGTTACATTCCAGATCCGTGAGGCTCTAGTATTAGCTTAAGGATGAGAAAGCTATGTACTCTCACGTCTTGATTGGCTGCTCTTTCTGTTCGAATCATCAACACAACAGTAATGGCATGCATGGTACTGGGCTTGCAAAGTAGTGGACTGTGAGCATCCATCCTCTTGCTCTTACATCAGTACAATGATGGGCAAGAGCCAAGGTGAGCAAGACCATCTTTCTTGCCAGGGCGGCTGTTGCTGCTAATTAATGGTGTTGCATAGTGAACACTGGTGTGTGAATGAGTGATTGCGGCCTGGTCTGGAGGCATGAGGAGACTGAGTTCCATGTCACCTGTTTCTGCACAAACAGAACTGAGGGTTGCACATTTAGATGGTGTCACCATCTTTGGGTGTTAGCTGAAATGCAGATTCTTGGGCCCTGCCCCCAAGGCTTCTGGTCCTAGAGATTTGGAGTGGGGCTCAGGGGTCTGCATTTTAATCAGGTATCTCAAGAGACCTCCTCCATACTTTTGCGGCGTATGGAGGTTCCCAGGCTAGGGGTCTAATCAGAGCTGCAGCTACTGGCCTACACCATGGCCACTGGAACGCAGGATCCGAGCTGTGTCTGCAACCTACACCAAAGCTCATGGCAATGCCGGATTCTTAATGCACTGAGCGAGGCCAAGGATGGAACCTGTGTCCTCATGAATACTAGTCAGATTCGCTTCCACTGAGCCATGACGGGAACTCCTCAAGAGATTCTCAATTGATTGGTTTACGAAAACCCATATTTAAGGCGTGCTGGTCTAGAGCAGGGGACAACCAACTATGCTTGTACCCCCTGATTTCTGGGCCACCTCCATTTGTTTATGAATGGTCTAGGGCTGCCTTCACTCTGTGATAGAGTTGAGTAGTTGCAACAGAGACTGTCATCATTCCACTATCTTACTGTTATCGTTTACTTACTGGTTTTTATTTTTTGTGGGTGTTTTTTTTGGCTGCCACACACAGTGGCTTGATGTGGGATCTCAGTTCTTAGACCAGGAATCAAGCCTGGGCCACGGTGGTGAAAGTACTAATTCCTAATCACTAGACCACCAGGGAACTCCCCTACTATTTTTAAATGTGCTTAATTTTGTAAATCCATGCTCTTAAAAAAGAAACCTCATATTACTATTGTAAATTAAAAACCAGTACTGGGTAATCATAAAAATGAACATATAAGCAAAAGAGTATAAGTTTTTAAAAAATATGACAGGTAAATGTAAATGCACATATGAAAACAGAGCAGGGATTGTGTGTAACACCCAGGGGAGATGAGACATGGGCCCCTGTGTTGGGCAGACAGGCACACATCTGTAGGGTTTGGAATGAGTCCCTTGTCCTCTCATGAGCCAGAGGCTAGCCTCTCTGGTGGGTTCCCTGAAAGGTGCAGAAACTCACTCTCCTCTTTGCTCCGCGTAGGGGGTCAGTCTGACCATAGCACGGGAACGCGGGCAGCTTGTGTTTCTTGAGGGCCTCAAGTCTGCCATGGACATCTTCTTCCGGCCTCAGGAGGAGCCACACCCGCTGCAGTTCCTCAGGTCAGTCAGCCTGCGGCCCAGCCCAGAGTGCACACCTGACAGGTAGCCCAGCCCAGGGTTGCTGTGTGTGATTCCTTTTGCTTGGTCAGGAGTCAGACACTTCTGTGGCGTTGCAGCATTATAGAGGGTCCTTGGCTCTGACTGTGGGCCAGAGGGTGTAAGGCTGTCCCCAAAGCTGTGGAAAAGCATTATTTGCTGAGTGTATAGCAGAATAGTATGCTTTGCTGGTTTTTCCAACCCTGGCTCAGAGCACTAGCACACACCTTCTGTTCTTGGCTTGATACAGGGGTCAACAAACTATGGGCTCTGGCCCAGCTCCCTGTTTTTGTAAATAAAGTTTTGTTGGAGTAGCCACATTCGTTTGTTTGCATATTGTCCCTGGCTGTTGGGCACTACAGCAGAGGAGGTGAGAGTTGAGACAGAGGCCATGTGACCTACAAGTCTGAAATATTTATTATTGACCCTTTAAGAAAAAGGTTGCCAACTGCCAGTTGTATTCTGAGGCTGGTTTTCCTGCTTCTCATCCTTTATGAGTATCAGCCACAAACTGAGCGCATTACAGATATAGGGGAACCCCCCACCACGCTGCTATGCCTGCCCTCAGGCCCAGCCTTAGGCAGTGTGGAGTTGGAAAGCCACATGCCCCAACCCTGTGTGTGTGGCTTTGTGCACAGCCCTTTGCATCTCTGAACCACTCTGTCTTTGAATGGTAGGCCTGGTCACATGTGAGCCCAGGTCATGGGGCACTGTTGTTCCTGCTATTAGTGGGGCTCAGCTCTGGAGCATGGGGGTCTGGGCCCTGGGCTCTGATGCTTTTTGAGCCCCCACAGGAGCTAGGAGATCACTGTTGTAGTCATTGGGGAGTTGAAGGTGGGGGCCTGCTGTGTCAGAAACAGGTTGGATTTGGTACATACACAAGCAGCCCTTAAACCTCTACCTCTCACTACCAGGACACTGCATGGCTGCTGAGCTTTTCATACCCCCCCCCCTTTTTTTTTGGTCTTTTTAGGGCCACACTCAAGAATATGGAGGTTCCCAGGCTAAGGGTCGAATTGGAGCTATAGCTGCTGCCCTCCACCGCAGCCACAGCAATGCTGGATCCTTAACCCACTGAGCAAGGCCAGAGATCAAAGCCACATCCTTATGGATCCTAGTCCGGTTTGTTAACTGCTGAGCCATGACGGGAACACCCTCGGGATATTTGAACTGAAGTAGATGTACTCATGTGTGCATGCATGCCTTTTCTTTCTAGCCATATCATGAACCCCTTGGTGCCAAGGACTCTGATCCATTTCCTTCCTTCCCCTCTCCTGTGTGCTGCTCAGTCTCATAAACATTTGTGGAGTAAGTGAGCTCTCTGGTGACTTTTGCCCTGTTTTCCAGGGAGGCCAGTGCTGGGAACCTGCAGCCGCTGTATGAGTTTGTGCAGGATGCCCTGAAGCCCGTGGCCAATGGGGAGGCGGCATGGAGGTGCCCCGTGCTGCTGGTGGACGACCTCAGTGTGCTGCTGAGCCTGGGTGTCGGGGCAGTGGCGGTGCTGGACTTCATCCACTACTGCAGAGCCACTGTGTGCTGGGAATGGAAGGTGATGGCCTGCATGCTCCCTGTGCTCCTGCCTGTGACCTCTGCAGGCCCAGACAAGTCCAGGCCTCACCTGGATGGAGTGATCTTTCCTGTTTAATTGCTTGGGGCTTTGGCTTTACTCTGGCAGGCCCAGAAATCTTTCACTTGACTCACCCTGCTCTCCACTACCTGCCATTGCTGAAAAATAAGTCCCTGGAGGATGCCTGGTACTGTCCTTAATGGGGCTGGTCACGTGTAGCACTTTGGCTGTCCCAGCTCTGCCACACCTCATTATCCCTCTAAGAATATTTTGAAGATTGGCTGAGGTAATGGGTATAACACCTTAAAAATTGAGGTGCAGAGTTCCCACTGTGGTGCAGTGGGTTAAGGATCCAGCATTGCCACAGCCGTGACGTAGGTTGCAGCTGTAGCTCAATTTCCATCCCTGGCCCAGGAATGTCCATATGCCATAGGTGCAGCCAAAGAATAATAGTAATAATAATCACAAGGTGTAATACAGGGCTAGGATGTAACTGTCATTGTCAAATTATGAGGCAAAAAGAGATTTTGCTATATAGAGATTTTAACAAAATATTTAACAGCTGTGGTGTCCATTTCCCAAGAATCCAGCTATAGGAGTTAAGTGAGAGGAAGCTTGCATCTGTAGCAGGCCCCCATTGTGGTCTCTGTTGCAGGGAAACATAGTGGCCCTTGTGCATGACAGTGGAGACACTGAGGACGAGGAGAATGACATCCTGCTGAATGGCCTTAGTCACCAGAGCCACCTGATCCTTCGGGCTGAGGGTCTGGCCACCGGCTTCTGCAAGGATGTGCATGGGCAGGTACGCAGGAGCTGGGGCCATGGGCTTTCTGGGCAGTGGCTGCTCACTTCCCCTGAGTCTAGACTGCATGTAGGGTAGTGTTGGCTCATGGGGTGGTCTGGTTGGGTGGGCTCTTAGATGGAAGGGAGCCCTCGGAAGTTGTATGAATGCAAGTCAGAATCCACTCTGGGTGGTACTCATTCCGTGCACAGGACAGATTTTCTTTGGTGATCTATTTGTGGCCAAAGTGGAGCTGCTGAAGAGGAAATGGCAATCTGTAGTGAGAGGCAGGGTCCCTGCTAGTAAACAGCAGGATTTCTCTGCAGGACCGAAGCAGGCTTTGTATATTCAGGCCAACACTGTTTTGCTTCTTTGCTTGTTTGTTTTTCATGCCTGTAGCATGTAGGAGTTCCCCAGGCCAGGGATCAGACCCAAGCCTCAGTAGTGACATTGCCAGATCCTTAAACTACTGTGCCACCAGTAGTTTTAAAATAGAGACTTTTAAATTAGAGACCATTCCTTTTAAAATAGAGACTTTGGGAGTTCCCGTCGTGTCTCAGTGGTTAACGAACCCTACTAGGAACCATGAGGTTGCGGGTTGGATCCCTGGCCTTGCTCAGTGGGTTACGGATCTGGTATTGTCGTGAGCTGTGGCATAGGCTGGTGGCTATAGCTCCTATTAGACCCCTATCGTGGGAACCTCCATATGCCTCAGGTGCAGCCCCAGAGAAGACCAAAAAAATAAATTAATTAATTAAAGAATAAAGTAAAATAAAATAGAGACTTTGAAAGGCCGTTCTCATGGTTGGTGTCTTGCTGTGCCTCAGAATTGAATGTACACATTCTAATGGATTGATTTTTAAAATTCATCTAGCCAAAAAGTAAACAAACAAACAAACAGAAAAAACATGCACACAAAAAAGATAGAGGCAAATACGTAATACTTTAATGGTTTTTCTCTGGATGACTTTTTTTCTACCTTTTACTTTTCTCTATCTCATATTTTCTAGAATGACCAAACATTACTATTGTATTAGCAGGGAAACCTTTGTTTTTAGGTGACTGGTAATAAGCTTTGTTTTGGAAGTTGATCCCATTGCCACATGGCACATGACCTCACTGAAGGTCATGGAGAAGGCGGGAAGGGTTCATAGTGGAGCAGATACTCAGGGGGCCTTTCCCCTTTCATTCTTTTCTCTGTCACTTAGCTGAGTGTCCTGTGGAGGAGACCCCTGCAGCCCACATCCCAGCGGGATCAGAGCCTCACTTACCAGTACAAGATACAGGACAAGAACGTGTCCTTTTTTGCCAAAGGAATGTCTCCTGCTGTCCTGTGACCTGATTTAGGGGCAGCTGAAGTTACCTTGGGTTGTTTTTGGATGCAAAGATAAAGCAACTGAGCAGAAATGGATCTTTACACCTTTGCAGTGGACTGCCAGCACCACTGTGACCCAGGGATGGTGGAACGGTGCTGTGATGGTTTGCCTTTGTTCCTGTGGGCCCGGTATAGAAAATCCATGAGGAATCTGCAGTCCAGCCTCAGCTGAGAGAGATGCTGCATGTTGAACTGGGTGAAAGGGATCCTTTGGTGCCTTCCTTATAAATACACTTCAGCCCCAACTGCCCGTTTTTGGTTGTTGTGCCTTTCAGAGTCAAGTGGATATGAATGTGCCAGCCTGGAGACTATCCTGGGTGGCGGGTGATAACTTGGGTAATTTTGGCCGGCACCAAGTGAGTTCCCACCTTGTGGCTTCCTGTGGATTGTCTCATTTAATTTTTACCCTCACCTGCAAAGTCATTTTCTTTTTTTTCTTTTTTTTTTTTTTTTAATGTCTTTTTAGGGCCACACTTGTGGCACATGGAAGTTCCCAGGCTAGGGGTCAAGTCAGAGCTACAGCTGCTGGCCTACGCCACAGTCACAGCAGTGAGGGATCTGAGCCACATCTGCCAGCTGCACCACACAGCTCATGGCAACGCCGGATCCTTAACCCACTGAGCAAGGCCAGGGATTGAACCTGTGTCCTCACGGATGCTAGTCAGATTCGTTTCCAAGGAGCCACGATGGGAACTCCTGTCATTTTCTTCTTTAGTCCAGTGAAGAAACAGGCTTTGAGAGATTTGGAAGCAACACTCAAGGCTGTAGGGCAGGCTGTAAGTAATGAAGCCTGGGTGAAGTCCACCCTTATTGACTGACCCCCCATGGAAACCAGAGACTGGCTCCCTGCCCTAGTTCACAGGTTGGCTCCTCCTGTTTCTGTCATACCTAGCCCACATTCGGATGAGACCAAGCCATCAAGGGCCTGGCACCCTAGCCTTGGCCATATGAGGCCCCTTGGAGGGCACAGGTGTGCATAGCTTTGGTGAGAGGAGTACAGAATGTTCTCACTTCCTGGCAGGTTAGGACATGGGGAAGAGCCAGTACCTCCCTCACCTATGAAGAATGAAGGCCGTGAGTTCTTGCCCCAGTGTCCTGTAGACGTCAACTTGCCACACACAGCCCCTCAGTCAAGGTCACCTCAGAGTGTGTTCTTAAAATGGGTGCATTTCATTGTATATATTTTATGTGTATGTACCACAAAGAATTTTATTTTAAACATAAATAGCACTGCTTTACAAGGGCTAAGGATGTTTCAAATCTGTTGTTTAATTTTAACTTCTTTACATTTTTTGAGTCTTTGTAAAAAGGGAACAATTTATCACCCTGCCCCTCAAGTCATTGACTATTGTTTTGGTTTTCCCACTGAAACAGTAACTGCTTTTTTTCTCAAAATATTGCAGACTTGGAGTTCCTGTTGTGGCGCAGTGGAAACAAACCCAACTAGTATCCATGAGGATGTGGGTTTGATCTCTGGCCTCACTCAGCGGATTAAGGAACTGGTGTTGCTGTGAGCTGTGGTGCAGGTCTCAGATGTGGCTCAGATCTTGTGTTGCTGTGGTGGTGGCTTAGGCCAGCAGATGTAGCTCCAATTCAACCCCTAGTCTGGGAACCTCCATATGCTGTGGGTGTGGCCCTAAAAAAACAAACAAAATTTCAGACTTCATAGAATTTTAGAAAATTATGAGTGAAGTAACTTACAAGAAAGTAGTTATTAAAGAATGATGTGATTCTTTTTAAATTTTTCTTGGCCTCTCCTGTGGCATACAGAAGTTCATTATGCCAGGGATTGAAACTGAGCCACAGATGTAATGAGAGCCACAACAGTGACAGTGCCAAATCCTTAACCTGCTGAGCTACCACGGAACTCCTCCAATTATTTTATTAACTCTTCAGTATTTATACAAGCTTCATGTGAGCTTCAGTTCTGAATGGATAGGCACTACAGAGCATTCTCCACATATGAATGTTTCTATTACATTTCTTCACTTGATTTGTAAATGTTTTCACCAATTTTTTTATGTTTGATGGCTACTCAACATTTTATCATGTCATAATATTCTAATTTGCTTACCTATTCTCTGGGCATGTGGGTTGTGATTTTGTAATTATAAATTATGCTGTTATGGTAGCTCCTGTTGTAGCTCAGTGGTTTAAGACCCAACTAGAGGAGTTTCCATTGTGGTTCAGCAGAAACGAACCCAGCTAGTATCCATAAGGATGCAGGTTCAATCTCTGGCCTCGCTCAGTGTGTTAAGGATATGGCATTGCCACAAGGGGCAGTGTAGGTTACAGATGTGGCTCAGATCCCACATTCCTGTGGCTGTGGCATAGGCCAGCAGCTATAGCTCCAGTTCATCCCCTAGCCTGGGAGCTTCTATATGCCACAGGTACAGCCCTAAAAAGAAAATAAACACATTATGCTGTTATGAACTTTATATGCTATACCTATCTAGGGCTGGGGGCAAGTACTTGTTTCCTTAGAATATTCACTCATTATTTATTCATTCAACAAATATTGAGCACATTCTGTGTGGCAGGCTGCTGGAGGCATTGAGGGTATGACATGACAAAATAGGTCCCTGCCCTCCTAGAGCTGACATTCCAGTGGAGGAGACAGAGACAGTCGACAGAATTGAGAATTAAGAGACATAGGTCTAGACCGTAAGTGCTCTAAATAAAGCAGGGGGGAGGCCAATGCAGGTGAGAAATGATGACATTTCAGAGTCTACTTCCTGAAGTGGAATTTCTTTATTTTGTTCATTTGTTTGTTTTTGGCCAAGTCATTTTATTCTCTTTTTATTGAAAACACTAGTTTTACATGTCTTTTTTTTTTTTTTTTTGCTTTTTAGGGCTACACCCTTGGCATATGGAGATCCCAGGCTAGGGGTCTAATCGGAGCTACAGCTGATAGCCTATACCACAGCAACAGCAAGGCCATAGCCAAGACAAGTCTTCGACCTACACCACAGCTCACAGCAACACCAGATCCTTAACCCACCAGACAAGGCCAGGGATCAAACCCCACAACCTCATATTCCTAGTTGAATTTGTTTCCACTGCACCACAACGGGAACTCCTGTATGTCTTTTTTTTTAAGGCTTTTTTTTTTTTTTTTGGTCTTTTCTAGGGCCGAACCCATGGCACATGGAGGTTCCCAGGCTAGGGGTCTAATAAGAGCTGTAGCCGCCGGCCTACACCACAGCCACAGCCACAGCAACTCGGGATCTGAGCCACATCTGCAAACTACACCACAGCTCACAGCAACGCCGGATCCTTAACCCACCGAGCAAGGCCAGGGATCGAACCCGCAAGCTCATGGTTCCTAGGTGGATTTGGTAACCACTGCGCCACAACAGGAACTCCCTTTTCTTAAAAGTTTTATTGAAGTACAGTTAATTTATAAGGCTGTGATTGAGGTCGAAGTTCTGAATGAAGGAGTGGACTGGCCATCACATGTTATTAGGTAGTTCTTTGCATGATGGTGCCAGTTAACAGTGATCTATAGTTTCCTCCGCCAACATTGGGTTAATGATTAGGATATAATTTTCTGTATTTTCCCATGGGTATAGTATCTATTCCACACCGTTAGTCATTTATCAATTAAAATCTGGTATCAACCTAATTTTATTAATCTTTGTAATATTTTGGAAAGTAAAGTTTGGGTTTTTTTTTTTTTAGTCTTTGTAGAGCCTCACTCATGGCATGTGGAAGTTCCCAGCCTAGGGATCGAATCAGAGCTATAGCTGCTGGCCTATGCCGCAGCCACAGCAACGTGGGATCTAAGCCTTATCTGCCACCTACACCACAGTTCATGGCAATGCCAGATCCTTAGTCCACTGATTGAGGCCGTGGATTGAACCTGTGTGCTCATAGCTACTAGTTACCGCTGAGCTGCAACAGGAACTCCTCCCTTGAATAACTTTAACCAGCATTAAAAAATTTGTGGAGTTCCCATTGTGGCTTAGAGGTAATA
This sequence comes from Sus scrofa, assembly GCF_054392235.1. Taxonomy (NCBI): domain Eukaryota; kingdom Metazoa; phylum Chordata; class Mammalia; order Artiodactyla; family Suidae; genus Sus; species Sus scrofa. The sequence continues at coordinate 45,086,823 of NC_139395.1, read as the reverse complement.
AACCCAACTAATATCCATGAGGTTCCTTCCCTGGCCTCACTCAGTGGGTGAAAGGATCTGGCATTGCCATGAGCTGTGGTGTAGGCTGGCAGCTGCAGCTCTGATTTGACCTCTAGCTGGGAGCTTCCATGTGCTGAGAGTGTGGCCCTAAAAAGACAAAAAAGAAAAAAAAATTGTTAGATAAAAGTGGTGTGAAACTACTTATTGTTTAATTTCTGTTTTTAATGGAATAGGAAACACTTTATATCTTAATTATTAATTTAAAAATAATTATCAAGGAGTTCCCGTCGTGGCACAGTGGTTAACGAATCCGACTAGGAACGATGAGGTCGCGGGTTCGGTCCCTGCCCTTGCTCAGTGGGTTAACAATCCGGCGTTGCCGTGAGCTGTGGTGTAGGTTGCAGACGCGGCTCGGATCCTGCGTTGCTGTGGCTCTGGCGTAGGCCGGTGGCTACAGCTCCGATTCAACCCCTAGCCTGGGAACCTCCATATGCCGCGGAAGCGGCCCAAGAGATAGCAACAACAACAACAACAAAAAGACAAAAGACAAAAAGACAAAAAAAAAATAATAATAATTATCAAGTCAGTTTAACAAAATAATCTTAGAGAGTGAAAGGAGAAAGAAATGTTTCTCCTCAGTTTCCTATCCCCCTTTTCAAAAGTTTAACTGGTAGTCATTGAATTCTATAGACTTTCTCATGAATTTAACTGATAGTCATGAATTCTGTAGACTCAGCCTTACGGGTGATGACACTTTTTCTTGTGAATGTGATCAGCATGGTAACAATTCTGTCTCTTGTGTGAGTCTTGAATTCCACTTATGTTTTGTCTTACTGGGTATTTGTTGTATTTTTAATAAACTGCTGTTTATGTTAGGGTTGCTAAAATTTTAAAATTAATCCTGAGATTTATTTCTTGTGATACTTCACCATCTACTTGTGGGTGGAGATGACCTGTAATTTTTTGTTTACCTCTGTTAGCCTGGTTAGCCTGGTTTTTGGCTGCCCTACAGCGTATGGATTTCCTGGGCCAGGGAGCAGATCCGAGCCACAGTTGTGACCTGAGCCACAGTTGTGACCTAAGCCACAGCTGCGGCAACACTGGATCCTTAACCCACTCTGCCAGGCTGGGAATCGAACCTGCATCTCAGCTCTCAAGACACTGCCCATCCCGTTGCACCACAGTAGGAATTCCTAGCCTGGTTAGATTTGAGTAGTAGAACTATATGCCTCATAAGCCATGTTGAGGAACTTGCTGGCTTTTTTTCCTTCTTCTTTTTTGGCCACACTGTTAAAAAAAAATGGTTATAGATCTGTATAGACATCTCACTAAAGCAGGCATAGGAATGGCCAAAATGCACATAAAAAGATGCTCAACATCATTAGCCATTAGGGAAATACAAATTAATTAAAACCACCAGGAAATACCACTAAAATGGTTTTAAAATGGCTGGATCGGAGTTCTTGCTGTGGTGCATTGTGTTAAGAATCTGCTCCAGTCACTGCAGAGGCACAGGTTCGATCCCCAGGGCAATGAGTTAAAGCATCCAGCATTGCTGTGGCTGCGGTGTAGGTTGCAGCCAGCTTGGACTGAATCCCTGGCCCAGGAACTTCCATATGTCATGGATATGACCATAATGAATGAATGAATGAATGAATGAATGAATGAATAGGCTGTATCAAAAAGACTGACAGTTACAAGTGTTAGCATGGATAAGGAGAAATTGGAGCCCTCATGTATTGTAGTAGGAATGTAAAAATGATGCAGCCACTCTGGAAAAGTTTGGCAGTTTCTTAAAACTGTTACATATAGATTTACTGTATGACCCAGCCATTCAGTTCCTAGGCGTTTACTCAAGAGAAATGAAAACATATTTCCATATAGACACTCATGTGCATGTCAATAGCAGTGTGTGGTCTGCATATAGGGAAAAGAACAATGAAGTAATTGACTCTAATCACCTTGTTCAAGTTACTTTCAAGGTTAACCTCTCCAGGCCTCAGTTTCCTTATCTACAAAATTGGGAAATAACCCTGTCTCAGATGGTTTAAAGAGTTGTCAGGGTCAGAGTTCCCATGTGGCACAGTGAAAATGAATCTGACTAGGATCCATGAGGTTTTGGGTTCGATCCCTCGCCTCACTCAGTGGGGTAAGGATCCAGCGTTGCCATGAGCTGTGGTGTAGGTCAAAGATCAGGCTTGGATCTGGTGTTGCTGTGGCTGTGGCATAGGCCGGCGGCAACAGCTCCAATTAGACTCCTAGCCTGGGAACCTCCATGTGCCGAGGGTGCGGCTCTCAAAAGACAAAAGACAAAAAAGTAAAAAAATGAAGAGTTGTCAGGGTCAAATAATTGATGACATGTAAGGTTGCCTTGACTTTTAAGCATTAGTTACTGCTGCTATTCTTTTTTAGTTTGTCTTTTTTAGGGCTGCATCCAGGGCACAGGGAAGTTCCCAGGCTAGGGGTCGAATTGTAGTTGCAGCTGCCGGCCTACACCACAGCCACAGCAACGTCAGATCTGAGCCTCATCCACGACCTACCCTACAGCTCACAGCAGCGCCAGGTCCTTAACCCACTGAACGAGGCCAGGGATTGAACCTGCATCCTCATGGATACTAGTCAGGTTGTTAACTGGCTGAGCCACAATAGGAACTCCACTGCTGCTGTTCTTATCACCTGGCAAACTCTTACCTTGCTAGGTCCTATTTCTACATCATCCTCTTCGTGATTCCTACTCTGGTTCCCTGCCATCCCACTCCCTTCCACTCACAGCACTTGGAAGCACAGAGGCAGAAGTTCAGGGGCTTTGGGGTTGGTCAGATCGACGTTTGATGCTGCCACTGCATGAATTCAACAATTTGTTAAAGCTCTGGGTTCTTTAGAGTTTGCATCCTTGAAATGGAGTGTATCTTACCTGCCTCTAAAGGCCATCATAAGGATTACGCAAGGTAATATGTTGTAAAGCCCATCTCTGGCAAGGAGCCAACATTCAACAGTTTGTTGTTATTATTGGCTGCTATTATGACCTCTGTAATACTCCTTGTCATATTTGCCTCTATGGTTTTGTTTAAAGGTATGTGCTAATTTAACTTTGGTAGTGCAGAGAATAAATGTACATCCCTGGTTTCTGACACATGGTAGGAAATTGACAGCTAATAAAGGCAACATGGAGATTTTACTTTTTTTTTTTGGAGATTTTACATATTTTTATTGACTATCATGTTTATTAGAACAGTTGCTGCTTATTGGAATCTAAGCATTTTACATGTGTTCAGACTGATTTAATTGTTTGTGTTTGTTTTGTCTTTTTGCTATTTCTTTGGGCCGCTCCCACGGCATATGGAGGTTCCCAGGCTAGGGGTCAAATCGGAGCTGTAGCCACCGGCCTACGCCAGAGCCACAGCAACGCAGGATCCGAGCCGCGTCTGCACCACAGTTCACGGCAACGCCGGATCGTTAACCCACTGAGCAAGGGCAGGGACCGAACCCGCAACCTCATGGTTCCTAGTCGGATTCGTTAACCACTGCGCCACAACGGGAACTCCTGATTTAATTGTTTTGAAAACCAGAGAGGTCAGCTTCCTTGGTTGTTGCATCTTGGGACCTAACTCTTATGTCCAGTTTCCCTGAGGTTAAGTTAATTTTCCTGGCCACGAAGCAGCTTCTGCCGTGTGTCAGAACCAGAATTCAAATAGAGGGAATCTGAAGCAGCCCTTTCCACTTTAATCACGTTGTGAGCTTCTATTACTAATGCTTAATTCATGAGGAGCATGATCATTAGTGCAAGCGGTTGCGAAGACAGAGCTCTATCTTCATGAATCACCCTTCCCTGTGTCCCTGACAGGCTGAGGTAGCTGAGCAGTGGGCTGGAACCCAGAGTCCTGTGGCTGCCTGCTTGGTCACTTATCAGCGTGACCTCGGGCAAATATTCTCCCTTCTTTTTTGTCTTTTCTAAGGCCACACCTGCAGCATATGGAGGTTCTGAGGCTAGGGGTCTTATTGGAGCTTTAGGCACCTGCCTACACCACAGCTCATGGCAACACCAGATCCTTTACCCACTGAGCAAGGCCAGGGATTGAATCGGCAACCTCATGGTTTCTAGTCGGATTCGTTAACCACTGAGCCACAACAGGAACTCCCGAATATTCTCCCCTCTTAAGGAAGTTTTCTTTATTTGTAAAATAGACCCAGCCCCTATTTTTCAAGAATGTCATGAGGTTTGGCCCAGCATGGAATCTATGTACTGGGAATTATCCCTTCTGGATGATCCCTAAACTTCATTTATTCTTTTGCTTTTTTTTTCTTTTTAGGGCCACACCTGCAGCATATTGGAGGTTCCTAAGCTAGGTGTCTAATTGGAGCTACAGCTGCTGGCCTACACCACAGCCACAGCAATGCGGGATCCGAGCTGCGTCTGAAACCTACGCCACAGCTCACGGCAATGCCAGATCCTTAACACACTGAGCAAAGCCGGGGATTGAACCTGTGTCCCCATGATTCCTAGTCAGGTTTGTTAACCACTGAACCACGAAGGGAACTCCTAAACTTCATTTAGTTTTTTTTTTTTTTTTAATTTTGAATTTACCATGGGGAGCAACACAAAGTAAGGTTGAGCTTTGGCTAGATAGAGCTAAATGGAGCTCGTGGACAAAAAAAAAAAAAAAAAATTGCCTACCATTTCACTATTTTAAATAAGCAATGAATGTGGCCCATTGTCAAGCCATCAGTCACTGCAGCCATACACTTCCCATCAACGGTGCATCCTGAGGGGAATTCAGGATAGAGAAAAACAGGGTACTGGCCCTAGATATTAAAATGCATATCAGGAGTTCCCGTCGTGGCGCAGTGGTTAACGAATCCAACTAGGAACCATGAGGTTGCGGGTTGGGTCCCTGCCCTTGCTCAGTGGGTTAACGATCCGGCGTTGCCGTGAGCTGTGGTGTAAGTTGCAGACGCGGCTCGGATCCTGCGTTGCTGTGGCTCTGGCGTAGGCCGGTGGCTACAGCTCCGATTTGACTCCTAGCCTGGGAACCTCCATATGCCGCGGGAGCCGCCCAAAGAAATAGCAAAAAGACAAAAAAAAAAGAAAAGAAAAATGGGTATCATGTGTTGTTTTTTTTTTTTCTTTTTAGGGCCACACCTATGGTACATGGAAGTTCCCAGGCTAGGGGTTGAATCCGAGCTGCAGTTGTCGGCCTATGCCACAGCCACAGCAATGCAGGATCTGAGCTGTGTTTGAGACCTCCACAGCAGCTCGCAGCAACCCTGGATCCTTAACCCACTAAGTGACGCCAGGGATCAAACCTGTATCTCCATAGATACTAGTCGGGTTCACAACCCACTGAGCCACAAGAGGAACTTCTCACGCACATGTTCTTGCTAATTCCCAGTAATGTGGTTAAAACTCTGGTGCTGTGCTCAGGTCTGTCCACCTCGCCCCGCCCCGCTCGCCGACCCTGCCCCGCCCCTCTCCCTCGGGTCAACTGGCCGATGTCCACCTGGGGGCGAGCGAGAGCCGCCGGCGAGGACTGGACTACGCATGCGCGCGCCGCTGGGCGCACGTGCGAAGAGCGGCGGGGGCGGGAGGGGAAAGGTAGGAGGTGAGAGGTGAAGGGGCGGAGAGCTGCGCGGGCACTGGGCCTCTGGGAGAGAGAGGGCGGGCGCCACGCACCGGACCGCGCGGGCTGGGAGCGCGCACGCCGTGTCCCGCCCCCGTCCTCGCCGTCGCCGCTGCAGCCGCCCGGGAGCTGTTTCCGCCACAGGTACCGCTGCGCGCGTCCACACGGCTTCTGTCCGCGGGCCGGGGCTCGGGCCTTTGGCGCGCGGCTCCAGGAGTTCCGGGATAGGGGCCGCCTGGGGCACCGGCGAGCGGGCGTGGGCGCTGTCCAGCAGCCATGCGGGCCAGGCCGGGAGACCGCAGCCTGGAGAGGGTGCCGAGTTACCGCGTCCCCACCCCCACCCCGACCGCGCCCCCCGTCGGGGCCAGCCGCGCGCCCACAGACCTCACCCTGGAACCCCAGACCGCTGTTCGAGAGGAGGTCGCGCCGTTGTGCCCCCTGGCCCCGCGGTCCCCCGGGAAGCTGCGGGTTCTAGAACCTCCTTTAATGTCTGGTTTTCCCAGAGTTCGAGGACGCTGTCCGCTCTTGTTTTTTCCTGCAAGATCTAATCAAGAGGCAACGCACAGCTTCTTTGCTGGGTTTTGCTTGGCTTCTAGTTTTCTGTATTGCTTATACCTAAACATTGCTCAGTGATGTTGCCTGTGTTTAGGTGGTTTTATTTCTTCAGTATGTCATCCAGGCTTGTAACGTCAGGATAAAATTAGTTGCAGGGAGCCCTGGATCCAGACTGTTTAAACTGCAGGTCGTTGTACAGGCGAAAATGCTCTTGGCCGAGGGGAGCAGAGAATCCCTTCCTGGCAAGAGTTTTCTGTTTTGTGCCACCTACTCCCCCACCCGTGGTGACAGAGCTGTGGGACTAAACTCCTTCTGGGGATTTTGTAATAATTTTTGTGAAGAGGACATGGAAAAGATTTCATTAATGATGCTAACTTTGGATTTCTCACCACATGTTTGTGGAGTTTGGTTGTGCGGTGTCCTTATTGGTGTGCTGCCGTTTCAGAGTATTGTGCTAAAAATGGAAGCTTTTATAAGGTAGTCAAGGTCAAGGGTGTCTATTTGGCTGTATGTTTTAGGTGTTACTGAATAATGCCTAATTGACCACTTGTTGTAGTAGTAGTACTAGTACTAGTACTACTAGTAGTATTGACCCCACTCACTTCATGTGAAAGTTCCCAGGCCAAGGATGGAACCTCTGCTCTGGTTGTGACCTGCACCACAGCTGTGAGAATGCTGGATCCTTAGCCCACTGTGCCACTCAGGAACTCCACACCTGTATCTTTTCTTTTCTTTTTTTAAATTTTTTTGTCTTTTTAGGGCCGTACCCTTGGTATATGGCAATTCCCAGGCCAGGGGTGGAATCAGAGCTACATCTGTCTGCCTAGGCCACAGCCACAGCAACACAGGATCTGCGACCTACACCACAGCTCACAGCATCACTGGATCCTTAATCCACTGAGCAAGGCCAGGGATGTAATGCATGTCCCCATGGAAACTAGTTGGGGTCGTTACCACTGAGCCACGACGGGAACTCCCCACCTGTATGTTGATAGAGTTTAAGTTGTAGGTATTTTATACATTTGCAGCATCCCCCCGGGCACATGATGTAAAAAACACAAGATATATATGAATTTATCTCTACATTCAATTTTTTGGTCATTTATTGAAATGCAAAAGATTATTTCTCACTTATTGTGAATTAGTCTGGTGTTTGAGAGCTTTCTGTTTTCTTTTTGCTGTTGTGGCAAAAACAACACCTCTCCATTGTTCTCCATGTGCTTTATAATCACTGGTTTTGGGGCCTCCTCTGCCATCATCTGGATTAGTTCACTGTTGAGAGGTGGGTATAAAAAAATCTCCTAGTTAATGACTAGAAAATGGAGGCATAAAGATTGTGAGTTGCTTAAGGTGATCTATGAACAAGTAAACTGTCCAGTTGGGAAATGAGCTGTACCTGTGAGTTTTGGTACACATTTCATTTATTAGCATTTGGTGATAGACTGCAGGGATGCTTACTTTGAATGTGTCCCAAGGACCCTGGCCTGACACTTAGGTTTATGTGATCTTTGTTAACCCTCACCATTGGTGGCCATTTGCTGGCCACCAGTGTTAGTTTTACTGGATTTGACAGGTACTTCCATGTACAGTTTGTGTCACCACTCCCATCGAACAGATGAGACTGCTCCCCTGCATAGAGAAACTGAGTTGCCATGGTCACCCAGGTTGTCTTTGGGGGTCAGACTTTCAAGCCAGGTCTGCGGGACTCTACCACCTAGCTACTTCTGCTGTTACTTGCTTCCTTCCTGAGTTGGATAAAGTCCAGGTGACTTTTGCCACCTGAAGGAATAATTCTGGGTAAAATATTTATTGAGCACTTGTGTTGTCTAGATTTCATGCTAGGTGCTCTAATAAGTTTATCTCACTTAATCATCATAATAGCCAGGGGAGATGACACTGTTATCATCAGTGCTTTTACTGATTAGTTCTGGAGATGTTATCTGACCAGCCCTGGGTCACGTAGTGAGTTAGAGGCAGAGGCCAGGTACAAACCCAGGTTTGTCTAACAATAGACTCCGTGTTTTATGCTGTTCTTGCACCTGCTGGTCCGCAGTCTTCTCCATTGTCTTCCACGTTAAAGGTAGCAGAAGAGGGTGTTGGGGTGAAGGGAGGAACTCAGTGTCACAGACTTGAGAAAGAGATAATGAAACTCAGCAGGAAGGAGACATTAATTTGACTATTGGGTGTTCCCATTGTGGCTTAGTGGGTTAAAAATCCAACTAGTATCCATGAGGATGCAGGTTTGATCCCTGGCGGGTTAAGGATCTCACCCACAATCTGTGGTATAGGTCTCAAATGCAGCTCGGATCCTGCATTGCTGTGGCTCTGGTGTAGGCCAGCAGCTGTAGCTCCAGTTTGACCCTTAGCCTGGGAACTTGCTGATGCCGAGAGTACGGCCTTAAATTTTTTTTATAAAAAAGTCAAAGAAAAATTTCGCTGTTGTCTTTGACATTGTCCACTTGACTGGTCAGGGGTACTACCTGAAAATGCTTGTGGGGTTGCTGGGTTATGCAGCTTTGCAGGAGAGTCCAAAGAGGGGGTATGCGTAAGCATCAGGGTGCACGTGGGTCTCAGGAGAAAAAAGAGAACAAAAAACAGTCTGTTTATTTTTATTTTATTCTTTATTTTTAGGACCACACTCGTGGCATATTAAAGTTTCCAGGCTAGGGGTCAAATCCGAGCTGCTGCTGCCGGCTTACGCCACAGCAACGCCAGATCTGAGCCGCATCTGTGACCTATACCACAGCTTGTGGCAACATCAGATCCTTAACCCACTGAGTGAGGCCAGGGATCTAACCTGCATCCTCATGGATTCTAGTTGGGTTCTTAACTCACTGAGCCACAGTAGGAACTCTCAGTCTTTGTTTTTAATTTATCATTATTGAAATTTTGTTATGGGAGTTCCCATTGTGGCTCAGTAGTAACAAACCCGATTAGTATCCATGGGGATGTGGATTCGATCCCTGACCTTGCTCAGTGGGTTAAGGATCGGGCAGTGCCACAAACTGTTGACATAGGTCACAGAAGCAGATCAGAATCTGCATTGCTGTGCTTGTGGCATAGGCTGGCAGGGGCAGCTCCGATTTGACCCCTAGCCTGGGAACCTCCATATGCCAAAGGTGCAGACCTAAATACAAAACAAAACAAAGCAAATTTAGTATGTATTTTTCTTTTTTTTTCTTTCTTTTTTTTTTTAGGGCCTCACCCACAGGCTAGGGGTCTAATTGGAGCTACAACTGCTGGCCTATGCCACAGCCACAGCAACGCCAGATGCGAGCCATGTCTGCAGCCCGTACCACAGCTCATGGCAACGCCAGATCCTTAACCCACTGAGTGAGGCCAGGGATTGAACCTGCAACCTCATGGTTCCCAGTCGGATTTGTTTCCACTGTGCCATGATGTGAACTCCTATTATGTATTTTATAATGTACACTTCATATTAGCATGGTAATGCTATAAATATAAATGTATTTATTTAATATAATACACATACACTTATAATATAATATAAATATTTATATTTAAATATGCGTACATTGAGGACATATGCTTGAATTTTCATTGTTTGGGGTTCATAATCAAAAACATTAAGAATGACTGGGTTATTTGATATTTAGCATTTTCTCTTTTTTCTTTTTTTGCTGCTTCATGGCATATGGAGTTTCAGGGACAGGGATCAAATCCTAGCCACAGTTGCAACCTATACCACAGCTGCAGCAACACAGCATGTGGAGGCTCCTAGGCTAGAGGTTGAATTGGAGCTACAGCCAACAGCCTACGCTGCAGCTACAGCAACTTCGGATCCTTAATCTACTGAGCAAGGCCTGGGATCGAACCCACATTCTCATGGATACTAGTCGGGTTCAGTAAGCAAGGAGCCACGACAGGAAGTCTACAACGCCAGATCCTATAACCTGCTATGCAGGTCCAGGGATTAACCCTGCATCCTGGCGCTGCAGAGATGTTCTGATCCTGTAGTGCCACAGCAGAAACTCCAACATTTAGTATTTTCTGAATATATATAAGGTGTGCTAACCCTTTGTTTCTGAGTTGGAGGTCTAGTGAAGTTCATTGTAACTCTCCATGATCAGAGAAAGGTTATTTTGTGTTAACAACCAGTCGTAGATTACTTTAAAAATTGGAGTCTGAGTGTGAAAGAGAATCTGGTATTTCAGTAGTCTTTGTCTCAAATGTATTACCTGCCTTAAGTTTGAAGCTATAGTGACTGATATAGCTGTTTAGAAGTTAGTTTTTTTGTTCCACTTCTGTTTTTAATATGTTAATTCAGTCTGAAGTGAGAAAGACTAATCAGTTTATGCAAACATGGCAGTTGTAGTAGTCGTATTTGTGCAATTCCCCAACCTTAGAGTATTTTGAAATCACTTAAACATTGAAATTCCAAATACGTTGATTCCTTATCACAGACTAGATTGTAGAGTTCATTCCACTGCAATGGTTAGTACATTATCTCAAAATGAGTAATTCCAGAATTCTACCAAATTAAAAAATATCTCCTGTTATATAGCTCAGGGACTATACCTAGTCAATTGTGATGGAACGTGATGGAGGATAATGTGAGAAAAGGAATGTATATATATGTATAACTGGGTCCCTTTGCAGTACAGCAGAAATTGACAGAACATTGTAAATCAACTATAATACATTTTTTTTTCTTTCTTTTTTAGGGCCACACCCATGTCATATGGAGGTTCCCGGGCTAGGGGTCAGATCGGAGCTGTAGCTGCTGGTCTATGCCATAGCGACAGCAATGCAGGATCCAAGCTGTGTCTGCCACCTACACTATGGCTCACAGCAATGCCAGATCCTTAACCCACTGGGTGAGACCAGGGATTGAACCTGCAACCTCATGGTTACTAGTCAGATTTGTTTCTGCTGTACCACAACGGGAACTCCCTATAATAAAATTTTTTTTTAATTAAAAAATATCTTTGTCATCTTCTAGCTTATCATTTCACAATTGAATAGATTAATGTTTACTCTTGAGTTTATGTTAAAATAACAAAATGGGGAAGTTCCTATCGTGGCACAGCAGAAACAAACCTGACTAGGAAGCGTGAGGTTTTGGGTTTGACCTCTGGCCTTGCTCAGTGGGTTAAGGATCTGGCATTGCTGTGAGCTGTGGCGTAGATCACAGATGCAGCTTGGATCCCGAATTGCTATAGCTGTGGTGTAGGCCAGCAGCCATGGCTCCGATTCAACCCCTAGCCTGGGAACCTCCATTTGTTGTGGGTGCAGCCCTAAAAAGACAAAAAAGCTAAAAAAAAAACAAAAAAAAAACAAAATGGGGTTTGAAGAAGAAATACACTTTCCTAACCATATAAGCTATTTTTATCCATGTGAGACATCATTACATAACAGTGGTTCTCAAACTTAATTGTGAATCAGAATAACCTGGAGGGATTGTTTTAACCCCATTCCAGAATCTCTAGGTCAGAGGTAGGCCTTTGAATTTGAATTTCAAACAAGTTACCAGGTGCTACCACTGTTGGCCTAGGGAACCACCCTTTGGGAGCCCTGCTCTAAAACCAGAGTGTGATGCTTACATGTTTCACCCTGAATCTCATCAGATTGGCAAGAATAGTTTTCCAAATATAGCTGCTCTCCACCTTAATTTTTGACTATACCATGGTGTCCAAGATATCACACATTCAGTAATGATGCTAGACAGCGGCATTGAGCTGCAGCTCCCAGACAGGCAATCACGAAGGTAAACACTGATACACTTACAGCCATTCTGTACCCAGATGGTCATTCTGTTTTTCACTTTTAGTATGGTATTTAATAAATCAGGAGTTCCCATTGTTAAGAACCCGACATATATCTGTGAAAGATGTGGGTTCAATCCCTGGCCTTGCTCAATGGGTTAAGTATGCCTAGTTGCCACAAGCTGTGGTGTAGGCCTGCAGCTGCAGCACCAATTCCATCCCAGCCTGGGAACCTGCATTTGCTGCAGGCCATGTACCACAGGTGTGACCATAAAAAATAAATAAATTGTATAAGATAGTGCTTTATTATAAAATGGGCTCTGTGTTAGATGATTTTGCCCATCTGTAGCTAATGGAAGTTCTGAGCACATATAAGGTAGGCTCGGCTAAGCTATGATGCTCAGGTTAATTGTATTAAATACATTTTGACCTACGATATTTTCAGTTTAGGATGGGTTTATCAGAACATAACCCCATTGTAAATTGAGGAAGAGATACGTACATAACTGCTTTTTTTAAAAATCAATTTTCTTCTTATTTTTAGATGATATAATTAAGATTGTATTCTCAATTATAGTTCTAATTCTCTTTTTCCTGCAGTTTCTATGTTTCTTGAGGGATTAGAGGTTTTTTTAAAAATTCAGGTCATCCATGTTGAATAAAAATCAATAGGTGTGCACTTGCACATGTGTTCGTGCACACACACACGGTTTAAATCATGTATAATCCCAGTAGTAACCATTAGTAGGCTTCTCAAGGTTCTTTCTCTCATTTTTTTATTTAAATTTTTATTAAAGTATAGTCGATCTACAATGTTGTGCCAATTTCTGCTGTACAGCAAAATGACTCAGTATATATATATATTCATATATTCATTCTTTTTTTATATTCTTTTCCACTAAGGTCTGTCCCAGGAGATTGGATACAATTCCCTCTACTATACAGTAGGAACTTATTGTCTATCCATTCTTTTCTTTTTTTTTGTCTTCTTGCCATTTCTTGGGCCGCTCCGGTGGCATATGGAGGTTCCCAGGCTAGGGGTCTAATTGGAGCTATAGCGGCCGGCCTATGCCAGAGCCACAGCAACTCGGGATCCGAGCCGCATCTGCAACCTACACCACAGCTCACAGCAACACCGGATCCTTAACCCACTGAGCAAGGCCAGGGATTGAACCTGCAACCTCATGGTTCCTAGTCAGGATCGTTAACCACTGAGCCACGATGGGAAGTCCCTGTCTATCCATTCTAAATATAAGAGTTTGCATCTACTAACCCCAAACCCCCAGCCCTTCCTCCCTCCCCCTTGGCAGTCACAGGTCTGTTCTCTATGTCTGTAATTCTGTTTTTGTTTTGTAGATAGGTTCATTGGGAGCACTGTGTCATATTTTAGCTTCCACATGTAAGTGATATCCTTTTTTTTTTTTTTCAGGGCTGCACTCGGCATATGGAGGTTCCCAGGCTAGGGGTCAAATTGACTACAGCTGCCAGCCTACACCATAACCACAGGAACGCGTGATCCGAGCTGCATCTGCTACCTACCTACACCACAGCTCATGGCAATGCCAGATTACCAGATCCTTGACCTACTGAGCGAGGCCAGGGATTGGACCTGCATCCTCATGGATGCTAGTCAGATTAGTTTCTGCTGAGCCACGAAGGGAACTCCTTTTTCAAAGGGAGCTCCTGTTAATAGTATCTTTTGATGCCTACAATTTAAAATTTTTTATGAAGTCTAATCTGTTTATTTTTTCTTTAGTTTCCTGTGCCTTTGGTGTGCCAAGAAATCACTGTCAAGTCCAGTGTTTTGAAGCTTTTGCCCTGTGTTTTTGAAGAGTGTTTGTAATTTTAGGTCTTAAGTTTAGGTCTTTGATCCTTATATAATCATTGCTGCTAAATTTTGTAAAGGAGTAAATTCTGAAAATGCTTTTTTGCACATTACAAACGACCTCTTTATTAATGTTTATTATAAAATTCAAATATACACAAAAGAGAGCTCAGCGGTCCTTGTGTATCTATCAGTTATGTCTGTTATTTACTCAGTTTGAAGGTACTTGTTTCATTTGTATCATCCACTCTTCTCATTGTTATATTTTTCTTTTAAAATTACCTGGTGGTATTTTCATTGAGTTAAAATATATATAACATAAAATTTGCCACTTGATCTGTTTTTTTTTTTTTTTCTTTTTAGGGCCACACCCGTGGCATATGGAGGATCTCAGGCTAGGGGTCCAATTAGAGCTATAGCTGCCAGCATATGCCACAGCCACAGCCACATAGGATCTGAGCCATGTCTGCAACTTACACCACAGCTCTGGGCAACACTGGATCCTTAACCTACTGAGCCAGGTCAGGGATCGAATCTGCAACCACATGGTTCCTAGTCAGGTTCGTTTTTGCTGTGCCGTGATGGAAACTCCCACTTGATCTATTTTTATTTATTTATTTATTTAGTCTTTTTTTTTTGCCGTTTCTAGGGCCACTCTCGCGGCACATGGAGGTTCCCAGGCTAGGGGTCGAATCGGGGCTGTAACTGCTGGCCTGCACCAGAGTACAGCAATCGCAGGATCCAAGCCGAGTCTGCAACCTACACCACAGCTCTGGGCAACACTGGATCCTTAACCCATTGAGCAAGGGCAGGGATGGAACCTGCAACCTGGTTCCCAGTCGGATTCGTTAACCACTGCGCCACAACGGGAACTCCAACTTGATCTATTTTTAAATACAGCATTCAGAGACATTAGATTTATTCATAGTGTTGTGCAACCATCACCATTGTCTATTTCCAGCACCTTTTCATCATTCCAAGCAAAAATTCTGTACCCACTAGACAACTCTCTATTCTCTTCTCCCTCCAGGCCCTGGCAACCATCATTCTTTCTTTCTCTATGAGTTTACCCATTCTAGGTCTCTGGTATGAGTGAAATCGTACTGTATTTGTCCTTTTGTGTCTGGGGTATTTAACTTTACGTAATGTTTTCACTATTCATCGTTATTGTACCATGTATCAGAATTTCATTCCTATTTTAGGCTAAATAATTTTCTACAATTAGAACATTTTATTTATCTCTTCATCTGTCAACGAATATTTAGGCAATTTCCACCTGTTGTTGTGAATAATGCTTTTTTTAGAAATTTATAATTGTGGGTGTACAGATGCCTGTTTGAGTCCATGTTTTCAGTTCTTTGGATATATACCTAGGAGAGGAGTTACATAAATAACATATGTAATTGTATGTTTAATTTTTTGAGGCCTGCCAAACTGTCTTCCATAGGGGCTGTACCATTTTCACATCCTTACCAACACTTGTTTTTTTGTTTCACTTTTTTTTTTTTTTTTCTCTTCTAACGGCCACCTCTGCAGCACATGGAAGTTCCCAGGCTAGGAGTCAGATCAGAGCGGCAGCTGCTGTCCTACCCCACTGCCACAGCAATGCAGGGTCCGAGCTGCATCTGCAACCTATACCACAGCTTGCAGCAACGCTGGATCCTTAACCCACTGAGCGAGGCCAGGGATCGAACCCTAATTGTTGGAGAGAGACTATGTTGTGTTCTTAACCGCTGAGCCACAACAGGAACTCTTGTTTCTTTCTTTCTTTCTTTTTTTTTTTTTTTTGTCTTTATGCCATTTTTTGGGCCGCTCCTGCAGCATATGAAGGTTCCCAGGCTAGGGGTTGAATCAGAGCTGTAGCCACCAGCCTACGCCAGAGCCACAGCAACATGGGATCCGAGCCGCATCTTCGACCTACACCACAGCTCCTGGCAACGCCAGATCTTTAACCCACTGAGCAAGCACAGGGATTGAACCTGCAACCTCATGGTTCCTAGTCGTATTCGTTAACCACTGCGCCACGACGGGAACTCCGAGGAACTCTTGTTTCTTTACTTTTTTAATAAGAGCCATTGTGGTGGGTGTGAAGTAGTATCTCATTATGGTTTTTTTTTTTTTTTTTGTCTTTTTGTCTTTTGTTGTTGTTGTTGTTGTTGTTGTTGTTGCTATTTCTTGGGCCGCTCCCGCGGCATATGGAGGTTCCCAGGCTAGGGGTTGAATCGGAGCTGTAGCCACCGGCCTACGCCAGAGCCACAGCAACGCGGGATCCGAGCCGCGTCTGCAACCTACACCACAGCTCACGGCAACGCCGGATCGTTAACCCACTGAGCAAGGGCAGGGACGGAACCCGCAACCTCATGGTTCCTAGTCGGATTCGTTAACCACTGCGCCACGACGGAAACTCCTCATTATGGTTTTGATTTATATTTCTCTGATGATTAGTGATATTGAGCATTTTTTAATGGGCTTGTCCATTTGTGTATCTTTTTTAGCAAAAATTCTATTCAAGACCTTTGCCCATATTTCAGTCAGGTTATTTGTTTTTTTTTGTTGCTAAGTTATAGAAATTCTTTCTATATCCTGGATATTAATTCTTTATTAGATATATGATTTGCAGATGTATTTTCCTATTCTATTGGTTGTCTTTTCACTCTGTTGATAGTTTCCTTCAGTGCACAAAAATGATTAATTTTTATGAAGTCTAACTTGTCTACGTTTTTCTTTTATTGCCTCTGCTTTTGGTGCCATATCCAAGAAATCCTTGGAAAATCTAGTATCTTGAAGCTTTTACTCTGTTTCCTCTTAAGAGTTTTGTAGTTTTAAATCTTTGTTTAGGTCTTTTTTCCATTTTGAGTTAATTTTTAAAGTATAATGTCAGGTAAGGGTCTGCTTTAACTTTTTTGCATATGGCTATCCACTTTTCCCAGCACAATTTGTTGAAAAAACTGTTCAAGTAGAAGGGCACCAAGTGCACCTCATCTCTTGGCTCTCTTTCCCATTCTTCCCCTCACGAACAGCTCTTTTGCATGTTTTACGTTCGGAGTGGTATCATCTTCCATGCAGCATTTATATTAAAAGCTCTTGTTTTTAATAAAAAGTTCCTCATGTAGCTCAGTTGGTTAAGAGCCCAGCATAGTCTCTGTGAGGATGCAGGTTAGATCCCTGGCCTCACTCAGTGAGTTAAGGATCTAGTGTTGCTGCACAGCTGTGGCATAGGTTGCAAATGTGACTTGGATCCAGCATTGCTGTGGCTGTGGTGTAGGCCGGCAGCTGCCACTCCAATTCAGGCCCTATCCTGGGAACTTCCCTATGCCGCGGTTGCGGCCCTAAAAGCACACATACACACTAAATAAATAAATAAATAAATAATGAAGAAAAATCTTCTTTTTTTTTTTTTTTTTTTTTTTTTTTTTTTTTTTTTGTCTTTTTGCCATTTCTTGGGCCGCTCCTGCGGCATATGGAGGTTCCCGGGCTAGAGGTCGAATCGGAGCTGTAGCTGCCAGCCTACGCCAGAGCCACAGCAACGCAGGATCCGAGCCGCGTCTGTGACCTACACCACAGCTCACGGCAACGCCGGAACCTTGACCCACTGAGCAAGGGCAGGGATCGAACCCGCAGCCTCATGGTTCCTAGTCGGATTCGTTAACCACTGCGCCACGACGGGAACTCCAGAAAAATCTTCTGAGATAGTATTAGAGACTCATCACATCTCCACTTTCGGGTAAGCCATTAAGAACCATGATGCTTTCCAGCAGACCACACCAGGCAGGGCCACCATTCTGCATCACCTGGAATGTGTCCATGTGTGATTGAGAGTGGAAGGTAGTCCTAGCCATACTCTTGCCAGCAGGGACCAAGCCTGAGGGCATCCTGCCCCTGGGACAAAGGTCTTATCTTGTGAAATGACAAGGTTGCCCCATTGAGCTCCTGGATTGTTTCTAACTTTAAAACACATTCTTTGCCCTTGGTCTTAGCAGTGGTCGATTCAGTCCCTTTGTGAGTCATTGGTGACCAGGTCAAGAAGGAATGAAAATGTTGGTAGCTGGCATTGTGGAAGAAAATCTTTAATATATTTGTTGATGCTCATTCTGAAGAGGGTCAGCATCCTCTACATGGTTATTTGTGATGACCATCACAACCAATTAATGTAATTTGGTATTCTTTCAATATGGGTACTGCTATGCCTTCCCAGCAATTATTCTAAATGTGGCAGTAATCATGTTCTTGAATGTGTGCGTTTTCAGGCTTCAACTTCTCTGAAGTCAGCTTTCACTCATTAACCAAAACTCCTTTCTTTTTTCAGTACTGTAAACTTAGTCTGCTGAAAATTCTTCCACCTTATTTAGTTAATTTTGATACTTAGAGAGGCAGAATTTCCTTTTCTGATCATTGGTCCATTTTGCAAAGCCACTTTCAAAAAAACCTTCTTTTCCTCAAAGATGAATTGTTTGCGCCAGTGGACTAGTTTAGCACAATGAACAGATAGACCTGCAGTGACTTTCTGTTCAGTGCAAAATGAGGTTGAGGTGCTGGGTGCTCTAGGGAACAGAAAGGTGATTCAGCTGTGACCTTCTTCCAAGAGGAACAGTCAATCAGGGGAGACTGAGAAAGTCAGAATGAACATAGGGCAGGGTGTAAATACAGATACAGAAACTCCAAGTAGAAGGCTGCTGCTTCTACAGAAAATATTTCATTATTTTTAAATTCACATAACAAAATTTAAAAGTACAACAGAGTGCACATGGAAATGTTTCCCTTGAATTTTGCCCATGGCCACCAAATCCTTTCCCCAGAAGCAATCAGTGTTAGAAGTTCTTGAGTTCAGTTCAGGGCTGTTCTGTGCATAGTATAGACAGATAAACAGAGAGCTCTTTTATTGTTCATGAAAAGTGGTACACTATATCCCTTGATTTTTTTCTCTGCTTGTTTGTGTTAATTCATTATCAATAAATAAGAGCTTTCTCATTTTCTTTTACAATTAGATAATATTCTATTGTTGGGATGTACCTTAATGTATTTAACCAGAAAGAACTCTGTTGATGCACGTGTAAGGTGTTTTAAATTTTGCTAATGCAAACACCACTGGGTAATGTTGTATATGTATCAGTTCATGCATGGCAAAGTGCATCTGCTGGGTCACTTACCTGAAACAAGAGTGCTGGGTTGTTGAATATGAGCTTTTGTGATTTTGATAGCTCTTACCAGGTAAATCTCCATGGAGGTTTTGTCTACATCTCCTCCCAGCTGTGTGTGGCAGTGCTTTTTAATCCACACACACCAGCACTGTGGTACCACACAGTTTGATCGCTGCCAATTTGATAGGTGAAAATAGTTTCTCTGTAGATTTTTTCCCTCCAGACTTCTTACTTCAACCTACAGAAAGGTTAAAAGAGTAATAGAATGAACACTCATATCAAGGGAAATATTAATTTAAAGTTGAAGGACTATTTCTGTTTTCTTGGAAAAAGCTGTTTGTATCCCTTGCCTATTTTTCTGTTGGGCTTTGGTGTTTTAAAAATTTATTTTAGGAGTTCCCTTCGTGGTGACTAGGAACTATGAGGAAATGAATCTGACTAGGAACCATGAGGTTTCGGGTTTGATCCCTGGCCTTGCTGAGTGGGCTAAAGATCTGGCGTTGCCATGAGCTGTGGTGTAGGTTGCAGACACAGCTCGGATCCCAAGTTGCTGTGGCTGTGGCTGTGGCCAGCAGCTATAGTTCCGATTCAACCCTAGCCTGGGAACCCCCACATGCCACACATGCGGCCCTAAAAAAAGACAAAAAAAAAATTATTTTAGGAGTTCCCGTTGTGGCTCAGCAGAAATGAATCTGATTAGTATCCATGAGGATGCAGATTCGATCCCTGGCCTCGTTCAGTGAGCTACGGATCCGGCGTTGCCGTGAGCCGTGGAGTAGGTCCCAGACTCGAAAGAAAAAAAAAAATTATTTTAGAAAAATTATTTCTGTATGAAGGAACTTGGTACTTCATCACTGATTATAAATTTTAGTTGTATTTTTATAGACTGTTGTTTATGTTTTTATTTTTTATTTTTTACTTTTTTTTGTCTTTTGTTGTTGTTGTTGTTGTTATTGTTGCTATTTCTTGGGCCGCTCCCGCGGCATATGGAGGTTCCCAGGCTAGGGGTTGAATCGGAGCTGTAGCCACCGGCCTACGCCAGAGCCACAGCAACGCGGGATCCGAGCCGTGTCTGCAACCTACACCACAGCTCACGGCAACGCCGGATCGTTAACCCACTGAGCAAGGGCAGGGACGGAACCCGCAACCTCATGGTTCCTAGTCGGATTCGTTAACCACTGCGCCACGACGGAAACTCCTATGTTTTTATTTAGGATGGTTTTGTCATGGAAAAAAATTCGTTTTTTAACTGGGTCATGTTCATTGGCCTTTTAAGACTTCTGAGTTCTCTATTAAACCTGGAAAGATCTTCCCTCATAGAAGAGTATGAAAAATTATCCTGTGGTTTCTTATAGTACTTTTTATACTTCATTTCTTACCTTTTAGTCTTTTTTTCTGTTTGGAATTTATTTTGGTGTGAGTTGTGAGTACAACAGTTGTTTCCAAATTGGCCTTGCGTTTGTTGTAACACAGTTTAAATATCCCCTATTGTTTACTATATATGATACACTTTGCCACATATCATGTATGTTTGGATCTGTTTCTGGACTTTCTGTTGTACACATTAATCCATGTTTTTTTTTTTTTAATTTTTCATTTTTTTTGTCTTTTTAGCGCCACACCTGCGGCATATGGAAGTTCCCAGGCTAGGGGTCAAATCAGAGTTGTAGCCACTGGCCTAAGCCACAGCAACGCCAGATCGGAGCCATGTATGTAAACCATACTGCAGCCCATGGTAACACTGGATCCTTTAACCCACTGAGCAAGGCCAGGGATTGAACCTGCATCTTTATGGATACTAGCTCATTACTGCTTAGCCACAACAGGAACTCCTTCTTTTCCAATTTAAATATTCCAAAAATTTTTTTCTTGCCTAGTTTCTCTGGCTAGGATTCTGATTCTTTGTTTGAATAAAAGCGGCAGGAGTGGGCATCTTTCTCTTGTTCTTGCTCTTATAGGAAATTCAGCTTTTCACCATTGGTTATGATGTTGGCTGTGGGCTTGTCATATATGGCCTTCATAATATTGAGGTACATTCCTTCTCTACCCAATTTGTTGAGAGTTTTTACTATGAAAGCATGTTGAATTTTGTCAGATGTTTTTTCTGTATCTAAGATGATCATATAATTTTTATCCTTCATTCTCCTAATGTGGTGTATAGCATTTATTGATACGTGTTGAACCATCCTTGCATCCCAGGAATAAATCCAGCGTGATTGTAGCGTGTGATCTTTTTAATGTACTGTTGCATTTAATTTGCTAAGATTTTGTTGACTGTTTTTGCATCCAGTTTTGCAGGGATATTGACCTGGGATTTTCTTTTTTTGTGGTGTCCTTGTCTGGCATTGATGTTCGGGTAGTCCTGGCCTCATAAAATGAGATTGGAAGTACTCCCCCGCTTCAGTTTTTTCGAAGAGTTTGAGAAGGATTGGTATTAATTCCTGTTTAAATGTTTGGTCGTATTCACCAGTAATGCCATCTAGTCCTAGACTTTCATTTGTAGGGAAGTTTTTGATTACTGATTCAGTCTCCTTACTAGTAATCAGTGTGTTCGGTCTTGGTAGGTTGTATGTTTCTAGGAATCTATTAATTTCTTCTAGGTTGTCAAATTTGTTGGTATCTAATTTTTCATAGTAGTCTTTTAGTCATGGCTCAGTGGAAACAAATCTGACTAGTATTTGTGAGGATGCGGATTTGATTCCTGGCTTTGCTCAGTGGGTTGGGGATCTGGCTTTGCTGTGAGCTGTGGTATAGGTTGCAGATGTGGCTCAGATCCCACATTGCTGTGGCTGTGGGTAGGCTGGCAATTGTAGCTCCGGTTCTACCCCTAGCCTGGGAACTTCCATATGCTGGAGCTATGGCCCTAAAAAGCAAAAAAAAAAAAAAAAAGATCTTCTTGTTTTCATCTATCTTTTTAGAGTCTATTTCATTTAAATCCACTCTGGTCTTTTTGTTTCCTTCCAAGTAGAAGACTTAGTTTGTTCTTTTTCTGGTTCCTTAAGGTGTCAAAGGAATATTTGAGATCATTCTTTTTTCTAAATATAGGCTTTATTGTTATGAATTTTCCTCTTAAAACTGCTGTTGTTGCATTCCATAAGATTTGGTATGCTGTGTTTCCCTTTTTGTGCCACAATTTATAAAATTTCTCTTTAGATTTCCTCTTGACCCATTAGTTCTTCAAGAGTGTGTTAATTTCCACAAATTTGTGAATTTTCCAGTTTTCCTACTATTATTATTGATTTCTAGTTTCATATTATTGTGATTAGAAAAGATACTTCATTCTTATTAAATTTGCTAAGAATTGCTTTGTAACTTAAGAGCTATATCAGAGAATGTTCCATGTACACTTGAGAAGAATGTGTATTCTGCTGTTTGCATGAAATAATCTGCATATGTTTCCTAGGTCCATTTGGTCCAAAGTATAATTCAAGTTCAGATGTTTCCTTATTGATTTTATGTCTGGATAATCTATCTTTTGTTTTAAGTGGGATATTGAAGTCCCCTACTATTACTGTATTGTCTGTTTCTTTCATCAGATCTCCTAGTATTTGCTTAATATATTGGGTATATACATATCTACAAGTGTTACGTTCTCTTGTTGAATTGACCTCTTTATCATTATATAATGATCTTTTAAAGTAATCTCTTATTAAGTTTTTGTTTAAAGTCTGTTTTGTCTCATACAAGTATAGCTACTCCTTCCTCTTATGGTTTCCACTTACATGCACTATCTTTTTCATCCCTTCATTTTAAGTCTTTTTTGTGTCCTTTAAAGCTGAAAGTCTCTTATGGGCAGCATGTAGTTCAATCTTATTTTTTTTTTCCATTCAGCTACTTTGTACCTTTTGATTAGAAGATTTAATGAATTTAGATTTAAAGTAATTATTGACAGGTAAGGATTTACTAAAGATATCTTATTGTGTCTGACATAGTTTCTTTGTTTCTTTTTCCCTCTCTTGCTGTCTTCTTTTGTGAATATTCCTTAGTGGTAAGTTTTGATTTGCTTTTCTTTATCATTTTTATATCTGCTTTGGTTTTTTGTTTTGTGGTTACCATGAGAATTACTTAAGACAGGACGGTCTATTTTAAGCTAGTAACAACTGAACTTTGATAGCATACAAAAATTGTGCTTTTACTCTCCTCTCCCATTTTATAGGGTTTTGTTTGTTTGTTTGTTTGTTTCTTTTGCCGCACCTGTGGCATATGGAAGTTCCCAGGCCAGGAATCAAATTTGAGCCACATCTGCAACCTATGCCACAGCTGCCGTAATGCTGGATCCTTAATTCACTGCACCACAGCAAGAACACCCCATTTTATGTTTTTGTTTTGTTTTGTTTTTTGGCTTTTTAGGGCCGCACCACCACAGTCACAGCAACGCAGGATCTGAGCCGTGTCTGTGACCTACAGCACAGCTCATGGCAATGCCAGATCTTAACCCACTGAGTGAGGCCAGGGATCGAACCTGCAACTTCATGGTTCCTAGTCAGATTTGTTTTTGCTGCACCACAATGGGAACTCCCATATTTTATGTTTTTGATGTCATAGTTTACATCTTTTTATATTGGTTATTCATTAAGAAATTATTGTACTTGTAGTAATTTTTAGTGTTTTTGTATTTTAACCTTTATACTAGAGTTGTGAGATTAACACACCACCAGATTATAGTATTAGAGTACAGTCATCCTCAATATCTGTGGGTGGATGGGGATCCCCCCTCCTACCCACAACCCCTGATACCAAAATCCATAGATGTGTATATCTCTTGTATAAAACGGAGTAGTATTTACATATAATCTGTAAATTATCTTCAGATTACTTAAAATACCCAATACATGCTTGTAAATACAACATAAATTCTATGTAAATTGTTGGTTTTTTAAAATTTTTTCTATCTCTTTGTGAAATTCAAGTTTTGGTTTTTGAAACTTTCTGAGATTTTGTTGTTGTTGTTTTCTTGTAGCATTTTGAATTAGTCATTGCACTCTCTCCTGGCCTATAAGGTTTCTGCTGAGAAATCCACTGATAACCTTACAGGGGTTCTCTTGTATGTGAGGAATTTTTTTCTCTTGTTGCTTTTAAACTTATCTTTGTCTATGATTTTAGATGGTTTTATGATATGTGTCTTGGAAGATATCTTTCAGGGACCTATGAGCTTTATGAACTTGGATGTTCAGATCTCTTGCCAGATTGGGAAGACCTCAGCTATTATTTCTTTAAAAAAGCTTTCTTCCCCTTCCTCCCTTTCTTCTCCTTCTGAGACTCCAGTGATGGTTAGATTGTTCCTCTTGATGATACTCTTTGATTGATGTAGACTTTCATCACTCTTTCATTATTTTCTCTTTGTTCACCTTGGACTTGATAATTTCAAATGACCTATTTTTGACTTCATGAATTTTCTTCTGCTTGATCAGTTCTGCTGTTAATACTTTCTTGTTCCGTTTTCATTTCATTCATTTTGTTTTTCAGCTCCAGGATTTTTTTTTTTCTTTTTTTCCCACTGCACCTGCACTACATGGATATTCCCAGGTGAGGGAGCAAATCCAAACTGCAGCTGCAACGTACACCACAGCTGTGGCAACACCTTAATCCACTGTGCCAGGGCAAGAACAACTCCAGAATTTCTATTTGATCTTTTTTTAAAATTGTTTCTACCTCTCTGTGAAGCTTTTTGTCTTGTTCATATATTTGTTTTTCTGGTTTCATTGAATTGTCTTTGTTTTCTCGTAGCTCACTGAGCTTCTTTAAAACACCTATTTTGGGAGTTCCCATCAAGGTGCAGCGGAAACAAATCCAACTAGGATCCATGAGGTTGGAGGTTCAATCCCTGGCCTCGCCCAGTGGATTAAGGATCCTGCATTGCAGTGAGCTCTGGTGTAGGTCTCAGACATGGCTTGGATCCTGCATTGCTGTGGATGTGGCATAGGCTGGCAGCTGTAGCTTCGATTTGACCCCTAGCCTGAGAACCTCCATATGCCGCAAGAGTGGCCCTAAAAAGCAAAACAAAAAACAAAAAACCCCACCTATTTTGAATTCTTTATTAGTCAGATGGAGGATCTCCATTTATTTGTGTTCCTTTGGTGGTATCATGTTTCCTTGATTTTTCACATTCCTTGAAGTCTTGAGTTGCTGTCTTTGCCATCTAAAGCAGTCATCTCATTCAGTCTTTACTGACTGGGTTTTGTCAGTCAGTAAATACACCTTTTGTCAGCCCTGCTAGGGATTCTGAGGCTTTCTCAGTAAATGAACATTGCATTATCAGATATTTCAAATGCTTTTTTTTTTTTTTTTTTTTTTTTGCTCTTTGTGGCTGCACCCTCAGCATATGGAAGTTCCCAGGCTAGGGGTCACATTGGAGCTGCAGCTGTTGGCCTACACCACAGCCACAGCAACACCACCTCAGAGCTGAGTCTGTGACCTACACCACAGCTCATGGCAACACTGTATCCTTAACCCACTGAGCAAGGCCAGGGATCAACCTGCCTCCTCATGGATACTAGTCGGGTTTGTTACCACTGAGCCATGTTGGAAACTCCAGTTGATTCTTAATTTGTGTGAGTTGAAGAGGATTTTAAATGCTGAGAATTTGGTGAATACAGGCACAAAATAAATAGACTATCTTTGTTAAAAAAAATCATGTCCTCTGTTAATATGTATTTTTTGTGTGACTTTTCCTAAAACTTCCACGTTTATTCTCTCATTTGGGACAGGATTAGAATCGTGGACACCTTAAGCAAGCTTGTGACAAAGTGGGATGAGCCTCTGTCCCCAGTATACCCTCTTCAACTCATTCTGTTCCTTCCTGTTCTTTATCTTCTGAGCCAGTGGATCAGACTTGATCTGAGCCTGTCCTCTCTGTAGACTTCCTCAGGGCTGTTTTTTTGTCCTGGTTCTAGTAGTGTTTCTTTATGTGTACAGCTCTGTAATTTAGGTGTCTAATAACAGGCTTCTTTGTTTTTGCTTGTAGTGGGGACTCCTGCAAAGGCATTTGACAGGATGGTTCACATTTTTATTTAATGTGGTCCACTCAGGACCCCAGAGCCTCTATCCTTTTCGTAATTGTCTCTTTAAATTCAGGAAGCCAAATTCAGAGCTATAGTTTTTTTGTTTTTTGTTTTTGTCTTTTTTGTCTTTTTAGGGCTACATCCCCAGCATATGGAGGTTCCCAGGATAGGGGTCTAGTCAGAGCTACAGCTGCTGGCCTACGCCAGAGCCACAGCAACGCCAGATCCAAGCTGCATCCAGGACCTACACCACAGCTCACGGCAACACCAGAGCGACGTCAGGGATCGAACCCGCAACCTCATGGTTCCTAGTTGGATTCGTTTCCGCTGTGCCACGATGGGAACTCCAAGAGCTATAGATTTTGATCTAAAGAAATTTATAAGTGTGGGGCAGTGTAGGAAGGACAGGTTTTTGGTTCAGGCTGGATAAATTTTGTTTTAGAATAGCTTTGCATTAAAATGTATACAGTGGAGTACAGATGAATAATTCCTCTCTTGGTAGCTTCAGGTAGGTGGGCTGTATAATGAACTGAAATTTGCATTTCTTTTCTTTTTTTTAAACTTTGTTTTCCAGGTGCTATGAAAATTAACAATTTGTATAACTAATAAATATCAGTGGAAGCTGAAAATGACTCTGGTCGTGTCAGAAAGATTTGTATTTGCTGTAAAATAGAAGTGAGATTTTTTTTCCATCATAGTAGTAGTTCCATGTAAAGAGAACCCATCCCACCACTCCTGCTTCTTGTGTTGCCAGTTTGTGTGCAGAAGAGGCCTGAGAAGGAGATTGGGATTAGTAGGATCACAGTTTCCTGGAGGGCTTCGTAGGGACATTTCAGGGTAGAGATGTGGGGCTTGGCAGAGGACTGAGGTTGGAAAAGCTACCACTCGTTTATGATTGTCTTTCTTCGGGGATCCTCTTGAGAGTGTTTCTCCACAGGTATATATGTCCTTAGAGTTTGTTTCCCCACTGGGGGCAGGATGGATGTTTGGAGGCAGGTTGGATGGTTGGGGTCATAGGAGCAGAGTCCTTGTTTATGCTGGGTGTTGAGCACTGTTGCTGGTCCCCTGCTGTGGGACCTTTTTTGACCTGTCATGGTCCAGGTGAGCTTTGTGAATGGTTGAGCTGTTGTCAGCACCTTTGCTTCTTGGGCCAGCAGCTGTTATCTGCTGGTTCCTCTATCTATTGTCTTTTTGAATTGACTCACAGAAGGTTCTTTGTAATATTTCCTAAGAAGGTTCTTGGTTTGGAAAATTGTATATGCACTTAATACTTGTGTTTCCAGGAACGTGGATGGAGTGCTAGCTGTTCCTTCTTGTGAATTGACTGTGATACGATTCCTTTTGCTTCTCCTTTCTGATCCCACACTTTTGAGGAGTCATGTCTTTGGCCTGGGTTTTCATCAGTGAGCCTACTCCAGCCAAGACACATGTCTGGGCAGGTTCACTATAGTACAGACCAAAGAAAACAGTAACGTGAAGCAAGTGAATTTAAACTTGGCTTTCATTGGAAAGCTCAGTAAGGAAAGGAATTCTGGATCCCTCGGCCCTTCTGCTTGAGTTTTCTATTCTGACTTTATTGGTTTAGGATTCTCTGCTTGGAAGCAAGAGAAATTAACTTCGGCTCACAGAAACAAAAAGAGGACTTATTGGAAGGCTGTGGAATATCTCCCAAACTGGAAAGAAAAGCTGATGAACATGTCTTCAGAAAGGACCAGAGCCTGAGAATTTGATTGTGGCTCAGTGGTAGCGAACCTGACTAGGATCCATGAGGACATGGGTTCAATCCTTGGCCTTGCTCAGTGGGTTAAGGATCCAGTGTTGCCATGAGCTGTGGTGTAGGTCGCAGACGCGCCTTAGATCTGGTGTTGCTGTGACCGTGGCATAGGCCACCATCTGTAGCTCCTGTTCAACCCCTACCTGGGAACTGGGAACTTCCATATGCTGTGGGTGTGGCTCAAAAAAAAGGAAAAGACGGGAGCCAGAGTAGCCTGCGATCTTGGGAGCAGGTACCTTCTGGGGATGAATAACTACCACCTTTTCCAGTTCTTGCTTCTTTCTGCTCATAAGTCAAAGTCCAGGGAGAGAGGCCCAACCAGCCTGACAAGAGTCAGGGAGGAGCACCTTCACTGACTGTCTACTAGGCCCAATCCTGTAGAGAGAGGTGGTTATCTAAGCCACACTGGGCTGCTGTTACTCAAAGAAGGAGAAAGCATCCTGGTAAGCTGTAGGAGGAGGGTGCTCACATGCTCCCAGGGAAAACTGCAGGACCAGGAGCAGAGACTTCTACCCAGTACTGTTGTCACTGTGAAATTTGTTCTGTATCAGAAGCCTAAGCCTTTTGGTGTTTTTATGTTGAGGGCTGACCCCTCTGAACTTTCTTTATCTGGGAATCACTGTTTGTGCAAGAATGTGTTTTTTGAGGGATCAGTCCTGTATAATGTTTTTCCCAAGGATTTCTTTCAATCTGGCCTGTGCACAGAGAAAGGAGGCTGGGGGAGGATGTCCAAAATGCCCATTTTGCCAAGAGCAGCTGAAGGTGCTGTCGGTTACACAGGCGTGGTTTCCTGTGCCATGTGTAAGAAAAATGCTGTCTCTAAGGCATTTAGAAATGCCTAATATGGAAGAGGATTGAGAGTTTATTATTAGAGCTAGAGGCACAGTTTTTTGGTTTCTTTGGTTAGACTGACTTAGACACTGCCTCCTAGGCACTATAAGCCAACCAAGATTGTGTGTTCGTGTGTGTGTGTGTGTGTGTGTGTGTGTGTGTTGGGATTGACATCTCCAGATCTTGCATGTAGGCATCCTGATACACTTTCCTGTCCATGTCTCTGCCACCTCCTCCGGCAACCCTATGTGCAGGGTCAAGTCATCATTATTAATTGGCTTTTCTCCCTCCTTGCCAGGTGCCTGCAGCTGGTATCCATTGTCAGTGCTGTCCAACGTGTGCCAGGCTGATCCATGGTCACTTTCCGGGATGGCAGCAAGGTGACTTCAGCTGAGGATGACCCTGACTGAAAGGCTGCGTGAGAAGATATCTCAGGCCTTCTACAACCATGGGCTGCTCTGTGCATCCTACCCCATCCCCATCATTCTCTTCACGGGGCTCTGCATCTTAGCCTGC
Source organism: Sus scrofa (assembly GCF_054392235.1). Taxonomy (NCBI): domain Eukaryota; kingdom Metazoa; phylum Chordata; class Mammalia; order Artiodactyla; family Suidae; genus Sus; species Sus scrofa. Next base: position 45,057,839 of record NC_139395.1, on the reverse strand, counting down.
TGGTATGTTTCCAGTGCCTTGGATGTGGTGGGCCAGTGTCTTGAGACAATAGATTTCCTAACCCTGACTGCTCTGTAGCCCTTGGACTGTGTATGCCTTTTAGGCAATGGAACTCGAGGTTCATTGGAGCTGCCAAGTGGAGAGTTCTAGTCCTGGGGTGTGTTTAGCCATTAAACTAAAACAGTCCAGGCTGGGAATTCCTGTTTTGGCTCAGCAGAAATGAACCTGACTAGTATGAGGACATGGGTTCGATCCCTGGCCTTGCTCAGTGGGTTAAGGATCCATCATTGTCATGAGCTGTGGTGTAGGTTACAGGTGCTGCTTGGATCCCGAGTTGCTGTGGCTGTGGCATAAGTTGGCAGCTGGAGCTCCAAGACAACCCCTAGGAACTTCCATATCCCGCAGGCGCAGCCCTAAAAAACAAACCAAAATAAAAATAAATAAAACAGTCCAGGCTGACTTTGACCTGATGAGTCACCGGATTTGTTCACATTATTGGTAATTCGCCTCAAAATAATATTTAGATGCTTCTAAGAAACTGCAAGATAATTGAAAAGAATAATCTTTTAATTTTCTTCTCAACAGTGGCAGCTGCCTTTGGTACCTGGTTAAGAGTATTGCAAGAAAAGTCCATTGGAACAGTCCTTGGCACCATCTTGCAAGCTAACCCCAGAGAATTGGTTTTCTACTTTCAAGTCATTTTCTTGTGTTTATGTGGAGCCTCCTTCTGACCTCTGGTTGATTCTTGGGGCTTGCTGTGCTCACCAAGGACTATTGTATGAGCTGTAGCTACGCTCTTTCCACGTCTGTCATTCTGTCACAAGGCCCCATAGAACTCTGAAGACTGTGGCTCATGAGGACATTATAAAAAGAGAGGCTTTATTTACTTATTTATATTTTTGTCTTTTTAGGGCCGCACCTGTGGCATATGGAGGTTCCCAGGCTAGGGGTCTAATTGGAGCTGTAGATGCCAGCCTATACCACAGCCACAGCAATGTAGGATCCGAGCTGCGTCTGCGACCTACGCCACAGCTCACAGCAACATACTGAGCCACAAGAGGAGCTCCAAGGAGAGGCTTGATGTAAGATGCTATGTGATAGTCCTCTTGGTCTAAAACACTTGACAGTCATGAATGGCACCTACCTCATTATCCTTATCTCTGGAGAGAATTCTGGTTTCTAGATTCATTGTACATCTAATGTTGTAGAATGATGGTTCAAGACTGAACTCACTGTTCAGTTGTTAATGATCCCAAGTTCTTCTCTAATTAGGACTGGGAAAGATGAACATCTTTCAATGAGAATTTCCTGCTGGGGGCTATGTTAGTGCTTCAGGTATGTAATTAAATCTCTCATCAGTCCTTATAAAAGCCTTAGGAAGTAGCTCAGTTATATTTCCCTGTAACCAAAGTGGTTTAGAGAATTAGAGGCTTGCATGGTCTATACAATTAATAAGTAGGGAAACTGGAATTCAAATCCAGACCTATAGATTCTGGTTGCCTGCACCTCTGGCATTCTGTGCCCCAGACGCTCCTCTCCGTGGTGTAGTGTATTTGTACTCATGTTTAAACTTTAATTTGTGTTATACAGAGTGCAAGATACTTGTGGCTACATCCGGAAACTGATGAATTAGGAGTTCTCTGAGAATGCAGCTCTTGGATTTGCTTGTCTTTTGTCTCTAAGTTAATTTTTTTCCTATTCCTAGCATTATTTATTTATTTAAGTATAGTTGATTTACAGTGTAGAGCCAGTTTCTGCTCTACAGCAAAGTGACCCACTCATACATATATATTCATTCCCCCCCCCCTTTTTTTTTTGTCTTTTTGCCATTTCTTGGGCCGCTCCCGCGGCATATGGAGGTTCCCAGGCTAGAAGTCAGCTCAGAGCTGCAGCCACCAGCCACAGCCACAGCTACATTAATGTCAGACCTCAGCAGCATCTTCAACCTACACCACATCTCATGGCGATGCCCGATCCTTAACCCACTGAGCGAGGCCAGGGATTGAACCTGGGTCCTCATGGATGCTAGTCAGATTCATTTCTGCTGAGCCACATGGGGAACTCCTTGTCTTTCTTTTTTTTTTTTTTTTTTTTTTTTTTTTTTTTTTTTTTTTTTTTTTTTTTTTTTTTTTTGTCTTTTTGCTGTATCTTGGGCCGCTCCCTTGGCATATGGAGGTTCCCAGGCTAGGGGTCCAATCAGAGCTGTAGCCACCGGCCTACGCCAGAGCCACAGCAACTCGGGATCCGAGCCGCGTCTGCAACCTACACCACAGCTCACGGCAACGCCGGATCGTTAACCCACTGAGCAAGGGCAGGGATCGAACCCGCAACCTCATGGTTCCTAGTCGGATTCGTTAACCACTGTGCCACCACGGGAACTCCTCCTTGTCTTTCTTTTTCTGACTTCACTTACTGTGAGAATCTCTAGTTGTATCCATATTGCTGCAAAAGACATTCATTTTCTGTGGCTGAGTAGTATTCCACTATGTATATGTACCACATCTTTTTTTATTTTATTTTATTTTTTTGCTTTTTGGGGCTGCACCCACAGCACATGAAAGTTTCCAGGCTAGGGGTCCAGTTGGATCTATGTGGCTGGTCTGTGCCACAGCCACAGCAAAGTGGGATCTGAGCCATATCTCCAACCTACACCACAGCTCACAGTAATACCAGATCCCTGACCCACTGAGCAGGGCCAGGGATTGAACCCACATCTTCATTGATCCTAGTTGGATTTGTTTCTGCTGCACCACAGTGGAAACTCTGTGTATCACATCTTCTCCTTCTTCTTCTTCTTCTTCTTTTTTTTTTTTTTTTTTTTTTTTTTTTGTCTTTTCGTCTATTTAGGGCTGCACTTGGGGCACATGGAGGTTCCCAGGCTAGGGGTTGAATTGGAGCTATAGCCTCTGGCCTATGCCAGAGCCACAGCAACGCCAGATCCGAGCCGCGTCTGCAGCCTACACCACAGCTCACGGCAGCGCCAGATCCTTAACCCACTGAGCAAGGCCAGGGGATCGAACCCGCAACCTCATGGTTCCTAGTCAGACTGTTTCTGCTGCGCCACTACGGGAACTCCTATCACATCTTCTTGATCCATTCATCTGTCAATGGACATTTAAGTTGCTTCCATGTCATGGCGATGGTGAATCCTCTAAGATAATTGATCCATCTCTCTTTCAAAATCATACTTTTCTAGGCTTGGCCTGCATGCTAGGGCAGAGTTCCCAAACCTGAGCTAGCATCAGAATCACTTGGAGGGCATGCCAAACAAGATTTCTAGGAGTTCTTTGGCGATGCAGTGGATTAAGGATCCGGCATTGTCACTGCTGTGGTGTGAGTTCAGTCCCTGGCCTCAGAACTTCCGCATGCTGTGGGTGTAGCCAAAAAAAAACAATTGCTGGACCACAGTCTGTTTTCTCCTTTATCAGGTCTGGATGGGCCCAAGAATGTCCATCTCTAAACAGGTTCCTAGACCTGGGGACCACATGCTGAGAACTACTAGGCTGTGTGTCTTTACTGAAAATGTCTGTGAAGTTCTACCACATCTTAGCTAAAAGTGTTCTCTATTTCATTCTAACATCTGGAGTGGTAGTTTGTGGTGACACTCATGGTTATTATCACTCGTATTGTCTTCTGTTGAGGTGAGTGGGGTCCAGCTCCCCTTTTATAAATTCTCAGTTCCTTGATGGCCTCTTTGTATGTGTTTTTGTGCATGGAGGGTGGCAAGTAAATACACGGTGGATGAATGTGTTGAACTGAACTTGTTTTCTGTATGTGTGGTTCAGGTTGTAGAGGTAGTTGTTGTGATTCCCCTTCCACAAAGACAACTCCAGCTACAGGAAGAGAGGACGTTTCCTCTTTGCCATTCATCTTCTGACGATAAGGTGTGGCCACGTGGGACCAGGCAGCTTCCTGAACAGGGAATGTAGGATTGTGTAGCAGCTTCTTGGGTGCAGTTAGGCTTTATGTTTGAATGAACAATTTGATATCCTGCAAATGTTTCAAAACATACTGTTATTGGATTTATGATGTGGGGGCCTCTGGTATGAAAACTCAAGTGTAGAAGACTCCTCAACTCAGGGTGAATTAGAATGGGATGGGGGAAGAGGCTATATATTTCTATATATATATCTATGATAATGACAATATTTAACACTCAGTATAGGCCAAATGCCGCCAAACTGGGCAGGGAAACTGCCTTATATCCCACAGATGCTTTGGCTGAATATCAGTCCTCAGAAAAAGGCGTGGGTGAGGCTCAGGGTAGGGTTGGGCTGATGGGAGGGAAAGGAAGACTCATCCTCACTGGCTTTGTCAGTCCTCAGGTGCTTCCACACATGATGTTTCATTTGGTTGCCTAACATCCTTGGGGGTGGCTGTTATTCCCGGTTCTTTTGTCGATGATGAAACTAGTGTGGTGTGGTATTAGTGGTATGTGCTGCAACTGGCAGGTCTGTGTGGCAGATCACAAATCTGTACTTTGACCATGGTGATATGAACTTTATGAAGGACACTGTTTGGTGCTGCTATCTTTCATTGCAAGACATCTGCTCCATGAATAAGAAGCCTGAGAAAGAGGGTCTTAGCTGCAGTGGGCCAGGAGCTGGGCCTGGCAGGATCTGCCTAGACAGAGGACTGAGAGGCTTTTTTTTTTTTTTTTTTTGGCTTTTTGCCTTTTCTTGGGCCACTCCCGCGGCATATGGAGGTTCCCAGGCTAGGGGTCGAATCAGAGCTGTAGCCATTGGCCTACGCCAGAGCCACAGCAACATGGGATCCGAGCCGCATCTGCGACCCACACCACAGCTCACGGCAATGCCGGATCGTTAACCCACTGAGCAAGGGCAGGGATCGAACCCACAACCTCATGGTTCCCAGTTGGATTCGTTAACCACTGAGCCACGACGGGAACTCCAGGACTGAGAGGCTTTTTGAGGCAGTGGCCCTACATAACAGAAATTGAGGAGAGAGGATAAAGTTGGGTTTGATAGCCACCTCAATAAAAATGGCTGTAATATATGCCAAAAAATGTGCCAGACCAGTGATGTGGATCACAGTCCCTCCCCTCAAAATCCCACAATCTCAGCCTGAGACAGATAATTGCAGCGCCATCGGATATTGTGCAGAGCGGAAGTGACCTAGCTGTGGTGCAGAGGGGCACAGTGTTAGGGGGGCTTCCTGGGAGGAGAACACCTGAGCCGAGCCCTATAAGAGGAGCAGGTAGCATCTTCCTCAGCTCCTTTCCTGTTTATGGTTGTGCTCATTCAGCTCACCACTCCCCCAACAAAAGGACAGGGAGCCTACTACCCTGGCACACCCCTCAGAACCTGTTGCCTCTTTTGGTCCCACCCTCTAAGGGCTGTGTGGTTTCTCCTTGTCTTTACAGTCACCCTGTACCAGGAGATGCCATCACATTCTTAGTGCTGTGTACTCATTTTCCTGAACCAGTATCTTTCTCTTATGTGATTTTTAAAGGAATTAAGGCAGTTGCTTTTTTTTTTTTTTTTTTTTAATCTGACGAGCTTAGGAAAAAATTTCCAAGGCTAGTTGAGGTCTCTCAGCCTCCAGAGATGTTAAAGGTTCTATCAGAGAATCCACAGATGGATTCTCCTTTATGGCCAGGAGACCAGATATTATGGGCCCAGGGCACAAGCCTTGCTATCCTCTTCTATCTGGGAAGCTTTCTATCTAGAGCAGCTCCCCCTTCTGCCAGAGCTTCAGGTTGCCTGCAGAAGGCAAAGGAGTTAATAGATGGCTTTTAGTAGTTTTATTAGATAGTCAGATCCCATTTAATTACTTACCCTTGTTGTTCCTGGAATGAGAGACTTATTCAGCTTGAACCCAAAGGACTGCTGCTCTTGATACCTCTGTCTGGATCTAGCAGCCACCTGAGCTGTGGAGTGGACCCTGTTCATTACCCCTGGGTCACCCTGGGAGCCATGAATGCTCTTTCCTCTGGGAAAATCTGATGAAACTTGTAGCAAGTAGGCCGTGTGGCAAGAGGTGTTTGTTTACATTTCCTAGAGGTTAGGCCACTAGGACCCAAGGCATGGCCCAGCAGCAGCCCAGCAAGGTGGAGGGTGCTGTTGCTCCAGACCTGCCCTGGGAGGTGTGGGTGCTCTGTGAGGTAAAGGAAGAGTATCTGGGTGCTGGGCCAGCCGGATTACCCTGTGTGCAGGTCAGAGGTTAACGTGAGGGTCATTGGGTCACTTATGATTCCATAGCCTGCTGCTCATGGTTATAGAAGGTGGATTTTAACTTGGAGAGCAAGTTGGAATCATGCTGAGGCCATTTCAAACCTCCTGAAGGAGCATATTCCTGTAGTGTGTGTGGGCTTAAGAGTAGACGTGGTGCAGTGGTTAATGAATCCGACTAGGAACCATGAGGTTGCGGGTTCGGTCCCTGCTCTTGCTCAGTGGGTTAACGATCCGGCGTTGCCGTGAGCTGTGGTGTAGGTTGCAGACGTGGCTCGGATCCTGCGTTGCTGTGGCTCTGGCGTAGGCCGGTGGCTACGGCTCCGATTAGACCCCTAGCCTGAGAACCTCCATGTGCCGTGGAAGCGGCCCAAAGAAATAGCAAAAAGACCAAAAAAAAAAAAAAAAAAAAAGACAAAAAAAAAAGAGTAGACTTGAATACCCTTTCCTCCTGCTTTTTCTCTGGAGGAAAGCAGCACTTTCAGGCTGAGGCTGGACATCTCAGTTGTGCTGGGCCCCACTTCTCAACTTCTCTGCCTGGTCTGCTCATGTCTCAGGTTTCCCCACCACCACCATGGCCTCTTTTGGGGTGGACACACGGGACATAGAACATGTTCTCTTTCTGGGCCAACGTGGCCACTCCTCGACATGTTTATATTCTTTCTGTGAATAAGAAAGAAATATGAGTAACTGCAGCCCTGTCTGTACCTGTGCTCTGGAGAGCTGGGCTAGATGGCAGAGAACAAAGTCCTAGAGCACCGCTGACCTCTGCCCCAAAGCTGCTCCTGGGCCCCCAAAAGCATTCCAAAGCCAGAGGGCTTACCCCCGCCAAGCAGAAGTTACCCCTGAATTCACACACAAGCTCCGGAAAAGCTTTGAAAGTCTTGTAGGAGATCAGAGACTCTGTTATCACCCAAAACTTCCTCAAACAGAGGAGAGGTCAGATGTCAGGAATTTCCCCTTTTAGTCTTTCACTGCCCCACCCCTAGTTCTGTATTGTTCTCCCCTGAGAAGGGAAGAGAGAAAACACTCCTGATGTCTCCAGAGAGATGTCCTGTGCAGCATCTTCTCTGAGTGTTGTTTCTCTGATTGCCCTTTCTGTATGTTTTCAGTGTCTCCAGGGCTCCCATCACAGGTGACTGGGAGTGAGAATGGGAGGAGATGTAGGGCCAGCGCCATCATTTGTGCCTAAGGCAACATGAGAATGCGGGGCTGCTTCTTCAAAAAGCAGAGAAGTACCATTAAAGATACTAAAATATGCTCAGACAGGAGTGGGTGAAAGGGTTGCTGTTGCCAAAATGCCCACCAGATGTGCTCTGGTGCTGCCAGCCTAGGATAGAGAATGACCGACACCTCACTCTGCTCTAGGACACGGCTGGCTAAGCACATCTGAACCCAGCCCTCCTTACTTTTGCGTTCAGGCCCCTGGGGTGGCAGCAAATGGGATACCTGGACAGAGAGGGGAAGGACAGATCCTGGGACACAAGTGGACAGGGGAGTTGGTGGTCAAGAACTTGTCCTAGGGAGGACGGGCCACGTGTGAACCTACATTCCACGTCCTCAGGACATGTTCCATTGTGATAGATTTCACTTATAAAACATAGGTTAAGAGAAAATTTTATTAAGAATTTCTGTATGGGAGTTCCCGTCGTGGCGCAGTGGTTAACGAATCCGACTAGGAACCATGAGGTTGCGGGTTCGGTCCCTGCCCTTGCTCAGTGGGTTAATGATCCGGCGTTGCCGTGAGCTGTGGTGTAGGCTGCAGACGCGGCTCGGATCTGGCATTGCTGTGGCTCTGGCGTAGGCCGGTGGCTACAGCTCCGATTGGACCCCTAGCCTGGGAACCTCCTAAAAAAAAAAAAAAAAAAAAAAAAAAAAAAATTTCTGTATGTCTATCGCAGGATGTTGAAAAGCACTGAGCCCTTCTGAATGTGGCATCCTGTGCAGCCACACAGGTTGCATACCCATGAAGCTGGTCCTTGGTAGAGCATCTGTAGGTAAATAAGCAACCCACATTTCTTGAACATATTCCATAAGGCTGATATTGGGGATGAAGAAATTAAAATGTCATGTACCCTCCCCACATGTTTCTTACATTAAGCAGGTGGATTAAAGTCTCTAATCATGTTTACAGGCTGCCATGGAGTACAGAGGAGAGGGGCCTAAGTCCTATGGGTTGAGAAGTAGAGAGGCAGTATTGCTTTGAAGGATAAGCAAGAATTTGATTAATATTGGTGGGGAGGGGAGTGTTTTAGTTTGGGCTCCCCCTGAGACAGGGATTTGAGTACATGTAGCTTATGTGTAAGCTGGAATGACAGCTGGTTGGGAGCTGAGAGAGTGAGATGGAAGGGAATGTGCATCATGCAACAAGTTATCACAAGGGCAGCTGAGAGGAATCTCACTGGGGACACTGAGAAGTGGTGCAGGAGGTCTGCCTCAGAGTTCCACTCCTGGCTACACCAGGTCAGCAAACTCATTCCCTTCAGGGCCAGGTAGAAAGGCTACATCCAGTCTCCGTTGCATATTTTTGTTTGATTTTGTTTTGGTTTTGTTTGTTTGTTTTAATTTACCATTTAAAAATGTAAAAACTGCTCTAAGCTCACAGACCATGTGGCTTGCCAACCTGTAATCTGTACAGTAAAATAATCAACCACTGGTTGAGGGCTGCTTCCAGCTAGCATTAGTTCTTGGTGCTTATGGCCTGCCTCACTCAGGCAGAGAGGCCTCCAGCAGCAATGCAACACTCAGGCAACATGATGCAAATGCTGACAGTTGGAAATTGAACCAGCTAGCTTAGTGTATTACTCCAGGTAAGAGTTGATGTTTGTTATTTAGTCTGAGTTGATGTTTGTTATTTAGTCTAAGTGGAAGCCCTGGAGGTAGTGAGAGGTGGCTGAGTCTGGATACATTTTAAGGGTGTAGAACCCTCAGGATTTTCTGAGAACTGAATGTGGAGTCAAGATCAAAGTCTTTGGCCTGAGCAGCTGGGTGGGTGCAGCTGAGACAGGAAACGCAGGGGAGGTTGTGGAGACTTGGTTCATTTCCTTTGTAAAATAAGGATAAGCCAAGATATAATCTGGTCTTAGAAATGAGTTTGCGGAAGTAACATGGGGTAGTGGTAGAAATCCCCAGACAGCTTCTTTCTTTAAATGCCTTTAGTCTTTTTTCTGACCTTGGGAAGGTGACTGCTTTTACTTCTAAAGTTGCCTGACACCTTTCTTTCTTTCTTTTTTTTTTGTCTTTTCTAGGGCCGCACCCGCAGCACATGGAGGTTCCCAGATTGGGGGGGGGGGGGTCTAGTCGGAGCTGTAGCTGCTGGCCTACACCAGAGCCACAGCAACGTGGGGTCCGAGCCACGTCTGCACCCTACACCACAGCTCACGGCACTGCCGGATCCTTAACCCACTGAGCAAGGGCAGGGATCAAACCCGCAACCTCATTGTTCCTAGTCGGATTTGTTAACCACTGAGCCACGATGGGAACTCCATGACACTTTTCTTCCAAGATTTTCTTTCAGTCTCAAATTTAGTAGCCATGGATGGTGGTTATTACCTTGCATTTTGCATTTTTGTAGAATCTTTTTCTTGGTGTTTTTATTTTGCTTACATTAAAAGGAATTTATGGTTGTTTAAAATTTCTAACAAAACAGAAATATAGTACAAAGTAGTATAGTATGATGTTAAGAGCACCGACTCTGGGACCAGACTGCCTGTGTTCACATACTAGTGACAATTTTCCAGGGGGGTATAGTGTTTGTGTGTCTTGTTGTATTGTAGTAATGCTTTTAAATGATAAAAAGATGGAAGGCACTTGCTCAGTAAGAGTTGGAAACCATCATTTTACAGAGACAGAAACAGGCAGGTTCACTGTCAGTGATAAGAACCATGGTGAGGTGAGTATGGGGCACTTCAGCGGCTCCTAGGAGAGCCCTTAACCCAGATTTTGGGGAAAGGGGCAAGTCTTCCTGGGCAAGTGATACTGCAGATGAGGCCTCAAAGATCTATGAGAAGAATGGGCAAGAGAGTTCCAGGAGGTGCAGAAGCAAGAGGGGAGTTGTGTATTCCTCCAGGGCAGGGTTGGAGAATGACTATGAACCATTTTAAGGATTTCAGGGTCTGTGTACTTTTCCTAACAGACTGTAAGCTAAGTAAGTGGATGTTCTGGAGTGTGCTGCCCTTCTTTCTCTTCCTGCTGGAATGTTTAAAGTCTGGAATTCACAAATGTTCTAAATATTTCAAATCTTGAGAAACAGGCTTGCTTTAGTTTAGTCAGTGTGTTTTGCGCAGCTACCATGTGGAAAGTAAATGTATTTAAATACAATGCACTGGTGTTCCCATCATCATTGTGGCTCAGCGGAAACGAATTTGACCAGGATCCGGGAGGATGCAGGTTCAATCCCTGGCTTTGCTCAGTGGGTTAAGGATCTGGCATTGCCCTGAGCTGTGGTATAGGTATAGACACGGTTCGGATCTGGTATTGCTGTGGTTGTAGGCCAGCAACTATAGCTCCAATTAGACACTTATCCTGGGAACATTCATATGCCATGGGCACAGCCCTAAAAAAAAATTAAAAAATACAGTGTACTGCCTGCCTTCATCTTGTAGCTAAAGTTCCAGCACTCTTTGCCCAGGTGTCAACCAGGCATTGTGCAGAGCTTCCCCCAGCAGAACCTTAGCTAGGTACAGAGACAGCCCTTGACACCTACCTCCAAACAACTAAAACTTGGTTTTTGGAAGGAGCAAGAGAGAAGCAACACTTCACATAATAAGGGATTCTCAATAGATTAATAACTGACTTCTCAGAAATGATGGAAGCCAAAAAGCAGTGGGATCACATATTTATAAAGTCTTTAAAGGAAAAAAAAAACAAAATTAAACCAAGAGTTCTAGGTTAACCAAAGTATACTTCAGTAATGAAGGAGAAATTAAAACATTTCTATATAAACAAAAGCTAAGGAAATTTGTTACCAGTGGACCTGCCCTACCGTTAATTGGAACCATTAAAAAAAAAGTAGTAAAGATAATCAGGGAGTTCCCGTCCTGGCGCAGTGGTTAACGAATCCGACTAGGAACCATGAGGTTGCGGGTTCGGTCCCTGCCCTTGCTCAGTGGGTTAACTATCCGGCGTTGCTGTGAGCTGTGGTGTAGGTTGCAGACGCGGCTCGGATCCCGAGTTGCTGTGGCTCTGGTGTAGGCTGGTGGCTATGGCTCTCATTAGACCCCTAGCCTGGGAACCTCCATATGCCGCGGGAGCGGCCCAAGAAATAGCAAAAAAAAAAAAAAAAAAAAAAAAAAAAAAGATAATCAGTATTGTATATTTTGTTTTGTAACTTCTTTGTCTTTCGTGATTTAAAAGGCAAATACAGTAAACAATAATTTTAAATTTTGTTAATGGAAATAAATGTACAAAGTGTAATCTGTGACAATAACAACATAAAATTGGAGAGACAAAGATATATATACATATTTGTATACTAAAGAAGCTAAGCTCTTCAGATTGCATATTTTTGGTTGTCTTATTGTCATGGTTGCTGATCCTGTCTTTTGCCAGCTTATATTTTCTTTTTTCTTTCTTTCTTTCTTTTTTTTTTTTTTTTTTTTGTCTTTTTGCCATTTCTTGGGCCGCTCCCGTGGCATATGGAGGTTCCCAGGCCAGGGGTCTAATCGGAGCTGTAGCCACCGGCCTACGCCAGAGCCATAGCAACGCGGGATCCGAGCCACGTCTGCAACCTACACCACAGCTCACGGCAACGCCGGATCGTTAACTCACTGAGCAAGGGCAGGGACCGAACCCGCAACCTCATGGTTCCTAGTCGGATTCGTTAACCACTGCGCCACGGCAGGAACTCCTTTTTTTGTGTGTGTGTGTGTTATTTTCTTAATTAAATGAATTTTATTATATTTATAGTTGTACAACCATCATCATAACCTAATTTTAGAACATTTCCATCCCAAACGCCCAGTCCATCCCTCCCTGCCAGCCTGTCCCCTTTGTTAACCGTGCAGTTTTTCATAGTCTGTGAGTCTGTTTCTGTTCTTCGAATAACTATTCATTTGTATCCTTTTTCTAGATTCCAAATGTAAGTGAGAGCATGTGATGTTTGTCTCTCACTGTTTGTCTAATTCCACTTTCCATGATATTTCTAGGTCCATCCATGTTGCTGCAAATGCCATTATTTCATTCTTTTTATGGCTGAGTAATATTCCATTGTATATATGTTACCACATCTTCTTTATCCATTCCTCTGTCAATGGAGATTTAGGTTGCTTCCATTTCTTGGCTGTTGTATATAGTGCTGCAGTGAACATTGGGGTATATGTATCTTTTTTTTTTTTTTTTTTGTCTTTTTTTTGCTATTTCTTTGGGCCGCTCCCGCGGCATATGGAGGTTCCCAGGCTAGGGGTCGAATTGGAGCTGTAGCCACTGGCCTACGCCAGAGCCACAGCAACACGGGATCCGAGCCGCGTCTGCAACCTACACCACAGCTCACGGCAACGCCGGATCGTTAACCCACTGAGCAAGGGCAGGGACCGAACCCGCAACCTCATGGTTCCTAGTCGGATTCGTTAACCACTGCGCCACGACGGGAACTCCTATGTATCTTTTTTAATCATGGTTTTTCTCCGGATAGATGCCCAGGAATGGGATTGTTAGATCATGTGGTAGTTCTGTTTTTAGTTTTTCCCATAGTGGTTGCACCAATTTACATTTCCACCAACTCCAGCATTTGTTGTTTGTAGTTTTTTTGATGGTGGCCATTCTGGCTGGTGTAAGGTGGTATCTAGTAGTGATGTTGAGCATCTTTTCATGTGTTTTTTGGCCATCTATATGTCTTCTTTGGAGAAATGCCTGTTTAGATCTGCTCATTTTTTGATGTGTACCAGTTCAGATTTGTTGTTGAACCTCTCTATAATGACGTTATTCAGGGAGTTTCCACTGTGGCACAGTGGGTTAAGGATCCAGTGTTGCCACAGCTGTGGCGTAGGTCTCAGCTGTTGCTCAGATTCCATCCCTGTCCCAGGAACTTCCATATGCCATGGGTGTGGCCATAAAAAAAACAAAAAACATGAAAATCCTCCGCTATTCAGTCTAGGTTGTTGTAAGTTGTTGATAATATAACTCCCATGGTAACCACTAAGAAAATAAGGTTTTAAATTTATCGAAAAAGAAGGGAATCAAAGTGGCACACTACAAAAAAATCACTCCCTTTCCAAAAAAAAAAAAAAATGGGGGTGCAGCAATGGTGGAATTGAGGAACAAAAATCATATGAGACGTGCAGAAAATAGCTAAATGGCGTAAGTAAATCCTTCCTTGTCAGTAATCACATTAAGTGTAAGTGGATCAGACTCTTCTATTAAAGGACAGAGATTGGCAGATTTTATTTTATTATTTTATTTTTTTTGTCTTTTTCTAGGGCCACACCTGTGGTATATGGAGGTTCCCAGGCTAGGGGTCCAGTCAGAGCTGTAGCCGTCGGTTACACCACAGTAACATGGGATCCGAGCCATGTCTGCGACCTACACCACAGCTCATGGCCACACCGGATCCTTAACCCACTGATCCTTACTTAACCTCATGGTTCCTAGTTGGATTCGTTAACCACTGAGCCACGATGGGAACTCCAGGCAGATTTTATTTTAAAAAGTCAGAATCCATCTACATGCTGTCTGCAAGACACATTATACACTACACTTTATTTTATTTATTTATTTATTTATTTTAGGGCCACACCCACAGCATATGGAGATTCCCAGGCTAGAGGTCTAATCTGAGCTGTTCCTGCCAGCCTACACCACAGCCACTGCAACACAGGATCCGTGACGTGTCTGCAACTTACACCACAGCTCACGGCAATGCTGGATCCTTCATCCACTGAGCAAGGTCAGGGATTGAACCTGCATCCTCATGGATGCTAGTCAGTTTTGTTAACTGCTGAGCCATGACAGGAACTCCTACACTACACTTTAAATGTAAGAACACAAAGAGGTTGAAAGTAAAAGAATGGGAAAAAAGCCAGAATCCTTCTTCACCTTCTACATGCTGTCTACAAGACACTTTATATACACTACACTTGAGATATAAGAACACAAGGAGGTTGAAAGTAAAAGAATGAAAAAAGATATTCCATTCTAAACAGTACCCAAATAAGAGTTGAAGTGACTAAGTTGTTTATTTACTTTGTTTTTGTTTTTTGGTCATGCCTGTAGGATACAGAAGTTCCTGGGCCAGGGATCAAACTCACACCACAGCAGTGACCCAGTGTGCTACAGTGACAACACTGGATCCTTAACCTGCTGTGCCTCAGGGAACTCCTGAAGTGTCTATATTATTATCAGACAACATTAAAAAGGTTATTAGGTGCAAAGAAGGACATTATATATTGATAAATGCTTTAATTCAATAAGAGGATCTAACAATTGTAAACAGAACATAAAACAGCAGATTCCTAAAATATATGAAGCAAAATGGACAGAGTTGAAAGGAGAAATACGCAGTTCTATAATAATAGTTGAAGACTTCAATACTCTACTTGCAGTGATGGATAGAACACCCAGACCAGATCATAAGGAAATGGAGGGCTTGAGCAGCAGTGTAAACCAGCTAGACCAATATACATTCTTCTCAAGTGAAGAACATTCTCCAGAATAGACCATTTGTTAGGCCATAAGAAAGTCTCACATTTAAAAAGATTGAAATCATGCAGAGCATCTTTTCCAGTAACAGTGGAATGAGACTAAAAATAAATAATAGAATGAAAACTGGAAAATTCACACATATGTGGAAATGCAGTAATACATTCTAGAATAGCCAGTGGGTCAAAGAAGAAATCAGAAGGGAAATTAGAAAATACCTTGTGATGATGAAAACAAAAACACAATATACCAAAACATGAGATACAGTGAAAATGGAACTAAGAGGGAAATTTATAGATCTATAAAGGACTCTGGACTCATATCTAGAATATATACAGATGACCCAATTAAAAACAAGCGAGTTCCCATCGTGACTAGTATCCATGAGGATGCAGGTTCGATCCCTGGCCTGGATCTGGTTAAAAGAATTGAAGAGATGCTTCACAAAAGAGGACATATCCAAATGGCCAGTAAGCATACGAAAGAATTTTTGATGTTATTCAGTGCACATTAAAACCACTGAGAGGAGTTCCTGTCGTGGCACGGTGGAAGTGAATCTAAGAACCAGGATGTTGTGAGTTCGATCCCTAGCCTTACTCAGTAAGTTAAGAATCTGGTGTTGCCATGAGTTGTGGCGTAGGTCACAGATGTGGCTTGGATCCTGGGTTGCTGTGGCTATGGCATAGGCCAGCAGCTGTTATCTCCCATTGGACCCCTAGCCTGGGAACCTCCATATGCTGCAGGTGCAGCCCTAAAAAGCAAAAAAATAAAATAAAAATAAAAAATAAAACCACAGAAAGATACCATTACCTCCCCCTCTAAATGGTTAAAATTAATTGAAATGGGAATATTAAGAGGTGGCAAAGATTTGGAGCAGTTGGAACTCCCATTACACTGCTGATGGGAACATGAATGCAAGTAACTATACTCCACAACCCAGAAATTTTATCCTGGGAACATTCCCAACAGAAAAGAGTGCTTACATAAAAATGACTATAGGAGTTCCTGTCATGGCTCAGTGGTTAATGAATCCAACTAGGAACCATGAGGTTTTGGGTTCGATCCCTGACCTCGCTCAGTGGATTAAAGATCTGGCATTGCCGTGAGCTGTGGCGTAGGTTGCAGACGCAGCTCAGATCCCACGTTGCTGTGGCTCTGGCATAGGCCCGCAGCTACAACTGCGATTAGACCCCTAGCCTGGGAACCTCCATGTGCTGCGGGTGTGGCCCTAAAAAGCAAAAAAAAAAAGTATAAAAATTTATCATAATAGCTCTAGCTTTAATAGCTCAAACTGGAAGCGACCAAACGTTCTTTGGCACTGTAATATGTTCATTCAATGTACATATCTATAGAAAAGAATAATCTACATGCACCAATGCGGATGAACTAGTAGATATAATTTATTTTTAAAAATTTCGTTGGAGTATAGTTGACTTCTAATTAGTTTCACATGTACAGCAAAATGAATCAGTTGTGTGTGTGTGTGTCCATTCTTATTTTCCCATATAGATTATTACAAACTATTGAGTAGGATTTCTCTGTGCTATACAGTAGTTTCTTATTAATCATCTGTTTTGTACAGTATTGTGAATATGTTATTTTCACCCTCCCAATTCCTCCCTTCCCTCTGATAACCCTGAGATTGATTTTGAAGTCTTTGACTTTATTTCTGTTTTATAAATAAGTCCTTTTGTATCATTTTTACTAGATTCCACATATAAGTGATATCATATATTTCTCTGGTTTATTTACTTTGTCCAGTAGGATAATCTCTAGGTCCTGTCCATTTTGCTGCAAATGGCTTTATTTCATTCTTTTTTATGGCTAATATTCCATTGTATATATGTACCACATCTCTTTTATCTATTCCTCTGTTGATGGACATGAAGATTGTTTCCATGTCTTGGCTATTGTAAATAGTGTTGCACTGAACATTGGGGTGCATGTAAATTTTCGAATTACGGTTTTCTCCAGAGAGGTGCTTGGGAGTGGGATTGCTGGATCCTATGGTAGTTCTATATTTAGTTTTTTGAGCAGCTTCCATACTGTTTTCTGTAGTGGTTGCACCAGTGTACATTCACACCAACAGTGTAGGAGGATTCCTTTTTTTCCACACCCTCTCCAGCATTTATTGTTGGTAGACCTTTTGGTAATGGCCATTCTGACTGGTATGAGGTGATACCTTATTGTAGTTTTGATTTGCATTTCTCAAATAGTGATAGGTAGCATTTTTTCATGTGCTTGTTCGCCATCTGGATGTCTTTGGAGAAATACCTATTTGGATCTTGTGCTTTTTTTTTTTTTTTTTTTGGTCTTTTTAGGGCCGCACTGGTGGCATATGGAGGTTCCCACAGGCTAGGGGTCTTGCTGCTGGCCTACACCAGAGCCACAGCAATGCCAGATCCAAGCCACATCTGTGACTTACACCACAGCTCACGGTAATGCTGGATCCTTAACCCACTGAGCAAGGCCAGGGATCAAACCTGTGTTCTCATAAATGCCAGTCTGATTCATTTCTGCTGAGCCAAGACAGGAACTCCTGCCCATTTTTTTTTATTGGATTATTTGTTTCTTTGATATAAAGCTGTATGAGATGTTTGTATATTTTGGAGAATAATCCCTTGTTGTTCACTTCATTTGCAAGATTTCTTCCTCTTTTTTTTTATGGTTTCCTTTGCTGTGCAAAAGCTTTTAAGTTTAATTAGGTCCCATTTGTTTAATTTTGTTTTTATTTTTGTTACTCTAGGAGGTGGATCCAAAAAGATATTGCTGCAATTTATGTCAGAGTGTACTGCCTATGTTTTCCTCTAGGAGTTTTATAGTTTCTAGCCTTATGTTTAGATCCTTAATCCACTTTGAGTTTATTTTTATGTATGGTGTTAGAGAATGTTCTAACTTCATTTTTTTTTTTTTTTTTGCTTTTTATAGGGCTGCTCCTGCGGCATGTGGAGGTTCCCAGGCTAGGGGTCTAATTGGAGCTGTAGCCGCTGGCCTATGCCACAGTCACAACAATGCAGGACCCGAGCTACATCTGCAACGTACACCATAGCTCATGGCAACACTTAGATCCTTAACCCACTGAGTAAGGCCAGGGATCGAACCTACAACCTCATGGTTCCTAGTTGGATTCTTTTCTGCTGTGCCACGATGGGAACTCCCTAACTTCATTCTTTTACATGTAGCTCTCAGATTTTCCCAGCACTGCTTATTGAAGAGACCGTCTTTTCCTCCATTGTATGTTTTTGTCTTCTTTGTCATAGATTTGTTGACCATAGGTGCTTGGGTTTATTTCTGGGCTTTCTGTCCTGTTCCACTGATCTATATTTCTGTTTTTGTGTCAGTCCTGAAGTCAGAGAGCCTGTTTCCTTCAGTTCCATTTTTCTTTTTCAAGATTGCTTTGGCTATTTGGGGCCTTTTTGTGTTTCCATACAAATTTGGGTAGTGTAGTCATTTTGACAGTATTGATTCTTCTAACCCAAGAGCATGGTATATCTTTTTCCATCTGTTTGTGTCATCTTTGATTTCTTTCATCAGTGTCTTATAGTTTTCAGAGTACAGGTCTTTTGTTTCTTTAGGTTGATTCCTTCCTAGATATTTTTTTCTCTTAGTAGATATAATTTTTTTATTTTATTTTATTTTTTTTTACTATTAAATCAGAAATATCAGTTTATTTGCCAGAATCAAATTATGTACCACAATTTAAGTTGAAATTGAGTTTAATTTGCCTATTTTGTTCACATTTCCATTCAAGTAGATATAATTTAAATGAAAGCAGCCAATCACAAAAGAGTACACAGTGAAACTGGTGATTTCAATTATATTCCATCAGAAAACTAATTTATGGTGATAGAAATTGTAGTAGTGGTTTGTGACGGTGAATGCTCTTCAACGGGCCAGGGCACCAGGCCACCTTCTGAGGTTCTGGAGCTATTTATAGCCTGATGTAGGTAGTGGTTATACAGGTGTATGCATACATAAAAATTCATTGCAGTGTATACTTAAGATTTGTGCATTGTACTAAATTTAATTCCCAATTAAAAAAAAAATCAAAAGTGAGAGACTTGAAACTAAAGCACATTCATTTTTCAACTTTTTTTTTTTTTTTTGCTTTTTAGGGCCATACTCATGGCATATGGAGTTTCCCAGGCTAGGGGTCAAATCGGAGCTGCAGCTGCCAGCCTACGCCACAGCTCATGGCAGTGCCAGATCCTTAACCCACTGAATGGGGCCAGGGTTTGAAGCCACAATGTCATGGTTCCTATTCAGTTTTATTTCTGCTGCGCCACAATGGGACCTCCCAATTTTTCAAATTTTTGTTGTAAGGCCAAGCCTTTTTTACTTTGTGTGTGGAGGGTCCATTGACTTCTCTTCAGCCTGGTCTAGTGTAAATCTCACCTTCAGTGTGTTATGCACAGTTTTCATGGTCTGTCCTTTTAAATTAGAGCAATTTGCTCAGCATTCTTAATCAGGATCCTTCTGGATTTTTATTTCACCATTTTTTTTATTGTTGTCTTACTTACTGTCTAATTTGACCAGAAGTTTGTTGCCTTTTTTGTTTTAGCATCTTGTCTTTATTACATCTCTAAAAATACTCAACCAGTCTACTTTTTGAATTGGTGTGACTAAATGGAGTTTGAAAAATTCTTTTTTTTTTTTTTTTCTTTTGTCTTTTTGTTGTTGTTGTTGTTGTTGTTGTTGTTGCTATTTCTTGGGCCGCTCCCGCGGCATATGGAGGTTCCCAGGCCAGGGGTTGAATCGGAGCTGTAGCCGCCGGCCTACGCCAGAGCCACAGCAACGCAGGATCCGAGCCGCGTCTGCAACCTACACCACAGCTCACGGCAACGCCGGATCGTTAACCCACTGAGCAAGGGCAGGGACCGAACCCGCAACCTCATGGTTCCTAGTCGGATTCGTTAACCACTGCGCCACGATGGGAACTCCGAGTTTGAAAAATTCTGATCTAGAGGCTTCTGAGTTTACTTCTGGCACTGATGTTTTATGACTCATTTTGTACATTTGTACCATTCTCCTAGCAGGAAGAGTTTAGTGCGTCTGCAATAGTTCCTGTGTCTCTGTTATCTCAGCAGATTCTACTTGCCATGCTGTCCTAACTCTTCTCTTTGTTTTTTGTTCATCCCAGCTACCCACTGTTGAAACTCCCCTTGCCAGGAACAGGGCCTGTGGAATTCACCACTCCTGTGAAGGACTACTCGCCTCCACCTTCAGCTTCTGACCACAAGCCAGGAGAGCCTAGTGAGCAGCCAGAGTGGGTAGGTGCTCAGCATGTCACCCAGGATAGCCCTGGGGGTAGGGTGCAGACTGGCCAAGGCAGGGGTTCTGTGAGCGAGTGAAGGGGGTCACCTTCTGATGTGTGAATATGTATACTTGAATAGTTTTATAAAGGCACCAACAATATTTAGTTATACATGTAGTTATGCATTATTCCTGTTTTGAAAGGATACACCAAAAGACAGATGTGTGACTGCCCTAGAAAAGGTGGGGATGGCCAGCTGAGTCTGGGTTCACACTGTGGGCTGCTCACATAGTGTGCACAGGTGCCAGGGAGTACCCTGGCAAACAGATCATCTCCTCCTTGCATCAGCTGGTCATGGGAACTACTGAGCATCCCTAGAGGATGTTTTGGCATCAGAGTGCCAACTTCATTTAATAGTTTTTTTCAAATCTGTCAAGTCTTACTTTATTCTCACAGTCCGGTCAGGTAAAAGGTGCAGGTTTCGTCTGTTTTTGTTTTGCAGTTAAGGCAGCTGGGGCCCAATGTGACGTTGTATCTCATTTTAAATTTAGTTTACATGGGGTCAGCACTGGATTAGAACTCAGATCTCCTGACCTGAAGCCTTCTGCTGCTTCTGAACCATACTGTTCTTAGTTGATTGTCTCTGAGCTGAGCACTCATGTAATTGAGGAAGAAAGAATCTCTCCATTTCAGGGTGTAGGTACAGGATGTAACTCACCAGAATGCTTGGAAATCTGACAAGAATCATTAGCTTGTCTCTAAAACTTTTACCTGCCAGGGATGGATAAAGTCGTCTTCCCTCCTGTGTTGTGCTGCAGTCCCATGGATTGGTGCTAGGCTTGCCGAGTCTCTTGTTGAAGAGCAAAACCAAAACTCAGGGCACAGAGCTCTTCCTCTCCCACCTTCTCTCTGACAGTAATTGCACATTCCTTCCCATTTATTTATCGGGTAGTTTAGCCAGGTAACTTGGTATAAACATGGCTCTGATGTTGCTGAAATAGAGATATATCTGGTAAGATGGGTATGTGTTACACCATGCATGCTATCAGGAAGAAGTACACAGTCCAGGCTCAGTGGTACTCTGTCCATGAACATCTGAGGGAGCATTGTCTGATGTGTTAGAAACCAGTTCTGTAACTTCATGTCCCAGCTTGACCCTTGGCTCACTTTGGGACCTCTTAGCTTCATTAGTCTCTTGATGCAGTTTTACCACGTAATGGAGCTGATGGTTCCTGGTTACAAAATAGCCTGTGTTTGTTATGTTTTGTGACTAATAGAGTCCATTGGGCCTGTTGGTACAGAATAGATGTTTCATGATAGAGTTGTTAGGAGTTTTACTTGTTTGTGGACTTTTTAAACTTTCTTAGTGCCCTTCTTTGGTCTGGGAGGATGATAGTGTGTGTATAAAATAACTTGGGGGTTCAGGAATTAGAGGGTTGTCCTTTTTTTCTATTTTCTCATTGGCGCCCCTGGCCCCTGAAAGGTTGAGAAGGAGACCTGTGCCCTGCTATAGTCACCTGGTGTCATGCAGCTCAGGGGTCAGTTATCTTACCTCCATTGACTGTCCATCATAAAAAATTGAAGGTCAGCAGTACAGGAATTGTACAGACTGTTTTAATTATAAGGAATAGAAAACTCAATTAAAAGCAGAGTAAGTGAAAATGGCATTTTTTGGGGGATCATATAACTCAGCCATGGGCAGGGCTTATTCATGGTTTGGACCTCAGAAGGGGTCCTTCTCTCAGCTCTGCCTTCTCTGGGTCAGCTCTACTCTTGTCTCCCTAATAGTGGCTGCAGCAGATTCAGCCCCATGTTCTTGCAGCATCTAATCCAGGGGAGGGTGAAAGGATACCCATTTGGCTTTGAATGGGGTTACCTGCCTATCCCCACCCCAAACCCAGTGGCTGATGGGGTGCTTTGTTGTCTGGCTTTATCACCTGGTTATCATCATCACCAGGCTGGGAATGAGAGAAGATGGCTTCCAAAGGAAAATTAGGAAGCTCAGGCACTGAGCAGCATAGGGCTTCTACTACTCATACCAGGGAGCCAAAACATCCCTCATCCCTGAATTCATTCCTTTATTCAGCACTGTGTTTATGTTTATTTCATGTCTGCACTATGCCTGGCAGGGTGATCTGGGGGACACATAGAGCTTCACTGCTCCTGAGGAGCTCCCAGTTTTCTTGGGGAGAGAAGAGATGGGCCTTGGTGTAAAATAAGTTCAGCATGGGAGTTCCCTGGTGGTCTAGTGGTTCAGACTTGCGCTTTCACCACTGTGGCCTGTGTTCAGTCCCAGGTCTGGAAACTGAGATCCCACACCAGGCCACTGCACACTGTGGCCAAATACATACCTACATACATATATACAAACAACACAATGCAATAAATTCAGCATATGTCAAAGGGACACAGGAACCAACTGAAAGAGCTCCCAGTAGTCAATATTGGAAAATACTTTCGCAACAAAATAAATAGAGTAGTATTGGATTATAACTCACAGCATAAAATAAATTTTTGTCCACATGAGTGAATAAATAAGTGGAGGAGAATGGACAAATCTAGGGGACGATGCTCAATATCTTCTGATAACCCATAATGCAAAAGAATCTAAAAAAGTATATATATATCTGAATCACTATCCTGTACATCTCAGACTAACACAACATTGTAAACCAACTGTTATTTCAGTTAAAAAAAAAGATATTCATTGGATGTTTATTTGGGCAAAAAATCCAAAGTGTATGTAGATACTCTGTCCTCAGGGAGCAGGGAGATGGATTATAGTTCCCCTTCCTTGATTGTGGGACTGTGCTTAGTGACTTCCTTCCAAAGAGTACCAGATGGAGAGAAGGAGGAAAGAGTCACTCTACAGTGGAGAACCTGGCAGGTAGTTCCTCAAGAAGGTGATTAGGGTCAACACCAATAGAGATAAATGAGGTCAATGGTTTGTACCCTTAATGTGTAATGAGAAGGGTGCTTTACCTCTGTGGTCTTCCTCCCCCAAACCCATAACCCTAGTCTAATCATGAGAACTTCAGACAAATCCCAGGTGAAGGATGGCCTTCATGGTTCCTGACCAGCACTCTTTAAGACTGTCAAGGTAATCAAAAGGAGTTTGGAGTTCCTGTCATCACTCAGCATCTAACTAGGATCCATGAAGATGCAGGTTCGATCCCTGGCCTCGCTCAGTGGGTTAAGGAACTGGCGTTGCCGTGAGCTGTGACATAGGGCACAGATGTGGCTCAGATCCTGCGTTGCTATAGCTGTGGTGCAGGCCAGCTTCTGTAGCTCCGATTTGACCCCTAGCCTGGGACCCTGCATATGCCATGGGTGCGGCCCTAAAAAGACAAAAATGAAAAGAAAAAAGAGTCTGAGAGAAGCTTTCGGAGTCTGGACAACTAAATATGACACATGGTATCTGGATGGGATCTTGGGAGAGAAAAAGGATATACATACAAACTAAGAGAATCCGGTTTCCTTACTTTTCCTTAGTCATAACCTGGACAGTTATGAGAAATGTCCCTCAAGTGGGATTTGTCTGTTTTTCTCTAGATTAGACTGGGATTATGGGATTTTGGAAGGAATATTACAGAGGCAAAGTGTCATTCTTTTCATGTCCGTCAACCTCCTAAATTATTTTTAAAATTTCCATACATTAAAGTTCAGTCTTTGTGCTTTAAAGCTCTTGGTACTATGAGGTGTTTGTTTATATTTATTTATTTTTTGCTATTTTTAGGGCCGCACCAGGGGCATATGGAGGTTCCCAGGCTAGGGGTCTAATTAGAGCTACAGCTGCTAGCCCACGCCATACCCACAGCAGCACTAGATCCCAGCCGAGTCTACAACCTGTACCACAGGTCACAGCAGTGCTGGATCCTTAACCCACTGAGCGAGGCCAGGGATCGAACCCTCAACCTCATGGTTCCTAGTGGGATTCGTTTCCGCTGCCCCATGACAGGAACTCCTGTTCGTTTTTTTAAAAGCCTTTCTAATAGAAGTATGGAACAATCTTGTTTTGGTTTAAATTTGCATTTTCTAGATGACTAATCAAGTGCTTGGTGTATTTGCATATCTTCCTCTGTGGAGTATTTCAGTGTTTTGCCCGTTTTGAATTGAGTTGTTTGGAGTTCTTATTGAATTGTAATTCTTTTTGTATGCTGGAGGTGTCTCTCTATTAGCTCCCTCCTCTCCTTTTGCTGAAGTGTTCTCCCCAGTGGAATGGTGGCTGTACCCTGCACTTGCGCCTTTATGTGTCCTCTGGAGAGGTCTCTGAGCAGGTCCCATGCTCTGAGTAGGCCTGCCCTGTGTGGAGTTACTCATCAGTGGCCTTGTAAGATGGGGAAGGACAGTTCCCTCTGAAAAAAGGCATGTTTTCACCAAAGCAGAAAGGTGAAGACTTTCCATTTCGCAGGCATGTGACCTTGGGCAAGTTACATAACACTTCTGTGCCTTAGTTTCTGCATTCATAAAATAGGGATAGTAATTATACCTGCATTATATATTGCCATAGGATTAAGTGAAAGAATGCAAAAGTTTAGTGCAGTGACTGGGCCGTCACTTGCATTTGATAAATGTTTCTGGCCATCACCATCGTCATTGTCATTGATTAGATCTGGCAAGAGCAGAGGGCAGGAGAACAGAGGTTCTCATGCTTGAATTGCCCTCTGAGTGCACTGGGCATGCACACCTTGTCTTTACCCCTCAGCTCACATGTCACGCTCTCCAGGAAGCTTTCCCCAGCTCTCTTGCAGATGTGTGTGCTGTTTCTCCTCTGTGCACTGTAGTACAACCCAGCTGAAGTCATTCCTTTCAAATCTGTATAGTCCAGGAGTTCCCTTCATGGCTTAGTGGTTAACGAACCCAATAGGATCCGTAAGAATGCAGGTTTGATCCCTGGCCTTGCTCAGTGGGTTAAGGACCCAGCATTGCCATGAGCTGTGGTTTAGGTCACAGACACAGCTCAGATCCCCAGTTGTTATGGCTGTGGTGTAGGCTGGCAGCTGTAGCTCTGATTCGCCCCCTAGCCTGGGAACTTCCATATGCTGCGGGTGTGGCCCTAAAAAGCAAAAAAAAAATAAAAATAAAAAAATAAAAAATAAAAAATCTGTATAGCCCAGTGTTTTGCCAATACTATATGCTCAAGAAAGATTTTTTGTTGAATGAAGAAACATTGCGGCTTATTGAGGAGACGGAGTCTGAAGTAAGTTATTTTTCTTGGAGTGTGGTAGGTGATGAGGTAGTGGGACCAATTAAATCCTGGGCTCTGGGATTTAAACAAATTCTGTAGGCAGTGGGAAGCCATTCCCTTAGAGGCAGTGACATGATGAAAGCAGTAGTAAGAAAGGTCAGTTTCACTGAACTTGGAGAAATTCGTAGACTGAGATGACTGTGCCTAGGAGGAGGGTGAGGGGATATGAAAGCGGAGAAGGGAATGACTTTTAAGGCCAAATCCAATTTTAAGAGCTTTAAGACATAACAATACAACTAGATATAACTAACATGTTTTTGGCTGGACACCTTGCTAGATGGTTCATGTGAAAGCTTTGTTTGGTCCTCACTATTCCCATTTCCTTCACTGAGTAAGGGACTGAGGCTTGGAGAGTGTAGAAGCCCTCGTCCAAGGCACACAGCCAGGGGCAGATCAGAAGTTGAACTCTGGCATGTCCCCTGAACGTGCTCTTCCCACCACACCACACCCCTCACCTGTCCAGGGCTGAAGAACAGGGAGCAGGAGCTCTGTTTTCCAGAAGAGCTGGGTAATGGGAGTCCCCTATGTCATGTTCTAGGGGGAGCCCCTGAGTGTGTCAGTCAGCATAAAAGTGAAATACCTGGAGCTCTAGGTTGCTTTCTCTAAATGTGAAGGAAGGATTGTGTTTAAAACAGTAACAACAATAATAACAATATTGAGATGTCCTTTTCTGACCTGGCTCCCCTAGACCAGGTCATTATGCAACCCTGAACCTCATACCAAGCACTACCTGCCAGGTTCACTGAGGTGGCTCTGCTTCGGGGCCAGCACTGCAGTGTTTGTGGTGGCAGCCTGAGCCTGAACGCAAGGTTTCCAGGGAGCCCTGGCCAGGACCTCATGGTGGTGGCCAAAAACTCCAGGAGTCCCCAGGACCTCAGCTCCCCTCCTGCACTGCTTGTGCTGGGCCTTTCCATCTATGTCATTTTCTCCATGGGAACTTGTTCACAGCTACCCAGGAGGTTGGCTGTAGAGAATATACCAGCTTGGGCATTAGGCAACCCTGGGCTTTAATCCTGGCTCTGCTGCCTATCAGCTGTGTGTCCTTGGGTATGTCTGTTTTATCCCTCTGAGCCTTGGTTTTCTTATCTCGGTTCTCTAGCTCAGGGTCTCTTGAAAACTGCAACTAAGATGTGAGCCAAGGCTGCAGTTATCTCAGAACCTGACTGGAAAGAATCTGCTTCCAAGTTTACTCCAGTCATAGGCCAGCAGAAGGCCCTTGCAGGCTGTTGGACTGAAGGCTTCTGTTCCTCACTGGGTGTTGGCTGAAAGTCCCCTCAGTTCTTTGACACATGGACCTTTTTGGAGCAGCTCATAATATGGCCGACTTATTCAGAGTGGTGGCTCCAAAAGAGAGGTGTGGAGGGGCCATAGTCTTTTTTGTCCTCCCACTTTAAAAAAAATTGTGGCAGGGAATTTCTGTTATGGCTCAGTGGTAACAAACCCAACTAGTATCCATGAGGATGTGGATCCCTGGCATCAGTCAGTGGTTTAAGGGTCACAGTGCTGTGAGCTGTGGTGTAGGCCAGCAGCTACAGCTCTGATTCACCTCCTAGCCTGGGACCCTCCATGTGCCATGGGTGTGGCCCTAAAAAGACCAAAAAAAAAAAAAAAAAAAGTATCAGAATACACACAACATGAATTTTACTCTCTTAACCTTTTTTCAGTGTACAGGTCAGTAGTGTTAGATACTTTAACGGTATTGCACAGCCATTACCACCATCCATCTCTACAGTTCTTCATTTTGTACAACAGAAACTCTATACCCATTAAACAATAATTCCACATTTCCCCTTCCTCAGCCCCTGATAACCACCAGTCTCCTTTCTGTCACTATGAATTTAGCTACTTTAGGTACCTCATATAAGTAGAGTCATACAGTATTTGTCTTTTTGTGCCTGATCTATTTCACTAAGCAAAATGGCCTGAAGGGTTATAGTCTGTTGTAACCTAATCTCAGAATTGAGAGTTCTTCACTTGTGCTATATTCTGTTTGTCAGATGCCAGTCACTAGGTGCAGCCCACTCTCAAGGAGGTTACACTTGGACATGAGCCCAGGAGGTAGGAATTTGGGGGGCCACATTAGAAGCCTCCGTCTAGTGAGGATTCCTCACTCTGTACCCAGGGGCATCTGGACTCCACTGGCCTTTATGCTTTCTCCATCATGCACTTAGGATGCCATGTGTTATTTCTGTTTCTGGGTCTCTCACTTGAGTATCAAGTAGGGATTTTGATAGGACACAGCATAGTGAGTGCTAGGTCCTGCCCATGTCTCCTGCTACCCGTTTTAGTGCCTGCCTGCCTGCTTTCCAGTCACCAACATCTGCATCTCATTTGTCAAAGGATCACTGGTACAGAAGGCATGAGGTGCTGGAGAATTCACACCCCTAGGAGCAGCCCTCAACCAGTAATTGCAGGAGTTGGTGTGTAAACTCAGCTCTCTCCTGTCAGGTGGGATAACTCAGCTAAATCCAGTTATCCACAGAGGTCACTTGCTCACTAACACACTTTGTTGGCTGCCTTCCCTTCCCTGCTCCTGTCACTGCTCCCCTCCCTGTGTTTCCTGAACCTCCGAAAGAAACCGCACTGCTTAAAGACTGCTGCAAGGGGATCCCAAACTCAGATAGTGAAGGACAAGAGTTAGGCTAATACCTGTGAATAAACCACCATAAGAGAATTTTGATACTCAGAAGAGGGTGGTTGTGGGCACCTCTGTTGGACAATGAGTTTGATAGTCATATCAATCATATTAAATGACTGAATGAACCAAGATCTTTATTTTTTTTTTTTGGTCTTTTTAGGGTGTCACCCATGGCATATGGAGGTTCCCAGGCTAGGGGTCCAATCGCAGCTACAGCCGCCACCCTACACCACAGCCACAGCAATGTGGGATCCAAGCCACGTCTGCATCTTACACCACGGCTCACAGCAACGCAGGATCCTTAACCCACTGAGCGAGCCCAGGGATCAAACCTGAATCCTCATGGATACTAGTCAGGTTTGTTACTACTGCGCCACCATGGGAACTCCTGAACCAAGATCTTGAAAGAAGTGGACAAATGTGGAATAACTGCTTGGAAAGTTCAGTTGGGAGTCAGTCGGAAGAGCTGACCAGCAGAGGGAGGTTCCACCAAGGCCGGAGAGCATGGCTCACTTCTAGTTTTTTTTGTCTGGTGAGGCTTATTCTCTGAGGAGTGAAAATAATGATCAGTGGCTTTTACCCAAGACTGGCACAAAGTCAAAGGAGAGCGAGGTGTCTAAGGACAAAGAGGTTTTATATTCCTATGAAAACTATGGATCCTCTCCCCTAAAAGTGATGATGGTGATAACAGATACACTTCTGAGGAGGCATGCGAGTTAAGCCGGGAAACTCCTGGAGCCATCCCTAGAGCCTGGAATGAGAGCTCTGAGCAAAGACGCCCTGGGGCTGGTGTTCATTTACTGAGTTGAATATCCATTGCACCCAGGACGCTTCCAAACGCTTCTTTTGTAGTGTTTGTGAGATGGCCACTCTGCCCAGTATGTACTAGCTAGCTAAGGGCTGCTTTGCCCTGCTTGTGAAAAGAAGGCAGTTTCATGCCAAATCTGGCTTCTCCTCAAAGGAGAACACATCTGGAGTGCCTTTCAAGCAAAGGAAACTCCTGGCCCCACACCAGTGCTCAGACTGATAAGGGCAAGCCTTTGGCTCATTTGCTCTCTGTATACCAGAGGCCTAGGTGGGAAAAAGGCAATAGTTGCTTTCTTGAGGAAAGATGCACTGGGACTGGTGTTCGTTCACTGAGTTGAATATACATTGCAACCAAGACACTTCCATACTCGTGTTTCGTGGAGTTTGTGAGATGGCCCTTCTGCCCTGGTTGTGGTAGTATGCTCATTGTACTTTGTTGAAATGGTGGCCTGGATGGTCATGGTTGGGAAGGGGGCTAGATGTGGACGGGAGGACCAAGGAGCTGTCCTGCTTGGAAACCAAATGTTCAGTTGCACAGGGTCAGTGGGCCTGAGGTTGAGGGTGAAGCATCTGACAAAGGCTGTGGGCAGAGGAGGTTGTATGTGCAGTCTTGTACCCAGTGGGAACAGACCTGGGTCTGGAGGCTCCGCAGTGCCAACTGTTTCTGGGTGATGTGCTGTGTCCTTCATGGAGTTTGAGGGTGATCACCCTGAGAATCTCTCTCCTTGTGGGGGTGTTGGTCTCTGGGCAGCTGCTGCCCACCTTCTGTGTGGTGTCTTGAGACAGTGAGCTGCTGTTCAGGTCAGAACCTGTGGCATTCAGTTCTATCCAGATACCACTGTATCTCCCAGCAGCTTCTCGTGAGCTAAGTCTGGTGCAGGAGACTAAGTGGGTGAGGCCTTTTGTCCCCAGAGCCATTTATAAATGTATGCTTCATAAAGGCTCAGATGGCTACTCAGAGGTTCTTCCTTTGTACCCAGGAGCCCCAGAGGTGTTAACTTGCTGTGCATGTTCAGCATCTTGACACTTGCTGTACCTTGGCCTGGAGCATGGCATCACTAAGTGGCTAGGGGGCCTTCCTTTCATCTACATACCTTCCCTTCCGAGTCCATGATCGCAGCACAGGCATCAGGACAGTCCCCTCACCCCTTGGCCAGGCCTGGCTCCCTCCAGCCTGTGCCTCCGGGCTATAGGAGGTCCTTCCTTCTCTCTACTTGGGTGACAGTCTAACTTTAGGGGTCTCAGAGCACTGCTTTGTCCGGCCACCCCTCCCTTTCAAAGACAATCAGGGGCTTTTCTTGGTCAACTGGCTAAAATCCAGATGGCTAAATCGGGCTTCATCCTGGCCATTTCTCCTTTTAGCTATAATTTCCTTTATTATCTGACAGGATTCCTCTGTGCTGTCCAGGATGGTCCTCAGAGACCCTCCTTGCCCCTTCCCCATATCCTGGCTCCACTCAGATCCTCTTCTGGCCATAACCCTACCACGACTAGTCCACAACCTTGTTTGGGGGGTGCTTCATGGCATATGTATCACTAGGAATCATTCCTCACCTGTTATACATGTGTCATTTTGTCACTTAGGTACCTGTTAGCTCTTTAAATATACATGGCAAGTTCTAGTGAGAAAAGTGTGATTGATGAGGAGACCTGGGTTTGGATCCCGTACCACCCTGCTTGAGTCCTGAAACCCTAGACAATCATTTTGCTTTTCATAGGACTGTCGTGGTGGGTGGTGAAACCATGTACCACATCGGTTATTGCTAACATTTCCATTGGCATTTATCTCTGCACACAGTGTGTGTGTGTGCGTGTGTGTGTGTGTGTGTGAGCTAGTGGGTACATCTTGGTGATGTTATAGGATGAGTGTCATTATCCCCCTTGCCCACTAAAGAAATTGAAATCCAGAGAAGTCAAAAATGTTTCCAAGGCCATAGAGTTGGAGAGTAGAGATTTAAAACTGGGTCTGTTGAGCTTCAAAACCATTGACCTACAAGGGTCAAAACTAGGGTAAGAAGGCCACACCCTTTGGGGAGCTTATGGCCTATTGCAGAGTCTGCAGGTATTTTCCATCAAGGGCTGGATAGTACATGTTTTATTTAGGCTTTGTGGGTTACATTGTCTCTGTCGCAAACACCTCTGCTGCTGTTGGATGAAAGCTGCGTGGACAGTGTGTAATGGGGTGGGTGTGGCTGTGTTCCAGGGAAGACTTTATTTAGAAAAACAGGTGCCAGCCTTGATAGAGCCTGTGGGCCATAGTTTGGCAGCCCCCGTTCTGTTGGGAAATATGTGGGAAAGTGGTTCGTAAGTGGTGGATGTCTTTATTTTCTAAGGCCTGTCTTGTTGTCCCCATGTTGCTTTGCCCATAGCAGGTGCTTAGTAAATCTGTGCATAGGCTGTGTTTACTGTGCATAGGCTGTGTTTCTCCCTCTTGTGCTGAGCTGACCTTTCTACCTCTCCCTCCATTTCTTCTGCAGTACGTGGGTGCCCCGGTGGCTTACATCCAGCAGATATTTGTGAAGT
The DNA here is from genome assembly GCF_054392235.1 of Sus scrofa. Lineage (NCBI taxonomy): Eukaryota > Metazoa > Chordata > Mammalia > Artiodactyla > Suidae > Sus > Sus scrofa. The sequence goes on along the minus strand of NC_139395.1, from coordinate 45,026,544 downwards.
CCTCAGTGTCTCCCTGGCACAAAAACCTCCTGGCAGTAGACGTGTTCCGCTCACCTCTGTCCCGGGCCTTCCAGCTGGTGGAGGAGATCCGGAACCACGTGCTGAGAGACAGGTATCCTCTCTGGGATCACAGCCTCCCTGATACAGTTCTGTACTAAAGGGAGGGCAGCCCCCAGTGTAAGCCAGCTCCACAGAAAGCAAACGGGTGAGAAAGATGGTGCCTGAGCCTGCTTCACTTTCCTCAGCACTCTCATGGGTCCACTGTGGCTGCATTCCCCTCGGCCTTGTGCAGATGGCACAGGTAGGGCCCTGAGCTTCGTCCTCAGATCTCAGACAGAGTTAAGAATACTCTGGGCCAACCCTGTGAAAGGCTGACGGAAGTCCAGTTGACTTGTAACCCAGAGGGCTCATTGCCCAGGGTTGTGAGATGTGAGAGTAACGGTGGTGGCCGTGTTGATGCGAGGCAAGCTCTACCTGGGAGTGTACTTCTGAAACCTTACCCCATCAGTGATTCTCTGGAGTGTGCTGGCTTTGCAAGCTGCCTCATTGCTGGGTTTTATTGGGGTGGGTGTGGCTGTGTTCCAGGAACACTTTATTTAGAAAAACAGGTGCCAGGCTTGATATAGCCTGTGAGCCATAGTTTGGCAACCCCTATTCTATTGGGAAATGTGTCGGAAAGTGGTTCATAAGTGGTGGACTAGTGGTTCATAAGGGCTTTGAAAGGTATTTTGGTGAACAAAACAGACCCCTTAATTTTCACCCTATCCCTCTGCCTGCTGAACTAGCGAAGGTGTTCTGGTGGGTGGGTCTGTGTATGCTCCCAGAACTTGCCTCTCCTTGGAGGTGATGGGCTTTTGAGCTGCACATGCATTTTGAAGACCAGGCAGCCACACAATTTGGTTATTGACCCCCTGGAAGAACTTCCCCTGCTGCCCTAGTCCTCCGACTGAGACACCAGGCATCTGGGAACCTGAGGAAGGAAGAGACCTTGTAAGTACAGTGGGCCTGTCCTGTGCCAGCAGACATGGCAGGTGCCTCATCCTGTCTCCTGCACAGCTCTGGGACCAGGAGCCTGGAGGAGGTATGCTTACAGGTGACCGACCTGCTGCCAGGCCTCAGGAAGCTCCGGAACATCCTTCCTGAGCATGGATGCCTACTACTGTCCCCCGGGAACTTCTGGCAGAATGACCGGGAACGCTTTCATGCTGACCCTGATATCATCGGGACCATCCACCAGCATGAACCCAAAACCTTGCAGACCTCAGCCACGCTCAAAGGTACCCCCAGGGAAGATTCCTTGAGGACCTGCAAGGGGACTTGTCGGTCACCATGTCTCTTTGGTGGCCATCCTGGCAGATCAGGGGTTATTCCTTGTTTCCCAGGGTGGGGGCTGAGAGGGGTCCTGTGGCTCTGCAGTAGCTGCCGTTCCTTGGTCAGCACCTGGTGGTTTGTGTCTGCAGACTTGCTGTTCGGTGTTCCTGGGAAGCACAGCGGGGTGAGCCTCTACACCAGGAAGAGGCTAGTCTCGTACACCATTACCTTGGTCTTCCAGCACTACCATGCCAAGTAAGGCTGTTGGCACTCAGGGCTCCTCACGGGCTGTGGAGTGACAGGAGGCTTGGTGTAGTCTCTATTCTGGTTCGAGTGTCCAGAATGCCCTTCTGGGCACTTGGAGTTCTCAGGCCTCCTGTTGAAATGTTTATATCCCTTAGACTGAAGGATGCTGTCTGCTTACACTTAAGTGGGGATGACCTGACAGCTAGTTAGGAAAAAGGGATGGGGTTAAAAAAAAGAAGAAGAATAAGGGACGTAGGAAGGACCGACAAACTCAGTGTCCCAGTGCCTCCACTGGTCTTTCTTGAGCAGAGGGCAGGGGACCCCAGCTGGTTACTACTGAGCCACAGGTGGTCTCCTTCCCAACAGAGCACCGCAGGCAGCTCCCAGCAAGAGTGAGGACACTTAAGATGCTGCTGCTGGGCTCTCCTGGCCCTTTGGCTGTTGGAGTAGAGTGATAGGTTGGGAAAGGGGTGCTAAGGGACAGCTCCCGAGATAATTTTGCCAACTTTTTGATTCTCCCCACCCCCTCTGGAGCCTGTAGGAAAGGTGAGACACCACAGAGAAGCTTCCCCCAACACAGGGGGAGGAAGGAAGCCTTGACGGACCCTCCTTCCAGGGATTGTCTTTGTCCTCTGGACCAAGAGGGATGGTCCATCTATCCCGCCCTGCTTCACAACCAGGTTTCTGGGCAGCCTGCGGGCCCGTCTGATGCTCCTGCACCCCAGCCCCAACTGCAGCCTTCGGGCGGAGAGCCTGGTCCATGTGCACTTCAAGGAGGAGATAGGCATCGCCGAGCTCATCCCGCTTGTGACCACCTACATCATCTTGTTTGCCTACATCTACTTCTCCACACGTAGGTCCATGGCAAGGAGGCTGGTGGTTTCTCCCAGCTACACAGGCATTTCCAGAACAACCCCCTTCCCTGCCTTTGGGGGTGGCTTAGGCAGAGATGTAGAACATGCCTGCTGGTCACCAAAGCCAAGGCTTCATCCTCCAGAGCTGCAGGGGCTTGGGTGGGTCCAGGGCTCCTCTCACTTCTCAATAATCTTCCTGGGCTAGGTTGCCCAAAGGACACACTCTGCCCCTGAAATGGGAAGTGTGTACAGCCATCCTTTTCTTTAGTTAAGCTGGGGCCTTCCCTTCCTCAGATGTCAGGGCACATCCACCTCCTAGGAGCACAGTTTAGAAGGGCCTTTGTGGAGATATTGCCCTGATGTGCCCTCTTTGCCCTCCAGGCAAGATCGACATGGTCAAGTCCAAGTGGGGGCTGGCTCTGGCCGCCGTGGTCACAGTGCTCAGCTCGCTGCTCATGTCTGTGGGGCTCTGCACACTCTTTGGCCTGACACCTACCCTCAACGGCGGGTAGGTCCCAAGCAGGCTCCACTGGCTGCAGGGTGGGCCCACAGGCCAGAGTGCCTTGCATTTCTGGGCATGTGGCCTGCCCTGCACTGGATGCTTGCTATTACCCCATATCCTCACGTGGTTATTTTGGCATTTAAATGGTGCGTTTTTTTCCTCTTTAAAGCTACCTGGTTGTGTTCATCCATATGTACAAAGTATATCAGTGTTTATATGTAATACATATATAGTATGAGTATAGATGTACATTCATGTTTCTATTTCTGTGTGTGTGTGTGTATGGGCTAGGTGTTTATGCATATACATGTGTATTTATGCACATATATATGCTATTACGTGTGTGTGTGTGTGTGTGTGTGTGTGTGTGAGAAAGGGTATGTGGCTGTGTATGTGTGTATTTATATATCATATGTACAAGTGCATATTGCTCCTTGATGGCTTAAGCCTTAAGTGGGTGTGACATAGAGGAGGTGCATTTCTTCCTTTTTTACTATTAAAGACCTAATAAAATAGGTCATTTTAGAGTAAGTTTTTTAAAAGATGTAAGACATGAGCACACTAATTTGTCACCCTTCCACCGTTTACTTCCTCTGCTGTTTCTCTCTGAAATGTGGTCTGGAAGCCCTTCCCTGTTTGTGCCCTCAGGCTTTAGTCTCCTCAGCTGTGGCTGGGCCTCACCTGTCTATCCAGTCCATTGGCCTGTCCCCTACCTTGGCTTGTCAGGCTGGTTTTAGGAACAGCGATTTTGTGTTTTCTCTTACTTGCCTTGCTCGAAGGACACCCACGTCCTTTCCTAAACCTGACAGTGCTGAGCACTCCCCTCCCGGCATAGCTGTCTACTTTGCGCTCCTCAGAGCCCCCACCTCCACTGCTCCACAGCGGAGACCCCAGTGAAGTTTCTTTGGCTGTTGTTTCTTGCGCCTAGACTTCCCACATAGTCCATTACTGGTAGGGGAAGCCTGTTCTGGATTGCTGGGAGAGTTTTCTTTAGATATAGTTGCTTTTCTACAAACACACTACTCCACAGAGGTGAATAGCGCTTTAGGCTGGTCTAACCCCTTGCATGCAGTCCTGACGGCTTGGCCTGGAGTGCTGCTGTGGGGTCCTGGCCATGGTGGTTTCCTCTGGCTAGCAGAGTCTGGCATGGGAAGGCCCGGGGAGCTGTGCTTTGGCCTCACGGGGGGCTCTTTAATCCCTCTTTTTGCCATGCTGAATGGATGGAGATAGGGATGGTTGCTGGCTCTTGGCAAGGCTTTGAAGCCTGCCTGAAAAGCTGAGAATGGTGAAGACAGAGGCCCTGGTGGGTGTAGGCAGGAAGGGTGAGGTTTCTGCCCTGTACTGTGGGAGTCACCAGCAGCCCTGACTATAGGTGGCAAACCCTACAGCCTCCCAGGACCCAAACCTGCTGAGAATCAGCCAAGTTGGGGGCCTTCCTCAGCACTGTCCTCACCCTCTCCCTCTCTGTTCCCAGTGAGATTTTCCCCTACCTTGTGGTGGTCATTGGGCTAGAGAATGTGTTGGTGCTTACCAAGTCAGTGGTCTCGACCCCAGTGGACCTCGAGGTGAAGCTGCGCATTGCCCAAGGTAACGGGGGAGTGGGGGTACACGAGAGCAGCGGGGGAGTGTGCTCTGCCTCCTCCTGCTGCACGACAGAGCCCAGAAACCTCTACTGCCCCGGCCTCCAGTGTAACAGGGCAGCTTGTTAGCATGAGCCCTGAGGAACTGTGGAGTCCCTGGACTGTGCCTTGTCCTGGTTCGTGTGTTAGTAAGAAAGCAAACCAGACTCTGCTCCAGGGCTCCTGTTTGGTGGCCCCATGTCCAGGCTAGCACCTGGTCTATGCTCTTCCTTCCTCACTCCACCGCACGAGGCCAGGCCTGTAGGGCTGGTCACATTAGAGACACTGCCTCCACAGCTGCCAGGAAAGCCCCCTGCAGCCTCAGTGGCAGGAGTTTGAGATCTGGGGTTCTGGGAAAAGTGAAGAAAGATTGCTGAGGCCCGGAGGTCTGAACTCTTGCACCTCCTCCTCTAGGTAAATGTGGGAACTTGGCTGGAGGCAGGCTTTTCGTTCACTGGGCAAACCTTTGTGAGCCGCTGTGAGAGGCCAGGCCCTGCACTGGATGTGGGGTTCTGAGGAGACGAGGGGAAAATGGCTGCTATCCACCGGGCGCCCAGAGCCTTTTGCAAGTGACTGAGTGATAGTCCCAGGCCCAGGAAGGCACCTGAGCTAGAACACAGCTCTGTCCCTCGAGCTGTTCTGCCAATTGCTGGCAGACTGTGTATGCCAGACAAAGAGCAGCATGTGAGGCTAGATATGTCCGCATGAGCAGACACAGTGGACAGAGGTCATGTGCTGGCCCCATGGCCCTATTGTCCTCTGTAGGCCTAAGCAGTGAGAGCTGGTCCATCATGAAGAACATGGCCACGGAGCTGGGCATCATCCTCATTGGCTACTTCACTCTCGTACCAGCCATCCAGGTAAGGCCCCTCCAGGGCTTAGGCCAGGTGGGGCCAGCTGCTGAGTTCCCCAGCTGTGCGGGGCACACTGCCTCATAGGCCACCACCGTCGCCTGTGAGGTGGGCCCTCTTCTGGCAATGTGGCTGTCACTGCTCACAAGGCACTCCTGGCACCCCTGGTTCAGGAGGAGGGTTCTGTAAGCCAAGGCTGGTTATAAGATGTAGCTCCCAGCCTGGCAGCCTTTGTCTCTGTCCTCTTAGCCCTCGCTGCCTGTCTCATTCAGCCAGGTGGCAGGAGGTGGCTTGGTGGGCAAGGTAGCAGCTAGCTGGCCCCTGAACTGCGCCCCCACTGCCTTTCCTGGCTCGAGCCCTTACCCTCCCCTTCACCTTCTAGACCTATGGCCCCCTCTGTGGGAGGGCCCCCAGCCGTTACTCAGAGCTCTGCTCAGCTGTGGGGCTGTTAGCAGAGGTGGGAGTTGACCTTTGCTGAGTTGGAAGCCTGGACTGTTGCTGCTGGTCTAGGATGGGTTGGGAGTAGGGAATGCATCACCCCCTCCTCTTCTTCCCCTAGGGCTGGCAGCCCTGCTGGGGTGTAGGGGTGAGCTGAGAGCACAGAGGGCACCTACAGGATGGGGCAGTCTTGGGACATTAGAGCTGACAGTGTCTACTAATGACTACAGTGCCACCGTGGTGCTCCATCCTTCTTACCCTAATTTGACTAGAAGCTGTGTGATATGCCAGAGGTCTCAAACAGGCACGTGGGTTAAAAACTTAATTTGAGGAAATTCCATCTATCCCCAGAGCCTGGGGATCAGAGAGACTACTTTTCAGTTTTAGGGCAGAATTAATACCCTCCTGCCCTTTCTCCTTCCCTTCATTGGCTCATTGTGGTCACTGGCTGGGAGCTTTTCTGAGAGCCCCCAAATTGGGCCAAGCCTGGGCTCTGAGTAGGTTTTGGTCCCTAGCACATGAGCAGGGCCAGGGGCTCAATTGGGGAGGGAGGGACCTTTTTGGGTAGCAAGCTGGTGTGGCTCAGAGCTTTGCAAGTTGGATCAGCCTCACCTCTCTGGGGGTGCGGGTGGGGTGGGGATTAGCCAGCTCTGGGTAAAGTTGCGAGCGGTGTCTGCTGCCCCCTTGTGGGGATGGAGGGAGCCTCTCCTTTCCTCCTTGGCCACTCCCAGGTTCAGAACTACCTAGCTTCTCTTTTCTCTCTCTCTGTTTTGTCCTGCCCAAAACTGTCCTGCAGATTGAGGTGCCAGCAGGCAGGGAACTGCTCCTTTAGTTGCCGGGCCGTGAGGTCATGGTGTCCCCTGGTCTGTTTAATCCTAGGAGTTCTGTCTCTTTGCCGTCGTGGGCCTGGTATCTGACTTCTTCCTGCAGATGCTGTTCTTCACCACTGTCCTGTCCATTGACATTCGACGGATGGAGGTAGGAGTGGCCTGAGCCCTGCCCCATCCACCTCCTCCTCAGCCCTGGGTGAGAGAGGTGCGGACCTCCAGCAGGGTAGCAGCCCTGTGTGGGAAGCCTCTGGATGGCAGCTTTGGGCCCTGATCTCTGTGCCCCCAACAGCTAGCGGACCTGAACAAGCGGCTGCCTCCTGAGGCCTGCCTGCCCCCAGCTAAGCCAGTGGGGCGGTCAGCGCGCTTCGAGAGGCAGCTGGCTGTGCGGCCGGCCACACCTCACACCATCACACTGCAACCATCCTCCTTCCGAAACCTTCGGCTCCCCAAGAGGCTGCGTGTCATCTACTTCCTGGCCCGAACCCGCCTGGCACAGCGCCTCATCATGGTACCTGGCACCCCTCCCCAAGGAGCAGCACTCAAGCCCCTATTGCATTTTGCATTGGCTTTGGAGGCAGGGGATGCTCCTCAGGCCCTCATGCCCACTCTCCCCTTCTGCCCAGACCGCAGTGGTTTCTGGAGTGATAACCCTGTTTATGGAAGAGTAGCCGGAGTTGTCAGGGAGAGGAGTCATCATCTCCCCGGGGTGACCCAGGATAGGGTGCTCTCAGAGGGAACCACTGGTTCCTAGAGTTGAGGTTTACCATGTAGGCATCAGAAAATGCTGGACAAACTATTTCACCTGCTGGGCTGGGCAGAGGGGAGAAGGAGCAGGGCTGGCCTCTGGTCAGTGGGCCTCTCCCAGGGAATTGAAGCGAGAGGGGAGCGAGGCTGAGGCCTGTGATGACTAGACCCGTGATGTCTGTGGAGCAGATCGAGCAGCCTGTCCCTGTGGCCCTGCTGACGTGGGAATGATCTCAACTTGGGCAGCTTTCTGGCCCAAGTTGAGATGGGGGTTGGAGGAGGGAAAATTCTGTATCTGTTCCTCATATTTCTAGGGCAAGAACCCCAAACCCTGATCATGGAAAGGGAATTAATTAGGTCCCTCCAGTGGGGCAGTTGGCCCAGGTTGTAGTGGGAGGACTTGAGGAGGCAGAAGAGAAGGACAGACAGAAGGACGGCCTGAGGTGCCTGTGCTGCCTCTTGCCGGCATGAGGGCCGAGCATGCTGGGAGTTGGCTCTGCCCATTCCTCACAGAGACCCTGCTCTGCACCTGGTGTCCCACTGCAGGCCGGCACTGTTGTCTGGATTGGCATCCTGGTGTACACAGATCCAGCAGGTCTGCGCACCTACCTCGCTGCCCAGGTGACAGAACAGAGCCCGCTGGGCGAGGGAGCCCTGGCCCCCATGCCTGTGCCTAGTGGTGTGCTGCCTGCCAGTCACCCGGACCCTGCCTTCTCCATCTTCCCACCTGAAGCCCCGAAGTTACTTGAGAACCAGACATTGCCAGGGGAGCCGCCTGAGCCGGGGGGTCAGGCAGAGGGCGTCCATGACAGCCCAGCCCCAGAGGTAACCTGGGGGCCTGAGGATGAGGAACTTTGGAGGAAATTGTCCTTCCGCCACTGGCCAACGCTCTTCAGCTACTACAACATCACACTGGCCAAGAGGTGAGTTGAGCTGTGCCAGGTGCCACCTCCCTGAAGGGTGATGTCAGCTCATTGTCCTCAGAGCATCCTTTCCCCTTAGATGGAGACTCACTGATTTGCATTCTGCATTTCGTTTCAAATAAACACCCATAAGTTTGTGAAGTAGGAACCAGTGCTCCAGGCAGCCACAGGAGAGGCCTTGGTCTCTGCTCTGGAAAGTCACAGGCTGCTACTGGCCCCTTGGCCAGAGTGAGATCCACACCACTTGCTGTCCCCCACTGTGTGCCAGGATAGGTGACAGAGGTGGCAGTGATGGCTTGGGTGCCATGTCTGTGACAGCAAGGTTGGGATGTCAGAGCTAGGCTTGGGAGGGACCTACCTCTGCTGCCACCACCCACGCTGAGAAGACAGTCTTGAGAGGGGAGTCTGGAGGTTGAGCTGAGTCCTCTGCAAAAAATATAGGGGGAGTCTGGGGCAGGAGCAGGAGGGACCCTTCTGAGAGCATCTCTGCTGAGGCTGCCCGCTGCCCCAGGTATATCAGCCTGCTTCCTGTCATCCCGGTTACGCTCCGTCTGAACCCGAGGGAGGCCCTGGAGGGTCGGCACCCTCAGGATAGCCGCAGTGCGTGGTCCCCGCCGCAGCCCGCGCAGGGTGGGCTCTGGGATGCTGGCCCCAAGGGGCCAGGCGTGGCACAGGCGCATAGAGACGTCACCCTGTACAAGTAAGGCCCACTGGGGAGGTGGAGGGCTGGGGGTTGGGGGGCGGCTGGTGGGAGGGGCCGGGGCAGGCCTCACCAGGCTCCCTGGGTGCAGGGTGGCAGCACTCGGCCTGGCCACGGGCATCCTCCTCGTGCTGCTGCTACTCTGCCTGTACCGCGTGCTCTGCCCTCGCAACTACGGGCAGCCTGGTGCAGGGCCCGGCCGGCGGCGGCGTGGGGAGCTGCCCTGTGATGACTACGGCTATGCACCGCCTGAAACAGAAATCGTGCCCCTGGTGCTGAGAGGGCACCTCATGGTAAGTGAGGGTGGGGCTAGAGGGCACAGGGGTCTGGGCCTCCCAGACGCCAGCACCAGCGCCCATACCATGTGCGTGCTGTGCTCCCACAGGACATTGAATGTCTGGCCAGCGACGGCATGCTGCTGGTGAGCTGTTGCCTGGCGGGCCACGTGTGTGTGTGGGATGCACAGACCGGGGACTGCCTCACCCGCATCCCGCACCCAGGGTAGGTACCGCCAACCCACCCGCCCTGCCCCATTTCCATCTCTGCTGCCCTCACCCCACTCTTCTGGCCCCCAGCAGGCAGCGCCGGGACAGTGGTGTTGGCAGTGTGTTGGAGGCTCAGGAGAGCTGGGAACGGCTGTCGGACGGCGGGAAGTGTGGCCCGGAGGAGCCTGGGGACAGTCCTCCTCTGCGGCACCGTCCCCGGGGCACTCCGCTGCCTTCCCTCTTCGGGGACCAGCCAGACCTCACGTGCTTGATCGACACCAACTTCTCTGCACACCCGAGGCTCCCAGAGCTGGATCACCCGGAGCCCCGGCACCGGTCAGGCTGCCGCCGCACTCAGGACTGTACAGGCTATGACTTCAGCCGCCTGGTGCAGCGAGCGTATCAGGAGGAGGGAATGGTTCCCATGCACACGCCAGCCCCGCGCCCACCCTCGCCTGGGCCCACGCCACCCCAGACCCCTGAGGATGAAGGCAGCTTTCCTCCGGAGAAGGGCTCCCCTTCCTTCACCTGGGCCCCCAGTGCAGACGGCTCCATCTGGAGCTTGGAGCTGCAGGGCAACCTCATCGTGGTGGGGCGGAGCAGCGGCCGGCTAGAGGTGGGCAGAGGGGCCGTGTATCCAGGGGGCTTGAGGGCATCTCCAGCCCACAGGTACTCACAGCCTCTGGGCCTGCAGGTGTGGGACGCCATTGAAGGCATGCTGCGCTGTAGCAGTGAGGAGGTGGCCTCGGGCATCACAGCCCTCGTCTTTCTGGACAAAAGGTATGAGTGTTAGGAAGCCTGCCTCAACCCTAGTCGTCCCAGCCCCACACACTGAGGTGTGAGCCCAGCTTCTCCTTCTCTGCTCGATGCCAAGCCACACATCTGTGAACCGCCGGTAGTCCACCTTGATGGGGGTTGACAACTAAAAGAGTCAACAGGAGGCACTTAGAATAGGGCCTGGCACATGGTCAGCTCCCAGAGCCCATGACCACTGTGACAATGGGGAGTGAGCAGTTTTCCTTCTTAGCCTTCTGAAGTCACAGTTGCCCTAGTTAGCCTGTCAGTACTGACCTTTCTGGGATTCCTGGGTTTTCAGTTACAGAAAAATAGATTATCAGAAGAACCATCCTGCTAAAGCTTTTCTTTTTCTTTGATGCTGGTCACTGTTCTGCCTCCCTCCTCAGCAGGCCTTTTGGCTGGGTATTCCCAGGGTGGCATCACACTCCCTGGTCGGGGGTCCTAGCCACTCAGGCTCAGGCTCCCACCTCTGGGCTGATAAACCCAGATCTCACCCCTGACCAGATGCCTCTGCTGAACACTTCCAACCTACCTGTCCCTGACCCTTTGTGTCCCCATCATCGACTAGAGCTGGAGCTTTATTTTCTTGGAGTGAGGATACCCCTTGCCCTTAGCTCTCAACTTCCGTTGGCTGCTGCTGTGATTCCAGCCACCGCCAGGCTTCTTGCACAGGTCTTAGCTGACACCTACCCTCCAGCCTAGGCAAGTTCACCATGGTTCCCCCATGCATGGAAATGCTCCCCTGCTGCTGGTTTTTTGAGTTTTAGGGAAAGCCCTCACTCATGTCTCAGCCCAACCCTCAAAGTTTCATTGTCTCTCCTTCCTGTCCCTTCCCAGCTCTGCCCTTCAGATTTCATGGGCAGAAGTAAAGATGTTTATTGCCTTTTGCTGGAGTAAGATTTTTTTTGTTTGTTTTTGTCTTTTTTAGGGCTGCACCCACGGCATATGGAGGTTCCCACCCGGGGTAGGGGTCGAATAAGAGCTGTAGCTGCTGGCCTACGCCACAGCCACAGCCACATCCATGCCAGACCCAAGCCACGTCTGTGACCTACACCACAGCACATGGCAGTGCTGGATCCTTAACCCACTGAGCAAGGTCAGGGATTGAACCCGCATCCTCGTGGATACGTTGGGTTCATTTCCACTGAGCCACAGAAGTCCTGGAGTGAGATTTTGAACCCCACTCACATCAAAGGTTTGGGGCCACAAGGCAAACATCCCCATCTCTGTCTGTCAGCCTGTGCCTGGGAATCTCGGCTCATGGAGAAAATCCTTATTTCTTTGTGGAAAAAGAAACTGGAGTGGGTGGTGCTTGGGTCAAAGCTGCTTTTCTGTGATGGAAATGGTAGCACCTGCTGTGGCTCCAAAACCTTAGGTCCCTTTTCTCTTCCACTGAAGCTTTTGTTTAACTCCACGCTGTGGAGGGGGACTCCTCCCTCTTGCTTTTTTGTTTTTTAATTTCCAATCTTAGGTGACTTTCCGTAGGTACTGCTTTCAGGTATTATTTACTTCTCATGACCACTTTGTGAGGTGGGTACAGTTGATCCCCATTTCACGATGGAAGAAACAAGCACAGAGAATAATTGGGAGTTGCAGCCTGGGCCTCCAGCTTCAGCATTTCTTCCCCAGCATCTGTGTTCCTCTCTTGGCCAAGTCCCCCAGGGGCTCTGTTCCCAAGGCCCAGCAGAGCTGAGCCTGTCAAGGGCCCCACGGCGCTCGACCCCAAGGCTGGGGGCTCTGAGGGAGAGGCTCTGGTAGTTGCTTCTCTCTTCCAGGATTGTGGCTGCCCGGCTCAACGGTTCCCTTGACTTCTTCTCCTTGGAGACCCACACAGCCCTCAGCCCCCTGCAGTTCCGAGGTCAGGGGACCTGGGCTGGGCAGGTGCCTGCACCTGGTGGGTGGAGTGCAGGGACTGCCTGCAGGTTGTTTTCTCAGAGGTCCCTCACTTGGCCTGTTATCCCCAGGGGCCCCAGGGCGGGGCAGTTCCCCCACATCCCCTGTGTACAGCAGCAGTGACACAGTGGTTTGTCACCTGACCCACACAGTGCCCTGTGCACACCAGAAGCCCATCACGGCCCTGAAGGCCGCTGCCGGGCGCCTTGTGACTGGGAGCCAGGACCACACACTGAGGGTGAGCGTTGGTGCCATCTCTTGGGCACTGGGGTGGCCAAGCAGGGGGTGGGAAGCATTTGGGGGTCAATCAAGGAGAGGCTGGAGGTGTCCTGGATTAACTGTGGAAGGAACTTCCTGGCCAAAGTCTGATTTGGAAAACCCAGAGACTGACCAGAACCTTATGGCCATCCCTTCCCCAGGTGTTCCGTCTGGAGGACTCATGCTGCCTCTTCACCCTGCAAGGCCACTCAGGGGCCATCACGACTGTGTACATTGACCAGGTGAGGGCTGAGGGAGGTGTGTGCAGGGTACCAAGCTGGGCCCACAGCCCTTGTGTCTAACTAACTTCTGAGAGCTGATACCTGAGGACCTCTAGGAAGCAGTGAGGGCTCCCACCCACCAGGGCACTAGGACACTCTTGTGGACACAGGTGTTCCACTTCAGTGACCGGCCCCCCGGGCCTATTCCTTAGACCATGGTGCTGGCCAGCGGAGGACAAGATGGGGCCATCTGCCTGTGGGATGTGCTGACTGGCAGCCGGGTCAGCCACATGTTCGCTCACCGTGGGGATGTCACCTCCCTCACCTGTACCACCTCCTGTGTCATCAGCAGTGGCCTTGATGACCTCATCAGCATCTGGGACCGCAGCACAGGCATCAAGCTCTACTCCATTCAGCAGGTAGGCGTGTTGGAGGCCATAAGATTCTTGGTGTTTTAGGGAAGGACCCAACACTGAGCCTGTCATGTCCTTACTTCCAGGACCTGGGCTGTGGTGCAAGCTTGGGCGTCATCTCAGACAACCTGCTGGTGACTGGTGGCCAAGGCTGTGTTTCCTTTTGGGACCTAAACTACGGGGACCTGTTACAGACGGTCTACCTGGGGAAGGACAGTGAGGCCCAGCCTGCCCGCCAGATCCTGGTGCTGGACAATGCCGCTATTGTCTGCAACTTTGGCAGCGAGCTCAGCCTGGTGTATGTGCCCTCTGTGCTGGAGAAGCTGGACTGAGAGTGAGCAACAGCCATAGCCCCCTGGCTGGCTGCTCAGGGGCCTCTCTGCCCTTCTGGCTGTGGGGCAATGCACTGGATCTGGGCTGGGGGGAGGGGAGGAAGAGCCGAGTCTTCCGGTAGGCCCTCTGAACTGTCCTATCCTGCCTCATGACTGTAATATTAAACCTTTTTTTAAATGACATCAGCTAGAGGCTTTGTGAACTGCTTGCATCTTCCCCTGGAGGAGCTCTGGCATCATTTACAAACTCCATCCCTGTACTCAAACCGCAGCACTTGGTTAAACCTTGAGCTCAGAGCTGTTCCCAGCAGGAACCGTACAGGGGCCTTTACAGGGTGGGGGAAGCTCAGCAGGCCCATGCTAGATGCCTTCGTTTATTGTTTCACATTTAGGCAAACCAGGGTGGCCCTCATTCCACATCCCAGCACCTCCACCCTAGAGTGGGCATAGCAATGGCAGACACTGGCCACAGAACAGGTCTGTTTATTCAATAGCAAAGAGCTGAAAAACGTCAGGTCCCACAAAGGAGCAGAACCTGACCCAAGACCTGTGATGCATCTTTACCCCAAAGGTACAGGCCGGGCCAGGTAGGGCTGAAGGCAGCAGGAATGGGAGTAAGACTAGGCCTCGCTCCAAGAGGGGAGACAGGCATGGGAGATGAAGTAGTGTAAGGACCAGGTAGACAAAGCCTGTTAGGTCTTGTTGAGTGTCCAGAGTGGATCCAGAAGGCTAAGAGGGTCATCAGTGGGCCGGGCAGCCCGCAGACCCTGCCCATTATGGGCCTGCAGGAAGTTCTGCTTGCTCATTCGCTGCTTTCCCCGCAAGGAGCTGTCCAGGGAGAAGGCTTCAGGAGTGAGGGAGGCCAGCAGCTCCAGGGAGGAGGAGGGGGGCCCCAGGGTGGGGACTTCTGGTACTGGCGGCTCCTCCTCAGGCTGGGGAGCCTCAGGCAGGGGTGAAGAGAGGGGCGGTGGGGACGAGGATGGAAGTTGGGTGGACTCTGGGAGGCTGGTTGGTGGCAGGCCTGGGGCCTCTACAGGCCCAGGCAGGCTGGCAGCCGGGGAATCCAAGCCCCCAGAAGGCCGAATACTGAGTTTTGCAATAGTGGCCTGGATGGAACTGATGGGCACGTCCCCACCGAGGACCAGGTCCTGGGAATCCGGAGGAAGGTGATTCTGAGAAGAGAGAATGGGTAAAGAGGGGTCCACAAGGCAGGAGCTGTCCCCAGCAGACTCCAGGGCTCCCTCCATCACCTTCTGGCTGACACTGATGCTGGCTGAGGGTCTGCATGGAGGGAGCACGCCATGGCGCTGCAGGACCTGTTCCACATGTCTCACCACCGCCTCATGGCAGAACTTGAGGTGCAGCTGCAGAGGCGAGTTTGGCCTGGTCAGCTGGGTGGGGAGCTCGCCCAGGCCAGAGGGCCCGTCCCAGCTCCCGCCCGCCCAGGTCCCCACCTTCTCCTGCAGCATGTGTTTCCTCTGCTGCCGCATGCGCCGCACCAGCTGAGGCAGCTCAGGGATCCCGTTTCCAGCCTCAACCTCCTGCACAGCCGCGTAGAGCAGTGCAAAGGCTCCTGTGCGGCCCACCCCGGAGCTGTGACAGGAATTGGGTATAAGGCCAGGCCGAGAGCCCCCAGAGACAGACCACTCAGGAGCTGCCTGCACTTACCTGCAGTGCACAACGATGGGCGTGTGCAGGGGGCGCTGGTGCAGGTAATGAGCATGCACCTCCTGGATGAAGCGGAGCAGGTTGCCAGGACTGTCAGGCAGGCCTCTGCAGGCGGGGGGGGGGGTTGGGGGGTTGTCTCTGAGCCAGATCCAGTGAGAGGCCACACCAGCCCCCAGCCCCCGACCACCTCCCAGGGCAACAGACGCACAACTCTGGCCAAGTAGGAAAGTGGAGGTGCACAAGCGAGCGCTTGAGGCTCTGGTCACGGAACTGAAGGCTTAGCACCCGCTCCACATGGGTCTCTGTGGTGCGGACACTGCTCAGGGCCAGGCTCAGGGCTCCATGCACCATGGGCTGGCCCCTCTCTGTAGGGAAGTAGCGTGCCACCTTTTGCTGAGGAACAAACAAGGCAGTTAGGGCATGTTTCCAGGGCCCCTGCTGGGCACCCACCCGACCTCCCTGTCTCACCTTCTCCATCTCGGCCTCAGACACCAGCATGACAATGACTGACACTTTCTGCTCGTGCACCATGAGCCAGAAGTCAGCAGCTGTACCAGGCAAAGGCGCCTGGGTGGCCACCAAGGGCGGACAGTACGGCGAGAGCCCCTCCACGCGGCTGGCGTTAATGTAGTCGTCCTTACCCGAGCGCAGCACCACGCGGTTGCTGTCATAGGGCATGACGTCCTGGTGCCGGTTCTTCAGGGAGTAGCAGCGGGCAATGGCGATGGAACGGCCACGGGCATCATGCTCTTGTGCTTCTTGCAGCTCCCGCCATACAGCGTCAAGAGACCCTGTATCACCCAGCTGGCCCCGAAAGGCCTCCAACTCCTGCTGCAACTGCTGTAGCCTCTCGGGGTGCTCATAGGGGTCCCGCTCAATCAGCCGTAGGGCCTGTGGCCGCCGGCCCTCAGCTGCATCCACCTTTGTAGGCTGCAGCAGAGGCTGTCCACCCCCAGGGGGCTGAGTGCCTCCATGCTGACTCTCGGGGCTGGAGGAAAGCAAATCTGCAGCTGCTGCACCCCGGCGCAGACATGATGGTGGCTCTGATGCAGGGGGCCGAGGAGGTACTGGGCCAGGCCCCGGTGATGGGGCAGGTGAAGGCACCAGGTTGGGAGTGGATGTGGGCTGGCCAGCAGGTGGAGGGCCTCGAATGGAGAGAGGGGCTGCCTGGGGGCCCACGGGCCTGGGGGAGGGGGCAGGACCATATGCTAGGGTGGGATGGGGAGGTTGAGGGGGTCCAGGGCTAGGGAAAGGCAGTGCCCCTGAGTGGGGGGGCAGAGGGTCCTGAGAGGGGCCTGAGTAGAGCTGGGTGTGCAGGGTGGGTGGTGGCTGCCCCAGGACACCAGGCTGAGGAGCAAAGGGATAGGGGGGTTGGGGGGGTACCAGTCCTGGCGCCTGAGATGGGAAAAGGTGTGGATGCTGGAGTGGAAGGGGCTGCTGGGGAGGCTGGGGCCCAAACACCGTTCGTGTGGGATGAGGCTGAGGCCCAATCCTTGGGACAGAAAAACCTGTGGGGATCCCAGGAGAAAAGTGGTGCTGGGCTGGGGGTGCTGTGAGGGGTTGCTTGGCCCCCACAGGGTAGGCATAGGGCATGGGGAGGGGCTGTGGTGGGTGTCCGGGGAAGCAGGGCTGGGGAGGAGCAGGGGTGGGGGTTGGCCGTGGTGCTGTGTGGCTGGAGATGGGGGCCTGGACACTATCTACTGTGGTGGTAGCTGGCCGAACCCCCATGGCCAACTCAGGGCCTGAGAACTGGGGGGGTGGGGCTGAGGGCAAGCCTGCAACTGGTGGAGGTGGGCCCACCCCCCCATAGGGACTGCTCACCACACCATGCTGGGGCGAAGATGGGGGCACAAGGCCCAGCTCTGGGGTGAAAGCTGGGGCTGCATAGAGGGGAGGTCCAGGTGCCATGGCCACTGCAGGGTGCCCAGGGGCCGGGGGGGCTCTGGGCTGTAACACCTGGGTGGGGCCCGAGTAGGTCCCAGGCGGTAAGACTCCTGAGAGATAGTGGGGTCCAGGTCCTGCAGAGCTGGGGAAGGGGCCAGGAGGGAAGTGGAGCCGGGCAGCAGCTCCCAGGAAGGTGTCGGGGGGCAGGCTGCGCAGCTCTTCGGGCAGGTCTCCTGGCTCCACCACCTCGCCCTCCTCCCTGCGGGGCAGCAGTGGCTTTGGGGCTGTAGGCCTTGGTGGTGGTTTCTTCTTCAACTCCCTGTGGCACGAGGTAAGGAAGAAGTAGAGCCAAACCCCGTCAGCCTAGCCTGGGTCCTAGGCTGCAGCCGCACCCCAACCCCAGAGCCTCGCCCACCTGTCCAGGAGTTGCTGCCGGGCCGCCTCTCGGGCCTGGCAGGTGGACTGTGCCCGTTCCAAGAGAGCAGCCACCTTGCTCTCCAGGTCCGCATAGAAGTCCTTGCCCTCCTGGGATTTCTTCATCAGGTCCTCATAAGCTTCATAGGAGGCCACCAGGGTCTGCAGAGTGGAGTTCCACCTGGCAGGCAGAGGGGCAGCAGGTGAGCAGCTGAGCCCAGCTCTGAGTGGGACTGGGTGAGGGCAAAGGGCCAGACACTGACTTCTGGTCCAGTTCGCTAAGCACCCGCCGCACAGTTGCATACTGCACGTTGGCCTCTGTCAGTGCCCGGAGGACATTGTCCTGGGCAGCCAAGTTCTGCTCCAGG
Organism: Sus scrofa; assembly: GCF_054392235.1. NCBI lineage: Eukaryota > Metazoa > Chordata > Mammalia > Artiodactyla > Suidae > Sus > Sus scrofa. The sequence goes on along the minus strand of NC_139395.1, from coordinate 45,008,792 downwards.
TACACCCTCAGCTGGTCATACTTCTTCAGCTGCTCCTCGAACAACTTCTGAGGGAATGCATGCAATGGGGAGAGGACAGACACTCAGGGCCTCACCACCTAAGGGTGGAGCCTAGAGTCAGCTCCCTCATGCTGTTCACCCAGCCCCACCTTCATCTCTGAGTGGTCTGTAGTAACCAGCGAGGCGGTGATGTCATCCTTCTGGATAAGCTCACGCAGCTGCTGCTCCAGGGACACACGCTGGTCCCGCATCTCCTGCACCTTGGCCAGGATGCGCTTCAGGTTCTGCAGCACTGCCTTGTCCTCTGAGAGCGGCAGTGGTCAGTGAGGCCAGAGAAATCCCCAGCTCCACCCCTCTCCCTACAGGGCAGGGACGTGGCAAGGGGCGCTCACCAGGGGTAAGGGCCGGTGTGGGCAGGGCGGCCCGGACCTGGTCCAGTGGCCCACTGAGCAGGCGCAGGTTGCCAACATGCAGATTCATGGCGCGGTGCAGCTCACTGTTGGTGAAGGAGGCCTTCTCATGGACCTCCATGTACTTGGCCCACTCTCGCCTCACCTCTGCCAGCTCCGCCTTGGAAACTGCTGTGCTGGCCCCCGCCTGGCCCACTGCCTCCTGCAACTTCTGTTCTAGCAGCTCATCCTCCTCTAGCAGGGCCCTGATGTCCTTCAGGGAGGCCTCCACATCCGTGAACACACCTGACAGCACTGGGATATGTTCAGAGGAGAGGGGGTCAGACCAGACGCCCAATCTGGCCCATCCCCCAGGAGACAGAACTGCCCCCTCAGTCAGGATTGTGCATAGAGGTTCATGGAAATGGGGTGAGTGCTGTGCCAGATGCTGGGAGTGCCGCACACTGCCATCCTCAGTCAACAGGGTACACGAGAAGGCTGCAGCAGATGCTCCCATGCTCCCACCCTCCACCTGCCTGTTCTCCCTTTCACTCACCTTGCATGGACTGGACGAGGTTCCTGACAGTGTCAGGCCGGACACTGAGAGCAGCACACTTCTCCATGAGCTGGGGAGGGATGTGGCTGTAGGCATCAAGGTTGTCCACCGTCTCAGGGTCCAGCTGCAGTGAATCCATAAACTGGCTGTGGGGACAACAGGACCAGGTGGGTGCTGGGTGCGCTAACTCAAGCCTTCAAATGTGAAAGAGCCCACCACTGAAGGTCTGAGGTCCTAGCAGACAGTAGATCTGCATCTAGACTTCTGCCATGGAACATGCCCAGTGCAATACTGAAAACAATGGGCATCCTTCTCCCAAGGTGCAAGACTCACCTTACAGGAGACCCCAGGCAGGGAGGGTGGAGCCAGGAAACCTGCCAGTGCAAGTCCCTATTGCAAGCAGCACTGGGGACCCCAGAGGTCTGGTGTGTACCCACCACCCCTGCCAGCCGAGCCCTGCACTCACTCCAAGACCTCATTTTTGTCTTCAATCTTGGCCATCATCTCCCGAAGTAGCTTGGCCTTCTCCTCACTGCAGGAGAAGTGAAAGAGCAGATGCTGGAAGCCTATGTCTCTTAAGACATCTGAAACCTCACTGGACTAATAGGCCCTGCCCCTCCCGCCCACCTGTACAGTGATGAGGCTTCATGGGCAGCCATGGGTACCAGTTTGGCGAAGATGTCAGGGCCTGTAACAGCCGGGTCTGTGGGGTTCACTGGTAAGGGCTTCACCAAGGGGGCACCTGGAAAAGGGGGGAGGAATCAAAGAGACCAGGCTCACACAAACCTCAAGTTTGTCTCTGTTTCATCCCAATTTCACCCCCTACCCCGATCTTTGGTCTTCCCTCAGCTTCAGACCTTTTACAGGCTGAAGGGTGTCCAGTGCTGGGACGGCCTCATGGTAGATGAAATCGTTGTCCTTCTTGGCTGAATTGTACCTGGGGGTCAGGAGCAGGGGGAGTGGGGAGTCTTGAATAATCAGCAGAGATCCAGGATCTAGCCTCCCATGTGGGCCACTGCTCTCTGGCCCTAGGGGCTTCCTCCCAATGATGCAGGAAGAGGGCTAAGAGCCACCCTGAGCGCCAGAGACTCACTTTCCCCCAATGACATCCATAGCGAAACGAAGCGCATCTTGCACAGTGTCAGGCTGGCCCTGTGGGGAAGGGACGGGGGTGCTCAGCACCAAACGGCCAGTGCCAAGTCATCCCTCAGTCCTGCCAGGCTTGCTCCTTGTCCTCTCAGGTCCCCCTCAGCTTTACCTTGGCCAGCTTGATGGCTTCATTGAGCTTGTCCAGAGCACTCTGGAAGTATGCGACCTGTAGGGGGTGGTGGGCAGAGCAGGATGTCCTCTGCTTGGACCCCATTCCTTCTGCCACCCCACCCAGCCTGCCTGGTGGCCCTCAGGTGACTTACTAGAAGCTGAGGAAGTGGCTAGGTGCCAGCTCAGCCCATGGCACCAAGGTTAGTGTTAACCTTACAGGTCTACCCTGCTCTACCTCACAGCTTCCACCTCTAATCAGCCAGCCCCTCCCAGAGGAACCTGTTACACCCCCTCAATTCCTGGGGATGAAGGGTGCACAAATGGGACAACACTAAGAAACACCAGGCTTACAGCAGAGGAGTGGCTGGGGATGTTGGGGTGAAACAGAAGAAGGGACCCCACGAGCATCACTAACAAGGCCAGAACCAGTGCTGAGTCCCCGCCTTGCCAGAGCTCACTCACCCGTTCCCCAAACTTCTGCTGCTCCTCAGCCTGCTTCCCCATGTGCAGCTGGAAAAGAGATATCACTATTTACTTCCTGAACTGTGGCAACTCAGCCCAGCCCAGCTCTGCCCCAGTGGCCATGGTGCCCTCACATGAGCCACAGCTGCAAAGTAGTAGATCTTCATCTGCACAAGCTTCTTCCAGTCCTTCTGGATCCGGCCCAGCAGCGAGGCGGTGTCAGGGTTCTCCAAGGCCCGGCATGCCTCCTTGTAGTAATCCACTACCTGGGAGCCAGGACCAGGCCCTAAGTGGGGACTGGGCCTAGCCTCCGTTCCCTTGAGGATCACCGTCAACCCATCTCTACCTGTGCGCTGATGCGGGCCACTAGAAAGCTCTTCCTGTTGTCCAACATGGACTTTTCCAGAAGACACTCCTGAGCTTGGCCCTGGAACAGCAGATGGAGATGCACCCCCTTCTTCACCAAGAGGCCCTGCCCCTGCCCAGGGGGCAGGGCACATGGAACTCCTCTTCATCCAGCACCCTCCACCCCCACGCCAAGAAGCACAGCCCTGCTCCTAATCCATCCACCCAGGGCTTAAAAGATCAACTTGCTTTGCTGAGGCCCCTGCTTGTCCCTCACTGCCATCTGCACAGGACCTCTGGGATCCAGCACCATCTGCCCCCTCCCCTGGATTCAAGTTGGCCCAACAAAGGCAGCTCCTCACCAGCATGAGGTTGACATTGAGAGTGAGGATCTGCCGGCTCATGTCAACGCTATAGGCGTGAGGGAAGTGCTCACGCAGGTAGGCGAAGGCGCCGGCCGCACACTGGAAGTGAGTGCAAGAGACCTTCATGCCCTGGAAAGAAAAAAAGGGAGGATGCCAGAGGCAGAGCCAGGCAGCTGCCTGTGTCCACTCCACACGGCAGGATTCACATTGGAGGCTGAGAACAATCGGCACCCCTCTGTGGTTCTGTCCTACGTCCCACCTGCTGCCCATGCCCTCCTCACCTCCTCAGACACCCGCTTGTCCATGGCCCCCAGCATCGAATGCAGCGCCCCTGGGGAGTCAGAGGACATGAGGTCAGGGCTAGCCTGGGGCTGCTCCTCAGGCTGCCCACACCTGTGTCCAGGGCAAGGCAGATGGGGTGGTGTTACCACCCTGATCAGAAAAACAGGGGTCTGAGAACTGGGGCAGCTGGTCCAAGGACACCAAAGCTGGAGTAAATGGGGAAACACAAAAGCCCAGCCAAGTCCCTCAGTCTCCTACCCTGCACCAGGCAGGGGTGGGGTAGATGGAGAGGGGCTCCCAAACACAGCCCTGCGCTACAGGTCCTCAGAGATGTCTACACAGGCTGAGCTGAGCTGTCAGGGTCTCCTCCTCCTGCTGAGCCATCAGGGTCTTCTCTCCTCCAGCCTGAAGCAGCCCAAAGCCACAAGGGGGGGTCAGGGGCTGTCCAGTCGAAGAAGAGAGGCCACCTCTCCTGGCCTGAACACACAGCAGCAACAGCATGTGGCAGCCAGCCTAGCTGGGCCTCTCTCCCCAGCAGGGTGGCTCCCTGTGGCCCAGAGGAGAGGCACCAGCAGAGCTGTGGTGAGGCCGTGGGTCAGAATCCTGAGGTCTTCTCCCCATCAGCACTGCCTTTGGGGCCCCCTGCTGAGCTGAGATTGGGAGGCAGGGCCAAATGGAAGGGGTCAGGCAGCTCACCAAGGTTGTAGAGAATGCAGGCCTGCTCATACTTGATGTCTTCATGGGCCACAGATTTGCCTGAGAAGATCTCGGTCCTGTAGGCAGGCCACCCCAGTCATCTTGAGGGAAGGAGCTGGTGAGGAGACCTACCACCCCAGTGCAGGATTGGGAGAAAAGCCTGGGGAGACCACACCAAGCTACTCCCCTTCCTGTGCAGCAAGGAAAAGAAAGGGGAGGGGAGCCGCATCCCCACCTCCCAAAAGCTCCTGGGCTGTCCCAGGCATCTTCCAAGCGCCTCTGGCCCTGACTGCCAGCTCTCACCAAGTGACAGGAACAGCGGCCTCCTGGCCTGAGCCCATGGGGACCCGACTCTGCAGGTAGTGGAGCTGGCCCAGGTACTTGCGGAGGACACTGCAGCCCTCAAAGTCTCGTGGAACACGAACGGCATTCTGGGGGATAGAAGGGGGAAACAGGCTTGATGTCATTTAAGGTAGAGGACAGGCAGGCCTGTCTCCCCACAAGTGCTCAGGAGATATGCATCAGAGCTAGGGATTTGCACAAGAGATAAAAGAAAGCCCACAGCGACCAGCAGTCATTCAACAACCATCCTACTAGTCAGGACTAGGTGAACTGGACCAGTTCCACATTTCCAGAAGGCAGTTTAAAACATGCATTAAAACTTTTAATGTATTTCATGTTTTTCTGTATCTAAAAATACACATTAAGAGAGGTCAAGAAAAGCCAATGCAGAGATGAGCATGCAAGGATATTTATTACAGCATTATGAACAGGGCCAAGTATTGGATGCCACAAAAACTTCCATTAAGGAGGATTGTTTAGGAGTTCCCTGGTGGCTCAGCGGGTGAAGGATCGGGCATTGTCACTGCTGTGGCTTGGGTAGCTGCTGTGACTCAAGTTCAATCCCTGGCCCAGGAATTTATGCATGCTGTGGGTACAGCCAAAAAGAAAGAGGATTGCTTAAATAAATTATGTCAAGGTTATTGACAAAAGAGAATACTTTGCAGCCTGAAGACAAATATCTCTACTGATATGTTAAGATGGCTTTAACACATTCATTGTTGAAGAAAAAGAAGAGTACGGAACAGATGAACAGCATAATTTCACTTTTGTAAAAGCATATTGATATCCAACTAGGTATACAGACAGAGGAAAAAAATCTAGACAGTTACAGACCAAAAAGTTAGGTAATTATCCCTGGATAGTAGGGTTTAATACTTTATTATGTACATACATAATCATATTTGATTCTTTATATTGTTTATGTATTCTTTTATATGAATGACTTTATTTTTTTGTCTTTCTCTCTTTTTAGGGCCACACCCACAGCATACGGAGGTTTCCAGGCTAAGGGTCCAATCAGAGCTGCAGCTGCCAGCCTACACCACAGCCACAGCAACATGGGATCTGAGCCGTGTCTGCAACCCACACCACAGTTTATGGCAATACCGGATCCTTAACCCACTGAGCGAGGCCAGGGACTGAACCTGCATCCTCATGGATGCTAGTCAGTTTCGTTAACTGTTGAACCATGACAGGAACTCCATGAATGACTTTCAATTATTATAATACGCAATAAAGCTAGTCCTATTTTGGAATAAAGCACAATAAAGCAAATGAACTCCCTGTGCAAACAAACGGAAGAACAGACAATACACCCTCCAAGAAGCAGGTGCACAGAGTGGATGGGCTACAAGCACTGAGCATATCCTCACCATACCTGCTAGAGCGCCCAGAGTCCCCCCAGGATTCCATCAGCTAAGGGGCCCAGCAGAGAGCAGGCTGGCACTGGCTAGAAGGAAACTCCAGGACTGGGCTCTGCCTGGAATGCACTCAGAAGGGACACATGGGCCCCACATGACATCAGAGCAGGAAGAGTCTGGCACTAGTCCTATTCCACACCACTTCCTGGCAGTCTCTCCTCTGGGCCTCAATCTCCTCTCTGAATAGGAATGCTAAGTTCCCTGTGGTGAAGCCTCTAGAATGCCCACTGTGAGGATAAGGCATGCCACAGCCACACTGCCAAGGTGCTACCTTGAGAGACCTGTCCCATAGGTTGAGGCTTCCCCAGTCTAGACATTCTTATCACACCTCACTGCGAGTATGCTCTCGCTGTGGCACAGACTGGCAGCTACAGTTCCGACTAGACCCCTAGCCTGGGAACCTCCATATGCCGTGCATGTGGCCCTGAATAGTCAAAAAGGCTTTTTTTTTTTTTTGCCTTTTTGCCCTTTCTAGGACCGCTCCCACGGCATATCGAGGTTCCCAGGCTAGGGGTTGAATCGGAGCTGTAGCCGCCAGCCTACACCAGAGCCACAGCAACGTGGGACCCGAGCCACGTCTGCAACCTACACCACAGCTCACGGCAACACCGGATCCTTCACCCACTGAGCGAGGCCAGGGATCGAACCTACAACCTCATGGTTCCTAGTTGGATTCGTTAACCACTGAGCCACGGACAGGAACTCCCAAAAGGACAATAAAATAAAATAAAGCAGGCTCACTGAAGCATGTACAAAAAGATTTAAAATGTTTGAACTTCTTAAAACCATCTTCAGGAAACAACTGAAGCAACCCTCCCTCCATATCACAGAGATTCACCCACACCCTTTAATCGGACCAAGAATGCAGCCCCCTCTTGAACTGCCCTGGCCTGTCACACTCTCCTTATGACATGCATGTGGCAGGAGCAGAGCAAAACAGGAGAGTCTGAAAGTCCTAATTCCACACCACATGCACTCCCCCACCCCTCCAACAACCCCCTCACAATTGTCAATTTTATTCCCTAGGATCATAGAACCAAAAATTTATTCTAGAGTAACTGAAAAGTCTTTTCAGAGAACGATTTCAGGTTTTTACAGGTGAGGAAACTGAGACGCAAATCAGGAAAAGAGAACTGCTTGGGGTTCCCAAATTATATCCACTTTCCATTTCCATTGCAAATCACTGAGTTATGAGAAAAGGTTAACTTGACTTATGTGGTCTCTGCTTTCTGCATCTCTGTGCTTTGATACATTTCCTATAGTTGATATACAATGTTGTGCCAATTTCTGCTGTACAGCAAAGACACCCAGTCATACACATACATTCCTTTTCTTATATTTTCTTCCATCATGGTTTATCTCAAGAGATTGGATATAGTTTCCTGTGCTATACAGTAGGACCTTACTGTCTATCCATCCTAAATGTAATAGTTTGCATCTACCAACCCCAAACTCCCAGTCCACCCCACTCCCTCCCTCTTCCCCTGGGCAATCACAAGTCCGTTCTCCATGTCTGTGACTCTGTTTCTGTTTTGTAGATAGGTTCATTTGTGACACATTTTAGATTCCACATATAAGTGATATATGGTATTTGCCCTTCGCTTTATGATTTACCTCACTTAGTATGAGAATCTCTAGTTGTATCCATGTTGCTGTTGAGTGGCCTTATTTCATTCTTTTATAGCTTAGTAGTATTTCACTGTGGATATGTACATCTTATTAATCCATTCATCTGTCCATGGACATTTAGGTTTTTTCCATGTCTTGCCTATTATGAATAGTGCTGCAATGAACACAAGGGTGCATGTATCTCTTTGAGTTACAGTTTTCTTCAGATATATGCCCAGGAGTTGGATTGCTCGATCATATGGAGTTCTATACTGAGTTTTCTGAGGTACCCCCAAACTCTTTTCCATAGTGGTTGTACCAATTTATATTCCCAACAACAGTGTAGGAGGGTTCTCTTTTCTCTATACCCTCTCTAGCAGTTATTTGTAGACTTAGTGATGGCCATTCTGACCAGTGAAAAATGGTACTTCATTATAGTTTTGATGTGCATTTCTCTAATAATCAGCAATGTTGAGCATCTTTTCTTGTGCCTACTGGCCACCCATATATCTTCTTCAGAGAAATGCCTATGTAGGTCTTCTGCCCGTTTTTCAATTGGGTTGTTTTTTGTTGTTGAGTTGTATGAGTTGTTTGTATACTCTGGAGATTAAGCCCTTGTTGTCTGCATCGTTTGCAACCCATTCATTAGGTTGTCTTTTCATTTTCTTTTTTTTTTTTTTATGGTTTCCTTTGCTGTGCAAAAGCATGTCAGTTTGATTAGGTCCCATTTGTTTATTTTTATTTTTGTTTTTATTTCCATTGCCTTGGGAGACTAGACCAGTGGTAGTTCTAAAACTGCTGTATTTTATTTTCACTTTATATTGTTGAGTCTAGAAGTTTCCCTGGTCTGGTAATTTTCTTTTCATTGAAATAATTATTATCATTTTTCTATGAAAGAAAGTATGTTCTGTGGTTTCACTGAAGAAACACTAATCTAGTCCAACTGCTTCAATGGATTAACTCAAGCCGCAGGAAGGGAAAGGGACTATCCTAATGTCCTTCTGTGAGCGCTGCCTGTGCTGGGAATAGTCGCAGGTCTGCAGCTTTCTTGGAGGTGCTCTCTCCAGATCACTGCTCTGTGCAGTCCGCCTGCCCCACACCATAAAGATCTGCCTTAGAAGAGGCTTCGGAGCTGGGTGACAATGCTCCGCCTGATGGTGGTTTATGTGCATGTGCCCCTGTGTGCACAAAATAGTGGTAGTCTTAGGGGTTAATTTTGAAACTGTTTGAATGAAATCTTTTTTTTTCTTTCTTGGTTACACCTGCAGAACACCCCCTGGAAGTTCCTGGCCAGGGATCAAATCTGAGCCACAGGTGTAACCTATGCCACAGATGTGGCAATGTCAGGACCTTAATTCACTGCGCTGCGCAGGGGATTGAACCTGGGCTACAGAGACAACACTGGATCCCTAACCTGCTGCACCACAGCAGGAACTCCAAAATAAAATCTTTTTTTAAAAGTTAATTTATGGGGAGTTCCCACCGTGGCTCAGTGGTTAACGTATCCGACTAGGAACCACGGGGCTGTGGGTTCAATTCCTGGCTTCGCTCAGTGGGTTAAGGATCCGGCGTTGCTGTGAGCTGTGGTGTAGGTTCCAGACGTGGCTCGGATCCCGCATTGCTGTGGCTCTGGCGTAGGCCAGCAGCTACAGCTCCAATTCGACCCTTAGCCTGGGAACCTCCATATGCCGCGGGAGTGGCCCAAGAAATGGCAGAAAGACAAAAAAAAAAGTTAATTTATGGGATTTCCCATTGTGGCTCGGTGGTAACAAATCCGACTAGTATCCAGGAGGTTGCAGGTTCAATCTCTGGCCTCGCTCAGTAGGTTAAGTATCCAGTGTTGCTGTGGCTGTTGTACAAGCTGGCAGCTGCAGCTCCAATTTGGCCCCTAGCCTGGGAACTTCCATATGCCAAATGTGTGGCCTAAAAAAGACAAAAAAAAAAAAAAAAAAAAAAAAGATTACTTTGTGAAATTCCCTTTTGGCACAGTAGGTTAAGGATCCAGCATTGTCACTGCAGTGGCTTGGGTCACTGCTGTGGCGCAGGTTCAATCACTGACCTGGGAACTTCCACATGCAACAGGGTGCCCCCTAAAAAAAGTTAATTTATGAGGGGTATTCTGGGAAGGTGGCAGGATAGGAAGCACCAGAAATCTGTTTTCCCACCAAGACAACAACTGCACTGGCACAATCTGATGTAACTACCTCCTAAGGACTTGTAAACTTGCAGAGAAAGGCTTGGATGGTAAATTATGTTGAATTTTCAGCCCTTAGCACAGTAGCAGCTACCCAGCACCCTGCCCTGTGAAAGCAGCCTTGCATGTGTTCCTGGTGGTGCTTGCACACAGCCTATGGGAGCCAGATGAGCAACAAGGACTCTGTCCTCTAAATATCAGGGATCTGTGGTCTGATTGCAGCTGATGGCTGCTGCTTTTTTTAAATTTATTTTTTATTGTTATTTCCCCCAACACACTTTTTTTTCCCACTATACAGCATGGGGAGCCAGTTACATACACATGCATACATAATTTTTTCTCCCACTATCATGCTGCATTTTAAGTATCTAGACATAGTTCTCAGTGCTACACAGCAGGATCTCCTTGTTAATCCATTCCAAGAGCAATAGTTTGCATCTGTTAACCCCAAGCTCCCAATCCCTCCTACTCCCTCCCCCTCCCCCCCTTGGCAGCCACAAGTCTATTCTCCAAGTCCATGAGTTTCTTTTCTGTGGAAAGGTTCATTTGTGCTGTATACTAGATACCAGATATGAGTGATATCATATGGTATTTGCCTTTCTCTTTCTGATTTATTTCACTCAGTATGAGTCTCTAGTTCCATCCATGTTGCTGCAAATGGCATTATTTTGTTCTTTTTTATGGCTGAGTAGTATTCCATTGTGTATATATACCGCGTTTTCCTAATCCAGTCATCTGTTAATGGACATATGGGTTGTTTTCATGTCTTGGATACTGTGAATAGAGCTGCAATGAACATGCAGGTGCATGTGTCTTTTTTTTTTTTTTTTCTTTTTGTCTTTTGTTGTTGTTGTTGCTATTTCTTGGGCCGCTCCCGCGCCATATGGAGGTTCCCAGGCTAGGGGTCAAATCGGAGCTGTAGCCACCGGCCTACGCCAGAGCCACAGCAACGCGGGATCCGAGCCGCGTCTGCAACCTACACCACAGCTCACAGCAACGGATTGTTAACCCACTGAGCAAGGGCAGGGATCGAACTCGCAACCTCATGGTTCCTAGTCGGATTCGTTAACCACTGCACCACGACGGGAACTCCGCATGTGTCTTTTTTAATGAAAGTTTTGTCCAGATATATGCCCAATAGTGGGATTGCTGCGTCATATGGTAATTCTGTGTATAGATTTCTAAGGTACCTCCATACTGTGTTCTCCACAGTGGCTGTACCAGTTTACACTCCCACCAACAGTGCAGGAGGGTTCCCTTTTCTCCACAGCCCCTCCAGCACTTGTTATTTGTGGACTTATTAATGATGGCCACTCTTACTGGTGTGAGGTGGTACCTCATAGTAGTTCTGATTTGCATTTCTCCAATAATCAGGGATGTTGAGCATTTTTTCATGTGCTTGTTGGCCATCTGCATATCTTCCTTGGAGAATGGTCTATTCAGGTCTTTTGCCCATTTTCCCACTGGGTTGTTGGCTTTTTTGAGGTTGAGTTGTATAAGTTGCTTATATATTCTAGAGATTAAGCCCCTGTCTGTTGCATCATTTGAAACTATTTTCTCCCATTCTGTAAGTTGTCTTTTTGTTTTCTTTTTGGTTTCTTTTGCTGTGCAAAAGCTTGTCAGCTTGATTAGGTCCCACTGGCTTATTTTTGCTTTTATTTCTGTTGCTTTGGGAGATTGACCTGAGAAAATATTCACAAGGTTGACGTCAGAGAATGTTTTGCCTATGTTCTCTTCCAGGAGTTTGATGGTATCTTGTCTTATATTTAAGTCTTGAAGCCATTTTGAGTTTATTTTCGTGCATGGTGTGAGAGTGTGTTCTAATTTCATTGATTTGTATACAGCTGTGCAGGTTTCCCAGCAATTCTTGCTGAATAGACTGTCTTTTCCCCATTTTATGTTCTGGCTTCCTTTGTCAAAGATTAATTCCATGATGGCTGCTTCTGATCTCAGAGGTGCAAAGAGGAAAGCAAACATTGTCAATGCATCTCCCTCCACTGTTGCACTCTCCTTGTAGCTAAAGTGACTTCGAAGGGATTTAAAGCACCAGTGTGTCTCCTCTTTGTCCCTTTTGGGAGCCAGACATTGAAGACTACTATATTCAAAAGCAACCACACGCAGAGTAGATGTTAGAAAGTCATCATGCTTACACAGTGGAAGGCAAAGGTTCAGAAAAGACCTAAGAAGACTTTAGGCTACAACACTCAAAACAAACAAAAAAAACCTTAGCAAATCCTGGAGAAAGCAGGAGATTCAAATGTCCAATTTTGAAAAGCAACAACAACCAAAAAAAATGCAAGGCATATAAAGAAATAGGAAAATAGGACTTGCTCAAAGGAAAACAAACAAACAAAAAAAAAAAACAAAAAACTGTCCCTGAAAAAGATGTGATGACAGGTCTACTAGACAAAGACTTTAAAACAACTATTTTAAAGATACTCAAAAAACAAAAGGAAAATGTGGAGAAAGTGAAGAAAACAACATAGGAAACAAAATGGAACTATAAACAAAGAGAAAACAAAAAGGAAAGAAATTTTGAAGTTGCAAAGTACAATAACGGAAATGAAAAATTCACTAGAGAGATTGAAAGGTAAATTTGAGCAGACAGATGGAAGAATCAGTGAAATCAGACAGGACAATTCAAATGATCAAGTCTAAGGAATAGACAGAAAAAACAGCGAAGTGAACAGAGCATAACAGACCTGTGAGACACCATCAAGGAGATCTTCAAACACACTGTGGAAGTCTCCAAAGAGAGAGAAAAAGGGGCAGAGAAAAGATGGGAAGAAATAATGGCAAAAAAATTCCCAAATTTGATTAAGACATGAATAAGAACATCCAAGGAGCTTAGCAAATTCCAAGTAGAATAAACTCAGAGACCATACCCAAGACACATTATAACAAAACTGTTGAAAGAGAGAGAAAATATGGAAAGCAACACAACAGAAATGATTCATCAAATGTAACGGATCCTCAATAGGATTATCAGCAGATCTCTCATAAGAAACTCTGGAGAGGAGTTCCTGTCGTGGCGCAGCAGAAACAAATCCAACTAGGAACCATGAAGTTGCGGGTTTGATCCCTGGCCTTACTCAGTGGGTCCAGGATCTGGCATTGCCATGAGCTGTGGTGTAGATCACAGATGCGGATATGACGTGGCTGTGGCTGTGGTGTAGGCTGGCAGCTGTGGCTCCTACTGGACCCCTAGCCTCGGAACCTCCATATGCCACAGGTGTGGCCCTAAAAAGCAAAAAAAAAAAAAAAAAAAAAACAGAAAGAAAAGAAACTTTGGGGATTAGAAGGCAGTAGGTTGATATATTCCAAGTGCTAAAAGAAAAAAAATGGCAACCAAAAATCCCATATCTGGCAAAACTGAGGAGATATTCTTCAAAACTGTGGAGAAACCAAGACATTCTCAGCTAAACAACAGCTGAGGGAATTCATCATCACTAGAACTGCCCTGGAAGAAATGCTAAAAGGAGTCCTGTAAACTGAAATGATAGGACACTTATAGTAACTTGAGGCCACATGAATAAAGATGTCATATGTGAGCAATTATAAAAGATAATATTACTATAACCACAGTGATAAATAATTTTGTTTTCTACTGATCTAAGAGATCAATACATTTTTAAAAATTAAATTTACACACAATAGTCTTTAAAGACTATCTCTTTACATATATAAACATACCAATTAATTATCCCTGCTTTGGGAGGAAGATATACTCTCTTACATTTTGAAATTATAAATAAAAATTTTTATTTAAAATCTTCCTTTGTTGGAGTTCCCATTGTGGCTCAGTGGTAATGAATCTGACTAGTATCTACAAGGACGAAAGTTCAATCCCTGGCCTTCCTCAGTGGGTTAAGGATCCAGTGTTGCTGTAAACTGTGGTGTAGGTTGCAAATGTAGCTTGGATCCAGTGTGGCTGTGGCACAGGCTGGCAGGTGCAGCTTGGATTTGTCCCCAGCCCAGGAACTTCTATATGCTGCAAGTGCTGCCCTAAAAAGAAAAAAACATCTTTTTTTATTCAAGTTGTTTTTAACTACTTTTAGAACAGAGTGGCAAAGTTCCCACTGTGGGTTAATCACCTGGTTTGTCTCTGTGGAGGCACCAGTTCAATCCCCAGCCTGGGAACTTCCATATGCTGAGGGTGGGCTTGAAAAAGAAAAATAAAACAAAGTTCCTGACTCACTAAAAAAAAAAAAGTATCAAATATGATAATTCACCTTTTAAACAATTTTCTCTTCCCCTTAAGAACAATGTTACCTTCTTTAAAAGCCACTAGAGGAGTTCCCATTGTGGCACAGCAGAACTGAATGAGACTAGTAACCATGAGGTTGCAGGTTTGATCCTTGGCCTTGCTTGGTGGGTTAAGGATCTGGCATTGTTGTGAGCTGTGGTGTGGGTCACAGACACAACTTGGATCTTGCGTTCCTGTGGCTGTGGTGTAGGCTGGCAGCTGTAGCTCCAATTCAACACCTAGCCTGGGAAACTCCATTTGCTGCGGGTGCGGCCCTAAAAAAAAAAAAAAGCACATAAAAAGCCACCTAAAATACCCCACTTCAACACAATAAAGTCTATATATTAAAAACCCTTGGGGATCAAGATTACAGAAAAGGAGGCCATGTCACTCACCTTCTCCCACAAACACTTCCAAAAAAATGAAAAAAATCTACATGTAGAATTATTCTCAAAGAACATCTACTGAATGCTGGCAGAAGACCTCAGACTTCCCTAAAGGGAAAGAAAACCTCCACATAACTGGGTAGGACAAAAAGAAAAACGAGAGCGAGAGAGAAGAGGAAAAAAAAAAAAAAAAAGGTATCAGGATGGGACCAGCACTCCTAAGAGGAACCTGTGAAAGAGAAAAATGTGTACTCTGAGAGGCCACCTAACTGACAGGGAGATCAGACAGGAGGGAGAAGGAACCTCAAAGCCTCAGAGAAAAGTGCAAAAGCCAGACTGAAGAGGGAAAAGCAGATAGAAATGCACACAGACCATCGTTACCACCGGCCTGGACACCAAAGCCTGAGCTACTTGGGGAAAGGTGGGGTTCTGAGACTCAAGATTCAGAGGTCAGTTCCAGGAAGAGCATAGGGTTGGTTGTGTAGAGACAGCCTGAGGCGGCTAGGAAGTAGTACAGCATAACTGGGGGAGTGTGGGAGGAGGCCTAGGCCCACCAAGTGGGGAGTGTGAGAGAGTTGGGGAGTAGGACCACCACAGGAACTTCCTTCTCTGTACACCCAGGTTCTAAGGCTGCAGGACACCTCTTGTGTCAGCTTCAGGGGCAAGTGCAAAATGGCCACAGACATCTCAGACTCCAGAGGTGGGTGAGGCTCACCACCAATGAAAGTCCCATGACCAAGCATCACCTACCGCCCAAGTCACCCCAGGGATTGCAACCCCAGAGGGCCATGCAAGTGAGTGCCACCTGTCGCCCCACCTCCTTGAGAATGCACACACTTCACCATTGCTGCTGCCAAGGGCTCCAGGCACCAACCCAACCTGCCTAGAGGTCACTGCCACTGCTGAGGGCCCTGCAACCAGGTGTAGCCCACCACCACCCCCACCTCACCATGGATCACTGCCAAGGGCTCAGCAACCAGGTGCTGCCTGCAGGCAATGCCCACTTCTCCCACCTTCCTAGAAGCATGGGCAGGCCATGCACCTGCACATCCCCTATCAAGGAGATAACAGCCTGCACACATTAAGAAAAGAGAGAGCAAGCATCCAAACCAAAAAGACTTAAGGCCAAAAAAAAAAAAAAAAGTAAAAGCACACAAGTCACCACCCAGGGATGCTTCTGCATATAAACAGTCCTCCATGACTACAGTAGATAACTGTTTCCCCTAAACTTAGAGTAAGAAAAATATAAGCAAAAATGATGTACAGAAACCATTCCCAGTTAAAGGAAGAGAATTCCTCTGAAGAAGCGAACAATGAGACAGACCTCTGTAGTCTAAAGGACACTGAGATCAAAAAGGAAGGTAATGAAAATACTCAGGAAATTAAGAATGGCTATCAAGGAGTTCCTGCAGTGGTGCAGCAGAAACGAATCCGACTAGCATCCATGAGGATGCAGGTTTGATCCCTGGCCTCACTCAGTGGGTCTATCAACAGGAATGCAGATTACCTTAAAAAGAACTAGAAACCATAAGGAGACAAGAAAAGTCAGAAAATTCATTTGCCAAGACAAAAGCTGATCAAAAGACATTGAATGGCAGAATAAATAATGCAGAGGAACAAATAAGTGGCTTAAAAGACAGAAGAATGGAAATTACCCAATCAAGACAACAGACAGCCACATGAAAAAAACGAAAACAACTTAAGAGATCTATGGGACAATACAAAGTATGCCAATCTACACATAATAGGGATCCCAGAAGAAGAAAAAGAGGTCTGAAAATGTATTTGAAGAAATTATGACCCTGCTGTGTAGCACTGAGAACTATGTCTAGTCACTTATGATGGAGCATGATAATGGGAGAAAAAAGAATGTATACATGTATGTGTCAATGGGTCACCATGCTATACAGAAGAAAAAAAATTTGTGGGGGAAATAACAATTTTAAAAAATTTAAAAAAAAGAAATTATGGCTGAAAATTTTTCAAATACTAAGAAGGAAACACATATCCAGATACAGGAAGCACACAGGGTCCCAAACAAGATGAACCCAAACAGACCTACATCGAGACATACTATGATAAAATGGCATAAATTAAAGAGGAGTTCCTGCTGTGCAGCAGTGGGTTAAGCATCCAGTGCTGTCTCTAGAGCAGCTCAGATTGCTGCTAAGGCATGGGTTCAACCCCTGGCCCAGCAGAGTGGGTTAAGGATCCAGGACTGCCGGAGCTGCGGTACAGGTCACAGCCTCAGCTTGGATTCCATCCCTGGCCCAGACACTTCTAAATGTCCCAGGTGCAGCCCCCACCCCCCCAAAAAAGGAAGAAAATAAAAAACAAGGAGAGGAGAGGATTCTGAATGTAGCAAGAAAAAAATAAAGAGTGAATTTCAAGTGAACCCCCAAAGCTATCAGCTGACTTCTCTACAGAAACACTATAGGCTAGAAAAGAGTGGCAAGATGTGTTCAAAGTTGTAAAAGGGAAAAATCTGCAACCTAGAATACCCTACACAGCAAGATCATCATTTAAAATAGAAGAAATAAAGAATTTCTTAAACAAAAACTAAAAGAATACATAAATACTAAACCCATCCTGAAAGTAATATTAAAAGGCCTTTTCTAAATTAGAAAAAGTAAGATGATACAGGATGGAGGAAATGACAACTGAAAAGTAGTCATTTAAATAAGCCACTATAAAGATCAAAAGGAAAAAAACCAAAATACAAAAAACCTATTTGTGAAAGCAATGATGAACACAAAGAACAGTAAAAGGATAAACATGAAGATGTAAAAAAGGACACTGAAATCATAAAATGTCAGGAAGGAAAGTAAAAAAAAAATCTAGACTTATTTTAGAACGTGTGAAACTCTATGGTTAAAGGAAGCAGATATAGGAAGGTGTTAAGATATTTAGAAATAGAGCAAACATATATCAAAAACGAACAATACATTCACAAAAGCCAAGAAAAGGACAAAAGCATAAAATAAAAGGTTATCATCCAACCACAAAAAGAAAAAGAAAGGAACAAAGGAGAAACATAGAATCAACTCGAAAACAAGGTTTAAAATGGCAATAAAAATATATCTATTAATAATTACCTTAAATGTCAACAGACTGAACACTCTAATCAAAAGACACAGAGTGGGAGTTCCCATCGTGGTGCAGTGGTTAACGAATCCGACTAGGAACCATGAGGTTGCGGGTTCGGTCCCTGCCCTTGCTCAGTGGGTTAACGATCCGGCGTTTCCATGAGCTGTGGTGTAGGTTGTAGACACGGCTCGGATCCCGCGTTGCTATGGCTCTGGCGTAGGCTGGTGGCTACAGCTCCGATTCAACCCCTAGCCTGGGAACCTCCATATGCCGCAGGAGCGGCCCAAGAAATAGCAAAAAAAAGACACAGAGCAGCAGAATGGATTTAAAAAAAAAAAAAAAGTCTACAATATGCTGCCTACAAGAGACCCATCACAGGGCAAAGGATAAACACAGACTGAAACTGAGGGGCTGGAAAAAGATATTTTATGCAAATGGAAATGACAAGAAAGCGGGAGACACAATACTCATATCAGAAAAAATATACTTTAAAACAAAGGTTATAAAGAAAGATAAAGAAGGGCACTAAGGATAAAAGGATCAATTCAAGAAAAGGATATTATACTCACTCGTCAACATATATGCACCTAGTATAGGAATACCCAAAGACATAAAAGGAGAAACTGATGAGGGTACAATAATAGTAAAAGAATTTAACACCCTACTCACATCAATGAATGGACAGATCTTCTGGACAATAAATTAACAAGGCAATAGATATCCTAAATGACTCAATAGAACAATTAGAGCTAATTCATATTTTCAGGATATTATATCCAACCCCCTCCCCCTCCCCAGAATACCCATCTTCTCAAGTGCGCATGGGACAGTCTCTAGGACTGACCACACACTGGGGGACAAAACTAGTCTCAACACATTTAAGAGTACAGAAATTACTTCAAGTATCTTGTCTGACCACAACAGCATAAAACTAGAAATCAACCACAGGAAAAGAAATGAGAAAAAACTGGAGTTCCCATCATGGCTCAGTGGTTAATGAATCCAACTAAGAACCATGAGGCTGCGGGTTTGATCGCTGGTCTTGCTCAGTGGGTTAAAGGATCTGACGTTGCCATGAGCTGTGGTGTAGGTTGCAGACGTGGCTCGGATCTGGCATTGCTGTGGCTCTGGCATAGGCCGGTGGCTCCAGCTCCGATTAGACCCCTAGCCTGGGAACCTCCATGTGCTGCGGGAACAGCCCTAGAAAAGACAAAAAGACCAAAAAAGAAATGAGAAAAAACTGACTATATGGAGAATAAACAACATGTTACTAAAAAACCAATGTGTCAATAAGGAAATTAAAAAATATCTCAAAAACACAACTATACAAAAATCTATGGGATGCTGCAAAGTAGTTCTGAGAGGGAAGTTCATAGTGATACAGGCCTTTTTTAAAAAAAAAGAAAAAAACAGAAAAATCTCAAATCAACAACCTAACCTACCACCTAAAAGAAGTAGAAAAAGAATGACAAACAAAACCTAAAGACAACAGAAGGAAGGAAATCATAAAGATCACAGGAAATAAAATAGAGACTTAAAAATATAGAAAAAAGTCAATAAAACCAAAAGTTGATTCTCTGGAAAGGGTAAACAAAATTGACAAATCTCTGGCTAGGCTTGTCAAGGAGAGAGAGAGAAAGCAAATAAACAAAATAAGGAATGAAAAAGGAGAAATCTCAATGGATACTGCAAAAGTTAAAGAGAGAGAGAGAGAGAGGGAATACTATGAACAATTACATGCCAACAAATTTGACAACCTAGAAGAAACAGACAACCTTCTAGAAACATACAGACCACCAAAACTAAATCAAGAAGAGATCACCTGAACAAACAGATCACTAGAAATGAAATCAAATATGTAATTAAAAAAAAAAAAAGTCTCTACAAACAAAAGTCCAGGACCAGCTGGCTTCAAAGGTGATTTCTACCAAACATATGAAGAAGAACTTATATGGAAACTTCTTAAATTCTTCTAAAAGACTGAAGAACACTCCTAAAGACATTCTATGAAGCCACTAGCACCTGAATACCAAAACCAAAGATACTACCAAAAAAGAAAATTATAGGCCAATATTTTTGATAAATATAGTATGATGCAAAAATTCTCAATACAATTACAGCAAATTGAATCCAACAACACATAAAAAAGGTCATATACCACAACCAAGTGGGATTTATCCCAAGTTCAAAAGAATGGTTCAATATATGCAAATCAACCCATGTAATACACCACAATGACAAAAGAAAAGTCAAAAACTACATGATCATCTCAATAGATGCAGAAAAAAGCATTTGACAACATCGAAATGCATTCATGATAAAACTCTTACTAAAGTGGGTGTAGAGGGAACATATCTCAACATAATAAATGCCATTTATGACAAACTTACAACCAATATAGTACTCAATGGAGAAAAGCCTGAAAGCCATCCTGCTAAAATTGGGAAAAATTCAAGGATGTCCACTCTCACCACTTTTATTCAACATAGTATTGCACGTCCTAGCCCTAGCAGACAAAAAAAGAAAAGAAAAAAAAAAAGAAATAACATGTGTACAAACTGGAGAAGAGATAAAACTGTCACTATATGAAGATAACATATTATACATAGAAAACCCTAAGGGCTCCACACAAAAACTACTCAATCTGATAAACAAATTCAGCAAAGTAACAGGATACAGGTTTCTGTATCTAACATTCAGAAATTGGTTGCATTTCAGTAAACTAACAAAGAAACATGAGAAAGAGAATACTAAAAAAAAAAAAAAAAAAAAAAAAAAAAAAAAAACTTTTAGGAGTTCCCATCATGGCACAGTGGAAATGAATCTGACTGGGAACCATGAGGTTGCAGGTTTGATTCCTGGCCTCGATCAGTGGGTAGGGATCTGGCGTTGCTATGGCTGTGGCATAGGCTGGCAGCAATAGCTCTGATTGGATCCCTAGCCTGGGAACCTCCATATGCCGCAGGTGCAGCCCTATGAAGACAAAGGACCAAAAACAAAAACAAAACGCCACTTTTAAAATCACATCACAAAAACCAAAAAAAACCTACACAGTAATAAACCTGATCAAGGAAGTGAAAGACTTATACTCTGAGAACTATAAAACATTAATAAAGGAAATTAAGGAGGATTCAAAGAAATGGAAAGATATCCCATGCTCCTAGACTGGAAGAATTAATATTGTTAAAAAGACCATACTACCCAAAGCAATCTATAAGTTTAATGCAATCCCTGTCAAATTACCCATGACATTTTTCACAGAACTAGAACAAATAATCCAAAAATTCATACAGAATCACAAAAGACCCAGAACTGCCAAAGCAATCCTTAGGGGGGATTAAAAAAAACACAAAACAAAAACAGCACAAAGCAGGAGGCATAACTCTCCCAGACTTCAAACGGTATTACAAAGCTACAGTAATCAAAACACTGGAGTAGGAGAAGTTCCCGTGTGGCTCAGTGGGTTAAGGATCCATCGTTGCTGCAACTGTGGCACAGGTCATGACTGTGGCACACCTCAGATTCCTGGCCTGGGAACTTCCACACACCACAGGTGCAGCCAAAAAATAAAAAATTAAAAAACACAGGAGTTCCTGCTGTGGCACAGCAGAAACAGATCTGACTAGTAACATGAGTTTGTGGGTGCAATCCCTGGCCTCACTCAATGGGTTAAGGATCAGGCATTGCCATGAGCTGGGGTGTAAGCTGCAGACATGGCTTGGATCCTGAGTTGCTGTGGTAGTGGCACAGGCCAGTATCTGTAGCTCCAATTTGACCGCTAACCTGCAAACCTCCATATGCTCTGGGTGTGGCCCTAAAAAGCAAAATAAATAAATAAATAAACAAACAAAGCCACAAAAAACAGCACGAAACAGATGTATGCATCGATGCAACAGAAGGGAGAGCCTAAAAATAAACTCAGATACCAGAGTTCCCACTGTGGCTCAGCAGGTTAAGAATCCAATGTGGTCTCTGTGAGGATGTGAGTTCAATCCCTGGCCTCGCTCAGTGGGTGAAGGATCCAGTGTTGCTGCAAGCTGTGGTGTAAATCACAGATGTGGCTCAGATCCAGCGCTGCTGTGGCTGAGACACAGGTCTTCAGTTGCAGCCCTGATTTGAACCCTAGCCTGGGAACTTCCATATACCTCAGTGCAGCTCTAAAAAGAAAACAAATGAACAAAAAAATCCCCCAGATCCCCAGATACCTACAGTCAATTAATTTTTGACAAAATAGACAAGAAGATAAAATGCGATGGAGTTCCCACTGTGGTTCAGCGGGATGAGAACCCAACTAGTATCCATGAGGATGTGGGTTCAATCCCTGGCCTTGCTCAGTGGGTTAAGGATCTGGTGTTGCTGAAAGCTGTGGCTTAGGAAAACTGGACAGTTGCATGTAAATCAATTAAACTAGAATACACTCTCACACCATGCACAAAAATAAACTCAAAATGGCTTAAAAGTTTAAACATAAGACATGACACCATAAAACTCCTAGAAGAGAACATAGGCAAAACATCCTCCATCATAAACCATATAAATTTTTATAGGTTAGTCTCTGAAGGCAATAGAAATAAAAACTAAAACAAACAAATGAGTTCTAATCAAACTTACAAGCTTTTGCCTAGCCAAAGAAACCATTAAAAAAAAAAAAAAAAAAAAAAAAGACAACCTATAGAATGGGATAAAATAGTTGCAAACAATGCAACCAACAAGGGGCTCATCTCCAAAATATATAAACAACTTATACCATTCAACAACAACAAAACAAACAATTCAATTGAAAAATGGGCAAAAAAACCCTAATAAACATTTCTCAAAAAGACATACAGGTGGCCAGGAGGCACAGGAAAAGACAGTCAACATCACTAATTATTAAAGAAACGAAAATCGAAACTACAATGAGATACCATCTCAAGCCAGTCAGAATGGCCATCAATAATAAGTCCACAAGTAACAAATGCTAGAGAGGGTGTGGAGAAAAGTGGATCCTCCTACACTATCGGTGGGAATATAAATTGGTACAACAACCATGGAAAATACTGTGAAGGTTCCTCAGAAAATTAAAAATAGAATTACTATGTGATCCAACAATCCCAATCCTGGGCATATATCCAGAGAAAGCCATAATTTAAAAAGATCCATGCAACCCTATGTTCATAGCAGTAGTATTCACAATAGCCAAGACACAGAAACAACCTAAAAGCCCATCAAAAGATGAACGGATTAAAAAGATGTGGTGCATAGAAGGCCCTGTTGTGGCTTAAAGGATTAAGAAACTGACTAGTATCCATGAGGAAGTGGGCTCTCAATCCCTGGCCTCACTGAGTGTTGCCACAAGCTGCAACATAAGGCTGCAGCTGCAACTCTGATCCAACCCCTACCCTGGGAACTTCCATATGTCATAGGTGTGGCCCTAAAAAAAAGACAGAAAAAAGGATGTGGTACATATATACAATGGAACACTACTAAGGCATAAAAAAGAACGAAACAGTGCCATTTCCAGTAACATGGATGCAACTAGAGATTACTGTACTAAGAGAAATATGTCAGAAAGAGAAATACAAATACCGTATGATATCACTTATATATGGCATCTAATGTATGGCAAAAATGAACCAATCTACAGAACAAAAACAGTCTCAGACATGGAGAACTGACTTGTGGCTTCCAAGGGGAAAGGGAGGAGATAGAGGGATGGACTGGGAGGTTGAAGTTAATTGATGCAAATTATTACTTTTAGAATAGATAAACAATAAGGTCCTGCTGTGTAGCACAGGGAACTATATCCAATCTCCTGGGATAGACCACAATAGAAAATAATATAAAAAAAGAATGTGTGTATGTGTGTGTGTATGACCAAGTCACTTTACTATATAGCAGAAATTGGCTAACACTTTAAATCAACTATACTTAAAAAAAAAATTTTTTTTAAGTCCTCAGCTAACACTACACTAAATTGGCAAAAGATGGAACTTTTCCTCTCACATCAGGAACAAGACAAAGATGCCCACTTCCACCACTTCCATTACCACAGAACAGGAAGTCCCAGTCAGAGCAATCAGATAAAAACAAGAAATAAAAGGCATCCAAAAATTATTTCTGTTCACACACATGAATTCATATGTACAAAAGTCCTAGATATTGTACAAAAAAGTTAGAATAAATAAATGAATTCAGCAAAGTTGCAGGATACAGAACCAGTACACAAAATCAGTTGTTTCTATACAATCACAATTAAAGAAAATATTTTATTATTTTATTTATTTTTTTGTCTTTTTGCCATTTCTTGGGCCACTCCTGCGGCATATGGAGGTTCCCAGGCTAGGGGTCGAATTGGAGCTATAGCCACCGATCTACACCAGAGCCACAGCAACGTGGGATCTGAGCTGTGTCTGCAACCTACACCACAGCTCATGGCAACGCCGGATCCTTAACCCACTGAGCAAGGCCAGGGATCAAACCCGCAACCTCATGGTTCCTAGTTGGATTCATTAACCACTGAGCCACGACGGGAACTCCAAAGAAAACATCTTAAATGTCATTTACAATATCATCAAAAAGAATAAATTTCTTAGAAATAAACTTAACCAAGAAGGTGAAGATTTGCGTAGAGAAAACTACAAAAATTTAAAAAATTAAAGACATATATAAATGGAGAGACATCTTAAAATGGCAAGCCTGGAGTTCCCATTGTGGCTCAGGGGTAGAGAGCCTGACTAGTATCCATGAGGACATGGATACAATCCTTGGCCTTGCTCAGTGGATATAAGGATCCAGTGCTGCCATGAGACGTGGTGTAGGTTGCACATACAGCTCAGGTCCCACATTGCTGTGGCTGTGGAGTAAGTCAGCAGCTGCAGCTACAATTCAACCCCTAGCCTGGGAACTTCTACATGCCGCAGGTGTGGCCCTAAAAAGCAAATAATAATAACATTAACAATAAAAATAAAGTGGCAAGCCTCCCTAAAGTAACGTACGTTCTCTCTCTCTTTTATTTTCTTTTTATGGCCACACCTCTGGCACATCCAAGTGCCTAGGCTAGGGGTTGAACTGGAGCTGCAGCTTCAGGCCTACACTACAACCCACAGCAACTCTGAATCCAAGCCACATCCACAAAAAAAAAAAAAGCATTGCTGGATCTTTAACCCACTGAGTGAGGCCAGGGATCAAACCTGCATCCTCATATATATTATTTCAGGCTCTCAACCTGCTGAGCCACAATGGAACTAACATACCTTTTTGGAGTTTACTTTTTAGGGATTCAATGCAATCCATATCAAAATCCCAAAGGCATTTTTTTTTCCAAAAAAGAAAAATCCATCCTAAAAATTCATATGGAATCTTAAGGGACCCCCAAATAACCAAAACAATCTTGAAAAAGAAGAACAAAATTGGAGATCACACAATTCCTGATTTCAAAACCTATTACAAAGCTACAGTATTCAAAATGGTGTGATACTTGCACAAAGACAGACATGTAGACCAACAGAGTAAAAAGGAGCTCTCAGAAAAAAAAAAAAAAAACACCTCAAATATATGGTGTTATGGGCTGAATGGTGCCTCCCTTGCCAATTCATATCTTGAATTCCTAACCCCCAACATCTCTGAATATGACTGTATTAGGAAACAGATCCTTAAAGTGGTATTAACAGTGAAATGAGGTCATACAAGTGGGTCTAACTCAATGACTACTGTCCTCAGACATGCAGAGGGACAACAATGTGAAGATATAGGGAGAAGATGGCCAACCACAAGACTAAAGCATCTAACGAATTACAAATATATAGCACATTTTAATACATTTTATTTCTAATTATTCTCTGCACTGTTGTACAGTAGCACGTTTCACGTTGTGTTTCTGTTAGAAGTTGGAGGGTCGAAATCTGCACTGGCTCGGTTGACCTGAAGGCCCAGTGGTATAAATATGTGCTGTAGAAATCAGAAGCTTTTAGTGAATTCTTGTCTATCACTGACTGCACACCAATGCAGCCATCTTGCAATTAACCAGTAGTATTAGGAGTTCCTCCCATTTCGCAACAGGATTGATGGTGTCTCTACAGCAGCAGGGACGAGGGTCTGATCCTCAGCCCAGTGCAATGGGTTAAGGATCTGGCAATGCCACAGCTGTGGCATAGGTTGCAATTGCAGCCTGGATTAGATCCCTGGCCCAGGAACTCTATATGCCATGAGGTGGCCAAAAAAGAAAAACAAACAAAAAACCCCAGTAGTATTAGTGAATGTTTTTAGTACATAACTGACCTGTTAATTTTGGATACGTAACATTTTCTGTGCCATTCAGGAATCAGTACTTCAAACTAATCCAGAAATCTATGAATAATATATTCATCCAGAGGATCTACAATGGACTCATACACTACTCCCTTACCTTTCACTATGCAGTTGTGTGGGCAAATTCTTCAAAAGTGAAATAGGCAAACTGGCACTTGGCCTTGATAAAACTGTGTCCACCTCTTTCACAATGCTATAGGCAGCAAAATAGTTTCTTGCTTCAGAATTGAGCCTACATCATGATTTGCACACCTGTTTCTCCAGTAACTGTATCTATATATGGAACCATGGTGTGGATGATTGGGGTAGGACTATGCTACCTCAAGAGGATGAGGGGGGCATTCACTAAGTCATACGGAAATGGAAGA
The DNA here is from genome assembly GCF_054392235.1 of Sus scrofa. Lineage (NCBI taxonomy): Eukaryota > Metazoa > Chordata > Mammalia > Artiodactyla > Suidae > Sus > Sus scrofa. The sequence goes on along the minus strand of NC_139395.1, from coordinate 44,982,496 downwards.
AAGACTGCCAAATGGAACTACTACCCTCACATAACAATCACTGGATCCCCCATGAAGCCACACATTCACTGGGCATCTTATTTTCAGGATCTGATTCCCCAGCCCTCTTTCCAGCCACGGAAGACTTGGCCTAATAGCACTATTGTCACACAAGTGTCCTTCCGCTCAAGGAATTTTACTTACAATCTCAAAGAACTCCACAGAAACTGTTGAGTTCACTTCTGAATTTAAAGTGCCTAGGTACTTGAGAGAGTTCCCTAGTGATCTGGTGGTTAGGACTTGGTGCTTTCACTGCTGTGGCCTGGGTACAAATCCTAGTCTGGGAACAGAGATCTCACATCAAGCCTCTGCACACCACAGCCCAAAAAATAAAAAGAGTACCTTACAATAAGAAAGTGTTCAATAAATGTTAGCATATGAATAATGTGTGACTGGAACTCCAGTATATAAAAAAAATAGATGAGGAGGTCACAGTTCTCTTTGTTTGGGGATCAAGCTTAGCTCTAGGTATGGCATAAAGGAAGAGTTCAGGCTGAAAGTATTTAATACTGTCATTTTTATTTTTAAAAAATGGAAAGATTACTTTTATTATATCAGTTATAGAAATAGCATTTGGTGTACGGATGAAGAAAGGTTAAAAACAGTTATAAAACCCGAGCAAATCTTTTATCAATTAAAATGAGATTCAGTCTACTAGCACCTTTGGCAATATTATTTTAAATTGTGGCTTTTCAAATAAAAAGGAAATGTGAACACTATTCACAATAGCCAAGACATGGAAACAACCTAAATGTCCATCAACAGATGAATGGATTAAGAAGATGTGGTACATATACACACTGGAATCCTACTCAGCCATTTAAAAAACAACAAAATGGAGTTCCATTCATGGTGCAATGGACACGAATCTGACTAGGAACCGTGAAGTTGCAGGTTCAATCCCAGGCCCTGCTCAGTGGGTTGGAGATCTGGCGTTGCCGTAAGCTATTGTATAGGTCACAGACGCGCTTCAGATCTGGCGCTGCTGTGGCTGTGGTGTAGGCTGGCAGCAACAGCTTTAATTAGACCCCTAGCCTGGGAACCTCCATATGCTGTGGGTGCAGCCCTAAAAAAAAAAAAAAAAGGAACAAAATAATACTATTTGCAGCAACATGGATGGAACTAGAGATTCTCATACTAAGTGAAGTAAGTTGGAAAGAGAAAGACAAATACCATATGGTATCACTTATATCTGGAATCTAATATATGGCACAAATTAACCTATCTACAGAAAAGAAACTCATGGACATGGAGAACAGACCTGTGATTGCCAAGGGGGAAGAGGAGTGGGATGGACTGGGAGTTTGGGGTAGGTAGATGCAAACTACTGCATATGGAGTGGATAAGCAATGAGATCCTGCTATATATAGCAGAGGGAACTATATCCAATCATTTGTGATGGAACATGATGGAGGATAATGTAAGAAAAAGAATATATGTATTATGTGTAACTGGGTCACTTTGCTGGACAGCAGAAATGGACAGAACATTGTCAATCAACCATAATAAAAATTTTTTTTAAAAAATCTCATTTGGAGTTCCCGTCGTGGCGCAGTGGTTAACGAATCCGACTAGGAACCATGAGGTTGAGGGTTCGATCCCTGCCCTATGCTCAGTGGGTTAACGATCCGGCGTTGCCGTGAGCTGTGGTGTAGGTTGCAGACGCGGCTCGGATCCCGCGTTGCTGTGGCTCTGGCGTAGGCCGGTGGCTACAGCTCTGATTCAACCCCTAGCCTGGGAACCTCCATATGCCGTGGGAGCGGCCCAAGAAATAGCAACAACAACAACAAAAAAAAAAAGACAAAAGACAAAAAAAAAAAAAAAAAAATCTCATTTAAAGGAGATAGCTACACTGGGGATTAGAGTAAGATTAGTGTATAATAAAATATAATACATCTGACTCTCTCCTAACCTACAGGTCCCTTATCTACTGCATAATAACTGACAGTCATGACAATGAGTAAAGGACAGAAAAACAATGTAGACTGAATCATTTGGACTATAATATCTGTACCATGTATTTTATTATATTGTTATTCAATAAAATGGGCACTTTATATGGCACAACTAGCTTTAAACAAAATTAACTGAAATACATAGTTAGCAAGACTAACTGCCCTCCAAACATGCAAAAGAGAATTTTAAAACAAATAAAATTACATAAATGAAATTATTCAAAAAAAAAAAAAAAGGAAATGTGTGCAATCACAATGAATGTCTCTGGGCATGGTTGCTTTGTTCATTTATTTCTCTTATTTTCCAGATTTTCTACAGTTTTTATTATCTGTCAATTCATCACAACAAAGCGAGTAACAGTGCAGACACTCTTGTCCCCATGAGATGAGAGCAGCTAAGAAGACTGTGGTGCCCACCACCACTGCACACCCTACATGCAGCAACAAATCATCTCAAACCAGCACAACAGCCATCACTATGCTTAGTGCTGATACCTCAGGCACCAGAATGAAATCAAGGATAGATAATCTCACAATTATTCATGTTGCTCTAGAAATGCCTGCCAAATGCAAAGAAAATAAGGAGTACAACTATTGGAAAGAAGCAATAATCATTACATGTACATCATACAAACTGTATACCTGGAAAACCGAAGAAAATGAGCTGAAAGACTGTCAGAAAGAGAAGAATTACACAGAAGCAAGCTAGATGTCCACTGAGAGAGGAATGAATGGAGAGGTACAGTACAATTTACAACTGGGTTTTGCTCAGCCACAGAAAGAATGAAATTATGCTGTCTGCAGCAACATGGATGGACCTGGAAATTATCATACCAAGGGGAGTTCCTGTCATGGCACAGAGGAAAGAAATCCAACTAGTATTCATGAAGATGTGGGTTCATTTCCTGGCTTCACTCAGTGGGTCAGGGATCCAGTGTTGCCATAAGCCGTGGTGTAGGTCGCAGATGTGGCTCAGACACCGCATTGCTGTGGCTGTGGTATAGGCTGGCAGCTGTAGCTCCGATTCTACCCCTAGCCTGGGAACTTCCATATGCTGCAGGTGCGACTCTAAAAAGAAAAAAAAAAAAGTTTTTGTCACACTGAGATGAGTCAGACAGAGAAAGACAAATATCATATGAGATCACTAATATGTGGAATCTAATAAAGAATAATACAGGGGAACTTGTTCACAAAACAGAAACAGACTCAAAGATTCTGAAACCAAACTTATGGTTACCAAAGGGGAAACATTGGGGAAAGGAATAAAGTGGGTGATTGGGACTGACACAGACTATATATGGAATGGATGAGTAACAGGGACCTACTTTGCAAGACAGGGAATCGACTCAATCCTCTGTGGCATGTATGGGAAGGGAATCTGAAAGGGAAAGAATATATGTATATGTGTGACTGATTCACTGTGCTATGCACCTGAAGCTAACACAGCATGGTGGGTCAACTATACTCCAATAAAATAAATAAAAAATAAACAATAAAAATAAAATTTCCAAAAAAGAGAGAAATAACACAATAAATTGCTCAACTACTTTTCTCTACACCAACCATAACAGGTGAAAAATATAATGTAAGGGGGGGGAGTAAGGACAATCAATAATGGCAACAACAAAAACATCCATGAGTTCCCACTGTGGCACAAAGGGATCAGCAGCATCTCTGGAGCACTGGGACACATGTTCAATCCCCAACTCAGCAAAGTGTGTTAAGGATCTGGTATTGCTACAGCTGCCGCTGTAGCGCAGGTCACAAATGTAGCTTGGATCTGATCCCTGACCTGGGAACTCCATATGCCACAGGGCAGCCAAAAAAGAAGAAAAAAAAAATCCAGATGTAAGTTTAATGAGATATGTGCAAAGTCTACATGAAGAAAACTCATACCAAGAAGCCTGAAAAAAAAATCTGAAGAAATACAGAGGAAAGTAACCTCATAAAGATATTAATTATATCTGTAAATATTATGAGTTCACAAAATTTCAACACTATTTTATGTAACATGACAAAAAGTTTCTAAGTCCACTTGAGAAATGTTCAAAATTTTAAAAAAGAGTGGGAAATAGTCACATGAGAATAACCATGGAAAACTTGAAAAAGAAAAATTATCAGGAATTAGTCTTAACAGATAATAAAATGTATAGTAGATATAATACTTAAAATATTGTGGAGAGTTCCCATTGTGGCTCAGCAGTAATGAACCTGACTAGTATCCATAAGAATGCAGGTTTGATCCCTGGCCTCACTCAGTGGGCTAAGGATCCAGTGTTGCTGAGGCTGTGGCACAGGCCAGAAGCTACAGTTCTGATTCACCCCTAGCCTGGGAACTTCCACTTGCCATGTGTGCAGCCCCAAAAAGCAAGAGAAAAAAAATGTGGGCCTGGAGACGAAGATAGATGGTGGAAAATTAGAGGAAATTCTGAGCAGACCTAAAATACATATGAGTTCAACATAAGAGGATTTGCCAACAGCAGAAAAATTAGAGAACAAGTTTGAGCCTTCCCTTCCACATCAAGCACTTGAATATATGTCATACAAAGATTTAAGTAAAAACCAGAACCATTTAAGTGCTAGAGGGTGAACATGAGTGACTGTTTACATCTATTTTGGGTGAGAAAGGTTTTCTAACTGTGTATCGAAATGCAGATATTGTAAAGGGAAAAGACGACATGGACCTAATTTAAACATTTACATGTAAAACTTGATAAGTTCACATTAAAAACACACAAGATGGTGGAATAGAAGGACTTGAGCTCACCTCTTCTCATGAAAACACCAAAATCATAACTAACTGCGGAACAATCATCAACAAAATACACTGGTAACTACCAAAAACGATATCTATCCTACACTCAAAGACAAGAAGCCTCAACAAGATGGTAGGAAGGGTGCTCTTGTAATATGAGCTAATCCCATACCCACCAGGAGGGCAATCCACAAACTGGAAAATAACTACATCACAGAGGCTACTGCACAGGAATGAGAGTTCCAAACTTCAAATCAGGTTCCCCAGCTTAGGGGTCTGGCATTAGCAAGAGAAGCCCCCAGAGCATTTGGCATTAAAGGCCAGTGGGGCTTGAATGCAGGAAATCCACCGGACTGGGGAAAACTGAGACTTCATTCTTGGTGGGTACACACATGGTTTCATGTGCACTTGGTCTCAGGGCAAAGCAGGGACTCCATAAGAATCTGGGCCAGACCTACCTGTGAGTCTTGGAGGGTCTCCAGGGGATGCAAAAATCAGCTGTGGCTCATCGTGGAGCCAGGACACTGAGGTGGAGGCCTCAAGGAATAATCATTGCCATGAGCTCTCTTGGAGGCTGGCATATTGGAAAGATCTGGAGGCTGGCATATTGGAAAGATCTTGCCACACCCAACAGCCTGCAGGCACCAGTGCTGAGAAGCCCCAGGCCAAACAACCAATAGGGTAGGAACACAACCCCAATTATCAGCAAAGATGCTGCCTAAAGTCATCCTAAGCACACAGCCAGCTCTGATCACACCACTTGACACAGTCCTGCTCACCAGAGGGACAACACACAGCTCCACCCATCAATGAACAGACACCAATCCCTCCCCTCAAGAAGCCTCTGTATGCCCCCAGATCAACTTCTCTCACCAGGAGGCAGACACAGAAGCAAGAGAGACTACAATCCTGTAGCTTGTAGAAAGAAGACGACAAGCACAGAAAGCTAGCCAAAGAACAAATGAATAATAAAAAATTTCAGAATAAAAAATAACTGAAGTGAAGATAGGCAACCTACATGAAAAAGACTTAAGAGTAATAATAATAGGGATGATTCAAGATCTTGGGGAGTGGGAGAGGTACAGATTGAAAAATTATAAGAAATGTTTAACAAAGAAATAAAAGACTCAAAAAACAAACAGAAATGAACAAAATAACAGAAATGAAAAACTAGAAGGAATCAAAAGTAGAATACTTGAGGTAGAAGAATAAATAAGTGAGCTGGAAGAAAGATTGGTGGAAATAACTGACACGGAACAGAATAAAGAAAAAAAGTTAAAAGGAATAAGGACAGTCTAAAAAACCTCTGGGACAATACTAAATGCACTAGCATTCGCATTATAGGGGTCCCAGAAGGAGATGAGAAATGGCCAGAAGAAATATCTGAAGAGATAAGTGAAAACTTCCCTAATATGGGAAAGGAAACACTCAACTCCAGGAAGCACAACAAGTCTCTACTGTGTATATACCTTTACTGGTAAGCCTTGTCATTTGTGGAATTTTTGTTTCCTGTTGCTGATCTTTTCTTTCCTGCCTAGAGAAGTTCCTTTAGTATTTGTTGTAGGGCTGGTTTAGTGTTGCTGAATTCTCTCAGCTTTTGCTTATCTGAGAATGTTTTTATTTCTCCTTCAAATCTGAATGAGAGCCTTGCTGGGTAGAGTATTCTTGGTTGGAGGTTTTTTCCTTTCATCACATTAAGTATATCATGCCACTCCCTTCTGGACTGCAGAGTTTCTGCTGAAAAATCTGGGGATAACCTTATTGGGGTTCCTTTGTATGTTACTTGTTTCTTTTCCCTAGCTGCTTTCAAGATTTTCTCTTTGTCTTTAATTTTGGTCAGTTTGATTTAATGTGTGTCTCGGTGTGTTCCTCCTTGGGTTTATTTTATATGGTACTCGTTGTGCCTCCTGGATTTGAGTGAGTGGTTCCTTTCCCATGTTAGGAAAATTTTCGGCTATTTCTCTTGGAATATTTTTTCTGTCCCCTTCTCTCTCTCTTCTCCTTCTGGCACCCCTATGATACGGATGTTGGTGCGTTTAACATTGTCCCAGAGTTCCCTGAGACTCTCTTCATTTGTTTTCAATCTTTTTTCTCTTTTCTGTTCTGCATCCATAATTTCTTCTAATCTGTCCTCCACCTCACTTATTCGTTCTTCTGCCTCCTGTATTCTGCTGTTAGCTGCTTCTAGGGAGTTTTTTTTATTTCAGTTATTGTTATTTTGCATCTCTTCTTGTTTAAGTTTTATATCTTGTATCTCTTTAGTTAGTGTTTCCTGTAAGTTATCCATCTTTGCCTCCAGTTTATTTCCAATGTCTTGCATCATCTTCAGCATCGACAGTCTAAAGTCTTTTTCCTGGAGGCTGAGAGTCTCCTCATTGCTTAGCTGATTTTCTGGGGTTTTTCCTTTCTCCCTCATCTAAATTATAGTTCTCTGTCTTTTCATTTTTATAGGTTTTTGGTGTGGTGACCTTTTTATAGGTAATAGAGCTGTAGCCTCTTTACTTCTGGTGTCTGCCCCCCTTGTCACAACAAGTCTCATATAAGAAAAGTCCAAGGCAAAACATGCTGAGACATATATTAATCAAATTGGTCAAAATTAAAGACAAAGAAAACAAAGAGACAGAGCAACTAGGAAAAAATAACAAGTAACATATAAGGAAATCCCCATAAGGTTATTAGCTGATTTTTTAGCAGAAACTCTGCAGACCAGACGGGAGAGACACGATATATTTAAAGTGATGAAAGCACAAAATCTACAACCAAGAATACTCTATCCAGCAAGGCTCTTGTTCAGATTTGAGGGACACATCAAAAGCCTTATAGACAAGCAAAAGTTAAAAGAGTTCAGTATCACCAAACAGCTTTACGACAAATGCTAAAGGAACCTATTTAGGCAGAAAAGAAAAGGCCACAACTAGAAAAAAGAAAACTACGAATGAGAAAGCTTATCAATAAAGACAAATATATAATAAAGATAGGAAATGATTCACATACAAATATATCAAAACCAGCAATCAAGAGGGGCATGTGAATGCAGGATATTCGAGAAGTATTTGTCTTTTTGTCTTTTTTTTTTGTTTTGTTTTGTTTTGTTGTTGTTGTTGTTGTTGTTGCTATTTCTTGGGCCGCTCCCGCGGCATATGGAGGTTCCCAGGCTAGGGGTTGAATCGGAGCTGTAGCCACCGGCCTACGCCAGAGCCACAGCAACGCGGGATCCGAGCCGCGTCTGCAACCTACACCACAGCTCACGGCAACGCCGGATCGTTAACCCACTGAGCAAGGGCAGGGACCGAACCCGCAACCTCATGGTTCCTAGTCGGATTCGTCAACCACTGCGCCACGACGGGAACTCCTCGAGAAGTATTTGAAATTAAAAAATCAGCAACTTGGATGGAGAGAGGACAAGATGGCGGAGGAGTAGGAAGACACGCTCGCCCTCTCCCACAAACACAACAAAAAAAGCACATCTACAGAATAAATGACTCGCACAGAACAGCAACCAATCGCTGGCAGAGGAACCTAAACTCCAATAACGGCAAGAAATTCGTGACATTATTGGGCAGAACAGGAGAAAAGAGGAGAGTGAGAGAAGGCGAATCCGAGCGAGACGGGGGCTCCCGAAAGGGAACTGCGGCGGAGAAAGGGATCCCGCACCCTGGAAAGTCACCTACCGGGCGAAAGATCAAACGAACCGGAGGAATCTCCAGATGCAAAGAAGAGTGTAGCAGTAAGTTGGAGTACGGAAAAGCCGATCAAGAACCCAACGGACCATCTGAACTACGGGCAGAGTCACCAAAAATTGAGACGCCTGGGTGGGGGCTGGGCACCGAGACCTCGCCTCCGAAGGTTAATCCCTGAGAAAGGGCCAGGGGACGCCTGGGGGGGGGGCTGGGCACCGAGACCTCGCCGCCGAAGGTTAGTCCCCGAGAAAGGGCCGGAGGGCGCCGCCTGGGTGGGGGCTGGGCACCGAGACCTCGGCTCCAGAGATTAGTCCCCGGGCTAGGGGGGCGGGGCAGAGCGGAAACTGCTTGGGAGGTCTAGAAACCAGTTGACGGGGCAGAGACTGCCTGGGAGACTAGAAAACAAAGCTGTCGCAGAGGAAGGGAGCAATACTCCAGGAGTGGGGAAGGGGAAAGCCACATCAGAGGGAACCTGGGAGAAGAGCCTGGTCTGCGCCCGTGCTGGGGAGGGGAGAGAAGAAGGGGTGGGTCCCCATAGAATACCCCCCACGCCACAGCAAGCTTACAGGCCCGCTAGCTAGCTGAAAACTCTGCTTCCCAGTGCATCCCCTCCCCCCACCCCCGCCACGCCCTACGCTCTCACGGACCTGGGGCTGCCTGCCATCCAGGAGGGCTGGCCTCAACAATTGCCTGAAGCCTACCACCGCAGGGGCTGTCCCTGCACAGGCCTGCTTGCCCTTTGGAGGGGCTACACTTCCGCAGAGCAGCACCAAACACCACCAGCCCCCGAGAAAAGGCCTGCAGCCTAGAAAAGCTAGAACAAGCTTGGCCAGGCTGTGAATAGATCGGCCTAATTCTTGGATGGTTTTTCTGAGTCGGATTGCCCCGGGGAGGAGCCTCTTCGGTTTCCAACGGCCCTGCTACCCGCCCAAGCCCCCAGGGGATGCTCTAGTGGACCAGCTGCATAGGACTGCCAGCTCCAGGCAGGACCCCCTGCAGCCCAGAAAAGCTGCAACAAGCTCAGCCAGACTGTGAAAAGATCCGCTTACATTCTCAGGCTGTCCTTCTGAGTTGGGCTGCCCTAGGGAAGAGCCTCTCAGGTTCTCAGTGCCCCAGATAGCTGCTCCAGCCCCCAGGGGGTGATGCACCCCTAAAAAGCAGCTGCCCAACACCGCCAACCCCCTGCAAGAACCCCACAGCCTAAAAACACCAGAGCAAGCTCTGCATGACCAAGTGAAATCTGCTACCATCGCGGTGTGGACCTCTCAGTCCTGTCTGCCCTCAGGAAGTCCTCCTTTGCTTCAAAGAAACACTGTTAGCCCTATCAACACTCCAGAAAAGCCACACTGCCTCAAAAAAGATTGACCAACAACGCCAGCCCTCAGGAAATATTCCACGGCAGTGACAAGGCAAACACTGCCCGATCACGGAGAGTACAACTCCCTCAGGAGAAAGAAAACAACAAGCAAGATGAAGAAGCTGAGAAACCACTCCCAGTCAAACCAACAGGAGAACTCACCTAAAACAGTCAACAATGAAACAGATCTCGGCAGTCTGACAGACCTGGAGTTCAAAAGAGAAATAGTGAAAATACTGAAGGAATTAAGAGAAGATATGAACAGTAATGCAGATACCCTCAGAAAGGAACTAGAAAATATAAGGAGGAGCCAAGAAAAACTAGAACATTCATTTGCAGAGATGTAAACTGAACTAGGGGCAGTAAAAACCAGAATGAATAATGCAGAAGAACGAATCAGTGATATGGAAGATAGAATAATGGAAATCACTCAATCTGGTCAACAGACAGAAAACCGAATCAAAAAACTGGAAAGCAATATAAGAGACCTATGGGATAATATAAAGCGGGCCAATCTACGCATAATAGGAATTCCAGAAGGAGTAGAAAAAGATAAGGGAATGGAAAATATATTTGAAGAAATTATTGCTGGAAACTTCCCAAATCTAAAGGATACTGGATTCAAGATACAAGAAGCACAGAGGGCCCCAAACAAACTGAACCCAAACAGACCCACACCAAGACACATCATAATAAAAATGGCAAAAGTTAGTGATAAAGAGAGGATCCTCAAGGCAGCAAGAGAAAAACAGAATGTTAGCTACAAGGGAACCCCCATAAGAATATCAGCTGATTTCTCTACAGAAACACTACAGGCCAGGAGGGAATGGCAAGAGATATTTAAAGTGCTAAAAGGAAAAAATATGCAACCTAGAATACTCTATCCAGCAAGAATATCATTTAAAATAGAAGGGGAAATAAAAATTTTTCCCAACAAACAAAAACTTAAAGAATACAGCAACACAAAACCCAGGTTAAAGGAAATATTGAAAGGGCTTCTCTAAACCAAAAAGAAAGGAAGGAAAGGGAAGAAAAAAGAAAAAAAAAAAAAAAGAAGAAGAAGAAGAGGAAGAACTAGGACTGAGGAAACTGCAATCAGAGAGAAGTCACTCAAATAAGCCAGCATACAGATTTAATCATGAACATGCTTCAAACAAAATAAAATTAAAAAGAAAAAAATAAAAAAGAGTCATCAAAACCATAAAATGTGGGCAAGGGATGTCAGGAGGTAAATACCCTTTTTGTTTATATGTATGTCTCTCTTCTTAATTTTAATATAGTAATGAAGTGTTTGAACTTACAGGACCATCAGGCTAAAACACACATTTATGGGAAGGGGTTAGCATACTTAAAAAACAGGGCAATCACAAGCCAAAACCAAATATTGCATTTGCAAAAAATGAAAAAAAAAAACCACTCAAGCAGATAATAACAGGAGACCATCCAACCAAAAAAAAAAAAAAAAAAAAAAAAAAAAATGGAGAACCATAGAATCAACTGGAACACGAGGTTCAAATGGCAATAAATAATCATCTATCAATTATCACCTTAAATGTCAATGGACTGAATGCCCTAATCAAAAGACACAGAGTGGCTGAGTGGATAAAAAGGCAAAAACCTTCAATATGCTGCCTACAAGAAACTCACCTTAAGACAAAAGATACATATAGATTGAAAGTGAAAGGGTGGGGAAAAATATTTCACGCCAATAGACATGACAGAAAAGCAGGAGTCGCAACGCTCATATCAGACAAAATAGACTTTAAAACAAAAGGCATAAAGAAAGACAAAGAAGGACACTATTTAATGATTAAGGGATCCATCCAAGGAGAGGATGTTACTATTGTCAACATATATGCCCCAAATACAGGAGCACCCACATACACACAACAAATATTAACAGACATAAAGGGAGATATTGATGAGAATACAATCATAGTAGGAGACCTAAATACCCCCCTCACATCAATGGACAGATCCTCTAGACAGAAAACCAATAAAGCAACAGAGATCCTAAAGGAAACAATAGAAAAGTTAGACTTAATTGATATCTTCAGGACACTACATCCAAAAGAAGCAGAATACACATTCTTCTCAAATGCTCATGGAACATTCTCAAGAATTGACCACATATTGGGACACAAAGCGAATCTCAATAAATTTAGGAGCGTAGAAATTATCTCAAGTATCTTCTCTGACCACAATGCCATGAAATTAGAAATCAACCATGGGAAAAGCAAAGGGAAAAAACCTACTCCATGGAGACTAAACAACATGCTACTAAAAAACCAATGGGTCAATGAGGAAATCAAGAAGGAAATTAAAAACTACCTTGAAACAAATGATAATGAAGACACAACCTCTCAAAATCTATGGGATACTGCGAAAGCAGTGCTCAGAGGGAAATTTATAGCAATACAGGCCTTTCTCAAAAAAGAAGAAAGATCCCAAATTGACAACTTAACCCTCCACCTAAACGAATTAGAAAAAGAAGAACAAAAAAGTCCTAAAGTCAGCAGAAGGAAGGAAATTATAAAGATCAAAGAAGAAATCAATAAAATAGAGACTCAAAAAACAATAGAGAAAATTAATAAAACCAAGAGCTGATTCTTTGAAAAGGTGAACAAAATTGACAAACCCCTGGCCAGACTCACTAAAAAGAGGAGAGAAAGAACCCAAATCACCAAAATTATAAATGAAAAAGGAGAAATCACAACAGATACAGCAGAAATACAAAAAACCATAAGAGAATACTATGAACAACTGTATGGCAACAAGTTTGACAATCTGGAAGAAATGGACAATTTTCTAGAATCTTACAGCTTGCCAAAACTGAATCAAGCAGAAACAGACCAACTGAACAGACCGATCACTAGAAATGAAATTGAAGAGGTCATAAAATCACTCCCTACAAATAAAAGTCCAGGACCAGATGGCTTCACAGGTGACTTCTATCAAACATATAAAGAGGAATTGGTGCCCATCCTCCTTAAACTCTTTCAAAAGGTTGAAGAAGAAGGAATACTCCCAAAGACATTCTATGAGGCCACCATCACCCTCATTCCAAAACCAGACAGAGATACCACCAAAAAAGAAAACTATCGGCCAATATCATTGATGAATATAGATGCAAAAATTCTCAACAAAATCTTAGCCAACCGAATCCAACAACATATCAAAAAAATTATACACCATGACCAGGTTGGGTTCATCCCAGGTTCACAAGGATGGTTCAACATACGCAAATCAATCAGTATCATACACCACATTAACAAAAAAAAAGGTCAAAAATCATATGATCATCTCAATAGACGCAGAAAAAGCATTTGACAAAGTTCAACATCCATTCATGATCAAGACCCTCGCCAAAGTGGGAATAGAGGGAACATTCCTGAATATAATCAAAGCCATTTATGATAAACCCACAGCAAATATAATCCTCAATGGGGAAAAACGGAAAGCCTTCTCACTCAAATCTGGAACAAGACAGGGATGCCCACTCTCACCACTGCTCTTCAACATCGTTTTGGAAGTCTTAGCCACAGCAATTAGACAAACAAAAGAAATAAAAGGCATCCATATAGGAAGAGAAGAGATCAAACTGTCACTGTATGCAGATGACATGATTCTATACCTAGAAAACCCTAAGGACTCAACCCCAAAACTCCTTGAACTGATTAATAAATTCAGCAAAGTGGCAGGATATAAGATTAACATTCAGAAGTCAGTTGCATTTCTGTATACCAGCAATGAAACATTAGAAAAGGAATACAAAAATACGATACCTTTTAAAATTGTACCTCACAAAATCAAATACCTCGGAATACACCTGACCAAAGAGGTAAAGGACCTATATGCCGAGAACTATAAAACTTTAATCAAAGAAATCAAAGAAGATGTAAAGAAATGGAAAGATATTCCATGTTCCTGGATTGGAAAAATCAATATTGTAAAAATGGCCATACTACCCAAAGCAATCTACAGATTCAATGCAATCCCTATCAAATTACCCATGACATTTTTCACAGAACTAGAACAAACAATCCAAACATTTATATGGAACAACAAAAGACCCAGAATCGCCAAAGCAATCCTGAGAAACAAAAACCAAGCAGGAGGCATAACTCTCCCAGACTTCAAGAAATACTACAAAGCCACAGTCATCAAAACAGTGTGGTACTGGTATCAAAACAGACAGACAGACCAATGGAACAGAATAGAGAACCCGGAAATAAACCCTGACACCTATGGTCAGTTAATCTTTGACAAGGGAGGCAGGAACATCAAATGGGAAAAGGAAAGTCTATTCAGCAAGCATTGCTGGGAAACCTGGACAGCTGTATGCAAAGCAATGAAACTAGAACACACCCTCACACCATGCACAAAAATAAACTCAAAATGGCTGAAAGACTTAAATATACGACAGGACACCATCAAACTCCTAGAAGAAAACATAGGCAAAACACTCTCTGACATCAACATCATGAATATTTTCTCAGGTCAGTCTCCCAAAGCAATAGAAATTAGAGCAAAAATAAACCCATGGGACCTCATCAAACCGAGAAGCTTTTGCACAGCAAAAGAAACCAAAAAGAAAACAAAAAGACAACTTACAGAATGGGAGAAAAGTTTCAAATGATGCAACTGACAAGGGCTTAATCTCTAGAATATACAAGCAACTTATACAACTCAACAGCAAAAAAGCCAATCAATCAATGGAAAAATGGGCAAAAGACCTGAATAGACATTTCTCCAAGGAAGATATACAGATGGCCAACAAACACATGAAAAAATGCTCAACATCGCTGATTATAAGAGAAATGCAAATCAAAACTACCATGAGATACCACCTCACACCAGTCAGAATGGCCATCATTAATAAATCCACAAATAACAAGTGCTGGAGGGGCTGTGGAGAAAAGGGAACCCTCCTGCACTGCTGGTGGGAATGTAAACTGGTACAGCCACTATGGAGAACAGTTTGGAGATACCTTAGAAATCTATACATAGAACTTCCATATGACCCTGCAATCCCACTCTTGGGCATCTATCCGGACAAAGCTCTACTTAAATGAGACACATGCACCCGCATGTTCATTGCAGCCCTATTCACAATAGCCAGGACATGGAAACAATCCAAATGTCCATCGACAGATGATTGGATTCGGAAGATGTGGTATATATACACAATGGAATACTACTCAGCCATAAAAAAGGATGACATAATGCCATTTGCAGCAACATGGATGGAACTAGAGAATCTCATCCTGAGTGAAATGAGCCAGAAAGACAAAGACAAATACCATATGATATCACTTATAACTGGAATCTAATATCCAGCACAAATGAACATCTCCTCAGAAAAGAAAATCATGGACTTGGAGAAGCGACTTGTGGTTGCCTGATGGGAGGGGGAGGGAGTGGGAGGGATCGGGAGCTTGGGCTTATCAGACACAACTTAGAATAGATTTATAAGGAGATCCTGCTGAATAGCATTGAGAACTATGTCTAGATACTCATGTCACAACAGAAGAAAGGGTGGGGGAAAAAACTGTAACTGCAATGTATACATCTAAGGATGACCTGACCCCCTTGCTGTACAGTGGGAAAATAAAAAAAAAAAAAAAAAAAAAAATCAGCAACTTGAAACAGTCCTGTATATATAGACCATTATATCAAAGCTTCATGGTAACCACAAACCAAAAATTTACAATATACGTAACAATAAAAAAAGCAAAGACAAAACCTACACACATGATAAAACTATATGGAATTAAATGCAAATACATACAGGTGAATAAAATTAAAGCTGGGGAAATTTGAATAAGAGTGGTGGATTAGGAGTTCCCATTGTGGTTCAGTGGGTTACAAACCTGACTAGTATCCACGAGGATGCGGGTTTGATCCCTGGCCTCATCTAGCAGGTTAAGGATCTGGTGCTGCCTGCAGCTGCAGTGTAAGTTGCAGATGGGCCTCAGATCAACACCTAGCCTGGGAACTTCCATATGATGCAGGTGTGGTCCTAAAAAGCAATAAATAAATAAATAGTTAAAAAATTAATATTGAAAAAAAGAGTAGTAGGTTAATGAATATTAATATCCTAGTTGTGCTTCTGTACCATAATTTTGCAAGACTGTACCACTGAGGGAAACTAGGCAAAGTGTACATGGGATCTCACCATTATCATTTTTTTTTTTTTTTTTGCTTTTTAGGGCTGCACCCTTGGCATATGGAGATTCCCAGACTAGGGGTCTATTCGGAGCTACAGCTGCCAGACTATACCACAGCCACAGCAACACCATAGCCAAGCCGTGTTTGCAACCTACACCATAGCTCATGGCAACGTCTAGCCTGGAAACTTCCACATGCCACAGGTGAGGCCCCGGAAGAATAAAAAATAATTTAAAATTTAAAAAAGGAAAACAACTCTTCAATCAAAAAATGGGCATAAGATCTACATATATATTTCTCCAGAGAAGACATATGGATGGTCAACAGGCACAAGAAAAGATGCTCGACATCACTAATTATTAGAGAAGTGCAAATCAAAACTACGATGAGATATTGGCTCACACCAGAAAGGCCAGTATCAAAAAGTCTACAAACAATAAACACTGGAGAGGGTGTGGAGAAAAGAGAACCTTCTGCACTGTTGGGAGGAATATAAATTGGTACAACCAGTCTGGAAAACAGCATGGAGACTGCTCAAAAACCAAAGAACAGAATTACCATATAACGTAGCAATCCTATTCCAGGGCATACATCCAGAGAAAAACCGTAATTCAAAAAGATGTATGCAGTAGTTCCCACTGTGGCTCTGGGGGTTAAGAACCCAACACAGTCTCTGTGAGAATGTGAGTTCAATCCCTTGCCTCATCCAGTGGGTTAAGGATTCGGCACTGCCACAAGCTGCAGTAGAGGTTTCAGATGCAGCTTGGATCCAGTGTTGTTGTGGCTGTGATGAAGGCTTGCAGCTGCAGCTCCAATTAGAATCCTAGTCTGGCAACTTGCATATGCCACAAATGCAGTCATAAAAAGGGGGAAAAAGGTATATGCACCACAGTATTCGCTGCAGCACTATTTACTACAGGCAAGACATGGAAGCAACCTAAATCTCCATCAACAGAGGAATGGATAAAGAAGATGTGGTACATACATACAATGGAATGTTAGCCATAAAAAGGAATGAAATACTGCCAACTGCAGCAACTGATGGACATACAGATTATCAGACTAAGTGAAGCCAGAAAGAAAAAGGCAAAAACCATATGATATCACTTACATGTGGAATCTAAAATAAAAAATACAAGTGAACTTATTTATAAAATAGAAATTGACTCATAGACTTTGAAAACAAACTTATAGTTACTAAAGGGAAAGGACAGAAGGAGGGAGGAACTGGGGGTTTGGGACTGGCATATGCACACTATTGTATGAGGACCAGATGGTCAACAGAGAACTGCTATATAGCACAAGGAACTCTACTCAATATTCTGCGATAACCTATATGAAAAAAGAAACTGAAAAAAAATGGATATGTGTGTGTGTGTGTGCTTTTATATACATAAAACTGAATCACTCTGATTACAGCAGAAATTATCACATTTTAAATCAATAATACTTCAATAAAATTTTAAAAATATAAAAAATAAAACACAATAAACAAAAACGAGTCTGAGAAAAATATTTGAATCTTACAAGACAAAGTAGCAATATCATTAATATATGATTCAGTCTTATAAATTAGTAAGAAAAAAGGTATAATACCCTAATAAAAAAATAAAGGTCATTAACAGACAACTCCTAAAAGAAGACAGATAACACAACCTTACTAATTACCAAATAACTGAAAATTAAAATTAACTACCTTTCCACCCATCAGACTACCAGAACTGAAAAGGGGCAGGCATTTACCATACTGGGGGTGTAAACAGAAACAAGTGCATCTTTTATCCACTATTCCCTATAGAAACAATCTTTCAATGCCCAAGGGTATACAGACATAAAATATATGTATACGGATATAGATATAGATAGATAGGGTTTTTTATGTTTGTTTATTTGTTTGTTTTGCTTTTTAGGGCCACACCTGCAGCATATAGAAGTTCCCAGGCTAGGGGTCAAATTGGAGCTACAGCTGCCAGCCTACACCACAGCCACAGCAACTCAGGATCTGAGCTGCATCTGTGACCTCCACCACACACAGCTCATGGCAATGCCAGATCCTTAACCCACTGAGTGAGGTCAGGGATCAAACCTGCGTCCTCGTGGATACTAGTCAGGTTCGTTACCACTGAGCCATAATAGGAAATCTGTCATGGGTTAAATTTACAATGAAGACAAACTGAAATCACCTAATGATCTCTAAGAGGAAACTGATTAAATTATGGGACAATATAATGATCACAGGCCATCAGAAATGTTGTATGTTCACTGATACAGAAACACATCCACAGCAATAGGTTAAGTGAAAAATGCAGGCTACAGACGCAATGTAAGTGGCGTCCAATCCAACTTTGGTTTTATATAGCATTTATAAATAAAATTTTAAAATATATATACAAAAAATTATAAATAGGGTTTTTTCTTTTTGCCTTTTATTTTTGTATTTCAAAATTTTTCTATAATTAATGTTGCTGCTTTTACAGAGGATAAAATACTGAATTAAAATAAGAACACAGCTCCAAGTGGTTTTGAATTTACCTCCCTATCAAACCAACTCTGTTCATGCCTGTATAAAATATTATCCTCCTACCTGTCTGAGCAACTCTAGCTTCTTCAGTTCTTCATTGTAGGCTTCTGGGTTCTCTCCATAATTCTTCAGGACAAACTAGAGAGAGAGAAAGAAGATTGTAGATCAGGGATAGAACAGACTTCCCTGCTCCCACTCCTGCCCTCTGAGTCCTCCACATTCACCAGCCAGCACTCAGGATGGAGACCAGACCCAAGCTCTTCTCCTGGGCCACTGGGAACCTAAGCTCAATAATGAGGCAGCATGGGGAGTTCCCATTGTGGTGCAGCAGAAATGAATCTAACTAGTATCCATGAGGATGCAGATTCGATCCCTGACCTTGCTCAGTGGGTTGGGGATCTGGCGTTGCAGTTAGCTGTGGTGTAGGTTGCAGACAAGGTTTGGATCCCATGTGACTGTGTTGTAGGCCAGTAGCTATAGCTCCAATTTGACCCCTAGCCTGGGAACTTCCATGCCATGGGTGCGGCCTCCCCCGCCCCCATAAAAAATGAGGCAGCACCAAGATGCTGACCAGGGGAGCCTCAACCTTTGAGCAAAATGGGAAATAAGACTGGATGACTCAACTAGAACATGTGGCTGGCCCACCCACCCTGCTGCAGGACTGTGAGGCCCAGAATTGTGCCAGCTCAGTAAGCCAGAGAACTCAGCTGGCTAGAATAGGATCCTGCTAAGCATCCCAAAATGGGCTACAAATTCAAGCCTCCCTCAAGCACTGAGCCTTGCTGAATTCAGGGTCACAACCATAATCCTGACCTGAGAGCAAATACAGGAAGAAGAACAAAAGAAGAGGGAGAGCACAAAGCCTTCTAGACCAGCTCAACCCTCCCGGCTGGGAAAGAGCACCACAGAAATAAAGGACATGCAGTATCCTCATTGCTGAAGAAAGGCCTGTGGATGTGTGATGGAAGAAGGGGAGAGGGAAAGGTCACTGCCTACATCAGAAAGGGAGCTGGCATGCCTGTCCACAAGAGGACTCAGCACCTCAAGATCAAGAGCTGACTATCCTGGACATTGAGCAGACTCACCAGACTGGAGGCACAGCCTGGACCAAAGGGGCCCTTGTTCACCGAGGACCAACAGACTAAGGCTGCAGTATCTGCTGCCTGGTGTCTGGGTTAGCGACAGGTGGCCAGATTGAATCATTCCACAAACACTAAGGGCACCAATGCCCAACTCACAAGGTTCCTGAAGGCTCTAAACAAGGTTTGTGAGGTGGAGAAGGAAGGAGGTGCGACAAGCTAAGGAGTAGCCTGCTCTGTCCAGTAGCACACTCGCACCTTCCCTGGGGTCCCTTCCATGGCTAAGGAATCAGCCACAAAGAAACCTGGAAGGTTATGTGACAACTCCTACCTGCCTGGCAGGGAAAGGGAGAGGAGGGAGAGGCGGAAGGGAGACTATTGCTGACCTTATGTCTGCACCATCTGGCCATAGTTCTAAACTGCTGACCTGACCCCCTCTTCCGTCGGTTTTACCTCTCAAAAGTTCCCTAACCCCCTTGCCACCTCTGGCCTAGACATCCCACCTCCTTCAAGTCCACCCCTCACCTAGTGGCCAGATTCCTCTGTCTAACACAACTCCGACATCACTCCTAACTTTAAATCCTTCTGAAACACACACACACCCAGGGAAAAAATAAATAAAAATTTGATTTTCTCAGGACAGTGAAATTATGGGAAATGAGCTGTAATCTAAAGAGAAAAACTGTAATCTGAAAAGAATGTGCAAAAGTGGCTCCCCAAACCTCCAGGACCAAATCTCATCTCCTCAGCAGAGTTCATAGTCCCTTACAACCTGCTCCCAACAGCCTTCAGCTCAAAGGGACACCCAGCCAAAAGGACTTTGGAATTACTGCTCTCAGGTCTCAATGCTTGTCCACAGGTTGTCCCCACCTCCTCCACTAAGATGCACCTGAAATGTCACTTCCTTGAGCATTAGCTGCCATTCTCCTCACATTCCATGTACATTCTGAATGTGCATTCATCAGACTGTGTGCCTCATGGCAGGGTCACACCAGTGACCAACCCCACCCCAACAATGATTGTGTCAAGAATGGCAGGGGCCTGATTAGATGGGCTGGATACTCAATAAATGGTTGCCTTTACAGGAAATGCAGAGGATGGACAAACAAATCAAATAATACTAAAGGAGACACTCAGAAAAATTGAGAGGTTAGGACATTTTACTCAACAATTAACTCAGCCTCTTTGAAAAACCAGTTATCATTAAGGGGGCGGGGAGGAGGAGACTTCCAGATTAAGAGAGAAAAAAAAAATAAGAACAGGAGTTCCCGTCATGGCACAGTGGTTAACGAATCTGAACCATGAGGTTGCGGGTTCCATCCCTGCCCTTGCTCAGTGGATTGCCGATCCAGCATTGCCATGAGCTGTGCTGTAGGTTGCAGACATGGCTCGGATCCTGTGTTGCTGTGGCTCTGGCACAGGCTGGTAGCTACAGCTCCGATTGACCCCTAGCCTGGGAACCTCCATGTGCCACGGGAGCGGCCCAAGAAATGGCAAAAAGACAAAAAAAAAAAAAAAAAAAAAAGAACAACTAAATACCATATGGGAACCCTGACTGGATCTGAGTTTAAAAAAAAAAAAAAAAAAAAAAACAGTGTAAGAGATGTTTTGGGGAGTTCCTGCTAGTGGTGCATCAGGTTAAGAACCCAGCATTGTCTCTGTGGCAGCACGGATTCTATCCCTGGCCCAGTGCAGTGGGTTAAGAATCCAGCATTGCCACAGATGTGGTGTAGGTCAAAGGTGTTGCTCAGATTTGATCCCTGGCCCAGAACTTTCATACACCAAGGGCGGGGCCAAAAAAAAAGGAAAAGAAAAAAGACATTTTGGGGACAACAGGTGAAATTTAAATATAAGTCACAGGAGTTCCTGTTGTGGTGCAGCGAAAATGAATCCGACTAGCAATCCATGAGGCTGAGGGTTCAATTCCTGGACTCGCTCAGTAGGTTAAGGATACAGCGTTGCCATGAGTTGTAGTGTAGGTCGCAGATGCGGCTCAGATCCCGTATTGCTGTGGCTGTAGTGTAGGCCAGCAGCTGCAGCTTAGATTCAACCCCTGGCCTGGGAACTTCCATATGCCACAGTGTAGCTCTAAAAAGAAAAAAATAAAATACATACATATATACAAATATATATATACATATACACACATACATAGAAGTCAGTAGAAAATTTCTGTGGATTTTCTTAGATGTGATAATAGCATTGTGGTTATACAGGAGAATATCTCTTAGGATGTGCTGAGATGTGTACAACTTGTTTTCAAAGGTTTATGGGATACACACACACACGTGTGTGTGGGGGGGGGGAGAGAGAAAAAACACAAATATGGTGCACTATAACTATCAAAATTAGGTAGAGAGAACTTGGCCAAGCATTGCATTATTCTTTCAACTTTTCTGTATGGCTGAAATCTGGAAAACCAATGTTTTAAGAATTGCTGACCTAAAAAACACTTTCTCCTATATCAGTGGTTTTTAGCCTCTGCAGTCCTTTGAGAATACAATAAAGACCATGAAAGAATCTCCCTACATTCAACTACACATAAACAGAAAAAACTGCCAACAGGTTTAGGAGGTTCACAGATACTGTGAAGCCCATTTAAGGGCTCTTGGTTTACAGTCCTCACTCTGTAGCCAATCCCTCACCCCCTCCTACCAAATCCACAAATATAAAACGTGCCCTGAGCCATAAGGTAAAACTTAACTATACAAATAGGAATATGTCCTTTCTTTGACTGATTCCTTTTAGCAAAAGATTTTTGTTTGCTCACCTTAAGGCTAGAGAAAAGGAGTAAAAGTGGAGCCTAGAAGCTCCTTGGGATAGAGGCCGAAGGGATTAAAGGGATATCTGAGTCCTAAAAGCCATGCTTCGCCTGACATGGCTAAGAAGCTCCATCCTTACTGGTCATACAAGGGTGAAGGAAAGAGAGATGCTACCTTCGCCCCCAGCAAACTGCCCCTGGAATAAACCTTCTACCTGTCTCATTCCTCCTCCAAGATCAGTAGCAAATACTCACTGATCTCCTATCCATAGGCCAGGCATTGTGCCAAGTGCCTAATAAGTCCCTCGATCCTAACAAACAAACCAAACAGGTAGACATGATCATTGTCATCATTTTATAGGTGAGGAAATGAGGAAACTGAGGTAAAGCAGTTAGTTAGGGCATTTGGGCCTCAGGGCCTGTTCTTAACCACACATCAGACCAATCCATTTCTACTGGGGTGTTTCTTGTTTTTTGTTTTTTTTTGTCTTTTTGCCATTTCTAGGGCCACTCCCACGGCACATAGAGATTCCCAGACTAGGGGTTGAATCGGAGCTGTAGCCACCGGCCTACACCAGAGCCACAGCAACGCGGGATCCGAGCCGTGTCTGCAACCTATACCACAGCTCACAGCACCACCGGATCCTTAACCCACTGAGCAAGGGCAGGGATTGAACCCGCAACCTCATGGTTCCTAGTCGGATTTGTTAACCACTGCGCCACGACAGGAACTCCCATTTCTACTGTTTAAATATGATTCTCATATATAACTAAAAAATGGGAAGAGAAAAATGAATCTCCCGCCACACAGTGAGTCAGTGAAAACAGGTTATTTTTTTTTAAATTCTAACAAAATCCCCTATGACGTGATCATTCCCCTCACTGAACAGAGAAAAAAGGCAGCTGAAGGTGCTAGAGTAAAAGAGACCATCTTTCAGTCAGTCATTCTATAGACCATTCTCTGCAGAGCTCAGAAAAAGGTCTGGTCAGGATTTGAAGATATTGACAGAGCCTGAGAAGGAAGGCTCATTAGCAGACAGACCTTGGGACTTGGCACCACAGATCAAGAGTAAGAAATTAGATGGCATTGACAGGACCCAAGTGCACCTACACAACTAACAGCTAGTTGGAATTGGGAGGACCAGGGAACCTTCAGAGTTCAGCAGGCTTTGGAGTAGCTAGGATCCTTTTCTGGGGAACAATGAGACCTAGGAACAAAATTATGTCAACTGAAAACATATCAGGGGGTGGGGAGATAGTTATAAGCATAAAACAATAAGAGAATGGAAACCATAAACAAAGCAAAAAGACAATCTACAGAATGGGAAAAAATATTTGCAAATTATGCAACCAACAAGGGCTTAATCTCCAGAAAATAAACACAACTCAACAACAACAACAAACCAAACAACCCAATCGAAAAATGGGCAGAAGACCTAAACAGATATTTCTCCAAAGAAGACATATGGATGGCTAGTAGGCAAATGAAGGCAAATTATCAACACTGATAATTACCAGAGAAGTGCATATCAAGACTATAATAAGGTACCACCTCACACCAGTCAGAATAGCTACCATTACTAAGTCTACAAATAGCAAACAATGGAGAGGGTATGGAGAAAAGGGAACCCTCCCACACTGCTGGTGGGAATGTAAATTTCCATACTATGAAAAAAAGCATGGAGGTTCCTCAGAAAACTCAATATAGAACTACAATATGATTCAGCAATCCCACCCCTGAGCATATATCCAGACAAACCTACAATTCAAAAAGATAAATGTGCCTCTATATTCTTAGCAGCACTATTCACAACAGCCAAGACATGGAAGCAACCTAGGTGTCCATTAATAGAGGAATGGATAAAAAAAGTTGTAGCACATATGTGCAATGGAATACTACTCAGCCATAAAAAAGAATGAAATAATGCCATTTGCATTAGCATGGATACAACTAGATTTTCATACTAAGTGAAGTCAGTCAGAAGGAGAAAGATAAATACCACATGATGTCATTTACATGTAGAATCTAAAATACGGCACAGGAGTTCCCAATGTGGCTTAGTGGGTTAAGGACCTGATTTAGTCCCTGAGGATGTGGGTTCAATGCCTGGCCTCACTCAGTGGATTAAGGATCCAGCATTGCCACAAGCTATGACATACGTCACAGATGCAGCTCGGATCCAGTGTTGCTGTGGCTGCAGCATAGGCCTGCCACTTCAGCTTGGATTCAACCCCTAGCCCAGGAACTTCCATATGCCACAGGTGCAACCGTAAAAAGAAAAAAAAAAAAAAAAAAAAAGATAAAATATGGCACAAATGAACCTATTTACAAAACAGAAACAGACTCACAGACATAGAGAACAGACTTGCAGCTGCCAAGGGGGATGGAGTGAGGATGGACTGGAAGTTTGGGGTTAGTAGATGCAAACCATTACATTTAAAATGGATAAACAAAGAGGTCCTGCTGTTATAGCAGAGGGAATTATATCTCATTTCCTAGCATAGACCATGATGAAAAATAATATAACAAAAAGAATGCACATATATGTATGGCTGAGTCATTTAGCTATACAGCAGAAATTGGCAAATTATAAATCAACTACACTTTAATAAAAAAAATAGGAGGAGTTCCCGACATGGCGCAGTGGAAACGAATCAGACTTGCATCCATGAGGATGCAGGTTCGACCCCTGGCTTTGCTCAGTGGGTTATGGTTCTGACGTTACTGTGAGCTGTGGTGTAAGCCAAAGATGTGGCTCAGATGTGGCATTGCTGTGGCTCTGGCATAGGCCAGCGACAACAGCTCCAATTAGACCCCTAGCCTAGGAACCTCCGTATGCTGCAGGTGCAGCAAGACCAAAAAAAAAAAATACACTACACACACACACACACACACACACACAGGGAATTCCTGTTGTCGTGCGATGGAAAGGAATCCAACTAGTTATCCATGAGGATGCGGGCTCCATTCCTGGCCTTGCTTAGTGGGTTAAGGATCCAGCATTGCCATAAGCTAAATCACAGACACAGCTCAGCTATGGCTTTGCTATAGCTGACCTAGCCTGGGAACTTCCATATGTTGCAGGTGTGGCCCTAAAAAGCACAAAATAAATAAATACATAAAATAAATAGATAAATATATACACACACACACATTTTTTTTTTTTTTTTTTTCAAAGAGAGAATAGGAGTTCCCATCGTGGCGCAGTGGTTAACGAATCCGACTAGGAACCATGAGATTGTGGGTTAAATCCCTGGCTTTGCTCAGTGGGTTAAGGATCCTGCGTTGCCCTGAGCTGTGGTGTAGGTCGCAGATGCGGCTCGGATCCCACGTTGCTGTGGCTCTGGCGTAGGCTGGCAGTTACAGCTCCGATTAGACCCCCTAGCCTGGGAACCTCCATATGCCGCAGGAAGCGACCCTAGAAAAGACAAAAAATAAATAAAAAAATAAAAGAGAGGAAATGAATGGAAAGACCATTTCTAGAGAAAAATACCAAGACAGAGTGAATCCTGGCTGTGCCCCTGGGTTGCTGTGCGATCTGCTCTTTGTTTTTCATCTAAAATGTAGTTAAGGAGTTCCTGTCGTGGCTCAGCAGAAACAAAACCGACTAGGAACAACAAGGTTGCAGGTTCAATCCCTAGCCTTGCTCAGTGGGTTAAGGATCCAGCACTGCCATGAGCTATGGTGTAGGTTGCAGAATCTGGCGTTGGTTGCTGTGGCTGTAGTGTATGCCGGCAGCTGTAGCTCCAATTAGACCCCTAGCCTGGGAACCTTCATATGCTGTGGGTGTGGCCGTAAAAAGCAAAAAAATAAAATAAAAATAAAATGTAGTTAATATTACCTACTAACTCACAGAGCTGTCATAAGACTTGAGCTATTTCCTAAACAGAGAAAGAGGTTGCCAAACTAAAAATATTATTTACAATATGCCAAGACCCGTACTAGTGACTCAAATGCATTAACTCTTGCTTCCCACAAGCTTATAAGGTTTATTATTAGTTCCGTGTTACTGGTGAGAAAAATGAGGCCCAGATTAGTGATGTAATTTTTTGTAGTAGCTTAAGGTCACCCCAGCTATTAAGCTGAAGAGGCAGATCTAAACCAAGGTCTGTCTGGTTCCAATGACTATACTAGTTCTACGATCTACTCTTACCCAGCAACAGATGGCAGGAGTTCGCTGGTGGCTCAGTGAGTTAAGGATCTGGTATTGTCATTGCTGTGGCTTGGGTCGCTGCTGCAGCACGGGTTCAATCCCTAGTTTTCGAACTTCCGCATGCCACAGTCACAGCCAAAAATCCAAACAACAAATGACACAGAATTTGGTAGGCAGATGAGATCACTGGAAACACCTATCCTGGGTCCTGTCATTCTTTTGTAGACTAGAAAAATGGGAATCAGAGATGAGCAAGGGCAGTGGTAGAACTTCAAGTCATACTTCCTGAGTCCTGACCTAAGGATGTTCCTTTTGTGTCACATTCTCTGGTACAAGCCATGTTCTCATTCTCTTCTTTATGGTATTTTTGTCGCGCCCTCCCCACCCCCGGATGATGGGGGTGTTTAGTTTTTGCTCTTAATTTAATATAACATCTTAGAATTTCATAGTGCTAATTAATGCAATAACCCAAGAAGAAAAGGCAATAAAAGACATCACAGGTGTTGGTACTACATTTATTCACCATACACACTCTATTTCTTTTTCTCTCCACTTGCAGGATTGACTCAAATATGAGGACTTTCTCAGGTTACTCTACATAAAATTGAATCCCACATATAGTACTGTTAATTAATATAATATTATGTTCTGTTACTGAATTTCAAGTGAGATTAATGTTACTGCCAAGGGAAATCTTCAGTCCCTTGGTATCAGCAAGCCCAAAACCAAATTACATGCCAAGAGCACTGGGGATGAGAACAGACCTTCATCCTCACCTCATCTAATCCCTACATAACCAAGACCTCGCTCCCACATTTCTTCTAAATGGCCCCTCAAAGTGTCTGAATAACACTGGTGAGGACGACTGAGGTTATACCCACTCAAGTTACATCCTCTAAAGGGTGCTAGAACTAGACGAGCTCATTCAACCAACACTTGTTAAGTACACAGCATTTGTTAACTTCCCAAGTAAAGAGTCAGGTGCAAAATAACTTTTGTGCATGAAAAATTTTTTTTTTGGCCACATCCACGACATGCAGAAGTTCCCAGGCCAGGGATGGAGCCCAAGCCACAGCAGCGATAGTGCCAGATCCTTAACTGTTAGGCCACCTTGGAACTTGTGTGTGTGTGTGTGTGTGTGTGTGTGTGAGAGAGGGAGAGGGAGAGGGAGAGGGAGAGGGAGAGGGAGAGAGATTGAGAGATTAAAGTCAGAGAATAATGAACATCCAGGGCATCTGTACCCAGGGCCAGTCTGCAATAAACCCAAGAGGGCTGACAAGCTTAAGCAGACCAGCTCAAGTGATTTCAAATCTGTGATAAGAGATAAAACAGGTCATGATGGGGGGGGGGGTAGTTGCCATTGTGGTGGGTTCAATCCCTGGCCTCACTCAGTGGGTTAAAGGATCCGGAGTTGCAGATAGCTGTGCTGTAGGTTGAAGACGCAGCTTGGATCTGGCATAGTTGTGCCTATGGCACAGGCCAGCAGCCGTAGCTCTGATTTGACCCCTAGCCTGGGAACTTGTATATGCCGTGGGTTCTGCTCTGAAAAGACAAAAAAAAAAACAGGTCATCACCACAAGCAACTGGCAATATCCTGTGCTCAACACTGTTCAGAAGCCAGGTACTTATAGGTCTCTAGTCATCTAATTTCTCTCTCAATGTGTGGGACAAAGTTTGTAAGAGTCAGCTGGAAGGGGAGAAAAATTCCACAAACCTGAAAACCAGGCTCTACCTCCATGTGAATAAGATGAACAGTAAGAAGAGGCAATAAGAGTGTTCGTGCTGTGGTACAGGTCAACTGAAAGGAGTGTCTGAATTGGGAGAAGGGTGGTACAACTGCCAGGCAGGTAAAGGGACGCCAAGGAGATACCCAGGAGTTCAACCTGGGTGATGAACAGGAGGAAAGGAATTCCAGTAAAGATTGGAACAAGGATAATGACCAGATATGGAAGAGGCTGAAAGCTCCTATGAGAGAGGCCTGGTAAGATCTAAATTAGAGAGGCAGGATGAAGCAAAGTGGTAGCAGGCCTTGAACAGCAGACAATTTCTGTGGAAGAACCTGCTGGGAAAGTGAAGATACAGAGAGATCAATCCAGCAAAAGAGGGAAGAGTGAAAAGGCCAAAAAGCCACCTGGTTGGTAGGGTGGCTACTATGGTACCTCTGCCCTTGAAAATGGTTTACTGTGTGGATCACTAGAAGGTAAGCTCCATGAGTACAGGGATTTTCACCATCACAGAGAGTACTGAACTCCCAGGGCTAACATATAATAGTCACTTAATAACTATTTGTTCAATGAATCAATCAATGAATCAATCAGGGATGGATATAACACCTCAGTCCAAGTAAGCCTGACTTGAGCTCAAGTACAGCTGGTTAAGGGCAGGTGTTTTGGGACAAAAGAGAAAAAGAACTTCAAATACGAACATCTGTGGCCAAATCACTCACTGGTGAAGAGCACAGGAGTCGTCCTTCATTAGTAGTTTCCAGTGAGTCAGCACTCTGGGCTCTAAAACACAGGTAAGAAGCTGCAAGCCTAGTAGTATTTCTCCATTAAAAAATTATGTCAGTCCAGGTATCCCAACCTAAAACTTGGCACTGAAATTTAAAGCCAGATTTCTGTTCTCCTGGTTCTTACTCCACATTATTCCATAAATGAAGCTATATCCATCAGGAATGAAAACCAATACTAATCATTATGACAGGTTTTTTCAAAAGCCCAGGTGTCACAAAGAAATGCTTTACCTTCCTTGAAAACACCTACTTGTTCCTCAAAACCCAGCTCCTTGGTAAGTTTTTCCTAATGGCCCCTCCTTAGGCTGGTACTTCTCTACACTGCATATACTTCTACTCATCCACTGATGTCACAATAGGATTTTTAAACTTCCTCTACCAGACTAGGAATTCCATGAAAAGAAGGACTGTCTCTTATTATTTCAGGGCTCAGCATGGTACTCAACACATCAACCTCAACAGAGCCAATTTTCACCCTACTATCCTAAATTAAATTCTACCCTTCAAGCTCCAAATCATTGGTGAAGGTTCCTGAAGCTCAATTCAGAAATGAAAAAGGTTACCCATGGCAGAAGGCACAGTGTGGGCTCTAGGGTTGGGGAGAGAAGCCAGGTCAGGAAGATTTCCCAGGTGCAGTGGCTACTGCAGTCTACTCTGCACTCTAGCACCTGAGGGAGCTGGCCATTCTAGAGCTCAGCCCACCCACCATAGACTGCTATTCCTTTTCAGTGGGTTTATGTAAATACATGCCACAATCTTAACCTATCAAATAAATAGTGGGACCTTTCCCTTTCCTCAAAATAAGGAATCAAAGAGCTGATGTCTAAGAAATGAATTTTTTCCTCAGCATCTGATAACACCTTAGTAAATGGCTCAAGAGCAACTCCTGTCATAGAGGCCCAGGGCTTCCAGGGAAATCACTGCTCACGTAGTACCTTGAGGGCTAGCTGTGAGTGAAAAGAGCATCAGAGGCTAAACTCAAACAAAAAGATTTCCAAGGAGTTCCTGAGCTAAGATTTTATCCACTGAATTTCCATAAATTTATGCCACTATCTCTTAATTTCCTCTCAACTGTCATTCGGTCAATTGAGAAACATTTTCCTGCATGCCAACTATGTAGAATGGCCCCTGCTAGATTATGAGTTGCATGGAGATGTCTCTCAGGAAATTTACCATTCAGTGTGGGGGGGGAGGGTAAACGGCGCACATAACTGTCACCAAGAAAAAGATAAAAAAAAAAAAAGAGTTAGAGATTCAGAGAAGGGAAAGATTAATCCAGACGAAAGAAGGCTTATGGATGAGACAGAGCTTAAACAGGACCTTGAAAGACAAACAGAACCAATAAACAGACATTAAAAACAAGCCCCAGCCCCACCCTACAGGGCAAAGATGAGAGCTGGTTCGGATGGAATTTCACAACCAAATGCATAGAAGACCAAACATACAGAGAATATTAAGGGAACAAAAGTGGCTATGAAAAGAATCTGGGATACTTGTATTAGAAGAACACAGAAGCACATACTGGGCCCTGAAGAAATGCTGAAAGAACTGGGGTAGGTCAGAGAGAACTCTAAATGGGTTACGGATGAACTACGAAACAAAGGAGTTTTGTTGTCTTTTACAGAAATTCATCCAATTGTACTTGTATAAAAGAGCAGAGGGAGGAGCTCTCTGCTGTGGTGTAACAATATCCACAGCATCTCTGGAGCAGTGGGACTCAGGTTCAATCCCCCACCTGGCACAATGGGTTAAGGATCCAGCGTTGCCACAGCTATGGCATTGGTCAAAACCGTGGCTCAGATCTGATCCCTGGCCTGGGAACTCCAAATGCTGCAGGGCAGCCAAAAAAAGAAAAAAAGGAAGGACCAGATGGAGAAAAGACCCAAGTTTTGGACAGAGCTAACAAGATTCTGGAATTTTAGATCAACTAATCTAACTTCCTGGTCTTACAACTGAGGGAAAAGATGCCCAAAGACATTAAATTATAGACCCAAAGGAATACAAACTGTTAGTATCTGAACTAAGGCAGGGGTGTAAAGAGAGAAAGAGAGAGCTTCTTGGGAAACTACTTTTTAACCAATTTTCTTTCTTCTATTTCCTTTTCTCAAGCACCTGAGTGGTGCACCATCTAGCTTTTGGCAGACGCTGTGCTAAAACCACAAGGATGTCAAACTCCAAGGGCCTCCTGGTTTTCCTTTTCACTTCCCCTCTTACTCTCAATGCTACCAGTGGTCCTTCCCAAGGCAGTAGATACATGCCTCAGACAGCACCTGATTCCCAGTCGACAAACCTGGCCCCATTTTGTACCGGCCATACATGATCTCGCCATAGCGTTCCCTTCCCTCCATTAAGGCTAAACCTGCCTGATTCCTCCCTCCAAATGAAGATTCAACAAACGACTGCGAAGGTCTCTCCAGGAGCTTCAACACTGTTTATCCTCTCTGAGCAGTCGTGAAAAGCAGCAACCCTCCCCCAAATGACATGGAACTGCATCTTTTGGTCCAAATGGGATCCAGATTAGAGTTCTTCTGAGATCAGAAGAGAATTGCATCAAATGTCAGAGAAACTCCAATCGCAGATCAAGCATTCCAGTGGGTCATCCTCATCCTAGTCGGGTCGTGGACTGATTGCGCACCGAGCGCCGGGCACAACCATTCCACCCAGACGGTCACAGGGGGACGCCCACTGATCTCCGTGGGACAGTCCTGGCGTGAAAAGGGGGCGGGCAGAACTAGATCCAGAGCGTCACACAGAGGAAGTGAGGTGCCTTGGTGGGAACCGTGGATAGCCCTGGGCCAGAAGTGGAAAAGCTGGTTCCAACCAGACAGCGGGAGCTAGCCCCGGGCGGGCGAGAAGAGAAAATGGTCTGCGGTCTCGCGTGGGTGGACCAGGCTAAGGAAAGTCAGCGGAGGCCGCTCCTGCCTCACCCGACCCTGCGACAGGGCCTGGGAGAGAATGGACGCGCAGGGGGCGTCACGCGCTGGCGGACGACGGAGATACCCCGGAAAAGTGGGGGGTGGGGGGTGGGAGGCGCACTCACCTTCTTCACGGCTGACTGAAAGTGGAAGTCACCGGCCTCTTTCAGGTCCAGCCAGATCATGGGCATGCGGGGAACGGCCTCCATGGCGGCTGGCGCTCCCCCTGCCACCCAGCAGCTTCCCTAGCTTTAACAGCAGGGGCTCAACCGCGCGCACCGCACCGCCCCTCCACGCCGGAAGTCGCTTGTCACGCGGGGATGAAAAAAAATGCCCCCAGGGCCTGCTGGGAGATGCAGTCCCCGTCCGCGCAGCCTTGCGTCCAGGATCAGTTTCCGTTGCGCATGCTCAATCTCCTCCGCGTGAGACTAGGGCGTAGAGGGCAAAATCTCCAGCCAGCGGCGAAAGCGTTTCTGGGAGTAGTAGTCTTTCTGCACTGATCTTCCAGGCAGGGCGCCTACTGGTTTACTTCTCCAGAGCAAAGTAAACCTGCCAGGTCTGGCTACAGCCCTTAGCGTTCTCTACTCAGGGGAAGGACATTAAAAAACAGTCCTGTAGGAGTTCCATCTGCGGCGCAGGGTCCGGATCCAGCACTGCCCTGCGTAGGTGGCAGGTGCAGCTAGGATTTGATCCCCTGCCTGGGAACTGCCTGCTGCAGGTACGGCCGAAAAAGAAAAAAAAAAAAAAAAAAAAAAAGGTTAAAATGACAGACTTTACGATAGGTACATCTTACCAAAATTAAAAAAAATGAAGAAGAAAGAAAGAAAAGAGGAGTTCCTGTCGTGGCGCAGTGGTTAACGAATCCGACTAGGAACCATGAGGTTGTGGGTTCGACCCCTGCCCTTGCTCAGTGGGTCAAGGTTCCGGCGTTGCCGTGAGCTGTGGTGTAGGTCACAGACGCGGCTCGGATCCTCCGTTGCTGTGGCTCTAGCATAGGCTGGCAGCTACAGCTCCGATTCGACCCCTAGCCCGGGAACCTCAATATGCCGCAGGAGCTGCCCAAGAAATGGCAAAAAGACAAAAAAAAAAAAAAAACAGAAAGAAAAGAAAAGAAAATTCAAGGCCATGAAGATAAAAATTTTTTTAAGGAAAAAGAAAAATTTACCAGCATCTTAAAAGTTGTTTCTGGAGGACTATCTTGGAGTCACCTTCTCATAGGTGGGAGAAATGATGATAAGACCACAAGTCTGAGATCAAGGTATCAGCAATGTTGGTTTCTTCTGAGGCCTTGCTCCTTGGTTTGTAGATGGATGTCTTCTACCCGTGTCTTCTCATAGTCTATGTTCTAATCTCCTTTTTTTTTTTTTCTTTAAGTCTTTTTGCCTTGCCTAGGGCCACTCCTGCGGCATATGGAGGTTGCCAGGCTAGGGGTCCAGTTGGAGCTGTAGTTGCTGGCCTACGCCAGAGCCACAGCAACACTGGATCTGAGCCGCGTCTGCGAGCTACACCACAGCTCAGGGCAACGCCGGATCCTCAACCCACTGAGCAAGGCCGGGGATTGAACCCACAACCTCATGGTTCTTAGTCGGATTGGTTAACCACTGAGCCACAACGGGAACTCCCTAATCTCCTCTTACAAGGACACCAGTCATATGGGATTAAGGCCTCATAACCTCCTGTTAACTTAATTCTTTTTGTTTTTGTGTTTTTCAGCTGCACCTGCAGCATATGGAAATTCATGGGCCAGGAGTGGAATATGAGCTGCAGCTTCGACCTCTGCCACACCTGCAGCAAAGCTGGATCCTTAACCTTTTATGCCAGAGCGGGAACTCTTAGTTAACTCTTTAAAGACTCCATCTCTGGAGTTCCCTTCGTTGCACAGTGGAAACAAATCCGATTAGGAACCATGAGGTTGACAGTTTGATCCCTGGCCTCACTCAGTGGGTTAAGGATCTGGCATTCTTGTGAGCTGTGGTGTAGGTCATAGACAAGGCTCGGATCTGAGTTGCTGTAGCTGTGGTGTAGGCCGATTGGACCCCTAGCTTGGGAACCTCCATATGCCATGAGTGCGGCCCTAAAAAGCAAAAAAGCAAAAAAAATAAAAATAAAAAAGATCCATCTCCACGTATATTCACACTCTGAAACTCTGAAGTATTGAGGGTTAGTACCAAAGCTTATGAATCTTGGGAGACACAATTCAGCCCATAACACATGGTTTCAGTGACATGAAGGGAAATTGTTATGAGAGGGATCAAAGACCAAGAGGTCCCATGAGAGGGTCTTGAGGCAGTGGGGTAAGGATGGGTCAGTGGAAGTGAGGCAGCAAGAAGGATGTCTCTGGGGTTAAAAGTGCTCTCCTAATGCACATACTTCCTCACATAGATGGGAAAATTTGGGAGTTAAGGGAAGTCTAAGACGGGACAGTACTGAGGGAGGGTAGGTCCCATCACAAGGGGCAGCCAACACCCCATTCAGCTAGGTCAGTTAAACCCTTTCTCAAGACAACCCTCCTGTCAGAAATGGAACAGCCTCACAGACACACAGATGTTCTCCCCCATTTTACCAATGTGGATCCACTTTGCTGATGTGAACACAGCCCTGAACTGAGGAGCAGATCACTCAGGTCTCCCAGTAAGTAAATAAAAGTGTCCAGGCTGGGCCTGGGTCTCCTTCCTTTTAGTTCATTTATTCAATGAATATTTATTCAACACTCACTGTGCCCTATGCACTTTCTAGGCACTGTCGGATAAGACAGGCAGATCTCTACCCTCGTGAGGTTACAGTCTAATGAGGGAAGATAAACGTTACCATGATAAAAAAAAATACAGTATATGAGATGGCTTTGGTAACTGTTATGGCAACTGCTAAGGTAAGAAGAAAATGGAAGGGAACGGTGGGTGGGAGTGTGAGGAGAGGGGCTTTTACAATTTTATATCTTTTTTATATCAGATATTCTCAGAAGGCTTCAATGAGCAGATACTCCTTGAGCAGAGATCTGAAGGAAGTGAAGGAGCAAGCCAGGGGCATAGCCCGGGGAACCGAATTCTAGAAAGAGAGAACAGAAGTTCCCTGGCGGCCTAGCGATTAAGGATCCAGTATTGTCACTGCAGCGGCTTGCGTCACTAGTTGAATCCCTGGCCCAGGAACTTCTGCATGCCACAGGCATAGCCAAAAAAAAAAAAAAAAAAAAAAAAAAGGAAAGGAAGGAAGGAAGAAGAGAATAGTTAATGCAAAGTAGATAAGCACCACTGTGCCTGGCATGCCCGAAGGACAGCAAGGAGGCCAGGGTGGCTGAGGCCAAATAGATGTGGGAAAGAGCAGGAGATGGGGTCAGAGAGCAATGGGTAAGGGCTACAGAAGGGGTAGAGTCTCAAAAACTGTAATGAGGATTTGGGCTTCTCCTTGGATGACCTGGGGAACCATGGGAGGATTTGGAACAGAGAATGTGCTGTAAGTTTAAGAGTTATACTGGCTGCTGTGTTGATAGCCTGTGGAGGGGAGTGGTGACTAGGAAGAAGGGCCCATAGCTGGGGCGTGGATTCCCAGGACATTTTCCTAAGCCCTAGAGAGGGGAGGGTGGAGACAGAACTGCACCACTCAGATCCTCCTTCAAGATCTTCTTAGGGCGTCTGGGGTATAGACACACACAGGAAACATGTGAAGAATATACCATAGGGGCAGAATTGGGGTGGGGTTTGGTGGACTTAGGCCAGCCAAAGAAGCCAAATCACCTCTGTGGGACGGGGGGGCGGGGGTAGAGAGTGTGAACCCAGAGGAGAAAATTGGGAAGTGTGGAAGTTGACAAGCTGTTTCTCAAATTTATATGGAAAAGCAAAGGCCTTAGAAGTCTTAAAGAAGAGGAACAAAATGAGAAATCTTGTTAGAAAGCTGAGTAATTGGAACAATGGGGCATTTGCTTAGGAGCACAACATTAGACCCTCAAAAATGAATGGAGAACCCAGAAACAGACTCAAGACTTCCACATCCACTTAATGCACTCTAGAGGTGGTGTTGCAGCCCTGTGAGGAAAGGGGGTACCAGTGAATACGTGATGAGTTGGTCATCCAGATGAAAAAAATAAATTGAAGTCTGCTAAGGGCTGAATTGTATCCCCCAAAAGATATGTTGAAGTCCTAACCTCCAGCTATCTCTGAATGTGATCTTACTTGGAAACAGGGTCTTCACAGATATAATCAATAAAATGTGATCATACTGGGTTAAGGTAGCCCCTAATCCAATGACTTGTGTCCTTAAAAGAAGAAATTCTGCCTCAAGATGGCAACATCAACTCATGCCTGAGTCTCTGGTCTGCTGGCCTGGCCTACAAACTTTGGACTTGCCAAACTCCACAGTCATATGAGCCAATTCCTTAAAATAACTCTATGTGTCTGTCTGTTTACTACCTATCTGTCTCCTGATGGTTTTGTTTCTCTGGAAAACCCTGACTGATAGAGCCTTCTCCACACCATGTTTCCAGTAGTGTTTGAAGTCAGGGAGCAGTCCTCCTTGTGGATTGGCGAGAGAAGTGATTTGAAGTAAGGAACCTTAGAAGAGCTTGCAGAGTTTTATGAATGTTCTGTCTCTCCCTCTTTTTCTTTTTTTCTTTCTTTCTCTATTTCTCTATTTATTTCTTTGTCTTTTTAGGGCTGTGTCTGTGGCATATGGAAGTTCCCAGGCTAGGGGTCTTAACTGGAGCTACAGCTGTTGGCCTATACAACAGCCACAGCAATGCCAGATCCAAGCTGCTTCTGCAGCCTACGCCACACGCTGGATCCTTAACCCACTGTGCAGCGAGGCCAGGGATCGAACCTGCATACTCGTGGATACTAGTTGGGTTCTTAACCCACTGAAACATAATGGGAATTCCCTGTTCTGTCTCTTGATCAATCAGTACACTAGTTAGAGGAGTTTTCTTACTCCTGTAAGACACGAATAAGCCAAGATGGGGAGTTCTCTTGTGGCACAGTGAGTTAAGAATCTGGCATTGTCATTGCACCAAATGGGGTTGCTGTTGTGGCATGGGTTCAATCCCTGGCCCAGGAACTTCCACAGCAAACTTGCACCACAGAAGTGACTTGAGTTGCTGCAGTGACAATGCCAGATTCTTTTATTTCTTCTTCATTTTTGCCCTCCTGGAGGCTTATGTAGTTCCCAGGCCAGGAATCAGATCCAAGCCACAGTTTCAGCCTATGCCACTAGCTATGGCAACACTTGATCCTTTAACCCACTGTGCCAGGCCAAGGATCGAACTTGCACCCTTGGGCTGCAGAGATGATGCAGATCCCTTCACACCACAGCAGGAACTCCAATGCCGGCTTCTTCTTCTTCTTTTTTTTTTTTTTAGGGCCATACCTGTTGCATATGGAAGTTCCAAGGCTAGGGGTTGAATCAGAGCTGTAGCCACCAGCCTACACCACAGCCACGCTGATCCAAGCTGCAGCTGTGACCTACGGTGCACCTTTCAGCAATGCCGGATCCTTAACCCACTGAGCAAGGCCAGAGTTCGAACCTGCCTCCTCATGGATATTAGTCAGATTCTTAACCTGCTGTGCCACCAGGGAACTCCAAAGATTTCTTAAACAAGCTATAAAAAGCCCTAGCCATGAAGGAGGATCAATAAATTAAATTTCATTTGAGTTAAGAAATTCTGTTGAGCAAAGGACATTACAAAACACAGGAGCCAACTTAAGAGGCTTCATCTGCCAAATCTGGGACAATTTGAACAACAAAATAAAATAAGGTTAGTAAGAGATTATAACCCATCAAATAAAAGACAACATGAATTTACACAGGTTTAAATAAATAATTGGGGGACAAGGAGAAAAACTCTTCTCTACCGTAAAAAGCAATTTACTAGATGTACAAGGATGAAATTAGAAAACCATTATTCAGCAACCATCATATTAATAATTCAGTGAAAACCATCAATGAATGTAAAACCAGTACACTTGAGAAGTAACAGGGTAATTACATAGTCCCATAGTATTTCCCTGCATATACTTATAATTACAAAGGGGAAAATAGTAGCTTTATATGAAGAACTTGAAAGACCCCACCTTGACCAAGTGATGAAATTTACCATCACCAGCAATGGGATAAATCTACATTATATGCCAGCAATGGGATAAATCTACATTATATGCCTCCTGGTATGATACACTGAGAAGGACACGGCATCAAAAATGCATTACCTTATGAGCTCCAAGGATTCAGTACTTTCATGGCTGTGGCCTGGGTACAATCCCCAGTCTGGGAATGGAGATCCCACATCAAGCATGGCCAAAAAAAACCCCAAAAGTCTAAAAATATGATATTATCTTAATATAAGAGGAAATAAACATTAGACAAGCATAAGCTGAAACATAGTCTATGAATTAAGCAGTCTCTAATTATCTCCAAAAATGCCAGTGTATGAAACACAAAAAATACTGTTACAAATTAAGGGACACTAAAAAGATAACTGAAAATAACACACGATATGGAATTTTCTTTTGCTCCAAAGAACATTACTAGCACAATGGGTGAAATCTAAATGTCTGTAGGTCAGATAATGATGGTGTATCAGTGTTAATTTCCTTATTTCGAGATTTGTTCAGTGTTTATGTTTACATATAAGAGAATGTTCTTGTTTTTAGGAAATATACACTGAACTTTTAGACATAAAAATGCATCATTCTGCCCCTGCCCTTTACTCTCAAGTGAGAGGGAAGGGGAGAAGGGAGAATAGGTGTGTGGGGGTGTGTATTTTATATATGTAATATATATAACATATGTACATAAATATGAGAGAGAAGAGGTTAACAGGAGAATACAAATGTGGTAAAATGTTAACATTTGAGGAATTTCAGTAAAGGATATGAAGGGATCCTTTACACTGCTTTCCCAACTTGTCTGTATAAGTCTGAAATTATATCAAAAGAAAAACAGGATACCATAAAGAAAGTGGAAAGCTAAGACCAAGTTGGGAGAAGATATTCATAAGACTTATATAAGCAAGAAAGGATTAGCATCTAGAATATGTAAAAACTCTTATGAGTTCTAAAGACAGATAAACAGGGATTTCCTTGGTGGCCAGTGGTTAGGACTGGACTTGGCACTTTTATCACTGTGGGCTGATGTTCAATCCCTGGTCTGTGAACTGAGATCCCACATCAAGCCACTGCATGGCAGTCAAAAAAAACCCCCAAAACCAAAAAACAAAAACCATTAGAAATATGGCAAC
The DNA here is from genome assembly GCF_054392235.1 of Sus scrofa. Classification (NCBI taxonomy): domain Eukaryota; kingdom Metazoa; phylum Chordata; class Mammalia; order Artiodactyla; family Suidae; genus Sus; species Sus scrofa. Next base: position 44,943,375 of record NC_139395.1, on the reverse strand, counting down.
TTGGAGTTCCCGTTGTGGCACGGTAGTTAACGAATCTGACTAGGAACCATGAGGTTGCAGGTTCGATCCCTGGCCTTGCTCAGTGGATTAAGGATTTGGTGTTGCTGTGAGCTTTGGCGTAGGTCGAAGATGTGGCTCAGAACCCGCGTTGCTGTGGCTCTGGCGTAAGCCAGCGGCTGTAGCTCCGATTTGACCCCTAGCTTGGGAACTTCCATATGCCATGGGAGCGGCCCTAGAAAAGGCAAAAAGACAAAAAAAAAAAAAAAAAAAAAAAAGAAGAAAGAAATATGGCAACTTACCAAAACAGCCAAAAACATATGGAAATATGTCAAACCTTCTCAGTAACCAGAAAAATGCAAACCCAAACCATGATGAAAGTCCTCTTTGTACTCATGGGAAAAAATGAGTATACATTAATCAAAAATAAGTGTTGGGAGTTCCCTTTATGGCTCAGCAGTTAACGAACCCGACTAGGATCCATGGGGATGTGGGTTAAGGATCCAGCATTGCCACGAGCTGTGGTGTAGGTTGCAGATGCGGCTCAGATCCCGAGTTGCTGTAGCTGTGGTGTAGGGGATTGTGTCATCCAATCCCTAGCCTGGGAACCTCCATGTGCCACGTGTTTGGCTTGAAAAAGCAAAAAAAGCAAAAAAAAAAAAAAAAATGTGTTGGTGAGGGAGCGACAGAAACTCTCACCCACTGCAGATGGGGCTATTAAATTGGTGCCACCACTTTAGAAAATTGACATTTAGTCAGGTTTACACTGTGAACAAAGGCAACCTGCCATTTCAAGAAACAAAGGATGTCAGTGCCATAAAGACATTAGCCACTGCAGCCACTCCCCTCACCCATGTGCTCTGAGGGGATTCAGGATGGAGACAAACAGGATACTGACCCTAGGTAATCAAGTTCCATATCAAAGGAATGATTTCGGTAAGCCCAGGCTCTTGCATCTTTCCATATATAGAAAAGCTTTAAATCATCCACCTGTTTTTGTGATTGGATGTTCTACTGCACATTTTGTTCTCAGGCGGAACTCCTATATATCCTGGCTCCTCCCTTACCTCTTTTTTTTTTTTTTTTTTTTTTGTCTGTCGTCTTTTTAGGGCTGCACCCATGGCATATGGAAGTTCCCAAGCTAGGGGTCTAATCCAAGCTGTAGCCACCGGCCTACGCCACAGCCACAGCAATGCCAGATCCAAGCCGCATCTGCGGCCTATACCACAGCTCATAGCACCGCCAGATCCTTAACCCACTGAGCAAGGCCAAGGATCGAACCCACAACCTCATGGTTCCTAGTCGGATTCAATTCCACTGCTCCACAATGGGAACTCCCTCCCTTACCTCTTTGGAACAGTCCTTCAGAGCTACTTGAGAGGCTGCATTCTGGGCTTAAATTCTCTGTAAGTCCGCTGAGTGAAACATAATTCTCAACTTTTAGGTTGTGCTTGTTTTGTTTTGTTTTCAGTCAGCAATGCTATATGTCCCTTGTGCCTCAGCAATTCCAACCCTGGGTGTCTGTATGCCCTGGAAAGACTCCCGCCTGCAAGTACCAGGAAGTATGTCCGGATGGCCATTGCCACCCAAACAGGAAACATGGAGCCCTCCCCCATTGCCACCTTTCTTGGATAAGAATCCAGACTCTCTGAATTAAGGTGGAGAAACTGAGGCATTGAGAAGGAAAGAGGCTGCCCCAAACACCATGTGGCCTCTGAGGGAGGGTCAGAGGAGAGGTCTGTCATCACAGGGGAAGGGAGAGGAGAAGAGGAAAGGGGGACGGGGCACTCTCCTGGTCTCAGACCTAACCGGCTAGAGGCCAGAGCCAGAAGGATCTCATTGTATCCCTTCCCTCTCAGTCAACATCCAGGTTCCTGGAGCCTGCGGGGGGAACTGAGCTGGGCCCCCCTCCCTAGCTTTAGAAAGATGCTCCTATGGGAGAAGCGAAAGGAGAAGCTACTCAGTGATGCTGGACCCCTCCCTCCAGTGGGTCCCAGGCCCTCCAGGAACCCCTGGAGCAAAGGTTACTTTCTCCACCAAAAGGACACCAACAAGATAGGTTTACAAATATGAAGAAGGTAGGGGATCTCCGAAGTCCACCCAGGAAACCAGAACCTTTCCCTAGCTCCCAAAATTCACTTGGCCAGTAGATGGCACCGAGGCCACAGTGTTGTGACAACACAGTTGCGATCCTGGGGGTGGGTCATTGGCTGCACAAAAGCCCAGGAGATTATTTTATTTTTTCCCTCAGAACCAAGTTTAATTCTGGAGGGGGGCAGGAGGGGGGCTCTCCTGTCCCAGTGTCTGTGAGATTTTTCTCCTTCTCTGCCTAGGATACCGCCCCCCACCCTCCATGCAGGCACTTGATAGAGAGGGCCTCCAGGTTACACGGGGACTTTGAAATTGCCCAAATAAACCCTCCCTATTGCATCATGCCAGGTAGTAAGTAACAGCACAGCCAAATGTGACAGAACTTTGAGACATCTTAGCCTTTGCCGTGAGAGTCTAGAGGCTGGGCAGCACTTCTTGCAGGAGGATGGCAAACTTGCTAGGTCAGAGCTGAAGTCAACATGTGGTCCAGGCTCTTCCTTCCCAAGGTCTCTGTGTCTGTGGATCAACTTGTGTCCACATTGCTGCTTCTGGAACATCATATGTGTGCCCCCATGGGACCAATGTGTCCACACTACTTTCTTCACCCTACTTGACTTGCTCAGGCCACTTGGGCAAGGGCTAAGGGTCTCTGGAATCTGTGCTCACCTCCTAACCACCCTGTTACAGCAAAGAGGAAGCTGAGGCGCAAGAAGGGCAGAGCTTGCTTAAGAGCCCACCAGCTTCTTTCTTCATCATTCTCCAAGCCTTGTGGAAGCTTTTTTTCCAGGTACTTTCTCTCTCTCTCTCTCTCTCTTTTTTTTTTTTTTTTTTTTTTTTTTTTTTTTTTTTTTTTTTTTTTTTTTTTTTTTTGCCATTTCTTGGGCCACTCTCGTGGAATATGGAGGTTCCCAGGATAGGAGTCAAATTGGAGCTGTAGCCGCCGGCCTGTGCTAGAGCCACAGCAAAGCAGGATCCAAGCCGAGTCTGCAACCTACACCACAGCTGATGGCAACGCCAGATCCTTAACCCACTGAGCAAGGCCAGGGATTGAACCCACAACCTCATGGTTCCTAGTCAGATTTGTTAACCACTGAGCCACAACAGGAACTCCTCCAGTTACCTTTTCAAGGTATGGAAGCTGTGGAGACATTCAGCAGGAGTCACAGGTCTCAGCTTTCTGTGGGTCTGAGTAGATAACTGCAGTGGAACTGCTCACCTGAATGGGATCGCTTCCCTCCTGCAGATGGAAGACTTTTCCCTGGAGTGTCCACTTTCTGCTCCCTGCACCCTTCAGCTGCCCTCCAGAGCCTCACCCACAGTCTGCTCCAACCTCAGGCCCCAGAGTTGATTCACAGGCTGAATGGGTCTTGGAGAAACTTCTTGCAGGCCACCTGGAATCCTGCCCTCATCCTCTGCAGCTCAGCTCCCAGCAGCCTGGGATGGACCTGCAGCCCCCATGCTGAAGGCAGAGCAGCATGGTGGATGACGCTACCTTGGGTTGAAATCCAGCAGCTCCACTTACCAGCTCTGTGCCAGGGCCCAATTTTTATCATCCCAGTGCCTGAGTTTCCTCATTTGCAAAATCGGGTCCCCTGGTCAGAGTCCGGAGGGATAAGAGCTCTGTACTCACAGTCTTAGCTGCATCTCTCAACCATCATTGCCCTAAACCCCACCACACCTGAGCCTTCCTCTGCCTTGCCTACTGGCCCAGGCCCTCCATCCACATTAGCTTTAATCCTCTCACCATATTCACAAGGTAAAAGTTGTTATTTCTGCTTTACAGATGAGGCACACTGAGTCCTAAAGACATTGCCTACGAACCAGTGGGGAAGAAGCAGTGGTGGGATTTGAACCCAGGCCTATGGAACCCTGAAGTTGAGGCAAGACTCACACAGCTCTGTCCTGAAGATGCACTGGGTCAGTTATTAAGCACAGGTTACTGAAGTATTTTTATGTAGCTATAACAGAGTTTGACTTTTTAAACTTATACTCTGTAAAGCCTACCTCAAAAAAAAAATCCCACTTTCTTCCCTCAACCTGAGTTCCCAGACCTGACTACTACTGCCTTCCAACTTCAAATCTTCAGACATGTCATAGTCTTATGGTTTAATGTGATTATAAAGGCTATGCAGTCACCTATACTACAATAAAATTTATTTTAGTTAATTTTCTTTTTAGGGCCGCACCTATAGCATATGTAAGTTCCCAGTTTAGGCATTGAATCGGGGCTGCAGCTGTCGGCCTACACCACAGTCACAGCAACCCCAGATCCCAGCTGCATCTGTGACCTAAGCTGCAGCTTTCAGCAACACCGGATCCTTAACCCACTGAGTGAGGCAAGGGATCAAACCCACATTCTCATGATACTAATCGGGTTCTTAACCTGCTGAGCCACAACAGGAACTCCAATAAAATATTCTACAAATCTAAATACTTGATTTTACTGGAGGTTAGAGGTTTTTTTTTTCCTCCAATAGAAATCTAAAACACTTAAATGTTGAAACAGTTGTGGACAACTCAACAATACAAGGACAAATAACCCAATTAAAAATTGTACAAAGGACTTGAATAGACATTTCTCCACAGAAGAGATACAAATGCACAATAAGCACATGAAAAGATACTTAACATTGGAGTTTCCTGGTGGCCTAGCAGTTAAAGATCTGGCATTGTCACTGCTGTGGGTCTGGTTTGATCTCTGGCCTGGAAACTTCTGTCTGCCGTAGTCGCAACCAAAAAAGAAAAAAAAAAATACACACACACACACACACTCACACACACACACACACACTCAACATCATTAGCTCTTAGGAAAATATAAACCAAAACCACAATGAAATACCACTTCATACTCACTAGGATGGCTAAAATGAAGAGAGACAATATCCATTTGTTTTGTTTTGAAAAGTTATTATTTTTAGATTTATCATTATAGTTGATTTTCAATGTTTCATCAAATTCTGTTGTACAACAAAGTGACCCGATCACACACATTTCCCTGTGCTGTACAGTAGGATCCCATTGCCCATCCATGCCAGATATAACAGTTTGCATCCCCCAAACGCCCATCTCTCCCACTCCCCCTCTTCCCCCCCAAACCCTAAGTCTGCCCTTCTTGGTCATGCTCTGTTTCTGTTTTTTGATTGTTTGTTTGTTGTTTTTAGATAGGATCATCTGTTCCCTATTTTATTTTATTTTATTTTATTTTATTTTATTTTATTTTATTTTATTTTATTTTATTTTTAGGGCTGCACCCACAGCATATGGAGGTTCCTAGGCTAGGGATCGAATTGAAGCTGCAGCTGCCAGCCTACACCATGGCCACAGAAACTCAGGATCCGAGTCGAGTCTGTGACCTACACCACAGCTCATGGCAACACTGAATTCTTAACCCACTGAGCAAGTCCAGGGATCGAACCTGAAACCTCATGGTTCCTAGTCAGATTCGCTGTGCCACAACGGGAACTCCTTCTGTTCCATATTTTAGATTCCACACATAAGTGATATCATATGGTATTTGCCTTTTTTTTCCTGGCTTACCTCACTTAGTGTGAGTCTCTAGCTCCATCCGTGTTGCTACAAATGACATTAGCTTTTCTTTTTATGGGTGCTGAGTAATAGTCCATTGTATTTATGTACCACATCTTCTTCCTCTTCTTTTTTGTTCTTTTAAGCCTGCACCCATAGCATATGGAGGTTCCTAGGCTAAAGGTTAAATCAGAGCTATAGCTGCCAGCCTAGGCCACAGCCACAGCAACGCCAGATCTGAGCTGCATTTGTGATCTACACCACAGCTCATGGCCACACCAGATCCTTAACCCACTGAGAAAGGCCAGGTATTGAGCCTGCATCCTCATGGATACTAGCCAGATTCATTTCTGCTGAGCCACAATGAGAACTCCTATACTACATCTTCCTAATCCATTCATCTGTCGATGGACATTTAGGTCTTGGCTATTGTGAATAGTGCTGCTATGAACATAGGGTGCATGTATCTTTTTCAATGAAAGTTTTGTCTGGATATATGCCCAGCAGTGGAATTGCTGGATCATATGGTAGTTCTATATTTGGTTTCCTGAGGTACATCCATACTGTTTTCCATAGTGTTTATACCAATTTACATCCCCACCAACAGTGGAAGAGGGTACACTTTTCTCCACACCCTCTTCAGCATTTATTATTTGTTGTCTTGTTGACATTGACATTGGCCAATGACATTGGCCATTCTAACTGGTGTGAGGTGGTACCTCATTATAGTTTTGATTTGGATTTCTCTGATAATTAATGATATTGAGCATTTTTTCATGTGCCTGCTGGCCATCTGTATGTTTTCTTTGGATAAAAGCTCTATTTAGCTCTCCTGCCCATTTTTCAATTGGGTTGTTTGTTTTTTTGTTGCTGAGTTGCATGAATTGTTTGTATATTTTGGAGATTAGCCCTTGTCTGTTGCATCATTGGCAAATATTTTCTCCCATTCTGTGTGTTGTCTTTTTTTTTTTTTTTTTTTTTTTTAGTGGTTTCCTTCGCTGTGCAAAAGCTTATGAGTTTGATTAGGCCCCATTGTTTATTTGTGTCTTTATTGCCATTATTCTAGGATGTGGATCAAAAAAGGTATTGCTGGAGTTCCTGTCGTGGCGCAGTGGTTAACGAATCCGACTAGGAACCATGAGGTTGAGGGTTCGATCCCTGTCCTTGCTCAGTGTGTTAAGGATCAAGCATTGCCATGAGCTGTGGTATAGGTCACAGACTCGGCTCGGATCCCACGTTGCTGTGGCTGTGGTGTAGGCCGGTGGCTACAGCTCTGATTTGACCCCTAGCCTGGGAACCTCCATATGCGGGAGCGGCCCTAGGAAAAGCAAAAAGACAAAAAAAAAAAAAAAAAAAAGGTATTGCTGTGATTTATGTCAAAGAGTGTTCTATGTTTTCCTCTAGGAGTTTTATAGTGTCTGGCCTTGTGTTTAGCTCTTTAATTCATTTTGAGTTTATTTTTGTATATGGTGTTAGATAGTGTTCTACTTTCATTCTTTTACACATAGCTTTCTAGTTTTCCCAGCACTATTTATTGAAGAGGCTTTCTTTCTTCCACTGTATGTTCTGTCCTCCTTTGTGATAGATTACTTGGGTTTATATCTGGGTGAGCAACAATAACCATTGCTGGCAAGGATGTGGAATGCCACAGAATTCTGGTGGGAATGTAAAACAGTATAGGCTCTTTGGAAAACACTTTGGCAATTCCTCACAAATTTAAACATAGAGTTACCATATGACCCAGAAATTACATTCCTAATGTCCACATAAAAACCTGTATGTGAGGGGAGTTCCTCTGTGGTACAGCAGGTTAAGGATCTGACTTTGTCTCTGCAGCAGCCCAGGTTCAACCCCTGGCCCAGTGCAGTGGGTTAAAGGTCCAGCGTTGCCACAGCTACATCATAGGTCAAAGCTGTGCCTTTGATTCAATACCTGGCCAGGGAACTTCAATATGCCATGGGTACAGACACCTTAAAAAAACAAGAAACAAACAAACGAACAGGAGTTCCCGTCGTGGTGCAGCGGAAAAAAGTCTGACTAGCAACCATGAGGTTGCAGGTTTGATCCCTGGCCTCGCTCAGTGGGTTAAGGATCCAGAATTGCCCGTGAGCTGTGGTGTAGGTCGCAGACGCAGCTTGGATCTGATGTTGCTGTGGCTGTGGTGTAGGCCAGCAGCTACAGCTCCAGTTGGACCCCTAGCCTGGAAACCTCCATATGCCGCGGGTACAGCTCTAAAAAGACAAAAAAACCCCACAAAACTTGTACATGAATATTCATAGTGGCAATATTCATAGTGACATTATTCATAACAGCAAAAATGTGGGAACAACTCAAATGTCTATAAACTAATGAATGGATAAACAAATGTGGTATATCCATATGATGAAATATTATTCCATCATATGCTTTTAGTATAGTCTGACTAGTATCCATGAGGACTCAGGTTCAATCCCTACCCTTGCTCAGTGGGTTAAGGATCCAGTGTTGCTGTGAGCTGTGATGTAGGTCACAGATGTGGCTTGGATCCCACATGGCTGTGGCTGTGGCATAGGCCAGTAGCTACAGCTCTGACTGGACCCCTAACCTGGGAACTTCCATATGCCAAGAGTGCGGCCCTATAAAGGCCAAAAATAAGTAAATAAATAAAAACAAATAAATCCACAAAATGGATGAACCTTGAAAATAGGACATAAGTGAGCAAAACCAGACACAAAAGACCACATATTGTATGATTCCATTCACATGAAATATCCAGAATAGGCAAACTCATAAAGATGGAAAGTAGATCAGCAATTGCCAGGGGCAAAGGGGAGGAGAAAATGGGGAGTGATTGCTAACGGGCACAAGGTTTCCTTTTGGGATTATGAAAATTTATGAATTATCTACTTTGAAAGGCTAAATTTTATCTCAATAAAAAGTTTTATTGAATTTAAAAAAACAGTTGCAAATGTGGAATAAAATGTAGACTCCATGTGAATACTTTTTTTCCTTTTTGCACCTGCAGCATATAGAAGTTCCCCAGCCAGGGACCAAATCCATCCCACAGCAGCAACCCAAGCCAGATCCTTAACCTGCTGTGCCACAAGGGAACTTCTCCATGTGAATATTTTAAAAACATTTTTATTGTTTTTGTAGAACTAAGTAGTTTATCGTAAAAAAATTTTTCAGATTTCCCATTGTGGCTCAGTGGTAATGAACCCAACTAGTATCCATGAGGATGTGGGTTCGATCCCTGGCAGTGGGTTAAGGATCTGGTGTTGGTGTTGCTGTGGCATAGGCTGGCAGCCTAAACTCCAATTTGACCCCTAGCCTGGGAACTTCCATATGCTGCCCTAAAAAAGACAAAGAAAAATTTTAGTGCACATCCTTTCAGGTACCATGCTAGTGATATTGTTATGGACAGTGATCAGTGTACAATTTTCTGTACAAGGACTCATGTCTAACACTGGGGGCTATAATGGCAAGTTTTCTTCCTTGGTCTGTGAAAACCCCTTCTCTGCTTTTATTTTTATTTTTCCCATCTCATTTCCTGCCCTCTCAACCCTCAATCATTCTTACTTGTGTCTTGAAGGTGTTATAAAATGTTTATCAGTTTGAGGACATATACATTGGTGTTAAGTTACATATCTCATTTTGTCATTCTGTTTCTTCCCCTTTTTACCAAGCACTATGCGATTTACCAAACATTATTGATCCATGTGGTCGCTCTGTCTCGAGATTTCTTAACCTCAGCACTAATGATATTTAGGACTGGATGATTCTTCCTTGTGGGGGTTGTCCTGTGCATTTCAGGGTGATTAGCAACATCCCTGACTTCTATCCACCAGATGCCAGTTGTGCCCTCTCCCCAGTTGTGACAAAGATGTCTCTAGACATTGACAATTGTCCTGGGAGTCACGGGGCAAAATCTCTCCAGTTGAGAATCACTGCTTAACTGCTGCATAGAATTCTACAGTGAGCATTCACCATCTTCCCTTATTCACACTCCCTGTGACAGACACAAGACCAGCTGCAGCAGAACTCTCACTCTTCAACAAGAACCTGTGATGAACAAAATCGACCACCAATAAATGGATCTGTATTCCAATTAGTACCAACACTCCATTGTGTACATATCATAACTTATTCTTTAGCAATCCCTTCTTGAAGCATATTTAGGTTGTTTCTAGTTTTTTTTTTTTTTTTTTACCATTCTACGCCATGCCTGCATGGATTTTAAGATGAGATCTGAGCCTTTGAGGACCTGATAGACCTGTGGAGGCCTATTTTGGGCTCTGCCTACTTTTCTTACTTCCAGCTCTGACTTTCTCAGCTCCATCCTTAGCTTTTGGAAGAATTATCTTGAGTTGCTCTGTGCCTTGGTTTCCCCACTGGTGGGCTTCAGTGGGTACACGGTGTAGTTGCCTTGTTCTCTTCAGTTTCTGAGCCCTGCGGCAAAGGGCAGGATGGAAAGTTAACAGGCACATCCCCAGTAACTGAGGAAGCCTAGGAAAATGGGAGCCCTTAGGGGTAGGGGAGGCCCTTTCTGTTTCCCTTCTGAGCTGCCACCTAGGGCTGCCTGTCCCAGGAGCCGGGAAACCCTGCTCTGATGCTGTTGGGGACAAACTCAAGAGAGGGGCTGTGAGCCATGAATGGTCAGATCTTATGATTTTTTCCAAAGTAAGTCAGGCATCCAGATCCTTAAAGGTTGACAATCAGTATGTAACATGGTGGTTGTTAGCCTGAGTACAGCCTCAGATGGGACCATCTTTTTCTGCTCTCACCTGAGGAAATGTCATATACAGAATTCATGGATACCAGACATTTGCTCTGGAATCAAATCAGCCAGGCAGAAACAGCATGGTATCTTGGAATGTCAGAGACAAAGGTGGCCTCCTCGTGGCACAGGTGGGGATGCGGAAGCCAGAGCGAAAGGATTTACCTAGCATCGCACAGGTCTCCTGCCCACAGTCAGGGCTGCCTCACTCCAAGGCCCTGGGCTGTTGCCCAATCCTACTTGCGTCTTAGCAGTATTGTGGAATATTTGCCAACACCAGGTACCTAGGGAAGGAAAGGAGAGGCCCCTTTGAGGAAGGCCCCAGCCCTGTATGTCGCCAGTAGCCCTTGGGCAAGGCTGCCCCAGTAGCACCTAAAAGGGGCTGCAAGCGGCAGTGAATCAGAGAAAGGACAATGGCAGGGGCTTGGAGGGCATTGGTGCTGGTGGCAGGCTTGGCAGCAGTGGTGTCTGTGGCCCAGCGCAGTCTGAGCTATGAAGAGATTATCAACAAGGCCCTGTGGTTCTTCAATCAGGGGCGACCAGGACAGCGCCTCTTCCGCCTCCTCGTAGCCATCCCACCACCTAACCTGGTGAGTGCTGTGAGCCCAGGCTGAGGGAGCAGGTTACGCCTGTCTGTGAGGGCGGCAGGCAGGGGAGAATGCCTGGCATAGGCACGAAGTGCTTGGTTAACATTAGCTGCTGTTATTATTATAGAATTTCTCCCTTCGGAAGCTAAGACAAAGATTGTAATCTCTCTGAAGCATGACAGCTCGCTAGCTGGTCAGCTCAGGGCTGAGCCCAGGGATGAAATATGAGGTCTGGGAGTCCAATTTGCATTGGGCCCTGGGCTTGAAGGAGTAAGCAGAGCTGTTTCAAAGGACAAAAGACTGGACTAGTCTCACCAGCAGTGCATCAGGGTCTTCCAGTGTCCCCTTCTTCCCCCATTATCTCCTCCTAGCAGCTGACCATGCAGGCAAGTATTCTAGTTCCTTTATCAAAGAAGAGGAAATTGAGGGGCAAGGACAGAAGTGACCACTCAAGGTGGTACAGCCATAAAGTGGTATCCTCTGGCTAGTTTCCAGAAGCCCTACACACCTTACTTTTTTTTTATTACTCAAATGAATTTATCACATCTGTAATTGTATAATGATCATAACAATCTAGTTTCACAGGATTTCCATCCCACAGCCCAAGCACATCCCCCTACTCCCCAAACTGTCTCCTCAGGAGACCATGCGTTTTTCAATGTGAGTCAGCATCTGTTCTGCAAAGAAGTTCAGTCTGTCCTTTTTTCAGATTCCACACGTAAGTGAAAGGATTTGATGTTGGTGTCTCATTGTATGGCTGACTTCACTTAGCATGATAGTTTCTAGGTCCATCTATGTTGCTAAAAATGTCAGTATTTCATTCTTTGTAATGGCTGAGTAACATTTCATTGTGTCTATGTACCACATCTTCTGGATCCACTCCTCTATCGATGGACATTTAGGTTGTCTCCATGTTTTGGCTAGTGTAAATAGTGCTGCAATGAACATCGGAGTACATGTGTCTTTGCGAGTCGTGGTTTCCTCTGGATAGATGCCCAGGAGTGGGATTGCTGGATCAAATGTTAGTTCTATGTTTAGTTTTCTGAGGAAACTCCATACTGTTTTCCACAGTGGTTGCACCAGTTTACAATCCCACCGACAGTGTACTAGGGTTCCTTTTTCTCCATACCCTCTCCAGCACTTATTGTTTGTAGACTTTTGGATGTTGGCCATTCTGGCTGGTGTAGGGTGGTACCTCAGAGTGGTTTTGATTTGCATTTCTCTAATAGTGAGTGATGTTGAACATCTTTTCATGTGTTTTTTGGCCATCTGCATGTCTTCTTTGGAGAACTGTCTGTTTGGATCTTCTGCCCACTTTTTGATGGGGTTGTTTGTTTTTTTTTGGTATGGAGCTGCAGAAGGTGTTTATAAATTTTGGAGATTAATCCCTTGTCAGTCAATTCACTTGCAAAGATTTTCTCCCATTCTGTGGGTTGTCTTTTTGTGTTGCTTAGGGTTTCCTTTGCTGTGCAGAAACTTTGAAGTTTGATTAGATCCCATTTGTTTATTTTTATTTTTATTGTCAATACTCTTTAAGAGGTGGATCTGAGAAGATGTTGCTGTTGTTTATGTCAGAGAGTGTTTGGCCTATGTTTTCCTCTAAGAGTTTTATAGTGTCTGGTCTTATATCTAGGCCTTTAATCCTTTTGCGTTTGTTTTTGTGTATGGTGTTAGGGAGTGTTCTCATTTCATTCTTTTCCATGAGGCAGTCCCATTTTCCCAGCACCACTTATTGAACAAGCTGTCCTTGCTCCATTGTATATTCTTGCCTCCTTTGTCATAAGATGAGTTGGCTCTGGGTGTATGGGTTTAATTCTGGGCTTTCTATCCTGTTCCACTGATCTGTATTTCTGCCTTTGTGTCAGTACCACACGGTTTTGATGATTGTTGCTTTGTAGTATAGTCTGAAGTCAGGGAGCCTGATTCCTCCAGCTCCATTTTTCTTTTTCAGGATGTCTTTGGCTATTCTGGGTCTTTTGTGCAGAAGCCCTACACACCTTAGATTTCTGCTGAGGCCATTTGAAGAGGCTGCCTCCTTTAGGCAGAAAGTGCAGACTTTCCAACTAAGACATTTCAACTTCCTAAGCCCCTTCCAATTTGGAACTGTGACTTCTCTCCTTGCCTTTGTTCCCTCTTCTGTGAAAGGGAAATGATCACGTGTTTTCTCTTGCTTCTTTAGAACTTCACCACCAATATCCCACTCAACTTCAGGATTAAAGAGACTGTGTGCTTTTCTACCAGGTTCCACCTCCACCGTCAGCCTAGAAAATGTGCCTTCAGGGAGGGCGGGGTAAGTCTCCCATCCTAGGCTCCCCACCCCTGTGAGCAGCAGGACTTCTCCTGTCTCCTGCCTCCCAAAGCCCGTGTGTATTTGCTTCCCCCCTCCTCACCTGGCCAGGTGAGATTTGACTGTGGAAGCCTTTTTAAAAATTGTGTTTTTCCTTATTGCTTTATTATTATTATTATTATTAGAAAAGCAATACGTGCTAAAAAAAAAAAAAAAGACTACTAAAAGAGAAAGAGAAAGGAGGGGCCATATTCCACCTAGCAATAACTGTTTTTCTAAAATCAGGAAAATAATATTATAGCAAATTAACAAAATATGGAGGAGCAATCTAAAATAAAATAAAAATCTGGAGTTCCCATGGTGGTGCAATGGTAACAAACCCAGCTAATGAGGATGTAGGTTCGATTCCTGGCCTTGCTCAGTAGTCTGAGGATCCCGTGTTGCCCTGAGGTTCACTGTAGGTGGAAGACGCAGGTAAGATCTGGTGTTTTTGTGGCTGTGCTGTAGGCTGGCAGCTCTAGCTCCCATTCCACCCCTAGACTGGGAAATTCCATATGCCATAAGTGCAGCCCTAAAAAGACAAAAACCAACCAACCAACCAAACAAAAACTGCAACCCCACTACCCAGGAAGAGACAATGTTAACTGTTGGTGTATCATTTTTTTGTCTTTTTTTTTAATGTGAGTATGTGTATTTTAAATATATCTTCCTCCGAGGCTAATTTGTGGAGGCCTTTCCCCGTATAATAACTTGTATGAACATACTTAATTTTACCTGGCATGCACGGAGCCTAACTAGGGCCTCCCAGCAATTGCACTGGTGCCTGGCTCTGGGGGTCTCATGTAGCTTGGCAAGGACACCAGTCTCTGCAGCCCCTGTGCTCGTTGCCTCACAGGAGGAACGGAACTGCAATGGTACCTTCTTCATGCTGCCACAATTTCGCCTCCTGTCGTTCCAATGCACTGAGGACCCAGACCGTGAGAGAGAACTCAATAGGCAGGTGAGCCCTCACATCCCTGCCCCCGTTGCTCTGTTCCCTTGGCAGATGGCACTCTGCCCGGGAACCGCAGATGACCCAGGGGCCACTGCCAGGCCAATGACTTTGTCATGTGGGGCCTCAGTTTCCTCATCTGGAAAGTCACAAGTCTTTGGGAGGGGAGAGGCTTGTGGAGTGGGAGGCAGGGCTGTACCCTGATGACTGCTAATCTTCAGGCAGGAAGGGAGGGTAGGAGACACTGGTGGTTGGGGCTAAGGGGCATTCTGAGGGTTGGGGGCACTCAGCTTTCTTAGGACATTGGCTCTGCTCTGGGTTCTGAGCTCTGGGAACCCTCTTCCTCATCCCACATTTGGGAAAACTAAAGCTGGAGGTGGAGCCTCCAGGAAAGTGAGTGGAAATGAGTGACAAGAGTCCAGGCTTTCCCAGGCCCTCTAGCCTCTGAGGGGAAGGGCCTGAGGGGACCACCTCCAGCCTCATCACCAATGTCACTGCCTATGCCTCAGACTCATTCCCACCTGGAGAGAGGGGCCACAGATAAGACAGGAAAGGGGGCAATCTGTGAGGATGATGCGAGTGACCATCCAGCATCACTTCTGCAGATCCCCCGTGTGAGGCGTTCTGCTGCGTCCTCTGATGTGGCTCCTCCAGAAACTGACATCTCCAAACTGCCACCAGCGGCCAGGGACCTGTACGAGAGAACCAAGTACGACATCATCAACAACATCCTGAGGAACTTCTAGGGCTGGAGAAGGGAGAGGAGGCCCTGCAACCCCATCAGGGCCTTCTCTTCCCACTCACCCACTCCCTCTGCTACTCTTAGCAGTCTCTTTAGGCATAATCTGAGCCCACCCATACTCCTCTGCCTTTGAACCCCTGCTTCCTTCTGCCTGAAATTCTTGCCCACCTTGTGTCTGTAAATCCTACTCATCCTTGAAGGAACAGCTCCAAAGTCACTTCGATAGGAAGCCTCTCTACCCTTCCTCCTGTGGCAGAAGTGTCCTTGGCCTCATCTGTGCATTCATGATCCTCAAACCACCCTGGTATTATCTGCTGTACCCCTAGCTAGATAGTACTGTTTACTTGCAGCTGAGCTCCCCCAAGTGCAGGTGGCTGGGGAATGAGTTTCTCAGTGAGGTGCTCCTGCATCCCGGGAGGGCAGTTCATCCTCTGCAGGACACCAAGCTCTCCTGTTACCTGCTCAGTCACTGTGACAACTAAATGTCCCTTCATATATGCAGGCACCTCAAAGCAGGGGTCAGTACACCCTCTGGTAAGAGCCACAGGAGAGAAAGTCAATTAAATGCTTCTGAAAGTGAGTAAGTGAATAAAGTCTTAGAGCTGGACCAGCTGGACTTGGGGTGAGGAGACTGATGACGTAGGCCCTGGGAGCAATTACACTATGCATCATGGGAACCCAGACTCTCTGAGGTCAGGGCAGGGGCAATGAAGAGAAACAGGGTAAGGGTGCGGGGTGGGGGGGCAACTGAGGGCTGTTCTGGAGGCTCAAGAAGGCAGAGCAGTCTGCCCTCAGCCTCTTCAATGGCCTTTTGTTTCTTTATGCTACCTTTATGCCTTCTCCTTTTCCACAAAGCTCCAACCAGAATCTCACCCCGAACCCCAGACTTGCATATCAGATTGCCTCCTGGATGCCTCTCCAAGGATGTCCAAGGGGTGCCACACACTCAGTATCTTCCCACCAAACTGTCTTTCCTAGAGTCCACCTTGCCCAACTGATGGCAGCCTCATGCATCAAATACCTGAGCATTTGGCTTCCTACTCTCTCTCACAACTGCATCTGGTCCATCAGCAAATGCTAGTCTTAGTCACTGATGCATCCAGTTCAAAGAATAGGGCCTGGCACACTGCAGTTGCTCAATAAATACTTGTTGAGTGGACAGATGCCCATTTCTTCTCACTAGTATGCTCCTTTTTCAACAGTCTTTGCTACAGAAGTAAATTCTCTCATTTGAGGGACCATAGTATAGAGCCCCTTGGGGAAATGGGCTAAAAAATGTAATATCTCAGAGAAGTCAAGGACTCCTCTCCACTAATGGTAGTAATAGCCATGATTTATGAATATCACTTCCTGTACAGTCTCTGAGGCCTCATAACTGCCTTGTAAGCTGAACACATCACCTGCAAACTTTTAGTGAGAAAACTAAGTCTCAAGGAAATTAGTTGACTTACATATATTCCACACTCCAATTCCCTTGCCACCTAAATCCCAGGTAGCACCACAGGTGGGCAAGAGGGGTGGGGGAAGCTGCAGGTAATGAACTTGGGGTGGGGGGGTTGGGAAATGGGCAGGTTTGGGCTGAGCAGGACAAACTGAGACCCCATACCTTCTCCCATGGTAGGGCAATGATGTTCAGCTGAAGAAGGTACTTCTAACCATTGCAGCCTGACAGAAGGCATTGGTACCACGTTTACACTGCCACATATCACCCCCTTGCCTGACCCCCACCCCCCAAAATACTTCTAGGCTTCATTCAGGTCTTTGGGGGGCACCTTGGGCCCTGGACACTAAAGGGCTGAGCAACTTCTCTCTGGAAGCTCAAGACCCATTTATGGTGGTCAATGGCACATCACACGAGGTCTGGGGAATCTGGCCCATTGTGCTGTATCCCACAAGAGAAGTGGGCCTATAGGACCAGTCACAAGGCTCTACTTGGGCCACACTGCTGTGCTGTCATAGCCTCAACACTATCAGTCCCTGAGAGAGCACCAAGGGTCCAATATTGCTCAGCCTTTTGGCCTTGGCAGCTTTTGAAAGTCTTTAAGCCCACAAAAGCAAGAATGAGAAGGGAGAATTCACGGGGTTGGGGAGTAGAAACAAATGAGTGAACAGACCTATAGGGCAAAATTAAATGGATACAGGAATCAAATTTCACTCCTCATACATACAGATACAGTGGTAGTTTTATTTTTAAAATAAAAATGACCTTGGAGCTCCTGTTGTTCCTCAGCAGGTTAAGGATCTGATGTTGTCTCTGTGAGGATGATGGATGGATCCCTAGCCTCGCTGAGTGGGCTGCAAGCTGCCACATAGGTCACAGGTGCAGCTTGGATCTCATGTTGCTGTGGCTGTTGCCTACGCCACAACTGCAACACTAATTCAACCCCTGGCCTAGGAATTTCCATATGCTGCAGGTGTGGCCGTAAAAAGGAAAACAAAACAGTACAATACAATACAATACAATGCAATACAATAGGAGTTCCCACTGTGTCACAGTGGGATCGAAGGCATCTCTGTAGTGCTGGGACATGAGTTCAATCCCCGGCCCAGCATAGTGGGTTAAGGATCTGGCATTGCCAAAGCTGCAGTATAGGTCAGAACTGCAGTCCAGATCTGATCCCTGGCCTGGGAATTCCATATGCTGTTGGGCAGCCAAAAAGAAAAAATAAATTAATTAAATGAAATAAAAATGACCTCATGGTCAAAAAAAAAAAAAAAAAAAAAAAAAAAAGACCTCATGGTCATTTTATGCTCCATTTTCCAACCAGTTTATTCTCATAATCTATTAGCTAACACACTTCAGTCACTATTGACCCATCACTTGTTTTTTTCCTATCCAGTGCTACATTTATTTAACTCATGCTGGCTGTTGGAACACTGAGGTTGTTTCCATTTTCTTTTTTTGTTGTTGCTTTTTTGAAATTGCTACAAGCAATGGTGAGATGAAGGTAAGTTCCTAGAATGGGAAGGCATCAAAAGTGTATGACCCTTTTAAGAATTTAATGTATTGCTAAATTACTATCTAGGATTATAGACAGCAGTTTAGCAATATTGCTTTTCTGGCACCTTTATGCTACCAGGAAATAGGGAATTGCCTGGGTACCCAGTAGGGGAATGGTTAAGTAATTTGTGTTATATCTATTGGATTAAATATTGTATCGCCTTTAAGATAAATTTGCAGACAATGTTACATCAAGGAAAATGCTTGTGTTAGATTACATAAAGCCTCTGTAAGCCTGATGAAAAAAAAAAAAACAGACAGAAGGTAAAAAGAATTCAAGTTACATGAAAAGAGATAACCACAAACACAGGAGTGACAGAATTTAAGAGCTTATTATGACTACTTACAACTCTGTCACAAAGAATGTGAAAATCTGGAGGAAATGAGTGATTTCCTAACTAAACATGATTTAACAACACTGACCCAGGACCAGAAGGAGGATATGAGAAAAGTCCAATTTTCTCAGAAGAATAGGGAATGGTGATTTGAGTTCCAGGACCAGATGGTCCACAGCTGAGATTTATCTAGTCTTTAGAGTGGGGCTTCTCAATTTACACCACAGTCATCTGAGGGGCCTCATTAAAATACAGATTCCAGTCCACTAGGCCTGGGTTGGGCCCCAGGAATCTCTTTTTGTAACTAGCTTCCAGGTGATGCTGATGCTGCTGTTGCATGAATCACACTTAGAGTAGTGAGGCTTTAAAGGACATATAATTCCAAAGTCTTCTAAACTGGTAATAGTTTATATAAAATATACAATAAAATTATCAATTTATGTATAATAGTCATTTAATTCGAAATCAAGGAAAAAGAAGGCTCCTCAATTCATTTTCTTAGTCTCAAAATACATTTAATAGTAAAACTGAAAGACAATACGCTTAATGGTAAAACCAAAAGATAGTACAGTAGAACCAAAAGATAATGATAAAACCAAAAGATAGGTGCCCTAATGTGACCTCCTCCTATGGGCACACCAGAATTACAACGATTTACAGAACAATTATCTATGTTCTGTAACCTAAAGACCAGCAAAAAAAGATTTTCCACAACTAAAGATATAAGGAAGAAAACATAATGAGGTGGGTGGGAGAGGTGTAGATACAGCATACATCCAGACTGACACCCTTGGGTAGGCAACCCACAAAGAGGAGGATAATCACAATTGCAAAATTTCTTCCTAAGAAGCAAGGGGTCCAAGCCCCACATTAGGCTCCTGAGCCCAGAGGTCCTGCACTGGAAAGGTGAGCTGGCTTTGAAAACCCACAGGCCTTGCATTCAGGAAAGCTGGGGGGGCTTTAGGAAATAGAGATTCTGTTCTTAAAGGGCATGTGTAAAATTGTACGTACTCTGAGTCCCAATACAGAGGTAGTAATTTGGAAGGAGCCTGAGTCAGACCTACTTGCTGAATTTGAAGAGACTCCTAGAGAAGCAGGAGGCAACAGGAACTCCCTCTAGGGACATAAATGTTACCTGGAACCATTTTGGGGAGCTCATTCTACCACAAGAACACTAGTGCTGGCATGTACCATTTTGGAGGTCTCCCTCTAGCACATGAGTGTTGGGGCCAGCACCAGCCCCAAGACCCTTTGGGCCATGCAGCCAGCCACACCAGGACCTGGCCCTGTCCACCAGCAGATTGGGACCCACTGCACAAGGCAGAGACTGGCAGCCAGTAGAGGCAGGGGCCAGCTCTACCTACCAGCACACCCACAGTAGTCAGGTCAACCAAAACGGAAGAACCCACATAGCCCACAGAGGGGGCACTCCTAAAGTATACAACTTTGGTGACCAGAGAAGAGTGTACTGCTTGTCTCCTACACAAGGCCACTTCTTAAGATTGGGAAACAAACCCATTCTCTTAATATATAAAAATAAACACAAAGAATCAGGCAAAATGAGGAGACAGAAGAATATGTTCCAAACGAAGGAAGAAGACAAAATTACAGAATAAGAACAAAGTGAAGATAAGCAATCTACCCAATGATGAATTCAAGGTAATGATCATACAGGTGCTCAGGGAACTCAGGAGAAGAAGTGAACAAGGTGAGGAGTTTAACAAAGAGTTAGAAAATATAGAGAATAATCAAAACAGAGCTGAAAAATACAATAAATACACTTGAAGGAATCGACAGTAGATTAGATGACAGAAAGGAATGAATCAGGGAACTTGAAGACAGAGTAGTGGAAATCATTTGAGCCAAAGAGAAAGAAGAAAAAAAATTTTTTAAAAGAATATTTTAAGAGATCTCTGGGACATCAAGCATACTAACACTTGCATTTTAGGTGTCTCAGAAGGATAAAAGAGAAAGAAAGGGACAGGGAACTTATTTGAAAAAATAATAGCTAAAAAATCCCCTAACCTGGTAAAGGAAACAGACATCCAGGCCAAGGAAACATAGGGAGTTCCAAACAAGATGAACCAAAGAGGTTCACATCAAGACACATTATAATTAAAATTGCAAAAATTAAAGCTAGAGAATCTTAAAAGCAGCAAGAGAAAAGCAATTAGTTATATACAAGGCAACTCCAATATGACTATAACCCACTTTTCAGGAGAAATTGCAGGCCAGAAGGAATGGCATGATATATTCAAAGCAATGAAAGGAAAAAAATTTACAACCACGGTGCTCAGCAAGGCTATCACCCAGATTTGAAAGAGAGATCAAGTGTTTTACAGAGAAGCAGAAGACAAAAGAAGGAGGCACTACTAAACAAGTGTTACAAGAAATGTTAAAAAGGACTTCTCGGACTTCCTGTTGTGGCTCACTGGAAATGAACCCAAAGAGTATCCCCAAGGATGCAAGTTCAATCCCTGGCCTCACTCAGTGGGTTAAAGGATCCAGTGTTCCCATGAGCTGTGGTGTAGGTCACAGATGTGGTTCGGATCTAGTGTTGCTGTGACTGTGGTGTAGGCCAGTGGCTCCAGCTCCAATTCAACCCCTAGCCTGGGAACTTCCATCTGCCGCATATGCGGCCCTAAAAGGAGAGAAAAAAAAAAGGACTTAGGACTTCTCTAAGTGGAAAAGACCACAACTAGAAATACGAAAATCAGGAGAGAAAAAAAATCTCATTGGTAAAGGCAAACATACAGTAAAGATAGTAGATCAACTACTCATAAAGCTACTAGGAAGGTTAAAAGACAAAAGTAGTAAAACCACATGTATATGGTTTTATATATCTACTTAGTATATCTATCTATCTATCTAGTGTGTGTGTGTGTGTGTGTGTGTGTATATATATATATATATATATATATATATATATATATATACTTATATACCTACCTAGTATCCATGAGGTTATGGGTTCGATCCCTGGCCTTGCTCAGTAGGTTAAGGATATGTGTTGCTCTGAGCTGTGGTGTAGGTCGCAGATGCGGCTCAGATCCTGCATTGCTATGGCTGTGGCTGTGGCAAAGGCTGGCAGCTGCAGCTCTGATTCAACCCCTAGTCTGGGAATTTCCATATACCTCAGGTTCAGCCCCCACCCCTGCCGCAAAAAAGAACATACAAAGAGAAAAAATCTCTTCAGCAAGGGGTGTTGGGAAAGTTGGACAGCTGTATGTAAATCAGTGAAGTAGAACACACCCTCTCACCATATACCAAAATAAATTCAAAATGGCTAAAAGACTTAAAAATAAGACATGGTACTATGAAACTCCTAGAAGAGATCATAGGCAAAATATTCTCTGACATAATCATAATCATAGAAATGTTTTCTTAGATTAGTCTCCTGAGGTAATATAGAGATAAAATAAAAAATAAATAATTGGGACATAATCGAGCTTAAAAGCTTTTGTAGAGCAAAGGATACCATAAACAAAATGAAGACACAACATACAGAATGGAAGAAAATATTTGCAAGCAATGTGACCAACAATGGCTTAATTTCCATGATATACAAACAGCTCAAACAACTCAACAACAACAACAAACGACCCAACTGAAAAATGGGCAGAAGACCTAAATAGACCCTTCTCCAAAGAAGAAACACAAATGGCCAATGAAAAAATGCTGAACATTTCTAAGTAGAGGGAAAGGCAAGTCAAAACTACAATGAGGTACCTCCTCACACTGGTGAGAACGGCCAAGATTAATAAATCTACAGATAACAAATGCTGGAGAAGATATGGAGAAAGTGAACCCTCCTTCACTGCTGGTGGGAATGTAAGTTGGTACAGCCACAATGTAAAACAGCATGGAGGAGTTCCTGTTGTGGCTCAGCAGGTTAAGAACCCAACATAGTCTCTGTGAGGATGCAGGTTTGATCCCTGGCCTCACTTAGTGGGTTAAGTACCTGGCATTGCTGCAAGGTGAGGCATAATTTGCAGATGCAGCTCAGAACTGGTGTTGCCATGGCTATAGTGTAGGCATGCAGCTGCAGCTCCATTCCAATCCCTAGCCTAGGAACTCCCATATGCCACAGGGGTGGTAAAAAAAGACAAAAAAGAAAAAACCAGTATGGCAGTTTCTCATAAAACTAAGGATAAAATTACTATATGATCCTGCAACCCTACTCCTGGGCATATATCCAGACAAAACCATAATTCAAAAAGGTACACACATCCATTCTTATGTTCATAGAAGCACTATTCACAACAGCCAAGACTGGAAACAACATAAATGTCCACCAACAGATGAATGGATAAAGACAATGTGCTATACGTATATACTAATGGAATACTACTCAGTTATAAAAAAAAATGTGAAACAATGCCATATGAAGCAACATGGATGCAACTGAGATCATCATACTAAGTGAAATAAGTCAGAAAGAGAAACACAAATACCATACGATATCACTTATATGTGGAATTTAAAATATGACACAGGAGTTCCTGTTGTGGCACAAGGGAAACAAATCTGACTAGGAAACATGAGGTTGTGGGTTCAATCCCTGGCCTCACTCAGTGGGTTAACGATCCGGCGTTGCCACGAGATGTGGTATAGGTTGCAGATGCGGCTTGGATCTGGCATTGCAGTGGCTCTGGCACAGGCTGGCAGATACAGCTCGGATTGGACCCCTAGCCTGGGAACCTCCATATGCTGCAAGAGCGGCCCCCAAAGGACAAAAAAAAAAAAAAAAAAAAAAAAAGACACGAATGAACCCATCTATAAAATTGAAACAGACTCATGAACAAGGAGAACAGACTTGTGGTTGCCAAGGGGAGGAAAGATGAGTGGGAGGCTGGGGCTGGCACATGTCAACTCTTACACATGGAGAGGATAAACAATGAAGTCCTACTGTATAGCACAGAGAACTATATTCAATGTCCTATGATAAACCATAATGGAAAAGATTTAAAAAGAGTGTAATATATGTATAACTGAGTCACTTTGTTATATAGCAGAATTAACACAATATTATAAATCAATTATACTTCAAAAAAACCATGTGGGGATGGGTAGTAAAAAATTGTGCTTTTAGGTTGTTAGAATGCATGTGAACTTAAAGAGATCAACTGAACTATATATAAATATATACATATAATAACTTATATACATATAAAATAACTATATTTTCTTACACATGAACCTCATGGAAACCACAATCCAAAATTTATAATACACAAAAAAGAGTAAGGAATCCAAATGTAACACTAAAGATAGTCATCAAATCACAAAGGAAAGAGAGCAAAAGAGGAAAGGAATCACAAAGAACTACAGGAGTTCCTGCTGTAGGACAGTGGGATAATGATCCAGTGTTTCTCTGTGGTGGCATGGGTTTGATCCCTAGCCTGGCACAGTGAGTTTGGGATCCAGCATTCCACAGGTGAGGCTCAGATTTGATCCTTGGCCCAGGAACTTCTATATGCTGCAGGCGTGGCTGAAAAGAAAAAATCTACAAGAATAACCAGAAAACAAGAAATTACAATAAGTATGTATCTATCTATCAAAAATTAAATATAAATGGACTAAATGCTTCAATAAAAATACATGGAGTGGCTGAATAAATCCAAAAACAAGATCCATATATATGCTGCTTATATGACACTCATTTCAGATTTAAAGATACACATAAATTGGAATTCTCTTGTGATGCAGTGGGTTAAGGATGCAGCATTGTCACTGCAGCAGCTTGGGTCGCTATTGTGGTATGGGTTCAATTCCTAGTCCAGGAACTTCCACATAACACAGGCATGGCCAAAAAAAAAAAAAAAAAAAAAAAAAAAAAAAAAAAAAAAAAAAAAGACATACATAGACTGAAATTGAGAAAACGGAAAAGATATTTTTTTTTCTTTTTTGGTTGTCCCTTTTTTATTTTATTTTCCCACTGTACAGCAAGGGGATCAAGTTATCCTTACATGTATACAACAATTACATTTTTTCCCCACCCTTTGTTCTGTTGCAACATGAGTATCTAAACAAAGTTCTCAATGCTATTCAGCAGGATTTCCTTGTAAATCTATTCTAAGTTGTGTCTGATAAGCCCAAGCTCCCGATCCCTCCCACTCCCTCCCTCTCCCATCAGGCAGCCACAAGTCTCTTCTCCAAGTCCATGATTTTCTTTTCTGAGGAGATGTTCATTTGTGCTGGATATTAGATTCCAGTTATAAGTGATATCATATGGTATTTGTCTTTGTCTTTCTGGCTCATTTCACTCAGGATGAGATTCTCTAGTTCCATCCATGTTGCTGCAAATGGCATTATGTCATTCCTTTTTATGGCTGAGTAGTATTCCATTGTGTATATATACCACTTCTTCCGAATCCAATCATCTGTCGATGGACATTTGGGTTGTTTCCATGTCCTGGCTATTGTGAATAGTGCTGCAATGAACATGCGGGTGCATATGTCTCTTTTAAGTAGAGTTTTGTCCGGATAGATGCCCAAGAGTGGGATCGTGGGGTCATAAGGAAGTTCTATGTATAGATTTCTAAGGTATCTCCAAACTGTTCTCCATAGTGGCTGTACCAGCTTACATTCCCACCAACAGTGCAGGAGGGTTCCCTTTTCTCCACAGCCCCTCCAGCACTTGTTATTTGTGGATTTATTAATGATGGCCATTCTGACTGGTGTGAGGTGGTATCTCATGGTAGTTTTGATTTGCATTTCTCTTATAATCAGCGATGTTGAGCATTTTTTTCATGTGTTTGTTGGCCATCTGTATATCTTCCTTGGAGAAATGTCTATTCAGGTCTTTTGCCCATTTTTCCAATGATTGATTGGCTTTTTTGCTGTTGGGTTGTACAAGTTGTTTATATATTCTAGAAATTAAGCCCTTGTCGGTTGCACCATTTGAAACTATTTTCTCCCATTCTGTAAGTTGTCTTTTTGTTTTCTTTTTGGTTTCCTTTGCTGTGCAAAAGCTTCTCGGTTTGATTAGGTCCCATGGGTTTATTTTTGCTCTAATTTCTATTGCTTTGGGAGACTGACCTGAGAAAATATTCATGATGTTGATGTCAGAGAGTGTTTTGCCTATGTTTTCTTCTAGGAGTTTGATGGTGTCCTGTCGTATATTTAAGTCTTTCAGCCATTTGGAGTTTATTTTTGTGCATGGTGTGAGGGTGTGTTCTAGTTTCATTGCTTTGCATGCAGCTGTCCAGGTTTCCCAGCAATGCTTGCTGAATAGACTTTCCTTTTCCCATTGTATGTTCTTGCCTCCCTTGTCAAAGATTAATTGACCATAGGTGTCAGGGTTTATTTCCGGGTTCTCTATTCTGTTCCATTGGTCTGTCTGTCTGTTTTGGTACCAGTACCACACTGTTTTGATGACTGTGGCTTTGTAGTATTTCTTGAAGTCTGGGAGAGTTATGCCTCCTGCTTGGTTTTTGTTTCTCAGGATTGCTTTGGCGATTCTGGGTCTTTTGTTGTTCCATATAAATGTTTGGATTGTTTGTTCTAGTTCTGTGAAAAATGTCATGGGTAATTTGATAGGGATTGCATTGAATCTGTAGATTGCTTTGGGTAGTATGGCCATTTTTACAATATTGATTTTTCCAATCCAGGAACATGGAATATCTTTCCATTTCTTTACATCTTCTTTGATTTCTTTGATTAAAGTTTTATAGTTCTCGGCATATAGGTCCTTTACCTCTTTGGTCAGGTTTATTCCGAGGTATTTGATTGGTTGTCCTTTTTTAATGGGGTTCCCAGCACAGGAATCAGAGCTGAGCCACAGTTGTGGCTATGCTGGGCCGGGATAAAACCTGCATCCTGGCATTGCAGAGATGCTGCTGATCTTGTTGCACTACAGCAGGAACTCCAGAAAAGGTATTTTATGCAAACAGAAATCAAAAGAAAGCCTGGGTAGCAATACTTATATCAGAGAAAACAAACTTTAAAATAACAACTGAGGAGTTCCCCTCATGGCGCAGTGGTTAACGAATCTGACTAGGAACCATGATGTTGCGGGTTTGGTCCCTGGCCTTGCTCAGTGGGTTAAGGATCTGGTGTTGCCATGAGCTATGGTGTAGGTTGCAGATGCAGCTCAGATCCCGTGTTGATGTGGCTCTGGTGCAGGCCAGCGGCTACAGCTCTGATTGGACCCGTAGCCTGGGAACCTCCATATGCTGTGGGAGCGGCCCAAGAAATGGCAAAAAGACAAAAAATAAAATAAAATAAAATAAAATAAAGACGGAAACAAGAGATAAAGACATTATATAATGATAAAGGAATCAATCCAACAAGAAGATATAACAACTATAAATATATATGCACCTAACCTAGGAGCACCTAAATACATAAAGCAAATATTAACAAACAAAGGGAGAAACTGACAGTAACACAAGACTAGCAGGGAACATTAACACTCCACTTACACCAACGGACAGATCATCCAGACAGGAAATCATTAAGAAAACACTGACCTTAAGGACATACTAGGTCAGAAGGACATAATAGATATATATAGACTATTCCACTAAAAGCAGTAGAATACACACTCTTCTCAAGTGCACATGGAACACTCTCCAGGACAGATCATATGTAAGGCCATAAACAAGTCTAAATAAATTTAACAAGACTGAAGCCATATCAAGCATCTTTTCTGATCACAATGGTATGAGACAAGAAATAACTATCAGAAAATACTGCAAAAAACAAAAACATGAAGACTAAACAATATACTACCAAACAATGAGTCACTGAAGAGATTAAAGAGGAAATAAAAAACTACCTGGAGACAAATAAAAATGGGAATACATGACTCAAAATCTATGGGACACAGCAAAAGGAGTTCTAAGATGATTATTATTTTTTTTTCTTTTTAAGGCTGAACCTGCAGTGTGTGTAAATTCCCAGGCTAGGGTCAAATCAGAGCTACAGCTGCCAGCCACAGCCACAGCCACAGCCACACCAGATCCAAGCCACTTCTGTGACCTATACCACAACTCACAGCAATGCCAGATCCTTGACCCACTGAGTGAGGCCATGGATCAAACCTGCATCCTCATGGAAACTAGTCAGGTTTCTTTCTGCTATGCCACAAAAGGAACTGCCTAAGAGGGATATTTAGTAGCAATACAAGGCTAACTCAGGAAAACAAGAAAAATCTCAAATAAACAATCTAACGTTAAACCTAAACTATAACAGGAAGAACAAACAAAACTCAAAATCTAGGAAATAAATATCAGTCAAGAAATAATGAAACAGAGACTAAAAAGCAATAGAAAATATAAATGAAACTGAGACCTGCTTCTTTGAAAAGATAAACAATACTGATAAACCTTTAGCCAGACTCATCAAGAGAGGGCCTAGATAAATAAAATAAGAAATGACAGAGGCAAAGCTACAACTGACACCACAGAAATACAAAGGATCATAAGAGATTACTATATGCCAATGAAATGGATCATCTAGAAGAAATGGATCAATTCCTAGAAATGTACATTCTCTCAAGACTGAATCAGAAAGAAATAGAAAATATGTGTAGACTAATTACCAGTAGTAAATTAGTGAGTTAGTAGGAGTTCCCATTGTGGCTCAATGGAAACGAATCTGACTAGCATCCATGAGGACACAGGTTTGATCCCTGGCCTTGCTTAGGGGGTTAAGGAACTGGCATTGCTGTGAGCTGTGGTGTAGGCCACAGATGTGGCTTGGATCCTGTGTTGCTATGGCTGTGGTGTAGGCCAGCAGCTACAGGTCCGAATTGACTCCTAGCCTGGGAACCTCCATATGCTTCAGAAGTGGCCCTAAAAAGACAAGAAAAAAAAAAAAAGAAAGAAAGAAAGAAAGAAAAAAAGAAAAAGAAAGAAAGAACGAAATTGAATTAGAAAAAAAAAAAACACACCCAACCCCCCAAAAAAACAAAAACAAACAAACAAAACCTCCCAACAAACAAAAGTCCAGGACCAGATGGCTTCACAGGTGAATTCTATAAAACATTTAAAAAATAGTTAATACCTATCCTCAAACTATTTTGAAAAACTAAAGAGGGAAGAATTGCTTCTGACTCATTCTAAATAAGTCTGATACAAAACCAAAGAAACCACAAAAAAAGAAAATTATAGGTCAATATCACTGATGAACATAGATGCAAAAATCCTCAACAAAATATTAGCAAACAGAATCCAACTATACAGTTAATGAATAAAACATCAAGATCAAGTTGGGAGGGGATTAAGATGGTAGAGTAGAAGGAAAGGAGCTCACCTTCTTTCATAAAAGCAACAAAATTACAAACAACTGCTGAACAACCTTCAGCCAAACAGACTGCAAACTATCAAAAAAGATAGTGTAATTCAGAAGACAAAGAGGAGGCCACATCAAGATGGTAGGAGAGGTGATTATGGATATAAGCAACCCCACACCCGCCAGGTGGGCAGTCCACAGACTCAAAGTAATAGAGACTCACCTACGGGAGTGAGAGTTCTGAGCCCTATGTCAGGTCTCCACACCTGGGGATGTGGCATTGGGAGAAGGAGCCCCCAGAGTGTTTGGCACCGAAGGCCAGTGGGGCTTGTGTGCAGGAGCTCCACAGAACTGGGGGAAATGGAGAGCCCATTCTTGAAAGGTGCACACAGGCTTTCATGTGCACTGGGTCCGAGGGTAAAGCAGAGACTCCAAAGGAATCTGGGTCAGACCTGATTGCACTTCTCAGAGGATCTCCTGGGAAAACAGGGGGTGGATGTGGCTCATTGTGGGTAAAGGACACTGGAGGCAAAGGTCTCTGGAATAATCATCAGTGTGTATTCCTCTAGAGGTGGGCATTTTGGAAAAATCTGGCCCCACCATCAGTGCTGAGAAGCTCCAGCCCAAAAAATAATCCAGGTGGGATCACAGCCCCACCCATCAGTAAACAGGCAGCCTAAAGCACCCCGCCCCCAGCATATAGCTCATCTAATCTCACCCAGAGACAAAGACCCACCAACCAGAGGGATAAAAACCAGCTCCACCTACAAGTAGGCAGGCACAAGTCCCTCCCATCAGAAAGCCCCTGTACCAACTTCAGCCACAAGAGGGGCAGACATCAGAAGCAAGAGAGGCTACAAGGCTATCGTCTGCAAAAAGGAGACCACACCAAAAAACCATACAAAATTAAAAGGCAGAGACAAGAAATAGCAACAACAATAACAACAACAAAAAAAAAGACAAAAGACAAAAAAAAAAAAAACAAAAAAAAAGATAAAAAAGGAGTTCCCGTCGTGGCGCAGTGGTTAACGAATCCGACTAGGAACCATGAGGTTGCGGGTTCGATCCCTGCACTTGCTCAGTGGGTTAACAATCCGGCGTTGCCGTGAGCTGTGGTGTAGGTTGCAGATGCGGCTCGGATCCCGCGTTGCTGTGGCTCTGGCGTAGGCCGGTGGCTACAGCTCCGATTCAACCCCTAGCCTGGGAACCTCCATATGCCGCGGGGAGCGGCCCAAGAAATAGCAACAACAATAACAACAACAACAAAAAAGACAAAAGACAAAAAAAAAAAAAAAAAAAAAAAGATAAAAGGCAGAGAATTGAACAGATAGGGGAGCAAGGAAAAAAACTCAGAAAAACAGCTAAGTGATCTGGAGATTACCAACCTCCATGAAAAAGACTTTAGACTGATGATAGTGAAGATGATTCAAGATACGGGAAAATTAACTGGAGGCAAAGATGGATAAATTATAAGAAACACTGAGCAAAGAAATACAAGATTTAAGGATTAAACAAACAGAAATGCAAAATACAATAACTGAAATAAAAAATTCTTGGAGTTCCCATTGTGGCTCAGGAACCATGAGGTTGTGGGTTTGATCTCTGGCCTTGCTCAGTGGGTTAAGGATTTGGCACTGCCATGAGCTGTGGTGTAGGTTGGAGACGTGGCTCGGATCCTGCGTTGCTGTGGCTCTGGCGTAGACCAGCGGCTACAGCTCCAATTCGACCCCTAGCCTGGGAACCTCCATATGCTGCGGGAGTGGCCCAAGAAGTGGCAAAAAGACCAAAAAAAAAAAAAAATTCATTAGAAGCAACCAACAGCAGAATACAAGAGGCAGAAGAACGAATAAGCGAAGCAGAGGACAGACTAGTGGAAATCACTGATGCAGAACAGAAAAGAGAAAAAAGATTGAAAAGAAATGAAGAGAGTCTCAGAGAACTCTGGGACAATGTTAAACACACCAACATCCGTATTATAGGGATGCCAGAAGAAGAGAAAAAGAAAGGGCCAGAAAAAATATATGAGAGATAATACTTGAAAACTTCCCTAATATGGGAAAGGAATCACTCACTCAAATCAAGGAAGCACAACAAGTACCATATAAAATAAACCCAAAGAGGTACACCCCAAGACATATATTAATCAAATTGACCAAAATTAAAGACAAAGAGAAAATATTGAAAGCAGCTAGGGAAAAGAAACAATAACATACCAGGGAACCCCGATAAGGTTATCCCCAGATTTTTCAGCAGAAACTCTGCAGGCCAGAAGGGAGTGGCATGATATACTTAACGTGATGAAAAGAAAAAATGTCGAAACAAGATTACTCTACCCAGCAAGGATCTCACTCAGATTTGAAGGAGAAATCAAAAGCTTTTCAGACAACAAAGGCTAATAGAATTCAGCACTACTAAACCAGCTTTACAACAAATACTAAAGGAAATTCTCTAGGCAGAAAAGAAAAGGCCGCAACTAGAAAAAAAAAAAAATTGCAAATGGCAAGGCTCACCAGTAAAGCCATACATGTAATAAAGGTAGGAAATTATCCACATACAAATATGCTATCAAAATCAGAAATCATGAGAAGAGGAGAGTACAAATGCAGGACACTGGAGATGCACTTTGCAATAAGAGACCAACGACTTAACAACAATCTGCAATTGATACACATGCAAATAAGAGAAAGCAACTCCAATACAACACTAAAGATAGTTATCAAACCTCAAGAGAAGGGAAGAAAAAAGAGCAACAAAACCAAATTCAAAACAGTTAATAAAATGGCAGTAAGAACATACATACCAATAATTACCTTAACTGTAAATAGACTAAATGCCCCAACCAAAAGACATAGACTGGATGAATGGATACAAAAACAGGATCCATATATATGCTGTCTTTAAGAGACCCACTTCAGTTCTAGGGACACATACAAATTGAAAGTGAGAGGATGGAAGAAAATACTCCATGCAAACGGAACTCAACAGAAACCTAGAGTAGCAATACTCAGACAAAATAGACCTTAAAATAAAGAACACTATAAGTGACAAAGAAGGACATTACATAATTACAAAATTACAAAAAGACCAAAAAAACAAAAAAAAAAAAACAAAAAACAAAGGGTTGGGAAAAGAGGACTACAGTACAGGAAGGGGGACAAAGGGCCCAGTGGAAGAGGAGAGAACCGGGAATCAGGTCACTGCATGTATGAGAAGGGACAGATGACTAAAATGGCAGCTCAGGAATTCCCATCATGGCTCAGTGAAAACGAATCTGACTAGGATCCATGAGGACACAGGTTTGAACCCTGGCCTTGCTCAGTGGGTTAAGGATCCTGCGTTGCTATGAGCTGTGGTGTAGGTTGAAGCCATAGCTCAGATCTGGTGGTGGTGTGGCTGTGGCATAGGCCAGCGGCTACAGTTCCAATATGACCCCTAGCCTGGGAACTTCCACATGCACCCCCATCTCCCCAAAATGGAAGTTCAATTCTGTGAAGAAAGGTTTGATTTCTAACAAACAAGGCAGGACTAACTGGTTTGTCATCCAGAGGAAAAAATATAACATCTGATAAAAATCTTGGCTTGATTAATGATTTATGTGTTAAAAAATAAAATAACATCTTTCAAGAAAATCAAATGGCCAAAATTCAGAAACAAAGAAACCAGCAGAGGAATGACTGAATAAATGATGGGACGTATACACCCTAGGACACAATACAGGCTTTAAAAAATGGATTAGAGCTTTAGCAGAAAGTATGGGGGAAAGAAAGCTTTAAAAATTATGTACGATATGGAGTTCCCATCGTTGCTCAGTGGTTAATAACCCAACTGGTATTCATGAGGATGCGGGTTCTATCCCTGGCCCTAATCAGTGGGTTAAGGATGCAGTTTTGCTGTGAGCTTGTGGTGTAGGTCACAGAGGAAGCTCGGATCTGGTGTTGCTGTGGCCGTGGTGTAGGCCAGCAGCTATAGCTCTGTTGGACCCCCCAGCCTGGGTACCTCCATATGCCATTGGTGTGGCCCTAAAAAGACAAAAGACAAAAAAAAATTATGTGCAATAGAATCATCTTGTGTAAAACAGACAAAAACTCCTAAATATCTGCAGATACATATAGATGGTTTATATTGGTAGTGCAAAAAATAGAGAAGAAAATACCCCAGGGTATTAACATGGGTTATAGTGGGGGAGCTACTAATATAGGCAGTAGGAGAATGAAGAGGGTATCAGCAAAAAAGCACACTTCTGCATTTATGTGAAATAGAAGGAGCACATAAGAGGTGAGCATATAAAGGAATTAAACATTCAAAACAGTCATAATCTTGAAGCCCATAAAACAGTGAGGAAAATGTGTCAAGAAACAAAAGCAGGATCCTGAACTTTACTCACATGGAGGATATCTCTGACTCCAGCAAAGGAGCTGCAAGCTGTGGTTGTCCCCACATGATAGAGACCACATGCCTCTTACTGTCCCAGCCTGAACCCCACCCTGAGATCCGGAGCCCCAGAGGAGACAGCAGTCCCTGGGGACTCAGAAGCCACACTGAAAATCAGTGCCCAGCTGTTTTTATTTTTATTTTGTCTTTTTAGGGCCACACCAGTGGCATATGGAGATTCCCAGGCTAGGGGTTGAATTGGAGCCACAGCTGCCCGCCTATACCACAGCCACAGCAATGCAGAATCCGAGCCACATCTGCCACCTACACAATGGCTCACAGCAACACCAGATCCTTAACCCACTGGGCGAGGCCAGGGAACAAACCCACAACCTCATGGATGCTAGTCAGATTTGTTTCCACTGAGCCATGATGGGGACTCCCAGCTGTTTTTAAAAAAACAGATTTATTGACATAATAATAACTTGCACATATTCAAAGTGTACATTTTGCTAATTTTGACATATTATACACATGTGAAACTATCACCACAAGACAGTGCACGTATCTACCATCCCTCAAAGACTCCTCACACCTCTTTATAATCCCTGACTCCTCCCCAACACCCTCCTCACCAATCCTGCTGTCCTAAGGCAACCACTGATCTACTTTCTGAAGCTATAGACTACTTTGCATTTTCTAGAGTTTTATATAAATGGAATCTGATACAGTCCTGGATGTTTGTGTTCCCTCAAAATCCAAAAGTTGAAATCCTAAGCTCTAAAGTAATGGTATCTGCAGGTAAGGCCTTTCGGAGGTAATTATGGGATCAGTGTCCTTATAAAAGGGATTGTGGAGTGCTCCCCTGCTGTGTTCATCATGTGAGGACACATACAGCAGAAAGACAGCTGTTCGTGTACCAGAAATGGGACTTCACTAGACACTGAATCTGCTGGTCCTTTGATCTTGGACTTGCCATCTTCCAGAACTGTAAGGAATAAATTTCTGTTGTTCATAAGCCACTCCATCTTTGGTATTTTGTTATAGCAGCCTGAAGAGACTAAGTGTGTATAACACATAGTACTTTCTTGTCTGGCTTCTTTTTCTACGCATCATTATTTTGAGATTCATTCATGTTACATCAATACATCGATCATTCCTTTTATTGCTAAGTATGGATGTATCAAAATTCATTATCTATCTATCTAGTTATTGATTTTATTGTCTGCCACCTACTGAGTGGCCTTGAGTAGGTCTCCCCTCTGTCAGACTTTGCCCACATATAAATGGGGATATCCCTGCTCTCTCTTCAACCAGGCTGTTGGGAGCATCTGACCAGACTTGATGTGCAAATGCTCTGTAAAGAACCAAGGAGAGCTCTGCTTGGGATGGAGGGGCCACGCATTATCTGTAGGGCAGTTGTGTCTGA
The DNA here is from genome assembly GCF_054392235.1 of Sus scrofa. Lineage (NCBI taxonomy): Eukaryota > Metazoa > Chordata > Mammalia > Artiodactyla > Suidae > Sus > Sus scrofa. Next base: position 44,909,021 of record NC_139395.1, on the reverse strand, counting down.
ACTTCTCCCTCAAACCATCCCAACAGGAGAATAGTGTCTGAGGGGTCTGGGCAGGGGAGTGACACAATTTTGATTTGTAACTCTACAATTTCACTGTGATTGCTCCGCCGCCTATAGATTGCACAAGGGTGGAAGCAGTGACACCAGTAACGAGGCCACTGTAGTGATCCAGGTTCTAAGGGACATGATGATGGTGTGGACTAGTATGGAAGCAGAGGACAGAACTTAATTGGAAATAGAGTCAAGAGATCAAGGTCATGGCTTAGCTAATGGAAAAGTAGTTGGTGAATGACTTTCATCCCTTCCCCACTCCAAAACCTACCATGAGGTTCCTGAGTGAGTAGCTGGAAGGCTAGAAATATACTATTAGCATGGGGAGAATGAGGGGGTGACAGATATAAGGTTCCACTTTGGATGTGGTCGTATTGGGATATATCCAAGTGAATATATGAGTCTGCGCTGGCTCAGAAGAGACCCCAAATGCCTTCCTTACATATGGGAAAGGGCAGTATTAGCTAAGGAGAGCTCAGTCTGAGCTCTGAGGCCTGTTTATAGTTGGAAGTTAAAAAGAGGTGGAGGGGGGCAGTACCAGAGTGGAGAAAAGAGATGATGTTGGAGATAAGGAGAGGTAAGCATCTTCAGAGAAGGGAGAGAGGGAAAGGGAGGGGCTTGTGAGGAAACAAACCAGGCCTACTCTGGTGACAGCAATGCCTGCTGATGGGGCAAGAACTTCCCTAACCACAAGGACCCAATCTCCTTAGAGAAGTGGGTGCCCACCCTCAGAGGACCACCATGCAAGTGAAAAAAACTGAATGAGAAATTTAAAACCTTCCTTCAAATAAAAGGCCCAGATGGCTTCACTTGTGAATTCTATCACATATTTTAAAATAACACCAATCCTTTACAAACTCTTACAGAAATAGAGAAGGAACATTTCACTTTCTATGAGGCCAATATCACTGGCCAAAAACAACATAAGAAAAGAAAACTACAGGAGTTCCCATCCTGGTTCATTGGTTAATGAACATGAATAGCAACCATGAGGACACAAGTTCAATCCCCGGCCTTGCTCAGTGGTTGGGGATCCGGCATTGCCATGAACCGTGGTGTAGGTTGCAGGCATGGCTTGGATCCCGTGCTGCTGTGGCTCTGGCGTAGGCGGGCAGCTACAGCTCCAATTCGACCCCTAACCTGGGAAACTCCATATGCCATGGGTTTGGCCCTAAAAAAGACAAAAGGAAAGGAAAGGAAAGGAAAGATAAAAGAAAACTACAGAAAATAGCTCTAGTGAACAAAGATGCAAAAAATACTTCACAAAATATCAGCAAACAATTCAGCAACACAAAAAGGATTACACACCATGACTGAGTGAGATTTATCCCAGGAATGCAATGTTGGATCAACATCCTGAAAATCAACAGGTTAAAGGACAAAAACCACATGATAATCTCAACAGATGCATGAGAAGTATTTTATGAAATCTAATATCCAATCATAACAAACAGAATAACACTTCCTCAACTTAAAAAATGTCATTGAAGGAGTTCGCACTGTGGCACAATGGGATCAGTGTGTCTCTGGAGCCTTGGGACACAGGTTCGATCCCAGCACAGTGGCGTAAGGATCTGGCATTGCCATAGCTGTGGTGTAGGTCACAACTGTGGCTCCGATCTGAGCCCTGGCCCGGGACTTCCTATGTTGCAGGGTGGCCAAAAAAGAAAATTTCTTTCTTTCTTTCTTTTTTTTTTTTTTTGTCTTTTTGCCTTTTCTAGGGCCATACCTGCGGCATATGGAGGTTCCCAGGCAGGGGTCTAATCGGAGATACAGCTGCTGGCCTACGCCACAGCTACAGCAACGCAGGATCCGAGCCACGTCTGCAACCTACACCACAGCTCAGGGCAACGCCAGATCCTTAACCCACTGAGCAAGGCCAGGGATCAAACCCGCAGCCTCATGGTTCCTATTGGCTTCATTAACCATTGAGCCACGACGGGAACTCCAAAAATTTTTTTAAATATTAAAATAAATAAAAAAGGTCATTGATGATAGTTCCCTGTGGCTCAGTGGGTTAAGGATCTGGCGTTGTCACTGCAGTAGTTCCAGTTGCTGATGAGGTTCAGGTTTGATCACTGGCCCAGGAACTTCCATATACTGTGGGTGCAGGAAAAAAAAAGTCATTGATGAAAAACCCACAGCTTAACATAATTAATGGTGAAGGACTAAATGTTTTCTTCCCTAAAACTGAGCATAAGGTAAGAATGTCCACTTTTGTGATTTCTATACAACACTGAACTAGAGGCTCTAGCCATCCAATTGGAAAGAAAAAAGTAAAACTGTCTTGGAGTTCCCATCATGGTGTGGCAGAAACGAATCCGACTAGGAACCATGAGGTTGCGGGTTCAATCCCTGGCCTCACTCAGTGGGTTAAGGATCCTGTGGTGTAGGTGGCAGACGTGGCTTGGATCCTGCATTGCTGTGGCTGTGGTGTAGGCTGGCAGCTGTAGCTCAGATTCGACCCCTAGACTGGGAACCTCCATATGCTGCTGCTGTGGCCCTAAACAGCAAAAAAAAAAAAAAAAAGTAAAGTTGTCTTTATTCATAGATGACATATCATGTATAAAGAAAAGCCCAAGGACTACATAGGCAAATTGTTTTTAAAAAATTAAAAACTAATAAATGATTTTAACAAGGTCACGGGGCAAGATCAATATTTAAAAAAACAGCAACAGGGAGTTCCCGTTGTGGCGCAGTGGTTAACGAATCCAACTAGGAACCATGAGGTTCGATCCCTGCCCTTGCTCAGTGGGTTAATGATCTGGCGTTGCTGTGAGCTGTGGTGTAGGTCGCAGACACTGCTCAGATCCCGCGTTGCTGTGGCTCTGGCATAGGCTGGCAGCTACAGCTCCGATTAGACACCTAGCCTGGGAACCTCCCATATGCCGCAGGAGCAGCCCAAGAAATGGCAAAAAGACAAACAACAACAACAATAACAACAATGGAATTTCTATACACTACCACTAAAAACTCCAAAATAAAAATTCATAAGCACTTTTATCCACAATAGCATAAAAAAGGATAATTTTAACAAAAGATTTATACAATAAAAATGATAAAAAACTGCTGAGAGAATTCAAGGAAGATCTAAACAAGCGACAAACATTCTATGTTCATGGATTAGGAGGCTTTGTATTGTCAGGATAGCAATTCTCCTCAAACTGATGTATAAATTCAACACAGTATCTGTTAAAAACCCAGAAAGATTTTGTAAAAATTGACAAGCTAACCTATAAAAGTTATATGGGAATGCAAAGTATCTAAAATATTTCAAAGAAATTTAAAAAGAACAATGTTGGAGGACTTACCTTATCCAAATTTAAGACTTGCTGGGGGTTTTTGTCTGCGCCCACAGCCTGCAATAATCCTCAGGCCTAGGATCGAACCTATGCCAAAACAGTGACCCAAGACAGCATTGGCAATGTCAGATCCTTAAATCCACTGAGCCACTGGGGAACTCCCAAGACTTTATTTGTTTGTTTATTTTAGCCATGCCCACAGCATGCAGGAGTTCCTGGGCCAGGGATCACAACCTGCAGTGACAATGCTGGATCTTTAACCTACTGCAACACAAAAAATTCCACCCAAGGCTTACTTTAAAGCTGGAGAAATCAATACCATACAATAAGGTGGTAGTGGCTCATGTACAGGCATATAGATCAGTGGGACAGAATTGAGAGTCTAGAAATAATCCCTTAATATTTACGGTCAACTAATTTCCACAAAGGTACCAAAGCAACTCAATGGAGGAAGAGATAATCTTTACGACAAATGTGCTGAGACAAAAGGATATTCATGCACAAATAAAGATGAATTTTTAAAAAATTAACTTAAAATGGATCACTCACCTACATAAAAGCTACAACTATAAATCTTCTGGAAGAATTTTTTTTATGACCTTGGGTTGGGCAAAATGTTCTAAAGATATGACACCAAAAGCATAATCCATAAAAGATATAACTGATATACCACTATTAAGGCACCATTCTCCATCACTATTTTTTTTTTTTTTTGGTCTTTTTTGCCATTTCTTGGGCTGCTCCCGCGGCATATGGAGGTTCTCAGGCTAGGGGTCCAATCGGGGCTGCAGCTGCCAGCCTACGCCAGAGCCATAGCAACACAGGATCCGAGCTGCATCTGCGACCTACACCACAGCTCACGGCAACGCCGGATCCTTAACCCACTGAGCAAGGCCAGGGATGGAACCCGCAACCTCATGGTTCCTAGTTGGATTCGTTAACCACTGCGCCACGACGGGAACTCCTCCATCACTATTAAGATGCTCTTGAAAGCAAAAAGACAAGCCATCGACTAGGAGAAAATATTTGGAAATCATATATCTGATAAATGATTTGTATCCAGAATACAGAATTCTTATAACTCAAAAGTCATATGACCTGACTTAAAAATGGGCAAGACTTGAGTAGATATTTCACTACAGATACACAAATGGCTAAGAAGCACATGAAAACATACTAAAAAACTATTAGCTGTTAGGAATCTACCCAAGAGGAATGAAAATACATGTTCACAAAAACTTGTATATCATAGCAGTACTATTCATAATAGTCCCAAACTGAAAACAATCTAAATATTCATCAATTGGTGAGAAAAAATGGATAAATATAATATAGTATATCCATACAGTGGAATCCTATTCAGGAACAATAAAACGAAAGGAACAAACTACTGATATATTCTATGACATGAACAAACTTCAAAAACATTATCCTATGGAATGATAGACACAAAAGACCATATATTGTATGATTCCATTTACATGAAATGTCCAGAACAGGTAAACCTATAGAGACAGAAAGCACCATAGTGGTTGCCCAAGGATTGGGGTGCGAATGGGGATTAACTAACTGCCTATGGACACAAGGGAACTTTATGGAGTGATGAAAATATCCTAAAATGAGATAGTGGTAATGGTTGCATAACTTTGCACTTTTACTAAAAACCATTGAATCTCACACTTATAATGGATGAATGTTAAGGTATATAAATGATACCTTAATAAATTAAAAAACCAGTGATGCAAAATAGAGGGATACTAGGAAGCATGCGTTATGTGACATTTGAATCTGGATCTACCGGACTAGGCTCAAGTTCTTCAAGAATGGCTGTGTCTCCTCTGTCTCCAGTGCTGGTACAGTAATGTGTGTATATATATATATACATATATATTTGTCTTTTTAGGGTGGCGCTCACAGCATATGGAGGCTCCCAGGCTAGGGGTCAAATTGGAGCTGTAGCCACCAGCCTACACCACGGCCACAGCAACACCAAATCCGAGATGTGCCTGCGATCTATACCATGGCAAGGCTGGATCCCTAACCCAATGAGAGAGGCCAGGGATCGAAACTGCATCCCCATGGATACTAGTCAGATTTGTTTCCACTGAGCCATGACAGGAACTCCTATTGGAGATTGTCAAGGAGCCCACTACCTAGTAGGTAAGACAAGCAAAGAGGCCACGGCCCTGGTGGGATACAGTCAGGGACAAGCATGGAGGAGAGGTACCAGGCTGATGAGAGATGCCAGATCACAGCAGACTTACATGCCATACTATGCAGTTTGGGTTTTTATCCTGAACTGCAAACCTAGAAAAAGAGAATAGGAAACTGAGCTCTGTTAAAAGAGAAAAAAAGAGTTCCCGTTGTGGCTCAATGGTGATGAACCAAACTAGTATCCATGAGGACATGGGTTTGATCCCTGGCCTTGCTCAATGGGTTAAGGATAACAGCGTTGCGGTGTTAAGTCACAGGCCCAGCTGGGATCTGGCATTCCTGTGGCTGTGGTGTAGGCTGGCAACTGCAGCTCTGATTCAACTCCTAGTCTAGGAACTTCCATATGCCGTGGGTACAGCCCTCAAAAGACAAAACAAAAAAAGAAGAACATTTGTCTATCACTGGAGATGAAAAAGGGAACAGTAAGCCTGGGAAAATTTCTGAGAACTGTGAGAACCCCTTGCCATTTTTCGGCTGGGTGACATTATGTTGTGAACAGCAAGAAGAACCAGTAGCGCTCTTCTTTGGGCTCTGCTGCTAGTTGTGAGGGGAGAGGAGTCCAAAGAACAACAACAAAGAAATGTAGGTCTCAGATGAGGCTCCAATCCTGCATTGCTGTGACTGTGGTGTAGGCTGCCAGCTGTAGCTCTAAATCAACCCCTAGTCTGGGAACCTCCATATGCTGGGGGTGTGGCCCTAAAAAAAAAAAAAAAAAAAAAAAAGCAAGATTTGAAACCACATCTCTACATTCACAATTCAGGGAAGCAATGTCTTTGTCCTCTAGAGCAGTTGATCCATCCAGCTTCCATGCCCAGAGTGTGGAGGTCTGCTCCCCAGTACTGTGGTTTCCAAGCCTCGTCTGTGACCTACACCACAGCTCACGGCAACGCCAGATTCTCAACCTGCTGAGCAAGGCTGGGGATTGAATCTGAAACCTCATGGTTACTGGTCAGATTCATTTCTGCTGTGCCACAACAGGAACTCCCATGGTCTCTATTATCAGTCAGTTGATGAAATCAGGAGTTGCCCTTCTGAGGCAATTTCTTTATGCTAAGATGAACTCTGTTACCTACTTCATGGAGGTTACTGAGAGGACCAAGTGAGAATCAACTGAGTATTTAAGTGTGAAAAGTGCTGGTGGGGTGTATATGGGACTGACATACCCTTTCAAAAACTTTTTTAAAAAGTTGCCATTTGGGAGTACCAACCGTTACCTGATGGATGAGACTGACTGTAAGCTGACTTTTGGACAAGTGTAAATGAAGAGTTTCCTAACATCCAGCACCTCAGTAACCAAGGTGCAGTCTCAGGAAGGCAGATCTGGAACACAGCTGTACCTGGGGAAGTGAAAACCAAACACAGGAGTCTGGTTCTCACACCTGGATGAGCATACAAACCATTGTGGAAAATTGCTCACACAAGGCCCTGAGTTGAACTCTGGCCCTAGGGAATTGGTCTCTGGGAAGGGGATCTGAGTCATTTTGTGCTTTAAAAAATTTCCAGTGACTTTTATATGCACCAAAGTTAAGCACCTCTGCCTTGGAATATAAAAAAAGAGCTGAAGAGTTCCCATTGTGGCGCAGTGGAAATGCATCCAACTAGGAACCATGAGTTTGCAGGTTTGATCCCTGGCCTTGCTCAGTGGATTAAGGATCCAGTGTTACCGTCGGCTGTGGTATAGGTTGCAGATGCACCTTGGATCTGGCATTGCTGTGGCATGAGCCAGAACTATGAGTTTGCGGATTCGACCCCCAGCCTGGGAATCTATATATGCTGTAAGTGCAGCTCTAAAAAGCAAAAAAAAAAAAAAAAAAAAAAGGAGCTGATGGTTTCTGGTTCAGGCAATCACAGGCCAGCCACATTCCATTTGGGAACGCTGCAATTTCATGGCAGTCAGGGAGGAAAGGGGGAAATTCAAGAGAAGTGGTGATCTGGACAGGAGCAAGTGTGCAACATGCTCATGAAATCTTTTGCATATTTTTCACCAGATCCCATTCTTATAAAACACACACGTCTCTTCCAGAGACTTTCCCCTTATTTTCACAGGAAAATTTTCACTTTCTCCAATATTTTTTCACTGACTTACAATAAAAATATGATTTACTTCTAATTTTAAAAAGTCAGGAGTTCCCGTCATGGCACAGTGGTTAATGAATCCGACTAGGAACCATGAGGTTTCAGGTTCGATCCCTAGTCTTGCTCAGTGGGTTAAGGATCCGGCATTGCTGTGAGCTGTGGTGTAGGTTGCAGACATGGCTCGGATCCTTTGTTGCTGTGGCTGTGGTGTAGGCTGGCGGCTATAGCTCTGATTAGACCCCTATGCTGGGAATCTCCATATGCTTTTGGAAGCGGCCCTAGAAAAGGCAAAAAGACAAAAAAATAAGAAAAATAAAAAGTCAGGAAAAGGCAAGAAAACATTAGGAGCGTACTCTTTATTTTTCTTTGGTTTCTTAACACAAAAGACATGCGTTCCATAAATAGAAGGAAATAAGATTTTCTGGGAAACAATAAATTGGGAACGAGGATCAGAATTCCTACCTACTCACATCTCTGTGGCCAAGTCAAAAGGCTGGTCTTCAGCTCTCATCCTGGCTTTGCTCTCAGATGAAACCCAGAAGAGAAGGCTCCTTGTGTTATCTAAGAGGGGAGACACCCCAGGACAGCTAATGCTCAGAGCTGGGCTGGACCCTGTGGCCCACAGTCCATAGCATCTGTCCTACACCCTTTTCATGATATCCTTGGGAAGTGTCTCTTCTTTTCATGGTGTTACTGGAAAGGATCCAACACCACAGGACCAGACCAGCCACCTGTAAACAGTCATCACCAGATGGAGGAAATCACTATGGAGTGTGTGAAAATGTTGGTATTTGTGCTCACTTGTGCTCAGAGCCAGGTCAAAACACTGGCTTCACCTTACTTGGAAACACTGACCTCAGGTGCAGCAGTGTAACTTCTACACCAGGAGGTGGAGGTGGACGAAGGAAGACCCCTACTGGAGCCGCAGATCATGGGAAAATGATCTATCAGTCCCAGTGGGAAAATCTGGGTCAGCATCCTAATGACCTGGTGAGGCCCACTTGCTGAGTCTGAACACATTCACAACCCTGGCTTGTCAGTGCAGCTTCAACTTCACAAAAGAAAGGGGCTTATAATAAGAAGACGAGCACTGATTCCTCTCTAACAGGAAATGCAGACTCCTCTCTCCTTCCACGTCTACCTCTGCAGGCAAACTGAGAGGAAGCGAGAAATGCCAGAGCTCCACCACGAGCCCAGGCTAAACTATATCAGATTGGTAAGTCTTTAAAATAAAAAATATCATTTTCAAGTGCTTATAGCAGAGGCCCAGCTCTTAAGTGGCAGGTAACAAAGGTACTTCCCTCTGGATACATGGCGATTGCACATACTGGTGAACCTTGTGGTCCCAGGCTGGGAGAGACATCTCGGGTGCCATGCTGTGCCTTTCCGAACAGGTTTCCAGGCCACCCAGGCAGGCAGCAACAGGCAAGGAGACCAACCAAGTGGAGACTGGGACCCTAACAGCCAGTGTTGCATTGGAATTGTATCCTTTTTCAGTCTACTGGAAGAATTTTAGGAAACCAGGTTTTTTGGCGGCAGCAGTTGAAGGACAGCCCCACTGCCCGGTGCACTGGTAACACAAGTGTCCTCCTGTTGGGATCCCGCTGGACTACATCAAGGTCCCATCCAGGGAGGAAGGAGGAGCATGGAGTCTCTTCAAGAGGTCATTTGCTAAGATCATAGGAAGAAATATAAAATCTGTTCTTTGCAGCAGCAAGAGATTCTTTAGGCCTTTAGTTCTTTATGTCGGAAAGCCAGCCTTGCTAGAATGTAAAGGTCCACCTTGCTGGTTGGTCTGCCAAAGGCTGGAGCCGGGGGAGCAGACCCTTGAAATTGGCGAGTGGATGGGGGAGCAGTGGACTGGCAGGGGTGGATGAGGTTACTGGACCAAGCCACCCTGTGGCTGGTGGAAGGACCAAGTCCCTGGTTAGGTTCTAGAGGTACAAATGGTCGACGTGCCTCAGAAGCAACATGATGAGGAAAATTATCCAAGGATGATTGAGTGGCAAATGAGAATCTGGCCAGACCTGCTGTTTCCTGCTGGTCAAATAAGGAAGAAATGAAAGTGGGAGTGGGAATCTGCATGAGCGCTGTGGTGACAGTGGGAGGTAACCACAGGGATACCTGGAGCCCCCAGAGACAAGCTGGGAGCTCCCACCTAGAAGAGCGGCAATAACTTTGCCAACCTGCTAAGCCTACGATTAAAAAAGTCCTCTGATAGTGGGTGTGAAGACAAACCCCATGAGCACCTTCTACAGGACTGGTTGAGAGTGCACTGATCCTGGACAGGCAGGGCTCAGAGGGAACCCCGAGTGCCATGCGAGGCCTCGGGACCCTGGGATCCGAATGTGGGAGCGGGTACTGTCCTTTTCAGGTGGTTTTTCCATTTAAACACGTTTGCCTTTAGTGTCTTTTAGGTTTTCTTGCAAAAAAATGCTCACTTTAAAAAAAAGTATTTTTCTTTCCAATTTCTTTCAAGTGTCTCTTTAACTTTCCTTCAGTTTCTTTCAAGTATCTTTTTTTTTTTCTCTCCCTCTGTTTTTTCCTGAATAAGATGAAAGAGATCTCACTGAAATCCTAAAATTAGACACAGGAAAAGCTTCTGTTCTCCCTGCTTACTTAGCAATGCAGACAAAATCCTCAGTGCCCTTGGATGGAAGGAGGAGGTGCCTGTGTACAACCAGCACCACTGTGGCTGCAGCCTTGCTGGCAGTGAGGACACCTGGCCCGAGTCCCTCCTTTTCCAGCCACACCCACAGTTTCCAATAGGCTTGGCCACTACAGCCACCCCATCGCAAACTGGCCACGACACGGCTGGTGAGCAGGGGGCAAGGAGTGTCAGATGGAAGGTCCTCTGTGGGTGGGCAGCCCACAGAGCTGTGTAGGTGGCAGCTGGGCTTGGATGGAGCCTGTGGATGTGTGGACCAGCAAAGCGGCCTCATGTCACCGACTGCGGGACCCAGAGGAGCTTCTGTCCCACGCTGTGCATCTTGATGACCTAGGCCTGAAGGTCATAAGGGAGGCTTTAAGCACCTGGAAAAACTGTACCTCCGGCGAGCTCATGTTTCACCCCGTCTTCTGGTCCACCACCTCTCCCAAGGGGGACTGTCCCTGGAAGGAAGTGCCCATGTTTATACTAGACCCTACCCCACCACATCCCACCTTCTGTCTTAGATGGTGAGGAGAGGGATGCAGCCCACACCGACCCCTCCCTCGTGACACGCCATGGGGGCCATAAACGTCCAGCGATCCGTGTCTGGGTCGTACATCTCCACAGAGCTTAGGTTCGACTGTCCGTCATAGCCCCCCACAGCGTAGAGGCGCCCACAGCTGGCCACCAGGGAGACTCGGCTTCGGCGTGTGTGCATGGGGACTATCAGGCACCACTGATCTGCCACAGAGCTGTACACCTCGGCGATGCTGAGGAAGCCTGAGCCATCATAGCCTCCGCAGACAAACATCTTGCTCCCCAAGGAGGCGGCTCCGTGCCGGCAGCGCTTGTTGAGCATGCCAGCTGCCGAGTGCCAGGTAGCCGTGTGGTGGTTGTAGTGCTCTACCTGTGGTGGAGAGAGAGGCACAGGTTCAGGATGGTCAGAGCTAAAGCTCGGCCCCAGATGGCCCTGGGTGTCAGGCCTGGGGACTAGGAGCTCTGCCGGCATCTGCTCTGGCCCTGATGCCCAGCTGCCTCAGTTGCACATCTGCTTGTGGGTTTAGAGAGAGAGATGCGTGATGGCCTAAACTGACCTCTTCTGTTTACATTGGAGGAAACAAAGAAAGGACCTGCCCAGGATGCACTGCCCTGTGAGGGACAGAGCCATACTGAGCACATGGTCTCTTGAGATCTGTGCACAGTGTGTTCCACCAACAGCACTGACAGACTCTGTGATGACTGCTGAATTGGTTGTTGAGCTTTTTTAAAAGAATAAATGCAATTTCAAACAAATTTATCTAGTATACAACTTCTGGCAAATTCACACTGTGTGTATAACTGGGCTTACTTTGGGCAGGAATTTCACCAGGTCTCAGGCATCATCTGCTGGGGAACTGAACAGGGTGGGGGTGGTATGGCCACACTCTACCCCTGCTTTCGTGCACACTGGTGTCTATTCTTAGTACCATTTTGGAGCACCAGGTAGATGGCCGGAGACCGCTAGATGATACTTTACCTCACAATGGTAAGGCGGAGGCTTTTTCCCAAGAACTGCCTTTCAAAACTATTCTCAAAGAGGAAAGGAGTAGGTGCCATTAGCTCAGAGGAGCCCAGACTCACACTGTTGAAGATCTGCAGACCGTCATGGCCTCCTGACACGTATATCCTGCCCTCAAAGACCGTAACCCCCGCAGCACTGCGATTTGAGCTCATCGGGGTCACCACTGTCCACCTGCAGGAAAGAGGTAAAGCAGAAGGGGAGCCATGAGATTCAGTGTTCCTGTCCTCCCAAGACAGCTTAGGACTGTGCTTGTTCTGTCTCACCCTGGATCATCTCTCCACTTTTTACTGCCTCTCCCACCACCTGACTGACTCTGGCTGCCACCTTTCAGCCTGAGCTTCATGTCTTGCTAAGGGGACCATTAGTTATCTAGTTGCTGTACGTATAAACTGGGTATTTTTATGGCTTCTTCTCCATCAATCTCAACATTTTTGTGGTCACTACATCCTGACTGGTTTGTCTCCTAGTCATTGCTTATCCCCATGCCACCACTGCTGCTCTAGCTCTGGCCTCTTGCTGGACCACTGCAACAGCCCCCTCATAGTGGCCTGGCTGTCAGACCATTCTCATCCCAAGTCTGCACAGCACATCCTCCAGTGGCTCCTGTTTCCTCAAAGGCAGACTCTAAATTCCGTAATATGGTTCTTTACCACTTGGTCCTCACCTACTTTCCAGCTAGCTTCACCTCCTGCCAAGCGCCACCCACGCCTGCTCCTTGACCACTGAGCTCTTTCTTATCTCCAGACCTTTTTTCCTGCTGTTTCCTCCTGACTATGATGGGTCTCCCCTTGAAGGCAGCTCTGCAACTACCCTAAAACCATGGGGAGGATGAAAGACCCCCACCCCCAACTTTGCCTAAGAATGCCAGACGCGGGCCCCAGGGAGGATGATCATCATGTGCAGTGACCCAAGCACACTGGGTACTACTTACCTACACACTGCTTGCTGTCTGACACATAACAAGTTGGTTAGGTAAGTGAAACATTGACTTATAAGCACTGTGATGAATCCATTCTACTAATATAGGCTTACATTGTTACAAAGAATAAGCAAATTCAAATACTGAAATGAAAAACTAGAACCTCACCAGTGTTTTCCAAAGAGTGTTTCCCAAAATAATTCCACAAGATGGTGATAGGTATTGAACAAAATGAAGTTTGAGAGGTTTCTTTACCACAGAACTAATCAGAATCTTGGAAACATTAATATGTCTTATGGAAAGAGGAGGCCTCTGGTGGTATAGACATCAATGTTTCCCAAGTTTCTTTGACTATTTGATGTGCAACTTTTTTTTCTCCCAAATTATATCCTATCCACTTTGGAAAGTGCTGTTCATCTACTTCTCATCCCCTAACACTTGCATTTCCATTAAAATGGGCTAATTTAGTTAAGTACAGAGCATTAATAAATATCTCTGAATATCTATGAAGACTATTTGTTTTTAAATCGATTTAAGCATTCATGCATTTAACCAAAGGTTACTAAACACCTGTTATATGCAAGGCACTACAGGGGCTAAGTAGGTGAGATATTCCCTATCCTGGAGTAGCACGATTAAAAGACTGCAGTTCTGGGAGTTCCCGTCGTGGCGCAGTGGTTAACGAATCCGACTAGGAACCATGAGGTTGCGGGTTCGGTCCCTGCCCTTGCTCAGTGGGTTAAGGATCCGGCGTTGCCGTGAGCTGTGGTGTAGGTTGCAGACTCGGCTCGGATCCCGAGTTGCTGTGGCTCTGGCGTAGGCTGGTGGCTACAGCTCCGATTCGACCCCTAGCCTGGGAACCTCCATATGCCGAGGGAGCGGCCCAAGAAATAGCAACAACAACAACAACAACAACAACAACAAAAAAGAAAAAAAAAAAAAAAAGAAAGAAAAAAAGACTGCAGTTCTGATTTTTCATCCTCTGTTTAGCAAGCTCCAGTTGCCCCAGGGAAGCCAGAGTCCTTACTTGTCTGTCTCAGGTGAGTAGGTCTCCACAGAGTTGAGAGAAGAGTTGCCATCATAGCCTCCACAGACGTAAATCTGTCCATCCAGCACAACCGTCCCCATGGCACTGAAACAGACAGAGCTGTCATCCCAACGGGCCTTAGACTGCTGGGGCAATCTCTCATGTTTACTGAGAAATAAACTTAGCCCCCGACTGCCTCTTTCTAGAACAGACCTAAATCCCAGGTATATGGTTCCCGGGCCCTGTGGTTCCTCTTGCCTCTCACTTCCATGCCTGGAGTCACCTTCCCTCCCTCTCCTCAGTCCTCAGACTGAATCCTTGATCTGTCTGATATGCTCATCTTCTGCCCTGGAGTGCTCAGGGTCTGGTTTACCTTTAAGACCCCGGTCAGAGTCCCCTCTCTCTTCCCGCAAAAGCCATCCAGAAACCCCCAGCGAGAGTGACTCCCTCCTGACTCCACACCCAGTGCAGGTCCCTTATTACAGCTGTCAGTCATAATTCAGCAGGTTTTCATCAGGCCCTCATAGGACACAGGGCACACTGTTCTGGGAAGTAGGTTTAGAGAGCCAAGCAAACCGAAGCTTCTGCCCACACGGGTATCAGGGGTCGACCTACCACCTCTTAACAAGTGGGGCCCTCCTAGAAGACAAGTTTCCATTAGTGTGACCTTGACAGTGCTTCACGTGGTGCTTTGTATGTAACAAGCCCTCACTGTACATTTGTTGGGTTTCTTTGATTTTCCCACTCTATTCACTATAATGTTTTATTTATTTTTTTATCTTTTTAGGGCCACACCTGCAGCATATGGGAATTCCCAGGCTAGGGGTTGAATCGGAGCTGTAGCTGCCAGCCTAGGCCAAGCCACAGCAATGTGGGATCCGAGCCGCATCTGTGACCTACACCACAGCTCATGGCAATGATGGAGCCTTAACCCACCGAGCGAGGCCAGGGATTGAACCCATATCCTCATGGATACTAGTCGGATTTGTTTGGGAACTCTTATTCACTATAATTTTTTTTGGTCTTTAAAGGGCTGCGCCCGAGGCATATGGAGGTTCCCAGCTAGGGGTCGAATCAGAGCTGTAGCCGCTGGCCTACGCCATAGCCATAGCAATGCCAGATCTGAACCGAGGCTGCGACCTACACCACAGCTGACGGCAACACTAGATCCTTAACCCATTGAGCAAGGCCAGGGATCGAGCCTGTGTCCTCATGGATACTAGTTAGATTTGTTTCCCCTGAGCCACTATAGGAACTCCCCTCACTATAACGTCTGACAGACATTTTCCATTACATACATAAACCTGCAGGTCCCCTAATTTGTCCTAGTGAGGCAATAGCTTCTGTTTGTTTGGCATTTACTACACACACGAGGTGCTCAATTCCCACCCCTACCACATCCTGCAGGAAACATCACCACCATTACTTGACAGATGAGTAGCTGTGGCTTGGGGAGGCCATGGGTGTCTTCTCAGGCTGTCTAGAGAGGCATTCTTGGATTTCAATGAGGCAGGCCTGACTCCCATGCTATTCACTATTCTAAGCTCTCCTAATAGCAAAGACCCAGGGGTCTAGAGTACTCAATCTTCTGTTCTACACAAAGCCTCATGAAAAATTAAATATAAATGTCAAGTTGCCCAAATCATTGTTTTTAAACCTGATGCTGGAGAAGATTACAAATGAATCTGTGTGTCTAACAAACAGGAAAATAAAATACACCAGGCTTTACAGTCCTTTCAAATGTACAGAGCAAAGTGATCCACACAATGTGTCTGAATCAGACTGAAAGAAGAAAAGGACTTGCCTTAGAAGAGGACTGTGGGAAGGTCACAAATTCACTAGACACATCACTACCCTTCTAGAAGTGGACACAAGTAATAATTCAGGAGTTCAACAAAAATATGAGAAAGAATTGGGAGGTGCGACAAAACTATCAACTAAATGGTAAAGATAGTATGAAGGAATGGGAGAAATGCTGATCCATGTGGACTAGAGCAGTCCACGGGAGAAGGCTCCATGGAAGCACACTGGAAGACTGGAGGAGGGTAGAGAATGATGGCAGAAAGGAGGCTGTCACCAACTGGCAGGACAGAGAGTGTGTGAGATGTCAGGGGAGAAGTAACTAAGAACATTTTTTTTTTTTAAGAACATTTTAAGGTAGCCTGTAATAAAAGGGGACTAAACGGGGCTGGGCCCATGCTACTAGGGCATTGGGAGTTCCCTGGTTGCCTAGTGGTTAGGATTTGGTGCTTCTACTGCTGTGGTTGGGGTTCAATCCCTGGTCTGGGAACTGAGACAGCAGTCCAAAGCCTGCCCAAAACTGTGACATCATGGCTAGCAAGTGGCCCAGAGCAGACACACAAGGAAGAACAAGTGACTGCCATCAAAGCAAAAAAGGCCCTCCAGGTTGGGGATATGGAGCAGTGAGTCATTTGAGGCCACAGCAAGCTGCAAAGTATCTAAGGAGTGAGAAAAGAAGTACAGAGGTGAGAGCAGAGGTGGTGGGAGGAAGGAACCACAAGAGTGTAGCTTACTGCTTTGGGAGGATTAGATATTATATAGATATTTTTTTTCTTCCAAAATAAGCTCCTCTGGCCCTTTGTGAAGCTTACTGGTACAAAAGCCAATTCCTCCCTGCTGAGGGAAACACACACACACACACACACACACACACACACACACACACACTACTGAACAGGGACCATGTGTATCATGGCAAAGGTTTTCCACAGTGAAACATGACTCATCTTCTTTACCACATGCAGTCATTTGATTTTTTTTGGTTTTTTTTGGCAGTTAGGTGACCTTACAACTAAGAAAACCCAAATCATGATCAAACATTGTGGTCTTAATGCAAAGCAAATACTCACAGACCACAGAATTACAAAGCAGAAAGGCCCTTAAAGAGCAACTGGTTCAGCAGTTTTCAAACTGCCCCTTTCAAAAAATTTTTTTCATTTAATTTTTTCTTCCTAAAGTTGGGGATATGTCAAGGAAACTCAATATGTAAAAGGGATAAATGCAAAGCTGTTCTAGTTAAACGGGTAGGGGACTTTGGAGTGTTGGCCTCTCCTCTGTCCATCTTGGAAGAGAAACATCAGAGCGTCACCTGAAACCAAGAGCCTATCAGTGGCACCCTCCTACTCCAAAGTGCCCACCACCCAACCATGTCCACACTCCACACATGGCTGATGGAAGGAAGGATGCCGCCTGTCACTTCAGCACTAAGAAGGCTAAATGGAGGCCCCATGAGGATGTTCTCTAATCTCACCTCTTATTCAGGGAGCATGAGCAGGAGGAGACAAGTGGCTGGAAGATATTAAGAGACATAAACTCAGTTCACGTCACAAACACCTGTGTGCTCATGCCGGGGGAACGTGTGGTGTCCTGCAGTTAAGAACACTGCTATGGTCCACGTGCTCCCTGCTAGTGAAGGCACATGCGGGGCAGGGATCCCGGGGGAAACAAAGTGTAAAGAGAAACACCTCACATTTCCTTTTGTGACTAATCAAGTTAAATCCTCCTTATTCTCCAATTTCAACTTTAATCCCACCTCTTTCCCAAAATCTTCCTGATGTTCTAGTCCAGTTTCTCTCCCTCCCTGCACCTTTCATAATACAAACTTTCAGTTCTTGTCTGGCACTTAAATGACAATACAACTCACATATGTCTGTATCCTGTCTCCTCAAATTCCTCAAAGGACAAGGCAGGGGTATTACTTTTAAACAAGTGGGGGCTGGCTCCCTGGAGGTACCAGTAGTGGATGGCTTGGCTGCAGGGAGTTCCCAGGCCCACGCTTGTACCTACCATGTGCCCTGCTTGTCTAGCATGGCGCCCCCCAGCTGCCCAGTGTGTGGGCTCAGGATGGATAATCGGCTCCCAGATTACCTTCTCTTGCTATTCATGCTCCCCACTCTGGTCCACGTGTCCGTCTCTGGGTTGTAGACCTCCACAGTGCTCAGCCGCAGCTGGCCGTCGTACCCCCCAATGGCATAGAGGAGCCCGTTCACCACGGCCACGCCGACACGGCTGCGGGCCGTGGTCATGGGATGGCACTTCTCCCACCGATTGGCGATGGGGTCGAACACTTCCACCACATTCAGGGAATCACCTGCATAAAAATTTGCTACTCAAATTAAAACAAATGAGACCGCTCATTTAGATCACAGCTACTGGGGAATGGTTCTACGGAATGGTCAACTTGGCCCTATCAGCTCTTCCCTCAGAATTATACAAGTCAGGAGGGCCCACTAAGAAAGTGCACTCATGATAAATTCAAGCCTAATTCTTTCAGACAGGGGGCATTTGTTTACTTTCTAGAGAGGGCCATTTCAAGTCACAAGGAGGTACTTCACTTGCTAAACGGTAAAGGTGAAGGCAAGTAGATCCACTATTTCCCCAATGTAGGTGGCAGGCCTGCGGAACAGGGCACGGCTTCCAATGCAACTTTCAGTTTCTGGGCAAGCTATTTTGTATCCCCATCTTCTGCTCTACATGTGAAATGGACATAATCTTCATGGCAGAGTTCCCAGGAGGGTTAAATGATATAAAAGGTAAAACACATAGCAGAGTTCTAGAATATACTAAGTGCTCAATAAACAGCAGTCACAGTAGCAAGGAGTGATAATTCCAACCCTACCATTTTCATCAGATTTTTTTAAGATCAAATGAAATAACCCCCTCTCTGTTTTATTCTGCTTTGGGACATTTAGCACCTGCCACGTTATAGTGTTTACTAATTGAAGAGTTACCTTTTCCATGTCCTATGGTTAAAAGGAGTAGAGACCAGTACCCATCTCTCACTAACTTTCTTTTTTTTTGGGGGGGTGTGCCTGCAGCACATGGAAGTTCCTGGGATAGGGAGCAAAACTGCACCATAGCAGTGAACACCGTAGTGTAAATGCTGGATCCTTAACCTGCTGCACCACAAGAGGACTCCCTCTCATTAACTTTCAATTAAAAACAGGACTGCCCAACAACTCCCTCCCTCCCCTAAACCTGAGCTGACTCTGGAAAGGCCTGGCCTTCATATCAAAGGTGACATCTCCCTGTGCCACTGCACTGGAAGGATTCAAGTGTCCACACTGCCCTCTTCTAGACTGCTACTGTTCTGCAGTTGTGCCTGGGGTGGGCAGGAGGGGCAGGGGCCCCATGGAGGTTTCCTCAAAACTTGACTATATGATACAAGAGCTGCTAATAACACACAGACTCGAAGGCATGTGTGTTTCACCAGAGGTAAGAGGTAAAGAGTAAAAAGCATGGATAGAGCTGACCCTGTGTATTGGGAGAATCTTCCTTCTTGTGGTGACATTCTCACAGTCTAAGCCCAGAGGCCCACATGACTGAAAGTGACTAGCCTGGAAAGAGAACTGGGTCTCTGATTAGGATTATCCAGAGCTGAGCAAATCCCAAAGCTGCCGTGATATTAGGGAAAGAGTATAGGCTTAGAAACCAGGACCTGAGTTCTAGTCCTTGCTCAGCCAAAACAATTAGTGTGAACATAGCTGAAGTCCTCTGGCCTCCATTTCCCATCTGTGAAGTAAGGGGGACAGGCCTCCAGATTTCTAAATGCCTCTTTTGCTCTAATATTCTGCTTCAATGGTATTAACACCTGATGTGCTCTAATTGCGGAACAATCACACAAAGTCAAAGAGACATGGGTGGTGACAAAGGAGAAGCAGCAGAGCCCAGACTAGGTGCTTCTTCAACCATGAAGTCCAAGACAGGGCTCTACAAAGGGGAGTTGCAAGATACCTGCTGAGTTGAGGCCCCCCACAGCATAGATGAGCCCAGCGATGGACGTGCAGCAGCGGGGCCGAGTTCTGAAAGCCGGCAGGTGGGGCCGGCGCTCTGGCATGAGGTGATAGTCCTTTGCTTCATCTACCAGGTCCCTGGAATAAGGTGCAAGATGCTAGGACAGAAGGTATTCTCCCCCCTTGGCCCACACCTGTAGTTCTGAGCCTGGCTCCCCAACCCGCAAGCCCAAGGGAAAACTGGTGAAGCCTTCTGAATGTTTGGGCTCAAAGAACCCAGGTAAGTCCAGGGGAAATTGCACACAGCTATGAGACATGTTCCAAGTTGGAGGGGCAAGGTGAGCAGAGCCCACCTCTGCTAGTTTAATCGGAATGAACAGCTTCTAACAGATAGAAGGAAAAATGGGGTTGTTCCTAAAATAGCTGGTCTTGGGGAGGTTCAACAAGCAGCTTGCATCCTATTGCCACTCAGACGCGGCTCTTCTTTTCCATCCCTATGTCTCACATAGTTCACCATCTCTCACATGAACTGTGGCATCAAAAGCCAACTGCTCCTGACAGACCTCTCTGCCTCCAGCCCCACCCTCCACATTGTAGTCCAGGTTCGTTTTCTAAGACCCTTCCATAACCACCCACTGCCTATAAAACAAAGCTTAAACTCCCCAACAGCACCCTTGAGACTGCTCGTCGCAGGGTCTCAGCTACTGGTCCAGCCATACCACCAGCCCTACCTGACACACACTTTCACATCGCTTGCACCAAGCTACTGATTTCTTCCAGAAACAGCTGTGAATATGACGAGCAATTTGAAGGAGGTGAGTATTTTCCTCTGCTGCTCTACTTTTCTAACAATCCTCCTGTGGAGCTGCCATCTCCTGAGCTGTTTTGGTAGTTCTGTTCCATGATGTTGTCATTGATTTTCTCTGGGTAACTGGTGTGCTGTGAAACATGTCCCACCCCTGCCCATCACTGTGGCTGGGCACACCCACCTCTGGCCATCTCACTAATGTTTACTGATGAGGACAAGGAGCCCCAGGAAGTCACCACTAGGTCTGCTGCTAGTGTGGACAGGGTGAGGGCAGGCAATACAGACACCTGAAGGCTCATAAACAGCTCAATGGATGGAGATACTAGAAAATCTTCAGATAACTTAGAGGAGGAAGTCCATCTGCCTTGATGCTCCTGTGTGGCACATTTTCTCTGTGAGACTCTCAGGTTCTAAATGGAAGGCAGATCAATATGTGTGCCATGAATTAAGAACGACCACTCCAAATCCTTCCCGTCCTGAGCTAAGTGGCCAAGTTCTGGGCTCACAGCCCTGGCAGTGTCCTATTCAGGCCCAGCTCTGCTCACCTGCATTTGTGGCAGCAACGCACCAGATCATCCTGCTGCACTCGGTCTGACAGGAACTGGGGCCGGCAGAGGGGCAGGCGGATATTGGACAGCAGCTCAGGCAGGTAGGGCCCCCTCTGTTCCCGGTCGTATCTGACCCAGGCCAATGCTGCCTCAAAGACCTGCCAGCATAGAGAGGGGAAGCTCCAGTGGCAACTCCTCCACCCAGAAGCCACATCCCCAAACCCCCAATCTCTAACCCTCCACTCCCTATACCAAGGCAGCCCCTTGGGCCCATCAATCTTGCCTCCTACTAGTTTCCTGAATCCACTGTTTTTTCTCCATTTCCCCAACTACCTCATTAGGTCCAGTCTTTTGAAAGGCAAGCCTAGGTTACTGTATTTGATTTCACTATGATTTCCTAGCAAAAATCTGTCAAAGGTTCCTTCTTCCTTTCCGTATTGCAACCTGGTGCCTGTTGACCTCCCTTCCTGGTGCCCCTACACCCTGCTCCTAAATCCCCTCCACTACCCTCTGCGCTAGCCAGGCTGGCTGTCCCCTTCACCTAGAATGCCTCCATCTCCTCCTTTTCATCTAAACTCCCTGCCCTTTCTTTAAGGCCTCACTCCAGATCCATGTTCTCCAAGGAGGCTTCCCTAAGAGCTCCAGTCACAAGGCTATCTCCCTCTAAAGCCCCACAGCCCTTGTAGAATATGCCAGCTCAATAAATGGGGAGCTTCCCTCACATAGTAATTAGTGGAAGTGCAACGGACGAACTCCTTGTTCCGGTAATGGGCTCTTTCCCCCAAATTTCAGCATCCACGCTGCTTAGCTCAGGGTTCATTTTTCTAACAGTCACTAATACAAGTGGACTCTTTGGAAATTAAGGAAATGAGCTGAGCTGGGACCAACATCCTAATGGCTTGCCTCCTGGAGTCTGGGGCTCCTTCTGCCGAGGCACAGCTCCATGATAGGCCAGACTCTTGATCAGATGACCATGGGCAGAGACCCTGCTGTAGTGGTGCTCTGGGTGGCTGCAGGGCAGGTCTAATTTCCCCCTGCATCCGATGCCTTTCACTGCCCAGCCCTCATCCAAGTGATATTTATTCACTGTCCTCTTAAGACAACTTGTACCACACTTCTGTTGAACACAGAGGATGTTCTCTCTGGATGCTCACACTCTATACTCTCACTTAAACTTTTCATGACAACTGCAAGAAAATGTTTTCTTTGGCCTCAGAGAACCCTATGATTACCCACACCTCGCTCTGCCAATAGCTTCACTTCTTCCCTAATTTAAAGTATACCACGTCCCGGAGTTCCTGTCGTGGCTCAGAGGTTAATGAACCCAACCAGCATCCATGAGGACGCAGGTTCGATCCCTGGCCTTGCTCAGTGGGTTAACAATCCAGCTTTGCCGTGAGGTGTGGTGTAGGTCACCGACACAGCTTGGATCCCTCCTTGTTGTGGCTGTGGTGTAGGCCGGTGGCTACACCTCTGATTGGCCCCCTAGCCTGGGAACATCCATATGCTATGGGTGCAGCCCTAAAAAGACAAAAATAAATAAATGAACAAATAAATTAAGTATACCACTTCCTGACTCTTGCCTCCAATCCTTCCAGCTCAATAACCAACTCCATTTAGCCTTTGGTGTGACTCCTCCTTCCCCCACCTTCTTCTCAGGTCCCCCTCCAGCCTACTTCCTCCCCTCTCTCATAGGGCATGGGTTCCATGCATTATTATTTCCATGCCAGTCTCCTATCTCTAATAATCACACTTATCTCGGGAAAAAAAAGTTGTACTCTGGAGAAGCCTAGTTCTTTAATTTGAATTCAACCTCTACCGTGCACCAGTATGTGCAGCTGACAGAAAACACACTACAGGGATGATTGGCTTATATTAAATCTGTGACCGCAAATCTCATAGGCCCTGGCTCCTAGCAAGATTTCTCTACTTTCTGAGCTTTGTCCATTTACTCTGTCTCCTGGAAGGCTAGTTCATCCCTTTTCGTCTCTCCTCAAATGTCTAACATTCCTCCCTCATCCTCACTCTCAGCTGAGAGAACACAAACAAACCAGAAGAGAATGTCAATAGAATGTGTGGACATCTCCCTTCCCACCCACCCTCCCTCTCCATAGGGCGTGTGCTCTCCTTGGCCCCTCTGTGGCCACAGAGGCAAACGGCCTGAGCTATTAAGTTCACACACTTGTGCCCTACACTGTCTCTTCTCACTTACTCCAGGACACCATACTCCCTTTTCTTCTACATTACCAATTCTTCCCTCTTTTCTCAAAAATTCCCATCAGCAATCAAACTACACTGAAATTTCTCTCATCTACAAAATAAAACCAAAACTCTCTTGACTTCATCTCTCTGCCTTCCCCAGCCTGCCCTCATGCTTTACTCTCCTTTAAAATAAGACTTTCCGATTAGACCCCTAGCCTGGGAACCTCCATATGCTGCAGGTGTGGCACTAAAAAGACAAGAAGACAAAAATAAACAAATAAATAAGACTTCAAGAGTTCCCATTGTGGCTCAGTGGTAATAAACCACCCTAGTATCCGTGAGGATGCAGTTTCAATCCCTGGCCTCATTCAGTGGGTTAAGGATCCAGAGTTGCCATGAACTGTGGTGTAGTTCGAAGATGCAGCTCGGATCCCACGTTGCTGTGGCTGTGGTGTAAGCTAGCAGCTGCAGCTCTGATTTGACCCCTAGTCTGGGAACTTCCATATGACACAGGTGTGGCCCTAAAAAGACAAAAAAAAAAAAAAAACCCCGCCAAAAACCAAACAACTCTTTCGAAAAGTTATCTATGCTCATTTTCCAGTTTACAGAAACATTACTTCTAATAATACATTTTGGAACTAACCCAAACATCCAAGAATGAGGGTTGATAAAATCAACTGGATATTATTTGTACACTAAAATGTATAAAAATGTTTATGAAAAATGCACATGGTATAATAAAACAAACCCATGATAAACAACAGCTATGTACACACCATGATCTATATTTTGAAAAAACTAAACAAAGATTAGAAAGAGGAGCAGCTACTATGTCACCTGTGGACTGTGCTCTACAGACCTGCTCTTCTGATTTCACATTCAGCTCGTCCCGAGACACCAGCTCAAGCACATCTTCCAAGGGCAGGGCCAGGAATTCCTCCGACATGGACACCTCCACAAAGTGCTGGTGGATGAAGCTGTTGGCTGCATCATACAGCACGGCACACATCATTGTCTCAGCAAACTGACGCACACCCAGGCAGTTTTTGGGATGGAGCCTTTTGGCAGAAGTGAAGATGAAAAAATTCAGAGGAAAAATGTTATCTTCAATCATTCTCAAGTTGATTCTGGGTAGAGCTATGGAATGGAAAAAGAAAAAAAAACAAACAAAACCCAAGCTTTGCCCTCAGCTTTGTTGGTAACTCCCTGTGTAACATGAAGTGAGCCCTCTCTGAGACTCAACTTATAAAGGTATAAAAATAAGGCAAGGGGATAAACAAGGTCCTACTGTACAGTACAGAGAACTATATTTAATGTCCTGTGATTAAACCATACCAGAAAAGAATTTGTGTGTGTGTTTGTCTTTTTGCCATTTCTTGGGCCGCTCCCGCGGCATATGGAGGTTACCAGGATAGGGGTCTAATTGGAGCTGTAGCCACCAGCCTACGCCAGAGCCACAGCAATGCCAGATCCGAGCCAGTCTGCAACCTACACCACAGCTCACGGCAACATGGGATCCTTAACCCACTGAGCAAGGCCAGGGATCGAACCCGCAACCTCATGGTTCCTAGTTGGATTCGTTAACCGCTGAGCCATGATGGGAACTCCTGGAAAAGAATATTTTTAAAAAGAATGTACATATGTGCATAACTGAATCACTATACTGTATAGCAGAAATTACACTGTAAATCAAATATACTTCAACTAAAAAAGATCCATAGGGAGTTTCCTTCATGGCTCAATGAACTCGACTAGGATCCATGAGGTTTGATCTCCCTGCTCAGTGGGTTAAGGATCCGGCATTGCCGTGAGCTGTGGTGCAGGTCGCAGACACAGCTTAGATTCCATGTTTTCTGTTGCTGTGGTGTAGGCTGGCAGCTGTAGCTCCGATTCAATCCCTAGCCTGGGAACTTTCATAAGCCACAAGTGGAGCCCTAAAAAGCCCAAAAAAAAAAAAAAATTAATTAATTAATTAATTAAACGAGGCAGATTATCCTCAAAAGGCCCTGCCTCTTGGGCCTAGTGCTCCGTGAGTCTAGGTAGAGTGAGCTCTCTAGGAAGTCCTGGGAAGCAGCTTTCAGGAAAGAAAAAAACAATACATTTTGGAAAATTGCTTTCCTTCAGCAGCTGACATCTCGGTTGAGTGTCCACCTCTGGTCACTGGGAAGGCCCTGAAGTTGTAGAATGAGGATTTATACCACATGGAGAGACAACTTATCTTAACATTGAGATCTTTACACCTTTTTCTTTCCTTTTTAAAACAGAAAGAGGCTCCATGGGCCTAATTGATCAGACAATAGCGGCAGATATCACTTATTTGACACCATCCGTGAGTGAAGCACTTTCAGGCCTTCTATACACTTTCTCCAGAATCTTTTTTTTTTTTTTTTTTGGCCTTTTTGTGTTTTTAGGGCCACACCCGCAGCATATGGAGTTTCCCAGGCTAGGGGTCTAATTGGAGCTATAGCCGCCGGCCTACACCACAGCAACTCGGGATCCAAGCTGTGTCTTTTTAACAGAGTAATAATTGGTCTTTTGTGCTCATAGTCCCTCTATAAGGAAGTGGTGATGCTGAGAATGCATCCCAGCCTTTTGTGCACATTCCCACAGCCCCAAGGCTGACCCGAACTCACCAGGGCCAGGGACACCCAGAGGAAATCCTGAACCTGCCTCCCTGGGCAATTTGAGTGGATTCCTTAGGTTCCTCAGGCACCAGTAATAGCCTCACATGGAAAAAGGTGATGACAACAGCTACCCACCACCTAGGGCTATGGATGGAAAGTAGGAAAAACACTCAGCATGGAGCCTAGTATGAATTTAGCTGTTTACCTTTCTATTATGGTTGTTTTTCTTATTACTATTGCATCTGAGAAAATCCCAAATGAGCCCAATGTGGTTCTGAAATCTTGGTGTAGCAATAAATCCTGGGAGATACAGCTTTTCTTGTTTCGATTTTGTGACTAACAATCCTGTGATGGGAGATGCCACATATTAGATTAAAACTGCCCAGGTTAGAGTTTCCTTGTGGCACAGCAGGTTAAGGATCCATCATTGTCACTGCTGTTGCTTGGTTTTTCTCCCTGGCCTAGAAACTTCCACATGCCATGGGTGCAACCAAAACAAACAAACAAACAAACAAACAAATAAAACAAAAAAAAAAAAGAAAGAAAGAAAAGAAATTAGCTAAAATTGCCCAGGTTTACTTTTCTTCATGAGAATGCTTTCCCTCCCCTCCCTGTTGCCTCATATTGATTTAAGGGTTACAGGCACAGTTATACTTACTAATCAATATTCACCACTGCCCATAGCACCAGACCTGTAATGGACTGAAAGGGCAGAGTATCTCAGGAGTCTAGCTTTATGACTAATCTAAATTCTACAAGCCATTGTTTCATTTCAGCCTGAAGTGGCTCTGTGCATTGCTTTGGAAACCTAAGCGCATTTCCAAAGGCCAAGGAAACGTGGGCAAGCAGCATGGCCAGTGAGGAACGCAGGGCTCAAGGTCAGAATGTCAGTTCAGTCACTCATGAAACAATGGGAGCTTTCCTCCTGGATAAGACTTGTTAACAGCATTTTACAGACCTATGGCAGATCAGACATAAGGGCACACCCTCCCTGGGCCTCTAGAGCACACGCTTCAGGCATTCCCTACTGCTCTGACATTGAGTCAAGACAAGGGTTCAAATGCCATGGACGGGGAACTGGACAGAGTCCAAGGACACGGGAAAAGATGATCCGTATCTCTGACTGGCATACATTTCCACTCTCCTCCTCTTAGGTTAGGATTCCTGTACCTCACCTTTAACTGTCTTTGACTGGCTTGGCATAATATTGAGCACAAAACATAACTTCAACTCAAGTGGGCTTCATACCTGAAAGTGGGCTTCATACCTGAAAGGATGGGATGTGGAGAGCCTTTCAGGTATGAAGCCCACTTCCCCAGAGCCTGGTGGGGAAGGAGGAGGGAGAGCTGCCATGCAAGAGAGGGGACCATTCAGGAGAAGGAGGGAGACAAGAGGGACAATAACCCAGGCAGACAGAGGCCTTCATCTTTCAATAGCTGCTTCACAACCTCCCTCCTTCTTGACATAGCTTGATTTTGCAAGCAAGGAGGCCAAGATAAGATGTAATGCTTTATCAGAGGCAGGAAACAGTGAATTGAGTTAAATAAGTTATTGGCTTGGTTCACTGCTGCATCTGATGTTCTGATCCAGTTCTGAGAGAAGGGTTTTGGAAAATATACAGCTCCAGTGCTCACCTAAAAACAAGGAGGTTCATTCATCTAAAGGCTGGGAAAGAAAAAATTCAATCCCAACCTCATAGAAAAATGAACAAACAGACAGACAAACAAAATAACCTGGCAGGCTGAAGAGCTAACAGATAGAGAGGCCTCAGGAACTATTTCCCTAAGATCTGTGATGGCTTTGCAAATTCTCTGTGCCCTGACACACCCTGTCCTCACCACTATGATCAGAATGGTTTCCCTCAAGTCTTTAGTAATCAAACCTTGAAAATGAAGGGCTCACATGCTTGTCTTCATGGGCACAAAGGAAGGGGGCAGCTGGGAGACCTTATCCCACTCTGCAGTCAGGCTCAGGGAGAACCACTCCCAAGGAACAGAAGCAGTAATGGTAATTATTGGAAAGAAAACAGGAAGCAAGAAAACCTGAGGCCTGTGACAGGGAATAAAAACAGAAATAAGGTGTGAGTTTAGGCTTCAGGAGGGGCCTCACAGGTCTAAACAGAATGTCAAAGACAGACTCAAAACATCAGGCTTTGTATTTAAGTATCTTTTCCTAATATGTCACTGGTGCATGTAAAAACTGCATTGGTTTGAAAATCACTTTTCTAAAGCATCTTTCAGGTGGCCTAGTGGTTAAGGATCTGGTGTTGTCACTGCTGTGGCATAGGTTTGATCCCTGGCCTGGGAACTTCCTCATGCTCAGTTCAGTTTCAATTAAAAAAAAAAAAAAAAAAAAAGCCCCTAGGTGGAGCTGTTGTCCCCTTTTAAGAGGGGCCAACTTTAGGAGACGAGACTAAGATGCTGGAATAGAAGGACTGGAGTTCAACTTCTCTCCTAAAAACAACAAAATCACAACCAAATGCTGAGCAATCGTCAACCAAAAGGACTGGAAACTTTCAAAAAGATATCCTACTCCAGAAAACAAAGAGGGGGCCACATTAAGAGGTAGGAGGGGCGATTACACGATATAAGCAATCCCAAGGACTGGAGAGTAACTGTATCACAGAGACTCACCTACAGGAGTGAAAGTTCTGAGCCCCACGTCAAGTCCCCATGCCTGGGGATCTGGCATTGGGAGAAAGAGCACCTGGAGCATCTGGCATTGAAGGCCAGTGGGGCTTGTGCACAGGAGCTCCACAGGACTGGGGGAGATGGAGACCCCATTCTTAAAAGGTGCACACAGGAGTTCCCATCATGGCGCAGTGGAAATGAATCCGACTAGGAACCATGAGATTGCGGGTTCGATCCCTGGCCTTGCTCAGTGGGTTAAGGATCCCATGTTGCCGTGAGCTGTGGTGTAGGTTGCAGACTGGCTCAGATCTGGCATTGCTGTGGCTCTGGTATAGGCCAGCGGCAACAGCTCCGATTCGACCCCTAGCCTGGGAACTTTCATATGCTGTGGGTGTGGCCCTCAAAAAAGACCAAAAAAAAAAAAAAAAAAAAAAAAGGCACATACAGACTTTCACATGCACTGGGTCGCAGGGCAAAGCAAAATCTCCATAGGAATCTGGGTCAGACTTGACTGCAGTTCTTGGAGGATCTCCTGAGAAAACGGGGTGACTATGGATTGTTGTGGGGGAAGGGCATTGGAAGCAAAGCTCTTGGGAATATTCATCAGCCTAGGTTTCTCCGGAGGTGGCCATTTTGGGAAAATCTGGCCCCATCCATCAGCACTGAGAAGCCCCAGGGCAAACAACAATCCAGGTGGGATCATAGCCCCACCCAGAAGTAAACAGGCTGCCTAAAGACCCCCCAGGCACACAGCTGCCTCTAATCTCACCCAGAGACAAAGCCCCACCCACCAGAGGGATAGGAATCAGGCCACCTACCAGTGGGCAGGCACCAGTCCCTCCCATCAGGAAGCCTACAGCAAGCACTGGTACCAACTTCAGCCACCAGGGGGGCAGACACCAGAAGTAAGAGAGCCTACACCTCTATTATCCATAAAAAGGTCACCACACCAAAAACCTATAAAAATGAAAAGACAGAGAACTGTAACTTAGATAAGGGAGAAAGAAAAACCCCCAGAAAAACAGCTAAATGATCAGGAGATTCTCAGCCTCCAGGAAAAAGACTTTAGACTGTTGATGCTGAAGATGATGCAAGACATTGGAAATAAACTGGAGGCAAAGATGGATAATTTACAGGAAACACTGAGCAAAGAGATACAAGATATAAAACTTAAACAAGAAGAGATGCAAAATACAATAACTGAAATAAAAAATTCATTAGAAGCAACCAACAGCAGAATATAGGAGGCAGAAGAACGAATAAGGGAGGTGGAGGATAGACTAGCGGAAATCATGGATGCGGAACAGAAAAGAGAAAAAAGATTGAAAAGAAATGAAGAAAGTCTCAGAGAAAGGGACAGAAAAAACATTTGAAGAGATAACAGCAAAAACTTCCCTAACATGGGAAAGGAACCACTCACTCAAATCCAGGAGGCACAACGAGTACCATATAAAATAAACCCAAGGAGGAACACCCTGAGACATATATTAATCAAACTAACCAAAATTAAAGAGAAAGACAAAATATTGAAAGCAGCTAGGGAAAAGAAACAAATGACATACAAAGGAACCCTGATAAGGTTATCCCCAAATTTTTCAGCAGAAACTGTGCAGGCTGGAAGGGAGTGGCATGATATACTTAACACAAATGAAAGGAAAAAACCTCCAACCAAGATTACTTTACCTAGCCAGGCTCTCATTCAGATTTGAAGGAGAAATAAAAAGCTTCACAGGTAAGCAAAAACTAAGAGAATTCAGCACCGCTAAACCAGCCTTACAACAAATACTAAAGGAACTTCTCTAGACAGAAAAGAAAAGGCCCCAATCAGAAGCAAAAAGACCACAAATGACAAGGCTCACCAGTAAAGGTATATATACAGTAAAGACACAAAATCATCCACGTGCAATTATGCTACCAAAATCAGAAATCATGAGAAGAGGAGGGTACAAATGCAAGACACTGGAGATGCAGTTGCAATTAAGAGACCAACAACTTAAACAGACTTATATATATATAGACTCTTATATCAAAACTTCACAGTAACTACAAACCAAAAATTTATAATTGATACACACACATATAAGAAAAATCAACTCAAATATAACACTAAAGACAGTCATCAAACCACAAGAGGAGAGAACAAGAGAAGAAGGGAAGAAAAAAGAGAAACAAATCCAAAACAATTAACAAAATGGCAATAAGAGCATACATATCAATAATTACCTTTAACGTTAATGCACTAAATGCCCCAACCAAAAGACAAAGACTGGCTGAATGGATACAAAAACAAAACCCATATAGATGCTGTCTTCAAGAGACCCACTTCACTTCTAGGGACACATACAAATTGAAAGTGAGAGGATGGAAGAAAATATTCCATGAAAATGGGAATCAAAAGAAAGCTGGAGTAGCAATACTCATATCAGAAAAAACAGACCTTAAATTGAAGAACATTTTAAGAGACAAGGAAGGTCACTAGATAATGATCAAAGGATCAATCCATGAAGAAGATACAACAATTTTAAATATCTATACGCCCAGCATAGGTTCACCACAATATAAAAGGCAACTGCTAACAACCTTAAAAGGACAAATCGACAATAGTACAATAACAGTAGGGGACTTTAACACTCCACTTACAGCAATGGACAGATAATCCAGAGAGAAAATCAATAAGGAAACACAGGCCCTGAATGAAACATTAGACTAAATGGACTTCATAGATATTTATAGGACATTCCATCCAAAAGCAACAGAATACACTTTCTTCTCAAGTGCACATGGAACATTCTCTAAGATTGATCACATCCTGGGCTACAAATCAAACCTCAGAAACGCTAAGAAAACTGAAATCATATCAAGCATCTTTTCCGACCACAATGCTATACAACTGGAAATCAACAACAAGAAAAAAACTGCAAAAAACACAATGACATGCTACTAAACAACCAATGGATCACTGAAGAAATCAAAGAGGAAATTAAAAAATACCTAGAAGCAAATGACAGCAAAGACACGACATTCCAAAACCTATGGGATGCAGCAAAGACAGTTCTAAGAGGAATGTTTATAGCAATACAATCCTACCTCAGGAAACAAGAAAAAGCTCAAACGACCCAACTTTACAGCTAAAACAGCTAAAGAGAGAAGAGACAAGACCTAAAGTTAGTAGAAGGAAAGAAATTATTAAGATCAGAGCAGAAATCAATGAAACAGAAATGAAGAAAATCATAGAAAAGATCGATGAAATGAAAAGCTGGTTCTTTGAAAAGATCAACAAAATTGATAAACCCTTAGCCGGACTTATCAAGAAAAAAAGAGAGAGGACTCAAATCCATAAAATTAGAAGTGAAAAAGGAGAAGTAACAACGGACATCACAGAAATACAAAGGATCGTAAGAAACTACTATATGCAACTGTATGCCAATAAAACGCAAAACCTAGAAGAAATGGACAAATTCTTAGAAAGGTACAATCTCCCACGACTAAACCAAGATGAAATGGAAAAGGTGAACAGACCAATCACAAGTATTGAAATGGAAACCGTGATTTAAAAACTTCCAACAAACAAAAGTCCAGGACCAGATCACTTCACAGGCAAATTCTACCAAACATTTAGAGAAGAGCTAACACCTATCCTTCTGAAACTATTTCAAAAAATCACAGAGGAAGGGACGCTCCCAAACTCATTCTATGAGGCCACCATCACCCTGATACCAAAACCAGTCAAAGATACCACAAAAAAAGAAAGTTACTGGCCAATTTCACTGATGAACATAGATGCAAAAATCCTCAACAAAATACTAGCAAACTGCATCAAATGATACATTAATAGGACTGTACATCATGATCAAGTGGGATTGATCCCAGGGATGCAAGGATTCTTCAATACCACAAAACAATCAGTGTGATACACCACATTAACAAACTCAAGAGTAAAAAGCATATGATCCTCTCGGCAGGCACAGAAAAAGCCTTTGACAAAAATCCAACATCCATTTCGGATAAAAACCCTCCAGAAAGTGGGCATAGAGGGAACCTACCTCAACATAATAAAGGTCATATATAACAAACCCACAGCTCACATCATTCTCAATGGTGAAAAGCTGAAAGAATTCCCGCTGAGATCAGGAGCAAGACAAGGATGTCCACTCTCACCACTACTATTCAACACAGTTTTGGAAGTTCTAAGTCACAGCAATCAGAGAAGTAAAAGAAACAAAAGGAATCCAACTTGGAGAGGAAGAAGTAAAACTATCACTTTTTGCAGATGACATGATACTATACCTAGAGAATCCTAAAGACTCTACCAGAAAACTGTTAGAGCTCATCAATGAATTTGGCAAAGTCGCAGGATGCAAAATCAATACACAGAAATCAATGGCATTTCTATATACCAACAATGAAAGATCAGAAAGAGAAATTAGGGAAGCAATCCCATTTACCACTGCATCCAAAAGAATAAAATACCTAGGAGTAAACCTGCCTAAGAGACAAGAGACCTGTACTCTGTAAACTATAAGACACTGAAGAAAGAAATTAAAGACGACACAAATAGATGGAAAGACATACCATGCTCTTGGATTGGAAGAGTCAATATTATCAAAATGACCACACTCCCCAAGGCAATCTACAGGCTCAATGCAATCCCTATCAAATTACTAAAGATATTTTCCACAGAACTTAAACAAAATATTTTAAAATTTGTTTGGAAGCACAAAAGGCTCAGAATAGCCAAAGACATCCTGAAAAAGAAAAATGGAGTTGGAAGAATCAGGCTCCCTGACTTCAGACTATACTACAAAGCAACAATCATCAAAACCGTGTGGTACTGACACAAAGGCAGAGATACAGATCAGTGGAACAGGATAGAAAGCCCAGAATTAAACCCACACACCCAGAGCCAACTCATCTTATGACAAAGGAGGCAAGAATATACAATGGAGCAAGGACAGCTTGTTCAATAAGTGGTGCTGGGAAAATGGGACTGCCTCATGGAAAAGAATGAAATGAGAACACTCCCTAACACCATACACAAAAACAAATGCAAAAGGATTAAAGGCCTAGATATAAGACCAGACACTATAAAACTCTTAGAGGAAAACATAGGCCAAACACTCTCTGACATAAACAACAGCAACATCTTCTCAGATCCACCTCTTAAAGAGTATTGACAATAAAAACAAAAATAAACAAATGGGACCTAATGAAACTTAAAAGTTTCTGCACAGCAAAGGAAACCCTAAGCAACACAAAAAGACAACCCATGGAATGGGAGAAAATCTTTGCAAGTGAATTGACTGACAAGGGATTAATCTCCAAAATTTATAAACACCTTCTGCAGCTCCATACCAAAAAAACAAACAACCCCATCAAAAAGTGGGCAGAAGATCCAAACAGACAGTTCTCCAAAGAAGACATGCAGATGGCCAAAAAACACATGAAAAGATGTTCAACATCACTCATTATTAGAGAGATGCAAATCAAAACCACTCTGAGGTACCACCCTACACCAACCAGAATGGCCATCATCAAAAAGACTACAAACAATAAGTGCTGGAGAGGGTGTGGAGAAAAAAGAACTCTAGTACACTGTTGGTGGGATTGTAAACTGGTGCAACCACTGTGGAAAACAGTATGGAGGTTCCTCAGAAAACTAAATATAGAACTAACATTTGATCCAGCAATCCCACTCCTGGGCATCTATCCAGAGAAAACCACGACTCGCAAAGACACATGCACTCCGATGTTCATTGCAGCACTATTCACAATAGCCAAAACATGGAAACAACCTAAATGTCCATCAACAGGGGAATAGGTCAAGAAGATGTGGTACATATATACACAATGGAATATTACTCAGCCATTAAAAGGAATGAAATACTGGCATTTTTAGCAACATAGATGGACCTAGAAATTATTACGCTAAGTTAAGTCAGTCAGACAATGAGACACCAGCATCAAATGCTATCACTTACATGTGGAATCTGAAAAAGGACAGACTGAACTTCTTCACAGAACAGATACTGACTCAGACTTTGAAAAACTTATGGTTTCCAAAGGAGAGAGGTTGGGGGGTTGGGGATGCTGGGGGTTTGGGATGGCAATGCTATATCATTGTTCAACTATAAATGTAACAAATTCATTGAGTAATATTAAAAAAAAAAAAAGAGTGGCCAACTTCATCATTCGTGATTAAGCATAGGGCTTCACGTAATCATTCTCCAAGTTCTCTGGGATTACAAAGATGAACCAAGTCCAGGCTGTGCCCATTGCGGTGCATCAGAAATGAATGTGACTAAGAACCATGAGGTTGCAGGTTCAATCCGTGGCCTCGCTCAGTGGGTTAAGGATCCGATGTTGCAATGAGCTGTGGCTACAGCTCTGACCCCTAGCCTGGGAACCTCCATATGCTGGGGTATATTTATTTAAATAAATAAATAAATGAAGCTCATAAACGAGTAGGACAGCAAGTGTATCCCCTGTCCCCTCCCCCATGCAATCCTCCAGCCAAACCCAGAAGGCATCCCAGGGCAGGTCAAACCAGGCTGTGGGGCTGCGGTCTCACGACATGGTCTCCAGCTACAAAAACACAAAAGGACCACCTATCTCCAATGAAACCAGCACAGAGTGCCCCTGCATGTTAGGATTGTTACCATTAAGACCAGCTGCACACAGCAGGGCTCACTGATGCCCTGAGCATCACAGGGGCAGGATGAGGACAGCAGGCAGGGTCCACAGAGCTGTTAAATGAGTTGGTCTGGTGGAGCAGGACTGGAGAGGGAGAGGTCAGGTCTAGGAGGTGATGAGGTTCAGGAGGGCAGAGCTGAGGTGGAGGAATGCTGGTCCCTTGTGACCAGAGATGCTCAGATGGAGCCAGGGTTTGGAGAGACCACTTAGAGAAGGATGCTGTTCTGGTTTCTTCCAGCCCACTATGCGTAGCCCAGCACCAACCCTCAGGCTCTTGTGGCTCTGCCTCTTGAGGGGAAGGAACTGCCTTCCTTATTTGCTCAGTCCTCAAAAGGTCGTGACCACATGTTGGCTATAGGAAGGGGAATAATCCACAATCCTTACCCTAAAAGAGCATACAATGATTCCTCCCAGGGGACTGAGGGGCAGAGAATTCCAGGGGGTGAAATCTGCATGGGCTCTTACAGAACAGAAGGAAAAAAGTAGACCAAGAAATTCAAGGAGGGGGAAGGATCTAAACAAAGATGGAGACACTGAGGAACACTTAGGGAGCACTGAATAAATCAGGTGGTGGCTGGTCAGACTGGAGAGAGAGGACCTGAAGAGGAGGAAAATGTCAGACCACAGGAGGGTGCAGGCAGGATCCATAAATCATGTTCCTCCAAGGTTTATGCCAAACAACTGGGTAATGCTTGATACTGATTTCATGAAAGGTCATTTCTGTGGTTATCTTTTCAGCTTATTACCTTCATAAGACTCTCTAGGCCCCAAACACTTGGCAAACTGGCAGGGGATCCCAGAAATACAATGGTTTGTTCCCTGCCACAGGCCAGGCCCATCCCATCGCCTCACCGTTCTCGGAGGAATGTGCAGCAGGCGTCTTTAATGCTCTGCAGTTGCAGGAAACTCGCCCCCATCAGCAACGACTGGACATTTTGTTGGTCAATGGCAAGGTGGCCGTTGTAGGCAAAGTTGATCAGAGCTTCCAGGGCACTAGGGTGAAGAGGAAATATGCTCTTCAGAGATGGGTCTTGGCCTACAGGAGACTCAGGCCCTAAGTGAACTGCGTGGTCACCTGAGGAGTGGCTCCACTCTCAAACCCATTTAGTCCATGCTCTTTGAGAATCTAGAGCATGGACTGAATGTAGTAATTTCTTCACCACAGCTATCATTCTACTTCTTAGGGTGTCTTCACTGCTCAAATAATTTTATTATACAAAGTTCTAAAAAGAGAAAGCAAAGACCTAGACTCTCACTACTGAAGGAGTCAAATGAAGAAGTCAACTAGTCATTTCTCCAGGTTCATTTTCAGTCCTATTGGGCTGCATGCCTACATTGTATGGATATAATCATGTAATACTTATGAAGCCCTTTCCCACATTTCTACACTGTCTTCATGTTTAACATTTTCAGTGGCTGCTATATAGCAATTCAAAATACAAATACACTATAATTTATTTCTTTTATTGATAGGCATAACAGCTATTACCATTTATTTTGCCATTATAAGTAATGTTTTTAGATTATTTCTTTGGGATAAATTTCCAGAATGAGGTTTCCAACATTTTTCCAGCCTTTCAATTCACAGTGAGAATAAAATCCTGTCGACAGGGCTATATGTGGTGTGGCCCCTTTCCATCTTTCTGATCTCATTGGCGTCCACTTTTTCTCCTTCACTCTATTCCAACATGCTGAACACACTATCCTCAGGGCCTTTGCACTGCCTCCTCCCTCTGTTTGGAGGCCTCTTCCCCCAGATGGCTCAATCCCTCCCTTCAATTAAGGTCTTGGCTCCAATGTCATCTCATCAGAGGGCTTCCCTGATCACCCTGAAATAGCACAGAACCTTACCACCATTTGCTAGCCTTCACTCTGCTTTACTTTTCTCATGCCACTTTCACTTCCCAGTCATGCCATGCACATATCTATTTACTGTCAGATGGCGACTACTAAGAAGCCGGCATAATCAGAGGTGCTTCCTGTTTTCTCAATGCTATATACCTCAGCAGCGCCCATCAAAGGTGCTCCGCCTACCTGTTAAATGAAGTGCTTGGCCTGTGCATGGTGATTAGCACAATTCCATCAGGCACAGACCTCAGAGATGAGAGTGCACAACTGCCCTTGGAGATAGACACACTTCTGTCTTTGCTTATAACAGCTGGCCTGAGAGTTCTGCCTTGCAGTGGGCATATAAATTCTCTCCATGTACTGAGGCAGATCACCTTCCATCATCCAAAGGGCACCACACAGTTTCCTAGCTCTGTTCCACCAAAGCTAAGAAGTTAGGCAACAAATTACAGGTTATTGGCTAATGTTTGAGTTGCTGGTTTGTTTATTTTCTCTTCTCCAGTGAGAATCACCTTGCATGTCCTCTTTGCTGCTGCATTCCCAAGACCCCAGAACAATGCCAGGCACATAGTAGGTGCACAGTGGACCCCTGGATACAACCTAGGTTATAAAGACACAATCTCAGTTCACAGACTTGCAGCAAAATCTTTTAAGTCATATAAACATGCCTTTTCCTTTCAAGGCCAAAAAAGGCATACTGTGGAATGTATTTAACATAAAAGTCTTCATACAGAAATCAGGAAAGTATTTCCAGGAAGACAGTCTAGTAGGGACTCTACACATAAGGACAACCTCAACCTTAATGATGAGGCTTCAGGGGTATTATAGTATTGCCTCCTGACCCTAAAATCCATCTAGGGCACAATTTCTCAGCCTCAGCACTACTGACATTTGGGGCCAATGATTCTTTGCTATGGAAGGTTTTCTGAGACACTGAAAAGATGTTTAGATGGGATAAACTTTGGGCTTGACCTCCTTGGGCTTCAATTTTCTCATTTATCAAATAACCATGATCTTTGCCACCTTCTTGGCCTGTGTTGTCCCATATATTAGCCATTAGCCAGACATGGCTATTTAAAACTAAATTTAAATTAATTAAAATTAAATAATACTTAAAATTAGGTTCTTCAGTCCTACTAGTCACTTTTCAAGTGCTCAGTAGCTATGGGTGCTAGTGGCTACCATTTTGGAGAGTACAAATAAAACACCTCCATCAATGCAGGAAGTTCTAATGCACAGCACTATTCTGGATTGCTGAGAAGGGTAATGAATGAAGGCACTTATTTGAAAGACTACTTTGCCAGCTAAAATGGCAAGCACAGAAAAATGAAGAAAATAATATACCACCAACTTCGTACCCAGTACTGGTTTAAAAATTTATCTTGGACTCTAGCTCCTATGAGATTTGTCACTCTACCAGAGTAAAAACACATCAAAACTCTCCTTTTAACTACGTCTCAGGCCACCAGATGAGGTTCTAACTTGTTTACTGGTCAACTACTGTTTGTGGAACTGTGCTAGATATGAAGTCCTACTGGAAGTCCCCAAAGGGCACCAAACACAAGGCTGAAGCTGCACCTAGAAAGCAGGTTCTGAAACCTAGTGGAGGAATTTAGTACCTTGGGTCCATTCCTTGCATTACAATCTCATCCTGCTTGCATTCCATCATGTCATTTGTAAACATAGCGTGGAAGTACGGGATTGAGGCTGCTAAGACGATCCGGTGAGCACTGAATTTGTGGTCCCCAATCTGTGGGCAAAATAAAATACAAAGATGGGTACTGAGGAAAGAAAACACGAAAACCACCCTGTCCCTTCCACAGCCTACCCCTCTGCCCATGGGAGTGGTATTGAAGGCATCCCAGTACTTGAGAGCAAGGCTTTTCATGAAGATCCTGAAGCATTTTAAACTCCACATACTCAGATACAGAAGAATTGTAAACAGTACATTTTAATGACAGAGGCAGACGGATTTGTACCAATCCTTCACAGACAAATCCTTAGCCTGGGGAGTGCTTTTCAACTATCTGCTAAATAGTTAAAAAAGGAGTTCTCTTACAGCTCAGCAGGGTAAGGATCTGGCATTGTCACTGTAGTAGCTCAGGTTGCTGCTGTGACACAGGTTTGATCCCTGGCCCAGGAACTTCCACATGCCGTGTGTGCAGCCCAATAAAAAATAAAATAAAAATAAAATTGAAAGATAAATGGTTAAAAACTTTAAGTCTGAATGCTCTGAGTGGTAGTTTTTACTTATACAGCAGTCTTCTCTGCACCCCTCCAAACACCCCCTACCAACTCAAAGACCAGATTTCTCTAACACTTTATCCCAATCCTAGTTCTATTAGATGGTAGATGGAAGAGATAAACTGGACAAGAAACCTGAAGCATCAAACAGTAGTTCCTCATGAAGAGTAAACACATAGTGGAAGAAAGAGATGAGGAGAAACAAGAAGAGGCTTGAACAAGGGGGCGCATGTGGGCATGGATATTCCAAGTCCTTGGGCACCAACAGGCTGTGGGAAACCTCAAAGAGACCAGAATTCTCTTAGGAACATGACTGGCAGCGGCCAGCTGGAAGTACCAGGGCTGTGGATTGGCCAGTGCTCTAGGCAGCACACAGGGCTCACGGAGACAGAGGCAGACTCTGAATTTTATCAACCCTTCACAGACAAATCCTTAGCCTAGGGAGTTCTCTAAAGTGCTTTTGAACCATCTGCCTAAAGGATATTCCTTGAAAAAGCTTTGTCATTTATATTTATTGAGTATTTATCTCCACCTTTCCAAGTAACATGCCTATAATATTACTTCTTGAATTTTCATTTTTAGTTATTACTTGTGGTAGTCAGTCTCCAAAGAGCCCCCAACTGAGCCTCGCCTCCTGGTATTCCTGTCCTTGCACAGGCCCCTCCCACAATGTTTCAGGATTGGTCTGTGGGACTAACAGAATATAGAAGTGATGTTGGTATGCCACATTCAAGGCTAGGTCATAAAAGGCACTGCAGACTCCTCTGACTGTCTCTCCTGGATCATGCGCTCTTAGGAAAGCCAGATCACAATCTATCCTGAGGAGAGGCCCAGATGACTGCAACCCAAGGTGACACTTGGAATGCTACCTCATGAGACATCTCAGCTGCTTCTGATTTTCTGACCCAAGGAAATCGTGAGATGATAAAATCTGTTATTTTTAGTCACTAAGTTTAGGGGTAATTTGTTATGCAGCAAAATATAACTATTACCTGAATTCCTTTTTTTTTTTTTTTAAGGGCTACACCTTCAGCATATAGAAGTTCCCAGGGTAGGGGTCAAATTGGAGCTGCAACTGCCAGCCACAGCCACAGCCACGCTGTGGTCTAAGTGAATACTATTTGTAGCCAAGCCATGATGTATATACTCCAATTATATTATTTCTTTGTTGGTATAATTTTTATTTTCCTTAAAGATAATAAGTGTAAAACACCCTTCAACTTAATATTCCATCAGAAAAGCTAGCAGTTTGCTCTTATGACACCCATACTGGAACTCTGTCCTTCTAAGAATTCCTTTCCCCTCACCTATACTGGAACTCCAGTTTAACCTTCTTCCTCTTTTTTTTTTTTTTTTTTGCTTTTTAGGGCCACACTTGCAGTGTATGGAGGTTCCCAGGCTAGGGGCCAATTGGAGCTACAGCTGCTAGCCTACACCAGAGCCACAGCAACTCGGGATCCAAGCCGCATCTATGACCTACACCACAGCTTACAGCAACGCCAGATCCTTAACTCACTGAGCGAGGCCAGGAATCGAACCCACAACCTCATGGTTCCTAGTTGGATTTGTTTCCATTGCACCACGACGGGAACTCCCTCTCTCACCATATTGATGTGGGAGTAGTTCTAAATCAACACCAGATTCATTTCTGCTGCGCCACGATGGGAACTCCAGCCCTCTTATTAATTCCCTTGTGCTGGTGAAAAGCGTCTTCTCATAGATCTTCTTCCGAAGGAAGGGTGTACTATAAAGTGTTTTCAACTCACAGCACTTCTGACACCAAATGTGCAGATTGTGTTCTCACACCAACCAATTATCCAACTCTCCAGACACCCAGTGGTATTGTACAATTTAATTCAAATCTGACACCAACTATCTAGAGTTAATGCAGACCCCACACATAAGGACTCAGTCCCTGCTTCAGATGACAACTTCAGGTCTGAGTCACTTGTACTTCTGAACAATCAACTAAAAGGTCAAGGTAGAAGGGTTCACAAAAACTTCCTCCTCAGGTTTGATACTTTGCTGGAATAGTCTTTTTTTTTTTTTTTTTTGGCTACACCCGTGGCATGTGGAATTTCCTGGGGCAAGGACTGAACCCACACTGCAGTAGCAACGCAAGCCACTGCAGTGACAATACTGTATACTTACTTAACCTGTTGAGCCATACAAGAACTCCCAGAATGAAATTTTTATGGAGGCTCCATTATGGAGGCATGACTGATTAACTCATTGGTCATTGGTGATTAATTCAACCTCTCGCCCCTCTCTCCTCCCCAAAGGTGGAGAAGTGGGGCTAAAAGTTCCAACCCTTTAATCAGGACTGGTTCTTCTGGCAACCAGTCCCTATCCTGAAGCTATCTAGAGGCCCACAAAGAGTTACTTTATGAGCATAAATTCAAGTTTGATTCATTGCTCCTCTCACCCAAGGGTTTTACAAACTCCTGCATCAGGAACTGGGAACACAGAGCAAACAGTACA
Organism: Sus scrofa; assembly: GCF_054392235.1. NCBI lineage: Eukaryota > Metazoa > Chordata > Mammalia > Artiodactyla > Suidae > Sus > Sus scrofa. The sequence goes on along the minus strand of NC_139395.1, from coordinate 44,867,393 downwards.
ACAAAAGATGCTCTTATCACCCCTACTGCTCAGGAAATTACAAGGATTTTAGGAGCTCTGTGCCAGGATCCAGGGACAAAAGCCAAATATATATTTCTTATTATGTTACAATATCAGAGGGTATATGTACATTATGTCTGCAAATGTCTTTATTATCCTTAAACTTGGGTGACAGTTTGGCTGGCTAAAAAATTCTAAGTTGAGAAAGTTTTTTCTGGCAGAATTTTGAATGTATTGTTCCACTGTCTTCTAGTTTGCTGGTTTTGAGAAAGCTAATGCCATTTTGGATACTAACCCTAAGTATGTGACTGTTCTCTCTAGAAGCTTTTAGAACTTCATCTTCTCAGAGATTTGAAATTTCACAGGGCTGTAACTTGTTTTTTTTTTTCCCCCATTCACTGTAGTGTACCAATCTACAGACATTATTTTAGTTCTAAGAATAGCTTTCATGCCATTTCTTTGATAATTTCCTCCTCTCTACTATTTTTTCACTTCTTAAATTCCCATTATCAAGTGTTAGACCTCTTGGAATGATCCAAATTCCCTCTGTTTTTCCCAGTTTTCCACCTTTCATTTAGTCTATTTTTGGGAATTTTCTTCAACTCTACCTTTCAATATTTGTGTCATACTTTTCATACTTGCTATCATATTTTTAATTTCCAAGAGGTCTTTCTTGGTTTTTGGAGGTTCCTTTTTTTCTTTTTAGGAATCTAGTTCAGCTTTCAAGAATAAAATACCTTCTCTAATTGCTCTGAAAATACTACAGTTAAAATTTTCCTTTTCCTCCATGCTTTTACTGTTTTCACTGAGTTCTTTTCTCCCCCATTTGTTTTGGTCTCTGTCTTTTATGTTCTTCAAATGTCTTGTGACACCTGGCTATCTGCTAATACTTTTAGAAGCTATTTGAAAGCTCTGTGTATGGGAGCTAAGCAATTTGTGGATTTCCCATTAGGGTAAACAGGCAAGAATCTGCCATTTCATTGAGGACCCCTAGAAGTAGTGGGTCCCTTACAGATTTTCTCTATGGGACTAAATTTATCAGAGAAGGATCTTTCAATCTCTTGCAATGGGAGCACCTGCCTGCAGATATTCTGAAAACTTGGCATGATAAAGGAATTGTCCTCTCAACACTATTTAGAACTTGGTCTTAAAGCCCCTATTTTCAGTTTTACTCCAAGTTTCATCCCAACTTCTGAGCTTGATGTGCCTCTGGTTCAATATCTAAGACTAAAACTTCTGTCTCCTGAGAGAGTAGGGGAGGGAGTGTAGGCATCTAATTGCTTTTCAAAGACTTTCAACTTATCTTCCTGTTTTCAGTATTTGTCATCTCTGATTCTGGAGCTATTCCACAGTCCTGCATTACAAATCTTTCTACTTAGTTTCCCCGACCCCTCAAGCACTTTCTGTTTCTCTGGCCTATTAAGTGCACTGCACTTGCTTTCTGGCTTCGACAGACCATTGATTTCTCAATTGCTGATCTCTTTTCTTATTATTAACATTTTAATGGGATTATAGGAGGGAATGGAGGTTAAAATGTGTATCCAACTTGCTGTGTTAAACTGCTGTGCATTTTAGAAGACAAAAGAACAAGTTACATGTGCACAAACTAGGTGACCTGATTTCCCAAAAAAAAACTCAGCTAATTTTTAGCAACATGGATGGACCTAGAAATTATCATGCTAAGTGAAGTCAGCCATACAATGAGACACCAACATCAAATCCTTTCACTGACATGTGGAATCTGAAAAAAGGACAGACTGAACTTCTTTGCAGAACAGATGCTGACTCATAGACATTGAAAAACTTATGGTCTCTGGAGGAGACAGTTTGGGAGGTGGGGGATGTGCTTGGGTTATGGGATAGAAAACCTGTGAAATTAGATTGTTATGATCATTATACAACTACAGATGTGATAAATTCATTTGAGTAATAAAAAATAAAAAAAATAAAACTCAACTAAAGAGAAGACAGGCCTGTGTTCCCATCATGGCTCAGCGATTAGCAAACCCGACTAGCATCCATCAGGACGCGGGTTCAATCCCTGGGCTTGCTCAGTGGGTTAAGGAGCCTGTGTTGCTGTGAGATGTGGTGTAGGTTGCAGACACGGCTCAGATTCCATGTGGCTGTGGCTCTGGCATAGGCTGGCAGCTACAGCTCCAACTCAACCCTTAGCCTGGGAATTTCCACGTGCCGCAGGTACAGCCCTAAAAAGACAAAACAAACAAACAAAAAACCAGGCCTATCGTGGGATATGCCAGCCAGACTACATCTGAATTCTGTGTTCAGTTAAGGGGAAAAACAAATTTGTCTTTATCTAGAAGAGGAAGATCAAGATGGGAAAGGGTCAGGAAGCTACATCTTAGTGAGGAATGGCTAAAGGATGGTTAGTTTGGAAAAGATAATTTAGGGGGGACTATAGTTGTACTCAAAGACCAGAAGGGCTATCACATGGACGAAGGCAGATCTAAAAGTTACAGGGAGAAATAAATAAATAAACAAAAATAAAAAATAAAAGTTACAGGGAGGAGGAATTCCCATTGTGGTTCATCAGGTTAGGATCTGACTAGTATCCATGAGGACACATGTTCAATCCCTGTCCTCCTCAGTGGGTTAAAGGATCCAGCATTGCCATGAGCTGCGGTGTAGGTCACAGATGCAACTCAGATCTGGTGTGGCTGTGGCAGTTGCAGCTCTGATTCCATCCCTAGCCCGGAAAATTCCATATGCCATGGGTGTGGCCTTAAAAAGACAAAAAATAATAAATAAATAAATAAATAAAGTTACAAAGGAGGCAGATTTTAGTTTACAGCCTATCACCTAAGAATGTTGAGAGAAGGCCTTCACTGGTTCTAAAACTATTAAGGGACCTTCTAATTCCATAATACTGGGATAATACAGTTTTATGAAAAGCATTAAAAAACCCAAATATTCTCATGTGTAATCTCAGGGTTTTTTTTTTTTTTAAAGAGATGATCATTTATGGAGTTCCTTTTGCGAAGTACCCATGATACATATTTTCTCATTTTATTCCTCATAGCAACCCTCTGCATTGTGAATTCCATTTTATTTATTTATTTATATTTTTTAATTTTTTGTCTTTTCTAGGGCCGCACCCATGGCATATGGAGATTCCCAGGCTGGGGTCTAAATGGAGCTGTAGCCTTCAGTCTACACCACAGCCACAGCAATGTGGGATTCGAGCTTTGTCTGTGACCTACACCACAGCTCACAGCAACACTGGATCCTTAACCCACTGAGCGAGGCCAGGGATTGAACTCACCTCATGGTTCCTAGTAGGATTTGTTAACCATTGAGCCACTATGGGAACTCCCCACTCCCCATTTTATTTTTTGTATTTATTTTGTCTTTTTTTGTCTTTTTAGGGCTGCACCTGCAGCATAAGGAGGTTCTCAGGCTAGGGGTCCAATCAGAGCTACAGGCGCCAGCCTACACCACAGTCACAGCAACGCCGGATCCTTAGCTAACGTAGTGAGACCAGGGATCGAACCCACATCCTCATGGTTGCCAGTCAGGTTCTTTAACCACTGAGCCATGATGGGAACTCCTGAATTCAAGTTTAGAGATGAGGAAACCAAGATTTAGAATAATGTGCCCAAAAGTCAAGTGGCTATTATGTGAAAGAGAAAGAATTATGCTTCAGTTGTTTACCAGTGGAGTTTGAGAGGGACCCAATAAATAACACACCGCTCCCAGCTCAAGTTCACAAACAACTGAAAATCTTTTCAAATTAAAAATTTTTAAAAACTTACACACATGACAAAATTATAAAGAATTAGGGAGGTGGGAGGGTGCACTGAGGATTTGGAATGGAAATGCTATAAAACTGGGTTGTGATGCTCGTCGTACAACTATAAATGTAATAAAGCTCAATGAGAGATCCAAAAAAAAATGTTAAAAGAATTACATACACACAGGTGAACAGAATTAAAGCTGGGGAAATCTGCATAAGAGTGGTGGATTAAGGAGTTCCTGTCATGGCTCAGTGGTGAACGAATCCGACTAGGAACCATGAAGTTGCGGGTTCAATCCCTGGCCTTGCTCAGTGGGTTAAGGATTTGGTGTTGCCATGAGCTGTGGTGTAGGTTGCAGACGTGGCTCGGATCCTGTGTTGCTGTGGCTCTGGTGTAGGCCGGCGGCTACAGCTTCGATTAGACCCCTAGCCTGGGAACCTCCACATGCTGCAGAAGTGGCCCTAGAAATGGCAAAAAGACACACACACACACACATACACACACACACACAAAAAAAAAAAAAAAAAAAAAGAAGAGTGGTGGATTAAATAAATGCCAATTTCCTAGTTGTGATGTTTTACTGTAATTTTGCAAGATCAGGAGTTCCCATTGTGGCTCAGCAGAAAAGATTCTGACTAGAATCCATGAGGATGCAGGTTCGATCCCTGGCCTCGCTCAGTGGGTTAAGGATCCAACATTGCCATGAGCTGTAGTGTAGGTCACAGATGAGGTTCCATCTGCCGTGGCTGTGGCATAGGCCAGCGGCTGCAGCTCCAATTTGTCCCCTAGCCTGGGAACCGCCATATGCCATGGATGCAGCCCTAAAAAGACACACACACACGCAAAGTATAATTTTACAAGATTGTACCACTGGGAGAAACTGCAGAAAGGGTACATGGGATCTCACTGTTGTTATTTCTTAACTGCATGTGAATCTACAATTATCTTAAAATTAAAAGTTCATTAAAAAGGAGATAAAGCAAATAGGAAATCAAAATACCATTTTATTACTGATAAATCTAATATTATAAACTATGGCTTATACAAGAAGACAGTGTGTTTCCTATTTAATATCTTGATTTACACAGGCCCAAGCAAAGGTAACTTCTTCCACTAATCTGCATATACTGTTACCTCAAATCTCTCCCCTTTCCCTTCCCTATGGTGGTGAAGCAATGTGAACTGGTATGACAGAATTTAGATAAAAATAATCAATACACAAGGTATAATTGGTTGGTCAGAAAAGTTAAAGCTCCCAAACCCAACAGTAAAGACAGTCATCAAATCACAAGAGAACAAAAGAGAAAGGGGAGAAAAAATAACAACAAAAACAAATCCAAAACAATTAACAAAATGACAATAAGAACATACATATCAATAGTTACCTTAAATGTAAATAGATTAAATGCCCAAAGCAAAAGACATAGATTGGCTGAACAGATACAAAAACAAAACCCACATATATGCTATCTACATGAGAGACCCACCTGAGATCTAGAGAAACATATAGACTTAAAATGTGAGGATAGAAAAAAATTTTCTATGCAACTGAAAATCAAAAGAAAGCTGGAGTAGCAATAGTCATATCAGACAAAATAGACTTTAAAATAAAGAAGTTTATAAGAGACAAGGACACTATACAATGATCAGAGTGTCAATATAAGAAGAAGACATACATCTGAGTTATAGTAGTTTCAAGTATGTTAAATGTGGATCTTTTACACCACATCATCGTGAACACATTGGGGAGGTGTGCTTTTTTGGAAAACTCAAGGTGCTAGATTCCTAATTCAAAGAAGAACATTTCTCATGTTTGTTCATTCTAGTTTATTTTCATTTAAAATCTTTTAGGTTAAGTTTAAGCTTTTTAAAAGTTAGTTTTGAAAATTGAGACATTACTAATACTGTAGGAATTGGTGAGGCCTTGATTTAAAACTTTCTTTGTACTGTGATTTCCTTTCGGGTGTATTTTGCTAAGTGAAATTTGTTAAATTTTTTGTTAACTAAATTTTTTTCTTAAAATAAAAAGACTTTTGCACACGCACAAAAAAGAAGACATAAAAATTGTAAAAACATATGTACCCAACATAGGAGCACCTCAATATATGAGGCAACTGCTGAGAGCCATAAAAGAAGTCAACAATAACCCAGTAATAGTTGGGGACTTTAACACCCCACTTACAGCAATGAACAGATCATCCAGACAGAAAATCAATAAGGAAACATAGGTCTTAAATGACTCAGCAGACCAGATGGACTTAATTGATATTTATAAAATGTTCCATCTGAAAGCAACAGAATACACATTCTGAGTTCCTATAATGGCTAAATGGAAGTGAGTTTGACTAGCATCCATGAGGATGCAGGTTCAATCCCTGGCCTCACTCAGTGGGTTAAGGACCTAGCATTGCCGTGAACTGTGGTATAGGGTGCAGACACAGCTCGGATGCTGTGTTGCACTGGCTGTGGCAAAGGCTGGCAGCTGCAGCTCTGATTTGACCCCTAGCCTGGGAATCTCCACATGCCGCAGGTGTGGCCCTAAAAAGACAAGGAAAAAAAAGAATACAAATTCTTCTTAAGTGCGCATGGAACATTCTCTAGGATAGATCATATCTTGGGCCACTAGCCTCAATAAATGTAAGAAAACTAAAATCATATCAAGTATTTGTTCTGATCACAACACTATAAGATTTGAAATCAACTACAAGAAAAAAAAAAAACTGCCAAAAAAACCAAACACATGGAGACTAAAAAGTATACTACTAAATAACCAATGATCATTGAAGAAATCACACAGGAAGTTAAAAAAAAAATATCTAGAGACAAACGAAAACAAAAACTCAACAATCCAAAATCTATAGGACACAGCAAAAGCAGTTCTAAAAGGGAACTTCACAGTAGTACAAGTTTACCTCAGGAAACAAAATCTCAAATAGGGAGTTCCCATTGTGGCTCAGCAGGTTAAGAATCCAGCTAAGTATCCATGAAGATGCAGGTTCAATCCCTGGCCTCACTCTGTAGATTAAGGATCTGGGACTGCTATGGCTGTGGCATAGGCTGGCAGCTGCAGCTCTGATTCAGCCCCTAGCCTGGGAACTTCTCTATGCCCTAAAAAGAAAGAAAAAAAAAAAAAAAAACGAACTTGAATAAACAACTTAACCTTACACCTAAGCAACTAGAGAAAGGAGAATAAAACCTAAAGTTAACAGAAGTAAAGAAATCATAAAGATCAGAGCAGAAATAAATGAAATAGAGATGAAGAAAATAGAAAAGATCAATGAAACTAAAAGCTGGTTCTTTGAAAAAATCAACAAAATTGATAAATCTGTTGCCAGACTCATCAAGAAAAAAAGGGAGAGGAGGTTCCCTTGTGGTATAGTCAGCTAAGGATCTGGTGTTCTCACTGCTGTAGCTCAGGTTTGATCTTGGTCTAGGAACTTCCACATGCCATAGGCACAATCCAAAAAAAGAAAAGACAATAAAGGGAGAAGGCTCAAATACATAAAATTAGAAACAAAAAAGAAGTTACAACTGCAAACCAGAGAAATACAAAGGATCATAAGAGACTACTACTAGCAACTATATGCCAAGGAAATGGACAACCTAGAAGAAATGGACAAATTCTTAGAAAGGTACAGTCTTCCAAGAGTGACCAAGAAAGAAATAGAAACTATGAACAGACCAATTACAAGCACAGAAATTGAAATTTATGATTTTAAAAACTTCCAACAGGAAGTTCCCTCTGGGGCACAGTGGGTTGAGAATCTGATTACAGTGGCTCTCATCACTGCAAAGGTGAGGGTTTAATCCCTCGCCCAGCACAGTGGGTTAAAGGATCTGGTGTTGCCGCAGATGCAGCTTGGATTCAATCCCTGGCCCAGAACTTTCAGATGCTGTGGGTGGAGCCATTTATAAAATAAAACAAAATGAAAATAAACCTTCCAACAAACAAAAGCCCAGGACCAAATGGCTTCACAGAAGAATTTTATCAAATGTTTAGAGAAGAGTTAACACCTATCCTTCTGAAACTATTACAAAAAATTGTGGTGGAAAAACACTCCCTAGCTCATTCTATGAAGCCACCATTACCCTAATACTAAAACTAGAAAATGTTATCACAGAAAAAGAAAATTACAGGCCAATATCACTGATGAATATAGATGCAAAAATCCTCAACAAAATACTAGCAAACCAAATCCAACAATACATTAAAAGGATCATACACTGTGATCAACTGGGATTTATCCAGGAATGCAAGGATTTTTCAACATTCACAAATCAATCTGTGTGAAACATCACATCAACAAATTGAAGAAAAACCATATGATCATCTCAATAAATGCAGAAAAAACTTTTGATAAAATTCAACACCCATTTATAATAAAAACCCTCCATAAAGTGGGCACAGAGGGAATCTATGTCAAAATAATAAAGGCCATATATGACAAACCCGCAGCTAACATTATTCTCAACAATGAAAAGCTAAAAGAATTTCCACTAAGATGAGGAACAAGACAAAGATGTCTACTCTCATCACTCTTATTCAACATAGTTTTGGAAGTCTGAGCCACGACAATCAGAGAAGAAAAAGAAAGAAAAGGAACCCAAATTGGAAAAGCAGTAAAACTGTCACTGTTTGCAGATTACATGATACTATACATAGACAATCCTAAAGATACTATCAGAAAACTACCACAGCTCATCAATGAATTTGGTAAAGTTGCAGGATACAAAATTAATACATAGAAATTTGTTGCATTCTATACACTAACAACGAAGGATCAGAAAGATAAGTTAAGGGAACAATCCCATTTACCATCACCTCAAAAAGAATATAACAATTAGAAATAAATCTACTTAAGGCAAAAGACCTACACTCTAAAAACTATAAGATGCTGATGAAAGAAATCAGAGATGACGCAAATAGATAGAGAGATATGCCATGTTCTTAGTTAAGAATAATCAATATAAAAAATAATCAATATTATCAAAATGACTATACTACCCAAAACAATCTACAGATTCAATGCAATCCCTATTAAACTACCAACAACGCTTTTCACAGAACTTGAACAGAAAAATTTTAAATTTGTATAGAAACACAAAAGACCCCAAATAGCCAAAGCAATCCTGAGAAAGAAAAAAGTAGCTAGAGAAATCAAGCTCCCTGTTTTCAGAATATACAACAAAGCTACAGTCACCAAAACAGTATGGTACTAACACAAAAGCAGAAACATAGATTACTGTAACAAGATATAAAGCCCAGAAATAAACACACCTACCTATGGTCAATTAATCTATGACAAAGTAGGCAAGAAGACACAATCTAAAAAAGAGTCTTTTCAATAAGCAGTACTGAGAAAACTGGAACACTATGTATAAAAGAATGAAATTAGAACACTCTGACACCATACAGAAAAATATACTCAAAATTGATTAAAGACCTAAATATAATAAGACCAGATACTATAAAACTCTTAGAGAAAAACGAAGGCAGAACACTCTTGGCTTAAGCTATGGCAAATCTTTTCTGATCCACCTTCTAGAGTTATAGAAATAAAAACAAACAAAAAAACAAATGGGACCTAATTAAAAGCTTTTGCACAGCAAAGGAAACCATAAAGAAAATAAAAAGACAATTCACAGAATGGGAGAAAATATTTGCAAATGAAAATGACTGAAAAGGTATTAATCTCCAAAATATACAAACAACTCCATCAGCTCAAAAAACAAACAAACAAAAAAACCAAAACAAAAACCAAAGTGAAAAATGGCAGAAGATCTAAATAGACATTTCTCAAAAGAAAGTGTACTGATTTCCAAAAGCACATGAAAAGATGCTCAACACTGCAAATTATCAGAAAAGTGCAAATCAAAACTACAATGAGGTATCACTTCACACCAGTCAGAATGGCTATCTTCAAAAAGTCTGAAAACAACAAATGCTAGAAGGGTGCAGAGAAAAAGGAAACTTCCTACACTGCTGTTGGGAATGTTAATTAGTACAACCACCACGGGAAATAGTATGAAGGATCCTCAAAAAGCTAAAAATAGATCCACCATATGATCCAGGAATCCTACTCCTGGGTGTATATCCAGAGAAAATCATAATTCGAAAAGACACATACATCCCAATGTTCACTGTAGCACTATATACAATAGCCAAGATATGGAAACAACCTAAATGTCCACTGACAGAAGAATGGATAAAGAAGATGTGGTACATATATACAATGAAATATTACTCAGCCATAAAAAAGAATTAAATACTATTTGCAACAACATCGATGCTAGAGAGATTACCATACTAAGTTAGAGAAAGACAAACATCCTATGATATCACATATGTGGAATCTAAAATATAAATGATATAAATAAAATTATTTACAAAACAGAAATAAACTCAAAGACTTGGAAAATAAATTTATGGTTACCAAAGGGTATAGGTATTGGTGAGGGATGGAATGGGGGCTTAGGATTGGCATATGCACACTATTGTAATATGGCTTGCACAGATAATTGGGTCCTGCTGTATAACAGGGAACTCTCACCAGTATTCTGTGATAACCTATAAGGGAAAAGAATCTGAAAAAGAATGGATATGTGTATACATATAAATGAATCACTTCATTGTAAAGCAGAAATTATCACAACATTGTAAATCAACTATACTTCAATAAAACTTTAAAAGAAAAAAAGTTAAAGCTGTTTGACATATATCCTTATCTTAGTCACATCTTGCTATACCTACCTTTAAATAAATACCTATTAATATTAATAAAACCATATTTATTATAATAAAGTATTAACAATGAAATAGAAAAATACAGTAAATTTAAATATTGGGAAGAGGTAGGTTCAAAGTCCAAGATAGGAGAGAAAGAAAGAAATGAACCGCAGTGTCAGAGGAACACTCTGAACTGAAAGAGCTAAACTCATGAACACATGTGGAAGCTACCTGGGTGGGATCAGGGTATTAGATCTCCGTATACACAACACACACATATGGTGCCCCTGCTCACACCACCACTTAATAAATTTGTGTACCAGCGCCAGACACTTAACCACTGTGGGATGATTTGCAATGATTAGAATCTGCAGAGCAAATCAGGACAGTCCCAGGACTTCCTAGGTATATACAACACCTTCAAATTTGCTTCTAACAAAAAAAAAAAAAAAAAAAAAAAAATTTCAAACTGGAAAGCCCAAACCACTTCCACTAAAACTGCAACAAAGTCTCAGTACTCATGCCATGTGGATTCTACAAAGAGTGGACACAGAACCTGCTCCTAAACAGGGACTCTGCATAACATGATCTGAAGACAGACTAAAAGCATTCCTATTGGCCTACAGGGCTCCTCCACACTGATTGTATTATTAAGCCCTGTAACTTTAATATGTGTTAATAGTTTTGTTTGGAAAATTAAAAGAGCTAACTAACAGAGTTATATGAAGGGGAGGAAGATAAGGTTCTAACAGTGAATAAGTAATTTAAGTGTATGTGCTGTGACTCTGCTTTTATTTTTTAAAACTTGGTTTTTAAAATCATGAACATCAGAGTTCCCGTCATGGCACAGTGGTTAACGAATCCGACTAGGAACCATGAAGTTGAGGGTTCGATCCCTGGCCTTGTTCAGTGGGTTAAGGATCTGCTGTTGCTGTGAGCTGTGGTGTAGGTCATAGATGTGGCTTGGATCCCACGTTGCTGTGGCTCTGATGTAGGCCAGCGGCTACAGCTCCGATTAGACCCCTAGCCCAGGAACCTCCATATGCCGTGGCAAGCTGCCCTAGAAGAGGCAAAAAGACAAAAATAAAATAAAATAAAATCGTGAGCATATTATTCCTTTGATAAATGTTAAATATCAAAGTGGCTTCCATGATTCAAGTACAGATATGAAAAGGAAAATGATATGATATGAAGCTGGAAAAACAGGGCACTCAAGAATTCTACATGTCTGGAGTTCCCATCGTGGCTTAGCAGAAACGAATCTGACTAGTATCCGCGAGGATGCAGGTTCAATCCCTGGCCTCGCTCAGTGGGCTGAGGATCCGACACTGCAGTGAGCTGTGGTGTAGGTCGCAGACAAGGCTCAGATCTGGTGTGGCTGTGGCTGTGGTGTGGGCCGGCAGCTGCAGCTCCAGTTCGACTCCTAACCTGGGAACCTACATATGCCAAGGGTGTGGTCCAAAAAAGAAAAAGAAAAAAAAAGAATTCTATTTGTAGAGTTCACATCACGGTTCAGCGGTAAAAAACCCAACTGTATCCATGAGGACGCAGGTTCAATCCCTAGCCTTGCTCAGCGGGGATAAAGGATCAGGCGTTGCCATGAGCTATGCTATAGGTTGCAGATGCAGCTCAGATCTCACACGGCTGTGGCTGTGGCCGTGGCCGGCAGCTACAGCTCCAATTTGACCCCTAGCCTCGAAACTTCCATATGCTTTGGGTGTGGCCCTAATAAAACATAAAAAAAAAAAAAGAATTCTACATGCTACTTCATGAGTATTAGGAAACCAGGGGCAGAGCTCAGGAAGGATCTCCAAATTTACTTTGGTATCATTAAATTAAGTTATATATAATACATGTGAAAACACCCAGCACAGTGTCAGGGATTTAACAAAGGTTTTTGTTACACCCAGCTGAAAACAAAAAAGACCAAGCTATAAATAACTGAAATCCTCACAAGTTCAGTCTGATTAACAGAACCCTGGTGCAGAGATTAAAACTCTGAATTTCAGGGCCCAGCTCTACTACAGACATAAGCTAGTTGCCTAATTTACCATGTCTCAGGTTTCTAGGCTGAAATATAAGATTGTTATTTATGGGGCATGGCAAGGAATTTACTAGTAAAAAATTTGAGATTCTCAAAAGCACTATAAATATTGGAAAACATATCATAATCAACCACTCTATTAGACAGTATTAGAAAGTTCGGTATGGCATTAAAGGTCAAAATATTTGCTAGTCTCTACCTATGCCCATCCCATGTGAAGCAGAGAGCACAAGCCACAGAATACATACAAACTGCACCAGTTTCCAATGTCAGCTGTTCCCTTTCTGTACAGCCCAGGCAAATCTCTTTCCTTTATCTCTGAGCCTCAGTTTCTTCATCTGTAAATAAGAGACTTTAACTGGATAAGGTTTCTCAAAAGGTAGTAGTTATGCTATTAACAGTAGCCTAACGCAAATTCAGTAAAGCTTTTCTTTTTAATCATGATGGCATCTACATGCATTTGAAAAAATACCTGTACAAACATGTAAAAGATATCATTTATCTGCCTGCAAATTGATGCACATGTGATTTTGAGAGGTCCCTTGCAGTAACTCTATAGCATAGGAACCTCTGGTGCCAGCAGTTCTCAGAGGTCCCTTCCCAGTTAGCAGCTCAGAAACCATGACTAAGCATAAGGAACTAGAAGTCCTGAGCACCTCTCATCTACCTAAGTTTTGACTTGCTTGAATACACACACCCCTTCCCATTTTCTTCCTTGAAAAGACTGGGAAAGTTCCCATTTCTGGCTCAACAGGGATATCTTTGGATCAACAGGGATAGTGTAGCATAACACTGCAAATTCTATTGCCTATCACATGTAGGTGGGGCTCAAGATTCAACCAGCAGCTTATTCAAGGAGGAAAAACAGCAGGGCAAACTCTGAGGTGGGAGTAATCTGAGACACGTGTTCCCAAGGAAAGCAAAAGCCACATCTAGAATAGATTTCTCTTCGATGGAAAACTACTTTTGATACTACTGCTTCAAGGAGCAGTAACATAACATCAACATAAATAAGTTATTTAGTGAACCTGCCTGTGGGCAGATAGAATACCCCTGGAATTAGTGAGGCATAAAGATAAGCTTTTAGGCAGTCACAAGAGATGCTGAAAGTGCATAATAAGCAGAAATCCATAATTTTACTAAGGCACACATTTGAATCATAAAAGGTATCAATCTGGTTTGTAAGAATGCATTAGGATGGAGTGATCTCTAAAAGTCCTTCAGGATACCAAGTCAATAATTACAAAATCTTTAAGAGAGACATATATCATGGTAGATAAAAACAGACACTCTAGGAGTTCCTGTTGTGGCTCAGTGGTTAACAAATCCAACTGGGAACAAAGACGTTTCAGGTTGGATCCCTGGCCTCAATCAGTGGGTTAGGGATCTAGCGTTGCCATGAGCTGTGGTGTAGGTTCCAGACTCAGCTCAGATCCCGCGTTGCTGTGGCTCTGGCGTAGGCCAGCCGCGCCTACAGCTCTGATTAGACCCCTAGCCTGGGAACCTCCATATGCCGAGGGTACAGCCCTAGAAAAGACAAAAAAACAAAAAACCAAACAAACAAACAAACAAATAAACAGACACTCTAGCACTAAAATACCCATGTTCAAATCCAGTTTCTGCCATTTACTCTGGGCTAGCTACTTAACTTCTCTGTGCCTCAATTTAGAGATCTGCAAAAATTAGGTAAACAGCACCTCAAAAAAAGCAAAAAATAAAACAAACACTGCAGGACAAATATTAAGTGCTATATAAGTGCTTTTTTTTTTTTTTTTTTTGCTTTTTAGGGCCGCACCCGCAGCATACGGAAGTTCCCAGGGGTCAAATCGGAGCTACAGCTGCCAGCCTATGCCACAGCCACAGACAGCCATGTGGGATCTGAGCTGCTTCTGCAACCTACACCACATCTCAGGACAATGCCGGATCCTTAACCCACTGATCGAGGCCAGGTATCGAACCCACATCCTCATGGATCCTAATTGCTTTCATTAACCACTCGGCCATGAAGGGAACTCCCTATAGAAGCACTTGTTAAATAAATGTTCTCTTTTGTTGGGAGGTGAGGGTAGCAGTCACAGAGTGCAGAAGTTCCCAGGCCAACAACTGAACCTGAATCACAGCACTGACAATGCTGAGTCCTTAACTAGTAGGCCACCAGGGAACTCCTAAAATGTTCTTAAATTTAGGACTTTATTGAAGTTACTTTTAAGACCTTTAGAGAAGGGATCAGCAAACAACAGTAATGGGCCAAAATCTGGCCTGCCAGCCTCTTGTTTTTGTGTAGCCCATGAGCTAAGTATAGTTTTTACATCTTTAAACTGTTGAAAAAAATCAAGAATAAATATTTCATGACATGAAAATTATATAAATCCAACTTTCAGTGTCCATATACAAAGTTTTATTGGCACACAGACTTGTTCACACAATGGCAAAGTTGAGTAACTGTGATAGTGACCAATGATGGCCCACAAAGCCAAAAATACTTGCTGTCTGCTTTACAGAAATATTTTGCTGATCTCTGCTCTAGCATCACCGGGGACAAAGATTATGGAGAGAGACCATGGACACATTTTCTTGAAAGGAGAAAATGCCCATTATTTATCTAAGACCCACCCCCACAATTCCCTGACCACATGACACCTGATTTTCTGCTAGTACTCACAGACTCCCTCTGCTGAAACAGTATGAATGGTCTGCACTTTGTGAGACAGTGTCTCAAAATGCTTACTTCTTTTAAAAAGGAAGTGAGGCGTTCCCTTTGTGGCTCAGCAGTTAGCGAACCCAATTAGGATCCATGAGGATGCAGGTTTAATTCCTGGCCTTGCTTGGTGGGTTAAGGATCCGGTGTTGCCGTGAACTGTGGTGTAGGTCACAGACACAGCTCAGATCCTCAGTTGGTACGGCTGTGGCATAAGGCGGCAGCTGCAGCTCTGATTTGACCCCTAGCCTGGAAACTTCCATATGCTGTGGGTGCGGCCCTTAACAAAAAAAAAAAAAAAAAAAAAAAAAGGAAGTGAGTCAAGCCTGGAAACAGAGGCATTCACTGGAGCTATCTATACTAATGATCTGTATGGGCCTGCCATCACCAACTGCATTTTTTAAAAACTTGAGTTTCTTTCTTTTTTTTTTTTTTTTTCTTTTTAGCACTGCATTCGCAGCATATGTGAGTTCTTGAAGCTAGGGATCAAATTGGAGCTGCAGCTGCTGGCCCTACACCACAGCCACAGCAATGCCAGATCTGAGCCACATCTGTGGCCTGCAGCGAAGCTTACCAGCAACACTGGATCCTTAACCCACTGGTTGAGACCAGGTATTAAAACCAAATCCTCACAGACACTATGTCTGAGTCTTAACCTGCGCTGAGCCACAACAGAACTCCAAAAAACTTGAGTTTCTTACTATAGTTAAACCGTTATTCTCCCCTTCTTTGGCCTGGAGTTTCCCCTAGAAGCATCTGCCCTCTGACCTCAGGCACCAACCAATCATTGTTATCCAGCAACTACTCAGCACAAAGCCAGCTTAGCTCTCCACCCCCAATCAAACTCTTAGTCACATGTTAGACGAGTAAGGCTCTGCCATGTTTGAGAAATACTGCACTTTAATGTTACTCCAGTAGACCTCAAACTCCTTGAGTAACAGGGTCTTGTAAATCTCCTAATAGTTTATGTACAATGTTCTTTCAATTTCTACTGCACAGCAAAGTGGCCCAGTGAAACATTTATTGGAATTAAAATACCAACTGTATCCTTAATAGCAGCCCAGAAAATCAACAATTCCCTGTGAAAATAAATTAACTCCAAAGAAAAGATGGCAGTTTCACTAAGGGTTATAGTCAAAATGGACTGCAGGTTCTCGCAGTGAAATTTAGTAAAGGATATGGAAAACTGAGCAGGAGGCACTGTGATTTTCTACTTGTTTCCTTCAAAATTTTCTTATGGATATAGTAAATCATCAAATAACCACAACAGGTGAGGACTATTACGACAATTATTTTTACTATCAACTAGATAAATATGATCTTTACATAGCTATATAAATATAGCTATTAACTATACATTAATAATGTTCTAAGGTAAGATATTAACTATGAATCATCTATAATATTACAATGATGATCTATTGACAACTTTAGGTTACTTGAAGGTTAACAGAAAACACTTGTGACTTCAACACATGTGACTAGCCATGGACTCCATCTGATGTCAGCTCCATCCAGTGGCCTTATCTTCTAGGAACATCTCCTATCTTCATTCCCACCACACTATATAATATATGAACTGAGCCCTACCAATTAGACCCTTCCTTGGGATTTTTCGAATGAGCAAGGAGGAAGAGGGACATTCCCTCTAGGCAGCAAGGAGCCGTCAGGTGCTTCATCACCTTTTGTGTGTGATGAACCAGTCTGCAGTGGGAGGAGGAAAAGGAAGGAAAGAGTCTTGGCAGTATTTCAGTCCTCTAGGTTCATCAACAACCCTGTTTTTTCTCCTGTTTGATTACATGAGCCAATAAATGATTGGTCTAAGATTACTGAGGCTAGTTCTGCCATTCAGAGCCAGAGTTCTGAGCATTGCAGGAAATTCAGGAAAGGGGGACCTGCCCTCTTGACCTTAATAGATAGGCTCTAACTAAAGGTGGTTTCAGCTCTGACTGGGCCCTGGTGTTGACTCGAGGCCCCCACTCACCAGTTAGGTCTTAAAGGACCCTCTGTGTAAAAACACCATGGTGACGGCATCTGCTATAAGCATCAAAGGCATAAAGCGAACACAGTGTTTTATTGACTGGGAACACTGAGGGGAATGCAGAAATGGTCAAGAGATATTTCCTGCATAGATAGCTCATTTTCTGAATTCCCAGCAGTTTATTTTCTGGGGAAAATTATCATAACTTTTTATAGGGATAGCCAAAACCAGCAACTGAATCCCCATCTTAACATTCCCCAATATGTGACCTGCCTGAGGTCAGATAGATGGGAACTAGGGCCACTCAGTGTCCCCCTCTAGAAGTGAGAACAATAGATTCTGAAGAGATGTTACACCTACCTCAAACTCCACTTTTCCTTCCCTCATAATGAAATTCTAATAATTTTAATAGCCCTATAGCTAGTAAGGAATCTGATTGTGTAATTAAAAAAGAAATTATTCAGAGTTCCCATTGTGGCTCAGCGGTAACAAATCTGATTAGTATCCATAAGGATGCAGGTTCAATCACTGGCCCTGCTCAGTGGGTTAAGGACCCAGCATTGCCATGAGCTGTGGTATAGGTTGTAGATGTGGCACAGATCTGGGGTGGCTGTGGCTGTGGCATAGACCAGCATCTGTAGCTCCCCTACCCCAGGAACATCCATACAACATGAGTGCGGCCCTAAAAAGACAAAAAAAAAAAAAAAAAAAAAAAAAATTATTAAAGTATAGTTTATTTACAATGTTCTGTCAATTTCTACTGTATAGCAAAGTGACCCAGTCATAGATATACATTCTTTTTCTCATATTATCCTTTATCATGTTCTATCACAAGTGACTGGATATAGTTCCCTGTGCTATACCTCACTGCTAATCTATTCTGAACATAATAGGTTTTTTTTGTTTGTTTATTTTTTTCATGGCTGCACCCACAGCATATAGCAATTCCCAGACCACGGACTGAATCCAAGCTGCAGCTGCAGCAATGCTGGATCCTTTAGCCCACTGGGCTGGGCTAGGGATCCAATGCGTGCCTCCCCAGCAACCCAAGCTGCTGCAGTTGGAACCTAACTCACTGTGCCACAGTGGGAGCTCCCTGATATTGTACTTTTAAAATTCCCAAAAAGGAGATCTCCAGGTTCAGGTAGTTTCACTAGAGAAATCCACCAAATATTTAAAAGCGAATTAATACCAATTCTAAACAATCTCTTTCAGAAAAACAGAGGAGGAGGGGGCAACTTAAACTCATTTCATGAAGCTAGTATTAGCCTTATACACAAACTAGACAAAGACAATACAAAAAAAGAGAAAACTACAGCCCAATATCCCTCATGAATGTAGATGCAGAAATCCTTAACAAAATATTAGCAGAGACATCTTCCCATAGAAACCGGTTTTCTGTAAATCTGGTTGTCTGTAAATATTTTGTTCTTTACAGACAACTAGATTTACAAAAACTTTGTTGCAAAAACTCATAAATCCTAGCTCCTCCCTTGCCTCCTTGGAGTGGTTTCTCAGGACCACCTGAGATGCTGTCTCCCAGGCTTAAGTCCTAATTTCATCCCAAATAAAACTTAACTCTCCAAAAAAAAAAAAAAAAAAAAAAAAAAAATTAGCAAACAGAATTCAGCAATAAGTAAGAATTCTAAACTGTGGCCAAGTAGGGTTTATTTCAGGGATCCGAAGCAGGTTTAACATTCAAAAGTTAATCAGTATAATTATAACGATAATAACAGACTAAAAGAAAAAGAAGTCAAATGACCCTCTTAATCGATGTGGAAAAAGCATTTGACAAAATCCAATACCTATTCATGATTAAACACTCTCAAAACACCAGGAATAAAGGGGAATTTCCTCAACTTGATAAACAATATCTACAAAATAACCCTTTAGTTAACTTCATACTTATTGATAAGAAAGCTCTCCCCTAAGATGGAGAAAAAGGTAAAGATGTCTACTCTTACCACTGCTATTTAACACAGTCCTGGAAGTTCTAGTCAGGGCAGTAAAAAAATGAAATAAAAGGAATACAGATCAGGAGTTCCCGTCGTGGTGCAGCGGAAACAAAATCCAACTAGGAACCATGAGGTTGTGGGTTCAATCCCTGGCCTCACTCAGTGGGTTAAGGATCCAGCATTGCCATAAACAGTGGTGTAGGTCACATACACAGCTCAGATCCCTCGTTGCTGGGCTGTGGCGTGGGCCAGAGCTGTAGCTCCAATTCAACCCCTAGCCTGGGAACCTTCACGTGCTGCTAGTTCGGCCCTAAAAAGCAAAAAAAAAAAAAAAAAAGGAATACAGCTCAGAAAAATAAGAAATAAAATTATCCCGATTTGCCAACGACATGATGGTTTATGTAGAAAATCCAAAGCAATCTACCAATTCCCTCCCCTACAAAAATCCACCCAAAATACCAAATCCCATCCAGATCGAACCTAGAACCAGTAAGTGAGTTCAGCAAGGCCACAGTATATACATCTACAGGATACAACAGCAACATAGAAAATCAATTGTATTTCCACATACTATCAATTAATGTGTATAAAACAATTTAAAATGTAATTCTTCAATTGCTCAAAAAACTAAATACTTCAGTGTAAATCTAACAAGCTGATTTACAGGACTTATATGCTACAAAATGCTGATGAAAGACATCAAAGATCTAAACAAATGGAAAGACACTGAGTCCAAGGATCACAAGATTAAACATAACAAAGATGTCAATTCCCCCAAAAATGGTGTACAGATTTGATTCAATTCTGATCAGAACTGCAGCAAGATTATTATTATTATTATTATTATTATTATTATTATTATTACTGTTTTTGTTTTTCAGGGCTGCACCGTGGCACATGGAGGTTCCCAGGCCAGGGGTCAAATCAGAGCTACGAATGCTGGCCTACACCACAGCAACAGCAAGGCAGGATCCTAGCCATGTCTGTGACCTACACCACAGCTTACGGCAATGCCAGATCCTTAACCCACTGAGCAAAGCCAGGGATCAAACCCATAACCTCATGGTTCCTAGTTGGATTTTTTTCTGCTGTGCCACAACGGGAACTCCAAATTTTAGAATAAAATTCACATGGAAAGGTAAAGGAACTAAAATAGCTAAAACAATTTTGAACAAGAAGAATTAGGTGCAAAAGATGTTTAACATCATTAGTCATCAGGGGAATGCAAATCAAAACCACAATGAGATACCACTTCACACTCATGAGGAGAGCGATTATCAAAAAAAAAAAAAAAAAAACACCAAAAAAAAACCAACCCAGAAAATAACAAGTATTGGTGACCATATGGAGATACTGGAACACTTGGGCACTACCAGTGAGATGTAAAATGGTACAGCCACTATAGAAAGCAGTTTGGTGGTTTCTCAAAAAGTACATTGCTGTGTCATAATTTTATTTACAGTAGCCCAAAGATGGAAATAAGCCAAGTGCCCATCAAAGATGAACAGATAAACAAAATGCATATACAAACAACATAATGTTATTCAGCCTTAAAATAACGAAAAGAAGGAGTTCCCATTGTGGCTCAGTGGAAATGAACCCGACTAATATCCATGAGGACGCAGGTTCAATCCTTGGCCTCACTCAGTGGGTCAAGGATCCCATACTGCCATGAGCTGTGGTGTAGGTCATAGATGTGGCTTGGATCCTGCATTGCTGTGGCCATGGTGTAGGCCACAAGCTGCAGGTCTGATTCAACTCCTAGGCTGGGAACTTTCATAAGCTTTGGGGGCAGCCCTAAAAAGACAAAAGAAAAAAAAAAAAGGAATAAAATCAAGAGAAAGATAAGCCACAGATTGGAAGAAAATATTTGCAAAACACATATCAAAGACTGTTATTCAAAATATGCAAAACCAAAAAAACCCTCTTTTAAAACCCAACAAGTAGGAAAAAAAAAACAAAACAGCAGAATTAAAAAATGGGCAGCAGAGTTCCTGTTGTGGCACAGTGGAAATGAATCCGACTAGGAACCATGAGGTTGCGGGTTTGATCCCTGGCCTTGCTCAGTGGGTTAAGGATCCAGCACTGCTGTGCTGTGACCTGTGGTGTAGGTCAGACATGACTTGGATATCATGTTGCTGTGGTTGTGGCATAGGCCAGCAGCTGTAGCTCCGATTAGACCCATATCCTGGGAACCTCCATATGCCGCAGGTGTGGCCCTAAAAAGACAAAAGACAAAAAAAAAAAAAAAGTGGGCAGGATGTTCTTGTTGTAGCTCAGCAGTAACGAACCAGATTAATATCCACAAGGACTGGCTCAATCCCTGAACTCACTCAGTGGCGTTGCTGTGAGCTGTGATGTAGTTCAGCAGTTACAGCTCTGATTCGCCTCCTAGCCTGGGTTGAAAAAAAGGAAAAAGGGCAAAAGATAAGGATGTATTATATATATGGATGACTGAGTCACTTTGCTGTAAAGCAGAAACAGGCACATTAAAAATCAACTGAATTTTAATTAAAAAATGGGCAAAAGACTTTAACCGACACCTTATCAAAGAAGATATAAAGATGGCAAATAAGAACATTAAAAGATGTTCCACACCATATCATCAGGGAAATGCAAATTTAAAAAACAAAGGAGTTTCTGCTTCAGTGAAGCAGATTAAGGATCAGGTGTTATCTCTGTGGCGGCACAGGTTTGAACCCCGGCCCAGTGCAATGGGTTAAGGATCCGGTGTTGTGACAGAAGAGGCATAGGTTGTACCTGCAGCTCGGATTCAACCCCTAGCCTGGGAACTTATGCCACCGCTACAAACAAAACAACAAAAGGGGATAAGAATACAAACCTACTGAACAGACAAAATCCAGAGCACTGATAAAACCAAATGCCGACAAGGATGTGAGGCAAGAAAAACTCATTCATTGCTGGTAGGAATGTAAAGTGATACAGTCGTTTTTTTTTGTTTTTTTGTCTTTTTGCCATTTCTAGGGCTGCTCCCGCAGCATATGGAGGTTCCCAGGCTAGGGGTCTGATCAAAGCTGTAGCCACTGGCCTACACCAGAGCCACAGCGACTCGGGATCCGAGCCGCGTCTGCAAACTACACCACAGCTCACAGCAATGCCAAAGCCTTAACCCACTGAGCAAGGCCAGGAATCGAACCCAAAACCTCATGGTTCCTAGTCAGATTCGTTAACCACTGAGCCACGACGGGAACTCTGATACAGTCATTTGGGAAGACAGTTCGGCACCTTGTGACAAAACTAAACATATTTGTACCATATGATCCAGCAAACATGCTCCCTGGGATTTTCCCAAAGAAGTTAAAAAAAAAAAAGTATGTTCACATAAAAATCTACACATGAATGTTTGGAGCAGTTTTATTTATAATTGCCAAAACCCGGAATCAACCAAGATGTCCTTCAGTAGGACAGTAGATAAACAAACCGTGGTACAGTCAGTCAATGGAATATTTTTAAGCATTAAAAAGAAATGAGCTAGCTATCAAGCCATGAAAAAAAATGGAGGAGCCTTAAAAGCATATTTAAGTGAAAGAAGCCAAGCTCAAAAAGCTACATACTGTATGATTCCAACTACATGACATTCTGAAAAAGGCAAAACTACGGCAAAAGTACAAAGACCAGTGGATGCCAGGGGCCAGGGAGGGGTAAACACGTGGAGCACCAATGACTTTTGAGGCAGTGAAACTATTCTATGTGATAGTATAATTGTGGATATGTGTTAGACATTTCTCACAAATCACAGAACATACAACACCAAAAATGAACTCTAATGTAAATTATGGACTTTGGGTGATAATGATTTGTTAATGTAGGTTTATCAATTATAACAAATGTACCATCCTGGTAGCAGGATAGTGATAGTGGCGGAGGCTGTGTGTGCTATGGGAATGGGGAATGTATGGGAAATCCCTGTTTTCTTTTTCTTTCTTTTTTTTTTTTTTTTTTTTTTGTCCTTTTAGGGCCACACCCACAGCATATGAGGTTCCCAGGCTAGGGGGTCTAATCGGAGCTGTAGGTGCCTATGCCACAGCCACAGCAACACCAGATCCAAGCCATGTCTGCAACCTATACCATAGCTCACGGCAACACTGGATCCTTAACCCACTGAGTGAGGCCAGGGATTGAACCCGCAACCTCATGGTTCCTAGTCAGATTCGTTTCCAATGGGCCAGATGGGAACTCCAGAAATCTCTGTTTTCTATCAAATTTTTCCTTAAAGGTAAAGAAATTTTTTTTAAAAAAGAGGGTGAAATTCTAATGCATATACACATAGATGAAACTTGAAAACATTATACTAAGTAAAATAAACCAGATACAAAGGATAATATTTTATAATTCCACTGATATGAAGAGCCTAGAAAAGGGAAAAAAGACAAAAAATAAAATAAAGGGGCTGGGGGAAGGGGCAATGATTATAGAGTTCGTCAGGTGATGAAAAAGTTTTGTAAGTAGTAGTGATAACTATTTGACATTGTAAATGCATGTAATGCCACTGAATTGTACTCTTAAAAATGATTAAAATGGGGGTGGGAGAAGTAAAATAAAAGAATAAAGGAGTTCCTGTCTTGGCACAGCAGAAATGAATCCAACTAGGAACAATGATGTTGCAGGTTTGATTCCTGGCCTCACTCAGTGGGTTAAGGATCTGGCGCTGCTGTGAGCTGTGGTGTAGGTCACAGACGTGGCTTGGATCTGGCGTTGCTGTGGCTCTGGTGTAGGCTGGCAGCAACAGTTCTGATTAGACTCCCTAGCCTGGGAACCTCCATATGCCGCAAGTGCAGCCCTAAAAAGACAAAAGACAAAAAAAAAAAAAAAAGGGGGGGGGGAGAATAAAGTGGGAGGAATAACTCTACAAATTTTGTGAACTCTACCAATTATACATATAGCTAGAATAAGCAAAACTGTGTTTTATTGGTGCAAGGATATAGACAATGACCAATGAAACAGAACTGAGAACACTGAAGTAGCCCCACACAGGTGTAGCCAACTGACTTTTTTTTAATGCCACAGTGTGCAGTGGCCAGATCGCAGACCAGAGACTAAACCCAGGCCGTAGCGGTGAAAGCACCGAGTCCTAACCACTAGACCACTAGGGAACTTTCTACAGCCCAACTGATTTTTGACAAAGGTTTTAGCATTTGCACCTCAAATGGAAGAAAGACAGTCTTTTCAGCAAATAGAACTGGAGCAACTGGACATTTTTAAGCAAAAAAAAGAACTTCAGTATATACCTCAATTTATATAAAAATTACTCCAAAATGCATCACAGATTTTTTTTAAATGTAAAATTTAAAAATAGAGAACTTTTAGAAGAAAACACAGGAGAAAATCTTTAGGATCTAGGCTGCAGTGAAGTGTTCATAAGCATGAGATGAAAAATATAATCCACAAAGAAAATGTTTTGATAAATTAGATCAAATCAATTAAAAACTTTTGCCCTATGAAAGACCCTGTTAACAGAATTAAAAGACAATCTAAAGACTAGGGAAATAATTATAAACTTGCAATATAAATAAATTTTATTTACAAATTAAAGGCTCAGAGTCCCTGGCCTCAACTTTGCTTATAAAATGGGGAAGCTTGCAGTGGCCTTAAGAAAGTCTTTTTCAAAAATTAAATGAGGAGTTCCCGTGGTGGCGCAGTGGTTAACGAATCCGACTAGGAACCATGAGGTTGCGGGTTCGGTCCCTGCCCTTGCTCAGTGGGTTAATGATCCGGCGTTGCCGTGAGCTGTGGTGTAGGTTGCAGACGCGGCTCGGATCCTACGTTGCTGTGGCTCTGGTGTAGGCCAGTGGCTACAGCTCCGATTCGACCCCTAGCCTGGGAACCTCCATATTCCACGGGAGTGGCCCAAGAAATAGCAAAGACAAAAAAAAAAAAAAAAAAATTAAATGATATAAAAGAAATGAAAGGATCTTTATTTCCTCTTTTTTATTAATGGCTGTACCCACCACATATGGAAGTTCCTGGGTCAGGGACTGAATCTGAGCAGCAGCTGCTATGGCAGCACTGGATCCTTCCACCCACTGTGCCAGGCTGGTTGGAACCCAAACCTCTGCAATAACCTGAGCCACTGCAGTCAGATTCTTTTTGTTTTGTTTGTTTGTTTTGTTTTTTAGGGCCATACTTGTGACATATGGAAGCTCCCAGGCTAGGGGTTGAATCAGAGTGGCAGCTGCTGGCCTATGTCATAGCAACGTGCATTCAGATTCTTAACCTACGGCACCATGACAGGAACTCCTAAAAGATCTTATTAATTACAGACTCAGTAGGATCTCACTTAAGGGCTCAGGTCTTGGATCTCCCGTCCGTCCTCTGCACGAATCCAAGGAAAAGGAATCAGCAAAGAATATGTTTTCTGTATGGTGTGAACAGGCTCCCCCAGATCTGAATAAGCAAGAGATTCTAAGTTTCAGAAAAATGGCAGAGTAGAAATTTTCCCACTATGCACTCTGGAGGTGTGTGCTCAACAAACATTTGCAAAATATATTTATAAACTTGTATTATTATTTACAAATAATGCTGTTTAATAATAGGACTTAATGCCATTAATAATGTTATTTTTGACGTATTTATCAAATATGAATTCTGACGAAGAACTACTATCTATAATATATAAAGAACTCTAGGAGTTCCCGTTGTGGCACAGTGGTTAACGGATCCAACTAGGAACCATGAGGTTGCAGGTTCGATTCCTGGCCTTGCTCAGTGGGTTAAGGACCCAGCGTTGCCGTGAGCTGTGGTGAAGGTTGCAGACGCGGCTCAGATCCTGCATTGCTGTGGCTCTGGCGTAGGCTGGTGGCTACGGCTCCGATTCGACCCCTAGCCTGGGAACCTCCACATGCCGCGGAAGCGGCCCTAGAAAAGTCAAAAAGACCAAAAAAAAAAAAGAACTCTCAAATCTCAGTAGTAAGAAAGTAAAAAATATCTAATGAGTAAATGGGCAATAGACATGAAGAGACATTTCATCAAAAAGGACACACAGATGGCAAATAAACACTTGAAAAGATGTTCAGCATTACCAATTAGGGAAATGCAAATTAAGATCATGAAAGAGCACTACATATTTAGCAAAATGGCTACAATACTACATGGAGCTCCCATTGTGGCTCAGCAGGTTAAGAACCTGACTAGTGGAGTTTCCGTCGTGGCACAGTGGGTAACGAATCCGACTAGGAACCATGAGGTTGCGGGTTCGATCCCTGGCCTTGCTCAGTGGCTTAAGGATCTAGTGTTGCTGTGGCTCTGGTGTAGGCCTGTGGCTACAGCTCTAATTTGACCCCTAGTCTGAGAACCTCCATGTGCCATGAGAGCGGAGCAAGAAATGGCAAAAAGACAAAAAAAAAAAAAAAAAAAAAAACCTGACTAGTATCCATAAGAATGTGGGTTTGAGTCCCTGGCCTTGCTCTGTGGGTTATGGATCCATAAGCTACAGACTAGGTCACAGACACTGATCAGACCTGGCATGGCTGTGGCTGTGGCGTAGGCTGGCAGCTCTAGCTCCAATTTGACCCCTAGCCTGGGAACTTCCCTATGCCACAGGTTCAATCCTAAAAAAAAAAGCAACGCAAGAAAAAAAAAAAAAAAAGTGGTAATACCAAATGCTGGTGAGGACACAGAAGAACTGGGTAACTCATTACTTTGGGATTCTCCAGATAAACAAAACTAATAGGACATGGATGTGTATGTGTGTAGAAAGAGAGATATTGAGATTGACTGATTTTAAGGAACAGACTCATACAATTATGGGGGCTGGCAGAGTAGATTCAGATAAGATTTGATTTTGCTGCCTAGAGTCTGAAATCTGCTGGGCAGGCCTGCAAGTGGGAAAAGCAGAGTTTCTATGTCACAATCTTGAAGAATTTGTTTCTTTTTTGGGAAACCTCAGGTTTCGCTCTTAAGACATTCAACTATTGGATGAGGCCCATCACATTATGAAAGGTGCCTTTACTCTAAGTCTACTCATTTAAATGTTAATCACATCTAGAGTTCCCACTGTGGCTCACCAGGTTAAGAACCCAACATAGGCGAGCCACTCAGAGTTTGTGGGCTGCGGTCTTCAACCTACGCAATGTCTCTGAGCCTGCAGCGCCTTGCCTGCTGCAGCCCTCGGGGCTGCAGGGGTGGGGAGGCGCTGTCCGGTTGCTGCTTACCAGCCCTGCTGTGCTCTCGGTGCGAAAATTCACAGACAAACATGAATGGGTAACAACAGAAAATGGCATTGGAACAGTGGGAATCAGCAATTTGGCCCAGGAAGTTTTGGGAGATGTTGTTTACTGTAGTCTGCCTGAAGTTGGGACAAAATTGAACAAACAAGAGGAGTTTGGTGCTTTGGAAAGTGTGAAAGCTGCTAGTGAACTCTATTCTCCTCTATCAGGAGAAGTAAATGAAATTGATGAAGCTCTAGCAGAAAATCCATACTTGTCAACAAATCTTGTTATGAAGATGGCTGGCTGATCAAGAAGACACTCAGTAACCCTTCAGAACTGGATGAACTAATGAGTGAAGAAGCATATGAGGCGTTTCCGTCGTGGCGGTTAAAGAATCCAACTAGGAACCATGAGGTTGCAGGTTCGATCCCTGCCTTTGCTCAGTGGGTTGGGGATCTGGCGTTTCCGTGAGCTGTGGTGTAGGTTGCAGACGCGGCTCGGATTCCGCGTTGCTGTGGCTCTGGCATAGGATCTACAGCTCCGATTAGACCCCTAGCCTGGGAACCTCCACATGCCGCAGGAGCGGCCCAAGAAATGGCAAAAAGACCAAAAAAAAAAAAAAAAAGAAGCATATTGGAAATACATAAAATCTACTGAGGAGTGAAAGTGGAACCCTTAAACTAGTTTGAAACAACTTAATCTAGCATAGTTGTCTTAAATTAGTGGTGGATAGATTTTTTTAAAAGCAACTTTTAGCAAAAGAAACTACTTACAACAATGTTACCAGAAAAGAATACCCCTTAACTTCCTAATGACTTCAGATAAACACTATGCATCTTTTGCACAGCACCCTATGATTCTCAGGCTAGGCTCCAGTTAGAATATTCAGAATTCATGAAATTATCTGTGGTAAAACTACTTAGAAAATTATGTAATTCAAGGATAACACTGTTATCTTAAGCCTTATATATGTAATACTGTAACTTGCTTACAGCTGTCCCTGGATTTTGGTCAAAGTACTTAATGAACTTCCCACTGAAAATAACTGGCTTTAGAGAAAAATTTTTCTTAGTTGTACAGTGTCAATGAAAAACATTACTATCTTAATTTTGCAATATACTGTGTTTGCTGGTGCTATTTTTATACAGTGAAGCAACAGTCTTGCAGAAAAATAAGGAAAAGTTTAATAATAAAATATTCAACTTAAAAAAAAAAAAAGAACCCAATATAATATTTGTGAGGATGTGGGTTTGATCCCTGGCCTCGTTCAGTGGCTTAAGTATCTAGAGTTGCTGAAAGCTGTAGTATAGGTCACAGATATGGCTCAGTGTTGCTGTGGCTACGGTGTAGGCCTAAAGCTACAGCTGCAATTGAACCCCTAGCCCAGGAACCTCCCTATGCCACAGGTATGGCTGTAAAAAGAGAAAGAAATAAAAATAAATAAATAAAAAGTTAATCACATCTAAAAAATATCTTCACAGCAACAGCTAGGCACCCCAGCCTGGTCAAGTTGATACATAAAACTAACCATTGTACTAATACATGCTGTTAGGGATGTAAAATGCCATAGCTACTCTGGAAAATAGTTTGGTAATTTCATCTAAGTTGATTACGAATTTACCATGCAGCACCATACTTATACTCTTGGGCATTTATCCCAGAGAACTTAAAACCTACATTTATGCCAAATCCTATAAATGAATGTTCATAGCAGCTTTATTCCTAATAAGCAAAAACTGGAATGAACTTACACATTCTTCAACGGATAAGCAGTCAAACAAAACACGGTACATCCATACCATGGACTACTAATCAGAAACACAAAGGGGAGGAGTTCCCTTATGGTGCAGTGGGTTAAGGATCTGGTGTTGTCAATGCAGTAGCCTGGATCACTGCTATGGCCTGGGTTCAATCCTTGGCCCAGGAACTTCCACATGTTGCAGGGGAAGGAAGGGAGGGAGAGAGGAAGAAAGAGAGGGGGAAAAACTATTGACACATGCAACAACCTGGGTGGCCCTTAAATGCATTATGCTGAGTGAAAACAGCCAATCTCAAAGGTCACATACTCTACGATTTCATTTACATAACATTCGTGAAAAGAGAGACGGCGAACAATTCGTGGTTGCCAGACAGGAGGGATGGCGGGTTGGAAGGGCATGGGTGTGACTACAGAGGAGGAGCATAAGGGAGATCTTTGCGGTCACAGAATAGCTCTACATCAGGGAAGTCATTCTGTATGTTGAAATCATTGGTAACTTTGAACAGAGCAAGTAGTGATGGCGTGACATAACTAACTTACCTATCTTACTAAAGCACGAGTTCCACCAAGGGAGCAATCTTTCCTGTTTTCTGGAAGAGCAGAGCAATTAACACTCAGTATACGTTGAATGAATGAAGCTTCTGAGTGAATCAATTCAAATTATAATTGAGTGTGGTCATTTTGTTGGGCTCCCTACTGCCTCTGAGTCAGATCCAAATCTCAAACTGGTCCTCATCTACCCTAACCAGTTTTATCCTCCGTCCTGCCTCTTTTCTAAGTGGCTACCAATTCCCTTATTTTGCCCTATTCCTTCTGCTTGGATCCTTATCCCTTACTTTTCTGCCTGGTGAATTACTCCTCATCCTTGAAGATCCAGCTCAAATGCTCCTTCCTCTAAAGGGCTTCCCTGATTCCAGACAGTCAGCTCTCCCCTTCCCGTAGCACCTACACAAAAGATAGCATACTATGTTGTCCTTAATGAATATCTCCTCATTTAGGTTGAATAGTCTTCCCACAGAAAAGAAAGGTTGTAGTCTAGCACTTAACACAGTGCTTTATTCTCATCTGTTTTCTTTCTTTCTTTTTTTTTTTTTTTTTAACATTTCACAGGGTTTTTATTTATTTATTTTTTGGGGAGGGCTTTTTTTTTTTTTTTTTTTTTTTTTTGCCATTTCTTGGGCCGCTCCCGTGGCATATGGAGGTTCCCAGGCTAGGGGTCGAATCGGAGCTGTAGCCACCAGCCTACGCCAGAGCCACAGCAACTCAGGATCCGAGCCGAGTCTGCAACCTACACCACAGCTCACGGCAACACTGGATCGTTAAGCCACTGAGCAAGGGCAGGGACCGAACCCGCAACCTCATGGTTCCTAGTCGGATTCGTTAACCACTGCGCCACGACGGGAACTCCCTCATCTGTTTTCTTATTTATTTATTTAAATTTATTTATTCTTTTTTTTTTTTTTTTTGCCCGCCCACAGCTTGCAGAAGTTCCCAGGCCAGGGACTGAACCTGAGCCACAGCAGTGACCCAAGCCACAGCAGTGACAACACTGGATCCCCAACCGCTAAGCCACCAGGGAACTCAATAAACACTAAAATGACTTCATCTAAAAGGTAGCTCTCAGTCCTTCATCTGAGATATAAACAACAAAACTTCTGATGAGTTTCACCTTTTCCTTTTAACCTTGATCTTCTGGCTCAGGACTGGTGGTGCTGATGGTAGGAAAGCCCCGGCCCTTGACTACAGAAAGCATAAGAAGCATTACTCTCTAAACTTATCTGAAAATTCAATAGCTGAAGTAAAGCCTCAAGAAAAAGATAATAAGCTTAGGGCCAACTGGTGGAGGGCTTGTCTTCCATTCTAACAGTGCATTCCCAAATGTTGAAGAAATCAAGAAGTCACACCACAGTTATCTAGTTCAGGTGCAAGTCTACAAGGTGTCAGGTAACAAAATGGGGGTAGGGAGTGTGTCTCTTCATCCTGAATGCTGGATGGCTTGCCTGCCAGCCCAGAACTTGGGCAGAGGGATGCTCATTCATCCAATGTAAGCAGAAATGACTAGTCCTCACAAACCCACGGGGCTGGGAAACAGACTACAAGTACAATAAAACATACTGAATTGGTTCAGTATGGGGGTTTGATGGCATTTTAAAAGCAGACTGTGTGAAATCCTCTATGATGGAGCCTGGATCTCTCTGCTTTAGGGGGACCCTGCTGGGTAAGTGATTCAGGAAGGGGGTGAGGGAGGAAGGGGGTGAGGAAGGAAGTGGCTGACCAGCTAGCACTAAAAATAGACCTGGGGCTATGGCCCCACAAGAAAGAGCTAGTAAAGAGCTGGCTAAACACTTAGGCCTGTCCCCACTCTTGCAAACCTCCCCCACCTCACCCATGTCCAGAAAGACAGAATGGGAAGAAAGAGTGAGACAGGAGGCAGGAGCCTTCAGAAACCACTGAACCAACCACATATGAAGTGAAAATGTTTCTTACCAGTCCAGACTACTGATCATGAAAATTCAAGTTCAGTCTGGAAGTAGCACCTTTCATGCCTTACTTATTCAAGAAATATCCTGCAAATGCACTTTCATGCCTGGCCTTTGAATGGCTCTCCCTAGACCCAAATGCCTCTTCTCACCATATCTGTCTGACAAAGTCCTATTCATCCTGGCAAGGTACCAATCAGATACCATCCTCTCCATGAAACCACCACAAATCTTCTCAACTGGAAATTACTTCCATCCTTGCAGTGTTACCTCAGGCCTCTGGTGACACCTGTGCAGTTACAGAAGTTACCACACTCTGCCTTGTCTCATAGTTAACTGTCAGATATGTCTCCCCTACCAATCTTTAAATGCCAAAGACAGGGGCTGACTCCTAATCATAGCAGGGTGCCTCATGCACCAAGCAAAGCACCATGAACAGCTAAACACATTTCAGCATATGCTGACTGAGGAACATCTCAAGCGTAATGCCAGGGACCCTTGAAGATAACTCAGAAAACAATTTTGAGCACCTGAAACATGCCGAGAACTGTGCTAGAAAACTGATGCTTCATATGCTTTGGAAGCTCAACATCTAGAGGGGGAGAAAAACTCTCAAACATATCTAAACCATTTGTATGTTAAGGGGAGTAGGTGCAAAGTGTTAAGGCAATGCTTCCCAAACACCCATGTGCACAGGATGTAAGAATCACCAGATTCTAGTTTAGTATTTCTGAGGTTGGGCCTGAGAGTCTGCATTTCTTATAGGCTCTTGAGTAATGCTGATGCTATTGGTATAATGATGATACTCTGAGTAACAAGGGGTTAAGGTAAAGTGGAAGAGGGAGAAATTAACTGCACTTAGAGTGATATGAGACCACTGTCTTCAGAGAGCTGGGATTTCACACAACTCCTAGCAGCAAGAGGGCAGGGCAAAGAAAGAAGGTGGCATGTGTCTCTGCACAATGGAAACATACATGTTGGCAGGGAGACGGGTGCAAATTTGTAACCACAAGACAATGCTGAAAAGAGACAAATGCAAAGTGCTTTAGGAGAATAGAGGAAGAAGCATTTGGCTGTTTCTCTCTGCTCAAGAACAGAAAAGCAGGAGTTCCTGCTGTGGCTCAGTAGTAATGAACCAGACTAGTATCCATGAAGATGTGGGTTTGATCCCTGGCCTCGCTCAGTGGGTTAAGAATTCAGTGGTATAGGTCACAGAAACAGATCAGATCCCATGTTGCTGTGGCTGTGACATAGGCCAGTAGCTGCAGCTCCAGTAACACAAAAGGAGCCTTGAAGCTCTGTTGACAGAAGTGAACAGATACTTCAAGCCAAAGGAAAACTATAGCAAATGCCCATAAGTTGGAGAATTTAGGTCCTAAGAAAGAGACAGCGGTTGGAGACCATGGGCAACTAGGAGAAAAAGGCAAAGAGGGGCTGGAGATCCAAGAACAATTACCCAGGAGTGGTGGTCAACACCAACAAAACATCCTTAAGCTTCTCCCTCTTACATCTCACAGACAGCAGCAACGGATTTCTATGAGCAGCTTAGAATAATCAGAGATTCAGTTAAATCAGCAGTCCTTTCATTAATCCTCCCGACCAGCCACCACCTGCTGCTCCTGCACTCCCATTACCCAGAGGCTCTCCCTAGATGTCTTGCTTAAAGTGATAGCCTATGGACATATGGGGTGAAAAAAGACAGCATGTGTAGGAGCACCTTTTAAAACCACCCAGAGCTGAGCAGCTCTGTTCTACTTCCTGCTCCCCTGACAATTTTCTAACCTGTGATTTTTTTCTGTGGTAAGGAAGAATAGACATTCCTTCATGAACAAGCTAGAATTGGTCTCTCTTGCTCTATCCATTAGGATTATCTGTCCTAAACGGGACAAGAAGGGAAAAGTGCTAATGAAATCCTGAAGTTCATGAAGTACTTGCTTCATGAACTATGGAAAAGGCATTCTACTTGTTTAGGTGTACCTCTTAAGATCCACCCTGCCCTGCCCTGATTGTTATTTCACTCACTCATTCAACAAGTATCTACTGAGCCATACTGTACTGTGCAAGGAACTATGTCGGGCCTGTGGGCCACCTCTCTGACCTTTTGTCCTTCCACTTTTCTCCTGGGTCATGCTATTCTTATCACACCAGCTGCTTGCTATTTCCCCAAAATACCGACTACGCTTCTGCTTCAGCTGTGCTTGTTATTCCCTCTGCCTAGAATACTCTTCCCTCAGATACGCTCATGGATCCCTCTCCTGCACTTCATTCAGGTCTCAAAGAGACTGGCTCAGGTCTCTCTAGAAAAATAGCACTCAGTCCCCTTATTATCATTATTTTTCCCTATAGCACGTGTAGACATTTTCTACCTATTCGTGTTTATTGTCTGCTACCCCACTAGAAGGTAAGTTCAAACTCACAGAGGCTCTGCCTGCTCTGCTCGCCGCTGTGGCCCCAGCACTTAGGACAATGCTTGGCTTGTGGAAGATACTGACAGATCTGCTGATATACTGTCGAATGGAGGGAAGTCACTGAGAGCAGGAGAATGACACAGTCAGAGCTGAAAAACAACCTGCCGGCTGCACCAGGACCATCCCCTTAAGAGTCTGTGGGAATTCTGAGCACGCTTCTAGAGCTAAAGAATCTCCGCTTAGGCATGAGTTCCTGCTGTGATGCCATGGGTTAATGATCTGGCTTGTCTCTGTGGAGGCACTGCTTCAATCCCCAGCCGGATCCCCAGCCCAGCGCAGCGCATTCAGGATCTGGGATTGCTGCAGCTGTGGCATAGGTCACAGCTTCAGCTCAGATTCCATTCCTGGCTGGGGAACTTCCATATGCCATGGGCCAAAAATGAAAAAGAAAATTAAAAAAAAGACAAAGAATCCCTCAGTTAGTCAGTTAGGTAAAAGGTGAAGGGGGAATTAGGATTACTCTGAATTACTGAGGTGTTATTCCTCAGTAAATGAGTCAGTCACAGGCTCTGCTCTCATGGAGCTATGATACTGTAAATAATTATGTAACTACCATTGTGATAAATGCCACAAATTACACATCAAAAGAGGGGATGGGAGTTCCTGTCATGGCGCAGTGGTTAACGAACCCGACTAGGAACCCTGGCCTTGCTCAGTGGGTTAAGGGTCTGGCGTTGCCAAGGTCTGTGGTGTAGGTTGCAGACGCGGCTCGGATCCTGCGTTGCTGTGGCTCTGGTGTAGGCTGGCAGCTACAGCTCCAATTCGACCCCTAGCCTGGGAACCTCCATATGCCGCAGGAGCAGCCCTAGAAAAGGCAAAAAGACAAAAAAAAAAAAAAAAAAAAAAGGGACAAAACCCATCCCAGGTTTCAATCCTACATAACCAAACGGATGGTGTGCCATCCTTACATAAAGGGAACAGAAGAAGAGATGATTTAGAGGGGAAAAAGAGGTTTCATTTTAGACTTAATTCCATTTTTGACTTGATGAGTATGAAATCAACAGGACAAATGGAAATGCAGGTCTACCATTTAAGAGCAAAATAAGGGGTCAAAATATAGATTAAAAAGCCATTTGTAATGTGTAGGCTGTGTCAACAAACCTTTAGTTGGAAAACAGGTTAGCATAGTGTGTTTGAGGATCCTCAGGATAGTTGTTAAGTGACAATTAGATATTACAAATCAGCACAGGAAAAATAAGCTTGTAACATGTGTGCATCACTTAAATATATATCTCTTAGAAGTCAATCCCTTTTAAGTGACCATTTGAAGTGCAGCCACAGGGCTGAGCTAATAAAATTTGGCTCTTAACAGCTGAAGTGGTTTACCGCAAAAGCTAAAGAATGAGAAAGATTACTCCTTAGTATGAAATATTTCTGATCAGTGGCTTTGGATACAGAGACAAATTCTGATTTTAGAGTCTCTCTAATCACAAAGCTCTATAAGCAATCTCACTTGACCACTTGGTAACAAGCCTTTTTCAGCTTGTCTCTTCTTTTTTATTTGTGACAAAATATACATAAAATTTACCATTTTAACCATTTTTAAGTGTACAGTTCAGTGCCATTAAGTACATTCATATTGTTGTGCAACCACTACCATCTCCAGAACTACTTCTTCATTTTCCTAAACTCAAATTTTGCACCCATTAAACACTAAATCCCCATTCCTTCCTTCTTTTAGGGCTTGAGAAATCTCCATTCTATTTTGTTTCCCCAAGCTACACCCATGGCATATGGAAGTTACCAGGCTAGAGGTCCAATTGGAGCTGCAGCTGCCAGCCTACACCACAGCTAAGCAAAGTGGGATCCAAGCCACATCTTGCACCTATGCCACAGCTTGCAGCAATACCAGATCCTTGACCCACTGAGTGAGGCCAGGGATCAAACCTGCATCCTCACGGAGACTAGTCGGGCTCTTAACCCACTGACCCACAATGAGAACTCCTCTGCTTTTTATTTTTATGAATTTGACTAGTTACCTCATTTAAGAGGTATCATATAATATTTGTCCTTTTGTGACTGGTTTATTTCAAAACTTAATGTCTTTAAGGTTCAGCCATGCTGTATTATGTATAATAATTTCCTTCCTTTTTAAGGCTGAATAATATTCCATTGTACATATGGAACAAAATGACTTTTTTTTTTTGAGTTTTAGGGCCTCATGTGTGGCATACGGAAATTCCCAGGCTAGTTGAATTGGAGCTGCAGCTGCTGGCCTACACCACAGCAATGCAGGACTTAAGCCATGTCTGTGACCTACACCACAGCTCACGGCAACACTGGATACTTAAGCCACTGAATGAGGCCAGGAATAGAACCTGCATCCTCATGGACACTAGCCAAGTTTGTTACCACTGAGCTACAACAGGAACTCCCCCACATTGTTTTTATCCATTCAACCATCAAAGCACTCCACACTTGGGTTGCTTCCATCTTCTGGCTATCATAAACCATGCTTCTATGAACATGCTTGTACAAATATTTGTTCTGGAGCTTATTTTCTGAAAAGCATTTCTGTGTTCTCAGAAATGCAGCACACTGCCCAGACATATTGGGCCATATTTGAACTACTGATCAACTCTGCCTGCCAAAAGCCCAAACCCTTACCTTCTTGGCCCTGAACACAGCCGCTCAGGTCCACGAGAACACAGTAGCCATCACATGGTCTCCTCTGGTCTGCCATTCTGCAAGCAGCTAAGCATCCTCAGTTTCAACTGAGACAAAAAGGGAGCACTGTGTCTTTAGTTAATGCTTTGGAATAGTCTGCTTCAAGCTTCATCAGAGATAAAAGACTTTAAAGATGAGATGCAAAATGTAACTGTCACTTCTCCTATGTCAGTTGTTCAGTCACCAACAAGGACAGCCCCATGATCACCTGCAGTGAGTTGGCAAAACAGTTTTTCACTTCTGGTTCACCTGTACTCTTTAACATGAGATGCTTACAATCTCCAAAACTATAAAAGTATACGCTGGAGCAATAAAGCAAGTGTAATCTACTCCAAAAGCCTTAAACTTTACAAAGGCTAAATCAGTATACAACAGGGGTCAGTCAGCCAATGGGTTTGGCCCACACCTGTTTCTGTAAATAAAGGTTTACTGGAATAAGCCAGATCCATTTGTTCATGTATTGTGTATCAGAGTTGAGTAGTTGCTGTTGAAAATGTATGGCTCACAAATCCGAATACTTTTCCTATCTGGCTCTTTAGAGAAAATGCTTGTCAACTCCTGGTTCACCATCTTGGTTCATTCTCTCTTCTCCCCAACTGGAAACAAGTGATGATATGATCATCTGTTTAGGTAGAAAAGGCTTAAACTAACTATGGAGAAGCTGGTTGGTTTCTGTGCCAAGGAGCCAATGGGAGTGCCAACACTCAAACCTAAAGTAGGAAGGTAGATGCTACCATTCTAATTCAGTAGAGACTAGGAATATATCTTTAGAAAAGCAATGTGGTCTCATTTTCAATTAACCAGCCCAAGAGCTGAACAGGTGTGGCCAAAGGGCAAACGATGGAGTCTCATGAACAAAACAATAAAGGAACCACCTGCAGTAAGAAGCATCACCAACACAAGCTTCTTAAATTCACCCAACTGGTCAGCCAAGCTCCAGAAGCCTCAGGGTGAACCCCATGAATGTTGCTTAGCTAGTAACTGATCTTCCAAGACATCTCCAACTCTTTCCCCACCTCCGTGTTAGGCAGCTTCAAGCCCTCTCCTTCTTCTAATCAGAGTCCACATTTAACACCACCGCTCACAGCATAACTCATAGAAGAGCAAAACTGACTTTTTGATGAATATGAATTATATCACAAGTGCACATTGTGATACACACACATGTGCTCTCAAGGAGTTCATGCTTCCTCTTAGTTCTATTTCCTCATTAAAAAGAGGCGAGGCTGAAAACAAACACAACTACTGGAAAAAAGTCAGCAGAAAGCTATGGGAATGAACAACATTCAAAAGCACAATACTTCCCAATAGTGTAGTCATTTCCAAATCAAAAGAATTCATATGTCCAGAAGACTAGCAGAAAAAAGCCTGCATCTATCTTCTCTCCTGAAATAAAACAGTGGTATTGAATCTGGCCACACACATCACTGCCCACCATGCTCAAAGATGACACTGCAGATGGTGTTTGTTCCCTGCTCTGCTTTATACCATTAGCAGGGCAGGTAAGTAATCTGACAGAGGGTGTAAAAGCCTCACTTCCACCAACAAACAGCTGCGTTGGATCTCAGATAATACAGCTTTGTGCCTTGGGCAATCCTTTAATATCTCTAAGCCTTAGGATTTTTTCATCTGTAAAATGGATGGCTTTAATAGGGGACCTCTATGGCTCCTCTTAATGTATTATTCTAGCTCTATAATTATACCCGTGTATCTCACTATACTACACATAACATAAAAATGCCATACATGGACAAGTTCTTACCTCACTTCCTTACATCCTTCTCCACCTACTCTTTCATCACAAAATCAGTGTGACACTAAATTAGGCTATGATTCCAGACTCAAATGTGTGGCTCTTAAAGTCAGTTTCAATGAAATTATGTACTTGGCTATAGTGAGTCAAAAGGAAATATTCTAATACTATGCCTTTCACCCTTGGAAAAGACACTTCCTTGTAAAAGCTAAATACTCAGATCTGGGTTCAAAACTTTAGGAGTTCCCATTGCGGCTCAGCAGGCTAAGGACCCACTGTTGTCTCTGTGAGGATATGGGTTCAATCCTTGGCCTTGCTCTGTGGGTTAAGGATTCAGCATTGCCACAAGCAGTGTAGGTTGCAGTTGCAGCTTGGATCTGATGTTGCCATCGCTGTGGGGTAAGCCTGCAGGTGCAGCTCCAATCCCACCCTTGGTCTGAGAACTTCTATATGCCACATATGCGGCTATAAGAAGAAGAAAAAAAAACTGTACATTTTCAGCAGAAATTGGCACAACACTGTAAATCAACTACATTTTAATGATAATTTTTAAAAAATCTTTAGCAGGGGCCAAGGCAAAGTGCTGGGAAGACTGATGCCAGTAGCTCTTTGAGGAGCTGTTATTAGCGGTTGGAAAACAAAATATATGTGTGTGTGTATGTGTGAAGGAGGCTCCTCTCCTAAGCTGGTGGGTCAGTGAACAGTATGCAGATTTGGTGACCCCATTCTGCTCTCACAAAGAAAAAGAAAGTAGTATGTGAGGAAAATATAGAAATATAGGTATTTGGTGAGTCTAAATCTCATAAATAAGAGGCTGTGAAGAACAGGCACTGAGTCTGGGGAGTCTGCCCAATTCGCTGGACCCAGATGAATGTGATAGATGAGGCCTGAACACTGGGCTCCCAGTAGCCCAAAGGACAGGAGATGAAACCAAATGCCGGGAAGAGGAAGTAAGAGCCTCTGTGAATGCAAACTTTTACCTAGACTAAGTCTTATGCTATAGGTTGCCAAGAAGTTTTGCACTACTATCCTCCTAACCTTTAAGATAAAATAATTTGCAAGAACAAAGACCATGGACTTTTTCTGATAGGAGAATAATACTCAGCTAAATTCATAATCCTATATCCAAAGATGAGCTTCAGAGGAATTGCTCTCATGACTGAATGCAAAATTTTGCACATATATAAGTATGTGCATTCTTATAGGGAGAGGGATTCAATGCTCTCAGTTTTTCAAAGAGGTGCAAGTCACCATATAAAATGTGATTTTTAAAAATCCAATTTATTACCTTTCTGTTATGCCTCTACTTAACTCTTCAACAGGTACCCAAGGAATTTAAATTTCGAATATTTCCAAAAAGTTAATTAATCAAGGCTCGGGAGTTCCCACAATGGCACAGTGGGTTAATTATCCAGCTTGTCTCTGTGGCGGCCCAGGTTCCATTCCTGGCTTGGAGCAGGGGGTTAAAGGATATGGCATTGCACAGAAAAAGAAAAAAAGGAAAAGAAAATTAACCAAGGCTCAAGAGTTGGCAGTGAATTCTGAGAAAGTGGAATGGCTGCTAATGTTGACTTTCACACCCTCCCTGAAACTTGGGAAGATAAGAAAGGCGACAAGTTGTTAAGGATGAGTACAACTGATGTCAGGTAGATTAATTCACATGGTAGCAACTGAAATCAGTTCAGTCACTGTCAGTGATAGAACAGGCAATAGCAGAGCATGAGAGTACACTAGACCTGGAGTCCAGTCAACAGGAGTTTAGTCTCTAGTCTTATTTCGGCCCAATTCAATCTGTGACTTTGGAAAAATGCCTTCCTCTTCTGGGCTTGGTCCTCATCTATAAAAGTCTGGCTATTTAAGTAGTTGTCTGCAAATTCTTTTACAGCAATGAACATAATGTATAGATAAAATCATCCAAAATTAATGAGAAGCTAAAACAAATTCGAAATGACAGGATGAACATACATTTATCTCCACCTCCCTTTGATGGAAACCTCATTAAATTACTACTCATAAATATCTACTACTTCCTGGGTGTTTACTACATGATTGTTTTAAGTGTATTAACTAGTGGAATCCTCAACACTTTTACTAGGTGTAAGAGTAAAAAATCCCCAATTTACAGATGAAGGAAATGAATCACCAGCGTTTAAAGAACTTGTCCAAGTTTTCACTGCTAATAAGTGGCAGAGCTAGGATTTCAAACCCAGATGATCCAGCTCTAGTCTGTGTTGTGCTACCACTCAGACTGACAATCAAGGAATGGCAAAGCTCCCAAATACAACGAAGCCAAGAGAAAGAGCAGATTAGAAAGGTCATCATATTTTGGAAGATGAAAAGTAGACAAATGGATAATAATTAACTTAAATGGAGGATATTGAGTGCTGTAGATGGCACGTCACTTCAAAACCTCCTCCAAAACTCATCTGTTTTCCTCTGAAGGTGTGAGCATGGGAAGGCTAAAAACAGGTAGTACGGTCCCCTCCCCCAGGCAAGCAACTGCTGCATCATCACCCCAGCAGAAGACTGGGGATTTATTCTCTGGAAAGGATGAACCAGAGACTCCAGACTTGGGTAACCTAGGCACTGATGAAGATAAGAAGTGGTACTATTCAGGGGATTAAAGTAAAGTCTGCATACAGAAGAGCTCCCAGTCCCCTCCCACCACAAGCTCGTAGTATGTTAACAGCCAGGCTTACTTCATGAAGGCAGAAGCCTGAAGGAAGATCCATGGACTCTGAACATATCCCATTGAAAAGGTCAAGTCCTTCACCTTATGTCTGTGGCCCTCAAAACGGAGCCCCAGATCAGGAGTAGCATCCCTGGGAAACTTATCAGAAATGTAAATTCTCAAATCCATCAGACCTGCTGAATAAGAAATTCTGGAGTGAACAATGTTTGAATAACTGATTTTTATTTTATTTTATTTTTGCTTTTTAGGGCTGTACCTGGGGCATATGGAGATTCCCAGGCTAGGAGTCCAATTTGAGCTACAGCTGCTGGCCTACACCACAGCCAGAGCAACATCAGATCAGAGCCATGTCTGTGACCTACTACACCACAGCTCATGGCAACGCCAGATCCTTAACCCACTGAGCAAGGTCAGGGATCGAACCTGCAACCTCATGGTTCCTAGTCAGATTCGTTAACCACTGGGCCATTATGGGAGCTCCTGAACAACTGATTTTTAAACAAGGCTGCCAGGTGATTCTAATGCCCGCTAGAGTTGGAAAACTACTGCCCTATTGGGAGGCCCACTAGTCAATAAATCCATGCCATATCAAAAAATTTACAACCAGCTTTTCAGTTTCTATTTATTTGGGAGACAGTCTGGAATCATCAGAAGTTTCAGGAAAGACTCTATCCTGAAAAAGAGACAGTGAAACAGATTTTACAGAGCAGCTCTAGCGAAAGGGAGTGAAACAAGGCACAGCTTGGTTTACTTGGCCTCTCCCTGGCCCCTTCCATCACAGTGCACTGAGCTACTTCTCAGGCTCCACAGAATAGTTAGGAAACCAATGAACCAGAGCTCTCTACAGTCCTTATCCACCTGCGGCCTGTGTCTTTATGCTGGCCCTTAGGTCCCAGATCCTTGAAATTAATATAGCAATTAAGACTGGCAGTCTCGGAGTTCCCGTCGTGGCGCAGTGGTTAACGAATCCGACTAGGAACCATGAGGTCTCGGGTTCGGTTCCTGCCCTTGCTCAGTGGGTTAACGATCCGGCGTTGCCGTGAGCTGTGGTGTAGGTTGCAGACGCAGCTCGGATCCCGCGTTGCTGTGGCTCTGGCGTAGGCCAGTGGCTACAGCTCCAATTCAACCCCTAGCCTGGGAACCTCCATATGCCGCGGAAGTGGCCCAAGAGATAGCAACAACAGCAACAACAACAAAAAGACAAAAGACAAAAAAAAAAAAAAAAAAAAGACTGGCAGTCTCTGGATATGCGATGGGGTCCTACTGTATAGCACAAGGAACTATATCCAATCTCTTGGGACAGACCATGATGGAAGATGATATAAGAAAAGGAATATATATGTGTATGTATGACTGGATCACTTTGCTGTAGAGCAGAAATTAGCTCAACACAGTAAATCAACTATTCATTAATAATAATAATAATAATAAAGAACTGGCATTCTCAGCTGGAACCACTTCTGATAATTTACTTGTCCTTTGAGTGAACAAAAAGTACTTTAATGGAAAAGTCAAAAAAGTATTTTTATGCCAAGGGTGCTATCCTCCGAATGTGCATTAAGTACAGAGGCAAAATGCAATGCTTTAACTTAGGTAGTGTGACCATCCCACTCTGTCATGCCCTTTTTACTTTTACAAAAATCCCTTACAGCCTAAATCTTAATCCAAAAATTCACCCTCATTACTGCTCTTTACCAGTTTCTACTCACTCCAAGTGTTACTCAACCAGATCCTTTTGCTTACAAATCTATAGTAGCCTTAGAGTTCCCATCATGGCTCAGTAGTTAACAAATCCAACTAGGAACCACGGGGTTTCAGGTTCCATCCCTGGCCTCGCTCAGTGGGTTAAGGATCCAGCCCGGCGTTGCTGTGAGCTGTGGTGTAGGTCGCAGATGTGGCTCGGATGCCAAGTTGCTGTGGCTGTGGCATAGGCTGGCAGCTACAGCTCCAATTAGACCCCTAGCCTGGGAACCTCCATATGCCGAGTGTGCAGCCCTAGAAAAGCCACCCCCCCAAAAAAAAGTCTAGCAGCCTTGATTCACCACTACCATGTCATCACCATGGACAAAAATCTCTCATTTACATTTACTTCCTCTGCCTCCTTTCGTCCAGCTCATTCTTCTCAAATCCCTTGGTTCCCCACCAAAGATGCTTTCCCCTCTCCATCTATTTCATTCCTCTCCTGGAATACTAATCTTAGGATGGGTTTAGGGATGAAAACCTT
This sequence comes from Sus scrofa, assembly GCF_054392235.1. Lineage (NCBI taxonomy): Eukaryota > Metazoa > Chordata > Mammalia > Artiodactyla > Suidae > Sus > Sus scrofa. The sequence continues at coordinate 44,824,025 of NC_139395.1, read as the reverse complement.
AGGCCAGGCATTTTGCAAAGAATACCACAAATTTCCTCATTTAATCCTCATACAAATACTAAGATTTAGGAATTATCCCTATTTTTCCATGTGGAAAACTGATGTTAAATAACTTGCCCAAGGTTACAACTAGCATTTTAATCCAAACCCTTCTATTTCAAAAGCCGCACTCTTAACCATTGTACTCTATTGTCTCCAGAGTCTGACTCAAATATGTGGGAAAAAAGTTTCCTTAACTTTGTAGACAATAAGAAGAAAAAAGATCTCTGAATAACTTTGTTTTTTAAACAGGGTCTTCGCAGATGCTGACAGCCTTCTAGCCAAAGCTCAAAAGGGAACATCACCTGCAGCAGAATCTCTCCACCTGGAGGGCTCCTCAGGGCTCAGCAGCTTGGCCAAGGAGCAGCACAGCAAGCATCTCCAGCAAGAATGGATGCAAGGCACAGGAGGAAGGCTGGATCTTGGGCACAGAGTGCCAATAGGGAACAGGTGATTAAGAGATCCCCGTCCCCATGAAGCCCATCAGTTCATTCTGAGACCTTCGTGGTGGTGGTGGTGGTAGTGTGCCTTTTAGTGCGGAACAGAGTAGCTGCCCACCTCAAAAGATTCCCAGATCCGATTTTAAAAGCTTTTAAGAGACAAGGTAGTCACCTAACAATCAAGGGCAAGCAATGACTCCTATGAAAAAGCCTACACATCTACGACAGCGCAGCTAACTTCGAGGGGGCACCAAGAAACGTCTATGGTGGTAAGAAAAGTGCTCCCGTGATGCCTACTAGAATGTAGAGACGGCCACGGCCCCCTCCTCCATAGAGGAGCTGCAAATCCATTTTCCCTTGGTCTGTGTGACAGAAAAGGGAGGCGGGCACCCCAATGTCTTCACTCCGAGGGCCTCAGCGACGCACCTCTCGAGCCCTTTCCTTCTAAGGAGTAAGAGGCGTCCCTGTCCGTCGCCCCGCTTAGCCCCAGTCCCCCTCTAGAATTCGGCAATTCTCTCTCCCCTACTCGCTCTCCCTCCAACCTCCTTTCCCCACCCCTCAGCGTGCTAGACCTCTCCTCCCCTATTCCTCGCCTCTCTTCCCTCCCCATTTGGTCCCTTGGCCCCGACTGTCGAACCGCCTGGCCCTGGTACCTTGAGCGTCACGTCGCACAGCTTGCCCTGCCGTCGAATCTCCTCCATGACGCCGTAGCCGCGACTAGGCAACTCGGACACAGAGAAGTGCACCAGGTCCTCCAGCTCCTCAGCGCCGTCCTCCACCATCTTCCTCTGCCGCCGCGACTGCGCAGGCCCAGCCTGCCGCCCCGAAACTAAGCAGGGCGGGGCGAGAGAGCGTGCGGCCGGCAGCTCGGAGCTCCGGGCTGGAGTAGGAAGGGCCTGCGCGGCCGCCGTAGTCTCAGACTACTTTGTGCCGGAAGCCCAACCGCCCCGCTTCCTAGTTCTTGCGCATCCTTTGTTTCCTCGTTACCGCGACCCTCGCTTCGCGCCTGCAGCTGCCGCAGTCTTTCTTGATTAATCCGTCCCATCTCCCGTCCTTCTTACTCAGCCCTGACCTTACTCATATCTCAACAGAGGACAGAGAACTTCATTTCCGCCACTACCCCGTGCTTCCTGAATCGCCGGAAGCGGCAGGTTGCCATGGCGACTGTGTACACAGCCTGGCAGAGGCTCAAGCCGGGATTCCTTCGCTGCTCCTGCTGCGGTCGTGCTGTGGGAGGGCTCCTACCGCCGAAGAGGTAATCAGGCATCATGCTTCGCCGGGGTTGGGAGGAGGGAAGCCGGAAAGCAGGTGTTGGCTCTGGCGGCGGGCAGTCGCTGGAATTTGAACAGCGCTCCACCTGGGAATTCTCCACTTTGGCTCAGTAACCTGTGAAACCTGGGCGGAGGAGGGCGAAGCGTCGCGGGGACCCTTTTAGCCTGGCTGCCGCTAAGGGTGTTCGAATCTAACGTTCCCTGGCCCCACGAGGGCCCTGCGTCGCGTCTGAGGTTTAGAGACCTCTAGTCTTCTGGACCCTTATGTGTTCGTAGAATTTCTAGTTGGAGTGGGCTTTGGGATTGCCAGTCCCAGCTGTTCGCTTTACAGATGTAGAAACCTCTCCAGAGAGGGATAGAGATGGTCTCCAAACCCACTGCCGAATGCCACACAAGGGTCCAGCATGTTGGGTCAGGAAAAGGAGAAAGGCTAGTTCTACTTGAGTTCCAGTCTTGTTTAGTCCAAGGCTAGGTGCGTTTGGGCTCTGGGAGGCTCTGATGCTGCTGCCTCTCTAGTGGCTCTGAGAGTTCTGATGGCCGCTCAGAGGTTCACTTTTTTTTTTTTTAATGGCCGCACCCATGGCATTCGGAAATTCCTGGGCCAGGGTTTGAATCTAAGTCACAGCTTCGACCTGCAGATCCTTTAACCCACTGCCCCAGACTGGGTATCAAACCCGCACTTTAGCAGGGACCTGAGCTACTGCAGTCGAATTCTTAAGCTACTGTGCCACAGCAGGACCTCCATAGGTTCACTTATTTACACCAGAAATAACTAAATGTGGTGTCCTTGAGGAAGAAGCATTTCCTACAAGGTCCTGGGGGAGAATGACCCTACTAAAAGGGAAAAGTGTTGAGGGGCTGGAGTTGGCTTCTTGCAGGTGGTGCCTGGAAACCCATTGTCTGCCTGGAAGTGTTGTGATGTTAGGGGTGGAGGCAGTATGGGAAAGGAGTGACATTATTTGCTCTTTGGGACTCTCTCAGTAGTGACCGAAGATGGACCCACATATGGAAATTCAGCCATCCTCTGACTTCCAGCCATGACCATCACCACCAATCACCATTTCTTAAGCACCTGCTCTGTGCTGAGCACTGTTCTGAACTTTGAGGGGGGATTCAAAAGAGATAGAAGGCACAGTCCTGTCCCTCAAGCAGCTTGTAATTTAATCTGGGAGCTGAAACCCACTCAAATGATGCGGCGTAAGAACGGTAACAAGCATTATTTCAGTAAGTGCACAATGGCATGGGGTCCTCAAATGTCTGGGTGTTGAGGGGCTGCTAGATAGCAGACTCACAGGAAGGAGCCAGTTAATAGAGAAAGCTGGTCTCAAGTGGATATGGGTCCTGGTGTGCCTGGAGCCATGGGTGTAAGCATGGGAAGTGCCTTGGGAAGCATAGATATGATGACTGCATGTGCATGTGGGCAAACTGCTGGGCAGAAAAGGGGCAGGCTCTGAGGGGAGGGAAATGCTTGGAGGTGGCTTCATGCTGCCCTTGGGCTGTCATTGGGGAGTGGTTTCCAGGAGGGGGGCTTGGGCATCTGCCCCCAGAGCTGTCCTGTTTCTTCATGGTCCCTTGCAGAGGGCACCTTGGACAGTATCTTAACTTCCTTGGGCTGGAGGATGGTTCTCCAGACGGGTATGGAGAATGCTTCCCAGAGCTTTAGATTTCGAAGGTCATTGTTTGCTTGAGTCAACACACCTCCCTCCACTCTCCACTTCCCAATAGCCTAGATCAAAGTGAACTTGGAAATGAGATATTCTCTTTAGTTTCCTCAATTTGGGAGTCATGTTAGAGCTATTTGTGGCTTTTCATTTCAAGAGCTCAATTTTGCAAACGAAGATTTTGGAACTGAAATTGGACAAGCTGTTATCCTTAGGTACCTTTTAGATTCATTTTCTAAGAATTAAAAGATCTGAAAGATCTCACAGTGACCAGGAAAAGACTTCCATGAAGTAATTAGTTGAGGAATGTTGGAAGTGACACATGCTCTACAGTAGGCAAATGTGAAAATAACGTTTGCTTATTTGAAGTGACAGTTGAAGGGTTTGTAATGAGGGTTAGAATTTTTTATTTTGTCTGCTTCATTAAAACTGTAAACTGAAAGGGCAGGACCTATTTAACTTGCTTCTGTAGAGATATTTAATGCCACTTGATATAGTTAAGATAATGGTAAGAGGAAATCAAGTGTTCACCACATTTGACTGTGTTGTGTCTGAAATGTGAAGGGATATTAATACTTTAAAAATCTGGAATCGGGAGTTCCCATCGTGGCGCAGTGGTTAACGAATCCGACTAGGAACCACAAGGTTGCGGGTTCAGTCCCTGACCTTGCTCAGTGGGTTAAGGATCCGGCGTTGCCGTGAGCTGTGGTGTAGGTTGCAGACGCGGCTCGGATCCCGCGTTGCTGTGGCTCTGGCGCAGGCTGGTGGCTACAGCTCCGATTCGACCCCTAGCCTGGGAACCTCCATATGCCGCGGGAGCGGCCCAAGAAATAGCAACAACAACAACAACAACAACAAAAAAAAGACAAAAAGACAAAAAAAAAAAAAATCTGGAATCGTTTCTATCAGGTAACACTCACTTAACCTCTCTCAGATAATACATATAAAATGTTAATAGTCTTTATTTAATATATGCTCCCCCCACCCTTTGGCCACCACACACAGCATGTGAAGTTTCCAAGATCTACTCTGTAGTGGCAACCTATACCAAAGCTCATGGCAACACCAGATCCTTAACCCACTGAGCAAGGCCAAGGATCCAGCCTGCGTCCTCATGGATACTAGTTGGATTCTTAACCTTCTGAGCCACAATGGGAACTCCCCTAATATATGCTTTTTTAAAAGTAAAATAATTCTAGTTAAAAGAAGAAATCTCTGTTGAACAGGACTTTTTTTTTAACAGTCAAGTTCTTGAAAATTACCTTTTTAAAAATATTGAACAGCTCATCAGTTCATTTGTAAGCATGCATTGCAATTGTGTAAGCAAGTTATTTTTTGCTCAATAACCATGTTGATATCCCTTTTTCCAGTTTGGAGGGGAAACTGAGTCGGCTCCATATGCCTCATATTTCCCTAATTTTACATAAATTCAGCAGCTCCTATGCTGGTTGTCTTTTTCAAATGTGTCCAGGAGTTTCCTTTAGCCTCAACTCCTCTATCCTGCCTCATGACAATAAAGGTTATTTTAGGGGCAGAAGCCTCATTTCTTAATGAACTGGGCCATCCCAGCCAGGAACATCAAAAGAGAACTGGATGATGCAGCACACATCCTGACCCTTGGGCCTCATCTCTGTTCAAAGCTAGTTTTGTACATTCTGGAAATTAACTCAGTTATTAGCATTCTTTATATTCTTGGTCTCATAAAAGTGAAATTATTGAAATCTGAGAGCCCAGTTTTAGGATTATATAACCACAAACTATTTGATGCTCTTGTTGAAATTATTTTTTAGAAGGAAAAAAGAGGGAAAAATATTAGAATGATCTTAGAAAAATGTATATGTAAAATTAGAAACGTTTCAATCTTGGAACAATTTAAAATTGCATTACATTAAGATGCCCATTAGTGTTGAAGTAAGTTATTTGGTATATATTCACAGGCCTTCATCTTGCTTTCTAGTATTACTTAACTAGATTTAACACAGTTATTGATGATAACAGATTTTTAGCTTTCCTTAGAACTCTTGACATTTTCTCTCAATACTTAATCCTTTGTGATTGGTATATAATAGGCACCTAAAAAGCTAATTAAGTTTTAAGTTCCTCTTAGAGCAATAAAAATCAGTGCATTTATTATGTCTATTTAATAATCCTCCTTGCTTCTCCACTCTATCACTGTCTGAACCGAATTTACTCTGTAATAGTATTAAATATGTTTACACAGACATTCTCAGGAAAGGGTGTAGTATGATTTGACCAATAAGACTAATAACCAATAAAATGTGAGATTTCTTTGTTATCATTTAGAGGGTTGTAGAATACAGTTTTTAAATTTTTTATTAAATACTTTAGTTGGACAGGATATTAGGGACCTATTAACTCCCCTCAATACAGCAATCCCTTTTATAGCATCTCTGCTAGTTGGCATCTTGACTTTGGATGACGGTTTATGGTGTTTATGGTCGTTACCTTGAGAAAGTCTTTTCCATTATATGACAACTCTACCTAATAAGAAGGTCATTTAAATCTGCCTCCCTCTCACTTATATCTAAAAGCTTTCATCCTATTCAGTGAAGCTACACTCAGCATTTATTTTCAACATTTTATTACATACGGTAATTATTTGTGATAGTATAAATGATGGAATACAAATATATGTGGGACTACCCACATATAGAAAGAAAATGATGAGTATGTAGGTAGTTTGGGCGGGAGGCGGAGGAGGTAGAAGACTGTGATTTTTCTCAGGGAGTGACAGAGAAGAAAAAAATATTTGGCTAGATTAAATATAGTTCTGGGGAATCTTTTTCTGATCTAAGTTAGTCTAATGGAGATAGAGGAGGAGGTGCTACATCTGAACCAAGGTATATTAATGAAAAAAGAAAGTTAGTGCTAATGCATTTTACAAGTAAATATTTTAGAGGAAAATATAATTAATAAGGCAAAAAAGTGGACTCAGATACAGAACATTTCTAGAAGTTACATCTAAAATTAGGCCACTAGAGGAGTTCCTGCTGTGGTGCAACAGGACTAACAGCGTGCTGGGAGCACTGGGACACAGGTACAATCCCTGGCCCAGCACAGTGGGATAGGGATCTGGCAGCTGGGGCTTAGGTCACAACTGCGGCTCACATCTGATCCCTGGCCAGGGAATGCCAGGGAACGCAGGGTGGCCTAAATAAATAAATTTAAATAAAACAATAAAATAAAATCAGACCCCAAGACCTCTAAAAGGAGCTTTCTTTTTGCTTCGTATTTTGGTTTCTTACCAGGTTGTTGGTGGAAAATAGTGAGGCACCCTATAAAGAAGGTAAGTACACGAACTTGTTGAGTGGTGTCCTGTGGGCAGAGCATTGAAATACTAGGAGGTAAAAAGGAAGACTGGCTGTCAGTGAGAGAGGAAAACATGGATTGCACGTCATGTTTCCTGATCTTGCTGGTAAATGGCACCTCCCTTCTAATTGTTGTTTGATGATGACTACTGAGAATCTCACTATCTCTTCTTTTTAGCTAGAATGGGTACTAGGAAAAAAGTTCATGCATATGTCCGTGTTAAACCCACCGATGACTTTGCTCATGAAATGATCCAATATGGAGATGACAACAAAGTAAGTACAGTGTGTTTACCTTCACCTCCCTGGGCATCTCTCTGTCTCCCCTCAATGCAGAGTGACCCTGTTTCCAAACAACATTTTAATGACCCAAACAGAATTGGTACAAGTTCAGATGGAATCTAGAGTCCTTCAATTCCCCCACAATGTTTTTTTTTTTAAATGATTTTTATTTTTTCCTGTTATAGTTGGTTTATAGTGTTCTGTCAATTTTTTACTGTACAGCAAAGAGACCCAGTCACACATACACATATACATTCTTTTTCTCACATTATCCTCCATCATGCTCCGTCATAAGTGACTAGATATAGTTCCAGTGCTATACAGCAGGATCTCATTGCTTATCCATTCCAAAGGCAATAGTTTGCATCTATTAACCCCAAATTCCCAGTCCACCCCACTCTCCCTCTCCCCCTTGGCAACTACAAGTCTGTTCTCCAAGTCCATGAGTTTCTTTTCTGTGGAAAAGTTTATTTGTGTTATATATTAGATTCCAGATATAAGTGATATCATATGATATTTGTCTTTCTCTTTCTGACTGACTTCACTTAGTATGAGAGTCTCTAGTCCATCCATGTTGCTGCAAATGGCACTATTTTGTTCTTTTTTGTGGCTGAGTAGTATTCCATTGTGTATCTATACCTTTTTTTTTTTTTTTTTTTTTGGTCCCCCAGTCTACATTTAGCATTTATAGCCAGTTTCATACATTTTGGCCCATGATTATAAGAAATTTAATTTAGGACTTGAGAATGTGATGTCTTTTTTTCCATGGTCTACACCACATCTTCTTAATCCATTCATCTGTCAATGGACATTTAGGTGGTTTCCATGTCTTGGCTATTGTGAATAGTGCTGCAGTGAACATACGGATGCCTGTGTCTTTTTCAAATAAAGTTTTCTCTGGATATATGCCCAAGAGAGGGATTGCTGGGTCATATGATAATTCTATGTATAGTTTTCTGAGGTGCTGCCATACTCTTTTCTCACAGTGGTTGCACTGATTTACATTCCCACCAACAGTGTAGGAGGGTTCCCTTTTCTCTACACCCTCTCCAGCATTTGCTACTTGTGGACTTCTTAATGATGGCCATTCGGACTGGTGTGAAGTGGTATCTCGTGGTAGTTTTGGTTTGCATTTCTCTAATAATCAGGGATGTTGAGCATTTTTTCATGTGCTTGTTGGCCATCTGTATGTCTTCCTTGGAAAAATGTCTATTCAGGTCTTTTGCCCATTTTTCAACTGGGTTGTTGGCTTTTTTGCTGTTGAGTTGTATAAGTTGTTTGTATATTTTAGAGATTAAACCCTTGTCAATTGCATTGTTTGAAACTATTTTCTCCCATTCCGTAGGTTGTCTTTTTTGTTCTTTTTCAATGATTTCCTTTGCTGTGCAAAAGCTTGTCAGTTTGATCAGGTCCCATTGGTTTATCTTTGCTTTTATTTTTGCCTTGGAAGACTGACCTAAGAAAACATTTGTAAGGTTAATGTCCAAAAATGTTTGCCTATGTTCTCTTCTAGGAGTTTGATGGTGTCTTGTTTCACATTTAAGTCTTTAAGGCATTTTGAGTTTATTTTTGTGCATGGTGTGAGGGTGTGTTGCAGTTTCATTGATTTACATGTGGCTGTCCAGTTTTCCCAGCACCACGTACTGAAAAAACTATCTTTTTCCCATTTATATTCTTGCCTCCTTTGTCGAAGATTAATTGACCATAGGTGTCTCGGTTTATTTCTGGGCTCTCTATTCTGTTCTATTGGTCTGTATGTCTGTTTTGGTACCAGTACCACACTATCCACAATGCTTTTTTAATTTACTTATTTGTTTTGGCCTCACCCAAGGCACACAGAAGTTTCAGGGCCAGGAATCAAACCCATGCCACAGCATCCTTACCCTGCTGAGCCTCAAGGGAACTCCCCCAACAATGCTTTTAATGAGGAAACTCATGAAACTCCCACTTTGAATTACCTTTTTTTTTTTTTTTTTTTGTCTTTTTGCTATTTCTTGGGCCGCTCCCACGGCATATGGAGTTTCCCAGGTTAGGGGTGTAATCGGTGCTGTAGCCGCCAGCCTATGCCAGAGCCACAGCAACATGGGATCCAAGCTGCGTCTGCAACCTACACCACAGCTTATGGCAACGCCGGATCCTTAACCCACTGAGCAAGGCCAGGGACTGAACCCGCAACCTCATGGTTCCTAGTTGGATTCGTTAACCACTATGCCACGACGGGAACTCCTGAATTACCTTTTTGGTTAATAAGTTTACCCTTTATCTTTGTATCTGACATAGGAAATCTACATTGTCCACACTCATAAAACTTGCTGGTGATCAGACCTCCCATGATACAATCTCTCAGGGAGTACAATAGGACTGTCATAAGTTGATTATTGTTAAATTTACCAAAGCAGATGGAGAAACTCTTTAACAAGAGAATTGCAAAGATCTGTCCATCCCCATGTCCCAATTACTGTCCTGAGAACGTTTCTGAACCCTGTGACAGGCTTAGGACACCTTGAGAGTACGGGATGTTTTCATTCAGCACACATTTGTGGATCAAGCAGCATGGAGGCATTCTTTAAGGAAGGAATTCAAAGACCAACTTCTCAAACTTAGAAAGTCCATCTGTCAGCATGCAGCCCTGTGATGTGCACCCAGCTGGACATGTCTCCAGTGACCACTGAAGCACAGAGCATTTAATGTATGATGGATTAAGCCTCTCTCTGTTTTGTTTTGTTTTATTCTTTTTTATGGCTACACCTGTGACATATGGAAGTTTTTGGGCTAGTGGTAGAATCAGAGCTTCAGCTGCCAGCCTATGCCACAGTCACAGCAACCATATCACTATATGCCAGATCCGAGCCACATCTGCAAACTATACCACGGCTTGAGGCTTAACCCACTGAGTGAGGCTTGGGATCAAACCTGCATCCTTACCCAAACTGTGTTGGGTTCTTACCCTGCTGAGCCAAAAATTTTAGAGGAATTCCCTGGTGGCTCAGCGAGTTAAGGATATGGCATTGTCTTTGCTCCAGCTCTCTTTACAGCTGTGGTGCGCTTTCAATCCCTGGCCCAGTAATTTCCTCATGCCACAGACATGGCCAAAAAAAGAATTGTTAGAAATCTTTTTTCCTTCTTTTTTAGGGCCGCACTTGGCAGCATATGGAAGTTCCTGGACTAGGGCTCAAATTGGAGCTTCAGCTGCTGGCTTAGGCCACAGCCACAGCAACGCCAGTTCCAAGTCACATCTGCTACTTATGCCACAGCTCAGGCAACATGGGATCCTTTAACCCACTGAGTGAGGCCAGAGATTGAACCTGTGTCCTAATGGATTCTAGTAGGGTTCTTAATCCACTGAGCCACAACGGGAACTCCCTGTTTTTAGAAATATTTGCATTTAAAACTCTGCTGATTACAAGTAGATAGGCACCCTCAATTTACTCTAATACCACTAAGTAACTGCGTCTGAGAAGTCCAGAGCTTTTCCTTAAGCTATCATTTTATCATTGCTCACATTGGCCCATAGTGGTGAGTCAGGGGGAGTAGGTACTCACCACAGTGCTGAGGGAGGCCTCACTACCAATAACCGGGGAGATGGGGCTCAAGCCCAGGCCTCCGTTGCCAAGCCCACCATTCTCTCTGGCCTAATTCAAGGCCTCCCTGTGTTTATTGAATTTACCTACAGTTGTTGAATGAAAACATGATAAATGTTCTTGACCCTATATCATTGATGGGGGAACCAAGACAGACAGCAACCTGAAAAGTAGGGTAAGATGTGCTGAATCTAGCAACTGCTTCCATCTTGAAAGTCTATGGCCTCCCTGCAGCAGCTTCTTTCCCCTCTGCCAAAGGTCATCTAGAATATGTGGGAGTCCTTGTTCTTCCTAAAGTTTACCTCTTCTGTTTCCTCCAGGTTGGCCTTAGCTATCAGTGACTTTTTTTTTTTTAATGGCCACAGCTGAGGCTTATGGAAGTTCTGGGCCAGGAATTGAATCTAAATCACATCTGCAACCTATGCCAAAGCTGCAGCAATGCTGGATCCTTTAATCCGTGGTGCTGGGCCAGGGATCAAACCTGTGCCTTTGCAGCAACCCAAGCCACTACAGTTGGATTCTCAACCCATTGTACCACTGCGGGGATGCCTATCAGCAACTTTTTTATTTCTTTTTTTTTTTTTTCCTTTTTATGGCTGCACACAAGGCATATGAAAGTTCCCAGGCCATGGATTAAATTGGAGCTGCAGCTGCAGCCTGTGCCACAGTCACAGCAGCACCATATTCAAGTGGCGTCTGTGACCTATGCCACAGCTTGCAGCAATGCCAGATCTTTAACTCCCTGAGCGAGGCTAGGAATTGAACCTGCATCCTCACAGAGGATCCTTAACCCACTGAGCCAGAACAAGAACTCCTATCAATGACTTTTTTTTTGTCCTTTGGCTGCCCACAGCATAAGGAGTTCTCAGGCCAGGGATCAGGTCTGAGCTGCAGTTACAACCTATGCCACAGCTACAGCAATGCTGGATCCTTAATCCACTGTACCAGGCTGGGGATCAAACCTGATCCTAGCACTCCAAAGATGCCACCAATCCCATGTGCCACATTGGGAATTCCAATCAGTGACTTTTTTACTGGTTGGACTTTTTTACCAGTTTCTTAATAAATATCTCTTTTTCTCTCTCTTTCTAGACCATTGATATTCACTTAAAAAAAGATACTCGGAGAGGAGTTGTCAATAACCAGCAGACAGACTGGTCATTCAAGCTGGATGGAGTTCTCCATGATGCTTCCCAGGACTTGGTTTATGAAACAGTCGCGAAGGATGTGGTTTCTCAGGCCTTTGATGGCTATAATGGTAATTGAGTTAATTAACTGTTGTTTTACATAAGAAGCTGCAGAACTCCACCCCCTCACCCCTCAGGAAGAGGTATGATGAATAAAATAAAATACAACTTCACTTACTAACTTTTGTTTGCTTATTTGTCTGTCTCCATGTTCTTATGGTGGAAAACTTTTTTGCTTGGTGACATTGTGGTTGTGGCTTGATCCATGGTCCTGGGATCTTACCTTAATAGGAAGATTAAATGACCTCATCTTTCTGTAGGTCATGGATTCAACTATTACCCTGTTTTATATCCCTCAAATATTAGTTTCAAACATAATGCTTTTATAATGAATTTGATAGAGTTGAAACATTTTTCTCTTGGCTACCTGCTAAGAGCTACTTCCATTCACTCTATCAGCACAATCAATCTACATATTCTAGTATAGGATTTTTTACATATATCACTAAAAACTTGAGTACAGTTTGATTTTCTTTCTTTTTTTTTTTTCTTTTTGGGGCTACACATGTGGCATATCGAGGTTCCAGGGTAGGGGTCCAATTGGAGCTACAGCTGCTGGCCTGGGCCACAGCCACGGCAATGCTGGATCCTTAACTCACTGAGGGGGCCAGGGATCAAATCTGTGTCCTCATGGATACTAGTCCAGTTCATTACTGCTGAGCTGCAACAGGAACTCCTTGATTTTCTTAAAAGCTTAACCAAAAAAAAAAAGCCACCTTAAAAAATTAAAATTTTTTGGGAAATTTTTACAAACTTGTTCAGTCTGTGATTATTTTAAAATAATTGGTAAGGACCCCTTGTGTAAAACTTACCAATTAAAATCTTAGATTTTAAAGTCCTTAGAAAAAATATATCACAGTCTGTAGACTTTACCCATCTGGTGACTCTTGACTAGAATGTTCCTTGTTTGCAGGTTTTAGGTCTTCTGTTTAATAAAAGTCCATTGAGTGTAGATGCCCAAACATTGTAATGTATCCTGTGTGTGGTATACTGATGTGGTCCTCATCAGTCCGGAGGGGCTGTGGCCCTGAGGAAGTAGAGACAAAGTAGCTAAAGCCCAAGAAGTCTAGAGTCATAGGCTCTGGCTGCTGTGGAGCCACAAATGGGCAGTATATGCAGGATTAATAAACACCACTCCTGACTCCAGCTCAGATGCTGAATTAGAGCCCCTTGTATAAAACCTCCCAATCCCAGAAACTAGAGCATCTGTGTAGCAAAGGAGAATGCTATTTTCCACAGCCCAGCATTACCTGGGCAGGTCTGCTGTGTAAATGCCCAGAAGTAGCCTTGGATGGGGTCTGGCTCAGGCTGCCCAAGCCTAAGGAAGAACAGATGGGAACCAGAGCCCAGGGTGACTGTTTTAGGCAGAGACTGGTGGTGATGGTAGACCTAAAGCATGTGAGGCGTGCAAGTGAAAGTCTTCCCAGAGAGGGTGGGGGGACCAGATCAGGACCTGTCATGGTTTTCCACTTCTGGAAGTATCCTGGAACCAACTAGCAGCTCTTTTGTCCTGTGGGAACTTGCAGTCTGCAAAGAATTCTCACTATTAACAGGAAGTACCCTTCTGCTCCCATCTCTTCCTGGGGATTTTGAAAGCTCTTCCTTCCTCCTACCTGGACAGCCCCACAGGGAGGCCTTAGCCCTGGGAGCCTGGCTGTTCCTGTCCTTCCTAAGAAAGTATTGGAGTTCAGTGGTCCTATCATCTCCTTCGTTTTTCTGGGAAAATTCTCAGTTTCCCTGGGATTTTCTGTTCTCCTTGGAAGTCCTAAGATCTGATCCTCTCTTGGGAGAGGAAGCAGTAGAGCACTACATGGACCACAGATTCAGAGCAGCTGTCTGTGTTTTCACCATTTATGTCGTTTCCCTGTCTATCTGCCCTCTATGGCAGGAATTCCTGATGTCCTTGACTGCTCCAATGGCCACCTTCACACGAAGGTTCTGGCTGGCACTTGGCATACTGGGTTGTGGGAAAGCTGTCCTTGGAGCTATTTTCCTGGATGTCACCAAGATGTGTTTTGAAATGTTTGCAGGCACCATCATGTGTTATGGGCAGACGGGAGCTGGCAAGACATACACCATGACGGGGGCAACTGAGAATTACAAGCACCGGGGGATCCTCCCTCGTGCTCTACAGCAGGTAGAGAGTGGGCCCATGGGTGGGATGCCGCACAGATCCCCTCTCTCTACCACAGATGCATAGTTCTGTCCCTCCCAGCCAGCTATTGGAGTTGCAGCCTGCAGGGGAGACAGGATACATTGTGGTGTGTGTGTGTGTGTGTGTGTGTGTGTGTGTGTGTGTGTAAACCAGGAGTTCAGGTTCCAGACTGACCTACACCCACCCTGAGCCTGTTTCCTCACTTGTGAAAGAAGAGGTCAGACATGCTGACTGGCTTCTTGCTGCTCTGATGGTCTATGGCCCTGTCATTGAAGATTCGGAGGTCCTAATCATGTTCCTTCCTGATTTTAATGGGGGAAAATTTCCTTACTGTCCTGCTCTGGCTTCTTCCACCACCACAGCCCAGAAAGAGCAAAGGGAAGAAGCAGGGTGCAAAATGAACTTTCAGGACTGAGTCAACCCTGGGGGTTTTGGAAGTGTGACTGAAGGCCCGACGGAAGGGATGTGCTTCCTTGGGAATGTGCTAGCCTGGTTCTGTGAGGATCCTCTTTTTGGAGGTGGGAATCAAAGGACCTTTCCCTAAAAGCATCTTGAGGTTTTATACCCCTGTCCTATAAGAAGTGTATATGTCCCTCAAGTGTATAACCATCCATGCTGCAATTTTTTGAATCAATATCCCTAATATCCCATGGTCATAGCTTTAGTATCTCAGCATCTTACACTTTAATAGTCTAGCTCAGTGCTTCCAAATAGAAATAAAATGTAAGTCATATAAGCAACTTTGAGTTTTCCAATAGCCACATTTTAAAAAGTAAAATAGGAGTTCCCGTCGTGGCTCAGTGGTTAGCAAATCTAAGAACCATGAGGTTGCAGGTTTGATCCCCGGCCTCACTCAGTGGATTAAGGATCTGGTGTTGCCGTGAGCTGTGGTGTAGGTCGCAGACATGGCTCAGATCCTGCGTTGCTGTGGCTGTGGCGTAGGCCAGCAGCTACAGCTCCGATTTGACCCCTAGCCTGGGAACCTCCATATGCCACGGGTGCGGCCCTAAAAAGCAAAAACAAATAATAAGTAAATAAATAAAAAGTAAAATAGGGTATTCTCTTGTGGCACAGTGAGTTAAGAGTCTGGTGTTATCGCTACTGTGGCATGGGTTCAATCCCTGGCTCAGGAACTTGCACATGCCCCAGGCATGGCCAAAAAAAGAGAGTAGAGAGTGAAAAAGAATAAAACAGGTGAATTAGTTTTAATAATATATTTTATTCAACTCCATACAGCTCAAATATCATTTCCACATGTAATAGATATGAAAATTATTGAGATGTTTTGCATTCTTTTTCCTTATACTAAGTCTTTGAAATCGGCTGTGTATTTTATAGCACATTTCAATTTAGACATTAAATATTCATCAGAAATAGTTGCTTTGCATCTAGATTTCATGAAATTTATGGTTGAAAGAAGACTGATAAACACAGGTTGTTCCAAACATACTTAAAAGTTTACCAATCACTGAACTTAGTATCAGTTAAAAAAATTGGGGGGGAGTTCCCGTCGTGGCTCAGTGGTTAAGGAACCCAACTAGGAACCATAAGGTTGCAGGTTTGACCTCTGGCCTTGCTTAGTGAGTTAAGGATCCAGCGTTGCTGTGAGCTGTGGTGCAGATTGCAGACTCGGCTCAGATCCCTCATTGCTGTGGCTCTGGCAAAGGCTGGAAGCAACAGCTCCGATTTGACCCCTAGCCTGGGAACCTCCATATGCCTCAGGTACAGCACTAAAGAGACAAAAAGACAAAAAAAGAAAGAAAGAAATTAAATAAAATTTAAAATTAATTTCCTCATTTGTACGAGCCACATTTCAAGTGCTCAGTGGCCACCTGTGTCAGGTATCTATGCTATTACACAACACAGATCTAGACTGAGCAAGGGGGTATGTCCGGGATCCTCCAGTCCAACTACCCACTTGACAGACAAGAAAGTTAACATCCAAAGAAGGCAAAAGATCAGCCCAAAGTCACCTGCTGATAAGCACTTAGGAAAGGTACTGGAAGACAGGCCAAGTTCTGGCTTAGCTCCTTCCCTTACCAGCTAAGCAGCTGTAGATGGGTATTTCCCCTTCCCTGCTTTAATCACAGTGGAGTTATGAGGATGAAGCTAAATAATGGATGATGTGAAAGAAGCTTATATTTGGTGAAAATCACAAAACATCTTCACCCTAGAATCCTTTCTGTTCATCATACCTCTACTTCTAGAGATTGTACACGTTGGAGTTTCCTTCATGGCTCAGTGGTACCGAAACCAACTAGTATCCATGAAGACGAGGATTCAATCCCTGGCCTTGCTCAGTGAGTTAAGAATCCAGCATTGCTGTGGCTGTGGCGTAGGCTGGCAGCTGCAGATCCAATTGGACCCCTAGTCTGGGAACTTCCATATGTCACAGGTTCAGCCCCAAAAAGACAAAAAAAAAAAAAAATGCAAGAGAGATTGTACAAGATTAGCCAATCTGTAGGTCAAGCCTCAAAAAACTACAACATGGTAACAAATACCACTCAATGGATTACTACCACTACTACTAATTGTTGTTGATGATGACTGTCACACTAACTAAACTGTGAAATCTTTTAGGGCAAGGATTCCCTTCTAAGGTGAGCGCTCCCCCAAAGCTGGCTGGTTGTTGGAGTTCTGCTCTCGGTGACTGCTGTCCAATCTCCCACCTAGATTTTTAAGATGATCGAAGAACGACCCACACATGCCATCACTGTGCGTGTTTCCTACCTGGAAATCTATAATGAGAGCCTGTTTGATCTCCTGTCCACTCTGCCCTATGTTGGACCCTCAGTCACACCAATGACCATTGTGGAAAATACTCAAGGGGTCTTCATTAAGGGCCTGTCTGTCCATCTCACAAGTCAGGAGGAGGATGCATTCAGCCTCCTTTTTGAGGTGAGATGATCAAGTCGAAGGGTTCCTTCCTTCTTTTCTCCCTTTCTTCTTTATACCAAGAATTAATTCCCCGGGATATGCTATTCTTTTATTTATTTTATTTTTTGGGGGGGGATATATTATTCTTTTAAAAGTCATGCAGGTTGGAGTTCCCATTGTGGCACAGCAAAAACGAATCCGACTAGCAACCATGAGGATGCAGGTTCGATCCCTGGCCTTGCTCAGTGGGTTAGAGATCTGGCGTTGCCATGAGCTGTGGTGTAGGTTGCAGATGTGGCTCAGATCTTGCATTGTTGTGGCTGTGGTGTAGGCCGTCAGCGATAGCTCCAGTTGGACCCCAGGAGTGGGAACCTCCATATGCCACCGGTATGGCCCTTAAAATAAAAGGGGGCCAAAAAAAAAAGTCACATAGATTGAAACTCTTACACATTGCTGATGAAATGTAAAATGGTGCAGCCATTTTGACAGTTTCCCCAAAAATTAAACATTAATTTTATCATAGGACCTAGCAGTTCTACTCCTAGGTATCTGCCAAGAGAATTGAAAGCATATGTGCATGGAAAGACATGTACACAAATATTCATAGGATTATTAATAATAGCCAAAGACTGGAAATAATCAAAATATTCATTAACTGAAGAATGAATAAACAAAACATGGAACATGGTACATCCATACAGTGGAAAACTATTTAGCAATAAAAAGAAATAGAGCACTGTTTTATGCTATAACCCAGGTGAATCTCAAAAAAATCCTAAGTAATAGAGTTCCCACTGTGGCACAATGGGATCAATAGCATCTCTGGAGTGCTACAACGCAGGTTCAATCCCTGGCACAGTGGTTTAAGGATCTGGCATTGCCATAGGTGCACCATAGGTTACAACTCTGGCTGGGATATGACCCCTGGCCTGAGAACTCCATGTGCCACAGGGCAGCCAAAAAAGAAAAAAATGCTAAGTAAAAGGGGAGTTCCTGCTGTGGCACAGCGGGTTAAGGAACCGACTGCAGCCACTCAGGTTGCTGCAGAGGTGTTGTTTGATACCCAGACCAGCACAATTAGTTAAAAGGATCCAGCATTGCCACAACTGTGGTGTAGGTCTTAGTTGCAGCTTGAATTCACCCCTGGCCTGGGAACTTCAATATGCCACAGGTGTGGCCATTAAAAAAAAAAAAAAAAAAAAAAAGCTAAGTAAAAGAAATAAAAATGTTCACCTGTTAGAGTTTCATGGTGGCTCAGTGGATTAGGGATCCAGCATTGTCACTGCTGTGGCTCAGGTCACTGCTGTGTCACAGGTTCTAACCCTGGCCTGGGAACTTCTGCATGCCGCAGGCATAGCCAAAAAACAAAAACAAAAAAAAGCAAATTACTGATTTTTCCTAATTTTTAAAAGTAGTACGTGTTCACTACCAAAAAATACGGTAGTTTCTGTTGTGGCTTTGCTGGTTAAGATCCTGACATACTGTCCATGAGGATGTGGATTTGATCCCTGGCCTTGCTCAGAAAGTTTTGGATCCAGCATGGCTGTAAGCTTCTCTGAAGGTTGCAGATACAGCTTGGATCTGGCATTGCTGTAGCTGTGGTGTAGTTTGACAACTGCAGCTCCAGTTCCACCCCTCGCCTGGGAACTTCCATATCCCACAGGTATGTCCATAGAAAGAAAAAAAAAAATGAAGGCACAAATCTGTATATTTAAAAAAATCACCAGTGAACTCTAACCCAGAAGTGACCGTTATTAACATCTTGGTAGCAACATCTGTTTATTCTTTCTTCTGTGAGTGCCTTTGCATCCCTTAGAATGTACCATAATATGATTTTATCCTTCACTTTCTTAATGAGGTGTATTACATTGATTAATTTGCATAGTCAAACCATCCTTGCATCCCAGGGTAAATTCCACTTGGTTATAGTGTATAGTCCTTTTGTTGTGCTGTTGAAGCCAGTTTGCTATGATTCTGGATTCTGCATTTTTCTGGTATTGCTGTCGGCATTCTCCTGGCTGCATAACATTCTGTTGTACAGATAGATCATTGCCTAATTGTTGAATATGTAGACTGGTTACGATTCAGTATTCATGAATGTTTTCAAGGGTATTGATTCTTTTCTTTGTTTTTAAATTTGATGGCCGCACCCATGGCATATGGAAGTTCCTGGGTCAGGAATTGAATCTAAGCTGCAGCTGTGACCTGTGCCACAGCTTTAATAATGCTATATCCTTTAACCCACTGCACCTGGCCAGGGATTGAACCCACACCTCCCCAGTGAACCTGGCTGTTGCAATTGGATTCTTAACCCACTCTGCCAGAAGGGCTCTTAATTCTTACTGCCACATTGCTCTTTAGAAAGCTTTACAAATTCACACATCTCTAGCAGTGGGTGAAAGTATAGGTCTAGACTCTAATTTGTGTCTTACTCTACTAGTTTATAAATGACATTTCCCTGGAAGGTCTGGCTGATTGCGGCGATATAAAAATCATTTGTGGGAGTTCCTGGTGGCACAGCGGGATTGGCAGCATCTCTGCACACTAGGACTCAGGTTCAATCCCCAGCCCAGCACAGTTGGTTAAACGATCTAGTGTTTCCATAGCCATGGTGTAGGTTGCAATGGCAGCTTGGATCTGATCCCTGGCCCCTGAACTCCATATGCCTTAAGGCAGCCAAAAAAAGGAAAAAAAAAAAAAAAGATCTCTTGTGTATGATTCAAAAATGACCCAATTGCCTTGTTATTTTCATTTTTCAAAACATCTGCGTTTTCCCTCCTCTTCAGGGAGAGACCAACAGGATTATAGCCTCCCACACAATGAACAAGAACTCATCCAGGTCACACTGCATTTTCACCATCTACATGGAGGTGAGGGCAAGCTCTTTGGGAGGGGCAGTAAATTCCATGGGGCTTTCCCAGTAAGTAGCTTTTCCCTGTGACAGTCTAACCTTTGCTTGGGTGTTTCATAGGCCCACTCTCGGACCTTATCAGATGAAAAGTACATCACTTCCAAAATTAACTTGGTGGATCTAGCAGGCTCGGAGAGACTGGGGAAGTCCGGGGTAAGTAGGGGAGCAGGAGGTTCTTCCTCAGCAAGCCCTGGCCCTGTCTGCAGCTTCGTGCCTGTACATGTGGGCTGTCCCTCATTGGGCAACTGTGAGCACAGTCCCGAGCTAGGCACAGTAAAACTGGAGAGATAGAACTAGCAGAGGTGGAACAGCTCTAGCAGAGAGACAGTTCTTACCTGACAGGAATTTTGTAAATATTAAATGAGATCATGGCTCCTAAATTCTTAGCAAGGTGCCTGGCACTTAGTCGCTGCTCAGTAAATGCTCCATGCTCGTCTTAGCATATCTCGGTGTATGGGTGTGAGTGTTCACATGATGAATATTTGCATGAGTTTTTGCACCTCACATAAATATCTGTATGTGTGAATATTAGCATAGGTACTCATAAAAGCATGCAGATGAACATTCCTGTGTACATTCGTATGAATGTTTGTGTATTACCAAAATTTTTTACTCAAGTATCTGCACCAATATTCCCATATGTACTCATATTAGTGTGACTCTTAAGTGAGTATTCTAATGAATATTCACACAAGCATCCATGAGCATTCACTTGAATATCTGCATGAGTGTTCCTATAAGTCCAAGATGGAATACAATCCCATGACAGGGAGAGAAGACCCTGGTTCTGGGAAGGAGGCTCTTGCCTGGCCACAGACCTGCAGTGTTCTTTGTGGGGCAGCCTCTCTACTTGGTCTAAAGGGGTACTGACCTTTGTTTTGCAGTCTGAGGGCCAAGTCCTGAAGGAAGCCACCTACATCAACAAGTCGCTGTCATTCCTGGAGCAGGCCATCATTGCCCTCGGGGACCAGAAGCGAGACCACATCCCTTTCCGGCAGTGCAAGCTCACCCACGCCCTGAAGGACTCGTTAGGTGAGGATGTTGTTGATGCACAGGGAAGGGGGACAGGTCTGGCATATTTGCTACTGCTGATAATGTGATTGCTCCCTCCTGGGGGCGTGGACTTATCTACAGCTTTAAAAAAAATTGTTATTATTATTATTATTATTATTGTTAGCTGTACCCTGTGGCATATGGAAGTTCCTAGGCCGGGGACTGAACCTGAGCCACAGTTATGGCAACATGGGATCCTTAACCCACTGCACAACATGGGGACTTCCTTTTTTTTTTTTAAAGCAAGATTCCATATATGCTTTCTACCAGAGATGTACTTTATTTTTTGGCCACTCCAGCGGCTTGTGGAATTTCCTGGGCCAGGAATCTAATCTGTGCCACAGCAGTAACCAGAGCCATAGCAGTGTGACAACACTGGATCCTTAACCCACTGAGCCACCTGGGACCTCCCCACCTGCAGCCTTTTCAAAGTGACCTCAGACACACCTGAAAAGACAGTCAAGCATAGTGCCCTCTCCTGTCACCCATAACATGCTGTTCTGTTCACTCCTCAGAACCAATGCTAAAGCTTTTGCCTCTATTGGGAATACCTTCTTGTATCCCCTCATCCCTGAACCACTGGCAGAATCCTTCATCACCTTGCAGACCCAGGTGGAGGGCCTCTCCCATGACATCTTCCCTTCCCTACAGCCTCCTAGATTAAATAGCAGGGGCTGTGTCTTCTCATCCTTGTGTTCTCAGGCTTTCTCCTTGGGCCTGATGGCAGAGTGGGTTGGTGTGTGATTATTAATTGAGGGCTCCCATGAGCAAAGCCCTGGCCCACAGGCCTCTCTCCTGCCCCAGGCCTCGTCTCCTCTGCTATTCCCCTGGCTCTTCTTTTAGGTACATTTGGCAGCCTCTCCCTCTTCCACTTGCCCCCCAGTCTTGTGCATGCTTGCTTGTGTCCTCTCAGACCCTGTCTCAGTCAGCTAAGGCCACTATAACAAAAGACCACAGACTGGGTGGCTTAAACAACAGACAACTATTTCTCACAGTTGTAGAGGCTGGAAATTTCAGATCAAGGTCTGGCAGGAATGGTTCCCGGTAAAACCTCTCTTCCTGGACTAGAGATGGCCATTTTCTCACTGTGTCTTCCTGTGGCAGAGAGAAAAAGAAAAGAGAGAGACTTTGAAAGAGAAACAGAGCTCATGCCTCTCTTCTTATAAGGGCACTAATCCCATCATAGTCCCACCCTCATGACCTCGTCTAAACTTAATTACTTCCTGTAGGTCCCATTCCAAATGCCATCACATTGAAGGTTAGGACTTTAACATATGAATTTTGAGGGGACACAAACATTCAGGCCACAACAGACTCCCCTCACCAGCCCCAAAGGATTCTCTTGGCAGAAAATGTACATGGTTCATGGCCCTCCTCTGTCCTGCTTTCTGCAGGGGGAAATTGCAATATGGTCCTGGTGACAAACATCTATGGAGAAGCTGCCCAGTTAGAAGAGACGGTACGTAAAGAAAGCTAGTGCAGCCAGGTTGGCCCTGTCCTCTGTAGGCCAGGGCTGGGTAAGCTGGCACAGTAGCCACAGACATGGTCAAGAGTGGAGGGGTCCAAGGCATTAGTCTGAGCCAAAATTGCCAAGGGAGGCCCAGCCAGGATCTAGGTACCA
Organism: Sus scrofa; assembly: GCF_054392235.1. Lineage (NCBI taxonomy): Eukaryota > Metazoa > Chordata > Mammalia > Artiodactyla > Suidae > Sus > Sus scrofa. The sequence goes on along the minus strand of NC_139395.1, from coordinate 44,801,558 downwards.
AGTACCAAGGGGCAGAAGCTGGGTAGAGGAAGGGGCAAGGCAGGGGGGCAAACTCAGCATGGAGGCCTATGTGAGAAAAGGCTGAGAGCCAGCTTTGTGGGGCAAGGACTATGTTTCCTGGGGTGCTGCTCCTGGGACTTGGAATAGAGGAGGACAGCTGATTCCTTGTTCTTCAGAATCACACTTTTAAAAATCTTGGAAACAACCCAGGGGTCCAGGTTGTGATTATAAGGCAGGTATGAGCAGACCTGCCATGTGCAATGTCGTGGGGTGAACAGCTCTCTACAGATGAGTCATATGTAGCCTTGGGCCTTGAAGTCCCAACCTTGGCCCTAAGTAATTGGAGAGGCCCATGGAAGTGTCCTTCAAAGGAGGGGGGGTTTTTCTTGAAACTAGCATGAGGAAGGTGGGCACTGAGCTGGCATGGTGGTAGGGAAATCAGAAATATTCCTGGCAGAGGAAACTGTGGGCCTGATGGTGTGGTACATGCCAGGAACATCTGGCCACTGCAGCAGGGAGCTCAGGAAGGAAAGGAAGAAGAGGGTGCTGGGGGTTGAAGGGCCCTGGTGGCCAAGCTGAGGCCCTGGCTGTTCTCCTGTAAGTGGCTGTGGTTGTCGCCGGGTTTGAGTAGGGGAGGGCTGCAGCCAGAGGACACAGGCGACCTGGAGAGGGAAGTTTATGAGAACCAGAGGCAGGAATATGGGCTGAGGCAGTGACAGTGAGACAGGTGAGTCCACATAGCTAGGCACTCAGGCTGGGGCTCCTTACCTCTCCTCTCCACCCATCATAAATAAATAGGTTTAGACATCTCTCCCTAGACTTTATTCAAATGGGGATGTTTATGGCAAGCTTCAGTCATCTGGAGAACCCACTAAGTGAAACAGGTCTCCTCCAGGAACACTGCAAGGCCAGGTGCCCCTGCAGGGCCTCCCAGCTTTGTGCATGCTTCCAAGGGGAGTTATTCTGCCATACACCTAGAGCCCTGGGACTTGGGAGGCCAGGGAGGGGAGCTTCAGCTGATGTGCAGGCAGCATCCCCAGAGAAAGGCTTCAGGAACCTACTGGTCTCAAAGTATAACAAAGCATGAGTAAACTGCAAGAATTCACTGAACCCGTGTGAATATTGGGCCTCCTGGCTGCTTGGTTAAGAGATATGTCCTCTAAGAATGTGGATAACCCTCTCTTCCCTCATCCACCCCTGAGGTGGTCACCACACAGGAAGCAGCTCTCCTGGTACCTGCTGTCCCAGAGGCTTGTACCCACACTGCTTGGGATCTCTGCCCAGGACTGGGCCCCCAGAGCCCTGAGGAGCTGCCAGAGGGGTCTCAAGGGTTTGGGAAAAAGGCACTTTGGGGGTATGGAAGCCCATGATTCTCTTTTCTGAATGTTTTAAAACTTTAAAACTGTTCCTGTCGTGGTACATGTTGCTTTAAGCAGTGACTCTGCTTGTGTGTACAAGAGAGTCGTGGCCACACTTGCTGCTGTGCTTGCAGCAGGAGAGTCTGATTTCACCGCACACAGAAGCAGCTCCAACTATAATGACAAGAGCCTCTTCCAGAGGGCTTACTGTGGGGCTACTTCTGTTCAGAGGACATTATACATTTCAGTATTAAGTCTCCCAGTGATCCCATGGGGCAGGTCTCCCTGACTTTACAGAGAAGTTATAAGACCTGTCTGAGGTTGTGCAGTTGGTCAGTCAGTGGCAGAGCCCTTAACTCCTAGGCTAGGTTGCCCAAAGGAAGAGCCCTTTCTGACCTTCCTTGGGCTACTTCTGGGTGACCTATCCCCCTCCAAGTCAGCTTCCCCGTTTCAGGGCCCAAGACAGCCAAACATGGTATGAGGCTGGGATGTTAAGGCCTGCTTTGTGCCACCACTGGCTCTTCCTCAATGCCAGGGAGCAGCCTTCCACTCCTCACAGAGCATTGGTGCAGTGGGACACAGTATCAGGGCTGTTTCCCAAGTGCTTGCTTCTGTGGCTGCCCCATGGGCCCCCAGCCATAATTACCCCTGGCGGGCTGTGTCCCCAGAGGGAATCAGGCCGGACCCCCAGACGTCACTCCATGCATCCATGGAGCATTCCTCTCTTCAGGGATACTTGTTTCCTAGTGGACTCCTTTTACCTATTTTGTAAATATCTCTACTCACAAGTAGTTGGCCAAGAACATAGAGGTCTGCCTGATCTGTTTTTCAGCTTTCTTCACTGCGGTTCGCCAGCAGGATGAAGCTGGTCACCACTGAGCCTGCCATCAACGAAAAGTATGATGCTGAGGTACTAAAGGGCTTGTGGTAGGCATCTCACTAGGGGAAGATGTATAGGTTTGCTGCCTGGCTTCCCTTCATGCCTTGACCAAAGACACCATGCAGTCCTGAGTTGGTCTCTCGCCACTGCAGGCCAGTGTTTAGAGTCCCTGGAGATCCCTTTGGGGGCTGCAACAAAGGTGAAAGAGCTAGGTCAGCCTCCACCCCATCTTATATGTGGAGCTTTAAGGCCTCTGAGCACTCTGGGCTTCTGCACGAGCATCATTAGAGCTGTTTTCCAAGCTAAATCAGTGTGGACCGTCTCTCAGATCCATCTGGTTAGGTCGAGACAGAACCTCTTTCCTCCCAGCTTTGAGTGATCCTTCTCAGCAAGCAGAGCTGACCAATTAGGGGGAACGTTCAGTATCACCATTAGCCAGGGAAATACAAAGTAAAAACTTAGAGGAATTCTACTCTCAGACTAGCAAAAACTATACATTTTCTGACAATGCAAAATGATGGTGAGTATGTACAAAAATGCTTATTTATTTCTGGTCAGAGTGTAATTGACAACCATTGTGGAGAGCACTTTGGCAACATTTAGTAAAGTAAAAACACATTTACCAGTAATTTGGCTTTCCTTTAAGATGCTTACAGGATCAGAGTTCTCATTGTGGCCCAGGGGAGACGAATCTGACTAGGAACCATGAGGTTGCAGGTTCGATCCCTGGCCTTGCTCAGTGGGTTAAGGATCTGGCATTGGTGTGAGCTGTGGTATAGGTTGCAGACGCTGCTCAGATCTCACGTTGCTGTGGCTGTGGTGTAGGCTGGCAGCTGTAGCTCCGATTGGACCCCTAGCCTGGGAACCTCCATGTGCCGCGGGTGCAGCCTGAAAAAGAAAAAAAAAAAAAAAAAAGATGCTTACAGGATCATAGTTACTGGAGACAGGAGCACATGTGTACCCTAAGCCCATGACAGACTACATTTTCCAGACTCTTAAATCCTGAAAAAAAAAAAACTGTCCCTGGGGCTCTATGGATCTAAGCCATTGTTTGGAGGTTGAACAGGTAGTAGAGCTCAGGGAAGTGGCTCTCAAATTTGAGCAGGCATCAGAATCACCCCCCTGGCTTGTTGACCCATAGGTCACTGAACCCGTTCCCAGAGTTTCTGATTCCATAAGTCTGGGGTGGGGGCTGAGGATTCAGATTTCTCATAAATTCACCACTGCTGCTGCTGCTACCATTCTGGGACCACCCTTGGAGAACCATGGGCTCAGTAGTTAAGAGCCCTGGCCCCTGAATTAGGCTGTACTGGTTCAGCAGCCATCTCTTTCCTTCATCAGCTGTATAGCCTCAGGGAGATTCTTATTCTTTCTAAATCTCAGTTTTTTCATTTGTAAATTGGGGGAGTAACAAAATCCACTGTTAGATGCTGTAAAGAATAAGATAATGGATAGAGACCTTGTAGCACAGTGATCAGGAAATGTTAGATAGCACTGTACTCATTTCTTCAGATCAGCAGTGTCACTCCTAGGTATATAATATAGTCTAGTGGCATTCTCACACATGCACATGAAGAGATTTACAGAAGACAGTGCTGCACTGCTTATTGTAATGGTAGAACCCAGATTTGGACGCTGGTCATGTGTCTTGAGTTCAGGCTTTGTGCCTTTGTTTGCCACAGAGCCATCAGGGTACCAGGACCCCTTGCTGCAGACAGGTCCCCAGTCCTGAGAAGCAGCTGTCAGGGGCTCCCTCCAGTGGCCATTTTTTGACAGCTAAAAGAAGTCCTGTTCACAGTGAAGGTTCTCAGCATGAAGTCCCTTGTAACTCTTTTTTTTTTTTTTTGTCTTTTTTTTGTCATTTTTTTTCTGCCATTTCTTGGGCTGTTCTCGCAGCATGTGAAGGTTCCCAGGCTAGGGGTCCAATTGGAGCCATAGCCGCCAGCCTACGCCAGAGCCACAGCAACGCGGGATCCGAGCCACGTCGGCAACCTACACCACAGCTCACGGCAATGCCAGATCCTTAACCCACTGAGCAAGGCCAGGGATTGAACCCGCAACATCATGGTTCCTAGTCGGATTCATTAACCACTGAGCCACGATAGGAACTCCCTTGTAACTCTTATATGAAAGACATAGGACAGTATTTATCAAATGTTAAATGACTTAGCAATCCTTCTTCTAGAAATGCATCATTTATTTATTCAGCTAAAATTGATGGAGTGCTTACTATGTGCCAGCCACTTTTTGAAGCACTTGGGATGCATTAGTGTACCAATAGAAACCCAAGTCTCTGTCTCTGAAGAGCTGACAGTCTGCTGGGGTGGGAGAGATAGATATAATCAACATGAGAAATAGCTCAATTCTAGATCCTGCCATTTGCAACAATATGGATGGAGCCAGAGGACATTATACTAAGTGAAATAAGCCAGACACAGAAAGAAAAATACTGCATGATCTCATATATGGAACTTAAAAAAGTCAAAATTGTAGAAGCAGAGAATAGGGCGATGGTTACCAGGAATGGGGCAGATGGGGAAATGGTGGTCAAAGAATGTAAATTTTAGTTATAAGATGAATAAGTTCTTGGGATCTTATAGTTTGGTGACTATAATAAATAATACTGTACTTTTTACTGAAAATTTCTAAGAAAGTAGATCACAGATGCTCTTAACCATGCACACAAAAAAACGGGCACTAGGCGAAGAGATGGATATGTTAACTAGCTTGCCTGTAAGTAGTCATTTCACTGGATACATGTATATCATCTTGTATACCTTAAATATATATAATTTTTCTTAAAACCAAAGTAGGTAAGTTCTAGAGCTTCATGTCCCAATATAGTAGCTGCTACTCAAATGTGGCTGCTGAAATCAGTTAAAATTAAATAAAATCAAAAATTCATTTCCTTGGTCATACTGGTCACATTTTAAGTGTTCATAAGTTTTATGTGGCTTGTGGCACAAATACAGAACATTTCCATCATTACAGCAAGTTCTCTTAGACAGCACTGCTCTAGGGTATGTGCTATGAAAAAATTAGAGCAAGATTTTAAAAAAGAGTGGTGTGGGTGTGGGGAGGGGATGGCAGTTTCTTACATGGGGTGATTGAGATGTTCCTGTTTAGAAGCTTTTGAACGAAGACTTGAAGGAGGTGAGGGAGTGAGACTACCTGGGAGAAGTGTCCCAGGCAGAGGGGACAGTCAGTGCAGAGGCAGAAGTGTACCCATTGGTAGGAGGGGAGTGAGCAAGGGGAGAACAGTAGGAAAGAAAGTAATGGGGCCATTCCCATAGAGCCTGGTAGATCACTGTGTTATCCTACACAAAGAACGAATTGCTTGCAACATTATTTGTAGCAGCAATAAATTGGAGGCAGCATACCTGATTATCAGTGGGGAATGGTGATGCACTGCACCTGAAGGCATAGACTTCACTGAGGGGGCTGTTACCCTGGTAGACTGGAAATAGCCTGGAGCTCTTGGAAGTTGGGGGTTGAGGCGGCCCTAGGGGTGCCCCTGCTCACTCTGTTCTCAGTCTCCTCTTGGTAAGAGGCGGAGGCCAGGGGACTTCTGAGACCCCTCAGAGCCTAAACTCACCGCATTGGGGAAAAGTCCCTAGCAGGGAGGGAATTGTCCAAATGCTAAAATCACACTCCACGGATTACCAGGAAGGGCCAGGATGTCCAGGCACATGATAGGGAATTATAGGCTTGATGTGGGAGAGGCAGGATGGCTTCTCTGACAGTCCTTCCTGCTCCACCCCACCCCTCAATATGTTTCCTTGGCAGCGAATGGTCAAGAACCTGGAGAAGGAGCTAGCACTGCTCAAGCAGGAGCTAGCCATCCATGACAGCCTGGTAAGGGGCTAGAGGTGGTGGTGGTGGGTAGTGGCTAGAATGCTAGAGGGACTGGGGTCAGGGTACTAGGTGGGCAGAGGGACTAGGTGGTGGAGGAGGGGGTCAGGGCAGGGATGCTGGATTGGCAGAGCCTAGTAGGGGGTAAGAGGGATTGGGTGGACAGGGGGCCAGATGGGTAGGGGGCCCAGTGGACAGGGAGACTGGAACAACAGAGACTAGGGGTGGGGCAAGGGGCTGGGGGACCCGGGTTGTCTGGTGGGCAAGGCAGAACGGGAAGATGTGGGCAGGGGTGTCAGATGGTCAGGGAGCAGAGCCAGGAAGTAGGCAGGAAGATGAGGGGCTGGAGCCAGAGGTCTGGCAGTTAGGGGTACAGGAGCCAGCATCATGATAGGTCAAAGCCAGGGGAAGTAGAACAGGCTGGGTGATGGGGGAGGAGCAGCAACAGGGAGCCTTGAAGGTAGGGGGTTGTGGCAGGAATCCTTCAGTAGCCTGAGCTGATGCTCATGGTCCAGAGGGGCCTCAAGGCAGAGGCAGCCCCCCTCCTCCTGTGGCCTTCATCCTACAGAGTCTGCTGAGACTCAGCCAGCAGAACCCCTTGGTGAGAGTTACAGGCTCCATGCTTGCCACTTTCTTTCCCTGCTCCACCTGGTTATCCCTTGCTGACCTGCCGGGACCTGGTGATGAAGGGGATGGAGTCAGATTCAGTGGCCAGGGTCTATGCCCATCCTCCCTACTTTGGTTCTCAGAATGATCCCTGCCATCCTTGCTTGGGCTCCAGTGCTTGGAGCTTAACAATATGTTCCGTATCCTCTTCCAAGGCCAACCGCACCCTTGTGAACTATGACCCCATGGATGAAATCCAGATTGCTGAGATCAACTCCCAGGTGCGGAGATACCTGGAGGGGACACTGGACGAGATTGATGTAAGGAGCCCCTCAGGACCACCATGCCTAGGGCCCCCTTCTCCTGGGCATACCCAGATGCATGCTGTTCTACCCTCAGAACCTCATATTGAAAGGGTACAGGGGGTTCAGGGTAGGTGGTGCTGGACGCCTGGCCTCAGAGGCCTTTCAGCCTACTGAGGCCTTGGCATCCATGTCTAGGGTTGCAAGGCTGTGGGTGCCTCATAGAGCGGCCAACAGCCTTAAGCAGCATTGGACACAGAGGAGGTGGTCCATCACCGGGGGCACCAGCCAGGACCCTGGAGCCAGGCTGCTCTGGATTGAATCCCAGCTCAGCTGTCTCTTGCTGAGTGACCTCAGGAAAACGCTTAAGGTCCTGTACTCTGGTGGCCTCACCTGTATGGTGGGGAGGGAAACCAAGCGGGATGAACTAAGATGCAGCACCTCAGGGACTTGGCTGTGCCAGGGCATTAAAGGATGATGGTCATGCTGACAGACCCCCCCAGGGCCCATGCTGGAGTGGGCCAAGGAGGAGGAGATCGCAGCCACACAGGGAAGGGCCCTCGGGGGAAAGATGCACTCTTGGGAGGTGAGATCCTCATCAGGAAGCTCATGGGCAGAACTGCCATCAGCAGGCCTGGGACAACTGAGGGGCAGGCTCTTCTGGTCTTCCTAGCAAGGGCACCCCTAGACTGACCGAGGCTTCAAGGGTAATGCTGGCAGTCTATAGGGCCAAGAGGGGGCTGATGGCCTTCCTCCAGCCACAGATGTGTGTGTGTGTGTGTCTGTGCCCACACAGAAAGGTTCGTAATGGAACCTTTTAGAAGCAAGAGAGAGCTAAGGACAATCAACAAGAACTAGAGCCTTTCAATTTAATAGAGATCTTCACTCAGAAAAGGTGATTTTTATAGACTCAGTAAATAGTTTAAAAACTATTCATCAGGTATTTCTCTCTTCTTGGGGAAGTCCTGACTGCCACTTTGCTCAGAGGCTGTTTGCAGATATTTTCAAGACAGAGGGTACAAGTGTTAGCCAAGGGGCCCTGGTTTCTCTTCTAACACAGGCACAGACTTGATCCCATGGTACCCTTGGTCTAACTCTGTCTGGCTCTGTTCTCTCCAGATAATCAACCTCAGACAGATCCAGGAAGTGTTCAACCAGTTCCGGGTGGTTCTGAGGTAAGGGACCTACCCCCATCCCACTCCTACTTCAGGCTGCCACTTTTGTTTCCTGTGGTCTGGATGCCAGCCTCCAAGTGCATCATCTTCTCTCTGGTGTGTGAGGAGCCAGATCAGAGTCTCTGGGTATGGCAGGCCCCTGGTATCCCTGATGGTCTCTGCCTCTGAGCTCTCAGATGCTCCTGCCCTTCCTTTTCCCTGAGAGAAATGGGGAGGATAGCCCTCCATTTGAGGGCTACTCAGAGAGGAGGCTATCCCTTGTTTCCTGAGTTTATTAATTGGATAGGAGGTCTTTTTGGAGTGCCAGCCCTGAATGTAGTCAGAGCAGGGCATTTCAATACTTCCAGCAGCCCCCTCCTTACCTCAGGAGGCATCTGCGGTTTATCTGGGTACAGACGTCCCTGCATCCTGACTGGCTCATGCCAAGTTGTAGCAGAAGCTGGGCACATGATTCCAAAGGGCCTGTAAGAGACACACAGGTGGGGAAGCACTGCTCTGAGGCAGGTTTACAGTCCTCGTTAAAGGTCATCTTAGAGCAGTTGGGCTTGGCACATATGGTGGCTCCTGCAGATTTGGGGACTGGACAGTGGGGTCCCTGCATTGGGGAGTGGGGAGCGAGCAATGGGCATGTTTTGCCTGGTTTGGTTCATGACAAGGGCTTAGTGCCATCACAAGGGGCCACACACAAACAACTTCTAACTCCAGTACTTGGTGCTTGACCCAGTATGTTCAGCATGCCCAAGGTGTGAGGGGTTCTTTCACTCTTGCTCCCAAGCCAACAGGAACAGGAACTGGAGTCTGCTTTGCGCAGGAAGTACACTCTCATAGACAAGAATGACTTTGCAGCCATCTCTGCTGTCCAGAAGGTAAGCCCAATTGCCTCTTACCAAGAAGATTCACATCCCCAGACCTTTCCAGAGGCCGTGAGTATCCTGCACAAAAGCAAATCTAGGATTGCAACAGATAAAGGTAACACCAGGATGAGCACGGAAGACCCACTCAAGAACAAACCACATATGAATTCAAAATGATCTTCATAGGAGTTCCCTTCGTAGCTCAGTGGATAATGAACCTGACTAGGATCCTTGAGGATGTGGTTTCGATCCCTGGCCTCCCTTATTAGGTTAAGGATCCGGCATTACTGTGAGCTGTGGTGCAGGTCTCAGATGCGGCTCAGACCCTGCGTTGCTGTGGCTGTGGTGTAGGCATTTAATAGGATGGTCAGAGACAGCTCTATTGGGGACAGCTTGAAGTGACATCAGCAGGAGCCACAGTGCATAGGATGAACATTCCTACCTGAGCCTTTGGTCCATGTACACCTGGGTCCCCAAGGGCATGAACCCTTAATCTAACCAGAAAATCTGTGACTGGCCTCTATCCAGGCAGGGCTCATGGACGTTGATGGCCACCTCGTGGGTGAGCCTGATGGACAAGGCTTTGGACTTGGAGTTGCCCCTTTCTCTACTAAATCTGGGAAGAAATCCAAGTCCAGAAAGACATTCAAAGAACAGTTCAGGTGAGTGACCTTCCTGCTTCTTCAGCTATTCAGCATCTGGCCCTCCTTGGCTGGTGAAAGGGAGGATATAAGTTGTCCTTCCCATCCCCCGGTATCTTAGTTATGGATGGTCACAATGGATGTCACTCCTGCTACTACCAGCAGCATCTGTGGGGCCCAGGCTGGGGCTGGTCACCTGTCATCCTCACAGCAGTTCCGTGAGGTAGGAGCTCATGTCCCCATTTTACTGATGAGGAAACCAAGGCTCAGAGAGAATTCATTCCAAGGTTATACCAGTGAGGAGTGGTAAAGTGGAAGTGAGAAGTTGGGCCAGCACTTGCTCTCTGGTACTGCACATAGAAACCCCACCCTGCACTGGGTTCCTTCTGTGACCCACCTGATTGACACTCAAGTCACCCCAAAACCCAAAATCATCCCACAGGCAAGATTCATTTGTGGGTACAAGGTGGGAAGAGTATCAAGTTTCCCTGAAGGAACCAGCCTCCCTGGGAACTGCCGTGTCAGGCTGAACAAAGTGCACAATCCAGAAATAATGCCTGGACTTACCTCCCTGCTCTGTACTTCTTTCACCCAAAGGGTCACCTTGTGTGAGGCATGAGAGCCTCTCTACCTTTGTTTTCTAATCTCTAAAATGAGAATGATAATAACAGCATCAAAGTCACTGGGGTGGTTGTTAATTGAGTAAATGCAGTCCCTATATTTGGAAAACCTCAACAGAAATGTGTTGTTACTGTATTATCAGTTGTGAAAGGACACAGGCCGGAGTTGATTGTAGAAACTGTCACATGTAGGACCAGAGTTGAATAGCAGGATGACCTGGCCTCCTTCTGCCTCTTTAGGAAGACTTGTCACACCCCTTTCCTCTCTGTTCTGCTGTCAGATAATCAGCGCAATAACAGGTGGCTCAAGGCTTGGTGTCCCAAGCCATACCTATTATAAGAAGAAAAAAGAAAAGGAAATAGTGGAAAGAGCTGTGAACATCTTCCCTTCGGTTCAGTCCTGCTCACACATGCCTCTTTGGGAGGGAGGACCCCAGGCACCATCACTTGGAGAGGGAGGGTGGCTACTTTCCTGGGAGCTGGTGTGGGCGCTGATGTAGGTGGGAGAGCAGGTCGTGGACTGGTCAGAGCATCAGCGCTCTGGGTGGGGACTTTGCCCCTCCTTCTCAGGGATGCCCAAGCGACTAATATCTCAACAGTCATGATGCTCCTGGGATCCCATGGCCCACCCCAAAGGTCCTCATGCTTCCAAACTGGAGACTGCCCATTCTTCCCAGGTGTCTCCTGCTGAGAATGTTGGAGAGAGGTCTTCTTGTTCTGATAAAAGGGAAAGAAATGCTCCCGCCCACCCCGCATCTGCATGTTTTCAGGTTATACTCTCTGCCCTTTGGCCTAGTTATATGTTCACAATAGGAGTTGAATGGGATGGGGCTTCTGGTGTATGAGTGCTGAGCAAGATTATTCCCTCAGCATCAGAGACACTGAGCCTGGGATCTCCCTGTCTTCTCCTTCCAGCTCCTCAGCAAGAAAGGAAGGTGCCAGCAGCCCTCTGAGTGGCAAGGACTTGGATGTTTCTACCTCCAAGACCCAGCTGACCCCATCCTCCAAAGATGGGGATGTCAAAGACATGCTTCTGCGGGACCGGGAGACCTCCAATATCGAGCCCTTTGCCGCAGATTCCCCAAGGGAGGAATTACGCCCACCCAGGTGACCATCTAACACTAGCTCTTGCACCAGACAGTGTGTGATCTTCAACAAAGAAATAGCTCCTGCAGATAGAAGAGAAATAAAATGAGGGTAATGGGCAAAGATTAGGGGCACTCTCCAAAAAGAAATATGATGGCTTATACACGTGCAAAATGATTCAACCTTAGGAGTCATCCAAGATACACAATTCTACATGGAATCATTTTAGACCCTCCAAATAACAATTATTTATTTATTATTTTTTTTTGTCTTTTTGCTATTTATTTGGGCAGCTTCCACGGCATATGGAGGTTCCCAGGCTAGGGGTCGAATCGGAGCTGTAGCTGCTGGCCTACACCAGAGCCACAGCAAAGCGGGATCCGAGCCACGTCTGCAACCTACACCGCAGCTCACGGCCACGCTGGATCATTAACCCACTGAGCAAGGGCAGGGACCGAACCCGCAACCTCATGGTTCCTAGTCGGATTCATTAACCACTGCGCCACGGTGGAAACTCCCAAATAACAATTATTTAAGTAATTAAATGTGCATATTTAAATAAGTAATATATTCAAAAGGTACAAAATTCTCAGGTATGAGACCCCTTCCTCCAGCAACCCAGTTCTTCTCCCTGGCGAGTCAGTAATTGAGTTTTTAGGAGTCTATCTGGAGGAAATAATTAGAGATGTAGGCAAAGATTTATACAAAAAGACTGTGACATTGCGTCACTAATTAAAAAGCAAAAGAAAAAATTTGGGGGGCACCTTCAATAGCTAACAATTAGGGAAAGGGTACTAAATCAGTTATTCTCTCTGCTTTTCAAATGCACAAATATGTACATGAAGAATTTTTCCCTAGCCTGTAAAAATTTCCAAACATCCAGAGAACTTGAAAGAATTGTATAGTGAACACTCTCTTGATTCTACAATTAGTGTTGCTATACCTATTTCATCATGTGTCTATCTTCATTTCTCCATCCATTTTTTAAAATGGATGTCAAAGTAAGTTGCAGAGAGTTCCTGTCATGGCTCAGTGGTTAACAAACCTGATTAGGATCCATGAGGACATGGGTTCAATCCCTGGCCCTGCTCAGGGTTAAGCATCCGGCATTGCCATGAGCTGTGGTGTGGGCCGCAGATGCAGCTTGGCTCTTGTGTAGCTGTGGCTGTGATGCAGGCCAGCAGCTGCAGCTCCGATTGGACCCCTAGCCTGGGAACTTCTACATGCTGCCCCTGTGGCCCTAGAAAGCAAAAAAAAAAAAAAAAAAGAAAGAAAGAAAGAAAGAAAGAAAAGAAAAAAAAAAAAAAAAGGAGTTTGCAGACAAATTACTTTCCCCTTCCCAGCACTTCATCTTATATCTCATTAACTAGAGTTCTCAAAAGTTTTTAATAGTTTGAAAGAATGCTTCTGTGAACAAAGATGTAAAATTATATATACTGCATGACCCCGAAAATTAAAAAATTTATCAAAGCATGGTTGCCAATAGGTAGTTTTTTACTTTTCCTTACTTTCCTCATTTTCTGTGATGGTCATGTGTCCTTGTGTACTGAGTAAAACAGAAATGAGGGAATGATTCCCACACACTTTAGCTCCTGTCTGGGGTAGGTGGTACTCAGAAATCTTGACCTTCTGCTCACAGAAGGCCCGGATAGGAAGAGAAGTGCCTGGTGGCTCTAAGACAGCTGCCCATTTTCCCCTCCTCTTCCCCCCTCTGTCTTCAGGCCCGGCACTCCACCCTGCAAGTCTGTGGCCTTTGAGGACTTTAAGAATGAGCGGGGTAGTGAGATCAACCGCATCTTCAAAGAAAATAAATCCATCTTGAACGAGCGGAGGAAACGGGCCAGTGAGACCACACAGCGCATCAATGCCATCAAACGGGAGATTGACATGACCAAGGAGGCACTAAATTTCCAGAAGTCCCTACGAGAGAAGCAAGGTAAACATGATGGGAAGATAGTTGGGGGACTATGGGATCTGAGTCATCCGGCTCAGAATGGGGCAGCCTTGGACACTCACTGGAGGACTGAGTTGGAAGGGGGCTAGTAGGGGATGTTGGGGTGCAGCCTTTCATCCCTGGGATATCACTTAGATCTTGTCAGCCTTGGTGAGCCACAAAGTCCTTCCCTGTCAGCTAGGCTCTGCCTATGGGTCCTACGTTATTGCATTATCTCAGACTTAGGTGCTGGACCTTCCATCTGATATGGGCTGCCGCCCCTGGAGAAACAGGCCTTTGGTCTTATAGATGCTTCTCCAGGAAGATAGGTGGCTGGCAACTCCCACCAGGCCCATGGGTCCTGGTGTGGTCTCCTCACTGTCCATAGTGGTCTCGTTAGGGTTGGGGTGCTGATCAAGGCATGAGAAGCTCATGAGGAGGGAATGAGAACATGGATACCAGGGCCAAGAGATTCACTGTCACTAGGACCATTCCTCATGTCAGACACGCAGCACCTGTGCTGGCCTGGCAAAATCTCTTCTCCTAAGGCAGGTGGTGTGGGGGGCCCCCTCAAGGTCAAAAAGCATGGGGAGAGTGCTCACCTGGTCACCCTTACCTGGCACCCTTGCTCCAATGACAGACATTGCCCACACATGCTCTGTTCACCCAGGACCCTCAAACTTGAGTGAGCCAAGGACTCATCTGGGAGGACTGATCAAGTGCAGATTCCTAGGCTCCAACCAGTGGCTGACTCAGGAGATCTGGAATGGGACCCAGAACCTGCATTTTATTTATTTTATTTTTTTATTTTTTTGTCTTTTTGCCATTTCTTTGGCCACTCCCGCGGCATATGGAGATTCCCAGGCTAGGGGTCAAATCGGAGCTGTAGCCACCAGCCTACGCCAGAGCCACAGCAACACAGGATCCAAGCTGTGTCTGCAACCTACACCACAGCTCACAGCAATGCTGGATCCCCAACCCACTGAGCAAGGCCAGGGATCAAACCTGCAACCTCATGGTTCCTAGTTGGATTTGTTAACCACTGCGCCACAATGGGAACTCCCAGAACCTGCATTTTAATGAGCGCCCATCCCGACATAAGGCAGTGGCTCAGAGGCCACACTCTTGTTCACAGACAGAGTACACCACCTGTTACTGGGCCTTCTCTTGCTAAATCACAACCCTATTCTAGGCTGGCTTTCACGAATGATCTCATTAATCATTAGGGCATCTTCAGATGGCACTTGGTTTTCTGTAGGTCAGGGAGATCATCTCACTCACAGGGCTTGCATTTTACTCATTTATTTCTCAGAAGGTAACTTTATTTCCAAATCCTTGGGGCCATTCTACTCATACTATATAGACCAAGCATGACACACAGTTCCAGGGAGCAAAGCCCTTTTTGGGTTTGGGAAGCAAAGGAAGGTGGGTGATGGCTCCAGAAATGCCCTCACCCAGAACCTCCAGAGTGAAGGCTTTGCAGGACCAGCAAGCACTTCTATGTCCCTTCTGCTCACTCCTTCTTTGAATACACAATCCCTTATTATATATTTACATATTTTAAATAACATATATGCATACTATGCTGATGTATCGCTTATTCCCCAATATACCTGAAAAATGGATATTTTTAAAGGATGGGATGAAGAAGAAATAAGCAATATTTTATAATATTTAGGAGTTCCTCCTGTGGTGCCGCGGGTTAAGGATCTGGTGTTGTCTCTGTGGCAGCATGGGTTCGATCCCTGGCCCAGCCCCATGGGTTAAGGATCAGTGTTGCCACAGCTGTAGCATAGGTCATGGCTGCGACTCAGATTCTGTCCCTGGTCCAGGAACTTCCATGTGCCACAGGTGCAGCTGAAAATTTTTATTTTATTTTTATTTTTTTTGAAAAATTTTAAAATACAAAATACATAAAATAAAATAAAACTGCTAGGTACCTTGACTGATAGCCACTTATCAGCCCAGAACGGTCAGTGAATTTGAAACATTGGTCTTTTGGGAAAGAAAAATGAAAAATGATCTTAAGTTCAACTCATAAGTTTTTTCTTTGGAGATAATCAGAAAATCTCTGGGTAGTACATCAGATGCTGTCACTCCCCATCTCAAGAGAGTACTGTAAAGATTCTATTCTGTGAAGGATTTGTGTCTACCAAAGTGACCACATTAGGATGGCCCATAGCATGCAGACCAGGTTGCTCTGCACTGAAGGTGTGGGCAACTCTGGACCTCCCCAGTGCAGACACCTTGAACTGGAACCCTTGCTTCTCCATTAATGGTGCCAGTGACACTTGATGTGCCTCACTTCTCCCGTGTAAATATCAGCATAAGTGCTAATGTTTTCCTCTAGTACCTGGGGACTGCCTTGTACATCATGGCCACATACTTTAGTCACAAAGGGGATTCACTTTCCAGGGGTCCTGGTAGTGGGTGTTGACATGATGCCTTTGCTGACCTTTCAAGGTGCTGTGGGCAGCGGACACAGCCACTGTCCACTGGTAGAGCCACTGTGGTGAGTGGCTCCAGAGATAGTTATTTTGTCCAAACCCAACAACCCTCATCAAACTGACAGACCTTAAAAGGTCCATGCAAAGAAACCATGAGCATTTGAGATAACTAATAGCACAACTGACCCCTCTCTTCCTGGAGCCCTCTGATAGCCACCTGACACAATACAGACCTCTGATGGTCTCTAACAAGAAGGTAGCTGGTAAATGCTGAAATCTTCAAGAATGTAATTTGAAATGTGGGTTTACATCTGCTCTTATTAATAAGGAACCTTGCCCAAGGGCCTTGTGGTACTAGCTAGCAGTGGTAGTTTGTCTATATAATCTACAAAAATGGTAAATATTTGTATAATAGAGGTGCTTACTGGATATCTTTGGCTAATGGGGTTTAAGATCACAATAAATGCAATCTCTCCCGTTTCCTCTGCCCACCCCTCTTGTTTGTCCTAAAAATGCCAGAGTGGCCCTCTGATCTGAGCTCCCTCTCCCCAAGAGACACATCTTGGTAACCTAGCCTCCTTGTGGCTTGTCCATCTCCATGATACACCCTGGCGCTTCCCCTGGGCTCACTTCATTTGCCAGCACTGTCCCTTCTTTCTAGCCCTTCCTCCCCACACCCCAGGTGGGCACCTCATTCTCTGATCTCTTCTATCCCCCTGCAGGCGAGTATGAGAATAAGGGGCTGATGATCATTGATGAGGAGGAATTCTTGCTGATCCTGAAGCTCAAAGACCTCAAGAAGCAGTACCGGACAGAGTATCAGGACCTCCGTGATCTCAGGGCTGAGATCCAGTACTGCCAGCACCTGGTGGATCAATGTCGCCATCGCCTGCTCACAGGTGTGCCATCTAGAAAGGATGGCTGGCCACCTGAGATTCCAGGAGGCACAGGGCAAGGCCACTGCCTGGGTTCTAGAAGCAGCTTCAGAACTTCTTTCCAGCAGAGGCAGCGGCTGGGAAGGGCTTTAGATGTATTTTTCTAGGACTGTGAGGGAGATGGAAAGGGTGAGACCCTGGGGTAGGAAGGGAACAGAGGGCAAGCCTGTGACAAACACAAGACAGACAGGCACACATAGACTTGACCTGCTCCCTCAGGGACTCTCCCATAACTCACAGTGCTATCTACCCATCTTTGTGCAGAATTTGACATCTGGTACAACGAGTCCTTCTTCGTCCCCGAGGACCTGCAGGTGGCACTGAAGTCAGGTGGCAGCATCCGGCCAGGCATGATGCCTCTTAGCAGAATTGTGTCTCTGGTGAGTGGCAGAGGGCAGGGATGGGGATGGTGAATGAGCATGGAGCAGTGGGCCAACCCCTGTCCTCTATTGTCTCCGCAAACATAGCAGTGTATGGACTGTTCCAAGCCTCTCCTATGGCTGGTCCAGGCAGGTGGGCACATACAGGTCTCTCCCCTGTGGTCAAGAATGAGGACACATGAAGTTCCCATTGTGGCTCAGCAGTAATGAACTTGACTAGTATTGCTGAGGATGCAGGTTCCATCCCCGGCCTCTCTTAGTGGGTTAAGGATCCAGCATTGCCGGGAGATGTGGTATAGGTCTCAGACATGACTCAGATCCTGCGTGGCTGTGGCTGTGGCATAGGCTGGCAGCTGCAGCTCTACTTTGACCCCTAGTCTGAGAACTTCCATATGCTACATGTGAGGCCCTACAAAAGCCAAAAAAAAAAAAAAAAAAGAATGAGGACATAGAAAACATGAGGTGTCGCTGCCTCCCTTCTGTAGTGGCTTGTCCTGCCCAGGTGGTAGTTACAGGGTGTCTGTGATAACACTCAAAAACATGGGGCTAGGAGATTTTGAGATATCCTGGGTAGAGTTTGCAAACACAGTGAGGGGCTGCTGTAATGCCCACGACAGGCTTCATCAGAGTAGATCCTGAGAATGTCAGGCTGAAGGGATTGTGTTGAAATGGACCTCTTCTAGGGAGAAGATGACCAGGACAAGTTTGGCCAGCTGCAGCAGACAATGCTGCCCGAGGGACCAGATTCTGTCTCCTTCTACAATGCCAAAGTCAAGACAGAACAGAAGGTAACTTGGGGGATTCATTTCTTCAGGCAGTTAAGGCCCCAGGGACCTCAGTATTAGGACATCCAGGATCACACTCCCTACTTGACTGACTGATTGATTGGCTGTCCTGCAGGATATGGAGTTCCCAGGCCAGGAATGAACTACAAGCCGAGTTTTCGACCTAGGCTGTAGCTGCGGCAACACCAGATCCTCAACCCACTGTGCTGGGCCCGGGGATGGAACCTATGTCCCAGCACTCTAGGGACACCACGATCTTGTCATGTCATAGCAGGAACTTACACTTCCCACTTTAGAGAGACAGAGAAGGAAGATCCCCACTGACTCTGATCCCCAACTCAAGTCCTGGGTCTGGGTTGGACCCCACAGAGGTCCTATACTATGGCCAGGCTTGGACACGGCTGGTAAGTTCTAAGCCAGCCCATGTATGGTTAACTTGCCAGGCAAGGGCCTAGGGATAGCCCAAGGCCACTGCTTATTGGGGAGAACCTCTCCAATGGAGGCCACTATGCACAGTTGGCAGGGGACCAGGGGACCACATACAGCCAAGGTGAAGCTGGACATGGCTTGGTGCTCTCCTCCCTGAGCAAATTGGGCTAGAGCAGAGGGTCTTTACTCTGCTGAGACTCAGCCTGGAACCAGAACATAGAAGACCTGTCTGCCCTGTGCTTTTCTGTGCCCAAGGCATAGTTCTTTTTTTTTTTTTTTTTTGTCTTTTGTCTTTTTGTCTTTTGTTGTTGTTGTTGCTATTTCTTGGGCCGCTCCCACGGCATATGGAGGTTCCCAGGCTAGGGGTTGAATCAGAGCTGTAGCCACCGGCCTACGCCAGAGCCACAGCAACTCGGGATCTGAGCCGCGTCTGCAACCTACACCACAGCTCACGGCAACGCCAAGGCATAGTTCTTATACAGCAGGTGGCTGCTTCACATGAGGTGATTGCCTAGGTAAGCTCATTCTTTTTAACTATTTTTGTGGCATTCATTTACACTTTATGCAGGTAACACATTGTTTAAACATAAAGAAGTGTGTGGAGTTCCCATCGTGGTGCAGTGGTTAGCGAATCCGACTAGGAACCATGAGGTTGCGGGTTCGATCCCTGCCCTTGCTCAGTGGGTTAACGATCCGGCGTTGCCGTGAGCTGTGGTGTAGGTTGCAGACGTGGCTCGGATCCTGCGTTGCTGTGGCTCTGGCGTAGGCCAGTGGCTACAGCTCTGATTCGACCCCTAGCCCGGGAACCTCCATATGCCACAGGAGCGGCCCAAGAAATAGCAAAAAAAAAAAAAAAAAAAAAAAAAGTGTGAAAGTACTAATACCCAGTTCCCCATCAGTCCAGCTCCTACCAGTCCTCTCTGACAAGGAACTGCTGTCACTTGTTTCTAGTATTTCTCCTGTTATCCTGCATCTCGCCTGTTCCACTCAACAGTATATCCTGAAGATCATCCCCTTTTAACCTGTCAGTACTGCTTTGTTCTTTTTCACAGTTGCATAGTAGTACTCCAATACAAGGATGTATCAGAATTCATTTAATGCATCTCATATCGAGGGATTTTAGGAGATTCTCTTTCTTTACTATGACAAACATTGCTGTGATAATTAATCTTGTAAAAATGTGAAGTCACACAGGAGTGAAAGGCAAATTTGTAGAAGTGAATGTCTTGGCCAAAATGATATTTGTGCTTTTGATGGCTAGTGCCCAAGTACCTGTCTAGAACTGGACCCATTGCACCACCCCTAGAGTACATATGGGATGCTTGCTCCCCGCAAGATGTAATATTCTACTTTTTATTTTTTCTTAATCTGAAAGGTGAAAAACGGTCTCCAATCTAGCCTTAATTTGAAATTCTCTTATTATCAGTGAAGTCAAGCTTCTTTTCATGTTTAAGGGCCATTTTAATTTCTTTAAAAAATTTTTTTAATGATTTTTATTTTTTTCCATTATAGCTGGTTTACAGTGTTCTGTCAATTTTCTACTGTACAGCAAGGTGACCCAGTCACACATACATGTATACATTCTTTTTTCTCACATTATCACGCTCCATCATAAGTGACTAGATATAGTTCCTGGTGCTATACAGCAGGATATCATTGCTTATCCATTCATTTTAATTTCTTTTCCTATAAGCAGCCTGTTCATAGTTTTGCCCATTTTTCTAATCTTCTTCTGATTAATTTACAGGAATTCTCAATATATCGGGGAGATTAGCTCTCTATGATATGAGTTACAAATATTCCCTTTTTATCATTTGGCTTTTGACTTTACTTATGGTGTTTTGTAGTTATTTTACTGATTTTCATGAAATCAAGTATATCAGTCTCCTTTTCTTGGCCTCTGGATTTTGTGCCGTAATTAGAAAGCCTTTCTCATGATTGAGTGCATTCTTTATATTTATAGTTAAACTGACCTTTACTGACTTTTTTTTTTTTTTTTTTTTTTTTTGCTTTCTAGGGCCACACCAGCAGCATATGGAGGTTCCCAGGCTAGGAGTCCAATTGGAGCTGTAGCTACTGGCCTATACCAGAGGCACAGCAACACAGGATCTGAGCTGCATCTGTGACCTACACCACAGCTCACAGCAACGCTGGATCCTTAACCCACTGAGTGAGGCCAGGGATCGAACCTGCGTCCTCCTGGATGCTAGTCAGATTCATTAACCGCTACACCACAAAGGGAATTCCTTTACTGACCTTTGAATATGTAGGAAAGAAGCTTGAGTGAAGGGGTTTGTTAATACAGATTTTGAAGGCCCCACAGAGTAGTACCTCTCACCCTGTGCTGTGTACATACATCACCAGGGGTCTTGTTAGACTGCAGATTCTAATGCCGCAGATCGAGGGTGGAGTCTGAGAGTCTGCATTTTTATTAAGTGCTCAGAATGTTGCCCATGCAGCTAGTCCAGGGCCACACTTTGATTAGCAGGTCATAGAACTCATCTGTAGGAAGCTCTTCTGTAGGGTCTTCTCCTTTCAAATCTGACCCTGGCTTTTCCCTGAGGTCTGCTCCTCCATCTATCTGTTCTCCTCCCTCTACATCTCAATTTCTAGCTCCAGTCTTGGCCCTGGCATGCCCCTGTTTTCTAAGACTTCACAGCTCCAGTGCCCAATGTCACCTGACTACTTACTCTGTGTCTCTCTGGAGGCACAGATCCTAAATAACTCTCATATGTACATCCTTGATTCAGTCAGCTGTGGCTTGGGGCAGGGTTACCTGCCCATCATAGCTGCCTGAGCTCACTCCTTCAGCAGCAGAGAAAATGGTTTTATCCAGGCAGCCACTTGGCCTTAGCTGTGAGCATGAAGCTTTATTAACCTTGGCCCCTGAAGGAAGGCCCAGATCAGTGGACAGGACCCTGTCCCTGCAGGAAGGCAGGGCTCCATGGGGGAGAATGGAGTGTGGTCAAGTAGGGGTTGACCACACTCCAAAAAACCAAAAAACCCCAAAACAAAAAACAGAGAGCCAATGCAGAGATCATTTAACTGTGATCATCATAAAGGATCTTCCTCCTCTGACCATTTCTAAGGGATACAGCCAGAAGGCCTGTCTCTTCTGGGCTCAAGGAGGGGACATATGACATGAGGTAGGGGTCCAAATTTATTCTTTTGCATGTGGATATCCAGTTTTCCCAGTAGTAGTTTTTTTTTAAAAAATGATTTTTATCTCCATTGAATTGTCTTGCTACCCTTGTTGAAATTCAACTGACCATAAATGTGACTGAACTTAAGCTCTAGGAGTGCTGCATATATAAGATGAAATTAGGAGTTCCCATTGTGGGTTAGCAACCTGACTAGTATCCATGAGGAGACGGGTTTGATCCCTGGCCTTGTTCAGTGGGTTAAGGATCCACCAATGCTGCAAGCTGTGGCTCAGATCTGGTATTACTGTGGCTGTAGCTGGTAGCTGCAGGTCCAATTCAACCCCTAGCCTGGGAACTTCCATATGCCACAGGTGCAGCCCTAAAAAGACAAAAAAAAAAAAAACCCAAAAAACCCAAAAAACCAAAAAACCCCAAAACAAAAAACAGGTGAAGTTACTTTCCTCCTGAAAATGTTTGCACCTTCTTTGACCATTAGCTATGGGGCATTATCAACCCAGCACCATTTTAATCTCTTTCAAGATTTCCAGCTTGATAAGGGATTGATATCCAGAATATATACAGAACTTTTTTTTTTTAGGGCCGCATTCGTGGCATATGGAAGTTCCCAGGCTAGGGGTTGAATCAGAACTACAGCCGTTGGCTACAGCGGGATCCGAGCTGCATCTGCGATGTACGCCACGGCTCATGGCAATGCCGGATCCCCAACACACTGAGGGAGGCCAGGAATCAAACCCGCATCCTAGATACTAGTCAGATTCGGTTCCACTGCACCACAACAGGAATTCCTAGAGAACTTCTTAAAGTCAACCAAAAAACAAAACCCAATCCAAAAATGGGCAAATGACTTGAATAGACATTTCTTCAAAAAAATACAAATGGACAATAAGCACATGAAGGATGCTCAACATAACTATCATTAGAGAAATGTAAACCAAAACTACAATGAGATACAACCTTACACCCATCAGCATGGCTACTATTAAATAAATAAATAAATAAATAAATAAGTGTTGGTAAGGATGTGGAGTAACTGGAAACTTTGTGCACTGCCGGTGGCAATGTAAAATGGCCAGTCACTTTAGGTGAAATGAGCCAGTCACAAAAAGGCAAATACTGTATGATTCCACTTATATGAGGTAGTTAGAATAGTCAAAAAAATAATAAAGATAGGAAGTAGAATGGTGGTTTTCAGGATCTTGGAGAGTTACTGTTCAATGGGTATGGAGTTTCAGTTTGGGATGAAGAGTTATGGAGATAGATGGTATTGATGGTTGTACAACATTATGAATGCAGTTAATACTAGAGAACTGTACACTTAAAGATGGTTAAGATGGAAAATTTTATGTGTATTTTACTACAATTTAAAAAATGTAAAAAATACAGTATACTGCTATGGAAAACAGTATGGTGGTACCTCAAAAAGTTAAAAATAGAATTACCATATAATCCAGCAATTCCACTTCTGGGTATATACCTAAAAGAATTGAAAGCTGGGTCTCGGATTTCCCATTGTGGCTCAGGGGAAATGAATCTGACTAGCATCCATGAGGATGCAGGTTTGATCCTTGGCCTCACTCAGTGGGTTAAGGATCTGGCGTTGCTGTGAGCTGTGGTGTAGGTTGCAGATGAGGCCTGGATCCTGTGTTGCTGTGGCTGTGGTGTAGGCCGGCAGCTACAGCTCTGATTCGATCCCTAGCCTGGGAATCTCCGTGTGGCGTGGGTGAGGCCCTATTTTAAAAAAGAAAAAAAGAAAAAAAGGAGTTCCCGTCGTGGCGCAGTGGTTAATGAATCCGACTAGGAACCATGAGGTTGTGGGTTTGGTCCCTGCCCTTGCTCAGTGGGTTAAGGATCTGGTGTTGCCGTGAGCTGTGGTGTAGGTTGCAGACGCGGCTCGGATCCCGCGTTGCTGTGGCTCTGGCGTAGGCCGGTGGCTGCAGCTCCGATTCAACCCCTAGCCTGGGAACCTCCATATGCCGCGGGAGTGGCCCAAGAAATAGCAACAACAACAACAACAACAACAACAACAACAACGACAAAAGACAAAAAAAAAAAAAAAGAAAAGAAAAAAAGATGAAAGCTGGATCTCAAAGAGATATTTGTATACCTGTGATCCCAGCAGCAGTATTCACAATAGCTAAAATATGGAAGCACATGGACCCCTCCCTCTAGATAGACAACCCTCTTCTTTTTTTTTTTTTTTTGCTATTTCTTGGGCCGATCCCGCGGCATATGGAGGTTCCCAGGCTAGGGGTCTAATCGGAGCTGTAGCCACCGGCCTACGCCAGAGCCACAGCAACGCGGGATCCGAGCCGCGTCTGCAACCTACACCACAGCTCAGGGCAACGCCGGATCGTTAACCCACTGAGCAAGGGCAGGGACCGAACCCGCAACCTCATGGTTCCTAGTCGGATTCGTTAACCACTGCGCCACGACGGGAACTCCAACCCTCTTCTTTTTTAAGCCTGTCGCAGGGGTAGAGGAGGGATGAATTGAGAGTTTGGGATTAGCAGATGCAAACTATTATATATAGAACGGTTAAACAACAAGGTCCTACTGTATAGCACAGGGCAATAATGTGATAAACCACAATGGAAAAGAATATGAAAAAGAATGTGTATATACATATCTATCTATATAGATATAGAAATATGATATCTCTATATCTATAGATATAGATATCTATATGTATGATATATATATAGATATAGAAGATATCTATATATATATAGATATGTAGATATATATGAGTCACTTTACTGTACAGCAAAAAGTAACATTGTAAATCAGCTACACTTCAATAAAAAAATAAAAATGAAACAAAACATGCCTGACCAATCATTTAAAAACAGTTTAACACACTTCTCTGAAAGAATGAGAAACATTGAATGAAACATTATTTCTTACAGAATTGGGCTGATCAGAGGGAATCTTTGTCCAAAATGGTGATAGTTAAGTTCTAATCAATTCCTGTTTTCTCCCCTTTTCTGTGTCCAGCACAATTATTTGAAAACCATGATGGGCCTTCAGCAGGCACATAGAAAATAGGGACTCATGGCCAGTGCCTCGAAGGACAAGACCTCCAGCAATTCCTGCCTGCTCTAGTGGAGCTACCAAAGCACCTGCCCAGACTCCACCCCCTCACTCCAAGGCTGGGGCCCAGCCCAAAGAAAATATAATGAACTGCCTGCCAGGAGGAATAGCCTTCAAAGGACACCCATGGCTATCTTTTGGTTTAAATTCACTGTCTTATACGCAGGGACAGGATAAAATAACTCTCTAGTCTGGACTTTTAGTGGTTATCCAAGAACTTTCTTTCCTATCTGGGAGATTGTCTTCTGTATATAAAGGTGGGATCCTAACTGAGTCTTCAGTAAGAAAGTGAAAAAGTAGCTCAGCCAGGCTCCCTCTGGCAAGCCTTTGTCCCACCAGTCAGCCTCTTTGCTGTCCCCGATGGCCTTCCTGGTTCTCTGGCTCCCTCAGATCTTTGGTTCTCTTGGGAAATCCTTTCTGTGTTCCCTAGCCAGTTAAGGCAGGTGGCCTTCCTTCCTCAGCAACCAGGAGAGGATGGGGCATAGGTAAAAATGACTGAAAGTCAAGATTTTTATTTCAAAATAAGAGGCTTAAAATGAGGTCATTCCTACCATGAAGTTAGCATTGAGAGCCCCATGGTGGGAAGCCGTCTGGCAAGGAGATTGCAGAGCCAGTACCAGATGGAAGACTGAACTAATGGCATCTGTCCAATCAAAGACCCTGTGGTTCTGTTCTTCAGCTCATCAATCAGTGGTCAGATGTGGGTTTTATTGAAGAAAGCCAAAAGGCTTTCCTTGAGCTCTCTGCCCTCCCTCTGGCCCAGTCCCTTTCTCTTTCACAGACTGGTATGTACACAGTATTCCTGAAATAGCTCTCAGAGACTCCTACTATGCCAGGGCTTCCTGGAGTTCATTCTCCTTGATGACGCATGGGGGCTGTCCCTGATCAGCATTTATGGTGTGCATACAGCCTTGGTCAGTTCTCATGTTTCCTTTAATTGTGGTCAAATAGGCAGACATATCCAGGCTCCGCTCACTGTCTCAGCTGTCAGAGGCTTTAGAGTTCTGATTCTTTCCTGTCATGGCTGTCCCTGCACTTACCAGGACTTGTTTGGGTTCTGGGGTCCCTGGGGGTGCTCAGGAAATAATCATAGCAAACAGGGGTATGCTATTTTGTTGGGGCCACAAGGAGAAACTGTTTGTGGCACTCTCAATCTCCCTTCCCTTAATTTTCCATCACTGGCTAGAGTGGGATGTGGCATGCTGGATGTCCCTCCACAGATTTCCTGTACAACCAGTCCTGGGGCCTGGAGGTCAGGGCAGGCTGAGCCTCTGTTACGGCATTTGGTCCTCTTTGTCTCTAGCTCACTCATCACCACATAGGCTTCTTTGGTTCATTTTGACACAAACTGAAACAAGTAATAATCAGTGTGGGCAGAGCCACAGGAATAAACCAGGATAGTGCTTGGTAGATCACACTCCACGCAAACTCCTCATGGGAACAGATGCTTTCAATATGACAGGGAGCTAAGGGGCTTCATATCTACACGAATGGGCCTGTTGTTCTAGAAAACAGTTCCTGCTAAGTTAATATGACAATCAAAATCATCCCTAAAGGGACTCCCAATTCCTTCAGCGTGACAGAAAACCTGAAAATACTCCTGCTACAAACAGAGATGCTGGTTAAAGTATAACATTCTTTTAAATGCAAAGCTAGGGAGTTCTCTTGTGATGCAGTGGGTTAAGATCTGGCATTGTCGAAGCAGTGGCTTGGGTCACTGCTGTGGTGCAGTTTGGATCCCTGGCCCAGGAACTTTCACATGCTATAGGAGCATCCAAAAACAAACAAACAAACAAACAAAAAACAACCCAACAACAACAAAACAAAAAAGTATATAAATGCAAACCTAAATTTGCAGCAAAGAAATGAAGAAATGGAACTGCCAGGAGAGTTGAAAACCAGAGTGGTCAGTGTGTGAACAGGCTGTGGCTGCTGGGGCTGGAAGAAAGTGTGTGAGCAGATGGTTGCTCTTCAGCATCAATGTTGGCATAAGTATGAGAAATAAGACTTTGGTTTGGCCCATGCCTCATAGAAAGATGGAAATGGGACCCCATGCATAATGGTGGCACATGATGCAGTAGTAAGCTAGAAAAATTTTCCCCACTGACATGGATGAAAAACAAGGAAACTTTTCCCACTGATGAGGGAGAACAGGTCCTGTGAGAATTTGCAACCATGCACAAGTTTGGGATTCAAATTTACACTTTGTGATACAGGAAACACCAGGCTGGAGAATTAGCACAAAAATTAGCCCAAGGTTGAAACACCTCGTAGAATCAAAAATTTTAAAAATCTATGCAATTTCCAATGTGGCACAGCAGGTAAAGGATTCGGTGTTGTCTCTGAGACAGTGAGGGTTCAGTCCCTGGCCTGGGGCAATGTGTTAAGGACCAGGCATTGCTGCAGCTGTAATGTAGGCTGCAGTTGTGGCTTGGATTTGATCCCTGGCTGGTGAACATCCATATGCCTGTGGTGCAGCCAAAAATAAAAAAATAAAAAAATAAAAAAATAAAAAAAATCTAGTGTATAAGCCCTTTACTTAGCTACACAGCATTCCCACAAAGCCCTAGTAAACATGAACTCCAACGATTACACACACACACACACACACACACGATGCTTGCAAATGTGTGCACATGTTGTTCACCTGAAAACCTATCATGGTGGAGGCACAATGAAAGCAGGATCAGGCTTATAAGAACTTTAGATAACAAATTACAGGATAAGGATTAAACAATATATATTGTATATTTTAAATAAAGACAAAGTAGGAATCCAAAATATCATAAAGGCTAATACACAGGGTCAAATCGGAAATGCAGCTGCAGGCCTATGCTACAGCCACAGTCATGCTGGACCTGAGCTGCACTTGTGAACTTCACCACAACTTGCAACAATGTTGGATCCTTAACCCACTGAGCAAGTCCAGGGATTGAACCTGCATCCTCATGGAGACTAAGTTGGGCTCTTAACCCACTAAGCCACAGTGGGAACTCCAGAGTGCATATTTTTTAAAAAAGAATTCCTAGGAATGAAGAAAATGTAGTTCTAAAAGTTAAAATGACAGGGAGTTCCCATTGTGGCTCAGTGGTAATAAACCTGACTAGTATTCATAAGGACCAGGATTTGATACTTGGCCTTGCTCAGAGGATTAAGGATCGGGTGTTGCTGTGAGCTTCAGTGTAGGTCGCAGGCTCGGCTCAGATCCTGTACTACTGTGGCTGTGGCTGGAAGCTCAGATTTGACCTCTAGCCTGGGAACTTCCATATGCTGCAAGAGTGGCCCTAAAAAGCAAAACAAACAAAAAGTTTAAACGACAGACTAGAACAATGAAAGAATTAATGACCCGGATTTGGGATCTGAAGAAACTGTTGGGAATTCTAACACACAGGAAGAGAAAGAAAATTGAAAGCATGGATAAGAGACATGTTGGACAGAGTGAGAGGATTCAGAATACAGCTAGTCACTGATCCAGAGGAGATAATAGAAGATTACTCTCTTGGTGATCTCATCCAGTCTCATGGCTTTAAACATCTCATGGCAGCTATAGCTGCCAGCCGTAACAATGCCAGAGCCGAGGCGAATCCGACCTATACCACAGCTCATGGCAATGAAGGATCCTTAACCCACTGAGTAAGGCCAGGGATTGAACCCGAGTACTCATGGATACTAGTCAGATTCGTTTCCACTGAGCCATGATGGGAATTTATCTTTCTTTTTATGGCTGCACCTATGGCATATGGAAATTCCTGGACTGGAGTGGAATCAGAGCTGCAGCTGTTGGCCTACGCCACAGCCACAGCAATGTGGGATATGAGCAGCATCTGTGACCAATGCCACAGCTTGCAGCAATGCTGGATCCTTAACCCACTGAGCTAGACTAGGGCTCCAAGCTGCATCCTCACAGACACCATGTTGGGTACTTAACCCACTGAGTCACAATGGGAACTCCGTATGCCAATTTTCAATTTTATACATCTAGCCTAGAATCATCTCCTGATCTCAAAACCTTGGAGATACTGTGGGTTCAGTTCCAGGCCACTGCATTAAGGTAACTGTCACAATAAAGCAAGTCATATGAATTTTTTGGTTTCCCAGTGCATGTAAAAGTTTTATTTAGACTAAACTGTAGCGTAGTAAGTGCACAATAGCATTATGTCTAAAAAAAGTACATACCTTAATTAAAAACACATTATCACTGCTATCATCTGAGCCTTTAGTAAGTTGTAATCTTTTTGCAATTGTAACAACAAAGATCACTGATCACAGAGCATTGTAATAAAAAGTTTGAAATATTGTGAAAATTACCAAAACTGTGACAAAGTGACACAAAGTGAGCAAATGCTGTTGGAAAAATGGCACAGATAGATTTGCTACATGCAGGGTTGCCACAAATTATCAATTTGTAAAAAGGGCAGTATCTGCAAGAGCAATAAAGCCAAGTGCAATAAAACAAGTTATCCCTGTACAACCAGCTGCTAACTTGGCTACTCCAACTGAATGTCTATTAAGATATCTACAAGTCATGTTTAAAACTAAATGCTCAATTGCCCCCAGACATGCTCCACCCACAGCCTCCTTTATTTCAGTTCTATTGCTCAGACTAAAATCCTTAGTTTTGTATTTCACTCCTTTCTTTTACACCTCACATCAAATCTGTCAAGAAATTTTGTGGACTTTACCTTTGTACTACATTAAAAATCTGATCACATCTCACCCCTTCTACTGCCCTTCCCCTGCTCTAAGCCACTATCATTTCTGGATATTGCAATGGCTTGTTTTCCGGGAAAACAGTCTGGTTAAATCCTTTTGAAATCTGTTAAATTGTACTATGCCTCTTCAATTTTTAATGGCTCCTGTTTCAGGGTGAAACTCAAATCCTTAAAATATCTCACAAGGCCCTAAAGGATCTTGCTTCCTGTGACTGCTTGCACACCAGTGTCAAAAAGGGTATCCTTTCTCCACTAAATTGCCTTTTACGTATTTGCTAAAAATCAGCTGTCCAGAGTTCCAGACAACTGAGGCTCAGCGTGTTAAGAATCCGACTAGTATCCATGAGGATGCAGGTTCGATTCCTGGTCTTGCTCAGTAGGTTAAGGATCTGGTGTGGCCATAAGCCCCTGCATAGGCCACAGGTCACAGATGTAGCTCAGAGCCAGCATTGCTATGGCTGTGGCATAGGTCAGCAGCTGCAGCTCTGACTCAACCCCTAGCTTGGGAACTTCCATATGCTATGGGTATGGCCCTAAAAAAAAAAAAAAAAAAAAAAAAAAAATTCAGTTGTCTATACATGTGTGGGTTTGTTTTGGGACTGTATTCTCTTCCTCTGATATATGTACCTATTTTTATGTAAAACCCAAACTGGTTTTTTTTTGTTTGTTTTTTTGTTTGGTTTTTTTTTTGTTTTTTTGGCTGCACCTATAGCATGCAGAAGTTCCCAGGCCAGGGATCAAACCCACACCACAGCAGTGACCTTGTGACAAGTGACCAATGCTGGATCCTTAAACTGCTGAGCCACCAGGGATCTCCAGAACCAAACTGCTTTGACTTAACTGTTTTGATCACTGTAGCTTTATAACAGCCGTTATGATTAGATGGTATTAGTCTTCCAAATTTGTTCTTTTTCAGAGTTGTTTTGTTCTTTTTCAGAGTTGTTGTTAAATTCTTATTTTAAATTTAGTTTAAATTCTTAAATTCTTGGGTTTTCTTTGAATTTCTATGTTAATTTTAGAATCAACCAATGTTTTCAAAGAAGCTTGCTGGAATTTTGATTAGTATTGCAGCTAATCTGTAGATAAATTTGGGGAGAGAATCGAAACCTTAACAATATTGAGCCTTTCAATGATAAAGAAGGTATCTCTCTCCATGTATAAGGTCTTTTTCTTAGCAGTATTTTGTAGTTTTCAGTGTACAAATATTTCATATCCTTTGTAAATTTATCCCCAGGTTGTTCATATTTTTATATTATGCAACGATACTGTTTTCTTTTGGCTGCACCCATAGCATGCAGAAGTTCCCAGGCCAGGGATTGAACCTGTGCCACAGCAGTCGCAAGGCTGGATCCTTAACTGCTAGGCCACTGGAGAACTCCTGTGCTTTCTTTTTAAACTTTTATTTATTCATTTTTTCTTTTTTGCCCATACCACAGCACGTGGAGTTCCTGGGCCAGGGATCAGATTGGATTAGACGGTATTAGCCTCAAACTAAGCCTCAACCCACGGTGCTGGGCCAGGGATTGAACCCATGTCCCAGCACTCCCAGACGCTGCTGATCCTGTTATGCCACAGTGGAAGCTCCTCTTCTTTTTTTTTTTTTTTTTTAATTTTTTTTTTTTTGTCTTTTGTTGTTGTTGCTATTTCTTGGGCCGCTCCCGCGGCATATGGAGGTTCCCAGGCTAGGGGTCGAATCGGAGCTGTAGCCACCGGCCTACGCCAGAGCCACAGCAATGCGGGATCCGAGCCGCGTCTGCAACCTACACCACAGCTCACGGCAACGCCGGACTGTTAACCCACTGAGCAAGGGCAGGGACCGAACCCGCAACCTCATGGTTCCTAGTCGGATTCGTTAACCACTGCGCCATGACGGGAACTCCTCTTCTTTAATTTTTATTCATTTTTTTAGGGCTGTACCCATGGCATATGGAAGTTCCCAGGCTAGGGGATGAGTCAGAGTTGCAGCTGTTGGTCTACACCACTGCCACAGCCAGACTAGATCCAAGCCGCATGTGTGACCTACAGCACAGCTCATGGCAACACCAGATCCTTAACCCACTGAGGGAGGCCAGGGATCGAACCTCCATCCTCATGGATACCAGTTGGGTTTGTAACCATTGAGACAGTTGAATTCTTAGTTTTTAAATTTTTAGTTAAATTCTTATTTTAAGAATTTAGTTTAAATTCTTAAATTCTTAGGTTTTCTGAGCTTTCTGTAGGATAACTCATTACTGAAGGATAATTTCATCGTATGCAGAATTTGGAATTTATGGTCCTTTTCTTTTTTTAGGACTGCACCACAGCATATAAAAGTTCCCAGGATAGGGGTCCAATCAGAGCTGAAGCTGCGAGCCTACGCCCCTGCCACGGCAATGCAGGATCTGAGCTGTTTCTGCGACCTAGACCTACACCACAGCTCATGGCAATACCAGATCCCCGACCCACTGAGAAAGGGCAAGGATCAAACCTGCATCTTCATGGATACTAGTCAGATTCATTTCTGGTGTGCCACAGTGGGAACTCCAAGGGCCCTTTTCTTTCAGCCATTGCAAAATGTTGGGCCACTTCCTTCTGACCACCATGGTTTTGATGAGAAATCTGATGCCATTCAAATAATGTTCTCTGTAGGTGTTATTTCTCCCTTATTAATTTCAAGATTTTCTTCTTTGTTTTTAGTTTGCAGAAGTTGAAGTATGAACTACCTTGGTTTAGATTTCACCAGATCCTTGTTTGGGATATATTTAACCTCTTGAATCTGTAGGTTTATTATTCTGACAAATTTGGAAAATTCAGCCATCATTTCTTGTTGAGTATTTTTTAGCTCTACTATCTTTTATCTTCTGAGACGCTGTTACACAAATGCAGACCTTCTGTTATAGTTTCAGAGGTCTCTGAGGAAATAGTTCATTTTTGTTTTCAGCTGTTTTCTCTTCATGGTTCAGACTGGGTAGTCTTTTTTTTTTTTTTTTTTTTGTCTTTAAGTTCACTGGTTCTTTTATCTTCTCCATTCTGCTGTTGAGCTCATCCATTGAGTCCATAATTTCCATCTTCTTGATATCTTATATTTTTTCTATTTCTTTCAAGTGTGTTCATAATTGCTTGAAGCATTTTTTTGACAGTTGCTTTAAAATCTTTGTCAGGGAGTTCCCATCGTGGCTCAGCAGTTAATGAACCCAACTAGGATCCATGAGGATGTGGGTTTGATCACTGGCTTCACTCAGTGGGTTAAGGATCCAGCATTGCTGTGAGCTGTAACATAGGTTGAAGACGTGGCTTATATCCTGCGTGGCTATGGCTGTGATGTAGGACGGGGGCTGTTGCTCTGATTGGACCCCTAGCCTGGGAAACTCCATATGCCATGGGTGTGGTCCTAGAGAAAATAAAAAATAAAATCTTTGACAGTTATATATGACTTATCTTGGTTGGAGCATCTTTTTAAATTGTATTTTGCCATTCAGTTTGAAATTTTCCTGTTTCTTGGTATGATGATTTTAAAATTGTATCCTGGAAATTTAGAGCATTATGACACTCTGCATCTTATGTAAAACCCTGTATTTGAGAAAGACCTCTCTGAAACTAGGCCACCATGGAATGGGGTGCCACCTCCTTACTGTCAGGTGGGGGTGAAATTTCAGGTTTCCCATTTTGCCTTGACACCCCAGAGGTGAGTGTGCCCTGTTCCTATCGGATGGAAGTGCAGAATCCTGGCCTCCCACTGTACCTGACGATTGATAATACAAAAATAAATTTGAAAAGTAGCTGAGAGAAGGAAGCAGTATTGCTTCTGAATTTCTTTGTTCATTCACTTAAAACCTTCTTCTTACAGCTTCTATGAGGCCACACTCTGTTTGTTATTAACTTCACCTTTGTCCCTTTGCTGGCTTATCGTTCTTTATGACCTGTAAACACTAAGTTCTCAAATGCTCAGTTCTGAGCACTGTCCTTTTATCTGCTCCCCCCCCCCCCCCAGGAAATCTCATGCAGTTCTATAGCTTTAAATATCACCTGTAGGAGTTCCCTTGTGGCATAGTGGGTTAAGGATCCATCATTGTCCCTGAAATGGCTCATGTTTGATCCCTGGCCTGGGGACTTCCACATGCCATGAGTGCAGCCAAAAAAAGAAAAAGAAAATCACTTGTATACTGAGGACTCCAAAATTTATATTTCCTTATGAGCATTCCTATAAATTGAGTAGTATTTTGAACTACTCATTTTGTTACCTCCATTTGAATGTTTATCAGCACTCTCTGACTTAACATGTTCAAATCAAAATTACTAACCTCACAACCCCTAACCTATTTCTCCCAGTCTCAAGTCTCTACCAGTCATCCGGCTGTTGAAGTGAAAAAAATTGAGTTCATCTTTGATTCTTTCTCTCACATCCTACATCTAAAACATCAGCAATATTAACAGACTACTGTGTATTTTTCTGCACCTTTCTCATTACTTGGATATACTTATACAAGCACTTTCCTTTATAAGCCTATCATGGTTTAACAGAAATTGACTCTGAATACTTTTTTCAATTGGCATCCCTATAAGTCAGTAGATACATACTGAGCTCTACTTTTTTTCTCATCATTTCTTAGTGGAGCTCTAAATACATACAAACATCTGCAGACTGATATATATTTACTGGGGTGTGATGGTAGTAATTTTTCCTTATTTTTTTATCTCACTTTCTCTTTCAACTCCCAACTCAAGATAACTTGACTAAATGACATATATCTGCTCTTAACTTTCATCATCCTCATCAAATCAAATATATATATATCTGAACATCTTGCTTTTCCCATTCAACAAAGCCCAAAACCTCATGAAAACTCCTCCAGAACATCTAGTATTGTGACGTTTCATTCTTTCTAATGAAAATACAATATTCTTTGGTATGGATATTCTAAATTGCATTCATTCATTCCTTATGAGCATTCGCTTTATTCTCTTTATCTCCCCCAACACAAATAATGACATAATTAATATCTTTGTACATTTATGTACAGATGCTTTTATTTCTATGAAGTAGAATTTCAGAAGTGGAATTTGCTGGGTCAAAGGATGCACACACACAAAGTTTTTTTTTTTTTTGCTTTTTAGGGCCACACCCATGGCACATGGAGTTTCCCAGGCTAGAGGTCAAATTAGAGCTACAGCTGCCAGCCTATGCCACAGCCACAGCAATGCAGGATCCAAGCTGCATCTGTGGCCTACACCACAGCTCACAGCAATGCCAGATCCTTAACCCACTGAGCGAGGCCAGGGATCAAATGCGCAACCTCCTGGTTCCTAGTAAGATTTGTTTCTACTGTGTCATGACAGGAACTCCCACACGAAGTTTTTATTAAATAAATACATAGAATACCAAACCCCAGCTTTCATTCCTGAAACAAACTCAACCTTGTCATGATTTTTGCCTTTTTAACAAATTGTCAGATTTGCTTTAATATTTTGTTTAGAGTTATTGCATCTTTTTCCCCCTTTTTATATTTTTTTCTTTCTTTCTTTCCTTTTTTTTTTTTTTTTGTCTTTTTGCCTTTTCTAGGGCTGCTCCCATGGCATATGGAGGTTCCCAGGCTAGGGGTTTAATCGGAGCTGTAGCTGCCGGCCTACACCACAGCCACAGCAACACCAGATCCGAGCTGCAACCTACACCACAGCTCATGGCAATGCCGGATCCTTAGCCCACTGAGCGAGGCCCGGGATTGAACCTGCAACCTCATGGTTCCTAGTCAGATTCGTTAACCACTGAGCCATGATGGGAACTCTGACATTTTTATATTCTTTCTTTAGGGTGGCATCTGTGGCATGTGGAAGTTCCCAGGCTAGGGGTTATAATTGGAGCTACAGCTGCTGGCCTACACCACAGCCACAGCAATCTGAGATCTGAGCCACATCTGCAACCTACACTGCAACTTGTGGCAATGCCAGATCCCTAACCTGCTGAGTGGGGCCAGTATGGACACCAGTCAGGTTCGTTACTGCTGAACCACAATGGGAACTCTTTTTTTTTAAACAGCCTCACCTGTGGCATATAGAAGTCCCCAGGCTAGTGGTCAAATTGGAGCTGCAGCTGCTGGCCTACTCCACAGCCATAGCAAACAATACCAGATCTGAGCTGCATCTGTGACTTACACGACAGCTTGTGGCAATGCTAGAGCCTTAACCTACTGAGCCACAATGGAACTCCTAGAATTATTGCATTTCTTTGTTTGTCTGGATCTATATATCCATCTGTCTATGCACCCTTCTTCCCCTACCCCCCCCCCCTTTTTGCTGCACTCATAGCATATGGAGTGCATGCACCACAGCAGTGACAAGGCTGGGTTTCTAACTTGCTGAGCCACCAGGGAACTCCTTCTTCCCTTCTTTTTTGAAGGAAAATTGACTACTAATTTATTTTTTAATGGTTCTGGGACCAAATAGGTTTTCTATTCCTCATTGAGTCAGTTTTGCTACTTTGTATCATCTTAGAAAGTTGTCTAAGGTGTACTGTTTTCAAATTTGTTGGCACCAAATTGTTCATTTTTTGGTTAATTTTACAATCCCTGCAATTTCCATAGTTTTGTCCCTTTTCTCATTTTTTGTGTATTTTTCCCAATTTGCCAGAAATTGGTCAACAGTCTTTTTAGAAGAAGCAATTCCTTTCATTTGTTTGTTTTGTTTTGTTTTTGTTTGTTTGTTTTGTCTTTTTGCTATTTCTAGGGCCGCTCCCTCGGCATGTGGAGGTTCCCAGGCTAGGGGTCTAATCGGAGCTGTAGCCACCGGCCTACGCCAGAGCCACAGCAACGCGGATCCGAGCCGCGTCTGCAACCTACACCACAGCTCGGGGCAACGCCGGATCGTTAAACCACTGAGCAAGGGCAGGGATCGAACCCGCAACCTCATGGTTCCTAGTTGGATTCATTAACCACTGCACCACGACGGGAACTCCAGAAGAAGCAATTCCTAGCTTTGTGCATCTTCTCCATTGTACACATTTTATTTCATTAATTTCGTACTTTTAACTTTATTATTTCTTTAGTTCTACTTTAGTTCTTAAGTTTGATATGTAATCTTTTTCCCCCTGTAACATAAGCATTTAAACTTTCCTTTATTGGAGTTCCTGTTCTGGTGCAGCAGAAACGAATCCAACTAGTATCCATGAGGATGTGGGTTTAACCTCTGGCCTTGCTCATTGGGTTAAGGATCCAGTGTTGCCATGAGCTGTGGTGTAGGTTGCAGATGTGGCTCGGACCAGGCATTGCTGTGGTTGTGGTGTAAGCCAGCAACTGTAGCTCTGACTCACCCCCCAGCCTGGGAGCTTCCATATGCCAAAGGCATGGCCCTAAAAGGCCAAAAAAAAAAAAAAAAAAAGAAAGAAAAAAAAGAAAAGAAAAATTTCCTCTATTTCATTTTTCTTTAGTTCCAATTATTTTGTGATTTCAATTATGACTTTTTTGACCAATGAGTTATTTACAAGTATCCCTTTTAAACTTCAAAATCTCCCCCCTGCCAACCCCCAGATAGTAATTTCTAAATTAATAGCATGGGAGTTCCCGTCGTGACGCAGTGGTTAACGAATCCGACTAGGAACCATGAGGTTGTGGGTTCGGTCCCTGCCCTTGCTCAGTGGGTTGACGATCCGGCGTTGCTGTGGGCTGTGGTGTATGTTGCAGACTCGGCTCGGATCCAGCGTTGCTGTGGCTCTGGCGTAGGCCAGTGGCTACAGCTCCGTTTGGACCCCTAGCCTGGGAACCTCCATATGCCGCTGGAGCGGCCCAGAAATAGCAAAAAATATATATATATATATAAATAAATAAATAAAAAATAAAATAAAATAAACAAATAAATTAATAGCATGGTGGTCAGAGAATAAGGCCTATATATTATCAATAATTTGAAATTTGTTGAGAATTGCTACTTGGTCAGTTTTCACAAACATTCCACATGTGAATTAGAAGGGTGTGAATGCACTAATTGCATAGTGTAACACTAAATGTGTCTGATTATTTAATCTTAATTATGGGTTGCTCACATCTTCTGATTCTTGTCTGTAAGGTCTATCCATTATTTTGAGGTGAGCTGAAATCTCCACTACTGTGATAAATTTAAATTTATCCATTTTTTTCTTGTAATTCTGTCAAATTTTGCTTTTTATATTTTAAGGATTTGTAATTAGTTGCATACACATTTAGAATGCCAACATGCTAGGGCCCTGAACTTACCATCATTAATTTAGCAACCCTTATTTTTATTTTGTCTGATGTTAACATAGCTCTACCTATGTTATTATTAGCCGGACATCTCTTTCTATCCTTTTATATTTTTCTGTGTTCTTGGTTTTAAGAATGTCTCAAAAATAGAGGGAATTCCCATTGTGGTGCAGTGGAAACAAATCTGACTAGTATCCAAAAGGATGCGGGTTCGATCCCTGGCCTCACTCAGTGGGTCCAGGATTCAGCATTGCAGTGAGCTATGGTGTAGATCATAGATGTAGCTCGGGTCCTGCATTGTTGTGGCTGTGGTGTAGGACAGCGGCTGTAGCTCTGATTGGACTCTTAGTCTGGGAACTCCCATATGCCACAGATGCAGCCCTAAAAAAAAAAAAAAAAAAAAGAATATGTTGGCCCTCTCCTGTGCACAGTGGGTCAGTGGGCTGAGGATCTGACATTGTTACTGCAGCGGTTTGAGCTGCTGCTGTGGCATGGTTTCAGTCCCTGGCTTGAACTTCTACATGCTGCTGGTGTGGCCTAAAAAAAGAATATGGTCGGATTTTATTTTCTTGTCCATTTTATTATTACTAACTGGAGAGTTTATTCCATTTACTGTAATTACTGAAATATTTGCATGATTTTTTGCCATATTACTGTGATTTCTATGTTTCCCTATTTTTTCCATCTTCATATCTTCCTTTTTAAGAAAAATTCTATTTTCTCCCTCTATTAATTTGTAAATGATATACTCTTTTAGTAGTTATCTTAAATATTTTAACTTGTATACTTAGAAGAGTAAAGCTTAAAGTTAGTCAGTATTTTTACCCTCTTCCCAAACAATACAAGGACCTGGGAAAACTTCAAATCCAATCATCACACTACCCATCCCACTACCAAATTATGACTTTGTTATCCAGGATGTTAGTTCTAGCTTGCTTTACCTTATTAACCAAACAAATTATTATTATTATTATTACTTCCTATGGTAAATTTTTTCTAAAGTTAAAACTTATTTACCAATTTCTTTGCTCATCATTCTTATATGAAGGATTACGTTCTGTTGGTGGCAAACTCCATATTTTCTGTCTGAAAAAGGCTTGAATCAGATAACCAAGTTCAAATTCTGGCTCAACTAATTCTTAGTCATGTTACTTAAGCTCTGGGATTTTTGGTTTATTCATTTATAAAACTGATATAATTTTGAACAGTTTGATCCTTTTGGGAGGGAAGATGCAATAAGAAGTTCAGGATATGAGTTGTCTTGAAGGTGCCAAGATCTAAAACAGGACAAAAACAAACACACACTATAGTCACTTCCCTGAGTGCTTGATAATCTTGCAGGGAAGATAAGATTAACACATACTGAAAAAAAAAAATTACCTAATAACAACATTCCCGTATACTTGAGGTTTAAAGTATGTGGTTCTTCTTTTTTTCATTTTCTCTTTTGGCTGACCCATGGCATATGGAGTTCCTGGGCCAGGGATCCCAGTTGATCTACACTAAAGGTGTGGCAACTTTGGATCCTTAACCCACTGTGCCAGGCTGTGGATCGAGCCTGCGTCCCAGCACTGCAAAGATGACTACACTGATCCTGTTGCGACACAGTGGAACTCCAATATGCGGTTCTTTTTAAGTCAGTACTTTCAAGCTCAAGGATGGTTGGCTTGTAGGAGCTTATGATGAAGCCAATGTAAAAACTTTAAGAGCTTCTAAAAGAACTTTTTTTCTTTTTTGTCTTTTTTTTTTTTTTAAACAGCCACTCCTGTGGCATATGGCCCAGGCTAGGGATTGAATTGGAGCTGCAGCTGCCAGCCTACACCACAGCCACAACAACACAGGATCCTCGTCTTCAACCTACACCACAGCTCGCGGCAACACTGGATCCTTAATCCACTGAGTGTGGCCAGGGATCCAACCTGTGTCCTCATGGATACTAGTTGGATTTGTTACCACTGAGCCAAATGGGAACTCCTAAAAGAAAAAAAATTTAAAAAGGTTTCCAAAAAAGCAGCAAAGCAATTACTCATTAAACATTTGGCACGGAGTTCCCATTGTGGTGCAGCTGAATGAATCTGACTAGGAACCATGAGGTTGCAGGTTTGATCCCTGGCCTCGCTCAGTGGATTAAGGATCCAGTGTTGCTGGGAGCTGTGGTGTAGGTCGCAGATGTGGATCCTGCATTGCTGTGGCTGTAGTGTAGGCCCACAGCTGTAGCTCTGATTGGACCCCCAGCCTGAAAACCTCCATATGCCACGGGTGTGGCCCTAAAAAGCAAAATAAAAATAAAAATGAAAAACACCTGGGGAGTTCCCGTTGTGGCGCAGTGGTTAACGAATCCGATTAGGAACCATGAGGTTGCGGGTTTGATCCCTGGCCTTGCATAGTGGGTTAAGGATCCGGCATTGCTCTGAGCTGGGATGTAGGTCGCAGACGTGGATCAGATCCCACGTTGCTGTGGCTCTGGCGTCGGCTGGTGGCTACAGCTCCAATTAGACCCTTAGCCTGGGAACCTCCATATGCCGTGGGACCGGCCCTAGAAAAGGCAAAAATAAATAAATAAATAATAAAAAATAAAAAACACTTGGCACATACTAGATCAAATGTTATAAAATAAGCAAGACAGATAATAACGCTTCTCTGCCTACATGAACTTAAAAGATTTGGGAAGAGAGACCTATGCAATCAGAGTTAGTTAACAAAGTAGTATAGAACAGAAAAGACAACCACAAAGTAGTATATATACAGGAAAGTTCTGGCTTGATACAAATATAATGTGTGTAATAGGGCTCACTGTGGGTTGTGTATTGTTTTTACATTCTTGTTAACCTGTGTTGAGATGCGCAGACTAAACATGAATAAAAGTCAATTGTAATTACATTTTCTGCCCCCCAAAGAAGGTATTCCAGGGCCAAAGTGTGTGATAGATTTGTGTGGAAGAGTTAAAATAACTATTCTAAATGCTGTTGCCTTTCTTTGATGTATTGATTAAATCTAAAATAACTTTCAATTCTGTTGAGCCCGATGTATCTATATAAATTTATAAGGTAGCTAATTTGTTTTTATGGCTACACTGCAGCACATGGAACTTCCTGGACCAGGGAATCCAAGCCACATCTACATCCTATGCCTCAGCTGCAGCAATGGCAGATCCTTTAACCCAATGCACCAGGCTAAGGACTGGACACTCACCTGTGCAGTCAGATTATGAGCCCACTGCACCACAGTAGGAACTCCTAAGGTAGCTAATTTTATTTTGGTGGTCGTTTGTTTTTTATCTTTTTAGGGTCATACCAAGGCATACAAAGATTCCCAGGCTAGGGGTCAAATTGGAGCTGTAGCCGCTGGCATACACCACAGCCACAGCAACGCCAGATCCAAGCCGTGTCTGTGACCTCCACCACAGCTCATGGCAACATTGGATCCTTAACCCTCTGAGAGAGGCGAGGGATCGAACCTGTGTCCCCATGGATGCTAGTCAGATTCGTTTCCGCTGAGCCATGATGGGAACTCCGGTAGCTAATTTTTTATTGTATAGCTATTAGTTTACATGTACTAGGTACTGTATCAGACATTATTTATTCCATTTCATGGCCCCCAAATGCTGAGGTATTGGTTATATGTATTTATATATTTATATAAATTATATATATTTCTATCTTATAGTAAATACATATTTAAACCACTTGATCCAAGTCTTTCATTTGTAGAGTAATAAAACCATCTTTCTAACTTTATATATATGTATAATTATTTTACATATGTTATATATATATACAGTATATATATATATCTCTAGCCTGGGAATTTCCACGTGCCTTTGGGTACAGCAAAAAAATACCCCCCCCAAAACCAAAAAAACCTGTATGCAACAGCTTATAGACACACACATCATATTTTTATTCTAATGCTAAGATGTGCCCATTTGTAGTCATGATTTTATGTTTAATATGCAGTTACAGTAACAGAAAGTTTTGGTTTCCTAGAGACCAAATCAAGAAAAATACATTTTTGGAATATGTAACACAATTCTCTATTAAAAAGAACACTGGATTTGAAAAGAACTGATGATAGGATCATTAACAGCAGGGAACAGATTGAAAATATTTAAATAATCAAGGAAATTGATTATGTATCTCTAAAACTGTTATGACCTTCATAAACCTTGTATCGCCCAGCCTCAACTTTCAAACATTTGATCTTGATATAATCCAGCCTTTTTTATATCATTCATGTGTACTTCCAAAATTCCTTCCTGATATTAAATTAAATCTTTCATACATCAGCAGACCATTATTAACCACAGGCTATGGACCTTAAGAATGGGCCTAA
This sequence comes from Sus scrofa, assembly GCF_054392235.1. NCBI lineage: Eukaryota > Metazoa > Chordata > Mammalia > Artiodactyla > Suidae > Sus > Sus scrofa. The sequence continues at coordinate 44,759,788 of NC_139395.1, read as the reverse complement.
TTCTATCAATGTGAGGGTGTTAGTGGGAGCACATGGGTAGAGATATGGTTTTCCACACTGCCGTGCTCACACTGTCCCGCTCACGCTGCCCACATCAGCTTTGTTGCCACTGTCAACCTTGCCCCTCCCGGCGAAGCCAGCAACTTTGAGGAGTTGTAGGGCTGAAGGCCTGGGGCTTACATGTCCTTCCGAAGTTGGCATCTCTTGACACAGTTTTCTGATAATACTCAGGTGACAGAAGGATTTGGTGAGGAAATATGGGATGGGAAGAGGCAAGGGTAAGTAGGAAAGGGCAGCTTACCCACTCAGCTCCAGCTGTAGGGTCAAGGGGAAACAATCTTTTCTCTTTCTCCTAGAGCCTTAGCCAGGTTCTCATTTGAAGCAGCAGAGCTTTGGCTTGGGCACACCTCTCATTGTCTTGATTTAATTGCTTTTGTGTTGTATTAGTCCTAAGAACTGTCTTGTCAACATATTACCTCAAAAATGTTGTTTACAGGCATTCCTGCTGTAGTCTTTGGAGCCTGGGATGCAGGTTCGATCCCCAGTGCTGCCACAGCTGCAGAGTAGGTCGCAACTGTGGCTCGGATCCCAGGAATGCCATATGCGCAGGGTGGCAAAAAAATAATAAAAAATGTTGTGTTTACAAATAGTAGTTTTGGAGAGTATGCTCAAGCAATTAGTGTTCTCCCCTCCACCTCAATTATATTTTTTCTTTTCCCATCCAGGTGCTGGGAGCATAACTGTGAGCAATGTCTGATCTTTGGCTTTCTGTCTCCCCAATGGCAACAGATGCTCAGCCAACTTTGTTTCAGGGTCAATACAGGCAACCCTAGGGTCCCTGGGGATGGGGGTGCTCTGGGCCTACAGGAGCAGTAATGGCAGGAACAATTATGAAGGTTTTTATGGTTTTAGCACACTAAGAACAGAATACCTCTTATGTTTCTTTTTAAGACTTTTGACATTTTTTCCTTCAAACTTATCTGCAGAAGATTTTACATAAGAAAGTAGGAGACAGTCAATATCTAGAAACTATAGGCTAAAGACTAAGTTACCCCACAGTTTTGATCAAAAGGCTAGGCCCCAGTATGTGTTCCGAGGATGCATTCTCTTTTTGCTTTTTTTTTTTTGGTCTCTTTTTAGGGGTTCAGGCGCAGCATATGGAGGCTCCCAGGCTACGGGTCGAATCAGAGCTGTAGCCACAGGCCTACACCACAGCCACAGGAATGCCAGATCTGAGCTGAGTCTAAGACCTACCCCACCGCTCATAGCAATGCCGGATCCTTTACCCACTGAGCAAGGCCAGGGATTGAACCTGTGTCTTCATGAATACTAGTTAGATTTGTTTCTGCTGAGCCACGATGGGAACTCCACTTCTTTGAATTTAAAATGTGTGTACAAAGAGCTCTTGGTATGATAGCAGATGAGGGTATCTAATAGTATTCAACCTCCCAACAGTCTTGCCTATAAAACTAGATTCATTTATGTTTGGGGCTTAGTATTTCCCACTGACCTCCATGGTTCAGCACCCTTACTGCATTAGGTTTTAACTAGACTAATGCTATATTAAGAACAGGTATTACAGAGACCACCTGCAACTTCTGCAAGAGACCTATTCAGTCTCTTATTTAGGAAACAGGAAACCTGTAACTGATTGCTTTTTTCTCATTAACCTCAGTTTAGGTCCCTATCACCTCATACACTATTTTAGCCACCTCTACCTATAATTTCCCTTTTCTGTCTGAACAGTGTCAAGTAGCTCCCAATGGCCTTTGTGGCATCTAAGGCACAGGGCTCCAATCTATTCTTTCAAAGTCTGAGAGATAAGACTCAATGAGAGGCGTTGTGCAAGCATTTTTATACATTTTATTTTTTTTATTTTTTTTTTTTCTTTTTTTGGCTGCCATGTGGCATGTGGAGTTCCCGGGCCAGGGATCTGATCCAAATCACAGCTGCAACCCAAGCTGCAGCTGTGACAACACCAGATCCTTAATCCACTAAGCAAGGCCAAGGATTGAACCTGCATCCTCATGAATACTAGTTGGGTTCTTAACCTGCTGAGCCACAATGGGAATTCCTGTTTCATACATTTTAGTTTAATAATCACAACACTCTGTGCAGTGTTGTGCAGTGGAAAATATCTCTTTTTATTGATGAAGCACTGGAAAAGTAACCATGCCTAATGTCACATAGCTAGAAAGTGGCAGGGCTGGCATACAATGCCAGGTAGAACCAGCTCTTAATCCCTGTACTATAATGGCTGAATAAGTTCTGACATTTATTGAATATTTAAAGCTTTACAAATATTATCTCATTGGATCCTCACAATAGTGAGGTCGTGTCCACAATAATTTTCTCATCTTACAGTGAGAAAAAGCAGAGAAATTAGGTAATATTCATGGTTCATAAAGAAGTAGCCATGGGAGACTTGAACCAAGGGAATCAGATGGGCTCTGGACCTGGATGCCATGCCTAAAAACCAGAAAAAAAAAGCCCAATTAATTCCCAAGTGAGAAACAATGATGACAAAGTACTAATAGACTCTGACAGCATATATATATATGTGTGTGTGTGTGTATACACACACACACCTATACACATAGAATGTAAAAAAGAGCCAGTAAAGGACGTCTAGTGTCATATACTTTCAGGCTGTTAAAACGTAATACCATAGATTGGGTCTACAAACAAGAGAAATTTATTTCTCACAGTTCTGGAGGCTGACGGTCAGAGATCAGGGTGCCAACATGGCTGAGTTCTGGTAAGGGCCTTCTTTTGGGCTTCAGACTGCTCAATGGGCTTTCATAAGGGCACTAATTCCATTCACTCGAAGGCGCCACTCTCATGAAGTACTCAACTCCCAAATGCCCCACCTTCTAATACCATTATCTTGGGGGACAGAATTTCATAAATGAATTTGTGGGGTGGAATACACATTCCGTCCATAACACTCGATCCAATTGTTTGCTGGTAAAATCCGATTCAAAATTACAGTGGGGAAAAAAAAAACTACAAAAAAATTGATGAACTCCCAATTTCGAAATGATCAATTGCCATAAACTCTTCAACGTCCTGAGAGTTTAGCTAATGGCTTTATGCATTCTTCTCTCTGCTTCCAAAAATACTTAGTCTCACCGCGTCATTTTTGCAAGAATGTGATTAATAGTCTTTTCTTAAAGGACATTTCCTCTAAGGTCTTAAGAACCACGCAGAAGCGCTGCTCCAATGTTGAGGCGGGGGCAGAATACAGCTTCAGGTGAGGGGGTAGCTGACTGGACATTGCCGGGAGATGGGCGGTGGGGGCCCAGCCTGCCCAGAGCTGGCGGACTGGCGGAAGGGGCGTCCCCAGGGCTCGGCTTTTAAGGGCGAATCACCGGCACAGCACCGTTTCCATACTGGCTGAGGGGTGAGATGAAGAGGCAAGGAGGAGGAGAAACAGAAATACAGGAGAGAGGGGCCAGAGGCTCAGGAGAAGCGGCGACCGCCTTACCTCAGAGCCCGCAGGCCTGGGGGAGGGGCCCTCGGCGCCGCTGCGGACTCTGGCGCTCCCGAAGGGCTGGTTTTCAAGGGCGGTGGGGCAGGAAGGTTGGTGTCCCGCGGGGCTCGGGATGTTCCTCCGACGTCGCGCGTAGACAACCCCGGGACGCACCGGGTCACGCCTCAGCACCCTGCCGCCTCAGCGGGCCCGAGGGAGGGGTCGCGACGCTGCGGCTCTCTGTCCGGGGCGGGCCAACAGTTCTAGGGCCTGAGGCTTATTGTTCCGGGAAGTCGTAGGCAAAGTCGGGCTGGGTCTTCAGGCTGCGCCCAGCCTCTCCCACCCTTCCCGCCCCTCCCGTCCCGATCTGAGGTCAACCCACAGCTGCCAGCGCGACGACTGGCGGCGGAAGCGCGGCGAGTGCGTGTCTCTTTAAGGGGCCGGGCCTGTGCGGCTGAGGGGCGGGCGGGGTACGCGTCGCTCACGGTGTGAGAGTGTGGGGGAGAAAGCGGCGGGCGGGCGCCGGAGGGAGGGAGGGAGCAAGCGAGCAAGCGACGCGGGCCGCCCCTGCCGCCGCCGCCGCGGTCGGACCTGCGGCCTCCTCCCCTCCCCTCCCTCGCGTCGCCCTGCCGCGGGGAGGGGGCTCGCGTCGCCGCCTCCAGTAGCTCCTGATGAAGCAGCTGCCGCCGCAGCCGCCTCCGAAGATGGGGGATTTCTACGACCCCGAGCACCCGACCCCTGAGTAAGTATCAGCTCCGTGGCCTCCTCCTGCCCTCTGCCGCCTTTACCCGAGCGGGGGGCGGCGCGTCCTGACGGCTGTTGGCGCAGAGAGTAACGGGTCCGCGGTGGACTCGCGCGGGCGGCGTGGGGAGCAGGCCCGCGCCGCAGCCACAGTCCCCTCGTCCGGGCCGCCGCGGGTTGGCGGTTGGGCCCGGCGTTGGCGCCGCTGCTCGCGTCGCAGCGGCAGTTGGGCCGGGCCGGGCCGGTGGGGGAGGGGCGGCGCGGCCTCAGCTGCCGCCGCGTCTGTACCGACCCGGCTGGCCCAAGCCTTGGCGGTCTCCTTCGGCTCCTCGCGGTGCGTTGGGGCCGCGTTGTAGAGCAAGGAGCCGAGTCCGCGGAGCAGCCGGTGCCAGACTCGGCGAGAGGGCACTGGCGAGGGTAGGCCGCGAATCCCCGGGCTCGGGTGGAAGCCTGGCCCGTCGCCTGGCCTCCCGGCGACGGCGGCTCTGACCGGAAGGGCCTAGCGCGCGTCGCCTGGCCCAGGGCGGCCGAGGGACTCGCGCTGCGCTCTCGGTTTTGATTTTTTTTTTTCCCTCTTGGAACTCGTTCCAGGCCTGGTGGTGCTCCCGGCTTCATATTCTGCACCTTTGGCACTTTGATTTTGTAATGGCGAGGTTTGAGTGGCCCCGCTGTTGAGGTGACACTGGGTTTGTTTTTCCGCTCGAAAATGAAAGCCTCTGGAGGGGCATACATTCTCTACTAGATTATGAGATTTGCACACTTTCGGACACTTTACTTCCTTGGTAGCAGAAACCTCTTACTCTAAATGGATGACTTTCTACGCCTTGTGAATAATTTGGTAAAAACCAGGAATCATTTGAGGGTTTTCTAAGCAGTGTTCCAGAAGACCGAAAAATCGTTTTGCCCAATAGTCTATTTTCAACCTAGGACATTTTTACATTTCTGTTGAAGGCTCTGCTACTGTATCTGTTATCTCAAGAGAGCTTCCACTCCTTCTGATCCTGGATTCACTTGTTTCTCAACGTCCTCACAAAACTATCGTTTTAAAAAGCTATACTTAACCTCCATTTGCTGGTGTTGGTTGAAGTCTGGACCTAAGAATATACAACTCATTTCAAACTTAGCTGTTGATAGGGTTTTCAGATGCGGCTGTCACTTCTAAGACCAGAATGATTCCAAGAGATTTGCTCTTTTGACACATTTTGCCTTAGTTCTGCTATGGCTCTTTTTTGGAACCCTTTGCCAAATCTTTTCATCTTGGTCCAGAAATGTCTGGGTCTTACTTGATAGTTCTTAGGTTCACTTTTCCACTCAGAAGGATTCTGTTGGGGTGTAGGTGGTTATACCTGAACAAAAAGAGGAATAATGATTCTGCCTTTCTAAAACAAAACCCAGCTCTTATTTGCAATAGTAAATTGTCTCAACATGTTATATCCTTTCATGAGTTCTTGCCTATAGTCTAACCTTACCTTAAATAGATTGTTTGGATTTACTGTGCAATCATCAGTTCAGTTACAAAGCTCATGTATATAGTTTTTGGTTCGAGAACTGGAAAACCTCAAAAAAAAAAAATTCTGTGTAATGATCCAATAAATGCTCATTGAGCATTTATCCTGTGCAAAATAACACTCTAGCCCCTGAAGGCGCTAAGTGCCTGCTTTCAGTTCCTTTTTCCAGGTTATTTGTTGAAGTCCAGAAGCTTTAAGGACCACATGCTTAAACTTCTTGAGGGAAAACATAATTTTTCATACTGTGTGGGAAAGTGGACTCAGAAGTACATCTTCAGTGGACCAGAGTGTGGGGAGGAATGAAGAATGTTTTATGGGCGTTCCTGTTATGGCTCAGTGGTTAAAAAACTTGACTAGCATCCATGAGGATGCGGGTTCGATCCCTGGCATCGCTCAGTGGGTTAAGGATCCGGCATTGCCATGAATTGTGTAGGTCCCAGACGTGGCTCGGATCCGGCATTGCTGTGGCTGTGGCTGTAGTCTGGTGGCTACAGCTCCATTTGGACCCCTAGCCTGGAACCTCCATATGCCTTGGGTGTAGCCCTAAAAAGACCAAAAAAAAAAAAAAAAAAAAGACAAAATTTTTTTGTGTGTGAACCCACATGGAGTATGTAAAGAAGACGTTTTTTGTCATAATACTGTAGAAAGTGGAAGTGGTCTTGGTAGGCATCATGAACAGTATCACCAGTTTCGTTGATGTAGGAATTGAAGCCTAGGTATGTGAAATGTTAACAAACATTAAAAAGTAGTATGTGTAAGCTAGTTTGAGTTTGCACCACTGGAGAGAGAAAAGTGGTATAGTATAGGGTTAAAGAACTTGAATTTCAGAGTCAGGGAGACCTGGACTTGAATGCTAGTTGAACCTTGAGCAAGTGATTTCATCTCTCCAAGTTTTGGGTTTTCTCGTCTTTGAGGTAGGTGTCGTAATGGAAGCAACTTCACAGGGCCTTTGGGAGAATAATGTATGAAAAGCACTTCGCACAGAGTGCGCGTATCGTTCTACCTCGGGTCATGGGGGAAAGCTTAAGACATAGTTTTTTTTTTTTTTTTGGTCTTTTTGGGGCTGCACCTGCGGCATATGGAGGTTCCCAGGCTAGGGGTCTAATCGGAGCTATAGCCCAGTGGTTAAAAAACCTGACTAGCATCCATGAGGATGCGGGTTCCATCCCTGGCATCGCTCAGTGGGTTAAGCCACAGCACTTAAGCCACAGCAGTGTGGGATCTGAGCCGCGTCTGCAACCTACATCACAGCTCACGTCAGCACTGGATCCTTGACCCGCTGATTGATGCCAGGGATTGAACCGGCAACCTCACGGTTCCTAGTTGGATTTGTTTCTGCCGTGCCATGATGGGAACTCCAAGACATAGCATTTTAAGTCAAACATGAGAAGGTTAGGTGGGCTTGAGAGATGGTGCTGTGGCTAAGGGGAAGGAATGACTAAGTGCCCTTTTTATTGTTTTATTTTTGTGCTTTTTAGGGCCACACCTGTGGCATATGGAAGTTCCCAGGCTAGGGGTTGAATCGGAGCTGTAGCTGCGCGACCTATGCCACAGCAACGAGGGATCCAAGCCACATCTGCGACCTACACTGCAGCTCACCGCAATGCCAGATCCCCAGCCCACCGAGCAAGGCCAGGGATTGAATCTGCATCCTGATGGATACTATTGGATTCGTTTCCACTGTGCCACAATGGCAACTCCCAAGTGCTCTTTTTTTTTTTTTTTTTTTTTTTTTTGGTGTGTCTATTTGCCTTTTCTGGGGCCGCTCCTGTGGCATATGGAGGTTCCCAGGCTAGGGGTCTAATCGGAGCTGTAGCTGCTGGCCTACACCACAGCCACAGCAATGCCAGATCCAAGCCGCATCTGCAACCTACACCACAGCTTACGACAACGACGGATCCTAAACCCACTGAGCAAGGCCAGGGATCAAAACTGCAACCTGTGGTTCCTAGTCGGATTCGTTAACCACTGAGCCATGACGGGAACTCCCCAAGTGCTCTTTTTTAGACTTGAGTTAGAAATGTTTCTCAGACATGAAGAAATAAGGCATGAAACTTAAATTCAGTTGATTGAAGTAACAGTGGAACCTGATGTTCTTTTCTGTTTTCTACCCACTATTTAATGAGACACAGCTGTAAACCTTTTTTCTGTGGTAGATAGAATTGTGTTTCAGGTGAAAATGGGTGTAATCATCTGAGTATCAGTGCATTAGGTGTCTGCTGTTGGGCAGGCCCAGGGCCAGGTGTTAAGGACACTGCAGATTATATCCAGAGTCTTCAAAGAATTCTTCTAATGAGAGACACAGGCAAGTACTTTACAGTGATAGAAATGCTATTTTTTGAACATTTGCATGTTTATTTTATGCCAAACATAGGCACACTAGGAATAAGGTGTATAAAACAAACAGTTTTGCCCTTGTGGTCACTCTTCCTAGTGAGGAATGATAAGCAATAAATAGAGTGTTCAAAGGTCATTGCTTGGGAAAATGGAGCAGGACAAGGGGTATACAGAATTTCTGGGGTAGATGTTGAAGTTTAAAATGAAGTGGACCAGATGAGCCTTTTTGAGAATGGTGTTTGGGCAAAGACTTCAAAAGGAAGTTAGCCTTGTTAATATCTGGGGAGAAAGCCTTCCAATTAGAGGGAATAGTTAGTTCCAAGGTGCTGAGGCAGACCAAATGATGTTCTGCTCAGTGTGCCTGGAAAGAGCAAGAAAGTAATAGTAAATTATGTTTGGGTAGGGTACAGATTTCACAGGGCTTTGTAGAGGCTTTATAAGTATTTTGCCTGGAGTTTTCAACCAAGGAGTGACATGGTCTGCTTTTAGCTTCGGAAGGATCACTCAATTTGCAGGGGGAAACAGCAGTAGCAAGAGGCAGGGAGACTTAAAATTGTAAAGAAGTTAGAAGTCTAAGAGTTGCTAGTGACTTGTACCAAGGTGGTAACAGAAGATAGTGAGAAATGGTTGAATTCTGGATATATTTTGAAGATAAAACCAGTATGATTTGTTGATAGATCAGATGTGGCACGTGAAAGAGAAGCCAAGGATAATTCCAATGGTTTTAGTGGGGGTACTAAGGAAGATAAGATTGGCATCAACTAAGGGATGACAAAAGAGCAAATTTGGGGAATAGATAAGGAGTTCAGTTTTAGACGTGGTAAGTTTGAGGTGCCTATTAGACATTTGGGTTGAATTGGTATCCAAGTCCGGAATTTAGAGGAAAGGTCTGAACTAGAGATAAGTTAGCCATCAACTTAGTTAGTATTCAAAGCCATGAGACTGGATGAGATCACCAAGGAATCCAGTGTAGAAAGAGAAAAGGACTTAGATCCTTATAAATTGCAGTGTTAACATGAGTGGCATCCATAAACTTAGGAGGAAAAATTAACCTCTTCACTAACCTCTCACTGGAAGTTAGTATTTCTTTTAATTACTAATGTAAATAGCAATGGTAGTACTATTAACAGTACCTGTGATTTTACTTATAGTGCAAACCACCGGTCTTATAATGTAGTATTGTAGATATCTCAAAGTATTATCTTTATTATTACATAGAACTTAGAGTAGATAGGAGAACCACTACTAGACTGTTGAGAAGCATATATACTACTGTATCATATATTTGGGTTTTTCTTCCCCAAGTAGTTGGTCTCCTTTGTAATCATATGTAATTTATTTCATGTATTTAAAAATACTAAGCTGAGAAGGAATTTGCAGCAGACTTCATCAGATTGCTGAATAGTCCAAAGCACAAAAAAATGTTAAATCCCTGAGCTCTGGAGCCTAAATCTTGGATTAGAATCTCACTTACTTAATAGCTGTATGAACCTGGGCAAGTTTTGTAATGACTCTGTGCCTTAGTGTCCTGTATGTAAAGTGGGGATCATAACAGTATTTTCTACAAAGGGTTTTAATGAGGATTTAAGAATTAGGACCATGTTAACTCTTTCATTATTAGTATTGAATGGAAAGATGCAGCTAGAAAGGACAGTACTTTATAAGGGACCATGATATGAAAACCATGGTGAATTTGGCAAAAATAAAGTTCATTAACTGGGAAAAAAATTTCAGCATGTTCAAATAAAATAAAGAGCAATGAGTTTAGTCAAGTTCTCATAAAATTCTCATAAACACCTAAATTACAGTGGGTAGAGCTGCCAAAAGAAGCCAACTGAAAGCATCATAATCTGGCCATCAGATTCCACATATGGTCTGGACCTTTAGTAGCTTTGCAGCCAGTACATAACTCAATTTTTGTTATTTCATAAGGGAGAAATAGCTTTGTAGTGATTGAGGTATGCTCTACAGGCAGGATACCCTCTTTGGGCTACTGAGGTACATGAGAGGCCAAAATATTACTTGAAGGGTTTACTGGTGAATATGGAAAGCCTGATGAACTAACCTAATATTTAGGATAGAGTATACCTCTCCAGTATTCATGTCCCTCTTTGCTCTTGCCTTTTGTAGATTTCAGGCAGACCTATTGTCTACTGACACATTACATCTTTGGAAAGGTATGGAGCAACTGTTGATACAGTTGTTTTCCTAAGAAACGTCAAACTGTTAAGACATACTTTATACATACAAGATTATCTACGAATCATACTTTTCTAGTTTCCTTAGTGAGACTTGTGTTTGAGTCTTTTCTGCCCCTTTCACTATAGTGACTGATTTAATGTACTCTCCTTTAAAAAATTTGAAATGATAAAAAATTATCATTCACTCTTTAACAGATACTTATAATAATTTTTCTTAATCTCTGATATTTAGTTTTGTTCCATGAGCATTGTCAGTTTTTGCAGAGAAGCTGGAATAGTCATCTGCTGGAATCAAAAATTGACCAGCTTCATCATTTCCAAGGTACCTTATTTTATAATGCAGAGAGCTATTATTATAGGACCCTGAGAGACAATTCATATTAGAAACTGAAACACTTACACCTAGAGTCACTGAAAATCAGGTTTAGAAGCATTCTTTTTCCTTTTCTGAGAGAAATCTATTCTTTAGGGGGAAAGGAGCTTTTATTTTGAAAAACAGTTCAAACTTCCAGGGATGCTGAATGAATGGTATAATGAATTCCCATATTTTCATCTATATTGACCAGTAGTTGAAATTTTGCCACATCTCCTTTATCTTTTTATATAAAATACATACACACACACAATGTGTTTATTTTTGGCCGAATCATTTGAGAGTAAGATACAGGTAACATGACACTCTACCCCAAATGCTTCATAGTTTTACCTAAGAACAAACATTTTCTTAAATAACCAGTGTGCAATAATCAAATTCAGGCAATTTAACATTTATAGCAGTATTATTACCTGGTATACAGGTCATATTTAGAGGTTGCCAGTGTCCTTTTTTTTTTGTCTGGATCACGTGTTACATTTTCCCCCCCTCTTTTGGCCTCCTTATGGCATATGGTGTTTACGGACCAAGGACCAGATTCAAGCCGAAGTTGGGACCTATGCTGCAGGTGCAGCAACACCAGATCCTTAATCCACTGTGCTGTGCCGGGGATGGAACCTGCATCCCAGTACTCCTGAGACACTTCCAATCCCATTGCACCACAGTGGGAACTCCTGCATGCTACATTTAATTGTCGTGTCTCCTAGTCTTTAATTTCTGAGGACAGAGCTTTAAATTCAAGGTTTGGAGGTACCTTACTACTGTTATTATCTCTTTGTACTAACTGAGTGTGTTACTTTAAAAACAGTATCTGGTAATAGATTTGAAATGGCTTTTTTTTTTTTAAATTACAAAAGCAGTAAATGCATATTGCAAAGGGGGTCAGATAATCTAGGTGTTTATAGAGGAAAAAGTAAAAATCCACCTTTAATTTCCTAACTCCATCTCTTCAAGTCCCACATCCAAGAGTTAACCACTCTTGACAGTTTAGTGTATACCTTTTCAGACCTTTTGTTTGGTTTTTGTTTTTACAAAAGGGGAATCATACTACTACACATATTCTACCTTTTTTTCTGTATATTGTATCTGCATGCTTGCAGTTATGTATAAAATGTGCTTTTTTAACGGGATATTCTATACTATCAAGGTACTATGTTGCTTTCTTTTTCTTTTTCTTCTTTTTTTTTTTTTTTTGTCTTTTGTCCTTTTAGGGCCACACCCTTGGCACATGGAGGTTCCCATGCTAGGGGTCTAATTGGAGCTGTAGCTGCCGGCCTATGCCAGAGCCACATCAATGCCAGATCTGAGCCGAGTCTGTGACCTACATCACAACTCACAACAACGCTGGATCCTTAACCCACGGAGCAAGGCCAGGGATCAAACCCTCAACCTCATGGTTCCTAGTCGGATTCATTTCTGCTGTGCCATGACGGGAACTTCTGTTAAGTAGTTTAAAAGGGCCTTAGGACATCTTAGCTGTGTGGAAGGTGTCTCCTTCCAAAAATGTTTATCCACAGGGTGAGTATATCTGGTAATTGATGATGGTGTTTTCACAATTTTGTTTATTTATTTTTTGTCTTTTTGCCTTTTCTGGGGCCATTCCTGCGGCATATGGAGGTTCCTAGGCTAGGGGTCTAATCAGAGCCACAGCTGCTGGCCTACGCCAGAGCCACAGCAACGCAGGATCCGAGCTATGTCTGCAACCCACACCACAGCTCATGGCAACACCGGATCCTTAATGCAGGATCCGAGCTATGTCTGCAACCCACACCACAGCTCATGGCAACACCGGATCGAGGCCAGGGATTGAACCTGCAGCCTTATGGTTCCTAGTCGGATTCGTTAACCACTGAGCCACGACAGGAACTTCCACAATTTTGTTTAGAATTTGACTCCTATACTTTTTCATTTTCTTTTTTAAAGTTTTACTTTATTGCCCATCTTATTTCTGTTTGTCCTGTCTGGTGCTGATGGATTAGCTTTTACTCTTGCCCTACTTTGCTTAGTTGGCTGCTTATTTTAAAGAGAAAACTCAAGTTATTTAAGTGCAGTCTCTTGAAAATGGTTGGTTTGAGGCTAGCCAACAAGCTAGTTAACTGAAAATTCAATAGGTTTGTTGTTTTTTTTTGTAATGGGATTTATATTTGAAAGTGTACTTTTCATGGATTCAAATGAGAAACAATTACTTTGTGTCATTTTAGGTTATATCATGCTAATCAAATGTTGTATTTGAGTCCCTTAACTTTGGAGTTCATGTATAGTGTCCTTTATGTTTGATTGGGTAGTTTTTTTTTTTTTTTTTTTTTTTTTTTTTAATCTAATGGTTACTTCAGTATCTTTTCCAACTGAGCAAATATTTTGGTCATTTAGACAGAGGTTTAAAATTGGTCTGAATTCCTAAAGATGATTTTTATTTTAGAATGCCTTTTTTTTTTTTCTTTTTTTTTAAATAAGAATGCTTTTTCTCTCAGAGGCTAACATCTCACAAGTGAAAAATATACTTAGGATAGTTTGGGTATTGATAGCAGTTTGATTGTGCTGGCAGGCTGTCCCGAGATCTGCTTACTGGGAACAATGCTGTGGGCTCTAGAGAATCTGGAGCAAGTGGTGGTTTCTAACTGTAGCTTTTCTGTGCTGTCTGCTTCCTGCCAAGTGGAGTTAGAGATTCTCTTTGGGGAGTGCTGTATATAGTAATCACCAATATTTGCTTCATGATTAGATCTTGGGAGACTCATGGACCAAAATGTTTTTTTGAAAGTCTTTTGTTTGATATTTCACTTGTTGGTGAATAGTTGTTAATTACATACTCTAGTAGGCAGAAGGTGCCATGTTTAAAGTCTTTAGGAATTTTGGGTGAGTGTAAAGTAGAGCTAGCATTTTATTCATGAATTATATTTATTTTTATTTTTTGTCTTTTTGCCATTTCTTGGGCCGCTCCTGTGGCATATGGAGGTTCCCAGGCTAGGGGTCCAATCGGAGCTGTAGCCGCCAGCCTACGCCAGAGCCACAGCACTGTGGGATCTGAGCCGCGTCTGCAACCTACACCACAGCTCACAGCAACACCAGATCCTTAACCCACTGAGCAAGGCCAGGGATCGAACCCGCAACCTCATGGTTCCTAGTTGGATTCATTAACCACTGCGCCACGACGGGAACTCCTTGTTCATGAATTATATAGATGGATGCAAAAACTCTTTCTTTGGAAGTTAATTTTTCTGATCTTGAGCACACACAGACTTTCTAAAATTGCCTAGTTAAATATATAATTCTTCCATTAATTTAGCAATTCTAGTATGTGTATCAACCCTAAAACATAAGTACACGTTTTATTGGACTGCTGGAAATTTAGTTAAGAATTATCTAGAGTAAACAGGAGTTCCCGTCGTGGCTCAGCGGAAATGAATCTATCATTCATGAGGATGCAGGTTTGATCCTTGGCCTTGTTCAGTGGGTTAAGGACCTGGTGTTGCTATGAACTGTGGTGTAAATCGCAGGTGCAGCTCAGATCCCTTGTTGCTGTGGCTGTGGTGTAGGCTGGCAGCTGTAGCTCCAATTGGACACCTAGCCTGGGAACCTCCATATGCTGCAGGTACAGCCCTAAAAAGACCAAAAAAAAAAAAAAAAAAAAAACCTAGAGTAAACAGATGAACTTTGTTGAGGTACAATAAAACATTTTGTTAGAGATAGGTATTCCTGGGAGTTCCCGTCGTGGCGCAGTGGTTAACGAATCTGACTAGGAACCATGAGGTAATGGGTTCAATCCCTGGCCTTGCTCAGTAGGTTAAGGATACGGCGTTGCTGTGAGCTGTGGTGTAGGTGGCAGATGTGGCTCAGATTCTGCGTTGCTATGGCTCTGGTGTAGGCCGGTGGCTACAGCTCCAATTGGACACCTAGCCTGGGAACCTCCATACGCCGCGAGAGCAGCCCAAGAAATGGCAAAAAGACGAAAAAAAAAAAAAAAAAAGAGATAGGTACTCCTGAAGTTTATAATAGGTAATTTTTTTGTTTGTTTGTTTTTTTAAGGGCTGCTCCCGCGGCATATGGAAGTTCCCAGGCTAGGTGTCCAGTTGGAGCTGCAGCCGCCGGCCTACGCCAGAGCTACAGCAATGAGAGATCCGAGCTGCATCTGCAACCTACACCACAGCTCCACAGCAACACCAGATCCTTAACCCACTGAGCAAGGCAAGGCCAGGAATCGAACCTGCAACCTCATGGTTCCTAGTCGGATTTGTTAACCACTGAGCCACGACAGGAACTCCTGTAATAGGTAATTCTTTAAGCTTAAATTTACCATTCACATTAATGAAAACAAGCTTTTATTGTTTATATATATTTTTTTAGGGCAACACCCATGGAATATGGATGTTCCCAGGCTTGGGGTTGAATTGAAGCTGCAATTACTAGCCTACATCACAACCAGAGCAATGCCAGATCCAAGTGGCATCTGTGACCTACACCACAGCTCAGGGCAACACCAGATCCTTAACCCACTGAGCAGGGCCAGGGATTGAACCTGTGTCCTCATAGATACTAGTTGGGTTCTTTTCTGCTGAGCCACATGGGAACTCCACAAAATCTTTTATTGTATAATTAGGAAACCAGTTGTTGACATTTTAAAAGTATAGTATATAGTCTTTTTGGCAGATTAACAGCAGTTTGTATAAGGAAGTGATGTTAATAACTAAATATTAACATATTGAAACAGTGGTAGTCGAATATAAAGCCAGTATTTCCGCAGTTATAGTAATGGTCACATGTATTAGAGAGAGACAGTGAGAGTACCAAAAAATATTTGGTGCTTATCTTTCTTTGACTGCTTTATTATTAGAGAAGATAATGATAGTGTCAGAGGATATGCACTTGGGGCAGTAGTTAGAACCTGATTATGCTAGGACATTTTTTTCAACTATGCATATGTTAGTTGCAAAATTTGTTAGCTATGTGCTTTTGTGAAATGTACCCATTGCTTAAGTTTTTTTATTTTCATTGTTACTATTTCAATATAAATATTTTAAAAGATGTATTTGTATAAATGTGTGTTTTTATAGTTCTCCAACTTTTAAGATACTGTGGGTAGTTACTAGTACAAAGCATTAAGACAGGCTAACATTTCATGGGGCCTACCTTAGCATTCATCCATTCTCTTGCATGATTTAGACCTGTTGGTTCTGTTGCTAGGACCTAAAGGAATTTGTAGTCCCGTGTATGAGAAAAATCCAAGGACCGTGATGAATATGTTTTAGAGACTTATTCTTTTGAATGGCAGAGGAATCTCAGTAACTGGCAGCTGGGTACATAGTGGTATGTGCTTAGTAAATGTTTGAGTTGACTTAATTCTTCATTATTCTATTTTCCTGATAGAGTGAATAGCAGTATTAATAATTACTGACATTGATTATAAGACCTTCTTAAATAACTCAGATTAGGGGAGAGGAGATCAGGGAATTGGGTGTATGTGTTATGCTGATGAAAGTAATTGGTGCTCAAGGCTCTTTTTATGCTTCTGTTGGTCCTAGTGGATTTAAAATAATGAAAACTAGAAATCTTATTATGGTGGTCTGAGAGAGAATATAACTGCTGCCTTAGGACAGTGTATTATTTATTGTATTAGAACATTTCCTCCATCCATACCCCCAGCCTTTTTAGTTGTTTTAAACTTGTGTATTTTCTGGAATGGATAACCTATTTAAACTTTGCTCCTGTGCTTTATTCTTGTTTATTTGTCTTTCTGTTAAAATCCTTCATATCAGTCTCATTTATCTCTTTATGAATACTAGGGACTGAAGGGAAGCGAGGAAACTACAGATGCAGTGATAAAGGGTTGTTTTTGGATATACCATAAATCTGTGATCTTGAAAAATGGTAGAAAACTCGATGCTCAGAAACTGAGGCTTTTGTTGTTCTGTAAGATAGTTGATACTTTTTTTTGGGTGGGGGCACATCTGCAACATGTGGAGCTCCTGGGCCAGGGTTCTGACCCAAGCCGCAGATGCACAGCGGCAGCAATGCCAGATCCTTAACCTACTGTGCTGGGCTGGCAAACAGCCTGCATCCCAGTGCTCCCAAGATGCCTCTGATCTTGTGCCACAGTGGGAACTCATCATTGTGGTTTTGATTTGCATTTCTCTAATGATTAGTGATATTGAGTATCTTCATGTACCTATTAGCCATCTGTGTGTCTTTTGGAAAAATCTCTATTTAGGTCTTCTGCCCATATTTTGATGGGTTCCTTTTTTTGATATTGAGTTGTGTAAGCTCTTTATATATTTTAGTTATTAACCCCTTGGTTGCATTGTTTACAAATTTTTTCTATATGGAAGACTTTATATTTTTTTCATTATATATACATTTTTTTTTTTCCTTTTTTTTTTTTTTTTTCTTTTTGGCTGTGCCTGTGGAATGTAGAAGTTCCTGGGCCAGGGGTCGAACCTGTACCACAGCAGCCCCCAGAGCTGCAGCAGTGACAATGCTGAATCCTTAACCTGTTGAACCACCAGGGAACTCCCTGTATGGAGGATTTTATTTTATTAATTATTATTATTTTTTTTTTTTTTGCCACACCTGTGGCATATGGAAGTCCTGGGCCAGGGATCGATCCCATGCCACAGGAGCAACCTAAGCTGCTACAGTGGCAATGCCAAATCCTTAACCCACTGTACCACAAGAGAACTCCTGGAGGATTTTAAATAAATGTTCTCTCTTTTCATCCTCTCTTTGAAGTAATTACAGTACTACTCTTTCAGTTATGTAGATAATCTGGCCACCATTTCTCTTAGTATCTTGGATTAAAAAGTATCAAAAGTATTGGAGTTGGTTTTCAAATCCATTTTGATTGATTTTCAAGCTTTTGCTTTTAACATATATTACACTGTTAGGCCTTCCCATCAGATGTTTTGAAAACACACAATGGAAAGGGGAATTGGGGCATGCCATCTGGACAGAAGGCCATAGAAAGGCCCTAGTACAGAAAACTTTGGCCAAATTGTATAGTGCTTTTTCATCATACTGTACTAGTTAGAGTGTTTCCGCAGTGTCAGCTTTGATTTCTAGTGCTCTTAGTGTAGATGTAGGCATGAAAACCAGCTACCTGTTGGACTTCTAGAAGGGTATTAGTGTCTGTTGTTAATTCATAGTTGTTTTTTTTTTTTTTTTTTTTTTTGTCTTTTGTCTTTATGTCCTGCAGCATATGGAGGTTTCCAGGCTAGGGGTTTAATCAGAGCTATTGCTTCTGGCCTACACCACAGCCACAGCAACGCCAGATCCCAGCTGATTCTGCAACCTACACCACAGCTCATGGCAACAGTGGATCCTTAACTCACTGAGCAAGGCCACAGATTGAACCCGAAACCTCATGGTTCCTAGTTGGATTCATTTTCACTGCGCCACAACAGGAACTCCTCTTTTATATATATATTTATTTATTTATTTATTTTTGCTTTTTAGGGCCATACCTGCAGCACATGGAAGTTTCCAGGCTAGGGGTCTAATCAGAGCTACAGCTGCCGGCCTACACCACAGCCACAGCAACGCCAGATCCAAGCCGTGTCTGTGACGTACACCACAGCTCATGGCAACACTGGATCCTTAACCCACTGAGCAAGGCCAGGGATTGAACCCTCAACCTCATGTTCCTAGTCGGATTTGTTTCTGCTGCACCACAATGGGAACTCCTCAGACTAATAGTCTTTCTATCATTTTATTTTACCCTTTGTTATTTCTCTGTGAGGGTTGCATCTTCCTTGTCAACTTGCCATATTTCTTTGTCTTAGAGCCTAAGATTTGACATCTTCCAATGAGCTATTGATGGCACTTAACAGCTGTCTGTGATGATTAGACTATTTTAAACTGTCTAGGGATTGGATGGGTAGGATTATAGACCAACTGCATTTTCTTCTCTTTCCTTTTTTTTTTTTAGCTTTTTAGGGCCACACCTGTGGCATACAGAGGTTCCCAGGCTAGGGGTCTAATTGGAGCTGTAGCTGCTGCCCTACACCACAGCTACAGTAACAAAGGATCCAAGCCGTGTCTGAAACCTACACCATAGCTCACGGCAGTGCTGGATCCTTAACCCGCTGAGTGAGGCCAGGGATCAAACCCGCAACCTCATTGTTCCTACCTAGTTGGAATCGTTCCTGCTGCGCCATGACGGGAACTCCCCAGCTGCATTTTCTTAAATTCTAATATAGTATATCTTGGCATTTGAGACACACAAAACCAAAAAACCAATGGTGTAGAAGATCTGAAAAAATTCTGTTTTATAGGAGTTCCCTTTGTGGCTCAGTGGGTTAAGAACTTGACTAGTATCCATGAGAATGCAGGTTTGATCCCTGGCCTTGCTGAGTGGGTTCAGGATCCAGCGTTGCCACAAGCTTCCACATAGGTCACGGATATGGCTCAGATCTGGCATTGCCATGGCTGTGGAGTAGGTTGGCAACTGCAGCTCCCATTCGACCACTAGCCTAGGAACTTCCATATGCTACAGGTGCAGCCCTAAAAAGAAAAACAAAATTCAACTTCATAGATTAACTAGCTTTATTATTATACATTATTGGTGTCTGAAAGTGGAAATTACATCCAGGTATCTTCTTTGTAAAATGAGGTAAAAATACTCTGTTGTTTTTAGGTTTACCTTGAGAACTCAAAAGATAATTTTCACAGGAAATGAAAATTTATCACCGCGTTGCCTTGTTTTAAAAGATTGGCAGATGGGTGGAAAATGGGCTTAAATATGCAGCATATTAATATTAGTTAAGAGTGGTGACTGAGATTTGGGGTGGGGGATGTGTGAAGTAGACATCTAGGAGAGCAATAAAGGGAATTGAGTGTTACAGATCATAGAGTTAATAAATGTAGAGAAAGGATTCTAATTTAGGTATCAAAATTTGATCTTTTATGACTGTACCTGCAGCATATTGAAGTTCCTGGGTCAGGGATTGAATCCGAGCCACAGCTTGACCCACTGCTGCAATGCCGGATCCTTTTAACCCACTTCCCCGGGCAGGGGATCAAACCTGTGCCTCAGCAGGGTCCCAAGCTATTGCAGTCAGATTCCTAACCCACTACTGCAGAGGGAACTGCAGGAGATGTAATTTTAGTTGTCTATCTCTTTGCATTATAAAATTTTCCTCTGGGTTATGTGTTATACTTTTTCAAATAAATAATTTAAAATGTTCTAACTTTAAATGAGCTAAAATTTGTCATTCTGCACTTCTGTTGATCACAAGTCTAACTTTTGGAATTCCGCAAAATAAGACTTTCATCTTCTAAACTTTCTGATATTTTGAAACAAAAATCACTATAGTCCTATAAATCATCTTTTTTCCAGAGTAAATAAAAATACTTTGATCTAACTATAACCATTTATTAGGTGACATGGTATCTAGATTCCCTTACTCTCCAACTTATTTGTATTTATGAATATTCTTTTTTGTTGTTGTCTTTTTAGGGCTGCATCTGGGGCAAATGGACGTTCACAGGCTAGGGATCGAATCAGAGCCACTGGGAACTGTAGCCACAATGGGAACTCCTATGGATATTCTTGATATGGTGAATCTCTCTATTATACCACACTTCCCTTTGGAAACTTTACTTCTTGTGTCCTAGCCTAAGAAGTTGGTTGGTTGGTTGATTTGAATAATCATATCATTCTTTGGTTCTTTGAACTTGCTATAACAAACTCTTAAGTCTTTTTCTACATGTGCCCTGTCACCTAATAGAAATTTGTCTTTGTGTTGACATGGATTATCAAAATTCTTTAAATATAGTTCTTTAGTAAGCTGCAATCTGCCTACTGTACATTTTTGACAGAAAACTGGCTTCACTATTCCTCTGGTTTTTCTTTAGTAGCTTATAAAAGAAGAAATAAGGCATTCTAGTATGATCTCATGATGGAGAGATAAATGGTTGCTTTTGCATGCCTCCTTATTTTTTATGGTGGAGGCACAAGGGACTCAGTACTCCTAGCTCTGGCTTCCACACTTTCGTTCTATCAGCCTTCCTTCAAAAACCCTATTCTTTGCTCTTAACCTTAATATAATCTACCAAAGCAAGTGTTCTTTTATTAAAAACATTTGTGGCTCATTCTTGTTATTAATTACAGCCTCACAATTTCATTAATGTCTTCAGAAAGGTCTTGTACACTTATTGCTTTGGCAGTCCATTCACTTGGCCACACCTAGGTATTGTCATCTCCCAAAGTGACTCCCAACTCTAAAATATTAGTCTGAGAGTTCCTGTCTTGGCTCAACAGAAATGAACCTGACTAGTATCCATGAGGACTTGGATTCAATCCCTGGCCTCGCTCAGTGGGTTAAGGATCCGGCATTGCCGTGAGCTGTGGTCTAAGTTGCAGGTGGGGCTCAGATCCTAAGTGGCTCTGGTGGTGGTGTAGGCTGACAGCTGTAGCTCTGATTCAAGCCCTAGCCTGGGAACTTCCATATGCCGTGGGTGCAGCCCTAAAAAGCAAAAAAATAAACTATAATTTTTTTTTTTTTTTTTTTTTAGGGCCATACTCACAGCATATGGAGGTTCCAGGGCCAGGGGTCAAATTGGATTTGTAGCTGCTGGCCCATGCCACAGCAACACCAGATCTGAGCTGCATCTGTGACCTACACCACAGCAATTCTGGATCCTTAACCCACCGAGCGAGGCCAGGGATGAGAACCTGCATCCTCATGGATGCTAGTCAGATTCGTTTCCGCTGAGCCACGAAGGGAACTCCTATGATGTTATTGATAGCATGTGACATTCTGCAGAGATACTATATATGGGGAAAATGTATTTCATAGAATCAATGAAATACAGCAGTAGTTCTAAGATCACATCTATGGAATCTTTAGTGGTTTTGGAGTAGAAAAAAGTGTTTAACCCTGACATTGCCTCAGATTTCATCCATGTATTGCCAACTTTTTTCCTCTTCATTACTTCATTTTGTATGGCTACCATGGCTGGTAAATGGACTGCATTATGGTGGAGTCAAGCCTGTGTTTAGGGAAAGGACTTTTTGTACTATTCTTTTAAGGGGCATTTAAGATAGCTTTTTGTACTCCAGTCCTACCATATAGCCTTTAGAGTGTCCTATTTAAAATACATATCTGGCTGCATAGCCTCAAACCCTTTTGTAGCTTCTCTTTCTCTGGTATGCTTTAGTACACTAGTATGTGCCAGACTTTTGCCTTCTGATTCCTCAGTCGGGACACAGTGTGGTTGTCTTTGTTAGAACATAACTGTGAGCTCAGAGAGCCATGTGCTGTGGAGCCATATGCTGTAATGTGGAGCAGAGTACATACCTGCATTTAGCAAAGGGACTGTTGAATGGATACCAAAACAAGTTGAGAACCACTAATTTTTGGGGGGGGAGGTAGATAAACCTGTGAAACATTGAAGTTTGAGGGCCAGGGATCAGACTTGTGCCACAGCAGTGACAATGCTGGATCTTTAACCCACTGAGCCACCAGGGAACTCTGAGAACCACTAATTCTATTTTGATCTCTAACTTTGCCTCAGATCCTCCTCAGCTTAAGGTCTCCCTACTAATAACATTATTCAAAAACTAATTTTTCTTTTAAGGAGGATTCTTTGTATTCCTATATGTCCACTAAACTATCTTTTTCTTTGCTGTTAAGCTGTGCATATTTCTATTCTTGTATTTACTTCACTATGTTGGAATTACTTTATGTGTAGTGTTTATAGGAATAGATACTAAACAGCTTCTTGAAGGCAGGAACTCTGCTTTATTCACCTTTTCTCTCCAGTACCCAGCACAGTATATGGCACTATCTTCATTTTTTTTTTTTTTTTGGTATGCTAAATATTTGCTATGCTAAATGTAACCGAGGCTATGAAGGAGTGGGCACTCTGTATAAATGTAACTTTAGGTTGTGGTTATCCTAAGGTTTAATAAAAAACAGCTTACATTTCAATCAGTTTTAAGTAATCATGATTTCTTTTTATTCTTTTGCATGCTTTCTTGGTTGGATGGCAATAGAGAAGAAGAAAATGAGGTAAGTATAATTTAACGAGGTATTTTGTGTTTATGCAATTTGAAAACATTCAAAATTCAGCTATCATTTTGAATGCGAAATAGAGTAACAGTTTTTGCTTAATTTTATTTTTGGATCGATAGTAACTCATTCCATTGAGCTTATGTTATAAATCTCAAGAAAATGGTTTTTAAACTTTGGAGCTTCAGTAAAATTCAGTCAGGGTAAAGGAAGCTAGCGACTTTGAAGACAACTTTTTGCCTGTTTTTTACATATTGAGCATCCATGTAGTATTTAATTTGAAAAGTGAATTATCTTTCTTAAAAACCACTGCTCTGTGATAATGCATGTGAAAACATTTACTTTCCCACTTGAATGATTACTGTATAACTTTGTTTTTTGTTTTTTAGGTCCTCACCTGCAGCATGTGGAGGTTCCCAGGCTAGGGGTCGAATTGGAGATAAAGCTGCTGGCAGGTAATACCCCACAGCCTCAGCAACATGGGATCTGAGCCACATCTGCAACCTACACCACAGCTTATGGCAACGCTGAGACCCCCACTCACTGAATGAGGCCAGGAATCAAACCCGCATCCTCATGTACTAGGTGGATTCATTTCTGTCACACCACAACGGGAACTCCAGTTATATATAATTTTGAAAACTTAGAATTTTGCCATGTTGAAGTGGAAAACTATTCTTTTAAATAGCTAGAATTAATTAAAGAACATCAACTAGAAAAATGTCATAAATGGCAAGTGTACTATCTTTAATTTAATCTTGAGTTTGTTGCTGTAGATTCTTCTGATGTTCTGTCTACAGCATAAGTTATGCCTTTAACATGTAAAACCTACCAGTTCTTTTGGTGGTTTGGCAAATAATGAAGGGTGAAGTCTTGTTAAATATACTTTGTAGTTGTTTCCCAGAGTAGAATCAGGCATGGGCTGGATGTGTGGGACCCAGGCAGACACAGTGATAGTGTGGCAGGATAGAGTAATTTCCAGGAAGGCAGAAAGGTCTGGTCCTCTCTTGGTTACTTATCTGTTAAATGAGTCAGGTGGTTGACTGCTCTCTACCAGTGGTTTCCCATCAGAATTGCCTGAGGTGCTTGTTTTAAAAACAAAACAAAACAAAATTAACTTTCTTGTTTATCACAGATCTGTATTTCTACCAAGTACCCAAATGCTTCTGTGTGATGCCAGAAAACCGTTGGTTATAATTTCTTCTGATGTTTCTTCTCAGATAGGGCACAAGAACAAACTCTTTTTGTTACTGAGATATTAGCTATTGCTCTCTATCCACAGCCCTTTTGTAGTGTACTTTGAAATACACATCAGTTTTTTTTTTAATTCTCATTAAAAATTCTGCCTTGATAATAGTTATAAAACTGGATAAAATTCCAAAGAGTAAGAGTGGAAGATTAGGATAATTGTTGAACCTAGGGGTGGGTACTTTGAGGTTTTTTAAACTATTCTCTATCCTTTTGTGTATGTTTGAAAATCGCCATAATAAAGAGTTTTTTAAAAATGCTTGTATAGCTTAATGAAGTTTGTGCTGTTTGTCATTAAAAAGGACTTTGATTTTCCTGACATTTTAACTGTGATGCTAGCCATTTGAAAGTAACCTTATTGTAGTAGTAACTGCTTTTTTGTTCATTTATAGGCAAAGATTGAAAATGTACAGAAAACAGGTTTCATCAAAGGACCAATATTCAAAGGTGTTGCTTCTAGTCGTTTTTTGCCCAAAGGCACCAAGACAAAAGTTAATTTGGAGGAACAGGGACGACAGAAGGTGTCATTCAGCTTCAGCCTTACAAAGAAAACTTTGCAGAACAGGTTTCTGACTGCACTTGGCAATGAGAAGCAAAATGATATGCCTAACTCACCAGCTGTACCTCTTCAAGTAGACTCGACCCCTAAAATTAAAACAGACATTGGAGATACATTATCTACTACAGAAGAATCTTCCCCACCAAAATCAAGGGTAGAATTGGGCAAAATTCATTTTAAGAAACATCTGCTTCATGTAACATCCAGGCCACTGCTGACTACTACCACAGCAGTGACATCTCCACCTCCTCCCATACTACCATTACCAGCAGTCGTAGCAGAATCAACAACTGTAGACTCACCACCCTCATCTCCACCTCCACCACCTCCACCTCCCCAAGCCCCAGCACCCTCATCACCAGCACCAATAACAGAGCCAGTGGCCTTGCCACACACACCAGTAACAGTTCTGATGACAGCACCAGTCAACGTAGCAGCTAGAGCCTTGAAGGAACCACCAGTTATAATTGTTCCAGAATCATCAGAAGTGGACACTAAGCCGTACACTGTATCTAATAGTTCAGAAGAACATATAACTCACAATTTGAGTGAGCAAGCAGATATTCCTTCACAAAAAGAAGATTCCCACATTGGGAAGGAAGAAGAAATGCCAGATAGTTCTAAGAGTAGTCTGGGCTCTAAAAAAACAGGTTCTAGGAAGAAATCCTCACAATCTGAAGGCACCTTTCTTGGTTCAGAATCTGATGAAGATTCTATACGGACTTCCTCAAGTCAAAAATCACATGATTTAAAATATTCAGCAAACATTGAAAAAGAAAGAGATTCAAAAAAGAACTTAGCACCTTTAAAAAGTGAGGATTTAGGAAAATCTTCACGATCTAAAACAGAGAGAGATGATAAATATTTTAGCTATTCAAAGCTTGAAAGAGACACTCGGTATATATCTTCTCGCTGTAGATCAGAGAGGGAGAGAAGACGGAGCAGATCTCGTTCTAGATCTGAGAGAGGCTCTCGATCTAGTTTATCCTATTCCAGGTCGGAACGATCCCATTATTATGACTCTGATCGTCGCTACCACAGAAGTTCCCCTTATCGAGAGAGGGCACGCTATTCTCGGCTATATACAGACAACAGAGCACGAGAGAGTTCTGACTCAGAAGATGAGTATAAGAAGACATACTCAAGACGCACCTCATCTCATTCTTCCTCTTACAGAGACCTAAGGACATCATCATCCTATTCTAAATCTGATCGGGACTGTAAAACTGAGTCCTCCTATTTAGAGATGGAGAAAAGAGGAAAGTATTCATCAAAATTAGAAAGAGAATCCAAAAGGACTTCAGAAAATGAATCAGTGAAAAGGTGTTGTTCTCCCCCTAATGAACTAGGATTCCGTCGGGGGTCATCATATTCTAAGCATGATACCAGTGCTTCCCGTTATAAATCTGCCCCTTCAAGACCTATACCCAAAACTGATAAATTTAAAAATTCTTTCTGTTGTACAGAATTGAATGAGGAAATCAGACAGTCTCATTCTTTTGGTTTACAGACTCCTTGTTCAAAAGGTAGTGAATTAAGAATGATTAGTAAAGTTCCTGAAAAAGAAAAGACTGAGTCTCCATCTCCATCAAATCGATTAAATGATTCACCTACTTTTAAAAAGCTAGATGAATCGCCTATTTTTAAGTCTGAGTTTATAGGACGCGATAGCCATGATAGTATTAAGGAATTAGACTCTTTATGTAAAGTGAAGAATGATCAATTAAAAAGTTATTGTTCCACAGAATTAAATGTAAATGGATCTCCTGGTGTGGAATCTGATTTGGCAACATTTTGCACTTCTAAAACTGACACTGTTTTGATGTCTTCTGATGATAGTGTGACTGGATTGGAGGTATCCCCCTTGGTCAAAGCATGCATGATTTCATCAAATGGATTTCAAAATATTAATAGATGTAAAGAAAAAGATAATACTTGCATTCAGCATACTAGGTCAGGAAGCCCATTTAGAGAAACAGAATCTCTATTATTGCCACACCAAGATAAACTCATGTGTTTGCCAGTAGATTATTCTAACACAGTAGTGAAAGAACCAGTTGATATGAGAGTTTCTTGCTGTAAAACCAAAGATTCAGATATATACTGTACTTCAAATGACAGCCGTCCTTCTTTGTGTCATTCCGAAGCTGAAAATACTGAGCCTTTAGTTACGAAGATTTCTTCAAATAGCTTTATGGATATGCATTTGAAATCAAAAACAGTTATATGTGATAATAGAAATCTGACAGATCAGCACTCAAAATTTGCATGTGGAGAATATAAGCAGAGTGTTGGTAGTACTAGTTCAGCTTCTATTAATCATTTTGATAATTTATATCAATCTGCAGGGAGCTCATGTATTGCTTCATCTCTTCAGACTCTTCCACCAGGAATAAAAGTGGACAGTTTACCTCTCTTGCAGTGTGGAGATAACACATCTCCAGTTTTGGATGCTGTGCTAAAGAGTAAAAGCACAGAGTTTTTAAAGCATGCAGAGAAAGAAACATCAATAGAAGTAGATGGTGGCCTTCCTGATTCAGGAAGGGGGTTTGCCTCCTGGGAAAACAGGCATAATAATGGGTTATCTGGGAAATGTGTGCAAGAGCGTCAAGAAGAAGGGAATTCCATATTGCCTGATAGAAAAGGAAGACCAGAAGTCTCTTTAGATGAGGAAGGTGGAAGAGGACATGCACATACTTCTGATGATTCAGAAGTTGTGTTTTCTTCTTGTGATTTGAATTTAACCATGGAGGACAGTGATGGTGTAACATATACCTTAAAATGTGACAGTAGTGGTCATGCCTCAGAGATTGTATCTACTGTCCATGAAGATTATTCTGGTTCTTCAGAAAGTTCAAGTGATGAAAGTGATTCAGAAGATACAGATTCTGATGATAGCAGTATTCCAAGAAACCGCCTTCAGTCTGTTGTGGTTGTGCCAAAGAATTCTACTTTGCCCATGGAAGAAACAAGTCCTTGTTCTTCTCGGAGCAGTCAGAGTTACAGACACTATTCTGACCACTGGGAAGATGAGAGATTGGAGACAAGAAGACATTCATATGAGGAAAAATTTGAGAGTATAACAAGTAAATCTTGCGCTCAGACTGAGAAGTTCTTCCTTCATAAAGGAACAGAGAAGAATCCAGAAATTTCTTTTACACACCCCAGCCGAAAACAAGTAGATAATCACCTGCCTGAAATTACTCATCCTCAGAGTGATGGGGTTGATAGTACAAGTCATACAGATGTGAAATCTGACTCCCTTGGTCGTCCAAATTCTGAGGAAATGGTGAAAGCCAAAATAGCTTCTAGGCAGCAAGAAGAGCTACCAGTTTATTCTTCTGATGATTTTGAAGATGTCCCAAATAAGTCTCGGCAACAGGCCACTTTCCCTAAGAGGCCAGATAGTAGACTGGGAAAAACAGAGTTGAATTTTTCTTCTTGTGAGATCTCCCGGGTGGATGGTTTCCGTTCATCAGAAGAACTCAGAAATCTTGGGTGGGACTTCTCTCACCAAGAAAAGCCTACTACCACATATCAGCAACCTGACAGCAGTTATGGATCCTGTGGTGGACACAAGTATCAGCAAAACACAGAACAGTATGGTGGGACACGTAATTACTGGCAGGGCAATGGCTACTGGGATCCAAGATCAGCAGGTAGACCTCCTGGAACTGGGGTTGTATATGATCAAATTCAAGGACAGGTACCAGATTCCTTAACAGATGATCGTGAAGAGGAGGAGAATTGGGATCAACATGGAGGATCTCACTTTTCAAACCAGTCCAATAAATTTTTTCTATCACTTCAGAAGGACAAGGGGACAGTGCAGGCACCTGAAATAAGTAGCAATTCCATTAAAGACTCTTTAGCTGTGAATGAAAAGAAAGATCTTTCAAAAAACTTAGAAAGAAATGATATGAAAGATAGAGGGCCTCTTAAAAAAAGGAGACAGGAATTGGACAGTGAATCTGAAAGTGATAGTGAGCTTCAGGACAGAAAGAAAGTTAGAGTGGAGGTAGAGCAGGGAGAGACAGCAGTGCCCCTAGGCTCAGCACTGGTTGGTCCTTCTTGTGTTATGGAGGACTTCAGGGACCCACAGCGGTGGAAGGAATATGCCAAGCAAGGGAAGATGCCTTGTTACTTTGATCTGATTGAAGAAAATGTTTATTTAACAGAAAGGTAAGCCAAGTTCATACTTGTCTGACAAGTTTTAGCCTCGTTTTGTGGAGAAAAAAATAGCTTTCAAAAGCTCAGAATATATGAGCTCAATTGTGTGAAATATAATTGTAAGTGTGAAATGTAAATTAAAAAACCTGAAAAGTATATTTAGAGAGTTCCTGTTGTGCTCAGCAGTAATGAACCCAACTAGTATCCATGAGGATGCAGGTTGGATTCCTAGCCCTGTTCAGTGGGTTAAGGATCTGGCATTTCCATGAGCTGCGGTGTAGGTCAAAGATGAAGTTTGGATCTGGTGTGGCTGTGGCTGTGGCAGCAGCTGCAGCTCTGATTTAACCCCTGGCCTGGGAACTTCCATATGCCTTGGGTATGGCCCAAAAAAAAAAAAAAAAAAGAGAGAGTGAGAGACATAAAAAGTATATTAACCTATTTACATTTGATGGCATAGAGTCCCTCCTATAATTTTTTTCCCCAGGAAGGGGATGTCTAATTTTTTTTTGTCCTTTTACCCCTTTAGTTCTAAAAGTACATTTTTTTTAAAGTATATAGACCTGCCCAGTTTTTCCTAAATTTCTTTTTCATATGAAA
Source organism: Sus scrofa (assembly GCF_054392235.1). Classification (NCBI taxonomy): domain Eukaryota; kingdom Metazoa; phylum Chordata; class Mammalia; order Artiodactyla; family Suidae; genus Sus; species Sus scrofa. The sequence goes on along the minus strand of NC_139395.1, from coordinate 44,730,580 downwards.
CTGTGGCAGAAAGTGAAATAAAACTCCTACAAAATAATCTGCTGTTAGAAAAGAAAAAAATAGTTATGTTGGATTTTTTTTCCTTACTTCATTCTGGACATTTGGAAAAATATCTTTAGGTACTTTATAACGCTGGAACTAGATTAATACATAATTTTCTTTCAACATGCTTTAAAATCTATTGCTAATAGATGAAACTTGGCAATAGTATAACAGGTTTTTAGGAAATAAGTGGTAAAGTGGTTTACCACAAATCCCTACCATAAACAAGGTATAATGAGAGTAAGATAATGAAAACATACTCCTCTAGAGCAGAGCTTCTCATTTGGCTTGCTTTCATCTCTCTTTGATAATCTCATTTTCCAAATGTAATATATGTTGAATATGCATTTTTTTTTTTTAAAAATTATAGTCTCCTAACCACCTACCTCCTTTTGGAAATTTCTCCTCTAGTTGAGAGTCATCCTAGCCATCATCCCTTTAAGCATTCAAAATTTTTTAAAATGAAGACATTTTCCACTGTGGATAAGGTAAAAGACTTCATTTTAAAATTAGACCAGTTAGAAGTTTTTCCTATTAAAAAAAAAACTTTCTTTTTAATGATAAAGAGAACCTCTTACAATTATGTTCATTTCTATCTAGTTGTAAATTAGGTTAAATTCGAAATGTTGGATATTTTAAGTAGTACTCCTTAGGAATTGTGTGAGTAGAGTGATGCAACTTATAGGCTTTTTGTAAAAGAATAAAAATAAAATTAATCAACCCACCTTCTGGATTTTATTCAATACTGAGTTTCATGTATACATAAGACTGCATGTAATAGATTTGGTTGGTGTTAGACATTGGAAGGCCTTTTTGAAGTGGGAAGCATTTATACATATTCAATATTTTAAAGTGCCTGTTATATGCTGAGCATTTATAGCAGCCATTAGGAAGACAAATTGCAGTAAAACACTCTTATGCCTAGTAAAAATAGGCTTACCTTAAAAAAATCTTTCCCCATTAGTCCTGATCTGGCATTCTGGAGCAATTCAAAGTAAAGCTACTGCTGATTCTTCAAAATGATAGCTTTTTAAGTACTTGTAAATAGATATTTTGTTTACCTTTAGTCATCTTTGGGCTAAGCGTATTCTTAAGCTCATTAATGAGTTGTGTTTAATTGATCAGGTGAATCATTCTTGTTACTCAAACTTAGTGGAAACTATCATGACAATCTTTAGGTACTTTATAAAACTGAGACTGTAATAGAACATATGTTGAAGGTGAAAGCAGGTTAGGAGATTAAGACAGCCACTTAGGGCAGCTGTGCCTTTCCCTAATCTTAAGGAGATCTTATCTGTCCTTGAATTTTTTTTTCTTTCTTTTTGACAAAGATCAAAAAATAGAGTTCAAGACCAGTAAATAATCACATTTTCACTTTTTCAAACTCGGGCATAGATATTTATGAACTCAGGTTTTTTTTGGGCTGTGCCTGCAGCATGCGGAAGTTCCTGAGCCAGGGATCGAACCTGCACTACAGCAGGAACCTGAACCACAGCAGTGACAAGATCAGATCCTTTAGCTGCTAGGCCACCAGGGAACTCCAAACCCAGTGAATTCTGAACAGTTTATCTTCTTCCCCTAAATCTACATTTAGAAAGTTTAGCCCACTTAATAGTATTATTCTGTAATAATAAATGTCTTTTTTTTAATCATTCAATTTTCTTTTAAACAGGATTTGTATAAGAGTGATGTTACTGAGGATTCTCTGAAAGATTTGAGTTAAATTCTTAATTAAAAACATTATTTTTTAGCAGCTCCCTTTTTTCCTAAGCCTTATATCTCAATTATTAGTTGTATACCCTTGATTCTTAACTTTAATCAGCTGTGTTATTATTTGACATTCATGATTTTTCTTTTCTCTGGAGCTAAATATGACCATTGACACATGAAATTGCTCAGAATTTGAGGCTTAGATGACAAGGAATAGGAAATAAGTGCTGGAGTTCCGGTCCTGGCTCAGTGGTTAATGAACCCAACTAGTATCCATGAGGATGCAGGTTCAATCCCTGGCCTCGTTCAGTGGATTAAGGATCCATGTTGTTGTGAGCTGTGGTATAGGTCTCAGACATAGCTTGGATCCCAAGTTGCTGTGGCTGTGGCCGGCAGCTACAGCTCCAGTTTGACCCTTCGTCTGGGAACCTCCATGTATATGCCGAGAGTGCGGTCCTAAAAAGATAGACTTACCCCATCCTCCCATTGGCCAGGGCTGAGGATGTCTCTTTCACCTACTTTGCAACACAGTTCTTAGTGTTCTCATTCTCACAAATGTTTAGGAATTAGATGTTCTCTTATTTTTGAATGACTGACTTAATCAGAATCATAAAATATGAAACTAATGAGATTTAGTATGTTTTTGATCATATATTTTGTACCCTTGCCAGGACATTTATTTAACCAATTTTAATACAATTTTACTCAATAGAAAGAAGAATAAATCCCATCGGGATATTAAGCGAATGCAGTGTGAGTGTACACCTCTTTCTAAAGATGAAAGAGCTCAAGGTGAAATAGCTTGTGGGGAAGATTGTCTTAATCGACTCCTCATGATTGAATGGTAAGTAAATTAGAACGCTCTACTATTGCTCAGTCTATTAAATGTCTCTATTAAAAAGAATTATTAAGAGTAAAATTTAACTTTTCTTCTTCTACCTGTTGTTGAGTATTTAAGAGCAGCGAAACCTCTGCTGTATAATAGTGTTTATAAGGAGACAGATTTCTCTTGCATTGTATGTTAATTATAGTACACACTTCTGATTCTAACATAGTTTATTAATTTTTGTACACTCTTTTTATCTCTAAGGTTCATGTCCTGAAGTGTTGGTATTTTTTGCTTTTACTGTAAGCTAAAACCCTAACATTTCACAAATGCTTAAAGTAAAATATCTTGCTCTCCTAGACCTCAGCTCCTCTGTTTGTAGACTTTCCAGATAATTTTTATGCCTATACAAGCATAGGTATGCATTTTCTTTTTTTATGTGTAGAAATTAAATCCTAACTATATGTATTTTTTGCAACTTTGTTTCCCCTCACCCAATCACACACTCTCAAATATGTTTTAGAGACCTATTCAGAGCTATATATTTAGACCTACCAAAATCTTCCCCTTGGATGCATTATATATTCTATTCATAGTTAACCCATAATTATTAATATTCTATTGATGGATGTTTGCATCTATATTTTTTGTATAAACTAAATGTTTTTACATTAAAAAATTTTTTTACCTATCTGATTGAAAATTGTATATTTTTAACATGGAAAGAATATTTAAATGATTTATAGTATAGACACCTTAGTTTTAGTGTTAATGAAGTGTTTCTTTCAAAGCTCAGGAGAGGAGACATAAGAGCACTATTCTCCTAATTTGACGTTGTTGCCCCAGTCTCTGCATTCTTCTGGATTTTCCAGCCATTCTTGCTGAACAGATGTGAAGTACAGAATTTCTTATTTCATGTTATTCCCATGCTCAAACTTCTAATAGCTCTCAACATTAGGTTCAAATGTAGCCTGGAACCCTTCACGGTACATCAGCAACCTGCCTTTTTATCTTCTTATCAATATCTTTAGCTGTTTTATTCCCCTTTCCTCAAGTAGGTCTTGTTTCCTGTTTTTTGCCTTCAGACCGGGCACCGTTGTATCTCATTTTCTTTATCTATCCATATCCTATGTGTCATTAGAGATTCTGCTTTAATCCTGTTCCCTCCTGAAAGCTTTCCTTCACTGCCTCCAGAGTGAACCTTGGATCCTTTGGGCATTTGTAAAAATGTTACTCCTTTTGGGTTTGGGAATAAATTTCCAATAAATATATTGGAAATAATTGGTAATTTCTATTGTAGCCTTACTCAGTATTAAAAATAAGGTCTTTGTGTCTGTCAGCTTTGGAATACTAAGAATTCAGTAATGTTTTATTCCAAGATTCATGAAGGATGAGCTTTGTCACTTTATATTGTGTTTACTCTGAACAAGGATATGTTTTTTTACCTTTTCAGGGCCACACCTGCAGCATATGGAGGTTCCCAGGCTAGGGGTTGAAGTGGAGCTGTAGCCGCCAGCCTACACCACAGCCACAGCAACGCAGGATCTGAGCTGCGTCTATGACCTACACCACAGCTCATGGTAATGCCGAATCCTTAACCCACTGAGCAAGGCCAGGGATCGAATCTGTGACCTCATGGATGCTAGTCAGGTTTGTTTCTGCTGAGGCGTGACAGGAACTCCTGAACAAGGATATGTTTAATGATGACTTTGGTTTCTCTTAAATGTTGATCAGGCAGTTAGCTACATTCAGAAGATGAAGCTAATAATGAGTAGTAGATCATGTGACTGCAAAAGATGAAATTAATCATGATTGTAGTGGAGTATAAGCAAAGGTTCAGTGATAGAAAATAAGTTGCAGGAGTCCCCGTCGTGGCGCAGTGGTTAACGAATCCGACTAGGAACCATGAGGTTGCGGGTTCGGTCCCTGACCTTGCTCAGTGGGTTAACGATCCGGCGTTGCCGTGAGCTGTGGTGTAGGTTGCAGACGCGGCTCGGATCCCGCATTGCTGTGGCTCTGGCGTAGGCCGGTGGCTACAGCTCCGATTCAACCCCTAGCCTGGGAACCTCCATATGCCGAGGGAGCGGCCCAAGAAATAGCAACAACAACAACAAAAGACAAAAAGACAGGAAAAAAAAAAAAAAAAAAAGTTGCACAGTTGTCAGAGTACTGCAAACTTACATGCAGCTTGGAAATGTGTCTTACCCACTCAGGGAGTAGGTACTGGCTAGATGACAAGGCTGTATTGTGGACATCATCTGTTTAACAAGGTAGACACTCGATTCTAAGGAATCTCTTCATGGTGGAAAGAATTATTGAGGATGGCTCACTTGAGGTTTATCACATGTATGCTAATTATGCCATAAAGATACAAATAAGTTCACATAACACATTTTAGTGTTTTTGGTTCTTTTGCTGTTTTGAAGAATTAATTTTCTCCATTTGTCATTTCAGTTCTTCTCGGTGTCCAAATGGGGATTATTGTTCCAATAGACGGTTTCAGAGAAAACAGCATGCAGATGTGGAAGTCATACTCACAGAAAAGAAAGGCTGGGGCTTGAGAGCTGCTAAAGACCTTCCTTCGTAAGTTATGTTTTAATCACTTTTCATTTGTGTTGCTGAAGTTGGTTAAATACTTTGTAGGCAAATAATTTGTAGATATTCACTGCACTTTAATAATGATAATTGTTCAGAACTAGTTTCTTTTTCACATTTTACTTCAGTGTAAATTCTTGTTACATGCAACAGAGACTGTGATGGCTCAGGATTCCCATGTCTGTTATGGCAAAGGAGATTAGAGAAGGAGGAAGAGAATGTGTGATTGACTGGTTCACATAGCAGGTTAAAATTTCCTAAAGTTCTTTAGCTGTGTTCAGCTACTCACAGAGAACCTTGCTTTGGTAAAATATGCAATTACTTAATATTTCCATGTTTCCTACATCTTTACTTAGGTAACTTCCATATGCTATTGGTAATAACAATTTTATAAATTTTTAGTTCTTGGCTATTTAGATGTTCACTGATAGAGCAGTCCCACTTAACAAGGGCATACTGTTGGATGTGAAGAGGATGAGGAGGAGGTATTTGAAGCAAAGCTGCTAGTTAGTGTAAAATACCATGACAGATTCCACTAAAAAACAATTCCCTACCAAAATCCTTCAGTTTTAGGCTGTAGGAATGGAAGGCAGTGCTGTCCAGGTTGACTTAATGTTACTGGATACCAAATGCAACTGGGTGGGGGAAGGGGACGTGTCAATGCTATGCAGAAATTTCCAGGCCAGAGATTGAATACAGGCCATAGGAGTGACAATGCTGAATCCTTAATCCCTAGGCCACCAGGGAACTCCTGTTAACCTTTTATTTTTCATTTTATGGCCACACTAATGGCATATGGAAGTTCCTGGGGCCAGGGATTTAATCCAACTATTAATCTTTTAAAAGTGCAAAATTCACTGGCATTTAGTACATTCACAGTATTGAGTAGCTGTCCCCTTTGTTGAGTTCCAAAAATTTTTATCACCCCAAAAGGAAACCCTGTACCCATTAAGCAGAATCTCCTTATTGCCCCTTCTTCCCAGCCCTTGGCGCCTCTAAATCTGCCATCTCTATGGATTTACCTCTTCTAGATATTTCATATAAACAAAGTGATATAAATATGACTTTTTGTGTCTGGCTGCTGCTGCTGCTTTTTTTTTTTTTTGCCTTTTAGGGCCACACCTTCAGTGTATGGAAGTTTCCAGGCTAGGAGTCAAACTGGAGCTACAGCTGCCGGCCTATACCACAGCCACAGTAACTCTAGATCCAAGTTGCTTCTGTGACCTACACCATGGCTCATGGCAGTGCTTCATCCTGGACCCACTAAACGAGGCCAGGTATTGAACCTGCATCCTCAGGGATATTATTCAGATTTGTTTCTAGTGTGCCACATGGATTCTTAGAGAAAGCATTGTGGTTTTTTGTTTTATTTTATTTTTTGCTGGTGAGCCCTTTATGTTTGCTAGTTCAGATATGACAATGACTGTCCCTCAAAAGGTGGCTATTACTATGTGCATTTGTTGACAGATAAGGGGAGTGAGGCTCAGAGGGTTGGGCAACTTGCCCAATATTACATAGGTGGGTCACTGGTTTCAGCACTGGCATTATGGATCCAAAATGCATTCACTTTTCTGCAGGAGCTGAGGATATAGCAGCAAACAGCTGGAGGAGGGGGAAGGTCCCTCTTCATTTCATTCTTTCGTTTTAAAAAAAGCTTTCATCCAGTGGCACCATCTTTCCTAGGACTCAGGATGGCAAATGGCCCAAAGTTCAGCATGTCTTCATATTTTTGAGGTTTCATCTTTGTTGTAGCATGTGTCAGCACTTTGTTACTGAATAATACTACATTTTATTTATCATCACTTCATGGACTTAGGGCAAATTGGACTTTTTAAAACACTTTCCCTCCCATAATGTTTTATTAAAACGTTGAAAAGTTGAAAGAATTGAATAGTTCATGCCCATATAACCACCACTTGGGTCCTAAAGTTGTTGACATTTTGCTCTGTTTGCTTTGTTATGTATTTGTCATGTGTCCATCTCTTTGTCTATTCATCAGTCCATCTTGTTGATGAATTTTAAACTTTCCATATTTACAGCCATCTAGTTTTGCAGTGTTGTTGACAGTTTCTGCCCTCTTCCGTCTGTATGCCTGCCACAGTGGAACCCTGTTGCCTTTAACAAGCTTTAAGTGAGGAGAGCTCCTTGCCAAGAGCAATGTCAGACTTAGATTGGTTTTTTTTTTTTTTTTTTTTTTTTTTTTTTTTTGTCTTTGTGTCTTTTCTAGGGCCACACCTACGGGATATGGAGTTTCCCAGCCTAGGGGTCTAATTGGAGCTGTAACTACCAGCCTACACCAGAGCCACAGCAATGCCAGATCCGAGCCGCGTCTGCGACTTACACCACAGCTCACAGCAACGCTGGATCCTTAACCCACTGAGCGAGGCCGGGGTTCTAACCTGCAACCTCATGGTTCCTAGTCAGATTCGTTAACCACTGAGCCATGATGGGAACTCCAAAGATTAACTAAGAATCATAAGAATGATTGCCTCTTCCTGTAGGGGCTTTAGTCACTGCATGCCAGGCCATTTGATGTTCTGCACTTTTTTGTTTTGTTTTTTATATATACATATGTATACATATATACATACACACACATACACATATATACATACACACATACATATGTACATATTTATACATATATACATAGGCTTTTCTAAGAAACCTAAATCTATTTTATCTAACCAGTTTTAAGGACTACATGATAAACTTTTGTATTTGCCTCATTTAGTTTTTTGGAGGTTAGGCGCTGAAGGGTTTTGAAAACTTTTCTCTCAGCTGCTTGATCAAGTCTAAACTGTTGGATCCATGGTTACTGGTATGTCCTTTAGATTTCTTGATAGTGTGAAGTTTTTACTCTTGAGTGATTTAGTGGTTGACCAGGTTCTGGTATTTAACTTTTTTTAAGTGAATGTTTTTTAAGTGAAGAGATGATTTGAGAGCAGTGTCATCAGAATAGAATATTTTAGTACAGTAGAAGAAAGTATCCTTATATATCACAAAGGGATAAGCAGTCTTTTGGGTGGGGTTTAAATCCCAGGCAATAAATCAAGTTTTATGACCTCTAAGGTGATCTGCACTTCTCTAAATTCCATCTTATTTATGTGCTAATAGGCATAACACTGATATCACTGGGCGTTAGTAAGCTTTATTTTTTATTTTTATTGCTTTTGCTTTTTAGGGCCACACCTGCCTCATATGAAGGTTCCCAGGCTAGGGGGCCAATTGGAGCTACAGCTGCTGGCCTACACCATAGGCATAGCAATGTGGGATCCGAGCCATATCTGCGACCTGCACCATAGCTCATGGCAACGCCGGATCCTTAACCCACTGAGCAAGGCCAAGGAACGAACCCACAATCTCATGGTTCCTAGTTGAATTTGTTTCTGCTGTGCCATGATGGGAAGGAGCTCCTAGTAAACTTTAAAAAGAGCAAGTTTAGGGAGGAGAATTTAGTTTTTGTCACTTGAGGAACTGGACACGTTTTTGACATTTTTAAGATGAGGTTCCAGATCCTGCATAAGGTGTGTTTTATAGTCATTATCGCATTTAATCTACAGAGCAGCTATGACGTACCGTTTTTATTTGTCTCCAGGCTAGGGGGTGCTGATCCTAGAAGTATAGGGTCCAACATCATAGGAGCTCAAATTTTGTGATCATTCTAGTACATTACCTATAAAATGATAAGCTTCAAGGTTAGAAAGGAATATTAAAGTATTGTTTATAGAGATAGTAATTTGGCTTTTCAGGAGTATCTATTGAGTAATCAGATTTTAATTGTTGAGAGAGACCTAAATGTGTTTGCAATGGACTGTTAGACAAATGCATGTATATCCATATATTACATCTCTCTAATCCTGGTTTGGACTTTTTTCTTTTTTGCATAACTCTTTTCTCATTAACTGTAATTGCTTTATTTTCTACAATAAGTGGTTTTAATTTTTTCAGTTGGCCAGTTCTTTCTTTAGTAAGTGTACTGATTATGTTAGTATATCGTAAAATAAGTAGAAATGATTTACATTTTTACATTTCAGTAATCTCTGGTTAGTATGAGGGTGTGTTTGTTTTGAAGGGATAAAACAAGACTTCCAGGTAGAACTTGGGAGTGAAGCATAGAGAAGCATTTGTTTATATGGAGGTGGATCCTTGAAGTCATTGGTGAGATTGGGCTTTTATAAAATAAAGGGAGGGGAAAGAGACTGAGGATTAGTATCTTTAATAGAGAAGAAGTAGGTAAAGAACCACACGAAGAACAGTCAGGGTAGAAGGTAGAAAGAAGCCAGAAGAGAGATTAATCATAATTGTTGACAAATGCAAGAGAACTCAGAGAATGCAATCAGAGAAAAGGTTTTTTTTTTGTTTGTGTTTTTTTGTCTTTTTGCCTTTTCTAGGGCTGCTTCCAGCGGCATATGGAGGTTCCCAGGCTAGGGGTCGAAGCAGAGCCATAGCTGCCGGCCTACGCCACAGCCACAGCATTGCGGGATCTGAGCCACGTCTTCGACCTACAGCACAGCTCACGGCAACGCCGGATCCTTAACCCACTGAACAAGGCCAGGGATTGAACCTGAAACCTCATGGTTCCTAGTTGGATTCGTTAACCACTGCGCTAGGATGGGAACTCCGAGAAAAGGTATTTTTGACCTTTAACATCATTAGAGACTTTGGAGTGTAAATGTAGTAGGGAGGGCTGCTGTATTTGCTTTCTTTTTTCTTAGAACATAAAGCCTCTAAGTTTTCATTTCTTCCTTATTTCTGTTTCTCAGTTATGAATCATTATTTTCATGATAACGTAGAGCAGACTTAAAAGTTTGTTTTAATATCTAGTTAGAACAAGGATATACATTTTGGTATATGCATAAATTATAAAAGCTTCTTAGAGTCAGTATTCTTCGAAAAGTATGAGGAAGGAGAAAATCAACCTTGATTACACATATTTTGTACATCTTGTATAATAACAAATCTATCCACTTTACAGTAGTTCTTTAAATTTCATTATTTTTGCATGGCTGTATGTGTTTTACCATGTAGCTCCTAGACAGAAAATACTGTTTTATTTTTCTTTTGCCAGGAACACTTTTGTCCTGGAATATTGTGGAGAGGTACTTGATCATAAAGAGTTTAAAGCCCGGGTAAAGGAGTATGCTCGAAACAAAAACATCCACTACTATTTCATGGCCCTGAAGAATGATGAGGTAAATGGCATGGATGTGTTTCTTTGGGTTTTTTTTGGCTATACCCACGACATATGAAACTTCCCAGGCCAGGAATCTATAACCTGTGCCACAGCAGTGACCTGAGTCACTGCAGTGACAACGCCAGATCATTTACCTACTACACCTCAAAAGAACTCCCTGTATAGGTTTTTTCTATTTGCTTACAAAATGGATGAGGGAGTGGAGGGGGGGAGAGAGGTATTTATATATGTAAATGTAAATATACATGCTTCATACTGTAATTCTTTTTTTTTTTTGGTCCTTTTTGCCTTTTTTAGGGCTGCTTCCCGCGGCATATGGAGGTTCTCAGGCTAGGGGTCTAATCGGAGCTGTAGCTGCTGGCCTGCACCAGAGCCACAGCAACCCAGGATCCAAGCTGAGTCTGCAACCTACACCACAGCTCACGGCAATGCTGGGTCCTTAACCCACTGAGCAAGGCCAGGGATCGAACCCACAACCTCATGATTCCTAGTTGGATTTGTTAACCACTGTGCTATGATGGGAACTCCCATACTGTAATTCTTTTTTTTTTTTTTTTTTTTTTTTTTGGTCTTTTGTTGTTGTTCTTGTTGTTGCTATTTCTTGGGCCGCTCCCGCGGCATATGGAGGTTCCCAGGCTAGGGGTCTAATCGGAGCTGTAGCCACCGGCCTATGCCAGAGCCACAGCAACGCAGGATCCGAGCCGCGTCTGCAACCTACACCACAGCTCACGGCAACGCCGGATCCTTAACCCACTGAGCAAGGGCAGGGACCGAACCTGCAACCTCATGGTTCCTAGTCGGATTCGTTAACCACTGCGCCACGACGGGAACTCCGCATACTGTAATTCTTAAAAATTATTGATGGGCCCCAAAGAGCTTTTGTTTATGTGGATTATATTTATCACATTGAAAATAAAAGCTGAGAAGTTGAAATGTTTATTAAACCATTTGGAAGTGACAATATGTTGACACAAATATGTTGACACAAATAACATGCTTTTATGAAAACTAAGTATTTTCAAAAATTTTTTCTCGAGTGAACAGTGTCATTTACAAATCTCTTTAATGTCTGGCTTAATAGAATTCTGCAAGATTCTCATGTCTGCCTCTATATTCTGTGTGAAAATTCAAATTGTAGGGACTTATCCCAGGATCTGCTATATCTCACTTTGACAGTGGGTCCAACAAGAGTTTTAACAAGTTTTCCAGTAGATTCAGATAGACACTCAAATTTGGGAGCTACTGCACTGTGCTGTAGCATACATAGATGAAATTTTATGCTTATGAAGAAAGATAGGAATAAAAAAGGATGAAATAAATAGCTGAAAAAAATGAGAGAGACAGTTGATAGATTTAGAGATGATTTTGCCTATAGGTGAAAAGTTGATAGTTGTCAAATCTTTTTGATGGGGCAGTTGGTTGTCACTTTGATGTGTAAAGGTAGTATGAGAGAATTCTCTAAAGGAAGGGTAGATCAGGGATAAATGTATTCAATGTGCCCGATGCCTTTCCTTTGCAAAATGAACATATAAGGTCTCATTTTTAACTCTTTAATTATCCTTTTCCCTAGATAATAGATGCTACTCAGAAAGGAAATTGCTCCCGGTTCATGAATCACAGCTGTGAGCCAAACTGCGAGACTCAAAAAGTAAGTTGAGGTATATTTAGGGTTTGGGATATTTGTTCAAGAGTGCTGTTCTGAACATTAATTTTAGATTCTGATCAAAGGGTACCGTGAATTTTATTTTTTAATCATTTAAGTAATTTTTTCTTACTGTCTTGTTAAATATTTTATTTCAAAATAAGTTTAGATTTATGAAATAAGTGTGGAAGTAGTATAGATTTCCCATACACTGTCCTTCACTAGCTTCCCCAAATGTCTACATTGAACATAACCGTAATACAGTTCCCCAATCCAGGAAATACTGTTAAGTAGTCTAAAAACCTTATTCACATTTTGTCATCTGCCATTTTTCTGGTCTGGGACTCCAACTGCATTTAATTGTCACATCTTTTTGCCCATTATTTTAGATATTATTTAAGGTGCTAAAATAAAAAACTAAATTGTAATTTTGTTAAAATCCAGTATGTGCTATTATATTCAAGTTTTGTATCTGAGTATATTATCAGTCTTAGCCAGATGCCAAATTTGATGGTTTTAATAACATTTATAAGGGGCTAAATGGCCACAGATGAGAGATACTCTGGTGTGCGTGTGGGTTCAGTGCTTCTCAACAAGGCCAGTCTTTGGGTTTTGCTTATCTTTATGCCCCTGTGCTTGGCACGTCGTTAACACTTGATAAATCCATTTGCTGATATAACATTTTGAGATAATGATCTTAGTACCTTCTAATTCCTGTTTTAAGCTTAGATTAAAAGTTACATGTATGCATTAGAATAAATATTGGTTCTTTTTTTAGGTTAAGAAAGCTATGGACCTACTCCCTAGAAAAATATATCGGTGATTCTCTCTCATAGTTTTGTTTTTTGATCTTTGATCTCTGTACAAATTGATCTTAGCTCTGTACTAATTGATCTTAGCTTTGGCTCTTTTAAGAGCCAAAACACATAATGAATAGGAGAACCCAGAGTGGAATTATTTAACCTAATTAAGTTCTAGTTCTGGTTTTGCCTGCAACTAGGGGCCACATGTCTAGCTGTGAGACTCCCACTGTAGGTGTCCCCTCACCTCTTTAAGTCTAGGTTTTTTTGTTTTTGTTTTTGTTTTTTTGTCTTTTTGCTATTTCTTGGGCCGCTCCCGCGGCATATGGAGGTTCCCAGGCTAGGGGTCCAATCGGAGCTGTAGCCACCAGCCTACGCCAGAGCCACAGCAACGCAGGATCCGAGCCGTGTCTGCAACCTACACCACAGCTCATGGCAACGCCGGATCGTTAACCCACTGAGCAAGGGCAGGGACGGAACCCGCAACCTCATGGTTCCTAGTCGGATTCGTTAACCACTGCGCCACGACGGGAACTCCTAAGTCTAGATTTTTAATCAATAACATATTTCAGTGGCCTAGATAGGAGCTCTCCAGTCAGCTTACATCTTACATGTTCTGGAACTACAAGGTTTAACTCTTGTGTATTTAACCCATTTTAGTTTTTGAGTTTTATGCATATGTTCTGATGCTTCCCTGCCCTTTCACTACAATCAGCCATTTATGACCACTGCTTCATGAAATTAAACTTTCGGCATCAATGTTTCCCTCTTTCCATGCCTCATCTTATCTTGGAACATAGTTACTTTTAACATAATACAAAGTAATATAAATTTGCCTGATACTCTGTGACACCAGGCATTTTCTATTTGCCTATTTTTAGTACAAGTGAATCTTTACTGTGTGGAAATGTGTATTAGGATAAGTTAAAATAGGAGTTCCCATTGTGGCTCAGTGGTAACGAACCTGATTAGTATCCTTGGCCTCGCTCAGTGGGTTCAGGATCTGGCATTGCTGTGAGCTGTGGTGTAGGTCAGCAGCTGCAGCTCCGATTCTGCCCTTAGTCTGGAAACTTGCATATACTGGAGATGTGGCCCTAAAAAGCAGCAAAAAAAAAAAAAAAAAAGTTAAAGTAGCAGTTAATTTTAATAAGAGTGATACTTAAATATGTTAGTTTGCTTTTTTTTAAGTTCCCCATTTGCTATTTGGAAAAGCCTTTTTTGTCTAAAGAGGCACATGCATAATTAAGGCAGCTAATGACCTTTAAAAAAAAAACATGACACACATAGATTAACCAGTTACTAATTTATTTTCTTTTAAAAACATCTCAGTGGACTGTGAACGGACAACTGAGAGTTGGGTTTTTTACCACCAAACTGGTTCCTTCAGGCTCAGAGTTAACATTTGACTATCAGTTCCAAAGATATGGGTGAGTATTGATCCTGTTATGTTTTGCTGCTTCTGATGGGCAAATATAGAAATCCAGAACTTAGCTGTGAATTACTGAGAAGTTATATAAACCGTCAGCTCTTACCTATAGTGTTCTGTTTCAGTTTTATGTGTTTTCCTACTGTTTAACACTTTTGGCCATTAAGGGATATTGTACAGGAACCACGTAATGTTGCTCTGAACTTCATGCTGCCTTATTTATATAATTATGTTTCTAATGTAATTTTAAACCTCTTTTATTATAGGAATGTTAACAGAGTTTGTATGTATAAAAAGAACAGTGTAAAAAATCCGTGTAGCTACCATTCATCTGTCAGTTACCAACTCATGACTAATCCTGTTGTTCATCTATATCACATTGTGCTCTGAAAAATAATGTTACCTAGTTCTCTCTACTGAAACCAATAACTGATGAAGTAGCACTAAATACCTCTAGCACCTGTATTGTGGTTTTACAAAAACCCACTAAAGGGAACAAAAAAATGTCTGGTTTCAAGTTTGGGACAGGAATTGAACAAGATGACCCTAGTTATTTCGTCATACCAGAAAACCATTTATAAAAGATTAGGAGGGTCATGTCAAAGGGACTCCAGAGTTAGCTTGAATAGACACTCCCTTAACAAAAGTGGGAGAGTTCTTTTAACACGTAAGCATAGATAAGAATAATAACTGATTTGAAATACACTATGAAAAATCTATGAGTTTTGAATTTCCAGTGTGGCATAGTGGGTTAAGAACCTGACTGCAGTGGCTCGGGTCACTGCTGAAATGCAGGTTTGATCCGCAGTCCTGCACATCAGGTCAAGGGGTTTGGCATTGATTGCCACAGCGGCAGCTCAGATTTAGTCCCTGGCCCAGGAACTTCCATATGCTGGAGGTGCACTCATTTCAAAAAAAAAAAATGCCCTAATAAAAAAAGAATTTGAAAAGAAAAATCCATGAGTTTTAACAAAGTTTTAAAAACAAAACAAAGTTCTCTTGTGGCACAGCAGGATCTGGCATTGCTGCAGTTATGGCACAGGCTGCAACTGTGTCATGGGTTCAATCCCTGGCCTGGGAGTTTCCACATGCTGCAGTGTGGCCAAAAAAAAAAAAAAAAAAAAAAAAAAAAATACAGTAAAGCCATAAGTAGCCAAAAAATAAAAAATAAACAAAAACCACATTAGTCATAATCTAAGAGAACCAATTAATGATTTAGAAAACTAGTTTTCAGGAATTCCCTTTGTGTCTCAGCGGTTAACAAATCTGACTAGCATCCATGAGGATGCAGGTTCAATCCCTGGCCTTGTTCAGTGGTTTAAGGCTCCGGTGTTGTTGTGAGCTGTGGTGTAGGTTGCAGACACGGCTCTGATGCTATGTTGCTGTGGCATAGGCCAGCAGGTACAGCTCTGATTGGACCCCGAGCTTGGAAACTTCTATATGCCGCGAGTGCAGTCCTAAAAAGCAAAAAAAAAAAAAAAAAGAGAAAACTGGTTTTCATTTTCTAATTGAAGTATAGTTGATGTGAAATATGACGTTGTAGGTATACAACATAGTGATTCAGAGTTTTTAAAGGTTTTATTCCATCTATCTATAATCACTACAAAATATTGGCTATACTCCCTGTGTTGTAAAACATATCCTTGTAGCTTAATTATTTTATACATAATAATTTATATCTTTTAATCTCCTGTCCCTACCTTGGCCTTCCCTCCCTCCCTCTCCCTACTGGTAACTACTATTTTAAAAATTAAAAGATTAAAAAAAAAAGTTTGTCCTAACTTTCCCAAGTGAATTCTGCTTCAGATAAAACCAAGAAGTTTGTGAGAGAAAGTTCCTATAGAGGTTATTTCAGCTAATAAATGAAGTAGTAATGATACCACCATTTTGCAGCACCTCATGTACTAATTAATCTAGGCAATGTTTAAGTATTCTGGAGTTAAGATTGGACCAGGTTCTGTGTAGACCTCCATTATTTTTTTTCCTGTGTCTGTGCTGTTCTCTTTGAAAGAAGGGAAACTGAAAATTAACTGCTATTTGTGATTCCCTGCTGTTATTTATTGGATATTTTTGTGCCTCTGATTGCTACTCTTATATACTAAATCTATCAGTTTACTTTTGGAATAGTCCTTCATGTTTTCCTTGGGTAGCTCTGGTTACAGAGTAAATAAATGGCAGAGGTGGTATACCCAAGCCTGTAGACTTAGGCCTGTGTTCTTTCCATCACTTTTCCTTGGCTCTGTGGCTATATTTATTAGTAGTCTCATCCTTATGTAATGATAGTTTTAATAACCACATTTTCTTTTTTTATTGTTTAAGGTTTTATTGAGTATAGTTGATTTACAACGTTGTGATATTGTGTCCTTTACCAGTAATGCATTTTATGTCTATGTGTCTGTTTATAATAATGCATTTTGTTCTATGTGCCAGTTAAGTATTTACATATAAGTAATAGATATTGATCTATGTAAGCAGTTTGTTCTTACCCCCAATAGGTATATTAACTCTTAATTTCATGTATTAGTAGGTACCCTTCACAAATGGAGAAATTACTAACTTCTTGACTAGTTTTGTCTAACTAACAAAGGAAGATTGGAAAAATAATTTTTTGGGGGGGGGTCTTTTTAGGGCCTTAACTGGCGACATATGGAAGTTCCCAGGCTAGAGGTCAAGTCAGTGCTATATCCGCCAGCCTACACCACAGCCACAGCAACGCCAGATCTGAGCCGAGTCTGCGACCTATACCACAGCTCACAGCAGTGCCGGATCCTTAACCCACTGAGCGAGGCCAGAGGTCAAATCCGCAACTTCATCGTTCCTAGTTGGATTCGTTTCCGCTGTGCCATGACGGGAACTTCCAAGAATGGCTTTTTTAAAGAGCAGTTTTCTGGCATTTGCATTAGATAGCGTCAAGTTTGGTTGGTGTCTCTTAAAGTACCTTTTTTTTTTCTTTAGGCTGAATTGACTTCTCTCTTTTATGTAATTGCTATATTATCAACATTTTTATGTTGTTTACTTTCTCATAACTGACATCTTTCCTGTGCTCCTTGAATAGGAAAGAAGCACAGAAATGTTTCTGTGGGTCGGCTAATTGCCGGGGTTACCTGGGAGGAGAGAACAGAGTCAGCATCAGAGCAGCAGGAGGGAAAATGAAGAAAGAACGATCTCGTAAGAAGGATTCAGTAAGTTTTCCGCTCCTCTTTCAATTTTCACCATATACATTTTAAGAAGAAAAGTAGCTTTCCTCATTGAATTTTGCAAAGTTAGACTACAACCTGAGAAATTTAGGGTCAGATGAAATAATCATGGAAAAGAAGAATGGTTGCTATTTTAATTTCAGTTTTGTAGAGATTAGAATTGGATACTAAGGACTAATTTTTTAAATTTAATTTTTATTTTATATTGGAGTATAGTTGATTTGCAATGTTGTATTGATACTGAGAACTCTTGAAGTCATCTTGAAAACACATGGGCTAATAGTTTTCCAGAGCCTGTAAAATTCCTAATCTTACTTTATATGTAAGTAAAATGTTTATCTCTTGGGTCATATAAGTCTGATCCACATTCCTAATCTTTTAGTACTAGCTTATCTTTTGTTTGCAAGTATTCTTAAAATCTCTGAAAATCCTTTTTGGGGTATAAAGTGAGTTTTGAGAGATATCAGGCAACCCAAGAGTGAGAAAGTGTTGGTTTCAGATGGTCTTTTCATTTAATACATTAAAACAGTGTTTGGTAGCCTTTTCCATCCTTAGTTCACCTCAGTCACTGCTGGAGGTGAGTGGTGTCTACTACTAAAAGGGCTCGGGTTTTTTGTTGTTTTTAAAAATTCCCCCCTCCCTTTTTGTCTTTTTGTCTTTCTTTTTACAGCCATACCTGTGGCATATGAAAGTTCCTGGGTCAGGGGTCGAAACAGAGTTACAGCTGCAGCTTATGCCACAGCCATGTCAACACTGGATCCAAGCCACAGCTTGTGGCAGTATCAGATCTTCAACTCACTGCACATGGCCAGGGATGGAATCCATGTCCTTAAAGAGCCAACATCAGGTCCTTAATCCATTGAGGCACAGCAGAAACTCTACCCCCTTGCGTCTTTTTCTGAGGATCTGTTCATTAGAGCAGTTTTTCTCTACCTTAGAACCACCTTGGCAGGGTCCATAAAAAAAATACACATTTCTGGGCCCATCCTCAGACCTATGAATCCTAGTAGAAGGCTAGGAGAAGGGGCTTAGGGGCTAGAGGGTTAGCCAGCACATCCTCCTGTGATTCTTTTGTAGTTAGCTCATTCCTAGGCTTTTTGGGAACCCATATTAAGAATTATAAAATGGCAGCAATCTGGAGTTCCCTTGTGGCTCAGTGGCTATGAACCCGACTAGGATCTATGAGGATGTGGATTTGATCCCTGTCCTAGTTCAGTGGCTTAAGCGTCCAGCGTTGCCATGAGCTCTGGTGTAGGCTGGCAGCTGTATATGGAAGTCCTCAGGCTAGGTGTCAAATTGGAACTGCAGCTTCCGGCCTATGCCACAGCACCATGGGATCCAAGCCATGTCTGCAACCTACACCACAGCTTACAGCAACACTGGATCTGTAACCCATTGAGCAAGGCCAGGGATAGAACCCGTGTCCTCATGGATACTAGTTGGATTCGTTACTGCTAAGCCACGACGGGAACTCCCAGGAAAGTTTTCTTTAAACTCCATTAAGATTGCTTTTATTTTATTTTTTCAGCAATCAAGTGAAGTCTTTATTACAGGAAAGCAGATAGCTCCCAGGGGTTCTGGGAGGGGGGAGAAGAGCTCCACTCTCTATTGTCTTATAGGGTTTTTATCCCTTAAAGATGGGGGTTTCCAACGTGGGGTCCAGAAAGATGTGGTTTTCTCCCATTGGCCTTGCTTAGTTACCTGTATCAGTCCTTGTCCAGTAAGGGTTTTAGGGGTGGAAATGTCCCATAAGTTTTATGATTTCTTTGTTGTTCTCTTCTCTTAAACTAAGTCACCATTCCTCTCATTTCTTTTCTATCATTTGAGAAGTGGATTAGAAATTAAGGTCCATGTGGGGGAAGGCACATTTCCTATAGTGAACGAGGCCAAGGGGAAGGTTCTATCCCTGTAGTAAATAAGGACTGTGGGCAGTTACTCTTTGGAGCCCTTAAACCACAAATGTTAGATTGCTTTTATTTTTAACTCTTATTTCATATAATTGATAGTTTATCAGAACAGCTACAAAATTGTCATTAACCATGTTGACCTAAGCTAAAAATCTCCATAAAAGTTTCCCTTTGGCCATTTTCTTTTCAAAAGTTATATTAAAAACTGTATTATTTATGAAGAATATTCTTATCATGTGATTTCTTGGGCAGTGTTATACTGTCATCACACCAATATTGATTTCTAACTTACTGATAGGATTCAAGAATAAACCCAAGGTACCAAGGTGTAGGAATTACTAGGTTTTTGTTCTGGTAATGATGTTTTGTATACATCTCAGTATTGTATAGTATTAAAAGCCAAGTCAGATGTAACATGTGAATCCAGTCATTGGGTAGGCTGAAATAATGGTTTGCTACAGATGTGAATTTGAAGTTGTTTCAGAATAGGATTGTTTCGAATAAAGTTTTGCCCAGATAGATAGAGGAATGACCCAGAGTGAATATGGGTTCCTAGAAGGGTCGTTTGTCCTTGATTATAATGAAGAGTTTGACTTTAGTACTTGGATTGTCTCTTATTAAAATTCCCTCTGGATGCCTAGATTCTGAGTTCTGGTCAGGTACACAGTTGAATTAAATCAAAAGTAGCATCTCTTGGAGTTCCCATTGTAGTGTAGCAGAAACAAATCCGACTAGGAACCATGAGGTTGTGGGTTCAATCCCTGGCCTCGCTCAATGGGTTAAGGATCTGGCATTGCCATGAGCTGTGGTGTAGGTTGCAGACGAGGCTCGGATCTGACTTTGTTGTGGCTGTGGTGTAGGCCAGCAGCTGTAGCTCTGATTAGACCCCTAGCCTGGGAACCTCCATATGCTGCGGATGTGGCCCTAAAAAAGACAAAAAGACAAAAAGACAAAAAAAAAAAAAAAAAAAAAAAAGTAGCATCTATTGAGATTCCCTTTGGAATTCTTTTGGGTAGAAGATGCCACAGAGAGGACAGGATAGCAACAGTTTAAAATAGAGTTCTGCGTGTTGTAACCATTAATAAGAATGTGTTAATGGCACTGTAATTTGGCACTATAATGTGTACACCCCCCTTTTTTTAGTCCTTGATTGGTAAACATTTCTTATTCCTTGCTCTTGAAGATTGCATCTATGTATATACAGCTTATCCACTTAACAAAAGTAAGTTCCTCCAAGACAGGTGATTGTCTTGTTTGGATATGTCACAAACTAGATACTTAATAAAATGCTTATTGATGGAGGTATAATAAATCACAACTGTTATTTGGTGTTATTTGTAGTTTGTAAAGTACAAATAAGTTGTCTGAAACTTACTTTGAAACAAATTAACAATAACTAATTGATAAAATAGAGGGTGAAAATCTACCTAAGAGAGGAAATACTTAGTTTCAGCAGATAACAAACAAGTACTAGTGTCCAGAATATGTGGAGAGCTCCATTTAATCGCTAAGAAAAAAATAGCACAAAAGAAAAACAACTTCCACAGACATTTCACTCATGCAGATAGCCACTAAGCATATGGAAGGGTGTTCAACCTCATTAGTAATCTGAAGAATTCAAATTAAAACTGCTATCAGCTGTTATTTGTATACTCACCAGATTGATAAAAATTAAGTCTTATGATACATAGAAATAACTCATACACTGGTGGAGGAGGTGTAAACGGATATAATTGCTTTTGAAGACACTTTGCTAGTTACTGAGTGTGAATATATGTATATTATATGAGCCAGGAGTTGCACTCCTGGATTAATAACCAGAGAGAGACTTGTTTAAGATGTACATTTGGAGTCACAGCAACATTATCTATGTTAGAAAAAGTAGAAACAACTCAGATACTTATTAGCATTAGTATGAATAAATTATAATGTAATCACATGATGAAAAAAAAACTTGTCATGAAAATGAAGGAACTGTGGCTGCATGCAACAACATTGATGACTCTTAAAATGTAAAGTTGTTTGAAAAGGAAGCCTGGCACTAAGTTGGAGACATCTCTAGAGTGGAGAAGAGAAGGAGCACTTCAGGAATTCTGGCAATGTCCTCCCCCCCCACTCCTTTTTACCTGAGTGTTGGTTACCATGGCTGTTGCTGACCTGTTTGTTTATTAAAACTACATATTAATTTTTATATACTTTTCTATTTGCATATTATATTTTATCAGAATGTATTAAAATAGTGTTTTAAAGACAGTTTATACCTCCAAACACTAAAGTATTAATAAAGAATAAACATTTTTCTTGGATTGATTAGGTACTCAACAGAATAAATTTTTTAAGTGCTATAGAATTGTACATATAGGAGTTCCCGTCGTGGCGCAGTGGTTAACGAATCCGACTAGGAACCATGAGGTCGCGGGTTCGGTCCCTGCCCTTGCTCAGTGGGTTAACGATCCGGCGTTGCCGTGAGCTGTGGTGTAGGTTGCAGACGCGGCTCGGATCCCGAGTTGCTGTGGCTCTGGCGTAGGCCGGTGGCTACAGCTCCGATTGGACCCCTAGCCTGGGAACCTCCATATGCCGCGGGAGCGGCCCAAGAAATAGCAACAACAACAACAGCAGCAAAAAGACAAAAGCAAAAAAAAAAAAGAATTGTACATATAAATTTTCAGTTATCAGTGATTTATTCAGATACATCCTAATGCTCTTTATACTTTTTTTTTTTTTTTGCCTTTTGGCCATTTCTTGGGCCACTCTTGTGGCATATGGAGGTTCCCAGGCTAGGGGTCAAATCAGAGTTGTAGCTACTGGACTACACCAGAGCCACAGCAATGCGGGATCTGAGCCACGTCTGCAACCTACACCACAGCTCACGGCAACGCTAGATCCTTAATCCACTGAGCAAGGCCAGGGATTGAACCTGCAACCTCATGGTTCCTAGTTGGATTCGTTAACCACTGCGCCACGACAGGAACTCCTCTTTATACTTCTTGATACCGTTTAGTTATCACAAATCCACAAATCTTTTTGGAATGTGATGACCCAGAAATGAAAAATAAGTACTTATAGTAAGTTTAATGAAAGCATTCAGACTCGGTCATTTCCTACTTTCCTTTCTGCTAAGTATCCTAAAAGTTATTAATTCCATAATTGGTTGTCCACTTGAGTACCCAAAATTATGGAAGCTGTATCATACCACCACTGGAATTGGCTTTCTTACTTTTATATATATATAAAAACCATTAAGCTTATCGTCATAGGAGGAATGTTCAAAGGTTATTTGCCTTCTGTATTTTGTTTGCAAAATTTTTAGTTTTTACATTTTTGTTGCTTATTTTATATCCAAGTAGTTTTTTGAATACTTTTATATCTGAGTAGTGCCTTTTATACAGTAATATCTATTCAATTTATTGAATGAATGAGAGTAACAATTCAGTTTTGTTTCTAACTTTTCAGATTACATGCCTAGTTATGAAAAGAAAATAACCCCGTCTCTTAGCTTGGTGAATATCAAAACTGTCAAAAGCAAGATTTTTGTATTTGAGAGGGAAAGTGGAATTGTAAAGCTCCTGGTCTTTCCTGTTCCAATCCTCTAGAACTTGGGACACAGAAAGTTTTTACATTTAGGATATGCACCAAAAAAACATCTTTAAGGAAATGTTCTTGGGAACTCCTCACATTTATTTATTTATTTATTTGTCTTTTTGTCCTTTTAGGGCCGCACCCGTGACATATGGAGGTTCCCAGGCTAGGGCTCTAATTGGGGCTATGGCTGCTGGCCTACGCCGCAGTCACTGCCACACCAGATCTGAGCTGTGTCTGCGACCTACACCACAGCTCATGGCAACGCCAGATCCTTAACCCGCTGAGCGAGGCCAGGGTTGAACCCACAACCTCATGGTTCCTAGTCTGATTTGTTTTCACTGCATCACCACAGAAACTCCTCAAATTTCATTTTGATCATATTACTTCCTTTTAAGGATTCGTAATAGGAGTTCCTGTCATGGCTCAGTGGTTAACGAATCCGACTAGGAACCATGAGGTTGCGGGTTCAATCCCTGGCCTCACTCAGGGGGTTAAGGATCTGGCGTTGCTGTGAGCTGTGGTGTAGGTCACAGACTCGGCTCAGATCCCGCATTGCTGTGGCTCTGGTGTAGGCCAGCGACAACAGCTCCGATTAGATCCCTAGCCTGGGAACCTCCATATGCTGCAGGAGCAGCCCCAGAAAAGGCAAAAAGACAACAAACAAAAGGATTCAGTAATAGAGCTCTCTTACTTAGTCCCATCAAATCCACATTCTTTTGTATTCCATCTGAATGAAATCTTCTAACACCAGTCTTCATTTTGATAAGATTTTTCTCACTTCCTCACCACTGAATGTATTCCAGCCAGTCTGAGCTAGGCACTATCATAATTTTCCATTCCTGTTCAAGCTTTTTTCTATGCTTCCTCACTCCTTCTTCCTCTTATCTTACCTATTTCTTTTGTTGTTGTTGTTGTTGTTGTTTTGGTTTTGGACGGGGGGCAGGGTTGGCCATGCACGCAGCATGCGAAAGTTCCCAGGCCAGGGATTGAACCCACACCACAGCTGTAACCAGAGCCATAGCAGTGACATCAGATTCTTAACCCACTGAGCCACCAGGAAACTCCATGTTCCCCACCCACCTACCTTCCTTTCCTTCCCTTCCCTCCCTCTTTCTTCCTTCCTTCCCTCCCTCCTTCCTTCTCTCCCCTCCCTCTTCCTTCCTTCCTTTCTTTTTTCTTTTTCTTTCCTTCCTTCCTCCCTCCCTCCCTACCCTTTCCTTTTCCAGCTGCACCTATGGCATATGGAAGTTCCCAGGCCAGCGGTCAAATCTGAGCCATAGCTGCGATCTATGCTGTAGGTGTGGTAACGCTGGATACTTGACCTGCTTCACTGTAGCAGAAACTCCAACTTTCTTTTTTTTGATGTAACATTATTTTTGTAAGATTGATAAATTTGTTGCATTTGGTTGTACTTGATTCCTTTTATTGTGGTATGATATACACTATATGAACATGCCAATTTTTATAACCTGACCACAGGAATTTGGGTTGTTGGCAGTTTTTTGCAATTTTGAATCGATGTTCAATGAACATTCTTCTGATTCTCTGAGTATATACATGCTTAAGTTTCTTTTGGATTTCTTCCTTTTTTTTTTTTTTCCCAGCTGTGCCTGTGGCATACAGAAGGTCCCAGGCTAGGGATTGAAACTACTCCATAGCAATGACAATGCCAGATCCTTAACCCTCTGAGCCACCAGGGAGTTCCTCTCTTGGGTTTGTTCTTAGGTATGCAACTGCTAGGCATAGGGGATACAAATATTTTACTTTTCAAGCTAACGCTTTATTTTTTTCTGACGTACTTTTCACCTAATACAATGTTTTTTCCCTCCCATAAAGGCAGCTTTTTTTGTTTGTTTTGCTTCATTGCAGTGTCTTCACCTAGAACTATACTTGACATATAAGTACTAGGTAAATATTTGATGAGTGAATGAAATGATTTTCAAATTGATCATACCAATTTATATTTTCATTAGCAGTGTATAAACGTTCCTTTTGATCCACATCTTTGCCTAGATTTGATATTAATCACACTTCTTATTTTTTTCCCCTAGTCTGGTGAGTGTAACATGGTTCTTCAGTGCAGTCTTAATCATGTTTTCCTTATTACTTTTTAGGTTGTTTGATTCTTAGATTAATGAGGGTTTATTGTTTGGTTGGTTGTTGTTGTTGTCTTATAACCAGATATTTTCCTTTGCCATGGCAGGTGGATGGAGAGCTAGAAGCTCTGATGGAGAATGGTGAGGGTCTCTCTGATAAAAATCAGGTGCTCAGCTTATCCCGGCTAATGGTTAGAATTGAAACTTTGGAGCAGAAACTTACCTGTCTCAAGCTCATACAGGTGAACACTTTAATATTAATTTATTTTTTATTTCTGAGTTTGAGGTGGGACATTTAAACTACAATTCAGAGTGATAAATGGAAAAGGAATAAATTTGATGAAAAGTTACTTTTATTTTTAAAATGGTTATGTGAGTTTGTTGTGACTTAGAAAAATTGTACTCTTTAAGAGTTCATCATCATTTAATCTGTTAGAAGATCTTGTTTTCTCTTGTCAAAGAATGTGGTGAGATTTGTGTGTGTGTGTAACAATTCATGACACTTGATAAAGGTTTTTCTCCTCCCTTGATAGTTAGCATGCTGATTTTATTTACTCCAGCTTATTAAATATTCCACAAGAAGGTGGATAATAAGAAAAGATTAAAAAAATTTTTAGGGAGTTCCCTTCATGGCTCAGGGGTTAACCAACCTGACTTAGTATCCATGAGGACACGGGTTTGATCTCTGGCTTTGATGAGTGGGTTAAGGATCCAGTGTTGCTGTGAGCTGTGATGTAGGCCTGCAGCTACAGCTCTGATTCGACCCCTAGCCTGGGAACCTCCATATGCTGTGGGTACAGCCCTAAAAAGACAAAAAAAAATTTTTTTTGTAGTTTAGCTTTTTCAGTAAAATGGTGAATATAATTTGTTTTGTCATTCAGAATGGAATTTCATTGTAAATGACATTAATAGTTATATAATTTTCTACTTCAGTAAAGTCCAGGTTGACTGGATTCATTTTAGTTATTGAAAAAGATTATAATCTCTTATATGAAGGCATTTATTTTTTATATATATATATCATTTATTTAGATATATAAATAGAGTTTCTAGGGTTTTTTTTTTTTGTGTGTGTGTGTGAATATAAATGAACTCTTTTAGTCCTCTCTGTGGGCCCTCCTTAATGGTCTGTCTGGTATTTTTTGTCTCCCTCTTCCAACCCCCAATACCCTATATCTTGCTTCCCTTCCCGCATGGAAGAACACACATTCACAATCTTGCCTGAAGTCCTTTCTGGAACGACATGGGCTGTCTTTGTTGTGGATCTGGATGGCAGAGCTAGGTGATGGCCGGGAAAGTAACCAGAAGCTTCAGGAAGAGGTAAGTTCACACAATTTGGTTGTTTCTTAAAACTGCTATATTTATTATTTAGGTTGAGAGTATTGTGATAGTATCAGTGATAATGAATTTAGCACTATATTTACCACTGATATTAAAATAATTACATAATATTATTATCTTAATATCATTCCAGTAACTTAAGTTTACATCCTTTTTTTTTTTTTTTTTTTTTTTTTTTGTCTTTTTAGTGCTGCACCCATGCATATGGTAGTTCCCAGGCTAGGGGTAGAATCTGAGCTATAGCTGCCGGCCTACACGATGGCCACAGCAATGCCAGATTGAAGCCAGGTCTGCGATCTACACCACAGTTCACAGCAACACTGGATCTTTAACCTACTGAACAAGTCCAGGGAATGAACCCATATCCTCATGGATACTAGTTGGGTTTGTATCATCTGAGCCACAACGGGAACTGGTACAGACACTTTGAGTTTACTGTGTTGTTTTCCCTCTAGTAATCTTTTTAAGCTTTGTACTACATAGTTGGTAACTACAAGAATAAGATATAATGATATAGTTAAATGTAAGATCCAGTTTGTTGCTAAAACCATAGTTTTAAGAAGATGGAAAATACATGAAACTTAAATTCTGGGGTTCCAAAAAATTAATGAAGAGTTGAATTCTGACGATAAGAGTAAGAACACTTTGGAAGTTCCTGTCATGGCGCAGTGGTTAACTAATCCAACTAGGAACCATGGGGTTGCAGGTTCAATCCCTGGCCTTGCTCAGTGGGTTAAGGATCCAGCGTTGCTGTGAGTTGTGGTGTAGGTTGCAGATATGGGTCAGATCCAACATTGCTGTGGCTCTGGCATAGGCCGGCGGCTATAGCTCCGATTAGACCCTTAGCCTGGGACCCTCCATATGCCACAGGAAGCGGCCCTAGAAAAGGCAAAAGGACAAAAAAAAAAAAACAAAAACAGAGTAAGAATACTTTTGAGGAGTGAATAAGTGTTTTAAGAGCTCTAAGTCAATGCTCATTGATAGTGTCGTTAGCGGAGTTGTTACATTTATACTGTCTGATGAAATATACAGTATTTCCTAACTTGGCTTAAATCATAAATTCAAATATAATCCCAAAGTAATTTAATAATAAATTTTTAAAAACAAAAACATGGGATTAAGCAAATGAGTGATTGTCTTGCTTTCAAACTTTCCCCAGAGATTTAGCAATAAGTAGGAGTTGGGAAAGCATTGGGGTTTACATAGAACTACATTGGGGAACACTTTGGAAGAAATTCTTGGGTTTCAGAGCGTGGGGGCAGGAGGTAGTTAGGTCTGAATGAGAAGAGAGTCTTGGAGTTCCTGTCGTGGTGCAGGGGAAACAAATATGACTAGGAATCACGAGGTTGCAGGTTCGATCCCTGGCCTTGCTCAGTGGGTTAAGGATCCAGTGTTCCCGTGAGCTGGGGTGTGGGTTGCAGATGTGGTTCAGATCTGGTTTTGCTGTGGCTGTGGTGTAGGCTTGAAGCTGTGGCTCCCATTCGACCCCTAGCCTGGGAACCTCCATATGCCTTGGGTGCGGCCCTAAAAAGACAAAAAAAAAAAAAAGAAAAGAGAGTCTCTTAGCTAGACACCTATTTGTCAAAGGCTAAATAAGTTAAGTATTAAATATCGCCTTTTTGGTTTGTATACAAGACATTTAAATGTATACTGTTGCATAGTTCCCAAGCTTTTATCACAGTCATTTGGGAAACTTCTTAGAAAAACATACCCAGAATGAGGTGCAGTAGTGCTTATGTTTTAAAAAAAAATCTACTTGGGAGTTCCAGTTATGGCTCAGTGGCTTAACCTGACATAGTGTTCGTGAGGATGTAGTTTTGATCCCTGGCATCGCTCAGTGGGTTACGGATCCAGCATTGATGCAAACTGTGGTGTAGGTTGCAGATGTGGCTCAGATCTGGCATTGCTGTGGCTGTGGTGTAAGCTGGCAGCTGCAGCTCTGCCCTGGCCTGGGAACTTCCATGTGCTGCAGGTGCAGCCATAAAAAGAAAAAAGAAATATACCTGGGTTTGAGAACTACTGGTGGAAAATATTCGTCCTGTTCGATGGTGTGAGCAGTTTACCTGCTCCACATTTTATTTTTGCTGGTCAGTCTTATTAAAACAATTTTCCTTATTTTCTAGAGGAGAATAATATTATGAAATTTAAATCCTTCTGTGGTTGTAAGACTTAGGTCTTAATTTAGTAAGAAAGTAAAAAAAAAAAAAAAAAAAAAAAAAACAACCAACCACTCCTTCTGTTTAATGATCTGAATTCAGTCCAGAGCTTTGAAAAGTCAGCTGTATAAAGTGATATCTTTTTTTATTATGTTTAATCAGATTATAAAGACTTTGGAACATTTGCCTATTCCTACTAAAAATATGTTGGAGGAAAGCAAAGTACTTCCAGTTATTCAACGTTGGTCTCAGACCAAGACTGCTGTCCCTCAGCTGAGTGAAGGAGATGGGTATTCCAGTGAGAATACGTCACGTGCTCACACACCACTCAACACACCTGATCCTTCCACCAAGTTGAGCACAGAAGCTGACATAGACACCCCCAAGAAGGTAGCGTTGCGCAAACTTAAAATTATAAGTGAAAATAGCATGGACAGTGCAATCTCTGATGCTACCAGTGAGCTAGAAGGCAAGGATGGCAAAGAGGACCTTGACCAGTTAGAAAATGTTCATGTAGAAGAAGAGGAAGAGTTACAGTCACAACAGCTACTCACACAACAGTTGCCTGAATCTAAAGTTGATAGTGAAATTGCTGTGGAGGGCAGTAAGCTACCCACATCTGAACCAGAGCCTGACACTGAAATAGAGCCTAAAGAGAGCAATGGCACAAAACTAGATGAACCTATCGCTGAGGAAACACCATCTCAAGATGAAGAGGAAGGTGTATCTGATGTGGAAAGTGAGAGGAGCCAGGAACAGCCAGATAAAACAGTAGATATAAGTGATTTGGCCACCAAGCTCCTGGACAGTTGGAAAGACCTAAAGGTAAGAAAACGTTTTTGTTCATTTTACCCAGGTTTAGAGTTCCATAAACTTTAAGATGAATTATCTACTTTTCTAGCAAACTGTATTTTTGAAAAAACAATACTGTCAGCTAATTTATACATGTCTCAAACATCTTTTAACCCATGGCCAGAGATGCCTAACTAATAGATAAATGTCCCCCTTTTCCTCACTTAGGAAACTATATCACAACATTGAATCCAGTTTTTCTAGTGGTCTTTACGTGAAAAACAAAACCAAAAATCCTTTGAGTAACAGACATTCTATATTTAAAGAGTCTACATAAGAAAAAAGTTTAAAATAATTGGAAATTAATTTATTGGATTAACTAGAAATTAAAAATAAAATTAATTGGAAAACCAAGGTAATTTAGCAACTTATCATCAAAAATTTTTAAACATAAATATCTGTTCCAGTAAAACAGCTTTATATGGCACTAGTTCATACTCAGTTTCATGATTGTTTCTGAAATAGGTCTGCTTTTAAATGCCTATTTCTTTGGCTCAAAGATGTTATCTAGAGAAAAAAGGAGTTCTGAAACCCTTACATCTAATACTTACATAATTGTCTGTTGAACTATATAGCATGATGTGCAGGATTTGCTTTGCAGAGAACCCAGTCTGGGTTGGATAAACTCAGAAGTGAATAACAGGATGAGACTAGGAGATATGTGGTAAATTTTGATCATAGATGATCTGGATCTCTGATCCAGGTCCTGAGGATCCTGTGGGAACAGGTTACTACCTAGCCTATATCCTTCTGTTTCTCCTTTCTTCTGCCAAAGGTGAAGCAGCCAGATAAACCAGCAATACAAGTTTGCAGCAAGATGGACACCTGAATTCTCTCTGTTCCCAGTTACGACTATAAAGCTCACCCATTAGATGCTGTCATTTTATTCATAGGAAACTATCCTTACACTGAGCAAAAGGAGTATTTGGTTGTTTGTAGACTGCTTATTTTTGACATTTGGAATTTACTGTGTTGAGACCCTTCTCTAAGTATGGTGTGGTTTCAGCTCTCCTTTACCTATTTGAGCTCTTAGTCATGCTATGCTCTGATCACTTATAGTTCCGCATAAACTAACTTTATTAAGCCTTATGAAATCTGACCTTATTATAAATATAAATATAAAAGGATTCAGAATAAATCTGTTTATGAAACATGAACACAGAAACTGGAGTTGCAGTTAACTGAAAGAGCTGCTGGAACAGTCACTTGTGTGAACATTTATTTAAGGCTGCTTTGCAAGGGCACAGGAGTCCTTGGAAGAAGTCCCTTGTGTGTTTGGAGACTGATAGTAGGGCCTGTTCTATGATTGGCTCAGTAGGGAAGGTAGAAGTGGAGACTGCCGTGAGCTGTGGTGTAGGTTGCAGACGCGGCTCGGATCCTGCGTTGCTGTGGCTCTGGCGTAGGCCGGTGGCTACAGCTCCGATTCCACCCCTAGCCTGGGAACCTCCATGTGCCACGGGAGCGGCCCAAGAAATAGCAACAACAACAACAACAACAACAAAAGACAAAAAGACAAAAGACAAAAAAAAAGAAGTGGAGACAAGCACACTCATAGACACAGGTGTATAGAGAGTGGGGTTGTAGACCTAGTAGTTCACTTGCCTAAAAAGGCTCTGGTTGAAATAATTAAAAGAAAAAAAAAACTACAATCATGTTAATTCCTTAAAAAAAAACTGTCTCTTAAAAAGTCTAGAATAAGTAAATATTTTTGTTTCTTTATATGGTAGTTTTAAAATTACAATTATAATGATATAAATTGTTCTTTGGGAATATCCTTAATTCAATTAGATATAACTGGTACTTTAAACTGAGACTGTAGACACGTATTTTTTGAGTTGTACAAAATTATTTCTTCCCTTGCTTATTGTCCTCCCTACTCCTATCTGAAAGATCAAAGTGGTTGCATAGACCATGTAGTTGATGATCCTCCTGACTTGAGGTTTAAAATTTTATCTGTACCTAAAGTATATCTTTCTTAACCTTCATACTTTGGATTTATCCCAATTCTTAGCATTGAGGAAGTCATTAAATAAAATCCTCCTTCAAACTTTATAGTTTGCTCTGGAATCATTACCCATCTAGCATTGCATTACTGAGAAATGTTTTTGCTTGACTGAATTGTGATGTTTTGTTATGCATTGGTGCTGGGGTTCTTAATTCATCTATCATTCTAATTAACATTTACCATGGTTCTAATTTCAAAACTGATTATGGTTGTCCTTAAAAAATATACTTTAGCTAGGGAACCCATAATTTTAACACGTTTTAGAGAAACACCTTGACTTGATGTGATTACTATATATCCATACTCTCCCGGCATTGAAAGAGTTAACTACTTCTGTCTGACTTCCACCTATGTGTTCAAGTAGACATTGACAGAAAAGAAAACTATTATTCAGCCAACCTTTATTAAGCAGCTGTTGCCAAGCACTGTGTTAGTTGTTGATGTTAATTCCAAGATTACACTAAAAAGCATTGATCTGAGATTGTGGTTATGTTAGCCACTACAAGCTTCCCTGACCTTCATAGGCCACTTTAACATTGTTGGACATGTGTTCCACTTGGCCTTTCTACACACTGGATGGAGTGAAGAACTGAAAGAGGTTGCTTCCAATTTCTTAATCTTGATTTTGCTGTGAAGGCAAACTATAGGGATCATCAGTAAATGAAAGAGGGTGGGAGGGAAGGGAATGAAGCTTCATGAATTACTCTTTGTCCTCCCAGATCTGATGATGATCCCCCTTGTAACTTGAACCATTTCCATCTAGCTTCTCAGGGCAGCAAGGAGCTTGTTAACATCACCAGCTGACCATGTGTCTCCTTTTCTCAACTCCATTTTCAACTTCGTGCTGAAGAAAAACGAGAACCTAGAGTGCATTCTGTGAAGAAACAGGAAGATGGTTGGGAAGTTGGATGATGCATGAAAAATATAATAGGTGAAAAGAGGACAGAGGTGGTTAACTCACTGGCGCCGGCGTTATTTTGGTGCGTCCATTGCCGACAATGGATGTCGTTCTGGGAAAATCCCGACTCCTGGCGAGAAAGGATTAAGTGAGCTACTTTTTCTATACCTCTATACACAGGACCACTGCCTTGGCTCCACAAGGCTTACATATTTTTGACTCCTAAAGTAGACCTCAACAAGAAACATCACCCAACACATTGCTACATGTGAGCAAGTATTCATTTTCACATTCAAATTAACTGGGCTACATTTTCAGCAGGGACGTGTACATGTTTTTCTGTTTGTAAAAGGAATTGTTGTACATCACCCCTCATGCTGAAAATATACCCTAGACTTCCCAGGGCAAAACAGCTGGTTATAAGTGATGATTAATTATAGCTTGACTTGAAAAATCTTCATTTGGATCTAAGAAGAAGAGGTAAGGTTCCCGTGAATTTGGCAGTTTCAGTTGCAGTTAAATAGCTGCAAGATTGTGATGGCTAATGATTCCAGAGCCTCTCTTGTAAATACTTAGGTTACAGGATTTGTGTCTCCTTATAATGAAGTCTGAATATAGTTTCATCTGGATTAGATGATTTAGGGTCATTTTGTACATGTGATAAGTTGGACTTTTCTTAAGTACCATCCTTATCTTTTTTGTTTTTATCTCAAGACATTATTTTTAATTAGACATTGTTTTCCTAGAAAGTTAAGGATTGAACTCTCTACAGAAGGTTTAAATAATTCAGAGAATTACCCAACTGAAAAGTTTTGAGTCACTGCTTAGAATTTTGGTTCCTAACAAATACTGTATATAAAATCTACTATGCAGTGTTTCAGAGTGAAATGATCTGCCCTAGATTTCTGTAATAAATTTCAAAATCAGTAGTAGAGATTATTCTCTATCCATAAGAATAAATATTACTTATCTTTTTATTTAAAATTTGGAATTGCCCCCAAAGACACTATTTTAGGTACTGCTACCTTGAATTTTTATAGTAAATACCTGACTTGTTAAAGGCAGGCATAGTCTAAAACTTTTTGGTAGTGCATTTTTTTAAATTGTCAGATAAATACCTTCAACTAGATTATGAGTTGGCCCATTCTTCCCCTGTTTTTGTAAATGATGTTTTAAGGGGAGCACAGCCAGGCTCGTTCATTTATGTATTGTCTGTGGCTGCTTTTGTACTGCACTGGTAGATGTGAGTTGTTGCATCAGAGACTGGATGGCCAACAAAGCATAAAATATTTAATGTCTTGGCCTTTATCAAAAAGATTTGTCAATATCTAATCTTGATGAACTACGAAATCTGGCTGCTGCAAACATTCTCATTTTGAATGAAGTCATTTTGACACTTTATTTTTGGGGGTGAGCACTTGATTCTGTTTGCCTAAAGACATAATGATCATGTTTCCAGAGCCCATGAAGTTATTTTTCTCTTAAAAGTTTTGATTCTGTTTAGGAAAAGTTATTTTAGTGATTTGGATATAGGACTATCTGAGAAGTGGGAGAATATGTGTACATTATAGAGTTACCTGCAGGGAATGTTGTTCTTCCTTCAGGAACATAATCAAGTTAGTGGGAAACTTCAGAGACTGTTCCAGTACTGATAATTGGTATAATCTAGTTTTATATATAACCATAATGAAAGCATCATTTTTCCTTCTTAATGTTCTTCATTTTTGATTCTTGTATAATTTAAGACTTACAGGAAAGTTGCAAGAATACTATTCACTATGTATTCTTCAAGTAATACACATTCCAGTGACAAATGTAGGAAAAAAGTCAGCTAAAAATTCCTCTAAACCCCCCACCCAGATTCTTCAGTGTTAATATTTTACCAAATTTCAACAATAACAACAACAACAAAGGAGTTCCTGTTGTGGTGCAGCAGAAACGAATCTGACTAGGAACCATGAGATTGCAGGTTCGATCCCTGGCCTCACTCAGCAGGTTAAGAATCTGGCATTGCCATGAGCTGTGGTGTAGGTCACAGATGAGACTTGGAAACCACATTGCTCTGACTGTGGTGTAGGCCAGCAGCTGTAGCTCCGATTAGACCCCTAGCCTGGGACCCTCCATATGCCACAGGTGCAGCCCTAAAAAGCAAAAGAAAAAGCAAAAAAAAAAAAAAAAGGTTTCTAAAATTACTTGCTTAGATGCTTATTTCTTCTCACTGGTCCATGAGCTCTTCAAGGGCAGAGGCCATTCCTTAATTGTTGCACTAAGAGTTACCTTTATTTTTGTATCTTTATAGTAATGATTGTAATAATAAGTACCACTTAATGACTACTATGTGTCCCGTACAGTCTGTACTACATTCAGTAGCACAGATCTTTTTGGAAATATATATCTGTTCATGTCAAAGTCCTATTTAAAACTTCTAAATGGTTCCTCATTACACTGTTAAAATTAAATCCATTTTTCTTAACAAACTTTGCATATCATGGCATAATCTGGTCCTTATTTATTTTTTCATTTTCACCTTAGCCTTTTCTGGCCCACCAGTAGGACTGTGCTACTAATGTTAATTCACACATACACACCCCTCATTGTAACTCATTTCTGAGAAAACTTTCGGAGTTCCTGTCATGGTGCAGCGGAAACAATCTGACTAGGAACCATGAGGTTGCAGGTTTGATCCCTGGCCTAGCTCAGTGGGTCAAGGATCCAGCATTGCTATGAGCTGTGGTGTAGGTTGCACATGTGGCTCGGATCTTGCGTGGCTGTGGCTGTGGTGTAGGCCGGCAGCTGTAGCTCCGATTAGATCTCTAGCCTGGGAACCTCCACATGCCATGGGTGCGGCTCAAAAAAAAGCAAAATAAATAAATAAAACTCTATTTTGTTTAGATGTCTTTGCTCATTTGTTTCATCCTTTCCCCTGAAAGCCTTTACTATTCCTCCAAGACAAAGTATCCTGCCCTTTTTATATGCTTTCATAACATCCTTCCAATCATAGCAGATAACATTTCATAATTGTATATTGTGCAGAGACAGAGACTATGTCTGCCGTGGTCACTCAAGCCTCTCCAGAACACTGAGAGAGAGTAGTAGATAGTTTGGCACTTCATACAGACTTGAATGAGGAAGTGAAGAACGTTCATTTTCTTCCATGGTACCACACTACTTCTTGAATCCATAATTGTATATATTTATTTGATAGGCAGAAAATTTTTGATTGGGTATCATATAATCTTTACAACCCTATAAAGTAAGTGACGGTGTTTTTATCAGCTGTAAAATGGAACTAGGCCCTTGAGGTTGTAACTTAGCTATAAGTGGCATATCTGAAAGTTGATTGAGTGCTTCTGATTTAAATCCTATATTTTCTCCACCCCTTTTTAAAATGATATTATAGTGATCATGATATCCCTGCCAGACAATTCATGTAACTGTGTGTCTTTGGTGATTATTTTTCAGATTTCTTGCAATCTATTTTTGTTTTAGTAGCTATAATAAGTCCAAATTCATTCTTAAATCATAGAAATTACCATTTTAGTGTTTTGTTCAAGTATCTTTTTTTCCTTAATGCTGCAGGGATCAGCCTGTGAATCCATGGTTGAACTTAAAAGGATTTTCAGAACCCTTGAAATTGTGTGCAAAACTTTGGGGATTTCTGGGGCAAGCGTCCAGAAATAGGGGCAGCTTCTCAAACAGGGATGTATATATATGTGGGTTGGGAAAAGAATGAGTTGTGATCCAAAAAGTATTTTCTAGATGGTCTTAACTACAGTGTTGTGTTGAGTGCAACATGTAACTTCTATGAAGTCACTTGGAGGGCTGTGGTGATTTTATAAGATCTTTTTTTTTTTTTTTTTGCTTTTTAGGACCACAGCTGAGGCATATGGTCGTTCCTAGGCTAGGGGTTGGATTGGAGCTGTAGCTGCTGACCTCAAAGCCATATAGCAACGTGGGATCCAAGCTGTGTCTGCAACCTACACCACAGCTCATGGCAATGGCAGATCCTTAACCCACTGAGCAAGGCCAGGGATCAAACCTGCAACCTCATGGTTGCTAGTCAGATTCGTTTCCACTGCGCCACAATGCTAACTCCATGATTTTTTAAGCTCTAATCAGAAAAATTATAGGGGCTCAGAGTTCCCTTGGGGTGCAGCAGTTTAAGGATCTGGTATTGTCACGTAGCAGCTCGGGTCACTGCTGTGATATGGTTTCAATCCCTGGGCCAGGAACTTCTGTATGCCATGGCTGAAGAAAAAAAATTATGGAGGAGATAAATTTGAAAGTATAAAGAAAAATCTTAGATTTGGAATTAATTTGCCTAGAAAACAGAAATCTGAAATTAGAGAAACATTTAATCATGACGACTTTGATTATTTTTCAGTGATTACTTACCAGTGTGAAATACTTTTATTTTTTCCACACATATTTTACTACTGGGCTAGGAAGGCCTTGAGGGCCAGCATATGTGTCAACTGTTCACCTAGTCTTTCAGTTCTAGCATAAGCCCAGCTCATTTTTTGGATTAGAGTCAGGTGGATAAGACTAGAGAAAGAGGCAGGGGGAGGACAAGTTTAAACTCAGTGGCATTGAACTGGAAGGCTTTTTAAGTTATATACTTGCAAAAG
Organism: Sus scrofa; assembly: GCF_054392235.1. Classification (NCBI taxonomy): domain Eukaryota; kingdom Metazoa; phylum Chordata; class Mammalia; order Artiodactyla; family Suidae; genus Sus; species Sus scrofa. Next base: position 44,693,680 of record NC_139395.1, on the reverse strand, counting down.
AATAGCATTTAGAACTTTCCTTGAAATAGAGTTCCCATTGTGGCTCAGTGGGTTAAGATCCTGACTAGTATCCATGAGGATGCAGGTTCAATCCCCAGCCTCACTCAGTGGGTTATGGATCCGGCATTGCTGTAAGCTGTGGTGTAGGTCTCAGGTGTGGCTTGGATACAATGTGGCTGTGGTTAGGCTGGCAGCTGCAGCTCTGATTTGACCCCTAGCCCAGGAACTTCCATATGCCGTATGTGCAGCCCTAAAAAGAAAAGGAAAAAAATTGCCTTGGGAATTCTCAGGTTCCTTAGGCCTTTGCCTGAGACCTCACAGCCCCCTCATTCTTTACCTTGAATGCAGTGACAGTGCATAGAGGTCTTTTGGTGTTATGTCCAGTGCTGCTCCTGAGGCATGCTATCGTTTAATTTTTAAAATAGACCATTCCTATACATGACAAAATTCAAAAAGCATACTGTGAAACATTTCGGTCCCAACCCCGCCCCAAATCCCTGAAGGCAACTAATACAACTAGTTTCTTATGAGCCTTCCAAAGATAATTTGTACATATTATCTGTATATACTTTGCTTTTTAAAATAGCGCTGGCACCGCTTTTTATTTAATAAATATTTTAATGATTGTTTCTTGCCAGTTTATGAATTTATTTATTCATAACTGCATAATATAATCAGTCTCTTGTTGGTCAAATTAATTAGTCTTCAATTTTGGCCATTTAGATTGATTTCTTTCTTTACCATAGCAGCAAATTTTTTTTTTGACACATTCACATATGTGGGATATACATTTTAGATTCACATGTATGTTTTTAAATACACTCACATGTGTGGAATATACATGTTGGATAAACTACTAAAAGTAGTATATCTGGGTCATGGTATGTTATTTGTAATTTTGTTAGGTACTACCAAATCACTCTTCATAGTTATACCAGTTTAAATCTTCATCAGCAATGTATGTGCATAAGAATGCCTATTTGACTACATCCTGGCCAATGCAAGTGTTGTCTTAACTTTATGTTGGTCAGTCTGATAGGCTAAAATGGAGTATTGTTGTATTTTTAATTTGCCTTTCTCTTATGTACAAAATACTGAATATACTTACATTTATATTTCTTATTTTAAGAACGGTGTCCATATCCTTTGCCTGTTTTTCTGAACGACTGAAAACTGAAATTGGATCTTACTGTCTTTGATTCTTGAGAGCCTAGCTGTCTGAAGTTAGAAGTTTATGGTTCAGGGGTTTAGAAGTTTATGAGATGTATGACACTGAATTTAGAATCTTGAATTTTATTTTATGTGTGTATGTATGTATTTTTGCTTTATTAGTATTTTTTTTTTTAATGCTACATCTGCGGCATATGGAGGTTCCCAGGCTAGGGGTCTAATCGGAGCTACAGCTGCCAGCCTACGCCAGAGCCACAGCAATGCCAGGTCCGAGCCATGTCTGTGACCTACACCACAGCTCACAGCAACGCCAGATCCTTCACCCACTGAGTGAGGCCAGGGATTGAACCCGCAACCTCATGGTTCCTAGTTGGATTCATTTCCACTGTGCCAAGATGGGAACTCCTAGAATCTTGAATTTTAGACCCTCCACAGTCTTGGTCTTCAGCATTCTCTTCTAGTAGACAAAATTTTGAGGCCTTGTAGATCTGAAAAATGCTTTTATTCTATTCTTGTTTATTTGGCAGATCATATAATTATCATGAGGAAATAAATTTTCCTTCGTGGGGGTTCTGGCTGTGGTGCAGTGGGTTAAGGATCCAGCTTTGTCTCTGAGGCTCTGTGGGTTTGATCCTCAGCCTAGTGCATTGGGTTAAGGATCCAACATTGCCACAGATGTAGCAAGGGAACTTCATGTGCCTTGGGAGTGGCCAAAAGGGGGGGGGAAATGTTTCCTTCAAATGTTCATTGCATCATTTTCTAGCTTACATTGTTACTATTGATTGTGGGATGTGATCCTCTCCATCTGGTGACTTAGGTCTCTTGGTTCTAAAAAAAAAATTTTTTTTTTTTTTGGATACTTTCTTCTCAATTTTTTCTCTCCTTGTTTTTTTTGGCTACTTATTAGTTGTAGGACTTCTTACTCTTATACTCTAATTTTTTAATCTCCCATTTTTCTTTTTGATTTTTTAATTCTGCTTTCAGGGAGATACTCAACCCTTTTTTTTGTTGTTTTTGCTTTTTGCTTTTTAGGGCTACACCTGTGGCATATGGAAGTTCCCAGGCTAGGGGTTGAATTGGAGCTGCAGTTTCTGGCCTACACCTCAGCCACGCAGTACTGGATTCTTAACTCAGTGAGTGAGGCCAAAGATCAAACCCACATTCTCATGGATACTAGTCAGGTTCATAACCTCCTGAGCCACAATGGGAACTCCCATCAACCCTTTTTTTCTATCATATTTTCACTTACCAAGAATTTTTTTTTCTTTTTTTTTTTTGTGTGTGTGTGGCCATACCCTCAGCATGTGGAAGTTCCTGTGCTAGGTATCAAACCTGTGCCACAGCTGTTTCAACTCTTGATCCTTAACCCATTGCACCATAAGGGAACTTCCATTATTCTTGTTTTTTTGTTTTGTTTTGGTCATGCTCACATCATGCGAAAGTTTCCAGTCCAGGGATCAAACCTGTACCACAGCAGAAGCCAGCACCATGGCAGTGACAATGCCAGATCCTTAACCCCCTGAGCCATCAGGGAACTTCCATTGTTTGTTTTCTTTCCCTTTTTTTTTTTTTTTTTTTTTTTCTTTTTCTTTTCAGGGTCACACCCATGGCATATGGAAGTTCCCAGGCTAGGGATCCAGTCGGAGCTACAACTGCTAGCCTACACAACAGCCACAGCAACACGGGATCCGAGCTGTGTCTGTGACCTACACCACAGCTCACAGCAACGCCGGATCCTTAACCCACTGAGTGAGGCCAGGGATTGAACCTGCATCCTCATGGATACCAGTCGGGTTCCTTAACCACTGAGCCATGATGGGAACTCCTCTTTTTTCTCTTTCAATGGCTGCACCTGGAGCATATGGAAGTTTTCAAAGCTAAGGATCAAATTGGAGCTGTAGCTGCTGGCCTACACCACAGCCACAGCAATGCCAAATCTAAGTCGCATCTGTGACCTACACCGTAGCTTGCAGCAACACCAGGTCCTTAACCCACTGAGCGAGGCCAGGGATTAAATTTACATCCTCATGGACACCATGTTGGGGTTCTTAACGCAATGACCCGCAGTGGGAATTCTTGTTTTCTTTTTTATTAGCATCTTACTTCATACAGTATTCCCCTTGCCTTCCTTTGGGAGTAGAATTATCAAATAAAAAAAGGAATATGAATGAGACAATGTACAGACTAGAATAAAATATATAAACATATTCAGTCCTCACATATGATTAATATTCTTAGAAAAGGTAGTATAAATGAGTTTATACCTTTTTTAATTCTTCTGTCATTTTACAGGACTTCTGGATAGAGTTGGAATAAGTGCATATATTCGTTCTGCCATGTTTGTGTTTTACATCTGTTGCTATGGACAACTCTTTGTCATCCTTTAAGGCAATTCAGATGTCTTGTTCTCTTCATAATGCTTTTGCCAGTCCTCGTTCCTAAAGCCCAAACCAGTTTTAGTATAAAATAGTGTGTGTTTACTTTCTCTTTTTCTTGAGTGCTTATGAGGTAATAGAGGTAGATGTTAAGAGTAATGATTTGAACAGAGACAAATCCATGCTTGGATCCTAGGTTCAGTATTTAACTCACTGTGTTGCTGTATGACCTTAGGAAGCTACTTAACCTTTCTGAGCCTGTATGTACTGTAGATATACCAATAATACCTCTTTTAGCAGTGTAAGAGGACATGAGAATGCAGTTAAAGGATATGGCACATACTAAGAAATGTTAGCCATGATTATTGTTAGTCTGTGAACTCTTTGGTGGCAGGTGCTGTTATCTCCAGTGTCTAAAATGACCCTTTCTTTTGTTATCCAAGTGCTTATTATTTAAATGAACAAACCAGGTTTCTACAAATAGCTGTTATAGAACTCATGCTGTCTTTGTGTACACAATTTAAAAACATCTCCACACACATTTAGACTTAAAAAAGGATGTAGTTTGCATTGGTGTTGCATGAGCTTATCTATGATTCAGTGTTTATTGATTCTGAAGATTGATTTTGAGCCTTGACTGAAAAGGGGTAATTGGCCAAAAGTAGGCTGTTTTAAGCATTGAAAAGACTTTAAAATGTTGCAGAGGCAGCTTAGGTAACCTGATACTGAAAATGCTGTAATGTTTGTGTTTATATGTGACACCTGTAAATGGTATTCTTACCAGGAATGAAAGAGAATGGTGGTATAGGTTTATTGATAAAAAGCATGAGATATGCAATACTTGAAGCTAATTTAGCATGGTATGGTTGAGTTTTGCAAATTAGAAGTAGAATTTGATTGGTCTGTTCAACAAGTATTTGAGTATTGATTGAGTGCCAGGCATTGTTTTGGTGCTAGGAAATACAGTAAAGAATAAGATAATGTTGGCCCTTAAGAATTATCATTTGAGTGTATACGAATGTGTGTGTTAGTTGGGAATAGAACCAAGACACCTAAGAAATAAAACAGGGTATTTGTAAAGAATATTAGATGGAATGGGGAATCAGATTCTTTGAGGCTCCACTGTGTTGTAGAACGCAGGTCTTCTGACTCAGAAGTTTAATGTTCTTTCATTATATGCCGTTGAGTAGGGTTGTTAACAAAGTAAAGTGATTTTAGGTAAAGAATAGGCATTTTTGTCAATGGATTCTCTGCCCTTCAGCTGTGACATTATTCCAAACATATTTCCATATCATATAGGCAAACACTATTGCTATTTGTTCATAGGACAGAATGATCTTAAGAAATGTTATAGCAATCCTTACATGGCTTCTTCCCGTCTCAGTTTTCATTATTGTGGGCCTTTGGAAAAATTCTTTTGCATTTCAGGACCTCCCATAGTAGATAATATGAGTTTCCAGTTTAATTCTATATACAGCTTTGACAATATGAAGAGGAGGGTCAGGATACTAATTCCAAGTGCTTGAGTATATGTTGATAAAATTTGTTCCCATAGTGTTAGGCACACACTAATAGTAGCTCTTGGCCACTAGTTGGTAGTAATCATCTATTTTGTGAACGTCAGAATACTTTTTTAAAAAACTGAAGTGTATTTGAGATATAATATTAATTCCATGTTTGTAACATAGTGATCAGAGTACATTTTCTACTTAGCATTTGTTTTAAACTTTTGAATGAAATTAAGAATGTATCTTTAAGCAGTTCCTGCAGTGATGCAGCAGGTTAAGGGTTTGGTGTTGTCTCTCTGGCGGCCTGGGTTTGATTCCCCAGCCCTGTGCAGTGGGTTAAGGATCCAGTGTTGCTGTAGCTGTGGTGTGGGTCACAGCTGCAGCCCAAATTTGATGTCTGGCCTGGGAGCTTCTGTATGCTGTGGGTGTGGCCAAAAGGAGAAAAAAAAATTTTTTTTTTCTGTTTTCAGGGCCACACCCATGGTACACGGAGGTGCCCAGACTAAGGGTTGAATTGGAGCTCTAGCTGCCAGTCTATGCCACAGCAACACGTGATCTGAGCCATGTCTGTGACCTACACTACAGCTCATGGCAAAGCCAGATTCCTGACTGTGAGCAAGGCCAGGGATCAAACCCAGATCCTCATGGATAGTAGTCGATTCGTTTTCCCTGCACCACAACGGGAACTCCGAAAATAATGTATTTTTGAGAAGCATTTCCTCTGATACCATATAATGGTCCCCCAACTTGAGGTCTGTAATAAATTACTATAAATGTTTGTAATGAATACTTACAATGTCAAGACCTTATGCAAAAGAAACCAAATAGGTTAAAATTATGTACTTCTTAATTGACTCAGATGTCCCTCAATATGTCTTTTCTAAGCACCCTTCATGAATGAGCATGTTATCTTTTGGAGTGCCTAGGTTTACAGAGTACTTTATGCAACAGTCATTTGCAAGCTTTTAAAAATTAGCAGACTACTAATTATTTTTCCCTATAATGTGGGTAAGTGCTGATAAGTAGTACTCTTACTTTTACCCAAGTTTGGTAACCCCTCTGAGAGGTGGACAGAGAAGTCAGACAGTTAATTCAAGAGTGTCAGCTGTGCCTTCCTGTCTTATCTCTGATGTAGCATACCCACAGCTAGACAATTGAGTTAAACAACTCAAGGCATCCATCAGAGAAAGAGGTTGGAATATATCCTCTTTATAGGCAGAAGCAATCCAAGAGGAGAAAGAGCCCTAATGGCTCTGAGCTGAGGACAAACATGCATAGTTCTTTATCTCACATTATCCCTTGTGAGGAGGAGTGAGTGAGAACTGTTAAGAGAAGCCAGTAGTTCAGTGGTTCTCAACCTTCCCTGGACATTAGAATCATCTGGGGAGCCCCTGAGAAATGTTTGGGACCTGTGCCCAGAATTTTAGATTCAGTTTGTCTGAAATAGTGTATCGATAAAAGTTTCTTGGAGTTGTTTAATTGTGCTGCCAGTGTTGAGAACCAAAGCTCTAGGGGAGGTCCTACATAGGAAGGGTTAGGGGAATGGTAGAAGCCTCCTAAATTTGTGCATAAAATCCCCACAATGGTATTCCTTCCCCAGATAATGCTACTGTGATGATAAAAGTGCTCTGGTGTCAGTCCATTTGATAGCATCATAACCTTGGGCAGATTGCTAAACTTTTAGAGTAAATTTTCCCTTTTATAAAATGAAGAGAACAACCTCATAGGATTGTTCTGAAACTCAAATAATATAATACACTTGAAATGCTTACCATGATACCTGGCACACAGAATACTTGCCCATTTAATTATAATAGTTATCACCTTTATTGTATAACTTATCAGCATACATGAAGTATTGAAGGAGTTTTAAAAGTCTGCATTCATATAGATTGCTCTATGTCTGTGTAGTCCATATTTGTCATTTTTTTTTTTTTTTGTCTTTTTTTGCTATTTCTTGGGCCGCTCCCGCGGCATATGGAGATTCCCAGGCTAGGGGTCTAATCGGAGCCGTAGCAACCAGCCTACACAAGAGCCACAGCAATGCCTGATCCAAGCCACGTCTGCATCCTGCTCCACAGCTCACGGCAATGCCGGATCGTCAACCCACTGAGCAAGGGCAGGGACCGAACCCGCAACCTCATGGTTCCTAGTCGGATTCGTTAACCACTGCGCCACGACGGGAACTCCCATATTTGTCATTTTTAATGTCAATTGAATAAAATATCTTGATCTTTGCTCAGTTGCATGACCTGTGGATTATTTCATTTTCCACAAATATTTCTAGAACTGAAAGTCATGTGGAAAGAGGAGTTCTTTGATTTTATTGGAGTATAGTTCCTTAAAAATGGAAATAGCAGGTCATATAGATATGGTCAATATTATGAGATTACTCTAAAGGAAGGGCTTCATATGAGGTACCATTGAGAATGTGTAGATTTGCTCTTTGCCACTTAACAAGGTGACTGAATAAGGAAGTGTATGCCCAAGAGCTGCTTGATGGACTAGAACTGAAAGAGATTGTCAGGGAATATAATCGTTCCTAAGCTTTAGATTCATATAGCAAGAAAAGGTACCTCAAGGCTTAACAACAGTTTATATTTCTCAAGAAAAATTTTGGTAGAGTGTTAGATGTTATTTGAAGAGCAGTAGTGATCCAATCTTATCTTTCCTTTATAAAAAATAACAGCAGTATAAAAGTAGATTACAGGAGGGAATTCTTGTTGTGGCTTAGCCATTTAAGAACCCAACTATTATCCATGAGGATGTGGGTTCAGTCCCTGGCCTTGCTCAGTGGGTTAAAGGATCCAGAGTTGCTGCAAGCTTTGGTGTAGGTCTCAGACTTAGCTCAGTTCCTGCGTTGCTGAGGCTGTGATGTAGGCTGGTAGCTGCAGCTGCAGGGTAGATTCAGCCCCCAGCCTGGGAACTTGCATATGCTACAGGTGCAGCCCTATAAAGAAAAGGGGGAAAAATAGATTACAAGAGTTCCCTGGTGGCCTAGTGGGTTAAGGATATGGTGTTGTCACTGCTGTGGCTTTGGTCATTGCTGTGGTATGAGTTTGATGCCTGGAAACTTCCACATGCTGTGGCTATGGCCAATAAATAAATAAAAGTAGATTACATTTGACTGTTAGTCAAATTGATTTTTGTATTTATAAAAAGGTATGCTGACTAGCAGGAATTTTGCTTACACATGTAATTTTTCTGAAGTGTTTTTATGTAGCGGAGTTATTACTAACCTTTTCTTCCCTAAGTAGGGATGGCAAGTGAGATATTTGAATTGTTTGTATAAATACTCCCAGTAAAGGAATGATAGATGACTTCATTTTATATGCAGAAGGCATACGGAAATTAAGATCATCAGAGGGTGTATTCTTGCCAAAAGTAAAATGCGCTAGTTACTTAGTCTGTTACTTCGATGGTGAAGTCATGCAAACCTGGTAGTCGTTTAAAAATAAATACATGGTAAACCAACTATGATAGATAAAAATTATTAAAAATATATGTATTTGTACTATATGTTTGCACTTGTTTTTAAGGGATGAGGATCCATATATGCTTTTTAAAAGCCAAATATAAGTAAGATTTTGGAAAATAATGAAATACTAGACTATTCCTTCTCATTTCTTTGTTGCCATGTAAAATGAGTCAGCTTGAAAGCAATCACCACTTTGACTCCACACTAATAACCCTTCTTTTGGTTTATTTTTTACAGGAAGTATATCGAATTCCAAAGAAAAGTCAAACTGAAAAGGAGAGCACAAGTAGGTATTCAGAGATGCTTTGTGTATATGTCTTTACAGATATTCTTTTAGAAATAATTCAGGAGTTCTTTTTGTGGCTCAGCAGTTTAAGAACCCAGTGTAGCCTCCGTGAGAATGTGGGTTCAATCCGTGGCCTTGCTGAGAGGATTAAGGATCACTTGGATCTGGTGTTATGATTGTGTTTTAGACCTCAGCTGCAGCTCTGGTTTGACCCCTAGCCTGGGAACTTCCATATGCTGCAGGTGCATCCATAAAAAGAAAAATAAATAAATAAATAGAAATGTGCAGAGGTAATTGATAAAAACTTTAGCTATTTCATTTTTGAAAGCAGGTAACATGAAATTAGGTAAATGAACTATTTGGTGTAAGTTTGAAAACATGTATTTATTTTTTCTTAGTGAATTTTTGTTAAGTTTGCTGCTTTCCTTGGAGTGATGGCCTTTTAGCTGCTTTTCTTCCATTTATTTGTTCCACTAGTGCAGACATTCTTCATTCTTTTTTTTTTTTCCTTTTTTGGCTGAACACGCAGCATATGAAAGTTCTTGGGCCAGGGATTGAATCTGTACCACCACAGAGACAACGCCAGATCATCAACCCACTACGCCACAGCGGGAACTGCTAGAGCATACAGTCTTAAACCTGTACTTCCAAGTTCTGTGTAAGTCTCTACCTGTAGATGTTTGTGTCAAAATCCTTGGAGTACATACATTTTTCTGGGGAAAATTAAAAACTTCTTTCAGATTCCCAAGGAGTAACTGACCCTTCAAAAGGTTAAGAATCATTGTTACAGAATAGACAATAGGGAGATCATCGTAGTCTGGTTTCTGGGTTTTCTCACTTAAGTTGACAACATGATTAAAGTAGTGGGGTCCATTATGGTGGCTATTGTTGGTGCCCCTCCAGCACTGACCAACATAAATAGAGTGAAGGAATCAGTGTGATCATGTTTCTGGTAGTTTTCTTAAGTTTTGGCATGAAGAACTTTTTATAATCTTGAATCTTTTTTTTTAATTTTATTGAAGTATATATGATTTACAATGTTGTGTTAATTTCTGCTGTACAGCAGAGCGACTCAGTTAGGCATAAATACTTTCTTTTTCATGTTCTTTTCCATTATGGTTTATCACAGGTTATGTGCTATACAGTAGATATTATCTTAAATGTTATTGGTTAAAGAACTGTAGAGTATCCTTTGCATCATTTTTGTGTCTTTTGGGTTTTTTGTTTTTTTTTTTTTTTTTTTTTTTTTGGCTGTGCCCGCAGCATGTGGATGTTCCCAGGCCAGGGACTGAACCTATACACAGCCACCCAAGCCACAGCAGTTACAACTTTAGATCTTTAACCTGTTGGATCACCAGGGAACTCCTTTTTTGGATCTTTTAAATTCTACTGGTAGTCTCTTCCTAGCCAGACATACTAGTTAGGGTTGCAAAGAATTCTTCCCATAAGAAAGAAAGCAGGGTTGGGTAGTACTGGTTGGCAAAATCAGTGGCACCACTATAGAGTTAATCATCATAGGCCAGCTTCTCTGGGCCCACTGAGTTGAAATCATTAGCAGGATAGGCAAAGTTTAAATACCTATGAGAGTTCCCCCACCCCACCGTGCCACAAGTATTTTGTAGATACCTAGTCTGGTATGGCCTTCTGAAGGATGCCGGGCATGGTCTGTAGTGAACAGCTATAATCCTTTCAGGGAACAGCCTTTTGTGTGCCAACTTCAGTTTCATTCTCACATACGGGGAACCCCCGCCCCCACTCTAGTCTGAGGATTTTAGATTTTAGCCGGCCTATGCCACAGCCACAGTAATACCAGATTTGAGCCATGTCTTCGACCTACCTACACTGCAGCTCATGACAATGCTGGCTCATTAACCCACTGAGCGAGGCCAGGGATCGAACCCACGTCCTCATGGATATTACTTGGATTCGTTTCTGCTGAGCCACAACGGAAACTCCTAAAAAAATTTTAGAACTCTTAAAATTCATAAGAATTGTGAAGCACTTTGGGAAATAATGTAATCTAGTTTTATCTTCATTTAATAATACGAAAAAATCAGCCTGAATAAATAAGATGACTTCTTTTCCTAGTCATGGAAGGACATATTTTCTAAGATGCAGATGAGTATAAACTGTTGGTATGATTTCTTATTTTACCAGGATGTAGTGAAGAAATAGCCACACTTTAATTAAATTAACCTAAGTTTAAAGAAGAAAGTAGGGTAATCATAGGCAAATCCAGATGAAATTAGATAACAATACTTCAGAAAAGGATGTTGTGCTAATACCTTGTGAGCTGAACAGTTGTTTTAATTGTACAGCATTTTCTGTCAGCTTGTGGTATTAGATGAGTTAGTTCTGTTAGCTTCTCATTGACAAATGCTCATAATAGCTGTAGAGTAGTAACTGTTTTGTATAATTAAATGGAGTTTGGGGCTTACTTAAAAAACTGCAAGAATGATATATGCAAACCTAACCCTACTGCCAGGGAAAAAAACAACTGTTAGCACGTTTTTCTGAGATGAGAAAACAAAAACAATGTTTATTGAGACTCTGCTTTGCGCTGTAAGAGACATTTTAAAGAAATTCTCAGAGTTCTCTTCGTGGCTCAGTGGTTATCAAATTCGACTAGGAACCATGAGGCCTTGCTTGGTGGTTTAAGGGTCCGGCATTGCCATGAGCTGTGGTGTAGATTGCAGATGTGGCTCGGATTTGGCATTGCTGTGGCTCTGGCGTAGGCCAGCAGCTACAGTTCCTATTAGAGCCCTAGCCTGGGAACCTCCATATGCCGCTGGTGCGGCCCTGAAAAAGACAAAAACAAAACAAAAAAAGAGAAATTCTCTCCTTGTGAAAAGAGCAATATGGCTATAATACTAATACACAAAGCAGCAGCTACCAATTTACATTGAAATGTTCAGTGATAGGATTTACACATCCTAGAGAAATGAGACTAGATGGTGTGATCAGCAAAAAGTAGTATTTAGGGGAGTTCCTGTCGTGGCACAGCAGAAGCAAATCCAACTAGGAACCATGAGGTTGGGGGTTCAATCCCTGTCCCAGCTCGGTGGGTTAAGGATCTGGCATTGCCATGAGCTATGGTGTAGGTCGAAGAAGCAGCTTGGATCCCATGTGGCTGTGGCTGTGGTGTAGGCCAGCAGCTGTAGCTCTGATTCGACCCCTAGCCTGGGAACCTCCATATGCTATGGGTACAGCCCTAAAAGCGAAAAAAAAGAAAAGAAAAAAAGTAGTACTTAGGGCAGCTTTTGGGAGCAGTGGCGGTGGAATTGGGTAAGAATTATTCTAGGTAAAGAGACTGAGTGAAGGTTAGCTTCCATCTTTGAATAGGAAGCTGGCATTCTTTTTTTGAAGATATAGCTCTCTGGCTTTGTTAATTGCCTGATTGTCTTTTATCACCTTTGTTTGAAATGGTTTTCTTTAGAAATTGTAGTTCATAGAAGTTGTCTAGTCTTTTTTTTTTTTTTTTTTTTTTAATTAAAGGGAATTTTCCTATTGAAATTTTTATGCTTAGCATGCCAGGGTGCTCTTCTACAAATTGTAAATATGCAGAGTTATAGGGGCTTTTACATTTTGAACTGACAAAGCAGACTGCCTTACTAAAAGAAGGTATCAGGAACATTTTATATGCATGTGCCACAGAACTTGTTAGAAATTATGAAGGCTTGGACTGATTCTTCAGAGGAGAAAAGTAGAAAAGGGCGTTTACAGAAGAGACTTTGAGAAATTGAATGCACAAGTGCTTTAGATTTTGTGCCTCATCCACATTCAGGACTGGGTATATGAAGGAGGAGTCCATAGATCTGTTTGTTGGGTAGGAATTTTATCATACAGTTGGTACACTATTGTGATGAAGAGAAGCCTACCAAGTAAATTTTTTAAAAACCCTTTTCCCTTAGTAACTGAACGAGGAAGGGATGCTGTTGGCTTCAGAGATCAAACAGTTGCCCCAAAGACTCCTAACAGGTCAAGAGAGAGAGACCCAGACAAACAAACTCAAAATAAAGAGAAAAGGAAACGAAGGGGCTCCCTCTCACCACCTTCTTCTGCCTATGAGCGGGGAACAAAAAGGCCAGATGACAGGTAAGTGGCCTGTGTGAGTTATTCTCTTTTCTGAGCAAGGCAAGAATTATCAAAGTGATATACTTCTGATTTGGGGCACCAAGGGCCTTGGAATGAAAATATTCTTTTAATGAGTGAATATACAACTCCACTGATAAATAATAGTGAGACAGATTCTCTATAGCAGTAATAATAGCTGTGAAGACTAATAGAGTTTTGATACTTGAATGGCTTCTACTTCATAACATTTAAAAGCTATTTGAGGAACCAAAGATATTTTCTTCAAGCTGGAGGGGGGTGGGGAGGGAGTAGAGGCTGATGGGAGATAACCCTTCAAAGATAATTATGAGTCTACCAAAGTCAGGACTTCTGTTTTCTAGTGAATCTTGTACCATACCAGTTCAACACCTTGATTGAGGCTGTGTCAGAGGCTGTCTTTGTCATACCGGTAGGAAAACAGGCCACGTGATTGATTACCTGCTGGAGACTAGGAAAGTTCTAGAGAAGTTCTTTTTAAATTAAATTTACTTTAAAAAAATTGAGGTATGGCATTCATATAATGTACTTGTCGTAATTTTAACTTTGGGCTATGTAGTAGTATGTAGTAGTAATTCATCATGATTTTAATTTACCTTCCTCCAATTACTAAATTGTTGGAACATCTTGTCATAAGTATATTGACCATTACTGTTTCCTCTTCTGTGAAGTGTCTGTTTATATGTGTTATTCATTTATTAAATTATCTGGTTTTTTTTCGTTCTAGGGGTTATTTATACACTAAATATAATTTTGCAAGTATTTTTTTTTCCCAGTTCATGACTTGTGTTTTGACTTCTTTTATATCTTTTGAAATACAGGATTTACTAATTATGGTGTAATTGAATATATCATATGTATTATATATTTCTTTTATTTAGCACTTACAGTGTTTTAAGAAATTCTTCCCTACTCTTTCAGTGATGGTGTGTGTACTCTTTTTTTTTTTTTTAATGAGATTTAAGTTCTTAATACATTGGGAATTAATTTTTGTATATGTTTTATGGTGGGGATCTGGTTTACTTTTTTTTCTAAGTGAATACCCAATTGTCCCATCATCACTTACTATTTGAAAGTCCTTCTTTTCTGCAGTGCCACCTCTGCAACAAGTCTTCATGTTTGGGAGGATCTATTTCTGTGTTCCTGTGACTATCTTGTATTAAGTCTTGATAGCAAGTAAGGCAAATCCCTACTTGGTCTTCTGGGATGTCTTGTCTTCTGTGAGATTTAGTCTTCCTTAGAATCTACTTTGAGTATTTGAATATTTTCTGTCCAGTTAGGGTTTAGATTTTTAATGAAGGTAAAGTTTTTCATTAATCTCTTTAATTGTTTATAGCTTTCTTTAGAAAAACTTGTGTATCTCTTGGTGTATTTATTTCTGAGAACCTTAACTTCTGTTACATACTCAGTTTGTTTTTGGTATTTAGATCTGCAGTCGATTTTTATATATTGATCTTATGTTTGTTGACATACAAAACTCAGTAATTTCAAGAGTACAGGATTTTTTGGAGTTCCCGCCGTGGCTCAGTGGAAACAGATAGGACTAGGAACCATGAAGTTGAGGGTTCAATCCCTGGCCTCGCTCAGTGAGTTAAGGATCCTGTGTTGGCCTTGAGCTGTGGTGTAGGTTGCAGCCATGGCTCAAATCTGGTGTTGGGTGTGGCTGTGGTGTATGCTGGTGGCTGTGGTGTAGGCCGGCAGCTGTAGCTCTGATTAGACCCCTACCCTGGGAACTTCCATATGCTTCGATTGCAGCCCTAAAAAGCAAAAAAAAAGGGGGGGGGGATTTTTTTGTTGCCCCACTTCCTCCTTTTATTTTTTAGTTTTTTTCTCTTTTTCCCTTTGCTATTTTAGGGCCACACTAGCGGCATGTGGAAGTTCTCAGGCCAGGGGTCGAATTGGAGCTACAGCTGCTGGCCTACACCACAGCCATAGCAACATGGGATCCAAGCCACGTCTGTGACCTACACCACAGCTCATGGCAATGCAGGATCCTTAACCCCTTGAGTGAGGCCAGGGATCGAACCCACATCATCATGGATCCTAGTTGGGTTCGTTATCATCTGAGCCACAAGGGAACTCCCAGCCAGGAAGGGAACTCCCCTCCTTTTGTTTTAGTCAACAGTTCATATCAAATGAATTTGTTTTGGTTTTCCTTTCTATCTAATTCTTATGCCTTGTTCATGTTATTTTGCTGTCAATACCTTCAGTACCCATCACAGATCAGTTCAACTCTTTTTCTTTTTAGGGCCACACCTGCAGCATATGAAAGTTCCCAGGCTAGGGGTTGGATCTAGCTGCAGCTGCTGGCCTACACCACAGCCACAGCAATGCAGGATCCCAGCCGCATCTGCCACCTACACCACAGCTCATGGCAAGGTCAGAGCTTTAACCCATGGAGCGAGGGCAGTGATTGAACCTAAGTCCTCATGGATACTAGTCTGTTTCATTACCACTGAGCCACAACAGGAACTCCTAGGTTATTTTTTGGTGCGTGACATTTACCATTTTTGTTTATGGACCTCTTCTCCATGTATTTATTATAATGTAACGAGCCCTAGAGATCCCAGCACAAAAGTTAGGATTTAACAGTCATAAATCTAGCTGTGTCACTCCTTTCTATACCATCCCATGTCTTTACTTCTTGTAATAACACCAGCTTATATCCTGTGTTTTACACCCTGGCCTGCCTTTTATTAAATATAATTTTATCGTTTAATATGTTTCTTAAAATATATTAATTTTAGCTTTATGAAGAGGCTGTTATTTTGCATTTAATTTGGGATATTTTGTTTTCACTTGATATTACATTACCAAGATTTATTCATAGCAGTATGTGGGG
This sequence comes from Sus scrofa, assembly GCF_054392235.1. NCBI lineage: Eukaryota > Metazoa > Chordata > Mammalia > Artiodactyla > Suidae > Sus > Sus scrofa. The sequence continues at coordinate 44,677,911 of NC_139395.1, read as the reverse complement.
GTTTTTTTTGGTCTTTTTATGGCCACACCCACGGCATATGGAGGTTCCCAGGCTAGAGGTCGAATCAGGAGCTGAGGCTGCTGGCCTGCACCACAGCCACAGCAAGACCAGATCTGAGCCACGTCTGTGACCTATACCACAGCTTACATCAACCCACTGAGCAAGGCCAGGGGTCAAACATGTGTCCTCATGGATGCTAGTCAAATTCGTTTCCGCTGAGCCATGATGGGAACTCCAATATATGTCATTTTTATTGCTGTGTAAAATTTTGTTAAAAAGTTTTCTCTGTTGCGTATAGTGTTTTTATCTCATTTTGGTGCACTTTGCAAAAGTTTCGCTTGGATATGTGAATAGAATTTTGTCAGCTATGTGCAATTTCAATTTTGTATGGTAATTGAGGTTTTGTTTTGTTTTGGCCATACCTATGGCATGGAAAGTTCCTGGGCCAGGGTTTGAACCTGTGCCACAGCAGTGACAATGCCAGATCCTTAACTGATCCACTAGGGAACGCTGATAATCGAGTTTTAATTTCTGTTTTTTGTTTTTTTTCCTTTCTAGATGCTTCATGAGGTTCTTATTCAAATCTGCCTGATATGTTATGGTCCTGTTGAAATTTTTTTTCCCTTAAGCATGCTTTTAATGGCCTATTTTATTTGATTAAACATCGGACATCTCTAATATTTTGTGTTGGATAATTCCAGTATCAGCAGTCTTTGTAGGTCTCTTCCTCTCACTAGTATGTGTATGTGTGTATATGTGTTTGTTTACACTTTTATAATTATATAATACATATAATTTTATATATTTTTAGTTTTATTTTTTTTTTCTTCCAGTGAGGTATCATTAACATACAGCACTGTGTATGTTTAAGGTGTAGAGCTTAATGATTTGACTTACATCATGAAATGATAATCACAATAAATTTAGTAAACATCCATCATCTCATCTAGATACAAAGTTATAGAAGTGGGAAAAAATACTTTTCCTTGTGATGAGAATTCTTAGGATTTACTCTTAACAATCACATACAATGTATAACTATGTTAATTATAGTTATTATGTTGTACATTATATCCCTAGTACTTAATTATCTTCTATGAGTTTGCTTTTAAAATGCAGTTGACCTAAGCACTTAGTTCTTGTTACACAGCATGTGATTCAGTATTTCTGTAGCAAAATTATCACCACAAGTTTAGTTACAGTGTCACCTTATAAAGATAGTATGTAGGGTTTTTTTTTTTTACTATATTCTCCACACTGTACATTTCATACCCTTTGATTCATTTATTTTGCAGCTGGACTTTTGTACGCTTAATCTCCCTCATCTGTTTCTTTCTTCTCCTCTCCCCTCTGGCATCTACCTCTTTGTTCCCCTATCTGTAACTCTTTGTTTTGTTTGTTCATTTCTTTTGTTTTTTAGATTCAGTGGTTTTCTTTGTCTTATTTCACTTAGCATGATACCTAGAGGTCCATCTATGTTGTTAAAAATGGCAAGATTAATTTTATTTCCTAATGAACTCATGTTCTGTAGAACTTTATCTGTGGGAATTCATTGAGGCCTGTATTTAAGATGCCCTCTTCTATACACTATTTGCATTTGTTTCTGTCAGGCAGCTAAGGATACTACCACCGAACTTTAAAGGAAATTTTCAACTTAAAGGTTTTTAAACCATATATTTTTTGTTGTTTGGATAAATGTTGTGCCTTTATCCATGAAGCTTGTATTAGGTATTTCTTTGCAATGAAACATCTTGAAATTAGTTGTCATTTTTAAATTTTTGCCAAGAATACTTTCTCAGAAGTTTGATTTAGTCCATAGCACTCTTATTGTGCTGCTCTTATTGTTTTATTTCTAGATATGATACACCAACTTCTAAAAAGAAAGTACGAATTAAAGATCGCAATAAACTTTCTACGGAGGAGCGTCGGAAGCTGTTTGAGCAAGAGGTAGCTCAGCGGGAGGCTCAGAAACAGCAACAGCAGATGCAGAACCTGGGAATGACGTCTCCACTGCCCTATGACTCTCTTGGCTACAATGCCCCTCATCATCCCTTTGCTGGCTACCCACCAGGTTATCCCATGCAGGCCTATGTGGATCCCAGCAATCCTAATGCTGGAAAGGTGCTCCTTCCCACACCCAGCATGGATCCTGTGTGTTCTCCTGCTCCTTATGATCATTCTCAGCCCTTGGTGGGACATTCTACAGAGGCCCTTGCTGCTCCTCCACCCGTGCCGGTGGTGCCACATGTGGCAGCCCCTGTGGAAGTTTCCAGTTCACAGTATGTGGCCCAAAGTGATGGTGTGGTACACCAAGACTCCAGTGTCAACGTCTTGCCGGTGCCAGCCCCAGGCCCAGTCCAGGGACAGAATTATGGTGTTTGGGATTCAAACCAACAGTCCGTCAGTGTACAGCAGCAGTATTCTCCTGCACAATCTCAAGCAACCATATATTATCAAGGACAGACTTGTCCAGCTGTCTATGGTGTGACATCACCTTATTCACAGACAACTCCACCAATTGTACAGGTAATTAATTTTGCAGATTCTCTTGTCTGTTTTACCTTCTGTTTATGAGACATTAAATCTGATGCAAGGGGAAAATCCTGCCATTAATCACTTTTACATATTGATTAATTTTTTTATATACTAGTTATCTGTTGTGTCACAAATTACTTAGCAGCTTAAGACAATAAGTAATTATTATCTCATAGGCTCTCTAGGTCAGGAATTCAGAAGCAGTTTGGCTGGATGGTTGTGGCTCAGAGTCTTTGATGAAATTACAGTCAAGCTATTAAGGAGGGCTGTAGTCATCTGAAGACCAGACAGGGGATGGAAGACTTATTTTCAAGCTCACTCACATGGTTGTTAATTGGCCTTGGTTCCTTATCACTCTCAATACAGCTACTTACTGCATGCCTGCTGACTTTCCCCCAAAGCAAGTGAGCAGCAAGAGAGACAGAATGACTTTTGAAGTGTTATTTTGTGGTTTTTAATCAGGTTTCATTTTGTTTGTTTTCTTCTCTCTCTCTCTTTCTTTCTTATAAAACTAATACATTTTAAGCTTTTTATAAAAAAGAAGACTGGGAATTCCCACTGTGGTGCAGTGGTTTAAGGTTCCAACTACAGGGACTTAGTTCACTGCAGAGCCACAGGATCTGACCCCTGCCTGGCACAGTGGGTTAAGATCCAGTGTTGCCAGAGCTGCAGTTTGGATTTAATCCCTGGCCTGGGTTCTCTTCTGTGCCATGCTGTGGCAAAACAAGACTGTACCAAGGCATCATCTTCACCACATTCATATATCTCTCCCATCATTCCTTGTCACCCCTTAAAATTGAATTATTGTGAACGGCAGAGACTCCCAGAGATATTTCCTGTACACATTGCTTAGTTTTGAAGTAATGAAGTAGTTTTTATTTCTGCCAGTATTTTTGTGATGAAGCTGTATCAAAATTATGTTCAGGAAGTTCCTGCGATAGTGCAGCAGTAATGAACCTGACTAGTATCCATGAAAATTGGGGTTCAATCCCTGGCCTTGCTCAGTGGATTAAAGATCTGGCGTCGCTGTGAGCTGTGGTAGGTCGAATATGTGGCTCGGATCCTGAGTTGCTGTGGCTGTGATGTAGGCCAGCAGTTGTAGCTCCGATTCGACTCCTAGCCTGGAAACCTCCATGTGCTGCGGGTGCGGCCCTAAAAAGCAAAAAAGAAAAAAGTAATAATTAAAAATAAAAATAAAAAATAGCACTGCTCTGAACATTTTTATCCTTAATTTTGTATGCATGTTTTTCCTTTCATATTTTGCTTAAAATTAATGTTATAGTGCTAATAATAAATAAGGCTAGTAAGGAAGTAGCCATTATTGGCCATTGGGTATCAATTTTCCTAGCTTTTATTGTTGTCTGGTATGTTTAATTCTGCTTCCTACAGAATTAAAGACTCTAGTAGAGAGCTCACTGGTCTTACGACTGTTTTTATAAAACAGATTTTATTTATTTAAAATCCTTTAAAAATTTATAGTTAATTTATAGTGTTGTTAGTTTCTGGTGTACAGCAAAGTAAATGTATCTTTCTTTCTTTTCTTTTTTTTGCTTTTTAGGGCCATACCTGCAGCATATGGAGGTTCCCAGGCTAGGAGTCTCAATCGGAGCTACAGCTGCCGTCCTACACCACAGCCACAGCAACGTAGTATCCAAGCTGCATCTTTGACCTACATACACCACAACTCTCGGCCACACCAGAACCTTAACCCACTGAGATGCCAGGGATCAAACCTGGAACCTTATGGTTCCTAGTCAGGTTTGTTTCTGCTGCGCCATAACGGGAACTCCCTATGTTCTTTTTCATATTCTTTTCTATTATGGTTTATTTTAGAATTTTGAATATAGTTCCCTTTGCTATATAGTAGGACCTTGTTGTTTATCCATTCTATGTATAATAGTTTGCATCTGTTAATCCTAGACTCCCAATCCATCCCTCCCCGCCTTAACACCCACCAACAACCACAAATCTGCTCTCTATGGCTGTGACTCTTTCTGTTTTGTAGATAAGTTCGTTTGTGTCATTTTTTTTCATGGCCATACCCACAGCATCTGGAAGTTCCCAAGCCACGTATTGGATCTGCGCCACAGCTGCACCAATGTTGGACCCACTGCAATAGGCCGGGTTTAAATTCAAGTCTCCATGATGACCTGAGCCACTGCAGTTGGATTCTTAACCCACTGTGCCACAGTGGAAATTCCCAATTGTGTCATAGTTTAGATTCCACAAGGAAGTGATATTATATGGTATTTGTCTTTCTCTTTCTGACTTATTTTACTCCTTATGATAATTTCTCTGTCCATCCATGTTGCTGGCATTATTTCATTCTTTTCTATGGCTTGAGTAGTGTTCCATTGTGTATACACGTCACATTTTCTTTATCCATTCATTTGTTGGTGGAAATTTAGGTTGTTTCCATGTCTTGGCTATTGTAAATAGTGCTGCTATGAACACAGTGTAAGTATCTTTTCGAATTATGGTTTTGTCTAGATATTTGCCCAGGAGTGGGAATGCTGGATCACGTGGCAACTCTATTTTTAATTTTTTGAGGAAACTCCATAGTCTTTTCCGTAGTGACCATGTAAATTTACATTCCTACTAACAGTATAGAGGGTTTACTTTTCTCCACACCTTCTCTAGCATTTAGCCTGTGGCCGTTCTCATCGGTGTGAGATGGTACTTCATTATAGTTTTGATTTGCATTTCTCTAATAGTGATGTTGATCATCTTTTCCTGTGCCTATTGGCCATCTGTATGTCTTCTTTAGAAGAATGTCTGTTCAGGTTTTCTGTCTATTTATTTATTTATTTTTGACATTGAGTTGTATGATCTGTTTGTATATTTTGGTGATTAAGCATTTGTTGGTCAAATGCAAATATTTTCTTCCATTCTGTAGGTTGTCTTTTCATTTTGTTGTATCGTTTCCTTTGATGTGCAAAGCTTATTAGGTTGATTAGGTCCCATTTGTTTATTTTTGCTTTTATAAAATACAATTCTTTTTTCCATCCTAGTGAGCAAAAGATTTCCATAGGGTTTAATTATAGCCTTAAGACTGAAGCGTTATAGTTTTACTTCTAGTTTTCAGTCTCTTCTACCAAGTAGTCATTTATTGACTTCCTAATTTGCTTTTTGTGTGCTAGAATAGTTGACAAATGGACTAACGTGGTTCAGACTATCCTTACCTGCTTTTTTTTTTTTTTTTTTTTGCTTTTTTTTAGGGCCATACCCGAGGCATATGGAGGTTCCCAGGCTAGGGGTCGAATTGGAGCTATAGCTGCCGGCCTACGCCACAGCCACAGCAACACCAGATCCAAGCCACCTCTGTGACCTACGCCACGGCTCACAGCAGCGTAAGATCCTTAACCCACTGAGCAAGGCTAGGGATCGAACCAGCAACTTCACGGTTCCTAGTCAGATTTGTTTCTGCTGCACCACTACAGGGACTCCTATCCTTCCCTTCTTTATGAGATTAGTTGCTTAGAGGTGAACTCTGGGTATGTTGTTGGTTTGTATATTTTGAGTCCTAGTCCATCATTTATTGTGTCCTGGAGATAGGCACTTAGATTCATCAGTTTTAGTTTTCTCATCTTTAGCATGAGCAGAATGCCTCAGGGTGGTTGAGGTTTGCATGAGAGAATGGATTTTAGTAATGATATATTTAAAGCACCCTATACCTTGAAGGTTTAATTGTAGTTCTGACTCGGTTACCTTAATACTAAGAGAGTATTGACATTAGTGGGCTATGAATTAGTTAGTATCTGAACCCCTATATCTGGACTGTGTTGAGGCCTTTGTTGTTCAAATCTGGTATCAACCATACCAACAGGGGCTGAGATTTGCAAGGTGTAATAATCTTGTAAATGAAATAGTATATGATATGGTATAATATAAATTTGTGAGAATGCATACACATGCAGGGCCTTTGTAATTTGGAGATGTTTTTTCAGAAGTGACTATTTGGGAGTTCCTGTTGCTGCTTAGTGGGTTAAGAACCCCACATAATGACCATGAGGATATGGTTTTGATCCCTGGCCTTGCTCAGTTGGTTAAGGATCCGGTGTTACTGCAAGCTATGGCGTATGTCACAGATGTAGCCCAGATCCCATGTTGCCATGGATGTGGTATAGGCCTGCAGCTGTAGCAGATTCAACCCCTAACCCAGGAAATTCCGTATGCTGCAGATGTAGCCATTAGAAGAAAAAAAAAAAAGTAAAAGTGATTGTTTGGAAGGTGGGAACAGGGCCTTTGGGAGGGAATCCTGTCTGAGATGAGATCAGGGTGTGTGGAGTGGATCTCATGTGAGTTAGGATCAGAATCTGTGGGATGGAATCCTTTAAAAAAAAAAAAAAGATAGTAAAAGTAGGTGATGGTTTTGTTTTTTGCCACAAGTGCTTTTTTAAAAAAATACAGTTTATTTACAGTGTTACATGGAAGTAAAAGCTCAGCTTTAACTGAGGGCATATGATTGATAATGGTCTTGTGACATTAATCAGTGACCTATCCTTTAAAAGTTATGCTAAATTACATCTCAAAAAATTGAGTGCTTAGACTGTAGTTTTTCACATAAGTGAAGTGACCCATATAAAATAACAGTTATTTTTTTCCCCTTTAGAAGTGGGGACAGAGGATTTCCCGTCATGATTCAGCAGAAACGAATCCCACTAGGAACCATGAGGTTGTGGGTTTGATCCCTGGCCTTGCTCAGTGGGTTAACAATCGGGCATTGCCGTGAGCTGTGGTGTAGGTTGGAGACGTGGCTCGGATCCCACGTTGCTGTGGCTCTGGCGTAGGCCTACCTGGGAACCCTCCATATGTCGCCAGTGCAGGACAAAAAAAAGTGGGGGCAGAGCCATTATATTTTCTCCTCTATAACATTGGACCCTCTTGTGTAGTTTCCATTAGAAATCACATTTTAAAGATATTTATAGATTGGATTTATGTTTGAGAAATTAGCTTTTGTATAATTTCAAGTCCCTGGAAAAGTAGAGCCAGTCTCTATCAAATTTTTTCCCTAGCACACCAGCACATCTGCTGTACATTTGGATATATCTCACAAATGTTGTACATCTTTTGTATTATTTCAGTGGGACAGCAAACGAATTTCCCCTTTTTATTGCTGTTACTGATTTTGGCTTTGATATGTGATTGTCAGCTGGTTTGGGTAGGTACTCTGGGACCCTGGGAAATGTTAGTTTTCCCTTTATTTATTTATTTTTTCTTTGTCTTTTTAAGGCTGCACCCGCAACATATAGAAGTTCCCAGGGTTAGTGGTTCAGATTGGAGCTGTAGTTGTTGGCCTACACCATAGCCACAGCAATGGGGGATCTGAGCTGCAACTGCTCACCCACTGAGCAAGGCTGGGAATTGAACCTGAGTCCTCATGGATACTAGTTGGATTCGTTACCACTGAGCCACAATGAGAATTCCTCCCTTTACTTTTTGACAGTTTAAGTTTGAAGCACTATATCTTCAAAATAATATTGCATTCCTGGGTGTTTTTGGTTTTTGTTTGTTTAGGTTTTGAGGTTTGTTTGTTGTTTTAACCATCAGCAACAAATTTGTCACATTTATTGGTCAGTGTTAGAGTCATAAAACTGTGAATAAAACATGGTCTTCAAAGTTTGTAGTCATACAGCGATGGCAAGGCATAATGTCCAGCAAATGCAAATTTATGGCTTCATTCCTATTTGAGAGGGGTCTCTTGAAATAAAACACAAATCAGTAACACTGGTCCTAAGAATACCAGTGTAGTTTATTATTCACCTATCACAGATGTCATGGCAAGGCAGGAAATTATTTCCTGCAAAATTTGTGCCATGTAATTGGTTCAATCAGACCTGCACATCTCATAACCATGTACAATCACTCATGATGGCTAAATATGACTTACCTTTATGATTCCTAAAGGGCTCTAGGTAGGCATTGGTTTTGAAGTTTTTTTGTCTGGCAGTGATATTGTTGAGATGTTTTTGGCATTTCCATTGGGAATTATTTTCAATATGTGTTACATTTCTTCCTGGCAATGAACTGTTATCCTTTAAATATATCTTTGCATTTTAGAAACAGATAAAATTTGTCTGGAGCCTCATATAGTAAATACAGGGAATGATTAAGTTAGATAATACCTTTTCAGTTCACTTTTTTTTTTAATGATTTTTATTTTTTCCATTATAGTTGGTTTAGTGTTCTGTCAATTTTCTACTGTACAGCAAAGTGACCCAGTCTCTCTCTCTCTTTCTTTTTCATATACACATGCATACACATATACTCTTTTTCTCACATTATCCTCCATTATGTTCCATCACAAGTGACTAGATGTAGTTCCCTGTGCTATACAGCAGGATCTCATTGCTTATCCACTCCAAATGCAATAGTTTGCATCTGTTAACCCCAGACTTGCAGTCCATCCCACTCTCTCCCCCCGCCCTTGGCACCCACAAGTCTGCTCTCCAAGTCCATGAGTTTGTTTCTTTTCTGTGGAAAGGTTCATCTATGCCATATATTAGATTCCAGATATAAGTGATATCATATGGAATTTGTCTGACTTCATTTAGTGTGAGAGTCTCTAGTTTCATCCATGTTGCTGCAAATGGCCTTCTTTGTTGTCTTTTATGGCTGAGTAGTAGTCCATTGTGTATATATATATAAAACATCTTAATCCATTCATCTGTTGATGGATATTTAGGTTGTTTCTATGTCTTGGCTATTGCAAATAGTGATGCAATGAACATATGGGTGCATGTGTCTTTTTCAAGGAAAGTTTTGTCCAGATAATATACTCAAAGGTGGGATTGCTGGGTCATGTGGAAGTTCTATATTTAGTTTTCCGAGGTACCTCCATACTGTTTTCCATAGTGGTAGTACCAATTTACATTCCCACCAACAGTGTAGAAGGGTTCCGTTTTCTCCACACCCTCTCCAGCATTTTTTATTTATAGACTTAATAATGATAGCCATTCTGACAGGTGTGTGGTGGTACGTCATAGTAGTTTTGATTTGCGTTTCTCTAACAATTAGTGCCTTTTCTATTTAGAAATTATCTTATAGCCAATGTTTGTAGCCAGAGTTTTCATGCTAAGGAAACTATAGCTTTACTTCACATTAATCAAATCCTTTACAGTGTCTCCATGATGATCCTTATTCAATCTTCTGATCTTGTCAGATAAATTACTTTTATTTTATTTTATTTTTTTGTCTTTTTAGGGCTGCACCCATGGCATATGGAGGTTCCCAGGCTAGGAGTCCAACTGGAGCTGCAGCTGCTGGCCTCCACCACAGCCACAGCAATGGGAGATCCGAGCTATGTTTGCGAGCTACACCACAGCTCACGGCAATACCAAATTCTCAACCCACTGAGCAAGGCCAGAGATCGAACCCAAGTCCTCATGGATACTAGTCAGATTTGTTAACCACAACGAGAACTCACAGATAAATTCTTCATGACTGAAGTTTCACTTAGAGTCAAAAGAGTTTTAGCCTCCTAAATATTAGCATTTTTCTATTGTAGATTTGGATGTTTAACCGCCTGATTACTCTGAAGGTAATATGTTTCATCCTGGTGAAAATTTTTCTCAAAATTAGTATTTTGAGGAGTTCCTGTCGTGGCGCAGTGGTTAACGAATCCGACTAGGAACCATGAGGTTGTGGGTTTGATCCCTGGCCTTGCTCAGTGGGTTAACGATCCAGCGTTGCCATGAGCTGTGGTGTAGGTCGCAGACACGGCTCGGATCCAAGTTGCTGTTGCTGTGGCCGTGGCGTAGGCCGGCAGCTACGGCTCCGATTAGACCCCTAGCCTGGGAACCTCCATATGCAGCCCTAGAAAAGGCAAAAATGACAACAACAACAACAAAAAAGTTAAAAAAAATTAGTATTTTGATCTAGCTTTTTAATTTTATCACAAAATCAGACTATTAAATATTTATCATTCAGAATGTTGATATAATTATGAAGCCCTTCCTTCTCCAAAAGAATTAAGGTTTCAGTATGGGCATACCTCTTTTTTTTTTTTTTTTTTTTTTTTTTTTGATTAACAGTTGTATTTTAAGAAAATGTTTTTGTTATAGTTGATTTACAATGTTGTCAATTTTTGCTGTATAGCACAGTGACCCAATGATATATATATATACATTCTTTCTCTCCCATTACATTATCTTCCATCATGTTCCATCACAAGTGGCTAAACATAGTTCGCTCTGTTATACAGTAGGATCTCAATGCTTATCCACTCCAAATGCAATAGTTTGCATCTACTAACCTCAAACTCCTAGTCCATCCCACTCCCTCCCCCTCCCCCTTGGCAACCACAAGTCTGTTCACCATGTCCTTGAGTTTGTTTTTGGTTTTTTTTCTGTATAAAGGTTCATTTGTGCCATATTTTGGATTCCAGATATAAGTGATATCATATTGTATTTGTCTTTCTCTTTCTGACTTACTTTATGTTGTATGAGAGTCTCTGGTTGCATCCATGTTGCTGCAAATGACATTATTTTGTTCTTTTTTATGGCTGAGTAGTATTCCATTGTGTATATGTACCACATCTTATTAATCCATTCATCTGTCGATGGACATGTAGGTTGTTTCCATGTCTTGGCTATAAATGCGATTACTCAATGAGTATAAAAAGGTAAAACGATAACTTTACCAGTGTATATTGCCTTAACACATAAGCTTCGTTAACCACTGCGCCATGACGGGAACTCCAATATATAAAGGTTTAAGGTTATGTGGGAGTTTGCGTTGGTGGCTCAGTGGGTTATGAACCCAACTGTTATTCATGAGGATTTGAGTTCAATCACTAGCCTTTCCCAGTGGGTTAAGGATCTAGCATTGCCGTGAGCTGCAGTATAAGTTGCAGATGCAGCTTGGATCCCATGTTGCTGTGGCTGTGGCTGACATCTGAAGCTCTTATTTGACCCTAACCTGGGAACTTGCGGGCATACCTCATTTTAATGTTCTTCACAGAGGCTGTGTTTTTCACAAGTTGAAGGTTTGTGACAACCTTGTGTCAAGCAAGTCTGCTGGGGTCATTTTTCCAGCATCATTTGCTTTACTTTATGTCTCTGTCACAAATTGATAGTTTTTTGCACTATTTCATACTTTTTCATTATTACTATATTATGGTGAGCTGTGATCAATAATCTTATTATTGATTATTGTAATTATTTGGGGGCACCATGAACTGAGCCCATATAAGACAGCTAGCTTAGGGAGTGCTCTGATGTCCTGGCAGGTTGAGGCCCTTGCTTTGACTGAGGCCCGCTGTGGCTCTGGTTGCTGCTGTGTGGCAAAGATTTGATCCCTGGCCCAGGAACTTCCACATAATGCTTATGTGGTAAAAAAGAAAAACAGGGAGTTCCCGTCGCGGCGCAGTGGTTAACGAATCCGACCAGGAACCATGAGGTTGCGGGTTCGGTCCCTGCCCTTGCTCAGTGGGTTAACGATCCGGCATTGCCGTGAGCTGTGGTGTAGGTTGCAGACGTGGCTTGGATCCCGCGTTGCTGTGGCTCTGGCGTAGGCCGGTGGCTACAGCTCCGATTCAACCTCTAGCCTGGGAACCTCCATATGCCGCGGGATCGGCCCAAGAAATAGCAACAACAACAACAACAAAAGACAAAAAAAAAAAAAAAAAAAAAGAAAGAAAAACAAAACAAAACAAGAGAGAACTTGAAATAAATGTTGCACCTTTCATTTAAAAAATGAAACAGAGTTCCCGTCGTGGCGCAGTGGTTAACGAATCCGACTAGGAACCATGAGGTTGCAGGTTCGGTCCCTGCCCTTGCTCAGTGGGTTAACGATCCAGCGTTGCCCTGAGCTGTGGTGTGGGTTGCAGACGCAGCTTGGATCCCACGTTGCTGTGGCTCTGGCGTAGGCTGGCAGCTATAGCTCCGATTCGACCCCTAGCCTGGGAACCTCCATATGCTGCGGGAGTGGCCCAATAAATAGCAAAAAGACTAAATAAATAAATAAAAAAAATAAAAAATGAAACAAAACAGATAGCTTAATCAGTAAATGTGTGTTTTGCCTGCCTCACCAACTAGCCATTCTTTTATCTCTCCCTCTCTCTGTGCCTCCCTCTCTCTAAGAAAAAACAGTATTAAAATTAGGCCAGTTAATAACCCTACAATGGCTTCTAAGTGTTCAGGTGAAAGGGAGACATATGCATCTCTCTCTTTAAATCAAAACTTAGAGGCGTTCCTGCTGTGGTGCACTGGGTAAAGGATCCAGTGTTGTCTCTGTGATAGCTTGGCTTCAATCACTAGCCCAGCGCAGTGGGTTAATAAGAATCTGGCATTGCCACTCCTGTGGTGTAGGTTACAGCTGCAGCTTGGATTTGATCCCTGGGATAACATGCCAAGTGTGTGGACAAAAAAAAAAAAAAAAAAAAAAAAAAAAACCCACAGGAGTTCCCGTTGTGGCGCAGTGGTTAACGAATCCGACTAGGAGCCCTGGCCTTGCTCAGTGGGTTAAGGATCTGGCGTTGCCGTGAGCTGTGGTGTAGGTCACAGACGCGGCTGGGATCCCACGTTGCTGTGGCTCTGGCGTAGGCCAGCGGCTACAGCTCTGATTAGACCCCTAGCCTGGGAACCTCCATATGCTTCGGGTACAGCCCTAGAAAAAGACAAAAAGACCAAAAAAAAAAAAACCTTCAAAACTTATAAATGATGAAGTTTAGTAAGGAAGGCAAGTTGAAGGCCAAGATAAGCCAAAAGCTAGGCCTCTTGTGTCAGTTAGCCAGTCTGTGAATGCAAAGGAAAAAATTCTTAAAGGGAATTGATAAGAAAGTGAAATAGTCTTATCAGCCTTATTGTTGACATGGAGAAAGTTTTAGTGGTCTGGATAGAAGATCATACCAACCTCACATTCCCTTAAGCCAAAGCCAATTTTATGATGGTTGAGAGTGCAGCCTGAAGCCTGAGAATGTTGAAGCTGCAGAAGTAAAGTTTGAAGCTTACCACAGGTCGGTTCATGAGGTTGAAGAAACGATTTCTGTAACATAAAAGTGCAAGATGAAGCAGTAAGTGTTAATGTAGAAGCTTTAAGTTATCCAGAAGATAAAGTTGATTCCAACTCTGATGACTCTGAGGGGTTCAAGACTTCAGTGGAGGAAGTAATTGCAGATGTGGAAGAATTAGCAAGTGAACTAAAATTAGAAGCAGAATCTCAAGATGTGACTGAATTGCTGCAGTCTCATGATAAAACTTATACAGTTGAGTTACTTCTTATGAATGAGCAAAAATGAAAGTAGTTTTTTGAAATGGAATCTACTCCTGGTAAAGAGGCTATGAGGATTGTTAAAAATGACATTAGAGGATTTAGATTATTATATACATTTAGTTGATAAGGCAGAGGCAATTTTAAGAGGATTAACTCCAATTTTGAAAGAAGTTCTATGGATAAAATGCAATCATACTGTATCATATGCTGTAAAGAAGTCGTTTATGACAGTTAAGAGTCAGTTGAATGTGGCAAACTTCATTGTTGGACTCTGAGAAATTACCACAACCACCCCAATCAGTCGGCAACTATCAACATTGAGGCAAGACCATCCATCAGCAAAAAGATGACTCTATGAATGCTTAGATGATGGTTAGCACTTTTTAGCAATACGGTATTTTTTTTTTTTTTCCCACTGTACAGCAAGGGGGTCAGGTTATCCTTACATGTATACATTACAATTACAGTTTTTCCCCCACCCTTTCTTCTGTTGCAACATGAGTATCTAGACGTAGTTCTCAATGCTATTCAGCAGGATCTCCTTGTAAATCTATTCTAAGTTGTGTCTGATAAGCCCAAGCTCCCTATCCCTCCCACTCCCTCCCCCTCCCATCAGGCAACCACAAGTCTCTTCTCCAAGTCCATGATTTTCTTTTCTGAGGAGATGTTCATTTGTGCTGGATATTAGATTCCAGTTATAAGTGATATCACATGGTATTTGTCTTTGTCTTTCTGGCTCATTTCACTCAGTATGAGATTCTCTAGTTCCATCCATGTTGCTGCAAATGGCATTATGTTATCCTTTTTAATGGCTGAGTAGTATTCCATTGTGTATATATACACAATATGGTATTTTTTAATTAAGGTATCTACATGGTTTTTTTAGACATAATGCTACTGTATACTTAATAGACTACAGTATAATATAAACATAACTTTCATATGCAGTGGGAAATCAAAATATTCATGTGACTTTTTATTGCAATATTCACTTTATTGCAGTGTACTGAAACTGAACCCACAATATCTCTGAAGTATGCCTGTAGTAGGAAGTGAGGTTAAGGCCTTAGGGAGGAATAGAAGGAATAGACTGGTCAGGGCTTTGTGAGGATTTTGGCAGTTAGTCTGAGTAATATTTAAATCCACTGGAGCAGTTAGAACAGACTGGCATGATCTGACCTATTTTAAGAGGATAGCTCTGATTGCTCTGAGTGAAGAGATTATGAGAATCAAGGTCAAAAATAGGGAGATTAGCTAAGAGATGTTGAATGATCTAGGCAAGAAAATGTGGCTACTTATACTAGAATAGTAGAACAAGAAGTGTGAGAAATGATCTGATTTTATTTTTATGTATTTATACACACACACACACATATATACACCTATACACATAGATACACACAGAGACCACACATAAACACACATAAAAATGCAGAGTCGGGAGTTCCCGTTGTGGCTCAGCAGTAAACAAACCCGACTAGTATCCATGAGGACACGGGTTTGATCCCTGGCCTCACTCAGTGGATTGAGAATCTGGTGTTGCTGTGAGCTGTGGTGTAGGCCAGCGGCTATAGCTCTGATTTGACCCCTAGCGTGGAAACCTTCATATGCCGCAGGTGTGGCCCTAAAAAGACAAAAAGACCAAACAAACAAACAAACAAAAAAACAGTTGGGGTTCCTGCCATGGCTCAGCGGAAACAAATCTGACTAGCATCTGTGAGGACACAGGTGCGCTCCCTGGTCTCGCTCAGTGGGTTAAGGATCCAGCGTTGCCTTGAGCTGTGGTGAAGTACGTAGACATGACTCAGATCTGTTGTGGCTGTGGTAGGCTGGTGGCTACAGCTTCGATTCTACCCCTAGCCTGGGAACATCCATACGTGGAGGTTGCCCTAAAAAAAAAAAAAAAAGAAAAGAAAAGAAAAGCAGAATCAACAGAATTTGCCAGTGGATTAGACTAGGGGAGTGGGTCAGCAAAAAATAAGTTTGAGGAGTAACCCATGAGTACAGTGGGTTAATGGTCTGGCTTGTCTCTGTGGAAGTGCTGGTTCAGCCCCCAGCCCAGTGCAGTGGATTAAGGATCCAGCATTGCTGCAGCTGTGACATAGGTTGCAGCTGGGGCTTGGATTTAATCCCTGATCCGGGAATTTCCGTATGCTGTGGGAGCAGATGAAAAGGAGAGAAAAGGAAAAGAAAAAGAAATTTGGGATTCATTATAGCATCTGATCTTCAGCTTTTAGTGGTTGGGTATATTCCAGGTTATCCATCTTTCTTCTTCAGCTGCCCAGAGACTGTTTCTACACAGAATCAGACTAGCTTACATGTATCAACCTCCTTCATGCACAGTAACTTGCCTCTTGTATAGTCACTCAAGGATGCTTCCTTCTGAGCATCAGCCCTTGCACACTTACTTTCCAGATAAATTGATTGATCGTAGAGTAGAATCCAGTTATGTTTTGTTTTATGGCTTGTTTTTATCAAAGTTGAAGTAGAACTTTGTTATTTATATTTCGTCTTTTAGAGCATGCTTTTAAATTTTTAAAACAATATTTGGTCATATTTGTTGCTGATACTTTGGTATTGATTTCTGATTTAATATTGTCTGATTGTACATCAGTGTTAATTCAAAAGTGTTTTTTGGAGTTCCCTTTGTGGGGCAGTGGGTTAAGAATCTGCAGTGGCTTGGATCACTGCAGAGGCCCGGGTTTGATCCCCAGCCCAGTGCAGTGGGTCAAAGGATCCAACGTTGTCGCTGCAGTGGCTTGGGTCGCTGCTGTGGTACAGGTTCAATCCCTGGCCTGGGAACTTCCACATGGCATCAGGTAGCCAAAAAAGAAAAAAAAAAGAAAGAAACTTAAGTGTTTGAAACAAAAGATTGTTTTACACATTTGAAACAAAATATTCACATTGAAAGTTAAAAAATATTAATAGATATATCTTTCAATAAGATTTATGCTAACTTGGAGGTCAAATACTGCTGTATTAGAGCTAGAAAAGAATAGAGTATGAATTTCTTGATTTTATCTTTTAGAGTTATGCCCAGCCAAGTCTTCAGTACATCCAGGGACAACAGATTTTCACAGCCCACCCACAAGGAGTGGTGGTACAGCCAACTGCGGCCGTGACTACAATAGTTGCACCAGGGCAGCCTCAGCCCTTACAGCCAGTAAGAAATATTTCAATTGATAAAATTCTTGTTGGTTACATACTTTATTTTTAGAAGGTTTACTTTTGGTTTGGTTTGGGTTTTGCTTTTATTTATTTATTTATTTACCTTTTTTTTGCTTCTTAGGTTTTTTGTTTTAATTTTTATAGTCACCAGTTTGATTCAAATGCTTACGTACCCTTAGCACTACTCAACAATTTTGTCAGTTAAAAAAAATTCTGGAGTTCTCTTATGGTGCAATAGGTTAAGGATTGGCATTGTCACTGCAGCAACTTGGGTCACTGCTGTGGCACTGGTTTGATCCCTGGCCTGGGAATTTCTACATGCTGCAGGCGCAGCCCAAAAAAAATGTTTGTGGAACTTAAAGCTGTGTTAATATATATATGCTTTGCTTCCAGGATCCTTTTTATTTGTAAGTTAAACTGACTAGTCTTGTATATTATACTTTGCTCTGAATTCTGAGGTAATAATTTTCTAGCCTAGCTATCGTTACTTATGAAGAACTAAAATATGATATGGTACTAGATACCATGGACTAGAGGTATAGAATTGAATGATGGATTTACTATACATGTTGTACAGTATATATATTAAGAAAAACTTTTGGTATGCTGCAGCATATGTAGAAGGATATGAAATCTTAATGAAGTAGTGTTGCTTTTTGATGAAATGGGAAGTAAAAGTTGGTATTGGAATCATTTGAGAAACTAAACAGAACAATGCAACTAGGTTAGCAATTTAGAATACTGGATTCCAGAGAAGGCTTCTGCTGCAACCTGGGGAGTAGTGGTGGCTTTAGACAAATTGGGCAGTTAGTGGAGATAAAGTAAAAAGACAACATGTGAAACAGTTGGGGAATAAGACAATGTGTACTTACAGCAGGTTTTTGAGGGCTTGCCATGAATTGGGCCCTCCTAGGCATTTTGAATACAAACATAAGATTCCATTCCTATGCTTAAATGTGTGATTCCAGTAACAGATGAGGATCCCAATAAATAATGCTAAAAGTAATCAGAGTTTAATATCATGAAAGATGCAGATTAAAGAGTTTGAGGAGGGAAAAAAATCATTCTCAAGCGGAAGATTAGTAATGTAGTAGATACTGAATGATTTGTTTTTGTTTGTTTGTTTGTTTGTTTTTTGTCTTTTTAGGGCCCCACCCAAGGCATGTGGAGATTCCCAGGCTGAGGGTCTAATCGGAGCTGTAGCAACCGGCCTACACCACAGCAGTGCGGGATCCGAGCTGCATCTCTTACCTATACCACAGCTCACGGCAACACCAGATCCTTAACCCACTAGAGCAAGGCCAGGGATCAGTCCTGCAACCTCACGGTTCCTAGTCGGATTCGCTTCCGCTGCGCCACAACAGGAACTCCTGGAATATTCTTAAGTGACATAAAAGTTTAGGGAAAAGAGATCACCTTATAGACTAGATAGAGAACTATGGGAATGGAGGAAGTGGAACTTAAGTGGGTCCCCTCCAAAAAAACAGCCATGTGAAGTAGGGATTAGAGGGAATGCACAACGCAGCCATGATTGGAGAGTTGTGTTTTCTTAAAAGTGGCCATGTTTTATCTGAGCCTGGGATCTCAGGTTCCTCTTTAACTGTTCAAGCAAAGGTAAAGTTGGAAAATTTTTTTCTTTATTAACTGGACTGAACAATGAAGGGTAAATATCCTCATAGTGATTATCAGTTTTACCAGAGCTGTTTTAACAAAATACTACAGACAAGATGGCTTAATACAGAAATTAATTTTCTCACAGTTCTGGGAGGCTGTGAGCCTTAAGATCAAGGTGCCAGCAGGTTTGCTGTCTCCTGAAACCTCTCCTTGGCTTGCAGATGGCTGCCTTTCACTGTGTCCTCACTTAGCCTTTTCTCTGCGCACATTCCCCAATGTCTCTTCCACTTCTTATAAGGACATCAGTCCTGTTGGATTAAGGCTCTGTTCTTATGACCTCATTAACCAGTCCTCTCTCTCCAAATACAGTCAGATTGAGGGTTAGGGCTTCAATATGAATTTGGGGGAAACACAGTTCAGTTTATAACTGTGATTATGAAGTTTTTATGTTTTTCAAAATGTGATATCAAAATTTTTAAAACTTTTTCAATTAAACTAAAAACTTGTTCACTCATTTCTATAATTTTATTTATTTATTTATTTTTTATTTTTTTGGTCTTTTTTTGCCTTTTCTAGGGCCGCTCCCATGGCATATGGAGGTTTCCAGACTAGGGGTCAAATCGGAGCTGTAGCTGCCGGCCTTCACCAGAGCCACAGCAACACCAGATCCAAGCCGTGTCTGCAACCTACACCACAGCTCATGGCAACGCCAGATCCCTAACCCACTGAGCAAGGCCAGGGATCAAACCCGCAACCTCATGGTTCCTGGTCGGATTCGTTAACCACTGAGCCATGACGGGAACCCCTGTTTCTATAATTTTAAAATATAAATATGAGGTTTCAAGCATACAGAAAAAAATATGTAATGGAAAAATGTTAACATTGTAACATAATTGCTTATCTCTAAAGCCTATTCAGCTAATCATTATCCTGAAGTTGGTTATATACCATTTAGCATTGGTTTTTTTTAAGATTGAAAAGTATTCTAGATAATGAGCTGCTGAGCTGCTGAATATTTTAAAAATGTGATATGTTGGTGGTGAACTTGGAGCCTGCTGTCGATTTTCTTACACATCCCTAAAGTTCTTTATATACACGGTCTCTAATCATTTCCCAGATTGTACCTTTACTTTTTTTAAGGAGGTAGATACCTGTTTTTACTTATCTTGCTTAAATAGGCTCTTTTTGCCAGCTTGAGAGATGTCACTGATCAAGAACTTGGGTGTTTCTTTCTTTTTAGCCTGAAATGGTTGTGACAAATAATCTCCTGGATCTACCACCCCCATCTCCTCCCAAACCAAAAACCATCATCTTACCTCCCAACTGGAAGACTGCCCGAGACCCAGAAGGGAAGATTTACTACTACCATGTGATCACAAGGTAAGAAGGGCTGTCGGGGAATCCCCAAATCACCTTTCAAAGAAGCTGCCACCATAGGGGGAGTATTATGGTTATAGCTATAGACTGTACTTAAGGACTGCTGGCTTTCCAGAGTCACATACCTTAGACTTTGGTCTTTTTTGGATATGTTCTGATGTGTTTTTAATATGTAAGACTCTTTTGGAGAAAACTGAGAAGTTTTTTAAAAAATGGTAAT
Source organism: Sus scrofa (assembly GCF_054392235.1). NCBI lineage: Eukaryota > Metazoa > Chordata > Mammalia > Artiodactyla > Suidae > Sus > Sus scrofa. Next base: position 44,657,783 of record NC_139395.1, on the reverse strand, counting down.
GATTTCGGAGTTCTCCTTGTGGCGCAGTGGAAACAAATCCAACTAGGAACCATGAGGTTGTGGATTCGCTCCCTGGCCTTGCTCAGTGGGTTAAGGATCCAGCATTGCTGGAGCTGTGGTGTAGGTCGCAGACGCAGCTCGGATCTGATGTTGCTATGGTTGTGGTATAGACTGGCAGCTACAGCTCAGATTCAACCCCAGCCTGGGAAATTCCATATGTCATGGGTGCAGCCCTAAAAAGGCAAAAAGGCAAAAAAAAAAAAAAAAAAGGTAGTGATTTCATCTAACATATTAGATGTCAGGGGTCATGAGTAACCCCTTTCTAAAGAAGGCCAGGTGATAAATATTTTAGGTTTTGCCTTTCAAACAGTCTTTTTCACACCTATTCAATTCTGCTATTGTTGTGTTAGCAGCTATAGACAATTAGTAAATGAATGGGCCTGTCTGTGTTCCAGCAAAACTAAGCAGGCAGTAGGTCAGATTTGTTTCATGAGCCATAGTTTGATGACTCCTGCTATGTATAAAAAACCTGATTTATATTTTTCTTGGAATTTTTAAAAAATATCTTAGGCAGATAGCTTTATGTGAATATATGTGCTTTCTCTATGTATGTATTCACTGGTTTATAATGTGAGTTGTTGGGTGCATGTTCTGTCATCTGTTTTATTTACCAATTTATATAACTATTAATATAAAACTATGTTATTTTTAATGTTTGCTTATTTGTTGCATGGGTCAGCAAACCATGCCTATGGGCTACTTGTTTTGGCAAATAAAGTTTTGGAACACAGCCACATCCTTTTATATAGAAATTGTTTATGGCTGCTTTCATTCTCCAATGACAGTAGACTGGTTATGACAGAAACCATTTGACTCATAAGGTCAAGGATATTTACTTTCTGATCCTTTATAGAAAAAATTTTCCCAACCCCTTCTCTTTTGTATGGTTGTACTAAATTTTATTTAACACACCCCGACTGATGGATTTTCACTATTTTATGTCTAACTCTAAACCTAGACATCCTTACAGACACTAATACTAACCATAACTACCTTCGTCAGGTAGATTCTTAAAAGTGGAATATTTGGTCAAAAGAGAGATAGCATTTTAAATTATTAAGTACTGGAGTTCCCGTCGTGGCTCAGTGGTTAACGAATCCGACTAGGAACCATGAGGTTGCGGGTTCGGTCCCTGCCCTTGCTCAGTGGGTTAACGATCCAGTGTTGCCGTGAGCTATGGTGTAGGTTGCAGACGCGGCTTGGATCCCCCGTTGCTGTGGCTCTGGCGTAGGCCGGTGGCTACAGCTCCGATTAGACTCCTAGCCTGGGAACCTCCATATGCTGCGGGAGCAGCCCAAGAAATGGCAAAAAGACAAAAAAAAAAAAAATTAAGTACTGTCTGCTTACCATTAAAAAAAATCATACCAATTTAGACTCCCACAAAATGTACACACAAGTGCCTTTTTCTTGATGTAGGTTCCTTAATTCATGTTAGTAGATGAGAAATCTTATTTCTTCACTTTTAGTTCTTTTATTGTTGAAATGGAACATCTTCATTAGATTGTTGGCCATTTGCATTTTTTGTGAATTGCTTGTTTGGAGCATTTACCCCCATTTTGTGTCCACATTGTCAGATCTCTTTATCAAGGGTATTGCAGATGTTTTTGTTTGTATGTCTTGTGAAATAAAGTTAAAAATTTCATGAAGTCAAATATTTTTCCTTTATGTGTTCTACTTTAAAAGGTCTTCATTACTCCTATTAAAAAATAGCTTTATAAAAGGAGCCCTTGTTATGCTGCTAGCTGAAAGAGTAGTGATTTTAAAAACTAATGTCTGCAAATTTTACCAGAACCTTGTTTTCTTCAATACCAAAGTAAGCTTTTTAATATACTATCACCTTTCCACAAATGAAAAAGATTGTATTTCTTATTTATGTGTGTACTTTTTCTATCTTTTTTAGAGGTTTTCCCAAGATAGCACCTAAGAGCATAATATCTCCCTCTCTCTTTACTTTCCGCAGTGAAACCCACGCTGCTTATGGTTCTTTGATTAAAACTTTTTCCCCCATTTTTGGCCATACCCATGGCATATGGAAGTTCCTGGGCCAGGGATCAAATCTGAGCCGATCTGTGACCCACACTACAGCACAGCTGTGGCAATGCTGGATCCTAAATTCACTATGCTAGGCAGGGAATCGAACCAGCCATGCCACCAAGATAAGATGGATCATTAATTCACTGCATCACAGCAAGAACTCCTGATTGCAATAGAAATTTTGAGCCCGTTTTATTTTTATTTTTTATTTTTTTGCTTTTCAGGGCCACACTTGTGGCATATGGAAGTTCCCAGGCTAGGGGTCGAATCAGAGCTGCAGCTGCCAGCCTATGATACAGCAATGGCATCACAGGAGCTGAGCTGTGTCTGTGATCTACATACTACAGCTTACAGCTACACTAGAGCCTTAACCCACCGAGCGAGGCCAGGAATCAAACCTGCATCCTCATGGATACTAGTCGGGCGGGTAACCTGCTGAGCCACAACAGGAACTCCTCAAGCCCGTTTTATTTTATTTTATTTTATTTTATTTATTTTTGCTTTTTAGGGCTGCGCCATGGCATATGGAGGTTCCCAGCTAGGGGTCGAATCAGAGCTACAGCTGCCAGCCTATGCCACAGCCACAGCCACACCAGATCTGAGCCATGTCTATGACCTACACCACAGCTCATGGCAACACCGGATCCTTAACCGACTGAGCAAAGCCAGGGATCAAACCCTCAACTTCATGGTTCCTAGTTGGATTCATTTCCACTGTGCCACGACGGGGACTCCATTTGAGCCAATTTTAAAATTAAGTTTGTCTCTGATCAGTAAGAACTGTTTTCATAATCATCCACAAACCTGGTTTATATCAAATGCCTTTAATGTTGTTGACTAAAGTTCAATGTGGTAGGAAAGCAGAAGAATGTAATGGCGGGACTGACCTGTCAGATATGTCGCTAGCTTCTTGGAGGCTTTTGATATGTTAAGTGATTCTCCTTACAGCATTCCCTGTGACAGCTGACTTCTGACTCTCTGAATATGAATTTCCCTACTTCCATTTGTCACTTCACAGATCTAGCTTTAAACAAAACTCAAAACCAGTTTTGCTTGATTACTTTCAAAACAGCTACAAACATGCAACGAATTAACGTTGTTGAGCCTTTTTTTTTTTTTTTTTTTTTTTTTTTTTTGTGGTCAGTTGAGAATATTTTTAGCAGAGGGCACAAATTTTAACCTGAACATCTTTCCCATGCAGTCAGATCATCAAACCAATGGGGCAAACTATAAACAAGAAGACTCCTAAAGCAAGGAACAATTTTTCTCACATGATCAAGGATTGTGAGGAGTGTGTGTATATTTTATTTTGTACATGTTGGTACAATCACGATTGATCTCGTCACCTGCAAAGAGGTGGCATAAGCAGGCACCTACGCTGCTGCTTACTTTCTTTAGGCTTTGCTGAATCCTGTTTTTAGAACATTAAGAGCCAGGTGAGGGACAGACTAACATGTTTGGTTTTACTGTTGTCTTTGACACCAGCAAGTGTTGCCACAACATTAGCTACAGAAATATAGTGGGCTAAACAATTTATGTCTGTGACAGAATCTTTGCTAAGATATCAAAAAATGTCACTTTTTGACTTTGTTTTATGTTTAATTGCATATTGTGTTTTATATGTATGTGAGCCAGAGGTATGCCAGAGTTTTCTTTTCTGGCTGTGGCAGTGTGGCTGTTTTTACCTTCTTCTAGGCAGACTCAGTGGGATCCTCCTACTTGGGAAAGCCCAGGAGATGATGCCAGCCTTGAGCATGAAGCTGAGATGGACTTAGGAACCCCAACATATGATGAGAATCCCATGAAGGTGAGTGTGGCTTACAGATAGGTTTCCTGATCATTTGGGGGTCTATATCCTATCATTTTGTAAGGCCAGCTGCCATGTGATGTTGGAATTCTAATTTCTTTGTTTTTCTAGAGAATTACACATGTAACAAATACTTGGGGGTGGTAGGATGTCCAAACGATACAGAAGTATAGTATGTAGAACAAAAAAGTAAAAACCTTTAATTTCTATTCAGTTGCTCCCTTTTCATCATACTTCCTTCTCTGGAGATAAATGCCATTAACCTTTTAGCACAGAGGTTCTCAACCAGAAGCAGTTTTGCTCCTCTGGAGGCTTGATAATATTTAGAGACATTTTTGGTTGTTAACAACTGAGAGAGGAGTTCCCAGCGTGGCTCAGCGGAAACGAATCTGACTAGTATCCATGAGGATGAAGGTTTGATCCCCGGCCTAGCTCAGTGGGTTAAGGATCCAGCGTTGACAAGTGCTGCGGTGTAGGTTGCAGATGGGGCTCGGATCTGCATGGCTGTGGTGTGGGCCAGCAGTTACTGCTCCAATTCAACCCCTAGCCTGGGAACCTCCATATGCCATGGGTGTGGCCCGGAAAAAAAACAAAACACAACACAACTGAGGGGATACTATTGGCTTCTAGTGGATAGAGACTGATTGTAAACATTATAGTACACAGGAGAGTCCCCTATAACAAAGAACTGGCCCAAAATGTCAGTAGTGCCAAAAATGCAAAATCTTGCTTTGCTGTATGTTCTTCCAGACCTTTTTGAAAAACACACATAGGTGTTTTTCTTATCATTTTAAACATGCAAATAGAGTATTCCTATTCCATTATAACTTCCTTTAATATATCTTAGATCTCTCCCTGTAGATTACTGCATTCTTCTTAATGCTGTATGTTTCTTGTTAAATTTGTTTTCACTCTTTAACTGAAGTCTTTCTGCGATAGTGTGTTTTAATGTCCTGCCATTTTGGGATTGGTGGGTCTGTAAAGAAGTTAAACTGGTTAAAATGAAAACCTCACCAAAGAAGAATAACTGCCCCGTCTTTTTTTTTAAGATTTGATACCGATATATATTACTATGGAAATATTATTTTAGAACAAGTAAGGCAAAGGAGAGCTTATTCCTCATCTCTCCTTCTAACAAGAGAGTAATTGGGGTCATGTGATTCAATGATTGGATTAGCAGGGTTTTTTTAATCCTTTTCACTTGGAGTAGGACTCCCTCTCCAAGGATGTGGTGTCTTGAGTGAAATCAAAGACCGTATGTCTGTGTTCCAAGATTTGAATAGTGGTGGTTTTTTGTTTTGCTTCTGTTTTTTGTTTTGAGAATAACAAGAGGCGCTTAACTAGTTAAATCAGTGGAGAGAAGTGGGAGAGGCAAGAAAGGAAGGAATTTGAGTAAGAGAAAAGTAGAAACAAATCCATACCTCCTTTTATATTTTATTCACTTTGGGGGGAATGTTTTTCTTTCTTTACCATTATATTTAGCATTTGTCAAAAAGATAAGACACTTAATATCCATGTGGAGTTTGCTGAATTTCAGATGAATCATTTGAGGTGCTTAACCATGTCACCCTAGCTATGGTGCTGTCACATTTTCTTGAAACAGAGAAATATGCACAGGATTGTGAGGCAACTGCCATTTAAATTGCCTGGAAGATGGAGTTTCCTTTGTGGCTCAGCGATCCCTGATCCCTGGTCTCCATCAGTGCATTAAGGATCTGGCATTGCTGCAAGCTTCCGTGTAGGTTGCACATGCAGCTTGGATCTGGTGTGGCTGTGGTATAGGCCAGTAGCTGCAACTCTGATTCGATCCCTGACCCAGGAACTTCCATATGCCACACCTGTGGCCCTAAAAAAATCAATAAATTACCTGGAAGCATACAAACAAAAAACCACACAACCCCTCTTTCCAGACTTCGGTAGCTGTATTAATTGTATGATATGAAATATAAAACAGTTTGAGAAGAAATCTCTGGTGTTAGAATATAGCTAAATTCTGAGACCAGGTTTGTAAGGGATGCCAGAGACCTTAGCTTGGTACATTAGCCATTAATCCTGATTCAGTCTTTTGGTTTATTGTGTGCATGTTAAGTTAGTCCTTCAAATGAAGAGTGGACATAAAGTCTATTGTTGCTTGTTTAATGTTCAGGGAATTAGCTTTTCTTATGTGAAGATGTATTGAGAAATTCAGGTCATTTAAAATAGCCAAGCACAAAATGGAGCTGAGAAGTAGGGTCCAAGTAAAAGGGCAGCCTTATGTGCCATGCTTAGGAATTGGACCTTCATTCTCTGTCTAGGTGGTGGGAAACCTTTGAAATGGTTTGGGCAGTGGCAAGATCAGACTTGCCTTTTAGAAAGCTCTCTGGTGGAGATGGACTGTAGTTTTCAGATTGAGGCAGTTGCAAAGGATGGGATCAGGTGCTAAGAATCTTGAATTGATCATCATATCTTTGGAGTTAAGGGTAATTTACAAAAGGATTCTATATGAAATCACTTAGCAGTGGAGAGGGAACCGGGAAATCATATTTGAGAGGGAATAGTCAGAAACCAGAGCCCACATCTCTGCAGAGCACATGGTTAAGTAGCCTAATCTTCATCTGGGGGACCAGAAAGAAACTGCCAGGGCTGCACTGCACTTGAGCCCAGATGGACAGAGAATGAGGCCTACTGGTTCCTAATGATGTCTTCACGATTTTATTTCTAGATATTTTTATGAACTCTGCTTCTCTCTAAAGAGAGCAGATGGGACCTGTTTGTAAACTAGTCAGACTTATGAAGCATTGTTTCTTGAACATGCCTTCCTGTCCTCACTTCCTGCACCCCTTTTACCCCCATTCCTCTTTTTGACAAATTAAGGTGTGGTATATAGTGCCTTATCTAGAACTAAACTAAATGGATTACTTTGCTCTGTTACCAAAGGTGGTAGCAACTTCAAAACAGAATACTGTTTTTATTATTTTCAAGGATCTTTCTTTCTTAACATTTTATTTAGTGTATACAGGTTTGTGTTGCAGAATTTAGGTTGAGTCATGTGTAGTATTTCTCATAGCTCAATTTCTTCTGTTTCTGAATTCATGCTCGCCTGAAAGATAAAAGTTCCTCCTTGAATAATGTTTTGCATTTCATGTTCCGAAGCATACTTAATTAAAATCAGGGATAGAGAAGCATTAGCTGGGTATATCCTGTTCATTCTTTGTCAGGACTCATTTCAGGCAGGCCACACCCCTAAGATCCAAGGCACAGAGGCTGTATTTATGGCATGGTTGTTTCTGTATATATAATAAAGGATGGAGTTGGCATTTGTTGTGTTTCACAGTCAGTGTGTGGAGCCATCCAGTTAGCTTAAAGCCATTCTCTACTTAAAGCCAAAAGGACTTCAAGCCTTGCCTTGAGTAATGTGAAGGTACATAGACCAACATTCCTTGTCATACTCATATTTGGTCATATTCTGACCAGATTCCATGGGATCCAGATATGCCTCAGATGAAAGCCAACAGCAGGTTGAGCTTCTTAAGGCAATAAGCTCTGGCTTTTTGCCAGGCCCTCTGCCTGCTTGTTTCATTGTGTGCTCTCATCTGGCCACTGCTCACATAGGTTCCCATTTTCCCACCAGAATCCTCCATTGACTAATGCCTGGTATGAGAAGGCAAACTGATTATTACTGAGGCCCTGGGAACATATTGCTATTTTGCGTATCAGCATTCCCTCCCATGTCCAGTAGACTGCTTGCAGCACAGGTAGATGTTTCCTAGCCTATTATGTTTTGGGGGCTATTGGTTCATCTAATGCCTTTGCTGTACACATGTAAAGGATTTTTAATTGGCAACAGGCATTAGGGAAAGTTAATAACGCTTGACTTTAAAAGTTTATATATTGTAGAAATGCTAACACTTTATTTTTTTTTATTTTATTTATTTATTTTTTTTTTTTTTGGCTTTTTACTATTTCTTCTTTGGGCCGCTCCCGTGGCATATGGAGGTTCCCAGGCTAGGGGTCGAATCGGAGCTGTAGCCGCTGGCCTACCCCAGAGCCACAGCAATGCGGGATCCGAGCCGCGTCTGCAACCTACACCACAGCTCACGGCAACGCCGGATCCTTAACCCACTGAGCAAGGTCAGGGACTGAACCCGCAACCTCGTGGTTCCTAGTCGGATTTGTTAACCACTGCGCCACGACGGGAACTCCTAGAAATGCTAACACTTTAAATGTGACTTTTTTTAGAGCCAAGAGCCTAGGAGGCTCCCAAGGTTTTTTTTTTTTTTTATGTCATTGCCCATCAAATGCTATCCTCAGCTCTTACTCTGGTTCCTAGTATTGCTTGACATTGGGCTTGAGTAAGCATTAACCAGTTTCTGAAATTATTTCTCATGCCATTTGCAGACCACAGGCCAAGAGGTACCCAGATTTCAGTACTCCCAAGTGTACTTCATTTTGGTGCGTGATTTCCATGCTGTAAGTGTAGGCACCTTTCATTTGGATATTTCCCATCTCAGTCCCAATTGCACAGCATGCATAAAGGACCAGGAAAGCTCCTAGACAGAGCTTAGGAGGCTGTGCTCTATAACTGTATTTTAAAAATTCTACTGACCTCATCAAGTCAGCGACTAAATTAGAAATACACTGGATTTGTTTAGCTTTCTGAACACATACCCCATTCAGAGGGAAGCAGAACATTTCTGTTTGCACAGTACCTTCTCTGAGAGCCTGGCCTCTTCTGTAGGACCCAGAGCCTTGAGATGGTTGTCATGCCTCAAGGGGCTTTCTGTACTCATTGCTGTTGCTACACATTTCTGAGATGTGTAAGAGAACAGCTGATGGTGTGTTGAAATTACCTTGGCTTATTCGAGCAATTCTTGATCCCTTGCTACGTAAAGTTTTATTGTGAAGCACACCCACACTCTCTACTACTAGAAAAAATAACTGTAAAATCTCAAATCAAAACATTTGAAAATAGTTATTTGTGCTTTGTGTTGTTTCCTGAAACCAGAGGTTGAATCTGTTTGTTCTTTCTACCTTGCCCTTCCTTTCCTGCTCCCACAGCAAGAAAGTAGAAAAATGGAAAATTATGTAAAGCTTTTATAACAAATCAGAGAAAGCTGATTTATTGAAGCCCACAGCCAAGGGAGTGCCACCTTTCTCTGCACCAGTCCAGAGCAGAGTGAATGGAACAGTTCATTTTTCACTAGCACCTTCATATGGTTCATAGAAATAGAGGAATCAGAACTGGGGGTAGGTTGGGAATAGAAAAAAATTCCATGGTCTAAGTTGCTAGCAAAAACATGAAGTGCCTGTAATACCAACTGCAGCTTCTACATCCATCTGTAATGACTTGTATTCAAAGGAGACTGCTCATAATCTCTTCCATGGAAAAGTACATTTACTAGGAAGGGGCTTGATGATTGGTGGTGAGCAGAGGTATGGGGAGATGGTCTTCCATGGTAGGTGCCCTGAACTTTTCAGTAGTGCCTGGTTGGGGGGAACTTGGCAGCCTCTATCCTAGCTCTGCTAGCAGGGAGTATTCCTAGGTTTGTCATTACCTTACCATTTTGGGACAAATTATTTTCTGCCTTAAGATCTATTCTATTCATCTGTCTGCTGACTCAGATAACTCTTGTCTCCTCCCCCCAATACCTTGATAGCTCTGTAGTCTTTCCATTCCTGAACCAGGAATACCAACCTTCAAGGAGCCTCTCCTGTGTGCCAAGACTGTCTCTTATGGTCTGGCCAGCTCCACCTTTGGAGAAAGAGTGATGCGTATCCAAGGGGTGTGGAGGGACTAGAATGAGGACTATGATATTTGGACCATCGTTGTATGGCAAAAGGTCTTCAGTACAGAGCATTTTGCCTTTGTCCTGAAGTCCTAGAATGTCAGAGATGGGAGAGGTGGAGCCTGTTGCATTGGGTACTGTACCTCAGAACGGGGACCTCAGTGGTTCAAGTCACACAGCACATTCTTCTGCAGAGAAGGTGACCCTGAAACATACATTTAGCTACATCGAGGATGTAGCTTTGGCTTAGGGTACAGAGTTAGAACTTGGTATATAAGAACGAGGCCAGAGTCAGGTGACAGGATTTAAACGAGGTAAGAATGGTAATAGCTAAGTTGACTCCAGGCCATTTCCCTTTAGGATTCTAATACCAAGACTCAATTATCCCAACTGGGGAAAGGAGGGTGGGTTCTGGAAGAGCAGGGTATCACTAACCTGACCTCTCATTCCTGCACTGTTATGTTTTCTTTTCCATTTCTAGACCTCAAAAAAGCCCAAGACAGCAGAAGCAGACACCTCCAGTGAGCTGGCTAAGAAAAGCAAAGAAATATTCAGAAAAGAGGTAAGGTTTGGTGAGGTGTAGGCACTAAGCTCTAAAGACTTAAACCTGAGCCCCAGAGTTCCCATCGTGGCTCAGCGGAAACAAATATGACTGGTATCTATGAGGCCTTGCTCAGTGGGTTAAGGATCCAGCGTTGCCATGAGCTGTGGTGTAGGTTGAAGATGCAGCTCAGACCCGGCGTGGCTGTGGCATAGGCCAGTAGCTGCAGTTTGGATTAGACCCCTAGCCTGGGAACCTCCATATGCCGCAGGTGCAGCCCTTAAAACAAAAAAAAACAAAAAACAAAAAACAAACAAAAAAAAACCCGAGCTCCTTTCTTTCTTCTAAGTGTACACAGCTTATTATACTACTAGGCTGCCTGCCTTTTGGTATTCCCTTGCTTCTGTGATTTGACTGTGTAGTTGTTATGTGATGACAGGTTGACAAGGTCCTTTACAATTGGGTAGTAAACACTTTGATATCTTTTCTCTCATTTTACCCTCACAACAGTGCTTTACGGAATTGTCATTCCTCTTATGCCCATGGAGGAGCTCTTTAGGTTCAGAGAAGGCAAGCTGGAGACAGAAGGCTTGAACTCAGGCCTTCTGTCTCAAAGTAGAGTTCTCTTTCTGTGATACCTCATTTGGTGGCTGCCCAATCCTCAAGTGATGAGGAGAAAGCAAGTCCTCTTTATGCTGCTGTAATATAGCATAAGTTTGCATTTCCAGCTATCAGGGCACTAACCTTTTCTGCTCCAGGGCATCCAGATTCTAAGCTCCAGTGTTTGTTCACTGAAGGGGCTCATAGTCTGTTGGAGGAAGTAGACATGTAATTAAGTAATGGCAGCTGTGTGAGAAAGTGCCCAGCCAGGGCTGGAGGCTGCTATTCAAGGGCTCTCAAATCAGGGGTAGGAACCAGCCAGATAAATGAGGGGGGATGTGACTCAGGCAGTAAAGTATACAGATGCAAAGAGAGTGTCCTCCCTTCCAGAGAGTCTGTGGACTGTAGCACAAGGTATGTGAGGGGTGTTGGAAGATGAGGCTGAAGAGTATTGTGCTGCTCCATATAGGGGCCTGTGTGTCTGTGAGTTGCAAGGAACCATTGTAGGATTTTAAGCCGGGAATAATGAAATTCCCTATTGTATTTGGGGAAAGGGATTGAAGGGAGAGAAGATGGAGGCAGGAGATCACAGAAAAACTTTGAGTAAAAGTCTTCTCTAGGACTAAACCTTAGTTTCTCACTGTCCCTGTGTAAAATTATTGGCATTTCAGCTCAGCCAACTAGAAGCTGTTTCTTTAGTGCCTACCTCATGACATGGTCTTATTCTTTGAATGTCTAAATGCTCATTGACTTTCAGGGATGGGTGGACACTGTTCATGGTGCTCCCTGCCGAAGTGGCTGTCACTGACCTCCCTCCTCTCTTTGTCCCCTGGGATCTTAGTGCCACAAATACTTCCAGAGATCCTGTGCCTGGAACTCTTGAGAGCCACTGGGTAAGACAGATGATGCAGAGATGGCTCTCAGGACAATGGAAGTTGTGTATTGAAAAGGGTCTTAACCCCAGATCTTCTCCAACCAGCTGTCCTATCTGCTTCACACTGATGTATATGAATCAGATAAAGTGCAACACTTACAGAATCTAAGTAGCCTTCAGTAATAAAATGCCTGCATTTCCTGGGGTCACTAAGCCTTCTAGTAGCACAGAAAGGCCCTCTCTGCCCAGCCTCCAGGGGCCAGAGAATTTAGCTTCAGTCTCTTTATGCTGAGGACGTGAAATGTATTAGTTGAAACTGGGGTTGCCATGAGACTCAGCAGTGGAGTCCTGCAGTTCTGTCCTTCCATCTGCTACTCTAAGTGAGGCTTCCCCTTTCCCTTTCGAGGCCAACCCAGGATCACTTCTCATCTCCCACTGGCATACTAGCATTCTGTCCATACCAACCAGCCTAAATGAGAAAGGGAAGGATTGGCTGGCTCTGCCTGCTGCCTTTTCTGATTATTTCCTCAGTACAAATTCTTGTCTTCTCTGGACTATTGAGCAATGTGCTCACTTCTCCCTGCAGATGTCCCAGTTCATCGTCCAGTGCCTGAACCCTTACCGGAAACCTGACTGCAAAGTGGGAAGAATTACTACAACTGAAGACTTCAAACACCTAGCTCGCAAGGTATTCCCCTGCTTGTGGTCTGATAATGTTCTGGGCAGACTACTTTCTGAGAAGGCCCCTTTCATCGTAAAAAGTGCATTTTCCTTACCAGATGCCCAGGGTGGGGACCCAGGCACAGGGAGGGAAGGTTAGGGAAGGGAGGACACCCTACTTGAGGGTAGTGGTTCTCTATGAGCTGAGCTTGCCTTTTCTGGTGATCCCAGCACCAGCCTGCCTCCTTATTCACCTCCCACTCATGGTGAGGAAGGCCCCAAGGCAACAGTCTGGCATTGCCCTCGCAGATCTTTTCCATTCTGATTGGTGGTTCTGGTCTCTTTTCCTTTGTCTTGGACAGCTGACTCATGGCGTTATGAATAAGGAGCTGAAGTACTGTAAGAACCCGGAGGACCTGGAGTGCAATGAGAATGTGAAACACAAAACCAAGGAGTACATTAAGAAGTATATGCAGAAGTTTGGGGCTGTTTACAAACCCAAAGAGGATACTGAATTGGAGTGACCTACAGGGCCAGGGTGGGACAACAGGCGAGCTACCAGTGGTAGGACAGAGTGGGGAGAAGAAATCCTGTGGGCCCTTTCTTCCCCCCTCCCCACCCCACCTCCACCCCTGTCAGGGCTGTGCTACTGATGACACATCACCCTGGGGAATGCAAACCTGCAGATTTCAACTGAAAGCCACAAAAATGAGTTCAGTCTATAAGCAGTCCCTGGTTGTGAGCTGTTGGTAGAGGCCATCAGAGGCAAGGGCTTGGGCCCTTGACACCTTCCCTTCTGAGACCCTGGCCAGGCCTGACCCCTCTCAAACCTGGGTCTCTTCCTTGGCGGTGCTGTCAGCGCACAGACTCATGCGCATCCCCACCCACGACCCTTTACCCTGACGATCTGTATTATATTTTAATGTATATGTGAATATATTGAAAATAATTTGTTTTTTCCTCGTTTTTGTTTTTTGTTTTGCTTTTAGCCTCTACATGCTAGGATCACAGGAAGACTTTGTAAGGATGGTTTAAGTTCTCCTGCAAGGTTTAATTTGTTATCATGTAAATATTTCAAAGCAGGCTGTCTTGTGGTTTTGGCCAGCCTTGTGCTATGTTGATAAGATTGATTTACTGCTTAAAATCACTTTACTTTATTCAATTTTTACTGAACTTTTTATGTAAAAAATAAAATCAATTAAAGAACTTGGCACGTTGTATTCCCTAAAAATTAGTCAAACATATTTGTATATAGTGTTACTGGAGAGAGAAAAGAGAGATGGTGGCCATAGGTATGTTAAGTCCAAAATTAATCTTTGAGATTGGAGTTTATCACAAGCCTTTCCCACAGTTCCCACCATGACTGAGGCAGACAGCTTAATGTGTACATTCCTGAGCAAAGGAAGTGGACCTGACACTTCTCTGGCAGTGGGCTGCTTTGGTTAATAGGTGGGTCAGGAGAAAGGCACTTGACCTCCCTTTTATACCTTCTGCCTGGCAAGGGGCAGTGGACCTCTTCTTCCCTCTGGAGTTCGCCAAGCCCACAAGAATGATCATTTGATGTTTGTCCTCTGACTCTGGGCTTGGATACTGGAGGGAGTACTTACAGGAAAGAGTATAGTGCACAGGTAATGAGAGTGGACATCTCCTAGAGGACACAGCTCAGTGGAGACACTCCACCCATGCTGGACCAGTTATCTGGGCAATGAAGAAGGCTGAAGGTTTCAGGCCAGCCTGTGTTTGCAAAGAGACTGGGCCCATCTTTTTTCTCACTGGGGTGATTTTGCTCATTATTAGCAATGCCCTTGGAGAAGAGGCTGTGGCCTGCCAGAACTTGGGTAGGGTGGGCAGCAGTTGGAATAAATACTCACTGCCTGCTGGCATTTAGAGCTCAGGTTGCTCATTTGATTCTTATAACCTAGAGACACAGGAATTGGCACTGTTTGGATCAGGAAAGGTTCGGAGATGCTTAGTAACTCACTTCATATTCTTTTTTATTTCTAGGGTTGCACCGGCAGCATATGGAAGTTCCCAGGCTGCTTTTGGCAACATAGAATCCTTAACCCACCGAGTGAGGCCAGGGATCAAACCCGTGTACTCGTGGATACTAGTTGGGTTCATTGCCGCTGAGCCACCACAGGAACTCCCTCACTTCATATGAAGTTCCCACTCTAGGAGTTCCCATCGTGGCTTAGCAGTTAACGAACAAATCCGACTAGGAACCATGAGATTGCGGGTTCGATCCCTGGCCTCGCTCAGTGGCGTTGCCATGAACTGTGGTGTAGGTCGCAGACGCGGCTCAGATCCCGCGTTGCTGTGGCTCTGGCGTAGGCCAGTGGCTACAGCTCTGATCCGACCCCTAGCCTGAGAATCTTCATATGCCGCGGCAGCAGCCCAAGAAATGGCAAAAAGATTAAAAACGCTAAAGACATAATCACTGAACAGACTATTTAACAATGCAGCCGAAGTATTTTCCCATGGTATTGCAGCCTTAAACTGTTGAACTCAAGCATATTATATCAAATGGAAGGACCTTTAGAGTTACCAGAAAGTTTAAACTGACGTGCTTGAGCACATTAAAAGGAAGCGTTTCTCTTTCTGGTGGGTTTACCATGCAGAGGTCCAGCCATCTGCACTGCTGCTTTCGAAAAGCACAAGTCAAACTTAACGGTTTTACTGAAAGCTCCAGGTTTCAGATTTTCCAAGGGAATCTTGGCAGCCTTTCATTAAACTGTTACCAGGGAGCTGTCAAGTTTCAGAAAGAACTTACTCGAAGATTTTGTTATTTTACCTCCCTTGGAGATTTTTCAAAATCTTCCACATACCCCTTAAGCCTTTAGGTTTACACCCCCTCGGTGATGCTAAGGGGTGTCAGCTAATCCAGGACCTGTTCATCCCTCTCAATGCAGGATTTCACACTCATTGCTGATCTAATCCTTGATAGCCCTCTGGCTATGTGCTGAATGAAGTAGGTGCCATAGCTCCAGTGCTTTTGACCTGTGTCTAGCTGACCCAACACAGTCTTTCCTGCCTTCTCTCCTGGCTTATTGCGCAAGGGTCATCTCCAGATGAGGGTGGCTCTAAACCTGCCTTTAAGGTTAAGATTTACAGGGTTAAGCAACCATGGGAAACTGAGGAATAGCAATAGTAGCAGTTTGACGAATCTGGTACTCAAAGAGCAGCCAGTGCTGGTCACATCTCGGCAAGAGGACAGGATCTACCTTAGGCCTTTGGACCATGACTAGATCAGTCTCCTAAATTTAGGTGGGTGTGCTTCTTAAGCACTCTGATCCTGCTGAATGCCAGGAGGGCAACCATTTCTCCTCCCTAGGCAAGGCCTGTCTGCATCAGCAACCCCCTCTGAAGGCACAGTACCTGACCTGCCTGCTCTTCCATTCATGGTAAGCATAAACATGAGGTTCAGGTGGACTGGCTGCGCTGCCCTAGTCTCAGCAGGCTTTCAGGTGGGTGGGAGGACCTGCCTACCCTTGGCTTGTGTGGAAGCATATGTGGACCTTCTTCTTGTGTGTTTAGAATGTGTGTCTTAAAAGGAGAAAACTTTCTTTTCTTCACCTAGAGATGACCTGAGCCCCTGGTAACCAACTTCCCAGAGTCTAGTCTGCCTCTTTCCTCCTGCCTAGGGGTGCAGCTTCCAGCCACCTCTGGGTGCTAGTCACAGGACAAGTCAGGAAAATGGTCTAGAACCCAAGGCCCCTCATTGCCAACCTGAGTCTCAGGGGTTAGGGTGCAGGGCTCCTGAACATGCCTATCTATTCACTGTTCTCCAGCTAAGGAAACTGAAGTTCAGAAAGGTAAAATGCTTCCTAACATGATTCAGCCAGTGACTGGCAGATAAAGGATATGTAAACACTCTGCCTGCGGAGCTCAGGCATCTTCCACCCATGCACATTGCCTGCCAATTCACCTTTTAGGGACCCCATCCTTTTTCTGGGCCTCTGCCATGTAGCTACCCAACTGTCTCACAGGCCCACAGAGCCAGACAGAGCCAGGACAACAGTCCAAAATTTCCTTTAATATGGGATACAAAAGTAGAAAAAAAAAGTTGAGGTTAAGTAAGGGGAGTTAAAATGGGGATCAGGAGGCAGGGCCACTCACTGTCAACCCTCCTCACCCCGCCATCCCCCTGCCCCATATCCTGGTCCCTGTCCTGGAGGAAGGTAGGGTGAGAGGAGGTGGTGGTGGCTGGAGCTTTATGTCCCCTCAGAACAGAGCAGGCTGAGGTCACCAATGCCAGGATACCCATGAAAGGAAATGCATATGAGATGGGTGGTGGGGAGCACCAGAGCAGTTCCCTGAGAGGCTGGGCTATGGAAGCATCACACCACAGAGCAGCCCTCAGCTGGGGGATCCAGGACCTGGACCACATCTTCACGGCCCATGGCAGCCAGGGCATCTGCTAGCACCCTGAGGGTGGCACTGCTGCCTTCCCGGATGGCCCAGTCCCTCAGCAGAGTGTAGGCTGGCACCTGGCTCCGGGCCATGGTCTCCACAGCCTCAGCTTGGTAGCCCAGGTAGCCTGCCAGGCCCTGCCAGCCTTTGTCAGGTTCACCTGAGGCCTCCAAGAGCTGCTCCACTTCCTGTCGCTGCTGCGGAGGGATATGGAGGTAGAGCCGGCAGCCAAGTTCAGGATGCGGCCCTGGAATGGGAGACATGAGAGGCACGTGAAGGTCAGATGGGCTTTGTGGTGTGGCAGAGCAAGGTAGACTGCCAATCTTACAGACTGAGGGAAGGGACTCACCCTGGCTGGGGACACAGGGCTCCAGGCCGCTAGGAGAGTCCTGGAAGACACTGCTATCCCCAGGCATATGGTCCCTTTTGAGGCCCCCCAGCTCCGCAGTTCGAGCCTTGGCCAGTTGCTGCCTTTGTTTATGTGAGCGCCAGCTGTGGGGAGCAGGGAGAACCTGCCAGCCCACTTCAACCTTCTCCGAGACAGAGAGGGAGCTGGATGGGAGTCCAGATAGGGAGGGGGGTGTCATAGAACAATGCCCAGACCACCTACCACTTGAAGGCCACATAAGCAAGCAGACCGAGGACCACAGTGGCTAGGAGGGCACAGTAGACAGGGATGATGCTGCCTGAAGCCCCTGGAGGCTCAGGGGGGAATGGGGAGGAGGTACTGGGGGCCAGGGCTCCCCCTGCCCCTAACCATGCCCCTCCCCTCTTCCCATCCTGCTCCTTCTGGGGCTTATCTGTGGAGGAAAGGACAGACAGGGTCAGGGGTAAGGAATCAAGACTAGGGTCCCTAGACAGCAGATGTAGACTTTCCTGCTAGAAAGGTTTGAATTCATAGTCCCTACTATGTAGAGTCAAAAATTCATGCCATGTTTCATTCCCCACCCTTACCTCCCACCACCTCTCCTTGAACATCTGGCCCTTCTGGGATCTATCTTCTCTGGGTTTCCAGACTCCTGCTCTTGCTGGTCTACTTTTGCCATCCGACAAACTCCTACTCTGGGAAATCTCCCTTGATCTCTCCCAGTCTTTCCCTTTTCTGGCTCCTAGTGCACCTCCTCTGTCTCCTATGGCGCTAAATGGTATGTGCTATCTCCCCCACCAAGTCTGGACTGCGAGAGCACACTGATTCATGTTGGTCCACATGGGGGCCTCAGTGCACAGGAGGCCTTGTCAATTTTTGCAAAATAAAGCTGAACCAGAAAGCAAGTAAATGCTGTTGCTCACTTCTGTCTGCAGGCCAGTGTCCTCACAATCCAGTGCAGGCAGGGCACAAGAAACAGGGGCTGGGGAGCCTGTGACTGGACTTGTGGGTGATCTGTCCATCTGTGCTACTTTCTATCCTTCCAGTGTCCAAAATCTGGATCAAGAGGTACTTACCCACATGGCCCATGTCTTCCCTGTGGCTGGAGTTGTGAGGCATGGTTCTACCAGCCAGCAGTGCTCCGAGGGGCTGCATCTCTTAGAGAAGGGGTTGGAGTGTCATGGACAGTGCCCAGGCAAAGGAGATGGGAGACTTCTGTGAGTCCAGAAGAGGCTGTGTATAGGGACATTAGTAGAATTCCTCAGGCCTGAAGTCAGAAATCCCTGGGGTAGCCTGTTCCCCTTTCCTGGCTCACTTGATTCTGATTCACTCCATGGCTGGGTATCCCATCCCCCATCTTCCCATTCGCCAATCTTGACCAGTTTTCTCCAACATCAAGTGGAGTGGAGATGATATTGCTTGCCTCAGCTGGCCTAAGCTGGAGAAGGTCAGGATGCAGCTCAGGGTGGAGAAGAGCACATTGAAAACCACCCTGTCTCAAAGACCTTGGCAAACCCCTGGACTCAGTCCAGGGTTGGCATAGGAGGACCAGGGAGACTCCTTTCCCCATCTAAGACAGCCAGGTAGAGACTTAGCAGCTGATGGGAGGGCTCCCCGGAGTTCTCAGCACAAGCATAGCCCCTGGAGTGGTCAGTGTCCAGCCCTCACCTCCTGTTCAGAGGCTGGATGGGACAGTTCCTATGTGGGTTCAGCAAGGGCAGAGGGTATGTGGACCTGGAGGCACCTTGGTCCTTCTCATCTGGAAGTTTGGAGGGCTTGGAAACCAAATACCCGAAAAGCACTCAATCCCAGGACCCATCTGTACCCACAGGGCTGATCCATCTGGGACCTACAACCTGCTGAGGCCTAGGGAAGAGAGACCCTGTATGGGCTGAAGAGGGCATCTTGCTTGGAAAAAGGATGGGGATGAGACCAGGGAAAGACCCTCCAACTCCCCAACATCCACCACTCCCCATCTGGCCTGGTCCAATCCAGGCACTCCAAATTCACTTCCCTGGACAAGGCCAGGGGCCTATGTTTATGCTAAATGCACATGCACAGTTGGCAAGTGTGTCTGGCGCAGAGGCTGCAGTGACCCTTACCACATGAAGGATGTATATACATTTGTGTCACTTACCGCATAAGAGGCCTTCCCTGGATCCTGGCTCGCAGGTGAGCCTGTGACTACGCTTGTAAGGACAGCCAAGCCTTGTGCCTGACCCACCCCCGGCTGTGGGATTGGAGCCTCTACCACCCACCCCGACACACATGTCCCAGAGCTACACTCTGCATGCCCACACTACCCTGGCTACCCGCATGCATCCCAACCCAGATGCTAGCACGACGACGGCACAGGATCCCGGGTCTGGAAGTGGGGAACAGAGAGAGAGCCCTTTGCTTCCTCAGTCCAGGAAAACACAGTGCTCTGTCCCTAACCCACTCCTGACCTGTGGCGGCCGCCTTCGCTAGTCCCAAGATCCGTTGAGCCTTGGCGGGATGGGGCCTCCAGGCCTTGGGCCGGCCAAGATGGAGTAGAGTCCCTGGGAAGGCCAGGTTCTGACCCGCCCGAGACTAGAGCGGAGGCGCAGATCGCGGGAAGGCTGGGACCCGAAAGGGGCTGGGCACTGAGGGGGTGGGGCTGCCCGCGGTTTTGCCCCGCCCTGTCCAGGAACGCGCACATGCGCAGAGTCCGCAGCTGGAATGAGATCAAACCAGAGAAACAGCAGGCGGGGTCCTCAAGGACAGGCAGCGCGGATGGGGAAGGAACGAGCCACCGTGGGTGCTCAGACCAGGAGCATGTGAGCCCCAGACGGTGGCCAGGGCAGGCTGCGCGTGCACATGCATGCTCAGAGGCGGAACAGCTACAAAACTAGTTCACGTTTATTGCTGAGATGGGAGAGCGGGGGCGGGAGCGGGGCGGGGTGGGGGGGGAGCCACCCTTAGGATTAAGGCCACAGCCCAGCCCCTTTGATCTGCCGGGACGGGGGCTTGGGGGTTTGGGCTTGGGAGCCTGGGTTCCCTGCCCCAGATTGTGCAAAAAGTGCTGTGCGGCCGCTCTGGCCAGTACTGGGACTCCAGGCAGCCCCTCTGCCAGCGAGGGGCGTGGCTTCCTGGAGTACACCGCCTGCCAATCCCTGAGCTGGGCGGAGGTGGGGCCCTGCCCACCCCGAGTGCGGACTGGGATTCGCCTCCTCCTCAGTTTCCCCCTCCCGGACGGAGTCTTCGGGAGCGCAGCCCACTAGGGGCGGGGCTGAGCAGTGGGGCAGGTCAGGCTGTCAACGGGCCTCTCCAGGGTTGTACTCGGTCTCTCCGGAGGACACCTGGGAGATGCGCCTGGAGGAACGCCACAACTTCCGCGCGAACTGGCTGCTACGCACCTAGTGAAAATAGGAGCAGGCCGGGCTCAGGCATGGCTGTCTCTCCTCAACCGGTTCGAGGACCGACCCTGCCTTCCTCCTTACCTCAGAGGGCTGCCCTGCGCCCACCACGATAAGCTTGCCGTCCTCCAGGCCCACGAGCACATGGCTGCGTTCCTTGGTCACAGCCACACTGCGGATGGGCACCTTCATGGGCAGGGGAGGCACGGCCGGCAGCAGTCTGGAGGGAGGGTGGGTATATACACAAACTCACAACTGCAAGGCAGCTTTGCATCTAGCAGAAAGATGTCTCTTCATTCTCCCATCTACCTCCCTGTCCTCATTTGAAGGATGGCTCGATTAAAATCCGGATACATAAAGGGACCTCCCACAAGTGTGTGGCTAAGGGAGGCCCAGGGCAAGATCTCCCATTGGGGGATGGGAGGACAGGTGCCAGGCCTTGAAGAATGTGCCCACAAACATATAAAGGGAGTGTGCATCCACGGGGGTACCTCCTAGTGTCCTCTGCCAATGACCACCACCCTGAAGGATCATGAACCCATAAATAGTGGGGCTCACTTGTTCAGGTGGAGAATGTGCAGGGCACACTGGGCTGTGCCCAGCAGAACAAAGTCCTCCGTCACTTTGAGGGCTGTGGGCTGCTCTCCCAAGGTCAGTGAAGCTCGCAACCTCCCATTCACAGAGTAGAGGTGCAAGGAGTAGGTGACCTGGAGGAAGGAGGTGTTAGCAAGAACAGAATCCCAACTACTCCTATCTTGGCTGGGTGCCCCTTCCCCATACCTGAGCCCCCAGACGCTCCCGCGCTGAGCTCTGCACCACAATCTGGCCCTCAGACCCCAGTGCCAGGTGAGCCACGGGTCCAGGCAACGTAGCTCCTGGGGGCCTCAGTGTGGCCACAAAGTGGCCGCGGCGTACAGTGTGGATGATCACAGTTCCATCCTGCGGGAAGGCAGCTTAGGGTGCTAGGCAGGAGTGTCTGGGCTCCAAGGGCAGTGCCCAGCAAACTCAGTCTCCCCTGAGCACAAGCATACACACACCTCAGATCCAGACACTGCCATGTCGAGTTCAGTGCTGATGGCCACACAGCTCACTGCAGCCTCATGCCCATATAGGACCTGCACGGGCTTCGATGCCAGCCCCACTGAGAGACCACCCTGTGGGGAACAGCAGGGCTGGCTCAGGACTGGAGTATCCCACTACTCTGACCCCTGAGTGAGAAGGCAGAAACTCAGGAAAGTGAAGGTCTTGTCTAAAGCCAGAGAGCTGAAAGGCTGTGGAGTCCCGGGCTTGCACAGTGGCAGAGGGAAGGGGAGAGAGCAGGCACTGAGGGGCAGATGGGCTGCAGATATGAACTATGGGGACCCCACAGGGCTGCCACCCAGCACACCTGCTGCAGCAGCCGCCACACCATGCATGTGGTGTCCCGGGAGCCTGAGATGAGGTAGATGCCACAGGTGTCCAGTGCGACGCAGGTTACTACATCTACATGGGGAGGAGAGAGGGAAAGAAGGGAGGGGACCAGCAGAACAGAGTAGTTACCCCTCCCTGGCCAGCCTGGGACCCCTACCCCCACCTGCACAGCCCTAGCTCCAAGGCTGCCCATACCTAGATGGCGTCTGAGCTGGTTCAATAGCTTGCCCCGGGGTAGTGCAGTCACTCGCAGGCTACCATCCCAATGGCCACCACTGAACAGCAGCCTTCCGTCGGGGGCCACTGCCAGAGCTTGCCCACTCACGCCACTGCCAGGTACCCATGGGCCACTCAGCAGTCGCTGCATCCTGACCCAGTGAGGAGGACCACAAGTGAGGGCAGGCAACACAGGAGACCCAAGCCCTCAGAGCCTTGGCCAGAGCCTGCAGATGGCCCACATTCTGTTTGGGTAGGCAGACAACTCTGGGCACAAGGTTTTTCCTGCCCACCCCTGTCCATAGCCCTCTGTCCTACTTGGGGTTGCCAATGGTGGGGTCTTTGCTGAAGCTGAAGTAGTTGCTTATGTTACGGTCATATGGCAACCAGTTGTGGGTACCCAGCATCCCATTGGCACTCACGGTCACCTGTGGACAAGAACAGGCAGAGGTGAGTTTGGGGCAGAGTCAGAGAGGTGGTGGAGCCAAGGTGGAACCTGGTCCAATACACTTACCAACAGGTCTGGGGAGCCCTGGGTGATGAAGGAGTGAGGCTGCTGGTGGGGAACCATGGCCAGCACTAGGGGCACGTCATCACTGATGACCTGCAGGGAGGAGTGTGGGGCTAGTTGTGCCTGAGCAGCCAGCTAGGGTCCCCACTACAACTACTTGCTCCCTGGAGCACCACTCTGTCCCCTGCCCTCAGCCCCTGGGGTCACAGGCTAGGCGTCATAGAGGCAGAGGTCCCTCTGAAGAACAGGCAGAGACCAGTGGGCCTTCAGGGCATCTCAGAAAATGAGTGAGAAACCAGACAGACAAGGAAGATCCTCCCAGAGTCTCAAGCTTGGTTTCAACCTTGGTCCTCCCATCCCATTCCTCCATGTTTCCGAGCCTGTGAGCAGGAGGAAAAGAGAGCCTTGACACATCAGGCCTGGCCATTCTGGGATGCAGGCAGGAAGGTGAGAGGGAGTATCCTAGGCCAGATCCCCTCCTTCTGGTCTCCCTAAGGATGGTCAGATGAGTTGACACCTGCAAAGAAGGCACTCTGCCCCTACTTCCATCTCCTCTGACAGTGACCTCTTTTTCTAAGATGTCCTTTTTTTTTTTTTTTTATGGCCATGCCCACAGCATGTGCAAGTTCCTGAGCCAGGGATCGAACCCACACCACAGCAACAACCCAAGCCACTGCAGTGACATCTGCCAGATCCTGACTCACTGTGCCACACAGAGCCACCGGAGAACTCCTCTACGATGTCCTATTACCAGTGACTTTGACTTAGGTTTTCCATCTGACCCAAGAGTTTGGTAAGGACAATGGGGCACATTTTACCAAGTAGGAAGTTAGGGCCCTGCTTCCTCTCACCTCTGCAAAGAAGGCCTTGAGCTGGTTCAGGTGCTGGAAGATGCTAGGTGAGTTAGTGTCCACACGTGCAAGGCGCTGGGCTGCTTCCTCAGCTGATAGCCGAGATGGATGTGGCTCCTGTGGGCAAGTGGCCAGTTGGCACTGTAGCCTGGGCATCCCTGACCACTATCTTCCAGGCCGGCCTTACCTTTAGCAGCTGACAGGGAGTCTGCCCAAAGTTGCTGATAATGCCCTCCAGAGCCTTCCGTTCCCGCTCATCTGCTACTTGGTCCAGGTCCACGGCCCCTGAGCAGGCAGGCCAGTCAGGACTTCCTCTGTGTCCTCTGCATTCAGCCCTCCTCTTTGCCCTGGCCCCCCGCCTGAGTCTGGGGTATTGCTCACCCTCATAAGTGCAGTAGTAGAAGACATTGAGGGCCTCTTCTGCAGCTGGCCCCCGCTGCTTGTAGCCGAAGATCAGGTCAATCCACTCATGCAGGTGGGCGGACACATACTCTGACTCCTAGGGGTGGGGAGGGGGCAGTTGGTCCAAGAATGGCTCTCCCCCTCACCCCCCAACGCTGGCTGCCCATCTGCTGTGTGCTCCTCTCACCAGAGCCCGGCGGTGCTGCTGGATGAAGTCCTCAGGAGAGCTGGCCCATGGGGGCAGCACCACATCGCCCACCTTCTCATTGGTCAGCTGGAGGCAGCCCAGATCAAAGCCTGGCACAAAGACTGGGTCAGTTGGCTCGCTGTGCCATCTTCACCGGCCACCCCGGCTTGTGTTCTCCATCACCATGCCAGCTCCTACCGTTCTGGTTCTCCAGAAAGTCAGGGAAGTAGAAGAACTCCGGGATGAGCTCCTTCACATCGGCGGGGCTCTCCAAGCGGGCCTGCCAGGCTGCTGCCACTGAGTGGAACTGCCGGTCAGAGCAGTCAAAGCTGGGGTGGGGGCGGGGGCACAAGCCAAAGTGAGGTGGGGAGAAGGGCGACAGGGAGGGAAAAGGTGTGGCCGCAGGAAAGCAGGGAGCCTGAGGCCTAGGATGCCTGGAGGGACCAGCCTCTTCCCCTCCTCTACCCTACCCTGCCCCATGCCATCTGCCTGCCCCATGGGGACGCACCGGCCACTCTGCAGCTGGACATGCAGGGAGGTGAAAGGTTCCACGCGAATGAGGTAGTGCATCACGCCTGCTGCATTGGAATAGTGGGTGCCGTAGTGGAACTTGTCAATGGTGCCTGCTGGGTCCTCGAAGCTCTCATACCTGGAACCACAGTTAGAGGGAGTCAGCAGAAGCCCCCTCCTTGTCCATCCCAACCCCTTCGCCCCGCCTCACCCACACTCACTTCTCCCTCACAAGCTGGGCATGCTTGGGGTTCACCACACCAATGGGCTTGGACAGGTCCCGGAAGACGGCCGGGTTGCTGAGGTCCAATGTTGGGGACACATA
The DNA here is from genome assembly GCF_054392235.1 of Sus scrofa. Lineage (NCBI taxonomy): Eukaryota > Metazoa > Chordata > Mammalia > Artiodactyla > Suidae > Sus > Sus scrofa. The sequence goes on along the minus strand of NC_139395.1, from coordinate 44,632,876 downwards.
GTCCTGTAGGACCCAGGGGAACTGGCCGCCCACCCGGGTAGGAGCTACATGAGAGTCCTGAGGGTCTACCTGCCCACCCTGACCCTCAGGAAGAAGGGCAGAGCCCACAGGTGAGGGTGCACCACGTGGAGGGGTTGCCGGGGAGCCGGAGGGACTATCTGGGTCAGGAGTCCCTCCGGGGAAAACAGATGCCAGGAGGGGAGGAGAGTGGGGCTGCGTGTGTGGGGGGACAGCAGGGAACAGAAACCAGGTCTCAGGAAGCACCCGCCTGGGACCAAGTTCAGGGCTTGGCCCACCATCCACGCCCACACTTGGGTGAAGCAGGGCTGGCAGACCAGCGGGGTGGGGTGGAGGTAGGGGGCAGGACCTCACCACAGGGTACTGAGACAAGTCATTGTAGGTCCGCCCCGCGATGGTGTTGAGTTGCATCAGGTATTCAAAGTTGGAGATCTCGCGCTGTACCCATTTCTGGGGGCAGGGGCAACAGGTGAGCCAGCTGGGTTACCAGCACTCTTCCCAACTGCAGGGCCCTGACCTCACGTGATCCTCACACTCCAGGGCTCTCACCTGGGTAAGGCCTGAGGCGCGCAGCATCTCCTGGGGGGAGCGGCTGCTTAGGTAGCCTTGGGTAGGGGGTCGCAGGCGCAGGAGCCACGAGTACACCTGGTTCCGAACCTGGGTGTGGGGTGGGATGGGGCAAGGCTGTGGCCTGGGGCCCTGGTAAGGAGAGGAGGCTGTAGGCCCGCCCACCTTGCATGGGAAGTTGAGGAAGTAGTTGGCCTGATCAATGAAGAAGAGCTCAAGTGCTGAACGGCGCAGGTTGAAACGCCGGAGGTGGACCTCACGCAGCTGGGCCAGTGGGCGCCGGAAGTCATGGCCGATGCCTGTGGGGATGGACGGAGGGTGCAGGAGTCGCTCACCCAGGCCCCACAAGACCCCAGCCATCCTTGCCATCCTTCCATCCTGTTCCATCAGAACTCACCCTCCTCGGTTTCAACACGCTCGGCACTGCCATCATAGAAATACACATGCTGTGTGGTGACCTCTAGCAGGCCTGGTACCACAGCCACCACTGTGACCAGTTGGCATTCAGCTGACAGCACCAGCTTCTCATGCTGCTCGTCCAGTTCTGCTGCCTCCAACCTGGGGGTCAGCACCCACTTTAGGCACTAGGCTCTGGGACCCCTTTCCCAACAAGCCCACGGACAACACTTTCAGAGTGCCCCTGAGTCATGAGGAACACTGCTCATGACTCCCAGGGGATTGGGTGGAGTTGCCCAGGGCCAGACCGGCCCCAGTCCGTGCCCACGAATCCAGGCCTCTGAATGTCCTGCCGGAACACCAACCACCATCCCCAGCTCCCCTTTACTTGGCCCCTGCTCATTCCCATGGGCCCCCATCCTAGTCAGGTTTGTCTCTCAGTCCTGCTCTGGGGTGCCTCGCCATGAAAGAGCAATTACCCATCCTGTTATAGCTCTACCTAACTCCCCACCTGATTTTGGACCATCTATCTGGGGCATTTAGCTTTATGGCAGGAGAGGAAATGGACTCAAAGTCATCCCACTGCCAGCAAGCACACACGGGACCCCTGCCTGCGGCCCAGTGGCTTTCTCCCAGCTCCACTCACGCAGTCTCTAGCGCAGCCAGTTCATCCTCACCCAGCTGGTCTTCCTGCAGCTCCTCGGGTAGGGTGCTGACTTTGGCCTCTTTGGTCACTGCTAGAGGCAGTGAGGCCTCCTCGGTGGGTGTCAGGGGGGCCTCACCTGCAATGGGCCCAAGGGTGCTCAGCCAGAGCTAGACAAGACAGGGCAAATGAGACTGAGTGGACCCAGCTCAGCACATCATCTCACCCAGGTTGTCCCGTAGGGCACTGGCTTCCAGGTGAGGGTTGAAGTGATGGTTGGGCACCAGCTTCAGACGCATGCGCGAATATGTCTCGGCACTGGACAGCTTCCAGTGGGGGGTGGGCGGGTCCCTACAGATATGTCCCCAGTGACGGTCATAAGTGGGGGACAGGTCTGCAGACCTCCAGCTTCCTCCCAGGCTTTACCCCAAAGGCACCCTCCTGGCCCTTCCCTCCCAAATCCCACTGACCAGGACTCCGTCCTGAACCCTGCCCACCTCAGGGCCCAGGGCCCACAGGGGCTGGAGAGCTGACGCCACAGAGCCCCCCAGTGCAGCAGGGCGGTCGAGTGCTGTGCTGCCTGCTGCTTCAACGCCGCCGAGTAGCGCAGTCCCTCCAAGCGCGCCCGCCGCTGGGCAGATTCCAGCACCAGCTCCTGCAGGGTGGGTAGGGTGGGAGAAAGGGCGAGTTCCGCTGGCTGCTTCCTGTGCTAACCCTGTTTCTCCACTGTCTTGTCACTGTTCTCTGGGCCCACGTGTGGAACAGCTCTCCATCCGCCACCTCAGGCCACACACCTGGAAGGCCCGACGACTGTGTGCCCGCTCCCGCTGGCGCCGCTGCCCACTGCTCATGAGCATGTCATAGCAGGCGTTCCAGAAGCCTGACATAAGGTCGTGGCTCTTAGCATAGGTGTCCATTTCAAACTGCGACATGGTGGGCTGCACCTGAAGGACCGGACAGAGAGAGGAGACTGAGCTCGATGTGGCTCTGAGCCGCACTTCTCCGCCCATGGCCCCAGCTTGAGGTACCTGCTTGTCAATGAAGTGACGCCATTCAGGGGTGGCACAAAAGGCCTGGAAGTCCTCAAAGAAGGTGGGGCTGCCGTTCGTGGGCGGCAGGGAAGGAAGCCCCCACTGCAGCCCGAGTGGCCCGTAGGCTCGGTCCAGCAGCGTGCGCACCAGCGGCACCAGCCATGAGCACCGCTCTGCAGCAGTGGCTGCAGCTGGGGGCTCCTCAACCCCGGCAGGGTTTTCCGAGGGTAGGGTACTGAGTGCCCGTGCCAGTGCCGCTTCCAGCTTGGAGAGCACATAGCAGGCCTCCTCCCGGCGCATGGGCACTGTGGTCTGCAGCAGCGCATGCAACTTCACATAGGCCTGGGCGTGCAGCTATAGACAGAAGGGAAATAGTGTCATCAGTTGCTCCCAAAGCTCCCTATACCTGCCACACACCCTCTCCCAACACATACCCTGTGCTCACCTGTGGATCCTCCAGCAGGATGTAGCCAAGCACGAGGCGCAGGCCAATCTGTGCCATCTCTCGGAAATCTGCTGTGCCATTGGCCAGGTGCGGCCAGGCTCCCAGGCGATCAAGCAGGCTGCACACACCTTCAAAGAGCTGCCACATACCATGTATTCCAGGCAATCGTCACCAGAGGAGGCCAAGAGCCCATGGGGAGAAAGCAAAGTGAGGTTTGGGCTGGGGGCCAGGGAGGGTTTGCACATACAGAAAAACCTACACTCACAGCTTCTGGAGCTGATGCACCCATGACTGCACACATGTCCTCATCCACCTCCCAGTCCAGACACTCTCAGGCACTTGGGAACCTGATGCTCATGTCTCTCTGAGCTGTCGTACCTTCTCACTCCAAAGCTCCTGGTTACCATGGCCCTCGGCGCATAAGAAGTCCTGCAGCAGGCGTAGCAGCCAAAGCGCTTGCTGGGTGAGGCTGGCCAGCACCCCAAGGGGGGCCTCTCTGATGTCCGTCAGGGCTGACTCCAGCATCATCTCCAGGAGGCTGAGGGTGGGGAGGTGAGGGACTCAGGTGTCTACCCAACCACCTTCCTGGCCCCCAGGCTTCTCTGAGGTCCCTCCTCTTCCATAGTCACCCCCTCTTACCTGCGCTTGATGTAGTCTGGTGGGCGCACAAGTGTGGCTGAGGCCCCCAGCTGGGTGAGCACAGAGAAGACCTGGCCACGCTCCCGCCAGGCAGCCTCATCGCTGCCATCCACGCCCCGCCATGTCACCGAGAATAGCACGTTGGTGAGCAGGTTGCAAAGCTCCTCTTCACAGGTTTGCTGCAGACAGAGTGGGTGTGGGCTGGGGAGGGGGGGAGTCACTGCCCCACCACCATCCCTGTTCAGCACCTCTGCCCACCCACTAGTAGGGACAGCAGGAAGCAGAGCCTTTGGCCAATAGCCAAGCCAGCCTAGCACTGAGGCCCTGAAAAATGGTGTGGGCTGAGTTCCAGGGAGGACCCTGTAGTTCCAGGGCTCCAAAGAGGAGACAAAGCACTTCACCTGGTTACCCCCATAGTCCTCACAGGCCTCAAGGAATGGCCTGGAATTCTCTGGAAGAATGCCATAGAATAAGCAAGAGGCCTGCCCCCAGATCCAGAAGCACAAGCCAAGACCCTTAGAGCATTGCTATCTGCAGGTCTGTGAGGTCCTTGCTCCACAGGCTCCCCGCCCCCAACCCCTTTTAGAGGCCACACTGTGGCATATGGAAGTTCCTGGACTAGAGATCAAATCAGAGCTACAGCTGCCGGCCTACAGCTGTGGGATCCAAGCTGCACCTCACGGCAATGCCGATCCTTAACCCACTGAGCTAGGCCAGAGATTGAATCTGTGTCCTCATGGATCCTATGTTGGGTTTTTAACCCGTTAAGCCACAATAGGAACTCCAAAGTAAGTTTTTTTTGTTTTTTTTTTTTTTTGTTTTTTTGTTTTTTTTTGGGTCACACCTGCAGCATGTGAAGTTCCCCAGGCCAAGGATACAACTCACGCCACAGCGATGACAATACTGAATCCTTAACTACTAGGCCACCAGGGGACCCCCCCAGGCTTTCTTAAGGGCCTTTTGAAGACTGGCTAGTGCCCCCAACTCTGTCTTGGCATGACTTGCTCTGCTCTGAAACACCCCACACACCTCAGGAACATTCTGTAGAGGAAATCCATGAGGGGGCAGCACCGGGCCCAAATGGCAGCTGTAGCCCTGAGGTCAAACAGGACCACACCTTTGGAAATGATACACTGCCTGCCTCACGTCCCAGAGGTGCCCTCCCTTGGTGCCATGCAATGGTAGAGGGTGGGCTTGCCTCACCTGAGGGTTACTGGTATTAGACGTGTCATCTCCACTGATGGTGGGCTCTGGCAGGCTGCCATCCTCCAGCACATTGGAGAGACTGGAGCTGTGGCGGCCACGGGAAGGAGGAAAGGGCCGGGGCCCATCCAGTGGGGAAGGTGTGCCAGGCTGGCTGGCTGGAGTGAGGGTTCCGCTGCCGCTGCCACCGCCAGCAGTGTTACCTGAGCTCACACTGGACCGTTCCAGGCCCAGCTCAAGGGGTGTGCAGAATGGGGAGAGAGCATGGTAAAAGCTGTCCGGGTCGGGGGAGGGAGCCTCTGAGGGTAGGAAGACGTCCGAAGATTCAGGTGACTCAGTGGGTGGCTTGTGTAAGGCTGGCTCCGGGGAGGTGGGTGGCTCGGGGGAAAAGGGCAGGGGACTCCCGGCTGTGACAGCTTCCACGACAAACAGCCGGGTCAGCACATCCTGCCAGCCAGCCTGTCGGGCCAGCAACCGCACTATGTCTGGCTGTCCATAGATGAGGTGAAAAAGCTGCCGGGCCAGGGCATAGCAAGTGAGGGACTCATCCGATAGCCTGCCCCACTCCCTCCTCCTGGGGCCTTTGAAGGAGAGGCCTCCAGAGATCCCTGGTCACAGGCAAAGTGAAGTCCTCAGGGTAGACACCACCCCCCGACAAAGCTTTCACCTCCCACTCACCTGACGACAAACATCCAGGCGGACGCTGAGGTCAGCCTGGAGGGACAGCTGCACCACAGCCAAGAGATCTGAGAGGTTCAGGCAATCTGGGAAGATGGCCAGAAAGGGCCTGAGTGGCTGACCACAGAGGGGAACTGTGATCCCCTGTTGGCTCAGTCTTGGCCCCTGAACCAACACCTTCCGTACTCCCACCTGCCATTTCCTAGATCTATGTCGCCCCTCTACTTGGCCCCAACCAGGTAGTACCTGCCCCCAGGAACAGCTTGTAGAGGCCCTGGCAGAGCTGGGGGGAAACGGCCCCCTCCGGCAGGCAGGCAATGAGACCCTGAAGACCACACTCTCGCAGCCGGAGCCGCTGGCGGCTGCGCTCAGGTAAGCGCTCATTCTGCTGCAGTCTGCGCAGGATCTGTGTGGGGGTGTCATCGTGGGGAAGGAGTTACTGTAGAAGGGTAAGTCACCAAGCAGATGTGTGGCTCTGAGAGTAGCCTGCAAAGGCAGCTTCATCTGCCAGTCTGAGGCCTACTGCACCTCCCTGGACTCAGGCAAGGGTCCCAGTGAATGGGATGCCAGGGTTGGGAGTCAACTGGGCATACCTTGCAGACCCGGTCAGGCAGCGAGGGTGTGGACCTTGGCCGCACCAGCAGTGCCAACAGCACCTCAAGGTTCCCTGGCTCCAGCAGGAAGATGGCCAAAGATTCCTGGGCTGGCAGGCTCTGTAGCAGTGCCAGCAGCAGATCCAGCACACCCACCACCTGGGGATACAAAGTCTTACACTGAGCTGGGCCTGCACATAGTGGTCCACGTACTACCCCTCACCCAAGCCTCACCCTCACCAACCTCCAGCCTACCTGGCCATCATCAACCCCAGCAGCCAGGAAGTTCAGCACCACCTGCAGGTCATCAGAGGAAGAGCTCCGCACCAGGAATTCCCGCACCAGGCCGAGGAGTGACGTCTGCACCGTACGCAAGTCATCCGCCGCTAGGGGGCGCTCCCGCTGCAAGCTGGGCAGGTCCCAGCAGGCACACGTGCCCAGGCCCAAGCGAACAGAGGAGCATAGAGGGGAGAACAAGGAAAGTGGGCAGGTAAGCTGGGGGCTTGAACAGCCCTGTCCCCAGGCCAGAGGCTGCGGTGTCTTCCCGCGGACCCATCTGCCTCTACCAGGCTCACCTGTAGTGGGTACGCAGGGCATCAAGGATGAACTGGACCCCATACTTCTTCCGCAGCTTCTGTCTATGCTCACGCACGATGCTGGACACGTACTGGATGTGGCCTAGGTGGGCATCAGCTAGATGGCTGATGGTCACCAGGCTGAGCTGAGTCCTTTCTATCCTCTAGGACAGGGCCATGACTCTGCCAGACCCCACCTGGGGAGGGTCATGTTCCCCTTGGGCATTTCAGGGCAGATAAGTCCCTCAGTTCACCCAGAGCAGGGTTATAACTTCTCAGAACCTCCACCAGCACCCTGCCCGGCCATGTCCCCACATCCAAATCCCCACACCTACCCAGGCGCACAGCAAAGTCACTGGAGGTCCAAAGGTGAAAGTTGAAGAGCAAATGCTGGTAGAGCAAGTATAAAAGGGGCCCACTGCCCTCCGCTGCCACCAGCTCCATCAGCAGCTGGGCAGACATGAGCACATTCATGTCCATGGCCCAGCTGGGGACCTGGGTGGAGAGAAGCTGGGGTGAGATGTCAGGCCCTGCCCACCCACTCCCAGACCTCCCCGCTTCCACCCTGCCCTGCACAGGCAGACAGACACAAAATCCTGCCTGCCCAAGACCTTTCAGTGGCTCCCTGCTGTCTCTAAAGTACAAGTTCCCAGCCGGCTGTGCAGGTATCCTGTCCCTGCCTGTGCTGGTGCTTCCCCCAGACACTCTCAGCCAAAACCTGCCCAGCCTTTTAAGGCGCTGCTCAAATGCCAACTCTCCCAGGAGGCCCTCCCTGACTGATAGCATCAGGTTCCCCTTCTTGGTCCCTCCAACCAGTTCCGTGGTCAGACCAAGCAGCCCCCACCCTGGCTGCGCCAGCAGGCCCCACCTTGCGCAGGAGGGCCCCGATGATGGCAGGCCCCTGGCACTGCACCAGGCTCTCCTGGTTCACAGCATGGCCCTGCAGGAAGTTCCGCAGCATCAGCAGAAATGCAGCCACTGCATTCCTCTCCATCCGCTCCTCTACTGCTACCAGGAAGGGGACAGATGTGTATCAACTGCCTGCCAGTAGCCATAGAGACCTCAAGCACTCCAGCCCCTCACAACAGCCAGCAGACCTTCTCCCCTCAACTTGACACCAGGGATACTTACCTGAGGACTTGCCTAGTGGGAGAAGCAGGCCCTGGAAGTTGTGGCCAGAGGTCAGTTCAGGCCCCACAAGGTCATGTGTTTCTGCCGGACCTGCCTCGGCCTCTTGGGGCTGTGCAGCCACTTGCTCCAGCAGGGGAAGCAGGGCGCCCATGCCTCCCACACAATTCACCACGTCCTGGGGATGGGGGGCCATCATTAGAAGGCAATGCCCAGCCATTTCCTGCCCTTCTCCACTGCAGCAGACCCTCCAGCCTGGGACCTCAGGGCACAGTGCTGCTCCCCAGCCCGCCCTTTACACACAGGCCCAAGCTCATGATTCCTACACATGCTGCCCGCATGAACACACACACCTTCACATCCCAGGTCTCCACTCTGTGGCCCGTGAGGCGGCCATCCAGCCCGTGGCCAGGGGACAGGTCCAGACAAATGTTGTTCTTACAGGCCTAGGACAGTGGATGAGAAGGCAGCAGGGGTCAGTGGAGGAGTTGGAGCCAGGGGGTACCCAGGTAGCGAGGTTGAACCAAGTGCCCTCTGCCGCTGCCCCCACTCCCCATACCTGAGGTGAATAATGGAGGAGTAGCTTGGTGGCAAGCTCATGCAGCTCACCCTCAGGCTTGAAGGGTGCTGTCTCATTCGGCCCTGGGGGGTGGGCAGAGGACTTCAGACCGGGCTGGGCTTCTAGTGAAACCCTATCCAGAGTCTGCCTCTTCTCTGCCTGATCAGAGAACAGACCCTCAGGGATGCCTTCTCCCCAGCAGACTCCTAGTTTCTGGCCTGGGCACTTTATAAGACCCCATCGCCTGGGACTTGGGGCAATGGGGTAGGGCTGGGGCAGGGCAGGGGGGATGGTGTTGCATACCCAGGTTACAGAGGACCCGCAGGGCTTCCACCTGCAGGGCTTCATGGAAGATGGCCACAGCCCCTAGCTCGCCCTCCAGGGATGTGGGGCTGCCCCACCGAGTGTCCTGTGTGCCTGCAAGGGTAGAGCTGATGCTGCCCTCCTGCAGGGGGGCCACCAGCCCAGATCCCCAGCCAAGCCCTGTGGTGGCCGGGACAGACTGGGAGCGGGTGAGGGAGGGGTGCGTGTGAGCCAGGGCAGCAGGGACTGATGGCGCAGGCAGCCCCGTGGTGGTGGTCGTTGTGCGGTGCCCAGCAGAGCCGATACAGCAGGAAGAGAAAGGCTGTGGGGTCAGGGTTGGGAGAGTGGTCAGGTCACAGCAGAGCCTGGGGTTCTACCTGTATCTAGTTCCTCAGTGACCCCCAAGGCTGCACAGACTCCAGAGGCTGAGGGCTGTGAGGTGGTGCGATGGGGTGGGGGAGGGGAAGGAGACACAGGGGCTCCAAGTCCACCCTTGTCCAAGTCCCCCAAGCTACCTAAACCTCCCCAAACCCCACCTGGCACACCTCATTAAGGGAGGGGCAGCGAAGGGTTGCTGTCTTGACCAGATGGCCATCTTTGTAGACATAAACCAGGTTCTGGCTGAAGGGCCGGCGCCCAGGCACATGGACAATGGCCACACAGTGCTAGCATAGAAGCCACAACATCAGGCCATAGGTTGGGACCCACGCCCCCTCCACGTCCCCCCCTCCCCCTCAACGCCATATAAGGAGGAAGGCTCACCCAGGTAGAGTCCAAAAAGGACACTTCAGGCAAGCTCATGGTCAAGTACTCCTTCCGGGTGCACACAGCCACCACCAGGGTCCCGGCCGCTGTGAAGAAGGCTTCAAACCCTGAACCACTACTGGTGAAGAAGCTGGGGACAGGCCAAGCAGTTAGGCCTGCTGGTTCTCCTGCTCACCCTGGCACTGTGCCCTGGTCCCTGGCAGTCACCCACCTGTACAGCTGCTTTCGCTGGAGTGGCCGGGTGGGAGTAGGGGTGGGGGCCGGGACTGGCGCTGCAGCCATGGGGTGCAGACAGAGCCAGGCATGGAAAGTGAAGCCAGGGCCTGGCCATCGCTGCACAGGGGGTACCATGATACCCGCCATGCTGGGCGTGAGGTCAAAGTAGTGTAGGGCTCGGGCAGGGCCCCGGTCCCGGGCCATGCCTGATAGTGCGCGGATGATGGCTCCTGCGTGTCGGGCATTCTCAGCCTCAGCAACGCTCGACCCTGAGTCCAGCCCTGGTGGGGGGCGAAGCAACTGACGCAGCTCCAAGGGCCTTAGTGACACGTGGCCCAATGCTTGCAGCAGCGCCAACAATTGCTCCTGGCAGCGGGTCCCCAGGGCTACTCCTGTGCTGAGTGTCTCCAACAGACAGCCCACCAAACCAGCCTGCACACATGTGGCACGACTGGCAGGGCAGCTGTCACAGAGCCACCAGAGGCGCTGTGCTAGGAAGAGCCGCAGCTCAGCTGTGGGCAGAGCTGGCAGCCACCGCATCAGCACCAGCACTGGCTGCTCGTTGCGGATTGGTGGCGGTGGACATGTGCTGTGGTCACCCTCCACGGCCTGTGGGTGGAAAGAACGTCATAGTTCCTGGGCAACTGGCATGGAACAGGCTACCCTACCAACAGTGGGACTTCCTATCTCAGTTTTCCAGCCTGCAGCATGAGAAAGCAACATGTACTACCCTATCCAGCTCACATGTGTCTGAAGCTCAGGAAAGCCAGAAGTACATGGGCAACTGTCACTCTCAGCAACGGTCCTCGGCTTTCTGTCTGGGTCGGCCTACCCAACTGCCTATCCCTGGGATCATCCTGGGGCTCGCTGATATGCAGCAGCTTCTGAGCCCATTGCAGCTCAGCATCCTCACCCCAGTGACACTGACACATACAGTCAGGCTGCTGGTCACACTATGTACTGGCCATAGTCAACACAGTTCCCCAAGGTGGAGAGCTCACCTTCTGTGGTAGCCCTGATTTGGTCCTAGCTGCCCTCGGGACCCTGATCCCAAGGCCCTGCCCTCACCATGTTGAGTAGCTCTTGCAACAGCCGATGGGTGGGGGGACCGTGGCTCTGCAGAACTTCGTGCAGGTGAGGGTAGCCAATGCGTTCCTTGAACACCTCCTGTGTGGGGATGTGTGGAAAAGGAGTAAGTGCGTATGTGGGCCCCAGGGCAAACTTGCACCCCACAGGAACCCTGGAGGAGGCAACATCTTTCACAGCTTCCTTGTCTGGCTCTGCCTCTGGGTCACAGAGCAAGCAGAGGTGGGGACCCCTAGGAGGGATGTGGGGCTATGGGTCCACCTCAGAGGGCTGTAGATGGTGGTCTGCCACAAGCTCTCCGGCCTTGAGCTAGGACAGCCAGCTCCCAGGACTGGCTAATGACCACACCCACCAGTGGGCTGAGCTGTAACCCTGGGGTCAGGATGGTTACCTTCCCAGCTTACTTGCTCTAACAGCCACCAACAAGGCAGTTCTGGAGATGTGTGGTCATTTTAACTCCTACCCCACACCCCTACCGCAACGTCCTCACCTTGGCTGAGGGGGAGCCGCTCATGATGCAGGTCAGCACTCTGACTACATGGACTGCAATTGCATCTGTGTCCTGGTCCAGTACCTTGGGGTGGGGAGGAGCAGTCAGGAGAGGCAGGTGCCAGGACATCACGGCTGGCAGCACCCTGCAGTAAAAGGGGTATAGGGACAGGAACAGGTGCCCCAGGGCAGGTAGCTGAGCTGGCTGAAGGCTTTGGGAGTGTGGCAACCCTGTTTGAGTACCAGGCTCTCTGTTCCTGGCCCATAGTGCTGTGACCCTAGAGCCCTCTCTCAGCAGCTTTGGCAAGACCCACTCAGACACAGAAGCCAAGGAAAAAAAGCAGGGTTGGGACAGATGAACCCTCTTGGCCAAGGCCCTCTGCCCTCCAGAGGTAGGTTTATACGCTTCAGTCCCCACCCATCCCCACCCAATCTAGACACACACGTGCAGGCAGGCTGACAAGTGCCCCATCACCCATGATTGACAGGGGGTCGGGAAAATTTAGGAACAATCAATCACAGGATGTTAGAACCAGAAGAACCTTCGAGACCTTTCAGTCCTACCCTGCCCCTTTGCCCTAGATCCAGGTGGGGATACTAAGGCTCATCCTGGCCAAACCCAGTGGTCAGAGACATGCTGCTCCTTTACCCTGCCCTACTGAAGGGGTAAGGGTATGAAGGCTTGGAGAGTTTGCCAGCAGGTGCTAGGCTTTATTTTGGCCCCATGGGGACCTTGGTTTCAGCTCTGCCTGACTCCCCAGGTGACCTCAGACAATCTTTTCCCCCTCTCCAGGCCTCAGTTTTCTCATCTATAAAAACCAGGGGCCTCACCAGCCTAGCCTGCTTTGTAGATAAAGGGAAATGCAGGTTCTCAGAAAACAGCCAAATGCAATAGACTGCCTCATAAAGACAAAACCAAGGTGGGACTCTGGAGGTAGAGGCCCAGGTGTTGAGGCATCAGAAAGAGGGTGCCTCATGCATAGCCCCTGATACCCTGTAGCCTCCTACAGCCTCCATACAAAAGGTGAGGCAGGGAGCATGTCATGAGGGCATGAAGGGATGAGGGGATGGGGAACTCCCGGTGATCTGCTTAGGGCAGGTGCAAGGACCCAGGGAAAGAAGTGGCCCCATGGTGGGGGGAGGGGATCTTCTCTCTGATCACAGCCAAATCTCTGACTATCTGGGTCTCTTATTTCCCCTTTTGTGCAATGGGGGTGGGTGTTTGAGTTTCGAAGGTTCCTTCCAGCTTGGCATAACCATATCCCAGCTCCCAAGATTAATACAAGGCAGGATCTAGATCGCTCCTACCCTATTCCCTAGGATGGGATTTGGAAAAAAGATGAGACAGCATGGGGGAACCAGCCCCATCACTCAGCCACACCAGGCCTGACATATATCTGCTTGTTTCCCCTGCATAGCGCAGAAAGGCTCAAAGAAGAAGCCCCCAGGGGGTGGGTGCCCAGGGACATGGGTGCCTGAGCTGGTCAGCCCCAGGGTGGTACCTTCTGGACATCGGGCTCGGTCAGTAACCGGGTAGCCAGGTCACTGTCCCCCTCAGGGGGCGCCCGGGCCTGCAGGTATAGCTGTGGGGAAGGGGGAGGGCACAAGGTGGAGGAGGCAGAGGAGAGAGATGGGGGAAGGGTGGGGTTAGAGCAGGACCTAGGGCAGGTGCCTGGGCTTGCCCCGGAGGGAAGGATGCCCCCTGGTCCCCACAAGGCATTAGGGAGGAGTAGGGGAGTTAAGCCACCCATGCCCTGCCCAAAGGGACAGAGCGGGGGCAGATAAGTGGGCAGAAACAGGCACTGCATCCAAAACAGCTGAGCCTTCCCCCTGCCCCTACATATGGGACTGGGGAAAAGGGAAACAAGAGCCAGGCCAACTCCCACCCTTCTGCAGCAGCCCTTCACCGTACAGAGGTCCAGAGCCATCCTGAGTCCCAGGTCCTCCCACTGAAGTGTAGGCCATCCCACCAGCCCCAATTCCCCAGCCCCAGCCAGTCCAAGTTTGCTCATCACCAGCTCGGCACCCACACAAGTGCCCCCAGCCTCTGGGTTCCAGGCCCTCCATCCCAGCCTGAGCCCTGCCCACCTTGCTGTTCTGGATGAGGCGAATAAGGTGTTCAAAGCAATTGTTGCTGAGGAAGGTGGCCTGCAGAACTGGCCGGTCCTCGCATGCCAGCATCATGGGAATGGCATCTGTGGAGGGTCAAGGGTCAGCCCCGCCCAAGCCCCTCCCAGCAGCACCTCTGGTCAGCCTTAAACCTTCATCCCGTGCTGCCCAGGCCAGCCTTTCCATCATCACTTGGACCTTCCCTTGCTAGTGCCACCTACCCAAGGGCCCGAGAGCCCATACCCACCAAGCATGCTGACCCGCAGGGTGACGAGGGCCTCTTCAGGGTCCGGGCTTGGCCCGGCTGGCCAGTCGGTATTAAGGACGCGGAAGTAGCCCTCAAGCAGGGCTCGGAGCTCTGGCCCCCGGGGGGGTGTGCGGCTGGCATGCAGGATATGTACCGCACCCACTAGTGCCTTCAGCGCCAGCGGCACTAGGCGGGGGTCCTGGGCTGGCCTGTGACCCCAGGCCTGCACCACACCCAGCAAGCCCTGCACAGAGCCAGCACTCACAGCCTTCTGCCCGTTCTCCTGCAGGTGTGGGCAGAGATGGGCAATGGGTAAAGGGCTCACCCAGCAGAGACCCTGAGATGGCCCCCCTCTGGCCCACAGGCTCCTTCCAGCCTACCTTCCCTCCTGCAAGGACAGCACCAAAGAGGTGGATGAGACGCAGCAGCAGCACAGGAGGCAAGCGATCTGCATCCTGCAGGCTCTCTGGATGGGGGTGGGGGTGGGGAAGGCAACAATATTACCAAGCTTGCAGGGCTGTGGGTCCAGGGCACCACACAAGAAGCGGGTGCCCTAGGGTGTGGCTGTGGGGCTGGGCCAAGGAACAGGGCTGGGAGGCCTAATCTGAGGGAGAAGACAGTTCTGTGGGTTCTGCTGGGGGTCTAAAATGTCTATGCAAGGGTGTCTGAAGAGGACACAGCCCTTCTTTGGGGAGCTTGTAGAGAACACAGCCAGTTCCCTGAATCTTAAAGCTCCAAAAGTGGGGACCCCCACACTTCTTCATGGCAACCCATGAGGCTTTAGTTTCTTAGATGCAAATCTCCTGGTCCCTCTGCTCTGTGATGGTTGGAGCTTCTCATGACCTGCTCTGGGGACCCCACCATATCTATTATACAGATGTCCCGCACATATCCTCCCCACCCCCACTGGGGACTTCTAGGGGCTTTCACAGCATCCTATCTGGGAGGCCCACTTGGCTCTGCTCCAGCAAAGCTGGACAGGATGCCAGGACATGAACTGAAACTCAGAGAGCAGAAAGGACCAGCCCTGGGTCACATGAGTGTGTGAGGGTTGGGGGTGGGTGTAGGGCTGCCTGGATTCCACTGGGATGGGGTGGGAGGCTTTCTGGGAGAAGGGGCTTTTGAGATGGGACCTGATAATGCAGTTGGTCCATGAAGGGAGTGCAAACAGTATGGACAAAGACCCAGTGGTGGGATAATTAGTTGGATTCTAGGAATGAGAAGACAGGACCATGGCTGGAGAGCAGAGAGCGAGTAGGGCCGGAAAGGGAGACTGTGGGGAGGATAGAATTTGATCTTAAGGGTATTGGGCTATCACTAAGGAATTTACAGTAGTGAGAACAAAATCCAGTATGTTTGTTTTTGTTTTTGTTAATCCAGTGTGTTTGTTTTTTGGGTTTTTTTTTTTTTTTTTTTTTGTCTTTTCTAGGGCCGCACCTGCAGCATATGGAGGTTCCCAGGCTACGGGCGGAATCGTAGCTGCAGCAGCCGGCCTACACCACAGCCACAGCAACGCCAGATCCTTTACCCACTGAGTGAGGCCAGGGATTGAACCCTCAACCTCATGGTTCCTAGTCGGATTCATTAACCACTGAGCCACGACAGGAACTCCTGGTTTTTTGTTTTTAATTTTTGGTCATGCTCACAGCATGTGGAAGTTCCCAGTCCAGGGACTTAACCTGCACCACAGTAATGACAATGCCAGATAATTAACTCACTGCGCCACAAGGGAACTCCTCCAGTGTGTGCTCCTGGGAGTGCTCGTGGAAGAATGGAGGCTGGGAGCTTCCAGGGGCATCCCACTGTTGCCCCCACTCCAGACCCAGGCCTGCAGCTCCAAAGGGCACCCCAGAAACACTAAGATATTTTTCAGCCCAATAGACCACCTTCTTCCCAAACTTGGCCTGCCCCTGTCCAGGTAGCTTTCTGCCCTGAACCCACCTGAAGTCCTGGCCAGTCTTCCTCCAATGAGAGAGGGGACCCAGGAGCAGAAGGTGCCCAAGGAGAACAAGTGGCCAGAGATGTCCTGGGAGCAGGGAGCAGCTTCCCTGGGAGTGTGGGACCAGGAAGGGGAGACCCCCAGGGTAGACACTGTCTTGAAGAGAGGTGAATGGGTGGAGTTACAGGACAAAGAGATCCAGAACCAGGGAGTTTTAAGATGGTCCAGATCAGAGTGTCATAAAAATGACTGGGAGGACCCAGGAGATAGGAGAGAAGGGGGAATGGAAACGAACCCCTCCTCAGAAAAGAAATTACTGGAGTTCTCATCGTAGCTCAGCAGAAATGAATCCAACTAGTATCCATGAGGGCGCAGGTTCGATCCCTGGCCTCGCTCAGTGGGTTAAGGATCTGACGTTGCCATGAGCTGTGGTGTAGGTCGCAGGCAAGGCTCAGATACCAAGTTGCTGCGGCTGTGATGTAGGCCAGCAGCTACAGCTCTGATTTGACCCTCAGCCTGGGAACCTCCATATGCTGAAGGGGCGGTCCTAAAAAGACAAAGAGAAAAAAAAAAGAAATGACTCATTTTGCACAGACATGTCCTTCTTCTTCTTCCTGCCCCTAAACTCCCATTTGCCTTTGATGGCCCCTCAAACTCACAGGGTCTCCCAGCCCTGCATGCAGCCACAGGTAATTAGGTCCTGTTTTGTGTAAGAGATGGGGAACTGCAGGAAGGGGCTCAAGTTTGGGGGTGGGGCCTGACCTCTGAAGAAGGTGCTGAATTCACAAGGCAAAGCAGCAGGAGGGAACTTGTATTTGCTCTTCTCCTTGGAGCTGATGACTTCCCTGGTGGGTGGAGATAAGGTGAGGCCAGCACTCCATCCCTCCAGAGTGATTCTCCTCTCACCAACCTGCACACTGGCTCCCTCCCACCTCTGCACCTCAGCCATGGGGGCCACCCGGTCCTCTCCCCAGCCTCCTCTGGGCCCACTCACCCGCTCTGCTGGCGTCGCCAGGTCTGGTAGGGGTCGAAGAGGCCCTCAAAGAGGAGCAGGGCATGCAGGGCCGCGTTTTCCAGCTGAGACCCACGGGCCTCCTGCGGTGGTGGGGGTCCTTTCAGCTAGAGGCATGCAGAGAGGGTGGAGGGGGTTAGCTGGGCTGTGGCTACCATCTGCTGCCCCACCCCCAGGGCAGAGGCCACCTCACCTCAGCCACCAACCAGGTCAGCAATGCCAGCACCTGGGGCACCAGCACCCGGCCCCAGCCTGCCTCTACATTCTCCGGGTTCCTGGGAAGTGAATGACAGGAGAGGTTCCCGTACCATGCCAGCCCCCACTCTGGCCCACAGTTCCACAATCTCCCACCAAGGAGAAGACAACAGGGACCTACCTGCAGAGAACGACAAAGAGCTTGAGCAACAGCAGGGCTTGCTCCAGATCCCGCTCGGCCAGCTGCTCAGTCAGCACATGCAGTGCATCCAGCGGTAGAAGTGGCACCTCTGCACCTGCCTCCTCCGGCCTGCAGTGGGGAGGTGTGGGGCGGCACGGTCACTGGGTACCAAGGACCACTCAGTATCAGTATCCCGCCATTCATGTAGCTCCAGCCTCACCTGCGTGGCTCCAGAGAGCTTAGCGAGATGCTCTTCTCGAAGGTACCCACAAAGGCCTTCAGCCACTGCTGCAGGTAGCCCAGGTCCTTCTGCAGGCAAGAGTTCAGGGGCAGAGGGGCACAGTGGACAGGGGAGGAACACGGGAATGTGGCGAGTGAATGGGGTGGGCAGGGATTGGGGGCAGAGCAGTGGGGTGGAGCAAGGGAGGGATGGGTGGAAGAAGAGGACAGGAAGTTGGAAGGTCAGCATCAGGACTGCCTTACACATTCACCACTCTCTCAGGCCCTGCATCTGCTTTTCTCAGCCTCCTAGGCTCTGCTCTCACTTCCTGAACCCTTGGGGACCCAGGCAGGCCTGACATGGGCAGGGGAGGGGCTTAAGGGTATACATGCCTAGAGCTGGCTGCAGCCCACAAGGGTGCTAGTGCTAAAGGTCTCCCATCCACAAACCACCCTGGGCCCAAAGCCATGGGCGGGGCTCTCGCCTGCCACCTTCTCCCAGATTAGCAGGTACCACCTCCAGGAAATCTTCCTCAACTGTATATCCCAGGACATGTGTGCAGCCAACCTTGGCCAGGCAGACTCACGCACACACATTCCCCCCCTCACGTGTACAGGCCGAATGCCCCAGGAACCTCTGCCCACCCTGGCTGGTTACCTGGACCCCAGGCCCCAGAGCTGGTTCCATGGGCGAGAGAGAGCAGCTGAGCCCGCGCCGCCAGCCAGGGAAACTTTGGTGTGAACGGGAAATGTCCCCTCCCGCCCTGGCCCCCAGAGCAGGAAGCGCAGAGTCATGGTGGGGGAAGGGGGCCGCTTCCTCCCGGCAGACCGCAGGGATGTGGGGGGGCCTGGGGCACCCAGGGCCCAGAAAGAGAAGCTCTGAGGGACCCAGCCCAGCACCAGGGGCGGGGCCTGCAGCACAGAGGGGCAGGGGTCATACTGCCCTGGGTGGAGCTTGTGGACAAAAACTAGTTCTACCAGCATGAAGTCCAGCCTAGAGTCAGGGCAGGTCTATCCAGGGACAGGTTCTGGTCCCTGCTACTAAAGTGCCGTTCATTCAAGGTGCTTACAGGTCCTTGACCCGAGTCTAAGGCCTCAGGCCCAGGGAATGATGCTGGAGAACTCACCCCTATCTTTGCCCCATGCACCTCCCAAGTCCTGGCTCCCCAGTTGGCCTTGCTGGTCTCTTTGCTCCAGGGACACAGTCCTAGACTAGCCCTAATCTGCTCTAACCTTTAAGCCCCTCTCAGGGCATGCAGTGGGTGGTGGTCTGGACCTGAGTTCCTTCCATCCCTTCCCCCAACACCTCCCCTCCCCCATCTTCCATGCTGGTCCTATCTGGAGCCCACACCCTAACCAGTTGAGCCCAGAAGGCAAGCTTCTTTCCCAGAGGCAGAAGGGTGAGACAGGGACAATACTGCAGAAAGATGTAGGGGCAAGAGATACATCTCAGCCAACACCCTGAGTCTGCTCCTCAGGTGCCACAAACCTCAACTCAAGAACTACCTTTGGAGAGATGGCTAACTTTTTGCCACTTGTGGGTCCCAGACCTCAGGGCCAGAACTGAATGGACCCCATGGAAGGGGGTCTGACCCCAGAAGACCGGGGCAGGCCCCCCAAAAACCTAGGCAGAGCCACCTCCACCCTATGGTTGGGCACTTTCCTTGTACGTTTTGTCACAGTGGCCCAAGCAGCTCGGAGTGAGGCCAGGGCTGCCAAGGTACAGGCCCACACCACCATGACTTTTTGCCTGTCAGTTAACCTCTAGTGGCCTCTCCAACCCTCTGTTGCTGGCAGCCTCCCTGCTCGCCAACCTCTGTTCACACCTCTCCTTCTCCATAAACCAGCAAGGACCAGGCCCAACCCTGAAACACACAAGAGCAGGCCAGGGCTCTTAGACTATTTCTTTTGAATGCTTCCCATTGCAGATAGGGAAAGGGCGGGCCCCAGAGGGTCTGCCTAATCCACTACCACAGATGCAGCTGCACCTTCGAGGATGCTGAAAGCCAGACCAGAACAGGGCCAAGACCACTCATGGTAGCGAAAGCCAGTCAACCCAAGATGACCACATGACCCACGACCCCGACTCAATGACCCCACAGATTCCTGTCTACCTTCAAAATTGTCCCAACACCATCCTCCTCTCTTCCACCCCGAGTCAAGCCACAGTCATCTCTCACCTAAAACATGAGTCCTTTTTGCCCACTGCAACTCTGCTGAGCACATGTAAGCCCACATTTGACCATGGCCCCCCTCCCTAACCCAAAGATAAAAGCTCAATTGCTGAGCCAGGCATTCTGGGCCCCTAGTTGAACCAGAGCCTGTTCCTCCAGGCTCTCTGGCCCCCCATGTCTGTGATCCACACCCTCCTATGCAGGCCTCTGCTCCCCAGTGCCCCACTGCCATCTGTGACTTGGGTTTTGATATTTAAGCAGGAACCTACCACCTTCCTCATGGCCATCACCTGGATTGGCCCTCCCAGACCAGGACGAGCCCCTCAACTTGGCACACCCCTGCTTTCTGTCCCTGGAACCACACCCTCGGCCTGTTCAGTGCTACAAACTTCCAGCAGGTCCAGCTGGGGCCAGATTCAGGGCTGAGGCAGTCAAAGAAGCAGTCTCTGTGGGTTCTGGAGGGGCAGGAGGTGTCTCTCAATCACGGTACTAGGCAGGGGTGGGTCTCACCTCTTTCCCCTGGGAGGCCTCAGCATGGCTCTGACCTGGGCCCCATGGCTTGAGGCTGCAGTGTTGGAGGGTGTGGGAGTCCCTGCAGGAGCCAGAAGGCAGTGCTGCATGAGGAAGGCTCCAGAGCCAGAAAGAGGTGGCTGTGCTGCATGGGCTCCCCGCACTCCTCTTCAAGCTCTGCCTCAGCTGGCTCCTCCCTCCCTTTCCAGCTCTGAACAGGAATATCAGCAGGCCAGACCAGTCCCCACCCCAGGCTGACTGGGCCGGGGTCCCAACTCTGCCCCTCCTGTGAAGGCAGGTCAGGAGCAGCCACACTCCTCCCAGGGCCCCAAAGCAGAAGGGGAAAAAGCAGGGGGTATTGAGAAGTCAGTGTCCCAGGAGGGGGAAGGGGTGTATGTCTCAGAGTAACCCTCTGGGGACCCAGGTCTATGCCCAACTAGCCCTGAGGGCACTCCCTGGGTGGACATGGAACCACCACTTCCTCAGAACTCAGCAGTAACCGGGTGGTAACCAGGAGGGCTGAGGGCAGGCAACTGTGGTGCAGATGAGGGGGTGGGGCTGACTGCCAGAGGGACAGAGACCACCAAGCTCCTGACACGGTGTCGCCTGAAACCTGCTTGCGTTACTCCAAGCCTGCCACCAGCCCTAGCTTGCCCTGTGTCTCAGGGCCCAGACCTTGTCCCAAATCCCCCATTCCCACCCCATCACCACCTCACGCGGGGTGTACAATGAGACAAAACACAAAAGTTCCTTAAATAGCATCCAGCACATATCAGTTACCACCACTATCCGATCAGCCTGTCAGCCACCCTGCCAGAGGCTCAGCAAGTCCGCATATGAAGCTCCCCAGGGTGGTGCCCACCTCACCTCCAGCCTAAGCACCCCATATTCACTGGATGCCTGGGCCAAGGATACTATATATCGTCCCTACCCCTACAGGTCTGCATGTGTTTTGCTCTCCACGTTTCCTTTGCCTGATGTTCTCCATCAGAGGTAGCACCTTCCCCAAACTCAGCCCTGACTGGTACTACACAGGTGGTGGGGTGACAAACTGAATGTGGTTGACAGCATGGGTTCTGGAGTCCAGACCTGATTCTCACACTTTGTGGGGTGTTACTTAATATTAATCTCTTGTGCTTCAGCTGCTTCTTAATTTTTTAATTTTTTATTTTTTTGTCTTTTTGCCATTTCTTGGGCTGCTCCTGCGGCATATGGAGGTTCCCAGGCTGAGGGTCGATTCGGAGCTGTAGCTGCCGGCCTACGCCAGGGCCACAGCAACGCGGGATCCGAGCCGCGTCTGTGACCTACACCACAGCTCATGGCAATGCCGGATCCTTAACCCACAGAGCAAGGCCAGGGATCGAACCCACAACCTCATGGTTCCTAGTCAGATTCATTAACCACTGAGCCACAATGGGAACTCCTCAGCTGCCTCTTTAAAACCATCCCTTTGCTTCATATGTAAAGGCTCTCCAACCACACCCACCAGTCCTGGGGAGGAGAGTATGAGCTTCACCCCCAAACCCAGTGCCTCTGCCTTCCCAAGCCCTTGGCATTCTAGGGCAACATTCATCTTCTCCCCACCCATCTCCGTAAGTGACAGATGAGTGGAAGACCTTGGTTTCCTGGCAGAACCAAGGTCCCACGAGCCACTCCCCAGCTGGCTGTCCCAAGCAGGCAGAATGGGAGGATCTTGGTGGGCCCCAGGTTAGTGTTAGGAGCAGGGCAGAGAAAGAAGATTGGAGCTCCATAGTGGGTGACTCCTCCCAGTCACAGCTGCCTAGGTGGTAGTGAGCACCCTAACTCCTACAATAGGCAAGCAGAAATGGGACAGGGTGGGGCCCGATCAGGACGACCTCTTTCAGGCCTGGGCGTCTCCCTACTCGCATCAGGAGGGATGGCAATGCCAAGCTAAATATAGCTTTTGGCTACACCAGGAAGACTGGAGGTCAGACTTGGAGGACCTCAGCCCAAGGAATGAAGGAGGAAGATGGAGACTTTGCCATCTTGGACAATTGAGGCTAGTGGTCCAAGTGCCTCGGTGGTTGGGCCAGTCTCTCCTCCTTACCTGGGGAGGAGGACTTGAAAGGCGAGGACCTTCTGGGCTCCACAACACCCCTCAGGGCTTAACCTTCCTCTCGTCTTATCACTATAGAAACCAAGAATTTCCTTTCAGGGTCCCCATAGTAACCAACCTGTTTCCATGGGGACCCCACACTTGCACATCAGCACCCAAGTTGCCATAACAACTCCAGGGACTACCAGCCCCCCTCCTCCAACTCCGGGCTCTGTGCTACTCTCCCCATCACCTCAGACCCTCCCCCTGCAGTTGCCTCAGTAATGAAGGCAGGGAAGAAGAAACCCTGGTTGTCCCTGTGAGATATGGAGTGGGTACCAAGCACCAAGGAGGTTATTCCTTCTTCCCCTTTCAAGAGGGTAAACGGAGGCATGGGAAGAAATATGACCCAACCAAGGTTCGGGAGGGAGCAGAGACCCTGAACAGGTTTCCATGAGGTAGTAGAGCTCATCAGTCAGAGGTGAGGGACCAGGGAGGGGAGGGTAGAGGAAGGTCAGCTCGAACTCTGACCTGACCTCGCTGGAACCAAGTCCTCAATAGCATCATCAGAGTTCAGCCTGGGTTCCCCACTTGTACCCTTAATGTTTGTCCTGTCCTGACCTTTGGGAGCCTCAGCTCTCATACTCCCCAGTGCTTCCTTTCACAGAGAGTTCCATCACTGCTCCAGCCTGAGAAGGGATCACTCATTTGTATGTTTTGTATAACCTTTAGGTGCTGCCCAACTGCCAGCCTGTTGGATGCTATCTCCAGCCCTTTTGCCCCCTTCCTAAGCCCTGACTGGAGAAGCCTTGCTGGGTTCAGTCCTCTGGACATGTGCTCACCCATCCAACAGGCCTCTCTTTCATTCCTGACAACTTGCCTCTATTTCCCACTGCCATGTGCTTGCTCCTCCTGTTCCTGTGCCCTTGGCCCTCAATGCCCAAACTCAGTCTCCTGGCATGACACCCCTGGTCAGTCACTGCTGTGGGGCCTCTATCCAGCCATTCAGCTAATACTCAAGAAGCAGCTACTAAATGTGAGGTGCAAGGGAAACCGCAAAGGACCAAACACAATGAGGGTTCAAATGGGGACATGCTTGGGCTGAGATCCAGCTTGGTCTGGGGGGACAGGGGAGGAAGGCCTCCTCGGACGGGAAGGAGACAGCCCCAGGCAAAGGAAGGAGCTTGTGCTATCCCAGGTGCAAGCCCACCTGAGTCTTCCTGCCCACAGATCTAGACCTCTCCTGGGTAAAGGATGGAGACTAGGCTGGAGGTCTGCCAGACTCTGCTCTAAACTTGTCCAGCACCCTTGTTACGACCCTGCCTTGGTTTCCAAGCTAGGGCCCTGAGGGGCTCAGACTGAGCGATGTCCAGGGCCCTCCTTCCTCCCTCAGTAGCCATTCACAGCCCCCTCACCCACTCATCGCCCTCAGAGGTAGGGGGCGGGGGCAGGTCTGAACCTAGGGTCTGTGAGGGGAAAGAAAGGGCAGAAACGGGGTGTTCCCAGGGCGGGCCTAGCCCCACAACTGGGGAAACAGGTTTGCCAGCTGATGTCAGCTCTCACAGCTGAGGGGAGGAGTGAAAGTATAGGGGAGCCTTCTGATTGTGTGGCTGGCCAACTCAGGGGTCTCTTAATACCCTTTATCAGTTTAACCCTTTACCTTATCTTACCCTCTCCCCCAAGTACACACACCACAGGTGCCTAGCAAAGCTCAAAGGAGCACAACCACCACTCCCTGGGTGCTCAGTAAAGAGGGTGGGGACCATGTTCCGGGAGTAGAAGCAGGACCAAGCCGGCAGGAAGGCAGTGCTGGGAGGCTGGCTGGAGCTTCCTCTCCCCAAAGACCTGGCCCCTCCCGGCTCCTGGCTTCACACTCATATCCTGGATTTGTTTGCCTGGCCCCAGGCCGTCCCCTGCCTACCCAGGATTCCAAAGCTACAACCAGCTAGCCTGCGCTCCATACCTGCCCTGTGAGGTGAGGAGCTGGAGGAGGGGAAGGGACTCAATACAGATGAATGCCACACACCTGTGAGGGACTGACCACTTGCAGAGCTCAGCTAGAAGGGACAGCAGGAGGCAACCATGTTGGAGGTATAGTCCTGAGAAACTTCCAAAACATCCTCCCCCAGTAGCACAACACCCAGCCTGAAGATCCACCATTAGCATCCCTCACACTCATCACCTGGTTCAAGCCTGCCATCACCCAGTAACAGCTGAAGAAACTGAGGACTAAGAACCTGCCCACAGCCATAGAGACAAACAGAAGCACCAGGGCCCGGGGCAAGTTTCCTCCCAAATCTCTTGCTCCTTCACAAGGACCAACTTTTGGAGCTGGAGACAGAGAAACTGGGGTGAGGGGTTTCAACGGGGCAGGGAAGTAAGAACCTTCTCTGGCCTGGTCCAGCCATATAGGCTACCCCTCTGCAGAGTCCAGGCCACCGGAGGTTAGGATTGTACCAAATTCACAGAGAGGGAAGCAGAGGCTCAGGGGTGTAAAGAATGTGCCCTGAGTGACACCAAAGAGGGACTCTACTCCATGCACTACTGCCTTCTGCCAGATGCCCAGACCTCTCACCACCTGAGCAGGCTCAGAAAGCTATAGCCCTTATGGCCTGGATTCCTGGTCCCTGGGGCCCCAGACCTGGCCTGAAGTCCTGGGAGACTAAGCTAGACTAGCCTCGTAACAGAGGGCCAGTTAACGTGAGCATGAACTTCCCCCCAGTGAGGAGATCAAGGGTACACAATAATCCATTGTGCCCAAGGCACACCTGAGCCAGGAGCATGATGCCAGGCAGGTGCAGCAAGGGAGGTTGGTGTTGGGTGAAGAGGCAAAAGGGTTGTTACCTTGGGTTCCCTCCCTGCTGTGGAAGCAGAAGGAAAGTGGGGGCCTACTGGTGTGAGAGTTTCAGGACACCTGTGTCAGAGTTTGCTCCCTTCACCTTCTGAGGACACTTTGAAGTAGTCGCTGAGGTAGGACAGGGAGCTCAGGAGGAAATGGCCTCCTTCCATCCCTTTCAAACTTCCCTCCTAGCTCACCCTCCTCCCTCCCCACCCCCAAGCCATTTCCCACCAACTGAGGTGGGAACTTTTCTTTGGGCTAGACCCCCACCACCACCCCATAACCCCCCCATAACCGCCACCACCCCCCCCCCGCCCCCCGGTTGGGGTAAAGCCGCCTGGGTCAGGGAGGAGCTCTCCAAAGATAGTTTGCTGCAGGAAATCTGATGAACTGACTCAGGTCAGACTGAAGTATGGACGCCTTCCGTGCAAGCTTGGACCCCCAGCCCATTCAGACTCACAGGCCCTGACCACCAACTGGGCTGCGCCCACAGGAGCGGCAAGGCCAAGTGCAAACTACGCTCCCCGCCCGTCTCTTTTTCTCTGGCCTCAGTTTCCCCATCTGTAAAAGGGGGAAGTGCCCTGCCATCTTGGTCCAGGCCCCTCTCCTTCCGCACTACAGAGGCTGCGCAGTCCCGACCCAAGAGGCTTGAGCGAGGGGCGCACCCGCGTGGGCCGACCCCCAGGTATAATTGCCAGAGGCATCCGCGGGCTAAGGGTGCACACGTGTGTGCAGAGTCCGAGCACGCCGGGAGCGCGCGCATTTACGCGGTCCAGGTGGCGCCGGGCACAGGTGCAGCAGGCACGGAGCGAGGGGAGCTGGGAACACCGCGGACACGGGGCGGGGCGGGCTCACCTGCGCGTAGTAGAGCAGCCACAACTCGTAGAGCCGCTCCGAGGCGGCCATAGCCCGGCCCGGCTCCGGCCCTGCTGTACGCTACCTGCCGCCGCCGCCTCCTCCGCGCCGCCCGCCGGTTGCCCTCGGCCAGGCCCATGGGCGGAGGGCGTCACTCCGGGGCGGAGCGGCGCGGTACTACTGGGGGAAGTAGTACTGGCCCCCGCTGCGCTCCTCCTCCTCGCAGCCGGCCGCCGCCCGGCTTCCTGCACTCCTGCGGCCGCCACCGCCGCCCCGCCTCTCCCGGGACCGTGCAAAGGGGGGCGGGGGGAGCCCGGCGGGAGGAGGAGCCTGAGGTCAGGGCGGCCCCAGAGGGCGCGCAGCAGCCCCGCCCTCCACAATCCGCGCTCTCACCGCGCTTTGGAAAGGGCCACTCAGAGCCTCCTGGACTAGGGTTGAGTCAAGGATTCCAGATTTGTTCTAGGTCTATATCTGACCGGGACGCATTCTGCCTGCAACCACTCGTGAAAGGGACAGGCTTACAGGGTTGGGGGAAGGGGCTGCAGGCCGCATGCAGATGGGCAGCGTCCTTCAACAAGCAATGATAACAATCATGATGACCACTTGCAGCGCTTACTACGTGCCAGGCGCTGTTATATGGAAGTGCCACTTTTTTTACTCCTGCTGTTAGTGGAGCAGGATAATGTGGCGGGGGTGCAGCGAGGATTGGGGCTAGGGGTGGGAGAATCAGAAAACAGCGGGGCAAGTGTGAAATAGCTCCAAGGAAGCGCGGTACCCTCCATCTTTGGGGCAGATCCCTGGAAAATTTAGGTAGTCTTCCCTCACCTGGGTCCCCTCCTTACTAGATGCTCTGATAGAGACACCTTCCACTCCACAGCTCAGCACTTGATTCACCTCTTTTAACATCAAGAGGTTAAAGTGTGCCTCATATCTCTGTTTTACAGGCAGAGAAACTGAGGCCCAGATGGGCCAAATGAGGACCACCTAAGCAGCCAATGACAGCATGGACAGGGACAGACGCCTGCCTCCAGAACCACTGTCATCATCACTCCTGGGCTTCTCCCCCCCCCCCCCCGCCCCATCCCTCCAGCTCCCCCAGCCCCCCTGAGAAGTGAGGGGGCACTCTGGTCTTGGGCAAGGGTGAGGCCCTTTGCTGTGGCTGGTAGGAAGTTTGTGGGACCCAGAGAGTTGCCGTCAATTGGAAGAATTGACCCAGTCTGGACCCTCTAGACCTTGGGTAGCCAAGAAGAGACAGACCTAGTCCCTATACCCAACCTGCTCTGTCTTCTTGGCTTCTTGGGCAGTTCCTCCACTTTGGCCTTTTCTCCTGCCCTACCCATCCTACTTCTGAGCTGACATTTCCTGAACAGTTACTACCGGCGGATTGGGTACTACCCGCATACCTGATGCAGGGGAGTTGGAACCAAAAGGCCCAGGTTACTGAAGTCAAGGGGGTTGTGCATGGGGGCTGGCTGGACAGGGTTCTGTGGCACTGGGTTCTGTGACCTCTGAAGGGAATTGGGAAGGAAGGAGTGGGTGTCTACCTGCTGCCAGACTGGGGAGAAGGTCCCAAGCAGGGAACAGCCTTGCTGAGAGACAAGTAGACTGGGGGGAAGGGAGGAAGCTTGGCCTCCTCTTCCCAGGTAGGAGGAGGTGTGGCTCTGGAATCTGGACAGGCTGTCAGAAGATCTTGACTTCAGGCAAAGTGGTTCTCGGGGCATGCTAATTAGCTTGGGAAAGAATACCCTGGCAACTTCTGCTGGGGAACACTGGACCTCTTGGCCACCTGCTGCAGCAGAGGCCAAACTAATTCTCAGCTTAGTTCTTAGGAACTAAACTCAGCGTGGTCCCCTGGGAACCACTGGACCCAAGTTGGGAGATGGGGTTTGCTCTTTCTCAGGTTTGGCAGTCTGACCCTGGGTTAGGGGTGGGAGGGCATCAACCATGAACTCAGAGGAAAATGCCCCCCAGCCAACCCCGCCTCTTCTTAGGCTTTGTCTTGAGCTGAGAGTGGACAGAGAGGGGCCCAAGGGCCCATAAACAGATCCATCCAGGAAGCCACTGAGAGCTTAAGAAGGACCTCTTAAGCTGGGGTTGGAGTGGAGAGTCAGGGAAGGTTTCTTCAAGCCTTGAAGAATAAAGACAAGTGGACAAAGGTAAGTCAGGGCATTCCAAGTGTTCAGCATGGAGTGAGCAGTGGTTGGCGCTTAGGCAAAACCAGGGTGATCGATGCGCTCTATCCTCCTCCACTCAGGTCTGATTCCACTTGCCACTTTCTCATTGATTGGCGTTGGACGAATCGAGCCTTAGAGCCTACTTCTTTGCCGGCCAGAGGCAAGTTAGGCGAGTTGCTGGGGAGGAAGAGGGCGGGCCCTCCTATAGCAACTCAGCATTGGTTGGCTTTCAAGACTTCCGGCTCTCCCATTCCCGTCCCTGGATTGGCTGTAAGAGATTAATCTACGCCTTGGGCCTGCGCGATGCTGGACGAGAGGAGAGGGGGTCGGCTGGCAAGATGGCGGCTACTGCGGCCGGTGTGGGCCGGTTGGAGGAAGAGGCATTGCGGCGAAAGGAACGGCTGAAGGCCCTACGGGAGAAAACCGGGCGCAAGGTGAGAAATGCAGAGTGAGGACCGTGGCCGAGGTAGCCGGCGTTCGGATCCAGGACTGGGACCAGAGGCAGGAGACTAATGGAAAAGGCAACTACTAAATACGCGCATGCGCGCCGCAGGAGCATGCGCGCGGCGTCTGCGTCCGCCCACCGAGTCTGGTGCTGCCGGAGCGGTGCTAGTACTGCGCTGGTGCTAGTCCTGCGCTGGTGCTGTTGCGCATGCGTGGGTACGGGTGCGGCAGTGGTCAACGTGTTGCGGGCTATTTGGCAATTATCTGGTGTTTTCTGCGTGGGTCTCCAGGCCACATCTAATTTCAGGTGCTCGTTGTTTTAGGCGTGATATGCTCGCGTCTAAGCACGCTGAATTTTCCGTCTTCCCATGACCAAGCAACCTTCTACACTTGGTGAAATTTTGGAGTCTGGCGGAGGCAGACTCCTCTGTCCTCCAGAGCGCCTTGGGGGGCGGGACAGTATAGCACTGTGCTCTGGGAGTCTAGCTGGAATCGTTGAGGACAAAAAGAAAAGAAAAGAAAAAAAAAGATCCATTTCTAGGTTAGCGTACGCCTCAGAGAAAGAGGCGGGCACTCCTTTATCAAGCTCTTCTCTGATGATGGGCTTCCTATACCTACTAGTTGCCAAACTCAGAAGCATTTTTCCTTGGTCTTGTTTGACACCGAAATGGCCTCATTCCATTTCTCTTTTGTTCATCTTTCCAAAGTAATCGAGAGGAAGGAGAACTGTGAAGTTCACTTCATGCGTGCAAACCCTGGTTTCGTCACTTTGGAGCTGTGGGGCGTGGGACGAATTGCTTCATCTCTCTGAGACTCGGTTTCTTTATTTCTCCAGTGGAGGATAACAACCCCTAAGCATTCATTCTCACTGGGTTATTTTGAGATCTAACAATCGTATGAAAGGGCCCCAGAATCCACAAGGCACAGTGGATGGGGGTTTTTCGTTCTGCTGTTTTTGAATGGATGAAAATTTAGTCTTCGACTCTACAAAATACAGAGAATATTAAATATTTATACTTGCAAGGGATGGGGGAGGAAACAAGAGACTCCATTTTCCAAATAAAATAATCAGACTGGTCAGTTTGGCCTTTGTTTCCTTTCTGCATGGCTGTCTGGTGTCCTGTGGGAAAGTGAAAGGGGAAGTAATAAGAGAGTGAAAGCAGCAGGATTGGCTTCTGCTTTTTTTGGCAACTTGTCAACCCCCTCAGACAGTTAGCCCTGCAAACTGCCTGGCCTAAGGAAGCTCAGGCTTCAGCCTTTCAAATGGTAGTCAGCCTGAGCTGTTGGTTTGGATTTAGGGTCCAGATTATTGGAATTGACCTTGAGGTCAGAATACAAAGGACAAGATAGCATTCTCAGATCCCATTGCCAAGGGAAGGATACTCTATGCTATCAGGAAATCCTGCCTTTAGGAGGGATCCTCTCAATGTGCTGAAAATAAGGGCCTATTATTATTTTTTCTTTTAAAAAAAGTGTGGTAGAACATACATTTCATAAATGTACTATTGTAAGTGTACAATTCAGTGGCATTAAGGCAATTCACAATATTATGTAACTGTATCACTATTTCCAGAACTTTTTCATCATCCCAAATGGAAACCATGTATGCATTAGGCAATAACTCCCTGTTCCCTTCTCCCTAGCTGGTAATATAATGGCAACCACCATTCTACTTTCTGTCTCTATGAATTTGCCTATTCTAGATATCTCATATAAGTAGAACCACATAATCTTTGTCTTCCTATGACAAGCTTATTTCATTCAGCATGTTGTCAAGGTTCATTCGTATTATAGCCTATGTCAGAATTTCATTCCTCTTTAAGGCTGAACGATATTCCTTTGTGTGTATATAGTATATTTTGTTTGTCCATTCATCTGTTAATGGGCACTTGGATTGCTTCTAGCTTTTGGCTCTTGTGAGTAATGGACACACAAATATCTGTTTGAGTCCCTGTTTTCAATTATTTTGTGTGCATATTCCACAAGTGGAGTTTTGGAATCATACAGTAATTGTGTTTAACTTTTTGAGGGACCGCCCTGTTTTCCATAGCAGCCACATTATTTTACATTCCCAGCAGCAAAGCACAAGGATTCTGGTTTCTTTTTCTTTTTTTTTGCCTTTTTGCCTTTTCTAGGGCCGCTTCCCACGGCATAGGAAGGTTCCCAGGCTAGGGGTCTAATCAGACCTATGCCACAGCCACAGCAACTCGGGATCCAAGCCACGTCTGCGACCTACACCTCAGCTCACGGCAACGCCGGATTCTTAACCCACTGAGCAAGGCCAGGGATCGAACCCGCAACCTCATGGTTCCTTGTTGGATTCGTTAACCACTGTGCCACTGCAGGAACTCCAGGATTCTAGTTTCTCTACATACTAACACTAATTATTTTCTGTGTTGTTAATTATAGCCATCCTAACAGGTATGAAGTGGTATCTTACTGTGGTTTTGATTCGCATTTCCATAGTGATTAATGATATTGAGTACCTTCTCATGTGCCTATGGCCATGGCATATCTTCTCTGGAGAAATACCTATTCGGGTACTTTGCCCATTTTTTAATTGGGTTTTTGGTTGTTACTGAGTTGTAGGAGGTTTTTTTTGTTTGTTTTTGTTTTTTTTTTGTCTTTTTACTATTTCTTGGGCCGCTTCCGAGGCATATGGAGGTTCCCAGGCTAGGGGTCGAATCGGAGCCGTAGCCACCGGCCTACGCCAGAGCCACAGCAACGCGGGATCCGAGCCACGTCTGCAACCTACACCACAGCTCATGGCAACGCCGGATCGTTAACCCACTGAGCAAGGGCAGGGCAGGGATCGAACTCGAAACCTCATGGTTCCCAGTCGGATTCGTTAACCACTCCTTTTTTTTTTTTTTTTTTGGAGTTGTAGGAGTTCTTAATGTATTCTGGATATTAACCCATTATCAGACATGTGATTTGCAAATATTTTCTCCCATTTCCAAGATTGTCTTTTTACTTTCCTGGTAATGTCCTTGATGCATAAAGTTTTAAATTTTGATTAAGTTCATTTTATCTTTTTTCTTCTGTTGTTGATCCTGCTTTTGGTATCTAATGAGCCATTGTCAAATCCAAGATCATGAAGCTTTTTGCCTCTGTTTTATTCTAAGAGTTTTATAGTTTTAGCTCCTACATTTTGGTCTTTGATCCATTCTCCACTAGCATTTGTATATGATATAATGTAAGGGTCCAGTACATTCTTTTGCATGTGATTATCTGGCTTTCCCAGTACCACTTGTTGAAAAGACTGTCCTTTCTCTATGGAATGCTCTTGGCACCCTTGTTGAAAAACATTTAACCATATATGTGAGTGTTTATTTCTAGGCTCTCTGTACTGTCCCATTGGTCTCTTTGTCAGTCCTTATGTGATTTCCACATCGTTTTGATTACTGTAGCTTTGTAGTAAGTTTTGAAATTAGGAAGTGTGAGTCCTTCTCCTTAGTTCTCTTTCAAGATTGTTTTAGCTATTCAAGATCCTTGATAGCCTACATGAATTTTAGGATAGGTTTTTCTTTTCTTTGTCTTTTTAGGGCTGAACCTGTGGCATATGGAGGTTCCCAGGCTAGGGGTCGAATTGGAGCTGTAGCTGCTAGTCTGCACCACAGCCACAGCAATGCCAGCCAGATCCAAGCTGTGTCTGCAGCTTACACCACAGCTCACAGCAACACCAGATCCTTAACCCACTGACTGAGGCCAGGGATCCTCAGGCATACTAGTTAGGTTCATTACCGCTGAGCCACAATGGGAACTCCAGGATAGATTCTTCTATTTGTGCAAAAAAACTTGAGATGTTGATATTTTTGATAGGGATTACTCTGAACCTTGTAGATCATTTTGGGTGAATTGCCATCCTAAAAATACTATGTCTTCCAGTGCCTCAGCATGTGATGTCTTTCTGTTTATTTAAGTTTTTAATTTCTCTCAGCGATACTCTTGTAGTTTTTATTGTACAAGTCTTTGGCTTCCTTGGTAAATATATTCTTAAGTATTTTATTCTTTTTGGTGCTGTTTTAAATGAGAATGCTTTCTTAATTTCCTTTTCAGATCTTTGATTGCCAGTGTATAGAAATGCTGCCTTTTTTTTTTTTTTTTTTTTAAAGGCTGCACCTGCAGCATATGGAAATTCCCAGGCTAGGGGTAGAATCGGAGCTGCAGCTGCTGGTCTTTGCCGCAGCCACAGCAATACCAAATCTGAGCTGCATCTGCAACCTACGCAGCAGCTTGAGGCAACACCGATCCTTAACCTGTTGAGCAGGGCCAGGGATTGAACCCACATCCTCCTGGATACTAGTCAGATTCGTTATCACTGAGCCACAGTGGGAACTCTGAAATGCTGCTGATTTTTTGTCTTTTGATTTTTTATCCTAGAACTTTGCTCTATTTATTTATGTATTTATTTTTTTGTTGTTGTTGGACTCTTTAGGTTTTCTGCATATAAGATCATGTCATCAGTGAATAGAAATAATTTTACTTCTTTTGGATACCTTTTATTTCTTTTCTTGTCTAATTGCTCTGGCTAGGACTTTCAGTGCCATGTTGAATAGAAGTGATGAAAGCAGGCATCTTTTTTGCTCCTAATCTTAGGGAAAAGCATTCAGTCTTTCGCCATTGAGTGTGATGTTTACTTTGGGTTTTTTATATATGCTCTTTATCACGTAGAGGAAGTTTCCTTCTATTCCTAGTTTGTTGAATATTTTTATCATGAAAAGAATTTGAATTTTGTCAGATGCTTTTTCTTCATCAATTGAAGTGATTGAGTGGTTTTTTTTTTTCCTTCATTCTGTTACTACATCGATTGATTTTTATATGTTGAACCATCCTTGCATTCTGGGAGTATAAATTCCACTTGGCTATTGTGTATAAACCTTTTAATATGATGCTAAATTCAGGTTGCTAGTATTTTGTTAGAGGGTTTTTGCAACAATATTCATAAGGGATATTGATCTATAATTTTCTTACAGTATCTTTGGCTTTGTTATCAGGGTAGTGCTGAGCTCATAGAATGATTTAGGAAGTATTCCCTCATCTTCAATTTTTTTTTTTTGAAGAGTTTGTGAAGGACTCTAAGTTAATTCTTTAAGTGTTTGGTAGAAGCCTGGGCTTTTCTTTGTTGGGTTAGTTGTTCAGTTTCTTTTTTAGTTACAGATCTATTCAGATTTTTAATTTCTTCATGAATCTATTTAGTTACATTGTGTGTTTCTAGGAATTTTTCCATTTCGTCTAGGTTATCCAGTTTATTGGCATACTAATTACTGCTTTAATTGGGTTTAGTCTTCATAGTTCTGACTTCAGAAAGCTCTTGGTTGTGAACTCACTTCTGAAAAATATACATTTAGAAATCACATGGCTTCTCTCTTGGAATTGAAAGCTCACTGGCCTTTGGCGTTTCCTTGCATTCATTTTAAAAAACAGAGTTGTTGTGAAGCCACAATCTTGACTCCATTGCAAGTGTTTTCCTTTCCTGGCATGCCTACCTAGGAGTACCTAATTATTCCACTCTGATAGTCCTTTGTCTGCTTAGAAAGGGGAAGTTAGAATTTTTATTTGACTTTTCAGTTTCCATGCAGTGGTTGATCAGTGGCAGGTGATGAAATGTTGTTTGGCTTGTTTCTTTCTTTCTCTTTTCTTTTTATCTTTTCAGGGCTGCATCCACAGCATATAGAGGTTCCCAGGCTAGGGGCTCAATTGGAGCTGCAGCCACTGGCCTACACCACAGCCACATCAATGCCAGATCCTACATTGCACCTTGTGGCAATGCTGGATCCTGAACCCACTGAGCGAGGCTAGGCATCGAACCTGCATCCTCATGGATACTAGTTGGGTTCTTAACCCACTGAGCCACAGCAGGAACTCCTTGCTTATTTAAAAATGGATTATTAGAGCCAGTAATCCATTTCTTCAACAGCTGTGTACTGAGCATCTCCTGTGCAGCAGTCATTCAGGTGCTGGAAGTCTGTGCCCCAAGCAGCTTCCATTTAGCTGGGGGAACAGATGGTCAGATAAAATATATGTAGTGTTACATGGAGATAGTGAAATGGAGAAAGGGAAAGAAGGAAAGAGAGCGAGTTAATGGTGCTTCTATTTTACCCTGTAGCTCTAGCAGTTCAATTTCTTTATTAAAGACAACAATGTTTTCAGATTTAATATGGCTAATCTTATCACTTGCCTGGCTTATCTTTTCTGGTCTTGTTGACAACCCTGAAGAGAAGGAAGGAGGAGGGCTGATTTATAGGTAGAAGCCCTGAGGCCAGTTAATGTGAGGTGGTTTGCCCAAAGTCACAAAACTAGTAGGTATTCCAGGTGAGTGCTGGGGTGAGGAGGGACTGTGAGAACAGGTGGTACTCTCTTTATGCGCTGACTTGGACTGGTTGCTCAGATGCAGGGTAGGGATGTGTTGAGCAACTTTGCTATATACTTTTTGAT
This sequence comes from Sus scrofa, assembly GCF_054392235.1. NCBI lineage: Eukaryota > Metazoa > Chordata > Mammalia > Artiodactyla > Suidae > Sus > Sus scrofa. Next base: position 44,598,150 of record NC_139395.1, on the reverse strand, counting down.
TCTTGATATTTTGTGAATTATATTCCCCCAAAACAATAGTAGAAAACAAGTTAGACCTCAAGTGCAAACTGCCTATATGTACAGGCCTTAATTCCTTTTAATTAAGATCCTAATTAGGAGTTCCCGTCGTGGCGCAGTGGTTAACGAATCCGACTAGGAACCATGAGGTTGCGGGTTCAGTCCCTGCCCTTGCTCAGTGGGTTCACGATCCAGCGTCGCCGTGAGCTGTGGTGTAGGTTGCAGACGCGGCTCGGATCCTGAGTTGCTGTGGCTCTGGCATAGGCTGGCAGCTACAGCTCCGATTGGACCCCTGGCCTGGGAACCTCCATATGCCTCGGGAGCGGCCCAAGAAATGGCAAAAAGACAAAAAAAAAAAAAAAAAAAATTAAGATCCTAATTAGTCCTAGGAGTTGCCTGGTGGCTCAGCAGATTAAGGATCCAGCATTGTCACTTCTGTGGCTTGAGTCACTGCTGTGATGCAGGTTTGGTCCCTGATGTAGGAACTTTTTTCGGTTGGGGCCGAAAAAAAAAAACCTAATTAGTGCTGATTCTGGCCCTTGATCCCACTGATAAGACTGGGTATAGCTTTATTTGCCCCAGTTTTGTGGGGGTTTTTGGTTGTTGTTTTTTTTTTGCTTTTTAGGGCCATACCCATGGCACGTGGAAGTTCCCAGGCTAGGAATTAAATTGGAGCTGCAGCTGCTGGCCTGCATCACAGCCACGGTCATGCCAGATCCAGCCAAGTCTGGGACTTACACCACAGCTCATGGCAACCCACTGAGCAAGGCCAGGGATCGGACCCGCATCCTCATGGATACTAATTGGATTTGTTTCCACTATGCCACAATGGGAACTCTGGTGTATGTCTTTATTATGGTAAAATCTGTATGACATAAAACTTGTAATTTAACCATTTTTCATGGGCATTAAGTATATTCACAATGTTGTGCAACCATCACCGCTATTGCTAAAATGTTTTCATCACTCCAAACAGAAACTCTGCACCCATTAAGCAATAACTCCCCATTCCTTTCTTACCCTAGCCTCTTGTATCCTCTTTTTTTGTTTTTGTTTGTTTGTTTGTGGGTTTTTTGTTTTGTTTTGTTTTGTTTTTTAGGCCAAACCCATAGCATATGGAAGTTACCAGGCTAGGGTAGAATTGGAGCTGCACCTGCTGGCCTACACCACAGCCACAGCCATGCCAGATCTGAGCCACAAGTGCGACCTACATCGTAGCTCAGGGCAATGCTGGATCCTTAACCCACTGATCTAGGCCAGGGATCGAACCTGTGTCCTCATGGATAGTATTCAGGTTCTTAACCTGCTGAGCCACAATGGGAACTCCATGGGTTTGTTTGTTTTTTGTTTTTGCCTCTTGTATCCTTTAATCCACTTTTTGTTTCTATGAATTTGCCTAATGTAAATAACTCAAATAGAATCTTTAGAATATTCTTTTGTGTTTGGGTTATTTCACTTAGCATAAGCATAAGTCTTCAAGGTTCATCCATATTCTAACATGTGATATAGTTTTGTTCCTTTTTTTTTTCCTAGCTGTATCCACAGCATGTAGAAGTTACAGGGCCAGGGATTGAACCTGTGCCTTAGCAGTGACCCAAGCCACCACAGAGACAATGCCAGATTCTTAGCCCATAGAGTTCTGTTGAGTTTTGTTCCTTTTTAAAGGCGGAACAATATTCCATTATATGTATATACCATATTTTGTTTATCTGCTCACCTGTTGATAGACACCTCTGGCAGTTGTGACTAATACTGTCATTGGTGTATCGGTGTACTTTTTGGTAAGCATTTTTCTGAGTCTCTGTTTTCAGTTCTTTTGGATATGTTCCTAAGGAGTGGAATTGCTGGGTCACATAGTAATTCTATGTTTAACTTCTTGAGAAACCACCAAACTATTTGCCACAGCAGCTGTACCATTTTCCGCTACCACTCAGAATGCATGAAGGTTCCAATTTCTCTACTTACTTGCCAACACTTGTGATTTTCCTTTAAAAAGAAAATTATAGCTCTCCTAGTAGATGTGAGGTGGTATCTCATTGTGGTTTTGATTTGCATTTCTCTAATGATTATCGCTATTGAGCCTCTTTTTATGTGCTCATTTGCCACTTGTGTATGTTCTTTGGAGAACTATCTATTCATGTCCTTGCCCATTTTTTAATTGGGTTGTTTGTCTTTTGGTTTTTGAGTTGTTCATTTCTTTATATGCTGCGGACATTAAACTATTATCAGATAACGGGCAAATATTTTCTCCCATTCTTTGGGTTGTCTTTTCACTCTTAGTGTCCCTTGATGCATAAAAGTTAAATTTTTTTTTTTTTTTTTAGGGCTGCACCTATGGCATATGGAGATTCCCAGGCTAGGGGTCTAATCAGAGCTACAACTGCCGGCCTATACCAGAGCCACAGCAACACCAGATCTGTGCTGCATCTGTGACCTACACCACAGTTCATGGCAATGCTAGATCCTTAACCCACTGAGCAAGGCCAGGGATCGAACTTGCAACCTCATGGTTCCTAGCCAATTCGCTTCCACTGTGCCATGATGGGAACTCCAGAAGTTTTAAAATTTTTGATTAAGTCCAAAATAGCTATCTTTTGTTAGCCGAGTTTTCAGTGTCACGTTTAATCACCACAGTTCTTGAGCTACGTTACTATTGGGATGGTGAAAAAAGACAGTCAAGGTTCTAAAGTCTGGGTTAATTTTCCAGCCCATAGTCATTTCTTGTGGGACCTGTGAGTGGTGAGCCCAGGGGTTCCAGGGTGGGGGCTAGGGGAGAGAATGGCCTGCCTGCTGCCTGCAGCTAGGAAGCAAGGGGTCTCCTCTCACCAGGAGGAAGTGGTGCCCCACTTATAGTTCAGCCCTCTGATGTGAGGATGAGGCCCCTTGGGACAGACACCAGGGTGGAGCGCTGCCTCAGCCTGCCCCTGCTGATGGAGGGTACCTTTCTGCCCCACAGGGTGGTTCCCTACTGGCCCCCTAAACCGGGTGGCAGGTCTTTCATTAATACCTTCTATGTGTGGTTTTGCTAAAGGCACCAGGGTTTCAGGTATGGGGTTAATTTTTCTCATGGTCCCCTCCCCCACCAGACTGTAAATTCATAATTTACTATAGTGTGGAAGAGTCAGTCCTGGGATAGTGACAGATGGACCGATCATAAGGTTCCTGTATATTATTCAGCAGTAAAACTCCGTCATGTTTGTGCAGGTGGACAGTTTTACTAAGGGCTTCCTTGATAGCCCACTTAATGCAACGGATTTGAGGTGGCAAGGCAAGGAGAGGTTCAGAGGTGCTGAGGTGCCCCAGGGCGTGGAGCCTAAGTGACTTCTGGATTTCAGCTCATGCAAGACCCCCTGCTGGGTGGCGGGGTGGGGCGGGAAGTTTTTATGAAGAGGGTAGCTCTGCCTGTAACAACATCCTGTAGGTCAGCCAGGTTGACAGGTAGAAAGACTACATATATTAGGCTGTACTGCTGGGCTTATTTCCTGGGAAAGCTAAGCTGAGTCCAGGAACGCCTCATGAGAAGGCAGAGTAGAGTGTCGGCTGAGCCATGGTGGATGGAACTGGGAAGGTAGTATTAAAGTAGCTGAAAGGTCTGTTTTAGAGGAGCAGTTCAGAAATGGGAACAGTGGCGGGTGTTTCAGAGGGTTTGACAGCAAGCACTTGGCAGAGATTGGGGCAGGGGTGAGACCTGAAAGTGCTGCTGGATGCTTTAGTGGCCAAGATCTGCAGGTGCCAGTGCTAGGAGGGCAGGCAGCCTGTCCAGGCACATATTCCTATATTGCATTTGAACCTCATTTCCTTTTTTTTTTTTTTGGCTATTTCTTTGGGCCGCTTCCGCGGCATGTGGAGGTTCCCAGGCTAGGGGTCTAATCGGAGCTGTAGCCACCGGCCTACGCCAGAGCCACAGCAACGCAGGATCCGAGCCTCGTCTGCAACCTACACCACAGCTCACAGCAACGCCGGATTGTCAACCCACTGAGCAAGGGCAGGGACCGAACCTGCAACCTCATGGTTCCTAGTCGGATTCGTTAACCACTGCGCCATGACGGGAACTCCCTGAACCTCATTTCCTGATGCTCATCCAGAAGTTCCAAGCTGGGTGAGTGGGTGAACAGTTCAAGGTTGTAGATGAAGTTCTGTGGTATCTCTCTACCTTGCTGTCCAGCAGGGCACTGTGAGGCCACTTTATTCTCTGACCTCTTCCTCAGCTGCCAGATGAAGGCTTCTAAGGGTAATTAACTTGGCACAAACACTTGCCTCTTGGCTGTTGGCTCTGCTGATGGATGCTTGGCCTGGATTGGACTCTTTCTGAGACTGAGGGAGACTGGTTATCTGCCTGGCCAGCCCCTCAGGGGTTGGATCTGACCTCAGGGCAAAGATCTGGCTGTCAACTTGCATGTTTGACAGCAGGCCCTGTTTTTCACCTGGCTCTGGAGATCAGGGAAGCACTGTTCAGTGCTCTACATATAACCTGTGCTGTCCAGTATTGTATGGTCAGGCTGCTCAAGATGAATGTTGTTTTGCTGTCTCTGCACCCCCTGCTCGACCATTGCCTGCTTTCACTTATGCCCTCTGTACATAACTGATGTTTCTACATACTGCCCCAGGCCCCACCAAGTGATTGTTCTTATCAAGGGGGAGGCAGGGGGCATGCCCCTCTGCTAGTTTCCTTGGTAGCTAAGGAGCTAACCTGATGTCAGTTCCCCCTGTAACTAGCAATCCCTCGTTCTGCTCTGAAGAGAGGTCTGCCGCTGTGTCCTGCCTGTTGTCTGCTGCATGTGGTGGGGTATTGCTCCAGGACCTTGCTTTGGATGTGTAAGCTCTCCTATGCATTAAACCATTAATGTCTCTGTCACTGACCCTGGGTTCTTTCTTCTATCTTCAGACGGGGCATGTACACGCCTTGTAGGTCTCTCTATGGGGCAGCCCAACAAGTGCCACATGTGGTTCTTGAGCCCTTGAAATGTGGCTAACATGACATTAACTTTATTCAACTTTAATAAATTTACATTTGAACAGCCACACTTGATTTATGGCTACCTTATAGGACAGTGCATCTCTGGAGAACTTGCTCTCTCTAGTCCAATCCATAAGAGACCATGTCTCTACCCGAACTCCCATTTATTGAGATCTAAGAGGGAGCAGGTAGGTGGAAACCCAGAGGTGCCATCAGATCAGCCTTTGGCAGCCTAGAGGTGGGGCAGAGGGCTTTGAAGTTGTAAGTCGTTGTGGCTGGTGTCTCCAGCAGATAGTTATTCCTGACCTTCTGTGTGTGCACATATTGGTGTTCAGCACTGACCATTCAGTGGTACACTTGTGATTTTGACATTTATGAAATGTTTATGTGGAGAGTAGGAGCAATGCCCAGGCAGAGGGGAGCATGTTGAAACTTTCTGCCTCGAGTGTTCCAGGGAAGGTCCTGGCCAATGTGGGATAAGTGGGTCAGAAGAGGGAGCTGGAGCGAAGGGCTAGCAAGTGTTGGGGTGGGGGGTGGATGGAGGAGAGCCCAGTGTGCTGGGTGGGGAGTCTAACTTGTCCGTGTCCTGCTCATGTCTCAGAAAGTTGTCTCTGTCCCTACCGCCTGTGGCCACATTGCCATGCCCAATACAGCCTCATTGCGAAGGCACTTGAAGAGGTCACTGCCTCCTGCGTGCATTGATAGTCTGTTAACTTGTTTAGTCCCTGAAGCAGCCCTTCAAGGTCAGTGTTGTTTTTTCCTATTTAATAGTCCAGGAAACCTGAGGCCAAAGGGACCTCTTCTTCTTCTTTTTTTTAATTTGCCTTTTTTTGTTTAGGGCCAAACCCACTGCATGTGGAGGTTCCCAGGCTAGGGGTCTAATCGGAGCTACAGCTGCTGGCCTATGTCAGAGCCATAGCAACGCATGATCCGAGCCATGCCTGCGACCTACAACAGAGCTTACAGCAATACTGGGTCCTTAACCCACTGAGCAAGGCCAGGGATTGAACCTGTGTCCTCATGGATGCTAGTCACATTCTTTTCCACTGAGCCACAATGGGAACTCCTGAAGGGACCTCTTGTGTCCATGCTTTGAGGAGATGCTGCCAACCCTGGATGGTCTATTAAACCCTGGCCCTAAAACCTCTTCACTCCTCACTCCTAGAAGCTTGGGAACAAGCAGCCCCCAGGAAGGGGTCTCCTTTCCATCACACACAGAAATTGCTATCAGGCTGCCTGATGGGAGCCATGCTTTGGAGCCAGATGATCTGGTTTAAATCTCAGCTCCATCACATCTGGGAGACCACAACAGATCCTTTTTTTTTTTTTTTGCCAAGCACCCCCTGCCCCAGCATGTGGAAGTTCCCAGGCCAGGGATTGAACCTGCACCATAGCAGCAACCTGAGCCACTGCAGTGACAACATTAGATCCTTAACCAACGAGGAAGATCCTTTTTTTTTTGGAGCAGATCTTTTAAAACTCTGAGCCTTCCTATCCTTGACTGTAAAATTCAGACATGGCTTCTGACCTTATCAGTAGCTGGGAACACAGTGATAGAGATCTGAGACGTGTCCACCTCAAGGTCTTACACGTGGGCCTTTTATAAACATTGGTGTCTGTCCTATTTCCCCTGCCCTCTAGGAGGTGGGGAGGTCAGGTAGTCCTCCAAACCTCTCTATGGGGTGACAGTGGGTGGATGTGGCCCTAGTGGGTTTTTTTTGTTTGTTTGTTTGTTTGTTTGTTTTAGGGCCACACCCACAGCATATGGAAGTTCCCAGGCTAGGGGTTGAATTGGAGCTCTAGCTGCCGGCCTACACCACAAGGACAGCAGTGCCGGATCCGAGCTGCATTTGCAACCTACACCACAGTTCACGGCAACAGCGGATCCTTAACCCACTGAGCGAGGCTATGGATTGAACATGCATCCTCAGGGATACTAGTCGGATTCATTACCACAGAGCCACAACGAGAATGCCTACGTTCTTTTTTTTTTTTTTTTTTTTCTTACTATAGTGCCTATGTTCTTTTTTTTAAATGTTATTTTCTATCTTGGTCTATCCCAGGAAATTGAATATAGTTCCCTTTGCTGTATAGTGGGACCTTATTGTCTGTCCATTCTAAATGTAATAGTTTGCATCTATTAATCCCAAACTCCCAATCTATCCCACTCCCTCCCTCTTCTCCCTTGGCAACTACAAGTCTATTCTCCATGTCTGTGAATCTATTTCTGTTTTGTAGATAGGTTTATTTGTGCCATATTTTAGATTACACATATAAGTGGTATCATATAGTATTTGTCCTTCTCTTTCTGATTTACTTAGTATGATAATTTCTAGTTGCATCCATGCTGCTGTGAATGGCATTATTTCATTCTTTTTTATGGCTAAGTAATATTCCATTGTATATATGTATCACATCTTTTTAATCCGTTTATCTGTAGATGGAGATTTAGGTCATTTGCATGATTTGGCTATAGTGAATAGTGCTGCAGTGAACATATGAGTACATGTGTCTTTTTGAGTTACAATTTTGTTTGGATGTATGCCCAAGAGTGGGATGGCTGGATCAAATAGTAGTTCTATATTTAGTTTTCTGAGGAACCTCCATACTGTTTTCCAAAGTGGTTGGAAACCACCACCAATTTACATTCCCACCAACAGTGTAGGAGGGTTCCCTTTCTCCACACTCTCTCCAGCATTTACTTATAAACCTACACCATAGCTCACGGCAATGCCAGATCCTTAACCCACTGAGCAAGGCCAGGGATTGACCCTGAATCCTCATATGTGCTAGTTGGGTTTGCACTGCTGAGTCATGATGGGAACTCCTATATATTTATTATTGATGCAGAGGTGGTCCTTTTTTTGATGGAAGCAGAGAGGATGTCCTCCTGGTCCCCTTGCTTCACTCACCCTGGCCCTAATTCCTGGAAGCTGAAATTCATTTTTAATGCACAAATGTTAGATTAATACAAAGAGTGGATTTGCAGATCCTAGATGAAGTGCAGTTCCCTTTCAATCTTAAGGTATGGCCTTCACTTCTCCAGCTCTGCTCAGACCCTGAGGTCTTACAGCTAGCTAGTGAGAAGGAGAACTTGTGGATGGGAGCTTTGGGCTCCAACACAGACACCTGTTTATGAACTAATGTTGAAACTTTGGATTGAGTCATCCCTTTGGAGGACGCCGACTTGTTCTTGTGTGAAATGAAGTTATTGGATCAGCCAGAGGTTCTCAGATCTACCTGTGCATCAAAACCCTTAGGAAGACATTCTCTTCTCTGGCCCCATCTTGGACTGCCTATCAGGATCTTGGAATAGCGCCTAGAAATCCAGGCATTTTTAAAGTTCCCCAGATGATTCTAATATAGCATTTTTTTCTGGAAATCTCTAATCACTCCCTTAACATTCTCCCTTGACAAAAGGAAGCAGAACACCTTTCCCTAGAGCAGTAGCTGCCCTTCTTCACTGCAGGAACTCTCCAGGCAGCCACCAAACAAGTATTTATTGAGCACCAGCTGTGTGCCAGGCCCTGGGTATCCAGCCTATGAATAAGACTGCCTCCCTGCCTCCAGGAGCTTCATGGGAGGAGCGGCTAGACAGTAAACTACTTGTGAACAGGGAAGGGTGGGGTGTTGGGACAGAGAGAGAGAGAGAGTGCGTGTGTTGGAGGAGGGGCTGTACAGCTGCCCTAGAATGGAAAGATCTTTATGAATGGGAGATTTGAGATGGAGAGGGTTGGGGGGTTTGGGTGGGGTGGGATGCCAGGATCTAAGGAAGAGCATTTTAAGCAGGTGGAGAACTAGCTTGGCTTATTTGAGGGACATAAAGAATCCCTGGGTAGCAGGAGTAGAGTCAAAGTTGGAGGGCAGGCATGAGTGAAGAGAGGTCCTGGGAGGCTGGGACCACAGGAGCTGGACCTAACTCTGAGGGTGCTATGGAGCCATTGGAGGTCTGAGCTCCAGTGCCTGACCTGACTCTCTGTGGAGGTAGGAGGCTGCTGCATTAGCCCAGGTATGAGGCACTGGCACTTGAAGAAGGTTATAGGACATCCTGACAGATGGACTGTGGGGGCGATTGGCCTATTCCTGAGATAAGTGCAGGGAGGGTGGTTTTGAAGGGGAAATCAGGAGTCTAGTTTTGGCCACGTTAGGCCTGAGATGACTATTAGACATCTAGGTGGACAGAGACTGTCAGGCAGGCGGCTGGACTGCTGAGAGATGCTTGTGTGGTAGGATTTGAAGGCCTGGGGCTAGATGAGGTCCCCTGAGCTCAGACAAAGGAAAAGGATGGGAGGGTGGGGACACAGTAATGCCCTGAGGCTTGCCCCATAGGCATCTTGGAGAAGTTTGCAGAGGAAACTTGGAAGGAGGGGACAGTGGGCTGAGAGAAGCTAGGTGAGGACGGGGATGGGTTTGGGCAGGACAAGGTGGTAGGGCTGGGAGCTTTGACCAGCTGTTTCAGGGAAGTGTGTGTGGGAGGAAAGGTGCTAGTGGAGTCCAGGCCAGCTGGATAGAGGTGAGGCATGCACACTGCCTCACTGTGAATTGGGCCTCCTTTCACTGTCTTAAGGCCTCACTAGACCCTGTAAGACTCACTGGTCTCTTAGGAGAGGTAGCCCAGGCTGGGGCACTACCCTGTGGCTTGGCTCGCTGGTCTGGCCTAGTGTTGTGGAGCTGGAGGCCTTCCTGACCTCCCCCATCCCTGTGGGTGGGCAGGCCCTGAGAGTGGCTCTTGCTTGAACTGAATGCTGCTTTGCCCTGAGTCAGGCTGGCAGCTCCTCTCAGGCTCCCTGCACCAGGGATTGCCTAGACAGATTGCTTTTGCTACCTTTCTGTGCTGCTCTGCTAACTCTGAGACCAGTAAATAAGTCTTTTCATGTTCCTAAGCTAACACTTCTTCAGCTGAAAGAGGGCCAAGTAACCCCTGCCTCCCAGGATGAAGAAGAGAGATGGTGTGTGCGGAAAGGTGTTAAGAAATGAGAAGTGGGTGTGTGCATTTATACTTTCTTCTTTTTCTTTTTTTTGGCTGCACCTGAGGCATATGGAAGTTCCCGAGCCAGGGATTGAATCCGAGCCGGAGGTTTTGTGACCCATGTCACAGCTCAGCTGCAGCATTTGCTAGATCCTTAACCCACTGTGCCAGGCTGGAGATAGAACTGGCAACGCCAGAGTCAGGCTGTATCGTTAACCCATTGTGCCACAGTGGAAACTCCCCATTTATTCTGTCTGCTATACTCTTGTTTTGCCCCCACTGAGGCCCTCTTTATTTTACAGATGTGACAGTGGAGACCCAAAGAAGGTTAGGGACTGTACAAAGTACACAGGACTGCATCCCTGGAGATGGGCACTGAAGAGCCCACCACCTCATGGCTGAGTCCCTTGGTGCTCTCCCGAAGGGCCGGAACTGGTGCTGGCTTCACTGTGGAGCTGTGTAGGGAGGGACTCTGCCCTGGGCTTCAGGGAAGAAAATGATACCTTCCCTCACCTTAGTCTGACATCCTGGTGAGAAACTATCTGACCCAGGGCAGAGGGTAAGCCTCTTTTTAAGTTTCCCCAGCAAGGTAGGGCTTCCTGAGGTAGATGCACAGCTGTTCTGGTTCCTATACTCTTTAGCTCACCTGCAATGGCTGAGGCAGCCTCATGTAGCAGAAGGGACTCTGGACAGGAAGCCAGACAAGTTCTCTCCTTCTTGCTCCTCCACTGACACAGTTGTTCAGGCCTTCCAGTGACCACTGTGGCATTGTAGGATGTAACTAGATGTTCACAAGTCCTCACTGATGGGGGAAAAGGAATTGGAAAGTAAAGGGATCTTGAAATTTAATCTTTCTCTTAGCTTTTGCAACAAAAGAATTTGTGTGTCCTTGATGGTGAATCTCTCGGTTGTGTTCACTTGTCTCCTAGAGCCAAGAGAGTGTGAGGGGGAGTGTGCCTCCCTCTTGGTGTCCAAGTGGCTGTCTTCTGGGTGTGTTTGAGGGCCCTAGGTGCTTTTCTCTTTGGAGGACTGACATCTTATATTAGCTAGACAGAATAAGCCCTCCCTTTAGGTTTTAATAATTTATTTTTGGTTTTTAAATGGGCTTCAGTTTTTCTGTTTTAACAATAATTTGGTGGCATTAAAATTTTTTAAACCTTTTAATTGAAGTATATTATACATAAAGAAAAGTATACAAATCAGCTCAATAATTTTCACTAAGCAAATACAGCGCTGTAATTGGTAACTCAGATCAAGACACAGGGCAGCAGCCCAGAATCCCCCTCCTGCCCCCGCCCAGGTGCTTACACCCCAAGAGTGATTGATCCCTTGGGACTTGTAACACCGCAGGTTGACTTTTCTTACTTTTGAACCTTATATAAATGGAATCATACAGTACATACTCTTTATATGTGTCTTCTTTCATCCATCATTATGTACGTGAGCTATCAAGTGTGGCATTACTTCATTCTTATCGCTGTACAGTATTCTATTGTTTGAATATATCACATTTTATCCATTCCTCTCAAGATTTGCAGTCTAGAGCTCTTATGGATTATGCTGCTATTCCCAATCTTGTACATGTCTTAGTGAACATATATACGTATGTCTACACGGTGTATGCCTAGAAGAGTTGCTCAATCATAGGGAATATATAAGGTAGACACTGCCTAACAGTTTTCCAAAATGCCTCTACCATTTAGTACTGTCACCAGCAGTATTTGAGAGTTCCTACATGGTTAGTCCTTTTCATGTTAGCCTTGCTGGCGAAGGTGTAAAGGTATCCCTTTGTGGTTTAAATTTGCATTTTCTTCTTAACTAATAAAGTTGTGTAATCTTTTCATTTGTTTACGTGAAGTACCTGTTCAGGCCTTTTATTGGGTTGCCTGACACGTCTTCCTATTGATTTGGAGGAGTTCATTATTCCTTTGTCCTATATACGAGTGAGTGATTCCTATATTCTATATATGTACTGCACCTATCTCTTCTACCCCTCTGGGCCTTGACTTTTCATGATTTGAATTGCATTCTTTGATGAACAGAAGTTCATTTAATGTAGGCCAATTTATCAAAATTTTTTCCCCTAATACCTCCTGTGGCCTGTTTAAGGAAATGGTTGCATACTCTAGGTCATGATGATATCTGTTATATTTTAGAAGGTTTGTTGTTTTACCTTTCACCTTAAGATTGCCTATCCACCTGGAGTTTATTTTTATATGGTGTGAGCTAGGGGGGTCAAGATTTTTTTCCCCATGTGGATATCAGTGACTCAGCACTATTATTTATAGGCTTTTTTTTTTTTTTTTTTTTTTTTTTGTCTTTTTGCCGTTTTCTTGGGCCACTCTCGTGGCATATGGAGTTTCCCAGGCTAGGGGTCAAATTGGAGCTGTAGCCGCCGGCCTATGCCAGAGCCACAGCAATGCTGGATCTGAGCCGCGTCTGCAACCTACACCACAGACTTTGGCAACGCCGGACCCTTAACCCACTGAGCAAGGCCAGGGATTGAACGTGCAACCTCATGGTTCCTAGTTGGATTCATTGACCACTGAGCCACGACGGGAACTCCAATAGGCGTTTGTTTTTTAGAAAGAACACTACTTCCTTGTGCATGGTGGGCGTGTAGTGACCTTGATAAGACTTACTGCTAACTTCCTACAACATCTTGATAATAGTTGTAGTTAACTATAATAATAGTAGTAACTTTTTTTTAATGTTACTAAGTCCCAGTTCATACCAGCCCCTCAGTAGACAGGCAGCTCCTTGGGGGCAGGGACAACTCAAGTGTGTTTGTTTATTTATGGCTGCACCCACAGCATGTGGAAGTTCCCGGGCCAGGGATTGAACCTGTGCCAGAGCCACAGCAGTGACAACACCAAATTCTTAACCCGCTGAGCACCAAGGACTTCCCTCAAATTTATTTCAGCAAAGCATTTCATGGCAGTGGCCCATGACTCTGAACCCGTTGCCTTGTGCACCAGAAGGGGAACTTAACGTGGACTCACAGGGAGGGCGGAGACCTGCTGAGCCTGGCTCCCCAGAGCTGCTTGCACTTGCCATCCACTCTCTCCATGTTCAGGACCAACTGACTGGGGTGTTCTGACTAGAAATATGAGTTGCCTCTAACAGTTGCTTCTAGGTCAGTTGTTTCAAACTTGGGCTGTATATTTTAAATTGACCTTTGCAGACACTTGGACCAGGATGTGGTTAATCTGTAGTATAAGTGTTGTGATACAGAATTGAAATGCAATGTGTGTTTTTGTTTCAGGGACGATATGTCCCATGTTTCATCTTGGGATACTAAGGAACACCTCTCCCCAACCCACACCCACCCACTTCCCCTCACACCCCAACATACCCCCAGCCCACCGCATTCACACACAATATACCCTCCACACCCTTCAACCTGCATTCACTGCCTTATATACATTGCGCCGCATACCTCCTCACACTTCCCTGCCCCCTCCACATCCCCTCCCACACCCAAACAGCACCCCCCCAGTCTACACCCACTCCCTCTACAGTCCCAACCCTCAATACCCCTCCCACACTTATACACATCCCGTACTCCCCAAAACATGTACAACACTATACCCCCCCTGCCCAAACATACACAGCCCTAAGCAGCTGCTAGGGACTGGCATTTCTAGTTCCTAAGCCGTTGCAGAGATCTGGGAGACCCCATGGCAGAGCTTGATGTGTCTTGGTCATGTCTGGCCCTCCTTCCTTCAAGGCCCTTCCCTTACTCCCTGGTGCCCTGGCTTCTCTCGAGTTTTGTTTTGGAGGGAAGGAGGGAAGCGACAGCTTGTACTCTTGAAAGAATGCCAAGAGGAAAATCAGTTGCTGTGGTAACAACGCTCCATAGGGAGTAAAATCCACACTCCAGGGCTGTTTTGATTCAGGGCTCTCAAGAGCTGCTCTGTCTAGAGAGAATGTGAGTGGCTGGAGCAGAAAACATTTGTCCTTTCAAGGACAGCGGCTCTCCCTCTCCCTCTCCACATTGTGCTCAGGGCAAGGCAGCACTCCATTTCTGGCAGGGCAATTTGAATCCTAAAGAAAAAGCAGCAGTGTGTTTGGTAGCTAGGACAGGTAGTCTACTGGTAAGAGCAGAACGTTCCTGCCCTGAGTCCAGGGGTCCAGGAGTCTGTGACTCCTTGGGGAGTGGGGCTGAGAGGTGGGCTCTTTAGGGCGAGGAGTAAGTTTCCAGCCCTTCTTGTGTACCCACTGTCCCTACTCTTACTGAGGAGCACCTGCTGTGAGCTGGGCCTGTGAAGTGCTTGGGGACTGAGGTCAGTGAGGCTGGGCCTAGTGAGCAGCTGACCTGTGTGTGCCACTTATAATGCGTTGAACTAATGTGTACTGTGGAGGGGTGTCCAAGAGAGCTGTGGGCCTCCTGGAGGGAGGGCTTGTAGCACTGGGTGGGCTGCTTGGAGGAAGGAATTCTGAATCCACTGTGAATCCGCTTCCCCCACGGTATTTCATTGGCTGGCCCATGGATCGCATCCCCATTTGGGCTTTGAACCTCAGGCATATAACCCAGACCTGGTGGAGACACTGAGAAAACACTTGAGGGATTGAGTGGAGGGCTGTTAGGAGGCCTGGGAGAAGGGGAGGGGCAGGAGCAGAACAGGCAAGTGTGGAGGTATCTGAATTTGTGGAGACCATCTGTGGAAGGCCCCTGACCCCATTTGCCCCACTTCAAGGGCAAGGGCTAGGTCTTCCTCTGGATGAAGTGAGTGAGGATGGGTGGAGGCATGTGTGCAGGGATCTCTTTGTGACCCTTTTCAGTGGTGATATGGGGGAGCAGGCTCCACCTGGGTGGTGGGATTTTGGGGCCTCACTGTGGGCTCAGGTGAGAGTGAGAGTGTCAGGGCCCCACTGTCATCATCACCGTGGTTGGCACCTATTCTGTTCAAGGACTCGGTGTGGCCAGAGCACAGAGCTCCACAGGTGACATATGCTTCCTTATGTAACGCTCCCCCGAAGTTTTGGAAAGTGCTGCTGTGAGAAGCTGAAGAACTCGGCGAGTCTCACAGCACAGCTTCCTTGTGTGGTTCTGCATTCTCAACCTTTTAGCCTAGCACCTGGTTAAAAAAAAAAAAAAAAATGCTTTGCTTCCAGAGGAAATATGTGTAGGTGTGGACTAAAAGACCTTGTTGAAGCAATTTTTTCCCCCACAAATAGATGTGCCAGTTCTGGCTTGTAGTTTAAATTTGGTTTTAATTAGGATTTTTATCACTTGCAGATCACACCAGAGGGGACAGCTGTCTTACCTTTACTTCTCAGACTGTGACACTCTGAGAAGCAGCTGATCAGAGGTTAAAATAGCTTCTAGTCTCCTAGGAGCTTCAGCATAATTTTTTGTTTTGTAAACTGCTGCCTTGCCTGGGAATTGACTTGTAAAAAATTTACTTTTCAACCTGGGATGCCAGTGTTGGGGCCTTGCATATTTCAGGCTCAGCTCCCGGTTGGGGTGGAGGGTGATGAGAGGAACTCCAGGCCAGGTGTGCACCTTGGTTTGTCTGCATTAGCCATTGACCTTTATGATGGACTTGAGGGGTTGCTGGCACCAAGTCCACAGAATACTTTATATCCTGAGCCTAGCTTTTCTGTTTGCAAACTGGGCATCAGAACCTTTGTCCTGCTTGCATGCAGAGTCTTCCTGTGGATCAGATGAGCAGAAAGTATGGAATGCGAAAAGTAATGCTCGTAATTTATTAGGCTATTGCTCTAATTGGTCACATGTAGCCAGGGTACTTAGTTGCAAGCACCCGAAATCTATTCTGGATGGTTTGTTTGTTTATTCATTAAAAAAGAGAGAGATGGAGTTCCCGTCGTGGCACAGTGGTTAACGAATCTGACTAGGAACCATGAGGTTGTGGGTTCGGTCCCTGCCCTTGCTCAGTGGGTTAAGGATCCGGCGTTGCCGTGAGCTGTGGTGTAGGTTGCAGACACGGCTCGGATCCCGCGTTGCTGTGGCTCTGGCGTAGGCCGGTGGCTACAGCTCCGACTCAACCCCTAGCCTGGGAACCTCCATATGCCGCGGGAGCGGCCCAAGAAATAGCAACAACAACAACAACAACAACAACAACAAAAAAAAAAAAAAAAAAAAAAGAGAGAGAGAGAGAGAAGATTTCTCGTCGTGGCGTAGCGGAAACAAATCTGACTAGGAACGGTGAGGTTGTGGGTTTGATCCCTGGCCTTGCTCAGTGGGTTAAGGATCCAGTGTTGCCAGGTGGTACAAGTCACAGATGTGGCTCAGTTCTGGCATTGCTGTGGTTGTGGCGTAGGCCAGCAGCAGCAGCTCCGATTAGACCCTTAGCCTGGGAACCTCTGTATGCTGAGGGTGCAGCCCTAAAAAAAAAAAAAAAAGAAGAGGAAGAAGCCCAGCATTTCACAGGAGAATGGCTTGTCTTCAAGTACTAGACACTGCTGCTTGCTCTTCTGCCACTGGCGCCATGGAGATGTCTGTGCTGCTGGCCTCTCCCCTGAGTCATGGAAGATGAGTTGGGGGCACTCTCAGCTTCTATAGTGTTCAGCTGGCTCTTCCCCAAGGCTCCACATGGAGTCTTCCCAAGTAAGGGAGGGGCAAGGACACTGGGCAGCCCATAGAAGTTCCAGTTATCTTCCTCCGTGGCTCCAGGCAGCATGGCAAAGTAGACAACATACCAGGCAAATTGAAGTTAAGAGACTTGAGGTCTAGTCTAGCCCTAGCCCTTCTTGTTCTGCACATTTTACTTGGGTCTCTAATGGCCCTTGGGACAATTGCCTTGTTTGAGAGATTTCTCTCTGTTTCTTTCATCCTGCCTGCTCTGATCCAGAGCCCACCCTGATAACTACAGAAGGACCTCAGGCAACTTGGGGTGGCCTCATACAGGTCACTTCCTTCCCTCGTTCAGCCTCTTTAAGAGGAGGGATGTGATCTGACTCAGAGGCTTCTCCGTTGGGCTGTGGAGTAGAATCGTGACCTGGGAGCAGGGAAGCTCTTGGACCATTCAGATTCTCAGGTCTTACCCTGCAAGATTCTGATTTGGTCAGTTTTATTTATAACACATTCCCTGAGCCACTCGATTTAGTTTGTGCTATACCGGATGATTATCTGAGGTCTTTGCAGCCCTAACAGTTTGTGGTTTTGTTACTTTTCTCATTTGGTAACGGACATGGTCCCACTTCTCTGGCTCATGTGCAGAAAGCACAACTAAGCCTTGGGGCTATTTATTTGAAAGAGTTTTGAAAGCATGATGCAGTCAGAAACCTCAGTTTAAATGCTGACCTGTCCTTTATTAGCTGTGAGCCCCTGAGTTAGTCCCTTAGTTCTGAACCTCGTCTTTTAGTTGGGATGGTAATGCCTAATCCCAGGTAGTTGTGGGGGCCAGAGGCCTTGCATGCTGTGTGAAGTGTGGGCAGCTTTGCAAGCTTATCATGGGGCTGGTAATCTGGAAGGGGCTGTCCCTTCAGAGAGATTCAGAGGCAGCACCCATCTGCTGTCCTTGGGGTAAGAAGGTGTCCCCCCCCCCTTTTTTTGGTCTTTTTAGGGCTGCATTGGCAGCGTATGGAGGTTCCCAGACTAGGGTCCAATTGGAGCTGTAGCTGCCGGCCTACGCCACAGCCACAGCAAAAGCAACTCAGATCCAAGCCATGTTTGCAACCTACACACCCAGCTCACGGCAACACTGGATCCTTAACCCACTGTACAAGGCCGGGGATCCAACCCGAGTCCTCATGGATGCTAGTCGGGTTTGCTAACTGCTGAGCCACTATGGGAACTCCAGAAGGTGGCTTTCTTGACCAGCTTGTTTTTCCAGTGGCTTCCTTTCTTTTCTGGCCCTTTCTGAATGCTCTTTAGAAATGGCGCTCAAATTACATTCTTACCACTTCCCAGCCTGTTCTTGACTTTTGCTGGCTTCTCCCTGCTTGTGGGATAACGTCTGTAACCCATGAGGCAGGCCTTCCCATGCTGTTCCTCCTCCAGGTGCACCTTGGAGGTCTCTGCCCTCTCCACGGCATAGGATAGGGCCCAGGCTCAGTACACCCACTCCTTCCAGTAACTCCAGCGCTCCCTGCCCAGCCTGCTCTGCATTGAGTATTCCTCCACGTCAGCTCAGGTTTCCCCTTCCCCTCACCTTTTAGTCACTCTGCATTCCCATAGCACCCAGGAAGTCATGGCCTTTCTTTGGACATGCCGCATGGGAACTCTCCATTCACCTGTCTGCTTGCCCTTTCACCTGCCACTCAGCTCCCTGAGGGCAGCAGTCACATCTTAGTCACCTTTCTCTCTGCCAGATGACAAGACTCAGAGGCACTTTGTAAATATTTTAATGAAGAAATAAAGCAACTTGATGAGGCATATGGATTTGGGAGTTGGCCAGGCTGAGATTTTTTTCTCAAGAAAAAGCAAACCTGCCCTTTGGGAGGAGTCCAGGGGCTTATTTAAGTCTACAGATGGTAGCCGTGCCAGCAAGCTGAACTTTACTTTCTGTGAAGTTTGATAAGACAGTTAAGTTTCCAAAATCTCTTGTTCAGGCATGGACTAGGGATGCTTTGACACCTGTCCACGTGGAGAAGAGCTGCACATTTTGGTTGCTCCCAGGCAGCTGTGGGATGTCGGTAATAGGAGCCCTGATGTGGTCCCCTTGATGGCTGCTGGGAAACTGGGGGCAATCAGCATCGATGTGAACAGGAACTTGTGCTTAGATGTGTGGGGGAGGTAGAAGGGTGTCTTGCAGGGCCACTCACTGGGGTTTTCAGGCCCTCGCTTCCTGCTTCCATTGGGTCTGGTTGGTGAACACACAGGAGATGGGCTCTCTGGGACCTGCATCTGAGACCCCACATCACAATTCTGTCTGCCAGCCAGAGTTCAGCTGCAAAGGGGAGACCTGTTTGCTCTTCAGCCTGGCACATCTGAAGAGGGTCATCAACCGTATGTCCTTGAGACCTGGGATTTGGGTGGCTGGAACACTTCCTGTGCCTAGTGACAGACTTTGGCTGTCCCTTTTGAGACGATGGGGAGGGGGCTCCAACCCTACCTCCCTAGTGTCACATGAGGCTGTTCCATAACAGGACAGGGGAACTTCAGCAACCTTATCATTCTTATCATTCGCCTTTGGGATTCACTTGCTCTTGCTTCAGCTGTGAGCCTAGCATGGTGAGGAAGTCCTGGTGGTTGTGAGTTCTGCTTTGTGGCAGAGGAGGCATTTTCTCCTTTGAAAAAAAGGGAAATGGTGCGGCAGGGTGAGAGGATGGGGAGTTAACCTCATTGTTCGCCATCAGTTAATTTCTTAACTGCAATTTTCATGCCGATTATTCAGGGGGGAGATGTTTGGCCTGATTGGAGGGCACTCAGCCTGCAGTGCAGCTAGCTGCTGGGCCCAGGCCCCAGGCACACAGGGACACTGGTACATACAGTCCTCAGTCCACCCTCCTCTTTCCCCAGCAGTGCTGGTTTTTTGTTTTGTTTTGTTTTGTTTTTAAGCTTGAGAAGGGTCATTAACCATTGGCTGGGCTGTTTGGCCTGAGGGCCACCCATGGTTTCCTGCTTTTCAGTTGAGCCAGGTGAAGGTCAGGAGAGTCTGTTTAGGGTATGAGCACAGTTGAGACAATGAGCCACAGGTAGCTGCGTTCCTCATGTTGCTTTTGTTTTAAAATCACTTTGTTATTAAATCATTTTGATGACAGAATTGAAGGAAATGGAAGAAGTACTGCCCACAGTCTTGTTGTGTGAACCTGTGAAGTCTGTGACCGGTCTGTGTAAGGTGTTCCCATGGTTTCATTCATGGTTAAGTGTGTGGGCTCCATGCCCCTGAAAGTCCTGTTCTAAAGGTTCTGCTCATCAGGTTGCTACTTCAGTGACCACTCTGGCCAGCTGCATGAGCAGTTGGCCTGCCTCACTGTTACTGGCAGGTCACATCCACCCCATGGCTCCATTTCTCCCTGTTATGAGAAACACAGCTATGAACAACTCTTTCACCTTAATGCTCTTTTATCTCCTTTGATGCTTTCCTGGAATTGGAGTTCCTGGCCCAGAAATGGCCATATCTGGGGCTCCAGGTTTGTTCAGTTGTGTCTCTGAAATGACACCAGGAAGAAATGTGAGCCCTATGATGGATACTGAGTGCTATTAGATGCCAGTGAGACCACCTGTGTGTTTGAGGTGGGGTGGGAGCAGGGTCTGAGCAGAGGGCTGGGTTTTGTGGGGGAGCTGCGTAGGCTTAAGGTCCACCTAACCATTGAGCCGTGGGAACCTTGAATGGTGTGACTCTGGGTTGATTGCTTAATATTAATAGTACTGGGTCTCTAGTTTTCTTATCTGTGAAAGGAGAAAGCACTATTGACCTTATTAAATTTTTATGCCAATTAATTAAATAATATTATTCCAGTTACTTGAATAATCAATTGTCTGGCATACTGATATGACTGCTATGAATACAGTAGAACAGAGATGAATGACAATTGGGTCCACCCTCCCCAGAGTTCACTTTCTATTGGGAAATCTAATTTTATGGAACCTGGTTAGGTTACCACACTCTTAGGAGGTGGGCATGGTTGGGATTTTTGCCCTCATTCTTCAGGAAAGAAGCAGAGGTGCAGGTAATTGTCGGGGGGAGGAGAGAGCAGACAGCTATGGGGTGAACAAGCAGATGTGTTGGTAGAAGGAACCACATACGTAGTAGCAGGGAACTGAGCTTCCAAGTGTCTGTGTCCTCAAACTGACAGAAAGAGTGTGGGGTCCAACCTGCACAGACCTGAGTTAGGTGTCACTGCCTCAGTCCCCATGTCCATGAGGCAAGCCTAGTGATGCCTGATGCACAGGCACTGTTTGGAGGCTCAGACAACGTGGGGAGGAGAACCTTGTCTGTAAAGGGAGATATTAGGCGTCCTTCCTCCCCTCAGGTTGTCCATTCATTCGCTGTTGGTCCAGCTGCTGTCATGTGCCAGCTGCTAGAGAAGTTATGGGCAGGCCTCTTGAAGCCTGAATCTAGGAGGGGAGACAGATGACAAAATCTTACGCAGGCAAATCCGTATAAAATCAAATGTCTGGGATGGTTTTCATTAGAGGGCCTGCCTGGGAAAGACACTTTTCTGCTAAGAAGGGGTGTAATCTTCAGCTTGCACAGCCAGGGATAAGTGCTGAATCCATCAACTGTCTTTCAGTTGCCATGGAGTTTTGTGGTGGGTGCAGGATATAACGTTTTTGTAGGGAAGCCTCACAGATGTGATGTCCACTCTTATATCCTGGAGCCGCTAAGGGGATCAGACAGGTCATTCTTAATTTGAGTCTCAGTTTTAAAAAGTAATAAGTTTGTTATTTATAAAAACTTGGCAGAAAATAAAGAAACACTATCAGAAAAAGACAGTGCATTCCATTCCCACTTTACTGTGTTTAAAAAATGTCAGATGTGGATCAGTTTCACTGTTGTCTGTGGTTCCCAGAGCTCACCTGGCTTTTCATTTTCTTGGAGTTTTTTTGAGGGGTCAGGGAAGAGGATAGGAACAGGGGGGAGGAGAGGGAATGTCTGGTTTCCCCAAGAGAATGAACCAAGAGTCAGGCTTGTCACCGATGGATGGCAGGACTCGAAACACCTCAGGATGCCAGCAGGTTCTTTTCCACAGTGGGTGTCATCTGGGGTCCTTCACTAGGTGGCGGATCCAGGTTAGCCTTAATTCTCAAACACCCTGCTGATATAGTACTAGCCCCACTTTAATAGGGGAGGGAGCAGAGCCTCAGAGAGGTCCTGCTGTTGCCCATAGTCCCATCACTGGTAAGCAGTGGAGAGTGGTTTTCCTGTCCAGTCCTGCTGCCCAGCTCCGTACATATCACAGCGCCTCCTACAGATGGGCTGGATGGGAGTTGGGAGCCTTTCCTGGCTGCCCAGAGGAACTGGTGCAGGCTGGTTATGTGTGAAGGAAGGGATGAGGAGATTGGTCTTTGCCCTGCCCTGGTTGTGATCTTCCTAGGGCTTTCCTTCAGGGGATGAGGGGCGGTGCCAGGGCCCTTGCAAGCCTCCGAAAGCATACGTTACTAGTTATTCCTTCTACTGCCCTTCCCCCAGCTCTGGCTCCCACTCAGCTTTTAAAATGCAAGACAGGTGGTACTTCCTTTGGAGAGCCTTTCCAGTCACCTCCTGTGCCACACAGAGAACCCCCCTCCTCATCATGCTGTTGTCACCTTCCTTTTCTCCTCTGGGTCACTGCCCCCTTGAGAATCTGAAGAGCTGTGGATTCTTACTCCAGAAAAATGAGCCTCTTTAACACCTGGCCTGTGTGTGTGTCTGATCACAGACCTCTGGAATCCTGTGCATGGACTTGAGCTGAGTCCCCACACTGGTCTGTGAACACTAGGTGCCTACTTTTTTTTTTTTTTTTTTGTCCTGGGTACCTGGTGTGGAGTACCTAGCACAAGGGAGCCAGGGCATATTTGTCGACTAATAATCTGCTGGAAGGGTTATCTGCTGCCTCCTTTGAACACAGGTGGTTCCCCAGTTGCGCTTGTGGCAAGAATGGGCCAGTTCTCCATACCCTGCCACATGCAGGACTTCAGAAGTCATCTGGGGTAGGATGGTGTGTTAGCCTGCATGCCATGGCCTGGTCCTCCAGTTGGGGTATGGATGGTGGAGCCAGCCTTGCTTCTGCTGAGGAGTGGGCCCTTTTTCTGCTGCTGGGGACACCTTGACCCTCAGCCTTTGCATCGTCAAACTGCAGGCATCAGGCCTTAATCCTGAGAGCTGCTGCACCCTTTCTCTTTGTCTCCTAAATACTGCCACCGTTTT
Source organism: Sus scrofa (assembly GCF_054392235.1). Classification (NCBI taxonomy): domain Eukaryota; kingdom Metazoa; phylum Chordata; class Mammalia; order Artiodactyla; family Suidae; genus Sus; species Sus scrofa. The sequence goes on along the minus strand of NC_139395.1, from coordinate 44,575,442 downwards.
TGTCAAAGGCGCCTTCATTCTCCCAGCTACAGTCAGGACCTCAGTCATGTCTGACTCCTCCCCGTCCCCCACAGCATTCAGGCACCCCCTTGTTCTATCTCACTGCCACTGACCTAGTTCCAGGTCTTATCAGCAGTCCTTATCTCCCACTCCCTTTCTATTCTCCCAGCCCCAGCTCCCTTTGCTTTGTTCTCTCCGCTTATGTCCATACCCACAGGAGAGCAGTGCCTCTTAGCTCTGGGACGTTAGTCCCCACCCTCCCTGCTGAACTTTTTGATTCTTGGTGAAGCACTAAACAGAGAATCTGTTCACCTGCACAGTTTGTCTGACATGTCTTCTTGTGAAGGAGACATTATGACACTGCCCATCTTGGGATTGCAGAGAACGCCTGGTGAGAACAATGAAAGTGAAAGCTTATTGTGACCTCTGCAGGTGCCAGCAGTCTGGGCCTGTGGGCTTAAGACTTCTTTGCAGCCCTTCCTGCCCTGACCCTATTCACCCTGCCCTTCAGGGTCTCTTGTCTTGCCACCCAAGCTGTAGGCCTTCCTCCTTTTCTCTCCGGTCATTTTTTTCTTATAATAGTGCTCTGATGTTGGTATGATAGTCTTTGCTTTCATAGATGAGAAAGCCCAGACCAGACAGGTTGAATAGCTTGTCCAAGGTCACACAACAAGGTGAAATTGAGATAAGCTTGCCAGTCAGATTCCCATCCAGAGCCCATGAGTTCAACCGCTGGGGTGTACCTGCTGTAGGCATGTCATGACCATGGGTACAGGTGGGTAAGACAATCCTCTGCCCTGCTGGAACAGAGGAACTCTCCTCCTGCTGGGCAGACAGAGGGCACATGGGCCAGGTAGGCCTAGCAGCAAAGTGAGTGCCAGAGGCCCAGAGTTGGGCCCTGTGGTCCTCTGGGATCACTACCTGCCCAGGAGAGTCGAAACCTCCCTCCCCACCCTCTTCTCCAGTCTAGGCAGTGGAGAGCCATGCAGTTTCTGTGCCCAGGTGTGGTGGCGTTCGGCCCAGGGCTTATCACTGTGTCTTTAGGGTGAGTCAGACTCTGGGTGACTGCTCCACCCGCAAGTGCCTGCCCCAGCCGCACCCAACAGGAAGTCTCTCTGCCGCCCATGGGGCAGCCCTGGCTCGGAGGATGGGCAGCAGGGTGACATTGTGAAACCTGCCAGGCTCGCCTTTAGTATTGTAAGTCCCTTCCTGCTCTCCTGCTTCTGGCCTCCGTGCCCATCTCTCCCTGACTTTTCCCTGCTCTGGGCCAAAGTCAGAACTGGAAAGGCTCAAATTGGAGCCAGCTTCACCTCTTCTTAGGGTTGGACTAGGGTTTGAAGCCTGTTCTCCCTTGATTGTTGAGCAGAAGGGCTGTTTCCCTGGACAGTCCCCCCAGCATACTCAAAGCTGTTGAGGCATGTCTGCCTGGGCACCAGAAAGGTTTCTGTACCTGTGAGTTCCTGTGGGGTCTCCAGCTGCTTCAGTAATGATCTCATGGTGGGAGGAACCTAGACCAGAACTTGGAGTGTTAAGCCTTTTCTGCCTCCCTCTTTTTTTTTTCTAGAAGGGAGAGCCCCAGGCAGCCGCTTCTCTCCGAATAAGGAGGGGCTTCTTCCTTGTCCCCCAAGTGCACTCACCCTGCTTCAGCACAGCTGCCCCTGAGGGCACTTCCCAGCCCTTATTTACTCTTAACGACCCTCCCCAACACACATGCACAAACCGCAGCCTGAGACAGGTCCAGGCTGGGAATGAAGTGTCTTGCCTGGTTTCTAGTCTCCTTCTCTCCTCCCACAACTCAAGGCTGCCAAGTGCCTTTCAGAGTGTCAGTCTGTGCTGGCCTCAGCCCTCCCCCAGCACCGGAGGAAGGCCCCGTCAGCCCCCTCTACTCCTGACCTTCTCAGTCCCACCCAGGTGAGCCAGCCACGTGGGTCTGCGCAGCAGGTCTTAACATTGCCCCTGCCCTGCTCTCATGTCTGCCAGGCAGTTACCATTCCCAGGAATCTTCTGCCTTCTTTAGTGATTAGCAGCCCCTCATTGAACATTTAGAGTTGGGTTTAAAGGTTACCTCCTTCCTTGACAACACTTACTCCTTACCAGTTCTCCAAGTACACAAAATATAGTTAATGAAGCTTTCCTCCCCGCTCATGGCACAGCTGCCTTGTCTAAGTCTGCTCCTTTGAGTAGACATGAGATCCTTGAGAGTAGGGTTCTTGTTTCCTTTATCCTTATACCCAGGGCAGACCCAGCACTCAAAGGGGTCGGGGGTACAAGGGCAGAGGGACTCTTGTTTTTGCCTGGGTGGGGAGGGCAGCCACAGCCTCCCTTCTCCTCCTCCCCCCAGGCCTGCATCCTCTTTTTCTGCATTTCTAGTGGTTAAATGAGCTTCTTGTAGTCACCCTACATTCAGGCAGCAAATGTGGATTGATACCCTACCCCCCCACTTTGTATACCATCTGGAGGCTGGCACACTCAACTAGCAAGGGCTCCTTCTGGGAGGAGACGGAGGAACAAACACATCTTTAAAACACCAACTCTGGATATGTCCCAGAATTGATAAGTCTCCAGCTGGTCTATAAGTAAAGAGAAAAAAACACAAATTATCAATATCAGTGAATATCCTCACAGGTTCCACCAACATTAAAAGATAGATTATGGAGTTCCCGTCGTGGCGCAGTGGTTAACGAATCCGACTAGGAACCACAAGGTTGCGGGTTCGGTCCCTGCCCTTGCTCAGTGGGTTAACGATCCGGCGTTGCCGTGAGCTGTGGTGTAGGTTGCAGACGCGGCTCGGATCCCGCGTTGCTGTGGCTCTGGTGTAGGCTGGCGGCTACAGCTCCGATTAGACCCCTAGCCTGGGAACCTCCATATGCCGCGGGAGCGGCCCAAGAAATAGCAAAAAGACAAAAAAAAAAAAAAGTTAGATTATTATTCCTATTAATAAGGAAATCTTATAAATGACTTTATGCCAAGTTAATTCAGTGTGAATGCATATTCTTTGAAAGACACAATTTAAGAAGACTGACTCAAGAAGAAATAGAAAACTAGGAGTTCCCGTTGTGGTGCAGCAGAAACGATCCGACTAGGAACCATGAGGTTGGGGTTCAATCCCTGGTCTCGCTCAGGGGATTAAGGATCCGGTGTTGCCATGAGCTGTGGTGTAGGTCACAGACTTGGCTCAGATCTGATTTTGCTGTGGCTGTGGTGTAGGCCAGCAGCTGTAGCTCCAATTAGACCCTTGGGCTGGGAACCTCCATATGCCACGACTGCGGCCCTAAAAAGACAAAAAAAAAAAAAAAAAGAAAAAGAAAGAAAATGCTGAAGAGTCCACACACACACACACAAAAAAGGTAGAGATAATAAATAGAAGTTGCAGGATACAAAATCAACATGCAAATATTTGCTGCATTTCTATACACTAACAGTAAACATCAAAAAGAAAATTAAGCAAAAAACTAACCAGAAATGAATGACAGACTCAAATGTCAAACCAAAAACTATAAAACTCTTAGAAAAGACTATAAGGGAAAACCTTTGTAATCTTGAAGTAGATAAATATATCCTAATAAGACACAAAAACAATTAATAGGAAAAAATTGATAAATTGGACTTTATCAAAAATTTTAAATTTTGCTCTTTGAAAACTACTATTAAAAGAATGAAAATTTAGGAGTTCCCACTGTGGCTCAGTGGTTACAAACCCGACTAGTATCCATGAGGATGCAAGTTTGATCCCTGTCCCCACTCAGTGGGGTAAGGATCCGGTATTGTTGGGAGCTGTGGTGTAGGTTGCAGATGTGGCTCGGATCGTGCATTGCTGTGGCTGTGGCATAGGCCGGCAGCTGCAGCTCTGATTCAACCCCTAGCCTGGGAACCTACATATGCTGCAGGTGGGGCTCTAAAAAGCAAAAAAAAAAAAAAAAAAAAAAAAAAAAAAAAAAAAAAAAAAAAAAAAAAGAGAGAGAGAGAGAGAGAGGAAGAAGAAATAGAAAATCTAATGAGCCCCATACTTAAAACCTCACAAAGAAAACTTCAGGCCAAGGTGGCTTCCCTGAAGTGTTGTCATATATTTAAGGAAGAAATAACACCAATCTTGCACAACCTTAATTTTATTTGTAAAAGTTTTGTTCCTGACAAGGAGATTTCAGATGTTAGGAAACAGATCAGTCAAACTCTGTGTGGGGCAGGGCTGTTTTTGAGAGCCCCTGAGGTCTTGCCTCAGAGGCCCCATCCTCCTGCAGGCTCTGGGGGAGATGAGAGTGGGGCAGGGCCTAGGTGGTGTGGAAACCTGGGCTGGGATCAGAAATGTGGGGTACCTCTAGGGACAGGCAAGCAGGCTGTGGGGAGGACCCCGGTCCAGGCCAAGGTTTTCCTGCCCTCCAGCCACCATATGTTCTAAGAGTCTGGCTCTTCTGGAGTTGGTGGAGAGAGTAGTAAAGTTACAAGGGAGTTAAGGTGATCTAGTCCAGACTTAGGGCTAGGCCTGGTAGGGCTCCAGAAGATGCTCCCCCACTGAGAGAGACTTAAGGAAGGGTTACTAAGGCCTGATTATGAGTGGGAATGACCACAGGCCTGTGTTCTGAGCCCGAGGAGTGACGGAGCCCCTTGCCCGGGTACCTCAGGAGGCTGTCTGGGGGATGCAGAGCCCAGAACTGGCTAGATGGTGGGCTTTCTTTAGGGTTATCAGAATGGACAGATCAGGATTTGAGGTAAAGGGTCTGGTGTTAGGGTGTTCCAGACAAGGCCAGTGTGAATGGGCTGCAGAGAGTGCTCGGGCCTTGGGAGGCAGCACCTTGAAGAGAATGCTGTTGCCCTGAGAATGTGGAGACCAATGAGAGCTTTGAGCAGACGATACCTGTGATGATGTGGATGGAAAAGGTGGAGAGAGACGGAAGGGAAATGGATTAGGAAGAGGAGGAGGAAAGTGCAGTAGGCTGCATCGTTCTCCACAGTGGAGGAGGCTGGCTGGAAAGGGTGAGGGAATAGCTATGGGCTTAACTGCAGTGGGAACCTACAAGGGTGGTATTAGAGAGGGGGTGTAATGGAGACGGGGGTTGGAAGGAGGAAGAAAGGAGGTTGGGGGGAACGGTTGTGTAGGAGGGGTTAGGCAGTGACTTGGATTTAAGGGACTGAGGGTGCGTAAGGTTCCCTGTGCATCTCAGGCCCTGCTTGCCCTCCCATGGGTGTCCACCAGGGCTTAGACCTAGGCCCAGGCTGGCTGTGGCTAGTCTGAGCGCACTTGAACTGTGAGGGGAGCATGGGTGAGGCGACTGGGATCAGAACTATTTTTAGAAACTAAGTGCCTCTCTTAATAACTGTCTCTCATCTCCTTGGCAAGAATGCAGGGCCAGGGTTAGGAGGACCTTGATTCAGACCTGCAGCCACCACTGACAGATTCTGTGACCTTGGGCAAATCTTTTATTTCCCTGAAGACCATTTGCCAGCTTCTCCATGGCTGAATTAAGGACCTAGGAGGTCCTGTGAGCTCTTCAGTTCTGAGGGCCTTCAAGTCTCTCAGGCTTGGGGGAGCCATGAGGCTGGTCAGTGCCTCCTGCCACCATCCCAAACACATGAGCTTTGCCTTGTGCCTCAGCTGGGGTTGCCCCAAAGACATTTCCCTTCTCTTGGGTGCTCGCTCACTGTGCTGCTTGAGTCGCCATTGAGCAGGCAGGCTGGAGCACACCTTGTCCCCACATTAATGTGGCCTGTTCATTCGTTTACTTGCTCCCACCCTGTGCACACATAGGTGCTGTATCTGAACCCCTGCTCTCGCACAGCATCCCAGACTGGGGTCTTCTTTAATCTAACCTATCTGTACAGCTGATGTTGTACTCACCTGCCAGACTACAGGGCATTTTTTTAAAATGGCATTTAGATCGGTGGGTGTTTTCTCATTTATTAATGAATAACTTGGCCTTTGCTGAGACACTTGAGTGTCTCTGGGACCCCAGAAGGGTGGTGGCAGCCATGCTGCTCTTTGCCCTGGCTCACGGGCTGGGAAGAGGTATGGTGTTTGCAAAGGACTCATTCCTGAAGGCCATTCTCACAGCCCCCAACCTCTACCTCCAGCTGGCCCAGGTTAACAGAGCCATCATGGAAAGAAGTCTTCCTATGGGGAAAGCTGAGCCTTGCTGCTCTTCCACCTCTGTCCTTGTCCACCACCTCCTCTCCTGCAGCAGGACCTTTGGCCATCAGGGAATCCCACTGGCTGGCAGTTAAGAAGGTGCTTTTTGTTTGAATGTCTTTGCCTCTGTCTTGCTTAATCTCTTGCATTTAGTCAGGGAGGGGTGCATGCAGCCTGGGAGCCATGTGGAGAACCCTAACTTGCTTCTTAGTCAAGAGTTTGTACTCTTCTTTCCTGTCCCTCTTGGCCATCACCAAATGAGTGCTTCTGCCCCAGGGCCTCCCTAACCAGCATGGTTGGCAGACTCTCAGGAAAGGCCCCCAGTCCTTCTTCCAGAAGCTCCCTTAGACTCTTCTGACTCCTGTTGCCTTAGAATACAGGCCAGAGCCCTCTGTGATTGGCCACACCTGCCTTGACAACCAACCACCTGTGCATTATGCAGACCACACCCCACCTTTGCTCAGGCTTGGTGCCATCTGGGAATGCCCTTCCTGCTCCCCATCCTGTAACACCCGAATTCTGCCCATCCCTCAGTAGGAAGGTAGGAAGCCCCCACCAACTCCACAGACACATGTTGACCTCTCTCACATAGCTGCTGTCACCTCTTCCTGCTTCCTCATCCCCAGGAGACTGAATTGCCCTGGGTTGAGAGAGCAAAGGGGGCATCTGTCTCTGGGCCAGGCCTCCAGCCCAGTCTGCATGGTCTCCTTGCCCACAGGTGTGTGGCCAACAGATGGCAGTCTGGTGGTTCCCGGGTTCTCCACTACGAACACTAGCAGGAAGTGACTCATAAAGCAGATTCCCCTCTTGGGGAGGCAGTTGTCAGTGGTGTAAACAAACTTCTAGGAGAGATGGTACAAGCAGCTATTATCTCCAGTGCAGCAGGTTCCCCATGGCAGGGGCTTCCAAATGACTCCTTGGAACTTGCTCCAATGAGAGAGTCAAAGCCAGTAATCAAGGGCATGGTGATACCCTCTGGAGGGCCAGCCCTGGCCTGCAGGGAAACCCTGGGCTGGGGGTTGTCTCAGAGCCTCTCAGGACACTGGGGGCATAGCCATACGCATTCGAGAACACAACACACACACACACACACACACACACACGTACGCATGCACACACGCACACTCTCTGTGTCTGTTTATCCACAGGCAGGTCTGAACCAACACAGTAAGGAGAAAGCCCAAGACGGTATTTCCTGCTGATGAATATGGCTTTTCTAGACTTACAAAGAGGTTGGGGGGGGCAGAGGAAGATAAAAGAACCAGATTTAGAAGAAATTTTCCCATGGAAACTTCAAGCTAGTTGCCTTTCCTTCCGTCCCCCTGAATACATTCATTGCAGGAGTGAACCTGTTACAAGCCTGGTCCTAATTTGAGTTACACTACTCCTAAAGGGAACCAGATAGATGTTTCTGGAGAGGCCTCTGGCCTGGAAGGGGAGTCCAAGCCCTTGTCTGGCCTGGCTGCTGGTGACTGCTCTTCCCCCAGTCTCTCCTGACTCATGAGGGTGGCTTGCCAGCACAGGCCCTCTGTGGCACTGACCAGCATCATTTCTCACCCTTAAGACCTTCCAGCTCCTCTTGCTCGTGTTCTCTGGGGGCTGGCCTGGGCCACCATCGTGGGTTTTAAATTCTGAGGTGGGAGTTGAGGGATGGGAAGTGAGGTTCCAGCCTTGTGCTCGTCAGCAGGCCTGTGCCCTGCTTGGGGGCTGGAAGGCCACACTGGCCCTTGCCAGGCTGCCTGGCTCCTGAGATGTCCTGTTCTCCGTGAGCTGCTTGGGCAGTGTGGACTGGAAGAAGGAGTTTTCTTCTGAGCAGCTGGTTCTGTCCCTTCCTTTGCAGGACAAAGAAGACGGGGAGCCAAAGACTAAACAGCTCAGAGAAGGGGAGGAGGAAGGCGAGAAGCACAGGTAATGCCCCGCATGCAGCTCTCTGCCTTGCGCTCTCCTCCAATACCTGTTAGTTTTCACATCCTCCCAACTAAGCCCTGTTCCTTCCTCTCCACTCCATGGCTGCCTTGTTCAGACATGACCGTGCTACATTTGGAACCTTCTTTGGACCCTTTCCCCCATTAGCTGTCTGACTCTTAGCCACCAGCCTTTTCTTCCAGCCCCTTGTGTTATGTCTCATCATTCTCCTAAAATACCTCACGTGACGTGGTTCTACAGCATCTGCAAAATCAGGTCCAGACTCTCCCTAGTATGTAAAGCTCTCCCTGGGCCGTCAGCCTGTGCATCTGCTCACTTGGGGGAGTGGGTCTTGATGTCCTGAGAAAGCTTATCTCTGTGGGCTGTGCATCAAGGGCATGCAACAGGAAGGGAGGGGTGCTCCCCAGAGGAAGCTGGCCCGGCACTCAGGACCAGGCCTTCCTGATGCCACAGCCTGCTGTTGCCTTCACCAGTGCGAGTGGAACCCTCCCCCAGGTGCAGCCCTTCTTATTTAGGAGGTGATCTCAGATGAGATGGGGCTTTGTCAAGTCCACAGGGGTGCGTGTGTGTCTGTGCATGTGTGACTCGACAGTTTACAAAGTGTGTTCACACTGCCCTCACAGCAGCCCTGCAAGGTCCTTGCCACCTCCCTTGTAATTGGAGATGCTCTGTGCCAAGAGGCTGATGATGCTCAGTGGTGTGCAGAGACCCTTTATTCACCCTCTCTCTGGGCTCTGTGGTTTCTTGTTGGGCTATAGCCACCCCCAGCACCTCACTTGGCCCTCACTGGTGACAGAGATGGAGGCCAGGTCATTGCTCTCTTTCCAATCGACCACAGACTTGGGGGTTTGGGGGTGGGCGCCTGCCCAGTTTCTCCCATTCTGTGGTAACTGCTAAGAGACCTTTTGGATTTCTTCTGGCTGTTCGTAGGTATTCAGTTGCTGAATAGAGCCTTGGATTTCAGTTTCTGGGCTGCCTTGGCTTTATGAGAGGTCCCTTTTCTGATCTGTCTTCTCCTTGAAACAAAGAAGGGTCCTTGGTTAGCAGGTGGGTGGGTCATACAGTAGAAGACTTGAATGTTGACCCATGTGATTGAATCTCAAACATGGTGCTGAGTGGAGGTAAAAGCAGCCTGAGATATACAGGGCAGGGGCATTTATATCCAGTTTAGAAGCACACATAACAACAGGCCTTTTCTTCAGTCAACATCTGGTTGGTTGTCTCATTTGTGCAGGGCACCATCCTAGGCCCCTAGGAGATAACAGTGGACAAAACCCAGTTCCTGCCCTGCTGGAGCTGACATTCCCTAGAGGAAGACAGGCTGCTAAGATGTCAGGGATGCGAAGCAGAAGTTGCACAGATGTAAATGTGCACATGGAGTAGCACCAGCTCTCAATCTCAGATGAGCTGTGGGGAAGCCTGGAGGAACAGGATTAGGAAAAGGCTTTAACCAGCTGCAAGATGTGATTTCTTTGGAGGGAAAAAAAGGCAAGGGGTAAAAAACCTGTCTCAGTAATGGCAAAATGTTGCTTTTGTTGATTCGAGGGGTAGGGGTGGGGGTACATGTGTTGTGTTACTCTCTGTGTGCCTGAGGTATTTATTTCAAAACAACAAGAGTGTGAAAAAGAAAGGGATAAAAGAAAAGTGTGAAAAAGAAAGGGATAAAAGAGCCCCTCTGCGGGGCTCAACAGAAGGGAACAACCGAATGGCTGTTCCTTCACTCATAGCAGCCAAAGGACCAAACATGCTGGACATTGAGTTGGGTTCTCCCTCTTTTGTCCTGTACCTCCACTTTCCTCTGATCCGCCTCTTCTGGGGCAGTGGGATATGGCAGAACAGTCTGGCCTATAATCAGGAGCCAGGTAATCTAGAGACTGGGCAGATGAACTTCACTTCTCTAGGCATCCTTGACCCAGCAAAGCCTACTGCTCCTTCCTGCCCTGGGTTGTCAGGAAGCCCAGGCTTCGCTTGGAGAAGAATTTTGCCTGCATTCATAGCCTTCAGGAAAAGTGGACTTCTTCACCTTTGATAGGCCCAGAGCAAAGGGTTTGCCTGGGTTTTTCAGGAAGGCTGGGCAGAGGCTTGGTCCGTATATGGAGGGGCCAGACTCAACCCCAGCCTATGGAATCCAGGGCTTGGGTGTGGGCTTTCCAGGTAGAGCAGGGGAGAGCAGAGTGTGTATCCTTCCCAGGAAAGGGGACCTTTCTCCTTATCTGTACTCCAGATCTGCAAAGGGACTCCTAGCAGGATGCTTATGGCTTGGGAGCAGGCTCCATAGGGCCCTGAGGCCACAGCTCCTGCCATGGCCCCCTTTGCCAACAAGGAGAAGGCGCGACCTTCCATCTGCACTAGGATGGGGAGGAATGACCTCTGAGGCCAGTAGCCAATGAGCATCTTGGCTTCCTCAGCTCCGTGGAGATAAAAACAGCCTGCTTTAGTCCAGGTTAGCCTGGTTGAGCCCAGGTGCCAGGTGGGAATCCCCGTGGGTCCCAGCTCTTCTCAAGTGTCCTGAGAGGAATGCAGTGCCCAGTCAGGACTGCCTTCAGCTGAGGGCAGCAGGACAAGGCCTCATGGAGAACATTCCTCTTGAATTGGGTCCAGGATCCTAGAGGGTAGGGTTTGGGCAGTGAAGGCCCAGGGGTGTGAACCAGCAGTGTGACAGGGTAAGTGGTGTTGGGGAGTCATGGACAAACATCTCCCCTGACCCCCTGCTCATAAACCCAAACCTGGGCTTTATACAGATCATTGGAACAGGGAGAAAGATTTAAGGGTGGCATTGTAGGTACATGACAGGTAGCCAGTTCCATTGATGTGTGTTAGCTAGTTTGTCACGCATTTTTTTAAACACTTGTCCGGACTTAGGGAAATAACAGGTGATGAGGTGATTGTTGTTGGGGGGTGGGGTGGGGGGGCACTGCTGCTAAACATTGTAGGTACTAGGCACGTGGAGAGAGCTCAGGATTTGGAAGCAGTGCCCAGGTTTGAGGCCAGGCCCTGCCTTCTGAGCTGATCTGGGACAAGTCACATTGCCTCAGTCAGCCTGACCTGAGTATCTTCAATAGAGAGATGGGGAGAAAAATGAAACTTGCTTCCTTAATGAGTGAAGCAAATGTGATTGCTGTTTACCGGGGTAGTGCTGGGGCTTTGGGCAAAAAAAACAAACAAACAAAAAAAACCAACCCTTGTGAGGCTCTCCTGAGATAAGGATAGCTCCCGACACACCTGGAAAAGGCAGGATTTACTTTTACTTAAGGCTTGTGCTAACTTTGCAAATAGGGCAAGACTTGGGAAAAAAATAGGGTGGGTGGATAAGAGTAGAAATAAGCATGTGACCAAGAAATTAGTGATGAGGAACCTGTTTGTAGAACCTCCCTTATTTGTAGATGGTCCTGGGGAAATGAACTGAGTGGCATCATTTCACAGATTCAGTTGACCAACCGGACACAGGTTGGGGCCAGGAGTTGTGGCTGAAGAAATGGAAAAATCCAGCAGGACTGGAGGCAGAAACCCCAGGTCTTCACCCCTCACCAGCCATGCTGGAGAATCACCCACCTTCCTCTCTGCCTGTGCTTCTGCCCATCTGCTCAAGGAAACCTTTTGAGAATAATGTCTGTTTTCTTAGTTCTTTTGGCTTGCCTTATAAACTTTAGAATCAGCTTGTTAATATCTATTTTAAAAGCTTGCTAGAATTTTAATTGGTAAATTAAAATTTACCAATTAAATAAATCCTACCCCATCTCCCTACAACCAAATCCCCATCAAGTGGAAGTCATTCCCCCAAAGGTTAACCAGACCAAACCAGGTTTTGCGGGAAGGAAAGATGTGTTTCACTCCCAGAAGGACCCTTGCTTCTCCTTTGGGCTGGATCTGCCTCTCCCAGCCAACTTCCCTTGTGGCTAACTCTGCAGGGACGTCTATGACTCATCTCTAACACACACCCCCCCCCCCCGCTACTTGCTGCCTAGATAAGATGTGATCTGGCAGCTCTGGAAGTCTGGCCACAGAAAGGAGCATTCATGTCAGTTGCTTTTGTTTTTTGTAAGCCCTAAGTCACTTCCTCCTTATGGCAATTTGGCTGGTATATGCCAATGAGGTGTGTCTTGGGTAGAATTTGTGGCTGACAGTCGTGGCCACCCTGGCAGGTGGGGGTGGGGTGTTGCACACTCTGTTGGTCATGAGGCAGGGAGCATGTCTTGTTAAGTGCCAGAACAAGCAAGCCCCAACCCTCAGCCCCCACAGCCGCCACCTCCCCGTGGCTTAGGTTCGAGGTCTTCATCCAGCTGGGGCAGTCACCGTTGAGAGACAGTGGTTCACCCTAAGTGAGTGTCATGTATCACAGAAGAAACTAGGCCACTAACCTGCCTTCTTCAGGGTGGAAAACCGGTTCTCCAACCCCATGTGGAGAAAGGTCCCATCCCAGCTGAGACCTGGCCCAGTTCTGGCCCAGTGCCCGATCCTTTTATGCTGGTAAATGCCAGGCCTGCTCTCATTGGTGGGTTGGGTCCCTAGGATGGTGGCTGTGCAGCAGGGCTCACACACCCATGATGTCAGCTTGATTCAGCAGACATTGCTCCACTCTCTTGGTGACCAGAGCCACCCCCTGGTTATCTCGCTCCCACTCCAGGTTGGAGTGCCCCAGCCATGGACAGGGACTGGATGTGGCTCCATGACTTGTGCTGAGGCAATAGCACAGAGACCTGCGGCCACCCTGTTTTTCCTGACCCTGTTGCTCAGGGCTGGGTGCAGGAATGTAGAAAAATGAAGGAGGTGTCATGGAAAGCCGACTTGATGTGTGGCCAGGCCAGGTGCTTCCCTTTGTAGAGGGAGCACAGCTGGGAAAGTCTTCCTCTTGCATGTCTTGATCTCCAGTGCTTTGAAAGCCATTCTCATTAAACCTGTTCTGGGGGGAGGTGTGGTCCGCTGTGAGGTAAGAAAATCACAGTTCACCCAGGTCAAGTTACTTGTCTAAGATCTCCCAGCTGAGAGGGAGGGGAAGAGCATGGGAACACCTCCCTAGTCCCTGTCCGACGTGCAGGCAGGGTGGAGAACAGCTGAGTTCACCCACCCATCCTGTCATAAATGGGAAAACAGCGCCATTCCTGTCCTCTGCCCACAAGCTCCCAGTCAAGCCTGGTCCTGTTGTACCACCTTCACTCTTAGGGTCATGGCCTTTGTCCCACATGCCCGCTTGGCCAGGGCCAGAGGGATGGACATCAGGGCTGCTGGTGGTTCTGTGGTGGAGAGAGGAGCATACCTCTTGAGCAGCCCACCAGCACTTCCCAGCCCAGGGTAGCCCACTGGGATGGAGCACCATGTACCTCCCCAGAGTGGTCTGTGGTCCACTGCCAGCTCTAGTCCCCACCACCACCTGGGCCCCAACAGCCAGTGTGGCCACTTCAGTTCTCACCTTGTGGTCCCTTTGGGATTCAACTCAGCTGTCATAAACCTTTACCCCATGCCTCTTTTTAAATTTAAATTGATATTTAAAGTACTTATAGATTTGTTGTCAATTGTTGAAAATTTTAGTGAATCATATTAATGTGTATCCGTGCATATCCTTCTTTGTTGTAACCTTTTTCATGTACTGTGTCATGACCATCTTTTGATAAATCAGCTTCTATAAAATTCTCACTGGCTACTTAGTATTTCTTTGAGAATACCGTAATATTTTTCAGTCCTTGAATTTTGGCATATCAGCTGTTCCTACTTTAAGTGCCTGTCAGCTGTGCATTTTGGGGAGACGGGTGGGGGCAAAGCTCAGCCTACAAATTTAGAGAAACTGGGATGGTTTCTGTAGAGCCTGGGGTGGGAGTGGGTGCACACCACGTGGCCCAGATGCCATGGCAGCTGCAGCTGGGTAGGGGCCTGATTTAACTAATGCTTGGCCCTGGTCTTTGCCTTGAACAGCTGTTGGCTGTTTCTAAACCACCCCTTGGGGGTCTGGGCACCCCGTGTTCTTGGCAGGCCTGGGATCTGACACAACTTGGTAAACTTGGGGTTGATCAGAGCTGTTGGTGGGGCTCCCACGTGGGTCACCCCAGCCAGCTCTGTCTCTTCTGGATTCCTTGGGGGGTTTTGTTCATTTGTTTTGTTCTTTTTTGTTGTTGTTTTTTTGCCCTACTCCAGGCCTACAGACGTTTCCAGGCCAGGGATTGAACCCATGCCACAGCAGTAGCCAGAGCCATAGCAGTGACAATGCTGGATCCTTAACCTGCTGCACCACTAGGAAACTCTGGGCTTCCCTGTTTTTTAAAATAATGACATGACTGAGTAATTTTTATTTTTTTAATTTTTTTTGTCTTTTTGCTATTTCTTTGGGCCGCTCCTACGGCATATGGAGGTTCCCAGGCTAGGGGTCGAATCGGAGCTGTAGCCACCGGCCTACGCCAGAGCCACAGCAACGTGGGATCCGAGCCGCGTCCGCAACCTACACCACAGCTCACGGCAACACCAGATCCTTAACCCACTGAGCAAGGGCAGGGACCAAACCCACAACCTCATGGTTCCTAGTCGGATTCGTTAACCACTGCGCCACGACGGGAACTCCTGAATAATTTCTAAAACTCCCTTCTGCCTCTAGCATCTGTGACCCACTGTGACTTTAGAGGCTGAAGGAAGGTCCTGGCAGCTAGAAGAACTAAGAGAATGAGATTGAGGGAGGGAGGAGTTGGAGGATGGTGCTGTAGGCCAAACTCCTGGAGTGGGAGGGTGATTTTTTTCTCTCAAGGTACCCTGAGGGCCCAGAGCCCTGGCTGAGCCACCTGCAATCCTGGACAGGACCTATAGTCACTCTGTCTGACAGCCTTTGGTCTTCCTCAGCAACTGCTGGTCCCTGTGGAGCCGGGGGAGGGGTGCACCTCAAGGCCACAGAGACTTGGGTTTACTTTCTGGCTCTGGCTTTTCCCTCACTCAAAAACCTTGTGCACATCCATGACTCTGTGGACAGTTTTCCACATCCGAAAACAGCCAGTAGCCACCTCCACCTTCTGTTGAAGGGTGGACCTGAGGACCAGTGAGTGGAGAGTGTTCCTGTTGAGAAGGAGGCATTATCCCATTCCATACTGCCTGTGCTTTGGGGTGGGGCAGGGCAGCAAGGCCCGGAGGATGCAGGAGCTCCAATGCCTTTTCCTGAAACTCTGAGAGTGTGTTTGCCAGGGGGCGCTTGGGAGGCTTTGTCTATGTGATGTGGCCCAGGCCATCATGTAGTGAGTTCTTGTGTCCTTCCTCCTGGGATGGGATGGCAGGGTGGAGATGGAGCTGGCCAGATCGAAGGGGAGGGAGCTTTTATTGTCCTACCTCTGTACCCTGCCCCAGAGTGAGGCCAGAGTTGCCCTTCTGAGGAACAGCTGGAAGGCAGTGTCCTTTGCCTACGAGTAGGGAAGCCACTAGACTCTTCAGAAGTTTCATTTGCTGTGAAGCCAACCAACCATCAAGTATCCTAAAATTGTTGACCACCCACCAAACAAAAGGATCCCTCTGTAGCCCATCTATTTCCAGTGTCTGTGTTCCATCCTGACCTTGTGCTTTGCCTACAGTGAAATTTCCATGTGTTCTGATTACACTGTCCTGAGCTGTCCCCCTCTTGTCTTGGCAGTCCCCTGAAAGGGTGCTTGCAGCCTGCTCAGAGGGACTCTGGCAGAATAGAATCTAGGGGCTATTAAAAATTATGAAGCCTGGGAGTTACTGTCATGGCTCAGCAGAAACGAATCTGACTAGCATCCATGAGGATGCAGGTTCAATCCCTGGTCTTGCTCAGGGGTTAAGGATCCAGCCTTGCTCTGAGCTGGGGTGCAGGTTGCAGATGTGGCTCAGATCCCATGTTGCTATGGCCGTGGTGTAGGCCAGCAGGTACAGCTCCATTTGACCCCTATCCTGGTAACCTCCACATCCCGAAGGTTTGGCTCTAAAAAGACCAAAAAAAAAAAAAAATTATTATGCTGCCTGAAACATTTGTATGTAGAACATTGTGTTTTGCCTGTCCCTGTTTTGTTATTGTTTCTATGGAATAATTCCCTTGAGCAGGATTATGGGGTCAGAAGTTTTTGACATTTTAATGGACCTTGAAGAAAGTGGCCAGATGAGCCTCTGGAGTTGCTGTCTGCACTGTTTGAGATGGTTGCCTCTCACCTCATTTTCACAGGCCTCTGGGGTCTGGCCAGTGGTGGCAACCAACAAGGCGTTGTTACTTATGTTGGGGACATGGGGTGAATGTCCAAGCACAGAGCCTAAAGTACACAGAAGGTTACTAGGTGTATGTGTATGTTTCCTGGAAGAGCTCTGTGTTTCTGTACTCTGAGTGTTCAAACAGAAGGGCCTCTGTGATCAGAAGTGCTGGTCAGAAGTGCTGCCCTCCAAGACCCTGGCAGGGCTGTCCTGGGCTTGACTTTCCCTGTGGTTTGTTACTCTGAGGAGAGCTTCATGATCATGCTCTCTGATTCCCGATGGGCTGTATGGGAAGGAGGGACCAGGTAGCCACATAGGGCGGACCTCTTCTCTGGAAGCAGGCCACTTGGAATGCCCATCCTGTCTCTCTCCAGGGGTTCAGGCAGGGGGATGTGTGTGGAGGGGCCCCATAAGCTATGGGTGAAAAACAAAGCTCCTGTCCCAGTATGTCCCATCAGGTCATACTGATGCATGAGTGAGCAGGTGAGGTGGGCTAGGGCTAGGAAACCTCATGGGCAGAGTAGACTTTCAGGCTTGCTTGCCTTGAAAGGGTTGGACCAGATAGTCTGGAAACTTCCTTCCTCTTCTACATTCTAGAACTCTACTCCGAGTTTCCTATTTTACAGAGAAAACCAACGTTCTCTTCTGAGTGGCACGTACTCAAGGTATGAAAAAACACCACCAGGAGTGATTTCCTGGAATTTCCAATCTCCCTGGCCTGCTCCCACCTCACAGTGGTCCTGTTACCTGCTCTGATTGGGCACTTGGTCTCCTCAGACCCCTGGAAGACCTTTTTTCTTTTTTTTTTAAGGGCTCGACCCATGGCATATGGAGGTTCCCAGGCTAGGGGTCCAACTGGAACTGTAGCTGCCGGAGCCACAGCAACATGGGATCTAAGCCGCGTCTGCAACCTACACCACAGCTCATGGCAACATCGGCTCCTTAACCCACTGAACAAGGCCAGGGGTCAAACCCGAGTCCTCATGGATGCCAGTCGGGTTTGTTAACCGCTGAGCCACGACGGGAACTCCAAGGACGTTTTCGATATAAGGAGACTCAATACAATATGACTGGGCATCACACAGTTGCTTTGCCACAATGACAACAGAAGGTGCTTAGGAGTTGACTGCCCTGACCCAGCCACATTCCTACCCTCTTTGCACCTCCTGGGCACAGCTTCTTTGCTTCCTGTGTTGACTTCCCAAGCACTAAAAGGCCCAGAGAAGCCCAGGCTACCCATAAAGCTCTCTCCCAAGTGCCTCTCTGAATTCCTTTATCCAGCTCCGAGCAAGTATGTGCCCAACCCCTCCTAGAGTGCTGAGTAGTATGTGCCAACACTGGGTCTCTAGGAGCTTGTGGGGGGCAGGGCATGCAGGACAGACATATGGCCACGTGCCCAGGATGTGATAACTGCTGGTTAGAGGGTAGAGAAGCATGTAGGGCAAAGAGGGGCACAGGAGAGGAATAGTCAGCTGTCTTGGGGTGTGTGGGGGACACTGGGTGAAGAGGAGGGGCTATCCATGGTGCCACCTTGTTGAGCTAGCTCTTGGAACCGATGGGCTGGAAAGTGTGTAGCAGACAGGGCTGGCAGTGACTCAGGGGACCTTTGATTGAAAAATAGCCTGTAGAGACTGATGAGGGATGAGGCTAGGACTGTGTTAAGTTTAGACTTGTGTGAGGGACACAGAGGTGGGGGGCGGTCGATCAGAGAGGGTGAGTGTGGAGGTCCTCAGGAGGTCACTGTGTCTTCCCCTCGTGCGAGAGACAGCAAGGCTCATCTCAGACAATGGCTGCCTACACGGAGGGAACTGAGGGTGTCCCAGGGCCTTTGATAGCAAAGGACAGGGTCCTAGAAGGTGCTGGGCTCACTGTGCTACCCTTCTGCCCACAGGCACCAAGGTAAAAAGACCCCAAAGCATAGCTTGGTCTCTGATTTCCTTTGGCCACAGTACAGCCTGGCCCCAGGCCACAGAGACTGGGGGCCTCTGAAGCCTGGGCACAGTGGGCTACATGGTACAGAGCCCCCCACAGTGCCCTGCTCCTGGAAGTCAGTCTCACTTATGTCCCCTCTAGCTGTTTACTCTTTTTTTATGTTTTCTGTTTGTAATTGGTTGTTTTTTATGCAGAAAAATAATTGATTACATTAGATAGTCTGGAAACCACTAAAAATCAAAATAAAGCAGGTAAAATCACTCTTAGATAATCACTAAACTTTTGGCTATTTTTTTCTATCTGTTAAATTTCTATTGAATGTTCAGAACAGTCCTTTGTAGACATTATTTTCAGTGGCTATGTAATGATCCATGTAATGTCTCTAGCTATTTTGGTGTATCTTTATGTATTTCATTTTATTTTTTGAGTATGTAAAGGATTCATGATTCAGAATGAATGCCATGGTACTTCATAAGGCCAACACATAGATTTTTTTTTTTTTTAAGTTATTTGCAGAAGGAGGGAGTTACACCTTGGCCCTTTGTTAGAAAGGCCAGGCCCTGGAGCAGAAAGAACCCAGTGCTCTATGACCTCCACAGAGATTTTTGCCATTTGCTGGTGATAGGGGAGGGGTCAGAGGAGCAATTAATTGGGCATTAGTGAGGGTCGGTCTCTTCATTAGCTCTCACAGAATGAATCAGGGGACAGTCTGACAGAGTTGGACACACCCAGCATAGCCTCCTTGCTAACAGATGTGCAAACCCGGGCACAGAATGGGGCCGTCCCGCAGTGGCTGCAGGTGATCTTGACTGCTTGACCAGTGCTCACCTCTAGGGGGAGTTGGACAGAGGGCAGCAGGGCTGCTGGGATGTGGGGGTGCTGTATGGCCAACCCACCAGCCAGTGCTGCTCTTTCCTGCTGCTTCTGGCCCCTACCTGTCTGCTGCGGGGCTGTCCCTCATTCTGGTTGGTCTTCATTCTGGTTGGTCTTCTGAAGCCCAGGCGGCAGGGGATACTGGGGGTGTGGCTGCCTGCTTCTGTTGCTGAGAGCTCTGGGTGCAGTTTCCACTGAACTCTCCTCTCTCCATCTGATTTCTCTTAAATCCTGGAGCCGTTTCCTGAGAGTGATACTTTTTTTATTCTCTTTCATCCTTGCAGTTTTCTTCTCACACCCAGTTTCTCTTCCGCTTTTCCCCCACCCTATTATAACTGAAAGTCAGTATACCGAACATGCCCCACTTTCTCTCCCAGTGCCTCTGTGACCTGACATTTACCTTCAGACCTGAGGAAGGCATGGCGGACAGGGTGGTGTCCATGCTCTTCAGAGGAGGCACACCCTGGGAGAGGGCAGCAGGCCTTTTTTACACAGGCCAGGCTGGTACTTGGCACACAAGTTTAGCCAAGCCGCAGAGGTGTAGGTCTCAGGAGCCCTGGCACGGGGCAGGCGGGCAGGTGGGGCTGGTAAATAGGGGACTGATTTGGCATCAGAAAGCCCCCAAGTTCAGACCAGTGTCACTTGCTTGCTGTGTGGCCACAGGCACCTGCTGCCTCACTTTGGGAAACAATTGCCTGCCCAGGGCTGGAGAAATCAGCCACACTTTTCCCTGGCACGGACTGAGAGATTCGTAGATGAGAGACTGCAGGAGGCCTCCTGCTGGGAAAATGTTCCCAGCACTTCTGAGGGGCCAGCAGTCCTGAGAGGGCTCAGAAGAGGTAGTGGGGGAGTTCTCGTCATGGCTCAGAGGTTAACGAATCTGACTAGAAACCATGAGGTTGTGGGTTCGATCCCTGGCTTCGCTCAGTGGGTTAAGGATCCGGCATTTCTGTGAACTGTGGTGTAGGTCACAGACAAGGCTCAGATCTGGTGTTGCCTTGGCTGTGGCATAGGCCGGTGGCTACAGCTCTGATTAGACCCCTAGCCTGGGAACCTCCGTATGCCAGGGGTGCGGCCCTGGAAAAGGCAAAAAGACAAAAAAAGAAAAAAAGAAAAAGAAGAGGTAGCGGGGAAGGAGGAGAACCCACATCCCCGTCCCACCCGGCTGATAGGCTGGGGCAGCCACTCCTGCCTTTCCCAGGGCCTAAGTGGTCTGTCCCAGTGTCTCTTTCTTTTGTTAAGCTGCAGCCCCCAGGAGCTCTCTTTGCCGCCCTCTGGAGTTAGCCAGGAACCCCCTCCTGCCTGCGAACAGGCTTCAATGTGGGGTTCAGGGTTTGATGAGCTGTTGAGCCAGAGAGGCCCCCAGTGAATGCTTGATACAGCCAGCCATGCCTGAGGAGACCACAATGAGAGGAAAATAACACCATGGTCGCTGGCTGATCCTAGTGTATGATTCTGGCTCCTTGGGGCTGCTCTCCCTTCATAGAGGTCATGGGGTCTGCCCTGGTAGGTTTTAAAACCCTCTTGAGGAGTTCCCATCATGGCTCAGTGGAAACGAATCTGACTAGTATCCATGAGGTTGCGGGTTTGATCCCTGGCCTCGATCAGTAGGTTAAGGATCCAGTGTTGCCATGAGCTATGGTATAGGTTACAGACACGGCTCAGATCTGGCGTTGCTGTGGCTGTGGTCTAAGCCAGTGACTACAGCTCCAATTCAACCCCTAGCCTGGGAACCTCCATATGCTGCAGGTGCGGCCCTAAAAAGACAAACAAACAAACAAACAAAGCCCTCTTGGGCTTGTGAGGCCTCTCATGGCTGTGCAGGTGGATTGTGGGCTTTCTCAGCCTTGCACACTGTTATGCCTCTTCCCTTGGCCTTGGCACACCCAGACTCTTGACACCAGTAGCTGAGGCTCCAGGGCACAAAGGCTCTGAGAAGGAGGCGCGGTTCGGGGACCCAGTGGGTGACAGCTGACTTTCTCTTTTAGGAGTAACTTAGCCCAGGAGCTCTGGGCCTGGCTTGAAGTCAAACCCTGCCCTGTCTCAGATCCCACAGCCACTGCTGTGTGACCTTATAAAAATGGTGCAGTGTCTCTCATCCTCAATTCCCTTAACTGTCAAATGGAGGTAATCCAGGGGAGACATCCAGTGAATGCTCCCCAGCCATCCCTGGCCCCAGCTCTGGACAAGAACCTACAGTGCAGGTGGGGCTTTGGGAGAGCACCCAGCCTGGTGGCTGATTGGCAGATGAGGGAGCTGAAGCTCAGAGCAGGGGGAAATGTCCAAGTGATGCTTCTCTTTCTATGCTGTCCGTCCCCCTTCAACAGGCCTTCTCCAGAGAGACCAGGACAAAGTCAGGAAGTGACCAGCTTGTGTGGCTTCGTCACATGCCGACTTGCAAGCGTATAAGGTGAATAAGGCTGTGTCACACACTTTACTCCCTCTCTGTTTGTTCTCTTTGCGCTTTAGGGAACTCCGACTGCGGAACTATGTCCCAGAAGATGAGGACCTAAAGAGAAGGAGGGTGCCCCAGGCCAAACCAGTCGCAGGTAGGGCTGTATCTCCACCTCTGCTCCAGGGCACTATTAGTTGCTTCCACCTTGGCAGGTATTGTCCTCTCTTGGAGAATAGCTGGGAGTGCCAGGGCTGGAAATTGGGCGTCCAGAACCCTCCATCACCATCTCATGGAAGATGTATGAGTAGAAGCAGTCAGGACACTGCAGTGGCCCCCTGTGCCTGCTCTGCCCTGCTCATACCCTGCCTTAGAGTTTTTCCAGGGACCTGCGAGGGAAGAGGCCATATCCCCTCAGAGGATCTTCCAGGGCTGGGAGATAGAAGTGGCCCTGGGGCCGTTGGACAGCAAGGCAGGGTGATGGGTCCTGTAGGCCCTAGAAGGGTCAGAGTGAGAGACCCTGAAGAAGGACTGACCGTTTAGATCCTTGGAGAGCACTGGACAGGCAGATGCCCACCTGACGATGGGTGTGGCAGTGCCAGACAGAGCATAGAGGATGGGGCGAGATGCTCTCGCCAGTGAGATGAGGCTGCCCAGTCTTGCTGTGTCGTGGGGAGCAGCAGACAGCCAGGAGCACCTGGCCAACAGTGGCCTGTCTGTAGCCATCCACAATGGAGATGTTGGGGGTACTTCTTATCATGCAGATCCCTGGTCCTGTCTTTATTTTGTTTTGATCAGTTTGTAATTATGTTAGGAATAAATTAATAAATACATTCATCTTATAAAAGAGTAAAATGTTGCTCATTCAGCCACCCCCCAAACCAGTCTGCTTCCCCATCCCCCTTGGCTCTGAGATTCACACACTTCCCAGGTGATTTGCATCATGGTTTGGGCCTCGCCATGGTGAGGGCAGTGGCATTGTGGGGAGCACTAAGGCAGGACAGTGGACAGGGATGAGGAACTGGTCATGCTTTAGGATCAGCACTTGTGGCAGGAGAGAGATAAGGCAGGGCAGGGGGCCCATGAAGCCATGGAGCCCAAATTTGCTGTCCATGCGCCATGTCAGACCACCCAGAGGCCCATCGTGCTGTCAGCAGCTGGGTAGAGCCGAGAGGTACACGAAGGCAGGCCTCTTTGAGGTGGCTGTACCCCTGGTCTTGGGAGCATACACCTAAGAGTGGGATGGGAAGAAAAGCCACCTGTTTCAGGTCAGTCTGGGGACATTTTCAGAGCCCAGGAGCTCCCTCCGGAGGGCTATGGGAAAGCCAGCCTCAAGGTCCTTCCCCAAACTGTACTTTAGATACATCCAGACAATTGTCTTAGTTCCCAGCTGCGAGGACTGGGGCTAAGAGAAGCACGCATGCTTCCTGGCTGGAGGTCTGGGCTCCATCTACTCTGGTTGCCTCCTGCTGGCCTCCTTTATCCCCAGATTGCCTTCATCCTGAGAAACCCAAGCCCTTTCTCCGGAGCTGCCTCTGCAGAGTCTTCACCTCTGGGTAGTTAGGGGCTAAGGTGAGAGGCTCTCCTAGGGACCTGCCTGCACTGTCTCCCTCTCTCCTGTGGCTGCAGTTAGCCAAATCAGGGAGAGTGGCCACACCTTTCTGACGGGCCTCTGTTGTTGTCTTGCGCCCTCTAGTGGAAGAGAAGGTCAAAGAGCAGCTCGAGGCTGCCAAGCCAGAGCCTGTCATTGAGGAGGTGGTGAGTACCAGGGCGTGGTCCTGACCTCCCTTGCTGCTTCTGTGGGTTCTTTTCTACTTCCCACCTGCTCAGCTTTGATGTGGAATCTCAGTTCCCAAACCAGGGATTGAACCCAGACCTCAGCAGTGAAAGTGCCTAGACCACTTTGGCCATGAGGGAACTCCCACTCTACCACCCGTGTTCCCCTTCACCCCCTTCCTTCTTCCTTCCCTTTCTCCCCTTTTCCTACCTCTGTACCCTGTCTTCTACTTTCCTTGGGGCTGAACCCCTCCAGACCTGACATGTGTCTCCTCCCTCCCCAGGACCTGGCCAACCTTGCACCCCGGAAGCCTGATTGGTGAGTGTTGCCCATATAAGACCAGTGCAGACTGACTAACACTCTTGGTGCCAGGTCTGGGCTCAGGCTGGGCCTTTTCCCAGCCTCAATAGTGAGAGACAGACAGTACAGTCATAATTATCATCTGAAGTAAGTGCTGAGAAGGACCTAAGTGAAGAATGAGAGGGATATGACAGCAGTCCCCTCCAAAAACCCTTCTGAAAAGATGAGGGCCCGCTTCACCTCAGAGAGGTCCATTTGGACGAGGCTGACTTTTGCCGTCAGGGAGCCATAGGCTGGAGGCAATATGGTGGAAAGGACAGGTGCAGGTTTCTCCCCAGGTTCCGCCACCAGTTAACCTGTTCCACTTTGGCCTCAGTTCCCTCTTCTATGAAAAGGGATGCTCATCCTTCCTGGTGCTCATGTAAGTGGGCTAAGAAAGAGGGTGAGGGGGCTGTGTGTTCACTTTAACTTGAGCCAGAGGTACTTACTATATCCCTCTTGCTTGTAATTCTTCAAGTGCAGTACCAGCTGAAGGTGTTCTAATTTGATGTAACAAAAGCATAGGGCATGTGTCCTCAGAAACCCAGAGCCAGGGGGGTTGGGCTTTGTGTGCACTTCTGAAAGCTCCTGGTGGACATGTGATCCTAGGAGGAGCAGGACTCACCATGGGCCAGGGCAAGTCATTCCCTTGGGACCAAGAACAGACCCAAAGGGGACCCTGAGAAACCTTCTGTCCTGCAAACCTTGACTCAGACCCCTGTATTGGTGATGCTAGTCCCTGCCTCACTGGGACTGGGAAGGATGGCTGTTGCTAGGTTTTGGAGGATGCACAAAGGGAGAGAGAGGAGCATCCTGGCCTCAGGCACCCAAGTATGCTAATGCCAGAGGGGCTGCAGGAGGGGAGGGCCCCAAGGTTTCACCAGGCCAGCCCTCACCTGTGGCCTCCTCCTACCTCCCTGCCCTGCTCCAGGGACCTCAAGAGAGACGTAGCCAAGAAGCTGGAGAAGCTAGAAAAGCGGACCCAGAGGGCCATTGCTGAGCTGATCCGTAAGTGTGGAGCTGGATCCCTGCCCTGTGGGTGGTGGCCCAAGCACATGGCCCCTCTCCACTCTTCCTGTCTGCCACCCATCCAGGTGAGAGGCTGAAAGGCCAGGAGGACAGCCTGGCCTCTGCAGTGGCCACCACCGAACAAGAAGCCTGTGACTCCGACTGAGGCATGCCCCATCCCCCCACGCTCCTGTCAGGCCTTTCCTAAAGGAGGATGGTCTTTGGCAGGGGTAGGGGCCGGGCTTGCCATCACCTCCAGTTTGGCTTCAGAACAGTGACTCGCTGCCTATTAGTCTGAACGTACCTGTCCCCATTGGGTGAGGTCAGCTCCTTGTCTCCTGAGTGGTCCCCCAGCTCTTGAGTTGGGGCAAAGCCAACAACAACTCAGTGGGCTTATTGTCTCTATAGGTAGTTATGTATTTTGAACTTTTTTTGTATCTGGAAATAGAAACAAGCAGACCCCTGTGTGTGGCAGTAACCTACTGAATATTTGGGGATACTCTAGGTTTGGGCCCCAAGACAGGGCAGCTGCAGAGGTATAAGCCCTGTGTTGGGCTGAGCATGTTGAGGCTGGAGGGGAGGGGAAGGCCCAGGCCTGAGCTTCAGTCCTTGGTCATCAGTGATCATTTCAAAACCCTTATGTAAGAGGGATAGGATCTGAAAGAGTTCTAAGACCTCCCCAGACCTAGGCCTTTACGGTAGTCTGGGACAGCTTGAAGAGGCTCCCACCCCTGGTCCTCTGTGGACCCCATCACAGTGTGAGAGGGAGAAAAGGAAGAGACTGTGTCCATGAAAGAGATGAACTGTGCTTGGCAAGCCTCAACTCTTGCCTGCTACAGATTCAAAGCCCCTGGGACTATTCTTTCTTATTCCACACAGCCCCACCAGCCCCTCTTGCCACTTCACCAGTCAGAGCTAGGCTTTGGCTTCCCTGGGATAAGGCCCCTGTATGGGGGAGGGAGGCCCATTCTGCTAGGGACTGGGGTCTTGTAGGCTGAGTTTCAGGGGTGGTTTTGGACTTTAGAACCATTAGCCTCCTGACTTTAGAACCATTAGTCCTCCTCTGTGGAGCTGACTCTCCAGAGTGACTGGCTTGTCACAATTCTGATTCCAGGCACTTGTGGCCAATTAGAATTTCATCTCTTCCAGAAGGGTTTCCTTCAGGGTTTCCATTTGAGCCTCCTGTCCATGCCCGGAGTCATCCCAGGGTGTTCCTCCTTCTGTGCTAGATTCTAGAAACACAGTGGCCCCAGCTCTGGTGGATGGTGCTGAGGATTCGGGCAATAGAGGTGGAGTTAGAGTGCGTGCAGAGAAGTCATCACACTCATACAATAAAGTAAATGCTTTAACTTAAAGTTATGTAACTCCTCTAAGAAGGTAATTCTTAGAAAAAGAGCAGAAACTTGGAGCTGTAAGTAAGGGCTGAAGTGGTAGGTGGCTGGCTGCTGAGGGAGAACCAGGCCAGGACTGATTCCTACAAGGGACAGCTATCCAACATGCCCCACAGGTGTCAGGACTAGAACCAGGCTCCCTCTGCATAGCCAGGGTGTAGAGCTGGGCTTCCTTTCCTAGGAATAAAGGACAAAAAGATTCTCCCACCTCCTGGAATTGCAGAATGCTTACCTGTGGCAGTATAGGACTCAGACATCTGTAACTGGCAGCTAGGCTCCTGCTCAGCATCAGAGTAAGGACACCCCACATTATGAGAGCCCAGACAGCTAATGAAAGGATTACTTCTTCATTTTCAACCTTGTGTGCTCTACAGAAAAACAAAAAGTGTCACAGATGAGGGACACTCAAACAAAAATTATAAAATGTTTGAGAAAATCCAATGCCTTAAAGAAATTCTCCCAACAAGTGGGAGAATTTCTATTCAAAGAAAGTGAAATGCTAACATCCTAACAGGCTTTAAAATGAACATTTGTTTTATCACCAGAGAGATCAAAGAGGGAGTGACCCCCATAACTCAAGAATAGGGATTTGGTATAAGAAACAACTGATTAGGAATCTTCGAAATTGGGAGTTCTCTGGTAGCTCAGTGGGTTAAGGGTCTAGCATTGTCACTGCTGTGGCTTGGGTCACTCCTATGGCATGGGTTTGATCCCTAGCCTAGGAATTTCCATATGTCTCAGGTATGGCCAAAAACAGAAGAAATCTTGGAAATAAAGAATGTTTATTAAAATAGGAAACTCACTAGAAGAGCTAACTGATAACTTACAGAGAAGGGATTAATAAATTGGAAGTAAAGCTGAAGATCCAAAGGGTGGCAAAGAGAGAGAAAGGAGGACAGGTAGAGGGTGAATTTGAGAAGTTTTACTTATGGATAACTGTTCTTCAACTGATCTGAGTTCAGGAAAAGAAAACCGGAGAAAGAAGTTTTTGAAGAAGGAGTACTTGATGCCACTTCTGTTTCTGGCATCTCTATAGAATAATTGCCTTAACTGATTCTCCTTTACAAACAGCTAAAAATACTAGAAAAGTCAATACTGGTAAGTGCTTTTAAAATGCATCAGTGATCTGGCAAGAAAGAAAGGAATACTCAGGCAAAAGGTAAGAGAAGCAGCAGAATGCTGAAGCCTGACCTTTGCACCGGAAGTACTTGACAAACCAGAAGATATTGAACATTGGTTTTGGGTGCCTTCAGTGTTTGGGGCCCCAAAGGGAACATCCTCTGCGAACTAATAATCAGTCTGTTCTCCTGGCATCCCGGAGAGAACTGGAATCCTGCCAGTTACTGGAGTGGAATAAGGTCTCCCTTGAGAACTGAGCCAGCCCTCCCTCATATGCATTTGCACACAAGAAACCTCAGGCCAAAATTTAGAGTGGTCTCAGAATTTGGTCATCTCAGGCATTTGACAGAAGGATATGCAGATTCTACCTGAATGAATCCTAATTCATCTCAGTCCTCAAAGAATCCCCAGCAATAAAGTTCCGAGAAAGATGAACAACAGCTTATAGAAAAGTTCCCCAGATATACTAGGCAGCAGAGCACCACCCAGAATAGAGGACATGGGAAAGAACATGGTGGTATCAGACTTGCAAAGACTTCAGACATTAGAATTATCAGTCTGATAATTTAAATGTTTAAAAGTGATTTAAGAACAAAGGAAACGCTTGACAATGAATAGATTTTCAGAGGAACCAAAATGAGGTTCTGGAAGAAAAAAATACTTCCAGATTCGTAGTGATTTGAAACCTTGTATCTCTGAATTAGAGCTAAAGAGACAATTTGTGAATAGGAAGCAAGATCTGAAGAGGTTATCCAGAATGCAGCCAGCCAGATAAAAAGGTCAATGGTATAAAACAAGAGGCAAAGATATGAAAGATAGGATGAGGTGATCTAACAGTGTTTGGAGTTCCACGGCGGGGGTGGGGGAGGCACAAATTGGGCAGAGATAATTTTTTTTTTTCAGTGACTGAAGTTTTAAAAATCACCAGTCCATGGATTCAAGGTCAACAAATCTCAAACAGAGCAACCAAAAGAAATTTGCGCTCAAGTGTTCTGTCTCTTATTATGGGTGGTAATTAATTAAGTATATTCACTTATGAATATTCCTTGGGCTCTGTACATATAATTTGGGCACTTTTTTGTATGTTTCCTATAGTTCAGAAAGCAGGTTTGCCTCAATTTTTTTTCACACTTTGTATTCATTATAAATTGCTGCATATAAATTATCCCCAAACTGGAGTTCCTGTCATGGCTCAGTGGTTAATGAATCTGACTAGGAACCATGAGGTTGTGGGTTCGATCCCTGGCCTCCCTCGGTGAGTTAAGGATCTGGCATTGCCCTGAGCTGTGGTGTAGGTCACAGACGCAGCTCAGATGCAGTTCAGATCCTGCATTGCTGTGGCTCTGGCGTAGGCCAGCAGCTACAGCTCCAATTAGACCCCTAGCTGGGAACCTCCACATGCCACAGGTGTGGCCCTAAAAACACAAATAAATAAATAAATAATCCCAAAACTTTGTGGCTTAAAACAAGAAATCATTATCTGACAGTTTCTGTGGATCAGGAATTTAGGAGTGGCTTAGCTGAGTAGTTCTAGTTTGGGCGTCTCTTTGAGTTTGCAGTCAGCATTCTCCTCCAGGGCAGCAGGCTTGAGAAGGCTCGACTGTGGCTGGAGGATCTGCTTCCAGGACTGCTTCCACCCCAGGGCTCATAGGAATGCTTATAGAAGCATTACAAAACAGTCTTCTTGCTTGGACTTCTTCATAAGACAAAGTGTTCACATGTGCGGGCAGCTGGCTTGCCCCAGAATAAGTGATCCAAGAGAGAAAGCAAGAGGAAGCTTTAGGGCTTTTGATGATCTGGTCTTAGAAGTGATATTCTTTCTCAGGCTATTGTTAGAAGCAAGTCACTCTGTCCAGCCCACACTCAAAGAGAGAAGACTTAAGTTCTACCTCAAGGTAGAGTCCGTCTAAGAATTTGTGGGTGTGTTTTAAAACCACTACATACCTGGACACATTGTAATAAATTGGCGAACCAGAAGACCAAGAAAAGATCTCAAGGAGTTCCTGCTGTGGTGCAGAGGGTTAAGAATCTGACTGTAGCATGGGTTCCATTCCAGGCCCCACACAGTGGGGTAAAGGATCCAGCTTGCCACAAGTGTGGCAAAAAAAGACAGAGAGTTCCCATCGTGTCTCAGTGGAAATGAATCTTACTAGTATCTGTGAGGATGCAGGTTCAATCCCTGGCCTCACTCAGTGGGTTAAGGATCTGGTGTTGCCGTGAGCTGAGGTGTAGGTCACAGATGAGGCTCGGATCTGGTGTTGCTGTGGCTGTGGCATAGGCTGGCAGCTGTAGCTCCGATTCAATGCCTAGCCTGGGAACATTCATATGCTTTGGGTGCGGCCCTAAAAAGACCAAAAAAAAAAAAAAAAAGAAAAGAAAAAGAAAAAGAAAACAAGAGGGAGGGAGAATGAGAGCTAAAGAAAAAGAGAGGAAGAAAATATCTTACAATTAGAGAAGATTTTATTATCTTCCGAGGAGCAAGCCTGCAGCAGATGTCTCAACCACAGCCAGGGTTAACTGGAATGGTACCTTCTCATATCTGTTTTTCACTAATAAAAAGTAACTGTCAACTTGAAATTCTATACCCAGGGAAAATATCTTACAAGTACAAGTTATTTTTAGACAAAACCAGAGATTTTGTCACCAGCAGACTCACAATTTAAAAAAAAAAATCTATTTTGGGGTAATGAAAATATTCTAAAATGGGTTGTGGTAATGGTTGCACAATGCTAAAAGCCACTGAATTATACCTTTAAATGGGTGAATTGTATAAGGTATATATTACATCTCAATAAATTTTTTTTTAAGTAATAATAAGCATCCTCGTAAAATTCTAACAAATGTCTTCAGACTGAAGGGTCACAATCCAGGTGACCCAGGTGGAAAATCTGAGCTATAAAAAGGAATGAAGAGAAAGAAAGTGTAAATTTAAATAGGCATTGACTTAATAAAACAAATACGTGTTGTGAAGTAAAAGTAAAACAAGGACTACTTAGACTACGTAACAGCAATTTTGTGTGAGTCTGGGGATGAGAGGTGATTTGAATTACAGCCCTATATGAAGCTCACTCAGAAGGAGAGAAAAGACTGTGGTATACAGGCAGGTTGACATTTCTAGAATAACCCTAAAGAAAGAGAAAGAGGGTACTCCTTCCAAAGAAATTGAGAAAAAAATGGAGTGAGAAAAATAAATTATCCGAAAGAAAACAAAGAAAAAGAGAAAAGGTGGGACACATGATCTAATCCAAATCCAAATATATCATTAATTACTATTAATGTACTAGACCACTTTTTAAAAAAACAAAACAGTCTGATGCCATTAAAAAAACAAAACAAACCTAAACTCAGTCTTTCAAACAGCAAGATTGAAGGTGAAGGGATTCATAAAGCTCTGTCAAGCTCAGAATCAACAGAAGGAAATTGAGGTAGCTGAGGTGATGCCAGACAAGGGGCACTTTCAGACAGAACGGTTACTAGCTACACTGCTGTGCTGTGGAGCAGCAGGCTTCCCACCTGCTGGATGGTGAGACCACTTTGGAAGGTTGAATTCATGCACCGCGTGTGACCAGCAGCTCCACTATTGCTGTCCTCGAGCAGTTTTGCATAGGAATACCACGAGAGAGGGACAGGAACCCTCATAGAAGCATTGTTCATAATAGCACACATACACAGTAAAACACAGATGTGGTAATGAGTTATGGTTCTGACAGTGGGGTGCTCTTTAGCAATGGAATGAGCTGTCACCACCTGTAAGATTGCAGCTACATCTCGACAGAAGCAAGCCACAGAAGAAATGAAGTATGAGCCATTTGTGTGATCTAAACCAGGCAGAGCAAAGCAGTACCTCTGAGGCTGTACCCGTGGATGGTAACGTCGCCGCAGAAGAGCAAGGTGATCGTCCTCAACACCCGGCTTGCAGTTAGCTGTGGGAAGGGGCCCTTTGAGATGTTGATATGTTCCTTTTTTCTTGGCTTGAGTCTTGGGCATTCATTTTACTCTCTGTCCATTTTATACACTTTTTCTTGGGTGTATGTGCTGTATTTCACACACATAATTTCTGAAAAAAATTTCTGGAATTCACATCCTAATCTCAATGAGTATGGAAATTAGTCAAAGCGGAATTTTTTAAATGGCCACATCTGCAGTTTCACT
Source organism: Sus scrofa (assembly GCF_054392235.1). Taxonomy (NCBI): domain Eukaryota; kingdom Metazoa; phylum Chordata; class Mammalia; order Artiodactyla; family Suidae; genus Sus; species Sus scrofa. The sequence goes on along the minus strand of NC_139395.1, from coordinate 44,544,249 downwards.
ACAATGGTCTAGATTAGAACATGGAGGGTGAAGAGAAAAATCCTACAGGCTACACGGGGAGAGGGGGAAAAAAAAGGAAAGTGCTGAGGAAACATAAATGTCAGTCTGCTCACTTATAAATAATAAGGACAAGATAGACATTTTCAGGCTTACGAGACTATTTACTATGCACCAATTTGCTAAAAGTGCTAAAGGATGCTTTAGTACAAGGAACAAGGTGAGCGCAGGGAGAGGGATAATGGGAATCAGGACTGCATTTGGCAGCTGCTCACCTACAAAATCTTAAACAAGGAGGAGTTCATTGTTCTTGTGTTATGTCTAAGTTAGTACAGTGGCTTCTCAAAACCACCAGGGACATGAGTCCCTTCTGGGTCTTCAGCTGCCATCCAAAGCTCCCTGAGCAGGCTTTGTCCTCCCCAGGCTCGAACTGAAGAAACTATGGCTTCAAGCCCAATCCCTCGTGCTTGCCTTCACATCTGATCAGCCATCGCTGTGTCAGATCTGACCCTAACTGCAGACAGGTGGGGAGTTAGGGGTATTTTAGGCTGGGCGCATTGCCACCATGATTGAAATTGAGATTCCATGAGAAAGAAAGAAAAGGGTAGAAAGTACTGGGAAGGCAGCCAGCACTGCCTGCCCCAGGATGCAGGAAGAAGTAGTGAGCAAAGAAACTGGTAAACATTGCAAAAATCAGTTAAGTGAGTAACAAAGACGGACAAAGTAACAGGAGATACATATTAGGAATACTAAGAATTAAATAAGGCTATCACTATATCAAAAGGACAGTAAAGGGATACTGTAAATAACAACCCACATAGGAGTTCCCGTCGTGGTCCAGTCGGAAACAAATCCGACTAGGAACCATGAGGTTGTGGGTTCGATCCCTGGCCTTGTTCAGTGGGTTAAGGATCGGCGTTGCCATGAGCTGTGGTGTAGGTCGCAGACGTGGCTCGGATCTGGCATTGCTAAGGCTCTAGCGTAGGCCAGCAGCAACAGCTCCGATTAGACCCCTAGCCTGGGAACCCTCATATGCCGTGAATAAGACAAAATAAATAAAAAATAAATGGTATTGGTGGAAAGATAAGCACATAGATCAATGGAAAGATACAGAGAACTCAGAAGTAGCCCCACATAGATATGGCCAAGTAATTTTTGGCAAAGGTGCAAGATGGGCTCAATGGAGAAAGGATAGTCTTCAGCAAATGGTGCTAGAGTGACTGGGTATCCATCCATAGGTCAAAAAAAGGAACCCCAACCTTCTAAAAAATTAAAGAGGATCATAAGAGAAAACCTTCAGGACCTAGAGAGTCAAGAAGAGAGTTCTTAGATACGAGAAAGCACAATTCAAAAAGAAAAAAATGGGTAAATTTGACTTAACCAAAATCAAAAGATTTTGCTCTAATAAAGACCCTGTTAAGAGAATTTAGAGTAAAGCTAATGACAGAAAATATTTGCAAACGGTATGTCTGATAAAGGACTCATATCTAGAATATGTAAAGAACTCTTGGATGGAGGAGCAGGTGGGGGGCTCTCAGACTCCAAGAGTCCCTTTGTCATACATAGGGCTGAGGAAATGGGCCAGTGAGTGGCAGTGCCCTGATGTGCCCACTGCTGTCTGGCTCACCAGGCACTCCTCCAGGACAGCCCTGACTGAACCCCCAATGCTCCACACCCCTCCTACTTGGAATCCTCAAGGACATTTGGCCTCTGGGTCATCTCAGGAGAGGTGTCAGGCCTGAAATGTTCTGCAACAACACGGACGCCCCTTCTCCAGAGGACAGGAGCATGGGGCCTGCTGGCCCAGAGACTCAGGCTTGTTGCCTCTAGGTAAGAGGGGAGGCAGCATAAGGGCTGGGAGAAGTCATATCTGAGATTGCGGGGAGGAGACCCCAGAAGCCAGTCAGACATCCGGGCTGGTGCTCGGCCTGTACCACAGTGAGAAATGGCAGACTCGGGTCAGAGAGTCACAGCCCCTAAAGTTAAAAGGATGAATTCTGTCCATCCCAGTAGGCCAAGTCCCCCATTGGAGTCCCTTGCTGCTGCGCCCCACCTTTGGGGCTCCAGTGTGAGATGCCCACTCACCTTCAGGGGCCTGCCACAGAACCGCCCATCCCTACAGGAGCTGCAGGTTCAGGCATTCATCCATTTCCTGGGTATATACTTGTGCTGGGCACTGCTTCAGAGGCTAAGGATGCAGCTGTGAGTCTGATGTTGCCCTGCTCTCCAGGTGCTGACCTTCCAAGTGGCCTCGGGATCTCAGCTGTGAGCCGCGTCCTTTCCCTCAGACCAGTCTAAAAGACTTCACTTTCCGCAGGCTATCCAGTTGGGCATCACAGTGGGGTGGAGTGAGTGGTGGGGATCTAGGGCCCCAGGGGCCTGGCGGTTATTCAGACAAGAGACCTCTAGGGGATGAGCATCTCCTGAAGCCATTATTTCCCCCACTGGCCCCACATGGCCACTAGGGGGCATCAGAAGACACTAACCAAGGGCCCCTGAAGGTAGTGTGGGTCAGCATAGCCTGCTTTCCCTGCTGCTGTAATGGATCCTCTGTAACCAACATCCCCGAACTGGAGGAGGCACCTTTGTCCTTTCTCATGGGCCCTGTGTCATTTAAGGAGCTGATATCAGAGGTGATCCTGAGAGTGGGACTCAGTGAGCCTGAAACCCAGAATAATGAGGGCTGTGTCCTAGGGAGCAACAGTATCCCCACCGCATGCCGGCCTTCCCGAGGGTCCAGGCATCAGGCACTTTAGGGTGTGTGGGCTCTAGGTGGTGTCTTGAGTGCCCTCCCAGCCCTGGGGTCAGCACCAGCCCTGACAGGTTACAAGCAGTCTCATCTCTCCTGTGGTAGGGTCTGTATACATATGGGGCATGTGTGGACAGAATCCTGAGGGGCGTGGATCCAGTGTAGCCTGGCTGAGAAAGGGGTCCCACCTGGAGGGTCAGGTCCCCTTACCCCCTGGGCCAGACCTGATATGGCATTTCCCGGGCCTGTCCTGAGCATCTTGGTCAGAGTCAAGCTTCCAAGGTGCCTAGATCCAGGGGCTGTCCAGGTGGTGTAGGGGGCTGGCCCACTGGAATGGCCTGGACAGGCAGCGGTGGGCATCCATAGAGTAGAGTGGGTGTGCATGCTGGGTCTAGGGCCGCTCCCTTCCCTGCTTCATGCCTGGCCTCAGGGCCTCTGGCAGCCGTGGGCTGAGCAGGGGTGTCCAGCCCATTTCCCGGCCAGCCTGCCCTTTCTCTATGTATTTACTGGTTTTCTTTAAATGTTCCCATTACTCAGGCCTCCGGTCGGCACTGAGACAGAAATAAATCCCACAAAGCAGCCCAGCCAGAAGCTGGGAATCCAATTTCCCTCTCAAAGGCCGGAAAAAGCCCCTATGAGGAGCATCCCCCAACCGCGGTGGCCCACATACTCCACATGGCCATGAATATGCACACCCCCATGCACACACCCACCATGCGTGCATTCACACACCTAACCCCCCCCCCCACAGGTGCCCTCACACACATGCAGGTACTTACGTGTCCCCCACACCCTCAGATTTGCCTAACGTGCACACACACACATTCACACAAGCACTCATCCCACTCACACAGATTGGCCTCTTCTGTACACATGCATTCACATCTACACACACCCCACTGCAGACTGGATTTACACACAAATACTCACCCCACCCTGTGTATATACACACAAACTCACCCCACATACTCACGCACACACTCCGTGACCACCAGGCTTACACTCACTCATGACCACACCCCCTGGGATCACAAAGTCAATCATCCTCAAGGTGCTGGTGGGCGAGACACGTGGGGAGGCTGTGGCGGGTGGGAGGGCAAGGCAGTCCCTGTGTAGCTTTGGAGGAGAGTGGCCTCATGGGAATGTAGGCCTGAGGCTGCCAGGGCTTCTGAATTTTTAAAAGAAACTGAAAAGCTGAATTTTTATGTGAAATATCCTGATTTTTAAATGTTGGCTCAAGATGTTGAAAATATTATGAGGGCCAAACCAAACATATCTCCGGGCCAAATTCCACCCACAGGCGGCGTTCTCAGACCACGGGTCCACACAGACACACACACACAAATAGACACACACATATATGCAGACATACATACCAAAAAATACAAATAGACACACTGATACACACAAAATAGTCTCATACACAAATAGACACACCAAAAGACACACATGCAAATGGACACACACACATATATATAAAAACATGGGCATACCTACAAACACACAGACGTAGGATACATACAAGTAGAACTACAAACTGATACCACGCAAATAAACACAACAGACACATATAGTTAGGCACATATACAAACATATAAACAAACATACACAAATATGCACGTAGACACAAATATACACACATATAATAACAGACACAACACATCTCTACCTTACTGATGGTGATGAGCTTATTGGGGCTGGTGGCCTGACAGTGTGGCCTCTAGGCAGGGCCAGAGTGTGGTTCACACCAAGGCTGTCCCCTGACCCCTACAAGCTGCAGCAGGAAAAGAGGCTGCCTAGAGAGCAGAGCGTGGGGAGTGGAGAGGAGCAGGTGGAGGGCCTCATGCACCAGCCTCTGGGAGTCTGGCGCCACAGGTACTGAAGCACTGAGAAGGGAGCTTTCAGTGGCAACAAGCCCAGCATCCCATGGCCAGAACTCCATCCTCCCAGCCTGGCCTTGTGTCCAGAGCCCCTAGCCGTGTCCCCACCCTGAGACAGCAGTCTGAGAACTGGGACTGAAAACCACTGGGTCTTTGAGTTAAGAAGGCTTTGGAGAAATTGAAACTCTCCTCTCTGCTCCTTTAAAACAGATGTTGCAGGTCAGGGAGGAGCATAATTAATGCAGGGCTCCACCGCCCTCCTTTCACACATAGATGGAGGGCTGAGGCCAGAAGGGATAGTTTTAGGCCTGGAATCTGATTTTCCTGTTTCCCAGACCCTGGCCCCTTTTGACCCCCCAGCCATTGGAGGGAGAGGAGCTGCACAGAATCTATACCCACTGTCTTGGCCCCCACTGCCTGCATGACTGGGATGCTAAAGAAGGAGGGAACTTGTCACTTGGGGATGGCCTGGCCTTGGGTGTTGTGGGCCACAAGTCTGCCCAAGGAAGAGGTAAAGTCTCTGTCCAGGCAGCCAAAACCCAGCCTGGGGGCCCACCAGGAAGCAGGGTGAGGTACTGAGACAACACAGGCCAAGAGACCTGGACAGAAGCCCAACCTCAGAAGTGAAGCTGAGGCTCAGGGAGGGAAGGCGGCTTGCCCTGGATCACACAGCAAACACAGGGAGCCAGCCCGGGGCCCAGACCTCAGGCTGACTTCAGAGCCCCCTTCTCTGCCTGGGAGGAGGCTCCTCTGCCCCAACCAAGGCTTGTTTCAGTTGGCCATGGTAGCCTCAGGCTGGGATGAGTCTGGAATTGGCTGAGGAGGCAACAGAGGTATAGTTGGGAACAATCCAGCCTATGTGCCCCAAGACCCACTCCCCCAGCACCCTCTGACTGGGTCCCCACAAGCAGACCTCAGTTCTAAAAATGAAAGCACAGCTAGGACCTTATCAGAACCTCTGAGGGAGAGGCCATATCTGTTCACACACAATAGGGCTGTATGCCCTCAGACCCCACAGGACAGGTTCATCTCCCCTCACCTGCACTCAGAGCAGGACTGTGTCCCCTGGGACCCCACAGGCAAGGTCCTTAGTCCCCAGCTCGTCTTCAAGCAGGGCTTTGTCCCCTTAGAACCCCACAGAACGTCCGTATCCCCTCAGTGCATTCAGAACCAGTTGTGACTCCTCAGACCCTCATGGAAGGTCCGAGTTCCCTCATGTCCTCTCAGAGCAGGGCTGTGTCCCCTCAGACCCTCACGGAAGGGCAATATTCCCTCACATGCCCTCATAGCAGGGCTGTGATCCCCTCAGACCCCCAGGGAAGGCCTGTGTCCCCTTGTGTGCCTTTAGAGTGGGGCTCTGTCCCCTCAGACACCCACAGAAGGTCTGTGTCCCCTCATGTGCCTTCAGAACAGAGTTATGTCCCCTGTGACCCATAAGGATGGGACTCATCCTCATCTCTCCCAGTGCAAGTCCACATCCCCTCACACACTGAGCAGGCCTATCCCTCAGACCCCTGGTCAAGGTCATATCCCTTTCATTTTCTAGGCAATTAAGTCCCATTTTCCCTGTTTGTGTTTTCTGTCTTACCACTGCCCCTGGTTGAGAGCTGAAGGGAACGGACTACGAAAGCCTGCTCTCTCTGGACAGATGTGTAACCCCTTCGGTCTTCTCCACAGGTTTGCACATGGAGGGTCAGCACAGGCCTCTCTTTGATGCCTCTGGACCCTCTAGATGCCGCTCTGAGCTGGGAGCTGTGGACTGAGCCAGCCTCCCCTTGGAGTTTGGCCTATGCTCCAGGAGCCCCCAGAAAGGTACATTCCTTCCAAGGGTCCTCAGAGGTCCCTTTCCCAGTTGGGCTGAGGGAGATAGGCCAGAGAAGGCAGGGTCTATTCACATGCCCACAACAGGTGGGAGCTGGAGCCCGCCTTACTGGCCTGACTTGGAGTCCAGAGCAGCTCATGAGGTGCCCAGACTGGCCAGAGGCTGAGGAGTCAGGGTCTTTTGGTGCCCTTCTCCCTGCCTGCCTGCCGCCCGGCTCGGTTGGTGTTTACGTGTTCCTTGTGGCTTGGCTGGGCTGTGAGGCCTTGAAGGGAGAAATGACCACCTGGCTCCAGCCCCTGCTCAAGGCAAACAGCATCCTGACTGCCTGCCAGGCCCTCTGAGGGCTCCCACTTCCTCTGCCAACACCTGGATGGCCTAGGTGGGGCTCAGGGCCTCTCTGAGTTGGGAGGCCATCCCTGGCCCAGGAGCTCCAGTTCTAAGGAAGGAGACCTGGTCCTGGACTAGGGGCTTAGATTGATGCAAGAAGTCCAGTTCTGCCCTGGCTATCCCGTCGAGGGGAAAAATGGTGCCCAGTCTAAAGGGGGAGGCCTGGCCTTGTCCTTGGTGCAAAAATCCTGAAGAAGGAGGACCAGCCCTCAGGGAAGAAGTATCCAAGTAGATGTGAAGGGCCCTGGCCCTGCCTGGGGCCACTGAACCTGAGGGGGGTACCCAGCATGTCCTGAGTGCATTTAGTCCAAAGGGAAAGCACAGCCCTGTCTGGAGGTTTATCTAAAGGGAAGGTGGTAACAAGTCTGAAGGGTGAGCACAGTCCTGTCATGGGGTGGAAGAGGTCCCAGTCAGTGGGAAGAAGCTAAACCCTGTTTTAGAGGAAATCCAGTTTGAGAGGAGAGGTTCCACTCTGTCCCAGAGGTCACCCAGTCTGAAGGGAAGACACAGCTCTGTCCTAGAGGTACCCAGTATGAGTGTTTCAGGATGAGTAGGTCTCGTGGATTCTACTTCAGAAGCCTCCTAAGGAGGAGTCTTGGCTGGAAGATGGGACCCTGGGGCCCTGCCAGCTGGGGACCTCAATTACTCTTTCTGTGGGATGGGTGGGAAGAGTTGCTCCAAAGGCCCAGTGGTCTGGAGGTCCTGTGGCTGGGCTCTGGAGAGGGACATCAGACTCCCCTGGGGGTTGGGGGATGACTAGGGGAACTTAGGTCTCCTTCCCCCAGCCAGTGCCTCATCCAGGATCCTGCCTGACAAAAGCACATCCCACCCCCATCCCCATCCCCCAGCCTAGCCACCAGCCCGCACAAGGCTACTGCTCCCTTGACCCCTGTGTAACCTCCTCTGGTCTCTACATAGGAGTATGTTGCTCAGACCTTGTTGCACTCCCTCTAGAACATCTGATGACTCGCAGCATTCACGGGAACCCTTGATGCCCAGCCTGGCTTAGCAGCCTCCAGGTCCTGCTCTGTGCCTCTCACACCATTCCAAGTAGGTCATGTCACGTGGAGCACCACGAGTGCACCAGGCCTTTGGACAGGTGTGTGCCCTGCCCACCATCTAGAATGGCAGGTGCGCTGGACCTGAGGCTGCTCTGAATATGCTCATAGCACCCACCACCTAAGTGAGTTTGTGGTCCTAGCCTCATGACCACTCTCCTGGCCCTTAGTGGAGGTGGGGGACTGGGGGTGTTGGAGATGGGGAGCACTTCCAAGATCCTGAGTTCATGGAGAAGAACAAGCATTTAAGCTGGACGTAGAAGGAAGTGCCGGGCAGGGGCACTGGCTTATGCAAAGGCCCAGTGATGGGGCCATCTTCAGGTTTGAGCAAGTAGTTTGCTCTGGCCAGAATACGGGGTGGAGATGCAGTTGGGTTAGTTCTAAGAGTGTCAGGCTGAGGAGGGCCTGTGCCATTCTAGAGCCCAAGACGCGTGGGCAGGAGCTGAGAGAGCAAGAAATGTGGTGAGTGGGTGTCAGGTGGGGATGCTAGTGACCACCTAGTCACTAGTGGATCCCTAGTGAGTGGACATGCCAAGTCTTTTTTTTTTTTTTTTTTTTTTTGTCTTTTGTCTTTTTTGTCTGTTGTTGTTGTTGCTGTTGTTGCTATTTCTTGGGCCGCTCCCGCGGCATATGGAGGTTCCCAGGCTAGGGGTTGAATCGGAGCTGTAGCCACCGGCCTACGCCAGAGCCACAGCAACGCGGGATCCGAGCCGCGTCTGCGACCTACACCACAGCTCACGGCAACGCCGGATCGTTAACCCACTGAGCAAGGGCAGGGACCGAACCCGCAACCTCATGGTTCCTAGTCGGATTCGTTAACCACTGCGCCACGACGGGAACTCCCCAAGTCTTTCAGATACCCAGCCAAGCCAGCCTCTGGGCTCAGACCTCTGGCTCCCCCACAATTCCTGAGCCACAGCAAAGACCCCAGGCCACTTGGCGCTGCCCTGTACCCTCTGTCTGATTGCTAGAGGTGTGTCAGGTCCAGGGTAAGGGCTAGGATCACTTTGGAGGGCTCCCTTGCGTGCACAGTGTGGCCACTAGACAGGCAGGAAGGGCCTGTAGCAGGGTCCAAGGCTTGGGGGTGTGCCCAAGAACCCAAGGGATCTGCTGTCAGTCCTGGGTGACTGTGACTAAGGGCTAGCAGGAGGAAAGATAGCCCAGAGGAGCTGGGCCAGAAGCAGCTTGAGTCCCCCATGGAGCCTGGGTACAAGTGCAGGGAACAGTCGAGTTGGCAAGTGGAGGCAGGAAAAGGCTGGGGCCCTATTCCTTCGTGGGTCCAGTGGGGCACTATGTGACCCCAGCAGTCCTGAGCTTCTCTAAGCCTAGACAGTGGCCTTTCCCAGGACCTTTCTGCTGGACTCTGCCCTGACCCCCAGGGACTGACCTTTGTTTCCTAGACCCCCTTCTGAGGTGGGACCAAGACTTCCTCCATGGCTCCCAGGCCCTCCCCTCCTGGAATGAATCCCCAGTTCCGGCCACAGGAAGCCACACACTGCTTCCTTTTCCTTTTTTTTTTTCATTTTCTTTTTTTCCTGTTTTGTCCTCCAGCTCCCAGCCCTAAGTAGGCAACTGTCCAACCACGTGTCTCTTGGTCAGCCTGTCCACCCTTATGTCCACAGGTCCAACCCTTGGGTCCCCGATCACATGACTGTCTCCCACTCCTCCTGCAGCAGAACAGATGGCCTCTCTGGTGCAGAGGCCTCCTCATCCAACCCTGAGCAGGAGCCGTTGAGGAACCCATCGTCCTTAGGAGCGGCCACGACAGGGGGTGTGGTCTGGAGAGCTGGGGTCTCTGGCTTGGTGTGGCAGGGCAGCTGGGGGTGGCCATTGGTGGTGGCGGCAGGCAGCAGGCGGGGGCTGAGGGGCAGGCCAAGTCCCGTGCGGGGCCCCACATTGGTCACACTCGTGTGAGACACCATTGGACCATAGCTGTAGCTGCTGCTCCCACTACGTGCCTTGCGCTTAAAGTCCAGTGCCAATGTCCAGCGGCTCCAGGATTTCTTGATTTCAGCCTGTACCTGGGATGGCAGCAGGCGGGTGGGTGGTCAGAGGTGCCCCTCACCTCTCTGCCACATGTCCCCAACCCCAGCAGTGACCCCATCCCTGGTCCTACAACACTCAGCATTGGATGGAAACAGAGGCACAGGGCATTACTAGAAATTTCCAAGGCCAAGAAAAATCCCGTCATTCACAGAACATGGTGCCTGGCTGTAAGCAATTGACACACCCAGAATCTAGAAGGCTCAAATGGCCCCAAGGGTGCCGAGTGTTCAGTCTGGATGACAGACAATTCAAACATGGGATCGGGAAGACGCTTGGCTATGCCCACAAACCCTAGCACATCCTGAGCCTGAATCATCTGGAAAGACTTCTCTCTGCCTTCAGAACATCCTTAGAGATGTTCTTAGAGGAACAAAGAAAGAACTAGGCAGAAGAATGAAGGAACAGGACTTAGGAACCCCCTGACACTTCTGCATCCTCCCTGCCTCACCCAGTGCAGCCCACCACTTACCTCGCCGTTGCAGAAACAGTATATGATGGCAACAAAAAATCCCTGTTAGAGAGAGGGTACTGGGTCAGGGCCCAGAGCTGCATCTGGTGAGGGTGGAAGCTGCCTCCCCACCCTGCCCACTTCTCCCACCCTCAGCAAGGGCTGCTCACCTGGAAGGAGTTGAAGAGCATCTCGTAGTGCATCTGGACTTGCCAGAGCGTCCCTGAGACCTCAGTGTATGGCGTAGCCATGAAGACGATGTAATGGACGCCAAAGAGCGGCATGAGCACCAGTGTGGATTTGAGCAGCTTCCTGGGCCAGTGGGGCAGGTGGGTCAGTGTGGAGCCACTTCCCCCTCAACAGGCACTGTGCAACCCCACCTACCCACTTCAGGCTCCAGAAGCCACTAAAAGTCCCGAGGCGCGGGTGGCCAGTGGGAGACAGACCATTTCACCTGAGCCAGTGATACTTTGTTGTCTCAGCAGTGTGTTAATAGGGCCCCTAGATTCTGAAGTGTCCCAGAGTGGACCATAAATTATATAGCTCTGTCTCAGGGACCCTCTGTTCCCTCTACTGACATTTACTCAGTCTCCTGTGGCCTTACCCTGGTATCCCACAGCCCCTCCTCAGGTTTCAGCCAAACTTCCATATTCTCAAGGCCACCCACTGCCCACCTGTCCCTTGGACAGCTCCCTAAGGAGAAAACTGGGTTTGTCCTGCCCTCACAGACCCCAGCTTTAGTGCAAGGCCTGGCACCAAGTGGCCTAGGCTGGCTCTGGGGTGTCCCGGGGACCTCCAGAAGCCAAGCAGGATCCCACCACTGCTGGCAGGGCCAGCCAGGGAGTCAGGAGTTAAGTTCTTGACTTGAGACAGGCTCATTCTTGGGGCCTCTGCTTTTGTACATGCTCCCAAACTCTGAGGAGCCTGGGCACAGCGGGTGTGGCTCACCGGTACTGCTGCCGCGTGTCACACCGGCCGGCGTTGGTCTCCCGCAGCTTGGTGGCAAGGACCCGGACAATGTTGATGAAGAGGATGAAGTTGAGCTGTGGGAGTGAGGGAGGGCTGAGTCTCAAGACTCAGCAGGGTGGGGCAAGGACTCTGGGACCCATGGCTTTGGCCAGGCTCTGCTTTGCCACTGCATCTCCAGGTGGCTCCTTTGGCCCTTAGTTTCCCCATCTGGAACAGGGTGGGGATCAGCTGCTTTGAGACCTTACAGCTCCAACCTTGGGGTCCAGGGAACCCTCTATAGGTCCTTTTCAGAGGATGGTGGCTGGGGTCCATGGTCCGCACCCCCACCCAGACCTATGGGCACCCCCTGCTCACCACAATGGAGGCCAGGATGGGCACCTGGATGATCCACTTCTTGTTCCCAGAGCTCAAGTCCCAGCACCTGGGGGAGGTTGAAGCATCAACACTCTCCCTCTCCTGTTCCCACCCTGAGCTTTCCACAGAGGAGCTCCACAGCTGTCCCACAGGGCACAGGACAGGGGAGTGTCAGAGGCCATCCTTAGAGGTTTTTTTGTTTTGTTTTGTTTTGTTTTTTTTTTTGCTTTTTAGGGCCGCACCTGCGGCATGTGGAAGTTCCCAGGCTAGGGGGGTCAAATTGGAGCTGCAGCCAACGGCCACAGCACACAGCAACCAATGCCAGATCGAGCCACGTCTGCGACCTACACCACAGCTCACGGCAATGCCAGATCCTTAACCCACTGAGCAAGGCCGAGGATCGAATCTGCAACTCATGGTTCCTAGTCGGATTCGTTTCCGCTGAGCCATGACGGGAACTCCCTAGAGGGTTTCTTTGAAGTACCCTCTCATGACCCTGAACAGGTACCCAGCTTGAATCTGGACTGAAAACTCCTAAAACTGGGGTTATTCAGGGCCACGGTACAGGAGCCCTCCCCCCCCCATATTGCTCCACAGAGGAAGAGGGTGCCAAGTGTGTTTTCTGGCGTATTCAGGGCCTCCTGCTCCCTTCTCCACCTGGACCTACCCGGTGTTTGCCAGAGTGGCTCTCACACTGACCCACACAGCCACGAAGATGGCAGGCAGACCTGTGGGCAAAGAGGGGGACAGTGGATGAGGGACTGTACGCGCTGTCCTTGATGTCTCTCTCCTCATTCCTGTGTCACAAAGTTCTTTGTGCTCCCTTATCTGTGTGCTTCTCACTCACACTGACACCGTCTAGCCCCAGAGCCCACATCAGTTCCTGGAAGCAGGTCCAGGTCTCCCCCAGCTCTGGGGCTTGCCATGGGTGAGGTCAAGGTCAGAGTGTCCACCAAGGAGCAAGGAGGCCATGGCTATTGATCTGAGGGCCTCTAGGTGCTGAGCACGGGGAGGGCTCCAGCCACCTGGCCTACCCCTCTACAGTCTGGCCAGTCGCCCCGGAGCCCAGCCAAGCTCTGGAGCTGCCAACAATAATGGACAATTATCGGTAACTCGATCCCAGAGCTCATGGGGGAGGAGTGCAGAGCCCCAGCAACCCATTCTGTAGAGGGGCTGCTGAGGCCCAGATGATGCTAGAGCCTGGGCCTGCAGTTCTGGGCCATGGACTCTGGGCATGGTGGCAGAGGCCTGGATAGTTCCATATAGTGGGGGGATGGGTGGGAAAGCTGGGCTCAGGGTGAAGGGAGAGTCCCAGATCCCAACTCCAGCCCCAGTGTTGGTGTGTAGCTTCCTTCCAACTCCAGCCCCAAGCTGACCTCTGACCAAAGATCCCACTCTGATCCTGAGTGGAATCTTGACCTGAAAGTCCTCCCTCCTTCTGGGCTGAGCCTCCACCCCAGGTGATCCTGCCTACAGGTGAGCCCCAGCTCCAGGCTGAGCCAACCCCAAGTGAATCTAACTACAAGCCAAGCCTTATTTTCTGAACCTGAAATGGGGTCAGAGTCACAGAAGCAGGGGCAGACTCCCCACTCGCAGCCCCACATCTGGCATGGGATATGCTGTGTGAGTGCCTTCCCCTCAGTGGCATTCTCTGACCCTGCTGCCCATGGTCCCACCCTGCCTGCACCTCACTGCCCACATGCCTGCATACCCCAGCCGAAGACTGTAAAGCCCCACAGGTACTTCTTCTCGGAGAAGAAGGCCATGAAGATGAGGCTGTGCAGGTACAGCCCCTCCACCAGAATCCAGTAGTAGTTGGTGGCCAGGAAGTAAAGGAAGAAGGTCACAGCAACCCGGCAGCCCACCTAGGAGACCAGCTGGTGTTAGCCAGAGGGCAGGGCGTACATCTGGGGAGGGCTGGGCCGGGCTGGGGGATAGGCAGTAGGAGGGGGCTCCTGGTGAGACTAGACAAGTGCTAGTCAGGCCAGTGAGGAAGGGGCAGACTCTACCAAGGGCAAGGACTGACGGGTGTGTGTAGAAGGGATGTTGTCATGGGCGGGGTTAAAGTGGTGGTGGTTGGGGGGTCCTGGGTCGAGGTGCAAGTGTTAATGAAAGTGCGGGGAGGGGCGACACTCACATAGCCCTGGGCAACAGGGGCTGGAAGCAGGGCTGAGAGATGCGAGGGAGAGGGACTCAGTGAGGTGGATGTGAGTGGCCTGAAGCCGGTGGTGGCAGGAGGCACGGGGCGAGGAGGCAGGCAAGGGCGAGGCAGGGTGGGTGGGGCTCCGGCGAAGCCAGCGGTGCCGAGGGGCCCTGGGCGCCGGGCATAATAGGGGGCACTCACGTAGCTGGTGGCGGCGACAGGTGGCAGCGGTGCCTGGGCAATGGCGCGCAGCTCTTCCTCAGTGAGGCGCTCAGCCTCATCGAGCGTGGCGCCCGAGTAGAGCACCGCGTCCTTGACGAAGATGCTCACAGCGCGCAGCATGAAGGACAGGAACAAGTGCATGTGGATGTAGTTGCGTGTGCAGTGCAGCCTCCTGCGGGGCGCGCGACAACATCGTGGGCGGGAGCACGGGGATTCGTGGTGGACTGGCAGGGAGCCGGCGGGCAGTATGCAGAGCATAGGGGTACAACCAAGGGAAGGGGAGGCACCATTCTTTGGCCCCGCCCCCTCAGGCCCCGCCCCACTCCTCACCCCCGCCCACCTGAAGTAGGCCAGAATGAGGACAGCCACGGTGAGGGAGGCCAGCGAGACGGAGTAGCCCACGGTGTAGATCATGCCCAGGCGGTCAAACACCTCCTGTGCAGGTAGGGGGTTACTGTTAGAGCCCTGGGACTCAGAGTGCGCCTCAGGTTAAGGGTCAGAGGCCAGGTTAAGGTTGTTGGAGGCGTCAGGACTAGGTCAAGGTCACCCGTGGGGTGGGGTGGTCTTATTCCCGGTCAGGTTAGGGAGGGAAGGCTCGCACCCGTTCACGAGTCTCATTGGTCAGGAACTTGACACACTCGCTGTAGTTGGCCCATGTCCGGTTGTGCCCGGGAACCAGCTCCCAGCTGCCATTGCGGTCACAGCGTCGGTAGGCGTGGCCTGCAGGTCCATGGGAGGGTCAGGGCAGGCAGAGAGGTCTGGAACTGCTGAGGCCCTGAGCTCCAAGTCCCGGTTTCCCTGTGGTCCCCACCCTACTCCAGACTGCCTTACCTTTATGATTGAAGTCATAGATGTAGTCGGGACAGGGCATGGCCACCACCTCACCTGGTGCCCCCAGCGGCCAGCACAGGATGTGGTCCCACTCTGGCAGGCAGGGGCGCCCTGTGCCCACAGAGATCGACAGAAAAGGTGGGGGATGCCCGTCAGTTCCATGGTTAGTGATCCAGAGGAATGAACATACCTGAATGAACACACTGGCTCCCTCCAGGACAGGTGTGCCCTAAGATTAGAGAACTCAAGCCTGGAGCGTTCTGGAGAGAATATATTGAGCCCTTACTCTCTACTGTGTCCTGCACCCACCTGACCTCATGGAATTCACTACAGCCCCTCTGAACAGGTGCTGGCACTGGCCCTAATTTCTGGACTGGCGGGTGGAGGCCAAGAGGGGTGACTGATTTGCCAAGGTCATACAGCCCCAAGGCCCTGCCCTCCTCAGGTGTTCAGCCCCTAGCCAAGCCTCTCTCTTCTCTCTCTGTTCTTGGTCTTACCTTCCAGGTGTCCCTGCAGAAGGGCAAATTCCCATAATAACACTCCCTCAGCTGAGAATGCTTCCTACGTGATCCTTGCCCAGGGACCATGGACAGGAGGCAGGAGGTCTAGCTTCCAGTGCTAGCTGGACTCCTGAAGAGCTGGTATCCACCTTCATGGTGGTGTCCACCCTCTTTGCTCTTCAGTTTCTTCACTGGGAAATTGAGATTGATGTGCACTTCCACCACTATCCAAGACCCGCCCTAAGCACCTGCTATGAGACTTCATTGACTACTCATGGGGGGAGATGTAATCCCCCAAATCTAAGTGCTACTTGTGGGATTCAAGGCAGGGTAACACATCCCACTTTGGGACTCCAGCCTCACAACAGAGATGCTAAGTGACCCTGGAGGGTCTCCAGCCTCTGAATCTTCCACTTTCCACCCTCCAGCTCCCTTCTTTCCCCCTTCAGAGCTCTAACCACAGGACTCTCCTGCCACCCTGGAAGGTTGCCTTGATGGCTGGACCCCTCCCAGCTTGGTGAAAGGCTTTCTGTCCTGGGCACCATATTCCCAGCCCCGCCTGCCCAGGCCCACAATTCCCTCTGGTCCCTGGGGAACCACAGGATGACCACAGCCTCCCAGATGTGGCCCATCTGGAATCTGCTGCCCACCCAGCCGGTTCAAACCAGCCCTGTGGCTGCAGCCTGGGCTCTGCTTTTGTCTCTCCTTACCTCCCTTAGGGATAACACAACCCCGCATCTCCCTTCCTCTCTCCTCTTCTGCCCTCCTCATCCCACTGTCTGGCCCCACCCCTTCACAATCACCTTCCTGTCCTGCTCTGTGTCCATGGCCTACCCTGCTATGGGTCTTGATGCTCTCTCCTTTGACACACTGAGTTCCAGTTTCAGAGTGTGGTCCCCTCTCTGTCTCTCCCTGCCTCTCTTTTTCTGTCTCTATGTCTCTGGGTCTCTCCCTGCTCCTCTGTCTCTGTTCTTTGTCATCTGTCTCCGTGGGAGGGGCGTAGCCCTGAGTCCATTCCTGAGGCATGTGGGTTCTCTGCCCACATCTCCTGGGGTCCCTAGTCCATCCAGCTTGCCTGCCCCCTCCCAGCACCTACCCTTCTACAAGAACTGAGGGGTATGAGCTCATATGAAGCTGGCAGAGCAGTGGGGCAGGTGGGTCTAAGTCGGTCTCAAATGAATGCATATGGAAGCACAGACGTACCTTGGTGCCTGCTACCAGTGTCCTCTCCAGACTCAGGATAAAGCTTCCCAGATGCCTTCTCTTTCCTGGGCTTCCCTGATGTGGGCGCAGATGCCCATCCTTTGTCTGATTCCATTATGTCAGCTGGAGAAATTAGGACAGTTGTGGCTGTCAACAGTGCTACTGCAGGAGACACAGGGTACCCTCCTGGCTCAGACTCCCCCTTTGTACAGTGGGGGTCATCCCCTGCCCTGCTGACACCCAGGCTGATGACAGGTAGGGACGTGCTTTACAAACTGTAAAGTGCTTGCCAGGTGCAGAGGTAATCAGAAGGCATGGAGACTGTCAACAAGGGGTTCAAATGGGAGCAAATATCACTTGGGTGTGGGACCAACTAGTGGGCCGAGCAGTAATGTGGGTAAGATGTGGGCAGAGATGTTGTCTGACCTGGGAGTTGGAGCCAAAGCCCATGCAGGAGGCAAAGGCCCCACTAGGGGGCGCAGGGCAAAAGTAGACAGTAGTGGTGATGTCAACAGAGAGGTTAAACAGTGAAAAATGAAGCCTGGCCAGAGAGCTGTGTAGGTCAAGGTGGTGTGAAAGACAAGAACAAGAGTGTGCAGTTGTCAAGGGAGGAAGATGATCCCACCTACTCCATCCATTGCCCTAGGATACCCGAGTAAGAGATTCGCAGCTTCCACAGGGACCCTGGAGACTCTCCATCTGAGACGGGGCCTGGACTTTCCCTCCAGGGAGAGATGCCTGAGGTCTCCTTCCTCACTGCAAAGTCTTCCTCATTATCTGAGCTACAACCCAAGCCAGGGCCCTCTGGCCCTCCCATTGTTGGGGTTTGTGGCAACAATGGGAAGCTGAGTGCAGACACCCTGGGCTGGGAAGGAATGGCTATGCCGTTTTCCTGCCTGCACCCTGGGGCATCAGAAGGATGGAGATAGTAGGGTGGGGTGGCGTGGGAAGGGAGGGCTTCCACTGTGAACAGAGAAGGGGCAGAGGGAGGTGTCTCCAGGCTTCCGCAACTAGGTTCCACAACTAGGTTCAAGACCCAGAGTGAAGGGGACCCACCAGACTCTCCAGACTCTGACTGGGGCAGGGGACCAGGGAGCCAATGGTGGGGCCAGCGTGGGCAGGGCTGTGACTGCAGAGACCATGTGAGTCCTTGTGAGTGGGATCAAAGTCTGTGGGCTCCAGGGTGTATCACTGTGCACTTGTGTCCTGGATGTGCATCAACATCCCACCCACGAGCAGTCTGAGTGCCGGCTCAGGGGTGGAAGCTGTTCTTGCCCACCAGTCAGGTGGGGTCTGGGTCTCTTCCAGGTAGAGGAGATTAATTAGACAGAAGTCAGAGGCCTGGACAGTTGCTAATGAAGCTCCATTTCCCTTTCCAGGAAATGGTCTCAAGGTAGAGCTTGACATCGGGGCAGGAGCTGTGAAGCCAGGTGAGTGTCCCTCCCAGCTTCACTGTGGTAGGTGAGATGCTGTGTTGGTAGGAGGAAGCCTTCCTGCCCCATCAAGAACCCTTTACTGGCCAGTGACCATGACAGACAGAGTCATAGATCCCCATCAGTATCCCTCTATTCTCCTCCCCTTTCAGCACCATTCCCCTGACCCTGGACGCCTCTGCCTTGCCCTTTGCCAGGGGGCCTCCTTCAGAGACCTACTTGTCCTTCTGGACCTGCTTTGGGTACCTCCTCCTTCTCAGGGAGTTGCCCCAGCCCATCCCAGTGGGATCTGGAGCCCTAATCAGTGCTCTTGATCCTGGTGTGGTGTGCCTCACTAGATCTAAGCCAGTTGGAGGTGATTTGGACAGTAGCTACCTTCATGTCCTCCTATCCCCACCCTGGAGGGGAGGCTTAATGCATCTCAGAGCCTGCTGACTTTAATCTCACCTGACTAGCCCCACTTTTGGTCCTCAGTGTGCCCTGGCCCCCTTTACCTGGACCCACCCTCCCTTGATGACACTTGGTTCTGCACCTGGGCTCCCACCTTCCTCTGGCCCCACTGTCTCCTGACCTTGTCCCCAGACCCTCCTCCTTTGGCCCTGTCCCCACCTGGCCTCTGCAGGACTTCTTTGAGCCGCTTCTCACATTGGGCCTGGGCACGGTGCAGCAGGAAGATCTGCTCCTCTTTGGTCATGACGTCATCTGCATCCACCTACCAAGCCGAAGTTCAGATTGCAGGCAGAACTTCCCAGCAGAGTGGCAGGCTCCACAACTATCCCAACCTCCTTGAGGGATTTCCCGCTTTCCAAAGAATGTGGGAAATCTGCTTGACATAGCTCCCATTTTACAGATGGGAAGCCTCAGCTCCAAGGGGAAGGGCCTGCCCTGCCAGACAGAAAAAATGGGGAGGGGGGCTGTCCTCGGCTTGCCCGGCAGTAACTCCACAGGCTGCAGCCACGGTCATGTCTGTTCCCCAGGGGTATGTGAGAAAGGGATGGAATGTCCTAGGATGGATCCTCACAGGATCCTGGCTTTCTGTTGGGGACCTGGGTGGAGAGGGGGTAGATAAGCAAGGGTGAACTCTGGGGAAACAAACTGGGCCTGGATTCCTTCAAGTCCTAGTGCCCTTGGGACCTTGGAAGTCACCATTTTCCATCCTGGCCCTCTCCCCAGTCAGTACTTTCCCCATGAATGGTGAGGGCCTTAGCACCTCCCACCCTCCAGTCCCAAGAGGGAGAGGATGGAGGAATTGCTGGCAAGTGGTCTGGGCGGGGCGGGGCACTCCCCGTGCAGGCTGGGGAGTCACCCACATGCATTGCTTATCTGGAAGTTCCCTCCATCCAAGTAGACTCTGTGTTTTGATGAAGACAGGCCTTTGCTCTTGCTGCTCCTTCTCCTGGAATGTCCTTCTTCCCCCTTCTTCCAGCCTGTACTCCCTGAGCATTGGCCGCCACCCACTAGGATTCCCTGGCCTCATTTTAAGAAAGGGAACAGGAACATCACTGGGGCGAGGGTCAGTCTCTCTCTGAGCCTCCATTTCCCTGACTTGGGGTTGGTAGTCAGAGGATAAAGGCAGCATCCTGCCCTAGGAATAGCTCAGTGTGTCCAAGCCTAGCCACACCTGAGTGGGACCCACAAGAGGTTAATGCACCCCCTCAGACCCCACCCTCAACCCCAACTCTTGGCCATGTCCCCTCAAACCCTTCAGCACAGAGACATGTCCCATGAGACCTCTCAGATCCAGAGCAGGGCTGTGTCCCCTCAGACTCCACAGGGCACAGCCTGGTTCCCTTAGAACTTCAACAGGCAGAGCTGCATCCCCTTAGACATTCCCTGGCAGGGCCGGGTCCCTACGGTCTGAGCGGAGCTTTGCAGGGCGGGAGAACCCAGAGGAGGCAGGGAAGGGAGGCAGTGGTTGGGGAAGGGGCAGGCACCAGTGCATGGGGGCGGGCCGGCCAGCCTGGCAGGTCAAGGAGTCCGCTGCAGGGAGAAGTTAATTGACCGCATCTCTTGGTGGCAGCAACAAGGGCTTCTAGGGCCAGGGAGTCTCCAGTTGGCTCAGCTGGTCTAGGGTTCTGCTGGTTTCACTTAGCGGAGGCTCGTGCGCCTCTTTGCGTGTGCGTGTGTGAGTGGCGGCACATCCTCGAGTGGCCGGTGTCTACACTAGTGTGTGCCCCTGTCTCCATATATTCTCACGTGGGGCTCATCCAGCATGCACATTTGGGATGTGAGCCCGAACTGTCTGTGAACATGCATGTGTGCTTGTGTTTCTGGACAAAGGTCCGCGTGTGCTGTCTGAGAGTGTGTGATGCAGTTGCTCATTAGCCTGCTTGTCTGTGGGTGTCAGTGCTTCCATGTATCACTGGTGTCTGAGTTGGACCCTGGGATCTCAGCTGGACCTGATGCCCAGGAAGGGCTGGAGCAGATTCTCGTGTGCTCACTGCTGGCCCCCACAGCTCCTCCAGCTCCCCTATGCCCGGCTATGGCTGAGCAGGCTGGGGCAGAAATAGCCCTGGGAAATGGGGCTTGAGAGAATGGGAGGACAACTCTGGTCTGCCCTATTCCAGCAAGCTCCAAGACTAACCTGAAGTTCTATCATGCCTCTGGCATTGGAGACCCAGGCTGCTGAGAGGTCTGATCCCTGTGTAGCTGCCCTGCCCATCCCATCCCCACTACAACACCCTTTCCTTATTATTTCCACTATTGCAACAAGTACCTCCATCGGTAACCACCACCTTCATCACCACACCAACCATTATCACCTTGACTAACAACTCCAACACAGCCACCATCCCTACCACCAAAACTACCACCAGCGACAGCGGCACTATTACCACTATGAGCACAAAGTACTATTAACATCAGTATAACCTCCATCAGCACCATCACAACTGGTAGAACCTCATGACCATCACCACCACCAATGCTATTTCCAGCTGCACCGCCACCATGACCATCACCAACCCCTGCAGTATTACCACCACCTTCACCACCAGCACCATTACTACCAAAGGCAATGAGCCCCTAACCCCTGTCAGTACCACCTTTACCGTCATCTTCGTCATCATGCCTCCTTCCCTGCAACCCCAACTCCTTCAGCTCACCTCCATCTCTTTCAAGACAAACGGATAATGCATCATATTTTTTTCCAACTGATTGAAAGCTTCTGAGTGGCTGACTGAGGCTTCTACTAGTAACCAAAGACTGGCACCCCCAATAGACAGACTAGCCCCCTCATGTAATTGAGGGTCACAGCTGATAGCCTTGACTGCAGGCAGGCAGTCATGGGTTGAAAACCGCCCATTTGGGAGTTCCCGTTGTGGCGCAGTGGTTAACGAATCTGACTAGGAACCATGAGGTTGTGGGTTTGGTCCCTGCCCTTGCTCAGTGGGTTAACGATCCAGCGTTGCCGTGAGCTGTGGTGTGGGTTGCAGACGCGGCTCGGATCCCACGTTGCTGTGGCTCTGGCGTAAGGTGGGAGGCTACAGCTCCAATTTGACCCCTAGCCTGGGAACCTCCATATGCCGTGGGAGCAGCCCAAATAAATAGCAAAAAGACAAAAAAAAAAAAAAAAAAAAAAGAGAGAGAGAGAAAACTGCCCATTTGGTAGACTGACAAACAGACAGGTATGCAACTGGGGGATGACTAGGAATGACCAACACACCCTCATACAGGGCCAAGGCATCTGCTCAGCCTCCATCTGCTGCTATTGGCTGTACTCTGTGTGTGTTCAAGAGGAGGCACACCTTCTTTTCTAGAGTCTCATTTCCTGGTGGGTCTGAGAATGTCCAGGAGAAGGGAAGATATGTGCCTCAAGCACCAGATGGATTCCAAATTCCTTCACTCGCAGAGACAGTGATACCCTCTCTGGCCACCCTGAACTGTGCAACCCATTTCTCTGTCACCCAATCAAGGAAGAACTGCCACTGTAGCAAGAAGAATTCAAAGTAGTCAAGAGAGCACTTCCTGAGGAGCAGGGGGCAGCTCCACACCAAGTGCATCCCCACTTGCTATAGAATACGGCTCCCCTGCCTGGGATGCTCCCATCACCTCTCCCTCCAGCTGCACCCTCTCCTCTAAGGAGATTCTGCCACTAGCACTGAAGCTTGAATCCTGCCTCCAGCACTGACTGGCTTTGTATCTTTGGGAAAGTTGTTTAACCCTTGAGCTCTGTTTTCTACCTGTAAAATCAGGGTAATAATAGGGCTGTTGTGAGGATTAACTGAGATATTGAATGAAAAGCTGGGGCAGGAGTGGGACCTATGAGAAGCTGTTATTGCTACTGGGTCCCCCTCATCTAGCTTTGGGTGCCCTGCTGCCAGGTACTGTGGGTGGAGTGGTGGAGGAGATTGTCTGAGTAGATAACTGGGTCCAGGGGGCCAGAGTGAGGGGGGCAGATGAGTGATGGGACTCCAGGGAGGATTGGGAGCAGGGAGCACAGGAGGGTCTGCATGGTGAAGTGTGCCTGGCAAGCTACTGGGGTGAAAGGACCTCCCAGTGACTCCCTGCATTTCTGGGTCCACACTGCACTAAGGGGCAGGAGGGCCCCTCCTCTGCTCTGAGTGAGGAGGTCTTATCTCCTGGGAATAATGCAGAAAATGCTGATAGCTGTGATTCTCCTCCTGGCCTGGAGACTCCATCTGATGTCCCCTCCCCCCATCCACCAGCCCCTTTCCCTTCCAGAGTCCGGTTCTTCTTGGCCCAGCTCCTGGTAAGGAGGACTCAGACTTGTATCATTTTAGATCTAGACAGTCTATGCATCTTGGGTCTCACGGCTGAGGGCTGAGGGACGTAGGGCTGGGTCATGGCCAGAGCTTAATTAGTCCATACCCACCACTGATGGGGCCACCTAGCCCTGGTGCCAGGGTCTTGAAGCCCCCCCTGTCCCCAATGTCCCTCCTGTGGTACTGAGTTTAAGGCTGACTTCCCCAAACCTAACCATCATGGGGTTTGGCTATAGCGCTCTCCCCATGTTCAGCCCTCAAGATAGAACCTTCCTGTGTGTATGATCTGCAGTTTGTAACATGCAGTAACGGGGTGGTGACACGACCTTAGCCCTGAGCTGAAGGAAAAGGGAGAGAGGTGGCCTGGCAGCCTAGAACTGGTATTTGTGGGGCTCTAGGCAGGGTGCAAATGAGGGCTGGAAGCCAGTATGTTGTTTACAAACATAGAAGCTGCTGTCCCAGGGAGAGAGTAATGTGTGGTCAAGAAGCCCGGATGTGCTTCTCATTTCCTGAGTTCAGAAGCTTGAAGGAAGAGAAAAGCCATCTATCTGCTTACTACCCCTCCCACTGAGAGGCAAGTAGCTCTTTCTAACTCAGCTCCCAGAGAAACCCCAATGAGGATTGTACTGGAGCTAGGGATGGCAGTGGCGGTGGCAGTGGGGTAGAGGTGAAGACAGTGAGTGGGGCCATGTCGAGGCTAGTAATGGGTGATGGAGGTGTGATGGTGACAGTGGTGGTGTGGGGAGAGCCAGTTCCATGCCACTGACCAAATGAGGGCCACTCCCCTCGGTTCCTCTCCTAACTGCCAAATTCCACACATTTGCTGTCTGTGATCCCAGACATGCCTGAATACTCCTCCTCTGGGCAAAAAGAGAGAGGAACTACAAGGGATCCTTCTTCAGTTGCTGATCCCTCAGTCTCTGGGAAAGAGGCTCCTTCTACTGGATGGTGTCAGCCTCAGGGTGCCCTCTCGGGCATCTCATCCAGCCATCTGCCTGGAGTCAGCCTGGTCCCCTGGGTGATGGCAGCTGTTGGCCTCTTGCTCACTTCTAGGAAAGCAGATTGACCTGTTGTCCATCCCTAGATAGAGTCAGTATCTCCTACCCTGCGAGAGCCCCTCTGAATGTTGGCACCAGCCATTGCCAGGAGCTTCACCTTTGGCTTCAGCGTTGGCACCAGCCATTGCCCTGGAGCTAACCACATCTCCTCCACCTTCTACTACATCCCCATCTTACAGATGAGGCCACTGAGGCTGAGAATCACAGTTAGAAAGAAGAGGGTCAGGAATGGAGCTAAGGTCTGCATGATACTGAAGCAGCAACCCTGGAGGAAGGGACAGAAAGGAGGAAGTACCTAGCCACCTGGATCCTCTAGTGCCAGTCTCAAAACCAGCTTTCTTCCAGAGTCCTTCTGGTCAGTATCTTTCACTGCGTCAGGCAAGAGCCTCTTTGCAGAGCACCTAAGACAGCTTCTATGAAGGTAATTTGCAGATGGAGGTGGACATGGAGGTGATCAGATGGTGAAGGCAGCTTGTGCTTAGCTCTAACTGGGCAAAGGACAGTTGTACCCTCGTATTAGGAGTAAGCAGAGTTCATACCTCCAGAAAAGCCAGAAAGGAAAAACCTTGGCTAACAGGGGACCCCCACCCCCCCGTCCCCGTGACCTCCTAGCCTTCCTGCACCTCTTCTCCAGGTTCCACTACCGGGACTTCTGCTGGCACCCCCTCCATGTTGTCCCTGCCCTTTGCTGCCATCCATCTGTCTGGCTGGTCTGAGCAGGCCGGGATGAGTTCCCTGTGGGGGACACTCCTGGCCCACCATGCCACTGCTGACAAGTGCTGACTTTTCCTCCCCCTCGCCTGGCCTTCCTGAACAGGCTGCCTGTGTTCAGGGCTGGGAGGGGCTGGGGGGAGGCACTGTGACGCCTCTCATCCTAGCCAGCGTGGACGCCTTCAGGGCAGGCAGTGGGATAGCCCGGGATGGCAGCGTTGGTTGCTAAGACCCGGTTGGTCTTCACAAGCGGCTTCTACCTGGGCTGGGGGACCAAGGCCCAGAAGGATGGTATAGCGTCACGTAGCCTGGCCAGCAGAACAGGATTTTACCAGGTCTTACCTCTGCACAAGGCAGGTCCCAGAGTTGGGGTTCATAAAAGTTTGGAGGTTTCCAATGTCTTCAAGAATCTGAGCAAAATTCTGCACCCTCTCCCAGAAACACTGTATTTTGCAGACAGTATCAGGGGTCTGCAAAATCCCCACCCAACTCTTTCTTTTTCTTGGGGATTCTCTCTGAAAGAGCTGCTTTCCTGATGTGGTGGCCTGACCAGGGAGTGTCCCCAGAAGGCCCACAACAGGAATCTGGGGGAGGCCTCTTGACGCCTCATTAAAACATTCCGAGAAAAACCTAAGTTTCTGGGAGGGCTCAGTGCCCCCCCTCCTGCTCTGTCCATAGGAGGTTCCCAGAGCTGGGGCGTGGGGGTGGGGGTGTTTAAGGGCAGGTGATATAAAAAGCTTCAACAAATCAATACGGCAAATCTCTGAGCAAGCTCTTAGAAGATGGACAATAAACCAACATAAAAGTCCAAAAGCTCATTGGTAATTGGCAAATTAAAATGACAAGAGACAACATTTTCCACCTATCAGAATGGCAAATGTGAGGAAAAGGATCTTCAGACTATCCTGTGAGACAGAGGGTGTGGGGAAGAGACCTCCTGGTCACTCCTAGTGTTGTGTGTATAAAACCACACAGGCTTTTTAGAGGGCAGTTTGGCCATGTCTATTAAAATAAAAAATACGCATGTTCTCAGACCCAGCAACGACAGAATCTAGAAATATCCTACAGGGAAATGGTCACACAGGGACACGAGAGGGCATTTCAAGGAGCTTCCCTACCACTGTCTGGAATCTTTCTCCCTCTGTCTCCCCTCTCCCCTCTCATGCACGCACGCACACACACATGAAAATTATGCAGAAACAATCTAAATGTACATACCTAAGGACTGTTAATGAATCTTAGGTTTTGGAATATTATGCAGCATTTTAAAAAGATAGATTTATATTTACTGACATGAAGACCTCCAAGATTTACCTTTAAGTAGAAAAAGGCATAGAGCAGATCCCTATCTACAAATTGCTATCAGTTATTTTAAAACAAATAGAAAATGACAGAATAAAACTATCTACTTTACATGTACACAAAAGGTATCTTTTTGGAAACATAGAAAAAGTCTGGGAGGACATCCCCAGCCATACTGTTTAAAATAGTTTTCTCTAGGATGGGGAACGAGGTTTGGGAGTAATCAAGGATAACTTCTGTTTAATCTGTATTACTTGACTCTTTCTTTCTTTTTTTTTTTTTTTTTTGTCTTTTTGCCTTTTCTGGGGCCGCTCCCATGGCATATGGAGGTTCCCAGGCTAGGGGTCGAATCAGAGCTGTTGCTGCCGGGCAATACCACAGCCACAGTAACGCGGGATCCGAGCCATGTCTGCGACCTGCACCACAGCTCACAGCAACGCCGGATCGTTAACCCACTGAGCAAGGACAGGGACCGAACCTGCAACCTTATGGTTCCTAGTCGGATTCGTTAACCACTGAGCCATGACGGGAACTCCTTACTTGACTCTTTTAAAGAAGGAACATAGTCAAGTATTAGTTAGGAAATTAAAATAAGAAAATAAAAGTAAAATAACCAAAATATTCAACTTCAAAAAAGAAAGAAAGAAGAGGAAGAAAAAGAAAACCCACAGAGTAGGACATGAGAATCTCCTGCCAGGATGAGCCCTCACCCTGCTTTGCTCAGTGCCGGAGTCTGAAGACCTAGATTCTGTTCCCATCTCTGTCACAGACTCCCTGCGTGAATCTCAGGGCCCTTTCCTGTAAAATGGGTAGATGAACAAATGGAATGAGAAAACAAACATCTGGGACTGTTTCTAACTCAGAATCTGGGGAAAGCCACTGTTCAATACATGTTGGTTCCTTCCTGTCTTTAAAAGTAAGCCCCTTTGAGTTTCCTTGTTGCACAGTGGGTTAAGGACCTGCCATTGTCACTATTGTGACTTGGGTCACTGCTGTGATGTGGGCTTAATCCCTGGCCTCGGAACTTCCATGTCATGGGTGTGGCCAAAAAAACAAAAAACAAAACAAAACAAAAAAACAACCAAAGTGAGCCCTTTGGCTGAGTTGCCCCTGGAGCCGGCTGCAGGTGGTTCCCTGGAATCCTACCTACCAGTCTCTCCTGAGCCTGACCTCAAGATCATTTCTCTACACCGAAGGCCTGTCCTCCCCAGCCCCACAAGGCTGTCGTTCAGCCTCTCCCACTACAGTTTCTCCTTCATAAGCATGCATGCTAGGGTGTCCTTAGGACGAGCATCCTCAAGGATAAGACCACCCCTTGCCCCCAGACTCACAATCTGAGGGCCCATCCCTTCCTCCAAACTTCACCCCACCCGACCCCCAACTGCATAGCTTCTCTTTTCTATAAGGCAAAAGATGGACTAGCTGGGCCCGGTCACAGCCAGTGTCTGCCCAGTGGGACACTTTTTGGTCCCCCAACTATGAGGTCCTTGGAGATGTGAGCCTGGTCCTAGG
Organism: Sus scrofa; assembly: GCF_054392235.1. Taxonomy (NCBI): domain Eukaryota; kingdom Metazoa; phylum Chordata; class Mammalia; order Artiodactyla; family Suidae; genus Sus; species Sus scrofa. The sequence goes on along the minus strand of NC_139395.1, from coordinate 44,516,900 downwards.
GCCAGCTGGGCAAGCAGCATACAGTTGTGGTGACAGGGGCTATCAGCTGAGGTGGACAGTGGTATCCCCTGGGTTTAGGAGAGAGACATGGGGATTTCTTGCCTGCATGAGCCCTCACCCTGCTTTGGAGGAAGAACCTCAGTGCAGGAGTCTGAGGATCTAGATTCAAATCCCACCTCTGTTACAGACTCCTTGTATAAACCTCAGACTATCAGCTTCTTGCTGGTTCCAGCTGAGCCCAGGAGGCCCATAGGGTGTTGGGTGACTCTCAGGCCATATCCTCTATCCCTGAAGCCAGAGAGGGTTCATTGCATTCATGGTTTAGGTGTCTAGCCACAGATGTCCTAGACCCAGCCGGGCATCCTTCCTCCTGCCCTACCCTCAGCCTTGGGCCAGGGCTAAGCCCAGGCAAATTCTCTGCCTGTGCCTCAGTTTCTCTGGAAATCAGTGTGGGTCCCTGGGGACCTGTAGCCCCTGTCCCCTCATAGAGGCACAGGGCTTGGCACTTGGCTGGCATACAACGAATATTGGTCATATCAGCTGTGTGAAGGTCTGTTAAAGGGGACAATAACAGGAGTTCCTGTCGTGGCTCAGTGATTAACAAACCCAACTAGCATCCATTAGGACTCAGGTTTGATCCCTGGCCTCATTCAGTGGGTTAAGGATCCAGCATTACCATGAGCCGTGGTGTAGGATGCAGACATGGCTTGGATCCCGTTTTGCTGTGGCTGTGGCTTAGGGCGGCAGCTGTAGTTCCAATTCGACCTCTAGCCTGGGAACTTCCATATGCTGTGAGTTCAGCCCTAAAAAGACAAAAGACAAAAAAAAAAAAAAAAAAGAGACAACAATAACAGATCCTTTCTCAGAGGGTTGTTGGAGGGATTAAACTAGTTAATATTGTAAAGTGCTCAGAACAGTATCTAGTGAGTAGATAGCACTACAGAAACGTTCATTAAGTAAAAATAAGAACACAGACTTGGGTACACATGTACTCACAAATATACACACACACACGGACAACTATGATTCTAAAAGTCATGTAGAGACCCACAGTTTCAGATACATGTGAGCGCACACGAGGATTCAGACACTCACACTCACACAGACCCAGAGAATGCCACGCTCAGAGTCCCAAGAGCCCTGCTCCGACACACAGATAGACTCATAGGTCACTCATGCTCATCATCCTGTCTATTCCTTGACCTGCACATGTGTGGATACACAGATCACAGTGGCTGGCTCTGCACAGTGACTCCGCTCACACGAACTGGGGGGGAGCCCTGGGAAAGTTGAGGGGAAGCTGGGGAAGTGGCTCTGGGCCTTGATCTTCACCCATGTTTGGAGTACCCCTGCACAGGGTGGTGATCCTCTGAACCCTGGTTTCCCCATCAACGAATCTATGTGGGGGGCGATGTCTTTGGCTTTAGAAAGCCATGCCGTGTGGGCACGGACACCAGGGAATGGGATGTGCTGAGGCCAACAGAGGAGAGAATCTTGGACCAGGAGATTCTTAGGCAAATGTTTCTTTCTTGGTGTCTTTTTACAGATAGGGAAACTGAGGAGTAGAGAAGCATAGCCCAAGGTTACACAGGCATTAGGCAGAGCTGGAGGAATCTAAGAGTTCCCTGCCTGCCAGCCCGGGGCTCTGCCTGGATAGGGTGCTGGTCAGGAGAAGGCTGCCTGCCTGTCTTTCTAGAAGGCAAATAACCCCCACCTGGGAGATGAGGGGGAGGCAGCAGGGGCCTTGAAGTCAGACACACAGGCAGACAGCCTCCTCAGCAATGGCTTGTCCCCTGGGACAGGCATGCTGTGGGTTCTGACTGACTCTTCAGGAGATGGCCTCCAGACCCTGGCCCAGGATGAGGAGGGTGCGGCCCCTTAGAGCCTCCAGCTCTTGGACTCTGCCAGTCTCCCCTATTTTTCTTTGCTGTTCTTGGTCTGTCTACTCCTGGGGAGCTTCCATCCCCACCCCCTTTGTCTCTGTCTCTCTCTTCTTTCTCTAGCCTTATCTCCCATTCTGTCTCTTCTCCCTCTTAGCCTCTGCTCTCAGGAGAGTACAAATGGGGGTCCCCTCACTCAGTGGAGTGCCCTTCTAGCATGTTTCTCCTGTAGGAGTGTTCTATGAGGTCAGTCTCCTTCATGGGACCTCCATCTCTCCTCCATGCCACACCACACCCGACTCCCAGGGCAGACATCTTTCAGTGTGGATGAAGCTGGGCATGTGTGCAAGCATGCGACGGTGAGACCTGGAGGGGTCCTTAAATCCTACCCCCTGACCTCAGACCCACAGCCCTGTGTCCCACATTGCAGTCGAAACTTGCGGAAAACAGAGGCCCCCAGAGCAAAGTCTGTGGGACCATACATCAGAGCCAAAGTCCAGTGTTCTGCTATATCACACTGTCATTTTCAAGGGAGACACAGAGCAGTGATGCTCACAGAAGCAGAAGATAGGAGAACCCTAACCACAGATTTCCAAAACTGGGACCCCAAACCTAACTTGCAGAAATAGGGAGACCTTAGGCATCTGGAACCCAGACTGTAGACACCTCAGAAACAGCAGGCACCGAGAATCACGGGCCAGAGGGGACCCCTACCCAAAATTCAGATTACTGGGGGAACTCAAGCCTCTGACCCTGGGGACCGCACCCCCCCTCCCCCGGGGCCCCCATTCCCCCGGGACCCCAGAGCAAGCCAGAAGCCTGTTCAGGAGTGCGAGCTGGGGACTTACCAGCGCGTATGCCGAGCTGAGCACCGGACAGCAGAGCAGGAGCGCCAGGCCGGGCGCGATCCGGGCGGCCCCCATTGCCACCGCCTAGGGCCCCGTCCCTCGGGGTTGCAGCCGCCGCCGGCCCTGGTGGTGGTGGTGGTGGTGGTGGTGGGGTACAGAGCTGCCTCAGGCAGGGCTGCCCCGCCCACGTTAGGGCCTAGGGGACCCCGGAGGCCCGGCGGCCCGAGGCCCCGGGGCCCGGCGCGGGGCCCATGCGCCGAGGGCTAGCGAACGAGAGAGCGCAAGGGAGAGGGAGGGAGGGAGGAAGGGAGGCAGCCCGGGGCCAGGCGGGCGGCGGGCGGGCGCCGAGAGCTGCGGAGCTGCCCGTCTGCCTCGGAGCGGAGAAATCACATCCATATGGCCGGGCCCCCCGCCCCCGGCCCGCCCCCCGCACCCCCCTCCCGCGCCCCCCCTTCCGCGCCGCCTTTTCTTTCTCTCTCTCTTTTTCTTTTGGGGAACTAGGAGCTGTGGCTTTGCCCCACGCCCAGTGGGGGTGGGGTCGGGGGAGGGGTTGGGGTCGCGGTCTGCTGGGGGCTCACGGGGCTGTTATTTTTAGCTCCGCGGCTAGCACAAGTAGGGGGACCGAGCGGGGCGGGGGGCACGTTTTGCGCCTCTTGGGGCGTGCAGCTTGGGTACGCGATCCCAACTTTGCAACGACACTGAGCCCTTTGGTGATCCGGCCGCCAGCTCCGTGCCCCTCTGGTCCCTCTGATCCCCATCCCGTCCGCGGCCGCCTACAACACTCCAGCCCCATCCTCCGCCGGAGCCCCGCCTGCGCCCGTGCCGCTAGAGCGCGCCTGCGGCCGGGACGCTCGGTCAGTCTGCCTGTCTGTCAGTCCGTCTCTGGCTCCCCCGGCCTTGGCCTCCGTTCTTCCAGCAGCCCCGAGCTCCGTTTCGGTCACTCCCTCGCTCCCTCCCTCCCCTCCCCCTTTTCTCTCTACGAAAACATTTGCAAGTTTCCAAAAAAGCCACTGAGCCGAGCGGCGCGGGGCTGGCGGCTCCACCGGGTCCGAGGAGGCGCCGCCGAGTGACACCGAGACAGACCAGTCCCTCCGCCCGGATCAGGCCCGGAGTCACCCTACTCAACTCCGGCCCCCCTCCCCTCGGTGCCAGCCCCCAACCCCGACTTACTCCGAGCGCGCCGCCGCGGCCCCCGCCTAGCCATGGATGTCGGGGACCCCCCGACAGCCTCCCCAGGACAGCGCCCCGTCCGCGGCCCCAGGGGAACTTCATGGAGCTCTCGGGATCCCCCCTGGCCGGCCTGGTCTCCAGCGCCCCCCGCCCGGCCCGCTCTCAGAGCCGCCGCCCGCCGCGCGCGTCCCTCGCCTCGGCGTCTGCCGCTCCCCCTCCCCCCTCGGCTCGGGCGCCTCTTCCCTCCCCCGCGCCCTCCCTGGGCCTCTCCCGCCCCCGCCCCCCCACCCGGTCGCCTCCGACACGGGTGTGTGGAGCCGCAGAGCGGAGCTCGCTGCCCCCTGCCCCGGGACATTTCTCTAGAGGCCGCGGCCGGAGGTTGCACAGCGGCGGGATGTGAGTGTGGAGGGGACGGGGCCGGGGAGCTCTGACATCGGGGTCCGGGAACATAGCCCGGGCCGCTGCTGCCGCTTCGTTCTCCTCTCCGGGAAGGCACAGACGTTATTTTTTTCTGATCGTCCGGCCACGGCCGGTGAATAGCGGCCTTTAGCCTCAAAGCAGGCCCTCTTCACGGGAGGTACCCCGCCCGCCCGCGGGATCCGTCGGCCCGTGGGACTCCCGCTCAGCCTGGACCAAGATCCCTGGGGAGCCTGCTCTGCCGCCGGCCCTGAGCCTGACTCCGCCGCGGCTCTCCCGGCCGCCCCGCCTTCGCCTGGACCCCCACTCTCAGGAACCTCCCGAGTGGGTCGGTGTGCAGTGCCCTAGACCCGCCCCTGTCCCTGCCTGCGTCTCTGGCCTCACGCCCCGCTCCCTCCCTCCCCAGTCTCTGGGTCTGGGTCTCTCGGAGTCTGGACCCATCCAGATTTGGGGCCCTGCCTCTCTAGCTCCTCCTCTTGACTCCACCCCTGGCTGCTTGAGGCCGCAAGACCCCTTACTAAGCCCGGACCCCACCCTGGGGTTCTGCCTCCCTCTCCCACCCCTTCACACCCGCCAAAGCTCTTGGCTGGTTCTGGTCCACTGGGGACTCTCAACTTGGGGGAAGGGCGAAAGGAGACTTTGGGGCAGGGGCCAGACGGAGGTGGAGCTTATGTTCTCCCGCCTGGAAGGGGACGCTCAGAGGAGGGGGCCTTGGACGGACACCAAGCAGTATCAAGCCGGAAGCTGAGGTGCAGAGAGGGCCTGTAGGTGCACGGAGCAGAGGGCTTTAAGGAGGGTCAGGTGAAAGCTAATGTGACTGGGAAATATCCAGGTTAAGTGGCAACCCCAGCTCATCCACTTACCAATTGTGTATCCTGGACACAATGACTCTCCTGCTGTCTGAGCTTCAGTTTCCTCATCTGTAAAATGGGGAGCTGACCAGCTCTTTCAAAGGGCACTTTTAACCTTACCATTTTAGTGCCTTCAAGGGTGGTTATCCCTCTGGGTTCCCCAGAGACCCCTGTGCTCTGAGGGCCCTTCAAGCTCAGCCTGTGGAAATTGAGCTCCTTAGAGCCCCAGACCAGTCCTCCATCTCTGGGATGGCCCCTCTCTTCAGTGTCAATGAGTGCCCAAATCCAAGCCCTAAGGCCACTGGAATCCAGCTGCATCCGGCTCTCTGGGGAACCCTCCCCTCCCTCTGCTCAAACCTACCTGTCTCCCAGACTGTACCCATCTGTCTTCTCCCTATATTTCTATGGCCATACTCTCTTCAAGTTTATGGTCCTGGTATTTAAGGATTGTGCTGTTTGAGGAAGTTTCTTCCCAAAGTGACTCTCTCCAATGAGTACCGTTCACTAGATTCCTGTCCTTCTCTCCATATTCACTTTTCTGCCTTTGCCTTTGTAGTTTCCTCAGCTAGGATCATACTCCTCTGCCTGGTGTAGAGGATGTCCCTCCCGTCTTGTGTCTCCGTTTCATCCATTACTGGGGGGCAGCTGTGGTTTGGGGGCTGCTTCCCATGGTGTGTGGGCTCTTAGGGAACAGGGACAGAGCTCAGGTGCTCAGAACAGGCAAGTAAAGAACAGACGTGTTTCTTCAGCTTTTGTATCTGTCTCTAAGCAATTTGATTCTAATTTTTATAATTTGACAACCACTAACAACCCTACACCCCTTGATAATAGGAAAAGAACATTCATGGACAGATTGGAGGAACTGAGAGGTAAAACTAGGGGCTGATGGGGGGGGTCCTTCTCAGATCTGACACCCAGAAAACTTGAGATTGAGAAACAAACAATATTTGTGTTTAGGAAGATCAGGGTGGGCTGTAGATTGGGCTGCAGAGAGGGATCTAATGGGCTGTTCCCCTAACCATAGCTCACATGCCTCACTCCTCCACCACTGTGGGTGGGGCCGTTGACCCCCTAACTCACCCCCAGGCCTCTGGTTAAAGTGCTACCATGGTGGTGGTGGGGGTGTGTGTCACACATTAACTGGTAGCACCCCAGTGCCTGGCAGAGCACAGCCCACCCTTTTTGACAGGCAGGCCCCAGAGCCCCAGGGTCTGTTTCTGGTCAGTTTCAGGTCAGTTTCAATGGCATTTGGAAAGTCATGGTTGGGGGTAGGGAATGGGAGTCCCTGTGGGGACTCCCCTCTTTGATCCCCAAGCTGGGGCCTAGAGGGAGGAACCAAGGCTGTCATTGGAGCTCAGAACCAGAGCAGGGTGGGGGTGGGGTAGGGTGGGGGACTTAACTCTGTTGCAGCAGTCCTAAGCTGACAGACCTCTGCTGCTGGCACTGCCATCACCGGTAGAGCTCTGGCCAAGGTACACAGACCCTGATGCCTGGGTGGGGACCAGATTCTAACAGGAAAGACAGGCTTTCTGAGCCCAGCAGCGTGGCCCCACTCCCTCAGAAAACCCCTTTCCCTAACCTGGAGGCTCTCTGGGAATACTGGCCTGATTACTCCCACACTTCATCCCCTCACCCATAACCCCGAAGTCAGCTTGAATCCTAATCTCAGCCCTGATCCCAGACTGAGCTTTACCCCCAGGCTGAGTCCTTATCCCGGTCTGACCTCTAACCTCTGGCTGAACCCTGACCCCAGGCTGAGCCTCCACCAAGCCTCAGCCCCAGACCTCTTTCCAGGTTTGTAGGCCCTTCTGGAAGCTTTTCAAGGCAAGGGGCTGGTGGGGAGGGGATGGCCAGGCCATAAGTGAACCGAGGTGCCACTTTTACAGCCATTTCGGCTGCTCATAAACACCCCCCACCCGGATGAGTCATTGGAGGCTCCCAGGCAGCCTGTCAAGCAGCCCCCTCCCCTTACAGCAGGAAGCCTGGCTTTCTCACTTCTCAGGAAGGGGCTGGGTTGCCCTGTCCCAAGCAGGAAGCACTCGTGGGGCAGGTGACTGGGGGTACAGGATCCCTATCCCTTCTCATCACATAGTCACAGCCTCCCTGCTGCGGTAACACCAGCTCCATAGTTATCTCCTGGCAGGCATACTTTGGTTGCCCCACAGGCACAGATACACACACTAACCCAGCATGGTGCCCCAACCTTGTCCCTCACTGCATCCGGTTCCCAGGGCTAGACCCCACTCACCTGGAGCCCACAAGACCTTCCAAGTAGGGTTTGGAGTCACAGAGGAGACTCAAATTGGCCATGGGGAGGCCATGGATAGCCCTGAGAGGCTTCTGTGGTTCAGGCCTAAGCCAGGATATTGCTGTTTGGGACAGGAAAAGGCCTGAGTCAAAGTTTTCACTTGAAAAGAAAAATTAATTATTTTTTACCAAGCCATGTACCAGCCCAGGACTTTGTCCTAGACCCCTGGTCAGGGAGCAGAGGCAGGTCCAAACATACCAGTGTTCAGGTGCTCTGGGTTAGGCCCTCCCTGCCACTGTCCATGGGTTTGCCTGCCAGGCATCCAGGCCAGCTCAGCCCCTCAGGTGTTTGTGTGCCTCAGTAGTCCTCTCCCTGCTCTGCCAACCCTTTCTCCAACTAGCTTACTGTCTGTTTCTGTGTCTCTGCCTGCCCCTTCTAGCCTTTTCCATAGCCCATAAATTTCAGGCCACCATGAGTTATAAGCACAGCCCCTATGAGTGACTTCATTCAGATTTTGGGCCTTTGTAAAAATCGGGTGGAGGCTGAGGGTAGTTCATACCCAGGTCACAAGCAGAAGGACTGAGGCTGAGAAGGTCTGCCCTCTAAGCACTGGCTACCCAGTGTCCTCCAGCTAAGAGAGACGTGGGGACCCTTGCTCTACCCAGCCCTTGTCCTGATCCCTGCAGACCCACAGCCCACCCTATATCTGACTCCTTCCCCACTGAAAATGGACTTCAGGTCTGAAACCAGCCAGCAAGCTCTCATGGGCTGCCCCCCTACCACATATACCCCACCAAGTACTAGGTAGGCTCAGGGCCTGCTTAGGTAGTTATAGGTCACAGAGGCAGGGGGTTGTGGACAGGATGACCTCCCTCTGTGGCTCTGTGGAATGAGCTATAGCAGAATCAGTGCTGGACTTGGACACTGAGGGTGAGGACATGCGCAGACAGGATGGAAGAGACTATGCAAGATTCTGGACCCTCACCTCAGGGCCCAGAGAGCCTGATTGAAGACTGCCCTTCTGCCTGAGCCCAGTCTGAGCTGGTTTGAGTCTGGAAGTCCCAGGCTCAGCCTGACGAGGTGTAATGATTCACGTGGCAGCTGCTGCTCCACGCATTCCAGCCACAGCCCCCAGTGCTTGGCATGTGAGGCGGCTGGCCTGGAACCACCCCCAGCCACTGGGTCACGTTCTTAGGGCCCCCATCCCTAGGGGCGACCTCTCCTCAGGTCTTCCAGGATCCTGGGGAGAACACTTTATAGTTTCCAAAGTACTTTCTAGTTCAGAAGCTGGAAAGAGAGGCAGGGAACTTGTCAATACCTGGCCTCCAGGTAGGGAAAATGAGGCTTAGAGGGTAGACTGGGCTGCCCAGGGGCTCATAATGAGATTATGACAAACAGTACTTGCAGGGCTCCTGCCCCTGGCCTGAGCTGTTTCCAAGTGTCTGGCTCCAGTGGGGTATCTCAGGGCACGTAGGCCGTTCTGTGACCAGGGCCAGTGTGTGTGGAGGGGGTCAGGAGCAGATTTCAGCTTTACAGGTCACTGGGCAGCTGTGTCCAAGAGGGTAGACCTCCTTTGCCCTCTGTCAAGCTTCCCACTGCCCTGAGCCTCCACCCATGGAGCCTCTCCCTCCTCTGAGCCCACTTACACCCCTGACTCCCATCCTCACTGCCACGGAAGTCAAAGGCTGGGGCTTAGTGCCTGTTCTGCCCTGCCCTGTGCATCTCTTTCCTGTTTGTGGCCTCGGTTTCCTGATATGTCATTAACACGGGCAATTCAAGACTTGAAGGGGCTCCATAAAATGACCGAGTGCTTGGGTCCTGGGCATACCTGTGAATCTGAAAACCTGAGGTCCTCTCTCCCCTAGAGCCTTGGGGGCTGCCTGTGCCGGCCAGGCTGTGTTCCTCCAGTGGGCCCCAGCTTAGGGCTCTGAGGGGTGAGTCTTGCCCTCAGCTCCGGGGACAGGAAGTCGTATTTTGGTCCTGGGTCCTGAGGAAGGAGGCAGGGGGAGAATGGCAGCTCAGACCCAGTCATGTTTACCTGGGCCCAGCCCCCTCTGAGCTCAACAGACCCATTCATTGGGAGCCCCATAAACCCTTTGGGGCTCCCTGAGGTTCAGAGTGCCTGGACGCCAGGCCTGGCTGCCACCCCCAGACCTTCTGGGGGCCATGGGCAGCAGGTAGGGCATGAGTGAGGCAGAACTAGGGATGGCTGTGGGAGCCTCAGACATGCCTCAGCTTCCCGATCTTTGCATTGGAACAACAATTCCTGCACGTGCAGTTGGGAAAATCAAAGGGGTCTTCCTGGCTGTGTTCCCTCAGAGAAGGCTCCTGAGAGCATATCCTCAAAGCATAATGGCCTTCAAGGCAACCCTGAAATCAGAGCTGACCTCCTTGTGAAGACCCCACACCTGGCCTTGGGTTGTCCACAAGCCACACCTTGGCAAGATGTGCATGAGTGTGCAGCCCTTTAGAGTGGAGGGAGTCCCTTGTCCTCTCTAGTGCTCTCTTCTCATCTCTTCAAAGGCACATCTTCATCAGAAGTAGAAACTTGGGGACTGGATGGGTTGTTGAGAGATGAGGGCCTAGTGTCTGCTCACCGTCAACTGAGGAGGGGCTGACTTATATCAGGGTACCCTCTACGCTGTCTGCAGTCCCCTGACTCGGCTTAATTGGGTGGCGTAAGCTATCATCCTGTGGTCCCTCAAAATGAAGGGGATGCAGCAGCAACATTTGGTGAAAAGAACTGTGGGCCAGGGGTCTGAATGCTACATAGCTCCTGTGTGCCTTGGAATAATCCCTTCTTCCCCCTGGTCTTGTGCCCCGACTGCTGACAGGGGTTAGAGGGGACTCCATCCAAAACTCCTCTCACCCCTGGGGTTCTCATGCAGGGCAGGGAGTGAGAGGATAGAAGCAAGACCTCCCACCCAAGACCCCTTTCAGCAGCGCCCCTGCGTGCCCCAGACCATCTGGAAAACTGCTCAGGGACCCTGGTTGGGGGCAAGAGCGGAGTCTCCTTTCCCAGACACCTTCCGGGTGGGGTGTGACTTCCCGCTCCAGTGGTTGTAAAATCCCCTGAAGCCTGGTGGGTCCCTAGTGGGGGGGTCGTGTGTGCCTCGGAATACCCCCCTCCCAGGCGTGTTTGACACGTGTTTCCGCCTCTCCCGGCGTGGGCTCCTGCTGCTGCTATTTATAACCTTTAAGAGCTCCTGCCGACTGCAAAGTTTTCTTAAACTCAAAATATCACCGAGGTCCTGGGCACGCGTTCCAGAGGCTGGCTGGGCCCTGTGGTTTGAAGGGACGAGGGGGCCGGGAAAGAGGAAGGAGTGGGAAAGGGGTTAGTTCAGACACTGGATCCTGCCTGGGGTGGTGGTGGGGAGACTTGGGTGGGGGACCCCTAGTTCTTGACACTGGGTCTTGCTCAGCCTAGAGAGACCCTCTATGTGGGTGGTCCTTGTTCAGGCTGGGCCATTTGAGGACTGCTGGCCACCTCTCTGGGCCTCAGTTTCCTCTCATCCTGCATGCCTCAGGGCACGTTAGCTGGGTGAAGCAGTGATCTGGCAGTGATACTGGGAACGTCTCTGGCTGGGACCAGGGCTATGTCTGCTTGGCTATCCAGCACCCGGCACAGAGCCTGTTCCAGAGGCCTGGTGGACATTGGCTGAACTGGCCAGAAGGAGAAGTACTTTGGGGAAGTTTATAAAACTGCCTTTGGGAGAGCAACATTCAGAGAGGGTCAATGGCATGCCAGAAGTCGCTCAGCTCATCCAGACTAGATCCTTAGTCCTTCCCAACATCCAGAGTCTTCTGAGGCCGTGCAAGAAGCCGAAAGGCTTCAACTTGGGACAGGTGGGTCCCAACCTTGGAGGAGGTTCCAGGAGTAACAGAAGAATGGCTCTGCATAGCTCAGAGACCTCCCTGGAGCTAGAGGAGACACTGGTCACCACCTGGCCCTGGGGAGGGCAGGATGCAGCCAAAATCACACTCACAGCTCCTACTTGTCCTGGGCCACTGCTCCATTTCTGGAGCCCCTCTGCCTCCTCAGGAGTGAAGGAAAAGCTCCAGCCCCGTTGCAAGCAAGGGCCCTGACAACTGTGGACTCATGCCCTCTACAGGGAGGCTGGCGGTTTAGCCTCCCCCACTTCTGCTGCACCCCCTTCCTTCCCTGCCTTCCTGATCTGGTATGGGGGTGCAGAGGCAGGGAACATGAGTGCTCTGGGCCACGCAGCGTATCCTGCACCCCTGCAACGCCCTCTGTCCCACAGCCGGCTCCGGAAACCATTTCTGGCCCAGGGAGCAGAGCTGGGTCCCAGATGGAAGGGTGGCCACCCCTGCCCTCCCACTCAGTGCTCCACATACATCTTCCAATTTAAGCATAACCACAGAGGGCCATTTGGGGGCAGAGGGGGGCGAGGAAGTGATGACCTAGCAGAGAGAGTGAAGAGGGATGACAGAGAAAGGAAAGTGTTCTGGAAAGACAGGCCTGATAGAGCTACTCCTTTGCTCAGATGCCTTTCTGTGACCCCCTGAATCAAACTGCTCCCCAAATGGTTGAGCACTTACTGTGTGCTGTGCTGGGCTCAGAGACTTGAAGGTCTTGCTTCTGGAAGCCAGTTCCCTGCAGGCCCCACTTCTCTGGGGTTCCCATTGCCTGAACCCCACTCAGTCTATGACCCTGCTCCTCACAGCCTCCCTTGCCCTCCCTTTCTTGGCTTGGAGGGGGATCTCACATGCCCTTCAAATACCCCCTTTTCTCCTAGGTCTTCCTGGATCTGCTTCCAAGTGCTCAGCCGAGTGAGGCCTTGGTTTCTGGATTCTTTCCTCTATCTTGAGAGACTGTGAGCCTCTGAGGGAAGGGACTGGGTCATCCCCTCGGTCCTGCTGAGCCCTTCATGTTAGAGAAAAGCATCATCTTGTCCTGCGTCTCTGTGGGAGGGGAGAGTTACTGGCTGGAGCTTTGGACTTCAAAGACCCTCGCTGCCCCCTGCAACTCCTCTTATCTCTCAGTTGCTATGGAGACCACCTTCCTCTTCTGAGCCTCAGTTTCCCCATGAGGAGGGACAGAATCCCATGATCTCAGGAGGACTGTCCTCTGGCCTCTGGACAAGTCTCTTGTCATGCGTTATTGGAAAGGTCTTCTCTAGGAAGCCTTATGAGATTAAACCTGTTGGATTGGAAAGTTCTTAGCAAATTGAGGAACAGCCCAAGGGTCAAGGTGGTGAGAGTAGAGCCCAACCCCCAAATGGGAGACTGAAACTTGGGAAACCTGAGGCTGCAGGGAGGGGCCGTCCTAGTGCACTTGCTCAGGCCAATATCCCTGTGGCTTCTGTTCTTAGTGGGACAGTGGTGATGGGGAGATCCAAAGTTCAGGCAACAGGTTTTGAAGGTGTTGAGGGCTATTGGCCAGGCAGGAAACTGTGAACATACTAGGTCGGGGTGGGCTAGGGGAGAAGCCTGCTATAGCCACCAGCGAGGTTCCTGCTTATCCCCTTAGACCAGGACTCCTGAAGGCTTGGCCTCGTTTCAGAGAAATAGGGCTTGTGCTCAGGGGCACAGGAATTCCCCAGCCCCGCCTTGCTTATCTGCAGCCTTGGGTGAGCCCTGTATTCATGCAGAATTCCAGCCAATTGTTCCCTTGTTGACTTGGCTCTAAGCTCTAAGCTCCAGGCTTCTCCAGGGCACTGAGATCTGGGCAGAGGGCAAAGGTTGGTGCAAGTGGGGGAAGGAGGATACTCAAGTCCAAAGAGGTCTCAAACTGACTATCCTGGGGAGACTGTGTGTCTGTTGAGCTGATCCAAGACCCCACCCCATTGAACAGGTGTTGAACACTGAGGTCTCCAGAGGGAAAGAGCCTCCAGGAGACAGTGATGGGTCCAGGACCAGAACTGGGTCTCCTGCTGGCCTGGATAACCCATTTCAGGACCAGCACCTGGATCTCCTTTGGATGGGACATGGTGTTTTGATGTCCCCAACTCTCCAACTGTCTCCCCAAAATGGTCTCTCTCCATCCAGTCCAGCTACAGACTTCTGAGACACAGAGTCTCTGACCATTATCTGCGACTCCAGAACCTTGTAAGATCTCAGGTCTGGATTTTGCAGAGAGCTGGGTGCCTGGTATCTTCCATTTCTATCTGCTTCAGACTCTGTGCTTGGAGGTCCATGGGCTTGTTTGAGGGGTCACTGCACATTCCTGGGCATCTGTGGGTCTGAATCTGTTGTTGTCCCTCTCCAGCCCTCAATCCTATGAGGCCCTCAAGCCTATGAGGCCTCGCCGGTCCCGCAGCCACCCCCTTTGCCTGCCCTCTGCCTGCTCTGGGGTCCAACATCTGGGAAAGGAATGGGTCGGGAGACTTCCAGAGAGTCCTTTCCCACGAGAGCCAAGCTCTGACCCCAGTCCTTATCGGGCCTGGGTGTTCCAAGAACAACACAGATGCTAAGGCTTACAAGTCCTAAACCTGGGGACGCTGACCTCCCCAGGCCCAGCTGCTGTACTCTGACCTCTCTTTCCCCTCTTCAAACAGGGTGGGGGTGGGGATGGCCCTGCAGGGGGCTTGGGGAGGAGACAGTAGAAAGGTCTCAGAATCTTGGACACACACATTCAAATTCACACATGCATGTGCTCTACTGCCGCACAAACCTTTCCAGGCAGGCCTGCTATGGTTCCCTGATTTCTCTTGTCCTCGGCCTCTCTCCTCCTTCCCAGTGCTCCTAATTCCCACCCAGAGCTCTTTCTATCCATGGGCTTAAAGCGTGATGTGTTAGGGGTGTGTCCATGAAAACATACGTGAATATGTGTACATATGCATGCAAAGGGCATGTGTGAGCAAAGTGCATGTGCCTATGTGAATGAAGGTGTGTGCAAGGCATCTGTAGAGTGTAAGGGTTTGTGTTTAAACATGTGTGCATAGGAGTGTGTCTGTTCTTGGTTCAAGCACTTGTGGGCGGGTTCCTGAGTGTGAGTTTATGGGTGTGTATGTGTGCATGGGTGCACATACACACTTCAGTGTGAGTGTTGGTAGAAAGGGACCAGGTGATGTTGGCGGGGCGAGGGTGGAGTGGGTCCTGGGATCAGTGGCTGTCTCCAGACAAACACAGACGCACTGTGGGGATGGGTTAGCCTGCCTGGGGTATTCTCCAAGTGTGTGTGTATGTGCACGCATACATATGTGTTGTGCTTTAGACATAAATACACTGGGTGGGTGAGCAGATATATAAATATCCACATAGGCAGGTACAGTAATTGACCCTAACTATTCCTGGCTGGGGGCTTGGGCCATTTTTAATGCAGCTCCACACCCTGAGCCACAGAGAGTATTTGTGTGGCCAGTGGAGGCAAGGACACAGCTGGTGCTGGGTGGGGTGGGCTGGGGACAGGCCTGGGTCTGCTGGGGCCACCTCAGCTAGGTGCGGTCTGCAAGGGGACAGGGAGGGAGGCCCTCCCAGCCAGCCATTGCCTCTTCTGCTATAGTCACCATAGTCATTCCTTGTCACCCTCCTGCCTTCACTTTCACCAGTGCCATCCTTGTCCCCTGCACTATTTTTCATTCCTGTCACTGTCCCCATGTCATGCTGCCTATACCCACCGTCTCTTCCTGCATCCTGGTCTGGTGCTCCCTTCTTGTCCATCTTGGGCCGTTTCAGGGTGAGTGAGAGCTAAGGATGAATCTGCCTTATACTCAGCTCGGGGCTGAGGTTGGGGGTCAGAGAACTGCACGCACGCACGTTGACTGTAGGCTCTGGGAGGCTGCCTCCTGCCCTGGGCACCCTCTTTGTCCCTGGCCCACCTCAACAAGCCTCCTTCCTCTCTTTCTGAATCTGTCCTCGCCTCTGTCTCCATCCCAGGATCTGTGTCTCATCTCTGCCAAGGTCGGGGTCCCGTCTCCAGTTTCTCCATGATGGCCCAGGGGAGCTGGTTCCTCCTCCCAGCCAGCGTGAACTGTTTGCCTGAGACAGTTGGTCCATCCAGTCAAACAACCACCCAATTCAGACTTCTCGTCTGACTGACGGGTTTTTTTTTCCCCTGCTAAATTTACTTGCATTTTTGACTGAATTGGCCATTCAACAGAGGTTGTGTCCACATGCCCCTGCCCCGCCCCAAGCCAGCAGATGAACAGGCTCCCAGATGGACACGCACACAGAGCCAGGAGCACCCGGACATGCGCCTACACACATGGGTCACAGTCTCACGGACACACGTGAACGCACAAGATGACACACGTCCACATGATCACACGTGTCTTCCTATCCTCATACCCACACTGCCCATGTCTATGCGCTCACACACACATTCATACCTCGTACTATGGGGACACAGTCTGTGCACCCTTAAATCTACTGTGGGGACATCTTGGGGAGAAAGAGGCCAGGGCAGGGGCCCTACCCAGCAGCCTGGGGCAGCCATGGCTCCTCTCCTCCAAGGCCCGCTCATCCTCCTTCCTCCGCCCTCAGCCTCTAGGTGGGGCTTCTGGTCATCTGGGGCCGCTGCTATGCCCCTGCAAGCTTCAGTAGCAGCTCCCAGACCCTGATCCTAAAAGGGGACTCTTTTTTTTTCTTCCAAGGACAATAAATATTTGCTCTTTGGGAAACTGCTGGTGGGAGAGTACAGGGTTTGGCCCAGCAGTGGGGAATGTCCAGGGCAGTTCAGGGAGGCCGCAGGCCGTGCTGGGGGAGATGCTAGGCCCCTTTGGAAGCTAGACCAGCAGGCAGAACTGGGGGGCCAGGGCTAGGGCTGCACCTCACTCCCTTCCCTTGGACCCTGGCCCCAGGCTTTTGTTTTCTCCGTTGCTTTGCCCAGCATGATGGCACCCCCCATCCCTCCCATCTCAGACCCCTCTATCCCAAACCTCATCTCTTGAGAGCCTTTTAGCCACTCCCATCCATTTTGTCAGCACCCCGTCCCCTTCCCATGCACTCAGATTTTCATTCTACCTCCTTATACCAGCCATTGAGGGCAGGGCGATTGCCACCCCAGGCCAGGCCCCTAAGAGCAGAGACTGCCCCTCTGACTGGGCCCCCAAAGCCAAGGCTGTGCCTTCCTTCCATAAGAGACCAAGCCTGGCCAACAGTGTTCCCCACCCTGTCCCCTGTGAGGCCCTGGTCCCTGGAGGCTCCTGCCTGCCCACCCCTCCCTCATCCTCAATTGGGCTCCCAAATATAGCGGCCGTGGTCACAGCCGGCCAGGACACCACAGCCCCAAGCGTCAGTCCTGGGACGGGATCAGAGGGGCAGGAGCTGATTATAGGTCCCTGGGCCAAACCCAGGGCTTGCCTGCCAGCCCGCTGGGCCCTGCCACCCCCACCCCCAGAACCACAAGGTTGGAGCATCTGGTCCCCGTCAGCACAGTGGGCAGAGGGAGGGGCCTGAGGGGTGTGTTTGGCCTGCTGAGGACAGAGTTGTCTGTGTGTGGCTTGGGGGTGGCAAGGATGGGCTTGTCACTGCTCGGGGCCATGACTGGCCTTTGAACCCAGGATCACCTTGCCCCACCCATGGCCATTGTACAGATGGGGAAACTGAGGTCAAGGGGAGCCAGGACCAGCCTGGGTCACAAGAGCATGAGGAGTCTCCGGCCTCCCCCTTGGCTACTCCTTCCCATCTTTTAAGGCCTGGGGCTGTGCCTCCGGGAAGCAGGCCACATCCTGTTGGTGGCAGAGCAGCCCTGCTGGGAAGTCCTCCTTGGAGTCAGACTTTCACCCAAGGCTCCAGGGGCGTGGGATGGCGCAGAAATTCCTCTCCTTCTCTGGGTCCTCGTGGCTGCCTCGTGCCACCTCTAGCCAGAGTTACTGGGCAGCCTCCCGCCCCTCTTGGGCCCTGGTCCCCTTATCTGTGCAGCTGGGCAAGGACTAGGAGCTCTGTGTAGGATCTGTATTTGCAGGCACCTATCGCGCATGGTGAGGTCACATCTATGTGGAAACACATGTGTCTCCTGGAGGGGGAGCTGCAGCCCACAGGTCTACCCACGCCCAGATGGGGTCCCTAGGACCTGCTGCACAGCAACATTTGACCTACTTCTAAGGCTCTGGGTCTGGCCCAGGCCGCGTTCTCGACTCCTCCGGGAAGTTTGGGCCTGCGTCCCAGCCCAGAGGCCGTGGGCCAGGAGGGGCGGTTCTGGGCGGGCCAGGGCGGTCTGCTGAGCCTGTGGCCAGGGGGACAAGGGCACGTGGGGAGCCCGACCCTCCTTCTCTGCCTCTGGTTCCTGGGCCCAAGGGACAACCAGGCCTCACCCATTCCTCCCTCTCTTTGCTCCCCACCACTCTCCTCCACGTGGCCACCATATTCTGAGATCCCCAAATTGGCTCTGGACAGGATGAGGGACTTTCCTCATGCCCCTCTGAACACTAGCAGGAAGGTCTGCCAAGCACTCACCCCTGCTGGTTGCCAACGGTTTACCCCTCCCCTGCCCCTGCCTTGTCTACACAGGGCAGGAGGCAGTGCCAGTCTGGAAAAGCAGCAGCCCCTGTCCTGGCTGAGACAGGGTCTGGGGTCTGGGGACTGGGTTTGGGTTTATGGGACTGGAGTCTGGGTTTGAGTACTGGGTCCTGGGTCCTGGGTCCTGGGTCTTGAGTCCTGGATCTGGACTCTGGGTTAGAGTCTTGAGTCCTGGGCCTGAGATCTGGGGTCCGGAGTCTGCATTTAAGGTCTGCGTTTGGCATCCTGGGTTTTGGAGTATGGGCCCCAAGAGTGGGATCTGGTCCTGGGCTCCGGATTTCAGGATCTAAGTTTGGGGTTCACATCCTGAGGCCTGAGTCTGGGTTTGACATTCCAGGTTCCAGGTCTGGAGTCTGATGTCTGGGTTGGACCCTGGGTTCTGAGGTTAGGGTTTACGATCCAAAGACCTGTTCCTATCCCTTCTGCGCCCCCTGCTGGCTGCTCGTCATGGTCAAGTCACTGCCTTTACCACGGGGTCATCTCTACCACTTCATGCTCCTAAGAGGAGACTCAGCCATGGATAGGGAGTGGCACAAAGAGCAGGCCTGAGTTGAGGTGGTGGCAGGTAGGCTGAGGGGCAGCTTCTGGCTGCATTGCTGTCCAAGGTGCCCCCGGCAGTCACCAGAATTGTCAATCAATCAGCAAATCTCCCTTTACCTTGCTCTAGGGATGGGATTTGGCAAGGGGTTCTGGTCCCTCTGTGAGAGAGGTAGATAAATTGAGATGTTAGAGACATTTGCTTATCCACCATTTATGGAGTGCCTACTGTGTACCAGGTTCTGTTCTAGACTCTGTGGATGTACAGCCATGGAAGACCAAAATCTCCTATGCCAGCTGACATTTATGGGAGGGGGCACACCCTCAGGAGACAAAATTACAAGGAAACAAGCTCCTTTTAGGATGTGCAGATTTGGGAAGTCAGCGTGAGAGGCAGGGCAGAGGGAGCAGGTCCAGGGTGGTCTGAAGAGGTTTCCCAGAAGAGGTAACATCTCATTGAGACCCAGAAGTGACAAGGAGCCAGCCATGTCAGGGTCCTGCACAAGGGTACTGGGGGGAGGAAACAGCCTGTGCGAAGGCATGGGGGCTGGAGAGAATTTGGAGGCGAGTGTGGCCATGGGTCTATTGCCTCTATCCATGGGCCCCTCAGAAGTCAGGACCCATGTCTTTTGCAGCTGGAGGAGGTGGTAAGGTGGCTCCCCCCCTGGGTGGGGGGGGGGGCTCTGGAATGTGCCATCTGTATCAGACTGGGCCAGAACTCAGACACTGGAGCTAGAAGAGTGAAAGGGGAAGGATCCAGACCCCCATCCTTCCCCCGATGCTCTTTAGGTCCCCCAGGCCTTGACAGGAGCTGGGCTGCCATTCCTAAAGGGCATAGAGCCCAGGGACCTGGGAAAGAGAGGTGAGTGCCAAGCCTTGTGTGGCTTGTCTTTGCTGCCCACTGCCTGCCTCTCCCTGTCACAAAGCTCCCTCCTCTGTTCACCTGCCATCTCCTGATTTCCTCTTGTCCTGGACAGCCAATCTTGCTGGCAGTCAAGGGAGCTGATCCCTGCAGAATCCCTGCTGGGGGCTTAGTATTAGTTATGGGTTGAGAGTGGCCTATGGGGTTAGCCTGGGGCACTGTTGCTCCCAGGAGCCAGAGCTTAGACAGTGGAAGGTCCAGACCTGGCCTCCATCTGAGCTCTTGAGAGAGAATGGAAGATGTCTCTGTACACAGTGTCCCCACTGCAGGACCACATCTGCCCTGTGTATGAGGGAAGGGGGACCAAGGCACCCCTTCCCTTCCCCCCTCACCAGACAGAGGAAGGTGGCTCTGGCGGGCGGCATGAGCCTGCCTACACTGTCACAGACCTGGGAACTGAGCCTCAGGAGGCCCATTGTCACTTGTCTACCTCTGTTCCAACTGATGTTGAATGGTTTCTGAGGGATGGTAGTTGTATGTGGATGAATTAATGAGATCGGGGGTCTAGGTGCCCCTTGTGCATGTCCTTGGCCCTGGGCCTTGGTTTCCCCCATGGTGACTGAAAGGTAGTGTCTTATTGGCTATGCCTGTGGGTGGTTGGAGTGCCCATGGGACATCTAGAGTCAGTTGTCCTGAGGGTCAGCAGGCCTGGGTGAGCGGGCTGCCCCAAGCTCTCTCTTTGTGTGTCCCCTTCTGTCTGTCTTCTCCTTGTGGTATTTCTGGCTGGTCTCTGTGGACCCTCCCCCACCCCTTTCTTTCTCAATACTCTTGCCAAACATCTGGAAGAAAAGTGAAAAACTTGCCTCTCCCCCAGCACCGGATATTGTCAGATTTCCAGATGTGGGGTGTTCTGCCCTCCAGATGAGGGGAGGAATGTCCTGTGTTCCAGCTAGGAAGGGACCTGCCCTCATCCCTGGACCTTATCCTGGGTGTCCCCCTTGCCATGAGGCTGAGTGACAGGATGAGAGGGACCTGGGCTCAGCGAGAAGTCGGGGGCACCCAGGTAGAGGCTCCAGGGACTTCTCCCCTCAGGCCCCAGCCCCAGCGCGCTGTACACCCGGGAAATCCCTGGGGGCCTGCGGGAGGGCAATGCCTCTGAAGTTTCTCTCAAAGGCTTCAGGCATTTAAAAATAACCAGGAACACCTCCCCCCGCCCCGACACAGACGCTGGGCAAGGAACAGAGCCCAATGTGTTTGCAAGATGTCCCCGCTCACAGAGTTCTGGGCCTGGAAGGGTCTCGTGGTACCTCAGCCTTCCCACTTCCACCCACCTCCCCGAATGGCAGCCCAGCCAGGCTGCCTTCTGTCACTACCACTGCAGAGGGCTAGGCACTCCAGGGTGGTACTGGAGGGAGGGACAGAGATGAGCACCCTGGGCTGGTCACCAGGGGGCAAAGATTGCCCAGTGCCCTGGCGTCCTTCAAAGAAGCAGACCCCTTCTGGGCCCCACCAAAAGGCTCGGCAGAGGGCAGCACGCAGAGGTGGGAACAGCTTCCTGGAAAATGGTGCCATGGGGCTGAGCCCTGAATGTGCCAAGCAGAGGAGGGGCAAGGGCAGAGGGTACAATGTGTACAGGGTCTGGTGAGGAGCAGGCTCAGAGGTGTGAAGGGAAGGTGGGTCACGGGGAGCTGTCGAAGAGGGGCAACGTGAGGCCGAAACTGAGAAACCAGACTCAGGGCCTGGCAGGGGCTGGTACAGGCGGCTGCGGAAGCTGTTTGTCTGTTTAACTGGGCTGAGCGACTGCTCTTGAGGGAGCAGACCCCATTCTCCTGCCACTTGGGATGTTCCCAGAGACTGGGGCTGCAGCTGCCTGCGAGCCATGACCAGACACACACAGGTGCAATAAACACCCAGACACAAATAAAGAAGCAAAACCATCCGCCGCATATACATAGCCACAGCACACACGGACCCACACACGGAAAGACACCCCAGACAACACACACAGATGCACACAAACCCTCCCACCATAGATACACGGAGACCCCCCCTCCATATAAGTGCCCAGACATACAGAGTCAACTCACACAGACATGCACAGATCATCCCCCCTCTGCGTAGACACACAGGCACGGACACAAAGGAATTCAGTGCATAGATGGGAAGATTAACTCAAGAGGTGCACTTAGGTAATCCCAGTTCTTCTGCCCCTGACACAACGCACAACACACACTTGTCCAGCCTTCTACACCTGTTCAATTTCTCAACCTGCTGAGGGGCAGCGAGGCTCCTGTGTGTGTGTGCATGTGCTTTTGAGTGTGTGTGTATGGGTTGAGCAGTGGCCCCTGTCCTCCCCTCCCCCTCTGTCTCCTCAACAGGTGATTGGGAGGAATGGAGAGCCCTCCCTCTCCCCCATCCATTCCTGAGCCTTAACAATGCCTTATCCAGGCCCCAAAATAGCCCCTGAGCCTAGCCTGTCCTTTTATGGCCCTGTCCCCATTGTGCCCTGCGGGGGTGGGGCTGGGGTCATGAGATGTCTAGGCAGGATAAAAACCGGTTGCAGTTGCAGGAGGCTCACCTACCCTGCTCTCTGCTTTCTTCTCTCCACGCCCCTCTCTGTGCTTATAGCCTCCATGGCTCCGAAAAAGCCAGAGCCCAAGAAGGATGATGCCAAGGCAGCTGCTAAGGCGGCTCCAGCTCCTGCACCTGCGCCCGCACCTGCACCTGAACCCCCCAAGGAACCTGAGTTTGATGCCTCCAAGATCAAGGTGGGTGTGGGAGCTGGGTTTCGGAGGGAAGGGCAGGGCAGGTAAGTGGATCCCAGAGTGGTCTGCACAGTGGCAGACAGGCTCCAGAAAGTGAGTCCTGAGCTGAAGTTGGAAGCTTCAGGCATCAGGAAGGATGTTGGTCAGACATCAGGCAAGACTCCCCCAGTGTTGCTGAAGGGACTGTCTTTTTGGTGGCTTTGGGAAGTGACTCTCCGTTGTCCTCCCTGGACCTCATATCCTTGGAGAATCCTGGGACCGCCTGTGCTCCCATCCCTGCAGCCAGGCAGGGATCTTTCTTGTCCAGCTGTGGGATCTCAAGTCCATGCCAAGTTCCCTAGGGTGGACGGGGTGGGGAATAAGGGGAAGCAAGGCTGGGTCACACTCCCCCTGCCAAAGTCCCTCAGCCCCAGATCTGGCGGGATATCAGCTTTGAGGTGGGGTGAGCCACAGGCTGGGTAGGTCATGGAGGAAGCTCGTCACAGAGCTGTGACCAGTGGCCCTAAGAACCCTTCCCAGGCTGGGCTTGGAAGTCTTTGTCAGAGTCTAAACTTGGAGAACGAGCCGTGACTTCCACCTGTGGCATCTGCATAGTGGCACGCACCCTGTGTCCTGCCTGTTGCCTGTTCTTGGCTGGCCACCGGTCACTGCTGTCCTGGCTGCTGGCAGAGAAGCCCCAAGGAGCTTTCCCAGCCCTTCATGGTTCCCACAGGCCCAGCAAGACCTGCAACCCACCTACACAGATCCATCTCCTCTCCTGAGCCCTTCCTAGAGGCACCTATCTCGTCTCTCAAGACATGGGTTCAGATCACAACTCTGCTCTTGTTCAATGGCTGCTCTAAGCCTTGGTTTCCTCAGTTGCAAAATGGGACAAGAAGCCCTCCTCACAGGCTGGGTGGGAATTATTCATAGAAAGTGCTCCCTGGAGTTGGCTCTGACTTCCAACCATTCCCAGGCCTCAGGTTTGTGTCCCGCAGGCCCCCAGGTAAGGTCAGACAACCCTGGGCCCATGGTGGTGGCATTGTCTGGTCTCACTGGATCTGAGGTTGAACAGATTCCCCTCTGAACGGAGGAACTAGTGAGGCCCCTCCTATGACCTTTGAGGGAAGCTGTACCAGGAGCCCAGGGAACCTAATCTGGGCAGGCTTCCTGGGGGCCCCCAGGAACAACAACTTTTTCTACCTAACATGGAGTCGAGCCAGAGAGCTGGGAGGGACAACCTGGCAGGATGATAGGGTGGCAGAGGCAGGATCCCCCTCTGCACCGTGTGCACTATGGAGGTTAGCGGGGGTGGCAGGGGGGGTGAGGGGACAGGAATGGGACTCCGAGGGAGCAGCAGTGGGAGAGGCGCCAGTCAAGTTCTCCTCCCGCAAGCTTCTTTCCCTCGTGTGACCTTGACCTTGGGGCAAGTAACTACTGTGGTAAAAATAGACCTGGTATCGAGTGAGGAGGGGGAAACTGGGTCCCAGGAGGCCTCCTGACCTCAGGTAGCCCTGAAGCGGCTTCAGCAAACACTCAGTAGCACAGCCCTGGCCCCCTGCTGTGCTATGCTGCGGGAGTGCCCTGGGTTTATGGGAGGGTGTGTGTGACTCAGGTGTAGGCAGGACCATGTGAGTGATAGTGCCCCGTCTTGAGGGCTCTGTGGGGGGCAGACACATGTAAACAGGTGCACTCACACCTGTGTGAATGTACACACACACACACACACACACACACACATGCACATCACACACACACACACCATCCTGCAGATATGCTCTCATGCTGACAGGGCTCTGGCCTGTGCCCTTGCCCCTGCTCCTCCTGCCACTGCCTGCCCCCGCCCCAGTGAGATGAGGCTTCCCATGTCACTCACATGGAGAGCCCTGCCCACTGGGCCCCAGGCCTGGCAGAGTTGGCAAAGCCAGTCTGGTCAGGTCTTGTGGCCTTAGGCACATCTGTCAGGACCAAGGGCCTCAAGTAAAGCCCACCCTGGGGTAGGGTTTCAGGGACCAGGTTGCTCTTCTCACCACTTCCCCAGATGTGGCCCATCAGGTGTTAGGGTCTACGCACACATAGACCCAAGGCCCTCGGGTGGAAGCTGGGTTAATGGAGTGTAGATAGATTGGAGCGGCTGAGGGGTTGAGGCCTGGCCCCACTTTCTGAGCCAGGCACTCAGAATCTTTCGGGGTCTCCTTTCAGATCGAATTTACACCGGAGCAGATTGAAGGTGAGTGGGGGTCTTGAGCCCTAGGGCTGCAGGGTTGGGCCCTGGGTCCCCTGGCTGAGTCCTGCCAGCAGTGCAGGGTGGGTCGGGTGGGCTGACTCTGGGCATATCCACAGCTCTTGTCCTTTCCTGGCAGAGTTCAAGGAAGCCTTCATGCTGTTTGACCGTACACCCAAGTGTGAGATGAAGATCACGTACGGGCAGTGTGGGGATGTCCTGCGGGCACTGGGCCAGAACCCCACGCAGGCCGAGGTGCTCCGTGTCCTGGGGAAGCCAAAGCAGGAAGGTTGGTACACCCAGCCTGAGATGTCCCCTTCAGTGCCAGTCTTGCCAGGGTGGTTCGCTATACCATCTAGTCCCACACCAGTTTGCCAGGGCTTGTTGTAGGGGACTGACAACGGCAAACTAGCTGCGATGGCTGGTGTGGGAGCAGGCCAGGGACCTGGCCTCAGGCTCCCATATGCTGTCCTTGTGGGGCGGGGTCAGCTTCCCTCACCATCTTGGCTAGAGAGGGTTTCCTGCTTTGCCCCATGGAGGATTAAGACCAAGCCCTCACCACAGGTCTAGAAGTTCCAAAGAAGTTCTCTAACTGACCCAGCTGCTCCTGACCAAATATAGGTGGCGGGGAGAGTAGAGAGAGTGGGTCTATTAGGAAATTACACTAGCAAGGGGCATTTCCCCAAAGAGAGCAGAGGCGCTGGACAGAGCCACTGTTCTTGTGAAGGGCTGAGGACTCTGAGTAATGCATTTCTCAGTTGACTGTAAAGTACCTTGTGAGAGTGGAGTGCTTTGTAAATGGCAAACTGGTGTAGAGTGCTTTGGGAGCCGTGTGAGGGCAATAGCTCCTCCTCATCAGACAGATGGGAAAGGGTGCCCATCCAGCCCTCTGAGCCTAAAACTTGGGCCATCTCTCCACAGAGCTTAACTCCAAGATGATGGACTTTGACACGTTCCTGCCCATGCTCCAGCACATCTCCAAGAACAAGGACACGGGCACCTATGAGGACTTTGTGGAAGGGCTGCGCGTCTTCGACAAGGAGGGCAATGGCACGGTCATGGGTGCTGAGCTCCGCCACGTGCTGGCCACACTGGGTGAGGGCAGCCTCCTCCCCACCTCACTCCCCCTTCCTGGGGCATCTGGGAGAAAGCTCTCTGTCACCTGCTGGGCCTGTTTTTCACTTGTGAAATGGAGAGCGATGCAGTCAAGGTGCCTCTATGGCAGGCAGCAGAAATGTAGGGAATTTAGAAAATGAGGTGGGGGATAAAGAAAGCCAGTTGGTATGACTCATAGAACTGGAGGGGACAGCTCTGGGACAGGTGGGGCTGGGAGGTGCAGGGGGATCAACTCAGTCCCAATGTTCATTGCCTCAAGGTAAAATCCCAGGGCCGTGGCACCTAAGTGGTCGAGTAGATAACGTGCCTGCCTCTTGGGCTTCCTGACCTGAGTGCCTCCTCCTCCTCCTCCTCCTTCTTCTTTTTTGAATCTATTTAAGACCACACCTTTGGCATATGGAAGTTCCCAGGCTGGGTGTAGAATCTCAGCTGCAGCTGAGGCCTATGCCACAGCCACAGCAACACCAGATCTGAGCCACATCTGCAACCTACACCGCAGCTTGCAGCAACGCTGGACCCCTAACCCACTGAGCAAGGCCAGGGATCAAAACCGTGTCCTCATGGACACTGTGTTGGGTTCTTAACCTGCTGAGCCACATTGGGAACTCCGGAGTGCCTCCTTCTTAAAGAGACTTTTGCCTATAGCAAATGTTCATCAAGCACCTATTATGCCTGCTCAAAGCAACCTTTTCTTGCAGCGAACATTTATTGAGTGCATACTGTGTGCTCAGCCCCGTGCTGGTCTCTGGGGTTGTGTGTGTATGTGTGTGTTGCTGTGGGGGTAAGAGGTGTGAGGGAAACCGCAGTTGGCATTCCAGTGGAGGGACCAGCGCAGCCCACACAAAAACCACAGAGACAGGAAAGTGTCAGACTCGTTTGCAGAACAGTGGTCATGATTCTTGGTCTCCTCCATAGTCATGCCCCAGGGTCCCCAGCTCCATCCTGTGGGTTCTTCATCTAGCCTCAAAGGGCTGCCCTAAGGGATTTTTTTCCAGGGAGATGGGGGACCTGGCCTCCCTTGATGAAGGGAGACCCACCAGCTCATGGAGAATGGAGGACAGAGGACAGAGTATGCTGATGACCTGAACACCAAGGACAGAGTCCAGGGTTGGAGAGGGCTCCAGGCCCGCATCCCAGGCTTTGTCCTTTCTGACTTGTCACTGATTCTCATGGTCTCAGAAATGGGGGTGATAGCCCAGGCCTTGTGTGCAATGCTGGTTGTGCCAATATGAGATGTGGGAAGGCTAGAGAGACACACCCACCATCCAGGGGGGCGCAGGGTTCCCCCCACCCTTCATACCTTGGCAGTGCTGACTCGGCCTTCCACCCCTGCCAGGTGAGAGGCTGACAGAAGACGAGGTAGAGAAGTTGATGGCTGGGCAAGAGGACTCCAATGGCTGCATCAACTATGAAGGTAAACTCAGCAGGGCAAGGAGTCTACTGGGGTGGGGGGGGGGGCTTGGGGATCCTAGGTTTTTACCCTTGGCTACCCAGGGCCGAAGCCCTGCTGCTCACTCTTTTCTTCTTTCCAGCATTTGTCAAGCACATCATGGCCAGCTGAACCTCTCACCCCAGGTGAGACCCCCAACCCCCTGCTCCCTTCCAAACCTGTTGCCACCTTTGCTGATTTCAGCCCTGTTTCCCCCTCATGCCTCCTTTGTCCAAATCCCCTGCTGCCACCTCCCCATCTTCATCAACTCCAGTTCTCAGCTGACATCCTGCTGCCTTGCTCGCCCCCCTCCACTGTAACCTATGACCACCTTTGCTCTCAGGGAGCCCAGGGGAGGCCATGCTGGGGACAGTTCATCTCCCATGGGTGATGCGGACACCAGTGGCCTGGCGTTGTGGGATGGAGGGGAGCACACCAAGACTCTTGCACATGCTCTCTCTGCACAGCCCTGCAGACCACTCTGCAGGGCTGTCGTCTCTGCCCCCATCTGGCTACACCTGCCTGTGACTGCCTCTCTGTCCCCACCCCTTGGGCCCCATGAATAAATGACTTCTTCCCTTATTTCCTCTCTTCCTTCTCTCTTTCCTTCCTTCCTACCCCCCTTCTTTCTTCTCTGTGGCCCTTTGGTTGAATTTTGTAAAATCCATGAGCCACACATGAGCCCTGGACGAAACGAGGGAAATCGTGAAATCTTGCCTCTGTGCTCACCCCATCAAATCTGTGCCCCCTGGTGTGCCAAACCCTCCCAGCCTGCCCACCAGGACACTGGGGTAGGAGCAGGGGTGAGCTGGGTGAGCTGGAAGAGGACTGGGTGCCTCTCCCTTGCTCTGATCTCCACCTCCCTTCTGGAGATCATGGCTGTGCTCTGGCCTCTGACACAAGGGTGCCACGGGGAACCCTAGAGCACCGTCCAGGCTGTCTCACTCCATTGCCAGCAATCAGGGAACTGCAGGGCATTGGCCCAGAGCCACTCATGTCACAGGCAGGGAAACAGGCTCAGAGCAGAGAATGGCCTTGCTTGAGTCACACTGGGAATGGGTGGTAGGGGAGAGGCTAACTTTGTCCCCAGATGGTCAGAGCTGAAGAGGCCTTAGACGCCTGCCTGACTCTGATGAGAAGCCATGGCTCTCTGCCTGTGGTGTGGCTCTAGGCTGGAGGGGCAGCATCTGGGGACCGCTAGTGATTCCTCAGCCCTTGGCTTCTAGGCAGAAAAGTGCACAAGCCCTGCAAATGACAAGAGGAGATGCATGCACCCCTGCAAACGCCTGCCCCATGGCCACGTCCTGCTCTGGGGCCAGGCCCTCCCCTTCTCTCAGAGCCTAGTAGGGATGGGGAGGGGAGGCTTCCTGGAGGTGGTGGTCCATTCTGGTTTGATGCGGAGAAAGAGCAATGTCTTGGACAGAGGCTCAGGACCCTAGAGATAGGAGGTATGGAGGAGATAAAGGGCCCAGAGCCAGGAGCAGGCTACACAGGATAGGAAACAGCCTGCAGGCCAGGAGGACCGAGGAGGTCAGGGCAGCATTTGGATGGGAGCGCGTGCGGGTATGTGAGGGCAGGCTTGAGAGCTTGTGCAGATCAGGTGACCCCAGGGAGCTTGGGAGAGCAGCTAGGCAGGGAAGGGAGTTCCTGGGGCACATGGGAGCAGAAGACACTGTGGGCACCTCCAGGAGACCTCCGGGAGATGGAGGTGTGGTCCCACAGAGGGGATGAGGAAACCAGACTATTTATCCACCAGGTCCTACTTTGTTAGTTGGGGCAGGGCCTCGTGTGAGACACCACTTCAGCATCTCTCCCGGGAGCCATAAGGGCATTGGTGGGAAGACATTCTGGCAGAGGGCATGAAGGTCTGAGGTGGGAGCAGAGGGTGGTGGGGAGGATACAGGATGTGATGGAGGGAACTTGGGCCATAGGAAGGGCTTTGGTGTGTGCTCTGGGGAGATTTTTTTTCTTTCCATTTTTTTGCCTCCCTACAGCATATGGAGCTCCCAGGCCAGAGATCAGATCTGAGCCGCAGCTGTGGCAATGCTGGATCCTTAACCCACTGTGCTGGGCCAGAATCAAATCTGCGACCCAGTGCTCCCAAGATATGGCTGATCCCATTGCACCACAGCGGGAGCTCCCAGGGAGATGTTTTATCAGCATCGCTCTAGCTACTGTGTGGAGAATAGACTGGAGGACATAAGCAGAAGCAGGGAGCCCAGGTAGGAGGGTCCAGGAGAGAGAAGAAAATGCGTGCTTGGCTCAGTGTAAATGATGAGAAGTGTTCAGATCCCAGGTCGTTTTTGAAAACACTCTCAGCAACATCTTGGGCATATTTTGAGGCTTTCTGCTTCCTTTCCTTATTGAAACATGGTCTACTCCAGCCCCAGATCTGGTGCAGGGGTGGGGGTTGAAGGTCTGTGGTCTGCCCTTTCATAGTGCATAGTCTGGCTGGCTGGTGGACCCGGAGGGACTAGTAGCCTTGCTGTAGTGGCCTCTGCTACTGGGGGTGTCTCCATGTGCATGAGGGACTTTGCTCAACTCTGGCTAGCCTCTCTTTGGCCCCAATCAGGGCAGGGAGCCTGACTGGCCAGTATACTTCAGGGAAGATGCCCACTTCTGTCTGCCCTAGCCGCCTTGCTCTTGGACACCAAGTCCAGGAACAGCTGAGTTCCCCTTTCCGAGCCTCCAGGGGCCATGTAGAGTGGTCCCACCTTTTTCTTTTCAGGAATGCCCACCCTGTGTAGGCAGGGATCACACCTGTTCTCAGCCATCTCCAGGCAAGAAGTGGTCCTACCTCCATGTTTCCATGTGTCGGGGACCCCAGGGAATATGCATCCTCCTTTCTCAAGAAAGCCCGCCCCTCCTCTGTTTTCTAGAATGGTCCTGCACTGCCCCCAACCCTCCCCAAACACATTCTCTTTCTTGCAGTTTCCCCTACTTCCCAGGAGCTACCATCCCTCTTGGCTTGGCCTAGCAGTGGAAGGGAGTATCCCACACATCCCTCCAGACACTCTGCAGCCCCCACCCACCAGTCTTCAGTGTGGACTGAGAGTGGAAGGGCTGGGAGTGGCTGGTGGGGAAGAGCTGGGGCTGTGGTGTCTACTGAGCTCTGCGTGGGGTTGTTTGATCCCACCTGTTGGGGCTCTACTCCACTTAGAATGTGTCTCTGTCCCAGTCATGGCCACAGTGCCACCCTGGGGCATTTTGCCTGTTACATGTGGCAGTGCTGACCATGTATAGGCTCAGATCACTGGTTGTGGGTGCGAGTGTCGTAGTGGAGGGGGCTTTAGGGTGGAAGTCAGCTGCAGGGGGTGAGGCTTCTCCTCCCTCAGCAGCCTCCCACCTACCTTGGCTGGGTAAGATGTGTGTGCATTTCTCTGTGTTTCTGTGTGTGCATGCATATGTCCACAAGTGTGCTTGTGTCTTCATGTCTGTGCGTGTGTGAGCACCCATGTGTGTATACCTATGAATGCAGGTGTCCATTCATCTGTGCATTTGTAGGTATGTTGACCTCTGTGTGTGTGTCTGTGTCTGTGGGCATGTCTGAGTGTGTATGTGCTGGGGGGCTCTGCTGAGTCAGCGCTTGTGTTGGGCGGGCAGCACTGCCAGCCAGGCTGTGGCCTCCCCACAGTTGCATAAACACTGGTCCCAGCTCCCCCCTCAAGCAGGGTGGTCCATCCTCTGACCCTGTGGCCAGTGGAAAGGGATGGGGGTGGCAAGGGGTTTGCCTTCATTTCAGCCTTGTCCCTTCCATGCTTCAGGTGCCAGGTTCTTGTGCCCTGTAAGGCTAGATTCCATTATGGGGTCTCTCTGCCTTGCTTCCCCCATCTGACCTGAGACTTCATCTCTGAGGTCTCTCCAAGGTGGCAGGAATATTCACCTCTCTAGTCCTGGCCCAGGATGAACAGCAGGGTGAGTAGGGCAGCCAGGGGACTGGGGGCCAGAGGCAGAGTTCAGCCTCAGGACCCCAGAACCAACTGCCCCTCCTCTGCCCTATGTCTTTGCATCACTCCGTGGAGCTCTTGGCAGCCTGCCACAGCCTGCATCTTCTCTCCAGACGCCATCTTCAAGGACCCTGGGGTCACCACTGGGACATGGATTAGACAGCACTGAGTGGGGGGCCAAGAAGGCCAGGACTTCAGGCTGAGGTAGAAGGAAGTCAGACAAGGTCTTAAAGAAATCCCGTATTAGAGGAAACTCTTACCAAGTCACAGGAGGAAAGATATGAGACTGTGGCTATGAGACACTGGACTCCAGGGCTCAGAGCACTCAGCTGTAGAGGGACTGATAGAAGGCTGATAAAGACCTAAAGAGAGAGCAGGGGTAGAGTAAAAGGGCCCAAGCAATGGAGATGAGCTGGGGGGAGGGGGAGGGGTAGGGGCAACAGAAATTGGACGGTGGTGTGTGAGGCAGCCCTCATGCTGTATAAGTGGTGCTTGGAGGTGCCAGGCTGGAGTCCTTGGCTGTCGTTCTGAGGCCTTGAGTGGTGAGGAGGTTTAGAGGAGAGGGCAAGGATGAGCCTGCCTGCGTACAGGGCCAGCCACACCCCAGGAACCCAGGCACCTCAGGGAACAGCAGGAGAACCCCGGACCTTGAAGCCAATGACCCAACACAGAAAAGCTTCCCTGGGGTTCTCTCAAGCCCCTTCCAAGCAGCCCCAGGGCCCCCCTCACCCAAGTTTGGGGGTTATTTGTTCCCGCCCTCCCAAAGCCACACAATCCTGGTTTGCCCAAATGCTGACAGAGCACAGCTGGAATGTGGAGTGTGTGTGTGTGTACATGAGGCTCCCCAGGGTCGCCCGCCCCACAGGCCCCTCCAATGTCAGCAGCCAGGGCTCAGGGCCTCTTGAATGGGGAAGGGCCTGGAAGGTCAGGGCTGGCAGTGGCCCCTCCCTGCCACTCCTCCCCAGCCTGGCTGCGGATGCCCGAAGTTCCACCATTTTCTTCCAATCTTTTCTCTTCTCTGGCCTGTGTGTCAGACTACCTCACACATCCACTGAGGCCTTGGTGAGAATGACAATAGGTGTGTCAGAGCTTTTCTGGAGGGCTGGGGGATGGGGTGAGGCAGTAGAAGACTCTGAAACTCCAGAGATGGGGTAGACAGTGCTCCCTGAGGAGTCTCAGGTCTTGGCCAACTTCCTGATTTTTATACTTTGGTCCAGCTGAATACCCCCACTTTTCCCCACCAGCCCTGTGCCCTGCGTTTGGAGGCCTGTCTTCCCTCCCCTCAGCATCTCATCCATCTCACTCTTTCCCTCTCTCATGGTAGGCTTGGAAGTCACTTAAAGATGCTCTAGAATGCCATCCCCAGCTCCTGAGCTAACTGGGAGAGGGAGTGAGCACCCTGTCCCAAGTGGTGTGCAAGCACAGAGGAACCAATTCTAGTCAGGAAGGCTGCAGAAGGGATTCTTGCTCTGCTAGAGATTGGAAGCACATGGCTGTCCCAGGCCCTAGGGCTCAACTTGTGACAGTATGGCAATATCCAAGAAAGTTGTCATGCGAGAAAAAAAAGGCCCATGTTGTGCATTTTGCTTGAAGCTCAGTTTATGCATCTTTCAGGCCTCCCTGTTTTTCTTAGGAGATTGCATCCTGCCTACTTTTTTTTTTTTTTGGCCTTAAGAATATTATTTTGTTTATGAGACAATGGTGGTAGTAGCTGGTGGCTGTTGTTTTTCATGTCTTTACTTGGCAAAATTAGACCTTGCAAGTTAATTTTTAAGTTTAGAGGAAATCTCAGTTTGTTGTGGTAAAAATCTCCCCAAATCCCTGGATAGAGACCCTTGAATGGGGCAGGTCCTTTCAGGCTCAAGGCTCATTTGAATCAGGTGCCAACTGTTCTCTACTGTGATGACTAACAGAGGCCTGGCCCTGCCAGTTAGGATAGAGTGGTGAATGGAAGCTTGTCAAAGACAATGCAGATAAGCCCTTGAAAAAACAGGCACTGGTGAGGTTGGGGCTGGGGCTTGAGGGCACATGGGCGAAGATGCCCCCATTTCCTTCATTGCAGTATCTGGGATCCTGAGATTCCAGGTGTCCCCAGATCACTGGATGACTGTACAGACTTCAACTGAAGATGGGAAGCCAGTGGCAGTGACCTCTCGTCCCTGGTTGTAGCACAGAGAGTAGGACAATGGCTGCTGTGGCAGGAAGGCGAATGCTTATTAGCTTCTAGTTCAAGAAGAGAAACGGTGTTTGGGGCTGAGAGATAAGAAGGGAAGCTGGGCACATCGCAGGAGCACCAAGGGATCCCTCTGCGTGGCCTGAGCTGGGAGCCCCCAACACACCCAGATCTCACAGCTCTAGGTGGAGACAGTTTGGGCCAGACAGTAGCAAGCTGATCCCTCTCAGGAGCTCAGGTTCTATGTAGTCCATCACCTAGAGGGGGGCCTTCATTATAGTAAGAGGGTCCCTGGGGTTGACCTGGAGAGTAGAGCTGGAGGTATGGGCAGGCTTGCTGTGGCTCCAGGGCCACATCACAGTGCCACTTCTACCATTCTGGGCACCTGAGGATCTAGCCATCAGGCCTTGTACACAGGGCGGACAGGCCTGGCTGTAGGGTCAGCAGGGGCAAAATGGTTATAGAGTGTCAAGGGATCATGAAAAATCAGTGCCCTGCACCCCTAGGTTGCCTGCTCCACTTGGGCTCCTGTCTCAGTTTCCTGGGTGGTCGGAGTCCCTCTCCTAAAGGGAGGCCCTAGCCCCTGCAGGCTACCTTCCTCCCCTAACTCTAGGGCTGAGGTCAGAGCCCATTTAACTCATCAGTACACAGTGATGGCACATCCACTGTGCCCCCAGCACGTCACCAGGTGCCGAGAGCTTGTAGGGAACTAACAAGGAAGTGGCTTGGCTGGGTTCTACTCTGACCCTAGCGCAGCTCCCAGGTCTCCTGTCCTTGTGCCATGGTCTGTGTTTTCAGACCTGCGTGAGCAGAGAGGGACCTCTAATTCCATTCATCTGGAGCAGGTACTGTGCCTGCCAGCCTGACTCTGACCTCAAAGTCAGGCAGGAAGGGGCCTCAGACACCTGCGCCAACGTCTTTTCCAGGGCAAGTCTGAAGAGCTGCTGCTTGCTTGAACATCCCCAGCAACAGGGAGCTCACTCCCTGTGGAGGCAGCTCGGCCGACATAAGACAGAAATCTGGCCAGGCCTCTCTCTAGTTCTAAGAAATCAGGCCCTTAGAACTATTTTTTCCCTGACTTGATCCCTCTGTGATTCACTAGGCTGACCCCAGCCCTGCTATTTTCTAGGTTGACACTTTGCTCCAGGATGGGCCTTGCCCTCTGTCAGGCTGCTGATGCAGTTGGGGCTCCATTTGTTAGGGCCCTGAGGACGATCCCAGTGCACCTGATCCAGAAGCAGGGAGGGAAGGGCTGGCTCTGTATTGTAGAGAGTCCTGAGGTCACCTGTGTGGAAGGTGGCCTGGAGAGGGTAAATCCGGACAAGGAAGGTAGTGGTATGGGAGTGGGAGGTCCCTGCAGGTTGCCCTAGGGCTTCTTCTCTGAGTCTCAGTTTCCCTCCTGTGCTGGGCTGGAGGTGTGGGAACCTCTGGTATTCTGAGCCCTGGAGAGGCCCCTTCTGGACTCTGAGCTTTGGGCTGGGGGTGGTGGGGGGAGGCGACAGTTGCTTTGAAATGTGGAGAATAATAAAGCAAGGAATGTCTGAGCTCAGGGGAAAAAACAACTCCCGCCTGCTGGACCTCCTACTCTGCACATAATGAATTAAGTACAAGGAGGCACGTTTCATGTGGGGGTGCTGGCTGGGAAGGCTAGAAGGCCCCTAATGAGAAACAGGGTCCTGGGTGGGACACTGGGAGCTGAGGGTTTGAGGTCACCTAACCTGACCCCTGGGGGTGCTCTCACTCCCCAGAAGCTTCCTTTCAGTCTCGCTTTGTCTGCACGGGCAAAGGGGTGAGCATCCTGTCCCATTCCCCGCCCCTTACCTCTGATCCCAGGCTGCACCCTAGTGCTGGCCCCAAAAGGTCAGAAAGGGGAGGAAGTGTGGCTGATTTGGATGGATCATCTCCTGATCCTCGCCCTTCTTCAAGCATTTACTGAGTACTTACCACGTAGGTGAAGTGTTTCTTGCCAGCAGGATGGTGGGGTCAACACTGCCCCCTGCTGGATTGGTCAAATTCACAGAATCCATCAGCATCTGACCCCCAATGCCCCAGGCCCCAGGGCCACCTCTTGTTTCCCAGCTCCACAGCCCTTTGCCTTCCTCTGCCAATCCCGCTATTCCCTGTGCCTCACCCCCTTCCACCCCTATGTTCTTGGGCCCAGCACAGTACAACCCCTTACCCCTCACGGGCTCTGGTTCCATCTCTACCTCTCCAGTCCACCAGTCTGGGGGATCTGGCTTTTTTATGGGTCACCTCCCCCCACCTCCTCTCTCTCCCTCCCTAGTAAATTTAATTACTCCCCAACAACGCCTGCACTCTTGGGTCCTCACTCATGCTGTTCCCTCTGTCTGGTGGACCCCCATTCATCCCCTCCCCAAGCCTGCTTTCTAAAAAAGCCACTCCTTCCCAGAGGGGCCCAAGGAACAGTGGGTAAGTGAGTAATTAAACTGTCAGCAAAAAGGGTAAATTCTTAGCTAAGGAGCTGTGGAGGGGTGGAGTCAGGTAGGGATGTTCCTGGGGCTCCCCAAGGATCCTGAACTCCCAGCCTTGGCCGGCTTGGGGCAAGCCTCCCATTTTATTTTTAAGAAGTCTGGCCCAGTCCTCAGAGCTTGAAATATTCTTCCCCACCATCCCTTCTCTCCCCTACCCTCTTTAATTAAAACCATTGTTTTTCAAGCACATGTTAATTAAAAAGCAAACATGTTTTGCTAAGTAATTTGTAGGCTCTGGTTATGCAAACCAGAGTCATTCCAGTTAAAAAAATCTTTCACCCAGCTTGCTCCAGTGTTTTGGGAGCTGAGGAACCTTGTGGTTACAGTACATGCACCTCCCTTTAGAGTTTACACTCCTCGCAGGGGCCTAGCCAGGGCAGTGTTCTCTCTGTTTCACAGGTGGGAACACAATGGGGTTACGGAGGCCCAAGCTCTTAGCAAGCCCCAGCATCACCGGCCCCCTGCAGATGTGTGCTTTGGGTCCCAGGAGCAATAGCTGGTGAGGAGGGTGACAGACTCCTGGCCCCATCCTGTAGGCAAGGTCCTTGTCTCAGAGCCTCTGCCCACAGCCAGCTGTGGTGTGAGGGGAGGAGGATGTTTCAAGCCCAGCCAGGAAGGCTGGCAGGTGCTGGGCCACCTCCTTGAGGTCTCCAGAACAGCTGGGGCTACGACTACCCAAAGCTAGGATGGTAGGTCCATAAGGTGAGGGCCCAAAGTAGGGAACAGTCTGATGGGTTGGGGGAGTCTTGGATGCTCAGAGGTACCCCAGCTCCCCACACTGTGTTTGGTGTTGCCCACAGTGTCCTCACCCTGACTCCTGGCCCTGGGAATCCCAGGATCCCAAGGTCCTTTACATCCTGCGCAATACACTCAGGGGCCCATTTCAGGAAGCTGGAGCCCCTAAGATGCATGGGCTGGGGCATCTCACCAAGAGGCCTCTCCAAAACCTTTGCAACTTGTCTGTTGGCTCTCCCAACTTGGAGTGCCACCAACAGGAGGGTGTCTCTTATTTGCATGCCAGTGTGTGCTTCATGTGCAGGTCTGTACTCAGGTGTGTGCCACTGTTAGCCAGGACCCTAGTGTGACAGAGTCTCTCCCTGCCTCCTGAAGGAAGAGCATGCTGAGGGCCAGCTGAGATGGGGGTGGGGCAGTGACCAGAAAGAGTGTTTCCTGGGGGAGGGAAGGGAGATACCCCCCCCCCCCCCCCCCCGCCATCCCCAGCACTGACCCGGGCACCGGGACACGATGGGCCGGCCGGCCGCTCTCGCGCGCACACACACTCACAGACACAGGTTGAGGGAGGGGGATCCAGGAGTCTCAGCCTTGTATCACCCAGCTGGCCCTCTCCCTCACATGCATTCAGCCTTCTTTTCTGAAAAACGTGGAGTATGTGCTGGGATGTATGCTACTCATAACTCACCATACACAAGGTTTCCCCCACGGGGACACACGCACCCTCACAAGCCATGACAGGGTGACACACAGAGACGCACGCTGGCGGCCGGCTCCCAGGGCCCGCCCTCCTTCGGCGACTCGCCAGTGACACACACACTGCTGCCGCCTCCCGGCTCACACCCACATCCCGGGAGGAGTCCTGCTCCCGCCGCGCTCCCCCGAGACCCGCGGCGCGGCGCTTCTGTGTTCTGCTCCCTCCGCCGCGCCTGGAAACCGCAGTGGGCCGGCCGGGATGAGCTCACGCTGCCGCCGGCCGCCCAAGCCTAACGCGCTCCAGATGCCCGGCGGCCGGACCTCGGAGCGCAGAGGACGGCCCTCTGGCGCCCCCTGCAGGGGTCAGCGGCCTCGAGAGGTGCTGGCGCGAGGACCGCTATGGTCGCGGGCGGTGGGTGAGGGCTGCCCCCGGAAGGGGCGGGGCTTAGCACACCCGCCAGTTTTCTTGGGGCTGTGCCCGCTTGCTCTAGTTCGGAGCTGGTTTTGAGCTGCCGCGAAGGCTACCCTGTCTGCTCCGCGCGCTTTCCAGGTCCTGGCCCAGTGTTCCTCTGGGCGGCGGTCCCCTCCCTGGCCGCCCTCGCCAAAACCTCAGATCCCACCTCCACCTCACCCCCAGTTCCCTGGACCCTCCACCAGGTACTGCCTCTCAGGCTCCCGCTTTGGCCCTGACTAGGCCCTGCCCTTTCTTGTTCCTCTTGGAACAGACACCCTAGTTTCTACTGGGAAAGCAGCAGGGGCCTGACCACCGCCTGTTTTTAATAAGGAGCTGGTATTTCCCCGAAATCGCGGGCCCGTGGCTGACCTCACCGGGATGACGGCTGGCAGTGGGCCAGGGAGGGGGAGCCGGCTCGGGGCGAGCCCCTGACGCCTTGTGGAGAAGTTGGGCAGAGAGGAGGAGTATGGTTTTCAGTCCCAGCTCAGATGCTGGCTCATACAAAAATCTGTCCGTCTGTCTGCAGTGTTGTGTACCCCAGGCCAGTACTGCCAGCACCCCTCCTCAGCCCTGCCCAGGGTCCCGCTTTCCTCCTGCCTCATTGTGTGCTCCTGGCAAACTGCTTAACCTATCACCTCTCATTTTCTCTACTGTAGGACAGGGCTCTTGTGGCGTTAGGGGACAGGGAGGGAGAGCAGATGGACCCGAGGAACAAGTAATTTCCAGAGGGCAGGAGAGAGGGACTCTTCCGAGGTAAGAGGCCAAGGATTGGCCCTGGGCTTCCTGAGGCAGAATTGAGGAGGTAGGCAAAGGACTTCCCAGGAGAATGGGGCATCACAGATGTCCTAGCAGTATGACAGTGTCAGCGTAGGTGACTCTGGAGACACCCACCGTTGGGGAAGGGTGTCAAGAAAGGCTTTCCAGAGGAGGAGATGCTGAGTGAGGTACAGTTAGGGAACCAGAATCTTTAGGCAATGAAGGGGTGGGGTGGGGGACAGAATGGAGAGTGGAACCAGGCATCTCTGGTAGTGAGTGGGGACTCTGCTGGAGGCACTGTGGGGGGTGAGGAGCCCTAGGAACTGGTCCTGAAGCCCTGTTTGTAACTGAGGGACAAAGACAGCCAGAGCTGGACACAGGTCCAACGGAGGGGCAGAGGCCAGGAAACGGGGAGCTGGGAGACAGGAGAGGAGGTGCAGCAGGCAGGTAGGCAGGCGGTGGACGTGTCTGGTGTCTGGAAGATTTTGTTTGCTTTGGGACCTGCACTTACCGGTTGCTTGGGGCCGCTCCTGAAAGAAACAATAACAGTGACTAACGCTTACTGAGCACAGCATGTGCCAGGCAATCCTCCGAGTACTTGTCAGTATTAACTCATTCTCTCTTCACTGGAATTCTGTGTATTCATTCATTCATTCACCACATGTTTATTGAGTGCCTACTATGTGCCAGGTATGTTCAAGATGCTAGGAATCATCAGTGACAAGACAGACAAAAACCCTGTCCACAGAAAGTTTACATGTGGAAGGGGAAGGTGGCACATATATACGTGAGTAAAATATATAGTATTTCAGATTGTGAGAAGTGCTACAGAGAAAATTAGAGGACAAAGGGGATCAAGAGGACAGAGTAGGGAGCATACTTTTTGAGAGGGTGTCCTAGAAATGGTACACTGAGGAGGTGACATTTGAGTAGAGACCAGATCTGGCTTACCACATCTTAGCTGAAAATAGTTTCATTGTACCCCTCTCCAGGGTCACACCTGAGGCATATGGAAGTTCCCAGGCTAGGTCAAATCAGAGCTGCAGCTGTCAGCCTGCACCACAGCCACAGCAATTTGGAACCCAGGCTGCGTCTGTGACCTACACCACAGCTCATGGCAATGCCAGATTCTTAACCCACTGATTGAGACCAGGGATTGAACCTGCATTCTCATGGAAACTAGTCAGTTTTGTTTCCGCTGAGCCACAATGGGAACTCTTGAGAATAGTGTTTATAGAAGAGCATTTGTAATCAATTCCATGTAGGGGACACTAGATGTTATTCCCTTAAAAGAATTCCATTCTTCTTTGTAAACCTGTATTACCCCAAACCAAAACCAAAACAAAAGCAGTCCCCAGTTCTGATTATATTTTTAATTTCATCAATAAACATTTTGTAGAAATTCATTTTCTCTCTTGTTATAATGCCTGCATAATCTCAGTTCTGCAGATCTTTACTGTCTGACCCTTTACAGAAAAAGTTTAGTGATCCTGGTGTAGACCCAGGAGGTGAAGAAATGGGCTATGTGGAAATCCGGGGGCAGAGAGAACAGCCAGTGCAAAGGCCAGAGGCAGGAGCTAGTGAGGCACATCAAGGAGGCCAGTAGGGTTAAGTCCTGTGAGTGAGGAGGAGACTGATAAGAAAGGGTCAGAGGAATCCGGGCAGATGGTACAGAGAGTCTTGTTCCAATTTCTAGGTATTTTTCTAAAAATGTGTGTGGCTGTCTTCAATGGAATATCTTTTTTTTTTTCTGTTACATTTTCTAATTTATTATTGCTGCAGGATAGAAAATTATTGATTTTGTATATTGATCTTTTCCCCTAGCCTTCTTAGTTTATTCTCTTATAGTTTTATTAATTTTTCAGTTGGTTTGCTTGAATTTATTTTAGAAGGCAATTACATCTTCCACAAATGATGCATTGTGTGCATCCTGCCTATATGTATAGCTCAGTTTCTTCCTTTCCTTCCCTCCCTTCCCTCCTCTTCTGCTTGCCTCTCTACTCTCCCCTCTTTCCTTCCTCTCTTCTCTCTACAGTGCACAAGGTTTCAGTTTCTTCTCATCCTTACCAACATTTGTTATTTTGGGTGTTGTTGATTTTGGGTTGTTTATTTTTAATCATTATAATGAATGTGAAGTAGTGTCTTATTGTGGTTTTGATTTGTATTTCCCTAATGACTAGTGATGTTGTGTATCTTTTCATGTGCTTACTAGCCATTTGTGTATCTTCTTTGGAGAAATGTCTGTTCAGTTTCTTTGCAATTTTTGAACTTGGGCTTTTTGGGTTTTGGTGATGCATCGTAGGGGTCCTTTATGTATTCCTGATATTAATCCCATATCAGATATAAGATTTGTAAATATTTTCTTCCATTCTGTGGATTATCTTGCGCTTTACTGATAGTGTTCTTTGCAGCACAAAAGCTGCTCATTTTGATGAAGACCAGTTTATCTATTTTTTTCTTTTGCATCTGTGCTTTTGAAGTCATATCCAAGAAATGATCACCAAATCGAATCTCATGAAGTTGTTCTCCTGTTTTTATAGTTTCAGCTTTTACGTTGAAGTCCTTGATCCATTTTGAGTTAATTTTTGCATATGATGTAAGGTCTAACTTCATTCTATTGCATGTGGATATATAGTCTTAACAGCCTAATTTATGAAAAATACCATCCTTTTTCCATTGAATGTTTCTGACACCCTTGTTGAAATTTTTTTTTTTTTTTTTTTTTTTTTTTTTTTTTTTTTTTTGTCTTTTAGGGCCATACCCGTGGCACA
Source organism: Sus scrofa (assembly GCF_054392235.1). NCBI lineage: Eukaryota > Metazoa > Chordata > Mammalia > Artiodactyla > Suidae > Sus > Sus scrofa. The sequence continues at coordinate 44,476,131 of NC_139395.1, read as the reverse complement.
TGGAAGTTCCCAGGCTAGGGGTTGAATCAGAGCTGCAGCTGCTGGCCTATGCCACAGCCACAGCAATGCAGGATCCAAGCCACATCTGCAACCTACACCATAGTTCACGGCAATACCGGATCCTTATTCCACTAAGTGGGGACAGGGATCGAACTTGCATCCTCACGGATGATGAGCCACAATGGGAACTCCTAAATTTTCATCCTTTTAATAGTAGTTTTCAAAGAGCAAAATTTTAAAATTTTGATAAAGTCCAATTTATCAATTTTTTCCTATCAGTTGTTTTTGTGTCTTATTAAGATATATTTACCTACTTCAAGATTACAAAGGTTTTCCCTTATAGTCTTTTCTAAGAGTTTTATAGTTTTTGGTTTGACATTTGAGTCTGTCATTCATTTCTGGTTAGTTTTTTGCTTAATTTTCTTTTTGATGTTCACTGTTAGTGTATAGAAATGCAACAAATATTTGGATGTTGATTTTGTATCCTGCAACTTCTCTCAATTTGTTTATTATCTCTACCATTTTTTTTGTGTGGACTCTTTAGGGTTTTCTTTCTTTTCTTTTCTTTTTTTTTTTTTTGTCTTTTTTGTCTTTTTAGGGCTGCAGTTGCGGCATATGGAGGTTCCCAGGCTAGGGGTCTAATTGGAGCTACAGCTGTCAGCCTACACCACAGCCAGAGCAACATCAGATCCAAGCCAAGTCTGCGACCTACACCACAGCTAACAGCAACGCCAAATCCTTAACTGGCCAAGGCCAGGGATTGAACCCGCAACTTCATGGTTCCTAGTCAGATTTGTTTCCACTGAGCCATGATGGGAACTCCTAGGGTTTTCTATATAACATCAGGTGAACAGAGAATTTTACTCCTTCCTTTCCAATTTGAGTGCATTTATTTTGCCTAATTGGCTGGCTATAGCTTTCAATACTGCATTGAAGAGAGTGGTGAAAGTGGGCATCCTTGTCATATTCTTGATCTTAGGGAAAGGCCTTTAGTTTTTGGTCAGTTAGTATGATGTTCATTGTGGGTCTTTCTTTCTTCCTTTTGCTTTTTAGGGCTGCACCTGTGGCATATGGAAGTTCCCAAGCTAAGGGTCGAATTGGAGCTGCAGCTGCCAGCCTATGTCACAGACACAACAACGCCAGATCTGAGCCATATCTGCAACCTACACCACAGCTCATGGCAATGCTGAATCCTTAACCCACTGAGCGACACCAGGAATCGAACCTGCATCCTCATGGATATTAGTTGGGTTTGTTTCTGCTGTGTCGCAATAGGAACTCCTATTGTGGGTTTTTCTTAGGCTTTCATCATATGGAGGAAGTTTCTTTCTTTTCTATTTCTAATTTACTGATTTTTTTAAATTAGGAAAGGGTATTAAATTTTGCCATATGCGTCCCAGTCTCAGCTTAGATGACATATGTTTCTTCTTTGAACATATTTAAAAAAACTAGTTTGAAGTTTTGTCTATTATGTCTAACACATAGGGCCTCACAGAGTTTCTCTTACCTGCTTCTTTTCCTGTGTATTGGTTAAACTTTCTGGTGTCCTTTTTTGTTGAAAATTTTCTAGGAAAGAACTGGAAAATTTTATTTGAGCCAACCTGAGGACAACCCAGGAGGATAGTCTTTCAGAAGTCCTGAGGACTGTTCCATCTGTTCAAGGTCAAGGCACAGTTTTGTAAGTTTTTGAGACAAAGGTTTATACATCAAAGTCACATGACTGACAGTTTACATTGTCCAACAAGGTGAGTAGTGGGTTATTGTGACCCCTTACAGAATTGAGAAAGGAATGTTACCTCCTAAGGAGCTGCCTCCTGCTGCCAGAAGTAAATTGCTTTCCTTGTGGCAAGTAGGTACTCCTATGTCTTCTAAGGGGATCTAGTTAATGCATAATGCACACTAAAATGAAGGGGATAGTGACTTAAACAGGCAAAGATTTTTTTTTTCTTTTTAAGGCTGCGCCCACACGGCATATGGAAGTTCCCAGGCTTAGGGGTTGAATGGAAGCTGCAGCTGCTGGCCACAGCCACAGCCATAGCAACATGAGATCCCAGCAGCATCTGTGACCTACACCACAGCTCACTGGATCCTTAACCCACTGAGTGAGACCAGGGATTGAACCCATGTCCTCATGGATACTAGACAATTTCATTACCACTAAACCACAACAGGAACTCCCTTCCCCTTATTTTTATAGTTTAGCCTGGCATCCTAGAGTTAACCCCTGGGTCAGCATAAGACCCTCATTGGCTGATGGTTGGGTATAAGCCCCTTTGGTCAGTTTTATTTTTGCTATTTATCATTGGAAATGTGTATGTGTCTTGGAGACTGCTTTCATAATTTAGGAAATTTACCTTTCCCCCCACATATTCAATCAGGGACTTAAAAACTTGGAAATTCCTTATCCATTAACTCCTAAGAAGACATTGCCATGGGTATGTGTACTGCCTATTAGGGATGAGTTTGATTTTACTTTTAATCTGCGCTTATTGGGAGTTGCCCTTGGGTCAGAGAAACTCAATGTGCAGTCAGTGTTTGGTCAGAGGTTGTCCTTAAATCCGTTGAACCAACAGGTTTCTGCCCTTTGCTCGTAGATCTGTGTTTGGTTTGGGAAATGCATTTAAATCTGCTCTACTTCATGCTCTTATTCTTCCTGTGTTGTGCATGCATAGTGTTGTTTTTTTTTTTTTAATTTTAGTTTTACTTTTATTTTTTGCTTTTCAGGGCTGCATCCGCGGCTTATGGAGGTTCCCAGGCTAGGGGTTGACTTGGAGCTGTAGCTGCTGGCCTATGCCACAACCACAGAAAGGCAGGATCTCGGCTGCCACTGTGACCTATCCCACAGCTCACAGCAACACTAGATCTTTAACTCACTGAGCAAGGCCAGGGATTGAACCTGCGTCTTCATGGATGCTAGTCAGATTCGTTAACCGCTGAGCCATGATGGGAACTCCTGCACAGTGTTTTAGACCCCTAGGGACGAATATGATCCCAGGAGAACTCCTCTTGGCTACCTCTTTCTCTGATTTTCTCTGTTAATCTTCTGGTTAGTCTGTTATTTAACTTTTTGCTGCTACTATCATGGAGCTGCTGACCCTCTCTTAATTGCTCACTGGGAAGATCTCTCTTCGTAAAAACTCCGTTAGGCATGAATTTCTTCATCATCTTTTCCAAATAAATTCACTTATTTTAAGCAGAATTGCAGAGCACTTCTCCTTTCAGCCTGCCTATCCTCCTGGGCAGAATGTTGGTATTATTGCATCAGAGTAGGGGTGGGGATGGCAGCCACCTTCTCCTGGAGTGAAGCTCCTCTTCTATAAGTGGGCAATGGGGAGAGACATAGTATCTTACTTGCCCCTCCCGTGGAACCTCTGCTCTGTGAGTGAGCTGGGATTGGGCAATTGAAGACCTAGGATTCTTAGCCTGTTGTGCTTAGGGTAGAGTTTCTGCCCTATGAGTAGGGGCTGAGTGAGGGAAGGAAGTTCTAGTCCTCTTGGTCATGCCTGCTAGAAAAGAGCTTTTGCAGAAGAACTTGGGAGAATGAAAGACATCAGCTCTCTGCTTCTCCTGGGGTGAAGAGGGAGACCCCATCATCTTGGTCACTTGCCCAGAATAGAGTTCCATAATATGAAGCTAGGGATGGCAGTTGGTTGTGGCTCAAATGCCATAGACTCTTGCCAAGAACTCTTGGTTCTTACCAAGATTATGCAGATTTTCTTACATAACTATTTCTCAAATTCTTTATACCCTTAGGACAATTTCCAGGGAATTTAAATGTTTTTTTTAATTTTTAAAATTTTAAAAAGTATTATTTTTTTTTGTTTTTTTAGGGCTGCACCCACAGCATATGGAGGTTCCCAGGCTAGGGGTCTAATTGGAGCTACAGCTGCCAGCCTATGTCACAGCCACAGCATCGCCAGATCCGAGCTACATCTGTGACCTACAGCACAGCTCACGGCAATGCTGGATCCTTAACCCACTGAGTGAGGCCAGGGATCGAACCCGCAACCTCAGGGTTCCTGGTTGGATTCATTTCCACTGAGCCATGATGGGAACTCCCAATTTTTTTTTTAATAATTTCCACCAGCTAAATAGCTTTTTCTCTAGAGAGAGAATCAAATGAGTTCCCTCACACAGCCATTCTGGATGTCCAAAATCAAAGTTTTAAAATTTTTCCAAACATTTGGCAATTTTCAAGATATTTTTCTACTATTGGTTTCTAGTTTAATACTGTTACAATCTGAAGACATGTTTTGTACAGTTTTAGTTCTTTTAAATTTGCTACCATTTCTTTAATGGCCCATAATATGCTCTATCTTGGTATATGTTCCATGTACACTCAAAGGTATGTTCTGTTGTTTCTGGAATAGAGTTTTCTATAAATGTCAGATCTAATTTATTGATAGGGTTTTATACATTTTATATATATTTTCTGGTTCTCTCCATACTTTTGGTATCAATTACGAAAGACATGTAAAATTTCCAAATTCTAATTGTGGTTAGAATGTCCTTTTCCCCTCACTCTAAATTTTGAAGATCTATTGTTAGCCCCACTTAGAATCCTAACATATTTAGGATTTTGTTTATCATTATGCAATTAATGTCTTTATTTATTTGTTTATTTATTTATTTTGTCTGTGCCCCTGGCATGCTTAGGTTCCCAGGCCAGGGACTGAACCCATGCCACAGCAGTGACATGAGCCACAACAGTGACAATGCCAGGTCCTTTAACTGGTAGACCACCAGGGTACAACAAAACTTTAACATTTTAGAAGAAGATACAGGACAATATCTTTAAAACCCATGTTGGGGAAGGCTTTTTTTAAAAAAACGTAAGTGATGGATTGCTATTTCTTTTCTTTTTCTTTTTTTTTTTTTTTTTTTGTCTTTTTGCCATTTCTGGGGCCGCTGCCGTGGCATATGGAGGTTCCCAGGCTAGGGGTTGAATCGGAGCTGTAGCCACCAGCCGACACCACAGCCACAGCAACACAGGATCTGAGCCGTGTCCGCAACCTACACCACAGGTCATGGATCCTTAACCCACTGAGCAAGGCAAAAAGACAAAAACAAACAAACAAAAAACAAACCCCACAACAGCTCAAATATAAAATTGGGTAGATATTGGAGTCCCCTGGTAGCTCAGTGGGTTAAGGATCTGGTGTTGTCACAGCTGTGGCTTGGGTCATTGCTGTGGTGCAAATTCGATCCCTGGCCTGGGAACTTCCACAGGCACAGCTGATGATGATATAATAATAATAATAAAGGAAAATAGGGTAGATGTTATGAACAAACATTTTATAGGAAGAAGGCACAAATGATAAGTAAAATATGAAAATACACTCAACTTCAGGGAAATGCAAATGAAAACCATAACAAGATATAATTTTATGCCTACTGAATGGGAAAAAATGAGAACTGTGGCAACAACTGTTGAGAAGAATGGGGATTATAGAAAGACTCATACACTGATGGTAGGAGTGTAATTTGGTCAAGTTACTTTGAAAATTGATATTATAAACCAAAACATAAAATGAATCTATGTATACATGAACCATTGACATCCAGGGCTCAAACTACTAAGCACTTGTGTCAAAAGTAGCCAGAGTAGTAATGAGAAAACAAGGACAAAGATTTCCAAACTCTCTAAACTTTTTCCTTCTCTACATCTCTAAGTGACTGCCTCTCGAAGAAAGTCAGATATTCCAAAGCAAGGGAGATAGGAAAAGTAGGGAATCACCAAGGAGTTTTTTTTTTTTTTAGGGCTACACCCATGGCATATTGAGCTTCCTAGGCTAGGAGTTGAATTGGAGCTGTAGCTCCTGGCCTACACCACAGCCCCAGCAACACTAGATCTGAGTTGTGTCTGCAACCTACACCACAGCTCATGGCAACACCAGATCCTTAACCCACTGAATGAGGCCAGGGATTGAACCTGAGTCTTCACGGATGCTAGTCAGATTCGTTTCTGCTGAGCCACGGCAGGAAATCTCTCTATTACCAGATTTTATTAGGAATTTGTCAAAACCAGAGCTAACCGCAGACTTTTTGTCTTTTTTTTTTTTTTTTTTTTTTTGCCATTCCTTGGTTCCTAGTCGGATTCGTTAACCACTGAGCCACAATGGGAACTCCAAACTGCAGACTTTGAATTAGGCTTTTTTTAAAAATAAAAAAAGTGATGAGGTGGACATTTTAGGACACCAAGAGATGTAGAGATCAGCCTAAGCTTTCTGTTACTTAAAAAAAAAAAAAAAAAAAAAAAAACAAAAAACCTCAAAGTTATATCGTAGGGCAATGAAGGAATATCTAGTGTGGAACTCAATTTCCCATTATAAACAGAATAAATAAGTTTTAGACATCAGGACAATAGGCAGCATAGGATAGTGATCCTGGAGAGAGGATCACAGGTGAGGTAAACCCTGTCATTGTCCTGGCTTCCTAAGCAGAGGCAATTTTCAGGTAGCACAGGGAGAGAAACCTGAACAGAACATGATGATATCATGAAGTTAAGGAGACCGAGATTAGAATTTGGAAAGGCTAGGCATCTGGAGTGTGCAGGTCAGAATACTGTAGAGCAGGGTTTGGTAAACTATGGTTTGTGGGCCAGTTCCAGACACAGCCTGTTTTTGTACAGATCTAAGAATGATTTGCACATTTTTAAAGTGTTGTTTTAAAAAAGAATATGTGGGCGTTCCCTCTGTGGCACAGTTGGTTAAGAATCCTACTGCAGCAGCTCGGGTCACTGAGAAGGTGAAGGTTAGATCCCCAGCCTGCTGAAGTGAGTTAAAAGATCTGGCATTGCTGCAGCTGTGGTATAGGTCACAGCTGCAGCTTGAATTCAATCCCTGGTCTGGAAACTTCTGTATACCGAGGAAGTGGCCATTAAAAAAAAATATATGTGTCAAAGTCCATGTGTAGCCTGCAAATCCTAAAATATTTACTGTCTGTCCCTTTACAAAAGTTTGCCAGTCCCTGTTGTGTAGGATAGAGATATGCAGAGAAGGAACTCCAGAAATCTTCAGAGCAATCCCTTTTCATCTTTGGCTGAATAATGGTCTGCACATGTTTAAGTTAATTTTCTAGGAGGCTAGGCAAAGAACACCTGCCAGGGAAGTATATGGTGAACCAGTCCCAAAGCCCACATGGCACTAGGAAACATTCAAGTTTCATCCATACAGAGAGGAGGGACCTCACTGAATAGTCAGGTTATCAGTAGAGACCCTGCAAGCCTCACACTTTATTTATTTATTAAGCCTAAGGTACCCCTACAGTAAAGGCACACTTAATAGAAGACAGATTGGTTATCATTCTCTTCCAAATTTATTGTTCTGGTTGAAGTATATGAAAAAAACCCAGTCTCACATAGATATACAGCCTATGAAAAGAAAAGGGAAGAGTATCTTAATAACCTTTTCAAGTAATTGTGGAGTTTAACAAATTGTTTTATAATATACCAAAACTTTACAAGTGGTAGTTTCTTGCAATGTGGAATATAAAATTTTTGAACTTTTTGTACTTACTATATTAAAATTCATTGGTCTATCTTTCACTTCAAATGAATCTTTTAACCATGCATAATTTTTTAAATCACTGAAAAATACTGGTTTATTTAGTTATGCTGAGGTTCCAAATGTTGACGTATTTCATTATGTATTATCAAAAAAAAATCACATTCACTCATATTACTACTATCGTTGTCAGAAATGTTTTTTGTTGTTGTGTTGTTTTTGCTTTTTAGGGCTGCACCTGCAGCATATGGAAGTTCCCAGGCTAGGTGTCGAATCAGAGCTCATAGCCACAGCAACAGCAGATCTGAGCTGTGTCTGTGACCGATACCACAGCTCATGGCAACGCCGGATCCCTAACCCACTGAACGAGGCTAGGGAATGAACCTGTAACCTCATGGGTACTAGTTATATTTGTTTCCTCTGTGCCACAACAGGAATTCCCCAGAAATGTATTTAATTATTGGAAAGCTGTTGAACCCATGGTAGTAAATATAAATTTTCCGAAATTCAAATTTTAACTTATAAACTCAAGTATTGTATTTGGCAACAGATACTGTCAGTTGTTTTTCTTGAGAGTTACAAACTCTAACTTTATTTTTGAGAATGTCTGCCAAATATGCAAGTCTAAATAACCACATTTTGATTATTTGTTGTCACTCTTTTTTTTTTTTTTAATACAAAAATTCCCAGGCCAAGGATTGAACCGCACCACAGGAGTGACCTGAGCCACAGCAGTGACAACAGTGGAGTCTTAACCTCTAGGCCACCAGGGAATTCCATTAGTCACTCCTTTTAAGTAAAAATCATGTCTCATAATAAAATCAGCTAATTCAGCTAACAACTCAATTGTACCGTTTGCTTGAGTTAACATCTTACTTCTATGTATAGCAGAAGTGCTTTGTGCATAGTTGTCATTTTATTACACAAAATCTTAAATAAATGTGGGCTAAGGGTTGATATTTAATAACATTAATAATTTTTACTTCTCTATCGACATTTTAAAAATGACTCTGGGTTCAATTCTGGGAGTGGGATGTCACCCCTGAGATTATGTTGCAACATGTAAGTCTTGCTAGCAGACTCACTGTGTGTGTCTTCCTCTCCTTGCCAGCTTTGGAGAAACAAGCTGCTGTGAGTCCTACAGCCACAGGAAACGAATTCACGCAACAACTGATTAAGCTTGGAAACAAATGCTTTTCCGGTTGAGTTGCCCAGTGGATAAGAGCCCAGCCCTAGCTGACACCTTGATTTCAGTCTTACAGAAGACCCATGTAAGCTGTGCCTGGACTCCTGGCCCATAGGAACTGTGGAATAATACATGTATTGTTTTAAGCTACTAAATTTGTAATTATTTCTGGCATAGCAGAGAAAACGAATACAGAGGCTATTCCAATATTTGATCAAGCCTCTAGCTTCTGTATAATGAAGTTTAGGAGAGTTCTAGTGGATCCTTTAATCATGTACTACCTCACATCTACTTCACACCAAAAAGCAAGTTGCTTTGTCTAAGGTGATGTTAGTCAGGATTCCATGATGAAAAGTTAAACCTTCCATGAGTCCACTAATAGTGGTGTCAGCTAAGGTATTTATAGGCAGGCAATACTAGCAATATGTAGAATATTTATATATTAAAATGCAATACATATGGGAGTTCCCATCATGGCTCAATGGTTAATGAATCCGACTAGGAACTGTGAGGTTTTGGGTTCGATCCCTGGCCTTGCTCAGTGGGTTAAGGATCTGGCATTGCTGTGGCCCTAGTGTAGGCTGGCAGCTACAGCTCTGGTTCCACCCCTAGCCTGAGAATCTCCATGTGCCGTGGGTAAGGCCCTAGAAAAGACAAAAAAAAAAAAAAAAAAAAAAAAAAAAAGTGCTGGCTCTGCAGAGTGGAAGGAGGTTGATATAATCATCTTGCCACCAAATCACTCATTGTTTTCCTTCTGAGATGTAGCGATCAAGGCCTTAGCATTGACATTCAGCAGCAGTAGTAGCTACATGAGCTTTGGTAGGAAGGAGCATATGTCATTGTTGTTTTTTCTTTTTTCTTTTTAGGGCTGCACCCGTGGCATATGGAAGTTCCTAGGCTGGGATATAATCAGCTGCAGCTGCTGGCCTATGCCACAGCCACAGCCACAGCCACAGCCATGTGGGATCCAAGCTGCATCTGCAACCTATGCTGCAGCTCATAGCAACGCTGGATCCTTACCCACTGAGCGAGGACAGGGATTGAACCCACATCCTCATGGACACTATATTGGGTTCTTAACCCGATGAGCTGTAACAGGGACTCTGCTCATGTTGTTTTATTGAATAAATGAACAGCCTCCAATCCTGCCAGCACAACTACTCTGTTCCTGGGCACACTGTGCAAGCATGGAGGCTGACAAGTACAGAGGTTGGCTGACCTCTACTGGAGGAGTCTTCTTATCCACTTGGTTGTCAAGTGCCCCCTCTGCATTGGATGTTGATTGGAGGGCATTGGCATGTGATGGAAAAAGCCGTACCCTTTGTTCCCACTCCTTTAGGTCCATTCACGTGCGTCTTCCATGGGTCTTCAAATTTTCTCTTTCTAAGCCCCTGACCAACCAGATAAGATGTTCATTACTGCTCAGGGGTCCATATGTATACTCTTACTCAGGCCATTTCTCTTTTTATACCAAGATGATGACCAGATGTACTGTTTGAAGCTCTACACACACTGTCTTATTTTTTTTAATTTTAAAATTATAGTTGATTTATAATGTTCTGTCAATTTCTGCTGTACAGCAAAGTGACTCAGTCTATGACTCCATCATGTTCTATCACAGGTGACTAGATGTAGTTCCCTGTGCTATACAGCAGGACCCCATTGCTTATCCATTCTTTTTTTTTTTTTTTTTTTAGGGCCACACCCATGGCATATGGAAGTTCTCAGGCTAGGGGTCAAATTGGAGCTACAGCTGCTGGCCTACATTACAGCAGTGCAGGATCCAAGCTGCATCTGTGACCTACACCACAGCTCATGGCAACACCAGATCCTTAACTCACTGAGTGAGGCCAGGGATCGAACCCACAGTCTCATGGATCCTAGTCAGGTTCATTAACTGCTGAGCCACGGAAAGAACTCTCCTTATCCATTCTACATGTAATAGTTTGTATCTGCTAAACCCAAGTCCATCCCACTCCCTCCCTTCCCTTTTGGCAACCACAAATTTGTTCTCAATGTCTGTGAATCTGTTTCTGTTCTGTAGATAGTTTTATCTGTGCCATATTTTAGATTCCACATATAAGTGATATCATACAGTATTTGTCTTTCTTTCTCTGACTTACCTCACTTAGAGTGAGAATCTCTAGACCATCCATATTGCTTCAAATGGCATTATTTTGTTCTTTTTTATGGCTGAGTAGTATTTCATTGTGTATACATACCACATCTTCTTAATCCAGTCATCTATCAATGGACATTTAGGTTGTTTCCATGTCTTGGCTATTATGAATAATGCTTCAGTGAACATAGGGGTGCATGTATCTTTTTGAATGAAAGTATTATCCAGGTATATGCCTAGGAATGAGGTTGCTGGATCATATAGCAGTTCTAGATTTAGTTTTCTAAGGAACTTTCATACTGTTTTCCATAGTGGTTGTGCTACACACACTGTCTTTGAAGCCCTAGTCACTGTCTTTCCAGGCCACTCCTGAATGGGGTTCTAGTGCAACAGTGTCTATTTTCAGCTTGCACCAAAATTTTGAGCCCATCTGTGAACTAAGCCCAGGTTTTTTCTTCTTTCATCAGTTGGTCATAGGATGCTCCTTATAAGGCTGTGGGTGTGAACTGATGGAGAAGCTTCAATTCAGTACAAATGTGGGGGTCTGGGCCTTTTCTTTGTGCAACTTATTATTGTGTGTTCAAGACCTGCCATGATCCAATCCCAAATGTATCATTTCCTTTGAATGATGTATTTGCTTTTTCCAACTGACTTTATAACCTAGTGAGTCTGACTAGATATCCACCTTATGATAGGAGGCACAGGTCTCTTACTCACTTAATGTCCCATGGCACTTAATTTCTTTTTAGGATTCAGTAGTGTGCTAGGAGTTGCTTTTCAAATAATATATCCTTTATTTGTAGCAGACAGTATGCTCTTGCTGCAGAACTGTAGGGATCTATAATGTGACCCTCTAATTAGGACATAGTAGAGACTTCTTACAGTGTTTTAATTCACCACAGCAAACTTTATCACCGTACAATTTGCCAGGTTATATAGAGCAAGTGACATGGCTGCTTATACCACAGTCTGACTTTATCTTCATGAGAGGAATTGCAAAGCATTATGGTCACTTTTATGTATATAATCTAGTTTAATCTCCTTTTCTCAAGATTTTTCAATTTTTAAAATTATTTATTTATTCATTTTTGTCTTTTGTCTTTTTAGGGCCGCACCCGCAGCACATGGAGGTTCCCAGGCTAGGGGTCAAATTGGAGCTGTTGCTGCCAGCCTACACCACAGCCACAGCAATGCCAGATCAAGCTGAGTCTTCGACCTACACCACAGCTCACAGCAACACTGGATCCTTAACCCACTGAGCGAGGCCAGGGATCAAACCTGCGTCCTCATGGATGCTAGTCACATTTGTTTCTGCTGAGCCACGATGGGAACTCCAAGATTTTTTTATTTTATCACATTTTTTTTTTTGCCATGTAAGGTAATATATTCACAGGTCCCAGGAATTAGAACGAGGACTTCTTTGGGAAGCCATTATTCTATCTACTGAAAAGTTGTTTCCAGACGTTGGCTATCATGAGTTTAGCCACTGTAAACATTTGTAAAGGTATTTGTGTGTGTGTGTGTATACACATAAATCTTATTTCTCTGGGCTAAATGCCCAGGAGTGCAATTACTGAGTCATATGGTAATTGCATATTTTGTTTTATAAGAAACTGCCAATCTGTTTCCCAAAGTGGCTATGATATTTTACATTCCTGCCACGATGTATGAGTGATTCAGCATCTATGCATCCGTGTCAGTATTTGATGTTGTCACAATTTTTCAATTTTAGCCAGTCTCTTAAGTGTGTAGTAACATTTCATTGTGGTTTTAATTTGCATTTCCCTAATAGCTCTTTTCACATGGGTGTTGATTTTTTAAAAGATAGCAGTATCATTTTTAAACCCGGTGGTTAGTAGCATTCAGTGCAACATTTATACTGAGGAATTTTAATTTTTACTACAAACAGGAAGGGGAGGAAAACACCCGGTAAGGCTTATTCCAGCCTGGCAGGGAGTTGTGGCTGCATCTTCGTGTGGTGGTGGCATGGGCTACCACTTTTTGTGGCCAGGGACCTATGCCAGGGGACGACGAGCATCTTGGAGGCACCCCATTAATGAGTCCAGGCAGTGCTGGGAAGAGAAAAGAATCACCTGAGTCAGGATTCCGCAGCCCCGCCCAGCCCAGGCCTTGACCCCCAGAAGACCACACAGCAAGGCGGCGGCAGGACCCATTTCCGCCAAAGAACTCTGTTTCCCGCCACAGGAGGGCAGGCGCGGAGCCGCCGCGAGGGGGCGCCCAGGAGTGTAGAGAAGGCCTGCAGTGCCCATGGCGTTCCTGGGCGTGCTCAGCAGCTGTGGCGGCTCCATGGGCCTCCTGTTGTGGCTTCTGGTTCTTCAGCTTTGGCTCAGTGAGGCCTGGGTGGGCGGGGAGGGGGCGCAGGGCGGGTTGGTGCCTCCCTCACCCTCTCCACCCACCTCCGGGGGTGGCCTTGAGGGCCCTGGGGCTCCGGGGTGGAGACTGCCTCCTGGAGGGGTTCCGGGAACTTCGGGGTCCCCTGAATCCGGTATGACTGCAGTAGACCCCAATTTGGTGGAGTTTTCCCCCAGCGACTCTGATTCCAACAAGGCTTTGCCATCCCTAAATGCACCAGCACCAGGAGGGACCAAAGAAACACAGCTCTTTCCTTCAGGTGATGTTTTGGGACCGGCCTTGCAGCAGAGAACCAGCCTGGTCTGAGGGTCATGGGCCCCTGCCCTGGGGGAGGAGGCTCTCGGGGGGAACATGATTTTAACCTGGGGGGGGTCTGAGTGGATCCAGCCCTGGCCTTGAGATCTGAGTGGGCGTGGCCATTTTCTTAAGAGAGGTAGGGAATACAGACCTGCGCTGGGGGTCAGGGGGGCACATGGCTTTTCTCTGAGGGTTCTGAGACTTCTGAGGATTATCTGGCTCTGGTGATGGTGGTGTCAGTGGCTTTACTTTCTGTCCCCTCCCTTCACTGACCTACTTTAGCATGTGGCCTTCGAACTATGAGAATAGTTGGTGGAAGCCCTGCCAGAGCAAGGAAGTGGCCTTGGCAGGTCAGCCTGCAGGTCAATGATCAGCACATGTGCGGAGGCTCCCTCATTGCCAATCGGTGGGTGCTGACTGCTGCCCACTGCATACTTGGGTGAGTTTTGGGGGCTCTGGGCTTGGGGTCCTGGTTAAGTTGTGTGACCTGGAGCCAGTCTTGACCCCTTCCTGAACTTCCTTTCCTCATCTGAAAAAGATGGGGGAGAGGTCACAGTCCCTGCACTTCAGGTTGTAGTCAGAGGTAGGTGATATTAGGCCCTTGGTAGCCTGGAAAGTCAAGACCCAAAATCAAGTCCAAAGCTACTTATGTTATTTTATTTGCTTTTTAGGGCCACACCCATGGCATATGGAGGTTCCCAGGCTAGGGGTGGAATGGGAGCTACAGCTGCCGGCCTATACCAGGGCCACAGCAATGCCAGATCCTTAACCCACTGAACAAAGCCAGGGATCAAACCTCCAACCTCATGGTTCATAGTTGGATTTGTTTCCACTGCGCTATGATGGGAACTCCCAAAGTTACTTCTTTTAAGCCTGTGCAGATTAGCGTTCAACCCAAGTGGCAAGAAGAGGGGGGAGATGTCAGTTGGGAGACAGGGTGTGGGCAAAGACTTGCAAATGGAAATATTTAAGGGGAATGGACTGTAGCTGGCCAATTTGGCTGGCTCAGTGCTTTCACATTTTAATGAGCATGGGAATACCTGCAGAGCTGGTTAAAACAATAGTTGCCCATCCCCAGTTTTTGATTCAGTAGGTCAGGAGTAGGACCGGAGACTTTGCATTTCTGCCAAGTTCCCAGGTGATGTTGATGCTGCTCATCTGGACATCAAACTTTGAGAAACCACTGCATAGAGTGACCAGGGGTCTGGGAAGGGTTGTGGTCTGGAGAGAGGGAGGTAGCTGATGAGTGGGACTGGAGATAGGACCACGCTGGGAAGAACCTAGAAGTTGTGGAAGGGGAGTATAGAGCCTCAAGGATCTTTCTGCAGCCATGTGGAATACACAGTGAAGATGGGAGACATACACTTGATGAACCTCTCTGGAATGGCAGTCAAGATCCCAGTCCGAGACATCGTTATCCATAAATATTACAATCCTGTTGGACTAATCGAAAATGACATTGCCCTTGCTCTGCTTGACTTCCCTGTGAATTACTCCTCGCACATCCAACCTGTGTGCCTCCCTGAAAAAACTTTCATGGTCCAAGCTGATACAGAATGCTGGGTGACTGGATGGGGGAAAGTAGATGAAAGAGGTGAGACTGTGAAGCAAGATGGCAGCAAACTCAGGCCAGGGCAGAAGCTGCCTCGTGCCCTGGTGTCGGCCTATAAACTAAAGGGGACAGGGAGGCAGTTTTCTAGCAAGTGGGTAGGGGAGGAGGGTGGAGAAGATGCTGGTGGGAGTAGTTGATGATATTACAAATTTTTATTAGTATGTCAGGACTTGAGGGCTTGAGTGACAATCAAAGTGGGTTCTCTCCAGGGTAGATTTTAACTTAAGGGGTGTTGATCTGTCTGCTAATCTGAGCTGCTCTAAGATGAAAGCACCTTCCTTGGTGGATAGGGAGCTTTCTATGAGTAAGAAGAGGCTAGAGAGCTCCTCTTGATAAAAGTGTAGGGCCTCCTATCCCTGGGGAGAGGCTGGATTTGGTACCTTTGGGGTAGTACCTGTCTGAGAATCTGACCCCACTATAAAGATACTTCACTGGTATACAGGATGCCTATCACTATTTCTAATGCTGCTCAGTATGGCAGATATTTGGTTTTGATTTCTGAGGTTGCCTCTTCCTGTCCTAAGCTGTGTTTCTTTACCTGTCTTGGTTTTGAATCTTACCACTTCCTCTCATCACATCAACTCTGGGCCTCATTTCTTCTAGTGGCAAATGGGGACAATATCCACTGCTCTAAGAGGGTGTCTCTATTGAGACCCAGAGTGGGTACCAGGGGCTTTTGTCTTGTCCCACTAAGCAGATCTACCTACTCCTGAATTATCTTTATAACCTCATCAGGAAATTCTCCACTACTGCTTCAGGAGGCTGAGCTAAGCATTCTTCGCTATGAGAAATGTAATGAGGTGCTCAAAGACAAGATGGAAAGTCGCCTTGATGTGGTCAAGAAGGGGGTTGTCTGTGGTACCAGCTCCAGAGGAAAGGATTCCTGCCAGGTCAGTTCATGGGCCCTTTGCTACCTCTGCATTTTGGTTGTCCTTCCAGAGTTTCCTCATCCACAGATAGTAGGGTCTGTATTATCTGGCAGCTTCTTCATTCACTCTCCAATAAGGGGATTCAAGGAGACAAGCCACCAAGTCTCTGCCAAGCAGGCCTGATCTGATCCTTAATTAGAAAGGACCTGATGCTGCTTAGAGGGAGACAGGGGAGGAGGGGAGATTCAGGCATGAAATCCCAATTATACAAGTCATGTGTTATAACCCCCTTCTGAGTGACAGGCAATATATACAAGTAAGGACTATTAATATTTTAGAGTATATCATTTCTCTGAGAATATTCAATTCTTTTTATATAATTGATGACATACACAAATTTTGTTTGTAAAATTTTTTTAACTATCAAATCTCATTATTCATGGAAACTTAGGGGTGGTAGAATCTGAGTGGTACCTGGGGGAGCCCCACTCACGTCCATCTCCTCAGTGCCTTGCAGTTTGGGGAGTCTGTTATGATGTTGATCATTTTCCATTGCTGTGTTTGTATCTTTCTCTTTCTCCAGGGAGATTCTGGGGGTCCCCTGGTCTGTGAATTTAATGACTCATGGGTCCAAGTGGGGATTGTGAGCTGGGGCATTGGCTGTGGTCTCAGAGGGTATCCAGGAATTTATACAGAAGTGAGTTTCTACAAGGATTGGGTCATTGCAAGAATGAGTCAGGCTTCTCCTCTGGACTCAAAGGGCTTCTTCAGCATACCTCTGTGTCTGGTGCTCCTGGACCTCCTGGCAACCCCTTGATCCCTCCTGTTTCTGAGTCTCACACTAGTCTGGCCTCTGACTTCTCACCCCTACTCAATGCCTGTAGCTCAATTCCATTTGAGATCCACTGACCCTGTGGAGATCCTCATGACACAGAGTGGCAGCAAGAAAGAAACCCTGGAAGCTTCCCAGCCTGTTGATGCAGGAACCTGCCTCATCTACGCCTACACCTCGGCTGTGGTCTGCCTGCTGGGAAGGGGGGGTGAAACCCTCCCAGCTGGATGGCCATCAGCTTGACAGGTGCACATGATGCTTCATCTGCATCTTGGAGAACGTCTAGCGAAGAAGAGATGTCATCAATGGTGAAAGAGACTTCAACCTGACACTTTATCAACCTGGTCAGCTTGGTGGTGTTGGGAGTTGAGAAGGCATCAGCATGTCCACATCTGGCTTGTTGTCTGGGCTGGGAGAAGGTCCTCTGCTCCCCAGTGCAGGTCCATCTGTGAGTGCCCAGCCTCTGCCACACAAGCCCTCCTGGGCCATTCAGTCTTGGAACCCCCTTCCCAGTGCTCCAGTGGCCACATCCAGGATCACCCCAAGTTGTGTTGAGGCATTAACGAGTGTGGAGATTTCAGATGTCCACTGAATAAATGCTTGGAGAGTCTCTTGTGTGTTCTGAAGTTTTGTTTTCTGAAAGGTTGTGGTATTGCACATAAAGTACTCCAGAGAACTAGTTTCTCATTGAACTGAGGGAGCTTTCATGGCTTCCATTCCTCTCAAGAAAGTGTAAGATGAAAAGCCTGTCCACCTGGGTAGAAGTCTGATGGATGTCTTAGGCAGTGGGTCCAGTGGCCTGTACTCCTGTTGTAGACTTCAGCATCTCTATAGCAGGGGGAATTGCTATGGCCACCTCTAGGTCAAGATAGAGACTGGGCCACAGCCCACTCACACAGCCTCCGCCACTGGATTGGATGCTGTTATTCCCCCAGCCTCTGCATCCTGCCCACCCGTGCTTCCTTGGTCAGTGTTCAAGAATTTTTTTTTTTTTTTTTTTTTTTTTGCTGAAGCTTAGAGCAGCTTGATGTGGGATCTCAGTTCCCATACCAGGGGTTAAATCTGGGCCTCAGAGGTGAAAGTGCTGAATCCTAACTACTAGACCACCAGGAATTCCCCGGAAGGGCTTGTTTAGGGGCAGCTGAGGCCTCAGTGGCAACTCTTTAGTAATTCAGCTTCCCTCGTGGCCCAGTTCTGTCTCACATGGTCCCTTCCAGGTATGAATCCTCCCAAGAGCACTCCCCAGCCACCTTGCATGCAGGTATGTCTCAGTGTCTTTTTCCAGGGAGCCAGTCTAAGATACTTGGCCTGGCCAGGACAGTTTGACTTTTAGTAAGAGGTACAATTGCTTCTTGCTGTGTGACAAACCACGCTAAAACATAGTGGTCAAAAACGCCAGGGTTTTTTGTTGTTGATATGTTCTGTGAAGCAGCTCTGAACACGGAATTAGCCAACACCAAACAGTTGCTTCTCAGAGAAACACAAGGTTAGACTCCTGGGAACTTCTGATCACAACATTTTCATCAAGTGATCATCATTTTATGTTTGTTTCTGGTTAAACACACTTTATTTCATACACCCTGTTAATTCAGTATCATTGAACTCGTGGCCAGCAGCAGTGTGATTCCTGCCTTTATGAAGCTGACCTAACCCTTCTGTTTTCTCTGCATTGTGCATTACAGGTGGGAGTCTTGAGGACCATTAGACAGCACTTCAGAAATATGCATGGGGCCTTTTTAAACAGTGAAGACATCAGCCAGAAGCACAGAAATGCCAAAATATAGCACTGACTAGGCTGGGAATAGGACATCTGTTTGCAATAGGGGAGCTGAGAGGAGAAGGTACAGCAACATCTTCTCTCACCCCAGCTGAGACTATTGCTTGCATTGTTTCTATTGAGAAATGTCCTATCATTTTAATCTTTTTCCTCTTCCTTTTCATTGATTTTGAGCAATTTGATTACATTGTACTTTAGTCTAATTTTTTCATCTTTATTTGGTGGCCATTGAGCTTATTGGATCTCTGAGGTTACAGTTTTTATCAAATTTGGAAAATATTTGCCATTATTTTTGAAAATGTATATGTGATTTTTCCTTGGCCCCGCAGCTCTCTATTTGGAATTCTAGGGACACTCATAATATGGCACAACTCACAACGCTCTATTTCTCAATACTTTCTTTGCGTGTTTCATTTTGGATTTTTTATAAAATTGGCATGTCTTTTAAGTCCACTAATCTCTTCTACTGAAATATTTAATACAGAGTTAGTCCCA
Organism: Sus scrofa; assembly: GCF_054392235.1. NCBI lineage: Eukaryota > Metazoa > Chordata > Mammalia > Artiodactyla > Suidae > Sus > Sus scrofa. The sequence goes on along the minus strand of NC_139395.1, from coordinate 44,457,066 downwards.
TGATCATTGTGTTTTCTCATTTTTGTCTGGAAGTTTAATTGGGGTCTTTTATTTTCACATCTTCAGTATCTCTACCTATTTGAGTGTGTAAGTACGACCACAGTTGTAATAGCAGTTTTACTGTTCTTGCCCGTGCATTTGACATTTTTGTTGGTTTTGGGCTGATTTTGATGGATTGATTATTCCCTTTATGGGTTGTATCTTCATGCTCCTTGAACGTTGGGTATTACTTGTATGGGTACTAGAAATTTTGGCCTTTACCAGGTGTTTGATTTTTCCTAGAAATATTCTTGGGCTTGGAGTTGCTGTTGTGGCTCAGTGGAAATGAATCCGACTAGGAACCATGAGGTTGTGGGTTTGATCCCTGGCCTGGCTCAGTGGGTTAAGGATCTGGCGTTGCCGTGAGCTGTGGTGTAGGTTGCAGATGTGGCTTGGATCTGGCCTTGCTGTGACTGTGGTGTAGGCTGGCAGCTGTAGCTCCAATTGGACCCCCAGCCTGGGAACCTCCATATGCCATGGGTGTGGCCCTAAAAAGCAAAAAATAAAATAAAATAAAATAAAATAAATAGAAATATTCTTGGGCTTTATTTTGGGATGCAGTTCAATTACGTGGAAACTGATGTCTCAGGTGTTGTTTTGATATTTTTGTCAGCATTGAGAGCAATGCTAGGTCTGCGAACTACTGTCCCTGTTGCTCAGGCAAGACCTTCCTGAACGTGCTACAGAGTGTTCCTTGAGTTTTCCCAGTCTGGCTGATGGGAACAGGCACTATTCCTGGTGCTGTCACTATTCCAGGTATTGTCACTCTAGTCTTTTCGACAGGTTATTTTTCTGGCTGAAGGTAGCTTCTTCACATCCATGCACTGATCAGTGCTCAGCCCAGCACTAAAGGGGGCGCCTCTGTTGATTGTGGTTTTCTCTCTCTGTGTGAATCCCCCTCCTGTACTCTCTGCAGAGTCGCCTTGGTGTGCCCAGCCCTCAGCCCTGCCTACTGTCCTCAGGGAGCCTGCTGGGTTCTGTCTCGGGCCTCTCTTTCCCTGTATTGCAGCCTGGAAACTGTCTCAGGCCATAAGCAGAGGTGATAGTAGGGCTCACTCACTCAGTCCGCAGTTGTCTGTCCTTTGGTGTCCACTTGAAAAGTGTCATTTTGTATTTTTGTCATTTTAGGTTGTTTCGGGTGGGAAGGACAATGGTATTACCCTGCCTTGGACATAGGAGAAGTCAGTATATGCATTTAATACTATCCTTTAATAATTTAAAACAATGTCTGTCATATGTTTAAGTGCTTTCCTTTTTTCATTCTGTAATTTTCTTTTTCTCTTGTAGTATTTTATTCAGTCCTCCTGGAATGTTGTCTCATTAAGTTTTTCAAAGAACAAAATTCATGTTGTGTCAGTCTTCTCTGTAATTTTTCACTATCTTATTGATTCCTGCTTCTGTTCCACCTTCTACAAGACTCTTTGAGTTTACTATATTGATCTTTTCCACATTTTGAGTTGGATTTTTAGCTAGTTTATTATCAGTTTTCTCTGATTTTGGTTATTGTTAAATCTTTTAATTACTTTCTGAAACTATCGTACCTGTATCACATATGATTTCACAGGTAGTGCTTTAATTGGCATTGATCTCTAAAATGTCATATTTCCCTCATGAATTCCTTTTGAAAGGAGGACCATTCACTAGGGTGTTCACTTTGTTTCAGAAATATGAGATTTTTTGAAAAGTTGATAATATTACTGATGTGTAGTTCAAGAACAGAGTATCACATTGATTCCCTGAGATTATTGATCTTCTGTGGTCTTGATTCTGAACATTCTCTGTGTGTTCAGTTAGGATGAGTGTTCTCTGTTGTTACTTGTAAAATTCATCATTGCACTAGTTGGTCAAAATGATAAGTTATGAGAGTCAAATATTCTATATTTTTGCTTAATTTTGCCTATACCAGTTATGAGCTTCCTGTGAGGGCTGAATCAGAAGCCCCACTTACCCATAAAATTATTCCCCCCTCCTTTAGCCATTAAAGGCTGTCATTGCATCTTCTCCTTCATGCCTGTTCTTGTTGTATGTAATTCCCTCTGCACCTTATACAATCTTTGTTTTAAATCCTATGATCTGGTAACCAGTATGCTATCTCAGTGTTCCTTTGCACAGATTTGCTTGCCATTTCATTTTCTATCTTTTTATTTCCCAAATATCTCTATCTCTGTGTAAAATTTTCAAAGTGTCTATTTCTGTACCTTACCTTTTCCTCCTATTTGAAGTCCTTGTTTTGTCTGCTATGCTCACTCCATTCACACTTTTACTCTATATTTGTACTCAAAACTGCTGTTTTGTTTTGTGTGTATATATATATATATGTATATATATATATATAATCTTTTGTCTTTTATATTTTTAGGGCGGTACCCGTGGCATAGGGAGATTCCCAGGCTAGGGGTCTAATCGGAGCTACAGCTGTCAGCCACAGCCACAGCAACGCCAGATCCGAGCCGTGTCTGCGACCTACACCATAGCTCAGGGCAACACGGGATCCTTAACCCACTGAGTGAGGCCAGGGATTGAACCTGCAAACTCATGGTTCCTAGTCGGATTCGTTTCTGCTGCACCAAGATGAGAACACCTTGTTTTGTATTTTCTATTTACAATACTTCCGTTTTTATCTTCCAAAGGGCAATTGCATTTCCTTTTTTTTTTTTTTAAGGGCTTCGGTTATTACATTACATTGAGGTATCTAATCCAGAATATCTGTACTTTAAGGTGGAAAAATTAATTACATGTTTCAGAGCCTTAAGAGCACGACCCAGAATCAGTTTTGCTTGAATAAACAGGAGCTGAAGATCTGGGAGGTGCAGCTTTGGGATTCTGCCCTGGCTCCGTGTTTCCGCCAACAGGAGGGTAGACAAAGAGCTGCCAGGAGGGGGCGCCTCGGAGTGCGGAGGCGGCCAGAAGTGCCCATGGCGTCCTGGGAAGTTCCTAGCAGCAGAGGCGGTTTCCTAAGCCTCCTGGTCTGGCTCCCGGTTCTTTGGCTTCTGGTCCTTCGGTCCTGGCTCAGTGAGAACAGGGCGGGCAGGGATGGACTAGGCTGGGCTGGGCTGCTTGAGTCAGGGCTGACAGTAGGGGTGCTCAGAGGGGGTGGGGGTGGGGAAGCAGGACAGGGAGGTGGGGTTAAGAACTGGGGTTGGGGGATTGGGGCTGAGAGTGGGGAGAGGGCTCTGGGAAGAAGCCAGCGATGAGGGCCTTGTGCTCCGGTCTTGTCCTTTTCTCACTATTCTCTCATGTTCCCCAGGTGAGGGTGTCAGACCCAAGGAGGATTCTTCAATGAGCCCAGCAACCCCAGAGGCCCCTTCCGGTCCAGGACACATGAAATCCCTGAAGATTACAGTAGTCCCTGTTGCTCCAGGGCTGCCCACATCAGCAAGGAAAGTGGGTTTGGAATCCAGCCAGACCCCTGTATTTGGAGGGTTGCCGCCTCAAGGTACTGCTTCTGTTACAAGGCTGCACAGGGCCTCCTGTGAGGCCAATAGGAAACACTGCCCAGTAGGGGGTTGTAGGGTCAGACACTTCTGGTACTTTTGAGTGGAAACCTGGCTCTGCCCGAGGGCGAAGGTGGGAGATGGAGGAGATGGTGGTGGAGGAGGAGGAAGTAGAGGAGATGAAGGAGGTGGAGGAGGTGGTTGGGATGGAGGAATTGGAGGAGGTGGTAGAGGTGGAGGAGTTGGAGGAGGTAGAAAACATGGTGGAGGTAGGGGAAGTGGAGGAGGTGGTGGATTTGGAAGAGGTGGTAGAGGTGGAGGTGATGGAAAGGGTATTAGAGGTGGAGAAGGTGATGGTGGTGGAGGTGGAGGAGGAGGAGGTGGTGGCGGTGGAAGTGAAGCAGGAGCTTCACCTCCAGTCACCTTTTTACTGATCCAAGGAGCATGTGGCCATCAGATTCTGGGGATAGTTAATGGAGTGCCAGCCCCAGAGAGAAAGTGGCCCTGGCAGGTGACCCTGCAGTTAGGAAGTAAACACAAGTGTGAAGGTTCCATCATTGCCCCAAGGTGGGTCCTGACTGCAGCTCACTGTGTAATTGGGTGAGTATTTGGGGCAGTGGTCTTGGGCTGCTGGTCAGGCTGAATAACATGGAAACAGTCCTGTCCCCTACTTGAACTTTCTCTTCCTCACCTTCAAAGGAGGGCACAGCCTCTAGTTTGTATTCAGTATCAGTGAAACATGGTCATGCATTTCTACCAAGAACCCAGGTGCTGCTGCGATGGTCCTAGGTCCTGCCTTGGAGACTGACTAGCTAGAGGGCTTAGGAGTCTGTGGAGGGGATTCGGTGTACAGGGAGAAAAGGGCTGATAGCTGGTGAAGGAGATGGGACCAGGCTGGGAGGAACCTGGAAGGAGTGGAGGGGAGTTTAGACCCTCCAGCATCTCTGTGAGGGACGTGTCCTCTTCCCACAGCTTTAGGGCTCTGGAAGTGAAGCTGGGAACGACATACTTATATTCAGAATGTGAAAGTGCAGTGGTCGTTCCAGTGGAAGACATCATTTCTCATGAGAATTATCATGGGAATGCTTTCAGTAATGACATTGCCCTTCTTCATCTGGCCTTCTCAGTGAATTATTCTTCATACATCCAGCCAGTGTGTCTCCCTGAAAAGGGTGTTGGAATGCAACCTGGGACACAGTGCTGGGCAACTGGATGGGGCCGCATGATAGAATTTGGTGAGCCTGGCTGGCGGGGTCTGTCGGGGGCAGCCTGGGGCCCTGGGGTTGGCCTGCAGGCTGAAAGGAGGGACAGAGAAGCTGATTATCCAATAGGTGGGCAGGGAAGAGGTGGAGGAGATGCTGCTTGGGAGTGACTGAAGTGCATCAGGAACTTCTGTTGTTATGTTAGGACCTTGAGGCTTGGGTTCAGGTATGGTGGGTTCTCTCCAGGGTGGATTTCAGCTCCAGGGTGGTAAGCTGTCTGCCAATCAGAGCTGAAATGACCTGGAATTCCTCTGGAATTACCTGCCAGGTGGGTAGGGCACTTTTACCTGGGATGTGGATCTAGCCAGAGCAGCCCTGTAAGGCCTCCTCTGTGGGAGGAGGCTGGTTCAATACCTTTGGGCACAACCTATCCTAGAATCTGAACCTGCCCTGTACAGGCACCTGTGACTGTTTGTCTTGATACCCTAGAGTGACAGACACTTGCTTTTGTATCAGGCCTTGCCTCTTTCTGTTCTGTTCTGTTTTCTTTCTCCTTCTGTCTTGTCTTTGCTTCTTACTTCCTCTGCTCCCTGTGTCAACCTTTGGCCTCAGGTCCTTCTGTGTCAAATGGGACACTACCCACTGTCCTTCCTTCCTCTAAGGGGGAACAGGGTGTGAATGTGCCGATGGAGACCCAGAGTGGGATTTGTGGGACCCTGGTCATTTCCATTTTTCGGATTCTCTTACCCCTGAATTGTCTCTTTGTAGATCCATTTTCAAGGCCACCTTACCTTCAGGAGATTGAGCAAATCATTCTTCCCCTCAAGAAATGTGATGATATGGCCCAGAAAGCAGCAAATATATCACAGAATCTAGTACAAAAAGGCATGGTCTGTGGCTATAATAAAAATAAGGGAGGTCCCTGCAGGGTGAGTTCATGGGTCCTTGTCTGCCTCTGCATGGAGGTTCCTCTCAAAGTTTCCTCATTCCCGAGTGGCAGGGCTGGAGTTATTTGCTATCTTCCCTTTCAGCCTTTAGTTAAGGAGATGCAAGGGAGAACCCCTCATAACAGCCCTGAGCTGGCCTGGCCTGTTCCTTCGGAAGGGAGCAGCCCTCACATAATATGGTGCTGCCAGGGTGGGGTGAACTTGGGAGTGATAATGATAATCATGTAAGTTGCTGTCATTGAGTTCCTGCCCTGGTGCACTTACAGTGCCAGTGTGAGCGTCACCCACATTAGCTCCGTTACCCAGGTCATAAGCCTGCAGCATAGACATCATACATGTTATTATACAGTTGTGGTCCCTCCAAAGGCATATGTGTAAGGTCCCCCTGGGGTTGCCTGTAGGACTCCCGGGCCCCCAGTCTCCTCTTAGCACCAAGCAGCCTTCCAGAGCAGGGGGCGTTTGAGCTGAGTCTTAGCGGATGAGTGTTTGGAATCTTGGAAGGGGGAGAACAGCATTGTTGGGAGAGGGAAGAGCAAGTACAGGGACTCAGAGGTCTGAGGGGACATGTCATGTTTAGGGAATGTGTTACAGGTCTGGAGCAAGGAGGTGGCAATTATGGCCAGAGAAAGGGGGTGGAGTCAGAATATGTGTGGCCTGGAATGCTTGCCAAGTTTCTAGATCCTGGCCATGGGGGACTGGAGGCCAGGAGTTTTTTTGACTGTGTAGGCAATAGTGTTGAGCCCCAGGCAGGACCTGGGCTGGTGGGGCAGGTGAAGGGTCGTGTTTGAGGTTGAGTCATCTGTTCTTGGTGACTGACTGCATGTGGGGGCTGAGGGAGAGCTGGAGGAGGACTCTGAGTTTCTGACTGAGCTGGGTGGTGACGGGCCACCAGAGCAGTTTCGGGAAAGGATGTGGGGTGTGTGTGTGTGGGGGCGGGGTGTAGCATGTCTGGGTGTGTTTGGAGAGAGGCGGAACTGGTGAGAGGATGTTGATGGATATGTGGTTCACAGGCAGGGAGAGATTTCAGGGTAGAGGTGAGGATTTCGGAGCCCCCATGCAGGAATGATATTCAAAGTATCTCATAGTTGTGGAGGCCCAGGACTGACCAGCTGTAGATTCTGGCCTTAGAGGTGGAGAAGGGTTCTGGAAGTGGCTTACAGTAGAGGGGGTACCCCTTTTGTTGGTGGGTGTTAGGAGGTTGGGAGAGGATCATGGCGAAGGGTTTGGGGCAGCGGAGGATTAGGGGCACTGAAGGAAATTAGAGTATATAACCAGCAGTACTGATGTCCCGGGGTCCACTGTTTATACCTCCTATGTGTCTCTGAGCACCTGGGCAAGAGTAGTATTTCTCAGATGTTAAAGTTTTCAGCTGTCAAAATCTCATTCACAGAAACCTGGGCCTGGTGGGTACCTGAGGAAGGACCTAGGTGCCTAGGTTACTAGTGCCTTGCTTGCAGTCGGCCCATTCTGGTGTTGACCTCTTCTTTCCTTCTGTTTCTTTCTTTCTTTTTCTGCAGGGAGATTCTGGGGGTCCCCTGGTCTGTGAATTTCATGACTCATGGGTCCAAGTGGGGATTGTGAGCTGGGGTGTTCGCTGTGGTTTGAAAGAAGTGCCTGCAGTTTATACAGATGTTAGTTTCTACAAGGATTGGATCATTGCAAGAATGAGTCAGGCTTCTCCTCTGGACTCAGTAGGCTTCTTTATCCTACTGCTGTGTCTGGTGCTGCCCCTGGGTATCCTGGGGACCCCTGGATATCCCGGCCTAGGCCCATCCTGTTTCTCAGTCTCACACTAGCCTGGCCTCTGACTTTCACTCCTACTCGATTCCATTTCCTCATTTCCTTTCAGGATCACTGATCCTGTGGAGATCCTCATGACACACAGTGGCAGCAAGAAAGAAACCCTGGAAGCTTCCCAGCCTGGTGATGCAGGAACCTGCCTCATCTATGCCTACACCTCGGCTGTGGCCTGCCTGCTGGGAAGGGGGGGTGAAACCCTCCCAGCTGGATGGTCATCAGCTTGACAGGTGCACATGATGCTTCATCTGCATCTTGGAGAACGTCTAGCGAAGAAGAGATGTCATCAATGGTGAAAGAGACTTCAACCTGACACTTTATCAACCTGGTCAGCTTGGTGGTGTTGGGAGTTGAGAAGGCATCAGCATGTCCACATCTGGCTTGTTGTCTGGGCTGGGAGAAGGTCCTCTGCTCCCCAGTGCAGGTCCATCTGTGAGTGCCCAGCCTCTGCCACACAAGCCCTCCTGGGCCATTCAGTCTTGGAACCCCCTTCCCAGTGCTCCAGTGGCCACATCCAGGATCACCCCAAGTTGTGTTGAGGCATTAAGGAGTGTGGAGATTTCAGATGTCCACTGAATAAATGCTTGGGAGTTTGTTCTTTTGTGTTCTAATGCTCTGCTCTCCTGGCAATTGTGGGGTTGCATATAACATACTCTGTAGTGGTTTTCATTTGGCTATGAAACTGTTCATGGTTCTTATTAAGCCCTAGAGGCAGAGGTGAGTCCACATGGGCTCTTTTGTGGGTCTAAAGATGGTTTTAGCCGGTTGGGTCCTGTTTCTTGTACTTCCGTTATAGTCAGCATGTCTGCAGGGAGTTTTTTAGCCTTATTTCATAGCCTCTGTAGCTCAGAGTAGAGGATCAAGATAGACTGGAACTAAGAGTAAGTAAAGTTGGGGCATGAGCAATATTCTTCCATCTCTACTCCTTCTACTTGCTGCTCACCTCCACTTTGTTACCAAAGATCTTCCCACAGGAAGAGTTATAAGAGAGATTCACTATATTAGGCACTGGTTCTTTACTCTCATTCCAGGACAGTATCTCAGAGTCTCCGTGTCTTGCTGTTGATTAATTCCCTCTCAATATCCTGTTGCCTGCCCTTCCAGAGACCACTGTTTCTGTTTCCATGTATCCCTGGGCTTCAGAATGCGGTCTGATGTGTTGCCCAAGGAAGGCTGGGGTTGAGAGACTGGGAACTTACACCAAATACAGTCTATTAGTAAGTATCGAACCAGGGGCTTTTGAAAATCAAATCAGCATGGTATGGGCACAATATCAGACATATGGATCAATAAAACAGTATAGAGAGCTCAGAAATAACCCCACACACCTATGGTCAATTAATCTTCCACAGAGGAGGCAAGAATATACAATGGGGAGAAAATATGCTGTTCAGCAAGTGGTGTTGGGAAAGTTGATGGGGGCATGTAAATCAGTGAAGTTAGAATACTCCCTCATATCACAAAAATATGGTTTAAAGACTTAAATATAAGACACGACACCATAGGAGTTTCCTGGAGGAGCAGTGGGTTAAAGATCTGGCACTGTCACTGCTGTGACTTGGGTTGCTGTTGTGGTGCAAGTTTGATCCTTGGCCCAGGAACTTCTGCATGCTGTGTGTGTAGCAAAAAAAAAAAAAAAAAAAAAAAAAAAAAAGACATGACAGCATAAAACTCCTAGAAGACAACACAGGCAAAACATTCTCCGACATAAACTGAAATAGAGTTTTCTTTCAAGGCAATAGAAATAAATAAAAAATAAATCAAGGGACCTAAGCAGACTTTGTGCCACAAAGGAAACCATAAACAAAACAAGAAGACAACCTATAGACTGGAAGAAAATATTTGCAAATGATGTGACTGACAAGGGCTTAATTTCCAAAATATACAAACAGCTCATACAACTCAGTAACAAAACAACAAATTCATTTGAAAAATGGGCAGAAGACCTAAATAAACTTTTCTCCAAAGAAGATATACAGATGGCCAACAGGCATGTAAAAAGATGTTTGCCATCACTAATAGAGAAAGTCAAATCAAAAGTACAAAGCAGTAACACCTAATACTGGTCAGAATAGTCACCATTAAGAAATCTACAAATAACAAGTGCTAGGGAGGGTGTAGAGAAAAGGGAACCCTCTTACATTGTTGGGAATGTAAATTAGTTCAGCTACTATGGAAAACAATATAGAGGTTCCTCAAAAAACTAAAAATAGAGTTGTCATATGATCCAGCAATCTCACTCCTGGGCACATATCCAGACAAAACTGTAGTTTAAAGAGATAAATGACCTCTATGTTCATAGCAGCACTATTCGCAATAGCCAAGACAAAGAAGTAACCTAAATGTCTATCGACAGATGAATGGATAAAGAAGATGTGGTACATATACACAGTGGAATGCTACTCAGCCATTAGAAAGAATGGAATAATGCAATTTGTAGCAACATGGATGGACCTAGAGATTATCATACTAAGTGAAGTCAGTCAGAAAGAGAAAGACAAATACCATATATTACTTACATGTGGAATCTAAAATACAACGCAAATGAACTTATCTGCAAAACAGAAAGAGACTCAGGCATAGAGAACAGACTTGTGGTTGCCAAGGGAGAGAGGGGTGGTGTGGGAATGGATTGGGTGTTTGGAATTAGCAGAAGCAAACTTTTACATATAGGATGGATAAATCACAAGGTCCTACTGTAGAACACAGGGAACTATATTTAATATCCTGTGATAAACCATAATGGAAAAGAATGTGAAAAAGAATATAGACACATATGTCTAAGTGAATCATTTTGCTGTATGGCAGAAATTAATACAACACTGTAAATCAAATTAATGTAAATAAACTATACTTCAATAAAATAAAGTTTAAAAGGAAGCCACTGAATATTCATAGGTTAACAAAATATACCTTCTGTTCCTATACCATGCCAATCAGGTGTTCTTGGTCAACAGGTGGCTTTTCTCCAGCTTATGGCTCTGCTCAGCCCTGTGGTTCATGCTTGACCTACCTCAGGATTCCCTTGAGGGCTTGGTAAAATATAGATCACTGATTCTATTTCCAGGGCCCTTTTTTCTTCTTTTTTTCTTTTTGCTTTTGCTTTTTAGGGCTGCGCTTGTGGCATATGGAAGTTCCCAGGCTAGGGGTGGAATCTGAGCTATAGCTGCTGGCCTATGCCACTGCCACAGCAACACCCCATCCAAGCCACGTCTGTGACCTACACTACAGCTCACGGCAACGCTGGATCCTTAACCATTGAGCGAGCCAGGGATCGAACCTGCATCCTCATAGTTACTAGTTGTGTTCGTTACCAATGAGCCACAACAGGAATTCCTCCAGAGTTTTTAATACTGTAAGGTCTGGGGTGGGTCCTGAGAATGTGTAGCTCTAATAAGTTCCCAGGTGATACTGCTGCTGCTCTGGGGATTGTGCTTTGAGAACAACTGCTCTGCATTAACACAAGTAGAGAAAGAAACCTCCTCTTCACTGCCTTGGCATGGAAGTGGCACGTCACCTCTTCTCACCTACTTTTGGTGGAACTCATTATGCAGATCCCTTTAGATGCTAAGGTGGGAGAATGTGGTCCCCAGCGATGCATTCCCTACACTAGACAGAAGAAGCAGGAACTTTGGTTGTCATCTCCTAATCTGGGTCACATAGAGCAGATCCAAAGATAGCATTCTTCTACAAAAACACCCTGTTTTTCACCCTCTGAAAGCCCAAGGCCTGGCATCCCACACCATCTCTTTCAGTTTCCACCATCCCACTGGTAATCTGTGGAAGAGGATAAATGCATTTCCTTTCTCAGGACTCCACCAAGGCTTCTTGTTCAAGTCTTATTAGGTCCAGCTCAAATGTCACTTTCGTAAAGACATCTTCTCTGATCCCCTAGCTTTACTGTTCTGTTCTTGTGCTTTCTACATCTTTTCAGATTCTCGAATCAATATAAACTGTGAAACTCTCCGATGTATGAAGCCCAGGGAAACAAGGTTGTGGTTCCTAGGCTGGACCACAAGGTGCCAACATCAGTCCAGGGATTTGGCTGTGCCTTTGCCGGCGAGGCTTTGGGGCAGTCACCAACTAAAGGCACCCGAGGAGTGCTTCTATGGGACTGGCAACACAGAGTTAGGGTCAGATCCAGAGTTCCGCAGTCATGTTCAAGGAACCCAAAAGTGGGAGTACGTGCAGCTGAGCGGTCTCGCCTCTAGGGGCGCCATCACGCGTCCTGACGTTATCACGTGCTGGAGTTGCCGTCACGTGTCCGAGCTCCGTCACGTGCGGGAGGTGTCCGTGAGGCGTCGGGACGCTGTCTCGGCGTCTGGGGCTCGTGCGAGTGTTCCCTGCCACCCTCCGGGGCCTCATGGCCGCCTCGCTGTCCTGCTTCAGCGCTGGGTCTGCAGCCTCGAGGCCCTCAGGCCTGAGCCGCTGCGTCCTGCTGCTGCTAGTCCCGCAACTGCTGCTGCTGAACGCGGGTGAGGCGGCGCCTGATCCAGGCCATTTCTGGTCCTACTTTTCCGACTGCCCCTCCTTTTCTCCTCATTCGAGGTCAGGACCCTCGGCACCCACCGCAGCCCTATAGCCTCTAATTGCCCTTCCTGGCCTCTCCCAGGGCCCCTGAGCTGCGGGGAGAGCGGGGGTGGGGGGAGGACGCCTGTGTTTTCTCCTGGAGGCGTGGACGTCGAGGCCGAGACCCACACCACCCTCTTGAGGGTGAGAGGCATTTTCAGGTCTCTCACACTCCCTTCCTTATCCCCCTCCGTCCCCCACAGCTAGAGACAGGCGTTCTGGGCCAAATTCATGGTCTCTGAACACCGCAAGGAATATTCCCCAATTCACCTTGTTCCCAGACCCTCTGTTCCTAACCCATTGTACCGCACTAGCAGCTGCTTCCTTCCCTCAGGGAACACAGGCCCTCAGGTAGTGTCCCTTGACTCCCTCCAGCCTCTCGAAACCTCTCCTTCAGCATCACCCTCTCTTTCAGAATCAGAGATAGGCCTCCTGTTCAAGGTCAGCCTGCTCACCCCTGCTCTGGACTCAGGGCCCTCTCTGTGCTCTGCTCCTTCCAGCCTCCTCCGTCTTAGATCTTCATCCTCTGCCTTTCTGTTGGCTGTGTTTCTTGATCCTCTCTCTGTTCCCCTCACTGCCAGATTTCTCAAAATGAGTTTTCACTTAATGTTTCCTTCTAGTGCTTCCTTACTTCTCTCTTAAACCTTAGTCTGGCGTCTCTTGTCATTGTCCGTCACCTTTCTACTTCTTCCTCCTTTTTCACTTTTTTTCTAGTCCCCTGGCTTATCTCAGGCCGTGCCTCCTGATTCTCTTCTCAGGGTGACTCCCTTGCTCTTCTGTGTCCCTCCCAGGGCGCCTATGCTCTATTCGTCCCTGACATTGGTCGGTGTTCTCTAGGGTGCTGTCTGGGTTCCCTGTTCACTGCTGCCTGGGTAAACTCGCTTGCCCTGGGCGTTGAGCTGCTATTTATGTGATGCTGCCTCACAAAACAATGTTCTTGGATGTGCAGCCAGCCACTGGGTATCTGTACCTGAATGACCTAGAACCGTCTCAACTCCTTGAGTTCTAAACTTAGCCCTCTTCTTCCTATAAACTGGATGCTCTTACTCTGTCCTCTTGCTCAGTGGATAGTAGTCATTCTGTTCTAAAATCAGAAACTGGGGGAGTCAGCCATCTCCATGTGTCCCACATCCAGCTTACCATGTCTTTTCTCACTGCTACTTCTTCATTCAGATCTCACTTCTTGCCTGGGTTCTGCAGAACCTCTGGTGGGATCTTACTGCCTGTCACCTTCCTATCTCTTCTCCATACTGCCTTCACAGTACAAGCCTGACTGTGTCACACCTCCATTGGCCTCCCTCCTCCCAGAGGGGTGTTACCTAGGTTTCTTGGCCTGACTTTTAAGGCTGCTTATGATTGACCCTTGACTTTCTTTCCCTGGTATCATTTCTTGCCATTACAGGCCTTGGCCTTTATTTTCTGGCATCTCCAGCCTACACCACGGTTTTTTTTTTTTTTTTTTTTCATAAAGAATGTCATTGTTGTTTTTCTGTTTTACCTTCTCATCTTTAAGATCTGCACAATAACTCCTGTCACAGAAGCCTCTCTGTCTACCACCTCTTCTGGGCTTACCTGACACCTGTGGCCTTGTCCTGACATTGATCTCACATGGGTGATTGTGAATTTACTTCTGTCTCCCCTGCAGAAAACCCGATCCTCAAGGGCAAATACAGGATGTATCTTCTGATACACCTCTGTGCCCCCTGCCCTGGCCTTGGGCTCCAGGCTGGAAACAGAGTGGGAAATTAGGAAGTATTTGGTAAATGAATGAATTAATTAGTGAAAAATATACCTCTTCGCCATCATCCTGTTACAAACTCTTACTTCATCTCTGTCCCTCTTTTCTCCTCCAGGTTACAAGGGAGACAACATTAAACCAGGTGGGTAGGGTGAGCCCCTACCTCAGGAAAACCTTGGCTCCCGGGAGGGTTTGTTCTGAAGAGGGTCAAAGAGATAGTGTCTCTGGGTCTATAGGAAGTAGAAATTTAGTTTAAATGGCTTGCCTTCTAAAGAACACCCTATGCCTGCTAGGACCTACGGACTCAACAATGCACAATGAAAGAGTATCTGGGCTTCCTGTGGGAATGCAGAGCCTCTTCAGATTCAACCCAGGCAGCATCCCATCAGGGAACACATCCAGGAAGCTGATACAGACCCTTTCCCACTCAGAAACATTTTGAGCACTAAACCATTCAGTTGCAGATGGAGCATCCTGGGCCCTGTGGCAATGTCTGCAGAGTGTGGATCTTCTGAGGTCTTCCTGCCTTTCTTCCCTTAGACCTCAGTAGTGAAGGGTTGAGTTGCTTCTGCTTGTTGACATGCTTCCATTGTCACGTCCACCCTCTTTTGTTAGCAATTAAGTTATTCCTGCTTGTGGCCGTACCCCACTCCTATTCCCCCTCTTTACCCTCCTCCCAATCTTTCTTGCAGATTTGGTGTGTACCTTTCTGTTTGTATGTGTTCTTGTAAAAATACATATTGTGGTTTTTGTGCATGTATTTTTAACTTACATAAATAGTATGTGCTCTAGATCTTTTCCTGTTTCTTCCTCTCCCCACTCGGCCCCATTTTTTTTTTTTAATTTAAATTTTTTTATGGCTGCACCTGAAGCATGTGGAAGTTCCTGGGCCAGGGAATTGAATCTGAGCCACAGCTGTTACCTATGCTGAAGCTGAAGCAATACCAGAACCTTTAACCCAGGGATTAAATTTGTGTCTCCATAGCAACCTGGGCCACTGCAGTCGGATTATTTTATGGCTGCACTTGCAGCATAGGGAAGTTCCCAGGGTAGGGGTTGAATTGGAGCTGCAGCTGCTGGCCTATGCCACAAGCACAGCAAAGCAGGATCTGAGCTGCATCTGTGACCTACACCACAACTCAAGGCAACACTGGATCCTTTAACCCACTGAGCAAGGCCAGGGATCAAACCTGCGTCTTCATGGTGCCAGTCAGATTCGTTTCCGCTGAGCCACGACGGGAACTCCTCATTCAGCCCCATTAAAAATTTTTTTTTATTGGAAATAATTTTAAACTTAGACTGCAAAAATAATACAAGGAACACACACCTAATTTTTCAGAATCAGTTGAGGATAACATACAGCATGACTTTTTATCTCTAAATACTTTTGGTGTGTGTTTTTAGAAAATATTCTCTTAGGAGTTCCTGCTGTGATGCAGTGGGATAGGTGGCATCTCTGGAGTGCTAGGATGTAGGTTCAATCCCTGATCTGGCATAGTGGGTTGAGGATCTTGCATTGCTGAAACTGAGGCATGGGTCACAGCTGCAGCTCGTATCTAATCCCTGGCTGAGGAACTCCATATGCTATGGGATGGCCAAAAAAGAAAAAAAATTCTCTTAGATAACCACAGTATACTAATTTCAAAAATTTACGTCTATGGCTTATTTTTATCTACTGTCCATATTCCAATGGAGTCAGCCCTCTGCATTCCTACCAGCAGTTTGTGAAGGTGTATATATTGCTACAGACCTTCCAACCCTTGGTAGATAAAGCTTTTACATTTTTAGCCAATTGAATAGGTTAAAAAATTGCTTCTTAGTTTAATTGATATTTTTCTTATTACTAATGAGTTTGAGCATGTCTCAGTGTGCTATTGGCCTCTTGAGTTTCTTTAATAAATTGACTGTCCTTATCTTTTGTATGTTGTCTGTTCTTTTTTCTTACTGATTTCCTAGCATTCTTATGTGATCCTAATAAAAGTCTTGTATTGATTTTATTTTATTTTTAAAATTTTATTTATTTATTTATTTTTGGCTGTACTCATGGCATATGGAAGTTCCTGGGCTGGGGACTGAATCCGAGCTGCAGCTCTGATCTGTGCCAAAGCTGTGGCAACACCAGCTCCTTTTAACCCACTTTGAGGGCTAGGGATTGAACCTGCACTGCCACAGAGACAATGCTGGATCTTAACCAGCTGCACCACAGTGGGAACTCCTGGTTTTATTTTTTCTAATTTATATTTTCTGCATTGATTTCATGTATTGCAGATACTGTTTCCAAATCTGTCATCTCTCTGTTAACTTTGTTCCTGGGGTGAAAAATCCTTGATTTTTTAGTAATCAAGTGAATGTTTAATGCTTTATGGTTGTGGTTTGAGGTTTTGTTTAAAGAATCTTTTCCCATCCCATGTCACATGGTTGGCTGTTAACTTTACAGTTTACCTTTTACCTTTAGATCTTTAAGTACTACAAGAAAGGAATGCAGTTTTGTTTTTCTTATTTCTTTTATGGTGAGCCAGTTTTCCCAGACTGTCTACTCAACAGTCCATCCTTTACTCACTGTTTGTGGTGGCTCTTTTATTTACATTAAGTTCCTGTACTCTGTGGAACAATCTCAAGCTTTCTATTCTTTTTTTTTTTTTTTTTTTTTTTTTTTTGTGGTCTGCTGTCTGTCCTTGTTAATAACCTGCTTGTTTTTGTTATTTTGGTTTTGCTGTGTGTCTTGATATCTGCTAGGACAAATGTCCCATCTTCTTCTTTTTCAAAGACTGAATTGTTTGTGAACGTTTGTTTTCTGTTTCAGTTTTAGAGTAAGTTGATCAAATTTCTTAAAAATTCTAACTGGGAAAGTGACTTTATAGATTAATTTTGGGAAAAAGTATATCTGAAATATTTAGTTATTCAATTTAAAAGTTGTGGGTCGGAGTTCCTGTTGTGGCACAGCGGAAATGAATCCGACTAGGAACCATGAGGTTTCAGGTTCGTTCTCTGGCCTCGATCAGTGGGTTAAGGATCTGGTGTTGCTGTGAACTGTGGTGTAGCTTGCAGATGTGGCTCGGATCTGATGTGGCTGTGTCTGTGGCGTAAGCTAGTGGCTGCAGCTCTGATTTGACCCCTAGCCTGGGAACCTCCATTTGCTGCGGGTGCAGCCCTAAAAAGCCAAAAAACAAACAAAAAAACCCAACAACAACAACAACAAAAACCTGTGGGTCTTTATTTATAACAGTCATTTTCAGTGTCTTTTATTAGAGTCATCTTAAAATGTACTACTACAGAAATCTTGCATGGTGTTGGATACGTTAATTCCTCCATACCTTATAATTTTTATCTATAAAATATATCTTATTTTGAAGGTACTTGTGCTATATTCATGTTGGTGTGGTGGAGACATGTTATTGATTTTAAAAGTAAGTTACTGAAGTATTATTTACACCCCCCAAAAGTGTGCAGTTTATGTATCCAGCTCAAGAAATTATCACACAATGAGCGCACCTGTGCAGTCTCCATCCAGGTCAGAAAGTAACGCAATACCAGCACCTGGAAGCTCCCTTATGCCTTCCCCAAGTACCATTATTACTGACTTCTGACAGTGTAATTTTTTGGTCTGTTCCTTAATTTGTGTGATGTTTGCTGTAGGTTTGTGGCATATAAATTTTATAATTAAGGATTTTCTTTCTGTTCCTAGTTTGCTAAGTAAGAGGATTTTTTGTTTGTTTTTGTTTTTTTACTTATAAATCTGTTTTGAAGTCTTCAAATGCCTTTTTCTGTGTCTACTGAGAAGACTGTTTATGTGGAGAATACACCGAGAGCACTTCCATTGCGGGACCACCCTTGCACCTCTGGTACAGTTTGTATTATCATGGTGCATTATTTTTTTTTAAACGTTGGCTAATATTTTATGTACAATTTCTACGTCTGTATTCACACTCATACAGTCTTACAACTTGATTGTTGGAACTGCTTGCAAACTAATAGTGTGTAAGCTGTGAGAAGGGGGGCTTCTGTTGGCTTCATGCTGGGGCTTTTTCTAGAGTGGTCTTTGTAAAGATTCTGACATGGAAGTCTGCAACTTTTCTTTTCCTTTTTTTTATGGTATTAACTAAGCCACAAACTTTATTCAGATTTCATCAATTTCTCACTAATGTTCTTTTGTTGTTCCAGGATGCTGCTTTATTTTTGCCATAGCATCTATCACATTCTGAAATTAAATTTTTTGGTCATTTTTATGTGTCTCTTTTCCATCTCCCACCAGAATATAAGCCCTCTAAGGGTAATGATGCATTTATCTCTTGTTTACCCCTGGGTCCTCAGTGTTGAAGAAATGACCTCGTATGTAGAAGGTGCTAAGTGTTGAACAAAGGAATGAATAAATGCTCCTGGCAGGCAGATCTGATATGGTTGGAACTTTTCTTAACTCTGAGTAGACTAGGTACAGAGGCCTTGTGCATCTAAGAGATGCAACAAGCATTATAGCCTTTTAGGAACATGGCCTAGGGACTTATCCCAGCACCAGAAAATGCATTTCCTGTCCTGGGGTTCCTTCTGTGCTTCTCCCTTGTTTTGAGGGTCTGTGCTGCTTGCTCCCTTTGTGTCTTAGTATTTCTCTCCTCATTCTGTTATGTCTCTCTGTCTCTGTCTTGATGCTCTTGATCTCTGCCATTGTTATTTATGTCCAGCTCAGTGCCTTTGGGTAGGCCACTGCTCTTTTCTCACCCTTAGTTCCCCCTTTGAAATGGAAACAAGCCTCCAAGTTTATAGCCTTGTGCAAATTGCTCTGGGGGCATCTTGTTATCAGTCATTCTTATCCTCATCTATGTGGCCACTGTATCTCCCCTGGCATGCTTGCTCCTGAAGCTTGTGGCAAACCCTGGTGGTCGGAGAATTTGGATGTGACCCGCCATTGGCCCTGGGAGGTGAGCCTCCGCATGGAAAATGAGCACGTGTGTGGAGGGGCTCTCATTGACCTCACCTGGGTTGTGACTGCTGCCCACTGCATCCAAGGGTGAGTGTGGCCCATGGAGACCAGGAGCTGCAGTGGGGCCAGCCTAGCTTCCTCATTTCCTCCATGAAACAATGTGGGGTGGGGCGGGGGAAAGAGAGGGGATGTCCAGAACATGGAAGAGGCATGTTCATGATCTCACAGGGACCAGGGACTGAGCTAGGGGAGGAGCCCCAAGTGACAAAAACTGAATCCTAAACAGGGCAACAGGAAAACCCAGCATACACCCTAGCCCTCACACACATGAGAACATGCATACATGCTAACAGCTGCATGCCTGAACTCACAACACACAGACCAGGCCACCTGGATCAGCTTGACTGATGAATGATGAAGCAGTCATATCTCTGACCCCAAGAACCCCAAGCTGGGTGAGCAAGATGGAGTGAGCAGGGCAAATGAGGTAGGACTTTTGCTAAGGGGAGTGTCCTTGGTGGAGGTAGGAGCAGAGTGTTTCTTGGGAACTTGACATCTACCAGGTGGGGCTCTGTGTCTTCTGTAGCACCAAAGAGTATTCAGTAGTTCTTGGCACCTCCAAGCTGAAGCCCACAGACTCCATGAAGGCCCTCTTGATCCCTGTGAAGGACATCATTATGCATCCCAAGTACTGGGGCCGGACATTCATCCTCAGTGACATAGCCCTTCTCCAACTTGAGACTCCTGTTGTCATCAGCAAGTATGTGCAGCCCATCTGCCTCCCGGAGCCCAACTACAATCTGAAGGTTGGAACACAGTGCTGGGTGACTGGCTGGGGCCAGGTTAAACAACGCTTTTCAGGTGAGCAGGAATGGGGGTGGGTGAGGTGTGGTACCCTAGAGGGTGTACCCCTTTTCTTCGGGCAGAGGGTCTGCTTGAGATGCCTGAAGGAGGAGCAATTGTCAATCAGGTAGTAGAGAGCAAAGATCAGAGGCTGGAGAGGAGCAGCATGGGGATACGGTCTCAATTTCTAAGTGGTTGCATTGAAGCTTGGATTGTAGCCTGCCTGTTCAGGAGCAAAAGCTTCCCAGAGAATGGGATCCTGAAATAGCCATAGAGGGCGAGGTGCTTGCCAGACATGGTCCACACCACAGGGGGAAGGGCCAAGTGAAGGAGGGCAGGGAGGTGTGAGGGGATGTGGCTGAATTTCAAGGATGGAGGTGACAAGAACCTGGGAAGAGGCAGGGCTGAGTGGGATGGGGAGTCAATTCTCACCCCACTGGGCTCCTCCACAGCCAACTTCACAATGACTCCAGAGCTGCAGGAGGCTGAGGTGTTTATCATGGACAACAAGAGGTGTGACCGGATTTACCGCAAGAAGTCCCTCATCCCCCGCTTCGTCCCCCTTGTCCTGGAGGACATGATCTGTGCCACCAATTATGGAGAAAATTTGTGCTATGTGAGTTTCTGGGAAGTTTCTCTCCTTCAGCTGGGATGACTCCATGTGGTGGTGGTGGTGGTGGGGCAATTCCCTGGGGAGGGGTTTGCTTGGCCTGTCTCTTTGTCATCATCATCAGGCAATGCTCTGCTCCCATCTTCCTTCCTTGTAGCTTTGATTTTGCCTGATATTCTGGGTTGGGGTCCCCAACTCTAGATAGTGATATCCTAAGGATTGAAAGAAGCTTCCAAGCAGAACTCAGAGGGTGGGCATTCTGGGTTCCCCAATCCCTTGGTTCGCAGTTGGGCCCAGAACCTCCATCACTCCTCTCTCTTTGCTTAGGGGGATTCTGGGGGTCCATTGGCTTGCGAAGTGGAGGGCAGATGGATTCTTGCTGGGGTGTTATCCTGGGAAAAGGCCTGCACCAAAGTACATAATCCAGGCGTGTATACCCGTGTCACCAAATACAGCAAGTGGATCAAGAAGCAAATAAGTAAAGGGGTTCTCTCAGGCCCCTACACCTCTGTTTGGCTCCTACTACTGTTCTGGCTGCTGTAGCCCCACATGGGCCCCTGATCTCCCCTCTCCCTTTTTCTCCATGCTTTGCCTCTGCTGAATGGGGCCAGATCAAGGCTGGACCAAGGTCATGGGTCTGTATTCAAAAAGAGTCGGGGTGGGGAAAGAGTGGCCCCTGGGAGACTGAGTCCTGCTTTGGCCTCATAGTGGGGAGAGATGTGGTAGATGACAAGGTCTTGAGTGACCAAGAAAAGGGAAATGTGGCCTAGAATGGCTCTGGAATTGGGGACTAGGATAGCAGCGATTAAATTTGTGCAAACATGAGCTGACTCTGTTCTCTTTTCTGGGTGCCCAGGGTGTTGGGGGTTGGTGAGTAGACAGGATCTCCTGAAATTAATTCTGCCAGGAGGATCCCCACAGTGAACTGATGATTTTTGTTGTATCACTTGTGCTAGGACATAGAGAAAGGGCCTGGGCCTGAGGTATCAGCTTTCTTTTTTTTTTTTGTCTTTTTTTGTCTTTTGTTGTTGTTGTTGTTGCTATTTCTTGGGCCGCTCCCGCGGCATATGGAGGTTCCCAGGCTAGGGGTCGAATCGGAGCTGTAGCCACCAGCCTACGCCAGAGCCACAGCAACGCGGGATCCGAGCCGCGTCTGCAACCTACACCACAGCCCACGGCAACGCCGGATCGTTAACCCACTGAGCAAGGGCAGGGACCGAACCCGCAACCTCATGGTTCCTAGTCGGATTCGTTAACCACTGCGCCACGACGGGAACTCCCCAGTTTTCTTACTGTAAAGTAGAACTGCAGTAAGGAAGCAATTGAGACACACCCTGTAGGTGACAGTAGGAAGGACACACATATAGTGCTCCAAAATCAGCTTTCTTTAAAAAAAAAAAAAAAAAAAGGCATTTAAAAAAAAACTGATTACAGAAGTTCTTCTTCCATATTTTTAAAAAGTAAAAGCAATATCTGAATTTTTGTTGTGACTTAACCCCCAAATTAAAAAATACATGTAAAGATTCTGCCTTGCTCATTCTCCCTCACTGCTGATGCTCCTCCCTTCCCCAGAAGTAATCATTGTTAGCATCCTTAAATAAAATCTTATGTTTTTTAAACAAATAGATTTTATATATGTATTATTAATAACCTACATTAAAAAACTATGTCAGTATCTAGAGCTTTTCATAATTTTACATTATTGCATGTGTTCTTTGTGGATGTAATGTATGTTATTATTTTTTTTTTTTTCTTTTTGCTATTTCTTGGGCTGCTCCCGCAGCATATGGAGGTTCCCAGGCTAGGGGTCGAATCGGAGCTATAACTGCCAGCCTACGCCAGAGCCACAGCAACACGGTATCTGAGCCGCGTCTGCAACCTACACCACAGGTCACAGCAACGCCGGATCCTTAACCCACTGAGAAAGGCCAGGGACCGAACCCGCAACCTCATGGTTCCTAGTCGGATTCGTTAACCACTGCGCCACGACGGGAACTCCTGTATGTTGTTGAACCAGTACCTAGTTCTAAGCTGTTTCTGACTTGTCAGCATTGTGGCAGTTTTGCCACGAACATATTCCTTCATACTCGGGTGTGGCAAGGGAGGGCACACTGCAAATCCTTGCTACAGCTGTCTTCCTAGGAGTGGGCTCAAGGGAGGACTATCAAAGGAAACACAAATTTAGTAATTTTGGATGAATAATATCCAATTTACCCCCTTCTGAAAGCTGAACCAATATACATTCACACCTGTGCTGTATGAGAATGAATGTTTCTCCTTTTTGCTAAAAATGGACATTATTAATCTTCAAAAATTTTGCCCATCCAGTGGTAGGAAATTTTATCATTGCTGTTTTAATTTGTATTTTCTTGATTGGAAAAATGTTTTTTTCATGTGTTCATGGAAAAAAGGTGTACCTTTTCTCTAGTAAATCTTCTGTTCATATGCCTATTTTAAAAATTAGATTGTTTATCTTTTTCTAATGGAAAGTCTGTCTTTCCTGAATATTAAGCTTTTGTCAATTGTTTTATAAATATTTTCTCTAGTTTTGCCACTTATCTTTTAGAAATATGTGCAATAGGTGGGTAACTTTCCTGTAAAGACTTTTAAAATTGTTATTGAATGAAATCAGTCTTTCTTTATGGATTTTGTACCTGGCTTAACATGGCCTTATCCATCTCCAGGTTATAAAGGTATTTTCACATATTTATTTTAATATTTTGATAAATTAATTTTTTTATGTGTAACTGTAATCCATTTGAAATTTCTGTTTATGTGTAGTGTGAGGTGGGGTTCTAACTCTGTTTTCAACTGGAGAACAACTAGTTGACATTGTTGCCTTGTAGAAGCAGTCCTTTTCCTGATGGTTTGAATTTTCACATTTATAATAATGAAATCCCAGTGTATTCATGGATATTTTTTTGAAACCTCTGTTATTTCCCACTGATCTGTTTGTCCCTGAACTAGTGCTGTACTGTTTCATCAGCTTTATGTTATGTTTTGTTAAATGGTAACAAAAGCTCTCTCCTTTAAAAAAAAAATTGCCTCATCTACAAAGTTTGCCTTCCATATAAGCTTTAGAATCAGTTTGTCAATTTTCATTAAAAATATTATTGGTATTTGAATTGAAATTAAATACACAGACTAATCTGGGGAATACTATCACTATCACCAGGAGTATGGTATATGTCTCCATTCATTTGGCTCTTTTCTTTATCGATATCTGGAAAAATACTAAGTTTATTTCTAAGTATTTTACAAATTTTAGTTGTGTTTGTTGTGGTTGTTATCTTTTCCTATTACATGTTTTTTGAATTCTGTGTGTTAGATTTTGTTTTGTTTTGTTTTGTTTTAGGGCCACACCTGCAGCATATGGAATTGCCCAGGCTAGGGGTCGAATCAGAGCTACAGCTGCTGGCCTATGCCACAGCCACAGCAGCGTGGGATCCAAACCTCGTCTGCCACCTAACCTACAACACAGCTCATGGCAATACCAGATCCTCGACCCACTGTGCGAAGCTGGGGATTGAACCCACATCCTCATGGATACTAGTTGGATTCATTTCTGCTGCACCACAATGGGAACTCTCAGTGTGTTACATATTTTAAAGCAGTTGAAGGATTTTTTTTTTTTTTTTTGTCTTTTTTAGGGCCGCACCCACGGCATATGGAGGTTCCCGGGCTAGGAGTCCAATCAGAGCTACAGCTGCCAGTCTACGCCACAGCCACAGCAACACCAGCTCCTTAACCCACTGAGCGAGGCCAGGGATTGAACCCGCAACCTCATGGTTTCTAGTTGGATTCATTTCCACTGTGCCACAACAGGAACTCTATTTTTTTGGGGGTAGGGGGTCTTTTGTTTTTTGAGGGCTGTACCTGTGGCAGGCATATGGAGGTTCCCAGGCTAGGGGTCTAATAGGAGCTAGAGCTGCTGGCCTGTGCCACAATCACAGCCACAGCAATGCAGGTTCCAAGCCACGTTGGTGACCTACACCACAGCTCACGACAACGCCAGATCCTTAACCCACTGAGCAAGGCCAGGGATTGAACCCACAACCTCATGATTCCTAGTCCAATACATTTCTGCAGCACCACAATGGGAACTCTGAGCAGTGAACTCTTAAGATGACTATGTAGTTGTTCTTAATTTGTTCACATTAGTAAAACACATTACTAAATCTCAGTAGATTTCTTGGGTAAATACTGTAATACACTGTGGGTTCAATTTCTAGCATTTTTAAAAAATTTTTTTGTCTCAATGTTGGATAGGCCTACAGTTTTCCTTCTTGTTCCACCCTCAGTGTCATTGCTGTGCTAGCCTCTTAAAACAACTTGAGGAGCTTTCTGGTATTTTCCTATGCCCTAGAGCAGTTTAGTTATATAATACCAGCATTATCTCTTCCTTACCTTTGGTAGATTGCATGTAAAACTCCCTGAAACTGATGCCTTTTTTATTTTTATTTTATTTTTCCATTTTTTATTACTCAAATGAATTTATCACATCTGTAGTTGTGTAATGATCATAACAACTGATTTCACAGGATTTCCATCCCACAGCCCAAGCACATCCCCCCACCCCCCAAACTGTCTCCTCTGGAGACCATACGTTTTTTAATGTCTGTGAGTCAGCATCTGTTCTGCAAAGAAGTTCAGTCTGTCCTTTTTTCAGATTCCACATGTCAGTGAAAGCATTTGATGTTGGTGTCTCATTGTATGGCTGACTTCACTTAGCATGATAGTTTCTAGGTCCATCCATGTTGCTAAAAATGCTGGTATTTCATTCTTTTTGATGGCTGAGTAATATTCCATTGTGTATATGTACCACCTCTTCTGGATCCACTCCTCTGTCAATGGACATTTAGGTTGTTTTCATGTCTTGGCTATTGTAAATAGTGCTGCAATGAACATCGGAGTACATGTGTCTATGCGAGTCGTGGTTTTCTTTGGATGGATGCCCAGGAGTGGGATTGCTGGATCAAATGGTAGTTCTATTTTTAGTTTTCTGAGGAAACTCCATACTGCTTTCCACAGTGGTTGCACCAATTTACAATCCCACCAACAGTGTACTAGTGTTCCTTTTTCTCCATACCCTCTCCAGCACTTACTGTTTGTAGACTTTTTGAGGATGGCCATTCTGGCTGGTATAAGGTGGTACCTCAGAGTGGTTTTGATTTGCATCTCTCTAATAATGAGTGATGTTGAACATCTTTTCATGTGTTTCTTGGCCATCTGTATGTCTTCTTTGGAGAATTGTCTGTTTAGATCTTCTGCCCATTTTTTGATAGGCTTGTTTGTTTTTTTGGTATGGAGCTGCAGAAGTTGTTTATAAATTTTGGAGATGAATCCTTTGTCAGTCGATTCACTTGCAAAGATTTTCTCCCATTCCGTGGGTTGTCTTTTTGTGTTGCTTAGGGTTTCCTTTGCTGTGCAGAAACTTTGAAGTTTGATTAGATCCCATTTGTTTATTTTTCTTTTTATTGTCAATACTCTGATAGGTGGATCGGAGATGTTGCTGTCGTTTATGTCAGAAAGTGTTTGGCCTATGTTTTCCTCTAGGAGTTTGATAGTGTCTGGTCTTATATCTAGGTCTTTAACCCATTTGGAGTTTATTTTTGTAACTGATGCCTTTTTTAGAGGACAAATTTTTGACTATTTAAAAAAGATCTTTCATAGTTATTGGCTTTGTTAGGTTTCCCATCTCTTTTTGCATTAATTTTAGTGAAAAGTTCAATTTAGATTTTAAAATTTCAAAGTGCCATGTAAAATTTGAACTTATGGCTCCAATCTTATTTCTAATGTTATTTACATGTGTACTCTCTCATGTGTCTTAATTATTAAAGATTAGAATTTCCAATTCTTTTCCGTTTTTTAGGTGTTTCAAAAAACAACACCTGGTGTACTGTCATTGGTTAGCTTTATGGTAGCCATCCTGCCCACATACTAACACAGATCCTAGTCAGCAGCCCACACCCTCTGTCACGTTGCTTATCATCTTCAGGGAAAAACTGTCTCACTTCTAGCTCCCAAGTGAGTGGCTCATTGATTTGATCTAACTAGCATACCTCCTTCAACAAAAGTATGTTTAGAGGAGAGACCTGCATACTCTCTCTTAATGTGGATGAAGAAACAGAATGATGTTGGCAACCATTTTTCAACAAGGGGACCAACTCAGAGTGAAGCTGCCATCACCGAGGAGAGGAGAGAAATTTTAAGCTTGTTTGAGTGGAAGTGTCTCTTACTTGGGAAATCCTAAGTGATACAAGCTAACTTTTGATTTTAGTGATCAAATCACTTCTCTTTATTTCATGAAAGTTCTTTTAGCTTTAGTAATCCAACCTTCTACTTTGAGCATGCTTGTTTTGTTCTTTTTCTACCTTCTTGAGTAGTATGCTTAATTCATTATTATAGACTTTTTGGGTTTCTAATTCCATAAAATTTCCTATCTCACTTTGGCCATATTTCACAGGATTTGATATGTACTGACTTAAGTGTCATTCATTTCTATATATTTTTTTTGTGGGGGGGTGGGTGCAGGCCACATCTGCTGCATGTGGAGGTTCAGTTCCCAGGCTAGGGGTCCAGTTGGAACTACACCTGCTGGCCTGCACCACAGCCACAGCAATGCAGGATCCAAGCTGCATCTGTGACCTACACCATAGCTCATGGCACCTCCAGATCCTTAACCACCAAGCAAGGCCAGTGATTGAAACTGCAACCTCATGGTTGCTAGTTGGATTCGTTTCTGCTGTGCCATGATGGTAACTCCCATTTCTACATTGTTTTTAATTTCATGCTATTTTTTCTTTTCTTTCTTTTCTTTTTTTTTAGTCTTTTTTGTCCTTTTAGGGCCACACCTGCGGCATATGGGGGTTCCCAGGCTAGGGGTTGAATCAGTGTTGTAGCTGCTGGCCTACACCACAGCCACAGCAACATGGGATCCGGGCTGTGTCTGTGACCTACACCACACCTCATGGCAATGCCAGATCTTTAACCCACTGAGTGAGGCCAGGGATCGAACCCCCATCCTCATGGATACTAGTTGGGTTCGTTAACTGCTGAGCCGTGACGGGGACTCTCATGCTGTATTTCTTAACATGAGAGTTATGTATGGGTATTATTTAATCTGATATATGGTTTAGGGGAGGAGGAGGGGCTTTTTCTCTACTAAAATCATTTCACAATGTGGACTTAATTATTCATTTCAGAATTAATGGAAGTCTTTGTGCCTAGTATTTGGTCATTTTTATTGAATATTTCTTGTGCATTTGAAATGAAAGTGTGTGTTTTGAAACAGTTTCCTAGCTATAATTTATTGGGTCAGGCTTGTTGATTGTGTTATTCAAATCCTCTCAACACTTGAAATATTTTATGTCTTTATAATCTGTTGATTTCTAAGACAATTAAGATGTTGTCTATTTCTTCCTTAAGTTCTAACAAGTCTTGCTTTATGTTTGTAAGCTCTGTTGTTAGGAGTGCAAGGTTCATGCCTGCTGTACTATTTTGATGGGTTATATTCCATCGGTGTAAAATATGCCTGTTGTCCCTTTTACAAAGATGCAACTCATAAAGTTCACTCCTAACTCTGCTGTTCTAATTGCCAAGGGTATAATTTTACATTTTTTACATGTTTCCTATAGATTTTCCTTGGGGTCATTTTGTATCTTTGAGCATTTAATTCATTTCTTTTTGATCTTTGTTATTCACTAATAAATACCTTTAAGATTATGGATTTGCTTTGAACATACCTAATTAAGTTTTTAAAATAATCGCCCTAATTATTTTCATATTATATGTATATATATTTTTTTCTTTTTTTTCCTTTTTTGACTGTCCCACCGCATATGGAATTCCCAGTCCAGGGATCAGATCCAAACAGCAGTTGTGACCTACACAGCAATGTGGGATCCTTTAACCCACTGTGCCGAGCTAGGGATAGAACCTGAGTCCTGGCTCTGCAGAAAGGCTGCCAATCCTGTTGTGCCACAGTGGGAACTCTAGTATATTCTAAATAGTTTATAGAATGTTTCTATTTCCATGAAATAAGTTAACCAAGTTTGTTTTTAAAAATTTCAAGTCATTTGGTTTATTTCACTTACTCATTGTTATTAAATCCTTGTTTCATTGCATCATGGTAAGAAATGTGGCACAGACTAGTTCCGCTTTTAGGGAAGTTATTGTGGTTTTCTTAGTAGTGTAGTGTGTGGTTGATTTTTATAGATGTTCCATCCCTCAAAGAGACAGAGTTGGAGAAGATTCTCCCTCTACAAGTGAGTTTTTTCAGTTTCTCATATATCACTATGTTTTATGTTATTGATGACCAGACCTTTATGATGCTACAGTCATTATAATTTTTATCTTTTTCAACATAAAGTAGCTTTATTTTTATGTATAAAGCTTTTTTCTAAATTACATCTTTAGAAATTAGTATGTGAGTGGATTTTTTTATACCCAGTATAAGAATCTTTGGCTCATAAAAATAGAATTTAGAGGGTTTTTTTTTTTGTTTTTGTTTTTGGTGTTTTGTTGTTGTTGTTGTTTTCTATTCACATTGGCAGTGATAATGGATGTGCTTGGTCTTTATTCCGATGTTTTGTTTTATTGGTTGATTATTCACCCCAAAGTATTACTTTCCCCAAAGGCAGAGGAGTAAAGAGCATTTTGCTTCTCTGGGTTTTCTTCTCTCTCCCTCCCTTTTTCTCCCTCTTTCCCCCAGAGAAAATCTGATTGTGGGGCTAATCATTTTCTTGATTTTCTACCATGTATCCCTAAGAATAGTTTGTGTTGGCCCCCCCCCCCCCTTTTTTGGCCACACTTGTGATATATGAAAGTTCTTGGGCCAGGGATTGAATCTGAGCCACAGCTGTGACCTGTACCACAGCTGGAGCAGTGCTGGATCCTTAACCTGT
This sequence comes from Sus scrofa, assembly GCF_054392235.1. NCBI lineage: Eukaryota > Metazoa > Chordata > Mammalia > Artiodactyla > Suidae > Sus > Sus scrofa. Next base: position 44,428,066 of record NC_139395.1, on the reverse strand, counting down.
TGTGCCAAGCAGAAACTCCTGTGTTCCCTGTTTCTGAATTTCATGGAGTATGTACTTTTTGATGTCTGACATCTTTTACTAAACAGTGTATTTATGAGATTCACCATGTTGCTGCATGTAGGGGTGTGTTCTTGTTGTTGGTGAGTATTCTCCATCGCACCTTCAAGGGAAACTGGGTTGTTTCTAGTTGGGGCTCTACCCAGCAACACTGCTATCAAGTGTCTCTTGTGTCATTCCTGCTATATGTATGCATGATTTTTCTAGGGCACACAGCTTCTAGTGGAACTGCAGGTTTTGGGGTAGGCACATTCTCTGCTTTACTAAATGATTCCAAACTTTTCCACACTGCTGGCCCCAGCACATCTCCTCTAGCAGTGTGTGAACTATCCCATTACCACATGTCCTTGACAACACTGGCAACAGTTTGGAGCAGGAATGTGCTGTCCTCATTGGCATTATGAGAAGCATGGGCTCCTTGGGGTGGGAATCTCAAGTGGTGGGGAGGGGTCCCAGATGTCGTTTATTCTGCTGATTCATGAAGACCCAGGCTTGCAGGCTGCTTCCTCTCAGAAATTCACCTTCCCAGGCCAAAAACACCTGGTCTCCCTCTACGCATGAGCTGTTCTGTTAAAATGCAGAAACTGGAGTTCCCATCATGGCGCAGTGGTTAACGAATCCGACTAGGAACCATGAGGTTGCGGGTTCGGTCCTTGCCCTTGCTCAGTGGGTTAACGATCCGGCGTTGCCGTGAGCTGTGGTGTAGGTCACAGATGCAGCTCGGATCCCGTGTTGCTGTGGCTCTGGCGTAGGCCAGCGGCTACAGCTCCGAATCGACCCCTAGCCTGGGAACCTCCATATGCCATGGGAGCGGCCCAAAGAAATAGCAAAATACAAAAAAACAAAAACAAAACAAAACAAAAAACAGAAACTGTGGGGAAAAAAGAAAACTCCAGTTCCAACTCAATCAATTACACCGGGAACTAGCTGCCTTAGAGCCTCAGTTTCCACACCTCCAGAGGGGCCATGAGAAGCGCCTCATAAAGGATCTTGGACTGGGCACTGGTGGTATCTCAGAGGCCAGGCACCAGATACTTTCATAAGCTAGACACCTGGCACTATCATGGGCTCAGGATTGGGCATCAGGGACACTATCAGGGCCAAGGCTGAGCCCAGGAGACACTGTCATGGGCTAGACACCAGGTGCTGTCACAGGCTCACGAGCACCATTCCAGAGGGGTGCCTGGCAGTATCACACCATGGCCCTGGCAGGGCTTTGTCACAACTACACTGTCTCTTACACCTGCAACCCTGGAGGAGAGGCCTACTCCCTCCTGCCCTCATAAACAAAGCATGGGTTCTAGAATTCTCACACAGTGGAGATATCCTGCCCCACCCTGCCCCCAAGTCCCATTATGAGGATGAGAGAGGACTGTGCACCTGTTTGCCATGGCATGTGGACCAGGAGATCTTCAGGGCCTCACACCTCCATTCCCTTCGGCCAGAGCTGAAAATAATTTCTATCTTGAGGGTAGGCCTTTGGTAGCATGGAAGAGAGGCAGGAGGGCTCTGTTTTACCTGGGTACCCATGTCAGCTGTCCTCATGCCTGAAGGGCCTCCATTTGTTCTTTCTTTCTTTCTGTCTGTCTGTCTGTCTTTCTTTCTTTCTTTCTGTCTTTCTTTCTTTCTTCTTTTTAGGGCTGCAACTGCGGCATATGGAGGTTCCAGGCTAGGGGTCTAATTGGAGTTGTTGCCGCTGGCCTACACCTATGTCAGCTGTCCTCATGCCTGAAGGGCCTCCATTTCTTCTTTCTTTTCTTTTCTTTTCTTTTCTTTTCTTTTCTTTTCTTTTCTTTTCTTTTCTTTTCTTTTCTTTTCTTTTCTTTTCTTTTCTTTCTTTCTTTCTTTCTTTCTTTCTTTCTTTCTTTCTTTCTCTCTTTCTTTCTCTCTTTCTCTCTTTCTTTCTCTCTCTCTCTCTCTCTCTTTTTAGGGCTGCAACTGCGGCATATGGAGGTTCCAGGCTAGGGGTCTAATTGGAGTTGTGGCCGCTGGCCTACACCACAGCCATAGCAATGCGGGACCCGAGCCATGATTTGACCTACATACACCACAGGTCACCACAACACCGGATCCTTAACCCACTGAGCAAGGCCAGGGATTGAACCCGCTTCCTCATGGATACTAGTCGGGTTCGTTAACCACTGAGCCACAATAGGAACTCCCATTTGCTCATTCTTGATGAGCACATCATCACCAGACTGCATGGTGTGCTAAGCCTGTGGTCCCAGTGTTGAGGCAGTTCCCATTTGCAGGTGACCATGAACATGAGGAAAGAGTCTTATTAAAAATGGAAACTAATATCCATGGAATGGGTGAGCTTGTTTGGGAAGCACAATTTAGGACAACTGGGACTTGTGATGAGGACAATGTGATATATGGGTGACTGCTCACTCACATAAGGCATCATGTACATGTCTTATGTCTCAACACCCCATGAGGTGGGCCTTATCAGCACTCCCATTTCATAATAGGAACCCAAGGCCTGTAGAACTAAGTGCTGTGGAATCAGGATTCAATACCAGTTTCCAGTAGACTCTTTGGGGCCTCATGTGACAGAAGGTATCTGGGCTCCCACCCTAACTAACCACATGTAATCTTGTGGTGGCAGCTCTGGTTCAGGTCACCTGCCAGCTGCTCATTGTGCCACTTGGCAGAAAACATGCTGGTGTGACATCTGTTAGTAGGGGTGTGTCCCCTGACTTAGGGATATTCCTTTCCCTTCAGTGTGTGACTCCCTTTCGCCGACCAGTGCCTTGTTGAGTGAGTGAGTGAACGAGAGCCTGCCTACTCTGATGCCCTCAGGTATCTGTGACATTTGGGGATGATGAGGATGTACACTGCTGCTCGTAGCTGACTGCTCTGTCTGTGATGATGTGGGGGTGGGGGCCTGTAACCCTGTAGGGACAGAGGTCATGAGCCAATATAGGGGTTCCCATTGCCACACATGAGCGCAGGCAGTGGCATCAGAGCACAATTTGTGAGTGGGAGTGCTTGGACTTTGAGATTCCAAGAATTAGAGGTGGTCTGCAGTGGAATCTGAGCCACTGAGTGTCCCCTGTGTATGGAATAGTGTCCCTGTGCCTATAACACAGGTTGATGTGCAACACCGCAAGTCCCCAAATGATCCATCATGACCTCCCCAGATTCAGCTGCTGTTCTTGATGCTGGCACCTGGTGCTGCCATCTCCAGGCTGAGTCCTGCAAATCTTGCACAAGGTTTTGGAGAAGGAGATTGGCGTCAACCTTGTCCTGGATGTGAATTCTGAGGGGTGCTGTTCTCTGAAACTGGGTTGCCCACTGTGGATGTGCAGCATGGAGGTAAAGCCCAGCCTTGCTTCCTGGAATCATCACTTTTTAAGTGGCAAAATTCATTCTTTGGGCCCCTGGCTCCCCAGGGCTTCAGCTATGTGAGAGAGGGAAGGGAAAGGCTCTGGAAGCCCCTTCTTTCCTCTTTTTGTCTAGATTGGGGCAGTTTGTAATCTGGAACAAGGTAGTTATAAACCCACCACAGTGTATGAGAAGCAGTGGAAGTGTGGCTCCCCCTTGGGGGAGACAGCAAGCCACTGGACAGAGACATTGGCAAGAATGGAGCAATGAGAGGTCAAGGCCAATATAACTCCATGGAGACGTTGGGGCTTGTGTGGGTTCCTGTGGATCCCTGTGGCCAGCCACTCATTGAAGGTAAAGGTGATCAGCCACGGATGTGTGTGGCAAGAGAACCAGCCATCCAAAAGTGATAGTAGAACCAGGAGCCCTGGAACATAATAGAAAAAGCCCAAACATCAGTGTTTTGAGACCCTCTGAGGGATTTCTATGAGGCAGGAACCAATAGATATTTCTGCTTATGTATATGAGTCACAATAGGTTATTAGCCTAGTCTGTTTATTGTTGTACCCCCTCCACCACCATCATGGATCCCCCACCCCCAGGCAGGTACAAGCCTTGGTTGCTGCTGCTGAGTCCTGAAGCTCTGGTTGGCATTGCTTGCTGAACTGCTAAGGGAAACCCTTTCTGGAACCATGTCTGCTTGAGAAGTATAAATACATGTCCAAATTTGCCTGTATGAGAAATTCCATGACCACATGTTACAACTTATTGACAGCCTAAACTTGACTGCAGGCTATACTTAAGAACCCTTTTTATTTGTCTTTACTTTTGATTGCCAACCTTTGCTGTAAATTTCTCCTTTCCTGTCCTAAATGATGTTCAGTTATTAAATACCAGTCCAGGATGGTCCAGCTCAAAATCTCAATCTCATATCCAGTTCCTCCCACTCCTGCAGTTGGGGCCGGTGAGAGGCAGGGAGGGAATTGGCAAAAATCTCTCCTCACTGCCTGGTATGGTCACAGAGAGTGCACCTCCAGGGCTGGTCTTTGAAGGGGGCACTAGAGTTGTATAGTATGATGTTACTACCCATTGCTTTCTGGCTACAGCTGAATTAGCAGCACTGCTCATTGTGCACCATCACTTAATGCTTGACTGCACCCCTCTGATTCTCTCTTCTTCACTCCCCTAACCATCTGCTTGCATGAACAAGGGGGAAGGGGAAGGGAAGAATCCTGGGTTGATGGACTGTAACAAGCCTTGGAGGGGTTGTCTGGTCCCCATTGTTTGGAGGCTCTCTTTATAACGTGGGGCCCCTGCTGTTTCTGGGTCTTTGATTGCCATTTCAGGGATGGTGGGAAAAGCCCATGTGCATGTGGCAGTAGTTGCTTGTGACGGCCAGAAGTCTGAGGGCTGCCCTTTGCTACCTGAGAGTCTCTACCTTTTTCCTAAGGGTCCTGGTTCCAGGCCTGTGGTCAGTCTCAAATCTCCTGCAAGAATGTCAAGGGGAAACTAGTGGAGGTAGGCAAATGGCCATGGCAGGTGAGTATCCTATTCCTGGGCATGAACATTTGCAGCGGCTCCCTCATCCACCACCAGTGGGTCGTTACAGCTGCACACTGCTTAGAGAGGTCAGTCGGGGTGGCCAGCTGGTCTCAGGGGCTTTCCTTTCTGGCCTGGGAGGCCCTGTTGAATCTGGGGATGTGGGAGTAGGGGCCTGGTTGCATAGCCCTGTGCTCAGCCTGAGTCTCTCCAAGACTCCACATTTGACCTCATTGCTGGTGATCTGCCTCCTACCCATGGCCCTGCAGATCCAAGGACCCCAGATCATATTCTGTGAAGATGGGAATTCAACAGCTCTCAGAAAATGGCACTGAGCTCTCGGTCACTCGCGTCAGGATTCATGAGGATTTCATCAACCTCATATCCCAGGACATTGCCCTCCTGAAGCTCAAGGACCCCATCTCCTGGTCCCCCCTCATCCAGCCTGTCTGTCTACCTAGCCCTAAACTCAAGCCATCTCTTGGATCCATGTGCTGGGTGATTGGGTGGGGACAAACTGATACTCAAGGTAAGAGAGGTCCCAAGGTACTTGTCTCTTCAGAACACAACTCCACCACATGCTTCTCCATCCAGTCCTTTATTCACTCATTCCCTCCATCAGCAAACATTTCCTGAACACTTACATGTGCTGCACATGTCCTGTTATCTATTGATGGGAAGATATACGCAGTGCCCAATATGAAAGACATACATGGCATATATGGGCTTAGGTTCCCAAAGTTAAATCCAATGTCAAGTTCTCACTTTGCAGCCTGGAAGGAAATTAATCTTTGGCTATTAATGGGATTCCCTGGCTGCAGGTCCACAAGGTCCATGGTCTCAGGAGGTACCTAGGCATTGGGCAGCCATTATATACACTTGTTCCCTTGAGGTCCTAGAGACGAGGAGACTTTGTGGGTGCCTGCCCTCCAGGGGGTGGCTCACTTTGGGCTCTAGAGTCTTGCTACATTGGCAGATAGCCATGGAGCAGTGCTCAGCCACTCACCCTCATAGAACCTGAATTATTGGAGTATTCCCTTTTGGCCTTATTCAGTGCCTAGATGTCGGTCTGAGCCCCTTGAGAGACTTTTGATTAGACTTTTCAATGAGCTTGGGCTTTTTCAAATGTCAGACTATGTGTTGGGGCCTTTATAAATAACTATCCCAGAAAATGGCCCTACCTCCCACATTGCAAAACTGACCCGCTTCAAATGGAGATGTGACAAAGAGTTGAAGGGATGATGAAGCAGGATCTCTCTCTTTTCAGTGACCTCAAAACCCTCCTACAGGCTTCAGGAGGTGGCTGTCAGGATTGTAAACAATAAGATCTGCAATGAACAGTACAAGTTCCTCTTCTTGAAGGACCAGAAGAAGCTTATTGGGAGTGACATGATATGTGCCAGCGCACAGTGGGGCACAGATACCTGTCAGGTGCGCCATGTCTGGGCTCGGGCAAAGGCAACTTTCAGGGGTCATGCTTTCCTTTCCACATGACACTGGGAGACGTTTTGAAAATCTCCTTTCCCTGGGCTTCACTTTCCCAATCTGTAAAGTAAGGGTGAAGTTACTTTTTGCTCATGTCCACAATGATAGCTAATAATGGCAGTACTTCTCAGGTTATTTGAACACTTCTGAACACTAGTCACATGCCCAGATCTGGGCTAGGTAGTGGCAGAACCAATTTTGCATAAATGGCACCATTCTGTAAACAAGCTTCTGCTTCTTGTATCTTCTAGTCAACATTGTTTTTGAGATTTATCCATACTGATATATGCTGCTCTAATTCCTTAACTAACAGCTCTATCTATGATATTCTCTTTTATGAATATGCTACAATTTCTTCATTCTCTCATTTATAAACACTGAGGTAGCTTCTAATTTTTCATATCACATACTCTGCTGCTCTGAATATTCTTGCATACATTTCCCTGTTTACATGTTCCAGAATTTCTCAACATGGTGCATCGTGCAAGGAACTGGTGTGTCATAGGCTGCACATACTTTCGTCTTTAATAGTCATAGCCAAATTATTTTCCAAAGTGATTGTATTAATCTATATTCTTACAGTAGTGTTTGAGAATTCCATTGCTCCATATCCTTGCCAACTTTTGATATTGTCAGACTGTAAAATGTTTTCCATTCTGATAGAATAACTATGGTGGATGGATGAAAAATAATATACCATTGTGGTTGCATGTATATTTGCCAGTTATTAGTGCAATTGTGTATCCTTTCATATGTTTATTCACTATTCATGATTCTTCTGTGAATCTCTTGTTCTGATATTTCGCACATTTTTCTGTTGTTTGCCTTTTTATTTGTATATTTTGGGTATTGATTTTATGTTCATTGTGTATGTAGCAAATATTTTCTTTGAGTTTTTGAAGCTATTTTGTGCATATTGGCTTTTGCTGAACAGCAATTTAGATTTTAGTCAAGCATATTTCCATTTTCCCTTTTAAAAAAAATCCTTCCTATTCCTGAGGTAATAAGGTCATCTTCCTATGTTTTCTTTTTCCTGAGAGTTTGGAAATTTTGCTTTCCGCATTTATATCTTGAATCCACATGCATTCATTTTGTGAATGGTGTAAATAAGGGTTCTATTTTTATTTATTTCTGCAGATGGACTACCAATTGCCCCAGTGCCATTCAGTGAAAAAAACATTTTCTGTACTGGCTGTCACCACTTCCTCATAAATCAAATTTCTGTATCCACAGGGGCTGATTTCTTGTGTTAAACACCTTAATGTTTTTGTTCATGTTTAATACAAGTATTTTTGTGTTTTTTTAAAATTGAAGTATATATAGTTAATTTATTGTGAAATAGTTTCAGTATTTTTGCAGATATATTCTATTTTAGGTAATTATAAGTTAATGAATTTAATTATATGTGCTATACAGTATATCCTTGTTGCTCATATATTTTATGTATGGTAATTTGTATCTGTTAATTCCATACCCCTTATTTGTTCCTTTTTTCTTTCCCTTTGGTAACCCAAATTTTCTATATCTGTGACTCTGTTTCTGTTTTGTATATACATTTACTTTATTATTTTTAAGATTCCATACATAAATGATATAGCATTTGCTTTCTCTGACTTATTTCACTAAGTATTATATTCTCTAGGTCCATCATGTTGCTGCAAATGGTAATATTTCATTCCTTTTTTTTTTTTTTTTTTTTTTTTTTTGCTTTTGAGGGCCGCACCCATGGCATATGGAAGTTCCTAGGCTAAGGGTCCAATCAGAGCTGTGGCCGCCAGCCTATGCCACAGCCACATCAGATCTGAGCCATGTCTGCGACATGCACCACAGCTCATGTCAATAGCAGATCCTTAACCCACTAAGTGAGGCCAGGAATTGAACCCTCAACCCCATGGTTCCTAGTTGGATACGTTTCCCCTGCACCATGATGGGAACTCTCCTGTAAATTTTTTTGATGATAGTCATTCTGACAGGCATGAGGTGATACCTCAATGTGGTTTTTTTTTTTGTCTTTTTTTTAGGGCCGCATCCACAGCATATGGAGGTTCCCAGGCTAAGGGTAGAATTGGAGCTGTAGCCGCTGGCCCACACCACAACCAAAGCAACACCAGATTCAAATGGCACCTGCGACCTCCACCACAGCTCACGGAAAGGTTGGATCCTTAACCCACTGAGCAAGGCCAGAGGTCAAACCTGCATCCTCATGGATGATAGTCAAATTTGTTTTCTGCTGAGTCACAATGAGAACTCCTGATTTGCAGTTTTTTTTTTTTTTTTTTTTTTTTTGTCTTTTTGCTATTTCTTTGGGCCGCTCCCGCGGCATATGGAGGTTCCCAGGCTAGGGGTCTAATCGGAGCTGTAGCCACTGGCCTACGCCAGAGCCACAGCAACGCAGTATCCGAGCCGCGTCTGCAACCTACACCACAGCTCACGGCAACGCCGGATCGTTAACCCACTGAGCAAGGGCAGGGACCGAACCCGCAACCTCATGGTTCCTAGTCGGATTCGTTAACCACTGCGCCACGACGGGAACTCCTGCAGTTTTTTTTTAATGATTAGCAATGTTGAACATCTCTTCATGTGCCTGTTGGCCATAGGTCTGCTTTGGGAAAATGTCTGTTCAGGTCTTCTGCCCATTTTGATTTGACTACATTTTTTTTCCAAATTTTTTTTAGGGCCACATCTGTGGCATGTGGAAGTTCCCAGGCTAGGTGTCGAATCCGAGCCGCAGCTGCCAGCCTATGCCACAGTCACAGCAATGCTGGATCCAAGCTGCATCTGTGACCTATACCATAGCTCATGGCAAGGCTGGATCCTTAACCCAATGAGCAAGATCAGAGATCGAGCCCATATCCTCATGGATACTATTCAGGTTTGTAATCCACTGAGCTACAATGCAAACTCTCAGACTATTTTTTTTTTTTTTTTTGGATATTGAGTTGTATGAGCTGTTTGTATATTTTAGATATTAACTCTTTGTCAGTCACATCATTTGCAAATATTTTCTCCCATTCCATAGGTTGTCTTTTTGTTATGTCATTGGTTTCCTTTGCTGTACAAAAGTGTTTAACTAGGTTCCATTCATTTATTTTTCATTTTATTTCTTTTGACTTAGGTGACTGATCCAAGAAAACACTCGCTGTGATTTGTGTCAAATAGTGTTTTGCCTATTCTAGGAATTTTATGATATCATGTCTTATATTTGGGCCTTTAAACCATTTTGAGTTATTCTTTTATGTTTGTGGGGGAACTGTTCTAATTTCATTGTTTTACACGTTGCTGTCCAGTTTTCCAAGGACCACTTGTTGAAGAGTGTTTACTCCATTGTGTATTCTTGCCTCCTTTGTTGTAGGCTAATTGATTATAGGTTTCTGGGTTTACTTCTGGCTCTGTTCTGTTCCATTGATCTATGCGTCCATCTTCTGTGCCAGTGCCATGCTGTTTTGATTGCTGTAGCTATGTAGTATAGCCGGAAGTTTGGGAGAGTTGTATCTCCAGTTTTGTTCTTATTTTCTTCAGGAATGCCTTGGCAATTCATGGTCTTTTGTGGTTTCATATAAATTTTGGGATTATTTATTCTGGTTCTGTGAAAAATATCCTGGGTATTTTGATAGGAATTGTATTAAGACTATAGGTTTCTTTGAGTAGTATGGCTATTTTAATAATACTACTTTTGAAATCCAAGAACACAGGATATCTTTCCATTTATTTTTTCTTTTGTTATTTTGCATCTTCATTACAGTATTTGTTTTATCCAGCTTTGGCACACTTCATTATTATTTTTTTTAATTTATTATTTTTTTCATTTATAATGATTTTTATTTTTTCCATTATACCTGGTTTACAATGTTCTGTCAATTTTCTACTGAACAGCAAGGTGACCCAGTTATGCATACATGTATACATTCTTTTTTCTCACATTATCATGCTCCATCATAAGTGACTGGACATAGTTCTCAATGCTATACAGCAAGATTTCATTGCACCCGCATGTTCATTGCAGCACTATTCACAATAGCCAAGACATGGAAACAACCTAAATGTCCCTGACAGATGATTGGATTAAGAAGATGTGGTATATATACACAATGGAATACTACTCAACCATAAAAAAGAACAAACTAAGGCCCTTTGCAGCAACGTGGATGGAACTAGAGACACTCTTGCTAAGTGAAGTAAGTCTGAAAGAGAAAGACAAATATCATATGATATCACTTATATCTGGTATCGAATATACAGCACAAATGAATCCATCTACAGAAAAGAAACTCATGGAATTGGAGAACAGATTTGTGCTTGCCAAGGGGAAGGGGAGGGAGAGGGAGCCTAATACACACACACACACCCACACCCACACACACCCACACACACACGCCTAATACACACACACACAATCTCCACATCATCTTAATCTGTCAGTGGGCATTTAGGTTGTTTCAATGTCTTCGCTATTGTGAATAGTGCTGCAATGAACATAGGAGTGCATATATCTTTTTCAGTGGAAATTTTGTCTGTAAACCCAGCAATAACCCAGCAATCCCACTCTTGGGCATATATCTGGACAAAACTTTTTGCATACAGTGACAGTTTTACCTCTTCTCTTCCAATTTGGATACCTTTTATTTCTTTTCTTTTTTTTAGATTAAAAATTATTTTAATGAATTTATTTTAAATTAATATAATATAAAATAATATTAATAAAATTAAAATTATAAATTAAAACATTAAACAACACTGAAAATCAGCTATACTCTAATAAAATAAACTTTAAAAAAATTTAACATTGCAATGATACAAGTACACATGAAATAATAGAGATTTTGGAATATACAGAAGATTACAGAGAAGAAAATCCAAACCACCCATAATAGATTCACATATTCAGCAAATACTCATCAGGAACCACCAGGGCCAGGGAATGGAATGGTGAATAAGAGACCCCATCTCAACCCTCCTTGAAATCATCACGCTCAAGGATACCTTTTATTTCTTTTGTTTATTGGAATGCTGTGGCTAGGACTTCCAATAATATGTTGAATAAGAGTGGTGAGAGTGGGCATCCTTGTCTTGTTCCAGATTTTAGTGGTAAGGCTTTGAACTTTTCTCCATTGAGTATTATACTGGCCGTGGGTTTTTCATAAATGGCTTTTATTATGTTAAGGTATGTTCCTTCTATACCCACTTTGGTAAGAGTTTCTATCATATGAATGGATGTTGGACTTCGTCAAATGCTTTTTCTGCATCTCTTGAGATGATCATGTGGTTGTTGACTTTTCTTTTGTTAATGTGGTGTATGAAATTGATTGATTTGTGTATGTCGAACCATCCTGATGAAACTGGGATGAATCCCACTTGGTCACAGTGTATGATCTTTTCTATATGTTGCTGGCCTCAGTTGGCTAAGGTATTGTTGAGAATTTTTGCATCTATGTTAATCAATGATATTGGCCTATAATTTTCCTTTTTGGTAGTATCTTTGTCTGGTTTTGGTATGAGGGTGATGGTGGCTTCACAGACTGTCTTTGGGAGTGTTCCTTCTTCTTCAACCTTTTGGAAAAGTTTAAGAAGGATGGGTTTAAGTTCTTCTTTGTATGTTTTGTAGAATTCGCCTGTGAAGCCATCTGGTCCTGGTCTTTTGTTTGTAGGCAATGTTTTATTACATATACAATTTCATTTCTAGTGATTGGTCTGTTCAGTTGGTATATTTCTTCTTGGTTCAGTTTTGGTGGGCTGTAAGTCTCTAGAAAGTTGTCCATCTCTTCTAGGTTGTCAAATTTGTTGGCGTATAATCGTTCATAGTATTCTCTTATGGTTTTTATTTTTATTGTTTGTATTTCTGCAGTATCTGATGAGATTTCTCCTTTTTCACTTATTTTGTTTATTTGAGTTCTTTCTCTCCTCTTCTTGATGAGTCTGAACAGAGCCTTGTCAATTTTGTTAACCATCTCAGCTCTTGGTTTTATTGATTTCTTTTCTATTGTTTTTTGAAATTTTTTTTTGTCTTTTTTTTTGCCTTTTCTAGGGCTGGCTCCTGTGGCACATGGAGGTTCCCAGGCCAGGGATCTAATCAGAGCTGTAGCTGCTGGCCTATACCAGAGCCACAGCAACGCAGGATCTGAGTCACATCGGCGACCTACACCACAGCTCACAGCAACGCCGGATCCTTAACCCACTGAACAAGACCAGGGATCGAACCCACAACCTCATGGTTCCTAGTCGGATTCGTTAACCACTGAGCCATGACAGGAACCTCATGTGTTTTTTCTATTGTTTTTTGAATCTCTTCTTATTGATTTCCTCTCTGATCTTTATGATTTCCTTCCTTCTGCTGACTTTAGGTTTTGTTTGTTCTTCTTTTTCTAATTCTTTTAGGTGGTGGTGTAAATTGTTGATTTGAGATTTTTCTTCTTTTCTGAGGAAGGCCTGTATCATTGTGAACTTCTCTCTAAGAACTGCTTTTGCAGCATCCCATAGATTTTGAATGGTTGTGTTTTCATTATCATTTGTCTGGAGGTATTTTTTAATTTTCCTTTTGATTTTCTTGTTGACACATTAGTTTTTTAGTAGTATGTTGTTTAGTCTCCATGTAGTCAGTTTTTTCTCATTTCTTTTCCTGTGGTTGATTTCTAGTTTCATGCCATTGTGGTCAGAAAAGATACTTGAAATAATTTGTATACTCTTAAATTTGAGGTCAGTTTTGTGCCCCAGTACACGGTCAGTCCTTGAGAATGTTCATGTGCACCTGAAAAGAATGTACGTTCTGATTTTTTTGGATGTAATGTCTTGAAAATGTCAATTAAGTCTAACTATTCTATTGAGTCATCTATTGTGTCAACTATTCTATTGACCTCTGTTGCTTATTGATATTATGTCTGGAGGATCTGTCCATTGATGTGAGTAGGGTATTAAAGTCTCTTACTATTATTGTATTCCCATCAATTTCTCCTTTTATGTCTGTTAGTATTTGTTGTATGTACTTGGGTGCTCCTGTATTAGGGACATATATATTGACAATTGTAATATCCTCTTCTTGGAAGGCAGCTGTGCTCACCACTATACCATCAGAGCTAATGTAATATCCTCTTCTTAAATGGATCCTTTTATCATTAAATAGAGTCCTTCTTTGACTTTCTTTATGACCTTTGTTTTAGAGTCTATTATGTCTGATATGAGTATTGCAACTCCTGCTTTTCTGTCTTTTCCATTCGCATGAAATATCTTTTTCCATCCCTTCCCTTTCAATTTATATGTGTCCTTTGCCCTAAGGTGAGTCTCTTGTAGACAGCATATATATATATGCCTTTTTAGGGCCACACCTGCAGCATATGGAGGTTCCCAGCCTAGGGTTCGAATTGGAGCTGTAGCCACTGGCCTACACCACAGCTACAGCAACACAGGATCTGAGCTACATCTCTGACCTACACCACAGCTCATGGCAATGCCAGATCCTTAACCCACTGAGTGACACCGGGTATCAAACCTGCATCCTCATGGATGCTAGTCAGATTTGTTTCCACTGAGCCACAGTGAGCACTCCTCTTGTAGACAGAATGTTGTAGGCTTTTGTTTTTTTATGCAATCTGCCACTCTGTCTTTTGATTGGAGCATTTAGTCCATTGACATTTAGGGTAATTATTTATTTATTTATTTATTTATTTTTTTGTCTTTTGTCTTTTGAGGACCGCACCCATGGCATATGGAGGTTCCCAGGCTAGGGTTCTATCAGAGCTGCAGCTGCCAGCCTATACCACAGCCACAGCAATGCCAGGTCCAAGCCGTGTCTGTGACCTACACCACAGCTCACAGCAACGCCAGATCCTTAACCCACTGAGCAAAGCCAGGGATCGAACCTGAAGCCTCATGGTTCCTAGTCAGATTCCTTTCCACTGAGCCACGATGGGAACTCCATTTAAGGTAATTATTGATAAATATGCATTTATTGCCATTTTTTTTTGTTTTGTCTTTTTGTTGTTGTTGTTGTTTTTGTTGCTATCTCTTGGGCCACTTCCGCGGCATATGGAGGTTCCCAGGCTAGGGGTTGAATCGGAGCTGTAGCCACCGGCCTACGCCAGAGCCACAGCAACGCGGGATCCGAGCCGCGTCTGCAACCTACACCACAGCTCACAGCAACGCCGGATCGTCGTTAACCCACTGAGCAAGAGCAGGGACCGAACCCGCGACCTCATGGTTCCTAGTCGGATTCGTTAACCACTGCACCACGACGGGAACTCCTATTGCCATTTTAAACCTGGTTTTCCAGTTGATTCTATGTTTCTCCTTTGTTCCTTTCTTTTTTGGTTGGATGATTTCCTTTAATTTTATGCTTGTGGTCTCTTCTTTTTAGTTGTTGTGAATGTAATATTTGGTTTTGATTTGCGGTTGCCCTGTTTTTTTAGTATATTAACCCCTTCCTATATCTGCTTTCTTTAGCCTGATAATCATATTGGCTCAAACACATTCTAAAAAAAAAAAAAAGAGTCTAGATTTTCTTGCTTTCCTTCCCCACATTTTATTATTTTAAAGTCCTTTTTAAATAACTTCATGTTTGTCCTTTTGTTATTCCTTGTGTTTATTATAGCTTTTACAGTAGGTATTTTTTTTCCTTTTAGATCTGTATACTGGCTTGTTTAAGTGATTGCTTTCCCAATTGTGATTTCCTCCATCCTATTTCTTCGTGCTTCTTTTTTATTTAGAGGAGCCCTTTCAGCATTTCTTTTAGAATAGGTTTAGTATTGCTATACTCTTTTAGTTTTTGTTTGTCAGAGAAATTCTTTATTTCTCCTTCTATTTTATTTTATTTTATTTTATTTTATTTTTTTGCTATTTCTTGGGCCGCTCCCGCGGCATATGGAGGTTCCCAGGCTAGGGGTCGAATCGGAGCTGTAGCCACCGGCCTACACCAGAGCCACAGCAACGCGGGATCCGAGCCGCATCTGCAGCCTACACCACAGCTCACGGCAACGCCGGATCGTTAACCCACTGAGCAAGGGCAGGGACCGAACCCGCAACCTCATGGTTCCTAGTCGGATTTGTTAACCACTGCGCCACGACGGGAACTCCTATTTCTCCTTCTATTTTAAATGATATTCTTGATATCTCTTTCCTTTAGATTTGGAACGTTTTCAGCCATAATTTCTTCATATATATTTTCAGTCCCCTTTTCTTTTTTTTCTACTTCTGGAATCCCTATATGTATAGATTTGCTCACTTTATATTATCCCATAGATCTGTTATATTGCTTTCATGTTTTTTTCATTTGGTTTTCTATCTGCTGTCCTGATTGGGTGATTTTCATTATTCTATCTTCCAAGTCGCTAATTTGTTCCTCTGCATTATTCATTCTGCTCTTCAGTGCCTTTAAGTCAGTTTGAGTCTCTGCAAATGAATTTTCTAATTTTTCTTGGTTCCTCCTTATATTTCTAGTTCCTTTCTAAAGTAATCTGCATTACTGTTTTTATCCGTTCTTTTTTTAAAGTCTTTTTAGGGCTGCACCTGTGGTGTATGGAGTTTCCCACACTAGGGGGTCAAATCGCAGCTGTAGCCACTGGCTTATGCCACAGCCACAGCAACACTAGATCTGAGCTGCATCTGCAACCTACCCCACAGCTCACAGCAACACTGAATCCTTAACCGACTAAGCAAGGCCAGGTATCAAACCTGCATCTTCATGGATGCTAGTCAGATTTGTTTCTGCTGAGCCACAATGTGGAACTCCCATATCCGCTCTTAATTCCTTCAGTATTTTCACTGTCTCCTTTTTGAACTCGGTGTCTGTTAGACTGCTGAAGCCTGCCTCATTGTTTTCTCCTTTGAGAGAATTCTCCTGTTCTTTTTTTTTTTTTTTTTTTTTTTTTTTTTTTTTTGTCTTTTTGCTATTTCTTGGGCCACTCCCGCAGCATATGGAGGTTCCCAGGCTAGGGGCCCAATCGGAGCTGTAGTCTCCGGCCTACGCCAGAGCCACAGCAACGCGAGATCCGAGCCGCGTCTGCAACCTACACCACAGCTCACGGCAACGCCAGACTGTTAACCCACTGAGCAAGGGCAGGGATCGAACCCACAACCTCATGGTTCCTAGTCGGATTCGTTAACCACTGCGCCATGACGGGAACTCCTCTCCTGTTTTTTTTTACTGGGAATTGTTCTTGAGCTTCTTCATTTTGCTTTTATTTTTCTTATTCTGTGAGTTTGGGGAGAACAACTTCTGTATTCTTGGAGAACTATTTATATGTGCAAGCATCCCTGGATATTTGTTAGGGATTACTATTTATTCTTAGGGTGCTGTGTGTGCTTCCAGGGAGGCGGGGGTAATGGGCAGGGCTAGTAGCCAGTGCCTGGTTTCTGGGCCCTCAACATGGCAAGGACCTACAGGAAGGTAGCACAGCCTGCTCCTAGTTGTAGGGCCCTGGAAAGTGAGCATGATCAGGCAGATGTAGGCGGTGCCCGGAACGTTTGGCAGTGGTAGCAGCAGGGCAGGTCTGTTCCCAGGGGAGTGAGAGCGACAGTGGGTGGTGCTTGGTTGCAGAGCCCTCTTCTTTGCTGACCTCTGAGGTGAGTGGTGCTGCAGGTGGAGCCTGTTCACAGACCACTAGTGGTGGTGTGCCTTTGAAGTCTGAGATGACTGCTATGGTTTGCCCCTGCCGCCTGTAGATCACACAAGAGGTGCTGCATTGTGCTTAGGCCCCTGCTGCCCTTAGCCCACACAAGAGGTGCCTGGCCACCCATAGTACAAGAGGTGTCCCGTTGTCTCTAGCCTGCGTTGAGTGACACTTCACCACCCCTAGCCTGTGCCAGAGGTGCCCCACCCTACAAGAGTCCTCACATATGCAGGGAAAGATATTCCTATGGTGATCTGCTCTACTCCTCTTGCCCTCCCCAACAATGACGCCTTGCTTCTCCTCCAGGCCCAGACCTCCTCCTGTGTTCCCTCAGCTGTGGCACTCCACTCCCCAGCCCATGGCACACTGCTCCCTAGCCCCTTAGGCTGTCTCCACACAGTCAACCCTAGTCCTCTCCCTGGAGCTGACCTCCAGAGCCTGAGTCTCAGTGCGCAGCCCCTGAGGTATGGTTTCTGGGGGTGGTGGTATGCACGGTCTGTGTGGCTCTCACTCTGCTTTGCCCTCCTCAGTCCAGCTGCTGTGCTTTTCTCCACGACTTTGAGGTCCCTCTGTCTCAGCTGATTTCCCTGTTGGTTTGGTGGCTTCCCAGAGTGTAGGTTCCTTTCCTCTTTAATAGCTCCCTCTCAGATGTGATAGTCTGGTCCTGATTCCTTCTCTCTCTCTCTCTTTTATTTTGTTCTACCAGTTAGTAGAGGTATTTTTACCCTTTTGGGAAGTGTAAGGTCTTCTGCCAGCGTTCAGTAGATGTTCTGTGTGAATTGTTCTACATGTAGATGGCTTTTTTTGATGTGTTTGTGGGAGAAGGTGAGCACTACATCTTACTGCTCCACCATCTTGATCTTTCTCCATTTCTTTCAGTCATCTTCAGTTTCCTTCATCAGTGTTTTGTAGTTTTTAGCATGTAAATAAAAACTTAATCCTTGGTTAAGATTATTCCTAGATATTTATGATGCAAATTTATTTATTTATTTATTTATTTATTTATTTATTTATTTATTTATTTTAGGGCTACACCCGTGGCATATGGAGGTTCTCAGGCTAGGGGTCCAATCAGAGCTGTTGCTGCTGGCCTACAGCATAGCCACAGCAACGCCAGATCCGAACCACGTCTGTGACCTACACCACAGCTCACGGCAACACCAGATCCTTAACCCACTGAGTGAGGCCAGGGATCGACAAGGAACCAGCAATCTCATGGTTCCTAGTCGGATTCGTTTCCACTGCGCCACGATGGAAACTCCAATGCAATTTTAAATAGGTTTTTTTTTTTTTTTTTTTTTTTTTTACTGTCTTTCATGTATGTCATTATTATTGTTTATAAATACAACAGATTTCTATATATTAATCTTGTATCCTGCAGACTTAATGAATTCATTTATTCTCATAGTTTTGGGCAGAGACTTTAGAATTCTCTATATAGAGTTTCATGTCATCTGCAAGTGACAGTTTTACCTCTTTTTCAATTTGGATGCCTTTTATTTCTTTTTCTTGTCTGATCACTATGGCTGGGACTTCCAATACTATGTTAAATAAAAATGACAAGGATGGACAAGGATGAATTTAGTGGAAGGACTTTCAGCTTTTCACTGTTGAATGTTAGTTGGCTCTGGGTTTGTCATAAATGTCCTTTATTATGTTGAGGTATGTTCACCCTATACCTACTTTGATGAGTCTTATGTAGGCAGCCTAAAGAGAGCCTTTTTCAAAAATCCAGTCAGTCACTCAGTGTCTTTTGATCAAAGCATTTAGTCCATTGATATTTCTTTTTTGTCTTTCGTCTTTTTAGGGCTGCACCCATGGCATAAGGAGGTTCCTAGGCTAGGGGTCCAAGCGGGGCTATAGCCGCAGGCCTACACCAGAGCCACAGCAATGCCATATCTGAGCCGTGTCTGTGACCTACACTGCAGGTCATGGCACCACTGGATCCTTAACCCACTGAGTGAGGCCAGGGATTGAACCTGAAACCTCATGGTTCCTAGTTGGATTCGTTTCTGCCACACCATGATGGGAACTCCTCCATTGACATTTTTGACAAGTTTGTTGTTTTATTTCTTGTCTTCCAGTTGTTTTTGTAGTTCTTATTTGTTCCTTTCTTCTTCTGTTTTTCCTGTTGTGGCTGGATGATTTTTCTTTTATAGTATGCTTAAATTCCCTTCTTTTTGGTTTTTGTGTATCTATTTTAAGGTTCTGATTTGTGTTTACTATGGGGTTTATATATATTGACTCATAATTATATCTCCTTGCTTTAAACTGAAGTTCATTCAAGTTCAGACACATTCTAAAAGATAAACATTTTTTATTTCCCTCTCCTACATTTTGTGTTTTTTGATGTTCTATTTTATATCTTCATGCTTATCCTTTTACTGTTTATTTTAATTATAGTTGCTTCTACAATTTTTTTATATAATTATTTTTATTTTTTTCCATTATAGTTGGTTTACAGTGTTCTGTCAATTTTCTACTGTACAGCATGGTGACCCAGTTACATATACATGTATACATTCTTTTTTCTCACATTATCATGCTCCATCATAAGTGACCAGACGTAGTTCCCAGTGCTACACAGCAGGATCTCATTGCTAATCCATTCCAAAGGCAATAGTCTGCATCTCTTAAGCCCAAGCACCCCATCCATCCCACTCCCTCCTCCTCCCCCTTACAATTTTTTTTTAAATCTATGTACTGGCTAGTTAAAGTGGTCTTCAATCTTTAATATATATCTGCCTTTCCTATTGGGATTTTCCCTTTCCTATAGATGATGAATTTAGGTGAAACAGTTATCTTTTGTGGTCTTGAAGGGGTGTTTTTATGTGGCAGTGTCCCTATGTACACTGTATGTGCCCAGTGGCTTTGGTTTGAGGGCTGGATCTGATGTGGACACTAGCCATGTCTTTCTTCATGGTGTGCTGACCATTATCACTTGGATAGAGGATGTGGCTGGTATTGGAGGGGCTAGAGCCTGTGTAGGGAGTAAGGCAGGTCTTACTCTCTGCTCCCTGGCTGTGGTTGCACTGTCAGGGGTGGGATCTGCTCCCAAGTTGCTGGAGTGGAATCCCTGAAGGTTGGGCTCAAGCAGGCTCTTTTCCCTTTAAATGTATGTTTTTCCTTCTCCCTCCACCCTTGCTTTTGCCCCAAAGGAGGGGAGTGATAAATCAAGTGGGGCTTGTACACTTACAGAGGTCTGATGTGCTGTACGTGTAGACTTCTGGGGCTCTGCTCAGATACAACCCAAGGTCGGGTTTTTTCCCCTTTAGTTGTCCCAGATCTTGTGCTATGTTGTGGTGTGGAGTGGGCAGGACCAGAGTGTTTTCTAGGCTGTGAGTGGGGATTGTGGTGTTGCTTGCTGGGGTTCAAGTGGGTGCACTGCCACCAGAGATCCAGGCTGCCTCTATGGCGCTGTTCAAGTAAACACCAACAATGGCGGCTGCCACCCCACACCATAGACTCCCCGTGCCACCTCTGCCTCACAAGTCTTTTCCCAGGTCTCAGCTGCCCTAGATCCTGTGCCAAACTATGACATGGAGTGAGTAGGGCTGAGATGTTCACCCAGCTCGAGGCAGTGAGGCAGTGGCCACTAGGGCAAACATCTCTCTATCCTGTCTGTTGGTAAACTATCATCAGCACACTCCTCATGAGTCAAGTCTAGGTTTCTCCAGCCTGTCTGTCCCAGTGGTTCTCCCAGCAGCCAAGAGGGCTTGTGTCCTCTGTG
The DNA here is from genome assembly GCF_054392235.1 of Sus scrofa. Classification (NCBI taxonomy): domain Eukaryota; kingdom Metazoa; phylum Chordata; class Mammalia; order Artiodactyla; family Suidae; genus Sus; species Sus scrofa. The sequence continues at coordinate 44,407,333 of NC_139395.1, read as the reverse complement.
TGGGACCCCAGGACTGGGACGCTCAGCCTGTCGCTCAGTTCACTCACGCCCTAAGGTGAGATTCCACTGTGTGGTCTTTATTTTCCTTTTAGACCCCTTCAAAGGGCCTAGGTCCTTGACCCTATGCTTTTTCCTCCCATCCTACCTGGTTACATGGGAATCTTTCTTGTAGCCTTAGTTGTTTAGGAGTTCTTCTGCCAGTTTCCAGTTAGTTTCCTGTGAGAATTGTTCAACATGTAGATGCATTTCTTTTTTTTAATGTAGCCCCTCTAAGGGGCCTGGGTTGGCAGTACTTGTTCTCCTTGGAGGGGTTTCAGCAGGATCACTCAGAGAGTATAATGTATGCCCCCTGAGGTTGAGGGAGAGTCAGCTGTAAATCTCCCCCTGACAGAGAGCAGGAAATGTTTGGGAGGTAGGCTGGTTCTCCTGCCTCCTTACTCCCCTGCTTTACCTTGGTAGGTTCAGAAGAGAGGCTAGCAGGTGGGATAGGGAGAGCTGAAGGGAGGGGAGAGGAGAGAACATAGCCTGCTTCCTTCTTCCCGTGCCTCTTGTTTGCCAAAAGCCCTAAAGAGCAGTGGGGAGAACTTTGACTTTAAATCAAGTTTACCTTTGTGATTAGTGCCTGGATAAAGACAGATACTCTGATTTCTGAACTGAGATGTTTGTGTGACAGTGTGATCATCGTGATTATGATTACATTAATCGCAGTGAGCAAAATGTTCTAACTCTGCCGCGTTTTCACCCAGGATCAGGGAAAGACCTTACTCCTTAAATACATTTTAAAGGGACAAGGGGGGTTCAAATTAAGATGCTTGTTGTGTTCAATGTACTATTTACATATTTCCCTGCCCTTTGCCCTTGTTTTTCTGCTGGATTACTTTTCTTTTTATTAATTTGTAAAAACTCTGGGTATTATATACTGTATTTACTGGTAAAGGAATATCATGTCTTTTTCAACTTAATTTTAAGCAGTTCATAAATATATGTGTATACACACATGTATGTATATAAATAGAAGATAAAATAAATATGGTTAAACGTTAAATTATTGAGTATGGTAAAAATATACTTGCAGCTTTTCTGCAAGTCTCAAATTGTTTCAAAATAAAAACCTATCAAAAAATTGGGGAGATGGAAGTTTCAGCACTTTGTGAAATGCTTTGTAATATTTTGCCCTACTTGTTCATTGTTTACTTTTTCTTGGTATGGATTTTTTTCTCATAGAGTTAATTAAAATTTTGTTATGTTCATATTTATCTTCATTTCCCTTGATGATTATAGTTTTTGTGCTGTGGTTAGAAATATCTTTCCCATCCTAAGATTATAAAATTCTTTACTCATACATGTTCTTAATTCTTTTCTTTAAATATTTAAATTTTGATTCATCTGGAAGGGTAAAAGAGGAAACCAGTTTTATTTTTCTCCAAATGTAGCCAGTTATGTAAACAAATTTTATTGAATACTTTTGTCTTCTGGCAATGGATTATAAATGCCCTCTTTATTATATTCTACATTCCTATCTTATTTTGGTCTATTTCTGCCTTTTGCAGTCTCATTCCTATGTCACCACTCTTTTTTAGCTCTATAATTCCTTTCTGTATCTGGTAAGGCAGGTCCTCCATTATTCTTCTTTTAAACAGTTTGTATGGCTGCCCTCCTATGTTTATTTGATTTGAACAATCTTTGTCTTGAGATATTTTCTGATTTCTTCTGTGATTTTATTGTTGTTTCATTTGTAGTAGCATTTGGTTTAGTCTCCTTGTGTTCATCCCCCCCATTTTTCATTGAACAATTTTAGTATGATATTAAAAACAAAGTTGGAGTTTCTGTTGTGGCTCAGTGGGTTAAGAACCTGACATAGTATCCATTAGGATGCGGGTTTGTTCCTTGGCCTCACTCAGTGGGTGAGAGATCTGGCATTGCTGCAAGCTGTGGCGTAGGTTGCAGATGCAACTCAGATCCGGTGTTGCTGTGGCTGTGGCGCAGGCCTCAACTGCAGCTCTGATTCTACCCCTAGCCCAGGAACTTTCATATGCTACAGGTGGGGCTATAAAAAGAAAAAAAAAATCATGTGGAAATGTTGGTGGAAATTAATAGATTGATTTAGGGAAATTTGACTCTATTTTGCTCTATTTCTTTATGTCTGTAGAGCAGGAGCTTATAGCTTTCTTTATATAGTTACTGCATGTTGCTTCTGAACTTAATTTCTAGGTTTTGTTTTATATCTCCTGTTGTGAGCAGTTTGGTTTTTTCCAAAATATTCTCTCTCTCTCTCTCTTTTTTTAATGGCTGCACCTCAGAATATAGAAGTTCCTGGGCCAGGAATTGAATCTGAGCTGCAGCTGTGGCCTACACCATAGCTGTGGCAATGCCAGATCCTTTAACCCACTGGGCTGGGCCAGGGATTGAACCCACATGTGCTTTGGTTTCATTCATCTATTCAATTCAGATTTATAATATTTTTTAGAAGGTATTTAATTAATTTATTCATCCAACAGATACCTTGTGCTGGGCTCTGAGCCAGACACAGGTTAGGTACAGCCCAGTCCTGTGAGACATGATCCACGCAGCCTTTGTGCTTTGCTTTCCTCCAGTGAGGCTGGGCTCCAGTTAAGGTGTATTGAGGAAGGTACTCTCTTTGTCAAGTTATAGAATTGGGACTATGCTTCACTTGAAAGCATAGTCTGTGTTCTGGGACATTTGAAATAAACTTGAACACTGGATAGAAGTTGACACTTTTCCTTTGAAGAAGTAGTTTTTTGGGTGTTTTTTGTTTGTTTGCTTGCTTTTTAGGGCCCCATCCACGGCATATGGAAGTTTCCAGGCTAGGGGTCAAATTGGAGCTGCAGCTGCAGGCCTACACCACAGCCAAGCAAAGCCTGACCCGAGCTGCGTCTACGACCTACACCACAGTTCACGGCAATGCCGGGTCCTTAACCCACTGAGTGAGGCCAGGGATGGAACCCACATCCTCATGGTTCCTGATCCACAACCATGGCATATGGAAGTTCCTAGGCCAGGGATTGAATCCCAGCTGCAGCTATGGCAATGCTGGATCCTTTAACCCACTGGGCCAGACTGGGGATCAAACCCGTGCCTCTGCAGCCACCTGAGCCACCACAGTTGGATCCTTTTTTTGTCTTTTTAGGGCCACACCTGTGCTGCATGGAAGTTCTCAGGCTAGGAGTCGAATTGGAGCTACAGCTGCCGGCCTACACCACCGCCACAGCAACACCAGATCCGAGCCTTGTCTGCAACCTGTATTGCAGCTCATGCAACAATGGATCTTTAACCCGCTGAGTGAGGCCAGGGATCGAACTCTCGTCCGCATGAATATTAGTTAGATTCGTTACCACTGTGCCATACCAGGAACTCCTGAAAGTGTAGTTCTTGGTCGATATTCTAAGTTGTTTTGTCCATGATTATTGGACTTATGATTTGTATTTCCTTAGAAATTATTCATTTCATCCAGAAAGTTATAAATATCTTCAGATACGAGAAAGTATTTTTCCCCTGGATGTGATTCTAGTCTCTTTTCTACTCATACCACAAAGGATTTGCATTTTCCTTTTCTTTTACTTTTTTCCTTGGTAGGACTTACAAGGTGCTTATTTATTCTGTTGTTGTTGTTTTAAGAACAAGTTATTGATTTTATTTCTCAAGTCTAACATTTTTCTGCTTTCTAATGCATGGCATTTCCTTTTTATCTTTATTAATTCCTTTTCAGGTGTCTTCAGCTGAATGTGCAGTGATAAATAATTGATGATAATAACAAATAATTTATTTTTATTCTCTCTTGTTTGATATTAAAAGCATTTAGACCAAGGCTGTTCTGTGTGCAATTCAGGTCCACATCCCATGGGCTTTGCAATGTATAGTATTATTATCCTTCTGCACTCTAATTATAGGTTTTAATTCTGTTTTTACTTTACCATTTTTGAAAGTTACTTTCTTCTCCTCTGATGAGGTGGTTCACATTTTGTTTTTGGGTCCTGGTTTTATTTCACTGTGGTAAGAAAATATCCACATGGGATCTGTCTCTCTCCTATTTTCTACCCCCCGCCCTGAGTTCTCTTTTTCTCTGGATTTCCAGAGTCTAGTCAACCATATCTCTCAGGTAAGGGTCCTCACACTATCATCACTGGCCTGATTATCACTGGCTTGGGTTTTGCCTTCATTTTCCATTTTCTCTCCTCACAAAAGGCACCTACTGAAATCTGTTTAATACATGTCTTTAAAGATGTCTGTATCTTTGAAATACAAATGTTGCTATATATGTAGTTTAATTTACAGGATTGATATTGTGCTACATTCCCCTCCTGTGTTTGTTTGTTGAGGAATTTAAATTTATTAGAGAATCTATGTTAAATAGTTTTATTCTTCCAAGTCACTGCCCCCACATGTCCTATGTCAAATCTTCCTGCCTTCTCTTAACATCATTTTGGGCAGAGCCCATAATTTTCAGTTACTTTCAGTTCTTAAGTGCTTTGTCTTATTATAAGTCTCGATATAAAAATTGATTTGGCTTAAACCTCACCAAGCCCTACTCCATCTCCCTCTTCTAGTGCTCCTGGAGCATGGGGGTCTGGACACTGGGAGCCAGTGACTGGGTGATCCCTCACCCCTTAGGTCTTCCTCAACTCTCTGTCTCTACTTGTTTATTTTCAGGGTTTCCCTATATATATCTAAATATTGACTTGTAGTTGATTTTAGAGGAAATGTCCTATCTCAATTCATTATCTATCCTCAATGAGATTTGAATAAAACTCACTGAACAGGAAGTCTTAATTTTGATGTAATTAAGCCTAACATATTTGCCCTTTTCAGGTTTGTAGGTGGTTTTTGTTGTTGTTGTTTATTCTTCTCTTTTATGGCCGTACTTGTGGCACATGGAAGTTCCCAGCCCAGGGATTGAATCGGAGCTGCAGCTGTGGCCTATACCACAGCCATGGCAACACTGGATCTGAGCCACATCTGCAACCTCTGTTGCAGCTTACGGCAACACTGGATCCTTAACCCACTGAGCCAGGCCAGGAGTCAAAACCCCCATCCTCACAGAGATGTTGGGTCCTTAACCCACTGAGCCGCAATGGAAATCCTGGTTTGTAGGTTTTCATCTTACTTTAAAACATATGCTTCATCCCAGGTCATAAACTCTTGGCCCTACATTTTGCTTTATTTTACTTTAATTAATTAATTATTTTTTTTACGGTCGTACCTGCAGCCTATGGAAGTTCCCAGGCTAGGGGTCGAATTGGAACTGCAGCTGCCAGCCTACACCACAGCCAGAGCAATGCTAGACCCACATCTGCAAACTTCATCACACGGCAACCCCGGATCCTTAACCCACTGAGTGGGGCCAGGGATCAAACCTGCATCCTCAAGGATACTAGTTGGGTTCATTTCTGCTGAGCCACAACAGGAACTTCCTTGGCTCTATGTTTTAAATTAGCTTTACCTTTCTAACTTTTCACACTAAGAGTTTTATTTCCTCTTGAGTTTTGTTATGGTAAGGTCCCACTTCATTTTTCTCCACCGGTTTCCCTGCTTCTACTACAGAGATCTCCTTTCCCACAGACATGATGCTTTCTGGAGCATATGCCACATGCTCACCTTCACTGAGTTTGGCCAATCGCCTTAGGGCCCAAGACATCTTCTGGGCTTTGTTGGCAGCTCTCTGGGTTTCAGCCCTCTCTTGGATTTTGGACTCTGAGGAGTCTTTATTTTCTTGACAGTTCACCCATTCATTGAAAATGATAATTTAAAAAAACCTCACATGTTTGGTTATCTTCAGCAAGGTGGGATGGGGAATCCAGACTTCCATACTGCAGGAAACTGAATGCTGAGAACTGACATTTTTACATTGTTTTAAGTTGCCTCATCTAAGAACAATGGTATATCTGTACATTAATATACGTTTTCCTTTATTTATTTATTTATTTATTTTCTTTTTAGGGTTGTACCTGTGGCATATGGAGGTTCTCAGGCTAGGGGTCAAATCAGAGCTACAGCCACCGGCCTACACCACAGCCACAGCAGTGCAGGATCCGAGCTGCGTCTGCAACCTACACCACAGCTCGCGGCAATGCTGGATCCCTGACTCACTGAGTGAGGCCAGGGATTGAACCCGTATCCTCATGGATCTAAGTCAGGTTCATTAACCACTGAGCCACGAAGGGAACTCCCCTTTATGTTGTTAGATATAGTTTTATTATTTTTTTTCCTTACATGTCTTATGTACTATTCATTAGATTTTGCAATGTCTTGTAAGTCTTAGTTTACATTATTATACTCTGTCTATCTATGGGGGGGGGAGAAAAGGAGGAAGAGCATGATCTGTTTTTCTGATTTATAAAACTTTCATTGATACATAAGAGTGTAAGAAAGTTAAAAAAAAAATCATAAACCCACCATCAGCAGAAATAACAGCCATTACCTTTTGATGTATGCTGTTGTAAATGTTATTCTTATTCACACACTTGTTTTACACAAAAAGAGAAGAGGCAGGTTTGCATTTCAAATAGCTTATTCTGTAGGCAGGATTGTAGGAAAGAAGCAAGCCAAATGGCAATACTTTAGAGACCCGTCATGATTTAAAGGAAGGGCAGAGGAGGGAACCAGGAAGTTACAGGCAGAGAGTTAGCAGGAGAATGAAGAGAGGCCAGTGTGATCCTTACCTTGGTCTCCAGTGCAGTGCTTCCATATCGTAGAGCAGGTTCATAGCCATGCCTCATTATCAGGGATAACACTGGTCTAATATAGCTCATGCTAAGAATATGGCCCCGGGAAGGTGCACGTTTATTTATCCAGGACCTGCGAGGAGACCCTCTTGCTACTTCCCTTATGCCTCCCTTCCTCCCCTCCACAGAGTAACTCTGGTGGTTCCCTTGTCTGCCAAGTGAACAAGACCTGGATTCAAATGGGGGTGATGAGCTGGAGCTTTATCTGCAGACAGCGCCGCTTACCAGGCATCTACACCAGCATCTCCCACTTCACTGACTGGATCAAGAGGCAGGTCAATGACGTGCGGTTCGTCAGTGGGGCCAGACCTGCCTTCCTGAGCCCAGTCTTTCTCACTGGCTACATTCTGCTGGTCTCCTTGGGCTCCCTGTGGCTCCTGTGAGTGATCTTTCCAGGGTAGTCCCTTCTGGAGGCTGCTGCTTCCTCCCCTCTGTCTGTCCTGAGGAGACATGGAGACTGGAGGAGCAGAGGACCTCAGAGCAGAGTACCCTGGGGGAGGGCCCTAGAGCCACTGTTTTTTCAATTGTTCAATGAAGATGTTCTTGAATTTTGCGTCACTGAAGTCATCATTTGTTCTTGACTTTGGCCAGACCCTTCAAAGCTTCCCCACCCCCAAGAGGCCTAGCTCTCCTCTCAAGGGGCGTCTCCCCAGTAGTCTTCCTTGTACTTGGGCTCATTGTGTTCCCCTGTGTGAGCTACTGTTTCCTCTTCTGCCAATTATGGAGCTGGACTCTGTGATCCCTACTCCTCGCTTAGTCATCCCAGCACTCCAGCAATCCCTGGGTCCCCATGGCCCTCCCTTGGGTCTCTGCCCAGCAGTTTTCTTCATGCCTTACTATGAGTGTTGGCTTCTTCCCAAGAAACTCGCAGTGACCAGACTTGCACTTGTGGGCTGATTCCTGAACCTGTGGGCCTCTCCCAATCCCTCATATCACCCTAAGGGTCTACAGAACCTGACCAGTTCCTCCTCCCTCCCTGGCCAGGGTGGGTGATGACGAGGTTGGCAAAGAAGGGCAAGGCGGTGTGCCTGCTTGGGTTATTGTGTGAGGTGACTGCACCCTGCTCTCTGAGCTGCATCAGTGATCTCCATACAACTCCGAAGAGCAAGGACAGGCCCAAGCTGGCCAGAATGAGAGGGCAGAGCCCTGCTGCTCCTGTGGAAGGTAGCATGGGGGCTCCTCAGACCTGGGAGGGGGGACGCTTAGGTTCACAGGGGCTAGCTACACTTGCCATCAGGCTCTAGAGGGCAGTAGGTATGATTTGCTGGAGTCTAAAGCCCTGAATGGTGAGCCATAATGTCTCTTCCAAGACAGCAGGCCCTGGCAGAAGTTAGATTGTCCTGGCTTGATTTAACTTTTAGTAGGCTAGAATTTTCGAACAGCTTTGAACTAAAGCTTCTCATAGTATTTCCCTATACTGCTTTTAATTTTTAATTGTATTATCCATCTGTGTCATTGAGCCATCAAAATGTTCCCCAAATTCCAATATACAAAGTGGCCTGCTGCTGCTAGAAAGGCCCAAGGGTTACCATCACTCTTTCTCTGTGAATGGAAATCTCACCTGTGCCATCTTTCCTGAGCAGATGGATCTGTAAGGGAAGGGCATTTGCTGAATATGAGATGGTGCTTAAAATTATGCAGTTTTGAAAAGTCATTATTGAAAATATTTCGATCTGCTTAATTTCAGTGCCCTTGGGCAAAGCTCCAAAGTAGCTACCAGGCTGGAGGGCAGATGGGTGGTTTGGAAACCCCTGAGGCCAGTCCCAGGGATTGGGCCTTTATATCACCAGGCAGGGATGGAAGCGGGCTGTCTGACAAGGAGGTGCAGGAACCAGCTGAGGTGAGGTTAAGGGACTCCAAGAAACTTGCTTGGCCAGGCTGCAGGGTCCCAGAAGGGCAGAGCCGTGGCCAAAGCCAGGCAGTCGGGGGATGCCCTCAGGCCACACACCACTCTGGCCCACCTAAGGGCCGCCAGGGCACCAGGTGCACCATTGCAGGGGACCACTGGAGGGCGCCAAGCAGGCGGGACCAGACTCGCCCACCACAGCGCAGAAGCCATTGGGGGTCGCCATAGTGGGGTGAGCCCGGGCAGCGCCATCGCGAGAGGAGCATCGTGGCACGGTCGCTACTTGCTGCTGATGGAGCCTTGGTGTGGATGGCGGGCCGGCAGGCACAGCCCCCAGCGCCCCATGAGGTCTACCTTCGCCCTTGCCCTCACCCAGACTGGGCTCCGGTTCCTGCTACTGCTGCTGCTGCTTCTGCCGCCGCTGTGGCCCACGGGTGAGCCTCACCCCCGCCCTTCCGCTCTCACGCCCATCCTCCACCTCTGATCCTCCGCGTCCTTCCACAGGTTGCTTGGGCATTGGTGCAGAGCCGGGGATCCAGTCAATGGCTGCCTCAGCCAACTCTGGCGCCCCCTGTACGCCGGGTGCCACCTGTCCCTTGGGTGGTGGTCGCTTCCCCCGGCAGGACATCACCACCACCACCCGGCAGCCCACGACCCTGCAGTCCTCTACTTCTAAGGCCGACGACTTCCTTCCTAGTGAGTAAAGCGGCCTCCATGTGGAGGAGGGTGCTGGAGCGTCTTGAGGACCTTAAGGGACAGACGAAGAAGCGGCAGGGAGAGTGAGAGAAGACCTTCCTTTTACTAGTGCTTATTGAGCACCTATTTGGGTCAGGCCTTCCATCCTGGTGGGGAAGGAGGCAAGGAAAGTCAGGGGAGCCTGAGGTGTGCTGCATGGTCCGGCCTCCCTGAAGGGCCTGTGGGGCTGGGACCTCTCCACCAACCCAGGCTCCCTGCCAAGGCCGTTGGGGGTCTCCAGCATGGCTTTCAGGGAACCTGCCCTTGGGTGTCTCAGGGAACAACCACAAGATGTTCTCTCCAGGTGTGGCTTTTGACTATGTTTAAATAAGGACCACTTAAGCAATACTTCTCACCCTGGAATTCAGTGCACGTAGTTTAACTGCCCGGCAGCACTCTCCTGTGTGTGGTAGCCTTTACAGCGGCTGGTCATGGCCCACTTACATTGAGCTTACAATCCATTAGTCCATCTGGAACACCTAGGAGGGAGACTGCTGGTTTTAGATATGTGCAACTTTAGTTTAAAGAACTTTTCCGTAAAAGCTTTTCCAGAGTGGCTGCACTCATTGATACTCCCTTCAGCAGTGAGTGAGCAGTCTGGGGCCGTGATCCTCACCAACACTTAGTACCAGGGACATTTAGTTTTGCCTGGCAGGTGGTGTGAGCAGAACCTCAGTGTGGTTTAAGTCTGCACTCCCCTGAGGGCTAATGGGGCAGAGCAGCTTCTTTGTTTGCCACTGAGGTTTTGTCCTTAGATGTGTGTGTTCATGCTCATTGCCCTTTTTCTCTTAGGTCGTCTGCCTTTTTCTCAGTGAATCACAGGAGAAGGATCCTAGAGGAGGGGGAGGGGTCTGCCATGGCTGAAGTAGGGGAACCAGATGGAAGCACAGATGAGTTTGTGACAGGCTTGGCCATGAGGTCTGTGTAGCCAGGACAAGGGGACTGTGGTGCACCTGGTGCCTGGGAATTCCCTGGGCCCTGGGCTGTGGGAACAGAGAGAGGGATACCTGGGGGGTGCCGAGGTCCTTCTGAGGCTGGAGATCCCAGTCCTCATGTGGATGACATTATGTGATGACCAATGAGGAAGTTTATTGGATGGGTGTAGGCCAGCAGCTAGAGAGGTGGGAGATCAGGCTGAGGGGAGGGAGGAGGGAGAGGGATATGGCTGGAAGGGCCCATTCCTTATCAAGCTCCTTTGGCTTTCCTCCTCAGCCTGTGGCTTCTCCTATGAGCAGGACCCCACCCTCAGGGATCCGGAAGCCATGGCTCGGCGGTGGCCATGGATGGTCAGTGTGCGGGCCAATGGCACACATATCTGTGCAGGCACCCTCATTGCCTCCCGCTGGGTGCTGACCGTGGCCCACTGCATGATCCAGTGAGTCGGGGCCTACATGGATGGGTGGAAAGTTGTTTGGAGCCACTGGGGCCCCAGTCATCCTGCCAGCTGGTCCATCAAGTGAAAGCTCTGCCCTCTGCAGAACCCCATACTCCCAGCCCTCCTTAAACCAGGTCCAAGCAGGTGGAGGTCAAATCCTGAAGATTCCTTTCTGGGATCTGGGAACTTGCTCCTCTCACCAGGCCTGTGTAGTCATTCCACAGAGAGGAAACAGGCTTGCAAACTGCTGTCCAGGCCTCCTTCCTCCTATCTACAGAAAAGAAGGTCCTAATTTTTCTGTTCCACACACTTTGCTTCACTTACTCATCTCTTCCTTCATTCACCCAACAGCCTTGGCACTCTTCAAAGCCAGGTCCAGGCCTGGGTGCTGGGGGCAGAAGAGGGCAGGGCTGCACCACTCCTGGTGCTGGGAAAGTTAGACAAGAAGATAGATGCTCATAGTAGAGTCTGGTCTGTGTGAAGAGACAGAGTGGGCATGCCTATATTTTCAGGCCAGGGAGCAGCCTGAGGGTCACATATGTGCTGGCTGTGAGGTTGACTAGTGGAGAAGCGTGCTCCAAGCCTCAGGGCCGACACAGAGACTCCAGGGGTGCACCAATTGAAAGGATGCCGGAAGGCAAGGCCTGGCCAATTGATTGCATTTCCAGGGCCAGCATGGGACACTGGACAGTGTCTAGAGTTTGGAACCAGAGAAAACTGGCTCCACATCACAGCTCCACCACTTCCTAGCTGTGTAGCCTTGAGCCAGTCACTGGAGCCTGGGTTTTCCTCTCCATAAAATGAAAGGTTGTTTTGAGGACCAGACTACACAGTGTGCGAGCGAGGCCCCATTCACATCTGCTGTGGAGTAGGTTCAGAGTAGAACAGCTGTGTGGAGGGTAAGGAGTGCAGACTGGGGTGGGGTTCCTGGAGCTGATGGCAGACTCCCCTTGTCATTCCCCTAGGAGTAATGTTACCTATTCAGTGCGGGTGGGGAGTCCATGGATTGACCAGATATCAACGTCCACCGTTGACGTCCCGGCACAGCAGGTCATCGTGAACAGCCATTACCGGGCGCATCGGTATTGGACCTGGATTGGCCGGGCCAATGACATTGCCCTCCTTAAGCTTGAGCAGCCACTCAAGTACAACAAGTATGTCTGGCCCATCTGCCTGCCTGGCTTGGACTATGTGGCAGAGGACTACACCCTCTGCACTGTGACAGGCTGGGGACTCCCCAGGGTTGACGGTGAGTAAGTCTCCCCAAAGCAGGGTGGTTGGTGTGGGAGAGGACCGGGGTGCAGGCTGGGGTCTACCACAGACAGACTTTTCTGAGACATCTTCCCCAGGGAGTCCGCTGTCCCCTCACCTTCCTGTCAAGCTCTCATCTCTGAGGCCTCTTTCCCCTTCAGGATCTCAGAAGTTAACATTATCATGGCCATTCAGGCCTTAGGGAACCCAGATTGCTCTTGAGTCCTCAGGCCTAGGCCAGGGCATGTAAACAGGACTTCCTTGAAGGCAGAGGAGACACATAGTAATATCTTGTTGTCTGTACACAATCCCAGGTCATCCACGTCTTGAAGCAAAACATCCAAAAGTGAGAGGAGCAGGATTCTGTGTTTGTAAAAAGATCCCCAGAAGATCCCATGTTGTTGGCTAAGGGCAGTCTGCACACAGAAGATGGGAGTCACTGGAGTCCACTTATGGCTCTCTCCCCCCAGTCCCTCATCATCTCAATTTAGGAGGCTTAAGAGCAGGAGTGCGGTCCCAGGGCCATCCAAGGGCCCATTTCCTTATGGGCTCTGGAATGTCCATTCTCTTCAGGGAACCCTTCCCTATCCCTTTCCCACAAGAGAGGTGCCCTGCCCTCTGGCCTCATGGATTCAGATAGCCTGAAATACCCACAAGGTCTCCAGCCTGGGGTGATGTGGCATTTTTGTCATTGCTGCCATGGCCTCTCTTGGGGAATGGCTGGGAGCATTCAGAAGTCATCTATCCCCCAGGAGCTCAGACTAGGGACAGAGACACGCCATGGCCTGGAAACCATGGAGGGGAGTCTGGGGAAGGTTAGGGAAGGAAGAGGCCTCTGGGGAGGGCTTGAAGGAAAGGCAGGATTTATACCTGAGATGGGTTGGTAGGCTTTGAGGAGAGGGTCACAAAAGCCAAGATACTGAGGTCAGAATGAACTCAATGGATTGGACTCTGCAGGACGTGAGACTAGGCCCATCAAGGCTAGATCATGGGTAGGCTGCCCCAAGGTCTCTTATTGAGGGGCCCTTGGGGAGCATTAGCTGGAGTGGTAGGTGGGCTAAGCCTGGAGAGATTTCCAGGGCTGCTGTGTAGCAAGGAGAAAAGGGTGGAGGAGAGGCGAGGAGCAAGCAGGGATGGACACAAGGCTGCTACCAGTGGGCAAGAAAAACCCTGCCAAGCCTGAATGGGGGCCCCTGTTCCACAGGTATGTGGCCCCAGTCCCGGACCATCCAGGAGAAAGAAGTCACCATTGTGAACAGCACAGAGTGTGACAGCTTCTACCACAGGTTCTTCAAAATCCCCTCTCTGATTCAGATCATCAACTCCCAGATGATTTGTGCAAAGGACGTCAACAGGGAACAATTCTGCTATGTGAGCACCACTTCCCCTTTGCTCACATGCCTTCCTGGGCACCTGGCAAGGAGTGGGGTGAGGGCACAGGAGAGACAGGACCTGAGGGGGTGGGGATGAGCTGGGGTGACCAAGGGGGAAGATGGAAAGATGGAGGAGGATAGGTTTGATGGAGGATGGAGATTGGGAAGAAGGAGATGGGGGGTGGGGCCTGGGTGAGAAAGATGGGGGAGTGGGGATGAAGGTTGGAGGTGAGGGAGGAGGGGTGGTGAGAAGATAGAGGGTGGGTGTTAAAGAGATGGGGGGATGGAGAGAGATGGAAGGTGGAGCCCTTTGAAGAAGGTGTCTTGGGTCAGGGCTTCAAGGACATCTCTCAGCTATGTGACACTCAGGCGCTGCAGGGAAGGTTGGGTGTGAGGGCACACTGCTTGTCCCTGATCTGGATCAAGTCTTCCTCGGATAACATCTGGCCTCCCTGACCCTTTTTGTTCCCCCGCTCCTTCCCACAGGAGATAAGTGGTGAGCCCTTGGCCTGTCCTGTGGCGAGCATATGGTACCTGGTGGGCATGGTGAGCTGGGGACCAGGCTGCAAGAAGAGTGAGGCCCCACCCATCTACCTACACATCTCCTCCTACGAGCGGTGGATCTGGGAACACATCAATGGGCAGACTTTGCCAACCCCATCCAGGGCTCTGCTCCTGGTACTCCCGCTGCACCTCAGCCTCCTTGCTACCCTCTGACACTTGTGCTGTCCCTGAGTGCAGCCTTCCTTGCCCAGGGCCCCCCTCAAACCTCTGTGCCCAGAACGCTATAGGTGCAGCTCTCACAGCCCCACAAGGCAGGGCAGAGAGTAGGTGCTCAATTAAACACTTCTTTTCCCAATGCCTCCTCCTACTTGGCTGGGCCTGCTCCAGTGGGAGATAAGAGAACCAGACGGGGCTGGGATGGGTGACTCTGGGCAGTTTATACTGAAAAGTGCAGAGCCCCAGGATCTGCCTCCAGCCAAAAGTTCAGGGTGGCTCTTGTAGAAGGTGGAGGGAGTGCGTTGGGATAATATTGGGGTCAGATGATGGAAAGCCTCAAATGTACTACCCAGGCTGAATCTGGGGCTGCCAGAAAACCATGTGAGGCTGGGGGTGAAGGTGCAGCTCCATCTGAGCTGGGGAGGTACATGTGTTCTTGACTTTGGCCTGTCTTCTGGCTAGAACATACCCTGTCGTTGTCCTGAAGCACTGTCGTAGTCTTTGACCTAGCCCTGCCCCGTGCCTGGAGACTGAGGCAGATGCCCACTGGGATCAGACATTATCGCTACCATCAGCAGACATGCCTTTTGACAAAGGGCTAGTGGAGGCTCAGGTCAGAGGTCAGGGAGGCAGCCAGCAGAGCCCAGCCCTGAGGCACGGCAGCAGGACTGGTGAGGGATGATCCCTCACCCTCTGCCTCTTGAATACCCTCTCCCTCTGGCTCATCTGAATTCAGCCTGGGAGAAAAGTCAGGGGAGGGAATGTCAGCCTAGCCTGAGTGACCTATCACCAATCACTGTCTCACCCTCCAGGCAAATGCTCCAGGGATGGGGCATCCTGAGGGATCATCTGAGGTCACTCAGGTATGAGAAGGCACTCAGCTTTATTTACAGATCTCCACAGGCTGCAGAGGCAGCCTGAGCTTTGCTAGCAGCTTGGAAACCTCTGGTGTTTGAGTACCAGGCCCAGGTTTGAGTACTTCAGCTGATTTTCGCTGCCATCCAGAAACCCTTCTCTGTATCTCCCCTGTCCAAGGATTCAGTCCCCATGTCCAGTTTGGGTCTTCATCTTCTGATCAGCAGTGCTTCTTTTAGGCACCATGGTTGAGAATAGAAGAGGAAGTGGTGTGCTGTCATATTCAGCAGGTGGAAGGCTGCTGCCTCAATCCCTAGCTGCTCCCTGAAGTGATCTCATGGGGCCCTAACACCTGCCATCATGGCTGAGTATAGAAAGGGCTACCAGAACTGCCCGAGGCCCCCCTTGGCTTCTTAAATATTCCCTGGATTCCCAATATTGGGCCCAAGTGGCAGTTTTCCTTTTCCTTCTGGCCCACTGGCCTCAGCCTTCTACACCCTTGAACTGCCCCTTCAGCCCTCAGGCCTCATGCTAGGCCCCCCAGCAGCCTCAGCGGCATCACTACATGTAAAACTGGTACATCTATTGCCTGGAGCTTGGCATCTATTGGGCTAGGGGTTCTGCTTCTGGTCCCCCTCACTGCCCTGCCTTGTGCCAGAAGCCCTGCCAGGCTTGGGGCAGTCCCTCCCCACCAAAGCTGCTATCCAGCCAAGTCTGAGAACCTCCTGCTGCCATAGCTTCCCCCATTGGCCCTATCCCTTCTTGTGACCAGCCTGGTGAGGCCTTACCTATGGCCCATCAAGGTCAGCCATCCCCTTTCAGAAGAAAAGCCACATCCCATTACCCCTTTAGTCACTGCTGTTCCTGGCAGAAGAGGGAACAGAAGCATGTAGGTGAAGGCCACTTTGGATCTACAGAGGGAGAGTGGCCCAAGACCACCACTGCTGGGCGATCATGTGGACGGGATGAAAGGAGTGGAGTCCAGGCCGGGAGGCAAAACACCTCATGTAGTCTTGTCCCTGCCCTGATAGGCTCTAAGACAGGGTCCTGGGCTTCAGCAACCCTCTCTGAGCTGGAGGAGGATGATCTGCAACCTCTATGGTCCACGTGTGAGCTTGGAGTCTAAGATGTCTGGAGCCACCTCCAGGAAGCTCTCCTATTTCTCGCCTTTCTTCTTCTTGGCCTCCTTTTTCTCATCCTCCTCCACCTTAATGGCCACTGTATCCACACTGTCCTTCTTCTTCTTTTTCTTATCCTCTGTGGAGGAGAAGAAAGAGGTATATGATAGGAGTGAGACTGGGTCCCAGAGCCTGCACCAGAGCCTCACAGTTCAGCCCTTCATTCCTTCTTCCTTACAAACCTCTCCTACCTGCAGAATAGCTTATTTTCCCTGCTTCACCCTGACCCATTTCTGTGCTCTGGTCTGCAGGGACGGGTCTGGGTCTCCTCCCTGAACCAGGTGGAGGGGAGGAATAGGGCAGCTCTGGGTGGCAGGACTGAGGAACTGGCTGGCTTGGCAGGATAGGATGGTGGCGGGGTTGGGGCCGAGGCCTGCTCACCTCCGGGGATTTCTGTGAGCTCATTGAGAGGTGGCACAGTCTCCAGTTTGTCTGTGTACATCTTGGCTGCTTTGCGCTGCAGGTACCGGGCCTCAATCTCCTTCCGGGTCCGTGGCACGCGGCAGTTGAAGATGCAGCAAAGAGTGATAACTATGGGGAGAACAGAGCAGGCTTGGCCGGGGCCAGAGGTCAGACACCCCAGGAATAGTGTCCAAATTTTCAGGCCTGTCTCCACCTACCTATGTGTGTCTCACCCCAGACACTCTCTCAGGAGGCTCCACATTTTGCAAAAACCCACATGAGCTCTGGGATTTTCAAGACATCATTCCCGTGCAGTTACATGGCTTTATGCAGTCACATGCCCCCCCCGCCCCCGAAGGGCCTTGTGCCCTGGTTTAATGGTCTGCTGCCACTTTCTTGAAATTCTTAATTTCTAAACAAGGGATCTCATATTTTCATTTTGCACTGGCCCCATATATCATGTCACCAGTCCTGGTCCTGAGGGTCTTTCTGACTAGATTGAGGGTCTCTCTGAGTAGATTGAGAGGGCAGGGCAGTGGTTTGCACCATGACTAAAGCTACAGTTTCCTGGAGGCTGTCCTATACTTCCAATTCAGGCCTCTGGGCTCCTGGAGCATCCTTGTGTTTCCTCCCCAGGCTCCTGAGAACACCTCAGACCCTGGAGGATGTGGCTGCATCTTCTTCAACCTCCTTGAGGACAAGCCTAAGCTCCTCCTGGCTGTGAGAGCCTGTAAGAGGGCATAGACCTTCCCCTGGGGCATTCACCTCAGACAGAGTTATTCCAGAAGTGGTTTTCCAGCTCAGGGCAGCTGTGCCCACGCAAGCTGAGCCAGGGCATGAAGCTGGCCTGTCTAGGGATGTGTGAGGCAGGGCTGCCAGGACCCGGCTGGACTGCGTTTATTTTTCTAAGGCCCCCACAGTCTGACCACCTTGGCCCCAGCCTCAGGGGAGGGGATGGAGCTGCTTCCTATTATAAATCAGATGACCAGACATAACTTCCTGGCAGACTCCTAGGGGCAGGAGGTTCGGGCAGGAGGTCCAGGCAGGACAAGTCAGACCTATTTTGGGGAAGATGGATCAGACCTACATGGCCTGGACTGGAGCACCCCCTGGGGTCACCTTGTGCAACCTCTTCAGCCAATATTGTGACCCAGTGAATCTCCCCCAGACTTAACAGAATGAAAAAAGGAATGAATGAGATGGTCTTTGCTGCTGAGGATAGGACTGCACTCTGGAGTGAATGTGTGGGGGATCAGCAGCATCCAGGAACACTCTGGGGGTGCTGTGTGAGGGTCTTATCAGTATACGTGACTGTGCATTGTTGTCCAGGAATAGACCTGAGATGACAACAGGCCTTTCTTACCCAAAAACCTGAGTTCTGGTCTGTCTCCAGACCCCTGTGTGCCCAAGGCCCAAATTGGTCCCCCATCCCACTCTACTAGCTTGGGTCACTTCTTCCAGTCACCTGGCCAGTTACCTCCTCAGGACAATGCCCATTCAGACTCTCTGCAAAAGGCTGGTCCCAGTGCCCTAGAAGCCTTGGGCTTCAAAGAGAGCACAGCTGCAACTACTAGAAGCTAGAGTAGGACTCAAGCACCACCCTTCACTCCAGACCTGCCCCACCCAGCCTGTCCTTGTTGCTTTTCTTCAAAGAAGCAGAGAAACAAAGTTCCTTGGATCGAGTTCCATGGCCAAGGCAGGGACTTGGGATAGGAGTCCTTAGGCTGGAGAGGACCCCTAAGAGGCCCCCCATCCAACTCTAGCCTCTTCCACAAGGTTCTGGAATCCGATGCTCCACTAACAGCTGTGCCACCTAGGCCCAAGCAGACTGGGAAGCAGGGAAGATGTTTCCTCCACAGAAGATGGGGCTGTGCCTTCCCTATTCCCTAGAGCACTGCACAGAAGGTAACAAGTGCTGATCTGCTGCTCAGAGGCTTTTGGGACGATCCCTTACCTTTCTCTAGGAAATGGGGTTAGGAGTGGAAGTTGATCTGTGTGGTTGAGATGCAAGTGGCTCTCTGGGTCTGACACTGCAACTTGCCTATGTGACCCCAGGCACCTCTACTATCTAGGGCCAAGAAAAACCTGGGAGAAGCCACTGTGTGCCCTCAGCTGTCCCTGAGGTGCCCCACAACTGCTCCTTGGACCTTTGTCCTGGACTCTTTTGGTGGCCCCTGCAGGGCAGAATCCTTCCTCAACCCTGCCTGTTGGTACTGGGGGTTGTTCCCCTCTCTGGACAGCTGGGCTGGGGCTGCAGCCACACCTATCTGTCTGCAGGGTCTCCACTCAAGCTTGGCTGATCAGTTTTGGCTAGGAGAAAAAGGCCACTTCTTGCTTAGATCCTGCTCCCACTCCAGCTGTGAAGTAATGGTGATGATGAAGGGATGGCTGTTTTCCTGCAGGGAGGGCACTTCTGGTGCCAGGAGAAGCACATACAAATTAGATTACTTGTCTCCTCTGGAGCCTCCCACATCTGGATGGGCACTTGTGATCAGCCCTGCCTCCTGGTGACCTCATCCCAGGACAGCTCCAGCTAGAACTTTAATATCCCTTTAGCTCCTGACCCAGGGTATACTTAGTAAACATTATAGGGGTTATCTGAGACCTGTGTGCAGGCTCTTTCTTGCCACCTCTGCCCATACTGTCCCTCTGCCTACCTAGGAAAACCACTCTTCCATCCTACTGATCTAGAGCCCAAAGGACCTCACCTCCATGAAGCCTTTGCTGGGAGAATGGGTTTTCTTTCCCTTACTGCCTGTATTCCACCCCCACCCCCACTGCCCCCTTAGGCCTGTAGGAACCTCTGTCAGATTCCGCTTTGTACCCTGGCTACCTCCCCCACCCAGCCAGCATTTCTCAGCTCAGCTCCCTTTTTCCCAACTCCAGAGCCCTACTCCAGAAGGACAACTGAAGAGAACATGCCAATCCTGCTGCTATTATGACTTTGCATCAAGCACCTTCCAGGTCCAAGAGAGGAAGGGGTCTCCTGCTTTTAATTGAGGTGGGTGTGAGTCATTCCGGAGAAATGGCTTTTTTTTTTTTTTTTGGTGACAGTACAGGGTTTGCAGCCTGAGAACCACATCTGCTGGGCGTCTGGGGAGCCTTTGGGCTGAGCTGCAGCCAAGGGTGTCCTTGCTAGGGCCTCTGGGTGTGGGCACTTTAAGCTGGCCAAACTGCAGGAAAAGCATGAGGAGGCCAGCGATAGGGAAAAATGACACGTCCGCGTCCTGGTTCAGTGGAGTCCCCTGTAATTACCATAATTGCCATGTGGCTGCATCCCCAGTCAGGCAGAATACTTCAGGTCACCACCAGCCTGTCAGCCCTCCACAGGGACTTTGTGTGGATCAGGAGGTGCCAGAAACCACCGCGGGCCTCCTGCGGGCGCCTGGCCTGCTTGCACTGCCCGGAATTGCTGTTCTGAGCCCCTGGGGGTGGTGCTGGGGGTGGTGCTGTGCTCCCACTGTGGTGTGGTGGGGAGGGAGGGAGCAGCTACTTACTGATAGACAACACGAAGAGCGAGAAGATGCCCACCACGTGCCACAGGCGCATGTCCCAGAACACCACCGTCTCCTTGGTCAGCGGGGGTGGCTTGGGCTTGGGTGGTGCTGTGCTGGGCTGCAGGTTGTGAGAAAACAGAGTGAGCCAGGCAGAGTCTAAGGGCTAGGACTGGGCCCAGAGAGACCCAGGTCTCAGCAAGAACTTACTCAGCCCAAGCATTTCAGAATTGGCTAGAATCAGTGTCTTAGACATTCATAGCCAATGCCTCAGACCTTGGGAAGTTCCAGATTTAGAACAGAAGAAGGTGGCAGAGCCCCAGAACGATGGAGCCAGGAACTTGGAGTGTGAAGGTGGTTGATGCTTGGGGAAACCAAAGCCCCGAGAAGCAAATGTGGATGGCCTGTCCCAATCAGGTTCAAGGATGCTTCTTTCCTCTTGCTCTAGTCCTGGGCTCCACAAAGGCAGCTTGGGTCTCAGGACCAAGGCCAGAGCCAAGGTGAAGCCTTTACAGCCCTGTGGGAGTTTGTTCTCATATACCTGCAGTGTGGGCTGGGGTATGGAACTGGAGTCAGGGCTCTGTCACTGTTACTTCACCAGAACCCCCACCAGGTGGCCTCAGCAGTCGCCTGTCCTACCCGAGTCCCTTCCTAGGCCAGAATCCTCACCAAACAGGACTAGATAAATAATTTGTCCAAAATGCGATGGTGACACCTGGAGGCTAGAAGTTGTAAGCACATTTGGAGCAGTCTTGAGTAGAGCACAGTGCACCACTTTCCACCTTCCCAGTAGAAGACCACCCTGTCCTGGAGATTTGAGGGGACGTGGCCCTGCCGTGTGCATGTGTGTGGGGGCTGCTGTCAAGCAATACCTGTCCCTGACCTGCAGGACGTAGAGGGGTATGGCCCTATCTTTGTCTCCAAGTTTGGCTCGGGGGTGTGGATGGGGGTTAGTAGTTGGAGAGAGAAAGGACTCTGGGACATCTGTGCATGGCGTTGTCCCCTGACTAACCAAAAGAGGACAGCCATGAAGAGTCTCTTCTGGCTCTCTGGGAAGGAAAGGCAACCCACAGCTCAACCATCTGTCCAGTCTTTCCCCTGGTCCATAAGAATGGATGGGGCACCTCCAAAAGCCAGATACTTCTTCATCTAATGAACACCACTCTTCAGCATGTGTTATGGACACTCAAAGAGGACTAGCAGTCTGTCCCAGGTAACCCAGAGGATCTATGTGCCTGGGATTGGTAGGTTATTCTTAGCTCTTTTCTCTTAAATAAGGCAAACAGAGGTAGAAGTCTTCTTTTCTCTAGGCTTCAGTTTCTCCATCTATAACTTGAGTGTGGTGGTTCCAGGGGTCTCTGAGAAGCTCTCTACACAACCTGAGTGGTAAAATTGGCAAGAAGGCACCCTTCCTCAGCATCATCCCAGGAGAGGCCCATTTGCAGGGTCAAACACATGTGTGGGCTCAGGCACATGTTTGGGATTGGGCACTGTGGGTATAGGGCACATGTGTGGTTGGAGTACATGCACATGTGGTCAGACACATGTCTGAAGAGTCAGGGCCAAGGCTTGGGCCATGATGTGGTTCCCTGATTCTAAGGCTGACTGTGTTGGCCCAGCTGGGTTATATGACTTGAAGACTCTGAGGGCCAGAGTAAAGATCTCAGGTTTAGAGCCTGGGCAGCCAAGAGCTCTCTTCTGACACATTCTGTTCCAGCTTTGTTCAAGACACCCCAATAGGGGACTTGGGTAGAGCATAACAGGTAACAGGCATCCCCTTGAGGTAGGCACTCCTGGGGATCTGCATCTGAAACTTGGAGGCCTGGCCTCCACCAGAACCTCATAGGCTGATGGAGGGTGATGCCTGTGGCAGGGGTGGGTAGTGCCATGGGCCCTAGCATTGCTCATCTAAGAACTGGTGCTTCCCTGGATACTCTGGGCTCAGCCAGGTCCTTGTTCAGACTATAGGCAGATGGCAGGCAGATGGACTCCACATGTAATTTCCCTTAATGAGCTGCAAGAAGACTTGCTTCTAAGGGCTGAGAGAAGTCCTTGACCCTCCACCCTCAGGCTTCTCCTACACCCATACCAACTCAGTTTCTGCACCTGAGGCCTCTAGGCAGCTGGTGAGGGGCCTGAGTATACTCCATGAGGCTCACACCAGCCTGGCTCCTCTTACAGGAACACTAGAGCTGACATCTGACTCCAGCCCAGCCTTCTGAGCATGCCCCCTGGTCAGCAGCAGGGAGAGGCTAGCATGGGGTGCAGTGCTCTGTCCCCACATCCCTCAGACCCCAAGGATAAGGCTGTGTCCTTCACCCATTCCTGTCCCACCAGCACCTGCCCCTCAAGGGCTTTTCTCAGTGCTTTGCTGTCCCTTATACTTCTTGTTTGCCTGCTCTCACCACTTTACCCCTGCCTATACCACAGGCTCTGACCCCACTCCTCCCTGGTCCTGCCTCTTGGACCTTTCCCTCTGGCTTTTTATTCCAGAATTCTGGGTCTGGTCCACCTCTTTGACTTCCCTTCCTGGCTCAGCAGGACTAGGGTACAGAGGGGCTAGGGAGGCTGCGGATGGCTCCCACCCTTTCTTTTCAGGCCCCAGCCAGGCTCCTGGCCCCTCCCTCTCTGCCCCAGCCACCCTCCTCACTTCTTCCTGAACTATCTTAGCAGCTCCTCCCAGTTCTTCCAACTATGTGCCCTCTTCTAATTTATTCTCCTTCCTAACCAGGACTCATCATTACTCTCCCCTGCTCAGAAAACTTTGCTAGCTCCCAGTTATCACCAGGACCAAGTAAGACCTGAAGTCCTTGGGCCTAGCCTGCCCTGCCCTGCCTGTACCGCCCCCCCATTCCTCCTACCTCTGCTCCAGGGCCTAATGCTATGTATGGAGTCAGACTCAACACAAGGCTGCTCCATAAAGGGTGTCCTCATCCTCCCACCCTCTACCCTTCAGCCTGGAAAGTCCTCACCTCCTGTGCAAGGCTATATCTCCCCCACTAGACAGGGAACTCTGGAGAATCTCTGGAGCAGAAGCTGTTTCTTCCAGCAGATCCTAAGATCAGTGACTAGATCTCATTTATCAGATTATACTGAAGCAAGAGACTATGCATTACCACTGCCCCCACCCCTGTAACCCTACAGACCAAAGACTAGAGGATAAGGGGTGAGTGCCCCCTCATGAGACTGGGCCAGGCTGTTATCTCCAATCAGATTGGGAATCCCTAAAATCAGGGTGAGCCTCCCTCTGAATCAGAAAATGTTCTTGAAATCTGGGGTTGTGCCCTCCTACAGGTCAGGCACACTAAGATTGGGGGCTGAGTCTCCCCCACAGTCTGGAAGTGATTGGAACAGGGCCATGTCTCCCCATTAAGCCAGGTCTCCTAAGGGCAAGGGGAAGGGAAAAGCCAGCTCCTGGCAGAAAGGTACCCCCAACCCTCTGCCTGGAAGGTGACAGCCACCCCAAACCCCTCCCCTCCGCGCTGCCCCACCTCACCTCCACCAACTGCCCGGCGACCACAGCGAAGCAAACCTCCAGCACGGCGCCGCCCAGCGCCCAGAGCCGCCCGGTGCCTCGCCACTGCCCCGCCATCTTCGGGCTCCCAGCGCAGCTTGGCGGCAGGTCGGGGGCGCAGAGGGATGCGGGCTGGGCCGCCTTGGCCCGGGGACTGCCCCCGGGGCCAGCAGGCGCTCGGCTTGGCGATCTGATCTCAGGCTGCTAGTGGGCATCATTTATTCATCAGCGGTGTCTGGTTCTTCTGCTGCCCGCCCCCACATCTCTCCGGGTGGAGGGCCCACCCCCTCCGGAGATCACACCCTAGACTCCCCCCCCCCCCCCAACTGTACCAACGACAGAGGGGTGGGAGTGAGTGAGAGGGAGGACAGTCTGGGGTCGGGTCCTTGAACAACAGGTTCCACCCTCCCTTCCGCAGTCTGGCCTCAGTTTATCCATTTGGGACAACGGGAGGGGCTGGAATCTGCTGATCTAAGAAGCCCTCCCCATTCTGACGTTACGAATTTGAAAAACCTTACTGGACCCAGGTGGGAGGGTGGGGGAGAGCAGGGCAGGCAGGTTGCTATGGTGACGGGCGCTCAGGGACATCCTGGGCTTTCTGGGCTGGCTTCCTGCCCAGAGGCAGCTCTGGTCACCCTGGACACCAGAGCTGGAGGGGAGGGGGAATGGGGGATGGTATGGTCGAAACAGCCAGCTTTGGTGTGATGGAAGGCTCCCATCTGTAGACTCACGGAATAGGGTGATCTCCCCTGGAAGGGCTGGAGGACCTTGTTTTGTTTCTTGTTGAGCCTCAGCTTTTGCCCTAGACTAAGTCCTAATTCTCACTCCAGTCTGAGTCATGACTCTGACCGTCACTGAACCTGGCCCACACTGCACTCTGGTCTTAACCTCAGAGTGAGCTGTGACAACCCAGGGGTTGAGGGATGGAGGATCAGAGGAGCTGTGGAGACCTGGGGAGGACTTTGGAAGAGGAGTGGGGAGGCCTGGGGTAAGGAGCCTCCTTCTCTGGTCTATCCTCCCTTCTCTCTCTTTTCCTTCCTTCCATTATTATTATTTTTTTCTGCTGAATGCTAGAGAAGCAGCCCTGGTGTTGGACGCATGTATTCCTCATCACCAGGGGTACCAGTGGAGACCTGCATAGGCTGGGGTGCTTTGGGCCATGGGCCTGCCCTCAGAACTTGGAACCCTGCAGATTCAGAGCCTTGTGTGGTTCTCACCTGGTGGTGCTGTAAATGGCAAGGATCAAGACAGGCTGCAGCAGAGGTGAGGGCCAGGTGTGGACACCCACAGGCCTCAGGGCTGGGAGATTACAGGGCAGGAAGGAAAATGGGAGAGCCACTGGCAAAGAATGGCTGGCCCAAGGGGCCCACTCAGAAAACCCCTGACAGTGGGTGGTAAACTCTGGGGACTGGGTGGGCTGGGCAACGCCACCCTCCCCAGGCTTGCCCAGGCTAGGCAAATGGGAATTTCACAGAAGCCCAAATCACTTGCTGGAGCTCTCTGCCCACCACTTCCTCAGGCCATCTGTTATGAAAGCCACACTGACCAGCCAGGGAGGTCACCCTTAGGACATAGGGTCAGAGAGGTCTTGACTGGACTGGGCTGAGGTTAGTGAGCCTGACAGTGCCCTTGGGTAAACCATTACTCCTCTCTGCTTCAACATCCTCATCTATGGAATTGAGAGGGTAAGACTCATCACATGGCTGATGGGAGGATTATATCATCTAACGACTATAGGAGTGATCCATACAAGCTGGCTCACCTTGATGGGCTGGCTCCCCCCTGGACTGGAGGGATGTCATTGCTTCTTGTAAAGTTCATTGGCTTTACATCCAAAAAGTAGAGAAAGCCCAATGAGGAAATCTGAAAGGGAATACAGTCATGGGTGTCCCCACTGTCCCCTGAGATGACCATTGCTCCAAAGTGGGTTCCACTTCGCCGCAAGCTCTGGAACACAGCTAAGATCTCACTGTATGCTAATTAACATATACCTTTTTCTCAGTTTTTCCCAACACAACATCCTATATCACCATCTCCCCCAAACACAGTGTGAATACTGTCAGGTAGGTCTTAGAGTTAAACTGACTTAAATAATAAGGTGGCCCAAAAGTCTTAGTGCAGCTGTAAGCTTTAATGATCTCAGAAGTATAAAGCTACAGACTTATAAGAGACACCACTTGAAAGTTTAGTTACTTAAATTTCCTTTTTTGCCCTCTGAAGATGGCAAAACTTGACAGAAAAAAATTTAAAGTTATCCCAAATTCCAAAATTCACATAGAGAAATTAGCATAAAGAAAATGTAAATGGAGTTCCTGTTGTGGCTCAGTGGATTAAGAACCCAACATAGTATCCATGAGGATGTGGGTTTGACCCTGGCCTCAATCAGTGGGTTAAGGATCCCATGTTGCCATAAGTTGTGGTGTAGGTTGTAGATGTGACTGAAATCTGGCATTGCTGTGGCTGTGGCGTAGGCCTCAGCTGCAGCTCTGATTCAACCCCTAGCCTGGGAACTTCTATATGCCGCAGATGCATCTGTAGAAAGAAAGAAAAAAAACAAAACAAAACAAAAAAAGAAAATGTAAGTAGTGAAAAACTTTCTTATTGTGTTTCTTATAAATTTTTAGTTTTATACTTTATAACTTCTGAAGTTACTAAAGCTTACAATGAAGACTTCTGGGGCATGATCATATTGATAACTATGAGCCCTCAGTGGCCTACATAATCTCTCCAAGCTTCAATTCCTCATCTGTAAAATGGGTATAACTATAGTATCAAGGTATCTGTACATTACAAGCCTTCAGTAAATGTGAATTGTTATGAACATTGCTGTCATTGGTAAAGGCAACGTGAAATTACACTGTGTAAAACCCAACTATACCTTGTTCTGTCTATGCCCTATTCTTGCAAATTTTTGTGTTCCCAATTCTCTAGTGTTAAATACCATGGTGAGAGGAAATACTGAAAGCTAAAGTCTTTTCTTTTCATTCCTCTCCTCTGTTTACTTGTGAAGAATTTAGGCTAAGAGAGAGGTTTATGCCCTAAGTTCACTCAGGAACTGGGGCCTCAAGCTCAGTTTTCAGCTCCTATCCAGGGCCCTGCTCACTGTCCAGGACTGTTTCTTCTTCCTATGAGGGTCCTCATATATCGCTGCACCCCCACCCCTATTTGGTCTAAGAGGGGGCAGAGGTCTGAACCCTCAACCTCTCTAGTCTGGCTTTTCTGGAAGATCGTGTCCCCTCCATGCATGGTGGCATGAATGCTGGCCTGCAGAACCCTGTTTGTCCCTTGTGTATTATTTTTAGCTCCTATGAGTTTCCTGTAGGGATCCAGTCCAGCCTCCAGGACCTCTGGATTGGAAGCCGTGGGCAGAGTCAATTAGGAGTGGCTAGGGGACCCTGTGGGCATTTTCTTCTGGAGCCTGAAACCACAGAGCTCAAGGTTCAGCTCTGGGGAAGCAGGGGGTAAGGAGTGAGGATCCCCTTAGTCACAGAGCCAGGCTGGAATCTAGTGCATCTGGGACTCAGTCTGGGCTGGGAGTGGGGGGTGGGCAGCCTAGGCCTGTGACACTGTGGCTGGGGCTGCTGGGAGCTGGCAGTCTCTGACCTTGTTGGCCTCAGGCCTGGCCCAGAATAGCTCTGGGGCTGGGCCGGGCCTGGATGAGACCTGTGTGTTCATAAGCATGTGCTTGTTTTCCAGGGCACTCGAGTACACAGAAGTACAAATGCACTCTGCACTTGCTTCTCTGCACGTCTAGGTGTGAGTCTCAGTGTGTGTTCCATGGAGCAGTGTGTGACTCTCTGACTGTGTGGATGTGTACATTAGCTGAATACATGTTCCCATATACAGGGCCGCCACATGAGTTGTACAACATGGAGGCCCTGCCAGTGGGTTCAGTAGCAGATGAGTCTGGGTAACACAGATGACTGTGGAATCGTGTATGTGTGCTGGGGGTGTGGGAGAAGTTTGGGTAGGTGTGTGCACATCTGTGGTGGGATTGGGCGAGGGCCCTGGGCTGTGCTGCAGAGGGCCAAGGGCAGGTGGACCCTGTGGAAACCATCTTTTGAGCACTACCAAGGGCATTACAATGTACCAGCAATGCCAGGAGAGAGGCTGGGCATGTCTTGCTCCATCTGTCAGGCAGTAAAACTGGGCTTGACAATGCTTATGATGTTATCCAGTAAGTGGGGAGTGGTCGAGGCAAGACTGGCCCCCAGCCTTCCAATTTCCCTAGATATGGCTGAACAGGAAGTCTGGGCTCTGGGGAGGAAGCCAACAGGGCCCTTCCCTTCCTGCTTGAGCCTAGGCAGCACTGTGTTCCCTCAGATACAGGCACAGATGAGGAAACTGAGGCCCAGAGAGGGGTAAGGCCTGACCCAGAGACACCCAGCACAAGATCAGGGCTTGTCCTATCTGCCCGTTTTGTTGCAAAGTGGTGAGAACACATGCTGCCGGACCATCTTGCTCTCTCCACATGTGGCCATGGCCACTCTTCAGCCCTTGGCCCTTCCTCCCAAGCACCAGAGACCTCTTGCCTGCCCACCCCTATATGCCAGGTGACCCACAGACCTGCCAAGAAACCGTCAAACATGCCATGCATGCCCCTCCACTGGGGATCTCTTTTCAGCAAAGCAGGATGGGGAATGCCTTCCACTGCCTCAGGCTTGAGTGGAGGGTTGGTGGGCCACCCTTTCTGCTCTTCCACTGCCTGTCTCTGGACAGGTCTTCTTGGCCTCAGTGTTGTCAGCTGTGAAAGAGGCAGTGATGCCAGCCATACTCTGGAACCTGGGTATTGTAGGAAGTGAATAGAGGACTGGGCAGCAGACAGTGAACTCCTTTGTTACAGGTGTGAACCGTGGGCTCTCCCCATCCCTGGAGGTCTGCCGGGACTAGGCTTCCACCATCTTTTCCAAGGTAGCAGTCCTGGCACACAGTCAGCTGCTGGCTTCACACTCTATTGGACCATGTTGACTCAAGAGTGGGGACAGAGGACTTTCCCCAAGGTCACTCAGACTAGGGTGGCAGCTGGCCCGGAAGCTGGGCCCACAGGGATCAGCTTTGGTATACCCCACTCTGGCACAGGTTTCACTGGCCCATCAGGGCTCCTCCTGTGCCGTCCTCTCTGACTCGTGCAGGTCGAGGTTATGGGGCTACACCCAGACCCGCAGGGTATCAGAATCTGGTGGCAAAGGGGACTGGGAAGGACCCTGCCGGAACAAGGAAACCGAGGCTGCTTTCCCAGACACAGCCCGGCTCTCCTGGGCGTGAGCGTGTGTGGGTGTGCCTGTGCGTTGGGGAAGGGCGGAGGGGTCCTGCTCCCGCCTCCTCTCCTCCTCCCCCTACCCTCCACTGGGTCCCAGAATCTTGCAGACCGTGGAGGATGCCAGTCGGAGACCTCCTGAGCTAGGTGGACGGATGCAGCGTTCTGCCTCCTCCCAGGCAGGCGCCTAGCCTCTGACCAGGAGCGGCACCCCGAGGCGGGGCGGGGGCGGGGCCTTTGGGGGTGAGGGCGGGGCCGGCGGCACTGGGCGGGCGTCAGCCAGCGAGCAACCGCAGCCGCATTCCCTGAGCCGGGCGCCAGCACCGCACAGGTAAGGGCCCCGTAGAGGTCGTGCATGTGGAGCCGCGCCCCTCTGTTCTCCCTTCTCGCTCCAGCTGGGACTTTCACTTCCACGTTCCCTCAGGCCGTCACATCGCCGCCCCTCCTTCTTAAATACAACTGTCCAAATTTGTCCGAAGGTCCCTCCGTCCCAGCAGGGTTCAGCTTCATCTTTCCTGCTTTGCGGTCACCCGGCTTGCGGTTAGGGACAGCGGAGGGGCAGCTTCCCTGGGCCCGTGCATGGCACGAGGGCAGTGTCCAGGGGCTTGGTCTGGGCCGTGTGGCGATCCCACCGCACCTCACCCAGCGGACAGACTGCCAGGAGAAGGTGACGCCAGCTGGTGTTGCCCGCTGTGAGGACGGCATGGGCAACTGTTCCTGGTGGCTGGAATAGGATCCCATGTTTGGGAAATTCCAGTGACTGTGTGTGCCTGGCCAGGGAGAAGAAAAATGCAACCAGAGAGATTGGGAGGGTGGGGGGTGGCGTGTAGGACAAGAAGGCTGGAGCCACAGAGGGTAAGAGGAAGAGTGCAGGGAGAGGTGCAGGTGGAGACTGTGACAGGTCTGCAGTGACAGTTCAGTGTTCCCTCCCTTGGGCAGCCCCTCCCTCTGTCTACCACTGAGCTTGCTGGATGATGGGGCAGGGGAGAATGTTCCAGGTTAGCCCAAGAAAAAGCCTCCACAGCAAGCAGCTTGTCCAGACCAGGAAATAAAGGAGTAAGTGCCATGATAGGGTGTGGCCAAGGTGGAGAGAGGCCTTGGAGAGGGCAGAGGCGGCCTCAGTGACTCTTCCTGAGAGGGACCTAGCCTGGGCAGAGGCCAAGAATGTGAGGGGGAGAGAGAGAGAGCATGAAGGTCTGACTGTTGGTTAGATTGCCACAGGGACCAGCAGCTGACTCACCTGGGCACGCCAAGACAAGCCAGTCTGTCCTCACCCTGCCCCTTGGGGTACATGAAGGCTGCCTGGGGAGCCTAGGTACTTGCTGTGTATCCTAAGGTGAGTTGCCCAGGCTTTCTGAACTACCTAGTTCAGGTGAGGTCTGAGCCCTGTACATGCTCTAAAGTTGGTGTCTCTGGGCCCTCCCGTTCTTTGCCATATGTATATCATGTGCAGCCTTCCACTAAGGAATCTTAGAACTGGATGGAAGTAGAGGGTAAGGAGGCCATGCCCTTGACCAGAGAGGAGTGGATTGGAGGTAGGACTGGGCTATGAAGGGGTTGACTCCTGCTGGGTCCATTTGTATTAGACTCAGCATCTCTTCTTCCTCCTCCCCTGCCAACATACACACTCAGGCACACTCATGCCTGGCCTGGCCCCTGCCCTCACATTCTCCTCACTGCCTCCATGATGAAGCCCTAAAACTTCCTAACTTGGGAGCAGGGACTCTCGGGGCCATGAGACCAGATGTCTAATTTTTACTGTGTTCTTCTCCCCACCCGCCACCTCCCAGCCATACTTAACCTCTGGCCTTTCCTCCAAGCAGTGTGACTCAGTTTCCTAGAGTTAGAGATTCTTCTGGGGCCACAAACCTGGAAGGGTCCCAGAGTAGTGTTGCCAGTTTGGGTCTGTAAGACTCATTCTGAGGGGTCCCAGGCTGTGTCAAGATGGAAGGGAGGCTGAGGACCAGGTCTCCATACCCAGAGCAGCTCCCCTCCACCAGCTGATCCTTTCTAGGGAGGACTAAAATAGTTTGAAAAGATGTGATATAGTTGAACCTTCAATTCAAAGGGGATCCATGTGATTGAGGCCCAGAGAAGAGTAGGGCATGGCCAGGGCTGAATAGCTGGTCATCGGTCAGAGGGGGGGTCCTGTGGGAGCTCTTGAGGTATGAGCCATGAGTCCAGCATAGGGGTGCAGCTAACAGCCCCATGAGGGGAAGGGCAGGAAGCCTGAGGAGGGGAGGAGCACCCTGGGTGTGGCATTGGTTGGGGTGGGCCCCAGGTAAGTGTGGGGGATCTGGTGTTCAAGGCCTCCCAGCAGTATTATTTGCTGTAGGTCCCCAGCTCACCCGAATCTGCTTCCCAGTCTGCCCCTCCCATCCTGGCTGCACTCTGCCTCCTCCACCTTTAGCCAGTGTCCTCACCTTTCAGCTCAGACCCCTGCAGGCTACCAGTGAGGGTGGAAAGGTCACCTCTCTAAGGGTCTTTCCATTCCACCTGCTTCTGGAGATATGGGTGAGGGTCAGATGGGCCCAGTCCATGCTTACTGCACCCCTTGGCTGTGCTCTTCTGATCTGCCTGAGCTGACCTGGAGCAACCCTCCCCCGACTCCACAGGGGGCTGGGGTTGAGGCAGGGGCCAGCAGAGACAGAAGAAGGCTGCAGCTGGATTTTTAGCCTCTTCCTCTTCCTGCCTCTCCCTCCCAAGGCCTTGCCCTACCGAAGCAACAGCAGCCGGAAAGGTGGGGCAGGAATGTCTGGGCCCGGGCCCTTGGCCAGAGTTCTAAGGCACTCGCTCTGCCTCAGAGCCAATTCCCTGGGAACTGGAGGCCCTTCTAGGGGCCTGGAATACCCTCTGGTCTCCTTGGGGCTAGGTGGTGAAGGGATGAGACCCCTTCCCATTTGCTGTTTTGGGTCTGTCTGTTTTGCCTTCCTGTCAGTAGCTACCTCAGATTATGTCTCCAGCCCCACCCTGGTCAACCTACTCTGAGCTGCAGAGTGTCAGAGCCAGGGAGAGGCAGAATTTGAGGAAGACTAACTCTCAACCCTGAGACATATAGTCACGTCATCTGGGAAGATGACCTCCTTTGCCAAGTCTGGTATGAGAGGGCTGTGTCTGATTGGAGCCTGCAGCCGGGCTGTAGGAGTGGGTTTGAACCCAGGGCACTTGCTGCCCCTCCCTCCGGTCAGGACGCCACATTCTTAGGTGATCCCTGCCTGCTTGGAGGGTCCCTCTCTCCAGGGCAGGAGACCCAAAGACCTGTCCTCTCCTGTAGCCCCGTCTCTGGAGTAGGACCATCCTGCAGGGTCAGCCAGGTTGTGGAGGGGAGAGTCTGGCTTCTGCCCACACTGACCTCACCCTTTCACTGCTTGGCACTGGCTCCTCTGTAACTGTCACCAAGTCCGTGTCCCGAAGTCTGACTTTGGATCCCACCACTCCTCTTCTCTGAGGCTCTCCATGGCTCCCATCTTCAGCCACCTAGGCAGCTCTTGGTGGGCTACCTGAAGAACCTGGGCCTTCATGCCCATGAGCCTTTGCTCTCATGGTTTCCCCTCCTGTGTGCCTTGACCTCCTCTCTGCATTTTTATTTCTTGCCCATCCTTCATAGCTCCAGCAAGAAATCTTCTCTTTCCTCCAGACTACTTCTTGCTTACACAGCCCTATTGGATGACAGAGGGTCCTGAACCCTCACCTTGAGAGAAAGGTTGTGCTCTTCTAACAGTATGTCCTTGTTTCTAGAGATTCAGTGGAGAGGGGGCTAGGCTGGAGCAATACTAGAGGTTACTCTGTGTCCTTGGGAGCCATCATGGGTGTTTGAGCAGGGGAATGAGCAGGCCAGGACTGGGCTTAGGGAACATCTGCCTTTTGGGTGAAAATGGATGCTTTCCTTGGCAGTTCTGAGCCTTCTCTCCCACTCCTTAAGGCTCCTCTCAGCTGGGCCCAAGTGGGGCATGGGCAGGAGTCACTGGCCAGTTCAGGAACTCCCTTTTGGGGTGACCTGGGCTCCTTGCTCAGTTCCAAAGTGGGGTGGTCATGGGTCTTGCTTCTGGCATATGGCCTGAGAGGGCACTGACCCTGCTCCTACAGCCAATGTGCAATCTAATCTGTTCACAGGTCTGAGTCTGGCACCCTGGCCATGTGCAGCCCTGAGGAGGAGGCCTTGCTGCAGCTGGAGGAGGTCTTCTCAGTCACCCTTGACCATATCAACAACCTTGTCCTCCAACCCCTTCTCAAGGCTGGTGAGGGGTGGCTCTCCAGTGGGGAGGGTGGGGGACATGGGAACTATCCTAGGGAAGGAAGTCCTCCCTTATTGGACCTTCTGAGCTACAGCTTTCTCAACTGCAAATGGGAGCAGTAATGTTTGGCATGGGTGTCTTCTGAGGGGACCAGTGCCCTCATCCCCAGTTGCTAGCTGCTTCCTTTCAAAGGGGCCCTGAGGGGCCAGGCCCTGAGCCCCATTCTAGCCCAGACCTGCTGTGAATGGAGACGATATTCCACCTCTCCCAGGGCACAGGTCTCAATTCTCTGTCTGGATTCTCATCTCACTTTCACCCAGGGCATGATTGGAAGGCAGGATGCCCAGGTTTATGAAGTGACCTTGGGCAGATGCCTTCATCCTGGGGCTCTGTTGGTGTATCTGTGAATGGCAGGGGACTACAGGACCCTAGGACTCCACATTCTGGACCTGAGGAAGCTCAGAGACTTGGGAGATTCATGTAGTTTGTGGTCTTAGGTCATCAGTGGCATCCCTGTTTAGTGAGACGTGCCCCTATTTAATCCACAAGGTGCTGCCTACTGCTCCAGCCTACCTGACCCCTGCTGAGCTCAACAGGGCACACAGGCTTCCAGTCCTGTCCCAGAAACCCCAGAGATGTAGGATCCTAGCTATGGCCCCAGGACATGGGTACTGCTGGGCCTCAGTGACTACCAGGGGCCTCTGCATGCTTCCTGGAAGGTGGAGCAGCCCTATCCCCCTCACAATGTGCTTGTGCTCCTGTTGCAGCTGCAGAGCCCTCAGACCCCTGGGGCAGAGAGTGCCTATCCCTCCTACAGCAGCTGCACAGGAGCTCCAGGCGGCTGTGGGAGGTGACGAAGGAAAGCCTGCACTCACTGCAGGAGAGGCTGCACCACCCGGACTCCTTTGGTCTGGAAGCCCTATTGCTGCTGCACAGCGCTGACCACATCCTGCAGATCCACATAGAGTATGACAGCCGGGGTAGAACTGGGGCTGACACTGGGACTCACTTGGGCCAGGGCTTCAGCAAAGGTTTGGGTTCGGTCCTGGGGTTGGTGTTAACCTGGTGGCAGGCTCAGACACCCCAGATCTGAGCCTAGTGGCCTCTCAGGGAAGACTTTGAGTTAGATTTGTCAGGCTGAGTACTTAAGACTCAGGTCCCCAAAGCCAGGCCCTCAGCGCTGAAGCCTTTCAGTGGGTGGGATCTGGGAACCCTAGAAGGCTTGGGTCTGGAGCTGAGGGTTGGGCCAGCAGGATGTCCCCTGTGCTACCTACAGGTACATCGAGTCCTACACAAGCTGCGTGGTGGTAAATGTCTTTCAGAAGGCAGCAAAGAGAAGGAGGTGAGCACAGGGTGCTGGTGGCATCTATTGGGAGGGTGTCTGAGGAAGTCATGTCCCCAGAGCAGCCAGTTTCGCGGCCTAGACCTGGGCCCTCCTGGCTCTGGCAATTCCACAGTGATTCAAACCAGGAGAGAGGGAGGGCAGCCTAGGGAGGCTGTGAGCAGAATCCAGGTACCAGCTAGAGGAGGTCACCCTGGCCAGAGCAGCATTCCGAATTCCTACTCAGGGCGGGTGGTCGTGAGCAATCTCTGAGACAGTGCTAACTAATCTTCAAGAGGGTGACTCAGCCACAGTTTTTCTGATGGGAGAGAGGTTTGGGGTCTGGGACTGGTCCTGGGGGATTAACTAGGGCAGAGGGTGATGGTGGTGGGTACAGGCATGGAGGAGGAGAGAATGAAGGGGTGCGTGGCCCTTCCTCCACTCAGCGAGTACTGGCGGGCCCAGCGGAAGATGCTGCAGCAGTTCCTGTCAGGCATGAGCTCAGCGGGCTCGGTGGGCACAGTGCTGGTACAGGCCCTCCACCAGCCCC
This sequence comes from Sus scrofa, assembly GCF_054392235.1. Lineage (NCBI taxonomy): Eukaryota > Metazoa > Chordata > Mammalia > Artiodactyla > Suidae > Sus > Sus scrofa. Next base: position 44,372,487 of record NC_139395.1, on the reverse strand, counting down.
TCGCCCATCATGTGCAGCAGTATGTGTTCTTCCTGCTGAGCCTTGCGGACACCATTGGAGAGGTAGGCAACCAGGGTGATGGGGGGCCGGGTGCCATTTCCCGGGCATGTCTCTTGTGGGGAAGCTGAGGGAGGGGAGAAATGGGCCTCTGGCTCAGGGAACCTGCTTTACTCAGGAACTCTGGTTTGAGAAGGACCTGGCCATGCCTTAGGAATATGGTCTTTTTTGGGGGTGGTGGTTGAAGGGATGTGTCCTTGCCCTGCTGTATCTGAGGTACATGCCCCTGCCCTGGTGGTGCCATCAGAGACCCAGAAAGCAGACATAGAATTATTTATTTATTTGTCTTTTTGCTATTTCTTTGGGCCGCTTCCACGGCATATGGAGGTTCCCAGGCTAGGGGTCTAATCGGAGCTGTAACTACTGGCCTAAGCCAGAGCCACAGCAACATGGGATCCGAGCCGCGTCTGCAACCTACACCACAGCTCACGGCAATGCCGGATCGTTAACCCACTGAGCAAGGGCAGGGACCGAACCCGCAACCTCATGGTTCCTAGTCGGATTCGTTAACCACTGCGCCACGACGGGAACTCCAGAATCATTTATTGAGTGTGAGGGCACATGGCCCAGGCCCAGTTGGAGGAGTTGTCGTATGGCCCTGAATCCTCTGGAAGCATCCCCCTGCTGGTCCCTCCCAAAGGAGGAGCCGGGAGGAAGAAAAGAGCAAACTTTGCCTCAGACTCAGACCTCCTGACCAGCTGGGGCCAGGCCAGGGCTGGGATAGCCATCACAGGATGGGGGAGGATCTTGACAAGCCCCTACCCCAGCTGGTCTGTACCCCCTGCAGCATCACCCCTCCCGGGAGCTGGTGGTGCATGCAGCTGAACTCTTTGGGAACCTGCAGTCCTTCATGAGTCAGGAGCTGGACCAGGCCATGGCCACACAGGCTCTCCGGCACACCCTGAGCAGCCGGGTCGGGGTGAGTTTGAGGCCTGAGGGGTGGTCGGGGAAGGGGTTTCCATCATGCAGGGCCTTCTTGGTGGCTTCGGCTACCTGTTGCATTCTCTATGCCTTAGCTTCCCCATCTAGAGGGGCAGTGTCTAAAGTAACTGTCTGTCCAGCCATCCTCACCTATTTGCTGAGTACCTCCCAGGCCAAGATGTGAGTGCTGGGCTCTGGGGAAGAGTGGCTAGCTAAATGACCCTGTCTTCTGGGATGTCCCTGAATGATTGCATGTCCTCATCACTGCCCACCATGGCCTATGCTGAACCTGCAGGGGGGGAAATCGCCTGTGCCCTGAGAAGGCATGATAGCCTTGGGGTCCAATGCAGAGAATTAGGAGGACAAGTGAAGGGGACAAGAATTGCCAAAGAGAGGTGGGGATTGTGGAACCTTGGGTGAGAATTGATGGTGATTTGGCTTGGGCTGTGGCCTGAGATGAGGTGGAGGAAGACAAAGTGTGGCTTCAAGAGAAGTTATGCTCTTCTGCTGGGAGTAGCTAGGAATGAGCCCCAGTGTGCATCTCTGACCTGGGGGCCTCCAGGAGCTGCTCGTGGTCGGGGCGAGGGGGAGGTGCCTGGGGCAGAGGCAGGTAGTGGAGTGACTGACAGCATCCAGGACAGGGATCCCAGAGCCTTGCACCTCCCTCCTTGCCTCACCAGGATGTGCTTTGCACCCCAAGTCGCCGACTCTTGCAAGACAGCCAGGACATACCCGTGACAGTCACTCCACTGAGGTCAGAGCGTGTGCTGCTCTTTGATGATTCCCTCGTCCTGCTGCAGGTGGGGTGTGGCTGACCAGAGGTCTTGGGTCACAGTAGGGGACTGGGGGCTGGTTGAGAAAAGGGGTAGGAAAGAGACATGTGGCTGGGACTCAGAACTTGGGTCTGGGGAGGTGATGGGGACAGAATGGCAGAGTGCTGGGGTAGGGTGGGGCAGGCAGAGCCACCCTGAAGGAGTGTAGGCTATGGGGAAAGGCTGCTTGAGGTGCATCTTAGCCTCAACCCTCCCCAGCTGGTGTCCCTGCTAAATGGCTTCACCTCAGTTTCCTTATCTGGAAAATGGGACAGTTATGAGTTTGTCTTTCAGTAGATGCCAGACAACTCCTAGTTTTCCTCTAGGGGGAGAGGAACCCCAGACAACATTCACAGGTGGCTGAAGGGGGCTGGGGGAACAATTCAGGGCACATGCAAGACTTCTAGAGAAGAGTTCCATGTAGCAGCAGTGCCTGGGCTCTCAGCATTGTAGATGAGGAGGCCTGGGGTTTGGGATTGTTATGTGGTCTGTAGCCTTGCCTGTGCTTAGTTCCCCCTGAACTTGTGTTGCCTTTGTGATAGCTATAGCACTGTCTTTTTGTCCCCTCAGCCTTGAGCTTCCCTGCAGACAGGGAGGCTGAGGCCTGGGAGGGATGCTACTTGCCTGCCCCAACCTGTGTCTCCTGAAGCCTGGTTTTGGGGTTTTGATTCAGTTTGAGTTCCCTCCACTCTTGACCTCACCCTCTGTGCTCCAGGAACACTGATGAGATACTGTCACTTAAAGGCACTGAGCCCTCTCCTACCTCTGGACCTTGGCACTTCCTGTTGTCTGTGCCAGTGCCTCTCTTGTCCCTAGCCCATGTCCCTGAAGCCTCTCCTTCAGGCTTGGGCCTGGTGCCACCTCCCCCCTGTGGAGTGGGCCAGGCAGGAGGTCACTCCACAAAATCTACCAGAGGAAAGGAGGTTCAGTGTGGCTCTCAGAGAAGGGATGACATTCCAGAAAGAAGGAATAGCACCACAAGGGTCCAGGCTGAGGTGAACTGGGGGCAAGCTGGAGAAGGTGCGACAGTGGTGTGTGGAGTAAGCAGGGGGCACATGAGCTGAGAGTGATCTGCGTGGTCTCTGGGGTCAGACTCTACAGTAGGGGCCTTAGAGACGTTTCCAGCAGGGGCTAACAAGGTCAGGCTGCATTTCCAGAAGACCACTCTGGAGACCCTGATAGAACAGGATGTTGGGAGTAGGGGAGGCTGAGCTCAGGTTCCTGACTAGGCCCTTGGGTGGGAAGGGAGGTGTAAGAGACAGGGAATAGGCAGGGCTGGGCATGCTGGCCTGAGCAGCCTGGGGACAACCAGGGGTGTGCCAGCAGACTAGTGCATGGGAGCTGGGCCAGACCAGAGGGAAAGGTGAGCATCTTGCCCACTTACGTCCCATCTTCTTCCAGGGCCACAGTGTCCACACCTTTGATCTGAAGCTGGTATGGGTAGAACCTGGGCAGGACGGGTGAGCAACCCCATCCAGTGACTCCCCAGGCCTTTCCTCCCTCTATCCCATGAACCCTGCCCCAACCCTAGGGCTCTGACTTGGGCCCCACCCCCCAGCACCCTCCTGGACAAAGCTGGGGCCTACTCATCACGTCTGTCCGTCTAGGTGCATGTTTCACCTCCTCACGCCTGAAGAAAAGTTCTTCTTTTGCTCCAAGGACCCTCAGGGCCGGGTAAGTGTGAGTGAACTACAAATTCAGGGAGTGGAATCAGGGGGTGAGGGAAGACGATGGGGGACAAGGGGAGGGCACAAGTGTACAACCCTGGAGGCTCCGTGGGAGTGTCAGACCACAGGAGTCATGGTCAGAGTAAGTCAAGGGTCAGCCTGGACTCAGTATGCTGTAGACAACAGGTATTTTTCTCAGTGAAGCCAGGATTGAGACCTGTGTCAGTCCATCTGATGGTATGGTTTGGCCTCTCTGGGCAGGACCCTAACTGCAGACAAATATCTCAGGCCTGGATGAGGCCCTAGGGAGCAGGAAGGAGCAGTTGAAGGTTCCCCCCAATGATAGGGTGGAATGTTGTGGGGGGTGTTACCCGGAACCTCCCCAGAAGGCTTCCTAGAGGAGCTGCCTCCAGCAGCACTGACCTGTCCTGTGTTTTCCCTGTCCCCACCAGGTGGTCTGGCAGTGGAAGGTTACTCAGGCTGTGTGCCAGGCCTTGCGTGGGAAGAAGGACTTCCCATTGCTGGGTGCAGGCCTGAAACCTTCTGAACCCCCCTCCTGCCGCTGTGGAGCATACACCTTCCTCTCGGAGGGCCGCTTCTGCCAGGCCACCTACGAGGGCGAGTGGTACTGGGGCAAGCCCCATGGCAAGTGAGTGACCGAGATTCTGGACCAAGCAAGGCAGGGATCCCCCTGGGAGTCTGAGGGGCAGATAGGACGTGTATGGACCTCATTGCCTCAGGGCATGAACCAAAAGCTCTTACCCCCTGTGGTCAATTCTGTTTGTCCCCCAGAGTCTCTTTTAAGTCCTCTTAGACAGGACCTGGCCCATAATAGGTCTATGCCATATACAGTCTTGATGGTGGTGACTGTTGAAAGCATGGCACAGACATTAGGAGGCGCTGTTCTGTTCTCAGCTGGGGAAGAACAGCTCTGTGTCTACAAAGCATTTTCTGGTCGTGGTGGAAATGGTTTGCACACATTCTGTCTTCTTCCGTCTTTATTAGAAGGCTCTGGGGAAGGGTTATTACTCCCTTTAAGGTGCGGAAACTGAGGCCCAGAAACTGGGCATGACTTGCCCCAAGCCTCAGGGCAAGTTCTCTGGTGAGCCTGGCTTCAGTTGTGTCTCCACAACCCTGCAGGCAGAGAGGCTTTCGAAGAACATGGAGCCCTACCCCGTGCTACATCTGGGGAAACCAAGGCCCAGAAAGGAGAAGGGGCTTGCCCAGGTTACACTTGCAAGCCCTCCGCTAGTTTCTGATACCTTGCCTGCTTCCAGAAAGGGCTTAGGGAAGCTTATGAACAAAAACACAGGAAAAAAAAGCAATGCCATGTCAGAAGAGGAGACGAAGTTCATAGAAGCTGTGCTCACTGGCACGTGGCCTGAAGTTGAAGCCCTGAATTTCCTGTTGGTCAAGGGCAAAATGGAATCTGGATGCGTCCAGAGCTCTTACTGTAGGGTGTGGAGTGTGCTCTGCGAGGCTGCAGGGGCAGTTACACCAGGAGCAGATAAGGGCTGGGAGCCCCTGTGGGGTCATAGAGCTCAGGGAAGAGGACCAGGGCAGGGCAGAGTCCAGTCCAAGGGGTACTGAGGCCTCTGAGAGGGTCTGCAGTGGAGGCTGGCTGGGGGTCCTGTGTGTGTTGAAGGATGGGTCTGGTGGGCCTGATGCCTATGGACCTCAATTGTGTTCCAGGGGAACCCTGAAGTGGCCAGATGGGAGGAATCACGTGGGGGAATTCTGCCAAGGCCTGGAGCATGGGTAAGGCTGAGGCAGATGTGGAACTGTGTGGTAGGCAGGGGTATTTCCACTGCTCACTGCCCTCACCAGCCTGGCCCCATCCTAAATTCCCACACCTCAAGCAGAAACCTGGAGGCCATCTGTTCCAGCCCCCTTCATTGTCCTAAAGGGGAAGCTAGGCCCTGAGGAAGGGGGCAGGTCATGGAGTGAGTGGTCCAGGGCCAAGAGATCCTCCCAGGGTGTAAGGAGGGAGGGGCCCTTGGGAAGAAGAGGGGGATGAATATCTGTCACATTGTCTGAGAAGGTCCTTTGGAAGCAGAGACACTCCTGGGTATTGATGGGGTGTGATGGGTGTCTCTGGCCGGGGTGGTAGCCCTGCAGTGACTTCCCTCCCCACCCACCCATATCAACAGCTTTGGCATCCGCCTGGTACCCCAGGCCTCTGAGGACAAGTTTGATTGTTACAAGTGCCACTGGCGGGAAGGCAGTATGTGTGGCTATGGTATCTGTGAGTAAGTGACCTCGGCCTGGTGGCTGGGCGGGCTCTTGGGATGGGCATGTCCACTGGGCTGAGCTCTGGGAAGCAGAGCCAGCCACTGGTGACCCTCTCCAGGAATGGCACCAGCGAGGTGTACAAGGGCTACTTCCAGGAGGGTCTGCGGCATGGATTTGGGGTCCTCGAGAGCACCCCACAGGCTCCTCAGTCCTGCAGGTACACAGGACACTGGGAAAAGGGCCAGAGGAGTGGCTATGGCATCGCAGAGGACAGTGACAGGTGAGCACTCTGTAGCTCCCACCCCTGACCTCCCCTTGGGGGAATTGAAGGAGAGAGAACACCATCACAGAGCAAATGCCTCAGGGTTCCCCATAGTTACTGCCCACAGAGTCTCTCTGAAGCTCCTCACTTCCTTTCCCCTCTGTGGTTGCTGAGGCTCAGGATGAGGGACCCCTGGCCTCCTTGACTATAGGAGCTTTCCCACTCTGGCCCTTCCCTGTGCAGTCGGAGAGGGGTTTCTGTCTCCCTGATCCAGTCCCATTGGAGGATCACACCCTTCTAGGCTCTCTGGACTGTGACATACCTGGCATTTGAGGCCTTGCCTGCTCCTCTGACCTTACCCCTGCTGTGTCACCTGTGTACCTGTCAGCCTTCTAGGCCACTGAAGGTCCCCACATATCTGTCATACACTCCTATCTCCATGGCTTTGCATGTGTATAAATGGCACCCCCACTCCTTTTACTTCCCTAGGAAAGCTGCCAGGATGACCTCCCCAAGGCAGGCTCCCTTCCTCTTCCACCCTCTGTTCCTCTTGGGGGTTCTGTCCTCACCTGACCTGTGTCTGACCTGAGTGGATTCAGGCCATGTCATTATTCCCTATCTGACCCCTGAGCCTTGCCAACAGAGCACATAGAAGGTTCATGGGAACAATTCCGATCCAGCTCTGGCCATACCTTCTCCTTTCCCAGGGGTGAACGCTATATTGGCATGTGGCAGGCTGACCAGCGCCATGGACCAGGGATCATAGTCACCCAGGCAGGCGTCTGCTTCCAGGGGACTTTCCAGGCGGACAAGATGGTGGTGAGTGGGGTGACCTGTGTGTATCCGAAGCTACCTTCTCCTGGCCCTGGGGCTGAATTCTGGAGCCTCCCTGGTCTAGGGGGACCCCAAAGCTGAGCTGGAGCCCATCAGGGATAAACAGGGCAGGAAGCAGGGTTCCTAGATTTTGGAGAGAGCCAGAACCTGGGCAGGAATCCAGTTTTGCTCCCCACCTACCCTGGCCTGGGCCAAGTTCCTGCCCCTCCCAGCCTGAGTTTTCCCATCAGCAGCTCAGGCTAACCACTTATCAGAATGTCTCTCTAAAATAGCAGTGATGAAGTACATGGTAATGATAATGCCAGCAGCCACCACTGCTGACTTTTACAGACCCCTAACTGGGATGCCTAGTCCAGCTAAGTCTTCCAACATGATCTCGTAGGATCCTCCCAGTAGCCCAGAGGTCATGTCATTGTCCCTAATGTATGTGACAAATGTGAGGCTCAGAGAGGTCAGAGAACCTGCCCAGTGTCACATTCTATTGAGTGACAGAGCTGAGACAGAAGCCTAAGTCTCCTGAGCCTGTGAACACTAGCCCTCACCTTCTGCCTCACCTACATCCTGCCAGGTGCTTGGTATATAGTAGGGCTCTGACCTGATGACTCTTATTGTTTTTGTGGCTTGTTTGTTGGTCTAGCTACACTTAGTTCTGGAAAGGACTGAAGAGTGAAGAAAAAACAAGAATAGGCACATGAAGTAGATTCAGAAATAAGTAGAACACAGGCTGTAACCCATTTGGCTCTGAGCTTCCTGGCAGCCAATACAGCAAGGGAGCCTGATCAGCTCCACCATCGCTAGTGACGGGGGAGTGGGGATGGTTCAGAAAAAGCTCAGTACCTCCTGAGCTATAGGTGGGAAGGAATGGTCCCTCAGGAGGCTTCCTGAGAAAGGCTACTGGAGGAGAGGAGCCAGGTCTCAGGGTGTTGCTCAGGATAACCCAGGGCTGAGGTCCACGGGACTTGTGATCGATAATTGGCCAAGGAAGAGCTGGCATCCCATCTTTGCACAGTTCTGGGAGGTGTGACAGGGCTCAGGACCTTTCTGCCCATGGGTCACTGCCCACCTTCCCTCCCCACCCCCAGTCTTGCCACCCTTCCTAACCCACTGCTTCTACTCTCCCCGGCTTCCTTCTCTAGGGCCCAGGGATTCTTCTCTCCGAAGATGACTCCTTGTATGAGGGCACCTTTACCAGGGACCTGACCCTTCTGGGGAAGGTGAGAGCCACTGAGACCCTATTCCACTCCCTGTTGAGGCTTTGGGCAGTGTCTGTAATCTCCCTGCTTGGACACAGGGCTGAGAGTGGGTGGAGAAGTTTGGTGGGGCGAGGGGGCCCTCCCATCTCCAGTACATCTAGGGGGTGGGCACAGTGCCCCCTCCCTGCTGTGGAGGTGTAATCTGATGAGGTGTGAGTCTAGAGGGGACAGGTGGGCTTGCCTTGGGTGCAGAGGGTACCAGTGGTCTTCTGACTGTTCCCTACTCGCCCCTGAGTGAGGGGTCTACCCCCCTTCAACACCACCATTAGAGCCTTGGGCAGGTGCCCCTGGAGGCATTTTTCTGCCCAAGCTGACCCCATGCAGAAGGCAGTTGTATCCCTGCTGGGGCTTTTGAATATATGGGGGCTGTTTTGACTTTGTAATGACTGGAAGGCACTGTGGCATCTAATGGGTGGAAATAGGAATGCTGTGAGTGGGACAGCCCACCACAGCAGGGAACAGACAGCCCCCCCCACCCCCGCCCGCCACAGCAGAGAATGCACAGACCCTGCAGCAGGGAATGGCCGCTCCCTGGAGCCAATAGTACCTCATGCCCTCTCTAGGCCTCTGCCTATTTCTAGTCTTACCCTAATCCCAGCCCCACCGAGGTTGTCTTTTCCACACTGATCTAGGGGCTCACCTTGCTCAGAGGTGAGCCCCTTGGTGGTGGGCACAGACCTTGGTCAGGGCCTCCTGCAGGGACAGAGAATTATGAGCCCCTATGGGTAGGGTGGATTGAATGGATGGTATGAGAGCCACCCATCAGTTTCTAGCCTTTATGACCCAGGATGGACAGGCATGAGGCCCGGCATGATTGGATGGAAGGGCAACTAGACAGACAGGACATCCTTCTTCTGGCTTCCAGGGCAAGGTCACCTTCCCCAATGGCTTCACCCTGGAGGGCTCTTTTGGCAGCGGGGCAGGAGGAGGATTGCACACCCAGGGTGTACTGGACACAGCTGGCCTCCCTCCAGACCCAGGCAGCACTCGTAAGAGGTGAGAGCCCCATGGCTGTCTGGCCCATGCATTCTAGAGCCTGTCTGGGAGTGTGTCTGTGTGTCTGTATTTCCACTCCAAGAATTCAGGTCTCATCAGAAGGACCTCTCTGTACCTCCTCTTAGCTCTTTGGAGAGTTCAGAGAGCTCAGTTCACACAATCTTTGGACTCAAGGGATACGTGGTAACAACGCCACATGCCACAAGCCTACACAAAATATTATGTGTAGGCTTGGCTTAGACCCTGCTTTTTTTTTCTAGGAAGGGAACAAGACAGTTTATAAAACAAACCAAAGAATAAAATAGACAATAAAAGTGTTGAGCTAAAAAGAAAAGGAGGTGCAGATAGGCCCTATAATCGAACATTAGCCTGACTCTGAGTTGCCTGGAAGGAAACTTGCTAATTGGAATCACTTCCCTATAATGGCGTTGTTGAGAAAGGGATAGACTTCTTCTATGGGAACCTATTGTTCAAGTGGTGACTCTTGTGTCTGTTGAGGTGTGGGTGGTGGTCTAATGGTGCTAGGCAGTTTCAGATGCGGGGAGGGGACCCAGTTAAATACTGGACACATCATCCCTGCATGTTTCTTCTCCCCGACAGCAGGAACTAGAAGTGGTTGGCAAACCCTAGGGCATGAGCCCAGGTTGGGTGCAGGTATAAGACGATCTTTGATCATGACATGGGTGGGCAGGGCTCTATTAGACGGTGTTCACTCAACACACACAGAGTCAGACCGCTGGGCCTGTTGGCCAAGACAGGATCAAGCTCAGGAAGGGACCAGGGGAAGTGGGAGGGAGTAGGGGGGTCTTGTGGCAAGAGAATCCTGGGCTTCAGACCCTGGTCTCTCCTTGGCCAAGACCCCACTCTCTGGACTTGGCCTCCAGTCCTCCAGATCTTTCTGTTTCCTTTCCAGGACTCTCTGGGCCCCTGTTTCTTTTCTCTACTGTGGAGTAGATTCTCTCTGACCCTTCTCTGCCTCTCCTTTCTCCTCCTAGAGCCATGGAGGTCAGGCCCCTCTGCATCCCCCAGTCCATCCACCCTCCCTGGGCCCTGACTCTGGTCCGGGCAGGATGTCCCCACCTCTCAAGGATTAGACAGGTTCCCGCCCCACATGGCTCCATCCCTACCCGTGTCTCCCACCACCTCCATCGCAGGCAGCTGGGTCTGGGCGCCTTCCCTGTGGAGAGCCGCTGGCAGGGCATCTGTGGCCCCTTCCAGGACTTTGTTCGTGCTGGCTGCCCTGGGGACCTGCAGGAGGCCCTTCTCGGCTTCCACGTGCAGAGCTCAAAGGAGCTGCGCAAGTCCCAGGAGTATCTGTGCTGCGAGAGGTGAGGCCCGGGTGTGCATGGGTCTGTGCCCCTATGGGGCATCCAGAGCACCAGTGTTGGGGTCAGGGGAGCTGCGAGTGTGCCCGGGAGGAAGGCTTCCCAGTGGGGGTGGCCCCAGGTGTGGGTGAGAAACGTGTGTGCGTGGTGCCCCAGGACCCACCCCGAGGACCACACAGGCAGAATGGAGGACATCCTGGAGGAGCTGCTGCAGCACCGGGAGCCTGAGGCCCTGCAGCAGTGCCTCAGGAAGGTGAGGGCTCCAGGGGAGGGTGCTGACTGGAGGGACAGGCCTATGAACATTTTCTGAGAGGGCCTTAGTGCTCGCATCCAAGAAGTGAGAGCAGTTTTGGGGTCCTGCCTTGGCGTGCTATGCTTCAGCCCCTGGTGATGAGTATCTCTTTGTTGCCTTGGCGTCTGCCCAGGCTCTGACGAACTCACTGCACCCCCTGGGAAAGCTGCTTCGGACCCTGATGCTGACCTTCCAGGCCACATACACAGGCATCGGGGCCAACAAACACCTGCAGGGGCTGGCACAGGAGGAGGTGAAGCAGCATGCCCAGGAAATCTGGGCTGCCTATAGGTGAGCTCAGCATCAGCACATGGGGACAACCACTGCCCTATGACCCCAGGGCAGCATTGGGGGTGGAGTGCTCTGCCTTTTTCAGGTGTTAGCTCTGCCTAGTGCCCTGGGTCAGAATGGTGCCTCTGCCTTGGGTCTGGATCAAGAGAGAAACACCACGAGTTGGTCAGCATGCAGCTGGTAAGCATAGGAATTAGAGGATGGGGAGGTGATAGTAAGGCCTGACTGTAGCCTGCAGCCAAAGTGCAGGTCCCAACCAGGCCCTGGCTGCAAGGGAACTCTAACCTAACCGCAACCTGCCCTGGACTCAAACCCCATCTCCTGTCCTGGCTGAGCTGTGACCCTGTCAAACATTACAGATGGAAATCTTAGATGCTGAAGTTCCTTCTGTTGTAAGGTTCTGGGACACTTGGGTGGTTATCCTGTACTCCCAACCTCCTAACTCCTGAGGTTTGGGAAGCTGGGCTTGGCAGGCCTCATACTCCATGGTGCTGGGGGTGGAGCCCACCTGCCTGGACTTTGGTGACTCCTGTTCAGTGGGAGATGGCAGCAATGCCACCCATCTCTTTGATTTGCAGGGGTCTGCTGCAGGTTGCCTTGCAGCGCAAGGGCCAGGCCTTGGAGGAAGCTGAAGATGCAGAGACAAGGTGACTGCCCCCGTGGGATCTGCGGAGTCCTCTCCTCCAGGGCAGCCAGGCTTGGGTCTAGGGAGTCCTCCTACCTTTGCTCCTGGGGCCTCCCTTGGGGAAAAGGGCTGTTTATGGGGAGGTGTTGGGGGTTCATGCTGTTGACCAAACATTGTTCACTGATCATTCAAGAATCAGAATGACCCACGATCTCTGTTCCTTGAGCAACCTGGGAGAGGGCACTTCCTCAGTCCATCAGATGCATCTTTGTTCTAAATGTGTTACCCTAACCTCATCTCTAAGGTGCACTGAGGGTCAGCAGATGCCCCAGGCACCTCCTCCTCCCTGTGCCCAGATGGGGAAACTGAGGCCTAGCAGGGGCTGAACCTGAGGTCACACCAAGCAGGAATTAAGTGGGCCATTAAATCTATCTCCCCAGTCCCCCTAGTCCAAACCTTACAATTTGCCTTCAGATTCAAGACCCAGAGATCCTGATCAGAGAGGCCTTTCTTCTCCTGCACTGAGGAAGACATGGGAAATGGGGTTAGACATTAGGGAGAACTTCTCTTTGAGTCCTAGGAAGCACAGAAAACTAGGAGGCAGAACTGGAGTAGCCTGAAACAGCTGCTGAGAGCTTTGCCCCAAGTCAATTGTCCGTCAGGGCCCTGGTTTTGCTTTCAATCAGGTAGACGTCAAAATCCTGCCCCACCTGCTACATTGGTTCTCAAAGTCAAATAAGAGCATGTGGTTACAGATTTAGTTGACTGTGATATGACTGGGAAGGGTTTTCTCAGGGCTGGAGGCAGAGACACTGTTTTTGCTCTGTGGGCTCTTTGAGGACAAGTAGATCCACACACCTACCCTCTTGTCTTGGTGGCTCTCACTCAGGGACCTGCAGGTGCATGGATTGGTGCTACCCCTCGTGCTGCCCAGCTTCTACTCAGAGCTTTTCACTCTCTACTTGCTTCTTCATGAGAGGGAGGACAGCCTGTACAGCCAGGGCATCATCAGCCTGAGCCTCTTCCCCGACACCAAGCTGCTTGAGTTCCTGGATGTGCAGAAGTAAGTCTCCCCCTTCACACACATCACATTTTCCAGACTTCTGGTGTAGCAGAGGATACAAACTCAGATTGTCTTTGACAAAAAAACATGGGGAGGTTAATTGGCTTATGTACCCATGAAGTTCTAGGGTGTGACTGGTGTGGCTAGATGTGGCTAGATTCAGCTGTTGCTGGATCTCGGTGTTCCACTGCATGGTAGAAGAAGCACCTTCTCTCTTTTTCTGTTGGTCTATCTCTGGGTCCCCTGTATGATGACAAAAATGGCACCATCTACTAGAGGTTTATACTCTCCCAGCCTAGTCCCCTCACTGTACCCCCAGGCGGCTCTTTCCAAACAGCTCCAGCAGAGCCTCTGGAATTCCTCCCTGTCTTGCCTTGTCTTGAGCATGCTCCCGAATGCTAGCCATGGATCACATTGGCCAGGCTGGTCTCAATATCTACCACTGGGTCTGGGGCAAGGTCACCTGCTCCCAGCTCTTGGACTGAGTGGGAGATGGAAGATCCTAAGGGGAAACGGAGGACTGTTTCAGGAGCGAGTCAGGGTCTCCCTTCTATTCTCAGTCACTAAAATATCTTTTTTTTCCCTTGATCTACTGACACTATGAGCGATGAGGGCATGAATGCACTCCCTCCTCCCACACCTGTTCCCCTTTGTCTCAAAGTGATGGCTCTTCCCATGCCCCTTCCTCTGAAAGACCTTCTTTCCCCTTCTGTTGTGGTGAATGTGTCCTGCATCTGACCAGTTGCCAGCCCCAAGATCCAGTTGAAAGTGGCTTCCCAAGGGTTCCTCCTCCCCACCCCTCCTGCTGCTTCAGTTCCACATCCTTCATGCTGGCCTCCCTGCTCCAACCGGCTCTACGTGCCTTACGTGATACCCACAGCCCCACTCCTTGCCAGCCTGTGCCACCTCACTGAGCCCGTGGAGCAGTCTCTACCACTGTGCTCTCTGGCCTGACCCCTGGGACTTAGCCTGGGAGGGTCCCCTGGCCTGCAGCACTGCTTCTCTGTCTGCTCTCTGTGTCCAAGTCCTGATCATGTTTCGGGGCTTTATGAAAAGCTGTCTCCCAAGGAATCCCTCCTGGCCTCCACATAAGCACTTCTGGATGTCATTGTGGATGCTCTGCCCCTTCCCTGTGCTCAGCCCTCCTGGAGGACATGGGGGTGCAGGGAATTTGCCCTCTGACCTCAGATCCTTGCCCTGGTCCTGGCAAAGCCTTTCATCTCTCTTCTTTAATTTCAGGCACCTATGGCCCCTCAAGGACCTCACGCTGACAACCAACCAGGTAAGCAAAAGGGCCCACCACCTGCCTAGGAGAGGGAGGCCTGAGCCTGAGCTGGGCCCCCAGGTTTGCCCAGGCTTCCTAGTAACTCTCTGCCTCATGGTTACTGGTCAGAGCTGCAGAGGAGCCGTGACAGGGCAGAGTGGGTGAGGGAGGAGATGGAAGGCTTTCTGTACTGTTCTGATCTCCCATGTGGGTGAGTGTGCAGCCACAGGGGCCAGTCTCAAGCACGAGCTCCACCCCTTCTACTGGCTGTACAGTCGTGAGCAAGATACTTGATCTCCGTGCCTCAATTTCCCACCCGTAGAAGTACTTCCTGCTGCAGTATGAGTACTTCCTCCTGTGATTGTTGTTGAAGGGCAGTGGGCCAGAACAACAAGGGGCTGTGGTTCTCAAAGTGTACTTTCCAAACCAGCAGCATTAGCATCATCTGCGAGCCTGTTAGAAAATGAGATTTTTGGACCTATTCCAGACCTGCTGAGTCAGAAACTCAGGGAGTGAACTTGGAATTCGTGTTTCAGCAAGCCCTCAGAATCAAGAGCCATTGACATATGCAGTTAGAACTGGGCAGCACTCGGTGACCATTGGCTGTTATGATTCTTATCTTCTTTATCCCTGTCGATTCCCCTGACCTCCCGGAGACCATTTAGCCCACCTTGTAGTTGAGTAAACTGGGCTTACAATGAAGCTGTGACTTGCCCTGGGTCTTTCAACCCGCTGGGCAGAGCTGTGCTAAAGCCAGTAATGGGGAAGGGGTGGATAGTGAGGGGCTCGGGGACTAGCTCTGACTCTGGGAAGGCAGAGGTGAGAGCTGGGGGCCTGTGGCAGTATCTAACCTGCTCCCCCTCCCGCCCATGCAGAGATACTCCCTGGTTAGGGACAAGTGCTTCCTGTCAGCCACTGAGTGTCTGCAGAAGATGATGTGAGTCTGTGCCCTGGGGAGGGCGGGAGTGGAGGCAGGAACGCTGGGGCCTCTGGCTGGGACTGAACCCAAGGGCCTTGATCTGGAGCTAGCTACTCTGCTGCAGCACCACGGTGGATCCCCGGGAGAAGCTGGAGGTACTGGAGAGGACCTATGGGGAAATTGAGGCCACTGTGTCACGAGTGCTGGGCCAGGAGTACAAGCTGCCCATGGATGACCTGCTGCCACTGCTAATCTACGTGGTGTCACGTGCCCGGTGAGCCCCGGCTTAGGGTGGGCTGCAGGAGGTTCCCTGCCTACCCTGCACACTCCCAGCCGACATACTCTGAAGCCTTTGAGAGTTGGGATTTATGGACACAGCCTTTCTTGGTGTAGATGGGAAAGCAGAGGTCCAGAGAGGCCTATCCAAGGTCCAGCCACCTAGACCAGGGCTGCTTCCCAGCTGCTGCATACCTTTCCCTGATATATTTCCTTCTCCCTCTCACTGTGAGGGTGATTCTTCTCCAGAATCCAGCACTTGGGAGCTGAGATCCACCTGATCCGTGATATGATGGACCCCATCCACACAGGAGGCCTGTATGACTTCCTGCTCACAGCCCTGGAGGTGAGGGACAGAGGTGGCAGGTCCAGGCAGAAATGCCCTGGCCTCTGGGACAGACCTCTTTCACCCCAGATACCTTCATGGGGATAAGCTCAGATTCATGACTTGTGGGTCTTCACAGAGCCCCTGCTCCTGCCCTTGTTTAAAGGGGCCAGGTTGCAGGAGGTGGGCCCAGAACATCCCAGTGCGCAGCTCCAAGGGCTGCGTGTTCCAGGCTGCATCTCTGAGCGCAGTAGGGGAGGGAAAGCCCTACTTCCTGGCGCACTGGCTGAGGGATAAGTTGGAAGCACAGTGGTCCAGGCCCGGGAGGTGGGTACACCCGTGTATCAGGCCCTAGAGCCTGTGCAAGTGGCTGGAAGTCTGCAGGCCATCTGGCTTCATTCTTGCCTCTCTCCTGCCAGTCCTGTTATGAGCACATCCAGAAGGAGGACATGAGGCTGGACCGCTTGCCCCGCCGCTGGGACCTCAGGGAGCCATGGTAGCTCAGCTTCTCCTGGACAAGCTGCAGAACTGAGAGGGGCCGCCATGGAGTTCCCGTGGAGCAAGCATGGCCCATCGTGGTCCTTGTGGCCCAGGAGGCAGAGGCAGGATGGGCCCTGGAGGAAGGCCTTGGAGGGCATGAGCATTTAGTTTCTGACCTGATTGGGATGAGGGTGAGGCTGACTGGTGTGGCCCCTGAGCTGGTGGTTTTCTCCCCCACCCATCCCCTGCCACTCTCTAGGCCACCCTCGGGTGACCCCCTTGACCTATAGCAGCTCATAGGCTTGCCTGGCCTTGCCTCTAGGTTATCGAGCCTCTCTGGGCCTCAGTGCTGCCATCTGTACCATGGGGACTAGGTGGTCTGTAAAGGCCTTCCATTCATCTTGCTGAATTCTTGTGTCCTTCCGGAAGTCTGACTTTGTTCTTCTGGGTTGTAACTGAAGTTCTTGTGTCGCAGTTGGTGTTGGTTCCTGTCTCTCCACTCCTGGTCGCAGGCTCCAAGCTGCTAGTGACCACTCTGATTATTGGGCTTTTTTACCATGAGTCATCTCCTGTGGACCTGCCTCCTTCTGGACTTCGCCCCAGCACAGAGCTTGTCTCTCAGGCCTGCAAGGCAGGAACAGCCCCAGCTCCACGTGGACCTGCTGGGTGGTCTCTGGCAAGACCCTTCCCCTCACTGGGTATGCCATTGAGGGCCAGGCTTGGAGGTCTCTGAACTGCAATCCACATGTCCTTGATGTAAATGACTGCTGGAACAGGCTGCAGGGCGGGGTGGAAACTTGCCCTGCTTGTCTCACCACCAGCAGGTGCCAAGGAATTTACACACCTGTGACCTCTGTGGGCCTTCATGCAGGAGGGATAGCAGGGGCACAAGGCTGGCCTGTGCCCTAACCAATAAGCACCTCTGGCCCAGGACCCCAAAGGGAGTTGAGGGAGGCAGTGGGAGCTCAGGTGCCTTTGGTGGGGGAGGATTTTATTTAAATAGTGGTTCTAGTGTGGGACCAAAAGACGCAGAGCTGGGTCTTGGAGCAGCTTCATCCCTGCTGAGCCTCAGTTTCTCTTCTCCAGGTGACCTACAGGCGCTCCCCCTGCCCTAACAGGAGGTGTTTGACAGTAGACAGGGTGACTGTGTTCTAAAGTGGTCCAGGGGCAAAGCATGGGGAGAGGGTGGATTTGTTCAGGGACATAGCCCTGGAGAACAAGCTGGGCTCAGCTGCCAGGCCCATGCCCTGGATTATAAGCAAATTGAGTCACCCATCTTGGCTCTGGTTGTGCCTTCCATAGATGAAGTCTGAGGAAGGCTCCAAGAAAGCCTGAGTCCAAGGCTGAGTCCCCAAGGCTGAGTCCCCAAGTATTCAGGGGTGATGGAAGGACCCTCAGAGATGATGCAAGGCAGTGGGCAGAGAGACCCAGCTGCCTCCCTGTGCCGTCACCTCCAGAGAAAGGGCAGAGGTGAGCTTTCTTTGGCTGGTTCCACCAAATATGGCAGATTGAATGAGGAAAGGTCTTGGGCTCTGGTTTTTCCAGTCACTCCTATGGTGTCCCCATGAAGGTCCCTGGATGGGAGTGGAACCGATGAAGAGTGAGGATGTCCAGGTTGCCATGGGCATGCACCTTCCCCAGGACTATGGCAGCTCCCCAGTATTTTAATCCTCTCCAATGGTTATCAGCTAGTACTTCTCCCTTTACAAGTCTCAACAGCCTGGCCGAAGACAGTCCTCAGTTGGTGCAGTGCTGCAGCCTCACTCCAGAGAGCCCCACACACTCCCTGGCTTCTCTCAGGATCAGTGCACATTCACTGCAGGACCCTTCTATCCATGCTCTCGCTGGGCCTTCCCAACACTTCCTGAACTGGAGCCTCTGGACAGAGTCACAGGAGAGTCCCAGGGCAGCTTGGACAGCTGGGTCAGACCTTTCAACACAGCCGTAGAGCAGACAGGAGCCTTCACGTTAGACAGGGAACAAATTGACAGCCAAAGTCAGTGCATCATTTACAGAAGAGGTACTTGGAACCAAGTCACCACGTGCCATGTAGGTTCTCAGGGAGGCTGATGGAGATGACCACCTGCAGGCAGGTGAGTCCACGGCCCAGTGATGACCTCTCTCCGCTGCTGCAGGAGTCCCTTCAGCTGCAGTGAGTACACTGGTGTCCACTTCACAAGTTGGGTTGGCAAGCCGGGACTCCAGCACCTCCATGAGCCGGCCGATGTCAGAAGCAGCCAGGTGGCACCCAGTTCGAGATACCCTCCATATTTCTGGTCCCCATCTCTTCTCCAGAATGAGGATGCTCCTTTCAAGGATGATGATCGTGAGGAAGTGGTACCATCAGCCTCAATCAGGACTTCATGATCACCAGGCAGGGCCAGAGAGGAGAGAGGCCAAGGGAGAGCTCATTGACAGCCCACAGATGGCCTTCTGACAAGCTGAAAAGGGTCACCCCAGTTTTTCCCTTGAGGGCCTGGACTTGGAGAGTTATTAAATGACTTCTCAGTGAGCAGATGTGTCCAGGTCACACAGTGCAACAGCCCATTTCCCTCCCACTGCAGCCCTGGCCCTGCATGCAGGGCTGCATGCAACCTCTCAACGCCTGCTTCCTACCCAGCCCTGCCACCTGCTGCTCTCCAACTGCTACTCCTTGTTCTGTCCCCTAGAAATGTCCTCCTCCAGCTCACTGGGTCCTGGGCTGCTCCATCTTCGCAGGCCTGGCTCCTGTGAAGCCAAGGCAGGAGCCTCCCTGCCTTCCAGCCCTTCTCCAGGGCCCCAGCTCTGGCCCCATCATATTACTTGTGTGTGGCAGGTGGGTGCTTGCTGCCTCCTGTTCGCCAGACACTCTGCTCACAGCCTTTCCCTGGACTGGCATCCATAGCAGTGGGAGACAAGAGTGGAAGCAGATCAGCTCAGGATGGGCCAGACTCTGAAGAGCCCTGGGTACCAGGGCACAGCTGCATTTAAGGCTGGCAATGCCTGGAGCGTCTGTGGAAACAGAAGCCCTTCAGGCGTGCCCAGGACAGGTAGGGACCCACCGAGAAATGGAGACCCAGTTAAATTCAGGCCAGGAGCAGACAGGAAGTTGATGCCAAAGTCTCAGGAGAAAGGAACAAGACAGATACCCTATCTATCTCTCTCTGGGGCTCAAGTTGACCTTGCCTGGGCACCAGGGCCTGATCCTCCTGGCCCAGGGCCCCTTCTACACCTGACAGTGATGTTGCTTGTCTGGCAGGCATCTCTGTGCAATAATCTTCCACGGGACATTGACTTTCTACTCTAGGAAATAATATGCTATGGCCAGGACACCGTTGTTGTGTTTGATGGAACTGGTGTCCTGAAGGCAACAGGCCACAGAGTAACCCCATGAAATGCTGCCTCCCTCTCTCAGTGAACCTCACCAGGGGCCTCCTGGACACCAGTCCTCTTCCTGTGTGGGGTATGGTCTGGAACCTGGCAGACAAGGTTCCAGCCCTCTTCAAGTGAGAAGGGCTTGCTCTTCTCTCCCCAAAAGGCACCAGCAGACTACCTTGCTTACTAGGCAGAGAGAAGGGGGAGCTAGAGAAATGGAGTCCACAGCTAATCCAAAGTGGGCACTGGTGGATTTTTAGAAGGACCTGGGTTCCGACCAAATGTGTTAATTCAGACCACTACTGAGGGTGCCGGGAGCCAGTGCACAACCTGGGCAGCACCTTGCCCACTGCAGCCTCAGAGAAGGCTGGAGGGGGTAATGGTGAGGGGAGGGGGCAGTGAGAGCAGTGCAATGTAAATGAAGCAAGGCTCTGAGTGAGGGCCACATGGCCTCAGCTGTCAGCACGCCCAGAGGGGTGGCTGCTTACTGTGGGGTCAGTGAATGACAGGACTGCCCTCCTGTGGGTACTGGGTTAAGATCAGAGTCAGGGTCAGAGTCCACTTAGGAGTCAGGATTGAAGCAAGGGTGAGAGTTTAGAATGAGGTAGGTTAGAGTGAGGGTCCAGGTCGGGTTCAAGTCGACCCAGGGTCTTAGTCCAGGTCAGAGCTGTCCTGGTTGGCTTGGTCAAGAGCTGTGCAAATGTGAGTTCTGGCCTTTAGTCTTGTTATGAGCGAGAACCAGGGGTGGGGCCAGGCTGCTAAGGCCTTTGTTTGTCCATGACCTCTGCCAAGTCCTTCCCCTGAGTCTGGCGTGCTGTCTGTAAGGAAGGTTGCTGTGCTGGTGCTATTGTTCTGCCATCTGGGTAGGAGGAGGAGACCTGGAGTGCTTTCTGGGAAGAGTAGGCAAGAGGAGCAGCTTGGCCTCTGGCTTGTGGAGGAGGCTTTCCTAGGCAGGCCTTCCCTATGCCTCCAGCACATCAGGCTCTGTTTCCTCCTAACTAAAGGCTCAGGAATCACAAACCGGGTAACCAAGGTCCTCAGGGTAAAGAGGAACACAATGCATTCTTCTCCCAGAGAAACAGGACTGAGCGGCTAGGTCGGGATGGGAACTGAATATAGACAGTCTCACTCCAGGTAAGCCTGGAGCCCAGGTGTCTGGGCCACCTCCCCTCCCCTCATAGGCACAGAAGGTGCCTCAAGATGGGCAAGTTTCCCAAAGCCATCTTCGCATGTGCTCCTGGCTGAGGTCTGCCCTCCCATCCGCAGGGCAGGTGGTGGGGGTTGGGGGGAGGGAGGTGAGAGATCCAGCAATCAGTTCAGTTTAGAGCAGTAGCTGGGGTCTGGAGGAAGCACACAAAAGAGGTTTGTTTTTATTTTCACAGTAGACGGAGACCACAGGGCACCAGCAGTAAGATGAAGCTAAGGAAGATCATATCAGCATCTAGAAAATTAATCTTGTTTTGTCATTTTGGTGGAGGCCATCCTGCCTCCCAAGTCCATAGACCTCAGTGTAGTATCCCAAGAGTGAGTGTCCAGGGCTTAGATTGAAGGCAGTGGTGATGGTCTGGGACAAGGTTGCTAAAGCCTTCTGAGTTGACAGACTGGGTCAGGTGTCCTGCAGGTGAGAGTCACGTGGATAAGCCCCTTCCTCCAACATCTCTGACCTCCAGGGGTCCGAGCTGCTCCTTCCCCACCAGTGGAGCTCTCATGGCTGCATGGTTAGTACATGTATGACCTGACTCTGCAGCATGGGGACTTTACTCTTTTAAAAATCCTTGCCTTTTAAAACTCTGGCTGGATTCATCCATAGATTACTATGCAGTGTTGCAAAACATGGTAGATATGCTGAAGGGACCACCTTAGGAGGTCACCCCCTACTCGTGCTCTAGCAAGTGTAGGCAGAAGGTTATAAGGGAAGCCCCAGGCTAGCTTCTCCCACCCCCAGCTCTACTCTGCTACCCACAGGCCCTGCAGCCTGATTTCTTTTTTAAAAAGAATACCTATATTTTAAATATTTGTAGTGTTCTTTAGACTATTCTCTAAAATCTTATAACACTACATTTCTATAAGAGCCTGGTTTCTTTAAGCAAGGCGCAGGAGGGAAAAGGGGGTCTCTTGTAGCCAGGGTAGGCCTTTTCTCATCCCCCTTAATACGTCATAATTAATTGAATTTAAATGGGTGGTACTTTTCTAGGGAAGTGCCCCAATTAGGGTCCACTTATCTTTTGCAGCTTTTTTTTTAAGAGTCCACTTCATCTTTTCATGACACCTGTCGTCTAGGTACTGTGCACGAAATGTCTCATGAACGCTAGATAACCGCCAGATAACTGCCATCCAGTCCTTGTTTGACTGGATGTGTTCAGGAAGTTCATATATGTAGCAGCACATTTAGGAGTTCTTGAATAGCATGGGCTGCCTTTGCTCTGCAAGTGGGAATTGTGTCATAACCCATAAAGGTTATCACTGTAGTCAACATCCAGTGATACCCCTGGGAGAGGGGTAAGAGGTCTCTACAGTCTATTTGCCAGGACTATGCACCCCTGGGTTCCTTGCTGGTGGAGCTGTAAGTCAGACACATTAGTGAGGCTCCCTTGACCTCATGTACTGGCATTGCCAGGCTTTGATCTGTGGCTTGATTGCCATGCCCTGTATGACAGTATTCAGGCAGCTTTGCACTTTACCTGCATGATGTGGAATCAGTCAGCTTCTCAGTTCCAGTGATGTTCATTGCCATAGGGCCCTTTTCCATGGATATTCACCTGGCCCATGAAGAGAGGGCATGGATCCTGTGCTGTCTGCTGCCACAGTGTTTGTCCCTGAGGGGTTGGGACTCGATCATCCAGTTGTTTGGTTGTCAGGTGCCAGAGCACACTGACCACCCATTGACTAGTGGTTACAAGGTGGTGAAAACGTAATAAGATGTGTTCAAGGGGTGTCTTCCAGGACAAGCACCTGTCTGCATATCTGTGCATGGGACAGAATTTTTCTTTCTATATCAGTTTAGTTTTTTTTCCTGTGACTGCCCAGCTGCAGTGGGCATCTTAATTTAACTGGTTGGTCTGTACATCATGCCCAGGCATCCTCCAGGACCCTTGTGCACTGAAGACCCCATGTCTGACACAGCAACGCCTAGGGCCACCCCCTTTCCTGCAGGTGGAAGAGTCCATTGGTGGCTGATTTACTCCTTTCTCAGATATACCGTTTTCATCCAGTAACATGGGCTTGCTGGACAGGGCCTACTTTATTTCATCATAGACTTGCTGGGGAGGAACAACACAAGGGGAGCTAGTCTCTCATTGTCCACCAAGTCCTAGTGACCAGCCAGTAATGGCACTCAACTGGGGTAGGGTGAGCCCTGTCAGGCAGCTGCCTCTAAAACACCAGGGGTCGCCTTCACTGAGTGTCACTTCCTTCTGCCACAGGCTCCAGGCTCCGTTATCTCAGACCCTGCGTATCCCACGCTTGCCATTTGAAAGGCTCTTTAGGATGAACTGGCCTGAGCCAGAGCAGTGTATACAGCCTGCTGGCTGCTTTAAGCACTTCTGGGTCCACACCTCTGTAGTGGGTGTGTGGTGATCTAGTTCCCCATCCACCCTTGTCTTCTATTTTATTTATTTATTTATTTTGCTTTTTAGGGCCCCACCCACAGCATATGGAAGTTCCCAGGCTAGGGGTCTAATTGGAGCTACAGCCACCGGCCTATGGCCAGAGCCACAGCAACGCAGGATCTGAGCTGGGTCTGCGAACTACATCACAGCTCGGGGCAACACCAGATCCTTAACCCACCAAGCGAGGCCAGGGATCGAACGTGCAACCTCATGGTTCCTAGTCAGATTCGTTTCCATTGTGCCACGACAGGAACTCCCCACCCTTGTCTTTTTTTTTTTTTTTTTTTCACAGTGCTTAGTTTTCTTTTTTCTTTTTTTTTTTTTCTTTTCCCACTGTACAGCAAGGGGATCAAGTTATCCTTACATGTATACATTACAATTGCATTTTTTCCCCACCTTTTGTTCTGTTGCAACATGAGTATCTAGACAAAGTTCTCAATGCTATTCAGCAGGATCTCCTTGTGCCCACCCTTGTCTTCTAAACTGCTTTACTGCCACTACATGGATGCGCTGAGGAACCTGGAGGGCTCCCATTTTGCACTTGTCCCAGCATCACTGTCCTGACCTTGGCCTTTCCCCAGGGGCAGCATCCTTCAGGTTCAGGAGTAGTTCTCATCCTAAAACCTCTATTTCCTCAGCCAGGCAGCAGGATCAGCCACCTGGCTATATGGAATGTCCACTGAATGAAACAGCACAGAATAGTTTCAAGGACACAGTAAGGGCCAAGGTTGGCTGAAGTGGCACCTCTTTAACCTAAAAAAGATAGCTTGAAGCACCACCATTGCCTGGAGAGGAGCTTCCAGAAATCTGACATAGGAGCATGTAGGGCCAGAGCCCTGTGGAATATGGCTTTTTTTCCCTAAGACAGCCTTCTGACTGGATCACAAATCCAGCACACAGTGACAGCTTTTGCATCACAAAGTCAGGTCCCTCCACCTTGTGAGGGATGGCAGTTCTTTTCTTGACACCAGAGGGATGCACCCCTTTCTCTGAGTTCTGGGATCCTGCCCCATGGGGCCCATCTTCCAACTTTTCTGTGATTTCGTATGTTTATCCTCTTCTATTTTTTCTTCCAGCCCTAGGGAGAGTAAGCTGCTTTGTAAAACTCTTTGAACATTCCTTTTTTGCCTCTTTAGCTCTTCACTTGCTGGGTGTGGTGGGCAGAATGATTGTCCTAATCCCCGGTCCAGGTCCTGTGACCTAATCCCTAAGAGCTGTGAATATGCCACCTTATAAGGACCTGGTGATGGGGAGCTGATCCTGGGTTATCTGGATGGGCCCAATTTAATCACAAGAGTCCTTAGACGTTGAGAATCAGAGGGAGATGAGACCACAGAGGAATGACCCAAGAGATGGAGGATGAGAGCACAGGAATGTTAAAACCCCTAGAAACTGGAAAAGGCAGAGAAATGGATTCTCTCTGGTAGCTTCCAGAAAGAAACACAGCCCTTGAGAACTGTGTCAGATTTCTAACCTATGGAATTGAGAGAATGCACTTGTGTTGTTCGAAGCACCGTATGTGTGATAATTGGCTGTAGCGGCAATAGAAAATACAGACACTGGTTAATGCTTTTATATGAAGTTCTCTTTGCTAGTATAACTAACGAGGCTTCATCTGTCCTGCTCCCACTAATGCAGAGACTCCCTGCCAGCTCCCATCACTCCAGGTGGCGGGCAGTGTGAGCTCAGGGCAGACCCCATCTCTTCCACCTCCTTCTCTCTGGCCAGCTCTAACTTCAGGAAATTCTTTGCTCTGATTCAGCTTCTGTGTGCTCTAATCCTGCATGTCCTGTAACTGGCCCTTGGATGGCACAGATCCCATAGGATTGCTGGAAGGCAAGATTCGGTCCCTTCCTTGCTTATGCCATCTTCAGCTTATTGATTTCCCTGTCATCACCTAGGGCCTCCCCAAAGCTGGGAACTTTGGCTCCAAACCCTGTTCAGCCTTACACTTTAGGCCCTCTGATCACATGGACCCAAATCATTTAGGGCAGGTAACCACATGCTCCCTGGTTCTCTCTCTTTAAAAAGGATGTAGCTTCTCCCACAAACCTCCACAAAAATAAATACCAGATAAATTGTATAGCTAAAAGGTAAACATAAAACTCTAAATATATGAGAGGAGATAGGAGAATAAATCCTCACGTTACGGTGCAAAAGACCATTTTAAGGGTGAGCATTAACTCCTATTGGTGCTGCCTAAAGATTTGGGGGATCAAATTAAAATAGGAGACCACCTGGTAGGCTGTGCTAGCTGTCAGCGCATGGGCTGGAAAATTCACTCAAGAATTGGAGGGTTGGAATTCCCGTCATGGTGCAGTGGAAATGAATCCGACTAGGAACCATGAGGTTGTGTGTTCGATCCCTGGCCTCGCTCCATGGGTTAAGGATTTGGCGTTGCTGTGGCTGTGGTGTAGGCCAGCAGCTACAGCTCTGATTGGACCCCTAGCCTGGGAACCTCCACATGCTGCGGGTGCGGCCCTAAAAAGACAAAAGACAAAAGACAAAAAAAAAAATGGAGGGTAAAGTGATGTGCTTGTACATGTAAATAAATAATAGAGTTAATGTTGGCTAGTAGAATATCCAGGTTGACCTTGACATTTCAGGAACTGCTGACCTCCTGCTATTCTAGAGAACAGAGAAAAAAAACCTTTGTTAGCTGAGAAAGGTAAATTCTCTTCTGACGAGAAAAGATGTACAGTGTCTCCACTTCAGGGGCTTCTATGGATTCCTAAGAAAGAGTCCCCTTTGGGAACTTTGGACACATTGTCCATCCTGATGCTACACTCAGACAATAGCAGTGAAATTTATAATTTTTTGTTGATGCTGTCTAAAAGTTTTGGGGACAAAGTGAAAACTTCTGTCAGTTATCATTGCCTATATGTAAGAGAGCTATTTTGTTTCTTTTCACAGGGAAACTATTAAAGATTCTTAGAGATAGAAATATTCATATCTTTGGGTTATCTCCCAGATTACAATGTTTCCTCACCTTAGGTGAGTAATTTATTCTTGAGAAATATGTTTTTACTGAATATTAGATAAGTTTAGGGAATGATTGTTGCTTTTGTTAGGTCTGATAATTTTGTGTCCGTTATATGGAAAATGTATTTTCAGAGAAATTTTCAGAGAAGCCTAAGGAATGAAATGTCAAAATATCTGTAATTTATTTTCAAAAATATTTGCAAAACAGTAATTGGTGAAGAAAAACGTGGCAAAATATTAGCAATTTAAAAATTTTGATCACATATACATGCATATTCATTATACTTTAAATTTGAAAAAGTTTACACTATAAAGATCAGAGAAGAAAAGAGCATAAACCTCATCTGAGGCAAATTCTCCTAAGTTAAAAACACAGTTAAGTTTAATTTCAGTGGAAAATTGTTAATTCATTCCTAAGCCCTGAATTTAAGCTCTCTTTAAAATAACACAAACTTCCTTTAAAGTAGTCAGTTTATTCTAGTCATTAAAGTTATCTGTCATAACCTGACATAATAAGCCAGGCTCACTTTATTAACTTTATGTCTGTCTACCTATACTGCTTCAGGTCTTTTGTGTCTCTTACATACTGTATACCTAAAATCCTGGTTATAAATTACACTATCAGTGTATTTTACTTGAGTCTTTCATCCAAGAATCCATCAGAAAACACAGTATAGAATTAAAAAGTCTATGAAAATAATGTCAATAAAGCACCTAGACTGCCACCCCAGGAAACCAGCAGACCAAAAGTCAATCAGTGAGACAGGACATTGATCCTGCCAGTCTCCTCTGTCCTCACGGCAGCTCCTTTAAGGAGAAAGATTCTTCACCCCTCCATGTTTTTGGCTG
The DNA here is from genome assembly GCF_054392235.1 of Sus scrofa. NCBI lineage: Eukaryota > Metazoa > Chordata > Mammalia > Artiodactyla > Suidae > Sus > Sus scrofa. The sequence goes on along the minus strand of NC_139395.1, from coordinate 44,345,800 downwards.
ACCCAAGGCATATGGAGTTCCTGGGCCAGGGATCAGATCTGAGGCACAGTTTGGACCTACGCTGCAGCTTCAGCAATGTTTTATTCTTTAACCCACTGGGCCAGCCTCAGGATCGAACCTGCATTCTAGCGCTATAGAGACACGGCCAATCCCATTGCACCACAGCTGGAACTCCAAGGAGAAAGATTCTTAGGGGTAGGGCAGAGGTCTCCATTTCCCTAAAAGAGATCAAAGGCCACACACACCTATCCAGGTGTGCTGGGGAAACTCACAGAAGGGAAGGACTTAACCTTTCATGACTCTGGGATACAGACACCTGTGTGCCTCCTATCAGGCCCATAGGTGACTTGTACCTTGGGGTTGTCATAAGAGACCTTCTGGTGCTTAAGGAAACACCACCAGTGGATCCTGGAGCCCTCAGATAACTGCAGAGGAATCTTCAAAGTGAGGCTACCATTGCTTTTTCCGGCTCACTGGGTATGTACACCCTGAGGGCATGTTTCCCTCAAGGAGAATCATCCAGTTAGAAAAGGTGGTGTGAAATCAGATTTAAATCATGCCTGATTTTAGCTGAAGTGATTGGTGACACCACCTTGGCTCTGGAAGGAATTCGGGGCAGCCTCAGCTCACAGGTCAAGGTTGTTAGGATGATAGAATATCCCTAGACTTTCTCCTTGCAGGAGAAAGTGGAGCCTGCAGTTGCTAATACATCCTGCCCACCAGGATTAATGCCTTGGATCAGGAGGGGAGGTTAATACAGAGACTTAAGGAGAAAGCTGCCAGGCTTCCTAAAGTAGAAATCCCTGATGGTTGACGGGATTTGTTCAACTGCTAGGATCCGGACCCTGGGGGACATGACTGAGGTCGGTATTGTAGGCGGGCTTCATCCTGAAGCTTAAGGGCCTTTTCGCAGTTGATTTAACATGCTATATGAGTCAAACTAAATGTTTTTGGTTGGCTGTCAGTCAGATGTATCAAATCAGGAATGAATTCTTCTAAACACTATGCAAGAGTCTCCTAGAAAACTATACTATCTCTCTCCTTTGTGGGTTTTTCTTCCCTCTGTTTGTTCTCTGCCTTCCTTGTATCCTTCTCTCTTCTTGTCCCAAGTCCTCTGTAGACTCAGGAGCTGTCCTTCAAGATAGCCTTCTGGAACTAGGAGGTTCTGAATGGGACCACTTGTCAACAAGGGGCAGGGACCACCCTTCACTAAAGCCGTAAATGCACAATTATGTTTATTAGGGAAACTACCAGCAGAGAAGCCACAGAGCACACACAGAGGAAGGCTCAAGCCTGGCACAGCTGGACTGGGCACATGTGGGAAGTTTCCAGAAGCACCACACCCCTGTAATGCCATTCAATTTATAGGCCAAATGGAAACATTTGGACGATTATGAAACACTGAAATCTTCCTGGTGGGGAAGTTCCCTTGTCAAAAGAAGAAGCCTCTGAAACTAAGCCGCTGACATCAGACTGTTCTATGTGGACTAATTCAGATAGGCTGAGCTAGCTCTCTGCTAAAAAGGGGGAGGAAATAAGCCTGGGGTGACAACTATTCAATCTCCTCAGTCCTGCTCTGAATGGGGTATTGTTGAGGAGTTTCTCATAGAGCAATGTGCTTGTGCAAACCCTCCATTCATTCACCCAACAGATAGATTTTGTGTCTCATAACATACTATGAGTGTTGTTCCAGAGCCTAGGGCTGTATTGGATGCCAAGGCAGCCAAGATTTCTACCTTCACATTCAGCCTCTGAGCCCCCTGAGGTGGTCATGGTCTTTCCAGTTCTAACTTACTTTATCTTTTCCCTTCAGCCAGACGGGGTAGTTGAAACCTTTGTGGTCTTCTCCCATTGCCTTTCTCAAGTTCTCCCAAAGTTGGCCTCCAGCCCAGTAGATGCTTTATCCCGATTATCCTTCCATAGATTAGAGAAAAGGAAGCAGGGTCTGCCCGTCTCCAAGGAGCAATTTAGGACTATTCAAATCGCTGAGAGGATGCTAAGGTAATGGGACAGAATGGATCAAGAGCTGAGCTTCAAAGCCTGACTCATCCTTTCAGGCTCTTTTTTGATGTTGAACAAATTAATTCCACGACATACACCTGTTATTTTCCAGGAACTAAAACAGGTTCCATTAGAAATATGTTGTTCCTGGAAGAAATTTCCACTGGAGCTTTAAAAATGATGAGTTACATCCTTATAGGTGAACATGAAAAGTTGATTTTATGATCAGTCCCAAAAGGAGAATTTCCTTCTATTTTTATTTCTGTGCTTTGCAAACAGATTGAACTAAAACATTTGTAACCCAAACATATCAGTCAATAAAAATCTCTTTAGTATAGATATTTCCTAGTCAGCAATGCTTGGATAAAGTCAGAAATCCCTTTTTAATGCTCAGAGATGAGGCATTCCCAAACTGTTTCACCTGCCAGCACACCCATAATGAAACCTTTCCTCATGGAAGTGGAATCTCCAAATCCAAAACTTCTTCTTCCTTGACCATGAGTTCATCATTCTCTCTGATTATGTGCTTTGTGCTGGAGATGAGCATGGAACCAGCCAAATTTCTGTCAAACCTCTACCCTCCATTTAGAAGTCCAGACAGACATCCAAACCGAAGGCTCTAAGCCATCCATTTTTGCAGTATCTAAGAAGTATCCTGAGGAGGTGGCATTCTAGAATATTTGTGCAGTGACCTGGAGATAGAATTCCTTCTTCATTTCACACTCCATTTAAAAGGAACCACTTTCACCAACTTCCTGAGTGACCTACAACCCACCAACTGCCTTTTCTACTCTTCACTCCATAACTTCTTAGGCAGCTTTGTTCTATCTCTCTTGAATTTTCTCTACTCATTCCTCCTAATGAACAAATATGCCTTTTACCTCCATTGTACCTACGCTGAGTGAGCCATCACTCATGGAAATGGGGCAGCAGCTGCCCAGAGGGGGTGACCTTGAGGAGGTTGGGAGACTTTGAACTTCTCTTATAAATCAAGCAGTAGAAAGATAATTTTTTTTGGGGGGGCACACGTGCAGCATGTAGACGTTCCCAGGCCAGGGACTAAACCCACGCCTCAGCCTGCAATCTGTACCACAGCTGGTCGACACCGGATCCTTAACCTGCTGCGGCACATGGGAACTTCCAAAGACGATAATTTTTTTTTAATTTTTAATTTTTTTTGTCTTTTTGCCATTTCTAGGGCCGCTCCTGCAGCTCATGGATGTTCCCAGGCTAGGGGTCAAATCGGAGCTGAGCTATAGCTGCCAGCCTACACCACAGCCACAGCAACACCAGATCTGAGCCGCATCTGCAACCTACACCTACAGCTCATGGCAATGCCGGATTCTTAATCCACTGAGCAAGGCCAGGGATCAAACCCGCAACCTCATGGTTCCTAGTCGGATTTGTTAACCACTGAGCCATGATGGGAACTCCAAAAGATGATAAATTTGAATGGCATTAAAATTACTGTCATCCTTGAACTAGAGTGTAGTGGTCTGACTCTAAACCTTGTAAATTTTAAAAGGTGGAACTGACACTTTGAAGGTAGAACTGGCAGGATTTGTGAGTGGCTTAGATGGAAGGTTTAAGAGAAAGAAGGGAGGTGGAGTGACTTTATTTTAGTCAGAGTAACGGGGTGAGTAGAGCACCATTTATGGAGATAATGAGATTGGGGGTGGTGGAAGTTGGGAGTGGAAGTGGAGAAGCCTTCTGGAAGAAAATCTTAGGAAGCTTTGATCTTGAAAGTTTAAATGTAGGAACAGCTTTTAAGTGCACTCACTTGAAGCCCATTTGTAACTCTAGAAATTATCATTCTTAAAAGCTTAGCTTCTTATCTATTCAGTTGTTTTACACCACCATTTGTACTATTTGCCTACTATAATTTATTATGTATCAGGCATTGGACTTTACTTATGAGGAAGGTACTATTATAAACTGTATTATAAAGATAAGGGGAGTTCCCGTCATGGCTCAGTGGTTAACGAATCCGACTAGGAACCATGAGGTTGCGAGTTTGATCCCTGGCCTTGCTCAGTGGATTAAGGATCTGGCGTTGCCATGAGCTGTGGTGTAGGTCACAGACTCGGCTTGGATCTGGCGTTGCTGTGGCTGTGGCGTAGGCCAGTGGCTATAGCTGCGATCAGACCCCTAGCCTGGGAACTTCCATATGCCTTGAGAGTGGCCCTAGAAAAGTCAAAAGCCAAAAAAAAAAAAAAATAAAAAATAAAGATAAGGAAACTGAAGCTTAGTTCTTAAATTAATTTGACTTAAATAAGATCACCCAGCTGGAATTAAGCACAGTAGAATTCTCTTTCTGCATATTTATGTTATATGAAGCTCAGGTCTTAAATAACTTGACTAAGATCAATAATTCTCTTTCTGTGTATTTGTGTCATATGGAAAATTAGCCCAACATAGTAGATACTTTGTAACTTTGAAACAAACAGCACCAGCTCCCTGGTCCCTGTGAAATACATGCTCTCTTGTCCAGTAGCCTCTCGTAATCACTAGATCCTTTATCCAGTGAGTACACAGTACTTACTTGCTGAGAAAGAGAGTCTAAGAGAGATGTCTTTGAAAAATTCCCTGGAATCCTCTTGGATTTTGGATATTTATACCCACTACATTTCTTCACCCAGAAATGGTGACATAAGATCAGATATCGGCAGCACATATGAAATCGGGACTGCTCTGGAGAGCCCAGGTTATTAGGCTACCCTTAGCTAGAACTGGAAGTGGTTTATTTGCAGAGAGAGAGAGTAGACTCTGAGTGCTCTCCTCCCAGTAAGTAACCCAGCACTGTCGTCTCAGATCGATGCTTTTCCCTAGAGGTGTAACTTGGCGCTCTAGAGCATTGCCCATGTCTGGGGCCTCAGGTCCCAGCAGACTTTTCATGCGATATGGGAATTCCTGTCTGTAAAGAACAGCCCCACTCCCTGGTCCAGACTCTGAAATCTCCTTTTAATCCACATGCTTCATGATTTTGTTTGTAAGAGAAATGTCCAGGCAGCTTCAAGAAGGGAATTTATTGGAGTTCCCATTGTGGCACAGTGGAAACGAATCTGACTAGGAACCACGAGGTTGCCAGTTCGATCCTTGTCCTTGCTTAATGGATTAAGGATCTGGCATTGCCCTGAGCTCTGGTGTAGGTCACAGACACAGCTCGGATCCCGTGTTGCTGTGGCTGTGGCATAGGCTGGCAGGTGTAGCTCCGATTCACCCCTAGCCTGGGAACTTCCATATGCCGTGGGTGCAGCCATAAAAAAGAGAGGAAAAAAAAAAGGAATTTATTATACAGACGCAGTAGTACCTCTTGGAGCCTGAGTCGCAAAAGCACCCAGACCCTGGGAAGGACCAGAACTGGAAGGAGAGGGCTGCCAAGAACCCTGGACGGCACTTTAGTCACCCGTCTGTCTTTCTGCAGGTGTCCACCCTCTTGTTTCCTAGCAGTTAGACGTCTCAGCTTTCCAGTGGCTGTGGTGGCCTCTGGAACTCAGATTTCCATGATTAGTTAGGATGCTCAGAAGAAAATGGATTCTGTCTTGGCCCTACCCCACCCCTGGGGAATGTCTGCTGGGTCTGCACTGCACTATCTTCTGAACTCGAGTCAGAACAGGGCTTTGTGGCACAAACATGGCTTTGTGGGGTCACAGATTTGAAGAGGAATAACCAGAAACAAACAAACAAACAAACAAACTTCTCTGAGTTTAGCTGTGGGAAGCCACTGCTCGGAACAGTTCAGGTTGCGACCTTGACTGGGTTGCAACCAGGAGGTCTGTTGAGGTCCTGCGAGTGTTTGCTGCTTGGTCACAGTCCCCTTGGGTCTGTGGGGACTGATTATTTTCTCCCCACTTTTTATTTGAGAAACTCCTGTTTCCCCATTCCATGTAGGCCCGGTGGGAATTATACAGTATCTGTTGCTTCGTGGCTGGCTTATTCCACTTAGCCTAATGTCCTCAAGGTTTATTCATGTTGTAGCATGTGTCAGCCCTTCCTTTTTAAGGCTCACTAGTGTTCTGTTCTGTGGGTAGACCACATTTTACTTATCCATTCATCTTTTGATGGACCCTTGGGTTGCTTCCACCTTTTGGCTATTATGAATAATGCTGCTATGAACATAAGCATACAACTGTCACTGCAAGATCCTGCTTTCAGCTCTTTTGGAATTGCTGGATCATATGATAATTTTATGGTTAATTTTTTTGCGGAACTGATATATTGTTTTCCACAGTAATTACACCATTTTACATTCCCACTAACAGTGTGCAGCTTCCATTCCTCCACATCCTCACCAACACTTGTTATATTCTGTTTTTTTTTTGATAATGGCCATCTTATGGATGTGAGGTGGTACCTCGTGGTAATTTTGATTGCATTTCCTTAGTGACAAGTGATGGTGGGCATATTTTCATGTGCTTATTGGCCACTTGTGTATTTTCTTTGGAGATTTCTATTGAATTTCTGCTTGAATATGACTACTCAAGCCCATTGCCCATTTTTCAATTCAGTTATTTATTTTTTGTTATTGAGTTATAGGAGTTCTTTATATATTCTAGATACAAATCTCTTGTCAGATATATGCCTTCTACATGGTTTCTCTCATTCCATGGGCTACCCTTTTGCTCTGTTAATTGTCATTTGATGTACAGGAGTTTTTTATTTTGATGTAATTCAATTTGTCTGTTTTTTGTTTTCATATATAAGTCATGTCCAAGAAATCACAGTCAAATCCGATGTCATAGTTTCCCCTATGTTTTCTTCTCAGAGGTTTATAGTTTTAGCCCTTATGTTTATGTCTTTGATCCATTTTGAGTTTATTTTTTTAAGTGGTATAAGGTAGGTGTCCAAATAGTTCATTCTTTTCCATGTGGACATCCAGTTTTGTTTGTGGAAAAGACTGTCCTTTCTCCATTGAATGGTCTTGCCACCCTTGTTGAAAATCATCTGACCACATATGCAAGAGTTTATTTCTTGGCTCTCTATTCTACTCCATTGGCCTATTGCTCTGTCTTTATGCCAGTACCACATTGTTTTGATAATTTTAGCTTTGTAGAAAATTTTGAAATGAGCAAGTGTGAGACCTCCAACTTTGTTCTTCTTTTTCAAGATTATTTTGGTTATTTGGAGTCCCTTGAGATTCCATATGAATTTTAGGACAGGTTTTTCTGTTTCTGTAAAAAAAATATCTTTAGGACTTTAATAGGATTGCATCGAATCTGTAGGTTGCTTTGGGTAGTATCGACATCTTACTATTAAATGTTTTAATCCATAAACATGGAATGTCTTTCCATTTATTTGTTTCTTCTTTAATTTCTTTCAGCAATGTTTTGTAGTTTTCAATGCACAAGTCTTTTTGCCTCTTAGGTTAAGTTAATTCCTAAGTATTTCATTATTTTTGATGCTATTACAAGTAGAATTGTTTTCATAATCTTTTTCAAAGTGTTCATAGTTGGTTTATTAGAAATGCAACTGATTTTTGCATGTTTGTTTTGTGTACTGCAACCTGTCTGAATTCATTTATTATTAGTTCTAACAGTTTCTTTTGTATGTGTGTGTAATCTTTTTTTTTTTTTTTGCCTTTTTGTCTCTTTGTCTTTTTCCAGGACCACAGCAGCATATGGAGGTTCCCAGACTAGGGGTCTAATCAGAGCTGTTGCTGCTGGCCTACAGCCAGAGCCACAGCAATGCGGGATCTGAGCCGCGCCTGCGACCTACACCACAGCTCACGGCAATGCAGGATCCTTAACCCACTGAGCGAGGCCGGGGATCAAACCCTCGTGGTTCCTAGTTGGATTCGTTAACCACTGAGCCACAACAGGAACTCCTATGTGTGTATAGTCTTTAGGTTTATCTGTATATAAGATGGTGCCATCTGTGAACAAAGTTATTTCCTTTGTCTTACCTAATTGCTCTGGCTAGATCTCTAGTACTCTGTTTAGTAGAAGTGGTGAAAGTATGCATTCTCTCCATTTGGGACTCCAATGATACACATTTTATTATTGTCCCACAGGTCCTTTTTTTTTTTTTTTTTTTTTTTAAAGAAAACTATTTTCTCTTTCTTGTTCAAATTTCCTTTTTTTTTTTTAAAGAAAACTATTTTCTCTTTCTTGTTCAAATTAGATAATTTTATTAACTATCTGCAACTTTACTGATCTTTTTCTCTGTATTTTCCATTCTGCTGTTGAGCTCATCCAGTGTTATTTGTGTTGTTTGTTTACTTTGGTTATTGTAGCTTTCATTTCTAAAAGTCCATTTGGCTCTTCTTCCTATCTTTTATTTCTTTGCTGATATTTTTTACTTCTCCCATTTGTTTAAAGAGTGCTTGAAATTGCTTATTGAAGCACTCATATAACTGCTTTAAAAAACCTTTATGTTGAAACCATAATTTCAACACCTATGCCATCTCAGTACTGGTGTCTGTTGATTATCCTTGAGGTTATCTTGGCTCTTGGTGTGAGTAATTTTGAACTGTATCCTGGACATTTTGAGTACAGTGTTAAGAGACTCTCTTTCCTTTTTAATGTATCTGTTTTATCAGGAAGCCCATCTGTTTATGTTAAGGATATACATCCTGGCCCAGTTTTGTGGGCTGTGTCTGAAATGTCAATTATTCCTCAAAGCCTTTTGTGGACTGCAGCATGTGGATTTCCCACCAGCCAATTTGAAACCTGGGCAGTATTCTACACCATGGTTCCACTCCCAAAGTTTTTGCTGTGTTGATCTGGGTCAGTTTTGTAAGTGGGATGTGTCCAGGACTTGATACACAGATTTAAAGCATCTCATTCTGCTATGGACTGAATTGTGTCCCCTCCTCAATTTATGTGTTGAAGCCTCAACCCTTAACCTGATCGTTTTTGGAAATGAAGCCTTTGGAAGGTAATTAGGTTTAGATAAGATCATGCAGGTAAGGTCCTCATTTTGGGATTAGTGTCCTTAAAAGAAAGACACCAGAGAGCTTGGTCTTTCCCTTACTTTCTCCATTTCTCTCCTTCTTTCTCCTCATGCCCTGTGAGGACACAGTGAGAAGCAGCCATCTACTAGACAGGAAGGAGATCTCTCCAGAAACCAAATGTGCTGCTGATTGGGTCTTGGACTTCAACCCTCTAGTAACCATGAGAAAAGGCACTCATGCTTCTCTCTTCCCATCTCTCCCACAGTCCCTGCTGCCAGTGCACTGAGGACCTGTTGGCCTCAGTGCAGTGTAGGCCTTCTTGCCTCTTGGGAGACATCTGCTGAAGCTCCTACTGGCCTCCCTACCTCTGTCCTCCCAACTTTCTGTGCACGGTAATCCTCCTGAACCATGGTCATTATGGCACTCCCCTGGCCAACGCCCTTCAGTGGCTTCCTGTGCTCTTGGGAAAAGCCCAGATTCTCAGGCAGCAAGGTCCTTATGCAGATTTCTGCAGATTCAGTTCTTGCCACACTTTCTCCTCACTCCCCTTTCAGCTTAGCTAAATGTATTCCCTCAAGGTACACAGAACCTGAGCCCCGAATCTCACCTTCACTGGATCATGTTACTTGGGCTTAACTAGTCTGTTCTGTTTTTTCTTTTTTTCTTTTTTTTTAAGAATAGTTCTAGGGGGAGTTCCTGTTGTGGCTCAGTAGTGAATGAATCTGACTAGGAATGATGAGGTCGCAGGTTCAATCCTGGGCCTTGCTCAGTGGGTTAAGGATCTGGCGTTGCTGTGAGCTGTGGTGTAGGTTGAAGACATGGCTCAGATCCCCCACGGCTGTGGCTGGGGCGTAGGCTAGTGGCTATAGCTCCAATTAGACCCCTAGCCTGGGAACCTCCATATGCCTCGGGTACGGCCCTAGAAAAGACAAAAAAAAAAAAAATAGTCCTGGGGGTTCATGTTTATTTGTGTTTGATCCAGAGCCCTGCCCAAGGGCAAGGGCACAGCTCTGAGTGGTGGGCAGGAAAACCAGTATCTTACTCCCCACTGAATTCAGTCTCTGTTACTCTACCAACCCAAACTGCTCCCACCCCACCGTAGTCTACCAAAGAAGGTAAAATGGCTCAAGGACACATTGTGCTGCCCCCTCAACAGTCTGAGTGTCAGACTCAGAGAGTGGGACGTATTTGAAGTTCTGCCCATTAGTTCCACAACAAAAAATAAGCAGTGGCCGAGACAGGAACAAAGATGCTGGCGGTTGTGCATCTTGCTAGGTCTTTATAGCTGTAACTAGAGTGTTCTTAAGAAGCCCTTCCTAGGCCAGAGTGGGTTCCCATCTCAGGTGGGCACTTTTGCCTGCTGTGGCTCCCAGTGCTATTGAGTCCCTCACTCTTGTTGCCTTGGCTTTTCTACCATCTTCCTGATATTGTAGCCCCTAGAGCCATCACTTCTGGTTTCCTCTGCTCTATTTGGTTGTATAGCACAGTGCCTGGCATGTGGTGAATGAATAAATGCACCACAAATCATCTCCTGTATTTTCTGCCTCACTCAACTGCATTTAGATTCCAGCAGCAGTGTTTTGCATTTCATGATGCCTTTGCTTCTGAGAGTCTCTTAGCCTGTGAGCCTTGTCTTTTCTTCTTCCTCTAATTAATTCCTAAATCCCTCCTATACCCAACAAAAATTCCTCTTTTATCAAAATACACTCAAATGAATCTGATTTGGATTCGTAGTTTATTAATTGAATTGAATCCCAGATTGCATGAGAGACCATAGCAGAAAGGAGGCCTCTGGGGCCTGTGTCCTGGATCATATAAGTGTGGGCCCTGAGGAAGCTCTCTCATCTGGGCTCCTTTGGCCGTGGGTGGAAGCACTATGTGGCACACCAGAGCATTCAGAGGACTGGAAAATCATACTTGCCACAGTTCAGAACTGCCTGGGCGGTGCTCTGTGTTTGCTGGTAACATTGCCCCCTGAATGTATAAGGCTTTGCAGGTGCTACCTACAACCATCATGTACATAAATCTCTCGGCTCCTTTGGTCTGGTTGGAAGGAAACTGTTGCCCCAGGCCTAGTTACAGTTTGCACTTTTAGAAGCAGGACCTGAGAGATAGCTAGGCAGTGACAGTGGTATTTTAAAGTCCAGAATCTGTGACAGGTACTTTGTTAGGGTTGCCAGATGTACTTTAGCTGATCTAGCAGAGAGCTAGCCAGTGCCAACATGTGGAGATTTAAAACAAAGCAGTAAAGGAGTTTCCTGGTAGCTCAGTGGGTTAAAGATCTGGCATTGTCACTGCTGGGTCTCAGCTGTGGTGCAGGTTCAGTCCCTGGCCCAGAAACTTCTACATGCCTTGGGCATGTCCAAAAAAATAGATAAAATAAAGCCGTAAAATGAAGAACTTGCATACCACAATGGCATGGCAACCAAGTTTTATTAAAATTATCCTGATCTTATTGAATGGTTCTATTTCAAAATGTTTTTGAATAAGCCACTTAAGTCCATGTGAAGAAAAAATATTAGATCAATTAATTTGCAAACCTTATTTTAATGACTATTTACAATATTTTTATTTCTGCATATAGGTGCATTTCTCTTCTCATGAGAAGAAAACAAGACAAAGGATTACATGATGCTGTTTCCTAGAAATGCGGAGCAATACTACTGTGCAGTGTTTCAGGTATGACCATGAAGATTGTCCCCCCTCATGTGCTTAGAATTTTCAAATATTGGGATTTCAAAAATAGAAGATAATTATATGGAAATAAAGTATGGTGTATGGAGCTTTGATGTTAAGTAACCTCATCTTTAGAGACATTGGGGATAATATCCTGGCCTCCATGCTGACTTGGCTAATAATTCCCACCTAGTGTTGGGGAAGGATTCACAGGTAAATCCCCTCCCAGGTGGGGGAAACAATGGTATGGGATCTGTTTGGGAGTAGCAAAGGGAGTAAGGGATTTGCACTGGTTTCTCCTGGCAGAGTGACCTCAGTAGTGTATTCTTTTGTGTCAGTGAAGCTCTTGGCCAACATTTGCCCGCTTTTCTGTCTCATCTGGATTGTTCCGTAGTCTCAGCTTTGTTTCCAGTTTCTGCTTCCATTCTTCTCTGAGCCTAAAAATAGAAACAAAACACACACAAATGGAGCATTCATCTCCATGGCTTTTGGTTTAGGGAAGCTTCCTTCCCTTTTATTCTGAAGAGGAGTGTGTGTGTGTGTGTGTGTATGTGTGTTCAGATTTTTCAAATATATACAGAGGACTTGCACATTTAAATATATACATATTTGAACTCTCATGTTCATCTAGTATTCTAAATTCTCTGAACTTTCCTTTAAAAGTGCAATATCTGGAGTTCCCGTCGTGGCGCAGTGGTTAACGAATCCGACTAGGAACCATGAGGTTGCGGTTCGATCCCTGCCCTTGCTCAGTGGGTTAGCGATCTGGCGTTGCCGTGAGCTGTGGTGTAGGTTGCAGACGCGGCTCGGATCCCGCGTTGCTGTGGCTCTGGCGTAGGCCGGTGGCTACAGCTCCGATTCGACCCCTAGCCTGGGAACCTCCATATGCCGCGGGAGCGGCCCAAGAAATAGCAACAATAACAACAACAACAACAACAACAAAAAGACAAAAGACCAAAAAAATTAAAATAAAAAAAATAAAAGTGCAATATCTTTAAAATATAGGAGGAAAAAAGCCCTATCAGTCTGGAATTGTTTACCCAGCAAAGGTATCTTTCAGAAACAGAGGTGAAGTAAAGTTGTTTTCAGATGTGCAAAATCTGAAAGAACGCATCACTAGCAGACTGATACTACATGACATGTTAAAGGAAGTTCTTCAAGCAAATGGAAAATGACACCACCTGGAAATCTTCACAGTGGGATAAAGAACACCTGGAAAGGCAGCTATGTATGTGCATATTAATACTACTTTTTTTCTTACTATTTAAGTCTCCCTTTAAAGGAAAACCAGGAAGTTCCCTTGTGGTGAAGCAGCTTAAGGATCCAGTGTTGCCGAAGCTGTGGCACAGGTTGCAGCTGCAGTAAGGGTTTGATCCCTTGCCTGGGAAATTCCACATATCACAGGCATGGCCAAAAAATAAAAAAGATGATAAGTGGGAGTTCCCGTCGTGGCGCAGTGGTTAACGAATCCGACTAGGAACCATGAGGTTGTGGGTTCGATCCCTGCCCTTGCTCAGTGGGTTAACGATCCGGCGTTGCCGTGAGCTGTGGTGTAGGTTGCAGACGCGGCTCGGATCCCGAGTTGCTGTGGCTCTGGCGTAGGCCGGTGGCTACAGCTCCGATTCAACCCCTAGCCTGGGAATCTCCATATGCCGCGGGAGCGGCCCAAGAAATAGCAACAACAACAACAACAACAAAAAAAGACAAAAAAAAAAAAAAAAAAAAAAAAAAAAAAAAAAAAAAAAAAAAAAAAAAAAAAAAGATGATAAGTGATTCAAAGCAAAACTGTTAATGATGTAATGTGGGCTTTATAATATATGTGGAAGTCAAATTGTGTTTTATGCAATATCACAAAGGCCGGGAGGAGAGAATAGGACTATACGATTGATTGTAAGATTCTTACCCTCTGCAGGAAATGATGTGATAAATTTACAAGGTATATATATATATATATATATATATATATACACACACACACACACACACACATCCCAAAGCAACCACTAAGATAACACACAAAGACATAGTTTAAAAGCCAACAGAGGAGGTTCCTTTGTGGCACAGCTGGTTAAGGATCCAATGTTGTCACTGCAGTGGCTTGGGTTGCTGCTATGGCACAAGTTCAATCCCTGACCTGGGAACTTCCCCATGCCATGGGTGTGACCAAAAAAAAAAAAAAAAAAAAGTCAACAGAGGAGATAAAGTGAAATAAAAAATATGTAATTAATCCAAAAGAAGGTGTAAAAAGAAAGGGAATAAAGGACAGATGAGAGAAATAGGAGACAAATAGCAAGATAGTAGATTTAAACCCAATTGTATCAATTAATGTTGATATAAATAATCCAACTGAAATGCAAAGGTTGACAGATTGGATTTAAACATATCCAAATATATGTTGCTTATAAGAAACTGACTTTAAATACAAAGACACAAATAGGTTAAAAGTAAAAAATAGGAAAATATCCCATCTTAACTCTAATCAAAACTGAAGTGGTTACGCTAACATTAGACAAGGTAGAGTTCATAACAAATAATATTACCAAAGAGAAAGAGGGTTGTTTTGCAATAAAGGGGTTAATTCATCTAGAAGATATAATAATCCTAAACATTTATGTACCTAATACAGAGCTTAAAAATACATGAAACAAAATATTATAGAACTGGAAAGAGAAATAGAGAAATTCATAATTATAATTGAAGATTTTTTTGTTTGTTTTGGCTTTTTAGGACCTCATCAGCGGCATATGGAAGTTCCCACGTTAGGGGTTGAATTGGAGCTACGGCTGCCGGCCTACACCACAGCCACAGCAACACCAGATCCAAGCTGCATCTGCAGCTTACACCACAGCTCATGGCAACGCCAGATCCCTGGCCCACTGAGCGAGGCCAGGGATCGAACCCACATCCTCATAGGTACCATTTGGATTCGTTTCTGCTGTGCTATAGTGGGAACTCCCTTATAATTCAAGATTTTGGTACCCATATTTCAACATAAAACAAGTAAACAAGAAGTCAATAAGAATATAATTGAACAACACTATCAACCAACTGTTCCCCACTAATTAAAGACAGTAACTCCCCAACATCCCTCTTATTTCTCTTAGTGTCTGTTTCTCTACGATGAAAATAACAAGGAGGAAACGGAGGCACAGAGAGACTTGCTCTTCCTTTGACATCTCGATGCTGCTATGTTCAAACCTGGATTAAATGTGAGTAAGTCAGAGGGAGGGGAACTGACATTTGGGGGCCAGCCTTGGACCCTGCCCCATGCTGTGTGCCTTTTCTTATGTGAGCCTCAGGACAGCCTAATGAACCAGGACTGTCTTCTCCAATTATGAAGGGACAATGTGGAGTAGTGGTGAGGAGCAGAGATCCTCTGGAGCCGGGTGACCCGGGTCCAAATCAGAAGAAATAGGAGAAGGATAAATAGGAAGTTGGAGTCTTGCCACCCCACAAGCATCTTTTTTGCAGTCATTTGTTATGTGTGTAGACAGAGACTGCACACATATATTTTAATGTTTTAACAAAGCACAGTTTTCTTCAGAGCCCATTTGGTTCACCCCTTGGCTTACTCCTTGCTTGGAGCAAGGGTTTTGCATCATCCTCAGGCCAGTTTTACTCCACCTCGGGCCTTCTATGGACTTCCCCATGGAACACACACTTGTCCCAGGACTCAGTGTGGCCTCTGGTGTGCAGCATGCTGAGTGGCCTGGCCTGGGAGGAGGAAGATGGCAAGGACTGCAGAAATGACTGGCCACATGACTCAGTTCTCTGAGAATCCCTGGATAAGATGCCCTACTCAATACTTCAGTGCGGAGGACAGCCTGCTTTTACTTGCCTGTGGCCAGGAATATGGCTGAGCAGGTGTCTGCACATGGAATAGGCTGGGTTTCCCTCTAGGGCTCAGGATGGGGTGTTGGAAGGCAAACAGTGGGTTTAACTCTTGTGAGTTAATTCATATTCTCATCCCAGCAACCATGGACTAACAGTTTGGAGTCATGGGCTCTGCTATTGGGCCAGCACACACCTGTGCCACCACCCTCTGGCCACACACTAGCTGTGTCAGTGAACAGACAGCAGCTGGGCTGTTCCCTGCGAGGGGATGGAGAACTGAGCCTTTTCTTGTGGCCTGTGGGTGACTCCCTGCAGCCACTAGGAGGCAGTATGTAAGAGGGTGGTGCTGTGCCACTATTTCCACAGAGACTGCAACCCTGGTTTGCTCCTGTGAGTAGCTGCTCTCCACTGACTCACTCGGCTAGAACAGGGATGCACACCAGAGTGCTGAAAGCCCGTTGGCCCTCCTCCCAGAACCATGCAGGACATCCTGTGTCTTTACCCAAACAAGTACTGAGAATTGGTCACTGTCTCCTTTGCTTGCTCTTCTTGGATATATCTGCTGACCTACTCCCTAAATTTAGTGTAACCCTCACGCACTAGAAATGGTGACAGAGAGGAGAGAGTTTTCTGTTTATAGAGATAAGAACTAGAGTATACATTTGTTAACTTCAAAGAATTTTAAAAGTTACTGCCTATAACCATGGATGGTGACAGGACTCCATGCATAGAAAATTAAAATAATTTTGTCCTCTAGGATGCCTATCTGGCATTTTTCTGAAATAAATTTGGCTTTTAAAAACAGGTAAGCAAAGGTGATTATGATATGCCCATGTTGGTTTATGGATCATAGCTCTGGTGGGGGGGGCATGTTGCTGGTGGGAGAGGCTATGTGTGGCGGGAAGAGGGTGTATGGAGATTTTCTACTTTCTGCTCAGTTTTGCTGTGAACCTAAAACTGCTCTAAAAATTAATCTATATTTAAAATTAATTAATTTTAAAACGTTTAAAATTTTAAACGAGCCACGTACTTTCTCAGTGCACTTCTACCCAGGCGATGTTCTTCTGACTCTCGGTAGTAAGTCTGCTTGCCAATTTCCCTTTCCCAGAAGCGTTTGAGCTCGTGACAGGTGTTCCGGCAGAAGACCTCTCGGCGGACGTACTGATTGTTCATCCCCTGAAAAAGAAGATATCAGCTGAACCCTCATAGAACATGCTCCCTTAGACTTTGGAAGGTACAGACTGTTTGAATCTAGACCCTGCCATTTACCTGAGGGGACCCGAGTCAGGCACAGAACCTCACGAGAAGGATACAGTGGTTTGTTGATGGGTTACAGAGGTGTGACTGCAGAAGCTCCCTGCTGGAGCTTGGCATGTCATAGGCACCCTGGAAAGTGCCCTCTATCCTTCCTTCCTCCTCACAGAAGAATGGCTTCTCAGCTTTTTATCAGCAGGTGGTGTGTGCCAGGCACTTTATGCCCAGGTCTCTTTAGCTATCACCACATCCCCTTCCTCATTTTATAGATGAGACATTTGAGAAGTGACAGAACTTGTGCGTGGTCCCACAACCATAAGTGGCATAAGGCAGGCTGTGTATTCTGAATGTTTTCAAGCCCTTTACTTTACTAAAAAGGTTTGTCGCAGATAATGGTCCCAACGTCTGACACATCCAAGCAACCAACTTGGAGGTGTGCGCATGTGTGCGTGTGCGTGTGTTTGTCCCTGTGCATGTGTGGATGCTTGTGTATGGAGTCATACATGTCAGACTCTCAAGAATACTCACTTTTTACATGAAGAGACCCATTCCCAACTCCCAGACCTCAGTGGGTCCAGCAGACAGGTCAAAATCACAGGCTGGAGGGTGAAAGTGGGTGTGGGAAAAGGCTAAGGCTACTGCAAATGTCCAGGGAGAGGCTATGACCAGGTGATAGAAGCAAGGGTAATGAAGAGTGGATGGATTCACAGGGATTCTGGAGGTGGTAAGCTACATGTGGAACGTGAAGGTGAAAGATGTCAGTGGAGGTGCCCTGGCTGTGCGTGTGCAAATGTGGGCCACCTGGGAGGAGGGCTGCAGAGAGGGACCTTGAGCAGTGCTGGACAGTTTGAGTTGCCTGGGTGCTGACGTCCAAGGGGAAATACTGAAGTCAGGAATCAGCATGAGGGTCTGGATCACAGCTCTCTCAGAAAGACTGAGCGAGCAGTGGGCATGGTGGGAGTAGAGAGGGGTTCGAAGCCAGGTGTTCACTCCAGACCTGTTCATCCATTCACTTGATGCACCTTCTATTTGATGATAGATTCTCCAGGCCTCGGTTTCCTCATCTTTAAAATTTCTCTGAAGATTAAATTTGATCACGAATATGAAAGTGTTTTGCAGTTTATAAAGTTCTGAATAAATATAACTTTTGTAGTTCTAAAACCTCAAATTTGTATAGGGTATAGTACTATAATTAACAGTAAGTAAGTATCACAACTGCCCCAACTTTCTTTATAGAGGCAGGAGATAATTCTACTTCTCTTCTCTATTCTTTCTGGATCCATGTCTGTTGACCTTGACTGACCTTGAAATCACTTGGGGAGATTTACAAAAAACTGATGCCAGGGCTCCCTCCCCAGGGAGTCTGATTTCATCAGCCTGGGATGTAGCCTGGGCATCAGGATTTTTTAAAGCTTCCCCTGTGATTTTAACATGCAGCCAAAGACAGTCTCTGATCCTGTCCTCTTGTGTGATGGTCACGTCTGAGTTCAGAGCTGGCCTCTGGGAGGCTGAGGTGGTAAGGGCTGGGCATAGGGATGTCACAAGCAGAGCCATTGTGTAGTGTAAGCACTATTTCCCATTTTGCCTGTAAGAAAGTTGAGTAGCAATTTGACTTTATGACTTTATCGAGGGCATGCAGCGGGTAAGTGGGGCAGCTGTCATATTCAGGGCCCAGACCCCATCCACTGCCCCCAGCTGTCCCCTAAGGAAGAATAAAGTGACTTTCTTACCTCCTGGAAGTGCTCAGTGATCTCATACTTTCCTGACAGGATAGTGAGATCCAACTGACTTTTCAGTAAGCCCACAGAGCAGAATTTTTGGGAAACAGTGATTATCCCATGTTATATTTAAATATATTAAAGCATGTACTGGTGCTCAAAAAAATTTTTTTTTTTTTTGTCTTTTTGCCTTTTCTAGGGCCACTCCTGTGGCACATGGAGGTTCCCAGGCTAGGGGTCTAATCGGAGCTGTAGCCGCCGACCTATGAGAGAGCCATAGCAACGCAGGATCCGAGCTGTGTCTGCAACCTATACCACAGCTCATGGCAATGCCAGATCCTTAACCCACTGAGCAAGGCCAAGGATCGAACCCGCAACCTCATGGTTCCTAGTCGGATTCGTTAACCACTGAGCCACCACGGGAACTCCAAAAAATTTTTTGTTGAATTGAATAAATTCCCCACCCCCCACCCCCGAAGCTTCCAAGTTATCTTTATCCCGAAGAGCTGGCCTGGAAGTGGCTGTGGTCCCTTTGGCAGTGCTTCAGGCATTGAGGGGAAGGTCTGTGGGGCCAGCGAGGGGCACCCTGGAGTCACCTGGCCTGGTCTAAGGACCTTAGGGTGTTTTCTTGGGGCAGCAACATGGAGGATGAGGGGTAGGAGCACCCAGGGTGCATAAAGTGGACCATGCATAGGCTTGTGGTGAGAGCCCCACAGAAGCAGCGTGGCAGAAGCAGATGGGGTGGCCTGGGGTCCAGGTGGGAGAGAGGACTGACTGCAAAGAGGCCTGGGGAATTTACAGGGTTGTGGAAATATTCTCTATCTTGTTTCTCATGGTGGCTGCACAACTGTATACAATTGCCAAAACTTTCCAAACTATATACTTAAAACAGGTGAATTTTAGTTTACATAAGTAATTCCTCAATAAACATAGAGAAAAAAATGTCTTCTGTCCTTGGACAAGAGATTTATCCAACTTCCCAGGCTTTAACCTCCTGGGAGACTCAGCATCTCATTGTTAAGGTGTAGCCCATTCCTTCATTGATAATAGACCTTTCTAGAAGCATTTGTGTTTTGGTTTTCTGGCTTCCAAAATGAGGACAGGTGCACTACCTGGCAGAAATGTGACGAGGGAGATATCAATAGTTGGTAAGCCCTTTGGAAACTTGGGATTGTCCTTGATAAATAAACAGTTCTATTCCTCTGTATCTGCTCAGCCAAGAACACCATCCACCAGACTGCACTCCTATTGAGAGAATGAGTAATATTCCGTCCAGTCAATTATCCGCAACTCAGAAAAGCCATAACTCCAGTGACAACTGTGAACTTTACTTCCCAAAATTAATTAGTGCTTAAAGAGAACAGTAGCATGTGGCACCTTCACAGAGTTCGCTCAAAATATATTGAAACTTTTACCATCTGTGAGGCATGTATACTGCATAAGAGGATGACTGATGTTAGTGAGTCAGCTGAAATAAAGGCACATTTGTCCACGGTGAGTGCTGAATGCTGTACCAACCAGTTAATTTCCCAAGTCTCTAGTTACTCAGTAAACCCAAACTGAGGAATGTGAGAGTTGTTTTTTTTTTTTTTTTTTTAAAGAATTTTGGCTTATACTATTATTCCTGTGACTTCCGGCTAGTGTGACTCATTCACATCCCAGCCCACCATGTGTGCTGTCAATGCACTTCTTGCATATTCATTACCTCATAAGAGCAACTATTTTGTGGTTATTTTTCACATTTCAAATATCATGAGGATCATGGCTTGAAATAGATTTCCAATTCCAGATAAAAGGGAAGATACATACTCTACCCTGTCTCTCCAAGGAATGCATCTCTAAAGCCTGGATAGAACGCTCAGTGCAACTATTTGTGGACTTTGAGAAGTAAACAGTAGCAAGTAGATTGGAGAAGAAGAACAGAAGTCTAATTACGATTGAATTGTGCTAAGTTTTCTGTTTGTATTTTAGTATCCCCATTTTAGACTCAAGGCAACAGGAAACCCAGAAGTAGAAACGTGGACAAAGAGAACTCCAAGAAGCCCTCTGATTCTGGGGAGGAAGGAGACTCCTAATACTCAGGGCCTGAGGGAATTCACTTGTTTTCCTTTTTTCTATTCTTTCAGGTCTCCAGGAAATTCCAAAGTGAGGGAGGCTTGGCAGCAATAATGGAACTGACTGACAACAGAGCCTGCAGAGACACAAAACCTGAGGGCAGCAAAACTTGGTCTGATGGAGGAGCTGAGATTGTACCAAGTGGAGGGGACCCTTGCTGCTTTTCTCTCTCTGTCCTCTCATCCTGTGTCCCCAGATGTGATTGCAGCCACCAGAAGTGCACAGCAGAGCAGGTAACCAAAGCCTCAAGTTTCTGGCCAAAGGACTGAAAAAGGAGAGTTCAGAGGATTGGAAATAACCAAGGATACCATGGAGGTGGGTGGATCTTAGGAAAGAGACTCCTTAAAAATTGCTCATGTGTTCCTAGGCTGGCCTCTCGGCTGAGCATTTGTGGATCTGATTGATCCCAAAGAGCAGAACTTGGTAGAGAGGAAATCACCACAGAGTTCTTCTAATGATGATGAGAAACATCGTTAGCCAACTAGATCTAAGTATAATTTATAGATAGATCTCCGTCCAATGACGACTGAATACAGACTTAAGTGTACATGAAGCAAATCAAAAAAATTTCCAAAAGTAGTGAGTATAGCAAAAATGTAGGATATGAGTTTAATGCACAGAAATTAGTATATGCTACCAATGGTCAATTGGAAATTGCAATTTAAAGCCCAATACCAGGAATTCCGGCCATGGCTCAGTGGTAATGAACCCAACTAGTATCCATGAGGATGCGGATTCCATCCCTGACCTTGCTAAGTGAGTTAAGGATCCAGTGTTGTCATGAGCTGTGATGTAGGTCGCAGAAGCAGTTCGCATCCTGCATTGCTCTGGCTGTGGCGTAGGCCAGCAGCTACAGCTCCGATTCAACCCCTAGCCTGGGAACTTCCAAGTGCCATGGATGCAGCCCTAAAAAGCAAAAACAAACAAAACAAACAAACAAAAAAACGAAGAAAAACAAGTGCACTATACCATTAACAGTAACTCCCCCAAATTAAATACTTAGGTATAGATCAAACATATACAAAATATGGTTGCTAAAAACTATAAAATGCTGATGAATGAAATAAAAGAAAATTTCAATAAGTGGAGAGACATATCATGTTAATGGATTGGAAGACAATACAGCAGACACAGCAGTTCTCCCAAAATTAATCTATAGATTTATTGCAACTCTAATAAAAATCCAAATTGGATTTTTTTATATATAAAGACAAACTGATTGTAATATTTATATGGAAAGGCAAAAGAAGTAGAGTTACTAAAATACTCTTGAAAATGAAGAATGAAGTTGAAGGAATCACACTATCTGATTTAAAACTTGCCACAAAGCTGCAATAGTGAAGACATGTGGTGTTGGCAAAAGGAAAGACACATCACAAATGTCTCAACAGGCAGCGTTGGAACAACAGGCTACCAATATGCAAAAAAAAAGAGAAGCACCTAAATTCCACAGCTTATACAAAAATTAACTCAGGAGTTCCCGTCGTGGCGCAGTGGTTAACGAATCCGACTAGGAACCATGAGGTTGTGGGTTCGGTCCCTGGCCTTGCTCAGTGGGTTAACGATCCGGCGTTGCCGTGAGCTGTGGTGTAGGTTGCAGACGCAGCTTGGATCCCATGTTGCTGTGGCTCTGGCGTAGGCCGGTGGCTACAGCTCCAACTGGACCCCTAGCCTGGGAACCTCCATATGCCGCGGGAGCGGCCCAAAGAAATAGCAAAAGACAAAAAAAAAAAAAGAAATTAACTCAAAAGGATTATAGATCTAATGTAAAATGTGAAACCATAAAGATTTTAAGAGAAAACATAGGAGAAGTTTTTTTTGTGGCTTGGCGCTAGAAGAAGAACAGAAGTCCAATTACGATTGGATTGTGCTAAGTTTTCTGTTTGTATTTTAGTATCCCCAGTTTAGACTCAAGGCAACAGGAAACCCAGAAGTAGAAGCGTGGGTTTCTTAAACATGACACCAAAAGCACAATCCATAGAAGGAATTAATAAATCAGGCTTCATCAACATTAAAAAGTTTTGCTCTGCAAAAGGGAATGAAAGGACAAGATACAAACTGAGAAAAAACATTCGCAGCTCACATATACAATAAAGGACTGTGTCCAGAATTTATGAAAAACTCTGAAAACAATGAGAGGAAGCGAGGACCCAGTTAAAAAACAGGCAAAACACTTTAGCAGACACTTCACCATAGAGGATGCATAGTTATCACATAAATGCATGAAAAGGTGTTGAACATCATTAGCCACTAGGGAAATACAAATTAAATGAAAAGTACAAAGGTATCACTACATCTTTATAAGCATGGCATATATATATGTGTGTGTGATGAAATTGTCCACACACACACATATATATACTATATATATACACACACACACACACAATAACAGCTGCTAGAGAGGAGAGGTGTGGGGCAGTTGGAACCCTCATACATGATAACTTATAGAGCTAAACATCTTCCCACCATATGACCCAGCAATCCCATTCCTATTTTTAGCCTAGAGAAATGCAAACTTGTGTTCTAGCAAAAAGCTGTCCACAGTTCTATTTGTAATTGCCCAAAAGAAGAGACAACCAACAGTCTTTCAATGTGTGAATAATTGTTGAACGTCCATAGAATAGAACACTGTGCCGCAATAAGAAGGAACATACTATTGATACTTTCAACAATTTAGATGAATCTCAAAGGCATTTATGCTGAGCGGAAGAAGCCAATCTCAATAGACTATATATCCTCTAAGATTCCATTTATATGACATTCTCGAAAAGACAAAGCTTTAATAATTGCCTGGGGTTGGAGGTAGGGGGAGAACATAACTGCAAAGCCATAACATGAGGAAATTTGGTGTGTGTATGTGTGTGTGATGAAATTGTTCTGTGTCCTGATTGTGATGGTGGTTACACAGAGCTGAATGTGTGATCGATTCATAGAACTGAGTACACCACAGAAGAGTCATTTTGCTCTATGTTAATATAAAAATTAAAACTTAAAAATAGACCAGAAATAGTTTTAGTAAAATGTATTTTGACGTTTTGCTGATTTGATAAGATTCAATCACTGAGAAGTCTAAAGGCTATTTTCCATCCCTGAAACACCACTGAAGTCCACTCCTCAATTGTCACGTGAACCAGGAGCACCTGGGAGTTGTTATGAATGCAAAATTTATCAAAACCAAAATCAATCCAAATCTACATTTAGCTTGATCCCCTAGATCATTTACATGCATAGGAAAGTTTAAGAAGCTCTGCTTCAGAATTACCAAGACCAGAATTTAGTACATCCTCTTAAGCATCAGTCTTCTGAGGAGCCCATTACGGCTGAGCATCTCTGTTTGAAACTTCCTGAGGGTATTTGTTCCTCCAGGGGTTTTAGCCTCTCTCCTTCAATACGCTCTGTTTTTCTTTACAGGAATTCATCTTATCAGAGCCTTGGTACGTGAACACTGGCACTGATTTTTGGCTTTCTCACAGAGTTCAACTTGTTTTGAATGTATCACTTAAATTTACAAAGTAGAGAAAACCCTTATTAAGATTTTTAGATCATTCTCAAGCAGATACAAGGTGAGAATTCAGAAGGAAAGGTGAACCCCAGTGGCTGAAAAAGACAGTAACAAGGAGTATACCTATCACTTCCCCCAAGAGGTGCAAGATGAACTTCCATCCCAGGCACACCCGAGTTCAACATCCTTTACCTTTGAAATGAATCTGCTGCTGTCTTGAGAGGATGGTAAAGAGGGTGAGTATTGCAGCTCTAGGGGTTGCAAAGGCCACGGCCTTTTCCTGAAATCTCAGGGCCTCAACCCTTTATATGTGGAGTTGAGATATTTCAGAAATGCCTCAACCTTTCAAGGTTACAGGCACCAAATTAGTAGCAGAATCACAGAGATTTCATTTCAGGGATACGGTGACCTCTCTCCTGGTGAAAAATAGCCCCTCTTGCCTGTTTCCCCCACCCACCCCAGGGCAGGGGAGCTTCTGCTCTGGCAGGCCCTGAAAGGACCATGACTTGGCTAGAACCAAAGTTATTATTCAGATCATGCTCTGGCTTATCCATGAGCTCGAACCTGCTGTGCATCAGGCACAGCTGCCCTCTGCCCTTCAGAGGGTGAACGAGCCTGGAAAGTGTGACAAGTCACACTTTGGGGTCACTTTACAGGATGACTTAGAGAGGCGTGTTGCCCTTTGGAGCCACTAATCTACACAGGGAGCTTGGTGATGACATTTCACAGTTTCCTTAGTTCCCCTCCAGCGGGAGCAAGAACTGGACACCAATGACCAGTAAAGGTATTAAATGGAGAAGGGCTTCTCAGTTGAAAGGGGCCTTCAAGCCATTTCAAGCTTCTTGAAATGGCTTGTTCTTAGGTTAAATGCTTCATATGGTCCCTGTCTGAAAACAGTCAGTTATCCTCAGACCCTGCTAGACTACTAATAAGCATGTTTGTAACTTAGCTACGTGAGTTTTTCAGGGCCAAGTTGAAACCTCCATTGCAAAATCTGAGGGCCATGAAGCAAGGTGGAATAGCAGATGTTGAATCTGCAGAGGTGTTTTAATAAGCTTTCTCCCCCCAGTGTGACTGCCTAGTGGAGCAGCAGAACCAGAACATGCAGTGGAGGTTTTTGCATCAGGGAAAGAGGGAGGCAGACTTGGAAGGCACTCTTCAAAGCATCAGCTATTCAAAATGATAGCAAGAACAGTGCTGATACCACTGGACCATATATACAGGTAAAAATACCCATTTTGCTTTTAGTGTTCTGCTGAAACATGTCATATGCAAACAGAAAGAGTAAGGTTAAAAAAGCTGGTAAAGTATTTCAGCTGTCATACCCTTTTCCTCTGTGGATTTAAATCCACTATGGATTTAAAAGAAATCCACAGTGGAACAATTTTTTTTTTTTTTTTGTCTTTTTGCCTTTTCTAGGGCTGCCTCCGTGGCATATGGAGATTCCCAGGCTAAGGGTCTAATTGGAGCCGTAGCCACCAGCCTAAGCCAGAGCCACAGCAACTCGGGATCCGAGCCACATCTGCAACCTACGCCACAGCTCATGGCCACTTAACCCACTGAGCAAGGCCAGGGATCGAACCCGCAACCTCATGGTTCCTAGTCGGATTCGTTGACCACTGCGCCACGACGGGAACTCCCGCAGTGGAACAATATTTAAAAGGTGAAAATTTTACTTGAAAGGTTTTCTTCACTGACATGCTAAATGCTGGGGTAACATTTTTTTTTTTTTTTTCGGCTGTGCTTGCAGCTTATAGAAATTCCCTGGCCAGGGATTAAACCTGTGCCACAGCGATCCAAGCCAATGCAGTGACAATTCTGGAACCCAAACAGCTGTACCATAAGAGAACTCCAATGGGAAAACATCTTTGGTTATAAGAGTTTCCTCAAATTTTTTTGAAGCCGTCATCAAGTCCTTTAAGAAAAAAACTTATCCAATTAAGCTTCTGAAGTGTTGCTACTTTCCCTGTGCTCACAAGTGATCTGAAAACCTACTTAATCCCCTAGCATGGAATTTCACAGCCTCCATAATTTGTTTATTTCAAAGGACAAACATTTGTGATCTTCCTAATTTGATTGAATTTTTTTTTTTTCATTTTAGGGCCACACCCTCAGCATATGGAAGTTCCCAGGCTAGAGGTAGAAATGAGAGCTATAACAGCCAGCCTACACTACAGCCACAGTAACTCGGGATCCGAGCCCCATCTGCGACCTACATCACAGCTCAAGGATGCCCAACCCACTGAGGAAGGCCAGGGATCGAACCCACATCCTCATGGATACTAGCCAGATTCATTTCTGCTGCGCCACAACGAGAACTCCTCAACTGAATTTTGAATTGACAACACAGAGTAGAAAGATAGTTTATTGATAAATGTTATGTGATTGATAACATTGATAACATTGCTGAACTGCTGACTTCACCAACCCCAAAGGCTCCCAATCTTAGGAACTCATAAAAAGTAACATAAATTTCCTTTATGGTCTAAGTCAGTTGAGGTGTTCTTTCACATCTTTCTTCCTAGAATATGACCTATTATTTCTCCTTTTCTCTGTTTTCTACATTTTTTTCTTCCTCCCCTTTCTGGTAAGGCTTCTGCACACACTGACTCAGTCAGGCATATTGGAAAGGGCGTATACTTGGAGGGACTGGATTTGGTTGTCAGCCCTGTCACTAGTCAACCCAGACTAGTTAATTAGTTTTGCTAAGTTTCAGCTTCTTCATTGTAGAATAGGAACGATAAGACCTGTAGAGAGATATAATAATGGTAAATAATTTTTTATTAGTATTGTAAGTAACAACTAACATTTACTCTTTCTAGGTATATGGTACTGTTCTGAGCTTTATATGTACAAATAGTATGGAGTACATTGTACACCTGTGGTAAAGGTCTATCACCATGCCCATTTCAGAGATAAGAAAATGCAGGCACAAAAGAGTAAGCAGCATCTTTTGTGAGGTCTTATCGATAGGAAATGACAGATTGGGGTTTGAACCCAAGCAGCTGACTTGAAAGCCCCTAATCCAGTGTGAGCTCCAGCACTGAGTGCTGACCCCATGATTTAAGGTCACACTCAGGCATCTATGGATCTCTGCCCTGTGCTTCCATTATCTGTTCCCCTGAGATGTGTTATAGGGGGAAAGGGGTTAAGACTTCATACAAAGCTGTAGGAGCTGCCAGATAAGGTGAGATGAGGGGACAACACTCAGGCCAGACTCCCAAGAGGACATCTCTTGAGAGCAGAGGTCATGACGGTGTCAGCAGGGCAGCCCACACAAGCTCTGTCAGAGGCTTGCTCTTTTCTGGTTTTGAACTTTTTCTTTTGGAATAATTAAAGATTCACAGAGAGTTGCAAAGAAATGCACAGGGTGGTTCTATGTACTCTTCACCCAGTTTCCCCCCAGAATTAGCATAACTGACTTGCATAACTACAGTACCATAGCACAACCAGGAAATGACAGGGAAGCCAAACAAGCTTCTTTGAATTTAACCAGTTTCATATGCATTTGTGTGTATATGTCTGTAGCTCTAAGTTTTAGCATATGTGCAGATTTGTGTGTCTACCATCACAGTCAAAATACAGACTTATTCCATTGTGAGGGTCCCTTATGTTGTCCTTTTATAATCACAGTCATTTCCCTCCTTCTCTCTACCCACAACCTCTGGCCACTCACTAATTTGTTCTCTTTTTTTCAGGGCTGTACCCGTGGCATATGGAAGTTCCCAGGCTAGGAGTTGAATCAAAGCTGCAGCTGCCAGCCTACACCACAGTCACAGCAAGGCCAGATCTGAGCCACATCTGCAACCTACACCACAGCTCACGGGAACGCTGGATCCTTAACCTACTGAGTGAGGCCAGGGATTGAACCTGCATCTTCAAGGATACTAGTCAGGTTTGTAACCCACTGAGCCACAACAGGAAATCCTTAATTTTTTTTTTTAATGTTTTAATTCCCACTTCATTTTTTAAAAATTCATTATAATATAGTTGACTTACAATGCTGTATTAGTTTTAGGTGTATGGCAAAATGAATCAGTTATACATATATTCATTCTTTTTTCCCGTATTGGTTATTACAGACTATTGAGTAGATTTCCTTTTGCTATTCAGTAGTTCCTTGTTAATTATCTATTTTATATACATGAGTGTGTATATGTTATTCCTAGCCCCCTAATTTATCCCTCCCCACTATAGTTTCCCCTATGGTAATCGTAAGTTTGATTTTGAAATCTGTGTTTGTTTCTGTTTTATAGGTAAGTTCTTTTGTATTTTTTTAAAATTAGATTCCACATATAAATGATATCGTGATATTTGTCTGTCTGTCTAACTTACCTCACTTAGTATGGTAATCACTAGGCCCATCCATATTGCTGCAAATGGCATTATTTTATGGTTCTTTTTTATGGCTGAGTAATATTCCATTGTATATATGTACCCCATCTTCTTTATCCATTCCTCTGTTGATGAACATTTAGGTTGTTTCCATGTCTTGGCTATTGTAAATAGTGCTGCAATGAACATTGGGGTGCATGTAACTTTTTGAATTATGGTTTTCTCCAGATATATGCCCAGGAGTGGGATTGTTGGATCATATGGTAGCTCTATTTAGATTTTTAAAGAACATCCAGGAGTTCCCGTCGTGGCTCAGTGGTTAATGAATCCGACTAGGAACCATGAAGTTGCGGGTTTGATCCCTGGCCTTGCTTGGTGGGTTAAGGATCTGGCGTTGCCGTGCGCTGTGGTGTAGGTCACAGATGCAGTTCGGATCCCGCGTTGCTGTGGCTCTGGTGTAGGCCAGCAGCTACAGCTCCAATTAGACCCCTAGCCTGGGAACCTCCATATGTCACAGGAGCGGCCCTAGAAAAGGCAAAAAGACAAAAAAAAAAAAGGAAAAGAACATCCATACTGTTCTCCATAGTGGCTGTACCAATTTACATTCCCAGGGACAGTGTAGGAAGGTTCCCTTTTCTCCACACCCTCTTTAGCATTTGTTGTTTGTAGACTTTTTTAAAAAAAATTTTCTGGCCACACCCATGGCATGTGGAAGTTCCTGGGCCAGGGATTAAATCGAAGCCACCACTGTGACCTAGGCTGCAGTTGTAGCAATGCCAGATCCTTTAATCCTAGCCATCAAACCTGCACCTCCTCAGCAACCTGAGCCACTGTGGTCAAATTCTTAACCCACTGTGCCACAGTGGGAACTCCTATGAGCTGTTTAAAAGTAAGTTGCAGGAGTTCCCACTGTGGTGCCTTGTGTTAAGGATCTGGCATTGCTGCAGCTGCAGTGTAAGTTGCAGCTACAGCTCAGATCAGTCCCTACCTCGGGAACTTCCATATGTCATGGGTGAATCCAAAAAAAAAAAAAAAAAAAGTTGCAAACATCATGCCCCTTTTCTTCTAAGTACATTATACTTCACTATGTATCTCCTAAGAACAAGGACAGTCACCTATATAACCACCATGTAGTCAAAATGAGGAAATTTAACAATTTATTATCTTAGATACAAATGTTTTTCAGATTTTCTCAGTGCACCTATAGCAGTTTCCCACTCCCCCACCCTGGGATCCAATCCCATCTCATACATACACTGCATTACTTGTCATGTCTCTTTAGCCTCCATAACCTGGAACACTTCCTTCCTTGACCTCTTAATTAATGAATTAATTTAGGTCCTCCATCACACTGACAGTTTTTAATACTATAGGTCAGTATTTGTAGAACACCCCTCCACTTGGTTTTGTTTGCTATCTTATCGTCATTTGAATCGGATTATGGATTTTTGGCCTAAGTGGCACTGAAGTGACGTTTCCTGTTCAGGGCACCCAGCGGAACGCACAGATAGCCATTTGTTTCAGTGTTGGTGGTGTCAGTGTTGATCATTGATCTGGGTGGTGTCTGCCAGTTTTATCCACTGTAGAGTTATTACTTCTCCCTTTATAATTAATAAGTACTTTGAGGGAACCCTATAGACTATGTAAGTATCTTATTGCTCATCAAACTTTCAGCCTCCAGTTTAGGCATCCACTAATGACTCCTGCCTGTAACATTTTTTATTATAATGTTTGCAACTATAATTTTCTAATTCCATTTTTCCTTCTACATATATTAGTTGGCATTCTACGGTAGAGTTTACTCTTCTCATCTATCAGTCTATTGGCCTGTCTATATATTGTCAGTGTGGACTCACAGATTATTATTTTACCAATGGATTATAATTCATTGCTATCACTTAAAATTTTGATGCCCAGATTGTTGCAGATTTGGCCAGGGAGGGGCCTCTTCAAGCTGGCTTCTATGTCTTTTGACACATTCCTATCCTTCTTTGAGCATCTCCTTACTTTTTTTTTTTTTTTTTTTTTCTTTTTTTGGCCACCCTGCAGCATATGGAGTTCCCAGGCCAGAGATCAGATCCAAGCTGTAGTGGAGACCTAAGCTGCAGCTGCAGCAACACCAGATCCTTAACCCATTGTGCCAGGCCGGGGATTGAACCTACATTCCGGCACTCCCAAGATGCTGTGGATTCCGTTACGCCACAGTGGGAACTCCTTTTTTTTTTTTTTTTTTTTCTTTTTCATTTCCTTACTTTTTGGCACAAGATATTCCCGCTCATCATGTACTTTTCCTGCCCCAGCCCTGGAATCAGCCATTTCTCTTTGGACCTCTGACTCCTTTTAGTGGAGAAAGGTGTTAATATCCCAAGACCCAGGTGCTAGGTGTGCTTATTGCAATAGAGGGTCACAGCTTCTGAGCCCACTCAGCACCTGGGATTCAGGCTTTCTGACATGAGTTATGGGGATACTGCAGAGCCTGTTGCTGCTGGGTTGGTTTCCAGTCATATCTGTTGCTAAGACAGCCCAATACAGTAGAAATGCATCATTTTCTGAGTTGAGGGTTTCAACAACTTCCTCCTTGAACTTGGCCTGGCCAAGTAGGGTAGCTGTCAGAGCCGTGCGGCTGAAGTTGTCCATGGAGGACGGGAGAGAAGCAGGGACCACAGCCCGAGGAGAAGACTCGTGAAATGCCTATCAGGCAGAGCATGTGGACAATATAACTGCTGTGCTCCTCACACAGCTCCTGTCCCAGAAGAGGCCCTAATAGATGGAGATGTTGTTGCTCCTGTTGTTGTTGTTGTTGTCATACAAAGTCTTTTCTTCTTTCTCCTTTCCTGAAAATAAGGGATTTGGACTGATTCAAAATTTTTTTTTTTTTTTTTTTGTCTTTTTGCCATTTCTTGGGCCGCTCCTGTGGCATATGGAGGTTCCCAGGCTAGGGGTTGAATTGGAGCTGTAGCCACCGGCCTACACCAGAGCCACAGCAACGCAGGATCCGAGCCGCATCTGCAACCTACACCACAGCTCATGGCAACGCCGGATCATTAACCACTGAGCAAGGCCAGGGATCGAACCCGCAACCTCATGGTTCTTAGTCGGATTCGTTAACCACTGCGCCACAACAGGAACTCCTATTTTTGTTGTTGTTGCTGTTGTTGTTGTGATTCAATTTTTGACATGGTTTTCCCAAAATGATAACGGAAAATTCCAGGGGGACCCAAAGGCTGGTTGGCTCTTAAGATGTTTGCATTCAGAGCAGCCTACACTCTTGACTCTAAGAACTGAGTTATTGGTTGTAGTGGTGGGGATGGAATGGGAGAGAGTAAAATAAATAGCATGAAAAGAGGGTTCTCCTGTAAAAGATAACAACCCACATTTAAAAAACCCTCCCCCCAAATGGGCCAGGGAAAACCCAGCTAGTGAGACCAGTCTGTACACCAGGAATCTTTACCATCAAGAGCCATTTAGCTCCAGGCAAGTGGGGACCTGGTCCAACCAGCAGATTCACAATGAGACTTGTGAGACACCACATTTATAAGGAAGGGGGCTGCCTTACTACGCTTGGGAGCTGAGTGGGTACCAAGAAGTTGTGAGTTATTGGTCAGAAAAGGGCTGGCAGGAAACACACTTGCAGCCCAGACTGAGGAAGTGGCAGAGCCCCCAGGAAGGGCCATCTCTGTCCTCTGCGATAGGGCTCTGAGAAGGCTCTCATAAGAGGAAGATGCTTTCACTCAGTGCTGAGATGCAAATACTGTCTCTTAACAACGGCAGACCTTTCACAAGGCCAGTTCAAGGTCAATAAGGCAGATATCAGAGAGTCAACACATTTCTTTAGCTGATCCCAACCTCTTCACTAATGTGGGTTTTGCAACACGGGAAGTATTTATATGGGTTGCATGACGTTTCTAGCCCTTATTTGGCTGCTTTTCTGGGATAAGCTGACTGGATGAGGGAAGGCCTTCACATGCCTGGTACCATGGAACTTTCCTGTTAACATAATGATGGTCTCACTTCCTAAGGCTTCATAGAGTACGTTGCACTCCATGCAAGAGTCCATAATGCTTTACCCAAGATATATTAGTTATCTTATTGTTTCATAGTCAGAAGGAGTATAAAATTAGTTAGAGGATACAATATTTAAGTATGGGAGACTAGTTTTCTATGAGAAAGGTAGGGGAAGGTGAAACTAATATTTATATATGTTTTATTATGAAACATTTCACATTATATTATGGTTCTTTACTGCCTGTCCTCAATGAGGTTATTGTCCCTGTTTTATAGACATGAAAACTGAGTCTGGGAAAGACTAAACAATGTGCCCATGATCCTACAGCTGTAAATGACAGAACTGAGACTCAAACTTTTGTCAGTCTGACCTCAAAGCCTGCAAGTGCTCTTGAAGCTGATATGTTTGTATCTGTTTGAAATTGGCCCATATATTAGGCACATAGACTATAAATAGTAAATATCCATATAAAATGTGATTAATGTGTAATTGAATCACACAAGTAAGACATGTCAACATCTCTGGTCGGTTTAATAGGGAGGAGGTAGGGGATTCAAAGTTAAATCTCTAATCCTTAAATAGAAAATAACTATGGCTGGGAGTTCCTGTCATGGCTCACTGGTTAGCAAACTCGACCTGCATCCATGAGGATACAGGTTTGATCCCTGGCCTTGCTCAGTGGGTTAAGGATCCGGCATTGCCGTGAGCTGTGGTGTGGGTTGTAGACATGACTTGGATCCCTTCTTGCTGTGGCTGTGGTGTAGACCAGTGGCTACAGCTCTGACTGGACCCCTAGCCTGGGAACCTCCATATGCTGTGGGTGCTACCCTAAAAAGACAAAAAGACCAAAAAAAAAAAAAAAAAGAAAGAAAGAAAGAAAGAAAAAAGAAAAGAAAAGAAAAGAACTACGGCCAATGTGGTCAATTAAAAAATGGATGGCCAAAAGTTCCCTGGTGGCCTAGCAGTTAAGGATCCCGCATTGTCACTGCTGTGTCTCAAGTTACCACTATGGTGAAAGTTTGATCCCTCTCCCAGGAACTTCTGCATGCCATTAACACAGAAAAAAAGCTGCGGGGGTGCAGGGGTGGGGGCATGGGTGACCAAATAGAAAAATAGAATGGAATCGCTGGGGTTCGTTTAATAGAAAGTGAGGTCTAACAGTATAACACTGTGGGTTCTAGAATCCAGTTTATTCCACATGATTCCTAACAATTCAGCTTCATTATCTATGCAATGCAGGACAAATGCTTAACTTCTCTTATGATGTGGCCAAGGACTGAATGGTAAACATGAAATCTTCATGAGTGTATGGCCCAAAGACCAGAGCATCAAGCACAGACTTAAAAGGTGCATGTGGCCAAGATTGCAAAGGTATGATGACCTTCCCATACAGCATCTTGAGGACAGTCCTGACTGCAAATATTCCAACCTATTATTCCTTGAGATTGCTGCCACTTAAAGACAATGATTTTTTTTTTTAATATGGTCACTGTGAGCAAAGAGGTCTCTCTGGATGGCTGGGCCAAATCGAAGACAAGTCTGGAAATTTGTATTAGTAGTCTACTACAGGGCTGTGTCCCTGACTCTGCCATCTTTGGTGGTTCTAACCTTGGGCAGACCTGTGTTCTTTCACCAGGACCCATGGGTTTCTTACATGGGAAGCAGTTGAGCATCTTTCATCTCCCTCCGTTTTCTCTCAGCAATGCCTTTCCCAGGCCTGATTCCTTACTTCCAGGCTCCACTTGACCTAATGGAGAGGTCATAAATCCTGAGTCATGATTGTGATTCTGCATAGCTAAACACTGAATACTGATTTTATAGGACATTTTAAAATTTACAAAGTGTTTTCAATTACATTGTCTAATCTAATGCATTTTCAACAGGATAAGGAAAATTGATAAGAAATGCAGCAAACATGACAAAAGGCATAAGACGAGCTGGGGAAGTGCCCTAAATGATGGCGATCCTTTGGAGAGGGGGTGGTGATGAAGGAGGAGATCTATTGGTGAGCAGGTTCCTGACTGCTGGGCAGCCTGGGCAAAGGCAGAACAGGACTTGACAAACAGAATTGCTGACCCACAGGCCCTGTTTCCCCAGACCCTTGCCCACCATAGACCCCAACTGATACAGAGCTGGGAACTGGAGGTTCTCTAAGAGGCATCCTTGGCAAACTCCGACAGAAGCTTCCCTCCAAGGCCTCAAATGTCTTTGTGTGGCCAGGACCACTGGACCACTGGACCCCTTTGTGATGCCTTCATCTGTCCTCCTGGTGACTTATCTTTAAGAACCTCATTTAGAATCATGCTTTGCAAAAGATCAGAGTTGTGAAATTGACAGGGCCTGGGCTTGTGTCTCCTTTGGCCTGACCTTTTCCACTCCTTTATAAATCTGATCCATATTCCATTACCTTCAGATAAACCATTCCTGCTTGGCTGGGAGGAGATGCCAGTTAGCGAGCTGCCTGGATTACACAGCATTTTCACCAGAGTCTTTGCTCTGCCATTCTCTGAAGAAAAATGAGAATGAGGGAAGATTCTCAAGCAGCACCATGGGGAAGATTATTTTGGGCAAGGACTTTTGGGGTCTTTCCAGACACTAAAAATGAGGCTGCTGAGTCCAGGCACGTCTGGCCAAGCACGTCTTGTGTTTCAAGGGTACAGCTCAGGAAGGGCGGAGGTGAACCACCAAGCAGTGGTTCTCTGGCCAGCCCAAGGCTTGCTGCGTGGAGACAGGGGTGGGCTGGTGGCAGTGTGATCTGCCTCCTCTTCCACTACCTACCCAGGATGCAGGTGAGTGAGAACATGTGTGAGTGAGAGCCCGTGTGCAGGGGCTGTGTACTGATGCCCTTGGTCAGGGGTATAGCAGGTGATCTGTGAGCCAGCAACCAGCCAGGGCCACCTCTGCATGGGGTGGGGAGAAGGCTGGCAGATGGAACTGAGGGCCTCCCTCCACCCTTGTGCTCTCCTGGAATACCTGCCAAGGGTCTGCTGGCTGTAGTGATGAGATGTGTCCTGTAGCATAAGGTGAGAATTTATACCCACAGAGTGATTGTTTCAGATTTGAACTGTGAACTTGACTATTTCCAGTAGCTCCATACTCAGCACCTCCTGCTCTGTGCTTGTTCCCTTTGTGTAGCTGTCTTTTTGGGGCTCCATGGTCTGTGGAGGTTATGTCTTATGTGTCCTGGTATGTTGGGCCCAGGCACCTTGGACAATACTTTGCATACGGCGAACATGTTTTTGTCTGTTTGTTTGTTTTTCCTCCCTGCTAAATGTTTGTTTGCTTAAAGAAAAATAGTAACATTAGATTTCATTTGATCCAAACCCACATTTTGGAATGAGATGATGCTGGGGATGGAGAGCTATAATGTAGCATGGGATTTCAGGAGCTGGAAGGTGGAGTCATTCTTGGAGTCCATCTTCACCTACCAGTGGTGTGGCCTAGGTAGGTTAGTCACCCTCTCTGAGTCTCAGTGTCTTTCTCTGTGAGATGAAGGTAACGATAGTTACCCAACACTACAATTGAAATCATCAAATGGGATCATGTATGTACAAGTTTTCCAGCAGACTTCCTGGCAGAGTAAGCCCACAAGAGATGGACAGGTATTGGAAGCTACAATTTTGGGGGCTAACATTGCTATGTCAAAGGCTGTCTGAGCATCACGTTCAAGGAGTGGATCTGAGCTGTGTTTTCTAAACTTCCAGGTAGAGGCAGTTGACCTGCCACAGGGCAGGCTTGCCTCTACTTTAGGCCTGAGACAAAGGCCAAGCAGGCCAGATCTTGTCTCCCTCCGAAAAGAGACAGACTATCCTTTTGTAACCCAGAGGGGCCTTGCTGACCCTGGGGGCACCTGGAAGGGCCTGCAGTAATGGACTGACTTGCTTCTGGACCTCACTGCAGCCAAGACAGCAGCCCCTGGTCCTCACCTCCAAAGAGCTCCTTCTGTTTCAGAGCAGAGATCTCAGGTTGCCAGGCCATTTACAACAAGTCTATGGGTTCAGAAAAGTGACTGGGAGACCTACAGACCACAGAAGGAAAAGGAAACCATGAAACCCACTTGCCAGCAAACCCCCTCCTAGTTCATATTCTGTGACATGTCTTAAAGGGATGGTCATGAGCCAGAGAACCTAGAATGTGGTCATCCATCGGTCCAAATGCCAGGCAGTTCGAGTGAGGGGCAGTTGAAGAGCTGAGACATCATCTCTAGGGTGAGGATGGCACCTCAACCACACTCTGAAAAAGACGGGAAAAAAGTGTAATATAGATGAAAAATTCAAATGAGAGAGGAAAGGCTGTGAAGGTGCTAACATGAGAGTTTGGGAAAAGTTCACCAAGCAGAAAGCGAGCAGACTAAGAAGTCAGGAAGGGAGTTTCCTTGTGGTGCAGTGGGTTAGGAATCTGACTGCAGTGGCTCAGGTCGCTGGGGAGGCTCAGGTTCAATCCCTGGCCTGGTGCAGTGGGTTGAAACATCCAGTGTTGCTGCAGCCATGGCATAGGTCTCAGCTGCAGTTTGGATTCAATCCCTGGCCCAGGAACTTCCACGTGCTGTGAGTGCAGCCATAACATGAACGAGAGAGAGAGAGAGAGGGAGAGGGAGAGGGAGAGAGAGAGAGAGAGGAGTTCTCATCGTGGCTTAGTGGTTAACAAATCTGACTAGCATCCATGAGGACACAGATTCAATCCCTGGCCTTGCTCAGTGGGTTAAGGCTCTGGCATTGCTATGACTGTGGTGTAGGCCAGTGGCTATAGCTCTGATTCAACCCCTAGCCTGGGAATCTCCATATGCCTCAGGAGGTTCCTGCAACCCTCAAAAGAAAAAGAAGAAGAAGAAGAATTCAGGAAGGAAGTGGAGGAAAAAAGCCTTGATGAAGCAATGAGAAAGCCTGTCAGATACAGGAAGTTAGGGAGAGGGCAGAGAAAGTTCTGTGGTGGTCCCTCTAGATGGCATTGGTTTTGTGCTCTTAGGTGACAAGTCGGAAACCATCTTGCACAAGTTCCAGACAACTGTGAGAAACTTGAAAAGTCAGAGCCACAGAGGTTTTGGAGCCCATGTGTCAGCCGGTCTCAATTCATCGGTAAGAAACTGAAGAGTGACATGATGTGCCTTGGGCCTCATGTCCAGGCCAGGGAGGGACCTAGGGGACATGAGCCAGTTTTGGTTTTGAGTCACTTGCTCCCACCCCTACGCTTCCTGTGTTGGAGGCAGATCCTGGGTGGTGCCCAGCACTGTCCTGAGTCCTGACTCTAAATGAGGCATTGTGTCCTTACTGGGTGCAGGATGCAGTCCAGGGGGCCCTTGCCCACTCTTGCTCTTACGTCATCCTCACAAGGATCCTTTGATCATGGGTATTGATATCATCCCTGGTGTAGAGACAAGGAAAGTGAGATCTAGAGATTTAACGTCCTCCCACCGTCACAGAACCACTGGGTTTTCTCCACAGCAAACCCCAGCACTGCTGAGTTTCTAGAGGCAGTTTGCCTTGTTAAGAAAGTTTCCACACAAGGCAGTAGAGACTCAAAACCCTCATCAATCACCACTGCCTGGCCCTTTGGTGACTGAAGGCCTCCTTAGCAGTATATAGCCTGGTTATATATTTGTCATACCACACATTGTATTCATGGCATTTGCCTAATAAATACTGGTTTATGTGCAGTGATGATAAAGACAAGGACAGCTGGTTTACTGAGAACCTCTAGGCGTTTTCCTTGCCAGGCACCTGTCATCATCCCTCTGCAGGTGCAGCAGCAGCTCCCTGAGTTACCCTGAGTCACTCAACTCTGAAGCAGTGGGCAGAACAGACCCTGGAGGCCAGATGGACACTGTGCTCCAGGCACTGCTCAGGGTCCAGCTCACTTCCTTACTTCTCGCCTGTGTGGGCTCCAGACCTCTCCTGGGTCCCAAGGGACTTGGGGAATGTGCAGTCATTGCTGTACTGTGGTCATGACAGCAGCTGGAGGAAAGGTAACATGTGGCTCTGTGTGTGACATGCCTAGCTCCTTCAGAGGTGAGGGCTCTGGTGGGGTCAGCAGCTCTAACACTGTCTTATAATGTAGCTGATTAAAGAAGTAAGAGCCCTAAAAACAAAACCTTGCAATATAACAATACAGGGCAAGGCTCCTTCACTTACTCTTCCAAGGATTTGTTTGTCACTTACTGCTACCCAAACAAACTCAGGTCTACTTGCAATTGCCCAGGAAAGCCAGTCTACTAACATCAAGTTGTGGTGAAGGAAAGTGCAGCATTTATTATAGGACGCCAAGCAAGGAGCCCACGCAGCTAGTGCTTAGAAAACCCAAACTTCCCGTTGGCTTTCTGAGAAACTTTTCTTTTTTGATAAATTTTACTGGAGTATAGTTGACTTACAACGTTGCGTTAGTTTCAGGTGTACAGCAAAGTAAATCAGTTATACACATACATATATCTATTTTCATATTCTTTTCCCGCATAGGCCAGGGATTGAACCTGCAACCTTGTGGTTCCTAGTTGGATTCGTTTCTATTGCCAAGACAGGAACTCCTTTTTTTTTTTTTTTTTTTTTTATTAGATTCCACAGGGAAAGGTTCTTAAAGACAGGGTGAGGGAGAGGGTTGCAGGGTATGTGATCACCTCATGGGTGTTCTGATTGGTTGGTGGTGAGGTAATTGAGAGTCAACATCATCAACCTGGTTCCAACCGTCCGGGGTCCATGTGCTTGTGGTCGGCACATAGTTAACTTCTTCTACCTGGTGGGGCTTTCTGATTTTTGTTTTGTTGTTGTTTGTTTGTTTTTGTCTTTTTGTCTTTTTCTAGGGCCACACCTGTGGCATATAGAGGTTCCCAAGCTAGGGGTCTAATCGGAGCTGTAGCCGATTAGACTTTTTCTTTTAGAAAAAGAAGTCATAACTCCAGTGGAGTTCCCATCATGGCTCAGTGTTTCACGAACCCAACTAGCATCCGTGAGGACAAGGGTTCAATCCCTGGCCTCACTCAGTGGTTTAAGGATCTGGCGTTGCTGTGAGCTGTGATGTAGGTTGCAGACGTGGCTCAGATCCTGCATTGCTATGGCTGTGGTGTAGGCTGGCGGCTACAGCTCTGATTCAACCCCTAGCCTGGGAACCTCTATATGCTGTGGGTTTGGCCCTAAAAAGACAACAATAAAAATAAAATAAAAATTACAAAGTCATAGCTCCAAGCCCTCTGGAGGGAAGGGGATGTGTTGATGTGGACCACCACACTCGCTGCAGAGGCACCTGGGATAGGAGGTCTTCTCGCAGGGAGGGTGTCTGGTAGTCAGGCTCCCTGAGCTCTCCACGCCCCCTGTCCGCTTTTTTTTGTCTTTGGTTGTTTTAGGACCTTGTTAAGGTTAGAGAGGGTCCCTTAAAGGAGAATATTCACTAGTAAATGGAACTAGCTCATGGTCCCTGATTAATGCGTAAGCTGGGAAAAGGAGGAAATTCACCATCAATTGTTGGGTGTGTATTCTCTGAATAAACTGGTGTGTGAAATGACCCACAGGTTTTATAACATCACATAAGGCAGAAGGATAAGTGATTATGGACCACACGAGTTACCTACAGGGAAGCCAATTATTCAGTGTTACAGAAGCAGCAGGAAAGCAGACAGTGTGTGAGAAGATAGTGGGGAGTGGGGCCCACAGGGAGGCATGACTCACTGGGGGATGAATCAGAAGGAAGTGTTGGCTGTTAATGGCTCAGGACTGTGACTCTGGAAATTGCTGTTGGCTGAAAGGAACCTAGGC
The DNA here is from genome assembly GCF_054392235.1 of Sus scrofa. Lineage (NCBI taxonomy): Eukaryota > Metazoa > Chordata > Mammalia > Artiodactyla > Suidae > Sus > Sus scrofa. The sequence goes on along the minus strand of NC_139395.1, from coordinate 44,305,725 downwards.
AGGGAGAAGCTTCCTCCTTAGGACAGAACCCTTAAGATTGCTTGCTGTGGGGATTCCCAGGGCACATCTTGGTCCTCCCTGCCCATTTGGATGGTCAGTGGGCAGGTACTGAAGCCACAGCCTGAGAAGGGCCTGGTGACCGGGGATGCAGACTCCTCAGGAATCCATGCAGACTCCACCAGGTGAGCCACCTAGAGCAGCAGAGGCACCGGCTTTGGCTAAGGAACTTGGAGTGGGGAAAGGACTGGCACTCATCAGCTGTGCCCTGAGATGGCTGTAGGGTCGGGGTGGGGACTTCCTGTCCCCCTTGAAGTTTATCCTCCTACTTGGAGACAACTTCAGTATTTTCATGTTGCTCGCCTTTTAAGATTTCTAGTTGAGAAGTTCCTGTCGTGGCTCAGTGGTTAATGAATCTGACTAGGAACCATGAGGTTGCAGGCTCGACCTCTGGCCTCCATCAGTGGGTTAAGGATCCTGTGTTGCCGTGAACTGTGGTGTAGGTTGCAGACGTGGCTCGAATCTTGCGTTGCTGTGGCTCTGGCATAGGCCAGTGGCTACAGCTCTGATTAGACCTCTAGCCTGGGAACCTCCATATGCTGCCGGTGTGGTCCATATGCTGCCGGTGTGGCCCTAGAAGACAAAAAGACAAAAAAAAAAAAAAAAAAAATTCTAGTTGAGGCCACACTTGCCTTTCTCACCTGACATTTTGCCTTACACATTTCATGTCATAAAAAAATAAATTTTTTTTTTCTCTAGGGCTACGCCTGTGGTGTATGGAAGTTCCCAGGCCCTTAGGGGTCGGAATCAGAGCTGCAGCTGCTGGCCTACACCCCACCAGATCTGAGCCGTATCTGTGACCTATACTGCAGCTTACCACAATGCTGTATCCTTAACCCAAAGAATGGGGCCAGGAATCAAACCGATACCAGTGGGTTTGTTACCGCTGAGCCACAAGGGGAACTCTCTAAAAATTCTTTCTATTAAGATGTATTTTAAAGGTGGTTATACCTCAAGGTTAAGGTTGAGTCCTTGTGCAGTAAACCTGTCTCTGTGGTCAGGCTTCTAGGTCAGCAAGTGTTTTGAGTGAACCAGGGCAAGTCCACCCACCATAGAATAACAAGGTCTAAGGGCAAAATGCTTTCCTGCCAGTGTGGACCCAGGTGTCTATTGGTTCCCATGCAGACACTTTGCTCTGAGAAGTCTATAAGCCTTTTGAGGGTAGAATCTGGAGTCTTTTGTATCTCCTTGAACACCATTTCCCAAAATGTACCTCTAGTTCATGATTTTAGATGACTCTGCTTATATGAAGTGTCTGGGATAAATTCATGGGTATAGAAAGTAGACTAGTGGCTGCCAGGGGCTTCAGGGGGGAGGAATGGGGAGTTATTGTTTACCGAATTTTGGCTTGGGAAGATGAAAAAGTTGTGGAATGGATGGTGGTGATGGTTGTCCAATTATGTGAATGTGTTTAATGCCACTGAACATGGGAAACTGGGTCCCACTGCCAGTGAGTGGCCAGACCAGCCCTCCCTACTAGGCAACCCACCCTAACACTCTGAGTTCCCTGGGGTATCCCTCACTGTTCCCCTGCTTATCCCATTTTGCCTCTTATCCATTGGACATGGCAAAAAAAATCCCACTCATTTGGAGTTTTTCATCTGTAGGCCATTAATTTGGAAAAACATGAATTGTGGATCCAGCAGTCTCTAAATAATGTAATCTTGTCCCTTACAGCAAAGCACACACATACCACAAGCCAAACAAAACTGGGCACTGCCCTGAGCTCTTGACTCTTCGTTTCCTTAGTTTTAAGCCTTCTGTAGACATCACATTCCACATGAAAACAGATACAACACAGCTTTATGGAAAACGGGAAAGCGCATGGAAGAAAAATCCCACCACCTAGAAATAACCACAGTTCACGTAGTGGTCGATGTACTTCCCACTTTTACTGGGCACACCAGATATACAATGTATTTTTAAGATGAACTATACGATGTATAGTTTTATCACCTGGTTTACAACTAAATGTGAACATTTTCTCTTTTACAACCATTAAAATAGTTGCATAGAATGGAGAAAACATAATTCATTAAGCAGTCTTGTGGGAGACATTTAGATAGAATTTTTCTTTGAGGATACTTCATTTTCTTTACATATCCTTGAGAAAACAGAGGTGTCCTAATCTTATATAGCTTCCTATAGATGATAGAAACTTGCCCTTCATCTTTGCTTTTTAACTTGCTTCTCTGTGCCCATGCAATCATCCATCAGGTAATCCATTTTATTTTCTAAAGCCCCTCTCATTTGCTCCCACTTTTCTACCTAGTCTCCCAGGGGTCACAGGCACACTTCCATCATCCCCACATCCTGTCTCACACCTCTAGTATCTGCTCCCTCCCTTCTCCTTTGCCACCCCCCCCCCACAGGTGCTTCCTTTCCTTTCCTTTTTAAGATATTATTTTAATTGATTGATCAACCCTACTCAAAGTTTATGCTTAGTCCTACATTAGGAGTAACCTTTAATAATCTGAAGATAGAATTCAGTTGTTTAAAGGAAAATATTAATAAACACTTGGTAGAGTTATATGTGTCAAGAAACACAGGATTTGGGCCAAGGATATGGCCTACATTTTTTGGAGAGGGCAGGGTAGAGGAAAAGTAGTTGGTACTTAAAGGAAATGCTAGGGACCATATGGAAATCTATTCACTACTCAGGGCAACTAACAAAAAATGCTCATCTCTCAGGACAGTGGAGAGAAACCCTTTACAGGTCATGAAATTTGCATGATAAATGTTGTATGCAAATTGTGGATTAGTAATAACTCTGTATGGCAAGGCAGATGCCAGGTAGCAAAAAAGCGCATGCAGACATTGTTAATTCTGGATTCCTGGAAGCTGTGAGGTGCTCATCCATCACATGGCCATCTGGAAGGTAGGGACACTTGGTCATTAATGGAAATTCCTCTAGCACTTTATCCTGTTGCCCACACACATGGCACATCTAAAAGCACCCCAAATCAGTTAGGGCCCAATATTTGATGAGTACAGTGTGCTTATGGGATCAATAATACCGATTATGTAGAATTGGACTCCTCTGAAAAAAATATTTTGACAAAATTAGCCATGGGCCTACAGTTAATTTGGTCTTCCCTGGATACATGCTCTCACATCTGGTAATATACTCCAGCCAGTGATGCCTGCAATTGCTGACACATTCCTGGTCCCATATATTTTAGGGAGAAAATATGGTCACCTCCTGTACAGTCGTTCCACCCACACTTACTTGCCAGTTGCCTCTCCTGGGCCTGATTTCACCCAATGCAAAAGGATATATCTTTTGCATCAGGGGTCCTGTCTTGTACTCAATGAAGCATTTGCTTTCATTTCAATTTGTCAAACATTTTTAATTTCTAACATCTACTGGGTCAGAACTAGGAGAGGCTTCTGAACAGGGTGGCCCTAGAAATCTGGCTCAGATTGGGGTAGGGAGCATAACCCTCTCCTCTTCTTCTCCTCTATGTCCTTGCCTTTATTAGAAAAAAATTATTTTATTGGAGTATAGTTGATTTATAATGTTGTTAATTTATGCTGTATAGCAAAGTGATTCATATATATATGACATATTCATATATGAATCATGTATGAAATATTATATATATTTTTTCATATACATATGAATATATATATTTATATACACACACATACTTTTTCATATTCTTTTCCACTATGGTTTATTGCAGGATACTGAACATGGTTCTTTGTTCTATTCATAGGACCTTGTTGTTTATCCATTCTATATGTAATAGTTTGCTTCTGCTAATCTCAAACTTCCAGTCCATTCTGGCCCTTCTGTCATTATTTTCCTCAAATTAGTTAAAACAACAACAAAAAACCAGTAGGATGAAAGGGTTCTAAAACCAATCACCAGGGAGTGCCATACAGGTGCCTTTTAGTATCCATGAAGTTCCTAAAGGAGTGAGGTCAAGCATCTGGTGGAATTGAAGGGCAATAACTGGAGTTGGGTACCCCAACCCTACTGTGGGGCGGGCACTGAGCTGTCACCTTGAAACTTTGTCTAGGTCTTCCCACCCAAGGAAAGGAACACCAGCAAGCTTCTCTGGGTGTTGAAGAGGCCAAGTCTTTTCTTGTTTATTTTCCTTTATAGAATTTCACACACTATAAAACATTGAATAGACTTGGAATAACTTTCCATCTAAAAGCAGCACAACTTGCCAGATTTTGAGAAAGTAAAAATCAAGGATGCCAAGGTGATGGGCCCATTTAGAGTCCTTGGAGCTTTTACAAGCTGACCTTTGACTGCCAGTCTCACACAAGCCATGAGGTAAGTTAAGAGAGGTGAGTGTTTTTAAGTGTCTACAAGCAACTAACTAACCTGAAAGGGAAAAAGGGGGACCTGCCGCTTACCACAACCAGGTAGGAATGACTGAGGAAGGCAGCGAAGCTGGCCATGCCAGCATTTACACATGGAACACTTCCTGGGCAGCCAGGTATCATGGGGCACAGACCCGCAGTTCCTGAGAATGAACAGACATGCAAATTTTAAATGCCCACTTCTCTTTCCCTCTCCTCTCCACCCCTAGCCCCTTGCAGTGGCTTACTCTTTGCGCCTGTCATGCTCACAGTTTCGTCCATAGAAGGAAGGAGGGCAAGCACAAAAGGACCCCAGCATGCAGGTCCCCCCATTCAGACAGCAGGTTCTGTTTAGCTCCTTACCTGAAACGTAAGAAGAGGTGGCTGAGAGTGGAGGGACTGAACGTCTGAGCTCCCGTAAACAAAGGTTAACACAGAGATGAGGGCTTAATCTCTCCCAATGTTTGCAGATATCTAAACATTGTAAACCTCACAGAATAAGACCCTACTTTTTAGGGTTCCTTCTGCTACCTGTGTTTTTGAGCAGAGAACTCTTTTTTCTCACAAAGGCCAGTGGCGGTACCCAGAGTCCCCAGTGTGAAGTGAGATCAGGTGAGGAAAACTGAGCTCCAGGGAGGTGAAGTACACAACGCCTGTCTCGCCTCTGTAATCAAAACAAGTCTAGCCATCCACTCAGCTCCCGAATCAGGTAGGTGCCCACTTGAATGTCAAAAAGACACTCAGGAAACATGTGAAGGACCAGGACAGTGAGACCACACTGTAATCTAAGGCAGGTAGGTCTTACTGTTCTGGATTCCCGTGGATGGTACAAACTGGGAAGGTCGATGACGAATTGCAGGCTCCTCCTGGGACTGAAGGCTGTCATCGCTGAGGGCCAGGTCTCCCGGTGACAGACGGGCATGTCCACGGTGGCCCAATCCTGAACGACAAAATCAACTCTGGGAATCTGTATTTCAGGCTGCGGGAAAATTGCTAGTGATCACAAAAACAGTCTCTTACCAGCAACTAATCCCAGTTCAACTGCTTTGGAAAAGGCCACGATCAAAATCACACTAGGAAGAGGAAATCAGACCTCCATTAGCAAAACAAAGCTAATAAAATCCCTTTCGAGTTAACACCTGGGTGTTCTGCTCACAAAGCCACTAGGGAGAAAGAGAAAAGCAAGCAACACTTTTCTCTTTTTCCTTTCTTCTTAAGTGGGCAAATTCATGGAACAGCATAAAGAAAAATGAGAATAAAATCTACCTAATGCTAATGTCCTCATATGTATATAATCTTAAGGAGCTATCAATCTTTTATCTTCTATTTCACATAACATATGCTTTTCTCCTGCATAGTTTTCACACAAGAATTTTAAATGGCTGGATGACATTGTGCATAATTGACAAATCACATTTTACACACTATTTCATTTCAGCCAGTCATTTAAAAGATGATCAAAGTTAAAAAGTTTCTCATTATTCTTAACTGTTCCCAAATATTGAAAACTTGTCCATACCTTTAACCTTCTTAGAAGCAGATTTTTAATTTCGTTGTAATATTGACCCCTTTTTTTTATAAGAAAGTAGGAAAACACTAGTTATTTCATAGGCAGAGCCAGTAACCCAACTGAAGATGTTAAAAGCCAGTGGCAAAGGTGGATGTAACTTTAAGGTCCAGGTCTTTCGGAAAAACAGCAGTTTTTGAATGAGATGAAATCAGACGACAGAGAAGTGTTGAAGATTTCCTAAACTGGCAATCTCTAGTGATCAAAATTCACACTCAAGATCAGTTCCTACCTGGAAGAGAAGCGCTCCATCTTCTTTCGATCCAGGGCTCCTAACAATTTAGAAGGAAAAACATGTATATATATATGCCTGAATTTAATTCACAGTCATTGCCAAAACACCCAAAGGAAAACACCAATTTTCTGAAGTGAAAATGGGAATTTGAAAAGAAAACTATCCCAGGTTAGAATATGCTTCCCCCAGAAGGTCTTAGAAGAAGCAGGAGCCAGGATGTCCAGGGAAACTGGGGGGTTCCTCACACAGGTTGGTCCCAATACACGCTTTGACGGTAACCTTCAGGGAGTTTCTCCTCCCTCAGCCCAAGCCCCCAGGGCGGCGGGGACCGGCCCTCCGGTGGGCGGGGAGGCGGAGGCCCGTGTGCATTACAATGCTTAAACACTTGGGGGTGGAGGTGAGGAGCTTGAGGGGCGGTGAAGCAGCCAAACAAAGAGAGAAGGAAAAGGTTGGGTCTCGTTAAACTGAGATTAATTAGCCCTGATGTCTCTACCATTAGACTTACTCTTTTAAAGAAGAAGAAGAAAAAAAGCAAACCCGTTATGACGTGGGGTGGTGATTCCAGGTTGGAGGAATGGTGGAAAAACCTGCACACCCCGTAATTTCTCAAGGCGTTTGATCTTTTATTGAAAAGCTTTATTTCTTGAAGCGTGCTTTCCCAAGAAAGGTGTGTTGAAGTCCCGGGCAGACTAAGGTGATCAAGAAGGATGTGTGTCCGCCACTGGGAGGGAAAGGCTAGGAGGCAGGTAATCCAGAAGTTCAGGGTCAGGAGAGGGGGCTGGGCTGGGGGATTTGCTACTGACCTCTTGGGTGTAAATTCCTGAATTACTAGCAAGGCTGGAAGGAAGTGCTGCTGGCGCCAGGGGTGGGGTGTGGAGCAAGGGGAGGCTGGCAGGGAAGTGCCAGTGTGTGGCAGGAGCTCGTTGCCTTCCTGGGGGACTGATGGCTGGGATACCTGTTGAGATGCCAGGCCTGCTCCTGGAAAAAGTTCTGGGAAACAGGCAGTCTGGCCTGGGATTTCAGCCTTGTCACTGGGTTTCGTTGCATTTCATCAGTTTCCCAGCACCATCAGAGTGGCCTCTTCCCACAAACCCAGAATTAACCCCAGATTCAGCTGTGTCCTGGGTTACCCTAAAAGCACTTCTTTGATGGTTCTGTGAAGTGTGAAGTCCTCAAAGCTGTCCTGGAGAGGTGCATCCCCTAGCTGGAGTCCTCTTGAAACAGGACCCTGTAGGACCCTTCCAGGTACAACAACCCTTCCATATGTTCCTTTGTCTCCTTTCTGTAGAAAACCTATAGTCTCCTAGGCCTCCCCTGAGTCACAAAAGAGCAGGCTTAAACAGTTAATGATTAGGACAATAGAGTCACAGAATCTTTAATTCCTCCTTGAAAGATATAGATAACAGTGTTTGATGCACATTCCTGAGCTGTGCTGCAGATACTGTAACTGCCACCAGAGGAAAAAAGCTAACTGCATGATGACCAGAGTGTAGCCATGACATAAGCTGCTCCATGTTGAGCAGTACCAAATCTATGGCTTGCACAATTCCAAGAATTTGCCTCAAGAGAATGGGAACCAGCTGACCCTGATGTTGAAGATTAACTGTGCTTAAAACAATCAAGATCATTCTGACCCAATAGGCCACCTGGCTCCAACAGACCTTAGACCACCATACTCCCATTGGGTTACTAACCTATTTTCTTGGATTCCCTCTAAGATTATGTCAGTGGTTGAAGGAATCCTAACATTGGGAGTAACTCTTTTACTAATTATTGTGGGGTTTTATCTTCTAGTCAAGTGGGTCATAATTGGCGTGATGACTCTTTGCAAAACAATTGCTTAAAAGATTGGTAATGAAGATGCCTCTTTTGGAATCTCGACCAACATGTCTGGGAACCAAAGAATATTTCTTACATCAGATTCTTCCACTCTAAGAATCTTTTGTCATCCATGCTCATCCTGAAGAAGTGACAGATGATGGATTTTCACCCTTTTCCCCAGTGGGGATTGACACTGGGAAGGAAAAAAATCTGACAGTGGGGATTGTAACTGAGGAAGTGAGACTGATACTAGAGATTCTCAGCAACTCAACATTGTTCCAGATCTATTTCTTAATTATTATTATGCCTAATTTCTACCATTAGCTTGCTGCTGATGGAGAAAACTTGATGCATATCAAGATTGAAGATTCGAGAGTTCCCATCGTGGCTCAGTGGAAATGCATCCGACTAAAAACCATGAGGTTGCGGGTTCAATCCCTGGCCTTGCTCTGTGGGTTCAGGATCTGGCATTACTGTGAGCTGGAGTGTAGGTCGCAGACGCGCCTAGGATCTGGCGTGGCTGCGGCTGTGGCATAGGCCGGCAGCTGTAGCTCCAATTAGACCCCTAGCCTGGGAACTTCCTTATGCTGTGGGTGCGGCCCTAAAAAGCCAAAAAAAAAAAAAAAAGAGTGAAGATTCGTTTTTCTATCAGCTTTACCCTTGTTCCTTATTCTCCAGCTGACCAGAGATTTATGGGTCCGATAGTATTCCAAGCGCAAGTGAGAACTGATGGCTGCTTGGAACTGCATGGTAGAGACAATCATCTCTGAAAACAGAAGACTGCCTCCTCCCCAGCATGTGGCCCCTTCCTCTTTTCCCTATACAATCTCCAAACGAAACCTGGGGGCTTGGTTCTTTGGGATGAATCTCCCTCCTCCCCAGGATTGCAGGCTTCCTTAACAAAGCTATCTTTTCTTTAACCCAATGTTTGTCTCTTGGTATTGGATTCTTGAGCAATGAGCAGCCAAGCTCGAGTTCAGTAACACTCTAACCTCACATTTTTGTGTTCCACATCATTTAGTTTGTTATTAAATATGTCCAAAGTCATGAGTAGTTTCTCAATATCATTGACTCCTAATTTCTAATGTAAAAGCCCAGCATTTACCTCATTTGTCAGGCACACAAATATGAAGCTTTTATCTAGTGCTGGAACCACACAACTCATTCCAGGACTTAACGAAGCTCAGTCAGGTTCTTTATATCTTGGCAGAAGGAATTCAGTGAGAGGCAAAGTGATAGGTAAGAAGTATTTTTTTCCCCCGTTTTTGGGGGGCCATACCTGTACCATATGGAAGTTCCCAGGCTAGAGGTTGAATTGGAGCTGTAGCTGCCAGTCTACACTGAAGCCACAGCAGCGCCAGACTGAGCCGCAAACTACACCACACCTCAGGGCAACACCAGATCTTTTAACCCACTGAGTGGGGCCAAGGATTGAACCCACATCCTCATGGATACTAGTTGGGTTCTTAACCCACTGAACCACAACAGGAACTCTCAGAAGTAGATTTATTAATGTCCTTTGTAAAGAGGTTGCAGGAAAATGGGGCAGGAGAGGATGGTCACAGCCAAGGTCTCAGGCAAGTTCCTGGGATGGGCCACCAAGGGAAGGTCCTTGGTTTCTTGCAGGAAAGAATTCAAGATCAAGCCACAGTAAAGTGAAAGCAGAGAACACACATCCCACAGGGAGAACACCGTCAGCCTCAGAAGGTGAGAGCCAGCCAAAATAGAGGGTGGTGAGTTTTTACGGACTGAGGAATTACATAGGCTAAGGAGTGGGAGGGTTACTGCATCTATTACAGGGAAGGGCAGGGATTTCCAGGAACTGGATGACTGCCCACTTTTTGGTCTTTTATGGTCAGCCTCAGAACTGTCACGGCGCCCCACCTGTGGATGTGTTGTTCAGCATGCTAACATATTACAATGAGTGCATAAGGAGGCTCAAGCCCCAGAAGTTGAACCTTCTGCCATCTTGGGACTAGTTGGTTCTTAACAGTTTTTGTCATATCTAGTCTTTCTCTAGGGTTGTGTCATTCTTTATTTTTTTTTTAATTTTTTTTTTAATTGGGCTGTGTCATTCTTTAAGGGTTATGCCCTGGCCGCCTTCCCTCCTGTCTCAGTCCAGTTGTCACCATCTCTGTGCGCCGGATCTACACTGGAGCAGAACAAGTTGACAGCATCTGAGGCTATTTCAGTGTTCGTGTCTACCTCTGTGAATGCGACGGATCCACAGGTGCTAAAGAAGAGCTGTTATTTGCTCCTATATCTTCATTCCGGAAGAATCAAATTTTAAGTTTTTGGTTTTTTTGGTTTTTTGTCTTTTCTAGGGCCGAACCCGTGGCATATGGAGGTTCCCAGGCTAGGGGTCTAATTTCAGCTACAGCTGCGGGCCTACACTAGAGCCCCAGCAACTCGGGATCCGAGTCGTGTCTGCGACCTATACCACAGCTCGAGGCAATATGGGATCCTTAACCCACTGAGTGAGGTCAGGGATAGAACCTGCAACCTCATGGTTCCTAGTCAGATTCATTAATCACTGAGCCATGATGGGAACTCCAAATTTTAAGTTATTGTGTGGGGGGAGGTAGATAGGGCCCCCGTCACAATGGTGGGATGGGAGGCAGCCCATTTACTTATGACGGTAGCATTTTTACTCCACAGCAGCAAATTCCTGCTGTGCTTCAACCCCCTGTATGGCCTTTTAACTTGTTAAAAATCTTCAAGTGTCATGCTGAGATTCAGAGAGAATGGGAAACTTGGTCTCATACTCTAGAAGCCGGATGTGGGGGAGGGCAGTGCAGAGGAGGAGGCTAATCACCCAACTATAGGAGCTACAGGGAGGGTTAAAGAAAATATGGAGCTCCCATCGTGGCACAGTGGAAATGAATCTGACTAGGAACCGTGAGGTTGAGGGTTCTATCCCTGGGGCCTTGCTCAGTGGGTTAGGGATCCAGTGTTGCTGTGAGCTGTGGTGTAGGTCCCAGACATGGCTCAGATCTGGTGTTGCTGTGGCTGTGGCATAGGCCGGTGGCTACAGCTCCGATTGGACCCATGGCCTGGGAACCTCCGTATGTCGAGGGTGCGGCCCTAAAAAGGACAAAAAAACAAAAAGACAAAAAAACAAAAAAAAAAAAAGAAAAAAAGAAAGAAAGAACTACAGTATACTTATAGTGCACCTTGTGCTCCAAGGTTCTTGTGCTCCAAGGTTCTGAACAATCCAGTGTGCTACGTAGATAACAGCATGGGAATATTAGTCTCACTTTATGGATGAAACAACACATCCCATCTGTGGACTTAAATGTCTTTTTGACAGAGGCTGGGCAGGTTTGTGGCAGAACAGAGTGGCACCTCCTCATTGACACTTTCTTATCTGAAGGGGCGCTGGTGGGACTTTTAGACTTTAATTAAGACCCATGGAAATTGCCTCCCCGTTTTCAGAGGAGGGAACCAAGTCCCAGAATCCAGTGATGTTAGCATGTTTGGTGTGAGTTCAGCCTGCAACCCTCATGGAATCTCTGCGTACTCAAAGATGAGAACTCAGTGAAAAGATCTGCATTCCCCACAGGTACAGAGGGCAGAGAAAGTCAAGTGTGTGCAATTGACAGAATCTGGGCAAAGTTTGGGGATAGGAAGAGGGGGAGGGGGAAGGGAGGGCTGAGGCGCCTGAGAGGCCAGATATTTATCACTGGGCTGGGGAGCCACAGACTGTTTATTCAATGAGTGTTAAATGAGTCTCTTATGTTGCTGGTCAAGGGCTGGGCTATGGGGATGCAATGGTGAGAGGTGACCCCACCTAATGACAGTCAGCAGTGATTGTAGTTTGCGATGCTGCCTCTGGGTGGGGAAGTTGATTGGCAACTCTGGGATGGCCACTGGACATCTCGCTGCTCGGTCACTGCTGAAACTGACAGAGACCACCCAGCCTGGCCAGTGAGTGCTGTATTAGAGACCCACAGAGGGCCTGGGATTAGGAGACCCTGGGAGGGGCGTCCCCAGTCAGAAGCAGCCCACTTTCTCCCTTATGGAGGGCGCCGACACATGCTCTTGGTCTCAGGATGGCTCAGGATCGCCTTCTTGTTCCTGAGACACTGTGGGGCCAAATACACTGAAATGGGCGTAAGGCCCAGGCACTTGGGTTTGACAGCACTCTGAGTTGTCCTCTATTAAAAACTCGGGCAAGAGACAGAGAACTGTGTGTTTAAAATCATACAAATTAATATAAAAATAAAATCACACAAATTAGAGTTTGAGGGAGTTTCCCATTGTGGCTCAGCAGTAACGAACCTGACTAGTATCCACAAGGATGTGGGTTCAATCCCTGGGCTCACTCAGGGGGTTAAGGATCTGGTATTGCTGGATGCTGCAGATGCGGCCTATGAAAAAAAAGAAAGCAAAAGAGAGAGAGAAAAAAAAAAGGAATTTGACTAAAAACTGTCCAACCAACCAAGAAGAATACCTGAACCAAAACACAGTATAGTCAAAAGAGAGACTTCCAGTGTCTGTCTCAAATTCAAGGAAGAAAACGCATTTGGAGGTAGGATAGATTTTAGCTTTAAAAAGCCAATTCTCACATTTCAGTGGTCGAGACAACCCCGATGAAATAGTTAATACAAAGAACAGCCATTTCTGCAGTACAGTGATGAGGTTTTAGGTTTAAAGTCCATTTTATTTTATTTTTACTTATTTATTAATTTTTTGTCTTTTGTCCTTTTAGGGACCCACCTGCAGCATATGGAGTTTCCCAGGCTAGGGATCTAATCAGAGCTGTAGCCACCAGCCTACGCCAGAGCCATAGCAATGCCAGATCTGAGCCGAGTCTGCAACCTACACCACAGCTCACTGCAACGCCGGATCCTGAACCCACTGAGGGAGGCCGGGATCAAACCTGCAACCTCATGGTTCCTAGTTGGATTCGTTTCTGCTGTGCCACCATGGGAACTCCCAAAGCCTATTTTAATCATAGGACTTATAGGGAGGGACCTGTTGTGTCTTACCTCTGTCATTGTCCCTTCAACATTCAGGCAGGCTGGAAGATAGGGGAAAGAGGCAAGCCAGGCTGGGGAATTCGTCTAACTGGGCAATGTGAGGCCTCTGATTCCAACGAACTTGGTGTCTGACAGCTTCGGATAAAACCCAAGTAATGTTGCCGGTGCCAAATTGAAATGCAGAGACAGAGTTTTGGGTAAAGGAGAAAAAAATAGCTTTATTGCTTTACCAGGCAAGTGGGGGGGGGGTCACAGCAGGCTAATGCCCTAAAGACTGTGCCCCCACCCCACCCCCGAAAGAATTTTGAGAAGTTTTACAGTAAAAAGGAGAAAAACAGGTTTTCAGATAGGAATCAGGGTTGGGACAGACGTGCATTCTTCTTTGGGGGAATCTTAGTCATCAAAGCTGGAGTCAGAAGATGTTCACAGTGGTGGTCTTCTGGGTTATTGCCTAGAATAACAGTACTTGCGAAGAGGGCATATTGATCAGAGATTAGAACAAACCAGGAAAGTTCCTGCAAAACATCATGTGCTAATAATCTTTAACCCACAGGCAATTTTGCTCAGGGTGCCTAATTGTTAGCTTATGGATTTTGTGTTTAAGGTGCAATTAAATCAGAGAGAAGGATAAGGAAGGACTCTAAGCTGTTCAGTTTTAAAAATATTCATTTCTAAAAGAAGCATGAGGAATAGAACTTTTCTCTTAGGTGTATAAAATGCCTATATTATTATGTGTATTCCTTGAGAGGGAACCAGGATCCTGCCCCAAGGCCGGGATTGCTGGATCACATGATAGTTCTATATTTAGGTGTTTGGGGTTTTGTTGTTGTTTGGCTATGCCTGCAGCATGCGGAAGTTCCTGGGCCAGGGATCAAACCCTTGCCACAGCTGTAAGGAGCAGGTGCTCCTTAACCTGCTAAGCCATGAGGGAACTCCTATATTTAGTTTTTTGAGGAAGTTCCACACTCTTCTCCATAGTGGTTATACCAATTTACATTTCCAACATTGTAGAAGGGTTCCTTTTTCTCCACACTCTCTTCAGCATTTATTGTTTGTAGACTTTTTGATGATGATGGCCATTCTGACTGGTGTGAGGTGATACCTTTGTAGTTTTGGTTTGCATTTTTCTAGTAATTAGAGATGTTGAGCATTTTTTTTTTCATGTGCCTACTGGCCATCTGTACGTCTTCTTTGGAGAAATGCCCATTTAGATCTTCAGCTCATTTTTTTTTTTTTATTGGGTTGTATGTTTCTGGGTTTTTTTTTTAATATAAAGCTGAATGAGATGTTTGTATATTTTGAGATTAATCCCTTGTCTGTTGCTTCATTCACAAAGATTTCCTCCCATTCTGTGGGTTGACTTTGTTTTTTAAATGGTTTCTATGCAAAAGCTTTAACGTTTAATTAGGTCCCATTTGTTTATTATCTGGGAAGTGGATCAAAAAAGATACTGCCGTGATTTATGTCAGAGTGTTCTGCCTATGTTTTCCTCTAGGAGTTTTATAGTATCAAGCCTTACGTTTAGGCCTTTAATCCATTTGGAGTTTGTTTCTCTGTATGGTGTTAGAGAATGTTCTAATTTCATTCTTCTACATGTAGCTGTCCAGTTTTCCCAGTGCCGCTTATTGAAGAGACTGTCTTTCCTCCATGGGTATGAATTTCTGTATAGACATAGCATAAATTATCAAGAAACACTTGGTGTGTTTCTGCATTTTGCAGTGAATTCCCTTGTATGTGCTCCTGGTGATTGCTTGGGAATGTATCTAACCGGTAAACTTCTAGCACTGGAATTGGTTGGTTACAAGATGGACTTGTCCAAATTATTTTCTGGGAAGGCTGCACTGACCTCTCCCTGCCTTCTTCCCTCTTCCCCAGCAACCCCCACCCCATCCCCCACCATGCTTAGCAGCTGGCTGCAACAAAGCATCTTAATTAAAAAAAATCATATACAATATTATTAATTTTTTTGGCCTCCCCAACACATGCAGAAATTCCTGAGCCAACTATTGAACCTGACTCACAGCTGCCACCGGAGCCACAGCAGTGACAACACCAGGTCCTTAACCTGCTGTGCCACCAAGGAACTCCCAAGCCTCTTAATTTTGGTTAATTTTGTTTGTGAAAATAATATCTTGTTATTTGGATTTGCATTGTTTCTTATGTTGATTGGATTCTTGTGCTTCTTTTTCTGTGAACTTGCGGGTAGTTCTTGGTGGGAACTTGAACTGGAGTTTCCCTCATTTGTCCACGCTGTTGTAAACTGCTGGAGTTCTTGTCTTTCACCAGCCCTTCCTCTCTACCTTATCCCCCAGCCTTGGAGATTCAGAAACCTGATCTGGAAAGCTCAGCTTCCTCAGCCTCTAGTGCAGTGTGTCTGCTTCTGCTGGTTTCCTTTTGGCTAAGTCTTTTATTTTGTTTTGGTTTTGTTGTTTTTTTTTTTGTTTTTGTCTTTTGTCCTTTTTTTAGGGCCACGCATGTGGCATATGGAGGTTGCCAAGCTAGGGGTAGAATCGGAGTTACAGCGACCGGCCTACATCACAGCCACAGCATGCCAGATCTGAGCCACGTCTGCGACCTACACCACAGCTCATGGCAACGCGGGATCCTTAACCCTCTGAGAGAGGTCAGGGATTGAACCTACAACCTCGCGGTTCCTAGTTGGATTGTTTCCACTGTGCCACGACGGGAACTCCCCTTTTTGGCTAAGTCTTAATTCCATCTGCAGAACCTATCTACGGCTGACTAAAAGTTTGGTTTCAGCCTTACTTTCTGAAAGAGAAAGTGAGGCGTTCCCCTTGTGGTTCAGCGGAAATGAACCTGACTAGTATCCATGAGAACTCTGGTTCGATCCCTGGCCTCAATCAAGGATCTGGTGTTGCCATGAGCTGTGGTTCAGATCTGGTGTTGCTGTGGTGTAGGCCAGGAGCTGTAGCCCCGATTCAGCCCCTAGCCTGGGACCTTCTATTTGCCACAGGTATGGTACTAATAAAAAAAAAGTAAAGGCAAAGTGGGATGAGTGAGAGCAAGGTCTTTGAGTTGCTCCAAAGGAAGACAACTTGCGCCCCCTAGCTTGAGCCAGGAAATAAAAAGAATTCTCTCTTCCCCTCAACAGTGAAGGAAAGAAAAAGTGAGTCCTAACTACTCCAAGCATGGCTAAATTCTGGACAGCTCATTCAAGGGAGTTCACCATATACAAAATGAAAAAGTGTTGATGCATTTACTGGAAACCATGTTAGGGTAGGGGAATTCTTATTTAGACTTTTTGACATGGCTGTGGTTTAGAATTCTCACCCCAATTTTTCTCCTTCCAATCAAATTCATATTTACTCATCAGCTGCTCTATGCTGAGTGCATTGGGGGAGACAGAGATCTCCAAGATTGGGTTCCTGCTCCCTTCTCCCTTCCCTCCAGATAAACTAGCCCAGGAATCTATGCCAAGGGCTATATTAGTGTTATTCAAAAACTGCTGATGGGAGGGAACAGTCACTTCCTGATGGCCCACTGACCAGGTCAAGGTTAATGGCTCCCAGCAGACAGATGGATAGGCAAACTCCTTGGAGTGAGACTGGGAAGGCAAGCTGGGTGGGATCCTGTTGGTTTCACAAGACCTGGAGGTCATTTTTAAGTGCTTCTTAAGTGGATTTTGTATCTGATTGCATCCAGGCATTCTTCACAGCTCTTAATGGTTTTGAAATGGATTGAATTCAAGTGGAGGGACAGAAGGAGGCCAAAGTACAAAACCAAGCTGTATCAGAGGTGGGTTAAAGTGCTCCAGGGAGAGGATTTCCTGTATGCAAATGACCCTGGGCACTCTGAAGTGTACACTCCACTCTGGAAACTCGGTTGAGTCAGGATGGACTTCTGGCCCATGGGAACTGTAAGATAATAAATGATGTTGTATTAAGCCACTAAGTTTGTGGGAATTTGTTGCACAGCAATATAAAATCTGGATTGTCGCTGCAGTGGCTATATACAAATCTATACAGAGATTCAGCACCACTTACTGAAAAGATTACTCCTGTATTACTGTTCTACAGTGCCTTTTCATCAGGAATCAATTATTCAGGTATTTGTGTGAGGTTTTTTTTTTTTTTTTTTTTTTTTAATGCCTTATTCTGCCTATCTCTTCTCATATCAATATCATTCTTTTTTGCCTTTTGGAGCTGCACCTGAGGTGGCACATGGAAGTTCCCAGGCTAGGGGTCGATTCGGAGCTGCAGCTGCTGGCCTACACCACAGCCACAGCAATTCAGTGTCTGAGCTGCATTTGCAACTTACACCACAGCTCACAGCAATGCCAGATCCTTAACCCACTGAGTGAGGCCAGGGATCAAACCCGCAACCTCTTGTTTCCTAGTCAGATTTGTTTCTGCTGCACCACAATAGGAAGTCCCCATTCCATCTTTAATACTGCAGCTTTATACTTTATAAAAGTCCTCTCCTTTATTCTTCATATTCAAGATTATATTGACTACTCTTGACCTTTCATATTTCCATATAATTTTTAAACCATTTTCTAAATTCCCCAAAAATTCTGTCAGGATTTTGATCAGAGCACATTGATACTTTAGAATTACTATCTGTATCATACTGAGTCTTCCAGTTCATGAAGATTTGTTTAGGTGCTGTTTAATCTATTTTAATAATTTTATGGTTTTATATAGAGTGGTATTGTATAATTTTGTTGGATTATTCCTAATTTTTTTTTTTTTTTTTTTTTTTTAGGGCTGCATCTATGGCATATGGAAGTTCTCAGGCTAGGTGTCGAATTGGAGCTGCGGCTGCTGGCCACAGCTACAGCCACAGTGATGCAGGATCCAGGCCACATCAGTGACCTGTGCCACAGCTCATGGCAATGCTGGATACTCAACCTGCTAAGCAAGGCCCCATGGATACTAGTCAGGTTTTTTACTGCTAAGCCACAACAGGAACTCCTAAATATTTATTTTTTAATGTTAAAGTTAATAATATATTCCGTTTTTGTGGCACTAATTTTTATATTGCTCTCGTATCCAATGCCCTTAGAAAATTTATTTATTATATTAGTCTGCTAGGGCTGCCATAACAGATACCACAGACCGAGGACCTTAAACAACAGAAATTTATTTTCTGAAGTTCTGGAGACTCTAAGTCCAATATTAAGGTATCAGCAGACTTGGTTTCTTCTGAGGTTCTCTCCTTGGCCGTCTTCTAGCTGTGTCTTCCTAGACGTTTTATAAGCTAAGAACTCTGATCAGTACAAGAGATCATGAATGTCTATCCTGTTTGTTTGTTTGTTTGTTTTTTTTACAGCACCTTGCTGTGTTTTAGATTCACAGCATTAATCACAATTTACAGTTGGATATTTAAATGTTTGCTTAGAGGAAACTCTTCTAAGAAACTGACATTCAAAAGGGCAAGATCCTTCCTTGTTCAATTTACTACCAAATACTTAATGCCAGGCCTATTTCCAGGCACGTAGTAGGCACTTAATAAATACTTGGTAAATTAATAAATGATTCCCTATTGAGGGAAAATAAGCATGTATGAGAGATTTCTTAAAAAATTATTTTTATGGGAGTTCCTATCATGGCTCAACGGAAGCAAATCTGACTGGTATTCATGAGGACATGGGTTCCATCCCCGGCCTTGCTCAGTGGGTTAAGGATCTGGCGTTGCTGTGAACTGTAGTGCAAGTTGAAGACGCGGCTCAGATCTGGCGTTGCTGTGGCTGTGGTGTAGGCCGGCAGCTACAGCTGGATTTGACCCCTAGCCTGGGAACTTCCTTATGCTGTGGGGCGGCCCTAAAAAGATGAAAATATATGTTTTTATGATTGTAGTTTCCACTTTCAGTAATGATTGAATAGGCGATTTCGACCTGTATGAAACAATTAGAAAGTTAGACAAAATACTTTTGAAAAACTGGCTTAATAATTAGTAGATCACCTGAATTCAATAATCAGTGCAGTCTTTCTCAATTCAGTGTGCTGTGCTTGAGACTTTGTGTGTGTGTGTCTTTTTAGGGCTGCCCCCATGGCATATGGAGGTTCCCAGGCCAGGGGTCCAATCGGAGCTGCAGCCACCAGCCTATGCCACACCTCTGCACTATACCTCTTCCACCTCCACCACAGCTCATGGCAACGCTCGATCCTTAACCCACTGAGCAAGGCCAGGGATCAAACCCATGTCCTAATGGATACCAGTTGGATTTGTTAACCACTGAGCCATGACAGGAACTCCCTGTGCTTGAGATTTTTAGCCAGCAGATGTGAAGTGGTGAGTCAAGAGCCCTCCCCACTTGCTTTGGTGGGAAACATTTAGTAATGGTCATTGAAGTAGGATGAAACGGTTTATAAAATTTTGGGTTTTTCATTCTTCTGTAATTATGTCACAAGTAGGGGGCGCTGGGCTGATGAGACCAGGGGTTTACTTGGAAGAAAGTTTTGTGGTGCATGTGACTCAATGTTCCAACAGGAGTCCTAGACTCAGAGTGGCTGTAAGAAAGCATTCGGTCCTTGGTAGATGTCTGGGTGAGCTTGAGTGTGGAACCCCTTCAGATGTGAGGCAAACAAATACACTTCCCCACAGAAGTGCTAGAGCTGTGGTCTGTGGACTGCATTTCATGAGGAGACAAGCCCAGATGGAACTGAATTGCATAAAACAGTGTTGAGTTCTGAGAAACTGGCCGGGGTTGGTAATAGTAAGGCCATGTAGGAGTTGGGCTGTTCCAGCTGTCATGGAACTGGGAAGTGAAGACCACAGGACAAAATCTTATTGCTGGAAGGTTTTTCTGGACACACTTAGCCCAGAGATTCAACAAGCTGCACATAGTGAGTTTAATACAATGATAATAATTCCTTGCATGAACATAGTACATTTTGTATTTTAAAATTCTTTCTGGTTCACATCCTGGCTTGTGAATCAGAAGCAACCATGCATGGAGCATGCTGAAAATACTGACCACTAGACCTCCCACTCCCTACCCCAGACTTACTGAGTCAGAACCTCCGAGGGGCAGAGGGGTCCATCCAGGCCATGCCAGCAAGGAGCCAATCCTGGATACCACTGCACCAGACTATGCTAATTCCAGATCCTTGCTACTCATGTTGTGGTCCCTGGACTGGCAGCTTTAGTATCACTTGGAGCCTGTTAGAGATACATTCTCAGCTCCTCTCTGCCCCCTCTGCATCAGACTCAGCATTTTAGTAAGATCCTGGTAGTTTGGGTGGAGGGTTGCCAGGTAAAGTACAGGACACTCACTTATATTTAAATTTCAGGAGTTCCTGTTGTGGCTCAGTGGTAACGAATCTGACTCGTATCCATGAGATTGCCGGTTTGATCTCTGGCCTCACTCATTGGGTTAAGGATCCAGCATTGCCTTCAGCTGTGGTGTAAGTTGCACATACAGCTCAAATCTGGTGTTGCTGTGGCTGTGGTGTAGGCTGGCAGCTGCAGCTCTGATTGGACCCCTAGCCTGGGAACTTCTGTATGCCATGAGTATGGCCCTAAAAAGCCAAAAACAAAAAAAAAATAAATAAAAAGCCAAAAAAAAATTCAGATAAACAACAAATAATTTTTTAGTATAAGTATGTCATATAATATTTCAGATACACATTAAAAATAGTAATTTCTGTTTATATGAAATGCAAATGTAACAGAAAATTATTTTCATTTGCTAAATTTCTCAGACCTACTGATTACACAGTATAGTCTGAGGAGCCTCGGCTATACAATGGCGCATTTCTCCAACACCAGCATCATAAAGGCATTCCACTGTATTTCAAATGCATTTGTGGGAAAAAAATTTTTTTTCCACTTAAATATGATTAAGTTTTTGAATATTTATCTCTCTTATAAATTGAAATAGTATTTAATAGAATCTGAACTGAAACTACTTTTTCAATTTATATTCTTTAGTTCAGAATACCATAAAAAACAAAACAAAACAAAAACCAAACTAGGGAGTTCCCTGGTGGCTCAGCAGTTTAAGGATCCAGTGTAGTCACTGCTGTGGCTTGGATTGCTGCAATGGTAAGAGTTTGATCCCTGGCCTGGGAACTTTCACAAGCTGTGGGTGTGGCTGAAAAACCCCACTGAACATTAGTTACTAATTAGGTAATATACATTGTTTATCAAGAGAGAAATATAAAAATTCTATCCCAAGTAATAAAAAGCACTACCAACACTTTATTTCTTTTTCGTTTTCTTTTTATGGCTGTGCCCACAACATATGGGTCAAATTGGAGCTGCAATTGAGGCCTGTGCCACAGCCACAGCAACACCAGATCCAAGCTGATCTGTGGCCTGCGCTGAAGCTTGCACCTTGCTGCAACACAAGATCCTTAACCCACTGAGCAAGGCCAGAGATTGAATCTGAATCCTCATGGACACTATGTTGAGTTCTTTTTTTTTTTGCTTTTTAGGGCGATAATGTGTGGCATATGGAAGTTCCCAGGCTAGGGGTTGAATTGGAGCTGTAGCTGCCGGCCATAGCCACAGCCACAGCAGCACGGGATCTGAGCTGTGTCTGCAACCTGCACCACAGCTCACAGCAACGCCAGATACTTAACTCACTAAGTGAGGCCTGGGATCAAACCAAATTCTCATGGATACTGGTTGGATTCATTACCACTGAACCACAACGGGAACTTCCTATGTCGAGTTTTTAACCCACTGAGCCACAATGGGAGCTCTGCCCTTCCAGTACTTTAGAGGTATGATTCAACATACAAAGATTTATTTGAGCCTCACTAACTTAATATACAATTTTAAATGGTAATTTAATTAAAATGTCAACAAATAGAAAATGTTCCATGTAGAAAATAGTCCTTTAGAAATCAAACCATTTTGTACTTGAAGTTATTATGCATATATTATACAAAAGGTGATTTTTCGATTTTTCACTTTTTCAGTGAAAGTGTATGGGGAACTATTGTCACGAAGGGGCGCGGAGGGGTTGTGTAGACACAATAACTGCTTATTAATGGACTGTCATATTGGCTCAGTGTTGGATGTCAGGAAAACATCTTTGCCCAATTAGTAAAATCCCTAAGGAGAACCCAAACTTGCATATGTTTTAGGAAATTAAAAGAAAAAAATGTAAAAATGAAATCTAGACCTTGGACATTTGTTGCTTCAAATACTGAAGAAAAATTTACATATCTTTGGTTCTATGGCTTTCTTATTCTGTTTTTTGTTTGGTTCTCAACTCAGTGGGCTAAGAATTTGGAAACCTTTGCCTTCTCCGGCCTGTTTTATATAACACACTTCAGGATTTCCAATGTCAAAAGGCACTGCCATGTGGAGGGAGGTGCAGATAATCCTGGGTTATGGGGCTCAGATTGGCGGGCCAGTCATTTGCGCTGTGCCAAGCCTTCCCCTCTCAAGTCAGTTTTGTCTCATGCTGGGCTGAGTCACATAGAATAGATAGATAGTTTATCAGCACATGGCCTACAGATCATATTATCAGCTTACAAATATAGCCTGTTAGCGCACAGGCAGGCAGGCTCGGGCAGTTGGAGTGCTTCCGGCTCCAGTGCGTGGCTGCTGTGGGTGTAAACAGGCTTTGGAGCCTGGATTCCATTCGGCGGCGGGCAGCAGCAGGGGCTCGGAGCTGCAGCTCAGGCACGGGTAGGTAGGTGGCCCTCAGGAGGGCATGGGGGTGGTGAGTGCCGGCTGCTCCTAAAAGTGCTGGAAGGCAAAGGTGGGGGCGTGTGGTACCTACTGGGAGGGTGGGGGACAGTGCCTCCTTGTTTATGTCTGTCCCTATTGTGCGAGGCATGACCGGTGAACCTCCCCAAGGAACCTGGGCTGAGGATCACACGTCAATCTGCATTTAAGGGCAGGGACTGGAATTGAATGGGGAAGGAGAGCCTGTGCAGGGGCAGGTTGTTGGCTGCCCTGTGGTGAGGTCCCCACACTCCTGTTTCTGGCTAATGGGTTATTCCCAGCGTACTGCTCTGGTGCCTGAGGCTGAGCTCAAAACTTTCTGGTCCAAAGAGCTGTCCATGGGAGATAAATCAACTTTGTTTGTGCGTCTTCAGTGTCCTGAAAGTGACGACTGACATCTGACGGTGAAGTCTGTCTTCCAGGAGAGGCGTGGGGGTGAGAGTGGAAAAGTGATTGGAGACACAGAGGAGAGTTGTCCCGTTTTGTAAGCAGCTCAGCTGTGCTGGCGAGTCTTCTGGACCAGATCCTCTCCCATAACTGAGGGCTGGGTGTCTTCCCACAAAACCTCTGTAACCATGCCCAGTGGAGAAAAATCCCCAGATGTTCATGTACTTCTTGTTTTTATCTTACATTTAATTGGGGGCAATGTCTGTCTTAATTTCCTTTCTTTTTTTCTTTAAATAACTAACTTTTTTTTTAGCTTGACTGTGTGCCAGGTATTGTCTTAAGCACTTGACACAAATTATCTCATGTGATCCTCCCACTAATCCTGTGAGTTCAGTGCTGCTGTTGCACCGTGTCCAGATGAGAACACGGAGGTTCAGAGAGGTTAGGTAACCGTCTCAGGAGCACGCAGCAGTAAGCAGGGAGGCAGGACTCCAGGCTAGCAGGCTGTCTCAGACTGTGTTCTTCATCCTGTCTGAAGCCTCTGCTTCCCCTGGCCAGATTTTCTGCTTTAACAAATTACCATAAAGATAATGGGTGTCCCCAGGGAAACTGATCAGGTGACATAAAATGTACTTTGATTTAGAATTTGGCTAAAATATTGTGACTCACCTCGCTTGAATATTAGCTCCTATTTACCCTACTGTTTCTACCAGAAAATCCACTCAGGCTTCTAACTCTGAAGTCCAGGCAGTGGCCTCATGTGAGGATTGAATGGAATTCATGGGCCACTGAAGCCCCTTGTCTGCCATATTATTGTCCCCACTGTACCTTGATGTCACCAGAAGTTCCCGTTGGTTACAGATGTTCTCTTGGGTCCAAGGCTGATGATAGGTGTCTTCTGCACATGGTGGATATACCTGTTCAGTCCAAGGGAAAGTGGAGTCCTGGGGGCTCTGAGCTGGGGAGGAAGGGAGCCAGGCCTCTCTCCCCAGGGCTGCTCTGGGCGACCCCTGGCACCAGCTCTGTGCCCTTCTCCTGCGCCTTTTCTGTTGTCCCCCTCCCAACCTTGCAGAGGGAGCACCAAGAACGGCTTGGTGTCTGTATTGTGGACTCTGTTGAGTCTCCTCCCAGCCCTTCCCAGATTCTTCCCACCACAGATTCTCTGAGATGTGAGCCCTGTACCCAGCCCCTGTCCCCTTACAACCCAGCCTATCATTTGACAAGAAGTGAGAGGACTAGGTGACCAGAAAGTCCACCCTCCTGCCTGGAACCCTGGCATGAGATTCTAAGTGGAGTCAAATGTTCTGGTGCATGAGGACGTGTTTTTCCAGTCATGCCCTCTGGCTCAGGGTATGGGTGGTTCTGTGAAGTGATTCTGATATACCTGGCTTGGGGAGCGAGTGTGGAAAGCTACTCAGCCAAACCTGGAAGAATAGCCCTTTCCCCTTCCTCACAGTCCTTGCAGGACTACCCATGACCTTCCATCCCCAGCCCCACCCCACCACACAGTTGAGGGCATCCCTCCTCTTCTGGCTCCCACAGCAGCTCCCGCAGCCTCTGTTGTTGAATCCACATGCTGCATTGAAATGTATCCCTTTAAACATCTGTTCTCCTCTCTAGACTGAGGTCAGAGGCAAGGACATTCATCTTTGTACATTTAATGACTGTCCCTAAATGTCAGTTATTTAGGGTTCCCAAGAATTAGAGAACAGAAATATACACCAAGTAAACTGGCTTCATATCCTGGGTTTCTGTGTTGAGGTTCAGAAGCGGGAGCCTGCCATCTGCAGCCCTCGCAGCCTGTGCAGTTCCCATGTCTGTGACTGGGTGACTGGCTGACTTGGGGAGACAGGCTCTGAGCCCAAGGCTGGGGCCCCTCAGGTGGCTGCTTCTGCCAGTAAATCATGGCTCGGTCCCTGGACAAAGCATAATTAAATCAATGGTCAAATGATTCAACTTATATTATGTGTAATGAAATAAGTAAGCAACAGTCTGAGAGAGAGAGAGAGTAGCAGGGGGCTCTCTCTGAGACAAAGAGGCTACACTGAGTAGAGAATACTGAAAGTGAGTTCAGGGGTGTGGGGGTGGGGGAGCCACATGTATAGGAGGAGAGCATCTAGGCAGAGTGTGCTGGGTCTGAGGGTGGGGGGAGGAGAAGCAGGGGGTGGACAGGCTCTGAGGAGGAGGGCAGAGGGACCAGTGGGAGGGGCTGACTGAGGGCAGGTTGTGCCAGGATCTCCCTGAGGATCTGGGGTCTCCCTCTCATTCCAATGTCTCTGGAGGACTTGGGCCAGGTGGCAGCATGATGTAGTTCTCACTGGTAGATGGGGCTCCCTGTTGTGTAGCAAATGGATTGGACCTGGTGTAGCGGGAAGCCAGGAGACCAGCTGGGAGGTTTTTGCACCACTGAGGCCAGATGTGGCACTAACTGATGGTGAGAAACACAAGCCGTCTAAGACTTACAAGATAAATGGATATGTGAATGTGTGTGTGTGTGTGTGTGTGTGTGTGTGTGCGCACACACGCTTGTGCACATCCATCTGGTGGGTGGACTGGGTGAGAAAACAGAAAAAGCATAAAGGAGTGACTTCCAGATAAATATGAAATTGTTCTGAGATGGGGAATTAAGGCAGCCAGGGATGGATCGATTCTAAATGAGCAAGTTTGGAGGGAATCATGTTTCTTTTGCGATGTGTGTGAGGTATCTGAGTGGGTATGTCAAGGAAGCAGCTGTATGTAGACACCAGATGTCACTATAAATTAAGACTGATTTTTATATGTGCTTCTTGTTTTACTGTCCACCTTATTATTTACTGCTGCATAAAAATTACCCCAACACTTAACAGCTTAAAATGATAAACATTTGTTATCACATAGTTTCTAAAGGTCAGAAACCTGGAGTGGCTTAGCTGAATGGTTCTGGCTCTGGGTCTCTCATGAAATCAAGATTTTGGCCAGGGCTACAGTCATCTGAAGGACTCATGGAGGCTTTAGGATCTGCTGTTAAGACAGCTTCCACTCACATGGCTGTTGGCAGGAGGCCTCCGTTTCTCTCCACATGAAGCTTTTCCATAGGGCTGCATAGGGCTGCTTGAACATCCTCAGGACATGGTGGCTGACTTCCCCCAGAGTGAGTGATCCAAGGAGGAGGGTAATACTTTGTAGGACTTAGTTTTCATTAGTCATACACCATCACTTTCACCACATTGTATTCATTAGCAGTGAGTCACTAAGCCCAGCCCCTGCTCTAGGAGAGAGGAATTAAGCTCTACCTTTTTAAAGGGAAGAATGCCAAAGAATTTGTGTATGTAATTTAAAGCCATCACATCCTCCAAAGCAAAATATTTTATATTTTATTATTCACAAAAGCTGGGGTACAGCAAATGATCACCCTCAGGCCTGGCACATGGGCCCTGCTGCTAGCACCGTGAGCCATGGAGACTAAGCTGGAGTGACCCCCTCTATCCCCGTTCCCCCAGACTCTCTGTACCTGTCTGCCTGGCCAGCTGTATCTCAGTGCTGCCCAAGGTCCATGCTAGCTGCCATTTACATTTTGGAGACTTTACTGTTGACAACTGCCAGGCACCAAGCAGTCAAATCTATGCTCAGGAGCTGGTGACTTAGCAAGTCACCTAGCCTCCAGTCAGCTGCCCAGCTGGAGGTGGCTGGGAGGAGAGGATACACAGGCATCTGGGTGTCACTGGGGCAGAGAGGGAAGCTGACTGCAGCAAGTCCCCTTCCCCAGCCCCTGTGCTCGTGGCTGCCAGGCCTTCCGTCCTGGGCCAGTAGGTCTTGTCCTGAGAATGCCTCCTGCAGGTGGCAAGTGGGCAGAGGCATGGAGGCAAGCTTTCTGCTCAGGCAGTCCCACACCAGGCAAGCAGGGAGGGTCAGGCAGAGCCTTTTCTCTTTTGTTATCTATGTATACACATAATAGCTTCAATTTTTTCTGTTGGTCGTCAAGGCATAAAACATTTACTCTCTTTCCCTTTACTTAAAATGTTTGCTAACCCCTGCAGTCAAGCAAACGGCTTTTCCAGGAAAAAAAAAATTTTTTTTTCTTTTTTTTTCCACTGTGACTCTAACCTTTGAGAGTGTCTGATTGTTGATATTTTCCCTTTGGGCCTGAAACACTAGGCCCTGGAGGGCAGGGAGCCTGATGACTTTCTGTGCCAGTGTCCTTTCTGTTTCAGTGAGTGCCACTTCTCTTCCCTCTCCTCTCATACTCCCCAGTGTTTTCTTCTATGGAAGATGCTCTGAGGCTGTGGACAGCACAGCCAAGTCTGGGGAGGCTTGTTCTCGTGATTCTGCTCTCACCATGTGAAGCCAGATCTCCAGCAGGGAGTTGGAGTCAGAGCCCTCTTGGAACCATGGATCTTTGCTGTCAAGTTCAATTCAGGCCCAGGCTAAAGCTCAGCATTCTTATGCTACATCAGGAGAGTCTCCTTGGTTGTAACTAAGAGGCTATTGTTTTATTTGCCTTGAGGGTTTCCAGCCTGGATCCTGAAGAGCTGAATTTTTCTCTTTTCTGCTTTAGTAGGGTATACCATGGTGATATTTCTGTAGTTCTGCAGAAAGTTAATGCTTAGAAAATTACATTTTCCCTACCACCTGCCCTTTGTTGCAAAACTCCTATATATTCTAGCTCCCCCCTTGCCTCCTCAGAGCAGTTTTCTCAGGTTACATGAGATGCTGTTTCCCAGGCTTAAGTTCTCATTTTGCCCCAAATAAAACTTAACTCTCAGAAAAAAGAAAATTAGAGAATTACATTTTATGTCATTGCCTGAAAGACTGGGTTGAATGGAGTTCATGCTACAAAGAAGGGTTTAGCTTTTTGAATTTGCCAGGGGGCTTCCATTTCCCCAAGCTGCTAAGGGATTGGCACCCGCATTTGTCCCTGAATCTGCCTCCCCTCTGCTCCCCAAAGTGGCTTTCTTTTCCTGGACAGAATGATTCATGGGATCTTGTTATAAAACCCCTTTCCCAGTCACAGCACCATCCATGGGGCCACTACCTCCTGGATTAAAGTTGAACCTGTCCAGTGTCTAGAGAGGCCTGGACTGAACCCTGTCCTGCACAGGAAGCCAGCTGGTATATCCTAGCTTCCCAGGATCTCTGCATGTTACCTATAGATCCCCAGAAAACATGGTCATCACTTATCATTCTTAGAGTCTGTAGTTTTCATTACACCCATTTACCAACAGAACATCTGATAGGCAAAATCCCAATTTAAATTCTAGCACATTCAAACCCCTCTTAGTTGAAGAATAAGTCTCTTTCTCTGCTTCGTGAAACACAGGGAAAATAGTGATTGTGGTTAGATGACAAACAGAACACATTCCTTTCCACCAAAATACCGAGACTAATGTTGCTTTATAGCTATTTAAAAATAGGACACAAAGGCATCAAGAAGAGACCATTCCTTTAAGATGGGAATTTGAATGATATTTCTCCAAATTACTGCATAAAAATTAATGTGCAGATTAATGTAGAGTTAATGTGCAGATCTGGTTACTTCTCAAGCATTTACTGGTCTAAGAAAATAAAAGAAATTCAGCAAGAAAATTGGAGCCATGACTGGCTGATCTAGAACACACACACACCTTGGACAGCAAGCAGGCCTGAAGGCTTGAATTACTCTTGGATGACTGGCTGTCTACACTGCTCAAAAGCAGTTCACTTTACTTTGGCCTTTTGGTTTGCTTTTATGTATGGACTTGGATTATGTGCAGATATTTTCTCACAAAAGCTAGGCTGCCTAATCCTTTGTCTTAAATTTTTTTCCCCCCATTACTGGCTATTGGCATTGCTTTATGAAGGTTTTTGCATCAAAATTCAAAGCTTTAAGTTATTTGCTCCAGAGCTGAAGGTAACAGAGTAAGGAAGGAGGTAAATAAAAAATTAAATGCAGAGATTTTTGGTTTGGGGTAAGAATGGAGCAGGCACACTTCAGCCTGTCCCTCCCACTAAGTGCAGCTATAAAACCTGGACAAATCACACAGAAAAACAATAGGAAGGCCCTGAAAAGTAAAGAATTGCAGGAGAATGAGGGAAGAACACCAGAATTCAAAGCAACACAGAACTTACGGTCTGTTTCCCATTGTCCCCTTCCAGTATTCCCCAGCCTGAACTCAAGGCAGCCTGAGACACAGAATTGAATACAAGGCATCTAATTTTACTCAAGAAGTGAGAAAGGAGACTCCCAATGCTTAGAGAGTGGGGATAAATCCTTGTTTTACTTTTTCTTTTTTTTCTTTTCTTCATCCTTTCATGCCTCAGCCCCCATAGGATTCTGTAGCAGTAGCAGAGTGAGAGGTGGTGGGGAGAAAATGTTGGTAGGAGAGGACCTCAGTCACCGAGACCTTGAGGAGGGGATATATATATATATATTTTTTTTCTGATCAGAGGAGCTGTGAGTCCTAGAGGGTGGAGGAAACGCTCATTGTTTTTTCCTCTCAGTCTTCTTGCTGCTTGGCCCAGATGCAGTGCAGTTCGTAGGACATGCACAGCAAAGCCTGTAGGTAGCTGAAGCCCCAGGTCTCTGGCCAGAGGATGGAAAAGCAAGCCCCAGGAATCTGAAAGGACTAGGAAGATCACCAAGAGGGAGGAACTCAGAAGAACAACCTTGAAGATTGCTGATAAGTTCCTGGGCTCTTCCTCCAGCTGCTCCTGTATAGACCTGACCCTAATCCACATATCAGTCTTTGAGAGCAGAACTCCAGGTGGACCATCACCTTCCAGATGGCCACTGGGTGGTGCCCACGGAACAGCTGAATAGCGCTGCAAAGTGAAAATGGGAGTCCAGCCCTCAGAGGGCAGGTTGGAATGTGAGGTCGGAACCCAAACCAAATTGGTCACTTACTGCTCACCTACTGTGTCACTTCTCACCTTGTTACCTCTCAGTTTGGAATGCGCCCTTCAGTTTGTATATTCTGAGATATACAATGGAATTCCTTTAAGTTTTGTCCTTTGAAGTGAACAGACACTGGAGGGACAGTGTAAGAGGAAAAGAATTCATGCTTTTCCAATGTGGGTGGGGGATCAGCAGTGTGGGACATCTGTTGGAGCCTCTCCCAGCCACAAGCCCAGAATGTGGTCCCTTTGCAACCTGGCAACCTTGGCTAGCAATAACTTTCTGCAGCTCTCTTGCTTGATCCAGCAAACGGAGCCTGTCTGTAGCCCATGTGCTCTGAAGGCCTCCTGCCCAAGCTTGTACCTGGACTCTCTCTACAAGCCCCCACATGGCCTGCATGCAGCCTGTGGCCTGAAGGGTCTGCACACCAAGCTGCCACTCCTGCACATTGCTGTGTGGTCTACATACCCTGAAGGCCTCCTGCCCCTGCCCGCACCTGGACTTGCACTGCATGACCATGCCACTGGTTGCTGATCAGCTGATCTTCTACCCGCACTCTAGGAGGTGGCCTATTAGATGTCCAGAAAGCTAGACCAGCCTGACCAAACAGAGGAATTCCTTGCTATCTAAACCATAACTTCTAAAATGAGGCCTGAACCTCTTCCAAGTTTGTCCTTTCTGCACTGAGGTACTCTCCTTCTGCCCTGAGCTATGAATGGAAAGATAGAAGGTAGCAACAAAGAAATAGAAGGCATAAAGAATTAAATGGAAATTTTATAAATAAAATAGACAATGACTGAAATAAAATACCCCAGGCTTATAAATATAGTGGAGATGATATAGGGGAGAGTTAGGAAATCTGAAGATAGATAACTGGGTATTACTAACTGGAAAAAAGGAGAGGAAAGGAGATTTACCAAAAGTGAACAGAGCCTCAAGAATATATGGAACAAGAGTTCCTGCCATGGCACAGTCAGGTAAGAATTCGACTTGGGTGGAATGGGTCGCTATGGAGGTGTGGGTTTGATCCCTGGCCTGGCACAATGGGTTAAAGGATTCTGTGTTGCCGCAGCTATGGCTTCGATTCAGTCTGTGGCCTGGGAACTTCCATATGCTGCAGGTATGGCCATAAAATGGAAAACAAACAAACAAACATGTGGAACCATATAGAAAGGCCTAATATTTATGTTATTAAAGTCCTAGATAGAGGGGAGAAAGAATGCAGGGCAGAAAATAATAGGTAAGGAAATAAAGGTTGAAAATCCCCAAATTTGGCAAATATAAAACCTACTGATTAGAAGGCCTGGGGAAATCCCAAATAGGATAAGTCCAAAGAAATCCATGCCAAGATTCATTATAATTAAACTGCGGAAAACCGTAAGATAAAGTCTTGAAAGTAGTCAGATAAAAATGAATTTCCACCCACAGGAAATTATGAATTAAATGACAGTGGATTTCTCATTAGAAACCATGGAGGCTGGAGAAAATTGGCACAATATATATATTTAAAAATTTTTAAATTCTAGTTGATTTATAATGTTCTGTCAATTTCTGCTGTATAGTAAAGTGACCCAAATATATATGTGTGTATATATATATATATTCTCTATTTTTCTCACATTATCCTCCATCATGTTCCATCACAAGTGATTGAATATAGTTCCCTGTGCTATACAGCAGGATCTCATTGCTTATCCACTCCAAATGCTATAGTTTGCATCTACTGACTCTAGACTCCCATTCCATCATCCCACTCCGTCCCCTTCACCCTTGACAACCACAAGTCTGTTCTCCATGTCCATGAGTTTGTTTCTTTTCTGTAGATAGGTTCATTTGTGCCATATATTAGATTCCAGATATAAATGATATCACATGGTACCTGTCATTCTCTTTCTGACTTACTTCACTGAGTATGAGAATCTCTAGTTCCATCCATGTTGCTGCAAATGGCATTATTTCTGAATTCATTCACCTGTCAATGGACATTTAGGTTGTTTCCATGTCTTGGCTATTGTACGTAGTGCTGCAATGAACATAGGGGTGCATGCATCTTTTTCAATGAAAGTTTTGTCTGGATATATGCCCTGGAATGGGATTGCTGGGTCATATGGTAGTTCTATATTTAGTTTCTGAGGTACCCCCATACTCTTTTCTATAGTGGTTGTACCAATTTACGTTCCCACCAACAGTGTAGAAGGGTTCGCTTTTCTCCACACTCTCTCTAGCATTTGTTATTTATGGACTTATTAAGGATGGCTATTCTGACTGGTGAGAGGTCGTACCTCATAGTAGTTTTGATTTGCATTTCTCTAATAATCAGTTTGTTGAGCAATTTTTCATGTGCTTGTGGGCCAGCTGTCTTCCTTGGAGAAATGTCTATTCAGGTCTTTTTCTCATTTTTCAATTCGGTTGTTTGTTTTTTTGCTGTTGAGTTGTATGAGTTGTTTGTATATTTTGGAGATTAAGCCCTTGTTGGTTGCATTGTTTGAAACTATTTTCTCCCATTCTGTAGGTTGTCTTTTTTTTCTTTTTATGGCTTCCTTTGCTGTGCAAACGCTTGTCAGTTTGGTTAGGTCCCGTTGATCTCTTTTTGTGCTTATTTCTGTTTCCTTGGGAGACTGATCTAAGAAACCATTTGTACAGCTGATGTCAGAGAATGTTTTGCCTATGTTCTCTTCTAGGAATTTGATGGTGTCTTGTCTTATGTTTAAGTCCTTAAGCCATTTTGATTTTATTTTTGTGCATGGTGTGAGGGTGTGTTCTAGTTTCATTAATTTCCAAGCAGCTATCCAGTTTTGCCAGCACCACTTGCTGAAGAGACTGTTTTTTCCCTATTTTCTATTCTTACCTCCTTTGTTGAAGATTAATTGACCATAGGTGTCTGGGTTTGTTTTTGGGTTCTCTGTTCTGTTCCATTGGTCTGTATGGCTGTTTTGGCACAGTATTTGTGTGTGTGTCTATTTAGGGCCACACCTGTGACATATGGAAGTTCACAGGCTAGGGCCAAATCAGAGCTGTAGCTGCTGGCCTATGCCACAACCACAGCAATGCCAGATCCGAGCCATATCTGCAACCTACAGCACAGCTCACAGCAGTGCTGGATCCTTAACCCACTGAGCAAGGTGAGGGATCAAATCCACATCCTCATGGATACTAGTCAGGTTCATTATCCTTGAGCCATAACAGGAACTCTGGCACAATATTTTTTAAGGTGCTGAAAGAAAAGAACTGTCAACTTGGAATTCTGTATCCAGCAAAAAAATAATCTTCAGGAATGGAGGTGAAAAAAAGATATTCTTAGATGAAGGAAAATAGAGAATTTGTCAGCAGACTTCCTTTAAAAGAATTGTTAAGGGAAGTTTTTTAGACAGAAAGCAAATGATACCAGAGTGGAAAATATCAGGGTGGGCTA
Organism: Sus scrofa; assembly: GCF_054392235.1. NCBI lineage: Eukaryota > Metazoa > Chordata > Mammalia > Artiodactyla > Suidae > Sus > Sus scrofa. The sequence continues at coordinate 44,272,449 of NC_139395.1, read as the reverse complement.
GCCTCCTCCTCATGAATTCTTTGAAATAATATTGATGATCTGAAGTCAAAAATGCAACATCGAATAATGTAATGCATAGGACAACTACAATGTAATGGTAAGAGCATAAGGGGACCTATATGTCAGTAAGGTTTCTACATCTTACTTGAAATGGTTAAAATGCTGTTTCTAAGAAGACCAAGAGAAGTTAAGTGTTTATCTTATACTCCTGAGGGCAGCCATGAAAAAGAAAAGAGCACACAAAGAAATATAATAAAAAAACACAATAGAGAAAATAATATGGAATAGTAAAAAATGTTCAGATAACACAAAAGAAGGTTGGAAAGTATGAAAGAGGAAAGCAAAAGAGGGATCAAACAGAAAACAAATAATGAAATAGTAGACCTGAATCTAAATATATCCTTAATTGCACTAAATTGCCTAAATATACCAATTAAAAGACAGAACTTGTCAGAAAAGGTTGACTCAATGAGTCTGCCCATAAAAATCTAACATCTACTATCACCATCCATTTAGGTTAAAAGTGATGGAATCAAGAAAGTGAAAAGACAGCTCACAGAATGGGAGGGAATTTTTACAAATTATTTACCTGGTCAAAGTCCAGTATCTAGAATATGTAAAGAACTATTATGACTCAATGATAAAAAGACAAATAGCTTCAATTTAAAAAATGGGCAAAGGAGTTCTCCTCTTGGCTCAGAGGAAATGAATCTGACTAGTATTCGTGAGGATGCAGGTTCAATCCCTGGCCTCACTCAGTGGGTTAAGGATACAGTGTTGCAGTGAACTGTGGTGTAGGTCACAGACATGGTTCGGATCCCGTGTTGCTGTGGCTGTGGCGTAGGCTGGCAGCGGTAGCTCCAATTTGACCCCTAGCCTGGAAACCTCCATATGCCACAGATACAGCCCTAAGAAGACAAAAAAAAATTTTTTTAAATGGGCAAAGAATCTAACTAGACATTTCTTTCAAGAAGGTATATGCAAATGGCCAATAATCACATAAAAAGATGCTCAGAATCATTAGTTATCAGGGAAATGTAAATCAATGCTGGAGGCCAGCTCCAGCGGCCAGGGAGTATACACTTTCCTGATAGGAGATGGACAGTGTCGGCAAATGTACATATGGAGACAGCCTCTTTGTCCCTTCTTTGAGGGCACTGGACTGCTCAAATTTTATTGGCATAAGTGGTTGATTATATAGACAGTTTTTCACTACAGTTTACATCACAGTGTTAAAAGTACATTGGTTAACTATTACATGGTATAGTTTTAAGATCTTGGTTTTAACTAAATTTAGTGAGTACAATTTAAGGGCAATTAGGTACAATATATCATGTGGAAAGGAGGAGACTCAGTACAAATCATCCCATGGCCAGCCAGTCTTTACAATTTGAAGAGGTCACAGACACAGGAATTTGGCATTCACAAATCTTGTTTTTAGACTGTGCTTATCTTTAAAGCATTATGGCAGGGAGACAGTGTAAGAAAATATAAACCAACTTAACTAGCTATCACTTAAAAGCTTTTAAAATCAAGGACAAAACTCACAGCTAGGTTTCTTGGATAACATATGTCTAACTTCTATGAACCTCATTAAAATCCTAACTCTAAAGTTTACTATGTAACTAGTTAGTAGATAAACACTATGTTTTAACTAAGTTGAATAAATAGGGGAAAGTCCTTCAGGATGAAATTTTTATTATATCATTGTTGTAATTTTGTTAAATCACAAATCACCACAGGAAAATAAGAATGAAAAATAAGAATAGTAAGTAAATAATCAGGAAAGACTGAGGAAAACTGAATAACAAGTGAATGACAGAAAAGACTAAGTCATCCATGGAACAATCCCCACTCAGTAACACAAAATGGAAATTGTTTCCTGGAAAATTCAGTTCCCCACCAATGTCAGCAGGCGAGCCTTATTGTCTTCTCTGTCCTCGGAATTGCGCCAGAATTGCGCCGCCCTACAGGCAGATGTCTCCTTGTTTAGGAATCTGCCCTCGGAATTGCACCATTCAGACAGGCCCCTTTTTTTGATTAGGAGCCTGCCTTCGGAATTGCACCATTCAGGCAAGCTCCCTTCCTCGGCTCCTTGTATCGTCTCGGCTCCCTGCAAATCAAAACAAGATATCCTTCACATCCACTAGGATGGGTATAATACAAGGACAGAAAATAACAAGTGGAGATATTGGAATCCTCATACACTGCAGGTGGGAATGTAAAATGGTGCATCCACTTTGGAAAACAGTCTGGAAGTTCCTAAAAAGGAAAAAAGAGTTAACATATGATCTTCCAACTTTACTCCTATGAATTTACCCAAGAGAACTGAAAACATAATGTTCACACAAAAACTTGCACCCTTTGTACCTTTGTCAAAAATCTCCTTTAGGAGTTCCCGTCGTGGCGCAGTGGTTGACGAATCTGGCTAGGAACCATGAGGTTGCGGGTTCGGTCCCTGCCCTTGCTCAGAGGGTTAACGATCTGGCGTTGCCGTGAGCTGTGGTGTAGGTTGCAGACGCGGCTCGGATCCCGCGTTGCTGTGGCTCTGGCGTAGGCCGGTGGCTGCAGCTCCGATTCAACCCCTAGCCTGGGAACCTCCATATGCCGCGGGAGCGGCCCAAGAAATAGCAAAAAAAAAAAAAAAAAAAAAAAAAAAAAAGAAAAAAAAGTCTCCTTTAGGTAAAAGAATTTTAAGGGAGAGAAAAGATAGCTTCAGATATGAGAAGCTGAAGGAAAGAAGGAAATCAATTGGGGTCAGTGTTTTCAGTTCTTCAGATTAAACTTATGGACCTCCAAATGTTCAGCTGCACAAACTCAAGCCAGATCAATGTCTGACTCAGACATTGATAGCAAGACACTGGTAGAGAGAACAAACTTGAGTCTGAACATGAAGTATTTGTTTTCCTATCCCCATTTTACTGCTGTGTAGAAGTGTCTGAAATTGGTACAGAGCATATTCAACAGCCCTATTCTTTGCCAACTGACACTCCATGTATTTGTGCAAATCAGGAAATAGATTTAGCCAGATTTCGATGCTGTAGATAGGCGAAGTTAAAAACAATATATCTAGAAACTTGTTTTACTTAGATAAGGGAGATAAGTATAGCTTAATGGAGTGAATGTTGAAATGCACTTTTATGTCCTGATTTTTTTATTTTTGCAATGAGCAAAAGTTATCTTAAAAAACACAGTAGAGATGTGGTGGGGAAATAAAAAGAAGAGAGAAAGCTTGGTGAGTAGGCTGAGAGCAAAGCAATCTGGATGCAAATCTTTTATTCACTTCCATTCATTCATTTACTCATTCTTTCAACAAATAGTTCTGGACGGCCTCCTATGTGCCAGGCACTGTGCTAGATCTCACCAAGAGCTGATGACCCAGAGGTACCTGAGTCTGACTTTCCTTGCACTTGGAAAACCACTTAAACAGAGATCAGGAGCTTGCGATGGTTCACATCGCAGGGAGAACCATACAGGACAAGAGCCCAGGCTGTGTGGTCAGTTCCAGGTGGGAAGGTACTCAGTGGGGTTTGGTTCAATGATTGGTTTTGTTACTTAATAGTGGCTAGTGTTTAGCCTCGGATAATGTGTGTGTGTGTGTGTGTGTGTAAATTACTTCATCAAACTTACCTTTGGGTATGTTACAACCTATTGGGAAGTAAATTCAAATAGAATGTAGAGCCATGAAGCTTGAGAAATGACCAGGGGACTTGGGAACCCACGTTTCAGCTGAGGGGTAGGGAGAAAAGTATGACAGTTTAGAGGAGATGACCCCAGGTGAGTGTTGAACTTTAACTTCAGACAAGAGTACTCTCAAACCTTAAGAACATTAGCAACCACCTGGAAGAAACAAGGCATTGCATCATTCTTGATGAAGTTGGTTTATTCATACTTTAAAGTTCAAGTTAAAAGTTTTTTTCTGTAGGTGTATGGATCTAACATATATATACATATTTTTTTTAAAACAGGTAATTTCATGCTCCCAAAATGGGACATAAAGTCGTCGTGTTTGACATTTCTGTCGTCAGAGCCTTATGGGAAACTCGTGTCAAGAAGCACAAAGCTTGGCAGAAGAAGGAGGCAGAAAGGCTTGAGAAAAGTGCATTGGAAAAGTATGTGTTCTCTCTACTTGCCTTGTAGCTTCTTTAGAGAATAGAGGTCTGAGCCAGCTGCAGTTTTGTTGTGTAGGGGCTGCTTCTCCTCTGAGATTTCTCCTTGTCAGTGACACTGGCTCACTGAATTTCAGAATCTTTAAACTGTTGCCCACAATGAATACTCAATTCCTGCAACAATAACGGTCATAGCTATAAGGACCCACATGTATTCCAGGCACCATACTAGGCACAGAAAAAACAAAGACATAATAAATTCCTCTACAGTACATTCTGAGAAGACAGCTTAGATGCTCTTAGCTGGCTGTCTGATGCCCCCCCCACCCCTGTGTGAGCCATGTGATAGCTGCTCCCTATCCTGCACTTAGCCCTTGCCTAGGCGGCACTGGTGGCAATGGGTCTTAGGGATCTATAGCACGAATTACATAAGGTCTCAGGGCCTTTTCAGCCCCAAGTGGCTCTTAACCCTGCTCCAACTTACTCCCACTCCCAGCATCTGGGGTTCCTCTAGGGTGGGACAACTTAACTGAACAGGAACTCAAGCCCTGGAAGGTCTATGGAGATGTCTGTAGTCAAGGGGACCCCCTACGGGTTCTGGCAACAGGGGCTACCTGCAGGAGCTGAGAACCAAGCTCTGCAAGCTTTTTTCCTCTTGATCTTGGTCCCTTTCATGGTGCCAAATGGCTTTGTGCCCACATTCACAAGTCTCACGTACACAGGGAAGGCCCTGCATTAGGCTCGGTGCCATGGGGCTTGTGCTGTGTCATATCTTAACCTAAGACAGAAAACATCTTGGGAATTTGTTAGGCTTTTCTAGCTCAAGATAAGAAAACCAGCCACCAAACTAGCTGGATGGTGAGGAGGGAGGGTGGTGGGAGGTTTATGGTGTTCAAGAAAGAAACTTATTAGTTTCCCAGGACCTGCAGAAATGAATGTAGTGAATTTACCCTTTTTGCAGATACCTTTGAAGTTCCATAATATGATTCATACTGTAACTGTTAGGACTATATGAAGGTTAACCTTTAGTTTCTTAAAATCTGTTATCTGTGGGGAAGTTAATATATTGAAAAAATGATGAATGCCTGATATAAAAGGCAATTATCTGGTTAATTTAAATGTGCTAAACCAGGCAAAACCCTCTAGCTTTCTGTTACCTCACTATATGATATTTCATTTTGTGATAGCTGTATTTGTTCTATGAGGTATATACCAACACTTAAAAGTTTTAAGTAGAGATAAAATACAGCACATCACTCTCCCTGAATGAAAATCTGTCACTTAGAGGGAGAGATAGAGGCACTACTGTTAAGCTCTAAGTGAGGAGATTTTCATCCAATGAGGCCATTTGCCATGTAAGCTAAAATTGTGGGCTCATTTCCTAGGAAAGAGTCTTATATTTGCACGCTTATTGACTTAATTAATAGAGCTATAATGGCATTTTTTTGTATGTTAATTTTGTATTTGAAGTTCTACTAAAATTGACTCAAGGGGAAGATTACTCAATTATATAGGTGATAAAGTATAAAGACAATGACATTCTATTTTTGTTAATTATTCTCAAGGAAGAGAATGAAATTGTAAAAATAGCTTATATTCTCAGTGTGACTTTCATTAGGTTTTTTTTTAAATATCATTCAATTTTAAAGGGACTGAGACATAAAGCATTTTAAAAAAAGATATCCAAAAATTATTTGGTATTTAAATTTTTAAAAAATTTTCATTGAAGTATAGTTGATTTACAGTGTTTTTTTTTTGTTTCAGGTGTATAATAAAGTGATTCAGTTAGATATATTTAGTTATATATAAAAGAGGATCTTGCTGGGTGTCTGTTTTTTTTTTTTTTTTTTTTTGCTATTTCTTGGGCCGCTCCCACGGCATATGGAGGTTCCCAGGCTAGGGGTCCAATCGGAGCTGTAGCCACCAGCCTACGCCAGAGCCACAGCAACGCAGGATCCGAGCCTCGTCTACAACCTACACCACAGCTCACGGCAACGCCGGATCGTTAACCCTCTGAGCAAGGGCAGGGACCGAACCCGCAACCTCATGGTTCCTAGTCGGATTCGTTAACCACTGCGCCATGACGGGAACTCCAGTCTGTTTTATTTATATATAGTGTGTATATTTTTATCTCAGTCTCCTAATATCCCTCCTCCTTCCCTTTGGTCCCCATAAGTTTGTTTTCTAGGTGAGTCTATTTCTGTTTTGTAAATAAGTTCATTTGTGTCCTTTTCTTAGATTCCACATATAAATGGTATCATATGGTATTTGTCTTTGTCTGGCTTACTTCACTTAGTATGATAATCTCTAGGTCTATCTATGTTGCTGTAAATGGCATTATTTCTTTTTTTATGACTAGTAATGTAGGAGAAAATGTCCTGATAAAAATGTAGAAAGGAGAGACCCCGGCCATGATGACCAAGCAAAGTCCAACCAACTGCCCCAGCCACCCCTCCCCCACACATCTGCTTCTGTAAACTTGTTTCTGCATCTATTACTTTGCCAGTTCTCACTCTGGTCCGCCAAGCACAGACCTGGAAGAACTAGCCCATAAAAGCCTTGTGAAATTCCTCTTTGGGGCTCAGATTCCAGAGAGCAATCCCCTCTGAGCCTGCCAGCATAATAAACCTGAGTTCTCCAATTCTCCAAGTGCTGGCTTGGTTTCTCGCCGGGTAAAAGAGCTGATACACTGCAGCCACAGAGCTGCTGGAGCTGGTACACTATAGCCACAGGGCTCTCACCAGAGCTGATACGCTGCGGCTCAGGGCTGCTGGGCAGCTGCTGTAACAGTAATATTCCATTGTGTGTGTGTGTGTATACCACATCTTTATCCATTCATCTGTTGATGGACAGGCATTTAAATATTTTTTAAGTAGCATATCTAATTTCCTGGTTTTCTCCATTTTATGTTGACTGTACCAAGATATGTGAAATAGTCACATCAATTTGTAATATGTGATATAGGAAAGATGTGTTATATAGAGCTTAATAGCTATCATATTACATTGCCAGAATCTATCTTTCATTTCCCTCCTCACTCGTTCTCCTGGAGCATCTGTACATCAAGTTTACTTAGGCATGAGAAGTTATTGTTTTTATTATTATTACTAGCCATGCCCATGGTATGCAGAAGTACCCAGGCCAGGGACTGAACCCAAGCCACAGTAGTGGCAATGCCAAGTCCCCAATGGCTAGGCCACCAGGGAACTTCAAGAACGGGAAATTATGATCACTCCAAGCAAAGACCTAATCTTGAGTGCCCACGGGGTGAAACAAAGAATCAAACAGGACTGAAAGCAATTGAAGCTACATAAGTGTGGAGGTGAAAATAATCCCAGGACAAGAAGGAACATGGGGAAGAGATCTGGGCTATCTCACCCCACCTCACAGCATCCCTGCCCAACTTCTGAAACTCGAAGTGATCACAGAGCACCTAACTTGTGTTAAAGCATATATATATATATATATATATATATATATATATTTTTTTTTTTTTTTTTTTTTTGGCTGCACCTGAGGTGTATGGAAGTTCCCAGGCCAGGGATAGAATCTGAGCTGCAGCTGCAATCAAAGCATAATTTTTTTAAAAGGTGAAATGATGACTCTGTTACAGATGTAAAAGGAACATGTGTTAAAGATTTTATTTTTCTCATTATTTACATGGGAGAAGTAGTAAGATGTTATAGCCAGTTTAAAGGAGAATCCAAAGGACAGACACATTTGGAGATCAGGCATATTGAAATGAACTCGCAAATGGGACAAACTAGCTTTTCAGAGGTGGGGGGAGGTTGTCCCTCCACGTGTCAGAATTCATTTGTGTCTGTAGACAAGAGTGATTTGTATTGCTATCAATTTTCTACCAGTTAACTTCAATCTCTGCAGAGTTGTAAAATAGCCTAGTCAGTGGCAAAGGTGCACACCCCTTTAGGACTGGATAAAACTTTTCAAGGCTCCAGCTTTCCCAAGGATACCCAAGACTCTCTTGCTTTTTTCAACCTTACACTTCTTCTTACAGTTGACAATGCCTTGTAGCCCAGGCCAGGACTTTGCACATGCCCAGTCTTCAAAGATGTTCTTGCCCCTCTAAACCCCCCTAGGCTTGCTTAGGACCCCAGGGCTGACGGTGATTCTAGTGTACTCCCCCCCCGCCCCCGCCCTCCAGTGTCTGACTGGACCTGGAGTTTATGAATAACACGTGCATCTGCAGGAGTGAAGTTTCCCAAGGTGGCTGACACAAGATCTTCTAAAGTCAGGTATTTTAGGAGTTGTTGTCATGGTGCAGTGGAAATGAATCCAACTAGGAACCATGAGGTTATGGGGTCATTCCCTGGCCTCGCTCAGTGGATTAAGGATCCGGCATTGCCATGAGCTGTGGTGTAGGTCGCAGATGTGGCTTGGATTTGGTGTTGCTGTGGCTGTGGTGTAGGCCGGCAGCTACAGCTCCGATTAGACCCCTAGCCTGGGAACCTCCATATGCCACGAGTGTGGTCCTAAAAAAAAAAAGACAAAAGATAAAGTCAAGTATTTTATAAACTGGGGCTGCCTGTATATTTCTATTTTGAAAGATCAACAAATTACTGTGGCCTTGCATTTTTTAAAAATTTGGGGTGGGACCTCGTAATATCAAAAGAAATTTTAATCAATCAAATGCACAGGTAGAAATTTTAGCCATCTAACGCATCTCCTCTACTTCTTTAGTCAGTTGTGAATAATTTACAACTCCCAGAGTTTAAAATCCCCCTACAGTTCCCACAGCAGAGGAAAAAAAGAAATGAGGGACAGGGACGGGGAGGGGGGGGTGAGTAATGGGGAGGGTTGCAGTTGGGAAATTGCAGGTAATGAGAAGGCCTGCACCTGTGCCCAGGTAGCTTGCCTGGCTCCTCCAGGCAAGTGATGCTGATTCCCAGGAGGTAACCGGGGCCTCTGCTGCCCATTTTAGGATAAAGGAAGAGTGGAACTTCGTGGCTGAGTGCAGAAGGAAAGGCATCCCTCAGGCTGTGTACTGCAAGAATGGCTTTGTAGACACCAGTGTGAGACTTCTGGACAAGATTGAAAGGAATTCTCTTGCAAGGCAGAGTTCACTTTCCAAGGAGGGACACAAATGGAGCAGTGAGTTTGTGTTTGAACTTTTCGGGGAGCACTGGAAGGTGAGTCCATGCATTTCTGTTCCTGAAGCAAGTGGAGGCGCTTTGCAGTGCTGTGGAGGATGACTGCTGCTAGGCTGAGCTCAGGGCATTGACCTTGGCACTCTGGTCTTCAGAGGCTTTTCCCAGGATGTGGAGAAGCACTTGCTGGCTCTAAACTGGGTTCTCATGTCTCTCCCACAGTGAAAGACTATTAGTCCTGGGGAGAGCAGTGGGATCCCCCTGGATCCCTTCCAGCAGCTCCCCAGGATGGCACAGCCTTTAAAATGCTTGATTCTGCCATGTCCCATCCCCCACATTAAAAATAACTCTTTCCTTTTTTTTTTTTTTTAAATGCATTGAGCATTTGACTTGCCTTACACCCCTCTGTGGGCGGTGACTTTGCTGATTTATTACAGAGAGTAGAGCCACAAAGGAATTTCATAGATCCATTAGCCAGTTGCCTCAGAGTTTCCGAGGTCAGGATAAAGGTGCCCCTCTTTGTTTCCTCAGGTGTGTACAGGTGCTGCTTGGTCCCACTTCCCCCAGTCTGCCACTTGGCTTGGAGATTCATCTCAGGGTTGCCTGTGGTCTATGGTTTTCTGGTTAAAGCAGCACCTTGTGGGGTGAGGGTGAACTCAGGCTACTGTCCATTCAGTGGGACCTGCCCTCTGTCTCTTTTTATCCTTCCATTTTGTGGCTGAAAGGGCTCTGGGCTGGGAGACCAAATAATTGGGGTGATCCTTTATTGGCCATGTGACCTGAGGCAGTTGATCCCACTTGCATACATGTTATCTCCTCTGTCAAATGGTGCTAAAGCTTGCCGTGACCCCCTCTGAGGACTGCTGTGAGGATCAAATGAGGGGATAGTCTGTGACACGACTTGTGAGGACACAACCTTATAAAATTGGAAGAGACTGTGACTAAAACCTCTTCGGGGGTCTTTCTCCTGCATCCCCATCATTGAGATCCGTGGGTTGACGGACATGGCCTCTTCTCGGGCAAGAAGGAGGGCCTGTCCGGATTTCTAATTAAATACCACTGGGAAATCATGTGCCATTGTGTGCTGGTGAACTTGCTGAGTCCTCTCGGCTCACAGACCTTTGGAAAATCATTTTAAAGAGCATTTATTAAGTTTCTAGTGTGATCAGGGGATAGGAAGGGAATTATGAGTCAACAGGCTGGGAAGACCCCAAGGGGACCTACGTGGATGGTATCTTCATTACAGCCTTTTTTTCCCCTCTACTTGGTTCTCTGAGCCGGTACCCTGTCCTCATTGGTACCCACCCAGGGAAGGCTCTGGGGCCGCATACATCATTCATTAGTATGAATTTCACTGGCTGTTTTCCTCCCCCAGAGAGATTTGTGTTTCAGTCTTACACCTACTTAAGGAGTGAGAAGCTCCATTAAGGGATTTTCGCCATCTTAGGGTGCCCCTGGCCACGAGACCGTTCTGGCCTCTAACATCACACCAGGCAGCAGCCCTGGCCTCTGTAGGAGGTCATCAAGGGGTGAATGGGCAGGGGAGCCTCTGGGGTCTTGGTGGGGAGAGCTCCCCTGGGGTCCCTTAGGACTGGCTGTGGGGCTGTTATCTATGACTTAGGGTGCTTGATTGGGGTGGGGTTTTGGGGGAAGTCATTCCTTGTGAGCTGAAAGCCTCCAGGCTCTGCTCTTTCATGGAGAGTTCCCCAAGTTTATGTAATAATTCTTCAGTAGAAAACTTCACTTCTGCTATCAAGTTTTTAATTTCCACGAGCTGTCTGTTTGTTTTGTGAATGAATGAATCTTGTGATTCTAGATTCTTGCGGCTCTATTTTTCTACTTTTATAGATAAGTCCTACATTTTCTTCTAAAAATTTTGTCTTGTGTTCATTTCATGGGATAATGTCTTATCTATCTTGGGATTGATAGCTTTTTTAAGAAGATGTTGTCTTTCAGAGTCTCCTTTTTCTTTTAAGGTGTTTGTCTTTGTCTGGCATGTTGGGGCTCTCTGGGAGGTCTGGAGGCACTGGGTTTCGGGAACACTAAGAAGCTGCCTGGAAGCTCCCAGTGTGTGTCAGGCCAGGGCTTTGTCTTTGAGGGCATTGCTAAAGAGCCCCCATGTCACCAGCATGCTCCCCACCTCATCCTGCCCCCTGGGAGTGAGTATTTCTGATTTGTCTGTAGGTCACAGAGAAGAATTGTCTCCTGTTCTTCAGGCAGACAGGCCTGGAAGCCCATGCTCTGGACAGAGGAGGGTTGGGGAGGAGAAGGCTCAGTATCCATCACTCATCCTGTAATTGCCACCTCCCTTCTCTAGATGTGCCTGATGGTCCCCAATCCAGGGACTCTGTTTGACTCCTCCCATGGATAAGCCTCAATCTTCTGCAGGAGCAGTAGCTCTGTGACATGGATGAGGGCAGGGATCTGGTTCTAGACTAAGAACCTGACCTTCTTTTAGCCCTGCCTTCCACCTCTAGACATGCCCTGCTTTTCCTGTGCCTGAGCCTCAGGGGATCAGGTGAGATGGTCAGGTTTTGTTTTGTTTCCACTGCTGCTGGTCTAAGATTGAGCAGGTCTAAGATTGATAGGCTGTCATTGTCCAGCTCTCTAGCTATTGACACTTGGTTACGGCCACCTCCCTTCTCTTCCTCTTTGTCCTTCTGTAAGGTTTATGCCTTCAAAAAAGAATTCGTTCATGAAGAGGAGCAAAAGTATATATGTATGTTCAATCTGCCATCTTCACACTATTCTCTTTATTTATTTATTTTTATTTTTTGGCCACCCTTCGCCATATGGAGTTCCTGGGCCAGAGATCAGATCTGAGCCGCAGCTGTGGCAACACTGGATCCTCAACCCACTGCGCCAGGCCAGGGATTGAACCTGCATCCCAGTGCTCCAGAGATGTCGCTGATCCTGATGCCCTACAGCAGGAACGCCTCCTTTTATTTTTACTTAACGTGCTCTCAAGATTTTTCTCATGTTATGGATGTAATTTTAGAAGGCATAATAATCTTTCCATCCAAGTGTGCCATTATTGAAAAAGCGATATGAGAGAAGTTATTTATGAGGCCCTTGATAATTGAAGCTTCAATAAACAGGGTGATGTTAGCACCTGGGGTCAGCTCTCTAATGTCTCAGCTGTCCTCTTGTCTCAGCTGCAGGAGGAAACTCTCTGGCCTAGTGTGGGTTGCTTTCAGATCTGGAGGCACCAGGATGCATTTGCCAGGCTGGGTGCTGGGGCAGTCACACAGGGCCCTGTGCAGAGAAGGGCCCTGTGTTTTGTTTAATGGTCTGCTGTCACTGTCTTGAAATTCTTCATGATTTTTAGCAAGGGGCCTGCATTTTCATTTTGCACTAGTTCCTGAAACCATGTAGCCTTTTCTTACCCTAAGTGACCCATTTAAATGTCTTTGGATTTCAGTTTTCTCCTTTTTAATGGACCTTAATGGGGCCCACTTGGGAGTTCCTGTTGTGGCTCTGTGGATTAAGAACCTGACTAGTATCCATAAGGATGTGGTTTTGATCCCTGGCTTCGCTCACTGGGTTAAGGATATGGTATTGCAGTGAGCTGCAGTGTAAGTCGTGGTGGTATGTTGCTGTGGCTGTGGCGTAGACTGGCAGCTGCAGCTCTGATTAACCCCTAGCCTGGGACCCTCCATATACGGCAGATGTGGCCCTGAAAAAAAAAAAAAAAAAAATAAGGTCCACTCTGCCTATTTATGGTACTGTCATGTGAAAGCATATTTAGAGTGAAAGTTTTTTGTTTTTTTTGTTTTTGTTTTTTTTTTTTAAGTTAAAAGCTTAACCTGGAGTTCCCATCGTAGCTCAGTGGTTAACGAATCTGACTAGGAACCATGAGGTTGTGGGTTTGATCCCTGGCCTCGCTCAGTGGGTTAAGGATCCGGCATTGCTGTTAGCTGTGGTGTAGGTTGCAGACTCGGCTCGGATCCCACGTTGCTGTGACTGTGGCGTAGGCTGGAGGCTGCAGCTCCGATTAGACCCCTAGCCTGGGAACCTCCATATGCTGCTGGCACGGCCCTAGAAAAGACAAAAAGTCGAGGAAAAAAAAAAAAAGCTTAACCCATGTATCCAATCGCAATGATCTTAATAGCGCATTACAAGTACCCAGTACCACGCAAAGGGCCACTGTGGACTCTCTGCTACCTCCATCCCACCTGATCTCTCTCCTCTACATTCCTGCCCCACTTTGCTGATGATGTGCTGTGGTCACTCCCTGAGGTTAGGGAACATGCAGGTCCCTCAATGCTCAGTACAGCTATCCCTTGTAGTGGGGGCTCATAAAGCTGTGAACTGAATTTCTTGAACTGAGTAAACTGCTCCTCTAAAGTCTTAAATCTTTTCAATACCCTTATGGCTTTATCCCAGAACATCTGAGCCAGGGGAAGCCCTGGATTTAGCTGCTTTTTTCTCTGTCATTTCAGAAGTGGGGTCCCAGGTATCCAGATCTCCCCACTAGAAGGTGACTCAGCATCCAGATCTCCCCACTGTCCTTCTAGGCTTTTCCCCTGTTATACTCTTGTAAAAACATTGAGAAGTTAGGCACAGCAGTCATTAGATGTTTGCCAAATATTTCAAAAAGCCACTAGTACAGAGGAAGGGAAATGTAGTCCACATTTTAAAATAAGACATAGGAGTTCCCATCGTAGTGGAGCGGAAACGAATCTGACTAGGAGGTTACAGGTTTGATCCCTGGCCTCGCTCAGTGGGTTAAGGGTCCAGTGTTGCTGTGAGCTGTGGTGTAGGTCGTAGATATGGCTGGGGTCTGGTGTTGCTGTGGCTGTGGCATAGGCTGGCAGCTGTAGCTCTGATTTGACTCCTAGCCTGGGAACCTCCATATGCCACTGGTGTGGCCCGAAAAAGCAAATAAATAAATAAATAAATAAAATAAGACATGGACAGATTTTATTTTTAGAAGATGTTACATTGGTATGTTGTAAATAAATAATATGTATTGTGGCTTTGGGTGGGAGCCAGGTTGTCAGTGTTCACCCGGTGTTTGATTTTAATAACATCATGATTTCACAGCTCTTTTTGAAACTGGGCTAACCTACTAGTGTGAAGCTAATGACAGCGGCCACGTCATGCTTTCTCTTTGGCATGGCTGTAGAGCTGGCAGTTAAGGCTAATGCTCTTGCGAACTCTCTTGCTTCTTGTTTTTGAAATAAGCGCATGTCATCCTTGGCTCTGTGCACTGTGCCTGCAAACTCCGACACACGAAGGAACTAGTTCTGATTGATGGGATCCATTCTATTCTAGGAGTTCCCAGATTCCTTGAAGGAGCAGACGCACCTGAAAGAATGGCACATAAGCAATACCCTGATTCAAATCATTCCTACGTATATCGAGCTGTTTCAAGCCATGAGAATTCTGGATCTGCCAAAAAACCAAATCTCCCGTCTTCCAGCTGAAATTGGTATGTTCCTTAGCCAGAGGCTCCAGGACCCTCGTCTGGCTAGCAGGCAGCTGGTGGGCAGGCAACACTGAGAACCCTTGTTCCTCCTGTTGCCCCAGGAAGTTGCTGGGCAGGGCTGTTGCGCGTGCTCCCAGAGCTGCTCTCCCAGAGCTGATGGTTCGCAGTGTCCCCTCTGGGTGGTGATGTCGCAATCTCACCTGCAGAACTCAGCATATGCTGGCACCTGCCAGTTTCTCAGAAATAACAAGTCTCATGAGTGAGCGGTTCTGTGTTTAGGAACTATTAGTATTTTCCTTTTAGTTTTAGGAATATAAACACGCACTAATATATTTCTCGTAAACATAAGATACAATATATTGGAAGTTCCTCTTTGGTGCAGTGGATTAAGAATCTGGTATTGCTACAGCTGTGGTTCAGGTCACAACTGCAATGCGGTTAATGTCCCTGGCCCAGGCACTTCCACGTGTGGCAGGTGCAGCCAAAGGAAAAAAGAAAAGATAGAATATACTATTCCCATATACCAGTCCATGTGTAAGTTTAGTTTAGCTTATTATGTTATTGTGATCAAAATGTTATTATTTTCAATCATTGTGTTGTTCAGTTGCTTCATCTTAAGTGAAGACCACAGTGACCATCGTCACTGCTTCTCTCTCGCTTGGGTGTGAGGGGCAAAGGTCTGGGGGCTGCAGAGAGCTCCATTCCCACAATGCCTGCCATACACGTCTTACTGGGTGCGCCAAGACTACGAGGCCCTGACTGCTTTTATACCCAGGCTGGGATGTGAGATGACTCCCCTGGACGAAGAGCAGACTCGCTTACCACTTGCTATGAAGGCAGTGACTTATCCAAGCTTGCCGTTCTTCAGCTGTGATGCACCTCATGTGTAGCGTTTATCTGGGCCACCTGTGTCATCCTCCAGAGACTCAGGGGATAAGAGCAACTGATGTATATAGGTGGTCTCTGACCCAGAAATCTCGTGTCTTCTGCCAGTATCTATGAAACAGTAACAGGCAAATTTGTTAGCTTGTTCCTAGGGTAATACAAAATCTAAGACTCGACAAATTTCAGTACTTTGCCCAGTTTCTGGGAGGGTAGAAAGGACCTTTAGAATTTTTATAACTGGAAAGTACCATCTTCAACATGTTAGCACCAATTACCTCCTGCTACTTCATTTTACAGATTGGAGAGAGGAGGTCCCAGGGCCCTTAGCTGACTTAGCCATTATCACTCGGGTCTAGACATGGGAACTTCCCAGGAACCTGGACCAAAAACCAGACTTTTCTATTTCCGAGTCATTCTGGGGGAGGCACACAGTAAATATAAATGACTGAATAAAATTTCCAAGGACTGGATTTCTTTAAAAATCCTTTTCAGGAGTTCCCATTGTGGCTTAGCTATAACAAACCTGACTAGTATCCATGAGGATGTGGGTTCGATCCCTGGCCTCATTCAGTGGGTTGAGAATCTGGCATTGCCATGAGCTGTGGGGTAGGTCACAGACATGGCTCAGATATGGCATTGCTATGACTGTGATGTAGGCTGGAAGCTGTAGCTCCGATTCAACCCCTGGCCTGGGAACCTCCATATGCCTTGGGTGCAGAAAAAAAAAAATCGTTTTCATGTAGACATATTCCGCCTTGCATTTCTGAGAAGCCATAGTGGGTGAGCTAGACTAGGGATCTTTGCCATCTCATCAGGCTGGCTGGGGAACCCTGTGTTCAGCCGTAAGAAGATGGGCTGCAAGCATGGAGCCATTGGAAAGGGGTTCAGGCATCAGCGTGGGTTGGTCCATGCTTGCAGCGGTCTGAAACTTCACCACAGATGTTTGCTTCATTTGTATTTTTATTAGTCTCTTAAAGTGTCCTCCTTGAAATTATTGCCAGCCAGATTAAAGTTCATTCTTTTCTTGAAGCCAGTTTGATTTGGGTAGTGGTTCTCATTCTTGGCTGCATATTAGAATCTCCTGAAAGAGCTTTAAATACCAAATGCCCAGGACCCATTGCAAACCAATTCCATCAGGATCTCTGGGCCTCGGTTCTAGGAATCAGCATTTTAAAAACTCCTTACATGATTTGTATGTGCAGCTGGGGTTGAGAACCACTGGGTGAAGGAGTGAGGGTGTTATCCTTGGTACCTGGGGAGCAGAAAAGAGCAGTGAGTGAGGGGCGTGTGTGCGAGGCCAAAGTGTGATTGGGGACCATACTTAACTTCCCTGCTCCTCAGTTTCCCTATCTGTAAAGTGGGTGTGATCATGTACTTCATTCACTTGTGAGGATCAGATGAGGCTATAAGCACCAATGTGCTGGGCACATAATTTCCTCCAAGACACTGAAGCCTTTCTGGAGACATATCATCCCCTCATTCATTAGCAGCACCAAAGAAAAAAAAATTAAACCTTTTAGAAAGGACTAAAATGTCAAGTCAGCTCTCAGCAAGGATTGTTCACAGTTTCCTGGGTATCAAAATTGTACACATAGCAGTGTTCTTTTAGAGATCTACACTGTAGCTTTATCCATTTATAAATATATACGTTAAAATATATGCACAAGTTAAACATATTTACACAGATGGTCTTACACCACATTCTCCAGCCTAAGCTTTGTTTCCCCTCATCACACCCTGAAGGCAGAGATAGACTCTAGGGTCAGGCTGCCTGGGTCTTTCACTTATTGGCAGGTCACCTTAGGCAGATCACTCACTGGCTTTCAGTTTCCCCATCTATAAAATGGGGATAATAATATTACCTACTTCATAAAGTGTTGTAAGGATTAAATAGATAATACAAATGGAGTATTTAAAACAGATTAGCCCCCAACATTTGCTAGCAGCCACCACCATCATCGTCATCTTTATCTGTGTTATTTTTCAGTATCAGAATATCCAAACTTTCCTCCTTCTTCCTAATGGTGGAGTGGTGATTATGGCATGGTTTATTTAACTTGTTCTTCAGATATTTTAAATTCAAGCTAAATAATTGGATAATAAGTCTAAGATTCTGAAAACACGATTCTAGTCTGACTTGGAGTAACTTGGGCTAATATTATAATTTCTTTGGATCCTAGTATCCTCATTTGTAGGATAAGGGGTCAGATTAGATGGTCTTTATAACATTGGCCACCTCCAAAAATCTCTATTTGAGGTTTTTTTTTTGTTTGTTTGTTTGCATTTCAACCTGTGGGAAGGAGGCAGAAAGGAGTCTCAGAAGTTTTATACACTTCATCCTGGATCTACGTCATATGTACATATCTTATCCAACCCGTAACTTGAATCTCTTTCAAGTCAATTGAATATAATTCATCCTGATACATCTGTGACTTAGGCAAAGTCACAAAAATTCTCTTCTTCTCATGTGGCTGAGAAATGTATCATATCCCCAGTTTGGAGATTCTTAGGACAGTTGGGTATAAAATTTTTCATCATTACATAGGACATTCATAAGAAAATTAAGGGCAAAATAATAGAGAGTTTTGGAATCATTTAGGCAACATTGTGATTAACCTTTTTTTTTTCTTCTAGGGAATGATTTTCTTCCATACTTGCTTGTTAGATAATATTTGAGTTTTTAACTTGGAGTATTTGGAATACATCTCCTTTCTTTCCAAACACAAGTATTATGGACATTTAGGAGGAATCATTCCAAACATGCAGAAAAAACTCAACGTATATTAATTTAAGACATGGTCCTTTCCTGGAGGAGCAGGTGTAACTTCTTAGAAAATACACATAAATGAAAAAAAAAATCCGCTATAGGATGTGGCAGTCAAGCAAGAAAGAGGAATGTGAGAGTGAAGAGTTTTGAGCTCTTATGTAATGAATGGCTGTGTTTTGTAAAGGGAGTAGGATTCTCTGAGTGCTGTCTCCGAGAACTGTCACCAAACAGGGTATTCTTTTTCTCGTTATTAGGACAATTATTTCTGACATTCGACATCAAATGAGTGATCCTCTTAACTCTTTTGTGGAACTCCCTGGAAATTACCGTTATATGGATATAAAATAGCTGATTATTGAAATCACTTTTAAATTCAAATAATTTAAAGTATGTTAATTCCTTAAGGTGTTCCTTGGGCTCTTGAAACAAGAAGCCTCTAGACAACAAATTGTGACCCAATTGGATTATATTTCTTTCACTGGAAATTAGGTCTGAGGGCCCTGGGAGAATGGGCTGTAAGTAGGGAGATTTCATTTCATTTGGAAAAGATCCTGGAACATTCCAGGAAGGAATAGACTCTTTAGCTATAGAGAAGTATAATGTGCTGGAACTACAATGCCTGTCTTAGTCCATTCAGGCTGCTGTTAAAACACACACACACACACACACAGATGAGTGGTTTATAAACGAAATAAACTTATTGGAGTCTGAGATGAGGATGCCAGCATGGTTGGCCGAGGGCCTTTTTCTAGGTTGCAGTCTTCTTGTTGAATCCTCACATGGTGGAGGGGGCTGTGGTACTCTGTGAGATCTTTTTTTTTTTTCTTCTTTTTTTCCTTTTAGGGCGCACTTGTGGTATATGGATCAAACTGGCATCCTCAGGGACACTAGTTGGGTTCGTTACTGCTGTGCCATGATGGGAACTCCCATAGAATCTTTTAAAACAATACTTAAAAACAGAGATCTTTTTTTACAGGAATATGAATCCCATCATGGGTGCTTTACCGTCACAACCTTTTCCAAACCTAATTACCTTCCAAAGACCCCCACCTACTAATAATGCCACCTTTGAGAACTTGGATTTCAGTGTATGAATTTTCAGACCATAGCAGTGCCTTCACAGTTTTATTTTACTGTTTGTGATGTGGGGCCCTTGTCACAGTGAAAAACTTTTTTCCAGAACCTCAAGTTCATGGTGCTTGAAGATAATGCTGCTCACCACCTCTGATGGAGACAGTTGAGTGCATCTCAGATGAATAACGCCAAATTCTTATCAGGATATTGAGAAAGGAAAAACAGTGCTTCTAGAATGAGATCAGGCGTAGTGGATATACGTGGCAAGGAGAACAATTGAATATAAACATATGTAATTTTTTGTGTCTATAAATTATTAAAATGTTATACTCAACTTAGGCTTTCTAAAGCTATTGCTTTTTCTTTTAGCTAGGAACATCACTTTGTCTTTGAGCTAACTAGAAGGAGCTGGTATACAGCTTTCTCTCCAGTTACCTTGTCTTCTCTTTGTTTCCCCTCATAATAAACAAATGCTTATACAGTTGGTATAAATGTGTCCCTAATGTGCTGGAGCAAATGCCTCCATCAACCAGATCAGGTAACTCTTCAATAGCTAAATTTACCTTTCCTGTGTCTGAAACTGGACAGCTTAGGACATTCACACCATCCGTGCCAACCTTCTACTTTCCTTATTTAAACTACACAAGGATTGTGCAATACATTGTCTTACAGAAGCTGGGGCTGTGGAGATCATTAGTCTGTATGCTCCCCAGCTCTCCCCAGAACAGAAACAGTCTTTGCCTATTTTATATTAGCCCTCCTATCCTGTCCTGCTATTTTGACACCAATACCTGATGATAAATTAGCAGCGTATACCAGGTGGGTAAGTTAGAGGGGCCATTGATTTTCACAGTCTCACCATTATTTTCAAACAGTGAGACCAACAAAATTGACTCAGAAATGGCTCTGCCTTCAATATACTGTCTTTGTTTCCCTTTCTCATTTAAAATGGCAAGAAATTTGTAGTTTGAGTGCCTGCTTTGCAAAAGTAAACAATAATTTTGGTTTACTAGTTTAAAAAATTAGGTTAAGAGGGAGTTCCCACTGGGATGTGGCAGAAACGAATCCAACTAATATCCATGAGGATGTGGGTTCAATCCCTGGCCTCGCTCAGTGGGTCAGGGATCCTACATTGCCGTGAGCTGTGGTGTAGGTTGCAGACAAGGCTTGGATCATGCATTGCTGTGGCTGTGGTGTAGGCCAGCAGCTGTAGCTCCAATTTGACCCCTAGCCTGGGAACTTCCATATGCTGCAAGTGTGGCCCCAAAAAGCAAAACCGAAAAAAAAAAAAAAAGGTTTAAGAATGTTAAAGTTTTCATTGCCTTGGAACATGCATGACATGATTTTTGGAATATTAAATATATTTACTCTTGGGCTAGTTTCTGCTTTGGAACTGATCATGTGTTTATTCAGTCAAGACTGAAATGGGATGCAGTGTTTCTCAATCAATCTGACTATTGCCTGATGTTCTTAGTGTGTTCACTTTCTGCCTGTGAAAGGGACTTAGGCTTTTGTAAAGCATGTTCTTTAGTAGCATGATGAATCATAATTAAATCAATACAAATATGAAGCCAAATATAAATGAATTACATGGAGTTTATAAACAGTCTCCTTGTTTGGGTCACTCATTACGTACATATTTCAGTACTTAGCTCACTTCCCATTCAAGTCCACCAATAGGCCACAACTGGTCATTGTGCTTCCTAGGAACTGCACCACTTGAGAGCCGTTGCCTATTACTTCATTCATCATATGATTTCAAAGGGGTTTTCACTCTGTGGGTGCTGGCACTGACAAGACCCCCACACTCACTTCGACTATAGTTTCACAAAGGGCTAAACAAGTAAAGAATAGGCAAAGAAATGCTCGCTGATCAAGGACCAAAATGCTCAAGATGAAAGATGAGTAGACATTTAATACAGAGTGCTTAAAAAAAATACAGAATTATTTTAATGTCTTCCCACCATCATTTATACAAATGTTTTGCATCTTTGGTTTGCCTTTTTTTTTTTTTTTTTGTCTTTTTAGGGCCATACCCACAGCATATGGAAGTTCTCAGGCTAGGGGTTGAATCAGAGCTGCAGCTGCTGGCCTACACCACAGCTTGTTGCCAGATCCGTAACCCACTGAGCAAGGCCAGGGATTGAACCCGCATCCTCGTGCATGCTTGTCAGGTTCGTTACTGCTAAGCTGCAACGGGAACTCCTCATTTTGCTTTCTGTCCTTAAAAGAGCTTAAAGGACCCACACCACGGATGTTAATTTTTTCTGGTTGTTTTCAGGTCGTTTGAAGAACCTGAAGGAACTCAATGTGAGTTTCAACTATCTGAAGAGCATTCCCCCAGAACTGGGAGATTGTGAAAATCTAGAGAAACTGGATTGTTCTGGAAATCTAGAATTAACCGAGCTCCCTTTTGAAGTAAGAAAGGAAAATTTTTGTACTATGATTTACTTTTATTTGGTTTATGACATGGAACGGTCTATAATAGGGGGGAAAAGGTGTTTTTTTTTTTTTTTTTTTTGTCTTTTGTCTTTTTTGTTGTTGTTGTTGTTGTTATTGTTGCTATTTCTTGGGCCGCTCCCGCGGCATATGGAGGTTCCCAGGCTAGGGGTTGAATCGGAGCTATAGCTATCGGCCTACGCCAGAGCTACAGCAACGCGGGATCCGAGCCGCGTCTGCAACCTACACCACAGCTCACGGCAACACCGGATCGTTAACCCACTGAGCAAGGGCAGGGATCGAACCCGCAACCTCATGGTTCCTAGTCGGATTCGTTAACCACTGCGCCACGACGGGAACTCTGGGGGGAAAAGTTTTAAAAGATGAAATCCATCTTTATTTATATCACATTCTCCTGACATTTTAATCACTGTAATCCAGCTATTTATAAAGTCTTTAAAAATGTTCTTGCACTTGGCTGCAACCTGAATTTAAGTTCAGAAATGTTGTCAAAGGAAAACTAGGCAAAAAATCCTATTTTCATGCAAATATTTTTATTTAAGGCTTATTTAATATATGATGCCTGTTGTCTGTAAGGCAGATCCTGATTTTTTTTTTCACTCCATAATGGGGAAATAAATTAGAAACAAGTAGAAATAAATAAAGGGGATAAAATTTAAAAAATTCATATACTCATAACAAAACTTAGAGATAACTAAAGCAGTCCTACAGATAGGATTTGAGAAGGCCATTAATTTAAAAATATCCATTAGTTTCTTTTGGTGTGTATTCATTGCAGAAATGATTTTACATCATTTTCTGATAAAATGGAGCAGATGAAAGTGAACAATTTTTTTGGCCCAGTAAAACTCAACTAGCTTCTTGTGCTTAAAGAGAGAGAAGGACCTCACAAATCCTGCTGGTAATGAATAGGCTAAAAATAGTATCACTGGCAAGGCTCTGCTAAGGCCTTGGCCACTGAGTCTATCTTGTCTTAGAAGCCATACTGTCCTCCTTTCATGAAAACTTCTGGCAGGAAAAAGTGGCTGCTTCCCCTCTCAGCACCCATGCCACCCCAGGAAATGCCGGGCGATGGTCCTGGTGAGGGTCACAGCCAGGGCTCGCAAGCTGCTCGTTCCCCAGTGCTCCCCACTTTAGACATGGCCCAGCCTTCTCTCAGAGGGCCAGGCCGCAAGCAAGCCAGCTCATCCTTGACCTGTCTTGCTGCCACACCCCATGTCTACTCTGTCAGTCAGTCCTGGTGGACATACCCTTCAGAGGGAGCTTTCTGTTGTTTGCCATGTCGTTCTACCAGTTCAAATGTGAGCCTCCTGAAAATTTGCCCAAACTCTTAAAACAGTCTTTCCCAGGTCATTATATTTTCTTTGAGGCTTGTCCTTTCTGCCTTCTGTGACTTTGCACATGCTGGTCCCCGCATGGAGTTTCCTCCCCTACCTTTCCACCTGTGGAGGAACCTCAGGACCCAATTCGTGTACTCTGTTCTCTGGGAAATATTTCCTGACCCCTGACTCTCACCCCAGTGTGATGTTAGGTAGACTAACCATTTATTTTTCTGTGTTACTGAACATTTTTAAATTGGAAACTTCTCCAGACAAGTTCTTATTACATAAAATTGCATTGCTTGTTTATGAAAGTATAAACTCCTTGAGGGCAGCCACTGTGGCCTCTTCATCTTAGCGCCCCCAGCATGTGCTATAGCACAATCAAGGACACAGAGAAGGGGCTCAAAATACATACCATATTGATCTGATTTGCATATGTTCATGGGAAATGCCTTTGGGAAAAGACATCAATTTAATTATTACTCAAATTTAATACCCACTCTTAAAAAGTAATTCAAATACTTTATTCTTCTTTTCTAGTTAAGTAATTTGAAGCAAGCTTCATTCGTAGATATCTCAGCAAACAAGTTTTCCAGTGTCCCAATCTGTGTCCTGCGGATGTCTAATTTGCAGTGGTTGGATATCAGCAACAATAACCTCAATGACCTGCCACAAGACATAGACAGGTAGCTACTCACATTCTAAAGGTGAGGTATATGTGTTAGTCACTAACATTTTAAACATGTATAACACACAGGGAACTCTATCCAATCACTTGTGATGAAACATGTTGGAAAATATTATGAGAAAAAGAATGTATATATATGTATAACTGGGTCACTGCTGTACAGCCAAAATTGACAGAACATTGTAAATCAAGTATAATAAAAAAAGTTTCAAAAAATGAAGGAAAATTATTGGCAGTAGAGACCTATAGATAATCATGCCTCACTTTTTGTCAAGACAGCAATATTTTTTTAATTGTGCTCTGCCTCTGACAGAAAGAAGATAGCATGAAATCCACTAAACCCCTGTAGATACTGTATTTTTGTGGGAGATAAAATATGTAATTAACACATTAAAAAAATTAAACATGCGTAACACATGAATATTCTCTGAGATCAACTAATTTCCCAGAATTTCTTGTTTCCAGGAAATTAGTTTGGTTCTTTATAGAATAAGACAATTCCCAGTCTGCATCATACATATACATGTGCAGTTAATTGACCCTTGACCAGTGATGGGGTTAATTCTCATAATTTATAATCAACCTCCAGACCTGGAGTTCCTTTGCATCTTCAGATTCAACCAACCACAGACACATGTAGTACTATAGTATTTACTGTTGAAAAAAATCTGCATATAGGCATTTGAACACATCTTCATCATATTGGTGAACTTTAATTTACCTTAGTCCTCAAGAGAATCAAATCATTAACTTGCCATTATTCCCCAGAAGTAGAAAAGGAAATATGTTATGTACAGAATCAAAACATGTCATTCTATATAGAATATCAGAATAATTTTTGTTTCTTTTACTGATTTTTCATACATAATATTGTAAATAAAACTGATATGCCTAGTGAGGTTTTCAAATTATATCCTTGTAGCTATTTCATGTTTAAATAATAACTATTATACTGAGTCACATAAGATTCATTCGTTTATTCTACCAATATTACTAGGTTCCTATATGGCAGGCCCAGAGAATGGGCTGGGTTCAAAGTGGTGAATGAAACAAACTCTCTGGCCTCTTAGAATCCACAGTCTTCTTTTTTCTTTTTTTTTTTTTTTTTTGTCTTTTTGTCTTTTGTTGTTGTTGTTGCTATTTCTTGGGCCGCTCCCGCGGCATATGGAGGTTCCCAGGCTAGGGGTCTGATTGGAGCTGTAGCCGCCGGCCTACGCCAGAGCCACAGCAACGCTGGATCCGAGCCTTGTCTAAACCTACACCACAGCTCATGGCAATGCCAGATCCTTAACCAACTGAGCAAGGGCAGGGATCGAACCCACAACCTCATGGTTCCTAGTCGGATTCGTTAACCACTGCACCACGACGGGAACTCCTGATTTTTTTTTTTTTTAGGTTCCATCATGGCCCACTGTACAGTTTGTACAGTTTGCTTATCCTGCTGCTTTATCTCTGTCTTCAACTGGCAATTAAGTTGTAAAAATTTTTTAAAAAATTGTGTCACCTGGCATGACTTTAGTTAAATTTTAAACTCAGTTTATTCTTATAGGGGTCACATATAAAAAGAAACTAAGTAGGGATTTCCTACTAAAATTTATTTGTAATTCACTTTGGTTTTCTTAGCTATGTAAGTCCTTGTGTTCTAATCCCTTTTATATCTTCTCAGGCTAGAAGAACTGCAGACCTTTCTCCTGTATAAGAATAAGCTGACCTATCTTCCTTATGCCTTGCTTAACCTAAAGAAGCTCACCCTGTTAGTCGTCAGCGGAGACCACTTGGTGGAGCTCCCAACCGCCCTCTGTGACTCATCTACACCCTTAAAGTGAGTAGACAGAGAGCCCAGTAGAGGCCCATTCAGACACAAAGGTAAGAGCGAGGAGCACCTGAAACCCATATCAGGAGCCAGATTAGATGGTTCCTGTACTCTGAGAACAGGAAGTTCTGATGTACTTTTACAGAATATTGAAGTTTGGGGCCAGCAGCACCCAGAGGTAGAGCTCAGAGGATTTCTGGACAAATGCTACTTGCTGATTGAAGGCACACTGGGGCATTTGCCCAGGGCTCCCTGGTCGGTCACTCAACATTCCCATTACCACTGGCCTGCATGGGTCAGTGGCTGTTGAATCCTCCCTGGTTGCCTTGCTTTTCTTTGCATTTCCTTAAAGGAATCTGAAAACCACTCAAAACTATGAAAAATCATCCATACAAATGTGATACAAACTGGGGTCTGGGGTAAAATGGAACAGTCTTTCTTAATTTGGAAATGGACTTGAAAAGCCTCAGCTGCACCCTCCCCTGAGGCTGACTCCAAAGCACATCCCCTTGGCTCCCTGCTAGTATGTCCTGCCAGAATCTGGGGCTTTGGGGTCCCCTGTCGTCTCTCTCCTGAGACTCAAACTGCAGGCAAGATAGGAAAGTGAAATGTGGTTACAGATCAGAGCGTGGCTGGTATTGGCGTTAGCAGTGTAAAAGAAAAAGTACTCAATGTCTGGGATGTGCTTTGACATGTGTCGGAAATCCAGATGGCTTGATGGGTGGATTAGAGGGGTGAGAAGGTGAAAAAGCAAGTGCAGTAAAATGTTAGATGCGGGACCTAGGTGGTGGGAACAGAGTGCTCACTGCAAAATTTTTCTGAATGTTTGAAAATTTTCATAATAAAATGTTGAAAAATTAAATGTGTAGTTAACCATTATACTTGGTGGAGGGGTTAGGAAGGTAGAGGGAGTTAAAGGGGACGAACATGTCCAGTTGATTGAACAACATTAAAGGATTTGTCCTGTGGTAAAAGATATTTCAGAGAGATGAAGTAAAAACAATGACTGACCAATGAAAGTGGTTCCTCTGGGATGGGAGAGGAGCAAAGGGATAGGACAAAAGATTGCTGCTTTACATAAAAGTATCATTGCATTATTCAAATTTTGAGATATGTACAGTGATTGCTTTGGTTTTTGTTGTTGTTGTTTGTTCGTTTTGTCTTTTAAGGCTGCACCTGTGGCACATGCAAGTTCCCAGGCTAGGGGTTGAATCGGAGCTGCAGCTGCTGGCCTACGCCACAGCCACAGCAACGTGGGATCCAAGCCGCATCTGCAACCTACAGCACAGCTCAGGACAATGCCAGATCCTTAACCCACTGAACGAGGCCAGGAATCAAACCCACATGTTCATGGATACCAGTCAGATTCGTTACCACTGAGCCACAACAGGAACTCCATACAGTGATTATTTTAAAAGAAATTGCAAAGGAAAAGTTGAATGGATCCAGCTATATGAGAATTAAAACACATTTGTTTTCCCATTAAATAAAATTCAAGGAAAATGAATTGGGAAAGATATATGACTAAAATAGGTGTTATATACATATATAACATCTCCTCTACAAACCATGGAGAACAACACTAACACCCAAAGACTGCAGGACTGGAGTTCCCATCATGGCTCAGTGGTAATGAACCCAACTAGGATTCATGAGGACGCCTGTTTGATCCCCGGCCTTGTTCGGTGGGTTAAGGATCTGGCATTGTCATGAGCTATGGTGTAGGTTGCAGATGAGGCTTGGATCCCATGTTGCTGTGGCTGTAGGCCGGCAGCTAAAACTTTGATTCCACTTCTGGCCTGGGAACTTCCATATGCTGCAGGTACAGTCCTCAAAAGACAAAAAGAAGAAAAAAAAAAAAAGAAAGAAAGAAAAAAGAAAGACTGCAGGACCTACAACTGCAACCAAAGAGTACTTGAAAGATTTTTAATTATTTTGAATTAAAATAATTATATCATCTTTCATATCAAAAGATCTTTTCTTTTGGCTATGCCTTCAGCATACGGAAGTTCCCAGGCCAGGGATCAAATCTGCACCACAACAGCAACCCAAGCTGCTGCAGTGACCACACCAGATCCTTAACCTACTGTGCCACCAGAGAATTTCAAAATATCTTTCAAAATTGTGAAGAAATTAAGAAGCTTTTCTTCTTTAGCTTCTTTTTTTGTAGCGGTAGTCCACCTTTTAAGTATTCTCTTGGGAGTTTCCACTGTGGCACAGTAGGTTAAGAATCTGACTGCAGCAGCTCAGGTCACTGCAGAGGCTGGGGTTCAATCCCTGGCCGAGTATAGTGAGTCAAGGATCCGGTGTTGCCGTAGCAGTGGTGTAGGTCGCAGCTGTGGCTTAGATTCAATCCCTGGCCTGGGAAATTTCACATGCCGCAAATGTTGTCATTAAAAAAAAAAAAAAAAACCCACGACTCTTCTGTAGGGATTTCATCTGAGTCCTTTTCAATGTAGCCATTTTAAGAGTTTGATGTCGCTAAGTGGAAGTAATATCAAACGTAGTAAGACATCATATCTGATGGGGAGGCTGGGTATTATTGTCCACCTAATGGCTTCCTGCCCTCTGTCCTCTGTCTGTGACTCATTCCCCCCATCAAGTCTCTGCACAGTCTCTGTTGTAAACTGATTCCAGTGGAATTACACTGGTGACACTAATATTATGTGGTCAGCTGTGATGTCCAAGGAGAAGTGAGAATTGGGATTTAATGTCACAAAGGTTGATTTCTGAGAGGAGTTTTGCACAGTTACAAATGCACATGTGAAAATGTGTTATTTCCCACACTCTCTTGAATAGATTTATAAGCCTTATGGACAATCCTATTGAGAATACCCAGTGTCAAGATGGTGATGAATTGGTAGAAAGTGAACGAGATCGCCAACATTTTGATAAAGAATTTATGAAAGCCTATATTGAAGATCTTAAAGAAAGAGGTTGGTTACTCATATGTAAAATTATTTTAAATGAATATACAAAATTCCATTCACTCATCAATGCATTTATTGCTATGTCAAGCTGACAAAAAGTTAATTGGGGAGGAGCAGGTTACTTTGTAAATTATTTTTCTATTTGCCAAAAAAAAAAAAAAGAGAGAGAGAGAGGGAGATAGAGAGATACATTTCCTTTCCTTAAAATCATCAAATTTTCCTAGTGCATTAGAATGCTTAATACATCCTCAACCATGCGACAGAGAAACAAGTGCTTAAAATGTGAAGGTGGCATTACTAAACTTATATGGGTTTCTAATGAAAAGATATTGATAAAATAGTATTCCATATCAAAACCCATTTAAATTCAACTTTAGAAAAAGTCATCTTGGAGTTCCCTTCTGGTGCAATGGGTTAAGGATTGGGCGAAGTCACTGTAGTGGCTCAGGTTCGATCCCTGGCCAGGGAACTTCCACATGCCATGAATACTGCCAAAAAAAAAAAAAAACAAATCCCAAAAAACACAACAAACCGAAACAAAACAAAAAAAACCACAAACTACAAACCTCATTAAAAGAAATTAAAGATGCCTAAATAAATGGAAAGCTATCTCCTATTTTTAAAAAAGTCATCTCTTGTATAAAGTTAAGGTATACCTATTTAAAAATCAAAAAAACAAGATGGCAGGTGAGTAGACAGATCCATTTGGTTTGGGTTTCCCATAGGATGGTGAGAGGAACAGGGCAGTCCCAGTACCTCAGTAAAGGGCAGAAATGTTTTCCCCAGTGGTTATTTCTAGAATGTACCAGAAACTTTGGAGTCCTTTCCTCCTGCAACAAGCACACGGACACAGGAAAAGGCATAAATCAGTCTTTTTCCTTCTAATCCCCACCTGCAAGTTATCTCTTAATTTTTCAGTTCTCTTTTTTTGATAAGCTGGGCACAGCCCTGAAAGATGCCATGTGTGTGGGTTTGTGGAGGAGGTAGCCTGATCCCCATGACTTTAAAGATGAGCACCCCAGGGGCAGGTTCCCTCAGTCCCTCTCAGAAAATATCAGGCATGTGAGCTTACTCCTCCCTCGTTAGTAGGTGTCTGAAGAGGATTAGTCACATTCAGACATTCAGATGTCTCATGACATTAATGAAATATACCATTTATTGGCAAATTAAAATTTTCTCACTTAAGAAATTTTTATACAGTTACTTCTAATCTATTTGGCCATCCCTCGTCTTGAATCCTGAAATTTTATTAAATAAATGAGAAATTTGTGTTAAACATGAAACTGAAATAATAGAACCATTAATTTGTGAAAGTTTATCTTTGCATGATTTTTTTGTTTTTTTAAATGAAAATGGAATAAATATTAATGTTATAAAAAAAGTCTAACAGGAATAGAAATAAAACATAGGACCTCATATTAACAGAAGTAGAGAGAAACAATAGTTAGCTATTATTTTTTTGTTAGAATAGATGTGGTTGATTCAGCTGAAAACACACTGATTTGAGGGCTTTCTCGATCTTGGTCAATGATTCATGTACTACATTCATCAACTATTTATTCATGATCTATTGTGATCCAAGTACTACAAAAGATACATTGTGGAATATTAAATCAGACTTTAAAAAAAATTAAAGTACAGTTGATTTACAACTTGTGCCAATTTCTGCTATACAGCAAAGTGATTCACTATACACACACACACACACCACATTCTTTTTTTAATGTTATTTCCCATCATAGTCTATCTCAGGAGACTGCACATACTTCCCTGTGCTATATGGTAGGCTCTTATTGTTTATCTATTTATCTATTCTATTATTTTTTTATATAATGGTTTTTATTTTTTTCCATTATAGCTATTTTACAGTGTTCTGTCAACTCTCTACTGTACAGCATGGTGATCAAGTTACACATACATGTATACATTCTTTTTTCTCACCTTATCAGGCTCCATCATAAGTGACTAGACATAGTTCCCAGTGCTACACAGCAGGATCTCATTGCTAATCCATTCCAAAGGCAATAGTCTGCATCTATTAATCCCAAGCTCCCAATCCATCCCACTCTCTCCTCATCCCCCTTGGTAACTACAAGTCTATTCTCCAAGTCCATGACTTCCTTTTCTGTGGAAAGGTTCATTTGTACTGTATATTAGATTCCAGATATAAGTACTATCATATGGTATTTGTCTTTCTCTTTCTGACTTAACTTTACTCAGTATGAGAGTCTCTAGTTCCATCCATGTTGCTGCAAATGGCATTATTTTGTTGTTTTTTATGGCTGAGTAGTATTCCATCGTGTATATATACCACATCTTCCTAATTCAATGCAATCCCTATCAAATCACCCATGACATTTTTCATAGAACTAGAACAAGCGATCAAAAAATTTATATGGAACCACAAAAGACCCAGAATTGCCAAAGAAATTCTGAGGAACAAAAACCAAGCAGAAGGCATAACTCTCCCAGACTTCAGGCAATATTGCAAAGCCACAGTCATCAAGATACTGTGGTACTGGTACCAAAAACAGACAGACAGACCAATGGAACAGAATAGAGAACCCAGAAATAAACCCAGACACCTATGGTCAATTAATCTTTGACAAAGGAGGCAAGAACATAAAATGGGAAAAAGACAGTCTTTTCAGTAAGTATTGCTGGGAAACCTGGACAGCTGCATGCAAATCAGTGAAACCAGAACACACCCTCACACCATGCACAAAAATAAACTCAAAATGGCTTAAAGACTTAAATATAAGAAAGACACCGTCAAACTCCTGGAAGAGAACATAGGCAAAACATTCTCTGACATCAACCTTACGAAGGTTTTCTCAGGTCAGTCTCCCAAAGCAACAGAAATAAAAAGCAAAAATAAACCAGTGGGAACTAATCAAACTGACAAGCTTTTGAGCATTTCCTTTTGGAAAAGGAAACCAAAAAGACAACTTACAGAATGGGAGAAAATAGTTTCAAGTGATGCAACTGACAAGGGCTTGATCTCTAAAATAGACAAGCAACTTATACAACTCAACAGCAAAAAAGCCAATAACCCAAATGAAAAATGGGCAGAAGACCCGAATAGATATTTCTCTAAGGAAGATATCCAGATGGCCAACAAGCACATGAAAAAATGTTCAACATCACTGATTATTAGAGAAATGCAAATCAAAACTACCATGAGATACCACCTCACACCAGTCAGAATGGCTATCATTAATAAGTCCACAAATAGCAAATGCTGGAGGGGGTGTAGAGAAAAGGGAACCCTCCTGCACTGTTGATGGGAATGTAAGCTGGTACAGCCACTACAGAAAACAGTAAGGATGTACCTTAGAAAACTATACATAGAACTACCATATGACCCAGCAATCTCACTTTTGGGCATATATCCAGACAAAAATTTCCTTGAAAAAGACACATGCACCTGCATGTTCATTGCAGCTCTGTTCACAATAGCCAAGGCATGGAAAACCTAAAAGTCCATCAACAGATTATGATTTTCCTCTTGTGAAAAACTTTCTTGTACTTTATTTGATTCATCATAATTATATTTTAGTGCTATTATGTAAAAATACAAGAGTGAATTAGAGAAAATAGATATTAATCTTTGGATATATGTAGTAAGCAATTAAAATAGTTTGATTTTAAAAGTTAATTTCAGATTTTTAATTCATTTACTTCTAAATAATTATAATAATTCTATCCTTTATATATTCATATTAAGTTGAACCAAATGATATTGTCAATATTCAGCTGGCTTTGACCTACAAAAATGGTGATTTCTTAAGAGTTCAACCTGTATGTGATCAGATATATGCTTTGAATTTTTTAAAGTTTTTTTTTCCTTCATCTTATTGTCTTCTTTCTTTTCTCTCCTTCCCCATCCGATTAATGTCTGAGATAGTCTACTGCTACAAGGGAAAAAAAGTAGATTTAGTCAGTCCACATGGACATCCAACCTCATGTGATCCACGAATGATGAGGAAGTGAACATATGAATCAGCTGCACGCCCCATCCTCAGAATTTTCAACTTATCAGGCCTGGGGTGATGTTCCCAGATGATGTTGATGCATAAGTCTGAGAAACACACCTTGAGAGCTATTGATATAGACCAACCTTTGACCAGAGAGAGACAGAGAGAGAAAGAGAGAAGGAAGGCAGCAACCAGTGGACAGAGGATTATTTACTTAGTATAAGGATTATTTACTAAGCTTGCGTGTGGTTTAGGTATAGCCCAAAGTTCTCTTAGAAACTGTATCCCCTTCCACCTGGTATCCATAGTTCCAAGTCCTTGGCCATCTATTTCTATTTTATCAACCTATATTATCTTACGATCATACAGTTTCCAAGATATTGATGTAGCTGTGTGAGTTGGTTGGAAAGATTACAAAAGATGAGACTTAATAATACTGTGTTCTTCTATCTTTAAATATCTCTAAAGCATGACTACACTTTTGTAACGGTGAAAAATGCATTTATCTCTGTAGTCAAAGAATGAAGCATCAATAATTTGTGTTTTGACATAGGCACAGCATGTAATTTTACTTTATAATAGGATGGAGAATGGTTGAGTATATTTTTTTCCTTTTGTTACAGAATCTGTTCCCAGCTATACCACCAAAGTGTCTTTCAGCCTTCAGCTTTGAAGCCCTCTATCGGAAGACTGTGGAATCTTCCTAACCTGTGGAGTTATAAATCTTTGGGTTGTGGGTCATGTCAGAGAGGAATAATGAATGGTTTGGGCTTAAAGACAAAGTCTAGAAACCAGGGTCATAGTTAGGAAAAGTGATTTTCAAATTTTAAATATGTGAATACCTCTCTCTGTGGACTGGAGAACTGATGATTTATATATTGATAATTTAGAGGTTCATTTGCATACACTTGTTTCCAAATAATACACATTTACTATTTTAGAAAATGTGTTATTTTAAAAATTATCACTTAAAGACCAAATTTTGAGTTGATTGCACTGTTTTCAGGCATCAAAGGATAAAGGGGTTATGAAAAGAGTATTTATATTGGACTAGTCAGATGAGAGCTTATTTTATTTTATTTTGAGTTTTAATGCATTATTTCTTTTACTGAGAACAGCTTTCCTTGGCTTTATACAAATTGTTATTTTCATACATTTTAAGTTATATTTTATTAGTGTAGGCTCTCAGGAAAGACTAGGTATAAACTGGGCCTTGAAGGTAGGAAGAAGGGGTGGATTGTCTGCCTAGGCGTTGGGCTCGGACGGCAGCCGAGTGGAGGAAGTGTGGGCCTGGCTGGTCACAGGAAGCTTGTATGGCCTGCATGGATGGTCAGCCTGCCCTGAGTGGACACCTTAGTGGTCCTGGGACCCATCTCAGAGCAGAGAGCAGAGGCAGTGCCCCCAGGGACCCATCCTTCAAGGTGGCCATATAAGGTAGTAGGAATGACCACACTGACGAGGAGTTCCTAGCAAGGCTTTTCTGCAGGTAGCACAGGAGAACTCTGCCTGTGGCCAAGACTCTGTGGTCCAGAGGGAGCTCATGAGGCTGGGTTTACACTGGCAAAGCAGAGATTCATTACAGGGATTTGGACTTTTACATCATACTGTATAATGTGGAGAAATTGTACAAACATCTATTTTTATACTATTGGGCTAAAATAGACAGGATTGTGAAAGTGTTGATGGTAAGTTAAAACAAGTAGTTTTTGTGACTAAGAAGAAAAAAATGCATATATTCACATGTTTCTACATGATTCAACAACTCTTTGGTCTAGCCCAGTGCTATCCAGTAGAGCTTTCTGCAGTAATGGGAATGTTTTATATCTATGCTGTCCAATTTAGTAACCACCAGATTCACGTGCTTCTTGAGCCCTTGGACAAGGTCTGGTGTAACTGAAGAACTAAATTTTCAATTACATTTAAATTTAAATAGGCAAAGGTAGTTACCATATTGGACAGTACAGGTCTAGCCAATTGAGTTTTTTGGAAGTTAATCTGAGCTAGAAATGAAGGGTAATTTTTATTTTCTTATCCTAGAATGGTTAATAATGATACCCTAATATTGTCTTGATAGGCTTAATCATAATTCTAAATATTTATCCTCAACAGACATAAAACAGAATATTCTAAAGCTACATGGTAATGCTTCAGTAGAGCACTGCTTCAACTTAAAAACAAACTCTAAGAAGTAGGTTAAGAGATGAAATGAGTAGGAAAATGAGAAGTCACTTTAATTGAGCCTCAAACAATTTTCATATTTGCATTTAAAAATATAATTCAAATTTATTAGTCATAATAGTGAATGATCTTGGAATTTTATTTCATGCCAGGTATATGTTATTGTTATTATTTTTTTGTCTTTTTAGGGCAGCATCCGCAGCATATGGAAGTTCCCAGGCTAGGGTTTGAATCAGAGCTGCAGCTGTTGGCACATGCCATAGCCACAGCAACGCCAGATCCAAGCTGCACCTGTGACCTATACCACCGCTTGCAGCAGTGCTGGATCCTTAATCCATTGAGCTGCAATGGGAACTCCCCAAGATATGTTATATACAGCCAGATGTAAAAATACATCTGAAAAGGGGGACAATGGGACTTTCACATAAATTGACAGTCCATAACTCGTGTAAAATTTATTTCAATAAAATCAGTTTTTTGTGCAAAAACCTTGTCTCATTGTTACATAAAAATAACTTAAAAAGTACTATATTGACATATAATTATTTTATAATACTCCCAAACAAATGTATTGTTTAAATATGAGGCTTGTAGAAATACTATTTACTTTAGTCATATAAATATAAAAATGTAGAAATATTCTAAAGTAGATTAAGCATCTTAGAGGAAATAATAGAAGTTTGAAAATTTTACATGAATCATATGGACTGATGCATAATTTGGAAGAGTAATTTTTGTAGTAGAATATAGGAATGAACATTAAAGCAATGTGAATGAAGGAATAAAATGTAATTCTTAGGGGAAGAATGTTCTGGTTCCCAAAGCTTATTATTATACCCATTCTTCATATGTTGGAAGTTAAAGGGCGAAGACACTTCAGTGAAATCATGAGTAGCACATTTTTTCTTTTTTTTAATTTTATGGCTGCATCTGCCACCTATGATGGAACTTGCACTACTCTGGATCTTTAACCCACCAAGGCCAGGGATCCAACCTGCACCCTCATAGAGGTAATGTTGGGTCCCTGTCCTTAACCTGCTGAGCCACATAGGAACCCTGAGTAGTGTATTTAATTAATAGCAAGATCTACACCAGATTTCTTGAGTCTAGCTTTCTAGAACCACCATTTGGGATGCTTGCCAGGCACCAATTTAGGGTAACTCATGATGATTGTCAAGAGTTAGCTCCAGAAATTAATTCCCTTTGTGTCCACTCCTGTTCCTCCATGGGTCTTATTACTGTTTGAATGGGAAAGAAACTTAGATACTCTTAGATATTTAGATATTGTTCTGTGGTGTATATAACTGAAAGAATTGAAAGCAGAGTCTCAACTAAATATCTGTACACTCATGTTCACAGCAACATAATTCACAACAGCCAAGAGATGGACGCAACCCAATGTCTCTCAGTGGATGGCTGAATAAACAAAATATGGTACATACATACAAGGAGTATTATTTAGCCTCAAAAAGGAAGGAAATCCTGTCACAAGAGACAACATGGATGAAACTTGAGGACATCATGCTAAGGGAAATAAGCCAGTTACAAGAAGACAAACACTCTATGAGGTATCTAAAGAAGCCAAATTCCTAGAAACAGAAAGAATGGTGGTTAGCAGGGGTGTAGGGGAGGGAGAAAAGGGGAGTGGTTATTTAAAGGCTTTAGAGTTTCAGTTTTTCAAAATGAACAAATTCTAGAGCTTCCTCTAGGGGGAGGGGCCTGTGGGCTGGGCCTCTGCCAGACCCAGCCTGTGCCTGATGAGAAAACCAGATGGGTGGAGGAGAGGAAGGGCAGTGAAAAGAAACATTTGTTGTAAATGTCTATTGTTTCCATTTTAGCCACATAAACAGCAGGATTCCTATTTCTAGATTTAAAAAAAAAGAATGAGTCTTAAAATTATTCTCATTAATTAGAACAGAAAACTTAAAAAGCAACTTGCTTTCAGAATCCTGGTGAGAATGGAAGCACAGACTTCCGCCCTTGGTCCTTCAGAACAGGCTCCTGACTACCCCCACCCCCACCCCTGCCCACCCTCCTGCACTGATGTTTTGCTTGGTTTTGTTTATCCCCCCCACCTTTTTAGGGCCACACCTGCAGCATATGGAAGTTCCCTGGCTAGGGGTTGAATCTGAGCTGCAGCTGCTGGCCTACGCCACAGCTCACGGCAACATGTGATCCTTAGCCCACTGAGCGGGGCCAGGGATCGAACCTTCATCTCATCAATACTACTCAGGTTTGTAACCCACTGAGCCACAATGGGAATTCTGCCCTGATGTTTTTGATAGAGAAAACCTACAATGAGAAATAAGCACATGCTCCTAATGGATGCGTATTTATTTTTTTCTCATTTTTAAAATTATAGTTGATTTACAATGTTGTGTCAAATGTATTTATCTATACATTATTGCACTATACCATTCTACTAATAGGTTAGCATACATTATATAACATGCAACAAGAAATAGTAAAGTATAAAGAAAAATTACATGGAGTTGTAAGGATATCTCCCCACCTTGGTGGATGGTCCTGCCTCAGCCCTCAGGTGCGTGCTGCTCCTCTGCAGAGACCAGTATTCCAAAAGCCGGAGCTCTCGGGCTAACGCTTCAGACAGCAAATGCCGCCACAGACTGACGTCAGAGGGTCCATGTAGAATTTTCTGGTAACAGGGTCCTGGGTTTCATGAGAATTCCAGATCATTTTGGGAGCCATAAATGCTTTGACCTCCATTTTCCAGAGAATGAATGAAATTATAGCATTTTTCTTTTTCTTTTTTTTTTTTAAAGCTGATGTGAAATTTACATTAAATTAACCATTTTAAAGTGAGCAATTTGGTATATTCACAGTGTTGTGCAACCATTACCTCTAAAATATTTTCATCATCCGCCACCTAGAAAAAACCCTACAGATTAAATAGCTGTTCCTCATTTCCTTCTCCACCCCACCTCCAGCCCCATGATTGGGGGGAAATGACAGACACTTCCTGTCTCTGGATTTATGTATTCTGAATATTTCACATCAGTGGGATTAGACTGTGTGTCCGAGTTTTTAAACTCAGCATCATGCCTTTGAGGCTCAGATAGTGATTTTTATAACAATTACAATGACGATGATTATTAGGATGAGACAACAGCAACAGCCTAAATTCCTGCTCCTGAAAGTTTGAGCTGTGTGGGAATAGTAAACCTCCCTGGAGAGGGAGTCTTGCACTCTTCTCTCCACTTGGAGGTAGGTATTCGCTCTCCACCTCTGAGAGCTGGTGTCTGTTCTTGGGCTCTGGGATTTGGTCTTTGCTCTCGGGCTCTGGGAGTTGGTCTTTCTTCTTGGGCTCTGGGAGTTGGTCTTTGCTCTCAGGTTCTGGGAGCTGATGTCTACTCTCTGGCTCTGGGAGGAGTTGGTATCTGCTCTTGGGCTCTGGGAGCTGATGTCTGCTCTCTGATTCTGGGAGTTGGTGTCTGCTCTTGGGCTCCAGGAAGTGGGGAGGCTCTCAGCTTGTGTAGCTTCAGGAAACCAGGGTCTGGGTATTACCTTCTTTTTCTTCACTGCATCCTCTGTGGTGCTACTCCTTGTGGGAGAAGGCATTTGGATTGCTATCTCAACGGGGGGTGAGCTTATTGTAGGAAGTGATGGGGACATTGGTGCCTGCGTGGCCAGACCTAACCCACTCTGGATGCAAAAGCCCTGCAGACATGCCTCACAGTTGTCACTGTCATGTGGCCCTTCAAGAGAAACTTCCTTGATGATAGGAATCTCCACCAACTTAAATCCTTCTCCGTAGCATTTCTTCAGAATTCGCAATACCAGATTGTTCAGGATCCTTGAGATGTTCTCTTCTGTGAACTTGGGAACCTCAAACGAAGACTGGGAGCACTTCTTACATCTTTGGGAAAAGATCCTCATCTTCACCTGGCCCCTGGACTCCCCCTCACTCCAGTGCATGTGGAAAAGGACCTGAACTTGGGAGGAGGCCCAGTTCTGAGAGCATGATGAGCACTGAAACCTGTGGAGACAGAAGACAGGACCCTCAGTTGGCTCATTATGGCCAAGTTGTGGGCTGTGCCCGAGGGGCACATGGAGACATGATTTGACTGGGATCATGGATTGTTCCTGTCTCCATTGTGCCGCCAACACACTCTGTGACCCACAGGTGTGTCTGCCATGAAAACAGCAAATCACAAGCCATCAGAGCTGGAAGGGGTCTTGGGCAAATTCTGTGTCTAATGTCATTACTTTAGAGCTGAGGAACACACTGGGAATTTGTCATGCTTAGAGACATAGTGGATAGAAGAGGCAGGACTGGAACTCCAGTGTCCTGACCCCAAACCAAGGCTTCTTCAAACATAGATCTAAGTTGGTCAAAGGCTACAAGTACAGCACCCCCAGGAACCCTGAGCTGCAAGCCTCAAATAGGTACAGGTGAGTGTAGATATGTGTGATCTGAATGTTTGTGTCTCCCCTCCCCAACAATTGCCATGTTGGAGATGGTTGCCAGAGGAGATGTTGCCAGAGGAGATGGCACCTTGATGGTGTCCAGAAGGTAGAGACTCTGGGAGGTGATTAGGCCATGAGGGTGGAGCCCTTGTGAATGGGATTTGTGTTCTTATAAAAGAGACCCCACAGAGCGTCCTAACTCCTGCCATGTGAGGCTGCAATGAAAAACCTGTGACTCAGGAGAGGAGATGGCACCTTGATCTTTGACTTCCCACCTCCAGAACTGCAAGCAGTGAGCTGAGACTCTGCTCCAAAGGATGTTCCCAGTGTCAGCTCCTGGCCTGGGAAAAGTACGGGCCACCAGGAGAGGAGAGCTCTGCTTCCTCTACCCAGACCCTCTCCTGGGGGAGGTGGTATGCAGGCAATGAGCATGGCCCCAGTTCTGGGATCAAGTCCCAAGCTCCCACCCCCAATCCTTGGGGCTCTGCTTTCCCATTTGAAAAAAAGGGTGAGACTTTGGATGACTTCTGAGGACACTATTTTTAAAAGGATCCATCTTCTCCAAGTAGAGAGGGGTAAGGTTGCTGTGTGTTGCCAGCTCCCTGGTCCTCAACCCCTTCCCTGAGGGGGTCTCTTCAGCATCCAGGGCTTCTCCCCTGGGTTATGTTGGACCCCAGGCCTTCCAAGGAGGGAGCATATGCCCTGAGCCTGGCTCAGCCAACTCTCCTGCAGTTGAGGGAAATAACATTCATTCCTCCGCTTCTCTTTTCCTGATGCTTCTCATGCTTTCCCCTCACCCTCAGATTTCTATCTGAGCGTCAGCCAGTCCTGCTGTTGTTTTGGGGTTCCATATAAGGAAAAAAATCTTTAATGGTGCTAAAACATCCTTGGATGATGGGCACCTTACTTCCTGTAATCTTCACTTTGTAAGTATGAGCTGAACAAGTAACAAGTATGCACAGTAAGAAATAAGCAAGAATTTTCTGGAATATTACCATCACATTCCTTACCTGGCAAAAGCCCACTGCTGATATTGTGTCCACCCTGGCTTCAGGATGTTGGGAAGAAGGCTTCTGTCTAGTATCAGGGTCCACATGTGCCATGGCTTCACCTCCTGAATTAACTCCTGGAACACTTGCTTCCACACCTCGGTGTTCTGACCCATCGCCATGGTCCCGGTGAACTGACCACATCACCGTCACCTGGGCTCTGAGAGATCTGGAGCAGGACACAGGAACTGGAGCAGGTTTCCTGTTTTGGAGAGCAAGGATTCAGACCTGCTTGCCCCTTATATCCCTGAACTGGGCATGTACTGGGTCTTTGCCCCAAGGACAAAGATCAGTTGATTCTGGCTCTAAGTTCTAAGAACAGCACTAGACTCCACAGGGAATTTCGAAAGACGTGGAACGCATGGCTTCATCCAGCAAACTATTACCAAAGGAGGGCCCCGGACTCTATGATAGGAGGGGTGGATCTCAGGCAGGCTCTGCCATTTGCCCATCTTTAACCAGGAACACACCTTTACTCCCTGTAAACAGTGGAGACAGGCTGCAGTTGCCCTGTCTAGTTCTAATGTTTAAAGATCCTTATCCACTGGGCTGCTGGGCTGATGATCTGGGAGGAGAGACGCACAGGAGGACATGGCCATCCTGGGACCTTGATCGAAGCCCTGCATCCCTGCCTCCCAGCTCTTGCTCTTTCCTCCCTTGCTTGTGCCAAGTCTCTGCGGGACGGTGTTCCATAGACACTAAGCCGTCCAAGGCATCTCCGAAGCCCACTCTTCCATCCACTGGACACCAAGCCCTTGCAGTTCCTGGGTCCTGGGAATGAGGCTACAAGGGCTCCACGTGGGTGGGCGGCCACAGTATACCCCGAGGTCATCCCTGTCTCCTCATCATCCCTGTCTCCTCCAGGAGAGGCTTAGGAAGGAGGAAGTTGAGATGAGCAGGGCAGAGTCCAGAGTGAGTAGGCAAGTCTCTCCGTGTGTGCTTCACAAGGCCTGTTCACGGACAGCCTGGCCTGACCCGTGTCACTGACCACCTCTCAAGAGAAAAGCCCTGCCTTCAGCAAATCCTCCAGCCGGGCAACCCCTGTCTCAGCTCAGGCCTGCATAACCATCTCTGTCCTGGTCTCTTGGCCCCTCC
Source organism: Sus scrofa (assembly GCF_054392235.1). Taxonomy (NCBI): domain Eukaryota; kingdom Metazoa; phylum Chordata; class Mammalia; order Artiodactyla; family Suidae; genus Sus; species Sus scrofa. The sequence goes on along the minus strand of NC_139395.1, from coordinate 44,231,138 downwards.
AGGCTACTTGAGCCACTTTCCATTACTGCAGCTGAGGGTCTTTCCAGAAGTAGAAACCCCCACCTACACTGGGCGGTAGCATGGCATTTGGACCCCTCCCAGGCCAGGCCTTCCAAGTTCATCTTCCCAAAAGGCCACATGCGCCCCACCCCCGAAACTCCACCCCTTGCCCTCTGTGCCATCCTCTGAACACTCCTATCCTCCCAGCTCTCCGGCCTTGCACTCAGGTCCACTCCAAGCAGAGCACCTGCCTTCCCTCCACACGGCATGTCCCACCATCCACTCCCCTGTCCTGCCTGGTGTTAACTAAGGAAATTCCTGCACTGGGCTCCTATCTGTGGCTGGAGGAAGAAATTGCCTCCTTTTCCCCCTAAAAGCAAATGCTCTTCTGCATCATAAAGCTCATTCAGATAAGGTGCTGACCAAAGAATATTTAATAAAGGAATCTTTCTGACTCTGTGACTGGTGTGAAATATTGTGTGAAAATATCACATCTAGTTCTGTTTCATTAAAACCACCCTCGAGGAGTTCCTGTCATGGCACAGCGGAAACGAATCTGACTAGGAACCATGAGGTTGCAGGATCAATCCCTGGCCTCACTCAGTGGGTTAAGGATCCAGCGTTGCCATGAGCTGTGGTGTAGACCACAGACATGACTTGGATTGTACACTGATGTGGCTGTGGCATAGGCCGGCAGCTGTAGCTCCGATTTGACCCCTAACCTGGGGACCTCCATATGCAGTAGGTGGGGCCCTAAAAAGCAAAAAACAAACAAACAAAAAAAACCACACTCTAAAATAATTGTGCAAGGAGGTTTTTGGAAGATACCCAGATAGTGTTTCTGGGTCACATAAAGATTTCCTTTAGCCTCTTAATACATTCAAAGTATTTAAGAATGTGTGACACATTTAAGTTAACATAGGCTAGGTGTCTTCTCTCTAACTACTATGAGTAACATCATTTACCTGTTTTTTCCAGAGAATTCTGGGTTTCCAGGGTTGGGGGCGGGGTGCCAAGGCTTGGCAAAGCTCAGCAGGGCTGAGGAGAAGGCATCAGGTATTCATACTTATGTACAATTGCAGCACTACTGGCTCCAAGTCCAGAAGTTCTCATTGAGTTGGTCGGGCCATCAGCATTTCTAAAACACTCCCCAAGTGGTTCTGAGGCTCTGTTATGTGGCAACCACATGAGGTGGAAGGGAAGGAAAACCTGGAGAAATCCTGGTGGCAAGCACACGAGAAGGAGAGAGACCCATAGCCAGAGGTGTCCCTTCCACCTGCAGTGCTGTGGCTGAAGCAGCAAGGCTTACAGAGCCTACTTTGGGGGCAACCAGTCCTAGAGCTGCCTGGTTGCCTCCACCAGCTGGGTCAGACAGTGGCAGTCTGAGCAGTGGGCCAGGAGGAAAGGGAAGGGATAGAAGGGGGAGGGAATGGGGGGATGGGGGAGGAACGGAAGGGGATGGGTTGGGCAGGTGGCGTTTGACAACCTCACAGCCACCTCTTTCCCACCCTCCCTGCTGCTGCCCCAGAGTTCAGCTCAACTTCTTCAATAACAGGTCCATCTTGGGAAGCCTAAGTCTTCCCTCCTCACCCTCCAGTGTTATTTCTCCATATTACTTGGAGAAATAACACTGGCTCAGGTTAGAAATTAACCAGATTTGAACAACCAATCGAAAAATGGTCAGAAGACCTAAATAGACATTTCTCTAAAGAAGACATGCAGATGGCCAGTAGAAAAAATCCTCAACATCAGTAATTATTAGAGAAATGCAAATCAAAACTACAATGAGGTACCACCTCACACTAGTCAGAATGGCCATCATTGATAAGTCTACAAATAACAAAAGCTGGAGAGGGTGTGGAGAAAAGGGAGCCCTCCGGCACTGTTTGTGGGAATGTAAATTAGTACAACCACTATGGCAAAAAGTATGGAGGCTCCTTAGAAAATTAAATATAGAACTACCATATGATCCAGCAGTCCCACTGCTGGGCACATATCTGGACAAAACCACAATTTGAAAAGATAATGTACCCATATGTTCATAGCAGCACTATTCACAATGCCCAAGACATGGAAACAACCTAAATTTCATCAACAGGTGAATGGACTAAGAAGATATGGTACTTATACACAATGGAATACTACTCAGTCATAAAAAGGAACAATATAATGCCATTTGCAGTAACATAGATGCAACTAGACATGATCATAGTAAGTGAAGTAAGTCAGAAAGAGAAAGACAAATATATGATATCACTTACATGTGGAATCTTAAATATGGCACAAATGGACCTATCTGTAGAACAGAAACAGACTCACAGACATAGAGAATAGATCTGTGATTGCCAAGGAGGAGGGGGGAGAAAGTAGGAAGGACTAGGAGTTTGGGGTTAGTGGACACAAACTATTACATTTAGGATGAACATGCGGTGAGGTCCTACTGTACAGCACAGGGAACCATATCCAGTATCTTGGGATAGACCCTGATGAAATATAATATAAAAAAGGGAATGTATACGTATGATGGGTCATTTTACCTTACAGCAGAAATTGGCACAACGATTTTTTTTTTTTTGGTCTTTTTAGGGCCACACCCATGGCATATGGAAGTTACCAGGGTAGAGGTCAAATCAGAGCTGTAGCTGCTGGCCTACACCACAGCCACAGCAATGCCAGATCTGAGCTACGTCTGTGACCTACACCACAGCTAACCACCACGCTGGATCCTTAACCCACTGAGTGAGGCCAGGGATTGAACGCACATCCTCATGGATACTAGTCAGGTTTGTTACTGCTGAGCAACAACTGGAACTCTGGCACAACATTATTTTAAATCAACTATACTTTAACTTTTTAAAAATGTTTTTAAAAAGAAATTAATCAGATTTAGGAGCCCTCTTAATTTCCATTTTTCAAATTCTTTTTTCTATTCTCCTTCCAACTACTTTCAACTTCAGAGCAGATTAGGAGATTGAGAAAGTGGGAGAGGATACAGTGGGAGAGTCTGGACAGGAAGTCAGGGTCTTTTGTCTGGGGCTCTGGCCAGCTCTGTGACAGTGGACAAGTCACTTCAGCTTTCTGAGGATGAAATGTGCCTTTTATGTGGAAGGGTGTGAGGCATGCTTGGTGCAGAGAAGAGCCCTTAGCCTGATGCTGTTATCTCATCTGGTGCACTTGATAAAAACAATTTCCTGGGCCTCATTTGGAACACCCTCAACTCTTACTGGGACCCATACCACTCCAGAAAGAGAAATTTCTGTGCATAAATAGGCGCTTGCATTACTGCCTGTTACCTGGCCAGGGCATGGCAGGCTTCTGGCCCTTCCTCATGTGAATGGCTAACACTCTTTCTGAACACTGGGCTGGGCCCTGGGTCAGCTGCTCGGAAAAGGCCACCTCTGAAAGCTTGGGACAGGCACAGAGTGGGAAAAATTTGAGTCACCCAACGCAGGCTCCCAGCTGAGATGGAACAAGACACCATTCTGCCTTCTTGCTTCAGCTCTCAAGCTGTAAGCAAGTGTCCTTTTCACGGTCTATTTGTGCCACACATTTCAATTTTTCTGTACTTGTTGGTGGTGATTTTGTTGTTTAAAGTGGCGCTGAATGTAGTGCCAACGTGCTGTCTCGTGTTCTAAGCACAAGCAGGCTGTGATGTGCCCTATGGAGAAAACACGTGCGAGAGGAGCTCCCTTCAGGTATGAGTCATCATGGGGACAACTTGATTTCAGACTTCCAGCCTCCAGAACTGTAAGAGAATCAATCTTCATGGTTTTAAGCCACCCAGCTTGTGGTAAAGTGTGAGGAAGCAAATACAAAGTGTTTAAACCCTCCTGGCCTTTCCTAGTGGTGCTGAGGTTTGGGGCCACCTGCCTGCTTTTCCACCAGGTACAAGGAGCAGGAAGCAATGTCAGCAGGTAGTGCGTTCCTTCCTTCCTCTGCCTGTGAGCACATCCTCATCGTTGGTTGGAATAAAGAGGAAAGAGCCTCATTATTTGTTGGCTGGACGATTTTGATACCTCCTTAACTCAAGTTCTTCCGCTGGTGTTCCCCCTCAAAAATCAGCCTTTCCAGAGTTGCCAGAGCTCTTTCAAGTGTCCCGGTGCCGTCCTATGGCCAGGCTGGCCTCCTTGCTCTTCCTTGAACAGGAGAAGCTGGAGCACAGCTCATTCAGGTACTTTCTCCCTGTCTCCCCTGAAGTGTAACCTCAGTGAGGAGGTCTTCCTTCATCTCCTTAGTTACAACAGCACCCCACACTCTTTCCCTCTCACCATGCTATATTTATCTTTTTTTTTTTTTGTCTTTTTGTCTTTTTGCCATTTCTTGGGCCGCTCCCGCAGCATATGGAGGTTCCCAGGCTAGGGGTCTAATCAGAGCTGTAGCCACCAGCCTACACCACGGCCACAGCAGCTCGGGATCCGAGCCACGTCTGCGACCTACACCACAGCTCACGGCAACGCCGGATCCTTAACCCACTGAGCAAGGCCAGGGATCGAACCTGCAACCTCATAGTTCCTAGTTGGATTCGTTAACCACTGAGCCATGACAGGAACGCCTGTTTTGTTTTTAAATCACATCCTGACATAGACTTAGTGTCTAGGAAACCAGTTTGAAATAGGAGATCAGGGAAGTTTTATTGACCTAAACAGTGCCTGAGTACTCGTAATTACTTGAATGAATGTTAAATGGATTCTGTCCAAATTTGGTGACTGCTGTGTAGAACTGTCCCAGTCTGGGGTCTGAGGGTGGGGTGAAGGAGGGGTGGGGATGGTCCTACAACTGCTGCTACCAGTTTCTAGCAGGTAGCTCTCAGCAGTTTCTGGATCTGTGCTTTCTTGGGGGCATCACTTCCATTTTCTCGCTGATAATTAGCTGCTTTTTCCCTTGGATCTTCCTGGGACATGCCATCATTCCTGATCTTGTTATCCCCCAAATAAGGCCCTCTTTCAGAGCCCCAACTTTGAGGACATTTCGGTCAAGACATGCCTCTTTTTCTCTCTCTCTTTTTTTTTGGGCTGTGCTTGCCCACTACAGTGACAACTTAACTTGCTGTGTCACAAGGGAACTCCTAGAGAGGCCTCTTTTCTCTTTCAAATCTGGCCACCTTAGCCTCTGGAATCGTATTCCCCAAGGAGATTACTCTCTAAGTCAAGTTTAATACAAATATCTTCCACTATTTTTCTTTCATTTTGCTCCGTCCCTGTCCTACACTGAGTGCAAGAAGAAAAAAAGAGTTTTATAAACCAATTTCATGCCTCCTTCAGATGGACAAAACCCTAATCAATCTCCTAATCAGTAATTCCTAAGATTAGAATGTTCCATCTTTGGAACTTTTAAAAGTTGCATTTGCACCTCTGGTTTGTTTTTCTTTCTTTCTTTTCTTTTTTTTTTAGGGCTGCACCTGCAGCACATGGAGGTTCCCAGGGTAGGAGTTGAATTGGAGCTGGCCTACACCACAGCCACAGCAAGAGATCTGAGCTGAATCTGCGACCTACACCACAGTTTGTAGCAACACTGGATCCCTAACCCACTGAATGAAGGCAGGGATCAAACCTGCATCCTCATGGATCCTGGTCAGATTCTTAACCCATTGAGCCACAAAGAGAACTCTTGCACCTCTGTTATTACTATCATTTAAGTGAGAATTTTTCACTTCTCGTTGAGATTACTTGCTCTCTATATTATAAAAGTTCCCATTCCTGATTATCTGTTTATTGACTGAAATTCATCATCCCTCTGAGTTAAAATTCAGAACCTGGACCAGGCTTATGTAACGAACAATCCAGAACAAATGAGAGACCAAGTGGTTAGCTGCATGAATCCTTTCCTTGGCACAGAAGATGGGGCAGCTCAGTGGTACCTATGAACACCTGAATGAGATGTACAGGCCAGCACAGTGCTCAGAGGCACTCTGAGGCCCAAGGTACCTGACTGCAGAGCTCCTGGCCTACTCTGGCTGTGAAAATAGAGAACCCCCAGAGTGGGCAGGGACCCTCAACACTTAGCCTCTCCTGGAGCATCTTGGAGTTTCATTTTTTCATAATTCTCCTGTTAATCATGCAAAAAAAATTCTCCTGTTAATCATGCAAAAAAATGACTATTATTTTTAAATAAATGTAATTTTTGTTAAAATGTCTAACACAACCCCTGCTTCTGTTAAAGTAATTAAGCAAGGAGTCTGTAAGACTGAGATGTCTCTGCTGCCTTGGTAGCCTTCATAGGCAAAGGAAAACCTCAGCCAGAATCAATGCACTGGAATCTGAGAAAATGAAACTGAAGAACAACCAATCACAAACAGCCAACTCAGCTTTCCCAAGTTAGGCAGCCGCATAAGCTATAGCCAGTCAGATAATTTCCTTGTTTAGCTTCTGGGTATTCTCTATAAAAGCCTCTTTCCCAGCCTCTGTCAGTGGAGCACATTCAGGGACCTTCAGTTTGGTGCTGCCTCATTCTAGTTGAGCTATGCTTGAATTCCTGAAAATTTTAATGTGCTTCAGTTTATCTTTTAACATGTCTTTTCCTCAATAGTACGTATGTGAGATTCATCCATGCTGTGCCAGGCTGCAGTAAGTTACTGATTCCCAATCTTGTATATTCCATTGAATGAAAACTGCTATGTAGCCACACCAGTGTTTGCTTGTTATAAATAATGGGGCTACTACTACTTCTTGTGCACATTTATATGCCTTTTTGTTGGGTACTTAACCAAGAGTGGAAATGCCTGGTCATAGGGTATGCATGTTCACATGTGAGCCTTCAGTAGATAAGCCAGATTTTGAAAGTTCATGAGAGTTTAAACTGCACTAATTCTCACCCATACTTTGTATTGTCCTGCCACCAACCCAGGGGCACAGCCACCAGCCTGAGTTTGCATTTCTCATCCCACTAGCCTTGGTCCCAAGATGCCTTAATTGGGCAGCTTTATTAAACTAGGACACGTTCTTCTGGGGCCAAGGAAACTTCTCTCTCAGGAGTGCTCCTGGGACAGCAGAAGAGTCAATAAACAACTAGTACATAATGTAAGAGTAACTCTGAGGTGTAAGGAAACTATATAGTACCATAGGGCTGAGGGAGAGTGCTTAAGAGAGGACCAACTTGGAAGGGGTTCAGATCTCCTTGGAGAAGGTGTAGTCAGCCCAGCAAATAGCAGAGAGCTCACAGGGAGCTTTGGGGGCCAGGAGGCGCCCTGAGTGCCTGAGCCACGTGAAGTCTTGCATGGGGGCGGCAGCTCAATATGTGACGCTGGGCTTGGAGAGGAAGTCTGGGGGCCAGCGTACAGCAGGCCACACAGGCTGCTGCCAGGGGCTCCCTGCTTTGTGTTCCAAGGGCTCTGGGAAAGGTCATCATCAGATGCAGGCTGCAAATTTGCAGTTCAGACTGCCCTCTCCTGGCCCATGCTGGAAATGGCAGGAGAGCACTTTCTTCCTTCGATGTCCTTCCAGCGCCCTCTGCTGAGAAAGTTCACGGTGCTCGCTCTAAAGAAAACGCAGCTCAGAATTACAGCTCAGAGCCCTTGCTGGGAGGCAGTAAGTTGATACTGACACAAATTTTACACAAATGCATGCCATAACCACATTGCCACATTGAAGTGGCTGGTAGGAAAGGGGGCTGATCACTTTAGAAAACAGTTTTTTGCCTGGAAATTTTAAGGCTAAAGATGAAAGGGGCTGTAAACAGCATACTCTAATTGGTAAATTTGTTTTCCAGAGGGCTACAATGCTGAAATTGCTTCACAGGTGTGCTGGGGTTGAACAAAGAAGGAAATGGGATGGTAAAAGGCTGTTTACACGGCAGGAGAGGGAAGTTGCAGATACACAAAGAGGTTAGAGTGAATCCTGAAGACCAGACTAGAATGGAGACATCAGTGCAGCTCAGTACATCCACAGCTGGATAGATACCAGCAACAATGTAAGTACATCTGTGTACATGATTTACCTATATTATCTCACTCTGCTGAGATCGCCCAGTAGCAATCAGTATGCCCAGTGTTAAGGTTTAGTTTCTGACTATCATTCTCCAGTAAAACAAAGGGCGACTCCCTGGTAAAACAGCTGATTCTAGGTCTGGGGTGGGGAACATACAGGATGAGCCTGGAGCTTCTTGTAGTGCCAGAAAATAAGGACATTTTCAAAAAACAAGGATGGGGCATAGCAAAGGCATATGGGAACCAACCTGAAAGAGATCCCAGTGGCCAAAGCTGGAACCAATCTTTCTCTAATGGGCCAGACACTGTGCCAAGTTTTTAAAAATATATAAATATCTAATCCTCACTACAGTCCTGGGAGATTATTACTCCTGTTTTAGAGATGAGAAAACTGAGGTTCAAAGTGGTGAATTAGAAATGCCTCTCCAGGAGTTCCTGTCATAGCTCAGTGGTTAAAGAACCCAACTAGCATTCATGAGGACGGGGGTTCAATCCCTGGCCTCGCCCAGTGGGATAAGGATCCAGTGTTGCCATGAGATGTGGTGAAGGTTGCAGATGTGGCTCAGATCCCTCGTTGCTGTGGCTCTGGTGTAGGCTGGTGGCTATAGCTGGGAACCTCCATATGCCGCGGGTGTGGCCCTAAAAAGGCAAAAAAAGAAAAAAAATGTCTCTCCTGTAGCCCAGTGCACTGTTGGAAGCTGGAAGGTGCCATTTGTCTTGTGGCTGGTTTATGTTGTCCCCGAGTTCCGGGTGATTGACCTGCCTGAGATCATCCCTTCCCAACCTTGGTGTCCCTTGGCGTCACTTGTCCCTTGGGCCTTCCTCTGCCCCAACCCCTGAGAGGGCGCTGCTGTGGGTAAGGAAGCAGGAAACCTTACAGCTGCTTCCTTGTTCCTGCCCGGCCTAGGGTGTGGGTGGGGGTCTATCGGTGCAGCTGCCAGAGGGGGTGGGCTTTCCCTGCACACTGGCTCTTCTAAGGTGGAACCCTTGAAGCATGAGCCTCTCTTCACAGAACACAAACACCTGTGCTCACTGGCCTTTACAGAGTGGAGAAAGTTTCCCCAGGGCATTTTTCTCTTCTAAGTTCCTTCCTGAGCCCTTTGTGTGGAGGATGGCAGCTCTGGTATCTATCTCACTGAAGTCCCCCCCAGCTTCGATTCAGTCCACTGCCTTAGCTCCTGCCGCCTGGGGGAAGTGAGGGGTTCCCACATAGCAAATTGTAGTGACAATGAATCTACAGCATCACAGCAATGAACCCTAACTGGAAGCTTTGAGAAAGATGACATAGGAGGAGCCACTTCACAGGTGTGACTACCAGCCCCCATGGGAGCAAAGGGTCAGTCAGCATGAGTGGGTTCTGTAAAGAGGTCAAGGCTGGGCACAGGGAGGACATGACCTGAGGGCCTTCTAGGAGGCAGGTACCTCCTGCAGACTCTTTCCTCTGAGGAGGTCTCATACTTTCCCTAGGAGCCCTGTGGGTCCTCGGAACTCCCACCCCTGCAACTGGCCTTGGCCCGTGACCTTAGCATCCTTGCTTAGTGATTGATATTAAGCAAGCAGGTGGTCCTCCATTGCCACCGGCAGCTGTCACAGGAACTGTGGGAACATCCTGAACTTGCAAGAATCCCTGTTTCCCATGAGTTCTCCTTCCTTAGCCTGCACCCCCATTCCTGCTCACTCTTGCTCCCCAGCAGAAAGCTATGCTTCCCTCTGCAGTGAACAGTGTCTTGCAGCCCTCACGGCTGGTCTGGGCCCAGAGCACAGCCGGAACCCAGGAGAACAGACCCTGGAGCCCATCGAGCAGGCCTTGTCCTCACCTTCTAGGCTGCTTGCCTCTGGCTCAGCTGGCCCGTACCCCTGAGCTTTCTGCTCCCAGCTTCCTTGATCCCTGAGACTCTAGCTGGGCACTGGACTGAGGTTTGACTTGATCTAGATTTTAATCCACAAAAGAAAAGGAAAAAGGCTTGCTCTTCCTGGGGCTGCCAGGGGCTTTGGGAGAGCAGGAGGTGGCTGGGGAGGAAGCATGGCCTTGGGGGCCAGGCCCAGAGGTCTCTCAAATACTCTTCCCTGTCTGGAGCTCATGCCATGGCCCCCAAGGATTGGAAGAGTTGTCCTGTCTGCCCCAAGGTGACAGGTTCTTGTCCTGCAGGACTCAAGGTGGGTGAGGGTGGGGAAGGGAGATAAGACTGATTGCAAAGCTCTAGGTATCAGCACTTGCTGGGGAGCATTTGACCTGATTTTTTCTTTGTTTCCTTATTCCTCCTTGGGGCCCCTTTGATGTCCCTGCTTTATCAACCACAGCTAATTTTGATCGACAACAGTGTGCCCGGGCCCCCAGTTTATGGAGGCTCAGGGCCAGTGTGGGAGGAAGGTGAACACTGGCAGAACATTCTAGGGCAGAGCATTCCAGGACCTTCTTGGCATTTCCTTCCCAGCAGGGACACACAGTTTCCTAGGGGAGTGGTAAGGCTGGGGTGAGGGGAGCACAGCCTTTGGGGTCTGAGTCTGCCTAGAGGGCTCTGTGGTGACACCTCACTCCCCAGTCTCAGTGTTATCTGTGAGATGGACAGAATGATGGCAGGACCCACCTGGCAGGGGTGGCTGACACACAGCATCAGAACAGCACCTGGCACTGTGCTTGGATGCTGGCAAGTTCTGCCAAACAATTCGTTCGTTCTTCTCTCCCGCTCTCCTTCCCCAGAGCCCACGCCCAGTTCAGCTGCCACAATGTTTGTCCATTTGCAAGTATCCATCCCCTTCCTCTCCTCCCCCTTGTCTCTTCAGCCATTGTCAACAGTTGACATTTGAGGGAGGAGGTGGCTTTTCAAAGAAAGCACTGCTCTGCAAGTTCCAGGGAGCCTCCCAGGGCAGCATTTTTGACACATCCCCCTTGGAGGATGCAGGCATTTGCCTTCATGCCGGTGGCTTTAAAAAATAGACTTTTTATTGATGTATAACATACATGTAGAAAAGTGCCTGGCTAATATACATGCAGCTAGGTGAATTATCACAAGATGAACACCCTCGTAATCTCTGCCAAAATCAAGGAAAAGACCCTACATTATCAGCACCCTGAAGCCCCGCTCCTGCCCCGCCAATCACTTTCCCACCCCTCCTGCCCAAAGTTCCACTCTCCTATCTTGTGACATCATAAGCTTCTTTGACCTGTTCTTGAGTTTTATATAAATGCAGTCATGGTTGAAGCACCTTGGTGTCCGACCTCTTTCACTCAGCACTGTATTTGTGAGATCCAGCCATGTTATAGTGGGCAGTAGTGGTTCTCATTGCTTAGTTTATAGTATTATAATTTATTCATCCCATTGACCACTAAGAGACATTCTGGGTGTTTAGGGGTAACACTCCTGTGGACATTCCTGTTTGTGTTTTTGGTGCTCACATGCACACCTAGGCAGTGCTGTGCCAGAGCTGGCTTGTCTGGGTTCTTGAAAGCAAGCCATTAGATTATCAGGAGTTTGCAGAGTTTTACCCCACTCTGACCTTCCTTCCCTTGCATTCTTGTTGTTCTTGATGTTATTTGTCTATTGTATCTGTATGGCAGGAACGCTGTATAATGTGATACTACGCATCAATTCCCAGCTCCAAACTCAGTGATGTCCATCCACGTTGGTAATATGGAATTCAGACACCATGGAAATCGACAAATGCTACAAATCCGGGCTGAATAGATTATTGTTGTATTGATTGTCTAGAGTCAGACTTAAGAAAGTATAGAGAAAATGTTCATAATGCAGACTAAAGTAATCAGTGTGTCATCTCTATAGCTATAAGGTAAATAACACCAAAAAAAATTGAGAAAATTGGGAGTTCCCATTGTGGCTCAGCAGTAACAAACCACACTAGTATCCATGAAGACACGGATTCGATCCCTGGCCTCGATCAGGGGGTTAAGTATCCGGGATTGCTGTGAGCTGTGGTGTAGGTCGCAGATACAGCTTGGATCTGGCATTGCTGTGGCTATGGTGTACAAGTCTCATTGGACCCCTATCCTGGGAACTTCCATATGCCACAGATGCAGCCCTAAAAAGCCCCCCCAAAATTTAAGAAAATACTTTTCCAGTACTAGAAAACGATTGTGTATCTGATTCAGGAAAGAAATTGCTCACATCATTAAGTGAATGAAGTTCTGACACACATCTAGTTTCTCTTTTACCTTGTTCTTTAACATAGACAAATATATCAAACAGTAGTCATGCTGGAACTGCACTCCAGAGCCAGTTATTAAGCACTTAGCAGCCCAGCCTGGTTGGAGAGCATAGTCTACTTTAGCTGATACTGACAAATCGTTTTCCAAAGGGGTGGTACCTATTTATGTGTCTGGTGGTGGGGCTTTAAGCAAAATTCTGTTGTTCTTTGTAGTCCTATCTCAGTACCAGCAGTTCCCTCGAAACCAAAGCCATGGCTGAGCGAATTAGTTGACACAGGCTGGTTGATAATATCTGAAAAAGATTCCATAAGCAAACACTGCTTCCATAGGGCTACTTGCCGAGGTGTGATCTGGGCAGGTGGTGGGCTGCAGGAAGGAAGAGGTCATGCAGGTGCAGCTCCTGGGCTTCCCGGAGGGGCCGCACTCTGCTGGCCTTGAGAATTTGAGTGAAGAATAGAGGTGCCAGGCATCAGGGCAGGTTAGCCCGTGAGCCCTGCAGGGCAAAAAGTATGGCTGGAGCATCTTCCCATAAGCAGTGGCAGAGGGCACAGAGCTGGGGGCACCTCTACTGGCAGCTGTGTCTCTACTGTCCAGGTCTCCTGTCCTTTATGCATCAGCCCCATGGCCCACCTGGAAGGAAGTCTGAGCAAGGCTGTCCCTGGGGCAGAAGCCTAGTGTGAGGAAGTTCTGCTCCCTTCCTATAGGTTTAATTCTTATGTCTTATCACTGCTCAGATCTAACGTCAATAAATGGTGCACTGATATTTGTGGGCAACACAAAGTGGCCCATAAAATTATGAATAAACATTGTCCCAAAGCACACACAAACTCTTCTGAGGGCCAGCGAATGTACCCATTGTTCTCCCTACAGCCTGGGTAGACATTTCCTTTTCTTAGCTCATGGAAAGAATATGATGTGGTCAAAAATCAATCGAAAAGCAGTTTTAGTCATGAAATTTGCAGAGGCAGGCTCTGGGCTAGATGTGGACCGTGCAGAGAAAAACTCTAGCCTCTCCTGAGTCCCTGTGCAAAAAAGGGACTGCAGAACAGTGCAGATGAGCCAAAGGCTTGAATGGGAGATTGTGCACTTGAGTGCCACAGGCATGGGTGGGGGAGGGGCAGAAAGATCAGTCTGGGAGCCCAGAGGGGCTGTTAGGAAAGCTGTGAAGTCCTAGACTCCCAAAATGTGAGAATGACCCAAAGCCACGATACAAGGAGTTCCCATTGTGGCATAGTGGACACGAATCTGACTATTAACCATGAGATTGCGGGTTCGATCCCTGGCCTTGCTCAGTGGGTTAAGGATCTGGCATTGCTGTGAGCTGTGGTGTAGGTCGCAGACACGGCTTGGATCTGGCATTGCTATGGCTGTGGCATAGGCCAGCAGCTACAGCTCCAATTGGACCCCTAGCCTGGGAATCTCCATATGACTTGGATGTGGCCCTAAAAAGCAAAATAAAATAAAATAAAATAAAACAAAACCCCCAAAAGAAAAACAAAAAGCAAAGACGTGATACAATGTTTTATGAATCCCTGGAGTTGGACCTTTTTTTTTTTTTTTTTGTCTTTTTGCCTTTTCTGGGGCCGCTTCCCACAGTATATGGAGGTTCCCAGGCTAGGGGTCTAATCGGAGATGTAGCCGATGGCCTACACCAGAGCCATAGCAATGCGGGATCCAAGCCTTGTCTGCAACCTACACCACAGTCACGGCAATCCCGGCTCCTTAACCCACTGAGCAAGGCCAGGGATTGAACATCCAACCTCCTGCCTAGTTGGATTCGTTGACCACTGCACCACGATGGGAACTCCTTTTTTTTTTTTTTTTCTTTTTTTAAATATATAACTAGACATCAGCATTATCCTGGAGAGAAAATGGATCCATGATCCAAAAAATAATTTTAAATAAAGCTCCAGACTTCTGCCTTAGAGTCCTGTAGTATCAGAGCACTCTGGGCGGTGGTAAGTCAGGGAGCTTCCTCTCTCACAATCTATCTGGAGGTCCAGGGGTCTCTCAATCTGATGGTGTCCAGAATGGAACTTCCAATCTATTCCCTCCCAATCTGTTCCCTGCATAGTCTTCCCCATCTTAGTTAATGTAAGTCCATCCTTTAGCTTCTTAGACCTTGGCATCATCTTCCACTCCTGACCTTCATACCCTGCATCCCTGGTAATGTAAACAAATCCCACGGTATCCACCTTTGAAACACACCAAGAATTCAACAGCCTTTCCACTTCCCCACTCTTGCACCCCAGACTAAGCTGTCTCATCTCTCTCCCTGATTATTGCTGAGCCTCCACAGTTGCCTCTCTGCTCTCCCCTTGTCCCTCCCGCTCTTCCTCCTCCCATGGCTCCTACCTCCCCCAGAGTAAAAGTGGAAGTTCTTCAAGGTTCCCACAAGGCCCACAGTTCCCATATTCTCTCCCTCAGTCACTTCGCTCCAGCCAAGCCTACCTGTGAAGGCTACTGGAAGATGCCAAGGTAGGGGGATGGGGGAGGCATTCCTTGCCTCTTTTCCAGCTGCCATAGGTAGGAGGCAGACTCCCTCTCCGATTTATAAGGCACTGGGTACAGACATGGTCTTCCGTGTCTCTTCTTAGACATTCTCATCTCATGGTGACTGCTTGCTTGTCCTTGGGGGCAGGGACCAGGTATGGTTCATGTTGGTGACCCAAGTATTTGACAAGCACCTAGACCAGAGTAAATACTCAGTGAGGGTGCTTTCTACTGAAAGGAACTCTCCTCTTCCCCTAGGAGTAAGGAGTCAGAGTCTCTCTCTCTCTCTCTTTTTTTTTTTTTTTTGTCTTTTTAGGGCCGAACCTGCATCATATGGAAGTTCGCAGGCTAGGAGTCGCATTGGAGCTAAAGCTGCCAGCCTATGCCACAGCCACAGCAATGCCAGATCCGAGCTGTGTCTGTGACCCACACCACAGCTCACAGCAACACCAGATCCTTAATCCACTGAGCAAGGATGGGGATCAAATCATGGATGCTAGTGGAGTTCGTTAACCACTGAGCCGTGACAGGAACTCCACGAAACCATATTCTACCTAGCCCTGTCTGGGCAGGTCTGGGCAGCCCATGTGCCACCTCTGGGCTTAGAGACCCCATTTGTAAAATGACAACAAAAGAAACATTCAGTTCTGAGAGTGTCTGATTTTTTTTTTTTTTTTGGTCAAGTTATTTCATAGTAGTAACCTCAAGCCAATATATTTCCAAATATCCTGGAAATTGCTCACTTCTCTGACTCTTTCCTCCATTTCCAAATAGCCATCAGGTCCCCAAGCTTTTGATACTAGTTCCTCTTACAGTCATCTTCTGCCTTTAAATCCTCATCTTGGCCCTGGGACATCCATACTACATCCTGCTACTGCTTCCTCACCCAGATGCACCTTCCCCAGTGACCAGAGAATGAGTTGCAGAAACAGGGCCTGAACTGCCCCTTCTCAGTCCCTGGCATTCTCCACAATCCCTGCAAAGCATATCACCGGTCCTTGGTCACCAACATAATGACCTTCAGCTCCTGGGGAAGTGACCAAGTGGCCACATAGGCTCTGAGAAAACTTCCCTTGTAGCCCAGAGAATTTTGGCGGTAGGAGAGAGATGTTGTGAGCAGAGGTAGGACCTGCGAGTTGGGAGGCAGCTGGCTGGGAGGCAGATTAGAAAGTACCAAGATGAGCCACTGAGGCTGCTGGGAGGGGCCTTAGAATTAATAAGTGAATTTAATGAGGTGGCCAGATATAAGGATAATAGACAAAAATGAAAAAAAGGATGATCTCACAAACATAATGTTGAGTGAAAGGAATCAAATACAAAGGAATACACATTGTATGATTCAGTTACATAAAGTCCAAACATAGGCAAAAGTATAGTGTTAAAATTAGGACAGTAATTAACTTTGGCACTAGAGAGAGAGAGTGTGTTGGTTTGAGTGAAGGTATAAGGGGGCCTCTGGACATTGGTGATGTTTTCTTTTTAGGCGTGAGTGGTGGTTACAACAGTGTTCTTTTCAGAATAATTTATTGAATGGTACATTTATGTTTTTACACTGTCTGTATGAGAGTCATTTAAAAAAAAAAAGAAAAGAAAAAGATTATTTAGCCAGCTAGAGTAAGGGATTTATAATAGGTAGGTTGGCTCTAGCCAACTCAAAAGAGCCATGTGACTCAAGGTTAGCCCTTTGCAGGACAGGAGGGGAGGGGAAAAGAGAGACATGGGGGAGGAGAGAGCCAGAAGAAAGTTATCTCATTTCACAGGGGCTTCTCCAAAGAATAATGGGCTCTCATTCTCTCCCTCCATCTGTGTGTGTGTGTGTGTGTCTCCCATATCTGAACACTCATACCTGCGATTCTCAAATATGTTGGCTCAGCCTCTTGTTTTAAAACTACCTGTGTCTTATTCAAAGTTATGGCTTCATTATCTTTTGGGAGAAACTCAAGCTTCCCATTTCTGACTCTGACCCCTTGATTATTTAGATGTGTGAAGGTTAGTTTCTAGTGTTAAAGATGTTCCTATCTCTTTACTATTGGTTTATAGTTTGATTTATTTGCAACCAAACACATTTTGAATGATTTAAATTCTTTTACATCTGTTGAGGTTTGTTTTATGTCCTAGCACATGGTCTATCTTGGTAATTGTTCTGTGGATACTTGAGGAAAATGTGTGTTCTGCTGTTATATGGCATTGCATGGCATATATGGCACTGTATATGGCAGTGTTCTGTAACAGTTGATTAGCTCTTCCTCACTTTGCTGATTTGCTGTCTCCTTGTTCTATCAGTTGTTGAGACAGAAGTTTGATGGCTCCAACTGTGGTTGTGGATTTGTCTATTTCTCCTTTCAGTTCCGTCAGCTCTGCTTTTTTGGCACCTACACATTTAGGATTGTTACGACCTCTTGGAGTGTTAACTCTTATCATTATGTAATGTTCCTTGCTACCCCTAATATTTTTTGCTCTGAATTTAACTTTATCTGATAATAATACAGCCATGCCTACTTTGTTTTTATTAATGTTTACATGATGTATATATTTTCTATCCTTTTACTTTCAACCTAGCTATGTTGTTATATATTTTAGTGAATTTCTTATAGACAGCCAATGACTGAGTTGGGTTTTTTCTGTTTGTTTTTTGGCCATGCTCATGATATGTGGAAGTTCCTGGGCCAGGGATTGAAACCATACCACAGCAGTGACCCAACACTCTGCAATGATATTGCTGAATCCTTAACCCACTGTGCCATGAGTGAAATTCCTGGGTTGTTTTTTAAAATCACTCTGCCAATCCATTTGTATTTGATATAATTATTGATATATCAGGGTTAAGTCTGTTATTTTATTTTTTGTTTATTTATTTATTTATTGTATTTTTTTTTTTTAGGGCTGCATCAATGGCATATGGAGGTTCCCAGGCTAGGGGTCAAATTGGAGTGAAAGGTGCTGGCCTATACCACAGCCACAGCAATGCCAGATCCAAACCATGTCTGTAACCTATACCACAGCTCATGGAAACACTGGATCCTTAACCCACTGAGTGAGGCCAGGGATAGAACCTGTGTCCTCATGGATGCTAGACAGATTCATTTCTGCTGAGCCATGACAGGAACTCCCTGTCATTTTATTTTTACGTTTTGTTTATTTCCTCTGTTTTTACATTCCCACTGTTTTATTTTGACTTCTGTCTTGTGGGCTGTTTAAATATATTTTAGAATTCCATTTTGATTTATGTATTGCGTTTTTGAATGTATCTCTTTGTATAGTTTACTTAGTGGTTTCTCTAGGCATTACATCATATACACAATTTATCACACTATACTAGCCTGTTAGGCTGAATATGGACCCCAAAGATGTACATGTCCTGGAACCTGTAAATATGTTACCTTACGTAGCAAAAGGGACTTTGCAGATGTGAATAAATTACAAATATTGAGATGGGGAGATTATCCTGGATTATCAGAGTGTTCCCAATATAAGCACAAAGGTTGTCTAAAGAGGTGGGAGAGTCAAAGTGAGAAACAGATACCACAATGGAAACAGAAATGGGAGCAATATGGGCCCAGGATACAAGGGTTGTGGTCAGTCTCTAGAATCTAAAAAAGGCAAGGAAGTGGGCTCCCCTGGAGTCTCCAGAATGAACACAGCCAGGTGTTCTTTAGCCCACTAAGGATGACTTGAACCTCTACCTTTAGAACTTTAGGATGATACATTTGTGTTGTTTAAGCTGCTATATCTATCATTTCCAGGTTTTAAGCTGTACTTAGCAGGAGGAAGAGGGAGGGAAAAATCCAGCGCTGGAAGTTAGGTGTGCTCTTTTGGGGTGCTGGTGGGACTTCAGGTTAAGCTGTCCAGTTCTCGGCTGAGGACACCTCCAAGTAGACCTGAGATCTGAGTGGACAGTATGGTTCTGGGAGTCTTCAGCACAGAGAGCATTGTTTCATCCAAAGAAAGAAGAAGGATGAGATTCCTTAGGGACAGAATGCAAGGAGAAGAGAGGAAGGGCAAGGTAACAGGCCCTGGAACCATGGCTAGCCCTATGGGACCCTCAGGGATGGGCAGCAGTAGGGGATCCAAGAGGCAGGGGAAGTGGTCAGGAGCCCAAGGCCTCCTTGTAACCATGGAATGAAAAGGAACGTGTGGGAACAATGGCAGGATGAAGGAAGACTGGGTGCATTTGGGCCCCAGGTGGCACAGAGTGAGCAGAGGAGAAGGAGAATCAGAAAGATACACAAGTATTGACCCCAAAGACTGATCTTGGGCCTGGGCCTGCCAGCCTGGAGTAGAGAGAAGACCACAAGCAAGGGCAGGGGCTCCAGAGAGCAGGGAGGACATGGAGAAGAGGCAGGAAGGACAAGCAGAGAGGCTCTTTGATTGCTGAGTTTCCTTTACAAATGGGGCAACATTGGGCAACATCTCTATTGGCTCAGAGCTCTTGCTCTCTTGTCCTTCAGCCCTCTCCCCCTCTGATTCCTCCTAATCCCCCAACAAATACCAGGGCTCCAGGGGGTCAGCTCTCTTCAAGAGGACCAACCATGTGGCTGAACTCTAAGAGTCTTCCTAGTTGGATTTTTTTGGAAATTAATGCTCACTGAAGGAAGATTTTTCTCTGGATCAAGATCTGCTCAGTGGCTTAAGAAAAGGAGGCATCTCGCTTCTCCCACCCAACCATGTCCCTCCGCTCAGTCTCAATGTAAACATGCAGCAGGTTAAGGATGAGTGCACAGGATGCCCTGGAGAGAACCCCAGGCTAGTGACTGCTCAGTGACCTTGGGAGAGTATCACTTCTGTGATAAGACACACTTGTAGGACAGGTGCTGTAGCTCACACACAAGCACCTCCTAGTTTTACTTCTGATTGCTCCTGAACGTGAGTAGATGGGGGACCAAGGAGGATAGAATCTAATGCTGAGAGGGAGAGGGAAGGGAAAGAACAAGAGTGGAGGGGGTGTCCCTGCAGAAAGCCCATCTGACAGGTGCTAGAGAGAAACCCTAGCTTGCCGAGGACCCTTCTGGAGATTCCAGCAAGCCTTTGCATGCTAACCCACTAAGCTGACAGCACCTCTGGTCTTGAAAAGGGGAGCACATGAGGGTTTGGGGGGAAAGTCTGGCCCCTTGCCTCCACGGTTCTCCCAGCTATCACTGGCATTTCCCTTGTGCTCTCCTGTGGGCCTCCCTTTTTGCCTTTGGAAGCTGTTGTGGGCTGTAGGGAAGAAAGGAGGCCTTTTGGTAGAAGTAGGTCCTGTAGTAGAGTGCTGGGTGCTGGGGGAAATGGAGGGATCTTTGCTCCAGCCTTTCCTATCAACTCCCTGCTACTGATCCCCCTCAGGATACCAGGCAGGCAGATGCTGCACAGGGCAGGGCTCACCTCTCCTGTTCATCTGGGCTGGGCTCTTTCTTCTCTTTTCCATTAGATGAGGTCTTGGGTGCTGTCCAGCTCTGGTATTCCTGCTTCTCTCCAAGGTCAGCGGCAGGACCAGAATGTCCCACCTACTGGAAGGACTCTGCAGGGCACAGAATGGGGAGAGGGAAAGATGGGTACAGCCACCCCCATCCCTACCACCCACTGTGCTGGTTTTTTTTCCTACCTCCTGGAGGGTGAGAAGGGTACCATCAATTAGAATTGTAATCAAAGGATTTGGTAGAGGGGTCCTTGGCTTTTTGCCCCACCTTTCTCCACACTTGCCTAGTCAACACACTTTAAGTGAGCCTCTCCCTTGGGCCAGAGATGGGTCAGCCACAGACCCTTCCCCCCTGGAGCTCAGCATCAGAGGTAGGTGTAAGACAGGTCAGTAATTACAGTGCCTGTGGTAGGAGGAAGCTCAGCCAGGGTCAGAGCAGGCTCCTAGTGGAGGAACAACCAGGACAAGTGTAGACCCATGTTTAAGAAGTAGGGAGGGAGAGACAGAGCTAGAGACGGAGAAAGAAGCCGAGGAGAGACAGAGAGTGAGAAGGAGTGGGGAGGAGGCAGGGATTAGAAGCAGAGACATGAAGAAGGGAACAGAGAGCAGGACAGGGTAAGACTGAACACTGCGGAAAACATGGACCCCTGGGGACAGCCTCGTGCTCTGTTACAAGGAAGGTCATGTGGGAAAAATAACTGCTATTGTCTCAACCCCAGGTGGGCTGTACCCTTCATTGGCAAAGCTCCCTGTGACAGCTCTGTTGGTAAACCTGCACACTGGATGGCGGCTCTCAGCCCCTCTCACTGGAGCAGGTGCCCCCAGATGGCCCCAGAGGCCCCTTGTACCCCTGTGCCCAGCTGAGCCCCACATGCAGGGGCTCATGAGTGTCTGCAAATATGGACAATAGTTTGTCTGTACTGAGCCTGTGTAAACATCTCAAACATCAGATTTGAACTCTACCCGCTTCATCAGGTGGGTATCACTTGTGTCCCTTTTTTACATGTGGTGTGAAGCTGAGGCTTAGACAGGTTGAGAGACTGGCCCAGGTCCAGATGGCTGTTTAGGTTGGGGCAGGTTCAAACGCAGGTATCCAAGCCCACTTCCAGAGCTTCTAACCACATCTCCCTCATCCTGGCAGGCTGTCCAGCCAAGAAAGGTGGGATGAGGAAGGAAAGCCTACTTGGAGCAGTGGTTAGGGGCTGGGCACTCTGCGCCTGGTGGAGCTGGTCAGACAGTGTACCAGCCTTGTCCAGGGGAATGGAGGAAGATCAGGGCTCCTTGCCCCTCTGAGTACCCATCTCAAGCTCCTTCCCAGTGAAGGCCCACCTGACATTTCCCCAGGCAGCACAGGCAGCTGCAGGCTGAGATGCTAAGGCCACGAAGCAGGTCCCCTCCCTGCCAGAACACAGCCCCTGGAGAGGGGCAGCAAAAGGGTTCCCAGGCTCATTTGCTTCCTGCCTAGGGGTTTCCCTAGCCAAGGGGCCTCATTCCTTCTGGGAAGAAATTTGCATGGCTGGCCCTGGATCAGCCCCTGCCACCCTCCAGGCTGCCCTCGGCTAGCACCTTCCTGGAAGCCTTTTCCTGGGCCTGGCTGCTGCACATTCTCAATGGAGGTGATGATTATGTGCTCATGGAATCAGATTTCTGC
Organism: Sus scrofa; assembly: GCF_054392235.1. NCBI lineage: Eukaryota > Metazoa > Chordata > Mammalia > Artiodactyla > Suidae > Sus > Sus scrofa. The sequence goes on along the minus strand of NC_139395.1, from coordinate 44,209,513 downwards.
CAGGGATATGGGTTCTACCCTGGCCAGAATTTAAGCTGGGGAAACCTGGGGTGTTTCCACCACCCCTTCGACTGCTGGGGAGAGTATCACTCAGCAGGCTGGCCCCGTGAGGAGAGGATCCACATGGGCTGAGGATCCTGATTATGAGGAAGGGTAGGTGAGGAGGAGGAAGGAGAAAAAGGCTGGCAAGGAGAAAGAAGCTCTTTGTCTCTGTGGGTTCTTTGTAAATTGGGCAACATTTGGCAACAAGGCCTATTAGTTAATAAAGGCATGTTTTCCTGTCCTCTGCCCTTTGGCTGAGCTTCCTCTGACAGCATCCCGCTGCCACAGGCATGTCCAGGGACTCTAGGGGACCTCTGGCTCTGTGCGAGGGCCCGACTCCCGGCCTTGCTCCAGAAAATCACGGTTATCGCACAGGCAGGAAAGCAGGGAGCTCTCCATCCATCTCTTCCTCATTCTTGCCTGCTTTTTGCTCTCTCTTCAAGGTGGTCAGCCTGGGAATGACCACACCAATAAGGGAGCACGGGAAAAGGGTCAGGGGTCAGCGGCAGTTTTCTAGCTGCAGGATGGTAGATGAGCTGCTTTGTCTGAGTGCCTTCATTTGCGAGGAGGTCTAATGAGGTACTTCATGGCTGATGTATGAAGGGGCTGGACAGCGCCTGATCCACAGGAGATCAAGAGCAGAGGCCATCCCTGGGCCCCTGTGTGTGCATCCGGAGCTCTGAAATGTTTCTGGCCCAGGGGAAGAGAGGGCACTTCGGCTGTGGGCTTAACTTGGGGTTAGCAATTTGGTCTCTGTATCTCACACACTGAGTGACCACAGTCAACCCTCAGTTTCCCCCTTTTTAGAACGGGAACAGTGGCTTTCTAAACGTACACATTATTATTGGAGTCCCGGGACTCAAGGTGAAGGACAGCTCTGGTGTTGAAAGTGCTGTATACTATTTTTTTTTCTTTTTATTTATTTTGTGTGTGTGTGTGTGTGTTTGCCTTTTTCTAGGGCTGCTTCCTGTGGCATATGGAGGTTCCCAGGCTAGGGGTCTAATCGGAGCTGTAGCCGCCGGCCACAGCAACTCAGGATCCGAGCCATGTCTGCAACCTACACCACAGCTCATGGCAACACCAGATTCTTAACCCACTGAGTGAGGCTAGGGATCGAACCTGCAACCTCCTGGTTCCTAGGTGGATTTGTTTCTGCTGTGCCACGACGACAGGAACTCCGAAAGTGCTATCTAAATGCTAAGGATTATTATCTATTCCATCCTAGGATGTGCCCCTCGCCCCAGCCCTGGGCAATTGCATGCCTCCAAATAATGAGGCAGAGGTGTGCTGTAATCTGGCAGTTTTGGAGAGAAAAATGCCCTGATTTATGGTACTCACTAAATTCCATGGCGTCAGTATTTCCGCCATGACTGACTCCAAGCTTCTACCACAACATCCCTAAATATCTCACAAGTGATTCCCGACCAAGCCAGTAACCCCACACCTCTAGCAGGGGCAGGAAACTAGGCCTGGCTCTCCTGTCGGCCAGGCTGGGGCCCAGATGTGAGTGGATGCCTCGGGAACACCTTTTCTCCTTTATTCCATCTGGAGCTGGTTCTGCCCAGATCCCACATTTCCTTTTAATAGTCCTCTTAGGGTTTGAAGCTGAGGACTCCTTAGAGGGTAGGGGATGGGGTTTACTGTCCATCTGTGTGGAGGGCTTAGCCTGGGCCAGCAGATGGGCACTGTGTGAATTTCAGGGATGGAGAAGGAATAGGGTTTTTGGAGATGAGGATTAGGCTCCCTCACCTGCCTGTTAAATACCAGCTCCTGCCATCACACAGGGGTTTGTACCACATCCACACCTTCTTTGTACTCCTTATATTCATGCCATGCCACCATCTCAAGATTTGCATCCTACTTCCTTGTAGACTCTTTAAGATCTGGCCTGGCTCCTGGCACATCAGAGGCACTCCGTAGGTGGATGTTGAATTAATGGGTGAATTGATGACTCCAGGCACACAGGCCGTGGGACAGCCAGCACAGCCAGCCCTGGCTCTCACTGTCTTTCGGATTTGACACATTGCAAGCAGCATCTTTTGCCCCCCTCCTGCCCCTCCTCCTCACTCATTCACTCATCCATTCAACCAGTATTAACCATTAAGTGCCCAGCACTGGGTTAGCTGGCCAGAGGACATGCGGATGACTCTGAGGCTCTTTGTCTGGTGGGTTTGGTGGAAAGTGGTAGGAAACGTGTGTGAAGGTGCAGGGCCAGAGGAGAGGATGAGTTCCATTGTAGATCCAATGACAGTAGGTGCCAGTGCCTGCAGAGAGGGCTGCCCAGGGGCAGACAGACACCTGCGTGGAGCTCAGGATGGAGGAAGTGACTTTGTTAATGCTTCCAACAAGAGTTTCAGGCCAGGAGTTCCCTGGTGGCTCAGCGAGTTAAGGATCCCACATTGTCACTGCTGTGGTGCAGGTTCAATCCCAGACCTGAGAACTTCTGTATAACATGGGTGCGGCAACAAAAAGGGGTTCCAGGCCAGAAAGCCCAGAGTGACCTTTTATTGTCCCCCATGCTTACCACTGTTGCTCCCAAGCCTTTACCATGCTGTTTCCTCTGCCTGAACCCTCTCTCTATAGAAACTCTAACTTTCCTTCAGGTACCCAGGTCAAATCTTCTTCAAAGTCTTCTGGGACCCTCATGATGGGAACCAGTCAGTCAGTCCTCTACTCCCATCTCACTCTGTGTATGCTGTCTTGTCTCTTCCCAGGTAGCCTAGGCCCATTTCCCTCCCCTATTGTGCCATGAGCTCCTGTGGACAAGAATGGACCCCTCTTCTCTGATTTCTCATGGTGCCCCCCTGTTTTGGCATGAATGAATGAATGAATGAATGAGGAATAAATCAGTTAAATTTCGTTTGTCTTCTGTTCAGACCTACCCCCTTTATCAGCTTCCCCTGCAGATGGCTTTGGGGGGCTGCTCTTCAAGTGTTCAGCTGAGCACACCCCTGGCCTGAGGCTTGGCCATTCTCTGCAAACACAGCATGAAAATGGTCTGCCCTCTTGTCTACCTCAGTCCTGCCTCCAGGGCAGCCCTTAAGCTCAGCTTCTGGGTTATGGCCGCAGGTTCTCTGTGTTCCTGCCAAGTTGCTGTAACAGACATGAGAGGGTCTAGGGGCCTCTGACCAACCAACCCACCCTTTTTTTAAATTTGCACTTGGAGATACAGACATGGGCTGTGGCCTTTCTTCATTTTATAATCATGGAAAAGCAAAGCCAAGTTGCTAATCAACCTACAAAGATGCCTCTGTGCTCCTGACAATTAGTCAATTTTGTATTACTTCATTATTTTTGAAATAGCTTATTGCAATTATTGATGAAAGCAACTTTTAATGTTGCAACACTATGTTTCCAAATAATGAAACCTTGGATCTGTCACTCCAAAACTCGGCTAGTGATTCTGGCACTGAAACTTGGACCCTACCCTTGTGCCCAACAATCAGTGTCTCTGATCAGACCCCACTCTTGTGCTTCAGGGGGCAGAGGCCCCGCAGCCTCCTTGAGGGCCTCCAAGACTTTGGCTGGCTGGGTTTCTTTATGGCCCAGTGCTGCCCACTGTGTGCCCACCTCAGCTTCGGTTTTCCCATCTACTCTAGTAAATGCTTTTTGTACCAAGCAGTCTAAGCAAAGATGAATCAAGACCAGCTTTTCAGGACAAGCAGATTTCAGAAAAACATATTGTCTAGAATAACCTCTAGAGGAAGAGTTTAGGTGACCTGTGATTTCCTGTTAATGGCTGACTTCACTTCGTATCTCCTGGAGCTAAGTTCACACCAATATACACAGGCTGGCTTATTCTTTCTGGAGCCCCCAGTATGTCCCACTCCATGTGACACCCTCATCCCCCCCGCCAGAGATGGACATTTAGTTTGCTTGCAATCAGTGTATAATACCCAGGGCTGCACTGGAGACCCCTGTATGTGAGCTGTTGTGCATCAAGAGAGTGTATTTAAAAGAGGTAGAAGCAGAATTCTAGCTTTAGAATTTAAAAACATCTTCCTGAAATAAGGACAAAATATGACACTTAGGGACCTCATCTGCCACAAAACAAAAAACAAAACAAGTAGTAGGATATTCTTTTCACTGGCAAATGAGGGGACAAGAGACAGCCTGGACACTGAGGCCTTTGGCTGTTTTCTGGGGGCTGTCTTGTGGTCTTAATAGAGCTGGGAGGGCCTCATAGGCAGCCTGGATCAGACTCTGGGCAGCTCTACCTCTGCCAGCTGTGCCAGACTGCTGTGGACCAGGCCAGTAAACGGGTCCTCTTTCCAAATCCAGGCTGACTGCTGCATGGAGATGGAAGTGCTTTCTTCTGCCCTAACTGGCTCTCAGGCACTATGGGTACCATCTGCAGAGGCAAGATGATCCACAAAGATTCACATTAGGACCCCTGCTCTGTGTCCCACCCTCTAGGAGGCAAGGAGACCTGAGGAAGATAAAACTCAGGGGCTGTCACTCTCCAAGGGCTGCAGACTAATGGGAGAGAAAGAACATTCCAACCACTGGGCAGCCCCTGGGCAGATGAGAGAAGTGGGTGTGGCTGAGTATCCTTCCCTTGCGGAAGCCCTGCCGGGCACCATTCACCTCCCTCTGCCCCTCCCCCCGGGTTCTTCCCCTCAAGGAACTAGGAGACCTGGGGAGAGAAAAGGGGGAGGCAGGGGGTGCTTATTGGGCCACAGGGCGGGGCTAACCCCCGAGGTCACCACGCCCTGGATAAAGGGCTGCAGAGCCAGCACAGGTGGCAGAACCTTCGTTTCTCGAGTCGCCTCAGGACCTCAGACATGAAGCTCTTCATCCCCGCCCTGCTGTTCCTCGGGACACTTGGTGAGTGCAGGTACCTGGGGGGCCCAGATTCCCCGCTGCTATGTGCAGGTGGGGGGGAAACCTTGCCGTGTGGGCTTCCCGGTTCCTGTGCCCTCCAAATGAACGTCCCAGTACCTGCGCCCTCCTGGTCGGGCTCCCGGGTTCCCAAGCCCTGCCAGCTTGGCACTAGCGCCAGTGCAGGGGAGGCGCCCAGAGTGGTTGGTTCCAGCCCATTAGCCCAGGAGGAGCCAGAACAGAGCTTCGTGAAAGCTGGTGGTGCCTGTGCCAAGAGCTGGCAGAGCTTCCCAAACGGCCTTCTGGGACCCTGCCCTATTTTTGCTACCCATAATACTGTTATATGGATTTACATGGGGCCAGAGGTGGAGGGGCCATCGGACTCAGAGAGGGTGAGTGACTTGCCCAAAACACACAGGAGGCTGGAGTCAGATCCCAGTTCCTGCATGGACTGTGTAACTTGAGAAAGACAGGCTTTCCGAGCCTTAGGTTCATTTAAAACTCTCTTCCCACCCAGCTATACCACATGCCTCAAGGTATGCAAAGGTGTACACAAGCCTCCCACTGCAGAGGGGCAGGATGGCAGCACAGACCCTGTTGATGGGACTCTTCAGTCAGAGAGTGTGAGAGAAGGGACTGGCTTCTGGTGTTAAATGTGCCCAGTCTAAAAGGGACTAAATAGAAGGGACTGAACAAAATTGCTAGTTGAGTACCCAGGTATCTGAATAATTTTTGGGGTGCTCAGAGGACACTCATCTATGATGGACATTAATGATGTAAATATGAGGGCAAGGCTTCCTGCAATGGAGGGAAAGGTCCAGGGCAGCCGCAGCAGCAAGGGCTGTGGGGGCATCAGCACCTGGGCAGTATGTGGGGTGGGAGTTCAGAGGAAAAGCCTAGGTGTCACCCCTGTACTTCCTGCCTGCCCCTACTCCTAAACTTTCCCCCAGTCCCCATCCCCATTCTCCAGCAGCCCAGTGCAGCCTCCTCCTCTACCTTTTACCAGCTCCATCTCCACGGCAGCCTAAACAGGCAGGCCAGCCCGGTGGTAAGAGCAGGGGTGGGGGTGGGGTGTCTGATTGCCTAGGTTCAAATCCTAGTTCAAACTTATTAGTTGTGGAACCTCAGGCAGCTGCATAGCTAGTTTAAGCCATAACTTCCTCAGCTGGAAAATGGGGATATTGGCAAAAAGAGGGCCCAGGAGGGTTGAGGGAGGCAGAACATGTGAAGAGCTGAGTAAAGACCTGGCATGGAATGTGCTTGCTTGCAACCTTTGCTGTGCCCATGGCTCATTGTGTCTCCCTCTTAGAATGCCTCCTCTCACCCTGTCCCCACACCTAACTCCTGGCTGAGGCCATGGAGACATCACTCCTGGCTTGGTATTTGTTCTCTTCTAGAGCATTCATCATATGTAGCTTCCTCTTTTTGGGCTTTTTCCCTCTTCAGAGGAGAGGTGAGAGCCTGTACTGTCTGCTTACACGTTCCCCTGCATATCACTCAGCGCTGTGTATACAGAGGGCATCCAGGAAATGCTATTGGGTCACAGATGGGTGAATCTCAGAGGGTTAATTCTTACTTCAGGACAGTTACAGGAAAGCTTCTGAGGTTAGATTGCACCCCTAGAGATTTCCTTGGGATGATAGCTGGTGGAGCAGGGGTATGGCAGCCAGGTGCCCCCAAGCCTCTGCTGACTCAGCCTGGGAGCCACAGATCTTCTCCCCACCCTCACAGCATGCCTCAATACCTTGGTTGGTCTGACTCTGCCACCTGTGAATAGAAGGTGGTCGAGGACCGAGAGTTCCACCCCAAAGCACATCTGAAAGGGGAGGCAGCTTTTGCAGCCAAGAGGTTTGTTTGTTTGTTTGTTTGTTTTGGTAACAGCTTTACTGAGGTATATTTTACATATCATAAAATCCACCTATTTCAAGTGTACAATTCAGTGATTTTTTAGTAACTTTACTAAGTGGTGCAATCACTGAAAGTCAGTTTTAGAACATTTCTGTCTCCCCATAAGCATCCTTTCTCTCATACAATGTGATCCATTTGTATAGCACCTACAGCAGCTACTGATAAGAGTTTGGGTATATTTTCCTTCTCTGTTCCCTTGGCATTTTCTGAGGAGATGCTTGTAGACAGCAATCTAAAGGGACCTGGATTCCAGGCTGGACACTGCCACTGCTAAGCATCACTCCACGTCTTTGAGAGTCAGTTGCCACACCAGAGACTGGAGCAATAAACCCTTCCCTGTCTACCATGCAGGCAGCAAGGGGACAAAGCGGGTGGGCGAACTCCCTAAACTGATGCAAGGGCGCATCACCATTTTTTCAGGAGTAGGAAGAATGAGGGTCATAGGAGGAAAAAGAATCCAGAGGCTCTGATTATCTCCTCTAATTTGCTGAGAATCACAGCCCTCTGGCCAGCGTGGAGTTCTCATTAGGCCAGCGAGACACCTCCACTTGAGTAGAATGGCCTGACCTAGCTACAGAGGGGGCTGGGAGGGAAGGACACCTCTCTCCGAGGATGAGGCCATCTCTTCCATCGGCCGTGGGGGAGCCCTCATTCCCAGTCCTCTTTCTTCCAGGACTGTGTCTGGCTGCCCCTAAGAAAGGGGTTCGATGGTGTGTCATATCCACAGCAGAGTATTCAAAATGCCGCCAGTGGCAATCAAAGATAAGAAGAACTAATCCCATCTTCTGCATAAGGAGGGCTTCTCCCACTGACTGTATCCGGGCCATCGCGGTAAGTCTGTGCCATAGGTTGGGTGGGACCAGACTGAAAAGAAGGGAAAGGATCCAGGTACAATAGAAAATGTGCTCTCCCTGCTCACTCTGCTGTTCTTGCTGGACACCTGTCAGCTGGGAGCTGTTGTCTCTCACGGGACACGACGCTATTTTGAAAGCAGAGTGAGTTCCCGTTGTGGCACAGTGGAAACAAATCTGACTAGTATTCATGAGGATGTGGGTTCAATCCCTGACTTCGCTCAGTTGGTCAGGGATCCCGTGTTGCCATGAGCTGTGGTGTAGGTTGGTAGCTAATTCGACCCCTAGCCTGGGAACCTCCATTTACTGTGGGTGTGGCCCTAGAAAGCAAAAAATAAATAAATAAAAATAAATTAAAAAAAAAGAAACAGAAATTAAAGTGGAGAATCATGGGTAGGAAAGCTTGGATTGCCACAGAAATTGTGAATAACAACTGTGCAAAAATGACACAGAAGTAGTCATATTAGGTGAGTATGTGACCTGGGCAAAACCCAAGATTACTCTGATAAGGAAAGCCTCCACAGCAGAGCATTACCGCTGAACTCAAAGAGAAATAAGCTCAGCCCATCATAGTCAGCACATCATGTTTTTGGGTGGGTGGGACCTGCCAAGGCACAGGTCTTTGGAAAGACATTTGTCTAAGACATTTGAAGAGAGAGAGAGGAAAGGGAATCATGACTCATGGATGATTTCAGGTTCCTGTTTTTGTTTTTTCAGGTACAAGACCTACTGAAATAATTTTTCCTCACTTTACAAATGTTGTGTGTCTGCCGTGTGCTTTGGTTGTGTGTACTTGATTCTAGCACAGAGTGGGTAATTTATGTAAAAGTTTCCATTAATATCTTGGGTTCCTAGAACAGTACCTGGGGGAAAAATCTATTTTGAACAATATTTTAGGCCATTATTTTACAACTATGGCCTGTGGACAGACAGTACCAGCATTTCCTGGTTTAAAATGCAGATTCTGGAATTTCCATTGTGGCTCAGCAGTTAAGGAACCTGACTAGGATCCATGAGGATGGGGGTTTGATCCTTGGCCTCGTTCAGTGGGTTAAGGATCCGGCATTGCCGTGAACTGTTTGTAGGTCGCTGACTTGGCTTGGATCTGGCATTGCTGTGGCTGTGGCATAGTCTGGCAGCTATAGCTCCAATTTGACCCCTAGCCTGGGACTTCTATATGCCTTGGGTACAGCTCTAAAAAGCAAAAAATAAATGAATACATATGCAGACTCCTAAACCCTATTCTGACATGTTCAATATCCATGAAGTTCTCAAAATCTGCCTTTTTAATAAGAGCCCCATTTGAAATCAGTATGCCACACACAAAAAATAAAATTGAGGTAGATTAAATGGTTAAAAATAGAAAGTGTATTATTGAAAACCTAAGGAGACAGGTTCATTAGCAGAACTGTAGAGGGAAGAGAAATCTCTTAGCTCTTAAGCAATGAATTAAAACATGGAGTCAATGGACAGATTTTAAAATATAAAAAATTTAATTCATAGCCATTAAAAATACTTAAACAAAAAGTTTAGCAAGCACTAGAATGAATATGCTCCAGCTCTAAGTGACTGCTATTTACACTCTAAAGAACCAGTTCAAATTGTCAAGAAACGTAGGATCATGTAAGAAAAACAGTATGAGCAGAGAGAGCTCATAATTAATAGAAATATCTGCCAAAATGTTCCCCTTAATAATTAAGAGAAATACAAATCTAAGAAATTTGTTAGCACTTGCATTTTCTAAATAATAACACTTAATAAAATGAAAGCCTGGCTCACTGGTGATTCTGTAGTGAAACCGATCCTCTCTGTGTGTGGCCCTCTAAATTGGTATAGCAATGACAGCCAGGGCTTTGGAGATAAAAATCCAAATTGTCGGAGTGTCCCATCATGGCTCAGAGAAAACACATCTGACTAGCATCCATGAGGACACAGGTTTGATCCCTGGCTTCACTCAGTGGGTTAAGGATCTGGCATTGCTATGAGCTGTGGTGTAGGTTGCTGGGGCAGCTCCGATCTGACATTGCTGTGGCTCTGGCGTAGGCAGCAGCTACAGCTCCAATTAGACCCCTAGCCTGTGAACCTCCATATGCCGTGGGTGCAGACCTAAAAAACAAAACAAAACCTCATTGTCTGGATGATGTCACCCTCAGATGTCTATCTGAAGGCAACAGTTCATCAGAAGGAAGAAAACCCTATGAGGACAAAGTTGTCCACAAAAGTATAATTTTATTATTATTTTTTTTGTCTTTTTGCCTTTTCTAGGACTGCTCCCTTGACATATGCAGGTTCCCAGGCTAAGGGTCTAATCGGAGCCAGAGCCACAGCAACGAGGGATCTGAGCCGCATCTGCAACCTACACCACAACTCATGGAATGCCAGATCCTTAACCCGCTGAGCAAGGCCAGGGATCGAACCTGCAACCTCATGATTCCTAGTCAGATTCGTTAACCACTATGCCACAATGGGAACTCCACAAAAGTATAATTTTAAGAGAAAAAATGTTAGAAAAAATCAAAGTGCTGAACATTGGGGAGAATTTTTAATTTTTAATTTCATAAGTTACAAAACAGCCACATTATAATAAAATATCATGAAGTCAGTAAAATCAGCGAAGACTCTATAGAAGTAAGAAAATGTAGATGACTAAAGCAATCCACAGAACATTATCTGTACCGGATTGCAAATATGAGAAAGAGGTAAGCATATGAGAAGTAATAGGCCAAAGAGGATGAACATGGTTTATTATGATAATTTTAAGATATATTACTAGTTAAATTGTCTATTCAGTAAATGAGAACTTGAATAAATATGGGGCAAAAACAGAGGAGAAAACATCTAGAATACCTTTTCATAGAAATGACCGTGAAGCGTGTGATCCAAGGAGCGATCTAAGAAACGTGACAAAGAAGTCACTTGACGGCTTCAGGAACTAAAGCAGGTGCACAGGGGCTCATTACCTAGAGAGAAGGGCCCTGGGCTCCTGCCACTGTTGCCAGAATATCAGCTGCCTCCGTACCCCAATGCCAGATAGAAATGTGGAGACAGTGTTGGAGGAAACAGAAAAAGGGAAAGAGAGAACACAGGACACAGCCAGGCAAAGAGGGGACACAGCAGGCTAGTGCCTCACGGACTGTGCCCCCACCTTGAAGGGGGTAGTGAGGAGTCTTATAGGGTGTGATCGGCTCGTGGACGTTTTCCTGGCTTGGGCGTGGTGAGGTAAGTGGGAGTCAGCATCATCAACCTTCTGGTTCCAACCCTTCTGGGGTCTACATGCTTGTGGGCAGCATACAGTTGACTTCTTCCACCTGGTGGGGGCTTTAGCACCTGCAAAACAGCTTCAAGGACTTGGCTCAGAATATATAGTCCTGGAGGAAGAACTGAAGGTCCTTGACTTTGTTGAATGGCTAAATTATTATTTTGTCTTGCTGGACTGTAGTTTCTCACTTCTCTGATTTAATTGATTCTTGACTTAAGTTTTTCTATAGATAAAAAGGCAGGTAGAGGACGTTGAATGGGGGTCCACGCTGGGAAGGCCTCACAGAGTCCTGCTCTGTTAAAACACTACCTCTCATAGCACCCACATGGCTGTGATTACAAGCTAATCCTTTGGAAGATCCTTCCAGCCATGATGTCCTGAAATTCACTTGTCTGGCTTAGGGCAGGTTTTCTCCTGACACTGGTCTGGGTTCTGCTTTCAGGCAAAAAGGGCAGATGCTGTGACCCTTGATGGTGGTTTGGTGTTTGAAGCAGGCCAGTACAAACTGCGGCCGGTAGCAGCGGAGATCTACGGGACAGAAGAGAGTGAGTTCTCCCTGGAGACCCAGAAGCTGGGGTGGGTACCTGGGCCTGGGCCCTGGGCTCCATGGAGTCGCAGTGGATGAGGCACAGAGGAGGGGTCTCGGACAGCCTCACACTTGCAGAGAACAGAGCCCCTGGGCTCATCAGGCCTGATGCTGACCCACTCAGGGTGGAGGCCTTGAGTTCTTTGGGGGAAACAGCAGACTCTGGGCAACTGTGCAGCAGGTGAAATGCAGCACACAGTCCCCTTCCCACTTGGGGCTCAGTTGGCGGGGAGATTGGGGCTGTTTCTCTCCCTCCCATCCAGGCAAAGAGCTCTTTATTCTCTCCATCCTTTTGCAGATCCCCAAACCTACTATTATGCTGTGGCTGTAGTGAAGAAAGGTTTCAACTTTCAGCTGAACCAGCTACAAGGTCGAAAGTCCTGCCACACAGGCCTTGGCAGGTCTGCCGGGTGGAATATCCCTATAGGGTTACTTCGCCGGTTCTTGGACTGGGCAGGGCCACCTGAGCCCCTCCAGAAAGGTAAGATGGTTGGGGGTGATCTCAGGCTGGGGTTTCTACTCCAGTGACACATTCCCAAGCCCCTTTGGGATGGCCCAGGGGAACATGTGAGTTGAATCCAAGGCAGGAGTGAGGTTTACAATGTGAAACCTGCAGGGGCAGAGTCTACAGATGCAGTCTACCCAGGGAGGGGGTGGCTGAGTCTGCTCTCATCCAAGGTGCTTCTCTCTGAGCTTTGCACTGGCTGTCAGGCAGCAGCAGACTCTCTGCCTGTGGGAGGGCACATGGCAGGGGCCACTGGCTGGGACCTGGCTGGCTCACTCTCTGGTTCACCTCTCTCTGTTCAACAGCTGTGGCCAAATTCTTCTCTCAGAGCTGTGTGCCCTGCGCAGATGGAAATGCGTATCCCAACCTGTGTCAGCTGTGCATAGGGAAAGGGAAAGATAAATGTGCTTGTTCCTCCCAGGAACCGTATTTTGGCTATTCCGGTGCCTTCAAGTAAGTGAGACTGTCTGCTCCTTAGTGGCCCACATGTGGGCCTCAGGCTAGGAGGCCCTTTCTCTACTGCTGTGCAACCAAGAAGGCGCTGACCTTGCCCAGAGCATGTTTCCCTCCAGCCCCCCAGGCCCCACATGTGCCCCCTCCCCTCCACACCAGCCCCATGAGCACTCACCTCTGTCTCCCCAGAGATCTCTGCATCTGGCTCTGTCCCTGTGTTGTCCTGGGTTCTTCCTGCTGACTCTGGCCCCCTCCCTAACCTCGGAGGGACTAAAGGAGTCTTCTCAAGAGAAGACCTGTCCCAGGCTCCTGGTCTGGCAGGATAGCCTGTCCTGTCCTGGAGCCGAGAGATCATGAGTTCCGTCTGATTGGCCCCTAAACCCCCTTTGCACCCCGTGCTGAGGTTGAGTCTGCTCCCCTCCTCCCATCTGCTTCCCCCATGCTCCGCTGGCCAGGATGCATTTGCCACTTAGTCCTGGGAGAAAAAACCCACAGGGCCAAGGATACTACTTTTACCCTCTGGTGTAGAGGCTTCAAAACTCTTTCACATAGAAAGACAAAGTTTTACCCTCTCAGGCTTTGACGGGGAAAGTGGGCTACTCTAGCTAGCAGCTGAACCCTTCTTCCTCAGAATCTACTTGCAGGTGACCCCTGCCACCTTCCCAGGGCGGGGGGGGGGGGGAGCAAAGGCTTAGTGACCTGCCTCCGAGATCAGGTGCCCATAGAAGATAAGCCCCAGGGCCCTGTCCCACAGGGAGGTCTGAGGAAGAAGTCCAGGAGGACCGCTCTGTGCTGACCATCTGATGCTTTCTCATCCCACAGCTGTCTGCACAAAGGGATTGGAGATGTGGCTTTTGTCAAGGAGAGTACAGTGTTTGGTAAGAGGAGGGGACAGAGCCATGGGTACTACCTCCTTTCATTTCATCACCCTTCCAAATATTGTCCTGATTTGACTCATTTCCTGGCACAGGATTATCTGTAGGGCACAGCTGTTATTTTATGCTATTTCATATTTTATTTTTTTAAATGTAATTTAATTAATGTATTTATTTATTTTGCTTTTTAGGGCCATGCCTGTGGCATATGGAGGTTCCCAGGCTAGGGGTCGAATTGGAGCTGTAGCTGCCCGCCTATGCCACAGCCACAGCAATGCGGGGATCCAAGCTGTGTCTGTGATCTACACCATGGCAATGCCAGATCCTTAACCCACTGAGCAAGGCTAGGGATTGAACCCGCAACCTCATGGTCACTAGTCAAATTTGTTTCCGCTGTGCCACAATGAGAACTCCGCTATTTCGTGTTTTAAACGATCAGTTTTCTTTGAATCTCCCCTACCTACTATCTTTCTCTTCCTCCTTAGAGACACTCATGCCAGGGTGCTTGACATGTGTCTGCCAAGATATGTGTGGTCTTGCAAAATGTATAGTGCTGGTTTGTGTTTCTGGGTCCTAAGCTCACAGAAGCTTTATCGGTAGTTATTGATCATGACATAGCCAAGGTTTTCCACTCAGCATTTTGGTTTAGAGATTTATCCACATTGTTGTACATATCTGGTGCAGGGGTTCTGACAGATGAGAAATGGTCTGTGGAAAGCACGTGTCACATTTTATTATCTGTCATCCTATGACGTACTGGGTCATCCTGTCATTCCCTCGACCACAACAGCTCCAGGACTCATGTCCTCATGTGTGTCCTCTTATTCTTGCAGAAGATCTCTGAGAGACCACACACTGAAGTGCAATTGCTGGGTGTGCATAAGAGGAACTCCAGGGACACACCTGACATATTCCCAGCAAGACCACTAGACCACTAGAGAGAGGGCAACATATTCCATCTGGGACCATCAGGGACAGGCCCTCACACCCACCCGGGACCAGCAGGAACAGGCCTTCATACTCACCCAGGACCACCAAGGACAGACCCTCACACCCACCCGGGACCACCAGGGACAGACCCCCACACCCACCTGGGACAACCAGGTCACTCTTAGGAATTACACGCCTACCAGCACTTGACAAGGGTTTTCATTTCCCCACAATTTTGATTCTGGGCATTTTTGACTTTCATATTTTTTGTCTGAATTATGGTTGTAAAGCAATAGATATGCCATTATTGGTTTATTTTGCATTTCTCTGAAATCTAGTGAGTTTGGTCGTCTCAGTATATTTGCTAATAATTTGAACTTCCTTTTCTTCTATAATCTTTGAGTATTTTTCTATTGATTTTCATACCTATTTCTGCATGATTTTGATTCAAGGCTAGGCCTTCCTTCTTTCTAGATATCCAGCCATTGTTTATTCTAGACTCAGTCAAAAAAAAAAATCTGTTAGTAGTACCTTTGTTGAACAAAAGTCCTTGATATTGGGAGTTCCTGTCATGGCACAGCGGAAACGAATCCTACTAGGAACCATGAGGTTGCGGGTTTCATCCCTGACCTCATTCAGTGCGTTAAGGATCCAGAGTTGCCATCAGCTGTGGAATAGGCCAGCAGCTGTAGCTCTGATTCGACCCCTACCCTGGGAACTTCCACATGCCATGAGAGCAGCCCTAAAAAAGCAAAAAAAAAAAAAAAAAAAAAAAAAAAAAAAAAACAAAAAACCTTGATATTGATAAAGTCAAATTGGTCAGTTTTGCCCTGTTGGTTTGTGTTTTGGGGTCTTTTAAAGACACTCTCTTCACTTCCATATCATAAAGATTTTCTGTAAGATTTATAGGCTTTCCTCCATCCATTTGTTTGTATGCATTCTTCCTAGGAAATTAGGTATAGATTCAGCTTCAGCATTTCACCCTTTTATAGTGAGACTGTTTTCCTTTCAGCAAGGACTATAGGAGTTCCTGTCTTGGTGCAGTGGAAACAAATCCAACTAGGAACCATGAGATTGCAGGTTTGATCCCTGGCCTTGCTCAGTGGGTTAAGGACCTGGTGTTGCCATGAGTTGTAGTGTAGGTCACATACACAGCTCGGATCTGGTGTACTGTGGCTGTGCTGTAGGCCGGCAGCTGTAGCTCCAATTAGACCCCCCTAGCCTGGGAACCTTCATATGCCTCAGGTGCAGCCCTAAAAAAAAAAAGAGGCAAAATTCCACCCTTTCTCTACTGATGTGTGGAGACACTTACACCTCGAGCTTGTTTATGGTCATGGATCAGCCTCTGAGCTATTTTGTATCATTGGTCTATTTGTATTTTTCTGCTTTTATCATTTTGGCTGGTAGCGGTTCTTAATAGCTTGTGGAGAGAGAGAGTGAGCCTTCCCCGAACACTTCACTATTTTCAAAAATTTTAAACTAAAATTTTAGAATTATTTTGTTGAATTTCTAAAAGCATCATCCTTCAATTTTAAGTAGCATTGTATAGAATTTAAATTGGTCCATGAAAAATTGATATATTTATGTCCTGATCATGATAAATCTTCCCTTTTAATCACTTTTCTTTTTTCTTTTTTTTTTTTGTCCTTTTAGGGCCACACCCACGGAATATGGAGGTTCCCAGGCTAGGGGTCTAATCAGAGTTGCAGCTGCCGGCCTACGCCAAAGCCACAGCAATGCCAGATCCAAGCTGCATCTGTGACTTATACCACAGCTCACGGCAACGCGGGATCCTTAACCCACTGAGTGAGGCTGGGGATCAAACCCACAACCTCATGGTTCCCAGTCGGATTCCTTTCACTGAGCCACAATGGGAACTCCAATCACACATTTTTTAAAAAATTTTTAATTGTAGTTGATTTACAATGTTCTGTAGATTTCTGCTATACAGTAAAGTGACACAGTTATACATACATATATATATATATATACTTTTTCTCACATTATTTTCCATCATGTTCCATCACAGTTCCCTGTGCTATACAGCAGAATCTCATGCTTATCCTCTCCAAATGCTATAGTTTGGATCTACTAACCCCAAACTCTGAGTCCTTCCCACTCCCTCCCCTTCCCTCCTGGCATCCACAAGGCTATTCTCCATGTCCATGAGTCTGTATCTTTCTGTAGGTAGGTTCATTTGTGCCATATATTAGATTTCAGATTTAAATGATATCATATGGTATTTGTCCGTCTCTTTCTGACTTACTTCACTTTGTGTGAGAATCTCTAGTTCCATCCATGTTGTGGCAAATGGCATTATTTTGTTTTCTTTTTTATGTCAGAGTAATATTCCATTGTGTATATGTACCATATCTTCTAAATCCATTTATATGTCAATGGATATTTAGGGTGTTTCCATGTTTTGGCTATTGTGAATAGCGGCCACACTTCTCATGCCTTTTAATAGAACTTAACATTTTTTTCTCTTGGTCTAATGCATTGTTTAGTGAGGCTAATTACCAGGTATTTACGGTTTTAGTTGCTATTATAGTATCTTCTATTCTGTATTAGTTTCTGTTTGGTTATTGCTAGTGAGGATAACACTTGATTTTTGTAGTATTGCCTGCTAGACTCTCTTGTCAGTTTTACTGGTACTTTCTTGGTTTTGTTGGCTTTCTGTGTAGCTGATTACATCGTTAAATAACTAGATTACATCATTAAATAGAAACACTGGAAGGAAAAAGACAAACTTTTTCCTTTCGGTGTTTCTATCTCTTATTTCTTTTGTAATTGTGAAATCCAGATAACCTGGTATTATGTTGGCAATGTGAAAGCTGACACACTTGATTTATTCTTGATTTTGAAGTGAATGTTTAAGTTTTCTTCTTTTAGTATGATTTTGCTGTAGATATTTAGAGAGGTGGCATTTATCAAGTTTGTATACCTTTGCCAAGTTCTCTATATTACTAGTTTTCTGAAACTTAAAAAAAACACAAGTAGATGTGAACATATAACTGCTTTTTCAGCCCCTGTTAAGATGAACATCATCTCATGGTTTTCCTCCTTCAATCCATTCATGTGGTGAATTACTTTAGCTTCTTTAATGTTCATCCATTCTTTTGTGAATGGAATAAAATGATAAACCTTCATCTTGCTCTGTGAGTTTTTAAATACTCTGCTATATTGAGTTAACTAAGTATTTCTGATTTGGGCATTTATCTATTCATTTCCCCTGGGCGACTTTTTTTTTTTAATAGTTATTTCCCCAGTACAATTTTTTTTCTACTGTACAGCATGGTGACCCAGTTACACATACATGTATACATTCTATTTTTGCACATTATCATGTTCCATCATAAGTCACCAGACATAGTTCCCAGTGCTACACAGCAGAATCTCATTGCTAGTCCATTGTAAAGGCAATACTTTGTATCTATTAACCCCAAGCTCCCCCACCACTCCCCTCCCTCCCTCTCCCCCTTGGCAACCACAAGTCTATTCTCCAAGTCCATGATTTTCTTTTCTGTGGAAAGGTTCATTTGTGCCTTATATTAGATTCCAGGTATAAGTGATATCATATGGTATTTATCTTTCTCTTTCTGACTTACTTTGATTTTTGCATTTATGTTATAAGTAAAACAAGCCTGTAATTATTCCCTCCTGTACTTCTTTCTCTGATTTTGAGGTCAAGGTTGTGCTAATCTCATAAAACAACTTGGGTTGGTTTCTGTAACTTTATGTATTTTGAAGCAATTTATATGTGATATAGACAAGGAGTTCCAATTTGGGATGCACTTACTCATAAAAAGTATTTTCCCTTCTTTTGATATACCCAAGTGTTGAGAAGTGGCTCAACTGTATGTCTGCATTTAACATTTTTATCACTTATATTCCTTCTGGAAATGTGAGTAAAGCAGCAGCCCTGGCTGGCACCCTGGGCTTATCCCTACCATGTGGCCTTTTTCTAGGGGGGCTGCCATGGAAACAGATGGGTCTGGTTCAACCCAGGGGCCATATGACCCAATCCGAGAAACACTGGGCTGGCCCCTAAGGCTTTCTGGGCACTGTCTTTACCTTTCTGAATGTCCTGGAGCAATCCACAGCCTTTCTTTCTTTCTGTCTGTCTGTCTAGGGGCTACAACAGCGGCATACGGAGGTTCCCAGGCTAGGGGTCGAATCCGAGCTACAGCTGCCAGCCTAAGCCACAGCCATAGCAATGCCAGATCCGAGCTGTGTCTGCAACCCTCACCACAGCTCATAGCCATGCCGACGGATCCCTAACCCACTAAGTGAGGCCAGGGATCAAACCTGCGTCCTCATGGATACCAGTCAGATTCATTTCCGCTGAGCCATGAAGGGAACTCCCACAGCCTTTCTGACCCTCAATATTGTCAACTCTGTAAGATGTCTCCTCCAGTTCAAATTCTATGGGGTGAGGGAAACTAAAGCTTATGCTTACTGCCTGGGGTCGACTCACCAGGGCTCCCCTCCACCTCTCTCTTTCTCTAGAGAACCTGCCACAGAAGGCTGACCGGGACAAATACGAGCTACTCTGCCCAGACAATACTCGAAAGCCAGTGGAAGCATTCAGGGAGTGCCACCTTGCCCGGGTCCCTTCTCATGCTGTTGTGGCCCGAAGTGTGAATGGCAAGGAGAACTCCATCTGGGAGCTTCTCTACCAGTCACAGGTATTTCCCCCCGCCCCCACACGGTACCCCCACCTGCTTGCATTTGTTGGTGGGGAGGTTTCCTTCCTTCCTTCCCTAACTTCCTGCCACTCGAAAAGTCTCCTGGAGCCTCAGGAGTTTACAGGGTCAGTGGCCTGCCAGCCTAGGCTGTACTCTGACCAGCAGGAACCACGAAGCCCCCTCTAGTATTACTGACAGGCAGTGTCTCAGAGGCTGGAGCGGAAGTGGGGGAAGGACGATGCCATATTCTCAGGACTCTAGGTGCTTGGACCCCAGGAACTTTGTGAAGACTAAGCCATAACCGGGCTATTTCACAGGGATGGCCCAAGTCCCACTATGGGAAGTTGACCACGGCTCCTGTTCTCAGAACCATTGCTATGTTCCAGATACTCTTTTGCAACATCGTGTTTTTGTTTCCTATTTACCACTGACATCATAATTCTGTTTTTCCTTAATTAGAAAAAGTTTGGAAAAAGCAATCCACAGGAGTTCCAGCTCTTTGGCTCTCCTGGTCAGCAGAAGGACCTCCTGTTTAGAGATGCTACCATCGGGTTTTTGAAGATCCCCTCAAAGATAGATTCTAAGCTGTACCTGGGCCTCCCGTACCTTACTGCCATCCAGGGCCTGAGGGAAAGTGAGTGAGGACCAGGGCGAGCTGGTGTGGGTGGTAAGCCATGGGTGAGGCTTTAGGGAGCACCTTAGCACCACCCCCGGATCATACTGCCACATGAACCTGGGTACCTCGGTCTCCCCAGTCCTGAGAGAAAAGTCAATTTGCCTTCTATGGAGTGAGAAGTATGAACAAGATCCAAGAGAGCCAGGGCCCCTCCTGGGATGAATCCAGAGGCCTGGTGGGACAAGCCCAGTGCCTAGGCCCCGAACTTGGCTGGGGGCACGACAGTGGACCAGCTCAGCCACAGCCTATCCTCCCCTGGAGGCTTTGGGTGGAATTGGGGTGAACTGGGAGGCTGTTAGTGGTGGTGACTGCTGGCCTTGGGGGCCCTCATGGCAGGGTGCAAGCTACCCTAATGCCACTTCTTGGGGCTGCCACTGTCTGTGTCCTAGAGATTTTATCCCATAGGAATGAGATATTAGACGAGTCATTATTTAAGGCTTGAAGGGTGGATTAGAAGCGGGGTGGGGGAGGGGATGGGGGTGGGGGAGAAGCCGCCAAAGGTATAGAAATGAGACACAGCTGGAACTATGCCTGAAGCGGGGGTTGGGAAGCTGTGAGGTGGGGGCAGATGAGGGGAGGAAGGGGCAAGTGCCCGATTCTACTCTCCCTTGGAGGAAATAGGTCCCCTTCAGGGAGGGGAGGGGCGGGGCGGGAAGAGCTCCAGGGAGGTCTGCAGGCCTGGCTGGGCTTAGGGGCTCTGTTGACAGCCCTGTCTCTGGGCAGCGGCAGCGGAGGTGGAGGCGCGGCAGGCGAAGGTCGTGTGGTGCGCCGTGGGTCCAGAGGAGCTGCGCAAGTGCCGGCAGTGGAGCAGCCAGAGCAGCCAGAACCTGAACTGCAGCCTGGCCTCCACCACCGAGGACTGCATCGTCCAGGTGCTGGTAGGTGGCCGGCGGACCTTCGGGAGTTGGTGGAGGTGGGGCAGCGCTCCTAGGAGACTGAGGAGCTCTTCCAAGTGAGACCTAAGCTTGGGGGCGCTCAGGCCCCAGGGGCGCGGTTGGCTCGCACTTGCGCAGTGTGGGAATGGACGCCCCCCTGTCAACAAACTACTGTGGGCTTTTCACCCTTCGGATTTTAAACAACTCACGAGGAACACAGGTAGTTTGGAAAATATAGAAAGGTGTGATGTAAAAACAAAACCAAAACAAAACCTCACACAGAGATGCTACAGTTAGAGTTTTGCTGATTTCCCACTCCAGGATTTCTCAGTTCGTCTATGCTGACGGGTATAAACAGTACTGGATGATGCCAGCTATGACGTTTGAGCCCTTTTCATTTCCTCATGTGATGTATTCTTTGGAAACACTTTAAAAATGATTTTGGGATATCTTTTACGTGGATGGGCTCGGTTTAGCTTTGACCCTATTCCTCTCTGTCTCCCTGTTTCACTAATATCAGTAACCCTGTGTGTGCAGCCTTAAAGAGAAATTTTCATCCACATCTCCAACTTTATTTTTGGCCTCTCCCTCAGCATGCAGAAGTCCCCCCCCCCCATAGGGATGGAACCTAATCCACAGAAGTGACAATGCTGAATCCTTAACTGCTAGGCCACCAGGGAACTCCTCCAACTCTTCTTTTTCTTGTCAGGGCTGCACCTGCAGCATATGGAAATTCCTGGGCTAGGGGTCGAATGGGAGCTGCAGCTGCCAGCCTACACCACAGCCACAGCAATGCCAAATCTGAGCCACATCTTCGACCTGCTCAGCATCTTGTGGCAATGCGGGATCTTTAACCCACTGAATGAGGCCAGGCATCAAACCCACATCCTCATGGATATTTGTCAGGTTCTTAACCTGCTGAGCCACTATGAGAATTCCACTCCTCCAACTATTTTTAATACAGTTGTTAAAAAAAAATCTTTCTGAGCCTAACAGGGAATTTTATAATCTCGATGAATCCATATTCCAGTGCTGGCATGTGGGCTCACTCAATCTGATGGAGAGCCATCTTAATTGTTTCTGCTCACGTGTTGAATAACTTCTGTTTAGCATTTTGAGTGTGGTGCTATTCCGTGGAGACTAGACATTAGACAAGGCCAGCTACTCCCATCCGGCTTCTCAGTGAGGGAGGCTGGTCCAGGAGGGTGTGCCAAGAGTGCTCCAAGTTCAAATGGGGAATTCAGGGGACCAGGCAACCTGTGCCCAGTCTTTCCAATGGAAGTAACAGCATGAAAGACATGCAGGGCTGGTAGAGACTTAATAGCACACATGATATTTCCTTGAGGTGCTCAGTTTAAGCAACCCTTGCTGCTTCACTGGGGCACCTAACAGAAAGCTATTCTCTCAGAGCCATAAAGAAAGGCAGCCAGTGCTATACTTTGTCTTTGCAGAAAGGAGAAGCTGATGCTATGAGCTTGGATGGAGGATTTATCTACACTGCGGGCAAGTGTGGTTTGGTGCCTGTCCTGGCAGAGAACCAAAGTAAGTGGAGAAGCGTCCTCTCTGGGTCATTCTGTCTGGGCTTTGGGGGTGGGGAGGAGTAACCCTACTCGATGGATCTAGGGGAGACATTGAAATGGACAGAGTCAAGCAGGAGAATCAGAGGAAAGAACAGATGAAAGGGATTGTGTTACCCAGACAGCCTACTGTGGCGAGAACTGACAAAACCCGGATTGGTTTCCTCTTAATTTTGAAAAAGATTTTAGGGGAGTTCCCATCGTGGCTCAGTGGTTAACGAATCCAACTAGGAACCATGAGGTTGTGGGTTCAATCCCTGGCCTCGCTCAGCGGGTTAAGGATCCCGAGTTGCCATGAGCTGTGGTGTAGGCTACAGATGCAGCTCGGATCCCGCGTTGCTGTGGCTCTGGTGTAGGCCAGCGCCTACAGCTCCAATTAGACCCCTAGCCTGGGAACCTCCATATGCCTCAGGTGTGGCCCTAGAAAAGACAAAAAAAGGTTTTAGTAAAGTATACTGTACAGACAGAAAAGTGCACGTAAATGTACCTCTCAAGGACATTTCCAAAACTGTTTCATCCGCATGCACTGGTGCCCAGATCAAGATGGCAGGTTCCACAAATCTAGTGTCCTCCTGTCACCAGCTCCCTCCCTCCCGCAAGGCTCATGACTCCTGAGCTCAAATGGCATAGATCAGTTCTGCCTGTTTTTGAACTTATGTAAAAGGAGTTGCACAGCATGTGCTCCTTAAAATGTCCTTTGCTCAGCGTTACATCTCATTGTTGTGTAGTATTCTGTTGTGTGACTCTGCCGCGGTTATTTATTTTTTCTACCGTGGATGAGCATTTGGGTAATTTCCAGTTGGAGGCCGTTGTAAAAAGAGCCGCTGTGAACAGCTGTGTCCAGATCGTTTGGTGAGCATGTATATGCATCTCCGTTCCATGGAACTGCTGGGGATGGTCTCTTTGGACTTGATTCTGCTTTGTCGAGAGTCTTTTATGATTTCTCTGCAGGAGAAAGAGAAATACCTTCTGATTTCACTCATATGCAGAGTATTAAAAACAGAAAGAATAAACAAACCAAATCAAACCAAAACAAACACACAGATTCAGAGACTTAGAGTAGTGGATACCAGATGGGGGGGGAGGGGGGTCAGGGGAGAGCGAAATGGGTAAAGGGGGTCAGCTGTATATGACGAATGGAAACTAAACTTTGGGTGGTGAGCCTACTGTAGGTATATAGAAGTCAAAATATAATATTATACACATGAAACGTACCTCATGTTATAAACCAATGTTGCCTCAATTGAAAAAACACTTTTCCAATAAAACAACACTTACAGATTCACATTATCCATCACATGAAATGGGAGTAATGGGACTTTCTCCAAAGGGGAAGCCACTTGCTGAGTCTGAATGTATGGTTGGTGAGTGCTGAAGCTACATTAAAAAAATGCCCCTTTATCCTTGGCCTCTCCAAAGGGAACTAGAGGAGTCCAGGCAGATGGGACAATGTGCCCCTTACCTCCAACGGGCAAGGATTAGATAGGCGTCCTTTGGTTGCAAGGGACATAAACGCATTGTCAAGTGGCGTAAACACAAAAGATAGTTGATGGGTTTATGTGGTGATTGAAATGTCCAGAGGTTAGGTTCAGCCATTCTTCCCCTGGGTACATCCACAGACACACCTGAAGATGTCAGTGACACAACACTGAAAGCAGTGAACTTGGGAGCCCTAACTCAGCTCAGTGAGTTACAGACCGAATGGTGATGTCAACTTAAAAACATAGTATCGGGGAGTTCCCGTCGTGGCGCAGTGGTTAACGAATCCGACTAGGAACCATGAGGTTGAGGGTTCGGTCCCTGCTCTTGCTCAGTGGGTTAATGATCCGGCGTTGCCGTGGGCTGTGGTGTAGGTTGCAGACGCGGCTCGGATCCCACGTTGCTGTGGCTCTGGTGTAGGCCGGTGGCTACAGCTCCGATTCGACCCCTAGCCTGGGAACCTCCATATGCCGCGGGAGCGGCCCAAAGAAATAGCAAAAAGACAAAAAAAAAAAAAAAAACACATAGTATTGGGCTGAAAACAAAAAAATGGTGACATCTGTTATTCACTGCCATTTATTTATATTAAAAACACATATGCACAAAACCATGCCAATGTATGTTCTTTGATATGTATGTACTTTTTAAAAGTATGTAAACATTAAAAATATGTTTCATGATCTTTTGTTTATTTTTTTAGAATCTCGCCAAAGCAGTAGCTCAGACTGTGTGCATAGACCAACACAAGGTGAGTTGGAATCAGTTACTTTCAGGGTCAAGGGTTAAGTTCTTGTTACTGGAGGCGAAGGTGTGGGAACTTAAAAACCCTCACAGAGATGAAGCCATAGACGCTGTAAGTTTTTTTGCAGATGCAAATCATTCAGAGATGAGTAACGATAACTAATGTCCATGTGGACCTTCACACATGGCAGAGAAATTTCAGAGTTCCTCATTGTGTCCTGACCATGGGGTAGGAGGAGTATTACACCCCCATCTTGTATGGATGAGGAAACAGTGCCCTGGATCTTACTCTTAGCCCTAGATAATACTGTGACAGATGCTGGCCTGGAATCAGGGTCCCTTGTGCTAAATCTTGTGCTCTGTCTACCACCCCACTTGCCCAACAGCAGAGTCTGCCAGGTGCTTGCTATCAGGAGGAGGTTTGCATGCCGATGACCTTCTCTCAGTCCAAGGTCTTGGGAACACGCCCCCTTCATCCACACAGCCTTCATGGCTCTGACCTAATGCATTTGTAGTTGCGTATTGCATGTTGCCTTTGGTGATTTGTGGAGTCATGCTTGTTGTTCAGTGTTTGACTTGAGTAGCCCACGATGAAAATGTAAATGCATTGCTGGCTTATAACTCAAAGACAGTATATGGCTGGTCAAGGACAGTCCCCCATGATCACTTAAAGGATCAGCTTACTAGGAGTTCCCATTGTGGCTCAGCAGAAACAAATCTGACGAGTATCCATGAGGATGCGGGTTTGATCCCTGGCCTTGTTCCATGGGTTAAGGATCCGGTAGCATTTCTGTGAGCTGTGGTGTAGGTCGAAGATGTGCCTCAGATCCTGTGTTGCTGTGGCTGTGATATAGGCCGGCAGCTACAGCTCCGATTCGACCCCTAGCCTGGGAACTTCCATATGTCACAGGTGTGGCCCTAAAAAGAAGAAAAAGGATCAGCTTTTTTCACAGCTTGGATCAATCTCATTTTAACATAGAGTAGCTTAAGCTTTTTTGGTCTATTTGACAATGGTCAGTTATCTGGGAGAGTCATTGCCTGGCAATGCTTCTTGATCTTTGTCAGCCTGGGTTGCCAACAGCTGTAGTAGAGTCCATTTACCAGGCCCTGGGAGACTAAACCTTGCTCTTCTGTTGTCCAAGGGTATTTTGCCGTGGCGGTTGTCAGGAAAGCAAATGGTGGTATCACCTGGAACTCTGTGAGAGGCACGAAGTCCTGCCACACTGCTGTGGACAGGACAGCAGGCTGGAACATCCCCATGGGCCTGCTTGTCAACCAGACAGGCTCCTGCAAATTTGGTAAGAGTCCCAAGGGAGCATTCTGGGGTGGGGGCGGGTGGTAGGAACTTGGGAAAGGGATGGGCAGGGAATTGCAGGCTGACTATGGCTCACAGGCCTCCGTTGGTGTAAGCAAGTTCACCCTGTGGCTGCTTCCTGCAGTCGTAGATGTGCTGTGAGCTGCTCCACACACTTTCCCCATCCCATCCTCCCCACTGGAAGACACAGAGCTGGCCTTAAGAACAGATGCTGGCTCTGAGAAGTACACAGGTTATTTTTTGCCTTCTGGAGCTCCAGCTCTAAATTTGTCCCAGGCGCTGGCTTCCTAATCTGGGAAAAGCCACCTGCCTGCCTCATAAAAGGTGACTTTGGTTCCTAGGCAGAACTCACTTCTTACTCTGCACTGCGGAGGACACTAAGACCTCCAGGCTTTTGGCTCAGCCTCCCCTCCTCCTCCTCCTCCTCCACACATCCTGTTCACAACTCAGTGCATGGGCCACACCCTACCTGTGGGCCTGGTGACAAGAAGGTGTGAACTGACTTCCCATGTTTCTTCTCTGTAGACGAATTCTTTAGTCAAAGCTGTGCTCCTGGGTCTCAGCCGGGATCCAATCTCTGTGCACTGTGTGTTGGCAATGACCAGGGCGTGGACAAGTGTGTGCCCAACAGTAATGAGAGATACTATGGTTACACCGGGGCTTTCAGGTGAGTGCTGTGGCCAGGCTTCACCAGGACCAGGCTTTGTCCGTCATCCTCCAGCATCTTGGCACCGCATTTCTAAGGGACCCCATGTGGGGGGTCGCAGCAGAATCGTGGGGCGGCCTGGGGATCAGCTGATGTGTGGCCCCAGTGAGGGCTCCTCCCTCCACACCCACTGCCCCAAGAGTGGGGGCTGGCCTGGGGCTGTCTGACCTCAGCTTTGCTAGACTCCTCCCTCTCGCCTGGAGCCAAGGTCAGCCTTGGCGGACCTTAGTGCCCTCGGCCTCAGAATCAAATTGAGAGAGTTTGTGGTGTTTTAAGTCCTTTGTGCAATTCAGTTTTATGCAGAAGAATTCTTTACCCGTAGTCTTCCCCACTCCAGGTCACCATTATGTCTCACATTTCGCCTTTCTCCTTAAGTTTAGCCTTAGAAATGGCAAAGAGAAAGCAGTATTGCAGTGTTATTCTCCACTAGTGAAAAATAAACCAAAAGATAAGTTTTCAGAATTGACCGATGATAAACGCTTAGTGATTCGCAATAACTTTCCACAACCCACGTTTTACAGTCCCATGCATCCAGATGTTGAGCTCTTCCCAGTCTTTTCCTCTATTTGCCAAGAAAGTATTTCACCACCAGATGGCGCCATACACCTGAGAATGCCTAGGCCCTCATGGTCTTGGACCTTTTTAATATAAATTCAGCAGGTTGTCTCCAGTGGTGGGATGGTAAAAAAGTAGTTTTACTATTCTCTGAGAGATTCACTGAAAAATATTTTGTGACTGTAAAAAAAATATCTTCAAGGGGTTAAGGTTTTGCAAATGGAAAAGTTGTGATGTAATTCTACTCAGAAATATTGAATAGCCAACATGTCTGATAAAAACCCTCAGGAATCATGTGGTTTTCCTTTTCACACCTACAGTAAGATATTATCTCACTCAAAACAGCTACACTTTAGTATTCCTATTTATACTAGAAGGAAATTCTTTGTCTTTTGCTCAAATCGAAAGCTGGAACCAGAAGTCCTACTCATCTCTATGTTTCCAACTAACATCCTTATATATTGCTGATTCTTAATTTCTAAATATCACCTATTTTCTGCTGACTTCCTATTATGAAAGAAGATCCAGCCTCTCATACTGCTCCTGTACCTTTTCTACCCATAACCATAACTTCACCTCCTTTTAGTATCCTAGAAGAGTATGACATATTCAGTGCTTATTATGAATATGTAAATATTTGTCTCATATTAAACATGTGGAATAATAAGATTATATTTCCCTTATTGTACAAAGGTTTGGCTGACTCTGGATTTGATAGATATCTTTTTAAAAACTTGCTTAATTTTCTGTACTTCTTAAAAAAAAAAATCACTCATTCATCTCAAAACCTTTTACTGGTAGTATAAATCTCCTAACAATCATGCATAAACATGCCTCAGGTTCATGATTTACCTGGGAATGTTGCACCTGAAGATCTCCACCCTCCTCCCCAGGCTGGATTGGTTTTCATGAGGCCCCCTGCACATCTCTGCTCCTGGGAGTCCCCTTAACCATCATTCTGGGATTTTCCATTGTCTTACTTTACCTTAAATCACTTGTTTCCTGGATCCCACATGTTTAGCTTTCTTGGTTTTGTTGCAACAGGACACATCTTGAGAAACGGTGACTAGGAATTGCTGTGTTTTGAGTATTTACATATCTAAAAACATCTTTATTCTACCCTTAAAATGATTTATAATTTGGCTGAATAAATGTAGCCTGGAAAACATTCTCCCTAGGAATTTTGACAGGATTTCCTTGTAGGAAATATAGCAGCATTAGCTGTTTTGACCAACTCTTTCTTTAAACACAATAAAAAATTTTGAGTTAAGTACACCCACACACTCAAGAGCATTGAATAACTGACAAAATAATAAGGGATTATCAGACAAATCTAAATGGAGTAGGAATTCAGAAAGCTAAGTGGAGCCACTTTGTCCTAAGGATAGTTACCTATTCTGACAAGCTTGAACTCAAGAGGTTGCATATGTCTTTAAGGTAGGAATGAACCAGAAGTAGCTTCCACTCCACTCCCAGGGGGCTTCATGGCTGCATGGATGCTGAGGAAAACAGGGAGAAAAATACCCGCCATCCCTGAAAAATTGAAACCGTGGGCTAGCTTATGTCTGGATTTGTAGTTCAAACTTATGTCCCCTAGGATGGTCCAGAAATTATCAGCTCATCATTTATTAAAAAGTGGTCCCAGATTAGTGGCCCCTCTAGGAAGCTGTCTGGAAGATAGCGTCTTGAAGTTAGTCCTCAAAGACTACTTAGAAATACTCTTTCAATAACAATGAGCAAGACACAGTAAAAAGTAATTAGAACATGTTAAATAAACACACAGGAAAAAAAAGTTGCCAGAAGCAAAATCCAGCGGAATAAACAAGCTAGTATTTTTTATTTGTTTTGTTTTGTTGTCTTTTTAGGGCTGCACCCGAGGCATATGGAAGTTCCCAGGCTAGGGGTTGAATCGGAGCTACAGCTTCCGGCCTGCACCACAGCCGGATTCAAGCCGGATTCATGCCGGATTCATGCCGGATTCAAGCCGCATCTGCGACCTACACCGTAGCTCATGGCAATGCTGGATCCTTAAACTCACTGAGCTGCTGATGCCGTTGTGTCACAGCAGGAACTCCCTGGTTCCCCTTTTTTTGATTCCTGTTTCTTTGTATATAACATTTTTTCTTGAAAACAATTTTTTGTTTTTAACCATTTATTTTTAACTTCCTAACTCAGAGACTAAACTTTAGAAGGCTTATGAAGTGTCTTGGACAAATAGGTCTACACAAAGAATATTCTGTAAAGAGTAACTAGATTAGACACATATGTTTTACATTTCTCTCTAAATTGCCAGAGATTTAACAATGAATAAAAAATACTCTTTAGGAAAATGAGTTTTGGATTTCATCCAATGTAAACTACTTTGAAAACTTTTCTTGAAAAGTTTTTGATTTCAAAAAATAAAAGAAAAAAAAGTAGTGTTAAGATTTTTTTTGGAGTTCTCTTGTGGCTCAGTGGGTTAAGGACCTGGTGTTGTCACTGCAGTGGCTCAGATTGCTGCTGTGGTGTGGGCCCCATCCCTGGCCCAGGAACTTCTGCATGCCATGGGTGAGGACAAAAAAAAAATATATATGTATTTTGTGATCTCTAGTGTTCTGAAACTCCACAATGGTATTTTTTTTTCTTTTTTCTTTTTTTTCACAATGGCATTTCTGTATGTGGGTTTTCTTTGGATTGGGCATGTGTATGTACACTGCATGTGTATCGGCTCTATCCAGTCCTTCTGTTCTTAGCCACTTTCAGTGGTGCCTGGATTTTCCAATAGCTGAGTTTTTCTGGAGTTCTGCTGTGCTCATTACCTTTCTCCTAGGTGCTCCCAATGCTCAACTTATGTCACAGCTTTCTTTTCTCTGCTGGGTCAATTATGGCTCACACATTCTAACTTTTTCCCTTTTGCCTTCCTCTCTCTCATGGATTTATGGCTTTTTTTTTATTAAAATATTTTTTTTTGTCTTTTCAGGGCTGCACCTGGGTCAAAATCAGGGCTGTAGCTGCCAGCCTACGCCACAGCCACAGTAACGCCAGATCCCTAACCCACAGAGTGAGGTCAGGGATAGAACCTGCCTCCTCATGGATGGTAGTCAGATTCATTTCTGCTGAGCCACGATGGGAACTCCAAATTTATGACTTAAAAAAAAAACTCATTCATGTCATTTTATAGGAGTTTTAGAAGTAGGGAATGTACACATATGTGTACAATCTACCATTTTAAAGCCTAAGTTCTACGAAGGTGAAGAATAAATATATCTTAAAATACCTTCCTTGTAAAGTGAGAACAATATTTCCTACCTCCAGAATTAGTTTGAGGATTAAAAGAGTCAATATTTGTAAAGCATCCAGCATATTGTACTCTGCCCAAGTACAAGCAGCTGTTTCACTTCTATTATTATCATGAACCATTCTGAGCTGCTGAGCGTGAGCCATGAAGAAAGAATTTCTTAGGTGTTCCTGTGAATGAAACCATGGTATAGACTTCAAAGACCTATTATATTATTCAGTCATGTAATGGTACCAAAAGAAATGGCTAATAATAGGTAAGTATGAAAAATGTCTTATTTCACTGTAAACAATCACAATAAAACTCAATATTTATCATAAAAGAAACAATTTCTTATAATAAGTTCTAAGTTCTTGGAAATATTTGCCCTCATCTTTTCCATGTTTCAGTTTTTGGAATGTGTATTTATGAAAACTCTAAGAGATTTTCTTCTCTGGCAGTGTTTTAATTCTCGGGAATATTTTAGGTGCCTGGCTGAGAATGCTGGGGATGTGGCGTTTGTGAAAGATGTCACTGTCTTGGACAACACGAATGGTAGGTGATAATGTTTTCCTCCTCAAAGCAGAATTTTTACCTCTACCTCTCTCTCTCTCTTTCTCTCTCTCTCTCAGACAGACAGACAGGTGCGCGCGCGCACACACACACACACACACACACACACACACACACCAGTCATACATAGGAGCAAATATCTCCCTGGCTTTGTCTAGTCCATACCAGAAACACACCATCTGCCTGTCTCAGCCCATTGGAAACTGAAGGTGGATGAGACTAAAAAAACAAAATTTAACACATACACGTAAAATTTCCCTTTTCGAAAAAGGAAGTAGAAGCCATCATTCAGCACATGTGAGCCCTCAGTGTGGAAACTCCTTGGGGAGTTAATAAGGACCAAATCACAGGCCGGTGAGGAAGGTAAAACCTACCAGTCACTAGAGGAATAATCGCTCTCTTCTGATCTAAGGTGAAAATAATAATTACCAAATTCAAGACTGGTAGCAATATGCTACCTTCCAAACTGCACCTCTCTTCTTAGCCGCTCCCCCCAGCTCCCCTCCACCCCCCAGCAGAAGACTTGCCACTTCCTCCCCTGAGAAGGAACTGTCTCGCTCCTTTCTTCAGAGACAGTGACAATCACAGCCCCTCCTCCCGCTTCCTCCTGCCCCTCCTCTAGTCCCTGGGGAGAGCGCTTGAGGCCAGACATGTAAATTTGGGATGGTCTCAGTGTCAAGCAGACAAAACTAAGGAGGAAGTATTCTCTTAAGAGGGTGGGAGGAGGGCAGAAGGAGCAAAACGGGAGGGCTGACCTTGGAGCTCTGTTTGCACACACAGGCATGCAAGTATATGCATGCATCCAAGTACATTGCAAATCTGGGAACCTTGAATCTCAGTGATCTCCAGGGAGCAGATGGTTGTCAAATTTAATTTTAAGCTTTTCTGTGACTTTACAACTATATTTTATTGGAATTGACTTAAACATATATATACATATATATTGTCTTTTGTCTTTTTAGGGCCGCACCTGAGGCATATGGAGGTTCCCAGGCTCGGGGGTGAATCGTAGCTGTAGCTGCTGGCCCATGCCACAGCCACAGGAACGCCAGATCCCAGATCCTAGCCTCATCTTTGACCTACACCACAGCTCCTTAACCCACTGAGCAAGGCCAGGGATCGAACCTGCAACCTCATGGTTCCTAGTTGGATTCATTTCCGCTGCGCCACAACGGGAACTCCGGCTTAAACATATTTGATAAACCCATAGAAGTTCCTGTCCTTCCTCTGGTTACACTAAGAGCGTTTGAATGTGAAAGGAAACAATTTCTTCTTAAACACAAGCCAGCACTCCTTTGGGAACTCACCCTCATACATGGAGGGTTTTCTTTTAAAGCAATGTAACAGCTTTACGGAGATATAATTTACATACTATAAAATCCACCCATTCAGAGTGTATGATTCACTGGTCTCCAGCACCTTCACAGAGTTGCACGGTTGCCAACACAGTCCCAGAACATTTACAGAACCTCTTCAAGAAGTCATATACCTATTACCCGTCCCTTCCCCACCCCCCAGAGCTGGCAAACAACAGTCCACTTTCTGTCTCCATAGATTTGCCTATTCTGGACATTTCACAGAAATGGAATCTACAATATGTGTCTTTTGTGACTGGCTTCCTTCACTTAGCATCCTGTTTTCAAGATTAATACACAATGTAGCAAGTGTCAGTGCTTTACTCCTTTTTATTGCTGAGTAATATTCCATTGTGAAGCTATAGCACTGATGTGCGATGTGTTTGAAGATGGTGTAATCTGTGGAGCTTTAGTTGCTCTCCTTCACATCACTGCACCCCCAGTGTGTGCATTTCAAGAGGCCAGTGGCTGGTTACAGCACTGAGAAAGGATGTGTTGATTCAGCCACACAGCCATGGCTGATGCCACCCCTCTTTCTATCTCCAGGACAGAACACAGAAGAGTGGGCCAGGGAATTGAGGTCAGATGACTTTGAGCTGCTGTGCCTTGATGGCACCAGGAAGCCTGTGACTGAGGCTCAGAACTGTCACCTGGCTGTGGCCCCCAGTCATGCTGTGGTCTCTCGGAAGGAAAAGGCAGCACAGGTGGAACAGGTGCTACTCACTGAGCAGGTATGGATCACCAGGGTCTCCTGTGCTTTCTTTCTTTTCTTGTTTTGTTTTTCTTTTTAGGGCCGTACCTATGGTATATGGAAGTTCCCAGGCTAGGGGTCAAATTAGAGATACA
Organism: Sus scrofa; assembly: GCF_054392235.1. Classification (NCBI taxonomy): domain Eukaryota; kingdom Metazoa; phylum Chordata; class Mammalia; order Artiodactyla; family Suidae; genus Sus; species Sus scrofa. The sequence continues at coordinate 44,176,641 of NC_139395.1, read as the reverse complement.
GCTACTGGCCTGCACCACAGCCACAGCAGCACCAGATCCGAGCTGCATCTGTGACCTTGCACCATAGCTCATGGCAACTCTGGATCCTTAACCCGCTGAGCGGGGCCAGGGATCAAACCTGAATCCTCATGGAGCCTAGAAGAGCTCTTAATCTGCTGAGCCACACGGAAATTCCTGTGCTTTCTTACCTGTGTGGGCTCCTGTTTGGTGGGAGCGTCTCAGAGCTAGGGGACTCAGCCCATCTCCAGCTTTCCCTTCTCGTCTCTCTGCTTGAAGCTGATGATGAGAAAATTAGCTCTGCACTGTGATGTTGCTCTGCATCTTGTGCCCTGGACTTGTGCTCACTGCCTGGCTGGGAGCTCCTTTCCTTCCTCCACCCTCCTGTTGTTCTTCAGGCAAACCAAGGAGGCAACAGCCTTCCTCACACGACTAGGTGGAGATTGGTTTACTCTGCTGATGTTCCCAGAGCCTGGGCCACCTGGACCATGTTCTAGACAAGGTTCCTGCATTTGTAATCTCTAAAAACAACAAACTCAGCTTCTGTAGATTTAAGGCTATCCATGTGAAGTGGTTGAAGGAAATCTTATTATTTCCTTAAAGCCTGAGATTCTCTAATAGAACGTCTAGTTTTGAGTTAAAACAGCATGTTTCTAGGTGTGCTTTAAAGACAATGTCCCAGGAGTTCCTGTCGTGGCTCAGTGGTTAACGAATCTGACTATGAACCATGAGGTCGAGGGTTCAATCCCTGGCCTCAATCAGTGGGTTAAGGATCCGGCATTGCCGTGAGCTGTGGTATAGGTTGAAGATGCGGCTCAGATCCCCAGTTGCTGTGGCTCTGGCATAGGTCAGCAGCTACAGCTCCGATTAAACCCCTAGCCTGGGAACCTCCATATGCCGTGGGAGTGGCCCTAGAAAAGGCAAAAGGACAAAAATAAAATAAAGACAGTGTTTCTAGAATGTAAAAACAGGCCCAATAACTAGCATTTAAGGAGGCCCCAGTATGCACACTCACGGGTGTGGGTAAGAGGGCTACCTCCGTGGAGGTACTTGGTTCTTAGAGCTCGCCTCTGTGGGAGTGCTGGGCGTGGAGGAGGAACCGTGGCCACAGGAGGCTAAGTGACCTGCCCAAGGCAATGACCTGGTCCTTGGCAGAGAGGATTTCCAGTGCAGACTGCCTCTCTGAGTGCTGGCCTGTTGGAATGAATGCTAGAGGTGGTTAACTTTGGAGGCAGATCTCAAAACCCTCAGCTGTCACCTAGTCACCTACAAGAAATTCTAAGAGAAGAGGCTGCAGATGAAGAAGAAAGGGAAGATGGTGGGAGATGAGCTCAGAACTGGTGAGGGGCCTGGGCACTGGGCTGGGGCAGGGGCAGGGGGACCTGGGGCAGGTAAGACCCAGGCCAGGATGGTAGAGCGACTTCAGAACTCCACTCCTTTTTCCCCATGGTTTTCCCGGAGCCACGCCTGCAAAGAAGAAATGTTCTTGGCCTCCCCAAGTCCATAGACTCTTCTTTTCCTCAGCTGCTCTCTCCCTGTCTCCCCTCTTACACAGGCTCAGTTTGGAAGATACGGAAAAGACTGCCCGGACAAGTTTTGCTTGTTCCGGTCTGAGACCAAAAACCTTCTGTTCAACGACAACACGGAGTGTCTGGCCCAACTCCAAGGCAAAACAACATACGAAAAATATTTGGGATCAGAGTATGTCACAGCCATCGCTAACCTGAAACAGTGCTCAGTCTCCCGTAAGTAGAACTTAGGTGGTAGCATCACTGAGAATCCACTGTAGGTAAAGGTCAAGCTTGGAGGAGCAAACATTCTAGGAATGGGGTGGATCTAAAAACACTAAGGCGGAGTTCCCGTTGTGGCGCAGTGGTTAACGAATCTGACTAGGAACCATGAGGTTGCCGGTTCGGTCCCTGCCCTTGCTCAGTGGGTTAACGATTGGGCGTTGCCGTGAGCTGTGGTGTAGGTTGCAGACGCGGCTCGGATACTGCGTTGCTGTGGCTCTGGCGTGGGCTGGTGGCTACAGCTCCGATTCGACCCCTAGCCTGGGAACCTCCATATGCCGCGGGAGCGGCCCAAGAAATAGCAACAACAACAACAAAAGACAAAAAGACAAAAGACAAAAAAATAAAAAAATAAAAAAAATAAAAACACTAAGGCAACGCAATGTCTCTATACCTTAGGAAATCACCCTCTTATTGATGAAGTGAAAGAATTAGAGAATAAAATAAAACAGTGGATAATATGTCACATTTTTATAATGCTGGTAGTGACTATAAATGTATGTATGTATATACTTTCACACATATGTAGACACGTATGTACATATATATTGAGCAATGACAAATTCTGGTTTCTAGAGAGTTACCATAAGTACTAACCATAAATAATACAAATTCTCAAAAAACATTTTAGCCAGGAAAACGTATTGGTAATAACCAAATCCTTTTAAAACACTTCGAAGATATAGCAGAGTATCGTAAGGCTCCAGCCCGATGCTTCTTACAGGTCAGCAAGTTCTGCCTCTTCTGTGCACTGGGACCATCCAGAGTCCTAATTCCGGTCCTGCACCAAGGGAGTTGGAGGTGTTGGTGGGATTGTGTGGTGGTCCAGGCATGGAGGGGAGGGCTGAGAATCTGTGTTCTCAAGGAGGGTGGCAGATTTTGCACCTGAGGTGTTTGGCAATATCAGGAGGTATTTTTAATTCTCGTGACCTAGGAGTGCTGCCGGTATCTGTGGGTAGAAGCTAGGATGCTACTAAACAAGGCGCAGGAACAGCCTTTACAGAAAAGAATTACCTGCTTCGAATGTCCCAAATGTCAGTAGTGCCAAGGTTGGGACCAGCAACATCTCAGGGAAATGAGATGCAGGTGGATCTAGGGCTATACTTAAAACATCCCCCTGCAGGGCTACTCTTGGGAGCAGCCTGCTCAGGATCACACAGACAGTATACCCCTTGAGGGCAGGGCTTATCTGTCAGTGTTGAATCTCCAGCAGGTGCTCAAGAGGAATGTGTGGGTGAGAGAGTGAATGGGTAGCTGGACAGTAAGGCAAACAGATTTGCATGAAGATGGTCAGTTACTCCTATTCCAGAAGAATTTTGAGAACTGTCAGTGCCTTGTGAGCTTGAGAGTGTGACAGTTGATTCAGTTGGAGACAAGGGGTTGGGGGCTGTGTCACTCAGGCCAGAGCAGGGAATCCCCCAGCTTGGTGAGGACTGGAGCTGCTGTGCCCTCCCTGAGACTCTGAAGCTCTTGGCAGGAGGGGCTGTGGGGAAATGTAGGATAGTAAGCCTTGACTTGGGGTGGTGGGAGAGGGGCAGAGGAAGGTCTGTTTTAGTGTCCTCCTTAATTGATGTACTGATTTTTTAAAAAGCAATCAGTTTCTGAATCTCGTGTTTTGTTGTGTCCACAGCGCTTCTGGAAGCCTGTGCCTTCATGATGAGGTAAAACCGGAAAAGAAGCTGCCCCGCCTCCCCAGGGGCCTCAGCTTTCCCTCCTCCCGTCTTGATTCCCAGCTGCCCTGGGCCTGCCTCTCTCCCTTCCTGAGGGCAGACTTTGTTCAGCTCATCCGTTTTCACAATTCCCTGCTGGCCTCTTAGCAAGAAATAAAATTAGAAATTCTGTTGATGTTCATTCCCTATAAGTGCCATTCATCTTTTCTAGAATTTCATACTGAAATCATCTGACCATATACTTGACCTGTGGGACCTTTCTTTCCACTTTTTCCAGGTTCCATCCCCCTTCTTTCCTGCAGTTTTGGGTTTGCTGCCTGATAGACTGGAATCTAAGGTCTGGTCAAGCAACTCTTTTCCCCAAGGGCACCTGCTTGGTCATTCACATAGTTGTCTCAGTGTGTGTGTGTGTGTGTGTGTGTGTGTGTGTGTGTGTGTGTGTGTGTGTGTGTGTGTGTGTGTGTGTCTAAGGCAGGGGGAAGGAAGAGAAAGTAGGAATCAAGGCATCAGTGGAAGAAACTGTGTGTCAAATAGATTTATGAGTATTTGGTATTTTAAGTAAATAGCATCAGGTGTAGTAAATGTACATTATAGGAAAATGTGGAATACACAGGGCCCTCTGTATCCGTGGCTTACCTATCCTTGAATTCAACAAACTGAGGATCGAAAATATTTGAACATAAGTTCCAGAAACTTGAATTTGCAGTGGGCTCTCAACATAGCATTTACATTGTGTTATGTATTATAAGTAATCTAGAGATGATTTTCTGACAGTTTTCAATTGTGACCCAATGTCCTGATGCCAGGAAGGGAATTAAGAGGGAACCGACCTGGGGAGTTCCCCTCGTGGCTCAGCGGTAATGAACCCAACTCTTTATTCTGAGATCCAGGCTGAACCAGCAGTTCCCAGGCTAGGGGTGGAATCTGGGTGGAATCCGAGCTGTAGCTGCTGGCCTATGTCAGCAATGCCAGATCTAAGCCATGTCTGAGACCTACACTGCAGCTCACAGCAATGCTGGATACTTAACACATGGAGTGAGGCCAGGTATCAAACCTGCACCCCATGGATACCAGTCAGGTTTTGTTATTGCCAAGCCGCAATAGAAATTCCCTCAACACATATTTTTAATGACCATCTGTTGTAATACACTTTAGCAGGTTCCACTTCAGATTGTACTGAATTAGTGTTTCCTCAGTTTTTTGGAAAATACTCTTGCCTGTGGTTATTCCATGTACACTCTTCATGGAGGCTAATTCTTCACTCCAGACTCACCACTGATTCCTCAAATAGACAACAATTGAGGGCATCTGTAACATCTATTTACTCATTGAAAACCAAGAAAAACCACTTAAAATCATTTGCCTTCTTTTTAAATTGACTATTGATATTGTTCCCAATGTTATCAACTCTTTTTTTTTTTTTTGGCCACACCCATGGCATGCAGAAGTTCCCTGGGCCAGGGATCGAAGCCCTGCCACAGCAGTGACAGTACTGGATCCACCAGGGAACTCCCTCAGTGTCTTCAACTCTTTAAGCAAGAGTTGTCAGTGAAAGGCTACCAGTCTCAAATTAGTTAATTTTCTCTGGACACCTTTATTTACACTGCAATCAAACCTAATTTCCATGATTTCATTAATCAACGTATTTAAATGGCTTTTCTTGCTTGGCTAACGAGTGAGCTATTTAGAAACTTTCGTTGCTGCCTTATATCAGTTTTTGTTTTGAAGCCTTTCAGTGGTGACAAGATATTTCACTTTAAAATTTCTAATTTCTCTGACCATTTTTCCCCATGAGTTTGGAATAGTGTAATGAATGTTTAGTCTGGAAATGTCAATACGTATTGTATTCTTTTAGCACAACTATAGTTTTCTTTTTTAATTGCCAACCTGCCACATATGGACATTCCTGGACCAAGGGCTGAATTGGAGCCACACCTGCAACCTCTTCCGCAGCGGCAGCAGTGCCAGATCTTTTAACCCACTGGGCCAGGCCCGGGGGCAGGGGGGAGGTCAAACCCCCACCACTACAGCAACCTGGGCTTTTGCAGTTAGGTTCTTAACCCACTGCACCACAGTGGGAACTCCCACAACTAAGTTTCATGCATGTTAAATACAGTGCGTTGTCATCTAATTTAATAACAAAATAATCCACAATCCATAGTGATATCAAAGTTCACTTTGCTTGTTTTTACATGATGGATATGTACTGGTAATAAAAATAAAATAAAATGTGGTATGGCTCTATGAGTATAAGGAGAAAGAGTTTTCTTTACTCACAACACTTAGGATTTCAAATATGTGGGTTTCCTACACCAAACAATTCTCTAATTCTCTGTGGACGCCACCTGGGTTTCCTACAAGTCAATTCAATTCTGAGAGTAATCACATGGCGTTAACACAGACCCCCAAGATTAAGAGCTCAGACCCACAGGACTGTCCTCTTCCCTCAGATGCCAATCACAAGCAGTGGTTTCCAGGTTACCTACACTTTTGTTCAAACTGGTTACAAACAGGGGTCTCCCAGGATCCCTTCCTCAGGTGTGATCATTTGCTGACAGACCCAAAGAACCCAGGGAAGCATGGTACTTATGGTTGTCTATTTATAGTAAAGGATCTTACAAAGGATACAAAAGAACAGCCAGGTAAAGAGGTACATAGGCTAAGGTCTGGAAAGGTCCAGAGCATAGAAGCTTCTGTCCCTGTGTTGTTAGGGTGTGGCACTCTCTCAACACACCAATGCATTCACTAACCCTCTGAATCCTGTAGTTTAGGGTTTGTATAGAAGTTTCATAACATAGGAGTTCCCATTGTGGCTCAGTGATTAACAAATCCGACTAGGAACCATGAGGTTGCGGGTTCGATCCCTGGCCTTGCTCATTGGGTTAAGGATCTGGTGTAGGTCACCGACGCGGCTCGGATCCCGAGTTGTTATGGCTCTGGGGTGGGCCGGTGGCTGTGGCTTGGATTCGACCCCTAGCCTGGGAACCTCCATATGCCGCGGGAGCGGCTCAAGAGAAGGCAAAAAAAAAAAAAGACCAATTAAAAAAAAGTTTCATAATATAGACATAATTAAATCATTAAACACTGGTGATTTCCCAGCTACTTTCCTGTCAGGGGTCAGGAAGTAGAGCTGAAAGTTCCAATCCTCTAATCACAAGGTTGGTGCTGGGAACCAGTTCACACCCTGAAGTATGGAGGGAAGCAGCAAGAGTCACCTCATCCCCACAAACTCAGGTCTGATTGAAACTCAAGTATGGGGTTTATTATGAATAACGAAAGACACCCCTATCTCCCCAGCACTCAGGACTGAAGACCTTGTGATGTTTCTTATCGAACTACAGCATCACAGTGCGGTACTTGAAATGCTATTGAATTGTGATGGCCTTGCTGTGATTTGCAATGCACTAAACAGCAGTGGCAAGCCTGAGAGTGCCACATACCATCTCTGTCACAGCCACTGGACTCAGCCATTGCAGTGCAAAAGCAACCACTGGCAATATGTAAATAAGTGAATGTTGTTGTGTTTCAATTAAACTTTATTTATGGACCCTGAAATTTGATTTTCATATGCCATGAAATTGTCCTTTGATTTTTTTCCAACTATTAAAAATGTAAAAGCCACACTTTGCGCATGTGCCACACCAGCCCCTCACCCCCCACCCAAAACAATCAGAAGGTAGGCTGGGCTTGGTCCAAGGGTTGTAATTTGCCAACCAACCCCTTTGCCAGGATGCTGCTCTTTGTCCAGAGGTGGGAGCACCCTTGGCTCCTTTGGTCCACTCCAGCAAAGTGGGCTCTGCCTCTGCCGGATGTGCAGGTCCAGTTCCTGGGGGGGCTCTAGAAGCACAAGGACGACCCTTGCTACTTTTGCATGGGTGTTGCGAAGGCCTGGAGCTGGTACCCTTAGCAACACCTGGGGCCAGTGGTGCGGGGAGCGTCTGTGCTGCGGGGGCGGGGGTGGGGAGGGGTGGAGGAGTGTGTGTGAGTGGGGGGCGGGGGATGGCGTCCAGGCTGCTACTGTGCCTGCGCCTGCTCAGAGCGCTCCGCTGTACTAGGGCTGGGAGGCCCGCCCGCAGGCTGCTTCTCTAGCACTTACCTCTGAGGGAAAAGCCGCTGCTCTGAGGTGCTTGGAGCTTCCTGTCCCAGTACGTTGGGAGGAGCGTCGTCCGTTCTTCTGTCGTTGGGAATCAGACTGAGCCTGCGTACCTTATTCTCTGGGAGTTAGCTGTTACCCAGAGAGTATTCAGAACCTTTTCCCCCGCCATTGTCTTCAGAAATAATTACAAGCCGGCCTGAGTGGGAAAGAAGGGGCCTGTGCAGTAGGACAGCTAGAGCCCAGTCCCAGCTCTGCTGCTATGTGGCTGTGTGACCTTGGGTAAGTCTTGACGTTCTCTGGCCTCAGCTTTGTGTGGGGGTGAAATGAGGGACGGGGCCTTGTTCTCTCTGGAGCTCTCCTGCAGATTGAGTTTGATCCCAATCATGAAAAGCTAGAAAGGAGGAGACTTTTAAAATTTGTACTTGTGGTCAGTCTTTTTTTCTTTTCTTTTTTCCCCCAGACAGTATCAAAGTCAGCTTTCCCCTTCAACTTGGTCTTATGAAAGTTTCCCTTTGTGCATTTGTGGGTAAAAAAGAGGGTTCAAAGGACATCCACACACCTTCCATCTAGAGTTGACAGCTGTTAACATTTTGACCTATTTTTCCTCCTTATTCCTTATACCTGGTACCTGGTGTGTGTGATTAAATGATTTGCACGTGAGTTGTGGCCACCATAACATTTCACTTCTAAATTCTGGGGTTTCAATGGCCATACCCATGGCATGTGGAAGTTCCCAGGCCAAGGATCAAATCCATACCACAGCAGTGACCCAAGCTGCTGCAGTGACAGTGCTGCATTCTTAACCCCCTGAGCCACAAGAGAACTCTGTGCACTTCTAAATTCTTGAGCATGCCATCCTCTAAGCATAGGGACATTATCCCACATAATCAACATTTTATTGTCACACTTGAAAATGATAATTCTATACCATCTGACATTTTGTTCATGCTCATATTTTCTGTTTCCCCTGGAATGTCTTTAAGCCTCTTTTTAAGGAAGTGCTCCCATTATCCATTGGCAGTCAACCCCTCCCTCTTGCCTCTTCCCTCACAGGCATGGGTGTCACCTCTTTCCTGGGGAATAACAGCACCTGTGTTGGCTGGAGTCTCTCTTAGCCACCTTCTCATCCATCACCACATCTCATCTTCTCTAATTTGTTTGGAGATGAGCTCGACAGACTCTGCCCTGGAGTCCTTCAGAGACAAGAGTGGAGACAGTGAGTATATGTGGATTGTCACCAAAGGAAACTGGCACAGGCTTGGGGACATGGATTATGTGCTTTGCAGAGGAGGGAGGGCCTGTTTGCATGGGGCAGCTGGGGAAGGTCCTGAGCTGAGCAATCTAGGTGCACCCCCAGGAAGTGTGCGGGAGGTGCACTGCAAAGACGGACACTTGAAAGAGCATGCAGGCAGGGGCTCTGGTGGGGAGGGCTGTCCGCAAACTCACAGAGCAGAACTCTTGTGCTGACCGCGTGGTTGAGGGCAGAGGAAAACATATTTTGTCGTTGGTGACGTAAGTGAAATGGTCTGATCGTCTCCACCACTCCTTCCGACAGAGAAGCAGGGGCTGAGCCTCATGTTCTCAGGTCGTTTTGTCCCACATACTCTTTTACCTGGAGCAGCTGCAGGAGGCCGACCTGGGGAAGAGGAGGCCTGTGAGCTCTGAAACTCAAGCACCATCAGGGTGTAGGCGAATCTGTGGAGGGAGTGAGGAAAAGTGCTTGGTATGTGGACAGCTTCCCATGGGCCAGTCACTGCGCTGCTGGCTTAGCCCTTGGCCAGCAGCTCTGCAAGGGAAGGTGTCTTATTCCCAGTTGTCTCAGGCGCCAGGAGGCCAGATGGCTTGTGTCGGGGTCCACAGGAAGAGGCAGACACCCCTTCCCACCCTCTCCCTGAGCAGGCATGGCAGGGGCCTCCAGGGAGGTGACTCGTGACCCTGCTCCTAGCTAAAGGCCACACCACAGGGAAAAATCAAAGGATTCTGAGCCTGAAATTTAGATCAAAGACTTGCTTCTATTTATTGGATGTGCCAGAGATGGTGCTTTGAAGAACTTTGCTTTCCTCAGGGTCTACAAATGGGTGGCTGAGGGGAGCAGCAATCCTAGGACTTGCCTTCCCCCAATCCTTTGGACTGTTGTTAAAAAATCCTGTGCAGTAATACACAGGAACTCACTCTATAAACTAAGCTCTATAGACAAGCAAGGAAGTACTGGGTGGAGGAGAGGAAAGAGCACTGGATTTGATATCAGAAAATGTCCAGCCCAGATTCTGACCCCTGAGAACTGTGTTTTAAGCCTCAGTTTCTATACTTGAGGCTGATGATACTCAGTTTTCTTTGAAGGACTGCTCTGTGGTGCAGGTATGACTGTGAAGGCACTTTGTAAAGGATGAAATCCTATTAAAATTCAGGGTTCACAGGGAGCCTGAGGGTAGGAAAGGGTGAGGAGCTCTTAGATGGGAGGATGACTGATCTGATGTGGCCACAGCACATTTGAAAAAAGGAGTAGACAAGATTTTTTGCTGCTTAATTGCAATTCAAAATCAACTGGGCCTCCTGTATTTTTTTTTTTCAACTTCAAATGTTATTCCTTTTTCACTTGCTATATCAATCATGTTTACCTTTTTAGAAGTCACTCTGTTTGTACCCACATATACATAAAACAGATGAATTGGAGTTTTCTGATGAGAACTTAATCTTTCTTTCAAATGTCCCAAATCAGAATTATCTCGGCCTGATAGGGAAAAGGTTTTGCATTAGAAAATAATTTATAGGCAGAACAGAAACACTGTCAGTTTTTCTTGAAAAGCTAGCCACCTTCTCTTTGGCTTTTTTGCTGGTTGTTAGTTTTCTAATGCAATAGTTTTTGGAAAAGCATGTATTATTTTTTTTAAAGAAGTAAGGTTGATTCACAGTATTAGTTTCAGGTGTATAGCATAATGATTCAGTATTTTTGCAGATTATACTCCATTATACATTATTGTAAGTGTCTGTGATCCCCCTGTGCTGTACAATACATCCCTGTTGCTTATTTATTCTATATATATTAGTTTGTATTTGTTAATCCCATACCCCTAATTTATCCTTCTCCCCTTCAGTAACCACAGGTTTATTTTCTATATCTGTGAGTGTATTTCTCTTTTGCATATACATCCATTTGTGTTATTTTTCTGGATCCCACCCACGTATAAATGATATCATGCAGTATTTGTCTTTTTCTGTCTAACTTATTTCACATAGCGTAATATTCTGTAGGTCCATCCGTGTTGCAGCAAATGGCAGAATTTCATTCATTTTTATGGCTGAGTAATATTCCATTGTCCTCTGCACCACATCCTCTGTCTCCATTCATCTGATCGGTATGTGATGGGCACTTGGGCTTTTTCCATGTCTTGGCTGTTGTAAATAGTGCAGCATGTGTCATTTTGTCTATAGGACAGCTGTCTTCTTGTTCTGGACAAGGGAAGAAGACCTTGCTGGATTATCAGTGTTCCAAAAATACTACTTACATGTGTAGGCTATTGTAGCTGGATCCTCTCTCACAACCTTGATTTTCAATAACCATTTCACTCTCCACCACTATAATTGTTTATATATTGTATACATTCCATGTTTTAATTTTGAAAATTCTGAAAAGCTTTTTTCTTTGAGTTCATGACTCTGTCATCATCATATCCAGAAATGATGTCATTTTCTCTGGGATTTCTGTCCCATATGTGGAAGAAAAGGATGGAGAATCCAGACTTACTCATACAGGTTTGTGATGAGAATGTCTCTGGCCCTTCTCCTTTGCCACTTGAACCTCTTTTTACCTCTGCTGGAGTACTTTCTTCTGAGGTCTCGCTCTTATCATGGTTTTTTATTTGCTATTTGACGTTATTCAGGGTGAGCCCTATCTTAATCAGCTCAGGCTGCTGTAACAACATGCCATGGATGAGTGGCTTAAAGAAGAGAAATATTTGTTGTGGTCCTGGAGGCTGGGAAGTCCAAGGTCAGGGTGCCAGCATGGCGAGGTTCTTGTGCAGGCACTCCTCCTGGCTTGCAGAGGGCCTCCTTCTCACTGTGGCTTCACGTGGTACAGAGAGAGAGCAAGCCCTGTGGTGTCCCTTATAAGGACACTAACCCCATCCTGTCGGCCCCATCCTCAGGACCTCGTTTAAACCTAATTACCTCCCAAAGAATGTCACCCACTGCGGACTCCTCAGTGACGGCCATAGACTGTGTTGCCTACTCGGTCTCCCTTAGGTGCCACCCTGCCTCCTCCCTCTTCAGTGATGGAGGTGAGAGCTTGTGGTCCAGGGGCATCCTGTAATTTATCTGTCATCTCTGCTTGGGATGTGTAACAAAAACATGGGCACTGGATCGCCCCAGGCAAATGCTTAGTGTGACGTTTTGTAGTTGGAGGCTGGTGAGGCCCAAGGTATGTGTTACACTGAAAAGGACAAAACATGCATTGTGTTAAACATTTCTACACATAATCTTGCATTTGCTATTTAAATGTGAGGAAGGAGTACTAAAAACCTTGGGAGACTCACAGGCTGGGGGTAATGGGGGCCTTGGGGGTATAGCAAGTAGCCAAGAAAACCCAGAAAACTCCACAAGCAAGTCCCTTTTCCTCTTTTTATCCAGAGCCTCCAGCTTGCCAGCTCTTTCAGTTACCTAAAAGAACATGTGCCTGATAAATTACTTCTGTGTGAATGGGTTGCTTCTAATTTGGAATATGGTCCTTTTTTTTTAATTAAAAAAATTTTTTTGGAGTTCCCGTCGTGGCGCAGTGGTTAACGAATCCGACTAGGAACCATGAGGTTGCGGGTTCGGTCCCTGCCCCTGCTCAGTGGGTTAACGATCCGGCATTGCCATGAGCTGTGGTGTAGGTCGCAGATGCGGCTCAGATCCCGCGTTGCTGTGGCTCTGGCGTAGGCCAGTGGCTACAGCTCCGATTCGACCCCTAGCCTGGGAACCTCCATATGCCACGGGAGCGGCCCAAAGAAATAGGAAAAAAAAAAAAAATTTGAATATGGTCCTTTTGATTTTAAAGTGTATATCTGTTTCATGTGTTTTTGTCCCCAAATTTTGGAAGTTTGGCATGCTGGACAAAGCGTAGGCTTTGCAATGAATGCCACCCAGGTTTGTGGACCAGCCTTGTAGCCCTCTAGTTGTGTGATCTTAGGCAAATTTCTGAACCTCAGTTTCCTCTCCAGAGCAACAAGACTAATTCCACCCACACCATGAACATGCAGGGAGACATGGAGGAGCTCACATTTGTTGGGAGCCTAGCACAGCACCTGAGACAAATTTAGTACTTGATAAATGTTTGCTCACCTCCCCCTTTTCTTCCTGGCCCCTATTTTATGTACAGATGTGTCAAAGATATTGCACAAAGCAGTATAATGAGATTAAAAATCGATGTTTATTTATCTCACCTTTGGCAGGAGCTAGTTTACATTTTAGTGGAGAGGCAGGGCTCTTCCCTTGATGTGCCTTGGGCAGGTTCCTCAGTGGGTTGAGGTGCAGTGTCATTACACAGATGGCAAAAGTGGTAGAGATGTTTCCTAAATGCCTCGTCGAAAAACACATAGAGGAGAGGGTTGACGCAGCAGTGGGTGGTGGCAATGATTTTCGTGATCAGAGTGCTTCTGTCCAGGTTGTGGCTGCTCTCACAACCATGCAGGGAGAAGTGTTCGTTGAAAGCAGACAGGAAAAGTGCAATATTGTAGGGTCCCCACATCAGAAGGAAAACAACCATTATGGTGAAAACCAGCTTGAAAAGGTCATACCCCCTCTCCCCGAACTTCAATGTTCTCCTCATTCGCACATAACAAAATACGAAAACAAACAGTGGCAAAAGAAATCCCAAAATGTTCATCTTTAGGGTCAGAAAGTGCTTCCAGAATGTCTCATCAGCTGGTAGGAAGAGCGGTCTGCCAAAGAAACACTTGTATTTCTGGTTTTCCATCTGGGGTTTGTAAAAAGCAAGTTCAGGCAACATGACCAGAACGGCTATGACCCACACCAGAGCACTTGGGAAGATGCTGCCAGCCACCATCCTCGTGGCCGAGAAAAACCCTCTCATTTGGAAAAACTTTTGGTACCTTTGCACAGTCAGAAGGACGTTGAAAAATGCCTCACTGAACAGGCCTACAGAGTAGAGCACCAAGAGAATTTTACACAGGGGCTCGCCAGGATCCCCCTCATGCCAGGCCATGTGAACCCAGAATGGCAGGGTGCACAAGAAACACAAGTTACACACTGCCAGGTTGAGGAGATAGATGTTTTCCACTTGCTTGAGTCCTTTATATTTTACCATGATAAGTACAACCAAGATATTGTCCAGGAGGCCAACCAAGAACACCGTGATGAAGAGGTAGGGCACCAGCTGGGCCAAGAGAGCCTGGGGGTCGTATGGGCTGCACAGTTCTCTTTCGTCGTTGCTGAGGTCATCTTCTATGAAAACATCATAGTCATCCTCTGGTGCTGATGTGTAATTAGCCATCGCCAGGCTGCCCTGTGGAGAAATGAAAGATTATTTTCCCTTCATGTAGCTGTGTGGTCCTGGAGGAAACAGCACACAGGATTGATCAGAGCCCGTGCAGCCACCTTTGCCCTTTTCTAGTGTTTAATTTTAGCCAGAGCAGGCCTGCAACTCAGAAGATTGAAAATAAACATTTTGTTAACATGCTCTTGCTTCCGGAGAGCCGCGCTAGAATTCATCCATTCTTTAAGCACTTCAGTGTCTAACAGTATGCGAGCTACCACAGGGAGACAAAAGCAAGCATTTCCCTGCTTTCTACAACTTCATTCTCTTGGTAAAAATGAGACTTGCCTCCTTGAAGCCACGCTAAGAATAGACACAATTAGCGAGAACTAAGTCCCGGGGTTTAGTTTCACCGAATTGGTGTCCGTCACAACTTCTTTGCATTTAAAAAGTTTGCTCACCCCCTGTAACAGCTTTCTGTGACAGGCAGAGAGGTCTGAGTTCTTCTCTCGCAGGACATAAGTAAGTGTTTGCAAAAGTGAAACCACCCTCGGCACCAACATGGCCATAACTGGTTAAAAGCATTGATGACTTACCACTGACCGAGTTCCTGGGAGGGAAGGGCACGGCCTTCCAACCTGCTCTCCAAGCTGCTGTGGGAACTGCTGGGCTCAGTTGAAAGGCCGGCTTCCTTCTAAACAGCCGGTCCCTGACCCTTAGGGGCAGGAGAAACCACTGTTTGTCCCCCTGGTGGCTCTGCCCCACCCATCATAGGTCTCAGGGACTAACCAAAATAAAGCAACCTGCGAGTTCCCCCAGACCCCCGAAGTTTCTTCCTCGGTAAAGAGAAACCGGGAAGTTGTTTTCTCCTCCTGCTCCCTGCCACCCCTGCCCCCACTGCGTACCCCGCCTTTGATTTCCCTGTGGCCATCCTGCTGGCTGTCCCAGATAAGGGAAGTAAGTAGCTGCTGCTCCTCGGAGATACTGAAGGAGGGCTAGGAGAGTGCTCCACCCTGTAACTCTGAGTAGGAGTGGCTAGTGGCCAGGACAGAGCTGTCCTGGGGGCCTGCACTCACCTGTGGCATTTCACCCCTGAAATGGGGCTTTGAGAAGTTGCAGTGAGACGTGCAACTTGGGCTTTTATTGTCACTTCTGAGAGATGCCATGTGGGGCTTTGAGAAGTTGCAGTGAGACGGGGCTTTGAGAAGTTGCAGTGAGACGGGGCTTTGAGAAGTTGCAGTGAGACGTGCAGCTTGGGCTTTTATTGTCACTTCCGAGAGATGCCATGTGCTTTGGCTGAAGGATGGGGTCCCAAGAGAGGATTTGGGGACAGTAGAATCCACAGAGGGATGTCAGTTGGGAAGGGGAGGTGCGAAGATGGGGCCTCGGTACCAGTGAGCCTGGGGGACATGGATGAGATCCTAGGAGTTAGGACATCAGGAGCGAACCCTGCTCCAAGAAGGAAGGCCCAGCGCAGGAAAATTCCGTGGTGAGGACACAGAGGCGTCATCAAGTTGCCGTGCAGAGAATGTGAGGGGAACACATTTCACCCCAGACTGAGGCTGGGGTGAGGTGAGGTTTGCGGCCAAAGAGAAAGGAAGCTGGAAGTTTGGATTCGGAATGGTGGAAGGAGGGCTTGGGGAGGAGGATGGGTGTGGGGGGGGGGCAGCGTGGAAGAAAGACTGATAAAAAGAACTTGAAATAACTGGGAAATCTGTATGAACATCTCATGGATCAACTCTTTGTACCTGTGATGGACCTAACTGAGGACTAGTTTCATGTGTTAGTTTAGCACGTCATTTAGATGTTAAATGACGTATATTAATGCCAAAGATGTGTTTGAGATAGTCGTTGGTGTGGAATGTGGACTCGTTAAAAACAGAACTGAGCAAACCATGAAGGGAAAGGAAGAACAAACAAACAAAACGCCTGGCCAAATATGTGATTGAGCATTAAATTTAACTCAAAGGGAAACTCATGATATTGCTCCATGTGGAGGCACGGGGAGGCGTTGGTGCCAGTGGGAACCTGGGCTGTGACTGTTTCCCAGCAAGTCCCCCCGCAACCCCCAGTGTGGCTTCTGTAAGTGAGTGAGGGTCCCTGAACCCTGGGAAGCTCTGCCCACCAGTGGTGGCCACAGCCCTGCCACCAGCAGTGGTCCTCCTGGGGCTCTTCCTGCTGTGGTTGGGCTATTTGGAGCCACACCAGCAACCCCAGAACTCTGAGTAAGTGATGGTGGTTCATGGTGCCTTAATGCCTGATGCTCAGTGGTTGGTCTCAGGCAAGGAAATGAGGGTCAGGTCAGACTTTGAAACTTGAAAAACTCATAACCACACACTCTTCATGTTATATGGTTAAGTGAAGGAAAACAGCACCAGGCAGGTGCCACATTTGTGTCAGAGAATCATGTGAAATTTGAAATTTCCCAAAGAAAAACTGGTAAATTCAGGATCACCCTAACTTCCTGATATTTAGGGAGATATTTATATGGCCTTCACTTTCAGAATTATTTTATTTTGGCTTGATTCCCAGCATTCTGCTTATCCACACCCAGACTATGGGATTTTTTTTTTTAATTCGGATATAATTGATAAAAATCTTGGTGTCAGTTTAAGGCATACCTGTATTGATGGGATACATTTATGTTGCAGTATGCTTGCTATTGTAGTGTTAGCTACGTAATTTTTCTAGGAGAGTTTCTGCTGTGGCTCAGTGGGATCGGTGCTGTCTCTGCAGCACCAGGACGCTGGTTCAATCCCTGGCCCAGCACAGTGGGTTAAAGGATGTGGTGTTGCTGCAGCTGCGGCTCAGATCTGATCCCTGGCCCAGGAATTCCATATGCTGCAGGGCAGCCGAAAAAATATATATATTTTTTTTCCCCTAGGAGTGGGAACAATTAAGATCTATTCTCCTAGCAAGGTTAATGTTTATAATACAGATTCGTTATCTATAATCACTGAACTGTGTGTTAGATTTCCAAGGCGGTGGGATTCTTGAGACTTCTAAATTGGTAGGAAGGAACGGTTTAAAAGTCTGAAGCTAGGGCAGAGGAAGGTTTTATTTACCATTCTAACATCTGGAACCGTAATAGGGTCATCATTATTGGTGAAACTTCACCACATTCTGTGGCTTTGGCATGTAGCTCACACACCTTACCTTTGAGGGTCTGAATTTCTCTTTGTCAGTAAAATTCAATCCTGTTTTTTTTTTTTTAATTGAAATGTAGTTTATTTATAATATTGCATTAATTCCAGGTGTATAGCATAGTATTTTTATAGATTATACTCCATTTAAAGTTGTTACACATAATGGCTATGGTTCCCTGTCTGTACAGTATATCCTGATGCTTATTAATTTTATACGTAACAGTTTGTATCTTTCAATCCCCTACCCTTATCTTGCCCCTTCCCTGCTTCCCTTTCCTCACTGGTATCTATTAGTTTGTTTTCTGCATCTTTGAATCTCTGTTTTTTAATATTCATCAGTTTGTCTTTATTTTTTAGGTTCTACATATAAGTGATAACATACAGTATTTGTCTTTGACTTATTCTGCTAAGCATAATACTCTCTAGGACCATCTATTTTGTGGCATATGGCAAAATTTCATTCATTTTTATGGCTCCTATTCCTTTTTTTTTTGGTGTGTGTCTGTATATATATATGTACATATATATGTACATACATATTTTATGGCTAATATTCCATTTTTTTGGTGTGTGTGTATGTATATATACACACATATATGTATATGTATGTGTGTATATATGTATACATATATATGTATGTATATATGTATACACACATATAGTATATGTGTGTGTGTGTATATATATGTATGTATATATGTATGTGTGTATATATGTGTGTATATATATATAGGCACACACATCACGTCTTCTTTATCCTTTCATCTGTTGATGGACACTTAGATTGCTTCCATGTCTTGGTTATTTTAAAAAATGCTGAACATTGGGATACATATATCGTTTCAAAATATGGTGTCATATTTTTGGGTATATCCCCAGGAGTGGAATTATTGGTCATATGGCAGTTCTATATTTGGTTTTCTGAGGAACCCCCATCCTGTTTTCCATAGTGGCTACACCAGTTTACATTCCCACCAACAGTGCAGGAGGGTTCCTTTTTCTTCACACCCTCTCCAGCATCTATTGTTTGTAGACTTATTAATGATGGCCATTCTGACCAGTGTGAGGTGATATCTCATTGTGGCTTTGACGTGCATTTCTCTGATGATTAATGATGTTGCTTCTTTCACGTGCCTCTTGGCCGTCTGTTTGACTTCTTAGAAAAATGTCTATTTAAGTTCAGTTCCAGTTTTAGTCTAGAAAACTTTCATGTTACAATTCTCATTCCCTCGTACATGTATGTCACTCATTTATTCAGTTCACCTAATCCAACTACAAATACAGTACAGAAGAAGGAAGGAAAAGCATTAAGGTCTGAGAATTATCTAAATACTCTTCACTTGGGAGACAAGTGAAAGGTGAGAATGTATCCCTCAGAAAAGAACACCCTGCTGAATAAAAGCTCTCATATTCTAGAAGGGCTTTTAGGATTTTTCATATTCTGAGACAATGTGCTGAATTAGGACAATAAGACAAATTACACAAGAGTGGGGTATATCCTTGTATACATTGAGTGGGTTCAGGTAATAGCGTTTTGTTCCTTTTTTAGGATTTTGAGTCCTTACAAAAACGCTTTTCATCAAATCATGATTTAATCAACTCTTTCGGGTTCTAATCCTATAGTTTGTTAGGTCTTCCAGCTGTTGCTCAGGGTGATCCATTTCCTTGTGCGTTTTGTAGTCTCTTTTGTGATGTGAGTTCATATTTATTAGGGATTATTTTCTCTGCAGCAGTTTTCATATGGCCTGAAGTGGGGACACCCTTTTCCAGAGGACTTGTGTGTTTTTTTCCACCAGGAGCCCTAGGACATCCTTGGTCAGATGAGATCTTCTCGCTTGTTTTGGGGTCTCCCATTTCGAGAGTATTGTAAAATTGAACCTCAGATTTTCATGGGATGGAGGTTTTGGATTCTCAGGGGAGAGTTTTCCCCTATCACTTAGAGCCAAGGCAAAAACAGACAAGCTTTGTTACTGTCCTGTGCCTCTGGGTGCATTTCTTCTGGTGCATCTTTTCCCAAGTGCTAGCTTTCTGTCAGGATCTCTCAGTTCCAGATCCTAATCTCACACAGCCTAAGGCCTGGCTCTCTGCCCCCAGGTCGGAGTTACACTTAGCAGCCTTTTTATGTGTGTGGCCTTTGCTTTGTCTTCATGAGACAGTGATCAGAATGATAAATATCCATTGAGTAGCATTTCAGTGAATATTTGTTGGAAAATGTCATTCATTTATTCATTTCCCAAGTATTGTGTGTCTACCGCCATATAAATCTTCCTTCTGCTCTAATATATCTACTCTCTACTCTCTTCATCCTGATTTATGTCCAGGGATCCTTATCTTGTAACAGAAGGCTCCTCTGTCCTCTGAGCTTCAGTTGGGTTTGGCCAATGGGGAGTTTTAGGCAAGAGATTAGATAGCGGGGTCTAGGGATTTAGCTCCCTGGCTCCTTCCTGGTGGGGCATCAGGAGTATCCTTCCTGGTGGGGTTGATGTGTCCCTTGACCTCCAAGCAGCTATTGTCAGATGGCAGCTCCTACTCCCTCCATTGCCCTTTGCTCCTAGCAGCAGGAGTGGTGACCTACTCTCACTAGCACCAAGTACCCCACTATGTACTGTGTTTTCCCTCTACCCTGCCTAAATCTTTGTAAAGAGCCCTCTTTCAAACGTTCCTCAGTTGACCTACTTGTGTGCCATTCGTTTCCTGCCAGGACCCGGCAGGACATCTCCCAAGTGCCAGAAACTTTGCCAGGGCCCCGGAGAAAATGGGGAGCAAAGTAGACCCCTTCTCTGCCCTTGTGGCATTGACTTTCAGGAGGGAGATGATCAGGTGCATACCTGGTTCCAATTCAGGGGGTCCTGTGCGGTGCTGGGGGAGCACACAGGAGTTGAGGGAGCCGTCATCCGGGGCACCTG
The DNA here is from genome assembly GCF_054392235.1 of Sus scrofa. Classification (NCBI taxonomy): domain Eukaryota; kingdom Metazoa; phylum Chordata; class Mammalia; order Artiodactyla; family Suidae; genus Sus; species Sus scrofa. The sequence continues at coordinate 44,156,564 of NC_139395.1, read as the reverse complement.
GCCCGGGCGGAAGCACTGGGCAAGGTTTCCAGGGTGGAGTCTTAAGCCCGAAGCCTGAATAGGAGTTGGACAGACCAGGCGTGCAGAGGCCTCTGCCACTCTCCTCCGTTTTTCTCCTGAGTCTTCCCTTTCGCGTCTTTGAGGGACCATCTACTTGAATTTCAGAAGGGAAGGTAACAGAACTCAAGGTGGAGATATTTAATTACTTATTAGCATCTGTGACTGAGTTTCTGTGGAAGAGCTGAAACCCAGAACCAGGTCATCTTAGATGGCATTCCTGGGAATCGAGCACTCTCAGAAGCAGGGGTCTTGTTAGGCAGCTTCTGGGAGACACTCGTGAAAGGGAGTGGGTGAGGCAGGGCCGGGCAGAGGGAGAAGCCACCGCAGTGTGTGTACAGCTGAGGCCTCGGCTGGTCCTTCGAGGAGCTCTGGGGTGGTGGTTGAGCGCCACCCCACAGTGAGAGAAGGGGCCGGCCTCTGCACTCTTGCACTAGCCAGTGGTCAGCCTCAGACACCCCAGGGCAGGCAGGTCCCAGTGGCTGAGGGTGGTTCCTATTGAGGAGTGCAGAAGCCCCATCCCCAGGACTGAAGTGGGCATGGGGGGAGAGCGCCGTCGCACCTACTGCACGGGCTGAGAGTTCTGGTTTCCTGCAAATGTCATCTACTCGGAATGACAAGAAACGGAAACTGAAATTTCCCAAGCAGCCATGTGGTAAGACCGTGAGCCTGGCCTGTCCTGTGTGCGGAGGAGGGGTCATGTGTGCAGTGAGGCCGCACTTGCTCCACTTGACTGTTTCCTTAGTTACCACCCCTGTCATCAGGGTGTGAAGAGAAGAGTGGAAGAGAAGTGGCCTATCCCTCCCTCCCCACCTTCCAGCTCTCCATTCTCCTCTCCTTCCCCTGAATCCAGCTTTTATAGGGTCAGTCCTGTTGGACAGTCACCGATCTGAGACCAACCATGTCTTAAGTAGATAAGAATATTTTTCTTATGAACATAGGATAATAAGCTAAGTAGCATCTTACTTTAAGGATATTTCCTGTAACAAAATTAAATCATAGCACATTTTAGTTGTGCAGGATGGGGTTTGCCCTGGTCCTTAGCATGAGTGGTTGCTTGGGATTCCTGCGAAGGCCAAGGCCCATGTGAGCCCCATGTTTTGGAGACTGAAGGCCGTGCTCCCTTCCTGCCTAGTGCTCCCCCAGGGACGGTCCTTGAGGCTCCTCAGAGATTCCACCACGGTTCCCTTCCAGGCTCTGGGACCTCAGCTGGCTCCTATCTCTGCATCCATAAGCCCATCCCTTCCTGATTCCAAAGATTCAGCCACACCGTCTGGAAAGGGGCATTAGAAAGGGTGCCTTCCTCTGCCTATAAACCAGGACCTTCAAACCAGACGCTGATCCTTGCCCCTCGGAGAGCCCAGAACTTGGGGACAAAAGTCGTGCTTTTCTTAGGGAAGCAGGGAATATGATTCTGTGCTCCTTTGCCTTTGTGCCCCCAGCCCAAGAAGAGATCAGGCAGGAGCGACTAGGTCGTGCCTTTCGGATTGCCTCACAGGGTCCGGAGATGTTTTTTTCTGCTCTTATCTTACTTGGCATTGTTGCAGCAGTAAGACATCACTGACACTTCCTCTTCCTTTCAGAGCTCTGTCCTCTACAGTTGGTTCTGCCCTGCACACCTTCTTCTTCTGGGGTTCCTTTGTTGCCAGGGTTCCTCTGGGCTCTGTCTTGAGCCATTTGTCCACCCCACATGTGGATCTTCACCCATTTGTTCTGCTGGGTTCAAAGCCAGTACAACCAGCCTCTCCTGACACTGCTGCCTGGATGTCCTCTGTGACTTCTACCTTAGCCCATCCTAAAAACTGAACCCATCATCCTGCATCCTAGAGCCAGTGCTCCCCATGCCTCTGGACTGGGCCCAGGCCTTGACCTTCCCTGCTCCCTCCCTCCCTAAATCCAAGTCCTGATGAACGGTTCTCCCTCATAGCACCATTCAACTTGTTGCTCTGTGCCCTGTATTTTCCTTGAACTGGTCCTCAGGTCTGGAGGTTTCATCAGCTGCAGGGGGGACTCCTTGGGGAGACCCCCTGCGGGAGGAAGAGTCCTTCCATGGCTCCCCACAGGGGGTGGGTGCACTGTCACCAGGACCGTGACGTGAACACTCATCAGTCACCTCAGGTGGCTTAAACAACAGTCATCTATTTCTCACACTTCTGGAGATTGAAAGTCCATGATGAAGGTGCCAGCAACCAGCTGTCTGCTGAGCTGGCCCCCTCCTCACTGTACCCTCCTAGGAGAAGAACAGGGAAAGAACAAGCTCTCCCTTCTCTTTGCTAAAGGCACTAATCCTCTTCTTGAGCTCCACCCTCATGACCTAATTACCTCCCGACGGCCCCACTTCCTCCCACCATGGCATTGGGGTTAGGGTTTCAACCTAGGAATGCCAGGGTGGGGCTGGGGCGGGGGTGGTCACAAGCATTCACTCCACAACTGATGAACGAGTATCTATGCCTCTGTGTTTGAAAACTTGTCCACTCCACTGAAAAAAGTAGGTAGCAGGTGCAAAGTGTGGCGTGGAGAAATACTCCTTGCTGTGTGTGTGGGAGAAGTAGGGACTTGTGTGTCTGTAATCCTGAAGGTGCCCTCGGTGCAGACAGCAGGGACCCACTCAGGCTGGTCCAGCAGTGAAAGGGAGGGCTGGCGGATACTTGGGGTTGATCACGGGACCAAAGGAATCACCAGCCATCTGGCCTTGGGAAAGACTTGACCCGGGGCAGTTCTGTGTTGGGAAAGCCCCACACCCCCAGGCAGTTTTGTGTCCTTTTGCCAGGGCACTGCCCACCACTGTGGGCCCCAGTCAGGTCCCCATCTCGGGGAGCAAGAGTCTGACTGGCTTGCCTGGGTAGCACAAAGCTAGACTGGAGATCAGGCAGGCTGTCTCTAATTTGTGTCCACTGCAGTGCCCTGGAAAGACCATTGAGGGCCGACTGGGGACTCTCTTAACTGATCTAACTGCCCTGAGCCCACTGATGAGTGTTCACGTCACGGTCCTGGTGACAGTGCACCCACCCCCTGTGGGGAGCCATGGAAGGACTCTCCCCTCCCACAGGGGGTCTCCCCAAGGAGTCCCCCCTGCAGCTGATGAAGCCTCCAGACCTGAGGACCAGTTCAAGGAAAATGTAGGGCACAGAGCAACGAGTTAAATGGTGCCCCGGGATGCAGTCATTTAACTGAAAGTACAGGGGTAGAGCCAAACCTGGTGGGGGATTAAAATGTGAGGGAGGAGTTCCCATTGTGGCTCAGCAGTAATGACTCTGACTAGTATCCATGAGGATGTGGGTTTGATCCCTAGCCTCGCTCAGTGGATTAAGGATCCCGTGTTGCTGTGACCTGTCATGTAGGTTGCAGACATGGCTCAGATCCCGCATTGCTGTGGCTGTGGCCACGATAAAACCCTGGCAGTAAAAGCAGAGAGCCTCAGGTACCTGGAAATAACTCTGCTCGCATGGAAACCTCATTCCCTGGGGCCCACGTGATCCTCGGCTTCTCTTCCCACTGCTTCCCATTGGTTTGTGCTCCTTCCCTGGTTCTCTCCTTTTGTCCTCCAGGCATAAGATGTATTCTGAAAAGCAAAGCTGAGAGTGTCAGACATTTTCCTGTGGCTCATAGGTTAGAATCCACCCCTGACAGCTGAACATAGATTTCACACATGGTGGGTGCTCAGTTAATGTCGAATTAATGTGTAAATGGGGAATGTGGAATCATAAATAGCGAATGCACTTGGGTATGCTGTGTTGGGGAGACTCTGGACTCCCTGTCACCTTGTGCTTTGCTTCTGTTCAAAGGGAGGGCAGAGTATTTGCCCAGGGGACGCCTGGAGGGGGCACTTCCTGGTCCTGCCCCTCTCTCCCTCCGTACTGGCCGCCACTCCTGACCTCCCTTGGAGGAATGCCCTCCCTCATCCACACTCATGCTGCCTGCCTGCCTGTCTGTCTATCTATCTATCTGTCTAATCTAAATATCCATCCATCCCTCCATCCATCCCTCCATCCATCCCTCCATCCATCCCTCCATCTCATCTTGGCTGTGCCACTTGAGTCCCCTAGCCTGTGCCCTGCTCTCTGTCACCTCTGCACACCTGCTTGATTGTCCCCTCCCCATGCTCTACCTAAGGAGTTTGCTCCAGTGCACATTGCCTCCTTGCAGGCTCCCCTTCCCAGGCCCCTGTGCTTGGGCTGGGAGAGCTCACCCTGCTCCGAATCCCTGGGCCTTCTCCTTGTACTCGGCTCACACATGCTCTTCAAGCACCAGGTTGCTTTGTTTACTTGCCTGTCTTTCTCTCTAAACAGCAAGTCTCTTGAGGACAAGGACTCTTTTGTGGCATGGTTGGTGTCTTGCATGTAGTAGGCCCTGCACAAATGATTGTTGAATGAATGAACGAGCAGCACATGGTTAATGCACAACTGAACAGTATTAGGGAGACCTCCCTTATTTCTCATCTCCTCAGGTTTCTGCTTCTGCTCCATGGAGGGCAGAGCCTCTGCCTAAATCCCTTCTCCCTCTCAGCCTAGGGCTGGCAGGGACACTTACCATCCCTCTCCCACCCCTTACTGCCCCAGCTTCCATAGGAGGAGAGTGGGCTGGGGGGTCTCTTGATTGCTCCCCTTTCCACAGGCACACCTGAGGGTGGGGACCCCAGATCTAGATTGAGGGCAGTGGTGAGAAATCCCAGTGCTTTCTTGTCCAAGCTACGTCTGCCCGCGGGACTTTGCCAGAGCTGGTTGGATCTTCAGTACTTACTTAGTTCTTAATAAATAAATCCCTACTTTGATTCTCCTTGTGTGTAAGCTTCTGTCAGAATCCCAGGGGTAGGGGAGGGGCGTTGACCTGCTACCCGTACCCATCATCTCCCATTTTTCTCTGAGCTTTTGGGTCTGCATCCAACCAGAATTACGTAATCAGGTTAATTCCCTTTGAAAGGCTTTCCAAAGGAGATCCATAAGGTCAGATGGGTTTAACACAATGCCATAAAGCTGGGAGGCCCTTTCCATCCATTATTCTAAATCTGTGGTGTTTGATTTCATACCCAAAGAGCCCTCCCAGGTCTGCAGTGCTTTCTATTCCACCACAGAAGGTGAGCTGGCTCACACTTCCCCACCCCCCCCATCAAGGAGTATTCTCTGGGGGAGCAGAATTCTAGTCTCAAGAGCAAACAGCCCTTATTAGGAAAGTAGCCAACAGTAACAAGAGCTTCGTTCTGTGGGCCAGGTACTGCATTAAGTCTTTAACATGCAGTTTTTCATTTAATCTTCTGAACCAATCTGTGAGGTAGGTATTATTATTAGCCCTATATTACAGATGAAGAAACTGAGGCCTAGGAATCTTTAGTGTCATGCATAGGAATTTAAACATAGCAATCTCTAATGCCAGGATCTAAGTTGTACTGATGTTTTTACTGAATATCTGTCGTATGTATGCCACGCTTGCACTGTTCATTAATGTAGCCATTGGCCATCTTAAAATTAATGAAAATAAAACCTAGTTCCACAGTCACATTAGCCCCATTACGCACTGGTCTGGTGGCCACTGTATTGGACAGTGCAGATACAGAGCGTTTCCATCCTCACAGAAAGTTCTACTGGACAGTGCTGGTCTAGACACTGTATCCCTGCACAGTTCACTGGCAGATATATAGTACTCCAAATTACAGGAAAGGAACCTGGGATCCAGAGTCTTTTAAGTTCCTTCTTCAAGCTTCCACCGTCTGGAACTCAAGTCAGTCTGATTTCTATTTTTTATTTTTATTACTTTTATTTATTTTTTGTCTTTTTAGGGCTGCACCCACAGCATGTGGAGGTTCTCAGGCTAGGGGTCGAATTGGAGCTGTAGCTGCCAGCCTATACCACAGCCACAGCAATGCCATATCTGAGCTGCATCTGTGACCTACATCACAGCTCACAGCAACGCCGGATTCTTAACCCACTTGGCAAGGCCAGGGATCGAACTGCATCCTCATGGATGTTAGTCAGATTTGTTTCCGCTGAGCCACGAGGGGAACTCCAAGTCAATCTGATTTTTAAATACCTGCTCTTTCATCTGCCAGACTCTTCTTTGTACCCTGCAGGAAAGAGTAGGTTAACCAATCAACAGAAAGCTCTGATTTGATTATATGTTAGAAAATGTTAGCTAATGGAAATAAGTGTAAGTAGAGGAATTTTAGACACATATGAACTGTTGCTGTTCTACGACTGTTGATTTCTCTGAATAATTAGCATTGCCACACCCAGGGTTGACAGGGACTCGCATGTTATCCAGTTCTTTGGGGATAATGCTTTACTGGACATGGTTAAAGGTGGGGCTTACTGGAGGGAGGAAGAAATGGGGCGGTTGGTGGGGGGGGGGGAGAATTCTTTTGCCAACAGAAGTAAAATTTATCTATATTCACTTGTAAAACATCTCAGACTTTTTATATGTGAGAAACTTGTTCTCACTTGAATTTGGAGCTGCCAAGCTCAGCGTGGCACCAGACATCCCACTTTTATTTACTTTTCACTTGGAATGGATGGGTCAAAACAGAATCCAAAACCAGAAATAAAAGCGAAATATCTGGAGCCTTGAAAACAGATATTTTATATTGCCAATTAAGTCTAGATTTACATGCTTTAAAAACCAGCCCCGGGGGAAGACAGCTAATGTTCTGTTATGAAAATCGAGGATCTGAATCTAGACTCCTGAGCTCACTCACTTCCAGGCTGGGCAGCATCTTTCTCAGAGGCACCCTCTCCCGAATCTGCTCTCAGTTTGCAGGGTGTAAGCAGTGGTTTTCAAACTTGGTGATGCTTAGAATCACCTGGGGAACTTCTGAAAGTCAAAACCACAGGCCTCGTTGCAGGCTGATGAAATCAGATTCACTGGGTGTGGGACTCATGTCCCTATTTGTAAAATTCCCCAGGTGACCCCGTGTGCATCCGGAATAAGCCAGGGCCACGGGCATGGCTCTTATGAGTGCCAGGCCCAATTCTCGTGAACACAGGTGCCAGTATGGCGGGAATTAGAACTCCTCCACCTGCTCCACCCCGGGGGCTGGTCTGTGGCTGCCCAGATGCAGTGAGGACACTCATGTGTGATTGAAAGCAGAATGGCGCTGTGACCCAGCCCTATTACATCAGAGTCTCTGCTCTGTCTGAGGGGATGGGACGGTAGATCCTTAACAGGCTTTTCAGTTTCAAATTACATGTTGTAACAATGGTGATAAAGAAAGGAGAGTGTGAATGAAAAAGAAACCCATTGACACCCAAGTCGTATCTGATTGCTTCAAATTCTTGGTATCTGCAAGGACTGTTGTATATATATACAGGGGATACGTGGGAGGGGCTTGTGGCATTTTATGGACTTTGAAAACTGCTTTGTCACAGCATATCTTGTGACCTTGTTGCGAGGTTGTGAGTTCAGTGATCTGCAAATACTGGCCCTGGGCAACTAGGACCTTCACTGCAGGCATCAGTGTGGCCTCTGTTGCTGCTCCTTTTGCTCTTCACAAATAACAAGAATGAGTTTAAACACCATTCACCCTGAGCTGCCGTGGAAATACTTCTTGTTCACAACAGGAATGATGCCAGCAGAGACCAGTATTAAATAGCGGAGTATAAAAATGCCCTCCTGTCTGCAGAATGCTGCTGGAAGCCCTTGGTGGTTTGCTAAGTGTCCACACGGGGGCAGTATAGTCCAAGGTTTTTAATGGCCTTGAAATTCTTCCCATTGAATTTAATTTGAAAAAGACATTTGAGTGTGTCTAGTTACCACTTTAAGAAGAAACAAAAATAAGTTCCTGAAGTATGACGGAATCACAGTGACACAGAACTTATTCTCAAAGTCGTACCAATATGGAGCCAAATATTAGACTTGTAAAAATGCTTACAAAAAAGAAAAACGGAGAATTTGGCACAATTATGACGTCATCTAAAATCTTAAAGTTTGACTATGTTTTGGAAAAATACAAGAAAGATTTTTACAGTGAACTTTATTTAATTGCCCAGGAGCTATGGAAAGGCCTGTTTTTGCCTCTTCTGTCCACTCTTGTGGGTCTTTGAAGTGCCCACATACTCTGACTGTGGGTGAGGAATGTGTTAGCAACTAGGAGCCAAAGCAATTAGAAGGTCAGGACTTGCCCTCGGGCTCCCGTCTCACTTCTCACCTGCAGGGTGGCTGGTGTTAAGTGTCATGCCTTCATTAGAAGGGTTAGCGCCAAGGGTCATGAACACAGTGGGAGTCTGTCCTTCTCTCAGTTAGAAAGTAAGTGACATATAAATTTAATTGAAAATGACAGTGCATTTTAATTTAGAGCTGCTTCCACTAAGAACCTTGGAGCATATGTCAGCAGAATTCTCATTTATGAGTTTGCATATGATTCCTTCCTGCTAAGGACGCTCACCTTTTCTTTGACTTTCTCCATGGCATGTATGAAACCCCCTCCCTGATGGGGCCTCTGGGTTGAGGCAGTGAATGGAGTCAGAACCTACAGGCCATGGTGAGTTCACACTCATTTGTCCGTCTAAGGGGTGAGCAGAGACAAGGTGGGCAGTGGGGAGGGGGGGCATGCAGAGCAGGGGCACAGAGTGGGGGGAGTCCAGGCAAATGGGGACTGACTGAGGAGTGCGTGTGAGGGCTGATGGGGATGCACCCTGGAAAGGCCACAGCCACCTCGGACAGCTTTTTCTTCATGTTAGCATTGGATTCATTTATTCACAGGGAAAGAAGATAAGAAGTGCATATAGATCGTCCGTAAAAGCTGACACTTTCCAGACTGTGCCCTCCTACCTGACCCTGCCGGCTGCTGCAGCCGTCTTTGTCCTATGGGGCAGGCCTGCCTTCTCCCTGGCCCTTCCCTCCTCTCTCACCCCAGCCCCCTCCCACCCTGTGAGATGGGAGGTAGTCCTTCTAGTATGGTTAGCGAGAGGCTGTCCTGAGGGCCAGCTCCAGTTGTCCATGTCTCCTGCTCATTCCACAGACCTCTGTGTAGGACTGTGGCCGGCCCTAGAATCCACTTTGGAAGTGGACAGGGCAGCAGGGGCAACCCAGGGTTGTCCTGCCTGTGAATGTGCCCGGCTAGGTCACCTCCACCTGGAGCACCTGTCTGTCCTCTTTGAGGGTAAGAGACACGTGCACAGAGATCCACAGGGCACCACTTGGCATCACTGCAATTACAGCCAAGATCAAGGGAGAGATTTTTAAATGAAAGAAGAGCAACCTTCTTCCCAGGGTCAGTTGTTTAGAATCTCCATTCTGAGATCACAAGTGAATAGATGTAGTTCCTTATGCTTATTGCTTATCTATTCCAAATGCAATAGTTTGACCTACTAACCCCAAACTCCCAGTCCATCCCATTCCCTTCCTCTCCTGGTAACATCTTTAAAAACAATTTGTTCTTGACCCAGGGAGAGGCTCACCTTGTAAAAATACTTAGAAAAGTCATTCTTAGTATGTGTGTGTGTATGTGTGTGAAATTTTCCAAGACAGTTATTTACAAAATGCCCTCACAATTTTACATGCTATTTTCTAAATGTACACTTAGCTGAAAGAACAAGAATACAATAAATTATTTTATAGAGTTTTTATTAAATGCATATTTTCTTCCAGGCAATTTGTAACTTTATACATACATAAAAATGTCATATATATGCGTGTATCTATATCTGTATGTTTCTATGTCTACATACGCAAATATCAGATATCAGAATATTTGAATTGACCAAGAAGTGAGGGTCATATGTCTAGTATGCATTTTCAACAGCCTTAAGAGCAAAAGAAAACACCCTTCCAGTTACTTCCTGTTGACAGCCACAGCCCTCAAGCTTCACATTTTGGAGCTGGAGAAAAATCAGTAGTACCTCTTATTCTGACCCCTTTATCGCCTGAGAGTCTTCTTCCTCTATGTTTCCCTACTTCATCTTTATAGTCTTAGCTACTCTCAAACTCAAAATAGTCTTAGGCATGTACAAAATAATGTAAATCGCAACTCCAAAAAAAAAAAAATATCATAATCCTCTCCTTGAAATGAATAAGTCCCTTAGTATTTGGGTAAAATTTGTTTGGAGCTGGCATCTTAGATCTAGTATATTTAAAACCCCACACTCAGCCTGAAACACGGAGGTTGGTGAATTTTATGTTTTGTGGCTTATAAAGCCTGAGGCAGCCTGTTTCCAAATGAGTGTGTCCTTCTTCCCTTTGCCTTTTGATAGTTGCATCCGGAATAGTGCTGCGCCCGGGGAGGCGGGACCCGTCCGTCAGGCTTCCCTCAGGTCTCTGGGACCTCTTTACTCAGTGCTTACAGAGCTCTGGATTTTTGTTAACTATATAATCAGTCCTCACTTAGACCTCATTTCTGCCCTGAAAGTATTCCTGGGCCTCAGGCTCATGCATTCTTAAAACTGGTGTTTCAAAGGCCCCTGGACTTGCTTCATGATCCAAGCTGGGAGCAAGAGCAGTCAGTGACCTTCAGCCCAGGGTCTGCCTGCCTAGGGCTGTGTTCAGCTCACAAAACTGGACCCTTCTTCTTCCACCTACTCCTGTTGTGACCCAGACCTCCTCCTCCTTCCACGTCAGTGTCTCTTTTAGGGCATCTCCAATGCTTGCCTGAAACCTTGGCGTTTTCTCTGACTCCTCTCTGCCCCTCAACACCAAGCCACATCTGCCCCAGGTTCTGCCGACTCTCATCCTAAAGCTGTGAAGATGCACCCCTCCTTCCCATCCCCCAGCCTCGACCTAAGTCGAGCCTCCTCCCTCAGATTGTTGCTGGTCTCCTTGCCTGCATGCTCACCTTTCCAGGTCATCCTTCGGTCATGGAATGAGCCTTCTGCAGCACCGGCCAGGAATCCCTGCTCTGCTCTCAGACTTTGATGAGCAATGCTGTCCAGGTTCCTCGTGGTCTAGCCCCATCCTTCCTCTGCTCCCCCAGCCATCCGTACGTCTGCCCACAGCCAAGCTTCGTCCGTGGCATGAACATCTGCAGAACTTATTAACCACACCTCAGAGGGGAGATCCCACATGGAAGGTGCCATTTCTTAACTGATCATGGGCGTGTCTTTTCTTCCCACGGCAAGAGAAGGGCCTATTTTAAACACATTTGCAACCTGGATGTTACCCTACACAGATAATAAACTCTACAATACTTTCCTCAATTCCTTTTGTTATTCTTGTTCAGGTAACCAAACTCAGCAATTAGCACCTCTCTGAGGATTTTTTGTTACATTGAGCTTCTGCAGTGAAGGCAGAGTTTGCCAATAAATTGACGTATGTGGAAGGGAGGCAAGAAGGTTGCTGTTTCATCAGTGTGTTTTGATTTGGCTTTCTGGAATTGGTGGGCTTGAAATATATAATATACTTGGAGCAGATGCCAAACGGATAGATGAAACTTAAACCCTCTATGACAGTAATTTCCTCTTTAAAAGAACTGTTCCCACCTGTGGTCTGCATCTAGAAACCAAGCCAGGTCACAAGCCGACAGAGATTTCCTGCTCCCCTGTGGACCGTGTGTAAACGGAGCTGACTCGATCTGGAGCCTCTGCCTGGAAGACTGGACAGCCTTTGCAGAAGCGTCTGACGATGTGCTTTCGGAAGAACCCTAAGAGGTAGCTTCGGAACTTCTCCCCGACGAAGGCGTAGATGATGGGGTTGATGCAGCAGTGTGTCATCCCCAGGGTCTCGGTCACCTGCATGGCTTGGTCCAGCCTGTTAGACCCACTGCAGTTATTCAGGCCAAAGAATTCCTGGAAGGTGCTCAGGAGAAGGACGATGTTGTAGGGAGCCCAGAAGAGAAAGTAGACAATCATGATGGCGAAGATGAGCCTCACAGCCTTGTGCTTCTTCTTCTCATTGCGGCACCGAAGCAGGGTTTTGAGGATTCCCGAGTAGCAGACGACCATGACGAGCAGTGGCAGGACCAGCCCCAAGATGACCATCTTTAATGTTTGGAAATTCTTCCAGAAGTGATACTGACTGGATGGAAAGTGAGGGCTGCATGTATAACGAGAACCCTCCTTTTGGGATTTGGTAAAGATGATGCCTGGGAGGGAGGCAAAGATAGCTACCACCCAAGTGACCCCACTCGTCACCACCCCGAAGGTGACCGTCCTGGCTTTTAAAGCGAACACAGCGTGGACGATAGCCAGGTACCTGTCGATTGTCAGGAGGATGATGAAGAAGATTCCAGAAAAGAAGCCTATGAAATAGAACCCTGTCAGAAATTGGCACATTGTATTTCCAAAGACCCACTGGTCTGCAGCATAGTGAGCCCAGAACGGGATGGTGAAGAGGAACAGCAGGTCCGAGATGGCCAGGTTGAGCAGGTAGATGTCAGTCATGCTCTTCAGCTTTTTGCAGTTGATCAGGATGAGGACAACCAGCAAGTTGCCCACAAACCCGAAGATGAACACCAGTGAGTAGAGTGGGGGCAGGAGCCGGGCTGCAATTTGTCTCACATTGGTTTTTTGGCAGGGCTCTGACATCCCATAATCAATGTCATAGAAGGGACTCGTCGTTTGATAATCCATTTTGCCAGACCCTATAATAAAGAAGAGACCATTTACAAAGTCCTAGAATGTATTTAGTGATCCACCACGAATGCAAACCATCTCATACACAACTAAGGTTTTAAAAATTGACACATGTATTTCTACTAAGTTCCCTTTTTGGGTCACACAGTGAACTTTTACAGTAAGGGATGGTTTCTCACCAGCTTCTCTGCTCACTGGGTGGAGAACGTCACCTCAGCAGATGAAATCGGTTGTTACACAACCACGTGAGTGAATGAAGCTGTGATGACAATGTCCAGGATCTGACACTGTTTTACAGTCTGTTCTGAAGCTGCCGTTCCCTGGAGTAGGCTTTCACAGAGCACTATCACACGTGTGTTGGAAAGAATGAACAGTTCCCGGGGCACTCTGCATGCCGAGCACTTTTCTGAGCTTCACTTCCACTCACTCAGTGAATCCCCAAGGTGACCCAGCGAAGCAGGTCATGTTATTGTCCTGTTTTGCAAATAAGGCCCTCAGAGCACAGAGAGGATGAGTAGCCCCCGCAAAAACACATAGCGAGGCCGCACCTGGTTTTGAACTCAGGCAGCCTGCACTCTTCATCGCTGTGGTCCCCTGTCTTTCACTCCTTGGTGAGAGAACTAAAAGCGGGACCATCAGTCTGGCGCCTCGATGTAGTCAGAATGAAACAGGCAGATGCCCAAGACTTCGAGACGGTCATAGGAGCCAGCAGCTAGCTGTAAAGTCCAGGCTGCCATTCTCAGTTTCTCTGAAGTTTCTTCTATGATTGAGAGCTCCCAAACACACCCCAGAAACGGCCAAGTGGCCAACGTTCCATCTCCCATCCTGCATCCTGGGATAGATAGCTCAGTCCCTTCGCAACCCACTGATTGGCTTGGTCTGTTTGAAGTTCCACTGCTTGCCTGAGAACTCTCTGTGATTAATCCTGGTGAGTCCTGAGATCCCGGTCCCTCAGACTAGGTGGCTGAGAGAAGCACATGGAAAAATCTCACATTCAAATTCTGAGCCAGAAAGAGAATCACTCATGAAATGTGCTGAAAAACTTGATTTGATATTTGTAATTTGATACTAATTTGGCAATTTTCAGGCTTCCTTCTTGGCAAAAAAAAAAAAAAAAAAGAAAGAAAGAATGAGACTTAGATCATCTTGGGCACACGTTCAGAGGGCATCCCCTGAAGGAGGTTTTAGTTCTCTTCACCATTCTTACCAGGAGACAATTTCCCAAGGTTTTGGCCGGTAATCATCCTCTCCCTGAAAATCTTTCTTCTGAAAAATGAGGGTTTTTGTTTTTGTTTTTAGGTAGCATTGTTCCCTATAAAGTCTTTCATTCATAATCATGTTTTGTATCTTTTGATGTTATCACAGTCTGAAACTCATTCTAAATTCTAACTTTTTCCTTATCTTAAAGATTACATTTTAAGATAGTTCAATGGGCACCTGGTGTTTCTCTAATGTCTCCTCTGGTTTCCTGTAAAGGCCTTTACTCATCACACAAACCGAGCGAAGTAATAGACAGAGTGGCTGAGAGGTGACTTACCGGGAGAGATTCTTGAAGGGGAACGGATGTCTCAGCTCCTCTGACCAGCTGAGCTGTGCAAATCAAACATATAGACAGCATAAAAGTAGGAAATGCACAGTTTCTTCTGAGACGGGGGGCGGAGTTTTAGCGAATAAGTGTGTTGCAGCACACAAAAAAACCCATCAGAGAATAGCCCCCTCCTTTTTTTTTTTTTTTTTTTAAAGCAGAGCCTTAAATAGACTAGAAAATCTCTGGTCTGAAAGTTTATTCACGAGTTTCCCTGATTACACAATTTCTTTTTGGTTCTCAGTTCATCCTGCGACACAGTCAGTTAGAAAACAGAAAGAATGGAAAGATATTAGAGTGAGATGAATATTCATTTCCATTTGGTCAAGAGCCCTAGTTTTACTGAAAGGAACTGTTGTCCAAGAGGCAGGTGATGTGTATAAGACCACAGGGCTTATCAGGGAGGAGGCTAGTGGGATGAGAGATGCTGACTCCCTTACTGTTTGTCTTCCAGGAGAGCCAGTTAGAACCAATTTTAAAGTGAAGGGAACACCTCACATTCATCCAGTGCACCCCTTTATCTGCCATCCTGCCATCCCCCCTTGGCTACCACAACTCACATGCATATGCTCACCACCCAGTATTGTTTTCCTCTGCAGACTAAAATAACTGGTTGCTTCAGGGTTTTAACTCACCTGTGAGCTAATCATGTGGCCCATCTTCCTCTGGATCAAGCATCCTGGTGCATGTCATTATGAATTTTCACTCTTCCTAATCACCATTTTTGCAGCCCTTCAGGTCAGCAGGCATTTGTGGGTGTCTGTCCTCTCCCAGGGATATAGGCAGCAGAGTTCCTCACTCCAAGGGTACAGTCTTTCTGGAATTTCTTTCTTTTTTTTTTTTTTTACAGCCACAGCTGTGATACCTGGAATTTCTGTGAGAATTTTTCCACATGAAACAGGCAACAAACAGCAGATGAATAGGGTCGGTTCAGGATTCTTCTTCAGTCCTAAATGCGGTCATACCAAGCTTTCTTGGCGTGGTTGGTTACTTATCTGAAAACTTTGGGACTGTTTGTTGACTGCAGAACTGAGAACCTAGCAGAGAGCCAGCCCTGAGCCACAAGAGCGCCCCCTGGGGGCTTCTCTTTCCTCTGCCACAGAATAAGAAGCACTGGCTTGTGATCTGAGGGGACCCCAGACCTGTGGATATTGCCAACACAGGATAGAGCAAGTGGCCTCTTGCTGTCAGATTGCCTGGGCTCCAAGCCCGGCGCTGCCCTCAGCTTTCTTATCTGTGGGATGTGACCATTGATAGTTACCTCATGGGTTTGTTGGGAGGATTCCAACCTGGGTTTGTTGCCTGGAATTTAGCATATAATACACACTCGATAAACACAGATTCTTAGTTACTCACTGGTCCTTTCTTAGATTTATTATATAAAATTCTTATGAAATTGGTTCCCTGGGGTCCTTGTCTGGAGCAGATTAGTGTCGTCAAGCTGGAAGCTGAGAGGGAGAAGCTAATGTCTGGTGCTTACAGAAGAGGGGGACATGACTGCTGGGGAAAGCCAGAAACACACAGAAAAAGCCAGGAGCTTGTAATCACAGTCAGGACAGTGAGTCATGATGGAAATGTTCCAGTCATCCCTGGATGTGTGACTCAAGAGGCAGCGATTGAGAACTGGACTCTAGTCAGGCGTCTGGATTGAACCCCCAGCTTCACTCATTATGACTTGGTTTGAACAAGTTACTGAAACTCTCCAGGCCTTAGTTTGCTTACCTGTAAAATGGGCAAAAAATAAAAAAACCCAAAAAACAAACAAAACACCCCACAAACCTAACTCAATAGATCTGTGGTGAAGATCAAATGACAGAATGAGTGTAGTGCTTTTCCTAGGTGCCTGCCCTTTGTGGGCTAGTTAAGCAGGGACAGAGTACAAAGTATGCTTGAGGAAGAATGTGAAAAGAGTACAAAACTGGTAGCAAACAAGGGAATATAAAATTTCACAGGAGGTAGGTAACATAAATATAGTTTGGGCTGGCGGAAGAGAAGCCTTGTGTTCACTGGTGATAGACTGGTAGAGCCCTCAGATGCTGATGGACAAGTGATACTTTTCTGTATGTGGCAATAGTTGGCTTGTACTCACTCCACCTTGCGGAACTAGGGCTTGGCCTTGTGGTCTGTGGGTCTGTCATGGGGTGGCTGAGGACTTGAGGGCAGTCACCCCCAGAGGGCAGTGTGGAGTAGCGGAGGAGGCTTGGAGTCCCCCAGACTGTGCTGCTGACTGGCTGTGTGCACTTGGCCAGATACTTCCTCCCTCTGAGCTTCCATTTCCTCATCTGTCAAATGATGTGTGAGACTTGGGGGCCTCAGGGGAGCTCCCTCCTTAAATACAAAATGACTCCATGGCCAAGTTGGTTTGAAACAGACACATTTGGGCAATGCAGAGTGAGGGTTCATAGGCTGACACAAGGAAGCACAGTGTGGCAGAATATGTGACCCCCCCCTCTTAGGTCACCTCTCCAGATAAGGGTCCGTCCCGGGGATGCATAGGAAATGAGGACCCTGGAAGCGTCTTCAGCCTTTAACCGGTGAAACATTGCTCTGGATACAACAGCAGCAGCATACCAGTGGTTTATCATGCTGTGACTTAGTTTCACAGTCTCTGCTTCTCTTTTTACATCGACCCTCCCAGTTTCCCAGTTTGCACGGCTCTGGTTCTGATATTTATGGCATCCAGACTCCCCATGAGAAATGATCTTTGGATTGGTTTGCCACTCTAGACTTTTATTTTTTTTAATAGAAGTATAGTTGATTTACAATGTTATGTTAATTTAATGTGTTTAACAAAGTGAGTCAGAGATGTATGTTCTTTTTTAGATTCTTTTCCCTTGTAGATTATTATAAGATGCTGAATGGGAGTTCCCGTCGTGGCGCAGTGGTTAACGAATCCGACTAGGAACCATGAGGTTGCGGGTTCGGTCCCTGCCCTTGCTCAGTGGGTTAATGATCTGGCGTTGCCGTGAGCTGTGGTGTAGGTTGCAGACACGGCTCGGATCCCGCGTTGCTGTGGCTCTGGCGTAGGCCGGTGGCTACAGCTCCGATTCAACCCCTAGCCTGGGAACCTCCATATGCCGCGGGAGCGGCCCAAGAAATAGCAACAACAACAACAGACAAAAAGACAAAAGACAAAAAAAAAAAAAAAAAAAAAAAAAAAAAAAAAAAAAAGATGCTGAATGTAGTTCCCTGTGCTGCACAGTAGGTCCTTGTTGGTTGTCTGCTTTGTAGATGTTAGTGGGTATATGTATATTCCAAACTCCTGATTTATCCCTCCCCCCTTTCCCTTTGGTAACTGTAAGTTTGTTTTCTATGTCTATGAGTCTGTCTCTGTTTTGTAAACAAATTCATTTATGTCCTTTTTGTTTTTTTATATTGCACTTATAAGCAGTAGCATATGGTATTTGTCTTCCTCTGTCTGACTTACTTTATATGATCATTGCTAGGTCCATCCATGTTGCTACAAATGGCTGCCACTCTTGACTTGATGCCTGTGTTGGGGCGTGTCTGACGCCAGCCCTCCTTGTGCGGTACTGGCCAGCCTTTCCACAGCTGCTCCGCGTCTTATCATTGCACCCATGTTCCAGGGGCTGCTGCTCTCACCTTGCCCCATGCCATCTCTGGACCAAGACTCAGAGCATCATTTATAGGATGGGGTGGCAGGGGGTGCATTGAATCTTCTCCTTGGGTTCCCAAGGGCCAACTGCATGAGCATAGTGGGCTGATACCCTGCCACACAGCAGCTCACACTGACTCTTACATTATTGCCAACAGTGAGCTGGGCTGTGAACATAGCAAATGGTTCTTTTAGTTTTGAAAACAAATGTCTAATTATAAAACTGACACATGCTCACTCTATGAAGTTAGGAAAGACAGAAAAATAGAAAGTAGGAAAAAAATTAGACATATTCTCACAATCCCAAAACAGTCCCTCTTAACACTGTTTTAATCCAGACCTTCTCCCATGTGTGTGTGTGTGTGATATAGTGTTTTTGTCTTTTTAGGGCCACACCCATGGCATATGGAGGTTCCCAGCCTTGGGGTCTAATCAGAGCTGTAGCCACCAGCCTATGCCACAGCCATAGCAATACCAGATCTGAGCTGCGTCTGCAACCTACATCACAGCTCATGGCAACACTGGATCCTTAACCCACTGAGCGAGGCCAGGAATTGAACCTGAAACCTCATGGTTCCTAGTCAGATTCATTTCCACTATGCCATGTGTTGTTATTTCTTTAGGGCTGCACCTGTGGCTTATAGAAGTGCCCAGGCTAGGGGTCGAATTGGAGCTGTAGCTGCCAGCCTACACCACAGCCATAGCAACATGGGATCCGAGCTGCATCTGGAACTTACACCACAGCTCATGGCAACGCCAGATCCTTGACCCACTGAATGAGGCCGGGGATTGAACCTGTGTCCTCATGGATGCTAGTTGGGTTCTTTAGCCACTGAGCAATGGCAGCTCCTCCTGTGCATATTTCTGATTAATTGTTCTCACACATACCAGTTCTTTATGTGGCTTTTTTTTTTTCTTTACTTTTCTTTTTCTTTTTTTTTGGCCAAAGATTTCAGTATAGGCTTTTCCTCATGTCATTAAAACTTCCTTATAAATGCAGGTCTTTAATTGTTATTTTAAATTGAGGTGTAACTTACAAGCGGCAAAGCACACTTGTCCTAGGTGTACATCTTGGTGAGGTTTTGATACACACACACACCCATGGAAGCACTGCCCTGATTGAGGTGGGAGGGAGTAGCCCTGTCACCCCAGAAGGCAGGAGCCATTGTGACTTCTATGCATGGATTAGGTGTGCCTGTTTAACTTCATATAAATGGAATCACAGACGCTCTCCTCTTTCTGTCTGGCTTCTTCTGTTCCTTAGCATGCAGTAAGGCTATGTGACAGAGCTCTGCTATTAGAGCATTGAGTGAAACTTTCCATGGTTCCCTAGCATGGACAGCATGTTTTGAGTGTCAGCGTCAGTGCTCTCATATCTCCACCAAGGAGGAAGTTCCAGTGTCCACAAAGCCCCCTTCACCAGAGGTCCTTAAACAAATAGGAAGAATCCCTCCCCCAACAACCAGTGTCACACGTTGCTACCTGGGTGCTTCAGCAGTCATGCCGGGGTCTCAGGACTCCCAGTGCCCCTTCGTCCTCTGCCCCAGACCCCTGGCGGATGGGGCTGGGAGGCTGCCGTGCCATCCTCTCCACTCCCGCTGTGTCTGTCCATTAGACCCTTCTTGGTATGACCGAGTTCCCCAGTCCATGCACCATGTCCTCCACCCCATGCAAGTCATCAGCCCTAGTAGTCACGTACAGGCGGTCCTCCACATTGCTTCATGAGATATGTCCAGACTTGGTGGAAACCCCCTAACTCCACCAGGAAGTCTGCTCTATGCATTTTGGGTATTTCTTTCAGATCAGTGCCCAGACCTGGGCCTAACGCAACCTTATGTGTGGCAACAGAAGTCTAATGTACTGATTAAGATGTATACTAGATGTGCTGTGATCTTCATTGGGTCAGGTCACACCTGAAGCTCTGTGTTCAGCTCTCTGCATAACAGGATATTATGAAGGACTTTTCCTGTTGCCCCAGAACAGGCAACTATGGCCTGAGGCTGAGGGCAAAGAGGTGTTAAGTTCCCTGCAGTTCTACAAAAAACCACTGACACCTGGGATCACACACTTCCCCTGAGGGCTTCCTAAGAGTGACAGAATCAGCCCTGTGCCCCTAGTCACCATGACAACCCCCCTCACCTCGTCCTGTCTAAGGAGACAAGATTGGACAGGAAAGGGTTGTAAAATTGGGTGGGGTTGATGGGAAGGAGGGTGGGGTTCCCCCTCCCCATGCCAAGAGAGGGGTTCTGAAAGAACCTCATGAGGAATGAGGGCTTGCGGAAAGGGGAGGCAGGCACCTCACTCGTGGGCAGGCCATCCACTGGGCCGCGAAGCAGCTGAGAGGGAAGAGGAGTTGGAGACAGGTGATGGTAGAAACAAGGCATGGCAGTGAGGCAGCAGGGCTGTCCCAGGGATGTCAGGTTATAAACGCGGTGCTAGAGTGATGGTGTCTGGAGAGATTTCCAACTTCAGCCACTCAACACACCCAGGGCCAGCCCTCCCCTAAATTCACAGGCTGCCTTGTAGAGGTCAGTGTACCAGCTCAGATACCTCTTCTCTCGTGGTGAGTTTTCCTCTTGGCCGTCCTCGGTGGCCTTTGCTGCTGGCCAGCCTCACCTGAGGCCATTTCACTTTGTCAAGTAATTTTAATAACGAAAAAAAGCAAATTAGAAAGATGGCATGTTGATGGCTTACTCCCAGGAGCCTGCAGGGCCCCTCTGAGAAATGCTCAAACCACCCCACTGCTTTGAACCTCACAGGTCAAGGAGGCTGGCATGGGGTGGACTGTGTCAAGTCCCATCTCCACCAAAAGGTCTTACAATACCCATCCTCTAGAATGGTCATCTTTCCCGACATTGGCCTGACTCAAACAGCCCACTCAGATGTTCTCCTGGAATGAAGGAGACTTGAGGTCTCCACTTCTAGAGATGGAGATGGTTGGCAACCTTTAAGTGGCAGTTTCTTGGTGGCAATAAAATCCTGTTGTAGCTGTTATTACTCTGATGCAGGACTGTCATTGATTTAGTCACTCTCTCCTTGGGGCTGTCAAAAAATGTCACATACCCCTCTCTGTGTGCTCTGCACGGTGCATCGTGCTGTTTAATACTCCATTCTCCCCCCGGCTTCTTCCTATCATCAGCCCTGGACTTGGAGGTCTGAGGGCATGGGAACAAACATAGCTGTCTTTTCATACCCACCCCAGCCTGGCACACTAGGAGTGTTTGTCGCATTGAATTCCATGATGGAAAAACAGATGGACACTTGTCCAAATTTTATTTACGAAGGCAATGTGTACTGTATGTGTTAGTTAACTTTTGTGCATCTTCGCAAGTCACCCCCACAACTCAGGGGCTTAAAACAGCAAACTCGAACCTCTTAACCTGTGACATGTGGCTTCTGTGTGGCTGGGGCCCTGGCTCTGCTCTCTGTATCTTCCTGCTCACTCAACAGGCACCTGGGCTGAAGGAGCCATGGTCTGGGATGGGTCTCCCTGCGGCTGAGCAGAGAGAGCCAGAGGCTGCACCCAACCACTTCAGACTCTGCTGCGATGAAGCAGATGTCAGTTCTGCTCACTTGCTGTTGGCTGAGCGGCCTATGGGTGGGGTAGAGGTTCTCCCTCCAGGAGGGCACACTGCAAGTCATGTGGCAATGGCGAGGGCAGGTGTGTCAGGTCACGCAGAGGAAGGAGTGAAGAGTTGTCAACGGTAAGGACAATCTGTCCCACCACAGCATAACACAACAGGCAGCTTAAAAAAATTTTTTTTTATTGTGATAAGACTACAACATGAGATTTACCCTTTTGATAGATTTTAAAGTATGCAATACTGTTCTCTATAGGCAGACTGTTTTTGTAAAGCAGACATTGAGGACTTACCTCGTATAGCTGAAATTCTGTGTATGCTGATAAAAGGATAAAGTAAATGTGGTCTCTATGTATATGGAATATTGTTTAGCCTGAAGAAAGAGGGAAATCCTGCAATATCTGACAGCATGGATGGAACCAGAGGCCATTGTACTAAGGGAAGTAAGCCAGACCCAGAAGGACATGAACGGAGCAGTGCTACTCATATGAGGAATCTAAAATCGTCAGATTCAGAGAGAGAAAGAATAGAATGGTGGTTGTCAGAGTGTGGGAGGAGGTCACAGGGGTTGGTAATCAGACAGGTTTTTTAAAAAATGGTGTAGTTAGAGCATTGATTCATTTTCCAAGTCATAGTCTTTTTAAACAGTATTTACATTTCATCATCATCAAAACAGAATGTAATGTATTCATTAGGATAATACAAGTACCTGAAGGTGAAATGCCCCACCCAGGGATCACACTGCTTTCTGAAACCTTCTCTAGCCATAAGACAAGAAAGGAAAACTATAGTGACGTCCAACTCCCCAGCTGCTGGGTTCCAGGAGCCCTGTGTTTCACGCTTGCATCAGATCGGAATGCAAATAAATGTACACTCTAACTTGACTCAGTCAAGATGAAAGTCTTTGCTTACTGAAGTGACCTTCTTCAACTCCCCTTCTTTACAAATAGGCTTTAAAACTTTTGACTAGGCGTCAGCTTGAATTAGGAGTTCCCCCTGGCCAAAGGGGGCAATTTGACCTGTTTGGATTGGGCAAAGTATGAAGCATTTAAATAGGATTACATCCATGATTCTCTAGTCTTCATGATGATGCCAAAAAATTTTTTTGGTAGCAAGTCAGAGAGAATAAAAACACAGTTGAGATGAGTTGTGACCCAGATATTATTTAGATTCTATGTCACCATAAGCTAGTAAACCCATAGATCATATACCTCCAACTCGCTGATTAACATCTATTTATGTTGAACCAGCAGGCTCCCAAACATACCATGTGCTCCACAATCTTAAGCCAAACACCAGAATTGTGTCTATGACTAATACAGTGGTTTTAGCTTGGCATAATAGTAACTCTTAAAGTGATACTTTACCACAATTGCAAGTTGCAGTTTTCAGCTTTAAATTAATTTTTACTTTACCTTAAGAAAGTATACGTATGTATCTGAATGTTGCCTATATCCAGAAATGAGGTGCCAGAAGGTAGTTTGGAAAACATTTTTTTCCCAGCCTATCTAACAGTCTTCCTCATCTAGGTAATTGACCCTGAGGTCACGGGCTGATGTACGATTTCCAAAGTGGACCCCTTCTTTGCTCTGAGCACACACCCTGTGTCCCCAGTGACTGTTTTCCCTCTCTCAGGCCCCAAGAGGGGTTTCCTGTTACACATTCTCCCCACAGCTGCTCTCCTGGACCTCCACAAACTGGCTTTTGGGGTGGGGCAATCCTATAGGCAGAGTTATGTGGTAAAGGCTACGGGGGACAGTTGGGCAAGGGCAGCAGGAAGGAAAGAAACATGTCAGAGCTAGAGACACGAGGCCTTCTAGGGGTTTTCATGGGTCCTCCTGCAAGCTCGCCCGACCACCTCTGATAAAGGAACTTAGAAGTGCCCACCCCTTTCTCAAAGTCACTACCTCCATCCCTCCCTTTCCCTAGAAAGACCAAAACGGGCTTTTGTTTTTCTTCTCATTATGGATTAGGCATATTTTATAAACAAACATTTGATACATTTTTGTAGAGGAGGATGAGGCCTAAGAAGCATGTGAACAATAGCGCTTATTTAACAGATTTCAAATGTAGCGTTCATGGTTGTTACAGCCAAACCATCCTAAAGCAGACACGTGTCATGCACTTAGCAGAAGGGGATCAGGGGTCCCACTCAAGCTCCTGGAAAGAAAGTTCAGACAGTTCTCAAGCTCTCCATGATCTGGGGAAGCCTTCAAAGTTAAAGATGGTAGGAGACGGAGCTAAGGGCCAGTGCCTGGCTGGGCAGTGAACCCCTCACCTGCATCCTCATCCATGCTCAACCATGCTCACACTTCCGCCTCATCCTCCTCGGTCCTGACCCCCCTCACCCTCATTCTGTTCACCCGTGCCTGTCCTTTCTCTCCCCCACCTCCAGCTGATGAAAGGGATTGATTAAAGAGATAGGTAGAATCAGAGAGGGAGCGAAGAAGTGGTAAAGAGGAGGGAAAGAGCAGAGCACAAGGCGAAGTGACGTTTTCCAGGAGCTGCGATGAGCTCATTGGAGGGTCCAAGTCTCTGCCTACAGTTGTCCTGGAACATTCCCTGAGCACCTGTTGGCTCTACAGGGAGTGACGTAAGTCTCTCTTGGGTCACACAACCCTGTGGTTCCCGGGCACTTGCTTTAGAGACTTAAGAGTCCTGTTCAACAAACCCTGGAAGCCTTTTATTCTACATAGATTGTGTATGTATGCGAACTGCCACTTCTCTACAAGGCAGCTGAGACTTCTTGCTCCCCAGTGGAAGGTGTGTATGTTGAACTCATTCGATCTCCTGTCTCCCCGTAGAAAACTGGGCATTGTTTGCAGAGGTGTTTGGCAATGTGCTTTCGGAAAAACACGGAGAGGTACCTTCTGAACTTCTCCCCGACGAAGGCGTAGATGATAGGGTTGATGCAGCAGTGCGTCAGCCCCAGCGTCTCGGTCACCTGCATGGCTTGGTCCAGCTGACTGCTGTTCTTACAGTTACTCAGGCCAAAGAATACCTGGAAGGTGCTCAGGAGAAGGACGATGTTGTAGGGAGCCCAGAACAGAAAGTAGACAATCATGATCACAAAGATGAGCCTCACAGCCTTGTGCTTCTTCTTCTCATTGCGGCACCGAAGCAGGGTTTTGAGGATTCCCGAGTAGCAGACGACCATGACGAGCAGTGGCAGGACCAGCCCCAAGATACTCCTCATTATTGTATGGAAATTCTTCCATGCTAGTGGAAAATAAGGGGCACAGGCGTAACCAGAATGTTCCTCTTGGGATCTGATAAAGATGATGCCTGGGAGGGAGGCAAAGATAGCTACCACCCAGGTGACCCCGCTGGTCACCACCCCGAAGGTGACCGTCCTGGCTTTTAAAGCGAACACAGCGTGGACGATAGCCAGGTACCTGTCGATTGTCAGGAGGATGATGAAGAAGATTCCGCCAAAATAACCAATGTGATACAGCCCTGTGAAAAATTTACACATTATGTTCCCGAAGACCCACTGGTCTGCAGCATAGTGAGCCCAGAACGGGATGGTGAAGAGGAACAGCAGGTCCGAGATGGCCAGGTTGAGCAGGTAGATGTCAGTCATGCTCTTCAGCTTTTTGCAGTTGATCAGGATGAGGACAACCAGCAAGTTGCCCACAAACCCAAAGATGAACACCAGTGAGTAGAGTGGGGGCAGGAGCAGGGCTTCGATTTGTCCCACGCTGGTTTTTTGGCAGGGTTCACTGTAGTCATAGTCATAACTGGTGGTGGGTTCTTCATCGTTCCCCTTGATATTCATTGTAAGCAGAGAGTGAGATGTGGGCAGCACGTTGTGGCTGAACCGGGAAAGCGTGTCGTTGCCATCCATCTTCCTCTGCCCTGTAAGCAGAGAACGGAATGATGATGCACAATACAATGGCTGCAATCCCTCATCTTACCAAGGTCCCTGCTCCACTTAAGCAACGCCCCAGGCTTTGTCTTTGCTTCACAGCCATCTCCTTGAGAGCGTGTGTGCCAGGCCATCACTTCCCTTTATTCCTGGTTGCAGACACCAGTCATCTCCCCACAGCCATTTCCCAATACCCCTGGCCTTCCCAGAGAGCCTGACTCTCATGATAAGGCTGGCCATGCTGGACGCTTGCTAGCTCAGCCTCCTCTGCAGTGGCACAAGGCCTGTGACCTATTCCTGGGTGATGGCATATAAGGGGACTCCTCAAGGGGGCTGCAGGAGATGCTCACAATAAGTCATTATGAGTTGCAGTTTCTGTTCCTTGCCACTCAAAGTGTTCTGATACCTCTGTCAACTTTCTGCCTCCATCATCCTGCCAAAATTTCTCGTGCTAGAGTTGAGATGACAACCCATTTTTTAAACACTCTAGTTTTTAGTCTCATCCTCGTCAAGCATTTGATCCTTCTGACTTTTTCCATTTAAAACTCTTTTGGCTTCCAGGAGGTTAGTGCTTGTCTCATCATTTTTTAATTTTCTTTGTTGGTGTCCCCTCCTCTCACCCACACTCTAAGAAGTCTCTACACACCATTTCTTTACCTTTTACCTTTTTACCCTTGCTCCAAAGTTCTTCCTGAATTGTGTTGTCTAATCTCAAGGTTCTAAGTTTCCTGTAGGCTACTGTTTCCCAAAGCTTTGCCTTTCAGTCCCACCTCAGAGTTGAATTTTTCATTGCCTTCTGCATATCTCCCCATGGATCTATTAATTTAACCAATATTTATTGAGCACCTACTAGGAGCCAGGGTCTCTTTCAGGCACTGGAGATACAGTGGAGGGCAAAGTGGGTATTGTATGGGTGCCTCACATTCAACACCCCCCCCCCCAATCATTGCTTCAATTTGTGGATTCTTTATTTTGGCAATTGTCATTTACTCCATTGCCTAAGAAATAAGATTTGACATGGTCCTGGGTCCCCTCCTCTTCAGAAGATTAGGAGCCAGGCCTTTGGAGTACATAGACCTAGATTTGAATCCTGCCTCCAGCCTGCAAGTTGTGTAATAATGGGGCTAATTACTTCTTCAACTATCAGCTACTTTATGTATAAAATATTCACTGTGCTGAGTTGCTTTGGAAACAGAGGCCTGGTGCATCACCCAGTACAGAAAAATGCTCCACATTATTATTACTATGTCAGTTCTACCTCATAAACTCCTCGGATTCATTCCCTCTGCATCACTTTCAGCTGCCACTTTCTTGCCTTCTATGCTTCTTATTTCTGGCTTTGCTGGGCCTTTTCATTTGCTCATGCCTCCTGCCTAGCCATGCTCCTTTTCAGTCTGTCTTCTCTAAAGCTGAAATTGTATCAGGCACTTCTCAGTTTCAAACTGGTGTTGCCCCACGATTTGTATGTGGTGGGGCCTCAAAGGCAGTGCGCAGACTACTCATCATGGCTTCTTCCCAGCTTCATCTCTAATCACTTCTCCAGTCCCAGATCCTGTGCTCCAGCCATATCTGTCCTTTTCCATTTCTCTCAGACTCACCATTTCCTGCAGGCTTCAGTGGTTTTGCACAAGCTTGCCCCTCTGCCTAGAATGGCCAGTGAATTCCCCTTCATCCTGCACTGCCTTCTGCTCAAATTCCCCTTCTCTGTGAAGTCCAGCCCCCCTCCTCTGTCAGATCACTCTTATCATCTGATAACACTATGCATGCCTGCATGCCTCCAAATAAGGACGTTATCAAAGACTAGGTCATGTTTCCACCTTCAGCTCTTATGGTCACACCTGGCTAAAAGAGGCTCTGAAAAAATACACAAAACTCATTATAATAAGTAGGACAACTAACATCATTTGACGTGGTTCTCAAGAACATTCATTTTTTTCCTGGGAGTGACAGTGAATTTATTTTCCTCTGTGTACACACACCTCATTCTTCAATTTAACAGATCTTGCATTTCACATCATTGAACCAGATTCCTGAAATCTACAGTGACTAAGTAAGATCTCTGATTAAACTTGGGGAAAAAAATGTATCCACCTAAAAAATTATAGTCATGAATTGTATGAACTCCAGGTGCTGTGCTAAATACTTTGCATGGTTAAATAATTTAATCCTTGCAAGAGTTTTGTGAAATAAGTGTACACTTTACAACTGAAGAAGTACAAACTTGGATGAACTAAATGATTTTTCCCAAACCCACAAAGCAAGTAATAGCTGAGCTGGAATTTGAACCAATTTCAAAGGCCCTCAGGGGTTTTCCTCTTCTGGCTTTGAGAGCAGAGATGAATGTAGAACAAGTAATGGATTTTCTAGTTATTCTTCCATGCCTTGAACAGAGTTTCTTTGGCACTTAGCCTAAAAATCCACACCCCCACACATGCACACACACACACACACACACACACACACACGCCAGAAAGTGAGCTCCATAAGAGCAGAGAGATTTCTTTTGCAATGAGATATCTTAGTGCTCTTGAACCCAGCCTGGCACAAAGAAGCTGCTAAATAAATATCAATTGAAAAAGTGAATAACAGAGAACTAGCAGGCTGCAAGCTGCTGAGAAAAAAAAAAGGCTCCTCTGTGGCCTACACCCCCAGGTTATCCAGGGGGAGATCTTATAAAAAACTTAAATATCGGGGATCCTTATCATCTCATAGCACTGAGCACACAACCCCTTAGCTGCAGCAAGTCCATCAGACTGTCCTATAACTAACCACAGGGCTTAGTTTCCTCATCTTTTTGGGCAGGTTTGGATTGAATCAGTGGTTCTGAAATGCTGGTCTACAGTACCAGACAGGAAACCTGTCAGAAATGTGCAGCTCAGACCTTTGCTGTGGTGATTCAAATTGAGGAGGGGAGGCTGGTGGCAAATTGCCCCAACCATTTATTTCCACCATGTGTTTCCTAGGCTTTTTGTTTTCATGCTCTGGCCTCTCAAGTGCCAGCCACCTTCTCCTTTTTATTACCTATCTCCTCTCACCCTAGCACACCTCGCTCATATCACAGCAGACACTCAGCAAGGTGGCGGAAGGGCACTGGTTTAGGTGTCACTTTCAAGTGTTGAAAGACACATTATCCAGAATTGATTCGAAGCTGCCTCTAAGAAAAGTGAATTCCTCACTTCAGCCTCTGAATTGAGGCAAGAGGTGAATTTTGGTTCAGGGCCTGGACTATTACATATACGCACTACAGGGGGCAAAAATTCAGGGGGAGGGGAGCAGTAGTTGAAAAGCCTGATTGTCCTACTTTCTTAATTGTCCTCTGTTAGCACACTCTTTCCTACCACCTGAGCCCTAGGGCGGGGGCGGGGGTGGGGTCTCACTCTGCTCTGTGCTTCCTCACTGCCATCTGTGTCTCTCTAACATTCAGAGAGGTGCAGACACCGACCTCCACCCCTTTTTCCCCAAATGACCATCCCCCAAGTTCCTGGGCTATACAGACACCCAGGGTGCTCCCAGTCCCTGCATCTCTAGCACTGATGCTTTGAGCCTTTGATTCATAAAGTATGGAAAAAGCACCCCCCAACTCACCGGTCTGTTGCTTCTTCCAAGTGGCACTGATGTGTCAGGCTTCTCAGCAACTGAACCAAACAGAACTGGAGGTAGAAACTTGGTGTGCAGAAGTAGGAAATAAAGTTTCCTGCAGAGTGAGAAGGCGGAGATACAAGGGCGAGTGATGGTAAAGATTTGAAAACAAAGAGTGATGTAGTTCTTCTTTTCCAGCCAGGAACATTGTACACTGGGCTTAGGTCTCCAGAGTAGAATTCATTTTGAAATCTTGCTTATGCAACTTTGAGGTTGAATCGGACACACCCTGTATCTGCTCCTGGGTATAACGACTCTGGGCTTCTTTGTGTTGTGGGTCTCTATATCTGAAAATCTTTCACTGACTTCTGCCAGTAATAATTTGCATGAAGCAAGCTCACAAGAACCTCATCTCCCAGATGATGAATGCTAACAGGGCCTGCTGGTGATGGTGAAGGGAATATGACTATGTTTTATGTGATCATATGCACTAATTTCAGTGATACCATGGATTTGGGATTTGGTTGGAAATCTTATTTTGATAGGGCTTTTTAATGAAAAGGGAATGCTAAATGGCCTTGTATCAGAGATGTCCTTAACAAAAGGGTCCTTAGTTGTTCCCTTCCTTAGAAAGAAGTTTTGCACCATTGAGATTCTGGGAAGATGGTGGAGTGGGAAGCACCAGGAATCTCTGTCCTCACCTAGACAGCAGTTCCACTGGCAGAATCTGTCTGAACTAACCCTTTTGGAACTCTGGAGTCTATTGAGGGCATGCAACTTTCAGGGAAAGACTTGGCCAATTGCAGTTAATTTTGGCCAATTTCAGCACAATAGCAACCACACCCCCACCCCCACCCCACACACCTTGGCAGGCAGCTGTGCATGTGTTCCTGGAGCAGCTTGTACACAGCTTGCTGGAGCCAGGGTGGGCATATATTGGACCCTTTCCTCCAAATATTGGGGATCTTTGCTCTGATCACTGATGACTACTTCTCTTTTTGGAATTGCAGACAGAAAGAAGGGCCATTGTTGTTGCATTTCCCGCCCCCCCCCCATTGTTGCAAGTCCCTCCCCCTCTGGCTGAAGTGACTTTCAGGGGATTTAAAGAGCCTTTTATTTCTTTCCCTTTCATTTTTCTCTTTTTGGGAGTCATACACTAGAGACTGGGACCTTCAAAAGCAAGTACATTTCCAGGGAAAATTAGAAGTGACCGCACATATCCAGCAAAAAGCACAGGCTCAGAAAAGACCTGAGAAGACTGTAAGTTCACACTTCAGACTGATCCTTTTCCTAGAGATTACAACAATCAAATAAAAAGCAAACAAAAAGAAATTAGAAAAAAAGCAGAAAACCCTGAAGAAGGGGGAGAATCTGATTTCCAGAGTTACCATGTTATTAGATTCAAACGTCCAGTTTTCAACAACAACAACAACAACAAAAATCACAAGGCATATAAAGAAACAGGAAAGGAGGCATGTAAAGAAATAGGAAAGAATGGTCTCTTCAAAGGGAAAAAAATAAATCAACAGAGATGGTTCCAGAAAAAGACTTGATGGCAGATCTGTTAGACAAAGACTAAAACAACTGTCTTCAAGATTCTCAGAAAATTAAAGGAAGATATGGAGAAAATCAAGAAAACCATGTATGATCAAAATGCAGAAATTAATAAAGAGATATAAAACCTTAACAGAAGCCAAAAAGAAATTCTGGAGCTGAAAAATATAACCAAAAATGAAAAATTCACTAAAGGAATTCAAAGGCAGATTTGAACAGTCAGGAGACAGAATCAACAAACCTGAAAATAGAACAATAGTAATTATTGAGTCTGAGGAACAGAAAGAAAAGATTGAAGAAAAAGGATCTCTGGGATCTTAAGGGATCTCTGGGAGTCCCAGGAGAAGAGGGAGAAAGGGGCAGGGAAAATACCTGAAGAAATAATGTCTGATCTCCTCAGAAAAGAAAATCTTGGACTTGGAGAAGAGACTTGTGGCTGCCTGATGGGAGGGGGAGGGAGTGGGAGGGATCGGGAGCTTGGGCTTATCAGACACAACCTAGAATAGATTTACAAGGAGATCCCGCTGAATAGCATTGAGAACTATGTCTAGATACTCATGTTGCAACAGAAGAAAGGGTGGGGGAAAAACTATAATTGCAATGTGTACATGTAAGGATAACCTGACCCCCTTGCTGTACAGTGGGAAAAGAAAAAAAAAAAAGAAAAAAAAATAAATGTGAGGCATACAGCCCCCCCCCCCAAAAAAATAATGTCTGAAAACTCCCCCAATTTGAAGAAGAACATGAATATAAACATCCAAGAAGAGTCATGAACTCAAAGTAAGATGAATTCAGAGAGCTTCACATTAAGACATTATAATCACACTCTCAAAAGGCAAAGACACAGCATCTCAAAAGCAGCAGGAGAGAAGCAAATTAGCACAGATAAGGATTCTCAGTAAGATTATAAGCAGATTTCTTATCAGTAGTTTTAATGGCCAGAAAGCAGTGGACCTGTATATTCAAAGTGCTAAGAGAAAAAAAAAATGTCAACCAAAAATCCTTTAACCAGCAAAACGGCCCTTTACGACTGAGGGAGAAATTAGGACATTCCCAGATAAAAGAGCAGAATTTTTGTATGTTATTGAAGTTAAGCTGGTATAAATTTAAATTAGAATGTTATAACTTTGGGATGGTGAATGTGACCTTTATGGTAACCACCACAGAAAAGAAAAAAGTTACAGAACATATACAAAAGGAAGATAAACATTCCACTACAAAAAGCTGACAAACGTCAGCTAAACACACAAGATGGTAATGTAAGAAATGAAGGACAGGAGTTCCCGTCATGGCGCAGTGGTTAATGAATCCGACTAGGAACCATGAGGTTGTGGGTTCCATCCCTGCCCTTGCTCAGTGGGTTAACGATCCGGCATTGCCATGAGCTGTGGTGTAGGTCACAGACTCTGCTTGGATCCTGCATTGCTGTGGCTCTGGTGTAGGCTGGCAGCTACAGCTCCGATTCGACCCCTAGCCTGGGAACCTCCATATGCCACGGGAGCGACCCAAGAAATGGCAAAAAGACAAAAAAGAAATGAAGGACAAAAAAGGCATATTTCTATAAGGCATAAAGAAATCAATTAGAAAAATGACAGAATTAAGTTCTTCCTTATCAGTATTTATTTTAAACATAAATGGATCAATCCCCCCATCAAAAGATAAAGAATGGCAGAATGAATTAATAAAACAAAGCAAAACAAAAACATGATCTAACTATACGCTGTGCTGTCGATAAGAGCCTCACTTTAGATTCAGATACATGAATAGATTAACAGTGAAGGATGAAGAAAGATATTCCATGCAAATATTAACCAAAAGAGAGCAGGGGTGGTTATGCTAATATCGGACAAAATAGGCATTGAGTCCAAAAGGTTTACGAGAGATAATGAAGAAAATAATAACAATTATAAACATTTACACCTAGTGACAAATCACCAAAATATATGAAGCAAAAACTGAAAGAACTGAAGGAAAAAGAAAGAGTTGTACAAGAAAAATTGGAATCTTCAATACTCTGCTCTCAGTAATGCATAAAACAACCATAGGGAAGTAAGGAAACAGAGGACTTGAACAAACGCAGTAACCAACCAGATTTAATAGACATATATGCACCACTCTACCCAACAACGACAGGATGCACATTCTTCCCAAATGCACACGGGAGCGTTCCAGGATAGGCCGCGTAGAAGGATCTCCTGCTGTAACCTTGACAGATTTCTAGGCTTTCATTTCCCCAACTATGAGATGGGAATAATAAAGCTTTTGGGGTCTGTGAGGTTTAAGGAAATATGAAGCAGCTAGTACATTTCCTGGTGTGTGGTAGGCTCTTAGTAAATAGCAGTGAATAAAATAACAACAAAGAAACACTGAGGGCAGTTCAGGTGTCCTTTCTAGATTTCAGTAAGTTGTGACCATGTATTCTGCATAAGACCTGTTTTTTTTGTTTGTTTGTTTGTTTGTGCTAGGTAGGAAGGGCCCCAGATTTCTCCTTAGGAGACAGCTCCTTGCTTGAACAGGAACAGGAAAAGTTCCCCAACTGTCTCCTAATGTCATCTCTGGGCAGGGGTGGGAAGGGTCAGTAACAAAACAGGTCATACTCACCCCAGTGATACTTGGTCTACTTCCACTCATAAAATCTCCTTATTCCAGTATCTTGCTGCTAGTTCCTTTAAGTCAGTCTTGGATGGGGAAAGTCAAGACGCAGGAATTTTGCTGTTGCTGACTAGGACCACTCTACATTTTAGCTTCACACTAGACATCCTTAAATCCAGTTCTGTAATTTTATAAACAGAGATAACGCAGTGGTAGGTAGCAGTGGAGCCAGGATGCAAATCCTTGGCTTATCTCTACTTCAGGGACAAGATGACATACTTGGCTGAGATCTTGAAGAGACTTTATAAGAATGGGAATATGCACAAAGGGGTTGGCTGGGTTAGAAGAACCAACAGGGATGTTGAGGAGCCCTGAGATGCTAGCAAAAGTGAGAGCTATTACCTCTATGTTTGAAGAGTCAAAAGAATAGACTGAGTCCTGTTGAGCACTGAAGGTCAAAGGATATAGGCACTACCAGAACTTCAGCCAGGCAAGAGAGCAGGATCAGAAGGTATCCTAGCAGTTCCCATGGTAGCTAAGTGGTAACAAACCTGACTAGTATCCATGAGGATGTGGGTTCAATCCCTGGTCTTGCTCAGTGGGTTAAGGATCTGGTATTGCCGTGAGAGGAGGTTTGGATCTGGTGTTAATGTGGCTATGGTGTAGTGGTGTAGGCTGCAGCTACAGCTCTGATTCAACCCCTAGCCTAGAGAACTTCCGTACGCTGCAGGTGCAGCCCTAAGAAGACAAAAAAAAAAAAAAAAAAAAAAAAAAAAGGAGTTCCCGTCGTGGCGCAGTGGTTAACGAATCCGACTAGGAACCATGAGGTTTCGGGTTCGGTCCCTGCCCTTGCTCAGTGGGTTAACGATCCGGCGTTGCCGTGAGCTGTGGTGTAGGTTGCAAGACGCGGCTCGGATCCCTCGTTGCTGTGGCTCTGGTGTAGGCTGGTGGCTACAGCTCCGATTCAACCCCTAGCCTGGGAACCTCCATATGCCGCGGGAGCGGCCCAAAGAAATAGCAAAAAGACAAAAAAAAAAAAAACTCCTGCTCTCACTCTCATCTTCTGCCAGTGCCTCCTGGTGATTGAACCCAACAGGAAGAGGGAGCTAGAGGGAGTCCAGGTGATGTAGCCATAGATGTCAGATTCGAGAGGCTCAGAGTAGATCTGGGGGGGTTGACAAATAATCACACAGTTATCACATCAATTTTTTTTTTGGTCACTTCGTTTTCACATGGTCCATGTAGATAGTCAGAAAATTGGGAATTGAAATTCCTGTTGTGGAGCAGTGGAAATGAGCCCGACTAGTATCCATGAGGACTTGGGTTCAATCCCTGGCCTCCCTCAGTGGGTTAAGGATCTGGTGTTGCTCTGAGCTGTGGTGTAGGTTGCAGACACAGCTTGGCTCCTGCATTGTTTTGGCTGTGGTGTAGGCAGGCCACTGTAGCTCCAATTCCATCCCTAGCCCGGGAACCTCCATATGCTGCAGATGGGCCCTAAAAAGAAAAAAAGAAAAAAGAAAATTGGGAACTGAAGTAAGTACACCTTAGAATTCTTTATGCACATTGAGGGAGTTAGGAAAAATGCTTTTCCTTGAATTTGAAAACCCCATCATCTACCTGTTGGTGCTGAGTTCGTGATTTCTAAAACTCTTAGTCTGGCAGAGGAACATGGCCTTTTGAGTGACATAGGGAAAAACACGTCACCAGCCTATCTCTAGTGTGACTGCTGACCAAGCAGGGTCACATAGAAGGCACAGCTGTGGTCATCTCAAGGTGACTGGGCCAGGGATGAGATGCTCAATTCTTCTGTGAACCAATGAAAAAAAAGTAGTTCATGCTTCCTGAATGGAGAGGAAAGAACCAGACTGATACTGGCCATGAGAAGCTTAAGATTCTTGTTTATTCAGACTCTGGAGGTCAGCAGCTGAATTGGGAGTTAGACCATTGAAGCTGAAAGATTTGTTCTGAGAACCTCTCTGCCTGTCCATGGATGGCAGTACTTAGTGAGATGAAAACATGGGGAAAAGCATGGCTGTGGAGGATGGCTGTGCGGCAGGGAGATAGGAAAGGTTTATCTACATCCGGAGGGTATTTTGACATGCCCCCTTGACATCGTCAGTTGGATTTGTTCAGTTGACACTTTTAGAAAATAAACTCTTGCCGTATTTTTTTCAGCAGCAATGCTTTTGGTTGATTGTGGTTTCTATGGTTTGCATGCTTCCTGTGACCTACTAAAATAGATTAGTGAGTTCTAGGATTTTACATCTTCATTTTTGGTTAAAAACAACGATCTGGACTAATATTCATAGAAAAAGCACAGTTCTATGTCCTTACGTGTTATGGTCATGTCTTCATAATAGAAATAATACAACTATTTCTACTGTTTTTGTTCCAAGTGACGAAGTAATGCAGCAGGGCCTATAGTCTCAGCAGGAAAACCCAGATACTACAGATGATTTTTGGAAAGGCAAAGTGTCAAGTAACAAAGGTGAGACATGTTTCTCTTTCATCCTCTAAGTTCACTACCACCTCCAAGTGAACCAAGAATAGGCTAGAATATGTGATGAAAAATAGAAAAAAATCCTCAAAAATGGTAATGTGTCTTTGTTAACTTAGAGTGTAAAGGTAGAGATGGGATGCTTCCATATCTTCAGGCCAAATAAACCTTGGGGACGTAGATTGAAGTCAGAATCTTTAGTACAGTCACGTGCTCTCTCAGGTGTCTTCAGGTGATGTCATTTGAACCGTGTTGCAGGGAGATAATGTTGAGTTCATCTCTAGCTGAGATGCTTTAAACTACTCTGTGACTAGGCTCAGGTCTTAGTCTAGATGCTTCAGAAGTGGCCTGTTCTGGAGAGGAAGCCTTGGCTGGGGATGGGTAGATAGAAGGCATTTTTATCTACCCCCCAGGACATGGCAGCACTGGTTTGGGGGCTGATTCTGGGAATTGAGAAACTAGAATTCACTCTCACCACCATTACCTGTCCCCCACCCCCCCATAATGGAGTGAGTAGGAGGAAGAGGCGAGTACCTCCAGGATGAGGTTTCATATGTTAGGGACCATAGATACTCCTCTCCCACCTCTGACATCATGTTTGAGTGTGGCTTCTGAGGTGTCCCAATTACAAGAAATCTAGATGGTGCTTTTTGCTGGCACAGGTGCTATGAGAAGAAACCCATAAAGCTGGATGTGGTGGAGATTCTGATTGGAAGATAGGACTGAGACCTCATCCTGGGTTCCTGGGTAGGCAGTGGGTGGTGGAAGATAGTGAGAAGGAGAGAGACCTTCACCAGTGTGACAGGATGGAGATGTAGGCTAAAAGCAAAGTTGGTTCTTTGAAAGGATTGACAAAGTTGACAAACCTAGCTATACTGATTAAGAACAGATACAAGCAACTGAAAATAGTTGAAAGGATTTATTACTAACAACTTTACAGAAATAAAAAAAGATTATAAGAGAATACTGTGAACAATGTCCACCAATACACTAAATAATCTAAATGAAATAGAAAAGTTCCTAGAAACACATAAATTACCCCAAACTAACTCACGAAGTAGAAAATCTGAAAGGATATGTTAAAAAAAATTAAATCATATCAGAAATTCAAAACCTTCCAACAGAAAGCATTCAGGACCACATGGTTTCACTAGTGATTTCTACCAAACATATAAAGAAAAATTAACATCAATCCTTCTCATAACTCTTCCTAGGAATAGAAGAGGAGGAAACATTTCCTAATTTATTCTATGAAGTCACTATTAACCCGATTGCAAAGCCAGACAGAGCCATCACAAGAAAACTGCAAAGCAATATGCCTTATGAATATAAATGCAAAATTATCAATAGAATATTAGCAATCTGAATTCAGCAACACATTTAAAAAGATTATTCTCTATGGCCAACTAGGATTTATCCAGGAAATGCAAGCATGGTTCAGTAAAATAATGAACAACATTAATAGAATTAGAGAAAAAATGTGATCATCTCAACAGAAAAAGCATTTGACAAAATCCAACACCCTTTTTTTTTTCCATAACAAAAACACTAAAAAAAGTAGAAATATGAGGAAACTTTCTCATTGTGATAAAGGGCATATATGAAACCCCGCAGTAAGTATCATACTCAGTGGTAAAAGACTAAATCTTTCTAAGATCAGGAGCAAGACAAGATGCCCACTTTTGCCACTGCTGTTTAACACTATGCACAAGTTCTAGTTGGAGTGATCAGGCAAGAAAAGGAACTAAAAGTTTTCCAAATTGGAAAGGAAGAAGTAAAACTATATTCACAGACGACATCATCCTGTATAAAAAAAATCCCAAAGAATTCAGGGAAAAACCTGTAAGAACTAATGAACAAGTTTAGCAAGTTTGCAGGAAACAAAAATGAGTGTACAAAAATGAGTTCCCATCGGGGCTCAGTGGAAATGAATCTGACAGGTAATCATGAATGAGGACGAAGGTTTGATCCCTGGCCTCACTCAGTGGGTTAAGGATCTCGTGTTGCCGTGTGCAGTGGTGTAGGTCACAAACGTGGCTTAGATCCTGAGTTGCTGTGACTGTGGCATAGGCCAGCGACTACAGCTCCAATTTGACCCCTAGCCTGGGAACCTCCATATGCCACGGGTGTAGCCCTAAAAAAAAAGAGACAAAAAAAAAAATCAGTTATGTTTTTATGCACCAGCAATGAACAATATGAAAAGGAAATTAATAAAACATTTCTACTGACAGTAGCATTAAAAGGAATAAAATACCTAAGAATAAATTTAACCATCAAGGTAAAAGACTTGTACACCCTAATTCAAAAGAAATTAAAGCAGACCTAAATAAATGGAAGGACAGCATATGTCAATGGATTGGGAAACTTAAATTGTTGAGATGGCAGTATTGTCCAAAGCTATCTAAAGATTTAACGCAATCCCTATCAAAATTCCAGTGTCCTGTTGCAGAACTGGAAAAACTGATCCTCAAGTTCGTATGAAATTGTAAAGGACACTTAATACTCCAAACAGTTGAAACAACACCAGAACAACTTTGGAGAACTTCAACTTCCCAATTTTATAACTTACCACAAAGCTACCGTAATTTATGTCAGTTTATCCTGGAATCAGGATAAACATATATATCAGTGGAATATAATTGAGCGTCCAGAAATAAACTCCTACATATATTGCTAACTGATTTTTAGCAGAAATACCAAGACCATTGAATAGAGAAATAGTATTCTCTTCAACAAATGGTGTTGGGACAAATGTATAATCATATGCAAAAGAATGAAGTTAGACCCCCCTTCCCCAATTCATTTACAAAAATTAAATGACTCAATAATGTAACTGTAAGAGCTAAAACAGTAAAATTTCTTAGAATAAAATGTAGAGATAATTCTTTATGTCCTTTGATTTGGAATGGAATCTTTGATATAACACCAAAAGCAAAAGAAACAAAAGGAAAAAAAATAAACCGAACTTCATCAAAATTTAAAACATCTGTGCATCAAAAAACATTAATAAAGTGAAAAGGCAGCCTATAGAAGGAGAGAAACTATTTGCAAATCATGTATCTGTTAAGGGTCTAGTATCCAGAAAATATAAAGAGTGCTTATATCCTAGCAACAAAAAGGCCAACCTGGGAGTTCCCATTGTGGCTCAGTGGGTAACGAACCTGACTAGTAACAATGAGGATGCGGGTTCAATCCTTGGCCTCGTTCAGCGGGCAAAGAATCTGGTGTTGCTGTGAGCTGTGGTGTAGCTGTGGTGTAGGTTGCCAGTGTGGCTTGGATCTGGTGTTGCTGTGGTCATGGAGGGCAGCTGCAGTTCTGATATGACCCTTAGCCTGGGAACTTCCATATACTGCAGGTGCTCCTCTATAAAAAGAAAAAAAAAAAAAAGGCCAACCCAATTTTATTTTTAAATTATTTTTTATTAAAGTATAGTTGATTTACAGTGTTGCGCCACTTCTGCTGTATAGCAAAGTGACAGTTGTGTGTGTGTGTGTTTATGTTCTTTTTTAATATTACTTTCCATCATGATCTATCCTAGGACACAGGATATAGTTCCCTGTGTTATGGAGTAGAACCTTGTTGTCTATCCATTCTAAAAGTAATAGTTTACATCTGCTAATCTCAGACCTCCAGTCTGTTCCATCCCCTTCCTCCTCCTTGGCAACCATAGATCTATTCTCTGTGTCCGTGCATCTGTTTCTGTTTTGTAGATAGGTTCGTTTGCGCCATGTTTTTGATTCCGCTGTTAAGTGACATCATACGGTATTTGTCTTTCTCTGACATACTTCGCTTACTATGAGAATCTCTAGTCATGTCCGTGTTGCTGCAAATGGCATTATGTCGTTTTTTTTTTTTTTTTTAAATGGCTGATTAGTATTCTGTTGTATGTATGTACCACTTCTTAATCCATTCATCTGCCATTGGACATTTAGGTTCAAACAACCCAGTTTTAAAATGGACAAAGCACTTGTGCAACCATCACCACAAGCTAATTTTGAAGTATTTTTATCACCCCAAAAAAGAAACCCTGTACCTACACTACCAATCACTCTTGATTACCTCTCCCACTCCCTGTCCCTCTGCCCAGCCCAGAACTAGGCAAACACTGTTCTGCTTCTGTTTCTGTAGGTGAGTCTATTCTGGACATTTCATATGAATGGCATCATACAATATGTAGTCTTTCATGGCTGGCTTCGTTCGCTTAGCATAATGTTTTCAAGCTTCCTCTGTGTGGCGGCATGTGTCAGTACTTCATTCCTTCTGTGGCTCTAATATTGTATAGATAAACCACATTTTATTTATCCACTCATTAGTTGACAAATATTTGGATTGTTTCTACTTTTGGGCTATTATGAATGAAGCTGATATGAGCATTTGTGTACATGTTTTTGTATGGACGTATGTTTTCATTTCTCTTGGATATATACCTAGGAATTGGATTGCTAGCTCATATAATAACTCTATGTTTAACTTTTTGAGAAACTGCCAAACTGTCTTCAAAGCTGCTGTTGTACGTTTTACGTTCCTACCAGCAATGTATTAGAGTTTCAGTTTCTCCCCATCCTTGCCAGCAATAGCTGTTATCTGTGTTTTTGATTATAACCGTGAATTGATATCACACTGTGGTTGTGATTTGCATCTCCCCAATAGATAATTTTGTTGGGTATCTTTTCATGTGCTTATTGGCTATTTTTGTATCTTCTTTGGAGGAATATCTATTCATATCCTTGGCCCACTTTTGAGTTGTTGCATTTTTTTTTTTTTGGTCTTTTTCTGGGGCTGCTCCCACAGCATATGGAGGTTCCCAGGCTAGGGGTCCAATCAGAGCTGTGGCCGCCAGCCTACACCACAGCCACAGCAACTCGGGATCCGAGCCTTGTCTAAGACCTACACCCCAGCTCACGGCAATGCTGGATCCTTAACCCACTGAGGGAGGCCTGGGATCCAGCCTGCAACCTCATGGTTCCTAGTCGGATTCGTTAACCACTGCCCCACGACGGAAACTCCTTGAGTTGTTGCATTCTTTATGCATACTTGATACAAGTCTTTTATTAGATATATTATGTGCAAATATTTCTCGCATCCTGTGGATTGTCTTTTCACTTTATTGATGGTATCATTTGCAGCACGAAAGTTCTTTTAATTTTGATGAAGTTCAGTTCTTTTATTTTTCCTTTTGTTCTTGGTGCTTTTGGTGTCGTATCTAAGAAACCACTGCCTACCCCTAGTCATGATGATTTAGTCCTGTGTTTTCTTCTAGGAATTTTATAGTTTTAGCTATTGCATTTAGCTGTATGATTCATCTTGAGTTAATTTTTGCATATGGTATGAGATAAGCATTCAGATTTATTCTTTTTTTTAAAATCTTTTGTCTTTTTAGGGCCACACTTGCGGCATGTGGAGGTGCCCAGGCTAGGGGTCGAATTGGAGCTACAGCAGATGGCCTACACCACAGCCATAGCAATGCGGGATCCGAGCTGTGTCTGCAACCTACACCACAGCTCATGGCAGTGCCAGATCCTTAACCCACTGAACAAGGCCAGGGATTGAACCCACGTCCTCATGTATACTAGTTGGGTTCATTAACCACTGAGCCACAATGGAAACTCCAAATTTATTCTTCTTTTGAGGGGAGAAGAGTTGTAAACTGCCTCATTGCTGGCACAGCCCTGGGTAGCAGAACATCAGTAGTTTCACTGGAACCTCTGCCTGCTTGGCTCCAGGTTGGGGCTCAGATTCATCTGGATCTGTGAATTCAGACTAGTCTGAATAGTGTGAATATTTAGTTATCCCAGAAGTATTTGCTAAAAAGACTATTCTTTCCCTTACTTTGGCACTCTTGTTGAACGTCATTTAACCGTAAATATAAAGTTTTATTTCTAGACTCTCAATCCTGTTCCATAGATCTGTATGTCTTTTTTTTTTTTTTTTTTTTGCCATGCCCGCAGCATACAGAAGCTCCTGGGCGAGGAATTGAACCCATGCCATAGCAGCACCCCAAGCTGCTGCAGTGATAATGCCAGATGCCCAACCACTGCACCGTAAGAGAACTCCCTATACGTCTCTTCTTATACAAGTAACACACAGTCTTGATTTCTGAAGCTTTATAATAAGTTTTGAAATCAGCAATTGTGAATCTTCATTGTTCATTCTGTTTTGTTTGTTTGTTTTGGCTATTCTGGGTCCCTTGCATTTCCATATAAATTTTATGATCAGTGTATCAATTTCTGCATAAACCAGAATTTAATAGGACTTGATTTGAATATGTAGATCAGTTTGGGGAATATTGCCATCTCCATATTGAGGTTTATTATTATCTCTGTTTTTTTTCCTAACCCACCATCTCTAGTACAAAACTTCTATCCTCAGGGTTACGTGGTGGTCTAAAATGACCCTAGTCATCTTGCTCTTATTCAGACCACAGAAAATAACAAGTGAGGAAGAAAAAAAATAGGAACTAATTACTTTGCTTTTAAGGATAATTTGCAGAAGTTCCGCACAACACTTCTGTTCACTTCTCATTGGCCACAACTGAGTAGCAAGGGAAGCTGAGAAAAGTTGTCTTTGACTGGCTATAATTGCCTTGCCTAGGATTGTGTTACTAAGTAAGATGAGGTTACTAAGAAATAAGAACTATTAGGAGGCAACCAGTAGTCTCTGCTAGAGTCAGACACTGGAGATATTTCTACCTCCTCCCCATCCTTCTATCAGGAGTAGTAGAACCTCATCCTCTGACTTAAGAGCCTTTTTTTTTTTTTTTTTTTTGTCTGTCTTTTTTTTTGCCATTATTTGGGCCACTCCTGCGGCATATGGAGGTTCCCAGGCTAGGGGTCTAATCGGAGCTGTAGCCTGTGGCCTACACCAGAGCCACAGCAACACGGGATCCGAACCACGTCTGCAACCCACACCACAGCTCACGGCAACGCCAGGTCCTTAACCCACTGAGCAAGGCGAGGACCGAACCCGCAACCTCATGGTTCCTAGTCGGATTCGTTAACCACTGCGCCATGACGGGAACTCCTTCGGAGCCTTTTTTAAGACAGAGAATCCTCTGACTTTAAGTTACAAGCATTGAGTATCTTTATTACCTTTTGATTTCTTTACACATTGTGGAATTTTGACCTGTAACCTAATTTTGAATAAAAGAATATTTCTGGATGTTCCCATTGTGGCTCAGCAGGTTAAGAACCCAACTGGTATCCATGAGGATGCGGATTTGATCCCTGGCCTCACTCAGTGGATTAAGGATCCACCATTGCCACAAGCTCTAGTGTAGGTTGAGGGTGCGGCTTGGATCCTGTGTTGCTGTCGCTGTGGTATAGGCTGGCAGCTGCAGCTTTTGATCCGACCCCTAGCCCAGGAACTTTCATATACCTCGGGTGTGGCCCTAAAAAGAAAAAAAATTTGGCCTTCCTCCTTATTTTTTGCCTGTCTTTCCCTGTCCAGCTATTTAGTGGTTGTCTTCATCTAGTTCCCCAGGCCAGAACTAGGCTTTGGTGGTTCAAAGCACTTTGCCCTGAGAAGATGCTGGGGCTGTAGCAGCAGGTTCATGCCTGGTTTCCAGGAGATGTCTAGGTCTTCCCCTTCCATAGGCCTCCTGCTTCGTGTAAGCTGTGCACCTGGGAAAGAGCGGGCAACCACTGCTAGCCTTCTTTCATGTGTTGTAGAAACTCATCCTACCTTTGATTTTAAGATTCAACCTGGCTCCAATCTCCATCTCAGGCATGCACTTTTAGGACCTGTTACTCATCAGAAGCCACACTCTTGGCTTCCATCACTCACTTTTGGACCTGGGCTCATGGTTTAGTTCCATTAACCACATTGGTTTTCTTCTCCACTTCTGGTTCCCAGATGCTTGTTTTAGAGCTGGGTTTTATCATATTTATCTTACCATGTATTTCACAACAGAAAGAGCAAAGCCAAAGATGAAGTTGCTAAGCCATGGATGGAAAATCCATGTTTTCAAGGAACTGAAAGGCAGCCAATATGGCCAGAGTACAGTCAGTCTGCTGCAGGGTGTGTGAATGTTTGTGGGGTTAGAAACAACCAGGCTGTATAATGCTTTGTTATGGAGTATAAGTATAATATAAAAGAGTAAAGCTTTGGATCAGAGGATACAGACAGGAAGCAGGAAACCACATTGCCCAGAATCCCTCTCCTTCCATGGATTTCACATGGCCTCCCTTCTTTGCATGGTTGGCGCTCTCCAATGAGAAGAAGGTTTGGAAGGAAGAAGGGAGGAAAGGCCATTATTCTTAGAAGTTTGTGGCAGCCCGATACAAGAGCTTTTCAGACTCCTTTCTCATCTCTTGCTTTACTGTCAAGAGAACTAGCAGTTTTACTGTTTACGAAGTATTAGCATAGGGCCTCATTTTATTACCTGTAACTCTAGGGGATGTGGGACTAGCTGGGGCCTATTCATTACATTTTACTGTCTTTTCCTCTAGATTCATTAACTTGACCAATAGTTAGTTGGCTTCAGGTGCATGAGCATTACAGTCCTTAGACTTTTTCAATAAGTTTTCTTCAGTGTTTGTTAATGACTTTATTCTTTAGAACCCCATCAGTGGAAACTAGTGGTTTGATAGAAATATGTACAAACGTGACCTAAAATGGAACATATGCATTCATTCACCAAGTGCTGACTGAGTGCTGAAAGTGTTTTGGAGTACTGTGCTAATGAAAT
This sequence comes from Sus scrofa, assembly GCF_054392235.1. Classification (NCBI taxonomy): domain Eukaryota; kingdom Metazoa; phylum Chordata; class Mammalia; order Artiodactyla; family Suidae; genus Sus; species Sus scrofa. The sequence goes on along the minus strand of NC_139395.1, from coordinate 44,112,458 downwards.
ACAGTACAGTGTTAAGACTGGTCCCTACTCCCAGAGTTTGTGATTCCATAGGTCTGAAGTGGGGCTGAGAAGGTGCATTTCTGACAAATGCTAGTGCTGCTGACAAGGCACCCTATTCTTAGAGATAAACCTGGTATCGAGGAATGGTCAAAGGAGAGATGCCAGTTCAGTGAAATAGGTACAGAAAATTGCTATGGGAGTTCAGAAAAAAGAGTACAGGACAATGTTAGAAAATTACTTTCCAGCCTGTCTGTGACTCTCGTTAGCTCCGTGACACTGGGAGAGCTTCAGAGTCTTCTCAGCCTCTGTTCACTCTCTGAGATGGGAGGGATGGATGTTTTTAAGAAACGCCCTTTCAGTTCAAACACACCTTTAATCAAGAAATTGCCCAGCTCTTCAGTTCAGGTTGCTTGAAGTCTCAACTGTAATGGTGCAGAGACTTATTTTTCTCAGAGCTGTTTCTCATTGACTATTTTTTCCCCTTTTTTGATGGAGTAGTCGGGGAAGAGGGGGAAGCTTATGGACTTTCTTTGTAAGAAAATTCAATTTCCATTCCTCTTTTTTTTGTAAGTAGAACTTTACCTTCCTCTTTTTTGTTTCTTGCTCCTGAGTCCTGCCTTCTCTGAAATGTTTCATTTCCCTCTTTTGTATTTTTAGACCAACTTTCCATCTTTCAATAAATGTGGCTGGGGTTCTTTTTGCATAGCTTGTTAGGGGCCAGGACCCCAGAGAGAGACCCTTTCTGGAATAGACGTGGAGTTCGTCCCCACACTCCTTCTTCATTCTTTCAAGGCTTCTGGTTCTAGGTGGTGGGTTTGTTGTTGCTTGTTTAGCTTACATTAAAGGCTGGAGTTGCCTTAGGAAATAATTCATGGAAATAAAGGCAGAGCCGTTTCATTCAGCAATGCTTGGTAAACTTTGATTAAGACTTTTTACCTCTCCTAGAACCTTTCTTTATTTTTCATTCTTTCTTTTGCAATCTATTTAACAACTCTGGAAAGTGAGGAGTATATGCAGTTTCTCTCAACCCTTTATACTCACTGGATACTTCTCACCCCTTTTCTTTCCTTTCTGCTCTCTTAGCACTGTTGCCAACTAGGTTAATAAAATGGTCTCTTACTTGGCAAACTTTTGGAGTTTTCTAACCCCAAGGATAGATTCAAAAGTCTTTCAAATGATGAAAGACTGAACTCTTTCTCTCTAGGATCAGGGACAAGACAAGGATGCTAATTTTCACCGCTTCTATTCAACATGTAGTGGTGAAAGTCCTGACCAGGGAAATTATGCAAAGAAAAGAAATAAAGCTATCAAAATTGGAAAGAGAGAAGTAAAATTATCTCTGTTTGCAGATAACATGGTCTTATGGAAAACCCCAAAGATTCTACCAAAAATACGTTATAACTAATAAATGAATTCAGCAGAGTTACAGGATGCAGTATCAATACATGAAAATCAATTGTATTTCTGTACACTAACAATGAAGAAACCAGGAAGGGAAAACAATCCCATTTACAATAGCATCAAAAAAGAATAAAATACTTAAGAGTAAACTTAACCAAGGATGGAAAAAACTTATACACTGAAACTGCAAAACAATGCCAAAAGAAGTTAAAGACAAAAATGAATGGAAAGACAGCCTGTGTTCATGGATTGGTAGACTTATTATTATTAAGATGTCGATACTAACTAACGTGATCTGCAGATTCATTGCAATCTTCATCAAAATCCCAACAATATTTTTTTGCAAAAATTGAAAAATCCATTCTTAAATTCATATGGAATCTCAAAAGACCCTAAATAGTTAAGCAATCTTAAGGAAGAACAAACCTGGAGATCTCACACTTGCTGATTTCAAATGTATACACAGCTATACCAGTGGTTCTGGTATAAAGACAGACATATAGATCGGTAGAATAAAACAGAGAGCTCAGAAATAAATCCTGGTATATATGGACAAATGGCTTTTGGTCATACAGTAGGGACAAGACTATTTTTTCAATGTAGCATTGGGAAAACTGGATATCCATAAGCAAAAGAATGAAGTTAGACCCTTACTTTGCACCATACATAAAGATTAACTTAAACTCGATCCAACAGCCATATGTAAGAGTTAAAACAATAAAACTCTTAGAGGAAATCTTCATTGGATTTGGCAGTGACTTCTTGAATCTGACACCAAAAGCACAGGCAACAAAAGAAAAAATAGACACAGACAAATTGCACTATATCTAAATTTAAATATCTGTTCATCAAAGGACACTATCAGCAGAATGAAAAGGCAGCTCACTAAATGGAAATAAATTTGTAAATCATATATCTGGTGAAAGATTTATACCTAAGATATGTAAAGAACTCATACAACCCAACAACAAAAAACTCCAAACATCCCAATTCAGAAATGGGCAAAGGTTAATTCCTGCTGTGGCATAGTGGGTTAAGGATCTGACATTGTCTCTGCAGTGGATAGGTTGGTGCTTAGGTGTGGGTTCGATCAACAGCCTGTTACAGTAGGTTAAGGATATGGCATTGCCTGGCCTGGAATTTCCATATGCTGTGGTCATGGCCAGAAAAAAAAAAGGAAAAAAAAAAAAAAAAGAATTGGTCAAAGGGCTTGAAGAGCTTATAAGTCCAAAGAAGAAAATGGCCAAAAAGCATGTGAAAATTGGTTCTACATTATTAATCATTAGGGAAATGCAAATCAAAATCACAATGAGGAGTTCCTGTTGTAGCTTAGCCGATTAGAACCTGACATAGTGTCCCTAAGGATGTGGGTTCAATCCCTGGCCTCGGTGGTTTAAGTACCTGGTGTTGCTGCAAGTTGTGATGTGGGTCACAGATATGACTTGGATCTGGTGTTGCCATGGCTATAGTGTAGGCTGGGGGCTGCAGCTCTGATTTGATCTCTAGCTTGGAAACTTCCATATGCTACAGGTGTGGCCCTTAAAAAAAAAAAAAAAAAAAAAACATGAGATATACCTCCACACCCATTAGGATGGTATTGGCAAAAAGCCAGAAGAAAGTGAAACCATTGTGCATTGCTGGTTGGAGTATAAATGCTATAGTAGCCATGGTGGAAAACAATTCTGGTAGTGCCTCAAAAAATTAACTGAAACATTACCATGCAATCTAGCAATTCCACTTCTAGATATATTCTCAAAAGAATTGAAAGCAGGACTTGCTTCAAACAGATGCTTGTTCATTCATCTTTGTGGTAGCATTATTCACAATAGCCAAAGGTAGAAGCAACCCAAGTTGTTGTCAACAAGATGAATAGATGAGCAAAACATGGTACATATGTACAGTGGAAGGAAATTCTGACACAAGCTTTGGTGAGGATGAACCTGGAAGACATAACGTTAAATGAGGTAAGCTAGTCACAAAAGGATGATTCCACTTGTATGAGGTTCCTCAAGTAGTCAAATTCATGGAGCCAGTAAGTAGGATAGTGGTTTCAAGGGGCTGGGAGGAGGAAGAAATAGGGAGTTAGTATTATTAGGATATAGAAGCTCAGCTTGGGAAGATAAAAAAGTTCTGGAGGTGCATGGTGGGTATGATGGTTGTACAACAATGTGAATGCACTTAGTAACACTGAACTGCACACTTAAAAATGGTTGAAATGGTAAATTTTACATTATGACTATTTTACCACCATTAAAGAAAATCTCTCAGACTGCATATCACTACATCATGGACTTGTAGAGCTAAGAATGATCTTTCTGGTGATATGGTGCAGCCCACCTGTGTTATGGTTGAAGAGACTGAGGCCCTGAAAAATGGCATGACCAGATGGAGGCTGCATTGCCGCAAGCAGCAGAACCAAGTTGTGACAATTTTCTTTCTATCCCTCTGCATAAACCCCCTCATGGCTTCTCCAGATCACCTTCTTGTGCTGGACTTCCATGCCCTCAGCTCCTCCCCTATCTTTTTTTTTTTTTTTTTTTGCCATTTCTTGAGCCTCATTTCTTGATTCGTTAACCACTGAGCCACGACGGGAACTCCAGCTCCTCCCCTATCTTATCACACGTCCTCTACAAAACTTTCAGACAGCTCATTTGAGACTCAAGTTCAGATCTGTATTCCTCTGATGAAAGTCTCCCATGCCACCCTCCTGTGCCCCATTGTGTGATTAAGACCAGATTCTCCAGTGTGGCAGTGCAGACTTTCCGAGATTGGCCTCCTGCCTCACCACACCCTCTCCTCCTGCTGCCACGCTGCTCAAGCTCCAGTCGCACTGAACTCACTCTAGTTCCCCGTAAGTGTTAGGAAGCTTCACAGCCACTGTGTTTCTTGCCTGAGTGTCTTACCTCTACCTACAAAACACTATTACAGGCACCCTCTCCTCCAGCCAGCCTCCTGGATGTCCTGTCCAGGATCAGCCCACCCATGTTGATGTCAGCACTGAACTAAGGACCACATCTCCCAGCTTCCACTGTCACTGCCATCATATTCTGCATGGCAGGGCCACGGATTTCCAGACAACAGGGGTTGTGTCTCTGATCTTGTTAACAAGTGTTTCTCAGGCGTGGCTATGCATCAACCCCAGTTAAGGAACTTGAGAGGAAGACAGATGCTTCTGTCATCCTGGCCCTGCTGAATCAGATTCCAGTAGCAAAGTGCTCAGCACATTTAAAGGACAGTCTAACTTCAGGGATTGGTAGGTCTCTGTAGGAAAATACTGGGAGATTGGCCAGCAAGTAAAGAAGGACCTGGTCTAGGGGAGTGACAGTGAAATAGTTCTAAGAGCGTTGTTCTGGTGCAGTAGGCAGTATGCCTTCGGAGGATGAAAGCCTATGGGCAGAGGCTTGAGCAGCAACCTGAACTGCTGTTTCACATTTGTATTCCTGGTGCCTAATGTGGTACAAAATCAATACTCAATGAATGAAGGAGTGAATGAATGAACTAGAGTCATAGTAGCAGGGATATAGCAGAAAACTTTGTCCTGGACGTAGCTCAACTGCAGACAGCCTAAGGATTAGTGCAAAATTTTCTTCAGCATCTTTTAGAATTTTGCCTTTTTTAAAAAAAAAAAAAATCTGAGACTGGGTTCATTACGTTCTGGCTCAGTAGTACTCTGACAGGAATGGAACACCTTTACGTACCCCACTCCCCCCCCCCGCCCCCCGACCTCAAGTGTGAATAGTGGTTGTAGCTGAGATCAGCAGATTTCTGCCCCACTTCCCCTGCTCCTCTGAGTCAACTACAGGGAAGGAAGAGTCATGCCTTTTCCTGGACACACATAGCTTTTGTTTAGGTCAGAGAGGAGTTGGAGTTTCAAGGTTGGGGTGTCAAAACCTAGTGCTTCTCAGTCTTTAATGTGCACATGAACCTTCTGGATATCTTGTTAGAATGCTGCTTCAGGGGCCAGGGGAGGGCCTGATTTGCATTTTTAACAAGCTCTTGGTTGATGCTGAAGCTGTTGATCCCAGACAACTGTTTGAGTATCAAGGTTCTGCAGAGCTTTCCACCCAGTGTTCCCAGTGATCAAAAGGATCGTAGAAGTTGAGTCTCCTGGCTGCACATAGCTTCATTTTGTTTACTCCAATAAGAATCATACTCTACAATGGTATGACCTGAAAGAGTTTGAGAAGCACTGCACAAAAGCATTAGTTCTTCAATTTGGGTTGGTATTAGAATCACCTAGGGAACTTAGTAAAACTACAAAAGCTCAGGCCCTATCCTGCTTCAAGGGACCCGGGCCTTTAGATGATTCTGATCCACACCAACTTGAGAACCATGCACCAATAAATAACTTTAGATGTCCCAGGCGATGAGCTGTAGTCTGCAAGAAAACAGCAAAGCAGCTGATCCACTGTTAGAAACAGGGAGGCTCATTTTTTCCCCTCAGCTTGTTGAGATATAATGGGCAAATAAAATACAGGGAGGCACTTTTTGTTCATTCATGCACCCATTCAGCAAACACACGTTGAGCTCTTACTATGTGTTAGCTATGGTTTTGAATACAGGAAGCATGGGAGTACTGAGATAAGTCAGACATGGATTCTGTCCTCATGAAGTTTGCAGTTTAGTGTGGGAGACAGATGCTAAACAGGTCATTCAGGTTCATACTCTGGAATAAAGCAGATAAGACATGCATGTTTATAAATCACCAGACCCACAGGGAACAGCTAGTCTGGGTCAGTTGCTAAGGTTACAAAATGAATAGGACAGAGTCATTCCCCCTCTAGAAACTCCTACACTGGTGACGAAAAAGGAATCCAAAATGTTAATGTATTGGGGTTCCTTGGGGTCCTAGGCAATAGCTCAGAGAAGACAAGGACCCTTCTAACTCATGGACTTTTAATCAATATCTAGTGGGTCACCGTGGAAATAGGGTGGGTTCTCATTGTGTGAACTAGCTCTCACAAATATTTTTAAGTGTCTAGTTAAAAATATTTTCTCCAGCTCCATCCCAGTTATGCCTATCCGTGATCATAATTCACATCCTACAGGAAGCTGGAAGAGGAGAGGTTTTGATGTTTACTCTTACCAGGGTTTCACCTTTTGACATTCCATGACGTACACAACACCAGTGTTGTCCCCAGCCTCTCCAGCTCTAATGCTTGATATTTCAAATCCATACAGGCTCTAGGTCCTAAATAACATAGACTTTTACACACTAGGGGAGGCAGATGCACATCTTGCTTTTCTTCGTTAGAGGTCTGCAACTTGCGTCAAGCAGAAATGAGTCACTTCCTTGGCTTCCCTCTGCTTTGATGTTAAGGTCCAGAACTACATGGCTTTAGTCTAGACCATGACAAAAGTTCTCCTGGTAGGGCCTGGTATCTTCAACTGCAGTTGCTTTTATGATGAGCCCAGCAGAAATATCATGCACCTGAAATAGAATGTGTTTATACCTCAGCCTTTGAATTGTCTCACCAAATAGAATCAAATGAAAAGAGGAAGTTGTCTCCAACCTCAGGAATGAGGAACCACCGTATAGTACACATTCAGTAAAGCATTACCATCAAGCATTGGAATAGCTGCCCTTTTCAAAACAATGAAATTATTGCATTTGTGTGTACCAAAGATACTGTTTCACATACTCTTTCTTTTCACATCTGTAATTTCCCCTTGGCCCCATCTGTACAAAACCCATATGAATTTCCCTCTCTCTTCTCCCATGCAAAAATCCCTATCTCCTCTTTCTTTTTCTCCAGAATAATATGTAGAGGTAATCAATGCCTTAGGTCTGTAGTAATGGGTCAGCAAGTGCTGAGGACCGAGGGAGGTGTTGTGAGGGGAGAAATATTGAGGCTTCTGTCCTCAAGGAGGATGCCTTCTGATGAAAGAGGCAGGGTGTAACAGACCTGGAAGGGCAGCCTGCAGTGCTGGGTTGCTTGTTTGTAGGGCAGTGAGGTCTCAGTTTATGCTGGGGGTAGCTTGTATCTCATTCAAGAATGATATCGATCTGTTGTGTACTTATGCTGTCTTTATATGATTTTGGTATCAGAGTAATGCTAGTCTCATAGAATGAGCTAGGAAGTATTTCCACCTCTTCAATTTAAAAAGCATTTGTTAGAAATGGTATTGTTGGAGTTCCCGTCGTGGCGCAGTGGTTAACGAATCCGACTAGGAACCATGAGGTTGCGGGTTCGAGCCCTGGCCTCGCTCCGTGGGTTAGGGATCCGGCATTGCCGGGACCTGTGGTGTAGGTTGCAGACGCGGCTCGGATCCCGAGTTGCTGTGGTCTGGCGTAGGCTGGCGGCTACGGCTCCGTTTCGACCCCTAGCCTGGGAACCTCCATATGCCATAGGAGCGGCCCAAGAAATGGCAAAAAGACAAAAAAAATAAATAAATTAAAAAAATAAATGGTATTGTTTTCTTCTTCAAATGTCTAGTAGAGTTGAAGCCATCTGGAGTTTTCTTTGTGGAGGGTTTTTAAACTAGAATTTCAATTCATTTAATATCTCTTGGGCTATTCAGTTTATCTGTTTCTTTTGGGGTGGACTTTGGTTATCTTTCATGTAATTTGCTTTATCTTAATTGCCTAATTTATTTGTATAAAATAGTTCATAATATTCCCTTAGTGCCTTTAGAATCTGTAGCAATGTTACCATTCTCATTTGTGGTAGGGGCAATTTGTGTCTGTTTTTTTTTTTTTTTTTTTTTTTTTTTTTTTTGACTCTTTGATGGTCTGGCTAGAATTTTATTAATCTTCATCAAGAAACAGCTTTTCATTGATTTTTTTTCTCTTTTTTTGTTTTCTATCGCATGGATTTATGTTCTTGTTTTTATTGTTTTCTTCTGTTTACTTTGCATTAATTTTGTCCTACTTTTCTAGTTTTTTAGGGTGTAGGCTGAGGTCATTGATTTGAGACTTTTTTTCCCCACACCCACAGCATGTGAAAGTTCCTTGGTCAAGGATTGAAATTATGCTACAGCAGCAACCCAAGCTGCTGCAGTGGCAGCACCAGGTCTTTAGCCTACTGTGCTACAAGGGAATTCGTAGATATATTTTTTTTAAATATAGGAATTTAGTGCTGTCAGCTTCTCTGTAAACATTACTTTAGCAGCATCCCACAAATAGATTGCAATGGTAGAGCAAAGCAAAATCTAAATAAAAGCAAAAATATATTACTCTTGAAAATCCTTAGGAGGACTAAGAAGGAAAACTCCTGTTTTTCTGACTCAGAATACTTCAGTGAAAAAAAAAAACCCTATTTCCCCTTCCCATAGAATACTTCTGACACCAAATATGTGAGAATTTTCCCTATATCATCTGATTCTCCAGGACTCTCCAGATACTGACTATATGTGTTGTCCTACATAATTCAGTTCTAACACTGTCTGGAGTTAATACAGACCCATAGGTTAAGGCTCAGTTCCACAAGACTGGCCCTACTTCAGACAGAAACCCCAGTGGCAAGTCCACGCTTTCCATACTTCTTACTGACCAGCTGCAAATTGGGGGTTCACACGACCCCCTCCTTGGGTTTGATAATTTGCTAAAACAGCTGTCAAAACTTTGGAAAACAGATTACTTACTAGATTACTGGTCAATTATAAAAGAGTACAACTCAGGAACAGCCAAATGGAAGAGATGCATAGGTCAAGATATGGGGAGGGGGCCTGGGGATTTCATGTCCTGGCTGGGCATGCCACTCACCCAGCACCTCAGTGTGTTCCCCCAATCTGGAAGCTCTCTGAACTTCTTTGGCTAGGGTTGTTTTTTTTCTTTTTCTTTTTTTAGGGCTGCACACGAGGCATATGGAGGTTCCCAGGCTAGGGGTCGAATCGGAGCTATAACTGCCAGCCTACACCAGAGCCACAGCAACGCGGGATCTGAGCCGCGTCTGCAACCTACACCACAGCTCACGGCAACGCCGGATCGTTAACCCACTGAGCAAGGGCAGGGACCGAACCCGCAACCTCATGGTTCCTAGTCGGATTCGTTAACCACTGCGCCACGATGGGAACTCCTTTTTGAGGTTTTATTGTGTAGGCACAATTGATTGAATTATTAGCCATGGATGATTTAACCAAATCTTCATCCCCTTTCCCCTCCCTAGAGGTGGAAGGAGGGAGGGGGAAGGAAGAGGGTGTGTGGAGAGGTGGGATAGCATTCTGATCTTCTCATCAAGTGTAGCCAAACCCTGGCCTCTGCACACCAGCACCAGTGAAGTCTTGAAGACAGAGTTTTGGGTGAAGCTGAAAGAACAGCTTTATTGCTTTGCTAGGCAAAGGAGACCACGCACACGAGTACCCTCAAAACTGCATCCTCCCTTGAGATGGGATGGTAAGGGGTTTTATAGATTTAGCTTGGGAAAAAAACAGGGTCATTGATAAGGATTAGAGAGCCTGTGTTCTTCTCCCTCCATGGATCATTTCAGAATCATCAGCTGGCATCAGGTGGTTTGGTCACGGTTTTTGGTGGTCACCTTGACTACCTCTCTGCAGTGAAGATTTGCTTACAAAAGGAAGGGAGTGTTAGGGAGTATTTCAAAGGGAAAGGAAACCCCAGGCACACAATATAATTCTAACTAGAAAGTAATCATTAGGAAAAGAAAGCAGTTAGGCGAAGAAGAAGTCATTTGTGAGAAGCTGGTTAGAGTAAGTGAGTGGGCCAAGGCAGGACATAACATGGTAGAGACTGTTTTAACTAGGTACTATTTATTTGTTTGTTTGTTTGTTTCTGCAACGGTGGCATGTAGAAGTTCCCAGGCTAGGTGTCAAATCAGAGCTACAGCTGCTGGCTTCCACCACAGCCACATGGGATCTGAGCCTGCACCACGGCTCATGGCAACATGGTGCCAGGGATCGAACCCATGTCCTCATGGATACTAGTTGAGGTTGTTACTGCTGAGCCACAACGGAAACTCCCTGAAGTAGTTTTTAGCTATAACAATATATCCTAATCATTAACTCTTGAATTGACCTTTTGAGACTGGGTGGAGGCTTGGGAGGCTAAAGGAAAAAGCCTATCACTTCAAAATAGAAGGACACGGGAGCTTGTATATGGTTTCACCAGAAACCAGGGTTGGTTCCCTGGCAGCCATCACCTCATCCTTAGAGGCTTTCCAAATATCATTCCATTAATATAAACTCAGGTCTGGTTGAAAGGGGCTTGTTATGAATAATGAAAGATACTCCTTTCACTTTTATTGTCCCTGTGTTATTTCATAAACTGGGGACAAAAATCTAATTTTATAACAAAAGCTGTTGCCTTTACTCTTATCACTTAGGAAATTACAAGGGTTTTGGGAGCTTCAGCCAGGAGCCAAGAGAAAGACCAAATATACATGTGTGTGTGTGTATGTGTGTGTATATATATATATTCTTATTTTATCACAGTATTGCAGAAGAAAAATGTAGGAGACGGACAATTTGTTGGTAAATATGGCACAGTCATTCAGGGCCTTTGGGAATGGTTATGTGGTTGGGGTGCTGCTGGAGGCTGAGATACAGCCCAGCCTCTTCATATCAGGATGAATGTCAACTATGGCTCCTTAGAAGGAATACTTTTTCTAATTTTTTTGGAAATGCCCTGGAGCTGCCCTGCCAATGTCATCCTTCACTGTTGGAACAGATCAGTGGGGGGCTTTTTTTGTTTTCTTTTTGTTTTTTTAGTTTGGCTTAAGATGAAGTAGTTGGCTTGCTTTGTGAAGCCATGAGGGGCAAAATAGATATCTTTATCATATGAGGTATTCTTATCATAAGAAGCTGGATAATAATCTTTGGCCTGTAAAATGTAGTCAATATTTTCTTCTGCTCTTTTGCCCCTGTCTTTTAATTTGGTTTATTGTATTCAGTAGTTTTCCTTTATTGCTATGATTTTGTGTTTTAGTTAGTAAGGGCTTCCCTATCTCAAACGAATAAAAGTATTCTTCTATATTTTCTTTTAGTACTTATGGAGTTTTATTTTTACATTTATATAACCCATCTGGAATTTATTTTTTTGTATATAGTATGAAGAATTTAACTTCATTTTTTCCAGTGTTTAACCAGAAAACACTATTTATTGAATAACTCATCTTTTCTCACCTGATTTGAAATGCCACCTTTACTATATCTCTGTATACACATGAGTTTGTCTTGACTATTTCATTTCATATATTTATTTCCCTACTTTTGCACCACTCTCCCCCATTTTGATTACCATTGCTTCATAATATATTTTGATCTCTGGAAAGATGACACTTTATTCTGTTTCAAATATTGTTTGGTGTCTCACCTTCTATTTTCTGTATAAACTTGGAGTCACTTTGTCCAGTTAAAAAAATATTAAATTGCATTGAATTTCTAGTTTAATTTGAGGAAAATTGGCATCTTTGCAACAGTAGTCTGTCTATCCAGGAAGGTGTCTACACTCGTTCAAGCCCTATTGTATATCTTTCATATATGAAGCATTTTAGATACACTGTGGCATTTTGAATTTTTGCAACAACCTGTGATTGTTTGTGATGGTATTCCCATCTTAAAGATGAGGAACTTAAGGCTCAAATACTTTATGTAATTTGTCTGAGGCCAAATACTATTAGCAGCAAGGAACTGGTATACACTTTCCATTATCAGTCATTTCTTCTTCATACTCAAAATATGAATCAGATACTTCGCTGAATATTGGTTTCGGTCTGGAGAGAAAAAAGAGAATACGACTTCATTTGAGACTTTAGGAGAAAGGAGGATGTGTGACTGATGGGGTAAAATGAGTGTGTATTTTTTAGACTGCCCACCTATGAAAATGCTCTTCCTCTTTTCAGAAACAACCCAGTTTAGGAGGGGACAGCTCTGCTTTCCATGTTGGCAGCCAAAGCAGGGGAGAAATGCCCTCTTCTCACTTTCTGACACCTTGTAGATGAGCCTGTGATTTAGGCCTGACTATCTGGAAATTTTTGCCAGGTAGAGCTTCTTCACAGACTGTGGTGTCATTGAGCGACCAGTGTAGGGTGATGGGATGGGTTCTTTAGCAGCAGCAGTGGAATATTCATGTCAACAGGATAATGGACATGCCTCGGTTTATGCCCAAATGTAGATCCTTAGTCTCTGCAACAATTATGGTAGCTACTGATACCCTTCCACTAAAATTCTTTGCTCTTGGAGTTCCTGTTGTGGCTCAGCAATTGAAAACCTGACAGGAGTTCCCATCATGGCTCAGTGGAAATGAACCTGGCTAGTATCCATGAGGACGTGGGTTCAATCCCTGGCCTCGCTCAGTGGGTTAGGGATTGTGCATTGCCGTGAGCTGTGGAGTAGGTTGCAGATGTGGCTTGGACCAGGTGTTGACGCAGCTGCGGTGTGGGCCAGTGGCTACGGCTCTGATTTGACCCCTAGCCTGGGAACCTCCATATGCCACAAGTGCAGCTCTACAAAGCCAAAAGAAAAAAAAAAAAAAGAACCTGACATAGTGTCTGTGAGGATGTGGTTTTGATCCTTGGCCTCACTCAGTCGTTTAAGGATCCAGTCGGTATTGCTGTGGCTATGGCATAGGCCAGCAGCTCACCTCCAGTTTGTCTCCAGCCCAGGAACTTCCATATGCCACAAGTGCAGCACTAAAAAGAAAAAAAAAAAAAAAAGAAATGAAAGAAAATTCTTTGCTCCTGTATCAATTAAAGTTGTTCCTGTTGCTCACACTAAGAATCTTTACCTAATAGAAATTGATAGCTAGTGGGGTTCAGGCCACAGACCCTCATGGAAATGAGGAGACTGGGATTGATTTCCTGGCCTGGTTGGGGCTAAAGCTGGTAAAAATCCAGCTGGTATTAAGGTATAGGCATTTGAAATAGCTAATAAAAATATTAACTGTGGTCACCTGTAATAAAATGCTGCTATATTGTCTGGAATTTAATTTAAAACACTTCACATTTATTTATTTGTTTATTTATTTTTATTGGTGGCAGTCTTTTTTTTTCTTTTTTTATTGCTCAATGAATTTATTACATTTATAGTTGTACAATGATAATCACAATCCACTTTTTTTATAGGATTTCCACCCCACACCCCCAGCACAGCCCCCACCCCCCAAACAGTCTCATTTGGAAACCATAAGTTTTTCAAAGTCTGTGAGTCAGTATCTGCTCTGCAAAGAAGTTCATTGTGTCCTTTTTTCAGATTCCACATGTCAGCAATAGCATTTGATGTTGGTGTCTCATTGTCTGACTTCATTCAGCATGATAATTTCTAGGTCCATCCATGTTGCTAAAATATGCCAGTATTTCATTCCTTTTAATGGCTGAGTAATATTACATTGTGCATATACGTACCACATCTTCTTTAACCACTCCTCTGTCGATGGACATTTAGATTGTTTCCATGTCTTGGCTATTGAAAATAGTGCTGCAGTGAACATTGGAGTACATGTGTCTTTGTGAGTCATGGTTTTCTCTGGAGAGATGCCCAGGAGTGGGATTGCTGGATCAAATGGTAGTTCTATTTTTAGTTTTCTGAGTAATCTCCATACAATTTACAATCCCACCAGCAGTGTAGTAGGATTCCTTTTTCTCCACACCCTCTCCAGCACTTACTGTTTGTAGACTTTTTGATGATGGCCATTCTGGCTGGTGTAAGGTGGTTTTGATTTGCATTTCTCTAATAATGAGTGATACTGAACATCTTTTCATGTGTTTTTTGGCCATCTGTATGTCTTCTTTGGAGAACTGTCTGTTTAGATCTTCTGCCCATTTTTTGATGGGGTTTTTTGCTTTTTTGGTATGGAGCGGTAGGAGGTGTTTATAAGTTTTGGAGATTAATCCCTTGTCCATTGAACATTTGCACATATTTTCTCCCATCCTGTGGGTTGTCTTTTTTTTTTTTTTTTTTTCCATTTCTTGGGCCGCTCCCATGGCATATGGAGGTTTACTGGCTGGGGGTCTAATTGGAGCCATAGCCACCGGCCTACGCCAGAGCCACAGCAACACAGGATCCGAGCCACGTCTGCAACCTACACCAGAGCTCACGGCAACACCGGATTGTTAACCCACTGAGCAAGGCCAGGGATCGAACCTACAACCTCATGGTTCCTAGTCGGATTCATTAACCAGTGAGCCACAATGGGAACTCCATGTCTTTCTGTTTTGTTTGGGGTTTCCTTTGCTGTGCAGAAACTTTTAAGTTTAATTAAGTCCCATTTGTTTATTTTTGTAAAACAGTTTTATTTATCTTTTTATTTTTTGTCTTTTTGCCTTTTTCTAGGGCTGCTCCTGTGGCATATGGAGGTTCCCAGGCTAGGGGTCTAATCGGAGCTGTGCCACCAGCCTACGCCAGAGCCGCAGCAATGCAGGATTCGAGCCACGTCTCAACCTACACCACAGCTCACGGCACGCCGGATCCTTCACCCACTGAGCAAGGCCAGGGATCAAACCCGCAACCTCATGGTTCCTAGTCGGATTTGTTAACCACCAAGCCGTGATGGGAACTCCAACACTTCACTTTTAAACATGTAATATAGAGGTGTTATTTAGTTTTAATCTATATTCTAAGGGCATTAGTAACACTTGAAATACCCAAATCCGTAATAACCCTCCTGGGGTTAGTTAGTTAACTTTGGAAGGCTTTTTATAGGTAAAAGCCTCGTTCCAAGAAAGTATCCATGTTTCCCCCACTGATTTTCCATGCCACATTTATCATATATTAATTTTTTTATATTTATGGCACTATTACTATAGTTTGTATTTTGTTCTGTTGATAAATTTGTTCAGTTTTGTACCAATACCATAGTTAAAAAAATAACTGCAGTGTTTCAATATATAGTAGAAAAATTCCCTCATATTGTTTTAATATGGGGTGACCTCAACTGGTCCCAGCAGTCAGATTCTGGCTCCAGAGTGGACAGAAGAGAGAAGTCACACCTGTATGGAATGTCATCAAAGAGATGTGGTGCATCTTATCGTGGTTCCTAGATATGCATGAAATATTTCAGACGTGACTAAGGCAAAGTAGAAGAAAATTTTTTTACCTCCTTTGCTCAGAATTCTGAATTCCATTTGTGTAAATTTCTGGTTAACTCCTTTCTTTGGAGACCTATTCTTCCTCTATTTAAACATGTGCTTTACAACTAATGAAAACTGTTGGGTATTTTATGATCATAAACTCATATAAGGTTAGATCTCTCTCATCCTGTCTTTTGTAGCTAAAAACTCATAATTGTATACTTTATTAAAAGAATATAGATATTAGAGGACAAAAAATCATACAGTATTTTAACAGATTGCTTTCATTTCCTGTTTTATGAAGTTCTTATCAGTAATTCTTATTCAGAAAGCATATATAATTTTACAGCTGTACAGTTGTATGTATTTATCACATACTGTAAAATTTATTTCTGTTGCTATGTTGTCTTTAGTGTAACATCTCTTCCTTTTAAAACCTCCTTTCATTTAAAAAAATTTTTTTTGGGCTGCACCCACAGCATATGGATTAAATCTGAGCCGCATCTGCAACCTATGCCACAGCTGTGCCAATTCCAGTTGCACAGACAGTGCTAGGTCCTTAATCCACCGTACCACAGTGGGAACTCCAAAACCTCCTTCCTTTTTTTGCTTTATGATGTGGTTGATATATGTCAAATTATAAGTATTGTCATTATTATCATACATTTGTCTCAAATGTTTTGCTATTATTGGTTGTACTACAGTGAGCTTCTTTTTTGCATTTGGCATTTTCTTTCTTTTTTTTTTTTTCAGTATAAATACCAGGAATGGAGTTACTGAGTGAAAAAGAAATAAATAATTTGTGACATTTTAAGCATTTGCCCAATTGCTTTCTAGCAATATCATACCCATTTATAAAATATAAATGGGTCTTATTTGCTGTAAATTTACATATTTTAGCTATTACCATTATTTGACATTTTTGAGACCTTTTATGCATCTAAGAATGAGACTTTATATTTATTCCTGCTAAATTTTATCCTCTTAGTTTTAACTAGTTATTTCAGGCTGTCAAGTTGTCTTTCAGATCTGAGTCTGTTAAAACTCATTAGCTGTCATTTCCAACTTCATGCCAGTTGCCATTCCATGAAGGCACAGCTTTAGTGCTTTCATTCATTGAGGTGCCTTATTTTTTTAAAAAGATTTTTATTTTTTCTATTGTATTTGATTTACAATGTACTGTCAATTTCTGCTGTACAGCAAAGTGACCCAGTTATATATACATTCTTTTTCTCATATTATTCTCCATCATTTTCCATCAGAAGTGATTAGATATAGTTCCATGTGCTATATAGTAGGATCTCATTGTTTATCCACTCCAAATGCTGTAGTTTGCATCTCCTAACCCCAAACTCCCAGTCCTTCCCACTGCCTCCCCCTCCCTCTTGGCAACCACAAGTCTGTTCTCCATGTCCATGAGTTGTTTATTTTCTGTAGGTAGGTTCATTTGTGCCATATATTAGATTCCAGATATGTGATATCATATAGTATTTGTTTTTCTCCTTCTGACTTACTTCACTTAGTGTGAGAGTCTCTAGTTCCATCCATATTGCTGCAGATGGCATTATTTTGTTCTTTTTTATGGCTGAGTAATATTCCATTGTGTGTATGTAGCACATCTTCTTAATCCATCCATTTGTCATTGGACATTTAGGTTGTTTCCATGTCTTGGCTATTGTGAATAGTGCTGCAGTGAACATACACACGCATGTATCTTTTTCAATGCAAGTTTTGTCCGCATATAGGCCCAGGATTGGAATTGCTGGATCATATATGGTAGTTCTATTTTTAGTTTTCTGAGGTACCTCCATACTGTTTTCCATAGTGGTTGTACCAATTTACATTCCCACCAACAGTGCAGGAGGTTTCCCTTTTCTCCACACCCTCTCCAGCATTTGTTATTTGTTGACTTGTTAAAGATGGCCATTCTGACTGGTGCGAGGTGGTACCTCATTGTAGTTTTGATTTACATTTCTCTAGTAATTAATGATGTTGAGCATTTTTTCATGTGCCTGTTAGCCATACGTATGTCTTCTTTGGAGAAGGGTCTATTTAGGTCTTCTGCCCATTTTTCAACTGGGTTGTTGGTTTTTTTGCTGTTGCGTTGTATGTTTTGTTCATGTATTTTGGAGATTAGGCCCAACTTGGTTGCAATGTTTGAAATGGTTTTTTACCATTGCGAAAGTTGTCTTTTTTTTTTTTTTATGGTTTACTTTGCTGTGCAGAAGCTTGTTAGTTTGATTAGGTCCCATTGGTTTATTTATTTATTTTTCTTTTTTTTATTATTACTCAATGAATTTATTACATTTATAGTTGTACAGTGATCATCACAATCCAATTTTATAGGCCTTCCATCCCACAACCCCAGTGCATCCCCCCCACCCCTTAAACTGTCTCCTTCAGTAACCATAAATTTTTCAAAGTCATTAAGTCTGATTTATTTTTGTTTTTATTTCTGTTGCTTTTGGAGACTGACCTAAGAAAATGTTTGTATTGTATCCTGCTACTTTGCTGAATTCATTGATCAGTTTGAGTAGTTTTTGTGTGGAGTCCTTAGGGTTTTCTATATATAGTATCGTCATCTGCATAGTTGACAGTTTTACCTCTTCTCTTCCAATTTGGATGCCTTTTATTTCTTTTGTTTGTCTGATTGCTGTGGCTAGGACTTCCAATACAATGTTAAATAAAAATGGTAAGAATGGGCATCCTTGTCTTGCTCCAGATTTTAGCAGAAAGGCTTTGAGCTTTTCTCCATTGAGTATTATATTGACTGTGGGTTTGTCATAAATGGCTTTGATTATGTTAAAGTATGTTCCTTCTATACCCACTTTGGCAAGAGTTTTTTATCATGAATGGATGTTATATTTTGTCAAATGCTTATTCTGCATCTATTGAGATGATCATGTGGTTTTTGACTTTTGTTAATGCGGTGTGTGATGTTGATTGGTTTGTATATGTTGAACCATCTTTATGAACCTGGGATGAATCCCACTTGGTTGTGGTGTATGATCTTTTTTATGCAGTGTGCATTTGGTTGGCTAAAATTTTGTTGAGAATTTTTGTGTCTATATTCATCAAAGATATTGGCCTATAATTTTCTTTTTTGGTAGTATCTTTAGTTTTGGTAATAGGGTGATGGTGGCTTCATAGAATGTCTTTGGGAGTGTTCCTTCTTCTTCAATCTTTTGTAAAAGTTTAAGAAGGATGGGTATTAATTCTTCTTTGTATGTTTGATAGAATTCACCTGTAAAGCCACCTAGTCCTGGTCTTTTGTTTGTAGGGAGTGTTTTTATTTCATATTCAATTTCATTGCTAGTGATCAGTCTGTTCAATTGATCTATTTCTTCTTGATTCAGTTTTGGTGGCAGGTTTGTCTCTAGGAAGTTTTCCATTTCTTCTAGGCTGTCAAATTTGTTGGCATACAGTTGTTCATAGCATTCTCTTATGGTTTTTAAAGTAATCCAGTTACACAGATATATACATTCTTTTTTTCACATTATCCTTCAACATGTTCCATCATGAATGATCAGATATAGTTCTTTGCTTTCTCTCCTATTCTTGGTGAGTCTTACCAGAGGTTTGTCAATTTTGTTTACCCTTTCAAAGAATCAGCTCTTGGTTTTGTTGATTTTTTTCCTGTTGTTTTTTAAATCTGTATTTTATTGATTTCCTCTCTGATCTTTATGATTTCCGTCCTTCTGTGGACTTTGGGATTTGTTTGTCTTTTTCCAGTTTTTTTAGGTGGTGGGTTAAATTGTTGATTTAAGATTTTTTTTTTCTTTTCTGAGGAAGGCCTGTATTACTATGAAGTTCCCTCTAAGAACTGCTTTTGCAGCATCTCATAGATTTTTGAATGGTTCTCTTTTCATTGTCATTTGTCTTGAAGTACTTTTTAATTTACCTTTTGATTTCCTCATTGATCCATTGGTTTTTTATTAGCATGTTGTTTAGTCTCCATGTAGCCAGTTTTTTCTCATTTCTTTTCCTGTGGTTGATTTCTAGTTTTATGCCATTTTGGTCAGAGAAGTTATTTGAAATAATTTCCCTACTCTTAAATTTGTTTTGGTTAGTTTCATGCCCTAGTATATGGTCAGTCCTTGAGAATATTCCATGTACACTTGAGAAAAATGTATATTCTGATTTTTTTGGATGTAATGTCCTGAAAATGTCAATTAGGTCTAACTTTTCTATTGTGTCATTTAGGATCTCTGTTGCCTTATGGATTTTCTGGCTAGAGGATCTGTCCATTGATGTGAGTGGGATTTAAAGTCTGCTACTATTGTTACATTCCCATTAATTTCTCCTTTTATGTCTGTTAGTATTTGTTGTATGTATCTGGGTACTCCTATATTAGGGGCATTTATGTATTGACAATTGTAATATCCTTTCCTTGAATGGATCCTTTTATCATTAAATGGTATCCTTTTTTTGTCTTTCTTTATGGCCTTCATTTTGAAGTCTATTTTGTTTGCTATGAGTATTGTAACTCCTGCTTTCCTGTCTTTTCCATTGGCGTGAAATCTCTTCTATAGTCCCCTCCCTTTCAATTTATATGTGTCCTTTGCCCTAAGGTGAGTCTCTTGTAGACAGCATATTGCAGGCTTTTTTTTTATCCAGTCTGCCACTCTCTGTCTTTTGATTGGAGAATTCAGTCCATTGACATTTAAGGTAATTATTGATAAATATGTATTTATTGTCATTTTAAACCTGGTTATCTAGTTGATTTTATGTCTCTCACTTTGTTCCTTTCTTTTCTTTTTTTTTTTTTTTTGGTTGGATGATTTCCTTTTATTTTATGCTTGTGTCCTTTTCTTTTTAGTTTTTATGAATGTAATGTTTGGTTTAGATTTGTGGTTGCCCTGTTTTTCAAGTATGTTAGCCCATTCCTATATCTGCTTGCCTAATAGTCATATAGGCCCAGAAACATTTTAAAAAAAAGAGTCTGGATTTTCTTATTTTCTTTCCCCACATTATGATTTTGTTGTCCTTTTGTAGCATCTTCATGTTTGTCTTTTTGTTCTTCCTTGTGTTTACTGTTGCTTTTACAATAGGTTTTTTTTTCTTTTAATTCTGTATACTGGCTTATTTAAGTGATTACTTTCCAATTGTGATGTCTTCCATCTTATTTCTTCTTACTCCCTTTCTTATTTAGAGAAGCCCTTTCAGTATTTCTTTAAGAATGGGTTTAGTATTGCTGTAATCTTTTATTTTTTATTTGCTGGAGAAATTCTTTATTTCTCCTTCTATTTTAAATGATATTCTTGCTGGATAGAGTATTCTAGGCTACAAAGTTTTCCCTTTTAGACTATCAAATATATCTTGCCACTCTCTTCTGGCCTGTAGTGTCTCTGTAGTGAAATCAGCTGATAGCCTTATGGGGGATTCCCTTATAATTAAGTATTGGTTTTCTTGATGCCTTTATAATCCTTTCCTTATCTTTAACTTTTGCCATTTTTATTATAATATGTCTTAGTGTGGGCCTGTTTGGGTTCAACTTGTTTGGGGCTCTCTCTGCTTCAGAATCTTGATATCTGTGTTCTTTAGATTTGGAAAGTTTTCACCCATACTTCCTTCAAACATATTTCCAATTCTTTTTTCTTTTTCTTCTCCTTCTGGAATCCCTGTTAGGCATAGATTGGCCTGCTTTTTATTATCCCATAGATCTCTTATATTGCTTTCATGTTTTTTCATTTGGTTTTCTGTCTGCTGTCCTGATTGGGTGATCTCCAATTATTCTATCTTCCAAGTCACAAGTTTTTTCCTCATCATTATTCATTCTGCTCTTTAGTGCCTTGAACTCAGCTTGTGTTTCTGCAAGTGAATTTTCTAATTTTCTTGGTTCCTCCTTATACTTTCTAGTTCCTTTCTCATCAGTCTGCATTACTCTTTAGATCTGCTCTTAATTCCTTCATATTCACCTTTAGCTCCTTCAGTATTTTCACTATCTCCTTTTTGAACTCAGTGTCTGTTAGACTGCAGAGGTCTGTTTCTTTGTTTGCTGCTTCAGGTGAATTCTCCTGTCCTTTTAACTGGGAATGGTCCCTGAGATTTTTCATTTCGCTTCTATTTTTCTTTTTCTGTGAGTTTAGGGAAACCAACTACTCTTGGAGGGCTCTTTATATGTAAGAGTGCCCCTTTATATTTTGTGGGGGTTACTGTTTATTTTTGGTGTGGGAGTTTGGATATTTTATGTCTGTTTCCTCGTGAGCATGCTGTTATCCCCTTGATAGGGTGCTGTGTGTGCTTCCAGAGAGATGGAGGCAATGGGAAGGGCTAGTAACTAGTACCTGGTAGCAAGGATTCGCAAGAAGGTGGCACAGGCTGCTCCTGTTACAGGGCCCTGGCAGGTGGTAACGAGCCTCAGGCATGTTTAGGCAGTACCCAGAGCTTTTGGCAGTGGCAGCAGCAGGGTGTGTGCATTCCTATGGGAGTGAGAGCAACAACAGGTGGTGCTCATGTGCAGTGCCCTCCTTTGTGCTGCCCTCTGAGGTGACTGGGGCCACCAATGGCACCTGTTCACAGACTCCTAGTGGTGGCCCACCCCTGGCGTCAGAGATAGCTGCAGTGGTTTGTCCTCGCCATCTTTAGACATGCAAGAAATGCCCTCTCCTGCTTAGCCCACGCAGGAGTTGCTACCACCTGTAGCTGGTGCAAGAAGAGTTGGCTGGCACATTGTCCATAGCCCAGCCCTCCAAGAGTCCGTGCATGAGCAGAGAAAGAAAAATTCCTTTGGTCTGCCCCTCCTCCTCTTGCCCTCCCCAACAATTTTGCCTTGCTTATTCTGTGGGCCCAGACCTCCTCCCATGTTCCCTCAGCTGTGGTGCTCCTCTTTCCAGACCTTAGCACAATTCTCCCTAGCTCTCTCAGACTGTCTCTGTGGTGCCAACCCTAGTCCTCTCCCCAGAACTGACCTCCAGAGCCTGAGTCTCATTGCCCAGCCCCCACCTGAGTGTCTTAGGCTATGGTGTCCGGGGGTGGTAGTACTGATGTTCTTTGTATCTCTCTCTCTGCTTTTCCCTCCTCAGTCCTCTCTGCAGCTTTGAGGTCCCTCTGTCTCAGCTGATCTCCCCATCAGTTAGGTGGCTTCCCAGGGTGTGTGTTCCTTTCCTCTTTCTCAGCTCCCTCTCAGGAGTGCTGGTCCCATCCTGATTCCTTTCTCTCTCTACCTCCATCTCTTTTCCCCTTTTGTTTTGCCTCTTTATATGGAGGGTTTCTTGCTCTTTTTGGAGGTTTAAGTTCTTCTGCCAGTGTTCAGTAGGTGTTCTGTGCGAATTGTTCTACATGTAGGGTTTTTTTTTTTTTTTTTTTTTTGGCATGTTTGTGGGAGAAGGTGTGTATGGTGGCTCAGCAGTCAGTAAACCCAACTAGTATCCATGAGGATGAGGGTTTGATCCCTGGCCTTGCTCAGTGGGTTAAGGATCTGGCATACCATGAGCTGTGGTGTTGCTTGCAGACATGGCTCGGATCCTGCATTGCTGTGGCTGTGGTGTAGGCCAGTGGCTGTAGCTCCAATTTGACCCCTAGCCTGGGAACTTCCATATGCTGTAGGTGTGGCCCTAAAAAGCAAAGAAAGAAAAAGAAAAAAGAAAAAAAGAAATTTAGTTCATATGATATATTTACCTAAAGACTTTCTTTGAGGGTAATATTAACCCATTAGTCAACTATTGTTAGATAACATTGTTGTAGCATCTTAATTTCTCCTTTAATGAAGCTATGTCATAGATCTCTGTTCAATCCCGTTCAACCCAGTTAAATTTTTTTCTCATTATTTGAATTCCACATGCCAGTATATGTACTAGGCAGTAGAGAGTCTACATGCATCTTGTCAATGAAGTTCACTGGCATTTCTGGATTTATCAATTGAATAAGTTCGTTAAAAAAGGGAAATGTAGTTGGTGTAGCATGAATTGTTATTAGTGAATGTATGTTGTCCTGTACTGGAAGAGTTGGTTGCTCTGCCAGGGGATTGGGGTGGCACTAGGCCAAGAAATTAAGCAACAAGAAAAACAGGGGTGGGCAAGTTGGAGTGGAACTGAGAAGTTGTTGCTTAATCGTGCATGAGAGGGCCTAAACCAGAAGTTATAAGCATGGTGGATTAATTACAGCGAAATTAGGGTCAGAAGTTGGGGTGGAAATGAAAGAGTGATAATCAAGAAGTTCATGAACTTTGGACATAGAGTTTACCAGAGCAAGTGAGTAAGTATTTGTTTTGTAAATCCTCTTCCACTTCCCCACCCCAGCCTCTTATCCTTATTGTGTCTGGGGGCAAACTTAACCACCTGTCCCTTGGTAGGCCTGTCTTAATTCGTATCTTTTAATGTTTATAAACTAGCATCTAGTTATTCTGCCTAGGATTTGTGAAGAACCAGTCCCACTTAGGTCGAGGATCTTTCCTTTTACATAAATGAAGCAAGGATATTTACCCAATTCCAGTCTTTTGCCTCCTCTTTTATTCTCTGAATAATATTGACAACAATTTTCCAGTCACATCTGCAATTTCTTCCCAAGCTTCCAATGTGATTTATCTAAATCTGGAGAATAAGTCTCTTTTGGAAAAAATGGATGCTCTCAATAAATTTTCCCATATCTTGGGCTGTAGTTTCTTCTACTCACAAAGCTCATTTCTTCCATTATAAAGGTGATAATGCTAATTTTAGAAAAATTGTTCAATGTATTTATATAAAGAGGAGAAAAATCACTATAGTTTTACCATCAAAAGTCTACTTTGTAAAGATTTAGTTGTATTTCCTTTCAATACTTTTCTCTTCATGCATTCATTACCAAACACCCACAATCACCTGAACATTGTACCAGTTCCTGGAATTGCTATGGTAAACAAAACACACACGGCCCTATGGTCTAGCTGTAGAACAAGGATATAAAAATAAACAAATAGGAATGTCAAGGAAAATGGAGTAAAAGTAATTTTCCCTATTCTTCCCACTGAGTACAAATAAAACTCCTGATCATCATATGTAAAACAATCATAAGAAAACCCTGAAAGGCAGAGAGAAGAAGGCAAACCAGCTTAAGACCTCAGGACACAAGGCGCAACATGGTGGTCAGTTCACTGGTTTTCTTTGTGTCCCATATATGGCAGGCTAGGTGCTAGAAGAGCTCAGAACCTGGAAATGACAATAGGCACAGACCAAAAATAGCTCTAATTAAATCACATTCTCTCTAGCCCAAAAACTAGAAAGACAGAAAACTTTTAAATGCTGTATTCCAGCCAAACACATGGCCCCAACCCCAACGAATCTATCAAAGACCAGTGGTGAGCATAGACTTTAATGAGACTGCCAAACTTCTTCCCTCCTCCCATAGCAGATTGGTGTCAGAGAAAGCCAGGCAGGGAGCAGGGCCTTTCAGGCCTACCAGCTAATTAGGCTCACCCTCTTCTCCCTTCACTCTCTGTGGGGACTATGTGAGGAGCCTAGATTTCAAGTTTTACCCAGCAGTGAAAAAGGATCTCTCCCACTCCCCAGTGCAGTGCTGTCAGAGGAAAACTAGTGGGAAGGCAGGACTTTTACCACCACCCATTAGCAGTAAGACCCAGTGGTAATGTGGTATCAGTGGGGGCCACAAAGAGGAACAATAGTGAGGCACTCCCACCCCTCCCATCCAGAAGAGTATTAGCAGAAACCTAGGGGATACTCTCACTTCCACCTAGCAGTAACAAGAGCCTCTCCTCTTCTTTGGGTGTCAGTGGAGACCAAGTGGAAAATATGGACTTCTACCCTGACCTTGCACTAACAAGGCAGAACCACCCTTTCCCCTACTAGAGCAGTGTCAAAGGAAGATAACTAAATCAGAGGGTTTAAATAAGATCCAGCGTCTTATGCTACTCACAATGTCCAGGTTTCAATAGAAAGTCACTTAACATATCAAGAAACAGTAACAGCTCAACTCGAATGAAAAGAAACAATCAGTATCTCTCAACACCAAAATGGTAGAGATGTTAGAATTACAAATAATTTAAAGCAGCCATTATATAAAGGCATCAATGAATAATTATACACACTTGAAACATAAGTAAATTAAATGTCTTAGCAAAGAAATAGAAAGTCTCAGGAAAGAAATAGAAGATGTAAAGAAGAACCATATGGAAATTATAGAACTGAAAAATACAGTAAAAATAAAAACAAAAAAAATTGCTGCATGGACTCAACAGTGGAATTGGAATTAACAGAGAAGAAAAATCAGTGAATTTGAAAAATGAGCAATAGAAATGACCTATACTGAACAGCAGAGAGGAAAAAGATTGAGGGGAAAAAGAAAAGAACAGAGCCCCAGGAACCTGTGGGACTATTAAAAAAAAAAAAAAAAAAATCCAGCATTCATGTCATTAGATTCCCAGGAGAGAAGAAAGAGAATGAGTCTGAAAAAGCACTCAATGAAATAATGGATGAAAACTTTAAAAACTTAGCAAAATTGACACCAAGATACATCACTGTCAAACTTCTGAAAACTGAAGACAAATAAAAAAAAATCTTAAAAGCAGTTTGAAACACATTACCTGTAGGGACCAAACAGTATGACAGTGAATTTCTCATCAGGAATCATAAAGGCCCAAAATTAATGGCATAACATTTTAAGTGCTGAAAAAAATAACTATTTAATCCAGAATCTTATATCCAGTGAAGGGAAAATCATAACATCAGATGAGAGAAAAGAGAGCATTTTTTAATCTCTTTTTTCTCATAAGGGAATGGCTAAAGGAAATTCCCTAAAGAGAAAGAAAATAATTAAGAAATCATAGAACATCAGGAAAAGGGCAAGAACAATGCAAAGAACAGCATTAAGAAGAACACATTTTCCTTCTGATAAATGAGTTTTCTAAATGACTTTTGAGGATTGAAGCAGAAATTGTAACACAGTTTGATGTGGTTTGAAATATATGTAGAGGAAATATTTAAGACAATTAAAATATAAATTAGGAAGAATAAAGGGAAGTAAAAGGAGGTGAGCTTTCTAGGGTAATTTGAACTGGTGAAGTATCAATACCAGTAAACTGTGATGTTACATATATATCATATAATATCTAGAATGACCACTTAAAAAAAAAAAAAACTATGCAAAGAGATATACTCAAAAACACTATGACTGAATTAAAATTGAATTCTAAAAGTTCAAATTCCTAACGGGCAGGAAAAGAAAATAAATTCAAAATATAAGCAACAGAAAATAAAAAATAAATGGCAGACTTAAGCCCTGACATGACCAATAATTACACTAAGTATAAATTGTCTAAATGTATTTTTAAAACACAAAGACAGGCAGGATGGGTTAAAAAATGACCCAGCTGTACATTGTCTACAAGAATCTCACGTCAAATGTAATAATACATGTAGATTGAGAGTAAAAGGATGGAAATATATGTTCATATACATATATATGTATGTATTTAGGATGGAAATATATGTATATTTATATATATACATATATATACACACGTATATATCCTGCCAGCATCAATCATAAGAAGCAATAGTGGTTCTTAATATCAGAACTTAGAGCAAATAAAGTTAACAGGGATGGAGAGGGACATTAACAAGGATAGAAAGGGACAGAGAGGACATAATGATAAAAGGGTCACTCTAACAAGAAGACATAGAGATCCTAAATGTCTATGCACCAAACGTCAGAGCTGCAAAATAAATGAATCAAAGACTGAAAGAACTGAATGGAGAAATAGATAGTTCTACAATTATAGTTGGAGTTCTCAGCATTCTTCAAAGTAAAAGAACAACCAGAGGGAAAATCAGCAAGATTATAGAAGAACTTAATAACATCACCAATTAACAGGATCTAATTGACATTCAAAAGAGCACTCCTTTGAACCACTGGGGAATACTCATTCTTTTTAAACACCCACAAAGCACATATGAACTATGTCCTCAGTCATAAAGCAAATCTCAGCAAATTTAAAAGAGTTGAAATAATAACAGAGTGTCTTCTCAGATCACAGTGGAATCAAAATAGAATTTAGTAATAGGCAGATAACAAGAAAATCAACAAACGCTTGATTTTCTAAGCGATACACTTCTAAATAATCCATGCATCAAAAAGGAAGTCTTAAAGGAAGTAAAAAAAAAATACATTCAACTAACTGAAAATGGAGATAACAACATATTGGAATCCGTGGAACACTGCCAGAGCAGTGCCAAGAGAGAAGTGTATAGCACTCCATGCTTAAGTTAGGAAAGAATAAAAATCTCACATCAATTACCTAAGCTTCCACTGGCAGGAGCTAGAAAAAGAAGAGCCAAATGGATCCAGAGGGAGAAGAAATAAAATCTGAAAATGAAAGTAGAAATCAATGAAATTGAAAAGAGAAAAACAATAAAGGAAGTCGTTGAAACAAAAGCTAATTCTAAAAGATCGTTAATATCGACAATCTCTAGTAAAACTAACGAAGATAAATAGAACAAACAGTTCTACAGACCTAAATTTTATAACTTAGATGAAATGGACCAATTTCTCCAAAGCACATACTACCAAAAGTCACTCAATATGAAATAGATAATTTGAATATTCCGTTACCATTAAAGAAATTGAGTTAATAATTTAAAATATACCCAAAAAGAATTTTCCAGGTCCATATCGTTTCACTGGAAAATTAAAAACAATTCTATACAACCTCTCCTAGAAAATAGAAGTGGAGGCAACACTTATAATTTAATATAACTAGGACTACCTTTTTTACCCAAACCAGGAAAAGTTAATAGAATAAAAGATAACTGTATACACATATCCCTCATGATTATAGACCCCCCAAAAAAAATCCTCAACAAAATTTTAGCAAATAGAATTCAGCAATATTTATGCAATTATACACCATGACCAAATGAGGTTTATTCCAGGGGTACAAGGCTGGCTTAACATTTGAAAATCAGATTATTAAGGTAATCTACTATATGAAGAGGTTAAAGTAGAAAAATCACATCATTTTATCAATTGATGCAGAAAAGAATTTGGCAAAATTCAACATGCATTCATGAAAAAAAACTCAGCCGGGAATAAAACATAACTTCCTATTAAAAAAACCCACCTGCTAATTATACCTAGTGGTGAATGGCTAAATGCTTTCCTCATCAACTCAGGAACAAGGCAAGAATGCCCACTTTTACCACCTCTCTTCAGCATCAAACTGAGTTTTTTACTCAGTCAATAAAGCAAGAAAAGGAAATTAAAAATATACAGATCCCCAAAATATACAAAAAAGTGAGAAATAAATGGTCCCTATTTGCAGATGATATAATTGTCTACAGAGGAAATCTCAAGGAATCTATGAAGAAAACTCTTGGAAGTGATGAGTTAAATACAGCTGCAGGATACAAGATAAGCAGGTAAAAATCAATTGTGTTTCTATGTGCTAGCAATGAACATGGACACAAAAGTTAAAAATACAGTTTGCGATTGCTCAAAAAACTGAAATATTTGGGTATAATTCTAACAAAACAGGTATAGGATATATATGCTGAAAACTGCATAATGCTAATGAAGCAAATCAAGGATCTTTATAAATGAGTCTTACTGTGTTCATGAATTAGCAGGCTCCACATGGTAATGATGTCCGTTGTCTCCAAAATGATATACAAGTTTAATGCAATTCTTTTCAAAATCTCAGCAAGATTATTATTTGTAGATATAAACAAGATTGTCCTATCATTTATATAGAAAGGCAAAGCACCTAGAATAGCTTAATAATACTATAAAAGAAGAACAGAGAGGAATTAGTCTACTAGATTTCAAGACTTATATAGCTACAGTAGTCAATACAATGTGAAATTAACAGAGTTGTAGTCACATAGATAAGTGGAACAGAGCAGAGAATCCAGAGATAGATCCACATAAATATGGCCAACTGATTGTTGACAAGGGCACAAATGCCGTTCATAGGGGGAAGAATAAACTTTTCAACAAATGGTGCTCAGGTAAATAGCATCCTAGGCAAGAAAAAAACCCAATTTAAAATGGATCATGAACTTAAATATTAAACAAAAACAAGTGCAGCTTTTATAAAAACCATCTTTGGAATCTAGCAGTAAACAGAGTTCTTAAACTCGACACCAAAAGCATGATCCATAAAAGAAAAAAATCGATAAACTGAACTTTAAAGTAAAAGCTTTTGGTCTGCAAAGAGTCTCTCTCCCCCCCCCCCCTTTTTTTTTTTTAAATCTTTTTCAACCATACCTGTGGCATATGGAATTTCCTGGGCCAGAATCTGAGCTGGAGCTGCGATCTACACTATAGCCACAGCTACAGCTAATGCTGGATCCTTAACCCACAGCATGAGACCCGGGGTGAAACTGGAGCCTCCACAGAGACAAGCCTGATCATTAACCCACTGTGCCATAGCAGGAACTCCAAAAGATTCTCTTAAGAAGGTGAAAAGGCAAGCTACAGAGTGTAGAAAACATTTGCAACTCACATATCCAAGAAAGGACTAGCATCTAGAATATGTAAAAAATTTGCAAAATACAACATTGTAAAAAAAAGAACAAATCATCTGATTAAAATAAAACAAAAGAACCACGAGTAGACATTTCACCAAAGAAGGTATTTCACCAAAGAGGAGATGGCCAAAGAGCACATTTAAAAAATGTTCAACATCATTTTCCAATTAGCAAAATGCAGATTAAGTCTGATGAGCTATCACTAAATAGATAACCTATCAAATTGGCTAAAATCAAATGCTGGTGAGAGTGCAGAAAAGTACTCACACTTTGCATTGCTGGTGAGAATGTAAAATTGGACAGTCATCCTGGAAAATAATTTGGCAGTTTCTTAAAAAAATTAAACATCCAAATACCACATGATACAGCTGCTGAGTTTCTAGGAAGTTATTCCGAGAGAAATGAAAACTTACACTTATAACAAAACCCTATACATGAATATTCGTAGTAGCTTTTTTGGTAACAGAAAAAACTGGTCAGTGGCTGACTGGTTAAACAGACTGCACATCTGTACCAGAGAATACTCCTCAGCAATGCATTTTAACAAACTATTGATACCACAGTATAGATGAATATCAAGGAAATTATGCTGAAGGAAAGAAGCCACTTCAGAAGGTTAGATCCTGTATGATTCAATTTACATAACATTCCTGAATACCAAATTGTAGTAATGGAGATTAGATTTGCAGTTGCCAGGGATAAGGACTGTGGTTAAGGGTGGCATAAGGAGGGGAGTGGTGTGGCTCTAAAAAGAGCAACACAGGGATCCTTCTAGAGATGGAATTATTCTGTATCTCAGCTATATCAACGTCAATATCCTGGTTGTGATGTTGTATTACATTTTTCCAAGATGTTTCTATGAAAGAAACAGGGTACATAAGATATTTCTGTATTGTTTCTTACAACTGATGGCATGTAAATCTACCATTACCTTAAAATTTAAAAACATTTTAATTCTAAAAAACACCCAAATAAATGGGTAATTGCAACGTCTGATTGGGGATATGAAAGTAAAGAACAATGCTTTATTAGAATACCAATTGATATACAAAGTTGGGAGTGATAGGTGATGATTTAAAAGACAAATACAGAATTCAAAAGCTTGTAACAGCCTGGAATAATGAGCCAAATCCACTGAGATAAAATTTAATGTTTGTTTGTTTGTTTGTTTTTCTTTTTAGGGCCACATCTAAAGCCTATGGAAGTTCCCAGGCCAGGGGTCAAATCCAAGCTGTAGCTGTTGGCCTCTGCCACAGCCATAGCAACGTGGGATCCGAGCTGCTGCGTCTCTGACCATGGCTTAAGGCAATACCAGATCCGTAACCCGCCGATTGAGGCCAGAGATTGAACCCACATCCTCATGGGCACTAGTCAGGCTTACAACAGCTGAGCCACAACAGGAACTTCCTAAAATCTAATGGTTTTTAGTGTAGAACCCTATTTATTTATTTATTTATTCTCTTTATTTATTTATTTTGCTTTTTAGGGCTGCACTTGAGGCATATGGAGGTTCCCAGGCTCAGGGTTGAACTGGAGTTGTAGCCACCGGCCTATGCCACAGCCATAGCAACATCAGATCATTAACCCACTGAGCGAGGCCAGGGATTAAAGCTGTGTCCTCATGGATGCTAATCAGATCCATTTACTCTGAGCCACAATGGGAACTCCATAAGAACCCTTTTTTATATACATAAAAATTTATTGTTCAAAAATTTAAGTAATGAAATTCCTGTCCTTAACCTTGAGAATTTCAGTTCTTTTAGTTCTTACTCCTACTGAAAATTGTTTAAGAAATATGAAAGGGTCTTTCTCCCTTTCTCTTTTTCTACCAACTCTACCTCTCAGCAGCTGTAGAAGGTAGACAAAGTTCTGAACCAGAAAGGAAAGTCAGGAGTCAGTTCTAATAATGTGTTGCTCTGAAAACACTCACAAGCAAATTGGTTCTACTCTTTTGTCTGTTATGGAACACGGTGAGAAAAATTGTTAATTGTGTTCACCTTTCTTTTTTTTACCATAAAAAAACCGTCCTTGTATTTGTAACGGATGTCCAGGCTTTAAATGTTACTGTAGGGAGGTCCCATCATGGCTCAGTGGTAACAAATACAAGTAGTATCTCGAGGACTTGGGTTTGATCCCTGGCCTTGCTCAGTGAGTTAAAGGATCCAGTGTTGCTGTTAGCTATGGTGTAGGTTGGAGATGCAGCTTGGATTCCACCTTGCTGTGGCTGTGGTGTAGGCTAGCAGCTACAGCTCTGATTCAACCCCTAGCCTGGGAACTTCCATGTGCCACATGTGTGGCCCTAAAAAAAAAAAAAAAAGTTACTATAAGTTCTGTGAAATGCTGCTGAAGATATCAACATCTGTTTTGTGAAATTGGTTCTATTGTTTAATAATCTCATCAGTTCCTAATGTTAAACCATGATACTCTCTTACCTCAATCCCTTATTAAATGAACTAACTCTCCTTATTGTTAAAGCCATTCATTTTGGTCCTAAATCATACTGATTCAAAATTACTTCAGATGAAATGAATTATTGGTTAATTTAAAAAGACTTTGAGATAGCTGTATTTAGTAGTTGTTTAAAAATGGAAAAACAGCCCCAAGTGCCTGTGGTCAATTAATGTATGACAAAGAAGGCAAGAACATACAGTAGAAGATAGTCTCTTCAATAAATGGTGCTGGGAAAACTGGAAAGCTACATGTAAAAGAATGAAAATAGAACACTGACTAATCCCATACACAAAAACAAACTCGAAATGAATTAAAGACCTAAATATAAGGCCAGATACTATAAAATTCCTAGAGGAAAACATAGGCAGAACGCTCTTTGATATATATCACAGCAACATTATTGATCCACCTCCTAGAAATAATGACAATAAAGACACAAATAAACCAATGGGACCTAATTAAACTCAAAAGCTTTTGCACAGCAAAGGGAAACATTAAAAAGACGAAAAGACAACCCACAGAATGGGAAAAGATCTTTGCAAATGATGCAACAGACAAGGGCCTAATATCCAAAATATGCAAACAACTCAACAACAAAAAAACAAACAACCCAACTGAAAAATAGAGAGAAGACTTAAATAGACAATTCTCCAATGAAGACATGTGGATGGCTAACAGGCACATGAAAAAATGCTCAACATCTCTAATTATTAGAGAAGTACAAATCAAAACTATGATTAGGTACCACCTCACACCAGTCAGAATGGCCATCATTAATAAGCCCACAAATAACAAATGCTGGAGAGGGTGTGGAGAAAAGGGAACCCTCCTACGCTGTTAGTGGGAATGTAAATTGGTACAACCAAAGTGGAAAACAGTATGGAGGTACCTCAGAAAACTAAATGTGGAACTACCATATTATTCAGCAGTCCCACTTCTGGGTACATATATGGACAAAACTTTCATTGAAAAAGATAACATGCACCCTTATATTCACTGCAGCACTATTCACATTAGCCAAGACATGGAAACAACCTAAATGTCCATCAACAGATGAATGGATTAAGAAGATGTGGTATATATACACAATGGAATACTACTCAGCCATAAAAAGAATGAAATAATGCCATTTGCACCAATGTGCATGGATCTAGAGATTCTCATACCAAGTGAAGTAAGCCAGAAAGAAAAAGACAAATACCACATACTCTCAATTGTGGAATCTAAAATATGGCACAAATGATCCTATCTACAGAACAGAAGCAGATCATGGCCAAGGAGAGCAGACTTGTAGTTACCAGCAAGGAGGTGGGGAGGGAATGGGATGGACTGGTAGTTCAGGGTTTTTGGATGCAAACTCATGTTTGGAGTGGATGGGCAGTGGGGCCCTGGTATACAGCACAGGGATCTGTGTGTGATTGGGTCACTTTGCTCTACAGAAGAAATTGA
Source organism: Sus scrofa (assembly GCF_054392235.1). Taxonomy (NCBI): domain Eukaryota; kingdom Metazoa; phylum Chordata; class Mammalia; order Artiodactyla; family Suidae; genus Sus; species Sus scrofa. The sequence continues at coordinate 44,078,734 of NC_139395.1, read as the reverse complement.
AGAAACAGTGTAAATCTACTATACTTTAATAAAAAATTTTTTTAAATACAATTGAAATCTTTCTCCTTCAAAAAAAAAAAAAAATAATGGAAAAACAGGGAGTTTTCTGGCGGGTTAAGGATCTAGCATTGTCATCGCTATGGGAGTCACAGCTGTGGTGTGGGTTCCATCCCTGAGCTTCCCACATGCTGCAGGTGCAGCCAAAAAAAAAAAAAAAAAGTAGAAACAGAAACCCGCAGACAGTAATGACTAGAATTTAGGGAGGTGATGTTCAATGGGTTAAGTGTGCAAAAATCCACATTGTTTTTAGGAAGAAAACAGAAACATTAAATAACTTTAGAATCTATTAGAAAACTAATGTAATTAATAGTAATTAATATACTTTAAAAATAAGAGTAACTATGAAGAGAATTGACTACAGTGTAGCCTTCAAAGTAGCAGGGATGAGGTGGGAGGGCTAAAGATAGGGAAAGAAATTTAAGAAAAAGGAAAAGACTTGGTAAAGAGAAAACAAAACAGGATGGCTAAAATATGTCTGATTACATCAATAACCACAACAAAGATAAAAAGCAAATTTATCATCAGGATTAATACCATTTGTTTACAGGAAATTATCGCTCACTGCTTATGCAAGAACTCCTATTAGAAAAACATACAGATTGAAAATAAAAGCTTTGGAAAGAGGTATTCTGTTAAAAAATTAACCAGAAGAACCCTGAGATATAATATCAAAATAGAATTTAAGGCAAAATCCTTAATTTAGGAAAGAGAACTACATGCTGTTAAAGGAATGATATATTAAGAAAGTAATTTTCATTTTGTTAGTATTATAGCAAGAAATGTAAAACCCGTAAAATAAAATATTAATATTGGCTTTTTAATAAATTTTACAAGTAAAATATTTTGCCATTTTTAAATGAGAAATAAAATTGCTCTTACAGACATAAACCCTTATAGCTTATGCTTGAAATTGCTGGACACATTCCAGATGAAGACTTTGGATGTTAGTAATTTCAAATTCTTGATAATCACAATCAACTAGAAGCTATTCACATAAGTAGGTGATAAAAATTAAAGCAAAATATTTACAACCATACAGACTTGCGCAGCATTTGAAATTATATTTGACGAATCAAATAGTTCTTTCTCTTTCATTACCACATGTAATGTTGAAATTCCTTAGAATGTTGAAACACAAATATCAAAGGCAATCAAATGTGTTATGTTAAGAGTTTAAAAGATGATGCAGCTGTACTTTACACAGCACATGTATATTGTTAGAACAGTCACTCCTGCAGCTGGTTTGGATGCCACTAAAAGGGTACATCAGCCGCAAGTGGACAGAAGTGAGCAAAATATGTAAAGCAGAGGGTTTGCGCTGCTGCCTGAAACTTTGTCAGCTAGGAACCCCAACTGAGCCTCCCCTGCCCTCAACCTCTACCAGAGGCCTTGGCTGTGCTCCATCTCCTGGGCACCTGGAATGTTAACAAACTCCCCTTCAATTCCACAGACCCCTTGTCCTTCATGGGCACCTGAGAGCTCTGCAGCTGGCTAGCGATGTGGATGTCACCATAGAGCACCAGGGCTGGATGGAAATTGTGAATTTACTACCTGTGGAGGCTACCACATGAGCTTCCTGGGAAAGGGGCTGCCCTCCAGGGAACCAAGATGAGGTTGCTAATGAGAAGGCTCTGTCCAGTGGTTGAAGGCTGAAGAAATCAGTACGTTACCACAGCCACAGTCTCCATGGCCCACCAGCAGAGAAGCTCTGGAACTGAAACTGATAGTCACTGACCAGATCCAAGCTCGTAATAGAGTAATTAACAAACATGAAAGATGTGGTATCACACAGACCACATCCTCTGACCACATTTAATAAATTAAAAATCATCTTTGTATAAAATATAAAAACCAGAAAAATGTGTTTTTGAAAACCAAAAATCTAACTTTTTAAATGCCTTATGAGTTAAAAATGAAAGCAGAACGAAAATTACAAAATAATTAGAGCTAAATGAAAATGAAAGCATTCCTCCATTGTCGTCCACAAGTCTGAAATCCAAAAGATTCTGAAAACCGAAACTTGTGTTCATAAAAGTTCATTCTGTGGCTCAACCTGGCCTGAGACTGTTGACAGTCTCAGTGATCCTGCCTTTAGTCTAGCAAGATGGATGAAGTAAAAAAAAAAAATAGAAAAGGCACAAATAAGAAACATTAGCAACAACAACAAAAGACTAAACTAAATAAAACAGAGGAAAAAAAATCATAAGAGAATGCCTGGAGCAACTTTATGCCAGTACATTTGGAAATTTGGACAAAATGGTTTATTTTCTAGAAGACTATATGTTGCCAAAATTGACTTATGAAAAATAGAAAAACTGAATAATTTTTTAAAGAAACTGTAATTAAAGTTTCTCTCTTCCAGCAGCTTTTCAGAATAAGAAATACAAATGGTCAGGAAACAAGAAAATATGCTGAATTTCCATAATCAAGAAAATGCAAACTGAAACAGTACTGGGCTAACCTTTCCCACCTATCTGATTAGTAAAGATGCAAATACCAAGTATCGCTGAGGATGTGGAGAAACCAGCCCTCTCCCATAATGTGGGAAGGAATGTAAATTGGCAAACCCATTTGTAGGGCATTTTGGCAATAACTAGAAAATGTAAAGATGCTCTGATTCAGCAGTTCCATTTTTAGGTATATGTCTGGCCTGGAAAAGCGTCAGTACTTGTGCACAAAGGAACAGCAAGGAGGCCAGAGTAACTGGAGCAGAGGGAGTGAGGAGGAAGTTTACAGGGCCCCAGGGTGTTGAGGTAGTTGGGAGCCATGTCCTGTGGGGTTGGCAGGCTTTGGGCAGAGCTTTGCCCTTTACAGGGCACTAGCCGGGGAGCTCTTGGAGGGCCCTGGGTAGCAGAGGGACTGATGTTTTAACAGAATCAAATCACTCTGGAGGCCGCCTTGAGCATAGCCTATTAAGGCAGGCACAAGCAGGAAAGCAAGTTAGGCAAAGTCCCCACGATGGTGGCTTGTTAAGGATAGGAGCATTGGAGGCGGGCATGAATGGTCAGATCCCGAATAGCCTGGGGCCATGTGACTGATGCTGAGCACACCCATAGCACTGGCCTCACTGCCGTGTTGGCAAGAACAGCAGGCTAGTTTAGGGCACAACCTGCGCAACTGTCCTTGCACACGCTTCATCCATTCACATCTTGGTAAAACCTAGAGCTGAGCAACCAACGATCTCTTTGTTCTGGTTCAGTCTGGCTCCTCTTTTTAAATCCTTGTTAGTTTTTTGCTGTCTGCTCATTTCTTTCTGCATCCCATGCAGTGAGGCCACACTGATCCACCCTCACTCAAGCTGGACTCACCACTTCCTTGTATTAAGGCTGACACATTAACTGCCCAGAATATCTTTCTTTTTGTAGAATCACAAAGTTCAGACTTTAAAGTAGAGATTGCCCACACCTCTCCATGCAGTGTTTTAGCTATATTCCCCTTCACATATCCATTTAAATGTAAGAACCTAGGCACTATAGTTTTCTTTCCTACGGCTCTACAAAATGGCTCTTCTTCCTCTCCTCCTTCCCTTTTAAATTAAAGCCTCATGGTTATTCTAATTTTGAGGTAGCAGTGGGTTTAGGCTTGTCTGGTTTCTCATGTGTGAAAAGCTTTTCATTGTAATAGTGGAATTTGGGGCTTAACGGTGGATGTTGGAGTGACAATTTTGGTTGGGGATTCTGCAAAATGATACTGTAGATATAACTCTTGGGCTACCTAAATCCACTGGCTGGTTTTCAGTTGTTCTTAATCGTTCACACAGGTCTCCTGTGGCTTCATTTTGATCTACTTTCTCAGTTACTTGCCTCTTTGACTTAGAATAGTTCCATTTTTTTATGATCATAGTTTGAAGCTAGGAGGCCTAAATTTCAGTCCTGACTCTTCCAGTGCAGCTGAGACACTGGCCATGGCTTTTTACCCCTTAGGACCTCAGTTTCCCCAAAAGTAAAGATAGCATATTGGGGTCTAGCCCAGGACCCATGGTCCCTGGGACTCAGGATTGTTTCTTGCTCTGTATACTGTGTTAAAGATAGAAGAGTAAAGGGGAGCCACGACCCTGGAAGTGTCTTCTTCTGATGTCTCTTTTGCCTATTTCATTATGAGTCTAGGGAAGTAGGGTGAAAGACGAGGTTGCAGAAATGATTCGTCTCTCACCAAATGGGTTGTTTGCATTGTTTCCAGGCCCTCCCTGATAGTGGTTCTCCAACTTGTCCTTGCTGAGGCACGGGTTCACAGGCCTACCCTGGTTTCTGTTTCAGGGGGTATGGGGTGAGTAAGGCCCAGGACTGCTTTTCTAACAACAAGCTGCTGATACTGCTGGTCTGGCGACCACACTTTGAAAACCACTGTTCTGTGGGACTGAGCTCAAAGCTTGCAACTCCTCACATGTTGACCTTGGCCTCATTCCCATGCATCTGACTGGCATTCCAAGCCTAGGAGACCCCACTGAATGAGTACCTCACTTCCATCCACTTGGATTAGGGGAAGGCCACCTGTGCCCAGACTAAGTGCCTCTCCCCCCAAACACAAATGTGGGCATCTACCCCTAGCTGGGCCAACGAGCTGCTTCCAGGGTAACTGAGATGGGACAGGGAGATTCCAGCCTCTTGGTCTGGCACCTATCTATGGCAGAAACCTCAGCTTGTGGAAGTAGGAATAAAGCTCATTTCAGCTACAGGAGAAGAGAAGCAGAGGCCACAAGAGAAGTTGACAGGAGAGGAGAGGTTCCCTGTTTCCCTAGGCTCCCATTGCTGTTTGCCTCTCACCTTTGAGGCCTTGCTGTACCTCTGTCTTCAGAATCCTTGAAGTAGGCCCTGTATCCATAAAATAAATACCTCTGTTGTCTTAAACCAGTAGTTTTCAAGTTCTAATGCATGTTAATTGCTTGTAAAAATATATTGCTGGATGTGACATCCAGAATTTCTGATTCAGTATGCCTGGCACCTATCTATGGGGGGGCCCTAAGAACCTGGATTTCTGTCAAGTCCCCAGCTAATAGGATGCTGCTGGCCCAGGGATCTAACTTTGAACACCACTGGCTTCAATAGCAGCCTCCTCAATATCCTTGCTTGTGTGATGACTGAAGCTAGAGCTTCAGTGGAGCCTCAGGCTTTTCTAGGTGTCTCTGTAGTGGTCTACACATCTTAGCTACTCAGTCCTGACAGCAGCCCTTTGAGGAAAGGGGATGTGTAATTACTGTTGTGCAGAGGAGAAGGTCATGGTTGTGAGAGGCTAAGGAATATGCCTGATGTCCCTCTTTCAGAGACAGCAGAGCCAGGAGTCAAGTTTCAGTTGTCTGACTTGGAACTAGTGCTCAGTTTCACTTCCCATTCTGGCCAAACTGGGTGTGTTAGCACCCTCAGGACACAGCCCACACCCTAGCCCTCTGTGCCTTTGCTTACACTGGCCCTGCCTAGAGTGCTTCTCTGCCGTGGGCTCTGCCTTGTCATCCTTAGAGTCCACCAGAGGCTCCCTCCCCTCGGAAGCTCCCCCAGACTACCGAGTCTCTCCCCACTCCTGGCCCAAGCGGTCGATAACGTCCTCCTCCTGTGAACATCCATTGCACTTTATGTTGATCTTACTCAATTTTGTCTTGTGTTTTAGCTGCTTGTTTTCTCAGCCCCATTGTACGTGCCTGTGAACTCCTTAAAGGCCGGGACAGATGTGTTTGTGTTCATTGCCCTTCCATTCCCTGCACCCAGCTCAGGGCTTCAGATATGCCCACATTTACCAGACACCTGTTAGGGCGAACCAGGAAAAGAAAGGAGTGACTTAGTCCTTGGTGCAGGCTGTGCCTCTGGGAAATCAGCCTGCAGGGTGTTATTAAGGGTGCTTAGGGATAACTCGGGCAGGAAGGTCAGGAAGGAGGATGAGAAGAGCAAGGAGCTGAACACGTGCCATCTCAACCAAAGTCATGGCTGACTCCATGGGGAGCTGTGGAACTGGAGGACCCTGCGGAGTTATGAAGAGACAAGGCAGTGGGTGAAGGCTGTCCTGGGAAGGTGGTGTGACCCTTTTCAGCCAAGAAGCTGAAAAGAAGGCTGATTCCCAAAGAAGGCTGATAGCTGAAGCTATGTTGGCGGCACTTCCAGCCCTGGGGGGAATGAACCCTTCAAATGTGAAGGGAGCCTGGGGTGCAGCACAGTGACCCTGTATGCACCCACAAATGTCTCCTCACCCTCTCAGCCCTGGTGCTGCCCTTCTGGTCCCTGCTGCCAGCTTTCTGCATCTTGTACTCCATTCAGGCATTTGGGGGGCCTCTGGTGTGGCAGGTGATACCAGCTGACTGCCCCAATCCCACCTCTCCTCCTTCCTTCAGATTCCGTGCTTACATTCAGGACAGACTCCTTTCCAGCTAGAGGTGGCCATGCAGTGCAGTCCAGGCAATGAGACCAAGGGGGAAACTTTTTGGGGATTCCTGGGAAATTGTTCTTCCCTCATATTCTTGCTGCCCCTTCTTCCTCTTAATTCATTTCTTCTTTTTTCTTCCTTCTTAGAATTCAGATATGGAGCCCATGTGGCAACTAGGCGGACAAAAGTTTCACTCTAGGGGTGCAGAGCAGAGAGCTGGATGTAGCAGCTGGGGTGTATGTGTGAGTCAGACAAGGCCATGATTAGTGAAGCCACTATGTAGCTGAGTTTCTGTCATGTGCACGTTGGGGAGACTCAGCTGGAAGGATCACTCCTATTATTATGGCCAGTGTCTGTGCTGTCCACTCAGTGCATTGCTCTTGTACATCCGGTTATCTAGAAGTATGTGGGCTGGAGTTGTGAGTCATGAATTATGAGTCTGGGACTTGGCAGCTGATGAAAAGTCTTGGAAAATAGGGAAGAGGTCCTAAAGGGTAGATGTGGAGGAGGCTAGACAGCAAGGAACAAGCATAGACAGAGGAGGAGAAAAAGCCAAATCGTTGTTCTAATGGTCATTTCCTGCTAATCCCTAGTGTCACCAGCACACCCAGATCTTTCACGGGCCACACATAGGACGAGGAAGGTGGCCTTGGAGAGCTTAGGGCTCAAAGGTGGGCAGAACTAAGGCAAATCTTGGATTCCTCTCTGATGAGCTCTGTGACCTTGAGCAAGTCACTTAGCCTTTCTGAGTTTTTGTCTGGAAAAAGGATTAATGTGATTTACAAATTGAGGTAGGCCAAGAGAAATATTTGAGATAAATTGTTGAAAAAATGAAGGAAAACACATGGACCCCAGTGAGTCCGGCGGCAGAGGGTGTGCTCCAAGTTTTGGTACACTTGCTGCAGGCCTTCCAATGACTTGCCCTCAGCCCAGCAGCCAATGAAAAGAGTAAACCGCATCTAGTTTCGAATTCTCAGGACTCACCAAACCAGGCGGGGTAGTTCCTCAAGAGACACATAGCCATTCTTGGTACTAGATTCAAGGAGAGAAATGTGTTCCATGGGTCTTATTTGAAAGGACATGGACAGTGAAGCCTGTTATGAAATATTTTATACAGGACCATCTTAAAAAAGTGGTCAAATAAGTATGGAAAGCCCTGTCTGTTAGACCTCCTGGGGGAGTTCCACAATACTGTGAGTTTCACAGCAAACAGATTAGTTTCCAGAACTTCTGGAACATGGAAGAGTGTCTTAGACTTCTTCTTCCTCTTGTTCCTAATTTTCTGTCACAGCTGTGGACCGGTGCATGATGGAGCTCCCTCTGGCAACTACTGGGGCAGTGTCCTCAGTGTCCTGAACACGATCCAAGGGGAAGATACAGCAGAGCCTTTGAAGAGCCATTTTAAAATGAAACACCTCTCAGTGTCGGTCATCGCTGAAGCATAGTTCAGGAAGAGAAGGGGGCTGTGCAGGGCTGCATCTGCCTCACACGGAGCATCCAGTAAATGTGCCTGGAGCAGTCTTCCCTTTCTAGACCCAGAGAACAGTCCCTTGCTAAGGGGTTAGGGCCATTCATAAAATATGAGCTATTCCTTTCTTTTGGATTGATTTAAAATTTCCCTTTTATGGGTTTCCTAAAAGCAAAAGCAACAGTCCTGGACACCTTCAAGGAGAGCAAGTGTATTTCTTGTACCTAAACATGTATTTCACCCAACAGGAAGGTCACAGAAGTCAAGGAAAGAACAGCCTGATGTGGCAAGGTCATTCTGAGGTCCCTCTGCAGAAACTCTGGCCCACTTCTGGAGTGCAGCTCAAAAGCAGTGGTAGAGGGAATGTCTTGACCTGGTAGCCCAGGCCAATTTCTTTGAGTCGGTGTGTTCATACCTGACAGATAACCAGAGCCATTTCCTGAGTTAAAACATCACAGGGAGGTTTGCTGGGGAGAAGACAGGCAGGATGGATGAGACCTCCTGAGTTCATAGGTATGAAGCATTTGAAATGGGCCTTGAGGATCCCTCCAGTTCCTCTCAGTCTCTTCGGCATCCATACTTAAGGTTTGTCCAAGAGTCAACTTGTCCAGGAAGCTTCGGGTAGCCTCTCTATTCTGCCTCATTGCTCGTATCAGTGTTTCTCAAACACGACCTCTGGGGAATCTTGCTAAAAAACCCCTGCAAATTCTGATTCAGTAGGGATGTGGTGGGAATTGATATTGGGCCTTTCTGAAAAACTCCCAGGTGATATGGATGTTGCTGCTCCACCAACCTCACATTGAAGAGCAAGGCCCTTGTATAAACCAGTCAGCACTGCTGTGTAACGCCTGCCATTGGTTCATGCAGCGAGTAGATCTGACATTTTCCCCATATCTCCCCTGAGGCTTAACTCAATTCTGCACCCACATCACTGATTCCTGTATGTTCAGTGGGCACCATGGGAGCTATCAGAAAATCACAGAAATCTATGAGATTCTTCGCAGATGGGAGCTAAGGTCTTGGGCAATTAGCAGAAAACACCTTTGCCCATTTCTCAGCACCAGGCTGCCTCAGATTTGACCCCTGTGTTGAAATCCCCTCTTCTTACCTGTTCTTTTGACGTTTTGTCTTAACTTCTATAGAAGGATTGAAACTAATAACCTTTGAGTTTAAGTGCTTAGAGTAATTTCCTCCTTGCAGATTTTAAATTATCTGCATGACTCATCTCTCCCCATGCTTTTTGAAAGTTTGCAACTCCCTGGCCCCTGCTAACCTCGAAGCCCACTCACTCCTGGGATGTGTCACAGTTGCTTTGTCAGTTTCCCTGAGAGACTCCCCACCTAGCCTTTGTCACATCCATCTTCTCTCTGGGGCAGAGGAGACTGTTGAAGCCTCCTCCGTCCACACCTTATCGACTCCTTCTTGGTTTCTCTCATTCCTGCCATTGTCGTCTTGGACTGCTGTACTTTCTGTGGAAGAAACCTCTGGGAGAAAGGATATGATTGACAGGTCATGGAAGCTATACACACAGGCTGGGACCAAGAGGCTGCTCAGAAACTGGGGGGCGCTGATCATTTTATTCATCACTTTTTACCTCACCCCAGGTAACTGGGAAATGTCCAAGTTGCCATAACTGATGTGGTTCAACCCATAATAGGGGGAAGTGGGGACTGGTCTGGACCAGGGGCAGGGTGGTGGCTGGGCTGCTGTTTTGCACCCGAGGAACTGTGTCAGGATGCATCCTACACCAGGTCTGATGGGGTGTTCTCACCCAGGGTCCTGATTCCATCCAAACAGCTCAGTCAGTAAAACTACAGACTGTACCCAAATCTGCACCATAATCCAGATTATCTGTCCTTCAGGGCCACACCAGGGATTGGGAGTATAAGGAAGGCTGAGGACATACAGGGCAAGGGGGGAGCATCCTCAGCAGTTTGGCAGGATACCCGGGGCCTCAGGGTACCCAGAGTTCACAGGGGTACTATTCACAAGCCAGAGTCAGAAATCATTGCTCCAGAGACTTAGGGGGTTCCCGTCTTTCTCTTTCCTCCATAGGAAAGGCAGCCTGGCATGAAGTGTAAGACTAGAATTTGAGGGCATATGATTTTAGGTGGTGAAGGTGTGAGGGGGTGTGAAAGGAGGTACGTGTGCTTTTTCCTTTATATTATTATTTTTCTAAAATGTACTGAAAGCAGAGTTACAATCTGATTGTTCAAAGGGCATGGTTTGCTTTGTTAGAGTAGACAACCATTTTGAGGGGAGACCTGCTGTCTGTGGTATAAAGTCTAGTTCCTTATCTCATTGAGGTGTGACTTTCAGCACATGTTTCTAGTGGGTCGTTTGTCTTTTTCTTGCAAATGTGTAAGAACTCTGTGTATGATAGTATCCATACTTTATTGGTCATCTTTGTTGAAAGCCTGTTTTCTCTAAACAATTATTTTTCTACAAAAATTTGAAAAATTTATATAATCAACTATGTTTACCTTGTCTTTTGTAGCTTCTGAATTCTTCTGTCATATCACTAAGATAAGGAAAAGCTATTCTTTTTATGTGTTCCAGAAGTTTCTTTTTCTTGGATTTGCTGGATATATGAACATGCAAAGTTTTGTCAACTTTTTTTTCCTTATACTCATTGTGTTTGTTAGACCCTCTAAGATAATATCAAATTGTAATGGTGGTGGCAGGTGTTGATATATATTTTCTGACTTATTTGGCTAAGGTGTTTTTTTTTTGTTTGTTTGTTTGTTTGTTTTTTGGTTTTTTGGCTGAGCCTATGACATGCAGAAGTTCTTGGATTGGGAATCGAATCTGTGCCACAGCAGTAACAACACTGGATCTTAAACCCACTAGGCCACCAAGGAACTCCCTTATTTGGCTCAGTTTTAATGTTCTACCATTCAAAGTGATATTTTTTGAGGATTTTTGGTAACAGGTTTCATTACAAATAGTTCCACAATTTTCCCTATTTTGAAATAATTGCTGAGCTTTTTTATCAAGTAATTTTTTACTATCTATTAATGTATTCATCTGGTTTTTGTTCTTTAATTTGTTAATCTAATGCATTAAAAGATTGGAGCTTCTAATTTGGAACACCTTTTCATGTTTAGATACCATCACTTGACCACATGATGTTTTTCTTTTGAGGTACCAATGGATTTTATTCCCAATGTTTTGACTTTTACTTAAAATTTGGTAAGTGAGATTGATATATAGTTGCTCTGTCTTTAAAAATAGACTGAGTTCACAAATTAAAAGAGAATTTTTTCATAATTTCCTATTTAAATATTATAGAAAGTATGTCTTCTTTAAAGGTTAGGTAGAGCTGTTGTGGCTCAGAGGATTAAGAACCCCACATAGTGTCCATGAGGGTACAGGTTCAATTCCTGGCCTCACTCAGTGGGTTAAGGATCCAGCATTGCTGCAAGCTGCAGTGTAGGTCACCGATGTCGCTCAGATCCAGGGTTGCTGTGGCTGTAGTTCTCAGCCACAGCTCTGATTCAACCTCTAGCCTGGGAACTTCCATATTCTACAGGTGCAGTCCTAAATATAAATAAATAAATAAATAAATAAGGAAAGAAAGAAAGAGAAAGAAAGAAAGAAATAGAAAGAAAGAAAAAGAAAGAAAGAGAGAAAAGAAAGAACGAAAGAAAGAAAAAAAAGAAAGAAAGGAAGAAAGAAAGAAAGAAAGAAAGAAAGAAAGAAAGAAATAGAAAGAAAGAAAAAGAAAGAAAGAAAGGTTAGGTAGAATTTAGCTTTGAAACATCTGGTTCTGCCAGCTTTTTAAAAAGTAGATACTGATTTACTTTCTAATTTTCCATGGTTTTTTCTTTTTTCTTTTTTTTTGCATTTTTGTTTGTTTGTTTGTTTGCTTTTTGTCAACAACCAGTGCTTTATTTTATTTTTTCTTCTACTGTACCCAGTTACACATACATATATAAATTGTGACCCAGTTACACATACATATATAAATTCTTTTTCTCACATTATCATGCTCCGTCGTAAGTGACCATACATAGTTCCCAGTGCTAATTTTCCATGTTACTCAACGCGTTCGTATTTTCCACTTCTGGGGTGAAATTTTGATCATGTAAAAATTTCTGGAGTTCCCATCATGGCACGGCAGAAATGAATCCAACTAGGAACCATGAGGTTGTGGGTTTGATCCCTGACCATAGAAATAAAAGTACCAGTGACTACCATGTAAGGATATGTAAGTAAAAAGGAAGAGTCTTGAAAAACAATTAATCTAAGTGCTACAAAGAAAGATTCAATAAATTATGGCCCATGCACACATCCTAGAATATTATTATGACATTAAAAAGAATAATTTAGAGCTAAACTGGATGATTAGGAAGAATTTCCACAAGGTATTGTTGGATTCAAAAGTAAGATATAAAGAACTGTGTATTGTGTATTATAAACATTAGCAAGAAAGAAAAACCCAAACAACTGTGTGTGGACAAGGTTCATTAGGACAGAAAACATGGGTCATTTATGAGACTTGAGGGATATCAGATAGAGGAGGGAGGAGAGGGATGGAAAGACTGGTAGAAAAAAAAGAGAAACAAAAAACTGTACTTAAAAATATTCCCTGGGATGTGCATATGTAATATGATCCCGTGAATGTAAAATTATATACGCTAATGTGTGTTTTAGAGACTAGCCCAGGTCATCACCAATTGCCACCTCTAGAAATGAGTTCTTAAATTCACTGTCCAATTCCATGTTCTCCCAGTGATGTCAATTTCTGTTGGAATTTCACCTAAGCCCAAGTGATGATCTGTTACATGTGAGCCAAATATTAAATTTAACTGTAACCAGTATAACTCATACATGGTAATGGGGGAAAGAAAGAGGGACAAAAACTACCGGTGGAAACAATATTTATTTTATTTTATTATTAATATTTTTTTTGGCTGCACCTGTGGCATATGGAAGTTCCCAGGGCCAGGGGTTGAATCAGAGCTGCAGTTGCCGGCCTATACCACAGCCATAGTGACACTGGATCCGAGCTGCACCTGCAACCTATTACCACATCCTGCGGCCATGCTGGACCCTTTAACCCACTGAGTGAGGCCCGGGATCGAACCTGCATCCTCATGGACACTATGTTGGGTTTTTAACCCACCAAGCCACAGCGGGAACTTTTATTTTATTTTTTATTTTACTTATTTATTTATTTATTTTTTACTGTGCTCAAGGCATGCAGAAGTTCCTGGGCCAGGGATTGAACCTGAGCCACAGCAGTGATGGAACTGAATTCTTAACTGCTAGGCTATCAGGGAACTCCAGAAACAATTTTTATTTTTGTAACTGGTCTTTAAGACCCCTCTTCTACATTATTACTTTTTTTTAGCCTTTTATTTTTAAAATTTTTTAAATGATTTTTATTTTTTCCATTATAGCTGGTTTACAGCATTCTGTCAATTTTCTACTTTATAGCAGGGTGACCCAGTCACACATACATACATCTCTTCTACATTATTATTTCAGGTTCTCCTTTCCTTTGGCCACCACCTCCATGAGTGGAGGCCTTTGAGGTGGCCCAGTCTGCCATTCTCAGTTATCTGAGACATCCATAAACCTGTCTGTATAGGACAGGACTGCAGTGGTTTCTGCTAATTCCCACTTCTGGATATAATAGTACAAGGAGATGTATACAGCCCTCCCCTACCTTTCATAAATCTTCTCTTGAGAATGTGTGTGTATATATATATATATTTCTTTTTTTCTTTTGTTCGTCATTTCTCTAGTTGTGTAAAGAAATGACAGAGGGTCAGGTGGCATTCTCAGTTTCATAACTAAGGACTTTTTGGGGTCACTTGGGCCCTAAAACCTTGAGACTAGTAGAGCTTAGAGGTGTGAGGACAGGAAACAGCATTTGTGAGTGGATCATGAGGTAAAAACATGAGATGTGTCACTACCTCCTGCTCTCCCCACCCATCCCCACCTTGTGGTTCCTGGCTCTGGTTCAGAGATCATCTCAGTCTTAGAGATGATGTCTCAGCTGGTAACTTAGCTGCATGTTTACAGAATTTAAAAAGAATCTATTGCCTTTTCAGACACAGTAAGAAAAAGAAAAGCACTACACCAGTGTATCTTTAGGCTTCTTATAAGACGTCCTGAAATATCTATAGTCCTGGAAATAAGCACACAGATGTTACTCTCTTTTTTCTGTTTTAGCTTCTTGTGAGTCACAAGAGACAAAACACATAGACTTTTGACCAGTACCTAGTATGGTTATAATTGACGTAAGAATTTAGTGCCATTCAAAAGTGTGGTTGAGATAATATGAAGTAGGTTAAAAATTTTGGTTTAAGAATCTACTTTTGGGAGTTCCTGTTGTGGCGCAGTGGTTAACGAATCTGACTAGGAACCATGAGGTTGCGGGTTCGGTCCCTGCCCTTGCTCAGTGGGTCAATGATCCGGCGTTGCCGTGAGCTGTGGTGTAGGTTGCAGATGCGGCTCGGATCCAGCGTTGCTGTGGCTCTGGCGGAGGCTGGTGGCTACAGCTCCGTTTCGACCCCTAGCCTGGGAACCTCCATATGCTGCAGGAGCGGCCCAAAGAAATAGCAAAAAGACAAAAAAAAAAAAAAAAAAAAGAATCTACTTTTGGCTTCAGTTTTGGCCTTAGTCATTGGAAAGGCAAAAAGCTAGTTGCCTGCATCAGTGCTATTTGGGGGCTTTCTGAACTTTTGTGTGATAGATGGTCATGTGACCATGCAAATCCCCGTCATATAAATGTATGAAACACAAGCACAAATTTATTATAAATAAATTCAGTTCCAAATATATGTAAGAATTTAGATATCACTTAAAGTAAAAAAAAAAAAAAACTCCTTATGTGCTTTATATGTTGAAATGCTAGCAATCATTTGAAAATATGAGTGTACATTGATATTGCAAAGATAAGATACTGAAAAAAACTAATGGTAATAAGCTGCCGATTTTACGTACAAAAATTAAAACGTTTCAAGTGGTTAAATAAATATAAAAACATAGAATGGAGTTAAAACAAGAAATAAGAATTTGTTTTTATTTGGACACTATAAGAAGTACAGTATGTCAATTTTATGTCATTTCTTATAAAGAAATGTTTATAAACATATAAATGACATTGTAAGGTAGACTAGAAAGAATAGATTATTGAAATTCAATTATATAATTTCTGTATTTGTATTTGACTTGCTAGACTTAATTATAAAATTAAGCAAAATATCCCTTAGGAGCTGTAGTTAATTCCTAGTTCTGTTAATTCAGTTTTAGCCAGGGCTCTTTTCAGATTTTCTACTTGAGAATTCTTCCCATCCTGTGAAGATGCATTGAAAACAAAATGTGAAGATTCTCACCTTAAAATTTCTCAAAAAGACTCTAGAAGAATATACAATAATATCCATGATAAACTTTCTTTGATTCAGACATAAAAAAATGAGGTATTAAAAAATATGTTGGGAGGAAAAGGGAAAAATATTTTATTTCATTTCAGATCCCGCATCACTGTGGCTGTGGTGTAGGCTGGCAGCTGTAGCTCTGATTAGACCCCTAGGCTGGGAACCTCCATATGCTGCGGGTGTGGCCCTAAAAAGCAAAAAAAAAAAAAAAAAGAAAATATAGAGGCTAAAATTTAAACAAAAACCTTATCAAAATGATTGCTAGAGTGTCCAAACCATTTTCAGAAGTTGAGGAATTTTGAAATTTGTCCAGGCTGTGAATTCTATATGCAAAGACCCTCCTAGAGGGAGTTCTTGTCGTGGCGCAGTGGTTAACGAATCCGACTAGGAACCATGAGGTTGCGGGTTCGGTCCCTGCCCTTGCTCAGTGGGTTAATGATCCGGTGTTGCCGTGAGCTGTGGTGTAGGTTGCAGACGCGGCTCAGATCCCACGTTGCTGTGGCTCTGGCGTAGGCCGGTGGCTACAGCTCCGATTAGACCCCTAGCCTGGGAACCTCCATATGCCACGGGAGCGGCCCAAAGAAATAGCAAAAAGACAAAAAAAAAAAAAAAAAAAGACCCTCCTAGAAAACTGGATTACTGACAACACTAAATGTGCTGGTTTTGCATCTGGTGTACCTGATATTTGGACATGCAGACACAACCAGAATTTTTTTTTTTTTTTTTTTTTTTTTTTGTCTCTGTAGGGTCATACCTGCAGCATATGGAGATTCCCAGGCTAGTGGTCGAATCGGAGCTACAGCTGCCAGCCTATGCCACCACCAGGCAGGATCCAAGCCATGTCTGTGACCTACACCTCAGCTCACGCCAACTCCAGATTCTTAACCCACTCTGCACGGTCAGGGATCAAACCTGCATCCTCATGGATCCTAGTCGTCCACTGAGCCACAACAGGAACTCCTTTTTTTTTAAGTTTGGAAGCACCATGGAATCACCAGAATTCTATTATGCCTCTACTTTATCTGTCAGGGGATTTCTGGGTCCCATACAGATAACAACTTAGTGAATCTGAAGGGAAGAAAACCACATATTGAATGGAAAATCAACAGAGCAAAATGTTCTATAATTGTCATTGATAATAAGCTCATGGCGAAACTATATGAGTGATATAAGGATCTCAGGCTTGCAATGTTTTGTTCACACCTTTCAATAGTGTTTTCAGAAAGTACCTAGGACATTGCATAATGTAGCAAAAGTGCTGGTCATAAACAAAAAGGCGTTAAGGCCACTAGTATTATTCAGTTTTTAGCCAAAGGTACACTCTATGACATACATAAGATAGTGAAACTGCTTTGATATACATTTCTCCAAAATACTCGGACACATGTCATAGCTTCCTTGATCCATTAGAGAGGCTGCTTAACCAAAAGAAGGTGGACTAATAACACCCTACAGATAACAATACCAGCACACAGTAGAACCTCCTAAGAACCAATTGTTACTTGGAAAATATCTGATTTACTGGAACCCATTGAAGAAGTCATCTTGAAAATACAAGTGTTTCTGACCCGATAGTGCTGTGAAGAGAGGTGTGTGTAGTGAAAGCTGAGGTGCAGGTGGAATCTGAGACAGTTTTTAAAAGATATTTCACACCATTCAGCTTGCTTATGGCATGTTATTAGGTTCAAGGCTTAGGAACAACTTTTTCTCAAGGGCTCGTATGGAACCCCAAGTGCATGGGAAAATATTAGAAATTTAAACTGAAAGTGAAGGCAATGATCATAATCCCTGGTCTTCACTTGGGTTTCCCAGAAAGCAGAGCCCAAGTTCAAGGTTTATGTGCTAGAACTTCATCAGGGTGTGTGATCTCAGACAGCAGAAGTGAGGGACATGGTAGTGAGGCAGGGAAGGCATAAGGGCAGATACATGATGCATCATGGCCACTGCCCTGAGTACTGGAAGCTGTGAGATGCTTCTCAGGATTGTTCATCTAGGGGACGGAGGCAGATACATTTCCCCATCAGCTCCTATTTCCCATTGGTCAAAGCTCTGCCCCAGTGGATAGCAAGTCCTCTGCACATGTGTGGTGCTGAGTGTCAGTGGAGACCTCCTAGGATGGGTGGTGAGAGGCTGAATGGAGCCCCAGCAGAAAAGGATTAGAAGTGGCTCCTAAGACAGGTTCAGATAGTCAGCTTCTAAGAACACTCCTCAGAAGGCATCTTCTTCAAGCAGTGCAGAAACAGTGAAATTGTATTATTTTAACCACCGATGATATCTTTAATTCCAAGAGTTGAGGAGGAGACAAACTGTCACCTTCGTTGATTACCATGAGAGATAAGAAAAAGGAATGCTTAGTAGGTCTGTGATAGCATCACCATAAGAACTTGCCCACGCTGGCACGGGAAACCCAAGACCCTACTCCTCCACAGCCTCAGCTGGAAGCCTTGACTGTGTAGGATCTTTAATGTGCCAAGTGGTGACCACAGGCACCATCAAGTGCTGACAGTGCAGAGAAGTGGTTTTCTCTGCTCCGTGACGTCAAACTTTAAAAATGAGAGCACTCAATTTTGATAATACAACTGCAACTATAACTACATTTGAAAGTAAGGTTTCAGGAGTTCCTGTCATGGCTCAGCGGAAGCGAATCTGACTGGCATCCATTGGGATGCAGGTTCAATCCCTGGCCTTGCTTAGTGGGTTGGGGATCCAGCATTGCCATGAGCTGTGGTGTAGGTCGTAGATGTGGCCCTAAAAAGACAAAAAATAAAAAAAGTTAAAAAGTTAAAGAATAAATAAAAAAAAGATTTCAAATTGTATGTGTAAGTCCCAGCAAGTTTTTCCGCACGATAATGACCATGAGTTTTGTCCTTAGCTATGGCCAGGTGTTTTAGCTAACAGTCAAAGGACCTTTCAGCATTTACCAGAAATGTGTAGCTGATTAGCCTCTAATTTAACATTGTTCTGATAACTAATTATGTTTTGGTTACCATTTTGGACAGCGTTTTGTTTGTTCTTGGGCTTACTGAGAAGCGAGCACACGGTCAAGTTTGAGCTCATCTCTTCCAGTTGTCAGAGCCTTAGAGCATATGCTTTAAGAGATTCTGCTTGTGGCTTAATCTTACTCACCTATTCTTATTCTGTTTGCACTTATTTTCTCTTATAATAACAACATTTAAAAATTTATTTTTATGAAGGTTATACTAGTGCATAGTTAAGAAATTAGATCCTGGCCTACAGAGAATAGGGGGGAAAAAAAGGAAATAGGACATAGCATCTCCACCTTTTCCCACACCTGCCTGCTCCTCTCAGGTAACCACTTTCATATCTATTAGCCATTTGTCCTGCCCTTACCTACTTGTTGTTAAATAATATGCTTATGTTGCTACCTTACAGCATATCAGTTTTAGGCATTATTTGTTGATTTCCTGTTCTTGTAGGTGAGGACGAATTCATTCACACTTCCTTTTCCTTTTCCTCTCTCTGCATCTTCTCAGTATGGTTATTTTCCAGTTTCTGGTTAAATCACTAATTAGTGTTCATGCCATGATAACTGTATAAATAGCATTCACTATGGAGCCAGTGTGTTGTGTTCCTGGAGTCGATTGACTTCTCCCCCTACTCCCCATCTGTGTAGCTTTTTTATTATACCTATCACCAATTTTCCACAATGCTCCAATTTGATTTGTCAGTTATTGCCCAACAATAAATTCTCAGAATGATCAAACCCCACACATCTATGTTTTCTCCTCAAGACTTGTCTGGAGTCTCTGCTCTAGGGGTCCTGGAGTTCCCTTTGCCAGTCTCCTGCGTTAAACCTCAAGAAATAGGGACCCTTTATTTCTTGCTTATCCCTCATTTTGATAAAGCATATCTTTTGTCTCTTCCCAAGAAAGCGTAAGTTGGAGGTAAATTTTGAAGTCCTTGCATGTCTGAAAGTACCCGTATGCTACCTTCATATTTGATCAAAAATTTGGCTCTGTATAGATTTCCAGGTTGAGTGTAGCATTTTCTCAAAACTGTACACCTGCCACCCAGTGTCTTGTGGGGCTAACAGTCTCAATATTTGGCACAAGACAATTCACTGATCCTTTTGGTTTGAGTCCAACACTTATCCCTGCCCTCCACTATTTGTTTCTTTGAGTGTGGAGAACCTTGGGTTTATTTACTCTGGAGACACATGAGGGTCTCCTCTGGGGATAGGTACAACAGTCACCTGGCCTGTGCAGGGCAAAAAAGGGTGTGGGACAGCTAACTAGTCCTTTTGCAGACTTTTAACTAACTACCCTGTTTCTTAGCCCTGAGATTCAATCCCGGCTTCCACAGCACTTGGTACCATTGAGTCTCAAAAGTGGCCAGGGTTCTGAAGGGCTCAACTGGCTTATTTCTCATTGTTCTTAGCAAATTCTTTAATAGGCTATCCCACCATTCTATAGGTCCAGATGATTCTAAATGACTGTGGGTTCGTATCAAAATCAAGACCAAGAGGCCACATTGGGCATCAGCCTAAATCCTCTACTTTATTCTGTGAAGTAAACTCCTTGTCTGCAGTTAGGATACTATGATAATTTGTAAGCCCTTCTATGATAATTTGTAAGGCCTTCAGAAGATCTTGGCATGGATGGGGTTAGCAGAGGCATGAAGAATAAGGGAAACATTTCAATTATAGAATATTTAGTCCACTGAGGACAAATCCCATCACCCTCCTTCATGCAGCTGGAAGCTGGCTGGTCTGTTCTGAGCGTGGTGTCGCATTGGTGTTTAGGTTGATTTTTCCTGAAGGAAAATTTGCACACAGTCATGGCAGAAGCCAAGGCTCAACAAGTGGAAGTCTGTGCTTTTAAGTCTGTGCTTTTTCTCCTTTCCTGGACCATTGTTTAATTTGTTTGAGCCCATGGTAAATCATCTGGCTGCCATAGGGAGGGCAATACCATATATTATCAGAGCTTCTTCCAGTGTGAGAGCCTTTTGTTGGACATTCATATGAGATATGTATGTTTTTATCTTTGGGGTGCATTCTAAGAGGTCCATGCTCCTCTACACTTTCTTGACGACAATTTTCAAATCTTATTCCTTCCTTTTTCCTTAACATCTGGCCAGATCATAAGCCACTGTCTAGGAATAGGTGTAGATTCTGACTCTAGATAGTTTTTCTTCCCAGCCACAGCCAAAGTGGGTGACATCATAAACTTATTGAATTCTACCACGTGGGAATTCTCCTTTACTGTCCTTTGGGGCCACCCCCGAGAGAGCCTGTGACTGTCACGGTTTATTTCATGCTTATTCAGGCAGGGCCATCTATCCCTGGGCCAGACATGAGTGTTTCCAATCTAAGTCAGCCATTCAGAGGGGACTTCCTCTGTGATCACATGTCCAGATTGAGAGAAAGTGGGCAGGTTGTTGGGATTAGGAATGCTGTGGGTGAACAACCTGCCTGTACTTCCTTTAGAGCGTTCTTGGATTAGATCCTTCCTCTCTCCCTCTCTCTCCATCTCTCCCTCCCTCTCTCTCTATATATATGTGTGTGTGTGTGTGTGTGTGTGTGTGTGTGTGTATACAATATATATATAAAACTTCCACTTTAGGGTACAGTGTTCATAGGTCTCCCTACTTTGTGGCTAAGTAGGTCAGATGGCAGTCAGTTCAAAATAAACAACTTGAGTGTCATGGTAACCCAGTGTCCTATAGCTGAACTCTCAGTCTCCTCTGCAGTCCAGTAGCAATCCAGGAGTTGTTTCTTGTGAATGGCAGCTTGGCCTTATTCCATTTTCCTTGGGATTGCTCTCATGTTCCTATCAAGGCTGGGTGCAGGCCCCACCCAGCATCCTGATGTGCTCTGTGCACTGCCCTGCATGACACTTCAGGACAGAGCCACTCGATTTATATTCCTGATATCTTTAGAAATTTCTCTTGCTTTGGACCCCAAAAGTGGAAGCTTTCAGGGTTACTCAGTAATTGGGTAGAACAGGCACACCAATATGGTGTATGCTGCTCCATCATCCAGGAGACCCCTCAGGTGTTGCTATCCCTTTATCAGTGGAATATAAGGAATATGCGGTAGTTTGAAAATATATCTGCACATTCTTTAAGACACTTCCCTTCAAGTCTAATCATCCTGCCCTAGAATGTGGGCTGAAAGTGATACTTCGTAACTTGCGAGGCCAGTTTAGAAAGAGGGAACACCTTCCGCCATGCCCTCTTTCTCCTGGGGTGTTTGCCCTTGGAATCCAGACACCATGTTGTGAGGAAACCCAGGTCACGTGGAGAGATCACATGACCAACAGTTCCCGTTAGACCCTAAGCCAACGGGAGCCGCCAACTGCCAGACGTAGAGTGACTGGACCTTCGGACTGTTCCAGCTCCAGCCTTTGAGCCTTCACATTGAGGACCTAGATACCATGGAGCCCACACAAGCTGTTCCCATGGCGCCTTGTCCAAATTCCCGACCTGGAAATGGTAAAGTACTAAGTACTGTTGTTTGAAGCCATTATCTTTGGGGTTAAGTTGTTATGCAGCCATAGATAACCAACACAATGCAGCAACTTGTCCTTCAGAAGTATTTGCTAACCCCTGGTCTAGATGAATACCTACATGCTAATTACCAGGACTGTAATGATTTGCTGCAGCAATGGAACCAAACTTAGAAGGAGAACACACACAGTTAAAGGTACTATCTGATTTAGCTGTAATATTCTACTCTACTAGTTGTAATTGTTCTTCTCTAAGACCCATTGGTTTTTTATGTTCATCAACTGGAGAATTATAAGGAGGTACTCTCATAGGAATTGATATGTCTGCATCTTTCTTCTAATTTTGGACACTGATAGTTGCTCTTTTCCTCATGGGATAGTGTGCTGCTTTTGATTGGGAGGACAAGAGACCTGGAATGGCTTCCGCTTGGACCTTCATCTCATAATAACCTTTCTCTGCTGTCTGAAAGCCAGTGTGGGAATCCCACCCTTTGCTGAGTACATCTGTTCCTGCACTGCTCTTGAGGACTGGTGAAAAAAATCACATGTAGATTCAGGGCCTTTTTGGTCCACAGTGATAAAATGATTCCTTGGATCTTTCAGAAGTAGTGTAATTTACAACTGGCATCCATTTTTTTCCCAGTTAGCATTATTCCAATAAAATTGGCTTTGGGTCCACTTGGAAAAAGCTGGGGCAAAGGTTTTCATGAGTGGCAGTAGTTTAAAGCTCTTCCTCAAAGATGTGTGGTTTCTTTATCATTGAAGAGGCCCTGGTTTTGTGAAATGACTCACTTGTGAGAATTTGGACAGAGGCCACATTCTTTACTAGAGCAATCAGAGGCAGGTCTGATTTTTGCCAGTCCTGAGATTTTCTTGAGTAAGACATTATTTAATTCCCAGGATCTCCATGGTGAATGAACACAGTCAAAGGTTTCAGAGTCAGATTACTCCTTGGGCCCCAGCTCTATCCTTTTCCTTTTGTCTCCCATCATGGCTATACCTGTGTTGTTTCTGGCAGGTAAAACATCCACACTTAATATACTCCCTACCTCACTGAGATCAAGGATTGTATTTCAATTACAGCCCCTCCCATCACCATTCCAGATGACCCTCCATCTCCAGTCTTGTCTCCAAGACAAAAGAGAGAAGGATCTTCTCTCTAGAGAGAAAGAGGGTGGGGTAGATGGGTCAGAAGCCACGTGATAGAGGTAATAACATCCCCATCATCCTTTGGGTTCTTGCAAAGGATCCCTGGCCCTTCCCACTCACCTGCCATCAACCAGCATTTGGTCTAAGTCTGTATGAGACCAATCAGCAAACTCATAGAACCTCAGCCATTGAGTTCAGTGTTTCTGATGAGTGCCCTATGAGTAAATTCAGCCCAATTCAGAATTCTGTTCTGCTCACTCTTTCATTAAGCACTCTCAAAACCCAAAGTTAGATTTTTTATAATATGTATTAAACAATTTCTTTAACTCCTTATGGAAATTAAGGAATTAAAGAAACCCTGATTTTGCATTTTATCTTCTGGGCCATGTTGAATTTGAATCCTGTTTATTAGGTGAGCGACCTTGAGGGATGAGACATGGAGTGAATTGTTAACTTTGTCATGCTAAGGAAAAACGGACTCCTTAGGAAAGAAGGGTGTAGATGACAGTGTGCCAGAGGGCAGTGAGGGCCAGGGTTTCCCAGGTCCTCTGCACACTTCCAGATAGTCTCATTCCCACTGGTTCTTGGTCTGTCTCAATTAGTGCCTTAACATTCATACATGCTCTCTGGCAAATGTGTGAATTCAACTCACATTATGATTAAGACACCTGCCAGTTTGGGCTCTGAATTAGCTTACAATAGTTTTAACCTGGCAACTTCAGGTAACAAGAGTTTTATTTTCATTTTTTTCAAAATGGTCATAGAAAAGCTTTAAGGTTCACTCTGCTGTGAAGATGAAAACCTCAGTATTTGAGTGGTTTTTTTTTCCCCCTTGCTTCAAGTTGCTCAGTGCCTCCAGAAACAGTCATCCTACCCTCTAGTTCTGGCATTTCTCATCCTCTTTAGGTTGGTGAATAGCAAAACCTTCCTGCTGCCTGCCCCCACCCCCTGACCAGGCTCTGTCCTCAGTGGGCACCCAGTGTGAGGCAATAACCTAACTAATTACTTCACCCCTCTTCCCTCGGACTTCCATTTTCCCATTCTGGGACGTGGATATGTGTCTCCTCTGACGCCCACAGCATGCTCTCTAGCATTTCATTTCCACATCAGTTAATCTTGATTTCTAAACCCACCTTCTTCCAAGAATGACTGTATAGGCATGGTTTGGACAGCTCCCAGAATGGGGAAGGAAGGACTGCTGGGCCTCAGGGGGAGGTCAGGGAGCCCCTCTCCAGGCCACAGCCACAGGATCAATCAGCTCTACCCATCCTTGTATGTCTTCATTTGAATTTTCAAGTTCCAGTTGGTCAGGATCCATCACTGTGGGATCAAACAAGTCAAGAGGAACCTAGGAGGAGCCTGGTAATGGCCACTGTAGGAATCATCATGAACCAAGCATCCCCCCACCCCATGTTTGTATCTGTAGCAGTGTTACCCCCCCCCCACCCCCGGCAACAGGGTACATCCAAACCTTTCTTAATTCAGGCAGCAAAGTGCCCTTGCTTCCAGACCTCTTGTTTATCATCTGCTGCTTTCCCCTGTCCGCACTGACCATGAGTCTCTACTTCCTGAACACTGTGTATTCAGTCTCAGCTCTTCCTTTGTGTAACCCAGCTTTCCTCAGAGGTATAGCTCCTGTCCTTAGAACCCAGCCTTGCCTCTCCTCCTTCAGGAATTTTTCCATGAACACCTACTTGACACTTTCCATGTATTTTTTTCTTTTATTGCAGCTTGTAACTTGTTTTCCTGTGCCAAATATTATCTCCTCATGTCACACAAGATCCCAGCAGAAAATGACATGCTCAGATTGGGCAGTTTGAGGAGAGTTTAGTCAAGGAACATTTACAAAGGTGATGGCAGTGTGGAGGGAGAATGCATCCCCCTGAGCTGAGTAACAGTGGAATTTCCTACCAGCCTAGGTCCAAAGTGCCAAGGGGTAGGAGGAACTGGCGAGGTCCAGAGCTGAGAGATAGGCCCTGCTGTGGGGGATGTCACCAGCCTCCAGTGCTGCTGCAGGGAGGAGACTGGGGGAATCGACACTTTGACCTCACTCTCCTCCCTTCATCTAACTTCCTGCAGGTGCTCCCCATGGATTCTCCCTAATCCAGAGAGCAAGGGAGAAGACTGGTGTGGTCCATAAGGGGCAGCTTCTCGGGT
Organism: Sus scrofa; assembly: GCF_054392235.1. Taxonomy (NCBI): domain Eukaryota; kingdom Metazoa; phylum Chordata; class Mammalia; order Artiodactyla; family Suidae; genus Sus; species Sus scrofa. Next base: position 44,053,694 of record NC_139395.1, on the reverse strand, counting down.
GCAGAGCAGTGGGGAGAGTAGATCCAGGTGGGGATGACAGAGTATACCCCCCACTCCTTATTTTGACAGAGTATTTAATCTTGAGGCCAGCAACCATGTTTTTCTTTCACCATTCCCTTTACCTCCTGGCATAAAGACTAGGACAATTATAGGTGTTGAGTAAATAGGACCAATTGGAGTTTGATTGATGAATAGCATCCTATTGAACAACATAGGATGAGCAGAACGTCTCTCCCTCTGTCCCTTCCCACTTGTCCTGGGCCAGAGAAGTTGCCGTTCTGATGAGCAGGTTTCAGAGCATGAATTGGCTGCACTTGCTAGCTTTGGGGGCCTTTGTGGGGGTTTTAAAGGTCCCACACATGCTCAAGCAGGTCTAGTCTGCTTCCACCCCTCAAGCAGCAGTATGGTGAATCAGGGTGGGTACCACGGAGACAAGTGCTGCCACCTTGCTTTTGTCTCCTAGTCACACATGTTTCAGCCTACCCATTGCTTTGAGCTTGGGCCAGGCCCTCTGGAATAAGATTTGAATTTCGGTTTAAGAGGAGATAGTGGAATTTCATAGGCCTTGAACTGTTACCAGCTTTACCTAGGCCCTGCACCAGGGAACTAGCAATTAGCCCTGGTCATAACAAAGTGAAACCGTGTTGCCTACCCTCTGTTCCTCCCTCTTGTGGCCACTGCGTTGCACAGTTCATAGAGATGCAGATGGTATCCCTTAGAGTTTTGCAACTTAGCTGGACAAGATCAGATACAGTCATTCCTGCCTTTATTGCTATAGCATCATCAAAACCTCACCTCCCACCCAGCATGTGGGGGTATTTCTCTGCTTCATTATTTTCTTGAGTGACTGCCCTGGGTTGGCTGAGTCTCTGGCATTGGAAGGCCCCCTAGTGTTCACATTTTCCATTGCAGCTGTAACTGAAGGAGAGGTTAGCAAGTAAGGGGGACAGTCTGAGGGTTGGGGTCAGTTCCTCAGGACCCAAACTAAGCCAGGAAGAATCTTGTCCTGTCTGAAAACTGAGAGGCTTTCCTCAGGTCAGAAAGTCTAGATTGCAAGAGGCAGCCATTCTTCTGATGGCATGAGGACAGTGGCGTGGCATAGGTTCTTGCTTAGCAGAAAAGGTTACCTTTGAAAATAGGCAGAATCAGAGTTCCCTTTGTGGCTCAGCGGATTACAAACCCAACTAGTATCCATGAGGACATGGTTCAATCCCTGGCCTGGCTCAGCGGGTTAAGGTTCTGGCATTGCCATTAGCTGTGGTGTAGGTTGCAGATGTGGTTCAGATCCCACAATGCTGTGGCTATGGTTGTGGCATAGGCCAGCAGCTGTGGCTCCAGTTCAACCCCTGGCCTGGAATTTCCATATGCTGTAGGCAAGGCCCTAAAAAAGCAAAAAAAAAAAAAAAAAAAAAAAAAAAAAAAAAAAAGGCAAAATCTAGGTATACAGAATTTTAAAGGTATGAATAAGTATTTCTATATTCAAGCTCATATTCATACCCATATAGATATATTTATATCTATACATGTGTATTTATATATCATTACTTTTATCCCCTCTGCCTTATTTCTCAGCCAGGGTCTGGGGCTCTGACATCCATTTAAGTCCCACAGGGCAGTCCTGCATATTCACTAAGCCCTCTGTAGACCTCAAGAGCTGAAATTTGGGGGCTTTGAATTTGCCACCAGTCTGTTGACCCAACAGAACTTAAGAGGTATGAACAGAAAGAATCTTTACTTTTATGCCTCCTGTCCCTTTAAATTGGATCAGAGGCTGAAGTTCTTCTAGCCCCAGTTGGGCTGTCCCATGACTTTTGCCATCACACTTAGGTACAAAAGAAAAAGTCCCATTATCATTTGAAGTCACAAAAGAGAATTTCAGTTCAGAAATTGAAGGGTTGATCTTCATATGAATATCAAAACTCAGCCTGATTTGACAGTTAAATCCACCTCTCCTCCCAGCTGGCTCAGGGATGAACTGACACAGGAAGGAAGAGTGGGGGCACCCTCCTACTTCTCTCTCTTTCTCTCTCTCTCTGTCTCCCTCGTGGCACCTCTGCTACTTCCTCAACGTGGTTTCTAGTCCTCCAGCTGGTGGGTACTGGGAAAGGAAGGAAAGTGGGGTGAGGAAGGTTTTTGTTTGACTGGCCCTGTCATAAGATGTTGACTTCACCCCCAGCTCCTCTTGTGGGGCTGGCAGGTATTTAAAAGTTGATTCTGGGAGTTCCCATCGTGGCTTAGCAGTGACAAACCCAACTGGTATCCAAGAGGGTGTAGGTTCAATCCCTGGCCTCACTCAGGGGGTTAAGGATCTGGCGTTGCCACGAGCTGTGGTGTAGGTCGCACGTCGCTGTGGCTCTGGCATAGGCCAGCAGCTGAGGCTCCAATTGGACCCCTAGCCTGGTAACTTCCATATGCCACACATGTGGCCCTAAAAAAGGCAGTAATAAATAAATAAATAAAAATTTTAAAAGTTGATTCTTTCTCTCATGGTCTGCTTTTGTAGAGTCATTAGAAACTTCCCTGGGAATAGTCAGCATAATTGCATTTTCCCTGGCTGACAGATTCCCATTATCTCCTGTGGTTTCAGCAGTCCACCGCACACACATTTCTCTCATCCTGCAAATGAGCTTCATCCAGGCAGTCTTCTTGGGCATGAATGGAAATCCTCCAGTAAACTCTCTCACTTCGTCTATGGGGAAAAAAAAAATCCCACATCCTTTGCCAAAATCAGCTCTAAAAGCATAGATCCATCCTAAAGTAGTGGCACTTTTTCTCTGTTCCACCCCCAAAGTGGCTGGCTGGTCTTGTCTCCCAATTCCCTGAGTGAGAGCAGGTCTTCTTTAACTGAAGTGACTTGTATCAAGCTCTCAGGTGGTCCCATCGGCTTGAGGTGAGAGACAGTACCCACCATGCCCTCATTCCTTTCCATCCCTGGTGTAGAGGTACCTAGCAGCCCTCAACAAAGAATGCCTTTTCAGGTAGCTCCCTAATTTTCACCAATCCAACCTCTTTGTCCCCAGTGTAGGTAAAGGGTCACAAGAGTCATGAAATGTGTTTTAACAACTCCTATGTCAATTTTGCACATGGCCTACCTTGGAATACAGAATCTGTGGCATCCTGCTACCCCAGTTAACACTTCCAGTGTGCTGTCTGAGTACCAACAGTTAGCATTTTGCATTAGTGAGCAGTGTTTAACTACTACACAATCAACCTTATTTTGTTTAGAACTGTATCTGGGGTCAGGCTAGAACTAACCTGGGGATTTAAGCAGCCTGTCTGCAGACCTCACATCCTGAGCACCCCCCCCCCCCCAAAATCTGGCCTCCTTCATTATGGCTGTGCATATCAGAGCCCCGGATCCTGTTGGGCATGGATTAGCCGGGGTCAGGAAACTTCTTTAAAGACGAGAAAGTAAATATTTTAGGATTTGTGGGCTCCACGGTCTCTGTCGCAATTACTCAGTTCTGTTGCGGTAGCACAAAAGCAGCCACAGACAATTCATAAACAAATGAGTGTGGCTGTGCTCCAGTGAAACTGTTCATAGAGCAGGCAGTGGGCTGTATGTGGGCTGTGGGTCACAGTTCACCAACCCCTGGATTAGATCAATGAATAGAGAAAGAGAAATGGTGACTTTACCTGTACTGAGGATTCACCTGGGCAGGAAGGGATGAAAAGCCCAGTGACAGAAAGACCATAGGCTATGGAGGAAAGAAACCTGCCTTGTTCAGGAGATGTGAAGACTGTAAAATTACAGCTCTGGGATTTGAAGAAAACCTCTGAAAGCTGGAAAAGGATCATTCTTCAAAAATTATTTTATTGGAGTGTAGTTGATTTATAATGTCTGGTTTTCTACTGTACAGCAAAAGTGTAATTCATATATACACATTCTTTTTAATATGCTTATCCATGATGGTTTATCACAAGATACTGAGTATAGTTCCATGTGCTGTAGAGTAGGGCCTTACTGATTATCCATCCAATATATAATAGTTTGCATCTGCTATTCCCAAACTCCCAGTCCATCTTTCCTCTCCTCCTTCCCCTTTGGCAACCAACCACAAGTTTGTTCTCGATGTCTATGGGTATGTTCCTGTTTTATAGATTATTTGTGTCATATTTTAGATTCCACATAAAAGTGATATCATATAGTATTTATCTTTCTCTTTCTAACTTGCTTCACTTAGTATGATAATCTCTAAGTCCATCCATGTTGCTGCACATAACATTATTTCATTCTTTTTTACAGCTGAATAGTATTTTATTGTATGTATGTACCACATCTTCTTTATCCATTCATCTGTCAATGACATTTACATTGTTTCTGTGTCTTAGCTATTACAAATAGTGCTGCAGGAGTTCCCATTGTGGCTAAGTGGTAAGGAACCGACTAGTAACCATGAGAACCAGGTTTGATCTCTGGCCTCACGCAGTCAGTTAAGGATCCAGCATTTCTGTGAGCTGTGGTGTGGGTTGCAGATACGGCTCAGATCTGGCATTGATGTGGCTGTGGTGTAGGCCGGCGGCTACAGCTCTGATTTGACCCCTAGCCTGGGAACTTCCATATTCCATAGGTGCAGCCCTAAAAAGACAAAAAAATTTAAAAAAAAATAGTGCTGCAGTGGAGGATCATCTTTTAAAAACTAATGGAGTATGATGCTCAATAAAAAGGACGAACAAGAGGGAACTCAATACTGAGGTGTGTTCAAGGTCCCATTGTCAAGGTGACTCTAGTCTTTAGTGCACTTCTGTGCTGCTGTGGCTGCCAGAACACTAACCTACCTACCCGGCCACCACTGTCACTTCTACCTTTTACTTTATGAAAAATTATTCAAATATGTAGCCTCAAGCCTTAACTGAGCATGCCCTGCTGGCTTCCAGCATCCTCATATCTATGTCGTGTTGCTTGGGAGCTTCCCCCCAGAGCTGGGAAAGCCTCTCCAGACCCAGGCAGGCTGGACAGGCTGAGGAATTAGTGCCAATCAGCCAGTTACTGACAGGAGTGGAGTGTTAGTACCTCAACTTCCTTCCCCATCAAACGAGAGAACTAAGAAGTATGTTACACCGTTTCCCAGAGATTTTTGGTGGTTATGAGCTCCAGTCATCCCCCCGTGGAAGGCGCTTCATCACATACCTTCTGTTGGCATCTTCTTCTTCCGTTGTACTTCCCCAGTCCCTCCTGGAGTTTTCTGCACTTTGCAAATAAACTCTTTGCTCTTCATTTCTTGCTCAGGAGCTGCTTTGGGGGGAGCCCAACATAAGCAGAATGTCACTTTCTCTGTGTCCCTTTCTTCAATGTCTTCATTCTACTTTCTGCCACTGGGGCCTTCGAGCCCCAGTCACGTTTCATTATAGTCATTTTGAGTCAGATGGGTCTCTTCTACTGAGCAGTAAATACATCTTATTCATCTTTGCATCACTGGCCTTTTTCCACAGCCTGTCACACAGTGTTCGAAATGTGTTTGCTGACTATGGGAAGTTTGATGTATAGGCAGCACTGAGGAGGCAAGTTTGAAGAGGCTAATGCACCATGAACCACATGCAGTAGCCACCAGCCACATGGTGGCTATTTCGATTAAAATTTAATGAAAATGAAAAATTCAGTTCCCCATTCTCAGCAGCCACATTCAGGTGCTCAGTAGCTGCATGTGATCTGTGGTGATTTTATTGGACAGCACAGATGTGGAACTTTTCTGTCATCGTAGATGGTACCATCAGACAGTGTGGACTGGGAAGCATGGTAGAGCACGCTGAATCTGTGACTCAGTTACATGCAGTTTTGTGTGGGTCACAGAGCTCTAAAAGCTTTCAGTGACAGCAGGAGTATGAACAAGCACCTATACCTTGTACTTGCGGTTACCTAAGGGCAGACACTACTTCACAAAGCAAGAGAGAACTGGTGATCTTTAGCTTTTACATGATTGCTTTATTTACATTTTGGCTGAACCACAAAAAAGAGAAAAAGTAACTTCAAAGTTTCTTAGCCACATTGAGATTCATGTTGCATGGTTTAGTGTTCCAGAGTTCACATCCTGTGCTGCCATGTAGGGTTGGATTTCTCTCCTTTTTTTTTTTTTTTTTTTTTTCCTTTTTATGGTTGCACCTTCATGTGGAAGTTCCCAGGGTAGGGATTGAAGCCCACGGCAACTGGATTCAAGCCACATCGGCAACCTACGCTGCAGCTTGCAGCAACGCAGGATTCTTAACCCACTGAGTGAGGTAAGACCTTTCAGACAGGGATGAAGGTAACAAAAATCAAGGCTACTCACCAGCAGTCATGACTGGACAGCATGGATGGCCAAGTGTAGGCACATCCCTTCTCCAAGCATTAGATTAGGATGTAAAATGTTTTAGAATTGGAATGTTTTCTGATCTTAGAGTGGAAGTTTCTGTAATTTGTGTGTGTGTGTGTCTTTTTTAGGGTCGCACCTGTGGCATATGGAGGTTCCCAGGTTAGGGGTCGAATCAGAGCTGTAGCCACCAGCCTATGCCACAGCCACAGCAATGTACAATCTGAGCTGCATCTTCAACCTACCCCACAGCTCACGGCAACGCTGGATCCTTAACCCACTGAGCGAGGCCAGGGATCGAACCCACATCCTCATGGATACTAGTTGGGTTCATTAACCACTGAGCCATGACAGGAACTCCCAGTTTCTGTCATTTGGGTTGAATTTAGGCATTGGCAGTTTTCTTTTTAAGACATGATTTTGAACTTAGGCATTGTAGGACAGAACACTATCTAATTCATTCTGACAGTGAGCTCCATGAGGTACTTAACTGAGTACATATTTGCCTAGGACTTAGCTGAGAACACAGCAGGTGCTCAGCAAATGTTTATTGAATGAATGAATGATAAGTGAGCAGATGAGTGGATGAATATATGAAACTTGAATATTAATCTTAGTGAAAAATGGGAAATGCGCTTGGTCTCATGGCCAGTAGGAGCTGATGCTGTGAATTGTCCATCATGTTCCAACCCCCCTTTTTTTCACAATCTGTTTTGTAGACTTTGAGCATCTAGCTCCTAAAACTTTAGCAATCAGAGTTTACTTGGTCTACAGAGGGGCTTAGAATGAATGATCTAATTAGGTTACAGGGTTAAATCGTGGCAGGGGGCTTTAATCTCCTTTTGGCTAGTAGAATGAATACCATATCTGAATAGTAACCTGGAGTTTTTAAAATATAATTCTAAAGTTTTGTTTATGTTTGAAAAAAAAATGTTGCCGTGTTTCAAAATCCAAAAGGTGCAAAAGAGTATTCAGAGAAAGATCTCCTTCTCCTATTCTCTATGTATATTGTCCCTAAAGATGATGACTGTTGCTTTCTCTCATATTCTTTAAGAAAGATGTTCAGTGGTTCTGAGCACAATTTGTGTATATCCTTTTTTTCTTTTTTTTAAACATACACTGTGTTTTGCCCTTTGTTTTTTTTTAAGTGACCATGTATTGCTCCTGGTGCTTTAACTCTTGGCCAAGTTTTTCTCAGATTGCTTTTGGCACCTCACTTATCACCCATTGATCATCCACACTTGCACTTGTCTCCTAACTTACATCCCTGCATGGTTCTGAGGCCTCTGCTCCATTCTCTGGGTGATACTGGATTTATCTTCCTGTCATATCATGTTTATTGCTTTACTCTCCTGCTCTAAACCCTTCAGTAGCTCCCCTTGTCTTCCCAATAAAGCCCAAGATGCTCTGCCTGAAATTCATGGTCCATCCCAAGCTTCCCATCACACCTGCCATCCACACATGCTCATGCTCTCCCCTCTCACCTTTAATTAGCCATTCCATTGGCTCAGGATGTTTCCCCCAAATTCTCTCCCTTTCAAAATCTTCCTCTCCTTCAGAGACCTACTCAGAAGCCACCTCCTCCATGAAGTCTTCCTCCCTCACATTCCAGCTGGAAATGGTCTCTTTCTTCCAGGTCCGGGCAAAGCATTGAGTGCATTCCACTTTGCACTGGAGTTTTTTTGTTTGTTTGTTTTTTGTTTTTTTTTTTTCCGTCTGTCTTACATCCTCCACTACAAGGAAGTCTCCATGGGGGCAAGGATTATGTTTGTTTTCTACATTTTTGCATCCTTCACTTAACCTAAGGCAATGTTGGTGCATCCTATCTGTATCACCTAACACACAGTTGGATAAACAGTGAGACTGGCGTAAAAGAGGACAATGTCTGCACATTTCAGGGCTCTGAGAGGTTTCTATGAGCAACTTCTATTCTCTATACTGAAAATACCAAATGCTCTTCTGTTATGTCACTCATGGGAAATGTCATTTGGTGCAAATAGGAGATCAGTTCACTATGAAGAATATTCAGAACAGGTGTGATATGCCATTATGGTGTTGAGAGTTCATAGGCATACTTTTTTTAGATGATTTTTATTTTTTCCCGTTATAGTTGATTTACAATGTTCTGTCAATTTCTACTGTACAGCAAAGTGACCCAGTCTCACACCACACACACACGCACATGCGCACGTGCACACACACACATTCTTTTTCTCACATAAGGCATATACATTTTTAAGATGTATTTTCATCAAGCAAAGAAAAAATTAGGCACATTTAGAAGGAATGTAATCGATTTATTGTATTTTGTGAAATATGTTTCCTTTATGTCAATAACTGGCTGAAGTAAAAGAAGATAAGCTTTACTTGTTTGTAGCTGCATATAGTAACTATCTAACTTCAGGTGCATTAAAATGTATGTAACTCTTGAGAGAATCAAGCAAAGCTCTGCTCTTCAGGGTTGACCACGAGTCACTGCCCAACCATTGACCTTTGGTAATGACTTTGGGGTGCATAGATATACCTCCACCATTGTGTATATATTTTAATGTCTTCAGAGCTTCAGTGCTGTGCTGGAAGTTCAAAGGACTGGTATAGAGGTCAATGTATTTGCTTCATCTTCTTCAGACAATGTTCTGCATCTGACCTAAAATACAGCAGAGAGTTCCTGCTCTCCCGTTGATGGGGAGACAGAGCTGGTTCTTTCCATTCTTTCACTAGGAATAAATGGGATGAATTTGCTCAGGTAGATGGCCACATGTCTGTGGAAAAAGTGGCGGAGGTGCTTCTGGAACCTCTCGCCAACAAAGGCATAGATTACGGGGTTGACGCAGCAGTGTGAATTGGCGATCACCTCCGTCACCAGCAGGGCCAGGTCCAGCTGTTTGCTCTGTTCACAGCTGGCCTCCAGGTTTATTTGAAAAGCAAGGAGAAGGAGAACCAGGTTGTAGGGTGTCCAGAAGATGAAGAAGACCACCATGATGACAAAAATGAGCCGGATGGCCTTGTATTTTTTTCTACTGGGGCATCTCAGCAGTGTTTTAATGATTCCTGAGTAGCAGACAACCATAATGAGCAGAGGCAGAGCAAGACCCAAAATATTCATCCTAAGGGCATGGAAAAGCTTCCAGGTATTTTCTCCATTCTTTGGGTAAAGAGGACTGCAGACCACATCTCCAAACTCCTCTTGGGACTCATAGAAGATAAATTCAGGGAGGGCTGCTAGCCCTGCCAGGATCCAGGTGAAGACACTGGTGATGATACCAAAAGTGATGGTCCGGGTTCGAAGGGCAAATACAGCATGGACAATGGCCAGATACCGGTCTATGGTCAACAGGATGATGAAGAAGATCTCACTGTACAAGCCCAGGTAGTAGAGCCCAGAGAGGAATTTACATATATGGTGGCCAAAACCCCACTCCTTCCGCAAAATATAGTGAATCCAGAATGGCAGCGTGAATAGGAAGAGCAAGTCAGAAATGGCCAAATTGAACAGGTAGATGTTGGTCATAATTCGGAGCCTCTTGTATTTTGTGAGGATCACCACCACGGCTACATTGCCCAGCAGACCAACGCCAAACACCAGGGAATACAGTGGGGGCAGGAAGTGGGCCCCCACATCCTTGACATTGACCTTTATACATGGCGTTGCCAACTCGTAGTCATAGGGTGTAGTCTCCACAGCATCACTGCCAGTCTCAATCCCATTGACCGAGGTTTCCATTTTTCTTGTCCCTGTGATAGAAGAAGGAAAAAGCAACCCCACAATCAGCCATGACCACCCCACATGAACTGCACCAGTGGGTTTATTCATTTACTCACAAAAACCACAGGGATAAACAGCCTATACGTTCTTCAGCATGTATTTCCAAAGGTCTGTCAGAGATGCTATTGGCGGGGGGGGACAGATGTCAGAAGTAAAGAATCTAATGTTTTGAAAGTCAGTGTGATCCGTGATAGGAGAAGTAGAAACGTTGTGAATGGTGGTGGGGATATTGATTGCTTCACGCATTTAAAGGAGAAAATACAAAACAGGAAGAGACAGTGTGGGTAATGAAAACAATAGTATTATAACAATTATTATTACTGTTCTTCTAAGGCATTTTTCATTTTATGTTTTACAGATTATGTGTGACTTTCAAAATCATTCTATTTAAAAATCAAATGCTAATAATAATAATAGTGATTATTATTGTTACAAATAACTATCCCTTTCCATATCGCCATAACAACATACTTACTGTTCATCACAGCTAATGGGGAAATTGAACTTTAAGGAAATTTAATAATTTGTCTAAAATTCTCTAATAAGTAATTACAAAAGTTCAGACTAGGTTTACACGATCTATGTCCAACTCTCTCATGACTAGATTCAAGTGCAGTAATTTTTGACTTGTGAAGACTTAGCTATTATAGTTATTAACTACTGTCGTAATTATAAGCAGCCTACCTTTTTCCTCTCCCTGACAGTGCTGAGATGAGCTAGTTGTGTGCCAACAGCAAGCCCCTTAGAGTTTCTCCTTCATAGAGGGGCTGAGCAAGAGGCATAAGCCAATGGGATTTCTTATTTGATTTGATATTTTTTTTAGACCAGGATTCCTAGGGTAAGTGCTTGCTTTTCTTAAGATTACAGACTTGGCTGGAGAAGAAGGAAAAACAGACAAGGAAGGAATTCATGAAGGACAGTTAACCCTGCACTGCTTCCTCAGAAGAGGTCCTGCTGACTTTCTCCTTTCTATGAGGAAGGCACAGTGTAAAGTCATGAATGCCTGTCAATAGGCATTTCTCAAGACCAGCATCTACCTGAAATGCAATAATTGGAGCTAATGTCAAGGATTATCTTTGCTTCTTAAGCAAAGTATTCCCAGTATTCTACTGGAACCCCAAAGGTTAGCACCTGTCAAGGTTCTGTGTAGTCAGAGTGAGAGTAGAAAGAGAGACAGGAGCCATTCCTGGCTGTTGTGCTCACCAGCTCTAGGACTTGCAAAGCCCTTACCTCTGTGCCTCATTTACTTAAATCCAAAATAATGATCCTCATAGAATCCAAGGTTGTGGTGAGGATCAAATGAGAGAGTCCACACGAGATCCCATTTTAAACTAAAACAACAAAAACAATCAAACCTCTCTAAAATTGGTAGGAAGCAGAATTGAAAGAAAGGCAGTGAGAAGCCATTTCATATGAAATCAGGAATATGTAGGGGCATTTGGATAGAACTTGTCCATCTATTTTCTTTTCCTGGCCACACCTGTGGCATATGGAAATTCCAGGGCCAGGTATCAAATCTGATCCAGAGCTGTGACGTACACCACAGCTGCAGCAACACCAGATCCTTAACCCACTTTGCTGGACCAGGGATTGAACAGGTGCCTCCACAGGGATAAGCCAGATCATTAACTCACTGTGCCACAGCAGGAACTCTTTATTGTCCTAATTTCATACCTCTGTCCTAGTACATCATCTACTGATCAGTGAGACAGCCAGGCTTCTGAGATGAAAATGGAATTGAGGATCACTGGTTTATATGATCTTATCAGCATTCTTCCTCCTAATGGCATAATCCACAGCAGCTGAGGGAAAATATCCACTGTTTTGTCTGTTATGCATTTACAATCAGAACAGTGTCTCTCTAAACAATGTCTGAAGCAACCAGGGAACAGAGTTCTCAAGATCAAAGGTATAGTAGCCTCTACTCACCACTAATTATTCGTATTTCCTTCCCTTTTCTCCTAGACTGATCTAAATACAAGTCAAACTTTAAAAAAAATAATAATAAAGTTTTGTTCAACTTAAGGATCATGTCTTTAATTCATGTGTCACTTCCATAAATCCAACGTGATCAGTATGATAAAATTGTAAAATCTTGGAAGTACCCTAGACTGAAAAGCACAGGGAAGCAAGCAGTTTCTGGAGAGTTGAAAGCCAAGTCCTTGATTGCTAGTTACATGGGATCAGAGATCTGAAAACCAGTATGGTATTTACCTGTATGCAGTCCTAATCATAGTCCTTGCATTTTAGAAGACTAGTAATAGTAAACAAACAATATCAGCAATAAAGAAAAGGAAAAAAAGTACAGGTGGAAACCCCAAATCTTACCATGATAAGTTTACCACCATTAACATTTCTCTGTGCGGATATGCACGTGTTGATACAGTTTTGCGAAATATAAGATCATGGTCCTTTAGCTGGTTCGTTAAAATTGCTCACAGTATAACTCAGCCATGCGAAGTAAATGAAGTTTCTTTAGTCTCCAGAACTGTTTGTCTCTTTGTTACTAGCTTCCCGCCCACTGGGTAGCAGGAAAAAGCATTCACAAATTTTAGTCCTAAGTGTTTTAAATTTAGCCTGATCCAGCCATTCATTTGAATGATGACTTTAAGTTTTACTCATCCTCTCTTGCCAGCTCATAATGTCCGTTCCTTTTCTTCTCTCATCCGTCTTGTCTAAGAGGGCAGTGGAGATACGGGGGAGAGGCCAGAATGACTCATGCATAGGGAGAGGGGGAAGGAGGTACCTTGGTCTCCTATTGGTTCTTGATTTATGTGGGTGGTCTCCTGAGAGGGGGTCAACCTAGTCCCAGCCTTGAGCCTAGTGCTGGCATCTGCTGCAATGGTTTATGGTTAATGACCTCAAGATCTACTCATTCTCAGTCCTCCCTGGGCATAATGACCCCTCCCAGGTGATGGAGCGTTCCGTCGGCTCCCGATGGAACCACATCTCCATCAGGTTTCTAGCCCACGCTGTGCCCTTTCTTCTGAAGTGGCAGATGCCCAGGCAGACCTCTTCCTCCTTGACTCCATGCTGGTGCCATGTATAAACCAAGGGACACACAAGACTACAAACTACATCTTTTTTCTCTCTGACCACCAGCTTCAGTGCACTGGCCATCCCATGTGCATAAGGAGGTGACTTGCATAGAGACATCCTCTTAAGGGTCCCCCCAGTTTATTTAAAAGCTCTTCACACCCCTAACTCCAGCTAAAGCGTGGATGGGAGAGATAGGGCCACACAGATGGGACTGCTTCCTTCCATAACCATTGTCTCTTTTCCCACAATTCTTGGAGTCAGAAGGAAATGCACCCTCTTCTTGCCATTTCCTTCTGACCAGGTCCAACTAAATATACATGCAGCCCCCATTTTTACAGTGGTAAATGACATGAGTTAACGAATACCTCTCTATGTTAATAATCAGAGTTTCACAATCACCAGTGTAAAATTTTAATGAGTATTGCAAAGCTGAATTGAAAAGAAACACCTCTAATTGGAGACCCTTCTATATTTAAATTCAAAATGCTGTTTTAACTACCAAAAAAATTTAACTGATGGCACTCAATGCTGGTGAGTTTGCAGTGAACCTGGAACACTTATTCATTGCTGATGCAATGCAGCTTGATTCAGTAAATTTTATATGTCATAAGAACTGTCAGGATACATATGGTTTTGATCTGATAGTTCCACTCCTGGGAATTTACCCTAAGGGGAAAAAGTAGACCTAATCAGTACATAATGTGCATAGAGATAGATGTTCATTACGGCATTATTTTCATAATAGAAAAACAAGAAATGGCAACAGTTTAAATATTTGATACGTGAAGGATGTTTCGAATACTATTATAGTCTCTTTGCACAGTGGATTTTTATGTAGTTGTTAAAACTGGTTTTGGAGGCCATGTATAATCACATACAAATGTTTATGAAGAGAATGTAAAGTGCGTAACAAAGACTGATGCAACATGAAATTATGGTTACATATAAAAGGCAACAGACAAAAAAAATGGCAACAGGCAAATAAAATAGTTGCGGGAGGGAGGTGGTTTATCATTTTTAAACCTTTAAAATTTAACAATTTTTAGTATTCCCCATCAATGAAACTATAGTTGACAGCACGTGTTTTCAAGCAGACACTGCTAGAATATTTGGCAGGCACATTTTTTCTAAAGTTAATTGGGTTGGAAACCTAGGCAAATTACAAGATGAAGGGTTTGCTCATCAGAACTTGAAACCACAAACTGAGATCTAAGAAACTTGAAGAGGAGGCCACACTAGTAGAGCATTTGAATCTTGTTTTTAGAATTTTGAGATCTTAGTAGCTTGGTTCTCCCCTTTGATCTCAGATGGAGCTGATGTGCAACTACCCAGACTGGGGGAGGGGAGGCTTCTCCTGGGGTCTTGAGACCAGCGTTGGCTGGCCCTTCAGGTGACCACGGTGGGCACCTTGACGTGGACATGAGGGCCGCCAGCTCCCAGGATGCCTCTAAATTATTCACTGTGTGATACTGTCATGTCTACACTTTCTCTTCTTCCTGCTCTGTGATTCTTAGCACTTTTGGCAAATTCTGACCTTGGAGGGCCCCGGCTCTTCTCTTGCTGAACTAGCCTTTCAGCCTGTGTGTTCGCACACTGTACTTTAATGTTCCAGAGTGAGTATCAGAAAGCCACCCCTCCCCAGCTGGGGGCTGTGGTTGTAGTAATTCAAACACCCTGACTTTGAAGAAGTGGAGACCATTTCTCTGGACCCTCAAACACCTCTCCAAGTGCAAGCCAGAGCCCCTCCTAATGAGAATCTGCTCAGAACTTGTTAAGCTCCCAAGATGCCCTAAGTCAAACCACTGCACTGGATCTCCAGCTGCTTGGTCCCGAGCCCTCCCCCTCACAGTGCCTCTGAATGGAAGAAATACCCATTTCTCAGCATGCATGGTATGTTCAGAAGCTTTTTGTGTGTGATGTGGGTTTTTTTTTTTTTCTCCCAGTTGTCACCACCTGGGAAGAAAAAAAAATGCTGAGAAGAAAACAGTCTCTGAGTTCAGGAAGTTTACATTCTTTCCACATAACCGCTGTGAAATAAGAGTTGTAATTGTGCTTTCTTTAGGCCAGCACTTTGTATAAGCTAGCTCATCCTCACAGCTTTGCAAAGTAGATTTTTTATCTCCATTTTATAGATGAACAACCACTTGATGAGCTTCATTCTTCTGCTAATGTAGAACAGAGCTGGCACTTTGTGTCCTTTGACTCCAGAGCCCACACTGTTACTGCCTTCGGGTTCTCTTTAGTTTCTCTGTTTGTTTGCTTGCTTTTTAGGGCCGCACCTGTGGCATACGGAGGTTCCCAGGTGGGGTTGAATTGGAGCTACAGCTGCCAGCCTACGCCACAGCCACAGTAACTCGGGATCCAAGCCACGTCTGTGACCTACACCACAGCTCATGGCAACGTAAGATCCTTAACCCACTGAGCGAGGCCAGGGATCAAACCCACAACCTTATGGACCCTACTCGGATTTGTTAACTGCTGAGCCATGATGGGAACTCCTCAGGTTCTGTTTATTTTTATTTATTTATTTATTTTGTCTTTCTGCCATTTCTTGGGCCGCTCCTGCGGCATATGGAGGTTCCCAGGCTATGGGTCGAATGGGAGCTGTAGCCACCGGCTTGGGTTCTGTTTAGTAAGCACCTCTACACCCTGAGATTATATAAGTGCTTATATATATTTTTATCTTTAGGGTTCCATTTTTATACAAGTCACTACATTCATTTTAATTTAGTTTGATATATGCTACAAAGTGCATTTCTATTTTATTTCTCTCTAAATGGTTCCCTAGTTTAAAGACCCTGTTCTTTTGGGGGCTAGAAATATCACCTTTGCCATATATATTCCTTCATGTTCCTGATTCTACTTGTGTACTTTACATTCCACTCCCCTGATCATTGATTTCTGTGCCAGAAACACTCTTTTAATTATCATAGACTTACTAGATTATTTATGTAGATTATCTGATTATACAACTGCCTTTCATTATTCATTTCCCAGTGTGTCATGTCTATTGGAGCCATTCGTGTTATTAGATAAACTTTCAGATCACTTGGCCAAGTACTTTCAGATCACTTGGTCAAGTGGGATTTTGTTACATTGATAGGTAAGTTTAGGAAGACTTGGTAACTTGATATTATCAAGTTTTTATGTCTGAGAACGTGCTACATCTGCTTACTCTGCTTGCCATAGTGCTTTTATTTATGGATCTTGCCCATTTCTTATTAAGTTTTTATCTACCTTTATATTTTCTGAGTTATTGTGAATGAGATATTTTTCCCTAACCAGTTGTGGTATGTATGAAAGAAAATTATTTTGTATGTTTTAAGTTGATTGCCTTGCTTATTTTAAAAAATAAATTCCTGGAGATCCTGTTGTGGCTCAATGGTAATGAACCCTACTAGGATCCATGAAGATGTGGGTTGGATCCCTGGCTGATCTTTGACAGTAATGGGAGTTTGGTGGTGGTGTTGCCATGAGCTGCGGTGTAGGTCACAGATATGGCTTGGATCCCCTGTGGCTGTGGCTGTGGCATAGGCTGGTGGCTGCAGCTCTGATTTGACCCCTAGCCTGCAAACTTCCATATGCTGCAGAGGCAGCCCTAAAAAAAATAAAAAATAAAAAATAAATTCCTTTAGGCTCCTAGATAGATAGTCATATGATCTGTGAAGTGGTGGTAAGATTATTTCCTCTTTTCTGATATTTCTCCTTTGTATTTCTCACCTTATTGTTTTGGCTATAACTTCCACAGTGGTGTTAAATAATAGTGGTTTTAGAATGTTTGTCTGGTCCTTGATTATAATTGGACATCCTCCCTCCCAACCTTCCAAAGTCCCCAAAGTACAAAAAGGATGCTATTAATTTGAAATGCTTTTAATTCTAAAACTTTGCTAAAGTGGAAAACTGTCATGCCTGTGATGAAGAGTGCTGATCTTTAACAGTAATGGGAGTTTGGTTAAAATCAGGCATATTCAAGAGAAGGCCACATGCTGAGTGATACCCCAGTTTAGTAACGTCACTAATCTGGGGTGTGCATGTGTGTGTGTGTGTATTTAAGTACTTAGTCTCTTTGATGGGATTAGCCTCTGAGATGCACTTGATAGATCATCTAAAGAATATAGACAAGATCCAAATAAAAAGGAAGAAGAAAAACTATCACTATTTGCAAATGACATGATACTATATACCTAGAGAATCCTAAAGACTCTACCAGAAAACTGTTAGAGCTCATCCATGAATTTGGCAAAGTCACAGGATACAAAATTAATACAGAGAAATCAACTGCATTTCTATTTACTAACAACAAAAGATCAGATAAATTAGGGAAATAATCCTATTTATCATCACGTTAAAAAGAATAAAATACTTAGGAATAAACCTACCTAAAGAGACAAAAGACCTATACCTTGAAAACTATAAGACACTGATGAAAGAAATCAAACAAATGGAAAGGCATACCATGCTCTTGGATTGGAAGAATCAATATTATCAAAATGACAACAGTACCCAAGGCAATCTAAAGATACAATGCAATCCCTATCAAATTACCAAGGACATTTTTCACAGAACTAGAGCAAAATATTTTAAAGTTTGTTTGGAAGCACAGAAGACCCAGAATAGCCAAAACCATCCTGAGAAAGAAAAATGGAGCTGGAGGAATCAAGCTGTCTGACTTCACACTACTCTACAAAGCTAAAGTCATCAAAACTGTGTGGTACTGGCACAAAGACAGAAATTTAGATCAGTGGAACTGGATAGAAAGCCCAGAATTAAACCCATGCACCTACAGCCAACTAATCTATGACAAAGGAGGCAAGAATATACAATGGAGAAAAGACAAACCCTTCAGTAAGTGGTGCTGGGAAAGCTGGACAGCTACATGTAGAAGAATTGAAATTAGAACACTTCCTAACACAATACACAAAAATAAGCTCCAAATGGATCAAAGACCTAAATATAAGACCAGATACTTTTATAAAACTCTTAGAGGAAAACAGGCCAAACACTCTGCAACATAAACCACAGCAATATCTTCTCAGAACCACCTCCTACTAGAGTAATGACAATAAAAACAACAGTTAAAAAAAATGGGACTTAATTAAACTCAAAAGTTTCTGCACAGCGAAGGAAACCCTAAACAAAAGGAAAAGACAACCCATAAAGAATGGGAAAAAATATTTGCAAGTGAAGCAACTGACAAGGAATTAATCTCTAAGATTTATGAACACCTTCTGCAGCTCAATACCGAAAAAACAAACAACCTCATCAAAAAATGGGCAGAAGGATTCCCGTCGTGGCTCGGCAGTTTAACGAATCCAACCAGCATCCATGAGGATGCGGGTTCAATCCCTGGCCTCACTTAGTGGGTTAAGGATCTGGTGTTGCTGTGAGCTGTGGTGTAGGTCTCAGACATGGCTTGGAACCTACGTTGTTGTGGCTCTGGTGTAGACCAGCGGCTACAGCTCCAATTGGACCCCTAGCCTGGGAACCTCCATATTCCATGGGTTCTGCCCTAGAAAGACAAAAAGACAAAAAAAAAAAAAAAAATGGGCAGAAGATCTAAACAGACAATTCTGCAAAGAAGAAGACATAGAGATGGCCAAAAAAACACATGAAAAGATGTTCAACATCACTCATTATTAGAGAAATGCACATCAAAACCACTGTGAGGTACCACCTTACACTGGCCAGAATGGCCATCATCAAAAAATCTACAAACAAGAAATGATGGAGAGGGTGTGGAGAAAAAGGAACCCTAGTACACTGTTGGTGGGAATGTAAATTGGTGTAACCACTGTGGAAAACAGTATGGAGATTCCTCAGAAAACTGAAAATAAAACTACCACTTGATCCAGCAATGGCACTCCTGGGCATCTATCCAGAGAAAACCAGGACTCGCAAAGACACATGCACTCCGATGTTCACTGCAGCAACATATAAAATTACCAAGACATGGAAACAACCTAAATGTCCTTTGACAGAGGGGTGGATAAAGAAGATGTGGTACATATACACAATGGAATATTATTCAGCCATCAAAAGGAATGAAATACTGGCATTTTTAGCAACATGGATGGACCTAGAAATTATCATGCTAAGTGAAGTCAGAGAGTGAGACACCAACATCATATGCTATCACTGACATGTGGAATCTGAAAAAAGGACACAATGAACTTCTTTGCAGAATGGATACTGACTCAGACTTTGAAAATGTTATGGTTTTCAAATGAGACACGTTGGGGGGTTGGGGGGATACGGTGGGGGCTTGGGATGGAAATGCTATAAAATTGGGTTGTGATGATCATTGTACAACATAAATGTAATAAAATACATTGAGTAATTTAAATAAATAAATATGTTGAACAACAACAAAAAGAATATAGACAAGAGAGCAAGGATGAAGTCACTACTTAGCACCCTGAATCTACCTGTCCATCTGGACAAGCCTGCTCACGGGTGACTCCTAGTGGTGATCATTCCTGCAGAACCGCCTGCTGTTAAGATCAGGTTCCATTACCAAGCCCTGATATTTGGTGCCAGGGAATCATAGGCATAAGATTTTCTTTTTTATGTATCTTTGGTCCTCCTCAGTCTAGGATAATGGTTTAATTCCTGAGTCTAAAGAAGTGACTGTGACTCAGAGCAAGTAGCTTAATCTCTCTGTGTCTCAGAGTCTTTATGAGTAACCCACTGATAAGAGGGGCCAATGCCTCCTGGGGTTCTTCAGGCATTCATTGAGCAAATACTTATTAGCACCTATGATATGCCAGGCACTCTTCTGGGGACAGAGACACGTCAGTGAACAGAATAGACAAAACTCTCTGACTTCATGAAACTCATTTTCTAGTTGGGGAAATAGATGATAGGTAACTAAAAACTGCAGTGTTGGAAGTTCCCTTGTGGCCCAGCATATTAAGGATCTGGCACTGTAACTACAACAGCTCGAGTCGCAACTGTGGAGTGCATTCAGTTCTTGGCTTGGGAACTTCCACATGCCTTGGGTGCAGCCCAAATCAAACACCCCTACAGTGTCTCTGGTGGTCAGAGTGCTGCAGAGAAAGATGAAGTAGGAAATGAGGAAAGGCAGTGAGATGGGGTTGTCGAGGTGCAGTTTTAAAGTGGAGGGCGTCAATAAGGAGCTCATGAGATGACATTTGAGAAAAGACTTGAGGAAGGTGAGGGAATGAGTTGAACAGGGATGAGAGGAAGAGTAGGTGCAAATATCCTGAGATGGGAGAGGCCATGTTCTTAGACGAGCAAAAGGCTAAGCACGGCTGGAACAGGAGTACAGGGTGGGTGTTAGGAGAGGGCATCAAAGAGGTGTGGGCAGAAGTTCATTATGGCTCTGCAGCCTTTGAAGAACATTGGCTTTTCTCTGAATGGGGTGGGGACCAGCAGTGAGTTTCTGTTAAAGGCATGACATGATCCTGCTTATATTTTGTAAGGAATATTCTGGCTGCCTTGTGGAGACTAGACTATGGAAACAAAGTTAGGAACAAAAGACCAGTAAGGAGGCTTTTATGAAAATCCAGGCAAAATGTGACACTGGATGGAACATGGTAGTAGGGATAGAAAGAGCAGGAAGTGGATGGATTCTGTATAAATGCAGAAGCTGGCCGAGTGTTTGTTGACAGATAGGATATGAGTAGTCAAGGCTGACTTCAAGAGTTTTGACCTGAGAGACTGGAAGGAGTTGCCACCAGCTGAGATGAAGGCTGGGGGAAAATAAACCTGGCTTGGGCCATGTCAGGCTGAGATGACTGTATGCCATCCAAGTGGAGATGTCCAGTAGGCAGTTGGACATATGGCTCCAGGGAAGAACTCTTGGCTGAAAATATAAAATTGACAGTTGTCGTCACAAAGATGTCTTTAAAGCCATGATTGTGTGTAAGAGCACTAGAAACAGAAATGCAGACTGTAAAGAATTGCATCCCGAGCAGCGCCCCAAATCAGGAGCCAGAGAAGTGAGCAGATAAAAGCAAGAGAGACTGAGAAGGGGTGGGCAGTGAAGTGGGAGAAGAACTGATGTCCCAGAAGCCAAGTGAAGAAAGTGCTACAAGGAGAAGGACTAACGGGAGGGTTACACGAGCTAACACATGTGAGAACATCAGGACACAGAACGAGGCAAATTCAGGTTGGTTTTTCTCTCCCTCCACCCACTGACCTTCTCTATTTTTCAAGGTTTCAGTCCTTTCAAAAGTTCTCAGATACTGTCCGAGATAGTACACTCTGGCCTTTGAAGAGGAAGTATCTCCTCCATCAAAAGAGAAATTCTTGGTTTTTTTGCAAGGAACCCATCTGTCACCCATTACCCAAGGTTGTAGAAAACCTACAGTGATTAGTATCCAGTAATGCTTGACATTTCAACCTTCATTAAAATCTTTAGTTAAAATGAATGAGGAGTTTGAATGTCTACAAACGGGCTTGGATCTCAACCAAATTAAATAACCTGATGGGAACCCCAGATTGTATTAATCCATTTACTTACTGGCATTCCAATGAAGAATGATTGAGGTTAGATTATCTTTCACAGAGATGACAGGGGGAGAGAGAGAGGTGGGGGAGGGAGGGAGAGAAGGAGAGAGAGAGTTGGATTCCTGGCAGATAAAAGACAACCAGGAATCAGGGAGAGTTCTACTGGGCACTTAATTCATTTGTCTTTTTTTTTTTTTATATCTACAAGCCTTTAATTATTACATGAGGACTATGGGTTAGCTCAGATTCTCCTGGGCTCTGCTCCCAGCTGTGAGTACATTGGAATCTACTCCCCATGTTTTCTCTCTCTGGAACCCATGCTGAAGAAACAAGAGGTTGAACTGAGCCATGCAAATACATTTAAAGCTTGTACTTACGGAGTTCCCGTTGTGGCTCAGTGGTTAGCGAATCTGACTAGGAACCATGAGGTTGCGGATTCGATCCCTGGCCTTGTTCAGTGGGTTAAGGATCCGGTGTTGTCATGTGCTGTGGTGTAGGTCCCAGATGCAGCTTGGATCCCGTGTTGCTGTGGCTCTGGCGTAGGCCAGCGCCTACAGCTCCAATTAGACCCCTAGCCTGGGAACCTCCATATGCTGCAGGTGCGGCCCGAGAAAAGGCAAAAAAAAAAAAAAAAAAAAAAAAAAAAAAAGCTTGCACTTAGTTGTGACATATGTCACACCATCTCATGGTCCATTGGTTAAATAAGTCATAGGACAAGTCCAACATTGTGGACAGGAAGGAAGTGTTCTCCTTTATGGGGTA
Source organism: Sus scrofa (assembly GCF_054392235.1). Taxonomy (NCBI): domain Eukaryota; kingdom Metazoa; phylum Chordata; class Mammalia; order Artiodactyla; family Suidae; genus Sus; species Sus scrofa. Next base: position 44,031,368 of record NC_139395.1, on the reverse strand, counting down.
GAAAGGAAATGATGATTATAGTCTATCGCTTAGTTTTGATCACTTTAGGATGCTGTGAAATGATCACTTCCCATAATCTGCTACCACACTTCCATTAATCTAATCTAAATTTACATGCAGAAATTTTTTTTTAACCCATCACATTGCTAACTTTACGGTCAACTAGAATTACAAGTTAACATGCGGTGGGCTCTTTCAGTGGTCTGAGGTTATATCCAGAGCACTGTGCCAGGTCCCAGGCAAGATATTTAATGCAAACATTGCCCAACTCAAATGTAGTGAAGAGGAAACCCTACCGAATAAAAATGAGTTGAAGGAGTCAGGGGTATCAACCCTGGAGAAATGAGACTTGGGAAAGGAGAGACAGCAAGATCCTGGTGTGTATGTAAGAATCAGAATTGTGTGTGACTCCCAGTGGTGCCCCCAGAGCCAGCAGAAGGCTCTGGTTCCGAGAGGCAAATTGAACCACAACACAAGGAAGAGCTTGAGCAGGATCATCCAGAATGAAACGAGTCCTTGTAAGGCCCTGATCAAGCTGTGACTAGAGGAACTGAAGCAGAGGCTGGGTGACTGCCTGCCAAGGATATTGTGAGAGAGGGAAAGTGGATGAGGGCTGTGGCTCTTATTCCCTGTGGGAATCATTGGGGAGATTTTGAAACTCCAATGATTTTACCTGAACAATTAAATCAGAATCTCTGGAGGTGGGACCCAGGCTTCATTGATTTTTAACTTCCCCTGGAAATTCCCATGTACAGCCTAGGTTGACAGCTCGCAGACTAGGTGACATGAAGTCCCTCCTATAGTTTTTGAGGCTATTTGCTGTCTCTGAGTTACATTCCTCCAACCTCTTTAAGCTTCAGTGAGAAGAAAAGAGGAAATCTAAAGGTTGAACTAAGAATATCCTCAACTGCAGACTCTTTAGAAGCCAACCTCAAAAGCTAGTTCAGTCTTGGTTTATATTAGTAGGTCATCCAGAACAAAGGAAATCCACACTGCTGATTCTCATCCACCTTTCTGCCTAGCTATCCCTTCATTTATTCATCCAATACCTATCCATCTAGCTACTCAAATTACTTCCCACCTGCAGTTCTAAGTCAGTTCATCCCTTTTCACTTCTTTGCACAGAGAACCTGGGATAGTCAGAAAAAAATAATTATCTGGCACAGCACTATCCCATGGAACTTTTCAGCAGTGATGGAAATGCTCTATCTCTGCTATCCAGTAAAGCACCTACTAGCCACATGGCTGTTGAGCACTTGAAATGTAGCTACTGCTGTTGAGGAACTGAGCTTTTAATTTTGTTTAAATTCAATTAACTTAAATTGCAATGGCCACATGTAGCAAGAGCAAGTAGTCTCCGTGTTGGCTGGTGCAGGACTAGTGCCCAGTATAATGTCTGACGAGTAATAACTGCTTAGTAAGTACTTCTCAAGTGCATAGACAGATGGAACAAATAATTTTTACCTTGCTTTTCACTTTTCAGACTACACAGTTGAAATATTAGGTTCTGTCCCAGGTACCACATTTTAAGAGGCCTCATAACAGCCTGGAGCACAGGTCCAGAAGCATCAGCCATAGTTGGCAGAACTTGGGTTGTTTTATCTGAGAAATAAAAGTCTTGAGACTTAGTTTAGTTTTTTTTTTTTTCCTTTTTCCCATTATTTGTACATCTTTGATCTGGACCAGAGTTTGCTAATCGCTTTTTATTAAAGGGCTGGATTGGGCAATGTTTTAGACCCTTCAACATGATAGCTTTTTAGCCTATGACATGATAGCTTTTCCTATAGAAGAGGGGGTAGACTTTGCAGAGAGAAAGAAATTTGATGGTGTTGGAAGAAATTGCATTCAGTCACACATGGGGAAGAACTTACTCAGAACTAAGTCATGCAGGAACAGAATGGGCTGCGTTGTGAGCCAGTCAGCTCCCTCCCTGGAAATGCTCAAGAACCCCTCAGGGTTGAGATCATGAACAAATGCAGTCTTCCTTCCAGATGCAGACATCCCCCAGTCTTTATATTTTAGGGCAGCACGTGGACTTCCACTGCCACCAGTCATTATTACTAGTTACGAGAGCAGAGATTACACCCCATTCTTAGAGGGTGGTCAGTTAAATGACTTGCTTTCATCTACCTGCCAAGTAACTCTGGATATTTTTACCAATGTCTTTGTTCAAAGATTAGATTTACTCTTTATATCCCAATAGCAGATATTTCAAATATGGCTGATTTTTAGTGTTTGTATACAGGCCAATATGTTATTTAGTTGAAAGAGATGATCATGAGGAAATGTTTTATAGGGAACTGATGTGTGTGCAGACAGAATAACATGTTTGGAGTGTTGAGCATACCAGAGGGCTCAGCTTCCTGGCCCCTGGAACTTCCACCCTGACCTGTGCCATGGAGAGCAAACCGCTGCCTCTTTTCTAGGGCCATGTTTGTTCCAATTGATATCACACTTGCATGCCCTTTTGTATTCTGATATTTTAAATTTTATACCTAGTTCTGTGTGGTCAAAATTATTTGAAAATATAATTTGTAACAACTCCTGCACATTGTATAGATATTCATGGTTATTTAATCATTGTCTTAACTGTTGTGTGATTAAGTTGTTCCCAACACACGCTTTTACAAGTAATGCTACAGTAAATATCTTTTGTTTTTTTAAATTTCCTTAAAGCAGAGTTCTCAAAGCACCACTGATACCTGTAGTCATATTTCTTTTTCTTTCTTTCTTTCTTTCTTTCTTGGCCACGCATATAGCATGTGGAAGTTCCCCGTCCAGGGATCAAACCTGTGTTACAGCAGTGACCCAAGCTGCAACAGTGGCAATGCTGGATCCTTAACCCACTATGCACAAAGTATCTCCTGTAGTCATATTTCTAAGACACTTGATGCATTTTGCCAAAATGCTTCCAGAAAGTGTATAACAATATATTTACTAGTAGGCTAGTCTCAGCAAGCATTAATACGGAGATCTAAAAGAAAAAAATTACTCGGCCAATTTTATGGGCAAGGATTATTTTGTAACATTTATTTAATTTCTTAGGGTTTTTAAAAGCTGTAATTCTTAGTCATTTGTATTTCCTTTTCTGCAAATTATCTGTGCCCTTTACTCATTATTCTTCTTCTGGGCATATCTGCTTTTTCTTATTGAGTCATGCAATGCTTCCCCTAGGAGAAATAACTCAGCCTAAGAAGTTCAAGGTAATTGTCACCATCTTCTGAAAAGAGCTGCAGATACACTGCAACTCCTATCACTTCCGTGTACCAAAGACTCCCCTATTCCTACCACATTCCCTTGAAGCACTTGTCAAACAAAAGTTAACTTTCATTCCCAACCAATCTAAAGTTTCCCAGAAAATTAGGAAGACTTTCTATCTCTACCCTCTAATACAGGTCCAGGAAAAGCAGCCAACCTTGTAGATCCAGGCAAAAAGATACCAAATCAGCCAATCAAAGGATTCATCTAATAGCCTGACTTAGGGTGAATTTTTCCATGAAAAGTTGAAATGTATATATACAAATTAATATATAAATGTATGTACACAGACACATATATGCAAATATATTCTCACTGACTGTTTCTTACAAGTCAATATCAATAACCCAAAAGTACTAACTAAGTATAACCCTTTCGGAGCAGTCATCCTCTCAATAGTTGAGAATTTGTGAAAGTATGGGAAAGGCAACACGGGCACAGTCATGGGCATGTTGCCTGAAAAGGAACAAAAGGCCACTTTTGGATGCGTTGGAAGAGGCAAATGCATCATGGTGCACGTGAGAGAAGGAAAAGCAGAATGAGAGAGAGAGCAAGAAGAAAATGGACATATTTCACGATCTCCTCTCCCACTTTGGCCCCTACTACCTACTGCGTGGCGGCAGATCTCCCTCTCTGCCTCCTCCATCCAAGTGCACTCCTTGGAGGCATTGCTTCCACCTGCCCAGAACCCTTACTTTGTCTCCTTTTTCCTAGAACCCTATGGTCTACCTGGAAGCCTCTTCTCAACAAACAACTTTTGTTGCACTTAACAAGTTCTCGCCCAGATGAGAACAAAAAGAAGACAATAGTACCTGCTAATTGAGCAAAGTCCTTTATGCATCCAGTGATAGCTTAGGTCTTGCCAGTCGTGAAACAGAGATACCATCTGATACCACCAGAGACATTAGTAAGGTAGGAAACAACACAGCTTCCTGTTTCAAATAGGCTTAGCTTCTGAAGTTTTGCAAGTCTTCAGAAAAATATCGTTTGGAGCAGTTCTTCTTTTCCTTGATTGAGATCACATGTGAAGATCTCAGTTGAGTAACACTTGAGATGAATGCTGCTGATACTTAGCAGCAATTTTAGGGGTTCTGCCTTCCCTTGGAATTGCTTTTTTTGGGGGGAAGGGGGGTAATTCTTAGATAGGCATGGCTTTCACCTATGAGGAGGCAGGATAAAAAACAAAATCAGGATTTCCTTGTAAAGAAAGAATGATGACTAGGGGATCACCTAATTATTTTGCAAAGCTCAGTGGGAGACTTTGATGAGGCGAGTTGTAGCACAGGTTTAGACAACACGAAAAGACTTGAGCTTGAGTTTCAACTGGGGCACTCACAGCTGCATGACCATGGGTTAATCATTTAATCTTGCTGGACCTCGGCTTTCTCAACTCTCATCTGGAAATAATAATAACTGTATCATAGGGTTGCCACGGAACAAACTAAGATAAATATGTAAAAAGGCTCTGGGGACTTAATCAAGGCTAATAAGCAATTATATGGGGTGGGTAGAACACCACTGTGACTGACATAAGCCTCACAGGGCAGAGCCATGCATGCACCTGCTCTACATGCTGACGTGTCCAAGAGACCTAGGATCACCCCAGGCACAGAGCAGGTGCTCATCCAATATTTGTAGGAAGAGCTCTGACCACCGATGGAGTGACCTGTGATATACTGGCCAAATGGACAAGACAGTGAAATTCACCACATGTATATCAAACATCTGCTGTGTATGCAGGACTGTGCCATATGCTCAGATTATAAAGAAAATATAGGACGAAAAGATGAAGACTCTTCTGGGAGGGCTCATGGGAATCCTGAGGCCCCCAGTTGGAGGGAGCTTGACAGCCAGCATTCAGCCTCGGATGGTCAACAAAACCCTCCATCAGGAAAGAGTTAGGAGAATTGGAAGCCTTTGGTCTGGAAAAGAGAAAATAAGTCCTCCATTGGTTTTTGTTACTATGTGTTTGGCCTTTGCCATGGGCCAATTCTTCCCAAAATTTGTAGCCACATAGGATTCTTATTAGCAAGGTGAGTCAGGAGCCTGTGCGGACTTTGGAAGGGCGTGGTGACTCTGGGAGATCTTGGTCAGATTCTTTGCACATGTCAGGGATTTCCGCTGGGCTGTTTCTGGTATCAAGTCTTTCAGGTTGGAGGCCCTCACTAACTCTCCTTGGTTAAACGAACTCCTCTGTCTTTCATGTCACTTACGATCCAAGCATCAGCGTCAGAGCCAGCACCACATCTGACACCTGTGTCCTCCACTCAGGGACCATCGTATTATCTCATACGGCCTTTCTAACAGCAGGCGTGGTGTGGAAGCCCACAGATTTCCACAGAAAGCATATTCTCTGCCCAGAATACATTCACCAAGATTCACAGGACATTAGAGTCTGAGAAATCCATAGTGAGGAATAGGTTTAAACTTGGTTAACCTTGCATTGTCCTCCAACCTATTTTTAAGGTAGAAAAAACATTTTTTTTTCCCCAAATAACACCTTTTATCTTCTCTCAAGCCTAGGGTTGGGTCAGAGAGCTCTGGGAGGTGCTGGGCTGATGATCTGTTAACACATGCGCACAGCTCAGTATAGCTGCCAACTGCTTTCTGGCCCATCTTCCCATTTAGACAGGGGTCTCCATAGCGGCCCTCGAGGTTGCCAGGGATGCTGTTGTTACCCTGTGTTGTACGTGAGGTAACAGATTCAGCAAAGGCCTTGGCAAGTGCCACAGAGAAGGCGAAGGAGAGCTCCACCGCAGAGTTTAGAATGTGCACTGGTGCTCATTTTTCCTGTGCTGTGCCACCGTTTGAGGGACAGGGGGCTGCTGTCTTTCTCTGAAGATGAGCACAGCAAAATGTAAAGACAGAACCCATAGTGGTTCAGGGTGATTTGTTCTGTCTGGCTCTTCCCAGAACGGGCAGGAGATTTTTCGTGCTTCTTTCAGGTTACTCAAAGCACTCAGCTCATGGGTTCCCAAGGTGTCTAGAAAACCAGACCCCACACGCCCATACCTCTGATCCTGCAGATTCTCAATGCACATAAACTAAAGCAGACATTTCAGAGGAGAAACAACTAGAGCAACAGTGACAGCAACAACAAACTAAACAGAAGACAGCTTAGGAACACAGCATCTGAGGGGAAAGCAAAGGATGTTTAGAAGCTATGAAAGGGGCAGAAGTTTCTTGCAGGAGAGCTCACGTCAACCATGGCCTTGAGCATGTGAAAGGAAGTGATTGCCAGAGCAGCAGGGAGAAGTACACAGCTTCCTGGAATTACTCCTGTTATTGTCACCAGCTCCTGGGGCCAGGAAGGTGACTCCAGCCACTTACCTCCTCTTACATGTTCCCGGTAGAGTTAATGGACGGATTCTTGCAGCCAGCAAGGCCTGCCTCTGGTGCTTGGTGGTCAAGCATGTTTCTGAGTTCCCTCCATTGACAGCACACTTCCCTTCTCTAGAGCCCCCCAGTTCAACAGAAGCATGCATCTACAGAAAGGAATCTCCTTTGTCATAGATTCTGCTACAAGGCAAGGTGGAGGGACCACATGGAAGCTGTGTTACTTGAGGGGTGGGGGTGGACACCTCACAATTTAAAGAGAGAAGCAGAGGCTTGCCTCCACTTTGGCCTCCCAACTCAAATCTAGAATTAAACCAAGGATGCAGCAAACCACCCACGGGACAGCCACGAGCATGCACCTGGCATACCTCCAACTGCCGGGTGTATGGTTGATCAAGCCCTGCTGCAGGGCTCTAAAACCAGTGCTCTGCTTCCTGGGGACTGCACCAGTCCTGACCCAGCCTGGCACGGAAACTGAGGCAGGCCCATTCCGGGGAGACGTGGCCTCCTCTGACCGCCAGCTTTAGCTTGGGGTTCCCCGGTGGCCATGCCAGACTCCCCTTAGTCTGTACACAGGGCGGGAGTCTTCTGCCATCCTTCCTTGGCTCCTTGCTTCCCCTGGGGCCTGACAGCACTTGCCCATTTTCCCTCACAATCATCTCCTTTAATAAAGGTGTAAAGAGATCTGGACTAACACAACCTGCTTATTCAAACCAGCTTCAAAATAGAACCCAGGTCCCTTTAGGCCATTTCCATGAGAAATTAGATTGTTGCTGTTGTTGATCTAACTATACTGTGTTTCCTTTGCTCTTTTTCATTCTTTTCTATCAGTATCCAAAAAATCTAGTATCAAAATGAGTAAATAAATATAATGCTGAAGAAAGAAGGGAACAGTGATATAGAACTGATGCAGAAAATTCAGTTTTCTCCACAAGGTATGGGAAGTAACTCTTAATCAGGGGCAAATACAACACACTTCTGCATAATCAGGGGAAATTTCCATGATGTTTGTCAGTTAGAAAGAGTGACATCCTTTCTTCCATGGTATCTCAAACTATGAGATGGATCTTAGGAAACATAAGAGAGGAGAGAAAGAGGGGGAGAGAGAAATTTCAGATAGATAAACAAGAGAAACAGGAAAGATGAGGAATGGCAGCCAGAAATGTTCTGTCTAATGAGAAAATGTAATTTCGGATTTGTTCACAGCTAAGTAATATGAACTTCTAGAAACCCCATTGACTGGAAGGGCACCTCATAGTGTAACTCCTGAGTGGGGGGGACTGGATGGTGCATGGTTAGTTTCCCCATGGAGAGTTATTTTGTATCCCACCCCCAAGATTAATCTAGGTACTTTCTCAACTTATCAGGCCTCTGTTTTGAGCAGTACAAATCCTGACTGAATCTTAAAATGTGGCAGAGTCTCCGCTCTGGGAAAAGTAAAAGGGCTAGCCTGAGAGTCAGAGGAAAAATATGTCAGTCTTGAGCCCCAAATGATACCGTGGACTCGGTGACCAGAGTGACAGGATGGGGGCTGCTGTGGATGGTGGGGAAGTTGTCAGGGGAGGAGAGAAATTATTGTTTAATAATTAAAAAAACAAATTTTCCCAAGCACTTTTATCACATGTTACACCAGCAATCTGCTAAGGACTTTATGCACTTTGTTACTTTAAACCTCTCAGTGACCCTCTGAGATAAGTGAGTTTGTTTTTTACCATTTATCAGAGGAGGAACTGAGACGAGTGGGTTAAGCAACAGCCCAGGATCACACAACCAGAAAATGTTGGGGCTTGTCCTGGAACCTACCTCTGTCTGATTCCAGCTCCCCTCCCCTGTGTCTGCTGTCCCCCCAGGGGTCTGTGGATATGGCACAAGGAGGTGGGCTGCTGTAGCCGGTCAGTTAGTGCTGGCCCTTTATGCTGCTCCAGGGGTCTGTGCCCAAGATTCAGCAGATGATCGCATGTCAGAAGACAGTTTGTTTTAATTTGACATTAAGAAAAAATCTGAAGAAAGCATGCATATTGCACTTTATTAAATTAGAAATGAGTTCTCCTTATAGGAGAGCGTAATGGGTGTTGGCAGAACTCTGCTGGATCCCCTTTTATCCCTTTCCTGTTTCCCTGCTCTCCTTCCTCAAGGGCTGTGCTCTTGGGCTTCTGGTCACCTGCACCTGTGACTCTGTAGAGGCCTGTCCTGAGTCCCAGGAGCCATTTTGCCCCCATGTGCACAAAGCCAGGAGCCAGGAGGAATCCTTCCTACTGTCTTGTGTTGAGGCTGGATGCATTGTGAGGTTCATGCCCTAGAGATAATCTCATTCCCCTTGAGATCAGACAGAGGTCCCACTCCTCCTTCTTCCTTTTGCTGTCCTGCTTCCTCCCTCCCTGGCTGATGTCTCCTGATAGCACTGAACAAATCACTCATACATGAATCCTCCCCTCAGGGTCTGGGAACCTGAAACCTGTAAGAGAGGGAATTTAGCATAGATGGGAGATGATTTTTTATAGCAACTTATTAAGATATAATTTTTGGACAATAAACTATATCCTTTTAATGTCAACAATTTGATGAATTTTGACAGTTGTATACATCTGGGAAACAGCTCCCATAGTCAAGCTATGAATGCTTATTATATCACCTCCAAGAGATTCCCTCTGCCCCTTTGAAATCCACCCCACCCCCACCCCCAACTCCAAGCAAGCATATCTTTCCAGCACTTAAGATCAGTTTTTTTGCAGCCCACTGCCTGAACGTTAAGCCAGTGCTGTATATTTTAGGTTTCTATGTGGCACCACTTCAAGGTACCAGTTTCTGTTAGTTAAGAAAATGCTGGCTACTAACACACAAACTCCAGAATGCATAATGAGTTTAAACATGTAGAAGTGCATTTCTTGATCATGTCCAGCTAATCAGGATTATTAATTGGTGGCAGTCTGCCTCTAATCATTAATTCACGGACCCAGGCACCTACATACTGACTCCGATATCATTAAAGTTGCCATTCAGGACCAAATATGTACAGCTGCATCACTCAAAAGAAAGGGGAAAGAATAAGAAGGAATGCTCCTGGAAGAGTTTTATGAGCTGGCCTGGAAATCATTCACATCATTTCTGTCCACATTCCAGTGGCTAGAACTCAGTTAATGACCACACATATATGTAGGAGAGGCTAGACTATAGTCTCTGTGTCCAGAAATGACCAGTGCTCACAGGTATGCATCTAGCTATCTGATCAGAAAAGGAAACGCTCAAAAGGGGCAGATGAAAGAGATACTGACGTATAATGTCATTATCATCGGTAACAGCAACAACATAACAACAAAATAACTGTTATCTTCTGAGGGGTTTCATACCAAGTGCTTTATCGCATTTATCCTCACAACTCTATAGGTGTCCAGTTTCCAGATAAGGGTGAAAGCAATGGGAATTATATGACTCCTCATGATTGCCAAATGGTTATTAAATGGCAGAGGATAAATTTGTGCCCAGATCTTTTTTGATTCCTAAGCTTCTGCTGTTAGCATCAGGCAGAACAAATCAGTCACAGCATTTTCTCACTTGTATGAGACATGAATTATCACCAGCAGATTTCAGCATAACCCAGTGCATCAAGAATATCAAGCATATGTCATTATTTAAGAATATTCAGAGATTATAGAAGGACCAGTGAATAAGCTTCCCACAACTTAGACGTCAGGCAGATGGCCAGAAAGACAGCTGCACCACGGCTGCAAGGGTGGGGTCAAACTCGACCCTAGGAGATCGAGAAAGTCATTTGTTATTTATCATCCCCTCTGCATTCTAAGGAGGGTGAATCCCAAAGAGAATTCTTATTGATATGATGGCTGGAGTACTGGGAATAGCCACATTTTTTGATTGGAGAGAGGAAAAAAATTATCAAAGAAAAGACAGAGAGAGACGGGGAGTGGGTGTGACATGAGATCTGGGAAGAAAGATGAAGCTGGTACCAGGGAGACTGGAAAGACAGTGTGAGACCAGAAGGGAGAAAGGGAGATACCCAGCCAGGGGGAAGCAGGTGACAACGGATTTAGGAAGATGAAAAGTTCAGCGGCATTTCAGGATGGGTTGCTGTGTAGTGTGGGATGTAACCTTCCATTTATCAGTCAGGTTTTGGTCATGAAAAAGCCTTCTGTGGGAATTTTGACCAGCCTGGAAGGGAATTAATATAGGATTCCAAGTGCCCATGGAATATTCACCAAGATAAACCATATCCAGGGCCTTAAAATGTTTTTTAAATTGAAATTATACAGAATGTCTTCTCAGACCAAAATGTAGTGAATTAAAAATTAAAAACAGATAATGGACATTTCTAAACATGCGAGAAATGTAAAACACCCCTTTAAATAATACCCAGGTCAAAGAGGAAGTCTCTGAAAATTTTAAAAACTTAGAACTAAGTAGAAACAAAAATACAGTATCTCAAAATTTGTGGGGTGCAGCTAAGGCAGTTCCGAGAGCAAACTGTGACTCACTAAATGCTTACATTGGAAAAGAACAGACTCAAATTAATAATCTAAGTTTCTTCCTTAAGAAACTGGAGAAAGGGCAAAAATAAACCCACATTGATTAGAAAGAAGGAAAAACAAAGATAAGAACACAAAGTAATAAAACTGAAAACAGAACAGCAGATCAAAGTAATGAAACAAAAAGCTGGTTCTTTTGAAAGTCAACAGAAGTGAGTGGAAAAACCTCTACAAGACCTGGGGCGGGGGAGGGGGGGTAGGTGATGCAAATCACAAATCAGTCAGGAATGGAACTAGATATCACTACCAATTCTTTAGATGTTGAAAGGGCTAATAAGAGAATACCATGAACAATTTTATGTTCATAAATGCAGCAATTTGAAAGAAACAGACTGATTTGTTGATTATTAACATAGACCTTTGACAAAATATTTCACCCGCTCATGATAAAAAATGCTCAGTGAAATGACAACTTGATAAACAGCATCTACAAGGATTCTAGACATAGCATCATACTTAACAGTGAAAGATGAATGCTTTTGCCTAGGATCAGGAACAAAGCAAAGATGTCCGTTCAACCATTCCTATCCAGCCATAAGTCCTAATGAAATAAAAGACATACAAGAGTTTTCCTGGTGGCACAATGGGTTAAAGATACAGCATTGTCACTGCTGTAGCTCAAGTCACTGCTGTGGCACAAGTTCAGTCCCTGGCCCAGAAACTTCTGCAGGGGTGGGGGACATACAATTGGAAAGGAGGGAATAAAAAACTGTCCCTATTAGGATGTTATTGCTAACATAGACAACTCCAAGACATCCACCAAAAAAACTCTTAAAACTAATGAGTTCGGCTAGGTTGCAGGGAAAAAAACCAAAAAACAGAAGTCAGTCACATTTTTTATATATCAGTGAATGCTTGGAAACCAAAATTAAAAATACAATACCATTTACAATTGCTCCAATTTATACCTAGGAATAAATCTAACAGAACATGTGTAGGACATGTATACTGAAAAACTACAAAATAAAATAAATCAAAGAAGACCTAAAAATATGCAGAGAGACGTACTATGTTCATGGGTTGGAAGACTCAACATAGTAAAAATGACATTTTCCCACAAATTGATCTAAAGGTTTAAGGCAAATTATATCAAAATCCCATCAAGGTTTTTTTATAGACACAGATAAGCTCATTATTCTTAAGTTTATTTGGGAAGCCACAGGACTTAGAATAACTAAAACAGTTTTGAAAAAGAAGAATAAAGTGGGAGGAATCTTTTTTTTTTTTTTTCTGATTTCAGGACTTACTATGTAGCTACAGTCATCTAGACAGTATGGTTTTGGCAACAGGATAGACACATAGATCAGTGGAACAAAACAGAGAATTATAGAATTAGACTTAAAAATATATCCAACTGCTTTCTGACAGATGCACAGTGCCATTCAACAAAAGAATAATAGCCTTTTCAACAAGTTGCTGGAGCAATTAGATATCCATAGACAGAAAAAAATAAATAAACCCCAACCTAAACTTTACATCTTATCAACTATACTTATATTTTAAAGATTAAAATTACAATAAGTAAATGTCAACTATACTTCAATAAAAATAAAAATTGAAAAACTTCACATCTTATACAAAAACTAACTCAAAGTTTATCACAGACTTAGTCGTAAAATGTCAAACTATAAAACTTTAGAAGATAACAAAGAAGAAATCTTTGGGATCTAGAATTTGGCAAGGAGTTTTCAGACTTGATACCAATAGTGCTGTCCATAAAAAGAAAAATTGATAAATGTGGCTTCATCAAAATTAAAAACTTCTCTCTGTAAAAGGCTGTATTAGGCAGAAGAAAATATAAGTTATAAACTCAGAGCAAACATTTGTAAACAATGTAGCCAATGAAATGTTTGTATCTGCAATATAAAGAACTCTCAAAATTCAAAACCAAAAAAACAATCTGACTAGAAAATGGGCAAAAGCACAAGCATATGTTTCACTGAAGAGGACATAACAGATGGCAACTAAGCACATGAAAACATGTTCAGTATCATTAGCTGTTAGGAAAATGCAAATGAAAACTACCATGAGATGTTATTACACACCTATCAGAATGATTGAAATAAAAAATAGTGACAAAACCAAATGCTGTGAAGGATAGGGAGAAACTGGATCGCTCATACATTAATTTGGGGTATATAAAATAAGAGCCACTCTGGAAAAGAATAAGGCAGATTCTTAATAAAACTAAAACATGGGGTTACAACACAATCCAGCAATCACATTCTGGGCAGTTTATCTCAATATAAGAATTTAAGATTTTTAAATGGAAATATAGCATACATGTAGTAAAATGCCTTAAACACACTATTACTAAACTTAAATTTTTGCAGTGTATACACCCAGGTAACCGCCAGTTAAGACCTTGCCCGAACCCCAGATCATCCCCTAGCACTTCTTCCCAGTCTATATCCACAGAGTAATCACTATTTTGTTTCTGTCATTATAGACTAATTTTTTAAATTATTTATTTAAATTATAGTTCATTTACAGTGTTGTGTATTATAGATTAATTTTGACTGTTCCTATATTTCGATATAAATGGAGTCAAACAGTAGGTAGTAGTAGTAGTAGTATTAGAATGTCCTTTTATTTTGTTGTATAGTATTTCATTGCATGAAGATACTTCAATTTACCCATTTTTTTTTTTTTTTGTTGGTAAGAATTTGAGATTTTCAGTTTGAGGCTTTAAAAAAATTTTTTTTATGGTCACACCTGCAGCATATGGTAAAGCTCCCAGGCCAGGGATTGAATCCAAGCCACAGCCACAACCTATGCTGCAGGTGTAGCAATGCTGGATCTCTTAACTCACTGTACCAGGCCAAGGATCAAACTCGCACCTCTGTGGTGACCTGAGCCACTGCTGTCAGGTTCTTAACCCACTGCACCACAGTGGGAACTCCAGTTTGAGACTATTAATAAAATTACTAGTGACACTCTTGTGCATATCTTTTGGGTTCATATCCATTTCTTTCTCTTGAGTATATACCTTGAAGTAGAATTGGGGGTCATAGAGAAGGCATACATGGAGCATTTATATGCTGTGAAACAGTTTTCTAAGCCATGTACCAATTTATGCTTCTGCCAGCAGTGTGTGAAAGTTGAAGTGGATCTCCATTCTCATCAACACTTGGTATTGTCTGTTGTTAGCGATTTTTCTTTTTTTCTTTTTCACTTTAGCTAGTTCAGTGGGCATGTGCTGTTATTGCATTGTGGTTTTATTTTGCATTTCTCAAATGATTAATAATATTGGTCACATTTTGCCTATGTGTTGATTATTTGGTTATCACCATCTATGAGGTGCGTAACTGAATCTTTTGTCATTTTCATATTTACTTGTAGCTGTTTTTAACTAATTCAGTATTTGAGTATCTAAGAGAGGTATCTTTGACTATTTCTGGCCGTAGTCAGTCTGCTTTTTTCTACCCGACTCCAGATATCCCTTTTTTTCTCTCTTTTTTTTTTTTCTTGGTCTTTTTAGGTCTGCATCTACAGCATATGGAGGTTCCCAGGCTAGGGGTCAAATTGGAGCTCTAGCTGCTGGCCTATACCACCCACAGCCATGTGAGATCCAAGCTGCATCTGCGACCTACATCACAGCTCATGGCAACGCTGGATCCTTAACCCACTGAGCAAGGCCAGGGATCGAACCTGCTTCCTCATGGATACTAGTCAGATTAGTTTCTGCTAAGCCACGGCAGGAACTCCCCCTGACCACTTCTGATGGCGATTCTTTTTGCAAGCATCTCTAGCCTTGAGTTTCCACACCCTGCTAGAGTCACCAGCCATCCTCTAGTACCTCCACCAGTGTCTCAGACTCACACCAGCACACTGCCTGCCCTGGCTGGATTCTGGAACAGCCATAGTCTATGAAAGCTCTCTCTCTTTACCTCTCACTTTTTTTTTAGGAGCAGGAAGATTTCTTGTTCCCTGAGGCAGGATGAAAAAGGGAAACAACTTTATTCAAGCAGATATATAATAATGTCACTCTGAATAAAAGATGCCAAACTATACTCTCACCTGTGGTCATACACACACATAAAGGCACATCAAACGCAGTCAAGAAGTCATCCTATCAGCCACCTCTTACTGATGCAGCTCAGTGCTGGGCACTGCGGAAAACCCACAAAGACTGCATGTGGGTCTAGCTGTTGAGGAGCTTACAGTCGAGTTGGAGAGAAAAGACGTAGTAGGGGTTACATGATGTAAAAAAATAGTGCATGTTAGTACATAAATATGTTCATAATCAAGAAGTTTTAGAACTGGGCCTGCAGGGCCAAAAGTGCTGCTTCAGGCTGGCCCTGGAGGGGAAGTTTTTAGAGCACTTCCTTGAGGTACTACTCTTTCCTTCTTCCCCTTTTTAGCATGGGGGTTGTGGGGGGGGAGAGTTTCCTGGTCAGCTGTTTTTCACAGAGGAGACAACATGTTTGCTTGGGGACAACATGAGGCTTGGGTTGAAGAAATTGATAGCTACATAGCTCCTATCAGCTGTATACCTAGCAACTACCAAGCACATAGTAAATCACATTTAATTCTTGCCTTGATTCTGAAGAGGGACTATGATTGCTCCTATTTTACGGGTGAGGAAACCAAGGCTCAGGCATGCAGTAAAGAAAAAACATGGCATCTCATGGAACCATAGTCAAACCTGGGCTGGCATGCTGGGGCGCTTGTTGCTTGCTATGAAACACTGCCATTGCCTGTTGCTTGGACAAAGGGAGAGGAACGATGGGCGTGGCCACTCATGATGTCAGAGGTCAAGGCCCAGGCCCTGCAGTACCAGGTCTCTGAGGCAGCATCCAGAAGAAAGATCAGGGCCTCCAAGGGGGGCCTCAGGCTGCCTGAATGGCAGCTGTGGATGGCAGGGCAGCAGAAAGAGGGAAGCAAATAAGATAAGAGAAAGTAATGTAGCCAAGGTATAATTTCTCCTTGTAATTTCTTAAATCATAATGCTCAATCCCTCACATGCCCAGTTTGGCCAGAAGTCCATCTGTCCCCCTGAAATCCCCCTCTCCCCAGCTCCACCTTAGCCATCCAGGAGTGTCTTGACCCTACCCTACCATGCAATGGTGGAGAGTGGAGCTGTGGCTGCTAGGCTGCTGTGGCCTGGCCGTGGCATATGCCACATGGTCCTGCTTCCTCTTGTCTCACTGTTCCAAAGTAGGAATTTAGATGTCAGCCCTTTGAGCTGAAGACTGCCAACCCCTGTCCCCCAGAGAGTGGGACAGCCTGGGAGGCCCTGCCTATCTAGACACTACCCAGGCCCAGGAGGAATCTTCCATGTCAGATCATGAAGGAAGCCTCGGCCAGTGCCCAGGGCCTCATTCCGGACGACCAGGTCATGGCCCCTCGAACCTGGAGCCATGGTCCTTTCTGCTCTGTGCACAACTCTGGGGTGGGGGGAGCCCCCTGCCTCTGTCTCTCCCTTCTTTAGTTATTTGTTTAGTGGTCAGACAGACCCACAGTGAGCCCTACTGACAGACCTCCCTCCTTGAGCTTATGGAAGAAGGATCAGAGCTCTTTGTTCCTTCTCGCAGGAGCTGTCCCTACCTATGTTCTCTTCAACTAAGGCCACTGAAAACTAAAACCCCAGGGTGAGGAGGCCCATTGGGCCTCAAGTTACCCAACCTATGGAGGCCCTGCAGTGACCACCTTTGTAAAGGCTTCGTGGGGTCCCCAGGTATGACTAAAAGCATCAGAAAGAGAAAAGGATGCTCAGAATGGGAATGAAGATGAGAAAGAAGCACTGTCTGCACAGCAGTGAAAAGGAGGGAGGGCAAGGACTAGAGGCAAGTTGTTGGGGGGCACATGGTGGTGGGGGCATAGTGGGAGGAAAAGCTGGCAGATAAAGCACTGGACAGAGGAGGCAGCTCAGCACCTCAGAATTTGCATCCCCTTCTGGATCCGCCCCCTTGTTGTCCTCTGTGGCCTGGGGTGGGTCTGATCTGCAAGGGGTAAAAAGATTATCCTATGAACATTTGAACATGAATTTCATTTTTTTTTTTTTTTCTTCTTAGGGCCACACCTGTGGCATACGGAGCTTCCCAGGCTAGAGGTCAAATTGGAGCTGTAGCTGCAGGCTTACACCACAGCCTCAACAATGCGGGATCCGAGCTGCATCTGTGACCTGCACCACAGCTCAAGGCAACACTGGCTCCTTAACTGTCTGAGCCACAAGGAGAACTCCTGAATGTGAATTTCAATGACAGGGAAACTGCCAGGGGGTGATTGGCAAGAAGTAAACATCGGAGTTCCCATCATGGCTCAGCAGAAACGAATCCAACTAGGAACCATGAGGTTGTGGGTTCGATCCCTGGCCTCGCTCAGTGGGTTAAGGATCCGGCGTTGCTGTGAGCTGTGGTATAGGTCGCAGATGCGGCTCGGATCTGGCATGGCTATGGTGTAGACCAGCAGCTACAGCTCTGATTAGACCCCTAGCCTGGGAACTTCCATATGCCTCAGGTGTGGCCCTAAAAAGAAAGGAAAAAAAAAAAAAAAAAGAAGTAAACACCAAAAATGAAAGCCGATTCACAGTAAATGGAAGGACCTAGAGATTCTCATACTAAGTGAAGTAAGACAGAGAAAGACAAATACCGTATGATATCACTTGTATGTGGAATCTAAAATATGATACAAATGAACTTATTTACAAAACAGAAACAGTCTTGGGGGGCATAAATTAGGAGTTTGAGATGAATAGATACAAACTACTGTGTATAAAATAAAGGTCATACTCTATAGCACAGGGAACTATCTTCAATATCCTGTAATAAACTATTATGGAAAAGAATATGAAAAAGAATATGTATATTTATAATGTTTTGTTAGTTTTGGTGTACAACATCCTGATTCAATTTTATATATAAAATATGTTTTAGCTGTATACCAGAAAACAGAACAAAATACCACAACCCCACCTCACTCCCCGAGAAAAACCCACAGAGGGAGAAGGAAGACAGTAACGAGACTAGAAAGTCTAGAAAAAGGAAGTATGAACTGGGTACAAGATGCCTCACCCCTAGGCACAGACCCATGGTTTCGACTTCTATTTGTGTGGCATGAACCAGAGCCCACCCACGATGGCACTGGGGTGAGGCCTGTGCCTCCCTCCAGGAAGAGAACTGGGCTGCTGATGATCTTGTGAGCTGGTGCACCTCCAGTGTGTGGGAATTCCCCCACAAACCGGGAATTGAGCCCCGGCTGGTTATACAGAAAGCACTTAGATAAAAGCTAGTTTCTGCCCAAACCAAAGATTTGTGGACTCAGATGCAAAAATCTGTCATCAGGTCCCTTTGCCCTTGCAGATTTAAGATTAAAGAAATGCAGATTTCTTCATCTTACATTCATGGCCTGTAGGCAGCAGTAGTGTGCTGGTAAATGTTTAACCATACACTAGGAAAAAGCCAAAAAGTCACTAATGGGTAGTGTTTGTAAAGAGCCCCCCACACACCCCCAACGTGGCCAACTTCAAGCTGAGTCTACTGAGTCTACTGAGTCTACTGCAGGGTTAAATAACTATAATATTGGGTTTACCTTATGTGCTAAATGCATCATTTTATCCATGTTCATAAATGAGAAAAGTGAGGCTCAGAAAAATGGTTAATTTATCCTAGGTTGTTAGCTACTAAACTCCGATGGAAACTGGAGTTTAAAATAACTTAAAATTGCTCTGCCTTATGGGAGCTCCCTGGTGGCCTAGTGGTTAAGGATACGGCATTGTTACTGCAGTGGCACAGGTTTCATTGCTTGCCCAGGAACTTTTGCATGCCGTGGGTGCAGCTAAAAAAAGTAGGGGTGGGGTAGGGGGAGCTTTGCCTTAGATCAGTGGTCCTCAAGCTTTTCAGCCTTAGGAACTTTTATTTCTAAGGCATAATTACAAACACCAAAGAACCTTTGTTTTTGTTTTTTTTTTTTTTTTTGTTTCTTTTTACGGCCGCACCTGTGGCATATGGAAGTTCCCCATGCTAGGGGTCGGATTGAAGCTGCAGCTGCTGGCCTACACCTCAGCCACAGCAACACCAAATCTGAGCTGCATCTGCGACCTGTGCCCCAGCTTGTGGCAATGCCATATCCTTAACCCGTGAGCGAGGTCAGGGATTGAATCTGCATTCACGGACACTGTCAGGTTCTTAAACCACTGAGCCACAACAGAAACTCCAAAGAACCTTTGTTTTTTGTGGATGACATTTATAGTAGTAAAAGTTGAAACTGAGACCTTTTAAAAATTTAGTTGTTTACTTAAAATAACTGTAATAAAATTGTTGCATCTTATCATAAATAATACTTTCATAAAACAATTATATTTTCCAAAACAAAAATATTTTAGTGAGAAAAGTGGCTGGATCCCCACAGCTGCATCTGTATCCAGTGTGCTGTGATGTGTTGGTTTGATTGAAATCTGTGAAGGAAAACCAGCCTCACACAGATGCATAGTTGGATGAAGGAAGACAATGGGGACCCCTTGGATGGATTTTTGGGGACCCCCAGGACTCCTTGGACCTTACCTTGAGAACTGCTAGGCACATAATAATTGCCCTTGTTGGAGTTCCCGTCGTGGCGCAGTGGTTAACGAATCCGACTAGGAAACATGAGGTTGCGGGTTCGGTCCCTGCCCTTGCTCAGTGGGTTAACGATCCGGCGTTGCCGTGAGCTGTGGTGTAGGTCGCAGACGTGGCTCAGATCCTGCATTGCTGTGGCTCTGGCGTAGGCCAGTGGCTACAGCTCTGATTCAACCCCTAGCCTGGGAACCTCCATATGCTGTGAGAGCGGCCCACGAAATAGCAAAAAAAAAAAAAAAAAAAAAAGAATGTATACCTGGATGTGTAACTAGGTCGCCATGCTGTACAGTAGGAAAAAAAAAATAATGATGTATTGGGGAAATAAAGACATAAATTAAAAAAAATAATAATAATCCTAAAAAAAAATAATTGCCCTTGTTACAAAAGACAAATGATGAAAAATAACATAGAGTGAAGAATTGGACTCTCTCTCCCCCAGGCACCCAGTTCTCTCACCAGACACCACAAATACTAGATGTCCATTGCACCTCCTTCCAGAGACAAGGCACCTTCACAACCCGTGCCTCTCCAGTTTACCTGCCTGTAGAATCCTGCTCTTGAACACTGACTTTGCCCATTCACTCCAGCCTGAGGGGCTTTGTACCAATGCAGAAGTTGGCACAGTATTCCCTTGACCAGTCCCCATAGCATAAGGAACATGCTTGTAACTTGTGTCTTCTGCCAGATGAGTAGGATAATCCCTAGAAGTAGAATTGGCACTGAAGTGGCACCCATTTAGAATTCTGAAGTATGGGGTAAAATGACCACCCTCCACAGAGGGGGACCAATTCCACTCCCACCAGCAACAGGTAGGTGTGACTTCCTCCTTGGACTTACCAACTCAGTGTGGGAACCAGATGTGAGGTCAGAGGTCTGACTGCAGGACCCAAGGCACCCCTACTAAGCTTCAGCGTGGGTCTCAGAGGCCACCGTTTATCTGGGCAGCACAGTGAGTGTGCACCCTCCGTCCAGTAACGAGTCAACCAATGTATGCTGAAAGGGGCTGGGGTGCATAAGGCTGTTTATACACCCATTTCCTGCCCCTGGTCCTGACAGACTCAGCTCATGTCTCTAGTGTCAGATTAACTGTCAATATCGCTGCACAACACTTGGGGCCCCACCCACCTTCCTCTGGGCATCTCTTGAACCCAGATTGCTATGTCACAGGACTGTGATCTTCTAGACCAGGGTGTCTCATAATGTGATGTGCAAACAAATCCCTGGGGGAGCTGGTAAAAATTCAGATTCTCTTTCAGTGGGCCTGCTATGGGGCCTGAGAGTCTGCATTTCTTTTCTTTATTTTTCTTTTTCCTTTTATGTCTACACCTGTGGCATATCGAAGTTCCTGGGCTAGGGGTCCAAGCGGCACTGCAGCTGCCATCCTACGCCACAGCCACAGCAATGCCGTATCCAAGCCGAGTCTTCAACCTACACCATAGCTCATGGCAACGCTGGATCCTTAACCCACTGAGTGAGGCCAGGGATCAAACCTGCATTGATTAAGAACCCGATTCTAGTCGGGTTCTTAACCCACTGACTGAGCCACAACGGGAACTCTTTTTTATTTTTTTTTAATCAAATAATTGATTCACGGTGTCATGTTCATTTCAGGTGTACAGCATGGTGATTCAGTTATATGTACAAATATATAATATTCCATTGTGTATATATACCACATCTTCTCTCTTTTTTTTTTTTTTTTTTGGTCTTTTTAGGGCCACACCCATGGCATATGGAACTTACCAGGCTAGGGCTTGAATCAGAGCTGCAGCTGCCAGGCTACACCACAGCAACACCAGATTGGAGCCAAGTCTGCGGGCTACACCACAGATCACGGCAAAACTGGATCCTTAACCCCCAAGTGAGGGCAGGGATTGAACCTGTGTCCTCATGGATACTCCTCAGATTTGTTACCACTGAGCCACAAAGGGAACTCCTTATACCACATCTTCTTTATCCATTCATCTGTCGGTGGACATTCAGGTGACTTCCATGTCTTGACTCTTATAAATAGTGCTCCAGTAAACATGGGGATGCACGTATATTTTTGAGTTATAGTTTTCTCTAGATATATGCCCTGGAGTGGGATTGCTGGATCATATGTAATTCTACTTTTAAGACTTTTGTTTGTTCGTCTTGTCTTTTTGGGAGTGCACCTGTGGCACATGGCAGTTCCCAGGCTAGGGGTCAAATTGGAACTACACCATAGCCACAGCAACATGGGATCTGAGCCACTTCTGCAACCAACACCATAGCTCACAGCAGCTCTGGATCCTTAACCCACTGGGGGAGGCCAGGGATGGAACCATTGCCCTCATGGATACTAGTCGGGTTCATTACCACTGAACCACAATGGGAACTCCCTATTTTTAGTTCTTTGAGGAACCTCCATATTGTTTTCCAGAGTGCCTATGCTAATTTACGTTCCCACCAATAGTGTAGGAGGGTTCCTTTTCCCCACACCCTTCTCCAGCATTTATTGTTTGTAGACACTTTGATGATGGCCATTCTGACCAGAGTGGGATGATACCTCATTGTGGTTTTGATTTCAATTTTCTAATAATCAGCGATATTGAGCAACTTTTTATGTGCCTGTTGGCCATCTGTATGTCTTCTTTGGAGAAATGTTTATTTCAGTCTTCTGCTCATATTTTGACCTGATTGGTTTTTTTTTTTTCTTTTTTTTCTATCTTTCTTTTTTTTTTTTTTGGTATTGAATTGTATGAACTGTTTGTATATTTTAGAAATCAATCTGTTGTCAATCACATCATTTGCAAATTTTCTCTTAGTCTGTGTGTTTTCTTTTTGTTTATGGTTTCCTTTGCTGTGCAAAAGCTTTTAAGTTTAATTAAAAGTTTAAGTTTAAGTTTAATTAGGTCCCATTTGTTTATTTTTGTTTTTATTTCTATAACATCAGGAGAATCTGCATTTCTGATTAGCACTTAGGTCTTAGCATTACACTTAAATGGCAAAAGTCTAGCACTGATTCTCAAACTCCAGCACAAATAAGAAGCACCCAGAGAGCAAGCAACCATGGCTTCCAGGGTTCAGCACGCCCTCCTGGAGATTCTGATTCTGCAGGTCTGCGGTGGCACCTGAGAATCTTTATTTCCACCAAGATTTTGGGCGATGCTGCTGCTGCTAGCCCATTGACCTTACCTGAATTAACATTAGTCCCAAACCTTGTGTTACTCATCTTCGAGACCCCTTAATTTGCAGAGAAAGAGAGTTTTTTAAAAGAGTTTTTAAAATTAAAGTGTAGTTGATTTACAGTGTTGTATCAATTTCTGCTGTACAGCAAAGTGACCCAGTCATACATATATGTATATACATTTTTTTTCTTATATTACCTTCTGTCATGTTCTGTCCCAAGAGTTGGGATGTAGTTCCCCATGCTATACAGTAGGATCTCATTGCCTATCCATTCTAAATGTAATAGTTTGCATCTACTAACCCTAGACTCCCAGTTCATCCCACTCCTTCCCCTCCCCGCCCCAACCTTGGCAACCACAGATCTGTTCTCTGTGTCTGTGAGTCTATTTCTGTTCTGTGGATAAGTTCATTTGTGTCACATTTTAGATTTCACATATAAGTGATATCATATGATAATTGTCTTTCTCTTTCTGATTTATTTCACTTAGTATGAGAATCTCTATCTGCATCCATGTTGCTTCAAATAGCATTATTTTGTTCTTGTTTATAGCTGAGTAATATTTCATTGTATATATGTATCACATCTTCTTAATCCGTTCATCTGTGGATAGATATTAAGGTTGTTTCCATGTCTTGGCTATTGTGAATAGTGCTGCAATGAATATACACGTGCATGTATCTTTTTGAATTATAGTTTTGTCCAGATATATGCCCAGGAGGGGGATTGCTGGAGTATATAATCCTTCTATATTTGGTTTTCTGAGGAACCTCCATACTGTTTCCTTAGTGGTTGTACCAGTTTATATTCCCAACAAGAGTGTAGGAGGTTTCCCTTTTCTCCAACCCTTTCCAGCATTTGTTATTTGTGGACTTATTAATGATGGCCATTCTGACTGGTGTGAGGTAGTACATCATTGTAGTTTTGATTTGCATTTCTATAATAATTAGGGATGCTGAGCATCTTTTTGTGTGCTTACTGATCATTTATGTGTTCTTTGGAGAAATGTCTATTTAGATCTGCCCATTTTTCAGTTGGGTTGTTTTTTGTTGTTGTTGAGTCATATGAGTTGTTTGTGTATTTTAGAGATTAGGCCCTTCTCGGTTGCATTGTTTGAAAGTTTCTTCTCCTATTCTGTGGGGTTTTGGGGTTTTTTAAAGTGGTTTCTTTTGCTGTACAAAGTTTATAAGTTTGATTAAATCCCATTTGTTTATTTGTCTTTTATTTCTATTGCCTTGGGAGACTGACCTAAGAAAACATTTGTGTGGGTCATGTTAGAGAATGTTTTGCCTATGTTCTTTTCTAAGAGTTTGATGATGTCTTGTCTTATGTTTAAGTCTTGAAGCTATTTTGAGTTTATTTTTGTTCATGGTGTGAGAGTGTGTTCTAGTTGCATTGATTTCCATGCAGCTGCCCAGTTTTGCCAGCACCACTTGCTGAAGAGACTGGTTTTTTCCCCCATTTTATATTCTTCCCTCCTTTGTTGAAGATTAATTGACCCTAGTTGTCTGGGTTTATTTCTGGATTCTCTTTTCTATTCCATTAATCCATATGTCTGTTTTTGTACCAGTACCGCCTGTTTTACTGCCTGTCATAATTATTGCAACTTTGTAATATTGTCTGAAGTCGGGGAGACTTCTGCCTCCTGCTTTTTTTCCCCCTTTAGGATTATTTTGGCAATTATTTGTCTTTTATGGTTCCATATAAACATTTGGATTATTTTTTATAGTTTTGTGGAAAATGTCATGGATAATTTGAGAGGGATTGCATTGAATCTTAGATTGCTGTGGATAGTATGGCAGTTTTAACAATGTTAATTCTTGCAATCCAGGAGCATGGGGTATCTTTCCATTTCTTTGTCTCCTGAAAGTCTGCATTTAATAGACGTGGGATGAATGAGGTGGAAGGGAATGAATACAAGCATGCACCAACCATGTAACTTAGAGCTTTCAGACCAGTTAGAGGAGGTAATGGGTACACACGTAACGGTCTGCAGCTTAGATTTGGATCATCATCAACTTCTTCATTCCTGCCTGCCTTCCAACCAGGTTCAGCCCAGAGTGAGCCACTACCCAGTGCTTGCTAGTACTCAGTTAACAGAACTGCCACAGTCTGATTAATAGCCTTTTGCACCAGCTTTCATGGGCTCGGTGGCCATGCCCTGGTTCTCTACCAGCAGGAACCACCTGTGAATTTGAGCAGGTTTGGGGCAAGAGGAAAGAGGCTGTGAGGAGGCAGCATGCCCTCCCTTTGTTCATTGCCTGTCAAATCCTGCCCCTAGCGTCTGCTTCCTGCTAAGCATCTCCCTGAGGCAGAGGAACTGCAGAGAGGAGCTTTACCCGTGTCACCATTGCCCAGCCCTGTCTCGGGACGCCAGGTGGAGGGCAGTCTCCTGGCTTCACTGCAGAGAATCCACCTCCCATGTTTTTGCACAGGACTGCTTAGAGCTTCCTTGTTCCTAAAAACTGACAAAAGAAAGAGGCCGTCCACTTTCCTGTTAGATATCGTCATACCTGGATGAGCTCAGCCATCTCGTGGCCATGAGCAGAGCTGGTTAGCGTGTGAGAAAGCTAGAAAGAGCTCTGGGTACAGGAATTGAAGATGTATGTAAAGGAAGGACTGTAACGATGGACCAGGGGCTTTAAGATGATGGGAAGTGAGGGCTTGAGGAGGCTGAGTGGGGAGGAAATTGAAATGTCAGTGGGAGAAGGATCAAGATGGTGGAGAAATATGATGTCATGCTCACCTTTTCCTACAAACACATAAAAAAACGCACATCTACATGTAGAACAGTTTGCACAGAACATCTAGTGAATCCTGGCAGAAGAACTTAAACCTCCAATAAGGGCAAGAAACCCTCCACATAACTGGGTAGAACAAAAGAAAAAGAGAGCAAGAGAAAAGGAATCATGATGGGTCTAGCACTCCTGAGAGGGAGCTTTTAAAGAGAAAAGGAACCCACACCCTGGGAAGCCACCTAACCAATGGGGAGACCAGCTGTGATGGAAGGACCTCAAAGTCGCTGAGAAAAGCACAGCAGCTGGACTGAGGAGCACAAAGCAGAGTGGGAGCTGCATAGACCATCTGCACTACCACCCCAGACACTGCAGCCCGAGACTCTAAGGTGGGGGCTGGGTGCTGAGACTCAGGCTCCAGAGGTCAGTTTTGGGGAGAGGACTTGGGTTGGCTGTGTGGAGACTGCCTGAGGACCTAGGGAGCAGTGTGCCTAGGGAAACCAGGAGGAGGTCTGGGCCCACAAGAGAAGCAAGGTGCCATTGTTGGGGAGGGTGAGAGGAGGAGGGGCAGACCACCATAGGAATCTCTTTCCCTGTGCATGCACGGACTCTCAGAGGGTGGGGCGCCTCTGGCACAGGCTATGGGTGGCTAAAGGCCACTTACTTGGGCCATGGGAGACTGGGCGCCTCTTGTGTATGCTACAGGTGGCCAGGCACCTCTTGCATGGGCTAAGGGCAACAGGAGGCTAAGTGTGATGTGGTGTCTCTTGCATGATCAACAGGCAGTGGGGACAAACTACAGTAGTCATCTCAGAAATAAGAGGGAGGCATGGCCTGCCACCACTAGGGGTCTGTAAACAGTCTCCACCCGCAGCCTCGTCACCTCAGAGTGTGGCAAAAAAAGAGGGCACTGCAACTGAGCACCACCTGTTTTTGCTCTCAATCCTCTGGGAACCCACCCTCCCTGCTGCTGCCACTACCAAACCCTCCAGGCACCCCCCCAGACATGCTTGATCACTGTCACTTCCCAGGACCCTACAACTAGGACCAGCCTATGAAGCACCTCCTGTGTGGGCTAAGTGGGACAAGGTGCTTCTTATGTGGTCTACAGGTGGCAGGGGCAAACCACTGCAGTTATCTCTGACTCCAGAAGTGGGCATGGCCCACCACCATGAGGGGTCCGTGAACAGACACCACTTGCAGACACAGTCACCTCAGACGGCACCAGAGGAGGGCATTGCAACTGAACACCACCCGTCATTGCTCTCACTCCCCCGGAAATGCACACATCCTGCTGCTGCCACTGCTGAATGTTCCAGGCACCGCCAAAACCTTGCCTGAAGACCATTACCACTTCCCAGGACCCTGCAACTAGGAGTAGCCTGTACCACCTTCTGCAGGTCCTTGCTACTGTCAGGAGCCCAGCAAGCAGGCACTGACTACTAGGACTGCCCATTGCCTCCTTCTCCCTGGAAACACACTCAGAACCCTATCAAGGGAATAATAGTCTGCTTACACTGAAGAAAGAGACAGAAAATATCCAAACTCCCACACCAAAAATAAATAGTAACCCCCCGCAAAATACAAAGGGGCACTCTTACATATAAAGGGCCCTCCAAGACTACAGTAGTTGGTTTTTCCTAAACTCATAGAAAAAGAAAAATAGAAGCAAAATGAAAAAGCTCAGGGACCACTCCCAGTTAAAAGAACAGGAGAATTCACCTGAAGCAGCAGACAATGAAACACACCTCTGCAGTCTAATAGACACTGAGTTCAAAAAGGAGATAGTGAAAATACTGAAGGAGCTAAAGGTGAATATGAAGGAATTAAGAGTGGATATAAACAGTAATGCAGATTACTCTAGAAAGGAGCTAGAAAATATAAGGAGAAACCAAGAAAAATTAGGAAATTCATTTTCAGAGATGTAAACTGAGTTAAAGGCACTAAAGAGCAGAATGAATAATAGAGAGGAACGAATTAGTGACTTGAAAGATAGAATAATGGAGATCACCCAATCAGGACAGCAGACAGAAAACCAAATAAAAAAAAAGCCATGAAAGGATTTCCCGTCGTGGCGCAGTGGTTAACAAATCTGACTAGGAACCATGAGGTTGTGGGTTCGATCCCTGGCCTTGCTCAGTGGGTTGAAGATCCGGCGTTGCCGTGAGCTGTGGTGTGGGTTGCAGACACGGCTTGGATCCCACTGTGGCTCTGGCGTAGGCTGGCAGCTACAGCTCCAATTGGACCCCTAGCCTAGGAACCTCCATGTGCCACAGGAGCAGCCCTGGAAAAGGCAAAAAGACAAAAAACAAAACAAAACAAAAAAAGAAACAAAACAAAACGAAAAAAACATCCAAGTAGTGTAAGAAATCTTTGGGATAATATAAAGCGGGCCAATCCATGAATGATAGGGATTCCAGAAGGAGAAGAAAAAGAAAGGTGGATAGAAAATATACTTTAAGTATTTGTGAAATTTTTCCAAATATAGAGAACACAGATGTCAAGATTCTAAAGCACAGAGGACCCCAAACAGGTGGAACCCAAACAGGGCCACACTAAGACATAATAAAAACGGCCAAAGTTAAAGAGGGGATTCTAAAGGGAACAAGAGAAAAACCAAGTATTAATTATAAGGGAACCCTCATAAGGCTATCAGCTGATTTCTCTGCAGAAACACTACAGGCCAAAAGAGAGCTCTAAAAAGGAAAAATTTGCCACCTAGAATACTCTACCCAACAAGAATTTCATTTAAAATAGAAGGGGAAATAAAGAATTTCTCCAGCAAACAAAAGCTAAAAGCGTACAGCAATACTAAACCCATTTTAAAAGAAATACTGAAAGAATTTCTCTAAATGAAAAAAAATAAATACGATGGAGGAAATCACAATTGGGAAGCAATCACTTAAACAAGCCAGTGTACAGGTCTAAAAGGAAAAAAAAAAAAACCTATTGTAAAAACAACAATAAACACAAGGAACAGCAAAAGGACAAACATGAAGATGTTAAACAAGGACATCAAAATTGTAAAATGTGGGGAAAGAAAAAAAGAAAATCTAGACTCTTTTTTGCTAAAGCAGGCAGATTTAGGAAGGGGTTAACATACTCGGAAAAGCAGAGCAACCACAAATCAAAATCAAACATTACATTCACAGAACCTGAGAAGAAAAGGACTCAAGCATAAAATAAAAGGAAATCATCCAACCTAAAAAAGAAAAGAACAAAGGAGAAGCATAGAATCAACTGGAAAACAAGGTTTAAAATGGCAACAAATACATATTTATCAATAATTACCTTAAATGTCAGTGGACTGAATTCTCCAATCAAAAGACATAAAGTGGCAGATTGGATAAAAAAGCAAGAGCCTACAATATGCTGTATACAAGAGACTCACCTTAGGACAAAGGACACATATAAATTGAAAGTGAAGGGATGGGAAAAGAGATTTCACGTCAATGGAAAAGACAGGAAAGCAGGAGTTACAATACTCATAGCAAACAAAATAGACTTTAAAATGAAGACCGTAAAGAAAGACAAAGAAGGAGACTATTTAATGATAAAAGGGTCCATTAAAGAAGAGAATATTACAATTGTCAATATATATATGCCCCTAATATAGGAGCACCCAGATACATACAACAAATACTAACAGACATAAAAGAAGTTGATGGGAATACAATAATAGTAGTAAGACTATAACACCCCACTCACATCAATGGACAAATCCTCTAGCCAGAAAATCCAGAAGGCAACAGAAATCCAAAATGACGCAATAGAAAAGTTAGACTTAATTGATATTTTTAGGACATTACATCCAAAAAAAATCAGAATATACATTCTTTTTAAGTCACATGGAACATTCTCAAGGATTGACCATATACTGGGGCACAAAACTAACCTAAACAAATTCAAGAGTATAGAAGTTATTTCAAGTATCTTCTCTACCACAATGGCATGAAACTAGGAATCAACCATAGGAAAAGAAATGAGAAAACTGACTACATAGAGACTAAACAACATGCTACTAGAAATCCAGTGGGTCAGTGAAATCAAAAGGGAAATTTAAAAATATCTTGAGACAAATGATAATGAAAAGAGAACCATTCAAATTCTATGGGATGCTGCAATAGCAGTTCTTAGAAGAAAGTTCATAGTGATACAGGCCTTCCTCAAAAAAGAAGAAAAATCTCAAATTGACAATTTAACCCACCACCTAAAAGAATTAGAAAAGGAAGAACAAACAAAACCCAAAGTCTGCAGAAGAAAGCAAATCATAAAGATCAGAGAGGAAATAAATAAAGTAGAGATTAAAAAAAATAGAAAAAAATCAATAAAACCAAGAGCTGGTTCTTTGAAAGGGTAAACAAAATTGACAAACCTCTGGCCAGACTCACCAAGAAGAGGAGAGAAAGAACCCAAATAAACAAAATAAGAAGTGATAAAGAAGAAATCTCAATGGATACTGCAGAAAATACAAACAAAAAAAACTATAAGAGAATACTATGAAGGATTATATGCCAACAAATTTGATAACCTAGAAGAAATGGGCAACTTTCTAGAGACAAACATCCCACCAAAACTGAATCAAGAAGAAATAGATAAACTGAACAGACCTATCACTAAAAATGAAATTGAATATGTAATAAAAACACTTTCTATGAACAAAAGTCCAGGACCAGATGGCTTCACAAGCAAATTCTATCAAACATACAAAGAAGAACTTACACCCATCCTTCTTAAACTTTTCCAAAAGGGTGAAGAAAGACACTCCCAAGACATTCTCTGAAGCCACCATCACCCTAATACTAAAACCAGTTAGATACACCAAAAAAGAAAATTATAGGCCAATATCTTTGATGAATATAGACACATATTCTCAACAAAATTTTTGCCAACTGAATCCAGCAGCATATAAAAAGGATCATACATCATGACCAAAGTGGGATTCATCCCAGGTTCAAAAGGACAGTTCAACATATGCAAATCAATCAACATCATACAGCACATTAACAAAAGAAAAGTCAAAAACCACGTGATCATCTCAATAGATGCAGAAAAAGCATTTGACAAAGTCCAACATCCATTCATGATAAAAAAAAAAAAAACTACCAAAGTGGGTATAGAGGGAACATACCTTAACATAATCAAAGCCATTTATGATACACCCACAGCCAATATAACCCTCAACTTGAAAAGCTTGAAAAGCCTTCCTGCTAAAATTTGGAACAAGACACGGATGCCCATTCTCACCACTTTTATTCAACATAGTATTGGAAGTCCTAGCCATAGCAATCAGACAAATGAAAGAAATAAAAGGTATCCAAATTGGCAGAGATGTAAAATTGGCATCTGTTGCAGATGACATGATACTGTATAAAGAAATCCCTAAGGACTCCACACAACAACTGCTTGATCTCATCAATGAATTCAGGAAAGCAGCTGGTTACAAGATTAATATTCAGAAATCAGTTGCATTTCTGTATATTAACAATGAAATATTAGAAAAGGAATATAAAAATACAGTAAAATCACACCCCCAAAAATTAAATACCTAGGAATAAACTTGACCGAGGAGGTGGAAGACTTATATGCTGAGAACTATAAAACATTAATCAAGGAAATTAAAGAGGATTCAAAGAAATGGAAAGAAAATCCAGAAACCTATGGTCAGTCTTCGACAAAGTTTCTAAGAATATAAAATGGGAAAAAGACAGTTTTTTCAGTAAGTGCTACTGGGAAAACTAGACAGCTGCACATAAATCAATGAAAGTGGAACACACCCTCACACCATGCACAAAAATAAACTCAAAATGGCTTAAAGACTTAAACATAAGACAAGACATCATCAAACTCCTAGAAGAGAACACAGCGAAACATTCTCTGATAGCAACCTTACAAAGGTTTTCTCAGGTCAGTCTCCCAAGACAACAGAAATAAAAGCAAAGATAAAGGAGTGGGACCTGATCAAACTGACAAGCTTTTGCGCAGCAAAGGAAAGCATAAAAAAACCAAAAGACAGCTTACAGAATGGGAGAAAATAGTTTCAAATGATGCAAGTGACAAGGGGTTAATCTCTGAAATATACAAACAACTTATATAGCTCAACAGCAAAAAGCCAACAACCCCATTGAAAAATGGACAAAAGACCTGAATAGACATTTCTCCAAAGAAGATATACAGATGGCCAAGAAGCACATGAAAAAATGCTCAGTATCAGTAATTATTAAAGAAATGCAAATCAAAACTACAATGAGGTACCACCACACACCAGTCAGAATGGCCATTATTAACAAGTCCACAAATAACAAATGCTGAGGGTGTGGAGAAAAGGGAACCCTCCTGCACTGTTGGTGGGAATGTAAATTGGTACAGCCACTATGGAAAACAGTGTGGCGGTACCTCAGAAAACTAAATATAGAACTACCATATGACCCAGCAATCCCACTCTCAGGCATATATCTGGACAAAACTTTCCTTGAAAAAGATATATGCACCTGCATGTTCATTGCAGCACTGTTCATAATAGCCAAAACATGGAAACAACCTAGATGTCCATAAACAGATGAATGGATTAAAAAGATGTGGTATATATACACAATGGAATACTACACAGCCATAAAAAGAATGAAATAATGCCATTTGCAGCAATATGGATAGAACTATAGACTCTATACTAAGTGAAGCAAGTCAGAAAGAGGAAGACAAATACCATATGATATCACTTATATCTGGAATCTAATATATAGCACAAATGAACCTTTCCACAGAAAAGAAAATAATGGACGTGGAGAACAGACTTGTGATTGCCAAGAGGGAGGGGGAGGGAGTGGAAGGGATTGGGAATCTGAGGTAAAAAGATGCAAACTATTGCCTTTGGAATGGATAAACGGTGGGATCCTGCTGTATAGCACTGGGAACTATGTCTGGTCACTTGTGATGGAGCATGATGGAGGATAATGTGAGAAAAAGAAAAAACATATTTCATATATATGTGTGTGTGTATATGTGTGTGTGTGTATATGTGTGTGTGTGTGTATGGCTGTACAGTAGATATTGATAGAATACTGTAAATCAATTGTGATGAAAAAATAAAAATCATTAAAAAAAGAAATGTCATTGGTTGCACTGGTGTCCAATAACCTGCCATTGGAGTGACTGCTAGAGGGAGTGAGTAGTGAAGGTGGATATGGGCTCAGGGGCTGGGGTTCTGGGAAGAGACATGAAGAGCTACAGATGTTGGTGATAGTAAGATCCAGGGATTAGGGAGGATCACAGGAGTGAGTGGCTAAGGCCAGGGAAAATAGGACTATTAGAAGAGAGGAATTCAAGGAACCCCTTGGTGAGGGAGCTGGAGGAAGCTTGTGCTTTTGGTAGAGGGTAAATATGGCTTCAAAGTCCTTCCATCCTGGTATACATAGGCATTTATATTGTGACTTTATCGCTCCCCCTAAAAAGTCAGATTCTGTTTGCTGACTCACTTGTCTGTGGCTTGGCTCTGTGATTTGCCCTGACTGAGAGAATGGAGCAGAAGGGACCCTGTATGACTTCTGAGGCTTTGCCTATTTAAGATGCTTTGCAGCTTTGTTCATGCCTGAGACTTTTCATGTGAGGAAGCCAGTCTGGCTGACTGGTAGATACAAGCCACATGGAGAACTGAGGCACCCCAGTCTGCCGCCAGCACGAGCTCTCAGATGTGGGAGCAAGGCCACATGGGAATCCACCTAATCCACAGAGTCATAGAACAATCTCATTGTGATTTTAAACCTGGAAGCTTTGAGGTTGTATACTAGACTGCAAAGATAGAGATGTGTTCAGATGGTGAAATCATCCAGAATTATGCAGGAGGCTGTTAGAGAGTGATACCAAACTGGAGCTAACATCCAAGTTTGTGAAAAAAGAACTGTTTCTATTCTTTTTATTTTTGGAGGTATTTTGAATGATGCCTCGCTTATTGTCCAAATGTCCAACTTATTCAACTAGGTGTGAATAAAGAACATTCTACCACCCCTCCCCCCAGAAAAAGTCTTAAAACTTTCAGAGTTCTGGCATCTGCCTCTCATGATGACTTCCTACAGCAGAAGGTGGAAGGCTTCAGGAAGGAGGTGCCTCTTGGGTGATCCAGACAGAATGAGAGGGATCTGACAAGAACGTGCCCAAGACCCTCTTTCACTTTGGGACGTGACCCAGCACAAGGAGGCAACTGGGTAGAACAGAGGGACTCTTAGACCTTTGCCTTTGGCTTGTCAGGGTGGGGTTTGTACATATAGGGGGAGCAAGAGAGAGCCTGGAAGAGGCCAGGCACCCAAGGACAGGCAGAGGTTAAGGAGACAGAAGAAATTTGGAGTGAGGAAGAGTGGTGGAAAGAGGCTGGAGAAGGAAATTAGACAAGATGGAAATGAAACTGACAGCACTTATGGTTGAACTCAGCCAGAACCCAGATTGGGACTTGAACCCACAGTTTTTAAATTAGGATCACTCACCTGGTGTCTGGACTTACTAAGGTTCTGGTTCTTTGTGCCTCAGCTCAGAAAGAATTCAGCGAGAGACAAAGTGATAGACAAAAAATAGATTTATTGAAATAGGACACTTGCAAGTGATGCAAGTGGGCCGGCAAGGAGGCTCTGCCCCAAGAATTAGATGGGCTACAGTTTCATAATCCAAGGGGTGGGGGTGGAAAAAAGACTCCCTCTTCCTTTTTCTTGGAGTAGTAGTTCTTCCTTGGTATTGGGTAAGAGAGTATATGACCCTGTAAGGTCAAATAGCACTGTCATGGTGCTTATTCAAATCAGCAGAAGAGGGGTCCTTACACTCCTGCACTTGGTCTGAACCTGAATGCAGGCCTCACCCCATCCCCCACCCAGTGAGGCTGAGGCATATCTCACTCCTCCACTAGTCAAGCAAGCCTGCCTCATTCTGATGGCTTTCTTGAGCAATTATTAACTTACAGTGATCTCCCAAAGTTCCCTAGGTTTCCCTCTCTATCTTATGGTCCCTTATTGGGACTTCCACAACTACCTGTATAACTATTCTGTTCCATCCCCATCAGGAGGAACAGGGTAGGAGGGTGGGGGATGAAATGAGGTAGTGTGGAGGGGGCAGGGGTCGACTGCTGCTTAGGAGCCACTTATGTCCCCCAGAGGCCCTCTTGTCCATCTGTGGGGCACTCACCAATTGGGCTTTGGTGTCTGAAAGTGACCTGGGATCAGAAGCCAACCTCCTTTGCCATGTAGCCAGACAACGTGTCCCAGGATTAGGCAACAGAGATATCACCAAGGTCATGACCCTACCATCCCCTTTCTTGGAACTTAACCTACTGGTGTAGGATTTGAACCTGAAAGATGTTCCTCATTAACAAGTAGACTTCCTGCAGCCAAAGAGACTGGCCTTGCCCTGTCTTGGTTACACAGAGCATAAGGTTTCTGGAATGTTGCAGTTGTAACAGGAAAGAAGAAGCAATAGCAGGGCTGGGTCAGGATCTGATGTCACAGATCACAAAAAGGAAGTCAGTGAGATTAAAGAGGAAGGGCCAGTGGGCCAGGTCATGGGGTTGACACTGGAGGGAGTGTGGAATTAAGGAATCAGAATCCTAGACAAAGCCAAGGTTAGAGTCTTGTGGTGTGTGCCTTACTGATACTCTTGTTTCCACCACATCGAGGGCAATGGCCATTACCTAAGTGTCTGGGCATGCATGCTGGTGGGGAAGAATCTCCCGGTATGATGTTCGGTGACAAAAACAAGGTGGAAAACAATGTGTATTATGTGCCCTACCTGTATTAAAAAAAAAAAAAAAAAAAAAAAGGTCATGTATATGTGTGTGTTTGCATTAAGAGGTTTGCCCCCCTCCCTTGAAAAGCCAATACTGGTTGTGGGTGTCAGGAAGGGGAGACAGAATGAGCCACTGAGCAGCCTCCTGCTTTGGCCTCAAGCTAAAAGCAAAAGAAGGCTTCCCAGCTCACATGGGATCCAGCCTAGCTCTCCTAGAGAGAGATCACACAAAACTTTGGGCCAAGGTTCCAGCAGGAATCCAGATCCACGGTTCCCAAACAGGTTCATGTGGAGGGAGTGTTACAGCAGAATGTCATTCAGTAGGTCTGGGAGGGGAGCCCAGAATTTGCATCACTAGTAAGTTCTCAGAGGTGCTGATACTGTTGGTCCAGGTCCTCCCTTTGAGAACCTCTGCTCTAGAGGGCTCCCTCACGTGCTCCTGCCACCACAGTGCTCTCTTCCTTGGCCCTGGGTACTTCCCAGGCCTTACTGTAATGACTTGCTTCACCATCTGTGATCCTTGCTGAGCTCGGAGCTCTCAAAGAATGCCACCCGCCCCTCTTGGTCACATCTGTATCCTTAGCACCTAGCACAGTGCAGTGCCTGGCACATTGTGAGTACCCAATCCATATTTGTTACACAAACAAGTTTATTTCCCTGGCATGTCCTCTCCATGGCGTGAGTCCCACAGAAGCCTAGCACAGAGCTGGAAGGCCAGTCAAGAATTAGAGGTACATGTCTCTTAGTTTATACTTGACTAAGAAAGAGGTAGACCTCAAAGGTCTGTGGTCTCTGGAAACTCACCACCGTGGTGGCGGCAGGGGACTGCTGAGAGATGATCACTTTGATAGAGGCCCCTAGTGGGGCAAGGGCTGGGGGGTCGGCTGTGCTGACACTAGCTGGCATGCACCTGAACTTTCTGGGCGCCAATCACTGCCCCCAGCCACACAACTCGACATGCACCTCCACATGCTGCAGGCTGCTTCCTGAAGACACGGGTTCCCTGCTTAGGGAGCAGGCGTGACCCACATCCAGGGAGGCTAGAAGCCAGAGTACCCAAGAAGCAGCCCTCCACTTTCAGTGGGCAAGGAGATTTGAGGGACGCATGCCCAGTTTCCTCACCCCTCTGACTGCCCTGAAGTTGGGATGACTCTGAGGGCCCTCCTTAAGTTCCCCTGTAGCTCTGAGCACCTGGCTCACAGTGTCAATGACTTTATAATGTCCCCTTCTTTAGCTTCTTCCTTTCCCCATCCCTCCCTGTAGTGTTTCCTGGGATCCCCTGCAAATATATCTACCTTGACTCAGGGTTTGCACCTGGGAGGGAGAGCCTAAAGTAAGACAAGCGGGGTTTTTTAAATTTATTTTATTGAGGTA
Organism: Sus scrofa; assembly: GCF_054392235.1. Classification (NCBI taxonomy): domain Eukaryota; kingdom Metazoa; phylum Chordata; class Mammalia; order Artiodactyla; family Suidae; genus Sus; species Sus scrofa. The sequence goes on along the minus strand of NC_139395.1, from coordinate 43,994,656 downwards.
TAATTGATTTACAATGTTGTATTAATTTTTGCTGTACAGCAAAGTGACTGATTCAGTTATATATAGATATACATTATTTTTTGTATTCTTTTCCCTTATGATTTATCACAGAGTATTGAGCATAGTTCCCTGTACCTACAATAGAACCTTGTTGTTTATCCTTTCTATGTGTAATAGTTTGTATCGTCTAATCCCATACTTCTAATCCATACCTCTGCCACTCCCCACCCCCTTGGCAACCACAAGTTTGTTCTCTATGTGAGTCTGTTTCATAGATAAGAACGTTTGTGTCATATTTTTAGATCCCACATATAAGTAATATCATCATATGGGATCATCTTTCTCTTTCTGATTTACTTCACTTAGTGTGATAATCTCTAGGTTCATCCATGTTGTTGCAAATGACATTATTTCATTCTTTTTATGGCTGAGTAGTGTTCCATTGTCTATATGTACCGTATCTTCTTTATCCATTCATCAGTCGGTGGACATTAGGTTGTTTCCATCTCTTGGCTGTTGTGAATAGTGCTGCTGTGAATAGGGACATCATTTCAAAGTATAGTTTTGTCTGCATACATGCCCAAGAGTGGGATTGCTGGATCCTATGGTAACTCCATCCTTAGTTTTCTGAGGAACCTCCATACTGTTCTCCACTATGGCACCAATTTACATTTCCACCAGCAGTGTAGGAGGGTTCCCTTTTCTCAGTACTCTCTCTGGCATTTGTTATTTGTAGATTTTTTTTTTTTTTAATGATGGCCATTCTGACCAGTGCGAGGTACCTAGTTTTGGTTTGCATTTCTCTAATAATTAATAATAATAATCTTTTAATGTGACCGTTGTGGCCATCTGTATAAGACAGATATTTTTAATGTCTCAAGCAGCATGCCAAATCATTCATTCAGATGGATGTGGTTGTGTGTGTGGGGGGGTGTATCTCTTCCTTTAATCTTCCTATAAAGTGGTATTATTAGCCTCATTTCACAGAAGAGGAAAGAGACGTTCAAACTCAAGAGAGTAAATAAATAACACACCTAAAGTCAGTAAAAGGTAGACCTGAGATCTGAGTACAGGCCTGGCTGGTTTGCGAGGCTGGTCCCTGTTGCTCCCCTCAGGCCCTGCTTTCTGCACCAGGTGGCAAGTTCCAGGCGCATCCAGAGCTGTCTGTTCATCTAGTTACCTTCTTCCTCCTGCTCCACCATCTCTCATGGATGGGTTGCTAACGAGGGAAACCCAGCCCCGGAAGACTGATGGAGTGTTCCCCTGACTGGCACATGGCACCTGTGTACAGCTGTCATTTTACAGATGAGGAGCTGAACCTTGGAGGTATGAGTGACATTTTCAAAACACATTTGCATTTGTGATTTCTGAAAGAGGTGCTTGGCAGCAGTCCTGTGGGGAAGTTTCCAGAGCCCCCATTTTATAGAAAAGGAAATGGAAACGCAGAGGGATGTGAGTACAGCCGCAGAGCGGGTGTTGATAGCTGTGGCGCAAATCGTAAGAAGCCTCCTCCAGCCCACATTTTTCCTGGTACCAGGAAGTCTGTGACACTTTCCCATACAGGCTGACCTTATGAGTTCTTGGAGTGTAAGTATTTAGTGTGATTTTTTAGTGTGTTTTAGTGGGATCCAAGACTTAAAAAGACTTAGAGATCCACCCATGTCTCAAGCAGAAAGCTGGAATTTGAATGTGGCCCGGGTTGGACTGCTGCATAACAGCAAGAGTGCAGCATTGAAAGCGACAGCTGAAACCCAAGCAACAGACCTGTGTTCCCTCCAGGCCAGAGGCTTCTTGAGATAACCCCACTCTGTGGGGTTTGTGTGGCAGAGACCAGGGAGCTGAGAGAGGGACGGTGAGCAGTCACTGGCACAGGCAAGTAGAGGGTGCCAAAGAGAAGTGGTCTCTTGCCTCTCTGGGGCTGTATGCACGAGATCATTTTGAGGAACAGGACCCAAAGTTCCTGTTTAAATCCTTCTATTTGCAATCTTAAAAAAAAAAAAAAGAAAAAAAAAGACTACTCATTGAGGGCAAAAGCTGTGTGCCCTGCCCCCACGGCACACACACTCCCACCCTGCAATTGCTTCACAAGTTCTGGGAAAATCTCATCACCACCCACCTAGCCCTGCTCAACTCCACCCAACCCCACCGCCCAATCCCCTTAAGGCAGAGCTCCCCAGGGAGAAGTGCAGCTGAGTGAGCAGAAAAAAATCTCAGAGTGAACTTGGCCTTCAGGAACTGACCACTGGTGGGTGCCGTGGCCATTCTTGGACATCCAACAGTACAAAGAAGAACGTCCCCTTCTTGTTGTTCTCAAAGACTGAGACCTGGCGTCTATCTTTATTATCGTACAGGAAGCTAAGAACCTCTGACTCAATCAGGACCTTGAACCTTGAGTTCACAGAGACTCTAAAAGCTCCAGAAACAAAGACTTCGTGGACACAGTCCCTCAAAATCAAAGTAAGTGGCACTTGTCTTCCTGCCTTGTCAGTTACTGTTGAGGGCACTTTGTTTGCATGCAGCCAGGTTGAACCGTAGTCCTCCCATTGCAGATCATGACTTGTTTACCTGTCTGTCTCCTCAAAGGTGGGGAATTTTTCAAGGGCCAGTCAAATGTCTAAGTAACCCCCGATGCCTCTGTGAGGCAATGCATTGTATAGTAATAATGAAGATGGGTGCGTTTATAAGACTGGGTGCTCAGCAGTGAAATAGGGTAGGTTTTGTTGGCTTTTGGAGGATTTTGGTTGCTTGTTTTTTACTAAAAACAGAATGCTTTCTTGAACGATCGGTTGTTGCTGGCTGATTAAGAAAGTCAGCCCAGTGTTAAGGAACAGGAGGCACTTTCTGTAGAAAGCTAGTCAAGAGGAAATTGCTTGCCAAATTTCCCCCATGTAAACAAACCCAAACATGGTGTAAGCAGAAATTGTAGCAAGAAGGAAATATTAATTAGGAAAAACATTGCAGATGCAGGGATGAATTGATACTGAGTCAACTTCTTAAGAAGACTAGAACCAAGGATCCTCAAAATTAGGACTGTGGGCTATCTTTGGAGCAGGTAGAATTTCACCCACCATAAGGCAGGGAGCTGGTCAGGTGACTTCTTAAGATGCATTCATTCTGTTTTAAAAGAGGCAGGTCAAAATTTTGTTCTGAAGATGCAGGGCCAATGGGGGTACTTGGAGGTATCTACTTCAACCTTCCCTCCATAAAATCTAGGGGGTCCCAGACTTTCAGAACTAGAAATTCCCAGTTTGCATCCACTCACTGACCCTTTAGTCCCCATTCTGGCAGGACAACTCTAGGCTGTTCAGACTTCGGGGCATTGGGCTGCTATAAATGTTTAACAGCTGACTCTCCTGAAGTAAAGTGCCTTAACTTCTGGTGTTTGCCAATTTCCATGTGCAAATATTCCTGTTGGTTGAATTCATGCTACCAATGCACATTGAATGCAGAGCTGGTAGAGAGATACATGCTATTGTGTATCTTATGAGTTAGTATAAGCCAGCCAGCTCCTGCACACTGCCAGGCTGGATGTCTTCTACCATCCCAGACTGTCCTTTCTCTTTTCACAGAGAGACTTCACCAACTCCCAGACAAAAAGATGCTGGCCCTGGAAGGGGTCAAGCTCCAAGGCTACAGCTGACCCCTGGTATAATGCCCTTGGGCAGACTTTTGTTGCAGACTAAAGCAGGGCTGGCAGATGTCATGGCGCTGTCCTTTGGTCTCTCCTCCAAGGCCCCACTCCAGCCAATCTCCCTTTAAGAGCATCATACCCTGGAGCTATTGCCTGGTACCTGACAAGTTGGGAAAATAGTGAATGGAGTTGGGGGTGGGGGTGAAGGCAACTCAAATGGCACCTGACAGTGCTGACTCTCTTTGCCTTCACCTTTATCACATTCCCCAGAGACTGGGCTCATGGGCTCAACCTTGCACCCCTTGCTGTCTGTGCCACCTGTGACTAGCAGTGTAAACCTACCAGCCCACCAAGCCGAGCTGTCAGCAATGGCAGTGGCAGCAGAAATCAGAAATTGTCAACACAGCTTGTTTAGTGACTGGCAACCTGGGTTTTTCCAGAGGATTGATCGGGTTTATGCAAGTTCAGAGATGGAGGAGTGAGCCATGGGGATGGATTTGGTGGGAAATGATGGTCCCCCTAACCAGTATGCCCCACCACACCCCCTACCCTTAATCTCCAAAGGACACTACTGAAATGTACATTTTGTCAGTGGGAAACGTTCATTAGCAGTGTAGAAGGAAGAACACTGGAAACTCCATATTCAAGATGGGAATTACAGTGTAGGTACCACTCACTTTACTGATTGATGTTTAGGTCAGATCAGTTCAGATTGATGGCAACATCTTGGAAATTTCAAAGTGCTGTGCAATGGAAGGGGCTGTCAGTGTTCATCACTGTCTAGCAGAATTCATTTTCCAGATTAATTTCAGGGGGACTTGGGGAAGTTCCCGTTTTGGTGCAGGGCAAACGAATGCAACTAGTAACCATGGGGTAGGGGGTTTGATCCCTGGCCTCACTCAGTGGGTTGAGGATCCAGCGTTGCTGTGAGCTGTGGTGTAGGTTGCAGACACGACTCGGATCCTGTGTTGCTGTAACTGTGGTGTAGGCTGGCAGCTGTAGCTCCAATTCAGTCCCTAGCCTGGGAACTCCCACATGCCATGGGTGCAGCCCTAAAAAGGAAAAAAAAAAATTCAGGGGGACTTGGGGAAAGGGGTACATCAGCCATTCCTGGTGGTGCTGGGCCTCAGAGGGGGGCCCCTGCAGGGAAGGAGGTCCCCTAAATTTACTGAGTTTCCAGCGGTTTCCAGGGGATGGCTCAGACATTGCCTTATGGTAGCCCTGCAAGGTAAGAGTTTCTTTTCCACATTATAGAAGGTGAACTGAGGCTCAGAGAGGTAGGTTAACTTACCCAGGACACAGCTGATAAGTAACATTGAAGCTTATGCTCCCTTTGAGGAGGCACCTTTTGTTAAGTGATTGGAAAGGCTGGAAAGCAGTGCTAAAAAGCAGGGACTGAGGGAAGTTCTTCAAAGGCAAGCTATCAAGTGGGTTTTGGGGTTTCTGGTCTTTGTATCATGGAAACCCTGTTTAAAAAAAATCTGGAAACTTATTTCAGCAGAAGTCTGGCCTCTACTTGGTCACTGTGGGCCACTTCCCAGCTTGGGGCTATTTGGAGCCTTTCCTCCCCCAAGCCCCCTTTTCTCCTTACCAGTCACCCCCGTCCTCCCAGCCTGTGCTGTTCTTTGAGTCCTCCTCATGGCTCTCATGGGACGTCTGCAGTTACCAGTGTAACTACAGAGGACCCTGTGAGAGGGGACAGGCTGAACCCACCCTGCTGCCCTCAGTGTCCTCATCTACTAAGGGGTGGGTTGGCCTTCCAGGATTTCACTATGGCAACACTATTACTATTTGGGGTAGGGTAATTGTTACATTGCAGGACATCCTTGGCCCTGCCTATCAAATGACAGTAGTGTCCCCTGGTCTTTGTGGCAACCAAAACAAAAATACACATCTTCACGTGCTCCCAGGGCACTATATCACCCTTGGCTGAGAATCTTTTTAGCTCCCAAATCCATGAAGGTCCATTTGTAACTCTGTGACTTTCAGCCAGGTCTGTTTTCCTTCTAGTATCCTTCTAGGGACCCCCTCAGTGCAGAGTCACTGCTCTGTGATTGGGGACAGGAAAGCCAGGTGGTTTCAGGAATGGGCCTGGTGCACACCTGGGTTTGAGCTCAAGCGCTTGTTCTCATCAACTTTGTGTCCTTACCACTTCCAATTTGTGTGTCGTCACCTCTAAAACAGGGAGCAATAATGGCTCCCCCTCCAGAGTTGTTTAATACCCAGCCCAGTGCCAAGTCCATAGGAAGCAGTCGGAAAGCATTGGTCATGGAGAGTGTGACAAGGCCTCCCTTCATCTGTACACTCTGTCTACTGGACTTTTCCTTCACCACACTCATTGCCAAAGCAATTGAATGAGTGATGTGTGCACACCTTTTGTGAATTGTCTACATCCCTGGTAGACTACAGGTTGCACGAAGGCAGAAAGGACCTGGGTCTCCCTTGCTCAACAGTGCCTTCCAAGCATGGTACACAGTAGGCACTTGATAAACGGTTGTCAAGTAGTTAAAAACTTATAATCCCTGCCTTATCTTTGTTGTCCAGAGCCCACTGCCTTTAGCAGCAACATAAATACAGGAACCATTTCCTTTGACCTGTGGGAGAATCCAGGATGGAAACTTCAACCTCAAAGGGCTATGATGCAACCACAGAATATGACTATGAGGGCTCAACCCCGTGCCAGAAGGTACAGGAGAGGGCCTTTGGGGCCCAGCTGCTGCCGCCCTTGTACTCCCTGGTATTTGTCATTGGCCTGATCGGCAACATCCTGGTGGTCCTGGTCCTCCTGCAGTACAAGAGGCTCAGAAGCATGACCACCATCTACCTCCTCAACCTGGCCATTTCTGACCTGATCTTCCTCTTTACACTGCCTTTCTGGATTGACTACAAGCTGAAGGATGACTGGATTTTTGGCGATCACATGTGTAAGTTGCTCTCTGGGCTCTATTTCATTGGCTTGTACAGTGAAATCTTCTTCATCATCCTGCTGACCATCGACAGGTACCTAGCCATCGTCCATGCCGTGTTTGCCCTGCGGGCTCGGACCATCACCTTTGGTATCATCACCAGCATTGTCGTCTGGGTCCTGGCCATCTTGGCTGCTGTCCCCGGCTTCCACTTTTCCAAGACCCAGTGGGAGTTCAGTCACTTCACCTGCAGCCTTCATTTTCCTTATGAAAACCTAACAAATTGGAAACGGTTCCAGGCTCTGAAAATGAACATCTTGGGGCTGGTGCTGCCTCTATTGGTCATGATCATCTGCTACACAGGGATCATAAAGATTCTGCTCAGAAGACCAAATGAGAAGAAATCCAAAGCTGTGCGTCTGATTTTTGTCATCATGATCATCTTCTTTCTCTTTTGGACCCCCTACAATCTGACTGTGTTTGTTTCTGCTTTCCAAGAATCCCTGTTCACCGATCAGTGTAGGCAGAGCAGACAGCTGGACCTGGCCATACAAGTGACAGAGGTCATCGCCTACACGCACTGCTGCATCAACCCTGTGATCTACGTCTTTGTCGGGGAGAGATTCCGCAAGTATCTACGGCAGTTGTTCCATCGGCTGGTGGCCGTGCCCCTGGGTAAATGGCTCCCCTTCCTCTCCACAGAGAGGCTGGAGAGGGTCAGCTCCATGTCCCCCTCCACAGGGGAGCACGAACTCTCTGCTGGCTTCTGACTCAGGCCCCTAGAGGCTAACCCAGGACCCAGCCAGAGTGCCCTGCCGGGCATGATGGCTGGGGAGGAAGCAGTTTGGCTCTCCCAACCAGATTCTGAGGCCTGATAGAGCATGGAATTGTAGCCACGTGGGGTTGAAAGAGCTTCAAGGTGGTCTAGGCTAAATCACTTCTGAGTCTTGAGTTTCCTCCGTGAACTTTACTTTGGTAGAAAGGAGATGAATGAATGAAATAGGACATTCCAGAAGATTGGGACAAAGGATAACAGGGAGGGGTTTGGTCCCAAACAGGAGCTCATATTTGTGAACATTGACACTTGTAAACCAAGCCTCTTAGCACCTGCCAACCCTACCCCCCCATCACCCATGAACTTAGAAATACTGATTTCCATAGATGACTCTACTATGAGCCTGGAGCCAATCAGGAGCCGGCGGCGCTTCTACCTGCCCCACCCCCACTGCAAGGTTTAGGCTCTTGGAAATCCTGAGGAGCCTAGAACTCATGATGGAAGAACTTAACACCTAGCGGATAATAAGATTAGGGAACTGCTGTTGGTGCTGGAACTAAGAAAGCCCTTGGAGAGAATTTTTATATTCACTAAAATCAAACAGTTCAGGCAGTGGGCTAGACACAGAGCAAATGGATAAAATGCTATATTTCTTGGAGTTCTTCATGGCTCGGTGGTGAGTTAAGGATCCAGCATTGTCACAGCTGTGGCTTGGGTTGCAGCTGTGGTGTGGGTTCAGTCCCTGGCCTGGGAACTTCAGCATGTGGCCAGAAAAATGCTGTACTTTTTGAAGCAGCCATGGAGAGGAAGGAGTCATTCCTTTTACTGTTCCTTTCTTTCTGAATATTTCAGAACGTCCCTTCCTTGAAAGTTGAGGGATGTGGCAGCTTTATTGCAGAAATTACTAACAGGCAAAAGGAGACAGGGTTGATTTTCTTCCTCTGTTTCTCCATCCAAGGCTTCTAGTTGTACGGCTGAGCGTTCTGGCTGCCACCATGGACCCATCAGCAGAACCACAACCCAGTATGCAAGCTGCCAGGGTTTGCAGCGGGGAGGGAGGGTACTGCCTTCCAGGAAGGGTGGGGGCTCGGTTGATGTAGGAGGTAGAGGAGGCCTTAACTCAGAGAAATTTATTTACCCTAGAGGTCCTGAACATTTAGCTCTTACCTAGGACCTCCTGTCCAAGCATGTCTTTCTTCCCTTCTCCCTCAGATATATATTTCTTTAAAAATCGTTTTTCCAGTAACAAAAATTGTTTTCTGGGAAAGCATGAAAACACAAAGGGGAGGAAGAAAGACATGAAAATCATTCATTAATCCCACTACCCAAAGACAACTACTTTGATGTATTTTTTTAGCTTGTTTTTCTCCTGTGCATATTCATGTTTATAAGCAAGATGGACTTCAGCTGTACTCACTCTTCTGTTGGTGCTCTGAAGTTGCAGGTTGGGATCACTTTCCCAAGACAATAAATCATTTTAAAGCATTGGTTTTGATGCCTACAGTGAATTCTCCCGCAGGAATGCACCCTAATTACTCCACCCATTTCCCCGTGATGGCTTGCACAAATCAGCTCAGTCCAGCAATGGTGACTGAGGACCTGCTTTGTTCAAAGCGAGCTCTCTGAGCCCTGGGAGACATGAATGCAGGAGAGATGTCTTTTCTCACAGAGCTGCCGGCTCAGTGCAGCAGACAGGTGCAAGGATGGATGCATAGCATGGAGTATGTCCATATCCCCTGTTGACAGCTTTTTAATCACATTTGCTTTAAATCCCCCATTCTCTTTCTCTCTTCCTTCCTCAAAAGGCAGACAAATTAGATATAAAGATAGTGGTTTTTTCTCTAGAATCATTTGAAAACAAATTGCAAAAAGGATGCCTCATCCCCCTTCAGTACTTCATGGTGGTTGTATTAAGATTAGGAGAAGTCTTGGCAGGAGTGATGAGAAACGCTGATGCTGGCTGATTTCACATTTCCTTCCCTGGCACACTCATACTTCCTCTTAATTAGCCACCACCTCAGAAGATACACCAACTCAATGCATAACTAACACCTTCTACCGTGAAATCCTTTGGATAAAATTTTGAAAAAAAGCAAACTGATTTTCAAGTCCATAGCTGTCACTCTGCTCAGACATAATTCAGTGCAGTCAGATCTCTATGCTATGTAAGCATTTGGACACAGCAGGATTGTCCTGCTCTGTAGTTGCTCAGTATTTCTTCTGGTCCCTTCATTCCCCATTCTCACTTTCTGTGATAGCAGTGGCAAAATAGTGAAATTTGGATGGCAGGAAAGGAGCACAAGTATGTCTAAGGGGAGCTGGTAGGGCTGCCATTCTGTTCCCACCCCTGGGCATGGTGCCTCCTGGCAGCAGGAAGGAGTTACTCAGGATGCCCTTGTGCCCCTGCCAGCCTCCATGGTCAGTTGCCCCCCAGCTTGAGCCTCACAGGCACACTACCCATCCCCACCTGGAGCATCTCCATCCTCCCGCAGGTGGGTGGGCCGGCTTCCTTGTGCCAAGGCTTTGGGATAATTTAAAGCACAGGGACCCTGCATGCCTGGAGCTGTGAGATGTTCTAAAACCATCAGCAGAAGTTTTGGACACAACTAAATTATAGAAACCTTGTATCTCTTGCTCTCTGTTGTTTCAAGAAAGCAAGAGGAAACTGAGTCCTGGGAATGGGACATGGGAAGGGGGGCTGCCAGTAAATATCATCTATCCATTTTTCTGGTTTATTCTTCCATCCAAATGCCACTACCCACCCACTGTACTCATTAATCCATTCATTTGGTATAAGCTCCTTGAGCCAGACACCAAGGGTACCAAGACTACTGGGAGAAGGACTTGCCACCCACACGTGAACTGGAGCTTCCCGAGTACCATGAGGACAGGGGCCATGGAGGTGGTCATTCAGCAGAGGAAGAGGGCCAATAAAATGATACTTGACCAGAGACTTGAAAAGCCAGCACCAAATTACTTTGTAGCTTTTGTTCAACCCCCTAAGTATGTGGTTTTTTGTTTGTTTTAGGGCTGCACCCACGGCATATGGAGGTTCCCAGGCTAGGGGTTGAGTCGGAGCTGTAGCCGCCAGCCTACGCCTTAGCCACAGCAACACCAGATCCGAGCCACCTACACCACAGCTCACTGCAATGCCAGATCCTTGACCCATTGAGCGAGGCCAGGGATCAGACCTCTGTCCTGATGGATACTAGTTGGGTTCATTACCATGAGCCACAGCAGGAACTCCCCCAAAGTATGTTTTTTGGCTCTTAATTTACCAAATCAAAAACTCATTTGGAGAGACAGCCAGGTGAAACATTCTAAGCACATTTCAAAACAGGAAGGTATTGTACTAGGGGAGAAAGTTTCCTGCTTGTATATTGACACACATTATAAAGTATGCAGTACAATGCTGTCCTGCCCAAAAAAGGAGCAAACTAAGTGTTAATGCAAAGATATCAGATGTCAACTCCCCGAACATATAAGGCAGTCTTAGAAATCAGTAGGAAAATCATTGGGATTTTCCTTTCACGCAGTTATTCCAGATACCATTATTATTATTATTATTATTATTATTGTCTTTTGTCTTTTTAGGGCCACACCCACGGCATATGGAGGTTCCCAGGCTAGGGGTCTAATCAGAGCTACAGCTGCTGGCCTGCACCACAGCTACTGCAACACCAGATCTGAGCCACATCTATGACCTACACCACAGCTCACGGCAACACCGGATCCTTAACCCACTAAGCGAAGCCAGGGTTCAAACCTGCAACCTCATGGTTCCTAGTCAGATTTGTTTCCACTGTGCCACGATGGGAACTCCTGTCATATATTTTTGATGGGAATGTGAGTGTGGTATTTCTAAAAAGTCGTTTGGCAATAGGTATAAAGATCACTTAAAATGCATGTAGTAATACTGCTTCTAGGAATCTAAGGTTTTAAGGATACATTGATAGATAATAGTAAAAATGAAATACATTTAGGAAGTTTAGTAACAGAGGAGGTTTAAATAAGTGTTGGGAGTTCCCATCTTGGTTCAGTGGAAATGAATCTGACTAGCATCCATGAAGATGCAGGTTTGATCCCTGGCCTTGCTCAGTGGGTTAAGGATCTGGTGTTGCCTTGAGCTGTGGTGTAGGTTGCAGACCCAGTTCAAATCCCAAGTTGCTGTGGCTATGGCGTAGGCCAGCAGCTACAGCTCTGATTCCAACTCTAGCCTGGGAACTTCCATATGCTGTGGGTACAGCCCTAAAAAGATAAATAAATAAGTAAGTATTGGCAAATATGGTATATGATACACATGAATGATTTCTAAAGAATTTTATTGATATGTGTATATGCTTATAATATTAACTAAAGAAAGAAAAATGCAGAACTTTTCTGGTTCCTATTATATAGTATATATGCAGAACACAAAGACAGGAAGAGCATTTATCCAAAATGTTTGTGAAATTTTGCATGTATCATTCATGGTTTGATGACATGAGGTAAAGCCATGGTTCCCAAACTGTGTACTGAGATGCCCTAGAAGCCATAGTGAAGTCGCAGGGGTGCTGTGGACTGTTGCCAACTTTCAAGGGCCATACACTGATACCTGACATTTCTTGGACACCACAGGAAATACTAGTTGGAGGTAGTTCATGGTTTCAATATTAGTTTGTAGAATATGCCTTTCAAAGTTATCATTTCTTTGCAAAGCCGGGTTTCTGGTGACTTGATATGAAGCAGTGAAGCGGGAAGTACAGGTGGCAGTGTCCAGTGAGATTCCAAGGTTTGAGAGGTGTAGCCACACCCAAAAGCTGTACATATCCCACTGGTACTGACAATTTAAAAATAAAACCAAATAGTACATTTTCTTTCTATATATATATATTTCATTTCAAACAGCTATAAACAAATATCCTTCAGTTGTTTGGTGTAACTACTTAATAAGTGGAATTGTTTGGTATTTCTTTTGGCCCAGGGGCACTGAGAAAAGTAAGTATGAGGACAGTAAAGGTGCTATGAACTGAGAAAGCTTGGGAACCTCTGTAATAAGGGCTTTGTTTGGGAATTGAATTGTGTAGGAGCTGGTGTGTGAGTCTGTGCAGACTCTCGCCTCCACATCTAACTCTGAGTGGTGGGAAGTCTCTATAGGCCAACCTCTAGGTGACTGGAGGGCCACTAGACCCTATGAGGACACACTATGCAGAGACTGACCTACAGGGGAAGCTGCACTTTCACCATGTTGATGCATAGATGGCCCAGGACGCAGGAGCAGTGGGACCTGCAGTGGCTGTGAGTCTAGGTGCTGCACCTGCACCCATAAGGGGAGCCTATGAGCCACGGACTGACAACTGCTTTCACCTTCAAAGGACAACATTGTAGCTGTTGCTTCACCCTTGCAAATCACACACTATTGAGCTCTCCTACAGACACTCACCTGGACCCTTACAGGCAGGGGCTTCTGGGAAATGTCCTTCCAGCTTAACTCTGTGGATGCTATGCAGAGCACACATTGGTGGTTACTTTCTTCTGCACAGTCTTTGAGCACGTCCCAGTCCTTCAAATGAGCACATCGTAAGAAAAACTATCCTTTGGGAAAAGAAAGGAAGAAGGAAAGGAGAGACCGAAGGGAAGAGAGGAGGAGAGTAGGGAGGGAGAGAGAGAGAGAGAGAGAGAGAGAGAGAAGGAGCAACAGAGGTTTCTTCCAAGGACAAGGTAGAATCAGCATTCCTGGATGAGAGTGTCATGTGACTAAAACCCTAGAAGTTCAGCACCCTCTGGAAAGTGCAGAACACTGGGCAGACTTTGAGTGTGTTTGGGAGCAAGTTGAACTGGGGCAGGGGGTGTGGAGCAGTGTCGGGAGTGTGGATGAGCAGGAGCCACGAGAAAATACCGAGTAGGAGATTTCTATTCAGGAGAGGACTCACAGCGTACCTGTGAAACACACGTTTAAAAGACAGGCATCTAAATACCAGGAGACCTGGGTAAGCACTGTACTCTCTCCCCAAGCCTAGCTTTTCCTATTAAATCAAAAGGGGTATCTTAATTAGTGGTGGTTATAAAGACTTGGGGTAAAGCCTTGTGGAGTAGTGATAATTGCTCAAAACTCTCTTATCCCCACCCTGCTTGGCGCCCAGCATCCTCTGACACTCTCACCGCTCACCCTCCTCATCTGCCAGGCCTCTGCCTCTTCCCACCTGGTCACAATGTGGGTAGAGCTGTGTGGATGTAATAGCTGCTATCTATGAAAAGCACCTACCCTGTGTGGCCCCCTCTTTTTATTTTCACTTCTTACAAGGTTTTCCTCAAAAGGAAGGCTTGGTGCATTTTCTTTGAAATGGTGTCACACTCCAGTAATTTCCTCACATTACTTCGATGCCCCAGATGTCTTCAGGAAGCTGACACATTGTGGCCATTCACACTTGACATCACTCCAGTGCCCTTCAAGACAATTATTTGGCTCTTCAGCATTTGCTTAATTCCATACTTGGTTCCAGAGAGGGAGAAAAGGGGAAGTCACCTCCCTAATTTAAATGTCGAATATGTATCTTTGCAAAATTGCGGAAGTTCAAGCAGCTTTGTACTTCTGTTTTGTCAAAACTCAGTTTTCTTTACCTTTACCAGGAAGCAAGGGCATGACTTGTCCTAAAAGTAAAAATGATAGCTGTTACTAAATGTTACCACAGAAAGGCTGCAAGGATGTTGCCCATAGCTGTGCTCATTAGGAGAACTCAAACTCCCCAAGGGACCAGCTTTCTTTTACAGAGGGAATAAAATAGACTGCTTCTTCCTGCTTTGTGGGGGAACTTTTGTATATTGAGAGTAAACGGGAAAAACAAGATGTAAACAAAAACCCCCCAAATTCTGGCGTTTTGGTTAAATAGATTGGGTAATGTACTTTAGCCGCCGTGTAGCAGTTCATAAGAACCAATTATGAGGTCTCTTCCCAGCTCCATGGTAAGTTATGTAACATTGGTACCTTGAAATTTGACATGGTTGGAGTTTTTACACCAGAGAAGCTGGCCAATGTTACACATCAGGGCCGTTGGGTTTTTCGGGGTTTTTGTTTGTTTGCTTGCTTTTGTTCATTTCTTTTGAGAGACGGTTGTTAAACACTTATCAGGATCCCACTATTTATAGTATGTTTGTGAAGTGGAAAATTGTTATTATCAACATTAACATTATAGAAAAATGTTTTGTACAGGCAAGAAGGTGAACTTAGACCCTCACCTCACACTGTACACAAAGATTAACTCGAATTATAGACTTAGATATGAGATAAAGCAATTAAACTTTTAGAAGAAAACACAAAAGGAAATCTTTAGACTTTGATCTGCAAAGATTCCCTAGATGCATAGTTTGTAAATGGAAGAAAAATTGGACCTCATCAAAATTCTCTTGCACTTTGAAAGACAGCATTAAGAACACGTGAAGACCAGAGATAGACTGGGAGAAAATATTTGCAAAACATGCATCTGTGAAGGTCATCTGCCTCTTTTGAGTTTTTCCACTGAGAATTTGTTTTCTTCCGTGTATTCACGAGGAGAGGGTGCCCTTGCCCAGGATCAGCCAATCTCTGACCAGCCTGAGACCTAAGCACTGGACAGCAGATGCTGAGAACAGAAGAGCATCTGGCAAAAGATCATGGTTAAAACTGAGACCTTATTTCTCACCACTCATATCTAGAGGAGTTGACCAGCTATTTAGGGTAAAGGGGCTGCTGGATTATACCTATGGTACTCATTGGTTATGTCCTCAAACTGGTTGTCAGTTTAACCCAGAGGTAGTTTATCCATAGTATCCCTTTGATTTTTCCCAGGTATTTAGAGTGAGTAGAGTCACTCTGTGGTAGATTCTACTCACTCTACTCTTCATGGTGAGTAGAGTCCACGTGTTTCCTAAGCCCAGAGATAATCATATTTTTACAATCACACAATCTAGCAGATATCTGGCAAGTGTCACACAGTTGGTTCTGATTGACCTGGTTGTAAGATAAGACCTTTCCACTTATGGCCCAGTCACAAGATAGCAGTCTTCCCTGAACTGCTGCCCATCACAGATCTTACCCTCTAATTCTTGTGCATGACTGATGTGTTAGGTATCGGCATGAATTTACTTTCTTCTTAAATCTCATCTAGTTCATTTCAGTTCAGTGACTCAGTCTGTCAAGATCCTTTTTATCTTCATTGTCACATTGAGTTCCTAACCTGTGTTCTCTCCCTCAAAATTGACAAACCGTAAATGCTACACAGAACATAAATCTGTAAACTGATATGAAATAGTCACTGTAAGAGAATGAAAGATTCTGATAGGCATTACCGAACTGTATTCACTTCCTCTCCCTTGAGGAAGCCTGAGATCCATGCAGTAGAGATCGAAGTAGCTTAAGGTTCACTGGCCCCTGGGGCGAGAGAGTGGTGGGTACAGAGCACAGGAAGTCATGAATCCTGGCCTGTGTGTGCATGGCTGTGCAAAGGGCAAAAAGAGGAGGCTTCTGTGGGGCTTGCTGGGAAAGACTAAATGAAGGAGACTCAGGAAGGCTGCACTAGCATGTCTGGATAAAGGCCAGGAACCGTTACCACCAAAACTGTAACTATTTCCACAATGTTAGTTTTGTTATCTGCTCTCACTTTCTCTGTTTCAACATGTAATGTTCTTTGGAAAGACATCTTTATGTTGTTTCGATTCCTGCACAGTGAAAGGGTAGAGAAGCCTCAGCAGCTCAGAGCCCCTTTGCAGAGAGGTCACCTCAGGGAGAAGGGAAAGCAGAGGCACAAAAGGTGATGCAGACAAAACTCAAAGCAGTCAAGGGAAGAAGGAGGTGCTTGGATACTCCAGGCTTGGTCCCTGTCCCGCACAGCTCAGGTGTTTTCTCCTCAGAATGGGAGGCAGCAGAATAGAGTAGGCAGCACCTGTCTCTGCTGTCAGCTACCTCTAACATGTGAATGTCCTCTGATTCACTATAACATAGTGCTCTGCTGTGCTAGTAGCTTCCATATGGGATAACACCAAAAGAAGGTAGAAGTATTATATAAAAATAAGTATAAATAGCAGTTCTGTTTTCTTCCCACTTCCCCATGGAATGCCCTGTACTCCCCTGACCTCCACCCATCCCTCCAGGCACCTGTCCCAGACTCAGCTGGCACACAGGGCACGTTGTGGCCTCAGGCAGACTGGCTTCAAATCCTCACTGCAGAGGTAACCTTTCTTGTCTCCTTTTCCTCTTCTCTACCGGTGGGTATCTTTCTCCTACAACAGTATTTCATTGGGCTTTTTAAAGAATTAAAGCAGATAATTAATGTACATTTTCTGGAATGTAAGAGGTCATCAATGACTATTAGTTTTTCTCCTTCAAAAGCCTCTCCCAGATCCCCTTGACTTCACGTTGTCACTTAACACATACCACCCAGTGTGTGTCTGTGTGTGCATGTATGGATATGTGCATACTGTGCATTTTTTGTGAGTAGGTATATATTTGTATGCATGAGTATGTGTTAGGTGTATAGTTGCATGTACTTTTCTGTGAGCGTATGTGTGTGAATGAGTGTCTTTGTATACATATGTGTATGAGTGTGTATTTGTGTGTGTGTATAGTTGTGTGTACTTGTATCTGTTTCTGTAATTATATGTATGTGTAAATGCTGCTCTCTGAGTGTATGACTAGATGCATTTGTATATGTGCATATATGTAAGTATGTGAAGGCATATCTGTATTGGTGTATATATGTGTATGTGTATGTATTTGTGAGTGTGTGTATGTGTGGTGTGTGAGAATCTTTGAGTCTGTGTGTGTGTGAGAGTGTTTGTGTGCAGCTTGTCTCCTCTGTGCTTTCAGGGATCACATTTTCTCCCTACCTAAGTCCGCCAGAGGGCTTGGTACTCAACCTTTACTCAGCAGGTATGTAACTTATGCCAAGGGGCAGATCCAGTAGCCACCCCAGAAGGCTCCAGTGTCCCCTCCATCAACAAGCAGAGAGATGGCTCAGGCACTGGGGCCTTCCCTGGAGAAGGGAGTCCCAGAGGCTCAGTCTTCACGGCGGCAACAAAGGGGGCAGCCCCAGGGAAAAGCAGGTGGTCACGTCCAAGGGACACGTCCAGTGGTGCAGATGTTTTCCTTCCTTGCCATGGATCAGTCCTCATAAATCTACCTTGCAAGGTGCCTAATGAATTAAAAAGGGCTCAGAAAGCCATAAGCCTGTCTTATCCTCACAGTAGCCCACGTCAGCAGGACAGCTCTGTTCATAATGGCCAGAAAGTAGAAGCAACCTACATATCCATCAACAGATGAATGAGTAAGTAAAATGCAGTACATCCATACAAAGGCATATGATTTGGTAGTAAAAAATGAGGTACTCATACACGGAGAAAACTTGGAAGTATTGGGCTAAGTGAATGAAACCAGTCACAAAATTTCACTTAGTGTATGATTCTATTTATTCTAAATGTCCAGAATAGGAATAGAAAGTAGACTTAGTGAGTGATTGCCTAAGCCTAGGGTTGGGGTGGAAGGCAGTTGATGGGAACTCAGCGATGGCTAATAGGTAAAGAGTCTGTCTTTGAGATGATGAGAATGTTCTAAAACTGGTTTTGGTGATGGTTGTATAACTTTGAGAACATACCAAAAATCTGAATTCTACACACTTTATACAGGGGAATTATATGACATGTGAGTTATATATCAATAAAGCTGTTATGCGAAACGGAAGGAAGGGCACCAGCTAGCAAGAGCTGAGGACATCTGCGAAGGCTTTGTAACTCTAGAATGAGGTTCAAAGAAGAATTTGTCAGTTTGCAGGGTGGTGTGAAGGCTGTCCCAGATCAGCCGATGCAAAGACCTGGAAGTGAGAGGGGACTTGGCTGTTTTAGGAACTGAAAGTAGCCCACAAAGGCAGGCACAGAGTGGGGTGGGGTGGGGTGAGCGAGGAGGGGAGATCCCAGTAGGGGCCAGACCTCCAGAAGCCTTGTAAGCCAAATGAAGGCTAGGACCTTCCCCAGTTAGTAAGGAAGTCTTAAACTTGGGAGTGACTGTCCAGAAGTGCATCCTAGAAAGATCATCTGGCTGGAGAAAGGATTGAGAGAGGATAAGACCGGAGACAGGGACTCTATCAGGTGGAGGCTGCCCTCAAGGGATGAAATGATGGGGACCCAAAACAGGGAAGTGGCATTTAGGACAGAGCCAAGGGTCTTTAGGAAGAAGAAACAGCAGCATGTTAGATGAGTGTGAGGACATGAAGGTGTCTGTGTGGCAGTTTACTCAGGGTATTGCCATTTGCTACGACTGTGAACCCAGCTTGGGCGGGGAGTCTAACAACAAATTGGGTTGAGTGTACCATGTGTGGCTATGAGACACTGTGGGTACCTAGAGACGGGCACCGCTGGAGATCTTCCAAATGCAAGCATTTAGTAGCTGGAGGCTGCGGCTCTGTGGGGACTCTGTTCTTCCAAACTGCCTGGCGTTGCCCAAGTGGCCTCAAGAAGATGGATGGGAGCCTATGAGTCACAAAGCCATGGCTATCTTCCCTCCCCTCCTCTCAGGGACCCTGTAAGTGTCAACTTCTGGCGCAGAGTCAGAGAACCCAGAGGACCCAGCAGACACAAGCATGTCCATCCACCCAACACTGCAGCCAGGATTTCCAAGAGCACAGGAGAGACAAATTCTCTCTTTGAAATGTGTTCAATTTACAGTTTAAAATGCAGAGGAAAAGACAAGCAGAAGGAGCCCATTCGTAAAACCTTGCTTTAAAACCGATACAGTTCATCATGAATTATGATTTAGCATTTGCTGAGTATCTCATCATTTTAACGAGCGGTCACATTGACTGCTGATCTCACAGACTACACAGCAGCGCGATTTCCAACTTCATCTCATGACAGCCAGCTGAGCAGGGAAGACAGTGGGAGGTGTTTCCTTGTTTCATTTTCACAAGTGAAAGAAACAAAGTTCACAGAGTATGTCAATGGCACAGCCAGGAATGCTAGACTTTGATAAACCTAACTTAGCAAAGGTAAAACTACAACCACAATTTTGACCCCAGCGTGTGAAAAAGGGAAAGACAGAGGTGGGGTGAGGGGGGAGGTGGGGCGGTGGGGGGGTGGGGGGACTTGGGTACAGTTGACACCAGGGCTCCTTTAGGTTACCCTCAAGTTCAAATTCAATTCCCACTTTTCTGACCTTGCACAACACTTCACCTCCTCTTCAACACTTGTTTCCTCATCTGGGAGGTGGGTATTGGCCAGTCTTGATGACAGAGGGTGCAGAGCCTCAGCAGGAGTTCAAAGAGTGTGCCCATGGAGCAAGCACATGGGAAGCTACCCATAGGTCTCAAGTTTCTAATTGTGACAGTAAGGTTTCTTCCTGCACAGAAAGGAAAAGATTTTGGAAAACCTGGCCCTCAGTGTAGCTTTACCACCAGCTTTGAGATCTGAGCAGGTCACGTTCCCTTCCTGGGACTCAGTGTCTCCATTTACAAGAAGCTGTTGGACCCAGCACTGACATCTCTGGGCCTCTGAGCCCAAGGTTCAGGAATCTAGACGGGAACCGTGATCAGGGCTGTCCTGCATCCTGGCAGGGGTGTAAACCAATGCAGGCTCAGTCAGCCAAGCTTTAAACCAGATTACAGGACCTAATCGTTTATTCTCTGTCATGACTCCATGGGTGACCAAGGGGTTCTTCTGCTTCATGTGGCATGCCGGGGTGGCTGGAAGGTCCAAATTGGCCTCCAACACTGAGCTGGCAAGCTGGTGCTGGCCATTTGCAACAGTTCAGTTCCCCTCCACGTAGCCTCTTTGTGTGGCTTCCCTGGGCCCTAGATTTCATGAGGCAGCAGGCAACAACCAAGAGTAAAAGTTCCAAAGGAAGAAAGCAGAAGCTGTCATGCCTGAGGACCTGGGCAGGGGAGTTCCAGCACATTTGGTCAAAGCAGCCCCAAGCCAGCCTACCTTCGACGGGAAGGAAATGCACCCCACCCCTCAAGGTGTACAAGGAAGAACGAAATTGATGGTGACCACTTTGGAAATTCCCCACCATCTGGTAGAATTTTTTTTTTTCAATTTCATCCCTTAACAATTGGAGAAGACTCATATACAATGTTTCCTGTCTAAGCCCTCTCTCTCAAATTGTGTAAGAACCCTGAGGCCTGAAAAAGCTTGAGTCCTTCTTCCAGACATAGGCTGGGAGGGAACTTGAAGGGGCTACTCTGTTACTCTATTCTAGAGACAGCACGCAGGTCACTGTGGAAGCCTGGACAGGCTTATTACCCCCGAAGACACTTGCTGGTTCAGGAGATGATGTCCTCACTGCTCTGGCTCCACCCAGACCACTGTAGAGGTGTCACACCCTGGCCTCCAACACTAGCTCCTTCAGCTTCACACGTGCTCAGCCATTATTCCCAAGATGTGTCACCATGCTGGTCCAGAGGCTGCTGGTCTAAGCTGCATGCATGTGTGCATACACACACACACACAGAGGCCGAAGCCTTGGGCCCTTGAATTAAGCTCAGACCTCTCCCTGCATCCCACCTTGGCCTCCTGTGATTTCAGTTTTGCCCTTGGAGCCCTTGTTCTTTTCTTTCCCCCCGGGCCCCTATGCCAGATTGCCTCAACTTTTAACATCTGTAGTCCTTCTCATCCCATGGCTTTTGGCTCCTTATGTGAAATGATTTTCCCTTCCCTAAATATCCAGGTCCCAAGGAGTCCCAAGTGGGGCAGCTTTCACCAAGTCACACAAAGCACACCTGTGTTGCACCCTCTCCAAGAAGCAATTCGATTCTCCTTGTTGCCATTAAGTTTGTACAACCAAATGGGGACACTCTGGAAAAATTGCTCCCAGGTGACCTTCAATCCAGAAGCCTCTGGTCAAAAATTAATATAGCGAGTAAGATCTGTTAGAATCTTAGCAGAAACTGGTGGTTGCCAGAGAAGAGGGGGGTGTAGTGTTGGGCAAAATAGGTGAAAGGGATTAAGCGGTACAAACTTCCAATTATAAAACAGGTTGTGTGAAGTGATGTACAGCATCAGGAATATAGTCAATACTGTAGAAACTGTGGTGACAGATGGTTACTTGACTTACGCGGGTGGTGATTTTGTAATATCTTTAAATGTTGAATCATTATATTGTACACCTAAAACATATTTTGTCAACTAAACTTAAATTTTTTAAATGACAGCATAAAAAAAACTGGTAATCAGTCATCGTTAAGACTTGAAGAATCCATTTAAGTCAGTCTTCCTCAAAGGATGATTTGAAGGAAAGCAAAAAACCCAGTGTTGGTTAACTCACTGCCCTTACAAAGGTTTAGTTTATTCTCACCCTGAGTTCATATTCCAGCCCTAGGCCCTGCCCCTTGCCTTTGCTTCTCTGTAAGTTTTTTTTTCTTTAATTTTTCAAACTTTACTTTTAAAATTTTTATTTTATTAAAGTATAGTTGCTTGACAGTGTTGTGCCAATTGCAGCTGTGCAGCAGTGATTTAGTTCTACCTATATATATGTTTTTCCATCACAGTAAATTTGATATCATTTCAAATGTATACAGACATTTCAAGCATAGTTCAAAGAACTCATGTTCAGAGGACGTTTTATCCAGATTCACCAATTGTAATATTTTGCCCCTAATGTGTTACTGTTCCCCTCCCCCTCCATATTTAGTATATATATATATATATATATATATATATATATATATATATGTATGTATGTTGTTTTCCTGTGCTAATTGAGATTAAGTTGCAGACATTATATTCCTGAAGACTTCCTAAGTACTTCAGCGTGTATTTTCTAAGAACAGACATTCTCTTACATAGCCACAGACCAGTGATCAAAGTCAGGAAAAATTTAACATTCATCCAATGCTGTTTTCCAAGTGTTTGCTGCTAGTCGCCCTGTAATGTTCTTTTGTGAACTCTGTCTCCCCACAGTGCAGATCCACTCTGGGTTCATGCTTTGCATCAAGCTGACTTTCATCTGAAAGAGCTCTCAGCCTTTCTTTGCCCACACCTTCTCTTTAGGCAGGTGGATTTCTGCATGAGAATCAGGTGCTCAGAGCCCTTTAGTTCTTTGCACCCACGCCAGCTGCTTGCCTTCTTTGTCCCTTTATCCCTCCTGGAACATATAGTTCTTCTGTAGATCCAAAGCTGCACTGAGCAGCCTCCTGTCAAGGCTGAAAGAGGAGACACAGAACATGGGGTAAGCATCTGTATGGCTTCTGGTGACTTCTCAGCAGCCAGAAAAGATGTGATTCTGCGAACTCCAGAATCCTTTTTTCTTTGAACCATTTTCGTGTAAAAACAATGTGCTGATCATGACAAAGGAAACTTACTGACACAGAAAGAGAACATAATCCTCTATGAACCTATTTATACTTACAGGTGCCAGTCTAGTAGTGCATTTTATGTAATTGAAGTCATTGGATGCTTCTGTCATCTGCTTTTTCACATTTTTAAAATGTAAATTGTTCCTGACCACTCGCCTCCACATAGGACACTTGAGCAAAGGGGCAGACAGGATGTAGTGGAATTTGTAAGACGCCCACCTCCCCTCATCCCCAGTGTACGTGGCCCTCTATGCTTCCCTGTCCAGGCCACCTGGAGCCCTCAGAACACACCAGGCTCTTTCGCTGCTGTGTCCATTAGCTCCCACTGTTGATGCTAATCCATGGCACCGACCTGGCAAATATCCTTGGAGGCAACCTCAGCATCACTTCCTTGTTGCAGCTGCTCTTGGCACTGATCTCACCACCCCTGCCCCTCCCCCCACCCAAGCCAGCCATTGGATCCTGGTTCCAAATAGCAGTTATCTTTCTGCTTTGTAGATGGCCTCTGTGAGTTTCCTGTGGGTGGCACCTGCTCCTTCTATTTTGGTGTCCCCTGTACCAGGCACAGCACATGGTCTAGGAGTGAATAATGCAGGTATGAGGTTCAGTACTAGTGTCCTTCTTTCACTTTGCTTTTACTCTCAGCCATGCTTATGTCAGTTGAAAAAAATGCAAAATCTGAAAGTTGAGCATTATATTTTATTTGGTGGAATTTCTGAAGATTTAAGCTCCTCAGATAGTGCTGAGGGACTGCTCCCAAAAGGAAAGGGAGGAGCCAGGATGTATAGGAGTTTTGCAACAAAAATCAGGTAGTCAGAACATCAGAAGATTACTGTTAATTAAAGAAAAACTAGACATCTCAAGTTAATGAATTTAGCGCTCTTCTCTATATAGGAAGACACAAGTGTCTGGGCTCATTGAAATCATTCCTTGGATATGCACTTTAACCATCTCAGGCCAGTATCCTGCTTTTCTCCATCCTACATACCTTCAGGGATTCAGTTGTGGGGGATGGCTGCAGTGGCTGCTGGCTTGTGGCCACAACATCCCTTGTTTACTGATATGGCTGGCAACCTTCTTCATCCACACCTGTAAATACTCCTCTCTCTGGAGAATCATAACATCTGCCCGTGCCCACCACCCCACCCCGGCCTCATTCCCGCTACCCTTCACCCCCATGCCTGCCAGCCTCTCCTCTCTGGATTGAGTCTGGTTTAAATCTGGCAAAGATTCTTTGCTTGACCAGACTTTGGTCAGCCTCCTGAATCTTCTCCTAAGCCCATCTGCACACCTCCTTGTAAAATCTAGTTTTAGCAAGAACCCTCCTAAGTCATTTTGGTAACAACCGCCATCCTCGATATCTGTTACCTGATTGGCTTCCTCATCTGCCACCATCCGCCAGGTGGTGTCTGATCACCCCCACCTGCCTTTAGCAAGAATCATGTTAGGTCTGATTGGCCAATATCCCCCTTACTTCTAATGTTTCCTCTTAGTAATTTTCTATCCACTGCTCCCTCATACCCTGTTCATTGGCTAGAAATGCCCCCTTGCCCATGCTGTATTTGAAGTTGAGCCCAATCTCTCTCCCCCACTGCAAAATTTCATTCCACGCTCCCTGCACCAATTTCTATAGCCTCTCCTTAGATAAAGTCTGCCTACTATGCTTTAATAAATATCATTGGATTTTTTTTTTCTCTTTTTGCCTTTTCTAGGGCTGCTTCCCATGGCATATGGAGGTTCCCAGGCTAGGGGTTCAATCAGAGCTGTAGACGCCGGCCTGCACCACAGCCACAGCAATGCAGGATCTGAGCCGCATCTGTGACCCACACCACAGTTCATGGCAACGCCAGATCCTCAACCCACTGAGCAAGGCCAAGGATCGAACCTGCAACCTCATGGTTCCTAGTCGGATTCATTAACCACTGCGCCATGATGGGAACTCCTGGATTTTTGTTTAAAACAAATTCCATCTCTCCCAGTGACTAGCTGTGTAGTCTTAGGCAAGCATACCTATCCACCTTTGAATTTCTTGACCTCAAATCCTTTGCCTTCCCCACCTTTCAGCCACCCACACATTAAACCTTGTCACTTTCAGGATCTGCTTTACCAGGAAATCTTTAACTTAACATCTCCTTCTCTAACCACAGCTTCCTTTAGTTCCTACCCTCTCATGCCCTTTTTGTCATCACTCTCACCTACCTTCCACCCCATCAAGCCCTCTGACAGCTTAGACCCACCATTTTTCCTGTTGGCAGCCCCTTGCTCTCTCGACTTAATTCTTTCTCCAGTCAGGACATGTGGTCACTACTTCAGTCCATCTCTTGCCAATACACTCTCCATACTGTTCTGCCATCTTGGCCTGGGAGACCCCATCACTGCTTCTATCTATTCCACCTGTTTTCGTAGCCAACCACCTAGAGAAATTCACCCACCTCTGAAGACATCACCAATTCCTGGTCGCTAATTTTAGCCGGAGCCTCAGTACCAGAGAGAGCTGGATCAATAACTAGATACCGTGTGATCTAATCCTGGCTCTGCAGTTTCAGGCCTGGAAATGTTTGTCCCTTCATCTCCGTATGGTTTGGTGTCCTCACCAGTAAGTGGGAATCCCCAAAGCATGTGCCCCTCTGGAGGCTTTGAGAAGATCAGAGCCCTCAGCAAGTGTTAGCATTAGCAATTGCGGTCGCTGTGGATGGCTGCCGCATGGGGCTGAGCACTGAGCACCAGGAGGTTTCTCTGAAACTCCTCACAGCTGTTCCAAGCCTTCATCCTTCCACACCAGCCCTTCACCCTGCACTTCCAGAATCACTTACCATCCACCCTGTCCTTCGTGGAGGAGACAGAAACCACCCAAGCAGGCGTTCTGTCTCATTCGCATTTACCTGTGCCCTTGGCCCCTTCTTACCTCCATTTTCAGGATTTACCCTTCCCCTGCCCAAGGCTAATCCCCCAAGCCCCCCAGCGTCCACATCATAACCTGACCATTTCCCCAGCACCTGCTTTCATCAGTAGCCTCCTCACCAACCCCTTCCTTCTAGCCCTTGGAACACGCTCAAACCTCTCCTGAGCAAGAGTAAACCCCTAAAGAGACTTCCCCTCCTGAATCAATATCCTTTCAGTAGAGTGGAAAATCCAGGACCTAGATATAAAACAAACATAAGCAGACACTGAAAGGTGGACATGAAACCACACCTCAGATGGGACTCAAACCTACAGTCTCCCAACTGAAACTGCATGACTCTTCTCAGGACTTAATGAAGCTCAGGTTCTTCATGTCTTGACACAGAAGGAATTCAGTGAGAGGCAAAGTGATAGATAAGAAATAGACTTCTTAAGATACACATTCCTTAGGTAGAACAGGGTCTATCTTAGGAAGTAAGAGTGGCCTGAAATCTAGGGTGGTTAGTTTTTATGGGCTGCGCAATTTGATAGGCTAACAAGTGGGAGGATTCTTCCAAGTATTTTGGGAAAGGAGTGGGGATTTCCAGGAACTGGGCCACCACCCAATTTTTGATCTTTTACGGTCAGGCCTTGGAACTGTCCTGGCGTCTGTGGGCGTGCCCTTCAGCATGCTAATCTATTCCAATGAATGCATAATGAGGCTCAAGGCTGGAAGTTGAACCTTCTGCCATCGTGGGCCTAAACTGGTTCTAACCGGTTTTGTCGTATCCAGTTTTTCTCAAGGGCTGTGTCACTCTTCAAAGGTTGTGCCCTGCCCCTTCCCACCTGTCACAGCAAGAAGAAGGCAGGCTGGCCGGGAACCTCAGGACTCCCAGGAACAGTGTGTCAGTGAGTTCCCTGAGTTTTCTTTTTGTCTCATATATTCCAAAATCGCAGCTAGGGAGGCCAGCAGCCAGGAAACACCAGCAGGCAAGGAGGAAAAATGCTCCCATCAAAGCCAGCTCTCCCCAACTCCCCTGCTGGGAAGGCCTCAGCAGATGCCCAGGAGAGAGAGGGACTTTCATCTCCTCTGGGCTGTAAGAAAGACCCCTGCATTCACTCCCTTAGGTGTCAGAGGAGACCATGTGGGGAATGCTCACTTCCCCCTGTCTGGCAGGAACTGGGTACCCCCACCTGTCCTGACAAAGGGAATCAGGGCTCCCACCACTGTTGTCAGTGGAAGCCCCATAGGGAGCAAAAACAAGACACCCATCCTTTTGGCGGGGGTACCAGTGGAAGCCCAGGGGGATGCTGGTACTCCCACCTCTGCTGGCAGTGATGAGGAGTCCACCCTCCTCAGGTGTCAGCAGAGGCCTGGTGGGAGCCTGGACTTCTCTACACACCTGATAGAAACTGGGCAGTACCCTCCCCTACTGAAGCCAGCTCAAACAGTTCCAAAGTTTCATAACATAATGCCCCAAACCTCCAGGTTTTTTAAGTTGTGATGAAATGTACATAAAATTTACCATTTCATCATTTTTAAATGTAGCGTTCAGTGACATTAAGTACAATCACATTTTTGTGCTACACCTTCATCACCGTCCATCTCCAGAAATTTTTCATCTTCCTCAACTGAAGTACTATACCCATTAAACATTACACATTAGAAAGTTTAATGTTTAATGGAAAAAAGTTCCCACCAATCAGCCTGTGATAACCACTATTTTATCGTCTACGCATTGGCCTACGTATTCCGGGTACCTTATATAAGTGGAATAAGACAGTATTTGTCCTTTTGTGTTTGGCTTATCTCACTTAGCATAATGTCTTCAAGGTTCATCCATGTTGCAGTTATGTGTCAGAATTTCATTCCTTTTTAAGACTGAATAATATCCCCTTATATGTATAGACTATGTTTTGTGTATCTATTCATCTGTCAATGGACGTTTGGGTTGTTTCTACCTTTTGGCAATTGTGGATAATGCTGCTGTGAAAATACCTGTTTGAGTCCCTACTTTCAATTCTTTTAAATATATACACAGAAGTGGAATTTACTAGGTCTTATAGAAATTCGATTTTTAATTTTTTGGGGGGAATGGCCATATTCTTTTCCATAGCAACTATACCATATTATATTCCCACCAGCAGTGCATAATTCAGTTTCTCCATACCCTCTAAAACACTTGCTATTTTCTGGTGTTTTGATTATAGCCATTCTAATAGGTGTGAGGTGGCATCTCAATGGTGTATTTTCCTAATGATTTAGTGACATTGAGCATTTTTTCATGTGCTTATTGGCCATTCTGTATATCTTCTTTGGAGAACTGTCTATTCAAATCCTTTCCCCATTTTTGAATCATGGTTGGGTTGTTGTTAATTTTAGGAATTATCTATATATTCTGGATATTAATCCCTTACATGTGAGTTGCAAATATTTTCTCCCATGCTGTGGGTTGCCTTTTTGCTTTATTGATAGTGTCTTTTGATGATGAGCAAAAGTGTTAAATTTTGATGAAAACTAATTTGTCATATTCAGTAAATCATTGCCAAATCCAACATCATGATTTCCCATGTCTCCTCTAAGGGTTTTATAGTCTTAGCTTTTATATTTAGGTCTGTGATCCATTTTGAGTTAATTTTTAATATAATGTAAAAAGTAAGGGTCCAGTTTCATTCTTTTGCATGTGGATAGCCAGTTTCCAAACATAATTTCTTGAAAAGACTGTCCTATCCTCCCCTGAATATTTTATTTTCTAGGGCTACCATTACAAAATACCACAGACTGTGTGGCTTAAACAATGTAAAATTATCTTGGGCTGAAAGCCCCAGAACTTAGTTTTCCTCTGAGGTCCCTCTTCTTAGCTGCAGATGGCTGCCCTCTTAGTATCTCCTTTCAAAACTATTCCTCTGTGTGTATGTGCAGCCTCCCTCCCGTTTTCCTCTCCTTATAAGGACACTAATCATATTGGATTAAGGACCTACCCTAAGGGCTTCATTTTCCTTAACCACCTCTTTAAAGACCTTCTCTCCACACATGGTTACATTCTGAGGTACTGGGGTTGGGACTTCAACATATGCATTTATCAGGACATATTTCAACCCATAACACAGGGTCTTGGCTCTTTTGTCGGAAACCATTTGTGAGAGTTTAATTCTAGGTTCTGTGTTCTATTCAGTTGATCTGTGTGTCTGTCTTTATGCCATCACCATACTCTTTTGATTATTATAACTTTGTATGTAGTAAGTTATGAAATCAGGAAGTGAAACAACTTCCAACTTTATTCTTCTTTTTCAAAATTGTTTTGGTTATTTAGAGTTTCTTGAGATTTGATATATATCTTAGGGTGGATTTTTTTCTATTTCTACAAAAAAAAAAGTAATTGTGACTTTGTATCTGCCCATCATTTTGTGAAGTATTGGCAGCTTACCAAGATTAACCCTTTCAATCCATGAACATAGGGTATCCTTCCACTTATTAGTATCTTCTTTCATTCCTTTTAGCAACATTTGTAGTTTTCAGTGTATAAGCCTTTCATCTCTGTGGTTAAGTTTATTCCTAAGTATTTTATTCTTTTTGATACTATTGTAAATGCAGTTGTGTTCTTAATTTCCTTTTCAGTTTGTTCATTGTTAATGTACAGAAATGTAACTAATTTGGGGGTATTGATTTTATATCCTGAAGCTTTGCTAAATTAATTTATTAGTTCTAACAGTTCTGTGTGTGTGAGTTTTCTATATCTAAGATCATGTCATCTATGAATAGATATAATTTTACTTCTTTTCACTTTTTTTTTTATTTTTTATTGACGTGTAGTTGATTTATAATGTTGTGTTAGTTTCAGGTTACTTCTTACTTTCCAATTTGGTTGTCTTTTTTTTCTTACCTAATTGCTCTGTCTAGAACTTCCAATACCATGAAGTAGAAATGGTAAAAGTGGACATCCTTATCTCATTCCTGATCTTAGAGGAAAAGTGTTATTTTTTTCACCATTGAGTATGATTGTAGCTGTGGGTTTTTCTTATATGGCCTTTATTTTTTGAGGTGCTTTCCTTCTATTCTTAGTTTGTCAAGTGTTTTCATCATGAAAAAGTGTTCAAGAGTGTTGAATTTTGTCAAAAGCTTTTTCTACATCAACCGAGATGAATACAATGAAGATATCCTCCATCATGTTACATCACAAGTGGTTAGGTATCGTTCCCTGTGCTATACAGCAGGATCTCATTGCTTACCCACTCCAAATGCAGTAGTTGCATCTACTAACCCCAAACTCCCAGTCCATCCCAATCCATCCCCTGCACCCTTGGCAATCACAAGTCTGTTCTCCAAGTCCATGAATTTGTTTCTTTTCTGTAGATAGGTTCATTTGTGTCATATATTATATTCCAGATATAAGTGATATCATATTGTATTTGTCTTTCTCTTACTTGCTTCACTTAGTATAGAGTCTCTAGTTCCATCCATGTTGCTGCAAATGGCATTATTTCATTCTTTTTTGTGGCTGTGTAGTATTCCATTGTGTATATATACCACATCTTCTTAATCCATTCATCTGTTGATGGACATCTGGGTTGTTCCCATGCCTTGGCTACTGTGAAGAGTACTGCAGTGAACTTACAGGTACATGTATCCTTTTCAATGAAAGTTTCAATGAACTTTCAATGAAAGTTCAGATTTATGCCCAGAAGTGGGATTGCTGGGTAATATAATAATTCTATATTTAGTTTTCTGAGGTACCTCCATACTGTTTTCCATAGTGGTTGTATCGATTTACATTTCCACCAACAGTGAAGGAGAGTACCCTTTTCTCCACACTCTCTCCAGCATTTGTTATTTGTTGACTTGTTAATGATGGCCATTCTGACCATCATTGAGGTGGTACCTCATTGTAGTTTTGATTTGCATTTCTCTAATCATTATTGATGTTAAAGCTATATAATCTTTTTAATGAACTGCTGAATTTGGTTTGCTAGTATTTTGTTGAGGATTTTTTTTACCTTTTTAAAAATTAAAGCATAGTTGATTTACAATGTTGTGCCATTTTCTGCTGTACAGCAAAGTGACTCATATAGATAGATAGATAGATACAGGTATCAATATACATTCTTTTTCTCATATTGCCCGCCTTCATGTTCTATCCCAAAAGATTGAACACAGTTCTTTGTTCTATACAGTAGGACCTCATTGCCCATCCATGCTAAATGTAATCGTTTGCATCTTCTAACCCCAAACTCCTAGTCTGTTCCACTCCATCCCCTCTCCCCCTTGGCAAGTGTGAGTCTGTTCTCCATGTCTGTGGGTCTATTTATGTTCTGTAGAAAGGTTCATTTGTGACATATTTTTGTTAAGGATTTGTGTGTGTGTGTGTGTGTGTGTGTGTGTGTGTGTGTGTGTGTCTTTTTAGGGCCACACCTCTGGCATATCGAAGTTCCCAGGCTAGGGCTTGAATTGGAGCTGTAGCTGCCAGCCTACACCACAGCTACAGCAACACATGTCTGCAACCTACACGAGAGCTCACAGCAATGCCAGATCCTTAACCCACTGAGCAAGGCCAGGAATTAAATCCAATCCATGTGGATACCAGTCTGGTTCATTTCCGCTGAACAGGAACTCCCTTGTTGGGAATTTTTGCATCAGTATTCATAAAAGATATTACTCTGTAGCTCTAAGAGTTTAAGAAGGATTGGTGCTAATTCTCCTTTAACTCACTAGTTAAATCATCTGATCCAGGAGGTTTTTTTTTTGTTGTTGTTCAGAGTTTTTCAATTACTGATTAAATCTACTTTCTAGTGATAAGTCTGTTTAGATTTTATGTTACTAGAAAGCTACACACAGACCCGGGGAGAGAACATTCTGGTCAGATAGAAGAGCAAAGGTGGAGGTGGAAGCCTGCTTGAGGAAGAGACCCATGTAGCTGCAACAGAGTGATTGGGATTGGGGAGGATAGAAGATGGGGTCAGAAAGGTGGTGGGACCAGGTCAGGTAAGGTTTAAAAGAATATAAACACCATGGCAAGCCATGGGAAGCTTTCCATGACCCAGCCCTTCCTCCTCCTCTGTCCTTCTCACTTATGTTTCCTCCCTAGCCCCTTTCCACCATGCTCCCCACCTTTTACCCTGGAGACTGGCTGTCCTGTGATTGATTACCAAGCACAGCTACTTCTCTCTCTGCCTGGTCAAGCTCCTCTTACTCCTCACAGACCACCCTGGCCACATGCTCTTCTGCAAGACTGTCCCTGCCACCCCAGGCTATATAAAGTGCTCCTCCCTGTGCTTTGATCGTGCCCCGCAGCTGAGTCCTGTAACAGCTCTTATCTTCATGAATGGGAATTTTCTCTCTAGGCTCCTCATTTTTGTGTTCCCAGCCTCTGGCTTATAACAGACACTGGTATATTTGATGCCCCAGTGTGTTCCCCTTTTGCTCTGAACAACAGCTCCGTTGGAATCCTTCCTGTCCAAACATCTATGCCTGGCTCTTGGTTCATGCCATGTGCGGCAAGGCAGGAATGGGGCCTTGATGAATGGGGCAATATTTTTGTCAAATAGAGTTAAGAGGAGGAACTGAAGCTACTATGTTAGTACATTATCACAGACTTTCCTTCCAGCTATGTTCTTCCTCCAAGTTTTGTGTTCTCATCAGCATGTGATCTTGTTCTGACTAAATAAATCAGCTGAAATTGGATTATTCACTTATTTCAGGAAAAGCATTAGGGTAGAGTGTGTGTTTGGATGGATCTGCTCATTCATGGCTGGCTGAGGTGGGTGGAAACTGGCATAGCCTCTCCAGGGTGTATCTTTCTCTAACTGTATTTTAAATTTTTAAATGGTTCATATTTTTGGACACAGGAACATCCTTTCTATATATGATCCTAAAGAACTAGTCAGAGATATTTGTATAAGAATATTCAGTGCTGTGCTAGCATTCATATTGGAAAGTGGGAGACAGCTTAAGGGCCTAACAGTAAGTGCCTGGTTAATAAATTATGGTATACTCATATAACAAATTATATGTGATCATTAAAAATTATTTTAGAGAATAGAAATGATACAGGGAAATGCAATGCAATGCTAAGTGAGGAAAATGGTAAATGGTTTGATCTCAATTTCACCCCCCCCAAAAAAAGACCATCAGGAAACACATCACAACATTATAAGTGGTCGTGGCTGAGTTGTGTTATTATTAAAGTTTTTTTTTTTATTTTTGTTGCATTTCTCTAAATGTTCCATAGGAACTCTATATTTCTTTTTAAAAATGACTCTAATATTATTATGAAATAGTTCAAACATTCACAAATACAGGAAGAAATGATCAGATATGCATTAGGTCTCTGCCTCATACAATAAAATTAATTCCAGATTGATTATGGCACATAAATGTGAAAAGCAAAATGGAGAAACTTTGAGAATATAGAAGCCCCTTTAGGATCTCTAGGTAGGAAATACTGTCTTTAGCAAGACATGTTTTATTTAAATGTTGCTGCTTAACAAAGCAGCCCAAGCTGAGTGGCTTGAGACAACAGCCATTTTTCGTTGTTGATGATTCTGCGGGTTGGCTATAGAAGCTGGGCTTAGCTGAGCAGTTCTGATGGTCTTTGCTGGGCTCATTCATGAACCATGGCCAGTTGCCAGGTTAGCTGGGAACCGGCTGTTGACTGGGGCCTCAAGATATCTGGGCCACATGATCTCATCATCCAGTAGACTAGCTGGGGCTCATTTCCATAGCAACTGGCAGAGTTCCAAGAGAGAACAACCCCAAGGCCTCTGCACTTAGAATTACTGCAGTATCACTTCCACTGCATTCTCTTGGTCAAAGCAAGTACTGAGATTCAAGAAGGGTGGAGAGAGAGTACACCTCCTAGCTGGAGGGGCTTCAAAGACACACTGCACAGAGGCATGAATAAATGGAACAGAAGAATTGCAGCCATTTATGCAACCTACCACAAAAAATGAAATGCACAAACAATGAAGGAAAAGACTGATACATTCAAACACATTAAAATGAAAAATTTCTTTATAAAAAATGATATCTTGAACAGGTAATACTTTTATAATCATGGGATAAAGTCAAAATAAGTATTTCAGGATGCTGTACCAGAGCACATTGTTTTTTAAAAAGCCCTGAAGAAGAACTTCTAGTATATAAAAATCTGAACTTGGAAATTATTGGATCAGTAATGTCGTTATCTTTGAATGCTTTCTTCTCAAACAGGTATATTATAAAACTAAGTCAAATAGTAAAGCCCACTTCTTGTTTCTGAAAAGGAATTTCTCCCACAGAAATTGTTTTTCCAGGACAGATCTATTGTAGATAATAAGGTAGGTCCATTTGAAGTTAATTCTTCTCATTCCAGAAAGATCCTCAGACCAATCACCAGAATCTTGGGAGGAAGTCCTTTTTTTAGAGAAGCAGAGAAACTGAGGGAATTGATAATTTCTGTCTTCAGGAGAGACTGCGAAAGGGCTGAGACCAAGAACAGACTCAGAGAGCAACAGTTTTTCTTTTTCTGAGTCTGTACTCAGAAGTGCAGCCTCACCCTGTGTATGACTCTGGATATGCCCAAAATATAGTCCCTTCCCCTGCGGCCCCCTCCAAGGCCACGTATGAACAGTTTGTGGTCAGACCATGTAATGAGTTATCCTTATGCCCCTGAACAGAGAGGAGAGGGTGTTAACACATGCACCTCTGTGAGGCAACAAGAAGCTATGTCCAAATGATTAGAAGGAAAACTAAGCAGCCTTGGTTCCTATTTGGCTTATACTCAGAGAAGAAAAAAGAGAGAGATAAAAGAGAGAGAGTAGAGGAAGGGCACAGAATCCTCCAGAGACACCTCTGTTTCATCTGCCCTCCCTTCTTATTTACCCACCACACCAGCCAATATCTTAGAAAGAGCCAAGTTTAGGCTCAGCGATGTTTACGTGAAAAACATGTGGGATGGTGAGTCACCTCTGACTGAAGGGTCAACAGAGTGACAGCTGAGAGCTGATATGGTCTCCTTACCCAGCTATGCACAGCATCTTGTCAAAGTGGAGTGTAACACAAACCACACCTCCTTTCTACCCGCTGGCCCAGCTCTCCAAGGGGATGGGCAGGATGGTCCCTCATTGGTATATGTAAGGGCCCTGTTTGGTGATAAACATGGCAGTGTCATGGCCTTGGACAGGTGGTCCAGGCCAGAGAGGCCTGGAAGCGCTGTGTGGCAGGCATGCTCTGAATGCTAAAGCGGAGCACAGTGAGCTGCTGCCAGCCTTTGTGGGAGGGACTGCCCAGGCAAGGGCCACATGTCCTATTCATGTGGGGCCAGGAAGTTGGGACCAAGGACTGCCCCAGGGCAGAGTGGACAGAGAAAGGAAATTGTCTCCATTCCTCAATGAACATGCTCTGAAACCTGAAGCACGGTGTGCTGGAGGACTGCCCACAAGTTGGTATTATTAGTACCAGGTCATGGATAGCCTTTGTACCAGCTTACAAAGCTGGCCCTCACAGACATTGGGGAAAATTAGAAATCCTGCCAACCCAGAGAATCCTCTCCACATAGGTGCAAAGG
The DNA here is from genome assembly GCF_054392235.1 of Sus scrofa. Taxonomy (NCBI): domain Eukaryota; kingdom Metazoa; phylum Chordata; class Mammalia; order Artiodactyla; family Suidae; genus Sus; species Sus scrofa. The sequence continues at coordinate 43,959,629 of NC_139395.1, read as the reverse complement.
AAAGAAAACAGTTCTATTATTGAATAAGCATTAAAACCAGACAATATGTGTCACAGGCAACTGACTGATGAGATTACAAAGACACCAGGAAAGCTGCCCATTTTTGTTGGTCCTAGTGGTTACAACCTATTGTGAACATGTGCCCAAGACTAATGGTAACTTATCTTCTGAGAGGAGGACCTGACAGCACCACTTGCTATGCATTTTTTTTATAGTTCACCCAAGTTCACCTGCTAACTGGGGCAGCCAGCCGTGCTAGCTAATTGCCTTTATCTGAATTGTCTTTGTCTCTAGGACAAGCAGACAGATACAGCTTAGAGCAGATGCCCAGGCTAAACTCCATGGTGACAGGGAGACAGAAGTGCTGTTTTCCTTGATGTTTATATTTCAAAGAGATATCAAAAACTTTAAACACTTTAAAAACATTCCTGGGTTTTTAAGCTGCAAGGGGCTTTACTTAGCCCTTACAAATACTTACCTACATATCAAAGGGATGGGGGAAGAATTCACAAACACTACGTTTCTCATGAACAAAAGGGAAGGGGAGAGTTTGTTTTTGGATCCCCAGGAAAGCTCAGTTTTTTTTTTTTTTTTTTTTTTAAGAATTTATTTATTTTGTCTTTTTTTTTTTTTTTTTTTTTTTTTTTTGTTATTTCTTTGGGCCGCTTCTGCGGCATATGGAGGTTCCCAGGCTAGGGGTCGAATCGGAGCTGTAGCCCCTGGCCTACGCCAGAGCCACAGCAACGCGGGATCCGAGCCGCGTCTGCAACCTACACCACAGCTCACGGCAACGCCGGATCGTTAACCCACTGAGCAAGGCCAGGGACCGAACCCGCAACCTCATGGTTCCTAGTCGGATTCGTTAACCACTGCGCCACGACGGGAACTCCTTTTTTTTTTTTTTTTTTAAGAATTTATTTATTTTGTCTTTTTTTTTTTTTTTTTTTTTTCAGTTTTTAAATTTACCCTTACCTGAGTGATGGCAAGGCTCTAAGACACAGGCGAGGCTTGAATCTCCTTCCCCAAATTCTGTAGGAAATTCCACAGCCAATTTCCAGAAGGGAAGGATTAGAGAGCTGGTGATGACTAGCCAATGACACAGAGGGAATTTCCTCCAGACCTGGGAGATGGGAACTGCTTTCTTGCTAGAGTGGGGGATGCCTCTGGATCAGTTAGAGGTGATTTTGGGGGCCAGGTAGAGGTTGGTGTCATCTCTAAGAACAATGTCTTAAGTTTTCTATGGGGTCCAGAGCTGCTGAAATGCATTGTGGGAACTCGGTGCACAGGAAGTGCCTCGCCAGGTGTGAAACAACTCTTGTCACAAGTCCAGCCTTGAAAGGGCCACTCCATGTGCCCTTGAACGGGTGTGTGTGTGAGGGGTCTTCTTTCTGTGGTCTCATAGTACCCTTGTTACACTAACCGGGTGCCCCTTTTTGACACCTAACTCATTCCACCTGTGTGTGAAGTGCAGTCATTTCCAGCAGTAGAAAATTACAGACATTTCTAAAGTTGCTTCTAAAGTTGCTAAACCACAGGCGTTGCCCACAGCACCCCCATCCCCCACCACAAGTCAAGAGTGTCACGTAGATGGTGTGGGCTGAGAAGAAGGACTTATTTTTTCTGGGTGGCTGTGGGTGACTGCAGAGCCTCCAGGGTGACTCTGGAAATCACTCTACTGCATCCCAGAAGCCCCCTCCCCAAGAGAAATTAGGAAGATTTGGATGCACAGAGGTTCAAAGAAAGATTCCAGCAGGAGAATATGACTCTATGTCTCTAGAAAAAGTAGAGTGTGTTCAGAGGTAGCAGAAAACCATCAGCATGTCCTTGATTTTTTTTTTCCCCTTGTGAATTTTGTACCATTCCAAGGCCCAGTTCAAACACCCCCTCTTTTATGAAGTCTTCTGCTTTCCCCCATCCCCAGTCACTCTGCTCTTACCCACCTCCTTCCATATCAACTGAATAACTAAATGACTATGAAACTTTACTTTTTTTTCTTACTTCAGAAGCAAGAAATGGTCATTATAGAACATCTAGAAAAGCACAAAGAAAATTAAAATAAAAAAATAATCCCCCCCCCATCTTTAAGGACATTTTCCTATGCTTTATCCTATCCATTTTGTATATACTAAAAAAAAAAAAGAACCAGGCTGACTATTCCTTTGTAAGCCACTTTGTCTCTTTGATCTTATATATATTTTTTCCTGTGTTCTTCTAAAACATTATTTTATCTTATTTTATTTTTTAAGGTTTTTTTTTTTTTTTTTTCCTTTTTGGCTGCCTTCACAGCATGTGGAGTTCCCGGGCCAGGGATCAGATGTGAGCCACAGTTGCTACCCATGCTGCAGGGGTGGCAGCGCTGGATCCATAACCCACTATGCTATCCAGGGATCGAACATACATCCCAGTGCTCCAGAGATGCCACCGATCCAGTTGCGCCACAGCAGGAACCTCTGAAACATCATTTTTTTTTAATTTTTATTTTATTAAAGTATGGCTGATTTACAATATTGTGTTAATTTCTACTGTACAGCAAAGTGATTCAGTTATACATTTATATACATTCTTTTTCATATTCTTTTCCATTACGGTTTTTCATAAGATATTAAATATAGTTCCCTGTACTATCCAGTAGGACCTTGTTTTTTATCCATTCTATATGTAACAGTTTGCATCTGCTAATCCCAAACTAATACTGATGGACCATGGTTTATTTGAGGCAAAAGAGAACAGTGATTAAAATTGCGGGCCCTGAAGTTGGACCTTTAGGTTGAAATTCTGGTGTGGTGACTTGAACAAAGCAATTTCCCTGAGCCTCAGTTTCCTTACGTCTAAAATAGGGACATCCCTCACTGGGTTGCTGTGAATAATAAATATATGTAAAGCACTTAAAATAGTGTCTGGCATATATAAACACTACACAAGCGTTAGCTATTGTTTTTGATTTGTCCACAATCTCGTAGAGCTGAGTGTTTAAGAGTCAGGTTTGCGCTTGTAAGCATCACTGCATTGACTATCCATTATCCTATTGACTTAGGAAAACTGGACTTTCTGAGTTATAGTATTTGCACATTTTAAGGCTTTATGTGTATGCCAAACAACTTTCCATCAATATGGAACAAATTTAAACATTATTAGTGTAGGTGTGTGACAGTGTGTGCTAACACAGGACAATGGATGGAGAAGATTAGAGAAAAATTACTAAGACTCATATAAGCATGCTCCTTACAAGACAGTTTAGTAAATCAGCTGCGTGTTGTTCTTCCCTTGTTAAATCACAGGTCATGCATGTGATAGGCTTTCTATATCTTCTCTACTAAAGAGAAAGCCCTGAGAGACTGAACTATCTGACATTTTTCTGCCTATTCTTCCCAGAGGAGGTGGTCAATAAATGAGAGGGGACTTGAACTGGCTAAATTTTTTTTTTCTTTTTGCCTTTTCTAGGGCCGCTTCCACAGCATATGGAGGGTCCCAGGCTAGGGGTCTAATTGGAGCTGTAGCTGCCGGCCTACGCCACAGCCACAGCAACACAGGATCCAAGCTGTGTTGCGTCTTCGACCTACACCACAACTCATGGCAATGCCGGATCCTTAACCCACTGAGCGAGGCCAGGGATCGAACCAGCAACCTCATGGTTCCTAGTCGGATGAGTTAACCACTAAGCCATGACGGGAACTCCTGGCTAAATATTTTTAATGATTTGAAAAGAAACAAACTTGGGCCCTTTAAAATAAAAGCAAGTCTTTTTTGAAAGTCTAAATTTGAGGAGTTGGTGAAGGATTTCTCTTCTGGGGAGTTCCCATTGTGGCTCAGCTGTAACAAACCCGATTAGTATCCATGTGGATGCGGGTTTGATCCCTGGCCTCACTCAGTGGGTTAGGGATCCCAAGTTGCTATGGCTGTGGTGTAGGCCTGCAGCTGCAGCTCTGTGTTGACCCCTAACCAGGGAATTTCCAAATGCCACTGCTGTGGCCCTAAAAAGCCAAAAAAAAAAAAAAAAAATTTCTCCTCTGTCTATTTCACATTAGCCTTTTTCCCCTAGGCTTTCAGGTATGGGCTGGTCCCCAGCACAATCCAGTGGGTTCTAAAGCACTGTCCATTTCCACTATTAATGAAACCATATTAAACAAAGTAAGGCCTTCAAATTCTTCCTCTTTACCTCCTCTCCTGCCTCAGCTGAGGAAACTGAGGCTATGACTTGCCCCAGGTTGCACTGTTGTCAAGGTGAGATAGGACTGGAATCCAGATCTAGGGACCCCATTCAAGCTCATGCAAGTGTGTAAACAGCACACAAAAATCAACAGAACCAAACAAAATAAAGCTAAAACAAGCAGGGATTTTTTTTTTTAAGTGTAAAATAAATGAGAGTTGGCTCTGCTTTTTAGTATTAATGTTATGAGGTGGCCAGGGAAGATGTGGGAGTTTAAAGAGATCTGAAATTCTCCCTCCTTCACAAATCCAATGACTACCAAATTTTTGTGTTTTTTTAAAAACAAGCGGAAGTACTCTAGCAGCTCTCAAACAAAAAAAGGAGCAAAGGTCACAATATACACAACTTTCCAAAATGCTGTCAAAAACAGAACTAGAAAATTCTTGACATCATTGAATGCCTTCCCCAGAAACAGCATGGATGAGAATCAGGTGGGGAGCAGGAGGATGTGTACTAGAAGCTGAGAGGACACGTTCTGAAAAGTATTACTGAAATCCTCAATTTTAAAGTAGATGGGAAGGACAGCTTTCAGAGTAGATACCCTTTCTACCAACGTATCAGGGATAAAAACAAACACAGCAAGTATAAAAAGAAAGTCAGCATCGTTTACAATCTCTTCCCCTACTGATAACACTAATATGAATAGGTATGTTTTTCATCATCAAAATCATGTGATACTTACAATTTTATGTCCTTTTTCTTAGTATTCTACCGTAAAAATTATCCCATATCATTAAAAATTGTCCACAGACAATCACTTTTAAGAACTCTGTAGTATTTGTTGACTGTATCACAATTCACTTTTTATTGGTGCATATTTTCCCAAATTGTCAATATTATAAATAATATGTCATTAAACCACATTGTGTCCTATCTATGTTTTCCAGAGATGTGTTTCTCTCTTAGCCTTCACTTTAAACAACCAGAAATAACGGGCAGAATTCGATAAAGAGAGAGAATATTCATGTTGATATGAAAGGAGAAGTTAATGAAGTAAAATGCAAATATATTATATCATTAGAATATAATTTTACCTATAAACTTAAGAAGTTTGGGGATACTTGGATTATTTAATTATTTCCAGCATTACCTGCAACGAGTATATATCACTTTATAACCAACAAAACAAACTTCACTTCAAAAATAATAGTTACCTTAAGTTCAAGATGACAACCAAGCACATTTATCAACCCTCTCTATTGAAAATTTGTTGAAATAAAAATAAAGATTTACAGGGTTAAATAAATTCAAAAAAGCACTCAGTATAGGGAAGAGGACAGCAGACCAAATAATGATGAATTTTGTAAAGATGGCAAGTGGGTGGAATACTGTCTGTAAAACCTGAATTTTGAGGGCTCAGAGCACTTTGGAGGCCACAATAGAAGTGGAAGTTAGTGATCAGGGCAGCACAGGTCTTTCACATCAGAGCCTCCCAAAGTTGAAAAGTATATGGAGCAGGGTGGCTGTAAAAGGAAACAATGGATGGAAAGTCTGTACCTAAACTGCTTTAGGAAGTGGCCTCCCCACCCCATTGACCAACATGGTGGGTAAGAAGTGGTAGCTTATGCCACAAAGGTGAAGCTGGATAGATCGTTTCTTTTTCATAAAAAAATGAAAGCTGACAGGAAGGGGCAAGGGCTTAAAGCATGGACTGCAGCCCCTGAGTAGGTTGGGGAGAGGTGGAGCCTGCTTATCTCCTCCCCACTGTCCTAGCTGATTGTGACACTATCCCCACCCTGCCAGTGCCCCCCTTCCACACCCAGAGCACTCACAATCAGCCTTCTCATTCAAAGAAGAGGAAATGCTCCCCAGTTACCTCAAGTCAATGCCCAGCCTGGTATACATGAATAGGGATGGGTTGTCAAGAGTCCCCATTCACACAGCCACCAAGATAGGTAAATAGAACAGACAAGCCTGGAGGAGGCAGAGCTCAGTAACAAGAACAAATGAAAACCCTCAACTCAACCCATCTTCATGGAGAATCAAGAGGATTCACCCATAAAACAAGAACAATCTTCTAAAAAGGAGCAGGTGAAAACTAAGACGGAGTTTAAGTCTCTTATGAACTGTATCTACTTTTAATAATTATAATAACATCATACTTGAAATTTAAAAATTCAAACAATAGAAAGATTGCACTAAAAAGTCTAGAAGATCTTGCAAAATAGAGAGTAAAGTGACAAGTGGATAATTTGAGGGGAAAATGCATAAAAGCTCTATTCATGTGGGTCAATATTTATGTAACAGGAATTTCAGAAACAGAGAAGTGTGAAGATGGAGAAGAGGAAATAAAGAAATAATTGAGGAAAATTTCCCAGCATGGAAGAAAGCAAACGTTTTAGTTGGAAAGATCCCACATACCCAGCACAGGGAATAAAGAATGATCTATAGAAATAATGTCATGGGATTTCAGAGTACTGCTCATAAGAGGAGATGCTAAATGCACTCAGAGAGAGTAGAAACACATAACCAGCACAAGAATAAGAAGGAGGTAATCACCATTCTTATCAGCAACACTGATCCTTGAAGACAATGGAGCAATTACCTTCAAAGTCTGAAGAAACAATTTTTAAATTTTTATTTTTTCCATTTTAGTAGGTTTACAGTGTTCTGTCAATTTTATAGTGTACAGCAAAGTGACTCAGTCACACATACATATATATACATTCTTTTTCTCCCATTATTCTGTCATGCTCTGTTACAGGTAACTGACTAGGGTGGGGAGAGGTGGAGCCCCACTATACAGCAGGATCTCATTGCTTATCCATTCCAAAGGCAATAGTTTGCATCTGTTTACCTCAGATTCCCCATCCATCCCACTCCCTCCCCCTGCCCCTTGGCAACCACAAGTCTGTTCTCCAAGTCCATGATTTTCTTTTCTGTGGAAAGTTTCATTTGTGCTACATATTAGATTCCAGATATAAGTGATATCATATGGTATTTGTCTACTCCTTTCTGAGTTACTTCACTTAGTTTGAGAGTCTCTAGTTCCATCCATGTTGCTGCAAATGGCATTATTTTGTTATTTTTATGGCTGTGTAATATTCCATTGTTTATATATTCAACATCTTCTTAATCTGTTCATCTGTTGATGGACATCTAGGTTGTTTCCATGTCTTGGCTATTGTGAATAGTGCTACGATGAATACATGGGTGTGTGTCTCTTTTTCACGGAAAGTTTTGTCTGGATATATGCCCAAGAGTGGGATTGCTGGGTCATATGGTAGTTCTATATTAGTTTTCCGAGGTACCTCCATACTGTTTCCCATTGTGCTTGTACCACTTTGCATTCCCACCAACAGTGTAGAAGGGTTTTCTCCACACCCTCTCTAGCATTTGTTATTGGCAGACTTATTAATTATGGACATTCTGACAGGTGTGAGGTGTACCTCACTGTAGTTTTGTTTTGCATTTCTCTAATAATTACTGATATTGAGCATTTTTTCATGTGCTTGTTGCCCATCTGTATGTCTTCTTTGGAGAAATGTCTATTTAGGTCCTCTGCCCATTTTTCAATTGGGTTGTTGGGTTTTTTGCTGTTGAGTTGTATAAGTTGTTTGTATATTTTAGAGATTAAGCCCCTGTCAGTTGCATCATCTGAAACTATTTTCTCCCTTTCCATGGGTTGTCTTTTTATTTTGTTTTTTTGTTTTGTTTTTTATGGTTTCCTTTGCTGTGCAAAAACTTGTCAGTTCGATCAGGTCCCACTCCTTTATCTTTGCTTTTATTTCTGTTGCCTTGGGAGACTGACCTGAGAAAACCTTTGTAAGGTTGCTGTCAGAGAATGTTTTGCCTGTGTTCTCTTCTAGGAGTTTGATGATGTCTTGTCTTACATTTAAGTCTTTAAGCCATTTTGAGTTCACTTTTGTGCATGGTGTGAGGGTGTGTTCCAGTTTCATTGTTTTACACGTGGCTGTCCAGTTTTCCCAGCACCACTTGTTAAAACGACTGTCTTTTTCCCATTTTATATTCCTGCCTCCTTTGTCAAAGATTAATTGACTGTAGGTGTCTGGGTTTATACTGAGTTCTCTGTTCTGTTCCATTGGTCTCTATGTCTGTTTAGGTCAGTACCACACTGTCTTGATTACTGTGGCTTTGTAATATTGCCTGAGGTCTAGGAGAGCTATGCCTCTTGCTAGGTTTTTGTTCCTCAGGATTGCTTGGGCAATACCAGGTCTTTTATGGTTCCGTAGAAATTTTTGGATTGTTTGTTGTGAAGAAACAATTTTATACCTAGAATTTGCTGTCTTGTCAAACTATCAATTCAGTGTGGAAGAGAAATAAAGGCTCATTCAGGCATGTAGGCTCTCAGACTCCCATTCATCCTGGAAATAAAATTACTTGACAATGTACTCCTCAAAAAAGAGAAAGATATGAGAACTAAAAACAATGAAATCGGTCTGGAAATGCAATCAAAAGAAACTCCAGTACAGGTGACCTAGCAGTTGACCTAGCCAAAAGTCAATACATTTTGGAGGACTTATTGAATGATGTAATTTAAAATCTGGAAGATATGATATTATGATATTATAAAGAAGGCATATATTTATATTGTCAATCAACTAAAAATTTCAGAAACTGTACATTGTAAAAAATAAATATACAGAGATAGAGAAAGGTAGGGAGAGGGAGACAGGTGGATAGATAACCTCATGGGCCAGATATAAAACCAACCAAAAATTGTCATGGTTTTCTGTACTTGACGAAGTCCAAAAAAAGACCCACTTGACCTTGACATTGGAACATTCCTCACTGCAGATCCCAACATAATACCTGCTTCTGCAGGAAATAATATTTACATCATTTTTGTACTTTAAATACTGTTAGTCCACTGGTTTTTAATAATCAGAATTAACTTACTGACAAAACATGGAGAGATAACTTACTAAACAGAATGCATATATTATAAACCTTGACAATGTTAAAGAGGTGATATAGCTGAGAGAAGGTGGGAAATAGGAGAGAAGAGGAACATTACTTTCCTAACTTACATAGTGGAGAATCACGAATCACTAGCTAAATGATTAATTTGCTTCAATAGAGATTGAACATGATGTAAAATCATAAAGTTAACCATCAAAGGAAATAAAAATACTTATCAATGATTTGGAGGTGGGAGAAGGAGGTCATTAATTGAATAAGCTACTCTTTGGTCACAATGGAAAGTCTATAAATAGTGCTTCAACCTGATACATGAAGACATAGGTGTAGGAGGTTATAGAGCAATATCAATCAAGGCAAATACCAGAAGAAACAGAAACAATCAAAATCAAACAAGAAAATCAAATCCTTCTAAAGATACCTTTTCTAGAAGGAAAACTAGGAAAAGATTGAGGAAGAAGATTTACTTTTTATTGCCTTCTCTACTATTTGAATTTTTATTTCCAGACACCTATATTTTACTGATTAAAAAACAAAGTAAGAAAAAACATTAAAAGATTTTAAAGTAATGTGTATCTTGAGTCAAAAAAAGATTGCATAGGTGATTTTCCCCTCTGTTTTCTAATTATATTGTAACAGTTTTTGTTGTTTCCATAATGGAAAAGTCATAAGGAAGACAGAGAAATGATTAACACATTATGTTTATCACATGGTGGTTAGAAGTTGTAGGAAATGAGAATGACTAAGCAAACAAATTCATCTGGAACATTTGTTTGTTTGTTTTTCCTGGCACATGGAAGTTCTGGAGCCAGGATACAAACCTGAGCCAGAGCTGCAACATATGCCCCAGCTGCAGCAATGTGGGATCCCTCACCTTCTGCCCCACAGCAGGAACTTCTCATCTGGAATATTTGTGGGATGATCCTACAATAACCATGACAGCCAGGCTAGCTGTGTGACCTTGGGAAAGTTACTTAACCTCTCTGGACTTTGATTTCCACCTCTGAAACATAGAGGAGTTAGCTTTAGAATTCTGAGGCTCTTTTCAGCTCCCACAGCTATGAGTCTCTGAGTTTCTAGCTGCTGTGAGCATTACCATTGAAATCATGTGATCCAGGCAATCTTGACCACAAAAATGTCTGGGTTCTATTTTCCATCCTTGTTGAGGGGCTGAACAAGACTTCCACTTGAAATCTGAATTTGTGAGGTGCTTCAAACCTCACGTTTCTCTAAAAGAATTGCAATTGTTCATTCCAACATAAGAGAAAGCCCACGTAGATTAACCCTGGGGGGTCACAAAGAAAAAAAGACCTCACCCACTGAGAGCCATGGATGTGCCCCTGGCCCTGCCCAAGCCCTCAAAGAAACCTTTGTTCATTTGGCCTGTGGCCTGCAAGAAAGGAGTAAGTCATCTCTATTTTGCAAGAAAAGAGGAAGTGTGTGGAAAGAGATAACCACAGCAAAAACTGCTACATCAAACCCAGAGGTGTCATTAAGCATGGGGAAATTGTGCACCACCAGGAAACCAGAAGGGTATACATCCCAATGCCTGTATGGTTACACAATATCTCTCCATGTCTTGACTAGGATATGGGCATTCTATCCAAAAGGAAGATCTACGGGTAGTAGGTTATTAACAACAATAGCAACAAAACAGAAACAGAGAACAGAAACCTTGTGGTGAGGTCAGATAACAAATGGCAATCCATTTGCTTTTTTTTTTTTTTTTTTTGTCTTTTTTTAGGGCCGCACCCACAGCATATGGAAGTTCACAGCAATGTGGAATCCAAGCCATGTCTGAGAACAGCTCACAGGAATGCTGGATCCATAACCCACTGAGTGAAGCCAGGGACTGAACCCATGTCCTCATGGATGCTAGTCAGGTTTGTTAACTGCTGAGCCATGACAGGAACTCCTCATTTGCTTTTCTTAATTACAGTGTCTGAAATTGTGCGGTCAAGTTTAGAACAGTGAGGGGCAATAACTAAGGAATATCCATAAGTTCTTAGTAGAGAGTCTACAATCTTGCCATAAGACATGTGGCCCCCAGAGCAGCAGCAGCATCCCTGGGAAGCTTTTAGATTTGCAGAATCATAGGCCCCAAGCTAGACCTGCTGAGTCAAGAATGGCCTTTTACCAAAATCTACAGGTGACATATTTGGGCATTGAAGTTCGAGAGGCACTTGTGTACAAATCTGTGAAGTCCACACATCTACCTGCATGAAAAATTGAGGATTTCATCATGCACAAGGTTGAGTACCTAAGCCCACAACAACCCTTCAAAGAAGATGTTTCTGTTGTTTTTAATACAAAGGATACAAAATTAATACACAGAAAATTGATTGCATTTCTATATACTAACAATGAAAGATCAGAAATAGAAATTAGGGAAACAATCCCATTTACCATCACATCAAAAATAATAAAATACTAGGAATAAACCTACCTAAAGAGACAAAAAGACCTGTACTCTGAAAACTATAAAATGCTGAAGAAAGAAATCAAAGATGACAAAAACAGATGCAAAGATATACCATGCTCTTGGATTGTAAGAATCAATATTGTCAAAATGACTCTACTACCCCAGGCAATCTACAGATTCAACACAATCTCTATCAAATTACCAATGGCGTGTTTCACAGAACTAGAACAAAATTTTTTTTGTATGGAAGTGTAAAAGGCCTGGAATAGCCAAAGCAATCCTGAGAAATAAAAATGGAGTGGGAGAAATCAGGCTCCCCAGCTTCAGACTATACTACAAAGCTACAGTCATTAAAACAGTATGGTATTGGGATAAAAACAAAAATATAGATCAGTGTAACCAGATAGAAAGCCCAGAATTAAACCCACACACCTATGGTCAATTAGTCCGTGACAAAGGAGGCGAGAATATATAATGGAGAAAAGACAGTGTCTTCAATAAATGTTACTGAGAGAACTAGACACCCACGTGTGAAATAATGATATTAAAACATTCTCTAACACCATACACAAAAAATCAACTCAAGATGGATTAAAGACCTAAATGTAAGACCAGAACTATAAAATTCCTAGAGGAAAACGTAAGCAGAACACTCTCTGACATAAACCACAGCAATATCTTCTCAGATCCACCCCCTAGAGTAATAAAAATTTTGAAAATAAACAAATGGGACCTAATTAAATTTAGAAGTTTTTGCACAGCGGAAACCATAAACAAAATGAAAAGACAACACACAGAATGGGAAAAAATATTTGCAAATGAAGCTGCTGACAAGCGGTGAATCTCCAAAATAAACAAATACCTCTTGCAGCTCAGTATCAATAAACAGCCCACTCAAAAAAAAAAAAATGGGCAGAAGACCTAAATAGACGTTTTTTCAAAGAAGACATACACATGGCCAAAAAACACATGAAAAGATGTTCAACATTACTAATTAGAGAAATAAAAATGAAAACAAACAATTTTTTTTTAAATCGAAACTACTGTGAGGTACCACTTTACATCAGCCAGAATGGCCATCATCAGAAAGTCTACAAACAGTAAATGCTGGAGAGGGTGTAGAGAAAAGGAGCCCTCTGACTCTGTTGGTGGAATGTAAATTGGTGCAACCAATATGGAAAACAGGTGCCTCAGAAAACTAAAAATAGAACTACCATATGATCCAGCAATCCCATCCCTGGGCAGCTAACCAGAGAAAACTATAATTCAAAAAGATACATGCATACTAGTGTTCATTGCAGCACTATTTACAATAACTAAGACATGGAAGCAACCAAAATGTCCATCAACAGAGGAATAGATAAAGAAGAAGTGGTATATACAATGGAATAGTACTTAGCCATAAAAAAGAAAGAATGCCCTTTGCAGCAACATGGATAGACCTAGAGATTGTCATGCTAAGTGAAGTTAAACAGAGAAAGACAAACATCATATGATATTACTTATATGTGGAATCTAAATAAGAGGATACAAATGAACTTATTTGCAGAGCAGCAACAGACTCACAGATTTTGAAAAACTTATGGTTACGACTGAGATAGGTGGGTGGGTTGGAGGGATAGCCTGGGGGTTTGGGATTGGCGCATGCACCCTATGGTATATAGAATGATTGACCAATGCTAACCTGCCTTATAGCACAGAGACTCTACCTAGTATTCTGTGATAATCTATGTGGGAAAAGAATCTAAAAGAGAATGAATGTGTGTACATGTATGAATGAATCACTTTGTTGTACAGCAGAAATTATCACAACCTTGTAAATCAACTATATTGCAGTAAAACTTTAAAAAGCAAAAACATATTATTTCTCCTATGTACAGATGAGGAAGCCTAGGTTAACTTCAGCAGAACTGGGATTTATTAAAAGAAGCTTTATTTTAAACTGGGATTTATTACCAGAAGTTTGGAAAGAAGGCTTAGAGAGGTTAAAGACTTGTCCAGGGTCAAAAGGTAGTAAAGGGCATAACAAGGGCCTTTGAAACAAGGTCTCCTTGAATCCCACCATTACTTTGTCACCTCCCTAGGGTTGAATGTTTTTAAGTGGTTCACTTGAACAATTGCATCCAATTGGTAGCATGTCGAGACCCATTTTCCAGAATGTCATCCGTAGGAGACATCCTTAGGTACTTTTCTCACCCCTCACCTGACCATCTGGGTGGATATAGATGGGCTAGGAGGGACACTTGGGAGTTTAGTACCTCCTAGGCAATCAAATCCGAATCACTCTGGGGCTGAGTGTGACAGTCAGCCCCAGAAACAAAGCCTAGAAACGCCTGTGTTTAAAAACAGAAGGCCAAGGCTTCCAGGAAGGATGATCTATTTTGTGATGCCTTAAGGTTTCACAATGACTGTGGGGCCCCCCTTCACATACCTCCTCTGAGCTAAAGGCCATCATCTACCCTCTGCCACTCTTGGGTCTGGAGACAGATTGGGTCAGGGGTGGAGGCAACTGCAGCAAACAGGAACCTTGTTTTTTAAAACCTGAGCCCCCAGGACAGTCCTGGTCAATCCCCTCATGATATGACTTGGGGAAATGCAGGTTTGCTGGAGAGCCATGCATGCTTTTCCTGGATGCAGGAAAGAGAGAAATGGAAGAGCCTAGTAGTGAGTTTTTCAGAAGTCTATTCTTAGCCCCACTTTCTAGATGGCCCCACATGGGAATCACCTCTATGCACCAGAATTAGATTTGGCTTCCAACAACAGGAAAAAGAGTAATAATAGTAGTAGCTTAAACCAGTGCTTCTCAGATCATCATGTGCACGTGAATTATCCATAGATCTTCTTAAAATGCAGATCCTGTTTTCTTTTCTCTCTTTTTTTTTTCTTTTTTTTCATCTACATCTGCAGCATATGTAGGTTCTCAGGCTAGGGGTCAAATAGGCCTATGGCACAGCCAGGGCAACACCAGATCTGAGCTGAAAGTGTGACCTATGCTACAGATTACACGACCTTAGCAGCCCCTCTTATCCAGCAGTTTCCATGAGAAAGAAGAAGCCAGACTCCACTGTGGCTGTGATCTGGGTGATAAGTGAACCATGGTCAGGAACCAGAGTGAGAGTAAATGAAAAAATGCTGCAGCAGGACAGGAGGGAGGATGAACTGAGTAGGGTGATCTGGAATCTTCTGCTAGAATTTGACAGAAAAGTAGGAAGACCATAGGTAGACCGCATTTGAAAACTAGCTTTGGTCTTGCTTCTGAGACTTAATATTCTATCTGTGTCCAAGGAGTAGGCCTCTTCCCCTGGGCCTGCCAACCTCTTTTGGTGCCCCTGGAACACAAGTCCTCTCTGCAGTGTTCTAACTAGACTTTTCTCATCCTCCCTTCCTATTCAGAAATGGGGTGCTCCCTGTGCCTACTCCAGCAGAAGCCTGGGGCCTCACTTTTGGCTCATGCCATTGGCACATGGCTTCAGCCTCTCCTGGGTCCCTTCTCTTGCTGTGAATAGATGCTCAATGCTATAACCTGCTAGAATCACCATAATTAACTGCTGCTAGTTCCTCGAGGCTTTAGGTATTTTTTTTCTATATCCAATGTCCCCTTGAGCTGAAACTGCCTGGCCTAGAGCACACACATAGTCTCTCCCACACACACACCTAGAGAGAGAAGTTCTGGGGTGACTTTGGGCAGGGGTAACCACCTAGTAGCTCAGGAATAGACACTCTACCATTAGCTACTAGTGGCTTATAACATGGCCTCGTGCAAAGGGAGCTGACAAAGCAAGGTGATAGCATTAACTGAGCTAGTCAGAGTCCTTCAAAGAATTTGACATGACATTATAGCACAAAAAAAGGGCAAACCTGAGATGACACTGAGATTAATGATCCTGTTGCTGACATCTCCTGGTGCCGCTGGACCTGCATTGCTGAATATGCAACCTGATGGTTTCCCATCCTGCTTGCCATCTGGGAACCCCACAGATTTTCAGACAAGAACAGCTGGCATCCCTTTCTGTTTAGTGACAGCTTGTGACATTTGACTAATGCCATGCAAAGTTCTTATTTTGATGCCTACCATGCTATACTATATTTCCCTTCCTGGCTGAAATGGCCCTTCCCAGAGCTCCCTACCCAGGGAAAGTGCTAAACTATTCTCTGTGCAAAGGTGACCACTGATTGGGTCAAAGGTGGGCGTCGACCCAAGAGAGACCAACTATAGGCTTGCTGGTTGAGGTAGCTGGCTTGCAGGCAAGAATCATTTCCTAAATGTATCAGTAGCTCAGCTGCCATGAGAAAACAGCAGAGTTGTCCTCACTGGCACTGTACAAGATGGCTCACACCATCTTGGACACGTTCCAAAAAGTGGAAGAGGAAAAGAGACCCTCAAAGATATGCCCCTTCCCTTTAAAGCACAACCTGGAAGTTGCACAAATAACTTTCACTCTCATCCTATTGGTCAAAGGAAGACTCTGGTTCAAGGAAGCCTGGGAAATGTTAGCTGTATTCCAGGCAGCCATGCCTTGGTAGAAAATCCAGGGCTGTCTTGAGAGAGAATAAACAGGAGGAGGCATCTCCAGTCTCTTCTGGACAGACCGCCTCCGTCTGGAACCTGGGGCTGGAGAAACCAGAGAGGATTCTCCTTGAGAATAAGATGAGGTAGAGGGTGACACATGGAAAGAACCACAGCCATGAGGCCCATGAGAGAAGTCAAAGCATGGGCAGACCCTGAGCTCCCTGTGACACAAACACTGTTGTCAGCCTTGCCCTTATGGGCGGGTGTCCTCTCAGGAAATCCTCCCCTCTTAAGGGGTCTGAGGTACTCAGAAATCTTTGCCGCAAGTCCAGGATATTCAGTTCTGTTGGAGGTGAGGTCTGAGCGATGTGTTACTTGTGGTTCCATTCTCCAGGTGAGAAAACTAAATCCTAAACCCTAAATGCTTCATCATCCATCCTCAGGTCTCCTGGCCCTAATCAATCAAGGAAGAAATGGTGCATCAGAACCTATTTCTTTCAGCCCCTTGGTCAGTGAGACAGAAACAAACCATCCAAACATAAGGCAATCTGGCTTCCTCTGTGGGTGAAGTACAGATAGAGATCTTCAGGGCCTTGTTTGCCAAGGCCACAATTTCAGGGTGAGTGTGTCAGCTGCGTAGCACAATATAAGGGTTGTGAGACTGAGATGTTTAAGGGGGCGCAGAGCACCTGGCACATAGGCCGTTGCTGAGGTTCCATGCATAGAAGCCTCCCTTGGACCTCACAGCTCAGTTACCACAGTGCATGCAGTGGGGCTGAGACATAACTAGCAGTGCGAGGATAGGATTATCTTAGGTCCTGGGGCAGAAGCTCTTCCCAGAAGGCACAAGTGGTTCTAAAAAGGATGGCCAGGGGAGTTCCCGTCACGGTGCAGTGGAAACAAGTCCAACTAGGAACCATGAAGTTGTGGGTTCGATCCCGGGCCTCGCTCAGTCGGTTAAGGATCCAGCGTTGCTGCGAGCTGTGGTGTAGGTCGCAGATGCAGCTTGGATCCTGTGTTGCTGCGGCTGTGGTGTAGGTCGGCAGCTATAGCTCCAATTCGACCCCTAGCCTGGGAACCCCCATGTGCTGCAGGCGAGGCGGTGAAAAGAGAAAAAAGAAAAAAGAAAAAAAAAAGGATGGCCAGGGTAATACCTTGCCTGGAAATGTGACTTTGGAAAATAAGAATCCAAAATCACTTAACGTGCCTTAACTGATCTAGAATATGCATGAGCAAGTTGTAGCCGAGCTTAGATGTGCAGACATCCTGCAACCCCCCCCCCCAAGAGTGGGTGTCTTCCAGACCTGCTGGCCACAAGCCAACTCCACCACAATACTGAGAGTCTCCATTCTGGCCTAGATGGTCCTCAGGTTAGGGCTGGGTAGCATTGGAAGGACAGAGTGGGTGATTGCGGTCCTTAGCAGCGAGCACCAGAGGCCCCAGAGGCAGCACAGGGCTTTGGCAAGGAAGGTAAAGTAATCCTATAAAGCAGCTACTGACTGTTGATAGTGGATAAAGTTATCAGAAACCTAACTCGAGCTCGCTTGAACCAGAAAAGGTATCTGTGGGCTGTACAGCCAAGTGGCACAGAGTGCAGAGCTGGATCCAGGAACAACTAGGTTTAGAGATTTGACTTTTTTCAGGACTTCCTCTCTCTCCACCTACATGTTAGCTCAGGCTGCTATAACAAATTATCATGGACTGGGTGGTTTAATTAGCAGGCATTTTCTTCTTCCAGCTCTGGAGGCTGGGAAGTCCAAGATCAAGGCACTGGCATATTAGTTCCCACTAACTGGCCTGCAGACACCACCATCTCACCGTATCCACTGGTCTCTTCTTTGTAGGAGTGCAGGTGGGGAGAGAGAGTGTGAACTCTGGTGTCTTTCTCTGAATAAGTGCACTCATCTCATCATGGGAGCCCTACCCTCCTGACTTCATCCAAACCTAATTACCTCCCAATTCCTGACTCCTAATATTACCACCTTGGCGATCAGGATTTCAACATATGAATTTGATGGGGGGGAATACAAATATCCAGTCCATAACAACCCATGTATCTGATTATCTCTGCATGTTGGATCCATTCCTGTAATTCAGATGTCCCCACAAGGCCAAAGCCATGCCTGCCGGCAGTTTGAGAGAGTGTTGTCACCAACTCTTAATTGGCTTTGCAGGCCCCTTGCCCATTCCTAGCCAGTCACTGTGGCCAGGAGGATGAGCCTACTATGATTGGCCCAGGCAGGTCACGAGCTCATCCCCACAGTCACAGGATGGCTGTAGTGGGGAAGGAGAAGCTTGTCCCCAAAGTGGGGTGTGCTGTTGTAGCATTTCAAACAGCAAACCCACTGCAAAGGGAGCTCCAAGTGGAAAGGAATGAAGAGGGGGCTGTGCTGAGCTATTGCAAGGGGCTGAAAACAATGGAATAACATTTTGTAAGCCAAAGAAATACTGCTTTAATACTGTTATCATAGAGCCTGAGGAGCCCTGGTACTATGACATCTATAGTTTTCTTCAAAAGACTTCAGCTCTGATAGCGTCATCTAATGGGATTCAATCTCTTTTAATCTATACCCTAGAGGAGGCTAGCTGTCCTAATCAGGGAAACTCCAGGGTGATAATTAGTATTTAATCAGAAGGAAGCCAAAGCCCAGAGTTGCTCCCACAAGTGCCTCAACTGTCTTTATCTCTGATGAATACTAGAGGTTTTGTTAATTAGCATAATGAATGAAGAAATGGGCTTTTCACTGGGAGCATGGAGAAATTCCACAAATGTATATACGAACGGGATATTGGATTCTGGTGCATCTTTTCTCCTTCCCTGTTAGGAATGTTGCTGTTGGCCCAGCTGCAGATTCTGGAGAATGTGGGCCAATCTGAGTCTGACGAGATGGCTTGCCAGTCCTACTACCAGAGTATTTGTCGCATTTGTCCCAAGTGAAACTTCCTTTCATGCACGATTTTGTTGGAGTACTCTGAAGCTCACAGGAGGTGGTGTGACTTGTGTCTATTTGGTAATAATGTCTGTTTGGGGAAAGAATTCATCCTGAAAATTCCTTTTATTGGATCCTGGAGTGAGGCTGTGAGGAAGAGCCAGCCCTGGACTCTTGTCACGAATGGCGCCTGTTGTTGATATTAACCGAAAGAAACATCATGGTTATTCATAACCAAACTGGGAAGTAGGACTCGCCCTTTCAAGTCCAGGGACTCATCAGTCTTCCTCAGAAAGCTATGTCATCCGTAAGGTTTCAAGGTCCAAACTGGGCTGGAGTCCTAGCAGGAATCCAACCCCCAAAGAGGTGGAAGACTGTTGGGTACCAGGCAGGGCTCATTCAGAGTGGGACTGGATAGGCAGGCTCCATCTGGGAGAAAGGAGAAGACCCAAGAAATGAGGCAAAGATCTGGTAGCCAGAACTGGAGTAGGCCTAGAGCCAGAGCACACAGGGGGCCTCCATGTATGTGAACCTCAGGATCTGGGCTGTAGCCTCCTTAGAGACCTGGCCGAAGGGGGCTGAAGGTGATGTTGGCTGCAGAAAGAGGGAGGCTGCAGAGACTGGGAACGGGGCCAAGCTAACGGCCATCCTTCCATTCCAGCAACACCCCGGAACTGCTACTAGGAAGTGCAATGAGATTAGAACTTTTGATAGATACCTCACTCTGCATCAACAACTTTGAATCATCATCCTTTCTTTTTCATGGGTCAGCATTTTCAAGGTACTTGCGAAGACGATGGAGAAAAAAACATCTTTGTAGCTACTGGCATGAAAATTTCTTGGTGGAGAAAGGGTCTTTGAAAAGCTCGCTTTTCAAAGGTAGATAAGGGAGCTTCCAGCCTGACCTGGAGCTGCTCCCAGACTTTCTGTAGAAGGAAGGAGGAGGTTTTCTGAAGGACGATGGAGAAGTGGGGCTGAGTGTTGTAGGCCAAGGCCAGGGAAGAGGAGAGATGTAGCCATAGCCCCAAAGAAGATTTTGAGGGACTTGCTAGACCCATACTTATAAGGTTAACTTCCCCTGGTCCACTCCTACTCCTCAAATGAAATCTTTAGCCAATTCTCCACTGTGTATTAAGGCACACATACCTCCTACTCCCTGGCGTTGGAACAGACCTAAGTCTGTTTAGTCATGTATAACCCTGATGTTCCTTTTGGTTAATATCAACAGCCGCCATTAGTTATATGAGTTGAAAGTCACCTGTAACCTCACTCCAGGTTACCATAAGAACAAGTTCCATAATGAATTCAGCCCAAAGAAAGACAATTTGTTAGCAAGCAGGCCACATTTTCAAGTGCAATCACTTGGGACCACAAAGAGGTGTTAAGGATGAAAACAGAATTCAGACAAAGCTAAACAAATCTTAATGGGAACTGATATAAATGGATTTTCTGTATATTTATTTATACACGCCTGTTACTTCATTTAAAAACTTCTTGGAAGCAAGGACTACTTGTTTTGCTTTAAAAATCTCCATGTGACCTCACTCCCTAACCAAAAGGGGAAAAAATATGATAAAACATAAATGGCATACAAATGTGCCTTGTGCACTGAGAAACATGACAGATTCTTATTCTGTAAAGGTGTAGAGTTGCAGGTAAAAATCCGGGATGTTGTACCTCTCAAACCAAGCATTTCCCCCCAAGGTGTCCACTAGGAACATCTATAAAGAAACTGCCTCGAGAAGACAGAAAAAGAATTACGGGAGGGACAGGCTTCACTTGTCCAGTGGTAGGTGCAGGAGGAAGACCAGTCCATCAGCCAGGACTGGTTCTAAGGGGCCTTGACCACTGTCAGATAGAGATTAAGTAGAGAATGGAAAAAAAAAAATCCCAGTATCAGAAGCCAAGTTCAGGTCAGGGCCACACTGGCCATGTCCAAAGGTTGGGCTTGGAGTGGTGAGCTAAATCTCCCTCCATGCCCTTTCCTAAGGTCAAGATCAATCCCATAAATAGAAAATCTTTTAATTAGGATGTATCCAGCTACAAATAAGTGTAAACTGAACTGGAAGTAGCCAAACAATAAGGAGATTGCGGACTCATGGGACATTCAACAGATCAGGCCTGCGACTGCCCTGATCCAGTGGCTCACATTCCGTTTGCTGGTGACTTTCTTTACTCTGCCTCTCTCAGAATGGTGGCTTCATCTGCAGGCAGCAAAACAGATCTGGCCATGCTGACCTTGGGTGTGGACAGAACAACCACAGGGTCAGCTCCTTCAGGGCAAATAAGCCATGCAGACAGGGTGGCTCCCTGAACAAAATCATCCTTCTGTTATAAAGAAGGAAGGGGGAACAATGCCAATAAGCAACCTCCAGAGCCCACCAAGGGCAAGAAGGCACAAGCAGGCAGCAGGCCAGATTCTTAGTGCTGTTGTTCTTCTGACATGCTGCGTGATCTGGGGCAAGCCACTTCAGCTCTTGAGGCCTCAGTTTTTCTCATCTTAAATTGATTAAGCTAGAGAATCTGTCAGATTCTATTCCGCTTTGAAAAGTCTTTTATTTGGCCATACCTATGGCATGTGGAAGTTCCTGGGCCAGAGACTGAAGCTGCACCACAGCAGTGACCCAAAGCTGCTTCAGTAACAATGCCGGATCCTTATCCTACTGTATCATAAGAGAACTCCACAATAGTCTTTGACTATGAAATGAGATGCTCAAAGACTACTCAAAATACCGGGCTTCAAGTATGGGAAACAGTTCTGGTCCTTTATAGAAAATTCCATTTTCTAGAGATGGCCACAGCAATTGCTCCCATCCCACAGGCCTATCTAAGTGGACCCTTGCACTCTGCCATCCGAAGTTCGATTCTCATCCCTTTGAATCTATGCCTGCTTGATGATTTGCTTATACTCATAATAACTTATAACTAATAAGCTTTGGGAGAAATGACACTGAGAGGCTTCCCAAAAGGCTATGCATAGTCTGCTTGGTTCTCTCACAATGCTAGTAGCAGGACTGAACACAGTATAAGAAATCCAGCCATTCTGAGACTACTATTCCAGAGAGGCCAGGTGTAGGCACTCATGTCAACAACCCAGCTGAGCTTCCACTCCACAGTTAGCACTGACCACCAGCCCCAAGTGTGCGCCATCATGGACATCCATCCTGGGCTGACTGTCAGATGATTGAAGCCTCAGCTGACATTGTACCACAACCCCATGAGAAATCCCACAGGTGAAAGGCCCCAATGAGCATTTCCAGAATTCCTAACCCAGAACATCATGAGCAAAATAAAAGCAGGTGTTGCCATTCTATACCTCTGTGTTTCAGAGAGATTTTTTTTATGCAACAGTGGTGATCAGAATAACCTTAGAGAAGAGTGGGCATAAATGAACAAGGAAAGATTTAGAGTCAGCTTTGAGAGGTTGTTTTTGATAGCTGCAAGCATTGAAGATATCTAAATTCCTTTTTCCAACTCTTTAAGGAGTCTGTGGAGAGATTCCTTGAGGCATGATCTGTGGGCATCTTGCCAGGAGGTAAATAACAGTGGACCTTCACATTTATATAGCCTGTTGGAGTTTGTGAAAAGCAAATTAATACATTTGAATGTCAGAACAAAGGATTAGGGCTCCATTCAACTGCCATCTTTGGCCCAAAATCCCTTCTTGGAATTCCCGAGCCAGTGACTCACCTGCTTCCCTTAGAAAAGCAGTCATGGCTGAGCAAATTTCCCTCAGTGAGTACACATGAAATGGGCACATTGCCAGGCACTTTCCTAATTGTCTCCACATTACACCTTCATAGGGGGACAGCAAAGAGGCTAGAGGCCTCTGAGCTACTATGTCTCAGTGTTGGCCCTCCGTGGAGCTTCCTGGAATGGTCTCAGTCCACAGCAACCCCTTTTAGAGCTGTTTTTAGCAGCTGCTGCCTTGACCTTATCAGATGCATCCTCTGGTTAATGGTTTTTCTTGCAGTGGATATGCCAACAAAACCTCATGACGTCTTAGTGGGATGGACATGGTAGATATTACTGATGCTACTTATTACTACTAAGATGGTAGCCAGTCTTCATGACGGCTCCCAGTGGTTGGTACCACCTGGTACTGACATCGCTGAGTAGGGTTGACCTGGATAACAAGTAAGATAGTGTAGAAATGATAGTGCTTTTCTTCAGAGGTTAGATCATAAAAGATACTGTGGCTTCTGTCTTGGTCTCTTAGATGGCTTACCCTGGGAGAAGGCAGCAACCATGTCAGGAGGACCCTCAGGCTTCATGGAGAGACTCGCATGACCAGGAACCAGGGCCTCCTGCCAGCAGCCATGTGAACACAGCTGGCTTGGAAGCAGATCTTCCAACCCCAGTCAAGCCTTCAGATGACTGCAGCCCCATGGACATCTTGTTCTCATCCCATGAAAGGACATGGGCCAAAACCATCCAGGTGAGTTGCCTCCAAAGTTCTGACCCCACAAACATTGTGTGAGATAATAATCATTGTTTAATCTACTAGGTTTTGAAGGAATTTTTTTTTTCCTTTTTCGGCCATACTGTGGCATATGGATGTTTCCAGGCCCGGGATCAAATCTGAGCCACACCTGCAACCTACGCCACAGCTATGGCAATGCCAGATCCTTAAACTGCTGCACTGGGCCAGGACTCAAAGCAGCAACGCCATAGAGACAAACCGGATCTTTAACCCACTGCACCACAGGGAAACTCCTTGAAGGAATTTTTTAAAGGTATGGTAGATAAATAATATACCCGTTATACAAGTGAGCCTCAGACACATATGGTGACTAGCCCCAAATCGCACAGCTGGAGCTGTGACTGACTGGGAAGAGAGCCCTCATCTTGTGACTGCTGATCCACACAGCACAGGTTCTCTTATAGTCCCATGATTCAGTAGTTCTCTAATTTGGGGTCAGAAGAGGCAAAGATGAGGTTGCAGGCACAGTGCAGCATCTGCCTAGACAACTGTGGCCACACTCACAGCCTCGACCCACATGGCCCCTTGACCAGGAATCCAGAATAGGGAGGGAAGCTAAGAGTCTTCTCTCACTTTCGTGGCACCCTCATGAAGAGGAGGCACAAGCCAGCAACACTTCTTATTTGAACAGACCCACACCCATGCAGGCTCACACATGTGAAGGGTCTCAACCCCTACTGCAAAGGAAACTACAGCTGACCCATGATGCTGCATTTCCGAGGGGCTGTGGTGGGGAAGATTTGTGGTGTCAGGGCTTGTGCTAAGATCCTTGCCTGCAACACGGGGTCTGGCTGTGCCTCCCAGCTTCCCCACTGCTGATTCATGCATCCACTTCAGAGAAGTCACCCCACTGACTCAGTTCCCATGTGACTCACTGGCCATGTGATCGCTGGTCCCCCGCTTCTGCTAGCAGGGCCTGTGGGCAACATGAGCTCTCTGTAGTGACAGTATGGTGGTCACGGGGTCAACAAGTGGCAAGTCTGGCTGGCTCTGTTTTCTCATCCTTCCAGCTGGGTTGGACTTATTCCAGCAAGAGCTGGAATCCCTACATGGCACTGGAATTGACCAAGTCTAGAGGGTAGTTGAAGATAAAAGGTTGAGAAGGGCTCCATAGTCACTGCTTTTGTCTCCAGGGACATGCCAGCCTATCCACAGCAGGAAGGGTGCAGCCCAAAGCCTAAAGCAGGGCTGGACTTCCCAGCAGAGAACAGAAAATTGTTCCTAGGGTGGCAGTGGATGTAAGAGAGACTGAGCAGGAGACCCGCCAAAGCAAACAAGGAAGAGGCCTCACGTGGTAACATTTCCTTTTCCTTTTCTTTCTTTCTTTCTTTCTTTTTTTTTTTTTTTTTTTTTTTGGTCTTTTTAGGGCCACACCAATAACATATGGACCCCAGGCTAGGGGTCCAGTCAGACCTGTAGCCACCGACCTACACCAAGGCCATAGCACCTTGGGATCTGAGCCGTGTCTGCAACCTACACCACAGCTCATGGCAACACAGGACCCTTAACCCACTGAGCAAGGACAGGGATCAAACCTGCATCCTCACTGATACCAGTCAGGTTCATTAACTGCTGAGCCACAATGGGAATTCCCTGGTAATATTTCTTGATAAAGTTGTCAGCCCACATGGAAAAGTTGTCAGCCCACATGGGCTTCAGTGTCTTCATGAATGGAGTCAAGTGAATGGTTTTCAAACTGGATTCCTTGGAGCCCAAGCTTTCTGCAGACGAGCTTAAGAGTTTGCCATTGGGAGGGAGGCTCTACACCTGTACTGTCCAATAGGAATATGAAGTAAGCCACACATGCAATTTTAAATGTTGTAGCACCACATTTTCAAAAATCTAACAATAAACAAGTAAAAATGATTTTAATAGTATCTTTTACTTAATCTAGATATTATCATTTCAGCATGCAATCAGTTTGTTAATTTATTAATAAGATATTTCACATTCTCCCTTTTGTGCTAAATCTTCAATATCTGGTGTGTAATTTGTATTTAAGTACATATCAGTTAGAACCAGCCACGTTTGCAGTACTTGACAGCTAGAGTGGTGTACCTGACCTGCCGAGAGGGAGGAGGAATCAGGCGTTTAGAGAAGACCTCCCCCTGGTGGACAAAACTCAAAAGTCCATTTCCTTGATTCAGTAATCATGTAGAATGTCAGCATTATATGTATCCTGAGGGCACTTGGAGAGAGCACCTACAAATCAAAGAAGCAGGTCAAGTGCAGACTCCTGAGGAATTTGAAAGTGAGAATTGTTGATGGCAGACTCCCTTGCTTCTGGGAAGAGAGTGAGTGTGGACTATTCTTTCCAGGAATTTTGCTGTGAACGGGAGGAACATACAAGGCATGGGGCACAGACCTAAGGGTGTTTTAAATGGGAAGAAAATATTTGGACAAAATGCAGGCTGTAGAACACTTGTCATGACCAGATCAAAGGAACCAGAGGCATTCAAGAGTCATACTAACAGAGCTGGTTGGAATACAGACCCTGGAGCCAGCTTCATTGCTTTCTGGCTGTGTGACTTTGGACAGATTACTTACCTCCTTTTGCCTCTGTTCTCGCATCAGTGCAATAGTACCTGCCTCTTCCGTTTGCACTGTGATGAGTTGTGTTTGTATGAGGATTGATTCATTTTTCAAAATAACATACTCAAGTGCTGAGAATAGACATAAGAAAATTAAGTGTTGTATTAGCTATAATGATTAGAGGGATTCATTTAGAGGGGCAACATGTTCTGTGAGTGTTCACACAGGGGGGCTGCCTCTTCCCCAGTGAGTCAGTCGAAGTTCAAATACTGTGTCATGACAAGTCAGAATTCTCAACTCAGAAGTGACAACATTGTTTCAACAGAGGGCAGTGGCCAACAACACATTTCTCTAGCATCTTCAAACTGAAACTGTCAAGAAAGCTGGCTTCCTGACCTAGTGGGGACATTCAGGACCATGGACATCTAACTCTTTGTTTCACTCCTTCCTGGGGAAACTTATCAGGTTTCACAGTTCTATGTTTTATTTTATTTTATTTTTTGGTCTTTTTTGCCATTTCTTGGGCCGCTCCCCCGGCATATGGAGGTTTCCAGGCTAGGGGTCGAATCGGAGCTGCAGCCACCGGCCTACACCACAGCCACAGCAACGCGTCTGCAACCCACACCACAGCTCATGGCAATGCTGGATCCTTAACCCACTAAGCAAGGCCAGGGATCGAACCCGCAACCTCGTGGTTCCTAGTCAGATTCGTTAACCACTGAGCCACGACAGGAACTCCTATGTTTTAATTTTGACGCTGATGAATTCAGTGATCTCCTGCTTTTTCTTTTTTCAAAATAATAGCTGTCATGTGTTGAGCCACTACTAAGTGGCAATCACTGACCAATATCTCATCTAATCTATTCAATTCTACGAGGTCAGTTTCCATAAATAACATTATGCCATAAATATCACTTGGAACACTTTTTAAAATTCAACATGATGTTTTTGAGCTACAGCTGTGCGGCTCTAGTAAATCCTTTTCTGATTGCTTCTTTGTCTTACTGTGTATGCATCTGCCAACATTTTATGTATCCATTCCCTAGCGACAGACACCTAGGTTGTCCCAATCTCTGCCATCAAAACAAGATGCAATGAGCATCTTCTCACCTGTCTCTTATGGCCTGTGCAGAATATCTCTGGATAAAGAACCCAAGGGTGGACCTGCTGGGTCAGCGGGTATTTGCAGCCTTACCTTCTTCCAGGTTGTCCTTCAAATGCTATGCCAGTTCCCATTCCCACCAGCCTTGCCTCCAGGGTCCTCACTTTCCCCATTCTCATCAGCCTGTAATGTTATGACTTTCTAATTTTTGCCAAATACATGGGCAGAAATGATGTCTGACAGCTTTAATTTGCATATACGTGATAGCTGTTGAAATCTCATAGGCCTAGAGCTGTTCCAGGCTTGAACTGAAAGGGCTATGCACAGGGCAGTTTCCGTCTAAGAACTGGTAAAAATTCCATGGATGTGTAGCTCTTCACTAGGTGACTTTGTGTATTTCAGTGTATCTGCTGCTCCCACCAGCCCTGGGAAGTAAGTACTTACAGCATATGAGACTCAGAGGGCTTAGTGACTAAGCCGTGGGTCGTCCAGCCAGTTCTTATTAGAACCAGGAAGAGAATCCAAACATTGAGACCCCCTCACCAGAGCTCTTCCTACTCCACCATTTATACCCATAGCCCATCAGGAAGAGATGGCTTTCCCCTGAAGCATAGGGTTCCAATGTTTGTGAGAAAGTTGGGGATTTTGGTTGTTTCTCTGCTTTGTTTCTTTAATCAGCTTCACTGAAGTATCATTCATATACAATAAAATGCACCCATGTTAAGTGGGCATTTCTACAAGTGTACACTGGTATAACCATCACTGGTCCAGACACTTTGATTGCCTTACCCCAATCCTGGATCCAGTGAACAGATGTTTTTGTTGTAGAGCAGAGTTTTAATTGTAAACTAAGAGCTCAAGGCCAGAGACAGAGTCTGAGTTTCTTACAGTGTCATCTGAAGACGCTTTCTGCAGCTTAGTCACCTGCTGAGCAGAACCCAGTCTTTCCCCCTACCTACTGCATCACAATTTCTGGGGCTGAGGCCTGGGGATCTGCATGTTCTTCTTTTTTTCTTTTTTGTCTGCACTTGTAGCATATGGAAATTCCTGGGGCAGGGATTGAGTCTTAGCTGCAGCTACGACCTACACCACAGCTGCAGCAATGCCGGATCTTCAACTCACTGTGCCAGGCCAGGGATCAAACGCTCACCACCACGGAGACAATGCCGCATCATTAACCCACTGTGCCACAGCAGGAACTTGGGGATCTGCATGTTTAATACAACATAAACAATACTTGTGTACCTAAATTTGTAAAACCATGGCTGTGAGCCATGGATAATTGTTGAAGATTTTTGAGCTGAATAGTAGGATAGTAGCTTTTTAAAATTTATTTAACTTTGAAATAATTATAGATTAGCCGGAAGTTGTAAAAATAGTATGGAGAAATCCCACCCAATTTTCCTCCAGTGGTTACATCTTCCTTAACTACAGTGCAATATCAAAACCAGGATTTGGACATGGGTACAATGCGTGTGTATCGTTCTGTTCTGTTTTACCACATATGTAGATTCCTGTAACCACCACCTCAGTCAAGATACAGAATTGTTCCCTCATCACAAAGGTGTCCCTCCTGCTACCCTTTAAAGTCATACCTCCCCCAACATCCATCCCCACCTAACCCCTGGCAACCACTGATCTGCTTTCTATCTCTATGGTTTTTGTCATTTCAAGAGCATTATGTAAATGAAATTGCTCAGTATGTGACCTTTTGAGATTTTGATTTTTTTTACTAGTCCTAAAACCCCTGAGATCTACGTGACTTGTTGCATATACCAAAAGCTTGCTCCTTTTTATTCCTGGGTAGTATCCCATGGTATGGAATTTAGCCATTCACCCATCATGGGACATTTTGGTTGTTTCCATTTGGGGGCTATTAAGAGTTAATCTTCTTTAAACAATTATGTATTGATTTTTGTGAGAATATAAGTTTTTACTTCTCTAGGATAAATTCCTAAAAGTGTCACTGCTGGATCATATGGTGTGTGTTCAGTTTTTAAAGAGACTGATATTCTTTTCCAGAGTGTCTATGTCATTTCGCATTTCCAAGAGCAACGTGTAAGAGATTGTTTCTCTATATCCTTGCCAGAATTTGGCACGGCCACCATTTTTTATTTTAGTCTTTCTTTTTCTTTTTTCTTTCTTTCTTTCTTGTGTGTGTGTGTGTGTGTGTGTGTGTGTGTGTGTGTGTGTGTTCAGAGCCACACCCATGGCATATGCAGGTTCCCAGGCTAGGGGTCCAGTCAGAGCTGTAGCTGCCAGCCTACGCCACAGCCACAGCAACACCGGATCCTTAACCCACTGAGTGAGGCCAGGGATCAAACCTGCGTCCTCAAGGATAGTTAGATTCATTTCCACTGAGCCATGACGGGAACTCCCTATTTTAGCTTTTCTATTAGGTATGTGGTAATATCTCATCATAGTCTTAATTTATATTTCCCTCACAGCTAGTGAGGTTGAGTATCTTTTCATGTGCCTATTTGCAGTCATTCTTTAATGAAGTGACTCTCCTAGTTCTTTGCCCATTTTTAACAGAATTGATTGCTTTTTTATTGCTGACTTTTGAGGATTCTGTATTTATTTCTAGACATGGGTCCTTTGTCTGATATGTGGTTTGCACATGCTTTCTCTTAGTCTGCAGTTTATCTTAACAGAGTCATTTGCAAAGCAAAAGTTTTTCATTTTGATTAAGTCTCATTTATCTGTCTTTTATTTAGACTTTTGATGTTATATCTAAGAAGTCATCACCAAGCTTTAGGTTCCCCCAAATTTTCTCCTATGTTTTCTTCTAAAAGTGTTGATAATTTTACCTATACATTTATATCCATGATATATTTTGAGTTAGTTTTTGTATAACATTCAAAATTTTAAATTTAAGTCGAGGTTCTTTTTTTTTTTTCTTTTTTTTTTTTTTTTTGGCCTATGAATATCCAGTTGCTCCAACACCATTTGTTGAAAAGTCTATCCTTCCTCCAGTGAATTGCTTTTGCACATTTGTCGCAAATCAGATGGCTATACTCATGGGGGCTAACTCTGGGTTTTCCATTCTCTATCATTGATCTTCATGCCCACCCCTCTGCTAGTGCTATAGTCTTTTTATTTTTTTTTAATATACAGTGGGTTTTTTTTGTATTTTTTCCATTATAGCTGATTTACAATATTCTGTCAATTTTCTACCGTACAGCAAGGTACCCAGTCACACATACACATGTACATTCCTTTTTCTCACATTATCATGCTCCATCATAAGTGACTAGATACAGTTCCAAGTGCTACACAGCAGGATCTCATTGCTTATCCATTCCAAAGGCAATAGTTTGCATCTATTAACCCCAAATTCCCAGTCCATCCCACTCCCTACAGTCTTAATTACTATAGCTGCATAATAAGTCGTGAAACAGAGTGATGACTTGAATGTCTTTCTTCTTTTTCAAAATGTTTTCATTATTGTAATTCCTGTGCTTTTTATATAAATTTTAGAATAAGCCTGTTTCTGCTTACCAAAAAATCTTGTGGGATTTTGCCAGAAATTGCATTATAATCATATATCATTTGAGAGAGAATGGGCATTTTTACTATGATGACTCTTCCAAGCCATGAATGTTTCTCCATTTATTTAGATCTTTTAAAATTTATTTTATCAATATTTTATACTTTTTAGTATACATGTTTTGTACCTGTTGGTGATTCATGCACAAGTATTTCTTTTTTGAGAGATTGTAAGTAATATTGTACTTTAATTTTGCTTTCCATGTGTTTATTGTTAGTATATAGAAGTACAATATTGATCTTGTATCTTACAGTTTTTACCAGACTCACTTATTATCCCTGGAATTGTTTCAGTTTTGTTTTGGTTTTGGATATTATTTGGCACTTTCTATGTAGATCATTATGTCATCTGCAGACAGGGACAGTTTTATTTCTTCCTTTCCAATCTGTATGCCTTTTATTTCCTCCTGCCTTATTGCACTGTCCAAAGCTCCTAGTACTATGTTGAACAAGAGTGGTTAATACAGACACCCTTGCCTTGCTCCCAATCTTTTGGGAAAACATTGTCTTTCACATTATTCTGCTGTTTTTTAATAGGTTTTTTTTTTTTTTTTTATCAAGTTGAGGACATTGCCCCATCCCTGTTTGTTTGTTTGTTTGTTTTCTGAGAGTTTTATCATGAATGGGAGTTGAATTTTGTCAAATGCTTTTCCTGTACTGATTGATATGATCATGTGGTTTTTCTTCTTTAGCCTACATAGTGTGACTTTGAGGAGTAAACCAGCCTCATATCCCTGAAATAAACCCCACATTCTATATACTAGTATTCATTAAAGATTTTTTTTTTCATTTACGTTTATGAAGGATATTGGTCTGTAGTTATACTACATTTTGTTTTGGTTTAGTTTTTTGGTGCTATCTTTATCTAGTTTTGGTATCAGGGTAATATTGGACTCACAAGATGAAGTTTGTTGTATTCCCTCTTCTGTTTTCTGGAAAGGATTGTGTAGAATGGGTGTTAATTCTTCTTTTAACATTTGAAAGAATCCTCCAGTCAAATTATCTGGGCCTGGAGATTTCTTTGTCAGTAGTTTTTAAATTATGACTTTGATTTCCTTAATGATTACAGGGCTATTCAAGTTATTTATTTCATATTGGATGAGTGTTGGAAATCTGTATTTATTGAGGAGTTAGTCTACTTCATCTAAGCTATAGAGTTGTTCATACAATTTGATTATTATCTTTGATGTCTGCAGGATCTGTAGTGATATCCTCTGTTTCATTTCTGATATTAGTAATTTGAGTCTTTCTCTTTTTTTGTTAGTCTTCCTACAGGTGCATCACTTTTATTGATCTTTTCAAGGAACAAAGGAAAGATCAATTCATTGTTCATTTCTCCGTTGTTTTTATGTTTGCAGTTTTATCAATTCTTTTATCTTTATTTTTTCCTCCCATTTATTTTGAGTTTATTTTGCTTCACTTTTTCTAAGTTCTTAACATAGGCACTTAGATTATTCATGTGAGAGACAATTTCTCTTTTTTAATATTTTATAATGATTTTTATTTTTTCCATTATAGCTGATTTACAGTGTTCTTTCAATTTTCTATTGCACAGCAAGGTGACCCAGTCACACATACATGTATACATTCTTTTTTTCTCACATTATCATGCTCCATCACAAGTGACCAGACATAGTTCCCAGTGCTATATAACAGGATCCCATTGTTTATCCATTCCAAAGGCAATAGTTTGCATCTATTAACCCCAAATTCCCAGTCCTTCCCACTCCCTCCCACTCCCTCTTGGCAACCGTAAGTCTGTTCTCCAAGTCCATGATTTTCTTTTCTGTGGAAAGGTTCATTTGTGCCATATTAGATTCCAGATGTAAGTGAAATCATATGGTATTTCTCTTTCTGACTTTTCTAATGTAAGCATTTAGTGCTAAAAATTTCCCTCATGGAGCTGCTTTAACTGTGTCCCACAAAGTTTGATGTTGCAATTTCATTTTTATCCCATTCAATTTTTTTTTTTAATTCCCTTTGAGACTTCTTTGACCCTTGGATTATTGAAAAGGGTGCTCTTTATTTTCCAGTAACCCACTTATGGAAGATTTTTAGGCACAGTAAGTAGGTTTACTGTATTTATTGTATTCTTTTAAGCTGTTGATTTTCATAGTGAGGGTGGCTTGGAAGGAGACCCACATCTTTATCACTGAAGGAGCCCAGCACTTTGTCAGCCAACTTGGGTTGACTTGGAAATCTATGTGAACACACACACACACAAGAGCACACAACCACACAAACATACACATAGCATACTTCTACCTATACCTAACTAGCAGAGCACAAATTCTCATTTTTGAAAAACAAGGCTAATGGCAGATACCATGGTAAACAAACAAAAAACAAAAACAAAACAAAACAAAACAAAACAAAAAAACCAGGAAAAGGAAGCTGTTTAAGAAGAAAAAAAACTTTCAAGTCAGAATTGCATCTCTAAAGAAAAAAATTAGGCCAACCAGAAACCTCTAGCGGAAATATCAGAGACATTTCAGGTTCCGAGTTGACAGTAGACAAAATGAATTTCTTGTATTTTGGCAACACCACCTGCCCTCTAAGTTAACCTCTTCCCCCCTTCCCACCATCACTGCCCCTAGCACGACAGGGTCACCCCAACTAATTCTGCTTTATAAAACTGGAAGGAAAAAAAGATACTACACTTAAGACAACAATGGACTAGACATTCCAGGAATTAAAGATGTATCAAGAAGAAAGAGAGATATGTCCTGCAGACCAATTCAGTATCTGGCATATAATAATACCCTTCTCAAATGGCATACACAGAGAACCATAAACAAATCTTATTTATGTTTATATTCAATATATGAAAATATATAAGTACATTTTTAAAGCTGTTCCCTATCCATCTGATAGCTATTTCTGTTGTCCAGTTTTTTTTATTTCATTTCTTACATTTCAGTCTATCTAGAACTTAATATGGTTGTAGTTCTACAATACAGTGACATATCCGGCAATGCCTCAGATCCCTCAGCAGCTAAGCCATAAAATTGAACCTTTGGGCTCTTAGTACCAAAGTTCCAGTGAGGGAGGCAGCTTTACCTCCCTGTATAAGCTAGAGCACCCAGTCAGTTTAGACCAGGGTTTCTCAACCTTGGCACCATTGCTGTATTAGTAATTTTCTTTCATAGGAGTTTGTCCTGTTTGTCTGCATCCCTGGCTTCTACCTGCTAGATATCAGTCACTCCCATGAGCTGTGATAACCAGAAATTCCCCCCCCCCCCAGACATCACAAAATTGCTCCCAGTGAAATCCACTTGTTTAGACATATGCCTCCTTATTTTCTGCTCTGGATGCTGTACAAAGCCATGACGTTTGGTGCCATAGCAGCCATCTTGCAGTCATGAGGAATAATATTACAGATACACCAAGGCTAGTGCAATAGAAGGGACCTTGGTTCTTGATGACCTTGCTGACTTGCTTTACCAACCCTTGCATTACCTCCCTATGGAAAATTAAAGAGCTTCTACCACTTAAACCTCTTCGGTCCTGTGCTCTGTCACTTAGAGCTGAAAGCATCCTACTGAATCCACTGAACACCTTATTCCTCTGCTTAAAATTCTTCCCTAGTTCTCCATTCAGGATGAATTTCAGACTCCTGAGCATAGCATCCAAGGGACTTTACCTCCCTCTCCTGCTCACTTTCCACTGCCCCTCCCAGCACACGTTTCCCCTTGAGCCATAAATAAGAGACCTTTGAACCAGCTCCGAGGCTTCTTATCTCCTGGTGTTGACATTTGCTGGTCCCCAAATGCCACTTCCTTCTTCCTCTTCTCGCTCTCTGTTCACTCCTACTCACCTTTTAAGACTTAGCCCGTGTTGTCCTCTCCTTCAAGAACTTTTCTCTGAATTTCTATCTAGTGGTTTTGCAATGTAGACGCCAAATTATTTGACACTCCTCCACTTGAGAGTGACCACGTTTTCCTGGGCAGAGATTTGAACCTCTATGACTTTTCATACTCTAAGCACCAAAGCAGGGTGCTAACTGACTAATCTAGGAGGAGTGTAATTAAGTGACACTCAAGTGGCGTTTGTGATAAGGACATGCAGTGCGTGCGATGAGCTAGTCAGACCTGCAGGCATCAGGCAATCTAACTCAACCCAACCAACTGATGCTGCTCATCTTTCCAGCCTCAAACCCTGGCAGTCAACCACACACTTCTCTCATTCTGAATCACTGGGTGGCCCAGAGTGTATGCTCCTGCATAAGTGTTCCCCCACACCTGGCATTCAACGCCCTTTCCCTGCATAACTCCTACTCATCCTTCAGCTCTCCCTTTGATGTCACCACCCCTAGGAAGCCTTCCTTGCCTCTCCAAGCCTGGTATGCTCAGAGCCTCACACTGCTCTTACCACACTTGCATCCAAACTGCCCATTTCCACATCTTGAACCTGTGCACATCTTAAGGGCAGGGAACGATTTATTCCTTTTTGAACTACCAGCATCCAGAATAATGCTAGAGCTTGTTGTAAAAATTAATGTTCATGGCATCACTGTGCCAATGGTATGACTGAATGTGTTTTGCTCTTGTGCTCCATTCAACATTAATTGAGATCTGACCCCACACAGCTTCCTGCATCTACTACCGTCAGCAGGGTAGCTGGAGCTTGCAGCTATTTCAGCTCACTGGGCACTGGCCTTAGTACCTAACTCATTCACTTTTTCTAAGACTTTGTCTGCTATAATTATCTGCAATCCATATGGGAAAACCAAGGCATCAAGATTACATGGGCACGGAATCCTGGAGTCTAATTTTGAACCCCTGCATCCTATCCCAAGAGCCCGTGGTGTTGATATCTATACTACCTGGCTTCCTTCTGAACCACCCAGACCCCTATCATAAACGCAGAAGCCTGGACCTCACCAGAAGGGCTTGTTGCTCTGGGTCCGGGCAGGACCAGCGAAGCTGCATTCATCATGACTCCCACATAGTGCAGGAGCATCCAGGAGTGTCTGAGGCTCTGTGAGTTCTGGCCCTGATGCTCCTGTCTCCCTGCATCACAAGCACATGCTGTACTCACTCTTCTCCAAGCTCTTGCTGCCTCTGCCAAGAATGCCGTCACCACCACCACTACCATGCTGGTGTTGCTTGAGGAACACCAGAGGGAGTGAGAAGAAGGAGACCTTGGCGCTCAGGATGAGCTGGCAAAGCCCCAGGCCCCAGAGACATCCACACACAGCTGGTTCCAGAGGTCTCGGAGAAAGTCCAGGGGCCTCAAGCTTCTCAAATGGCTCTTGAGTCTGGTGCTACCAGAAGTATCCAAAAGGCTCCATCCAGAACCTCCCAGAGCACACCCCTGGGTTTAGTCCTCCAACTGCAACCTGTGCAGGCCTCGGAAGCTCCCACAGACAAATCCTGGTGATGCCAGCAGGATTTGTTCTACCCAGGACAGGACCAGCTGGGCAGCAGGCAGTGGTGGAAGCAAGGGCACCCCCGGCCGGTGCATGTATTTCTCCACCTCAGTGTGAACATCAGCCAACCAGGCCTGTGCAGGGCCAGGTGGGCAGAGCAGTCTTCCAAGGAAGGAGCCTCATAAAAGGTCGAAGAGGGCCATGGGAAGACTTGGCAGTTGGCCCAGAACAACTCAGCTGTCTTTACTGCAGAGCAGCCAGGCCTGCCCCTGGGGGATTTCCCAGCCATGTTCAAATGGAAGCTAAATCGAGTCAACATCGCTGTAAATGCCACATCAAAGGTAAGTTGCTGGAGAGTTAGCAAGATTCTTGGTGGGGACATTCATCAAGAGGCACCTGGGAGTATGGGATGGGTGAAGGTGGGATGGAAAATCGGTCTAGGGATTTCCCCCTAAACAATATGATGAGTTCTGACTATTGCTATATAATAAAATACCCCTGAAAAATTATATTATTGCTATGTAATAAAAGACCCCTGCCTCAAATAAGAACCATTTTATTATAGCTCATAATTTTGTGACTGAGAAGCTTGAGCCACTCCCAGCTGGGTAATTCTTTTTCATGTGGCATCAGTGGAGGTCCCTTGATGCCACTGAGCTGGCAAATGGGCCACCGCAAGGCAGCTTCCCTTACAGGTCTGGGCCCAGCAGAGAAGGCTGGAGAGCTGGGTTCAGCTGGAACTACCAGCCACTCTCCATGCAGCCTCACCAGCATGGCAGCCTCATGGAGTTGGACTTCATAAATTGTGGCTCAGGGCTCCCAGTGAGAGTGTTAGGGGCCTGGCTGAAAGCTATTATGTTTCATATGACCTAGATGTCCCAGAATCTCACTTCTAACACATTCTTTGGGTCAAGCAAGTCATCAAGACCAGCCCAGGAGTTCCTATCATGGCACAGTGGAAAAGAATCTGACTAGGAACCATGAGGTTGTGGCTTCGATCCCTGGCCTCACTCAGTGGGTTAAGGATCCAGCGTTACTGTGAGCTGTGGTATAGGTCCCAGATGCAGCTCGGATCTGGCATTGCTGTGACTCTGGTGTAGGCCAGTGGCTACAGCTCCAATTAGATCCCTAGCTTGGGAACCTCCATATGCCACGGGTGCAGCCCTCAAAAGACAAAAAGATAAAAAAAAAAAAAAAGACCAGCCCACATTCAAGGAGACTAGAATTAGACTTCATCTCTCAATGGAAGGAGGAGTGAAATGTTTAAAGCCATATTTAATCTCCCATCCTGCAAAAGAGCTGGGAACCATTTGCCACTCTCATTGTGGGGATTTTTACTCCATACATGTTTGCCAAGCTCCTAGCATGTTCCAGGCTCTGTTCCAGGCACTGGAGAGAGAGAAAGAGAGAGAGAGAGAGCAATGACTAAGACAGAGACATTGTCCTTGCCGTCATGGAGAGTATAGTCTAGAATACAATCTAACAAACAGTTCCCCAGTGCCTGGCATGTGGGAAGTGTCAGTAAATGTTGGCTGCTGGTATTTTAATTGTTAAATGGATCATCTTTGGATTAAAACAATAAGTGTAATAAGCATAAACAGAATTGCTTTGAAGAATGACAAGTTGACAAAAGCCTGACCTTTCAGGAGGGTGAAGTTTAAGCCAAGGAGGAAGAGTGATGTGCTCGGGGGAAGGGCAGGAAGTAGTGGCCACTGAGTGCAGTGGACAAGGGGAGCGTGCGTTAAATGAGCTGGGCAGAGAGGGAGCATCCAGGCTCTAAACTATGTATCTGACATCTGTCCCTCCAGGCCCACCTTCCACCTTCCCCACCCACCTGTGCCTCTGAGGCTTCCCTGCATGGGCTGCATCAGCAGTCTCCCTTGCCTCCCTGCTTCCAGTGGAAATCACCAGCAGGAACTGGGTGCAGAGGGGAAGAGAAAGAGGCTGACATATTTATTCCTCTGGCTCCCTCCCTGCTGAGCAAGGGGTGGAAGCAAACCCTTTCTCTGCCAAAATCCTGTCTGGGTCCAGCCATCCTCTCCTAGGGTCCTGAGGTCTCACAGGATCTTGGCTCTCTCTCTCCTGTGCCTTCAGCCTGGGCTCAGAAGCAGCTGCCCACTCTTGCTGCCCAGGAACACTTCACAGTCACTGCTTGTGTTCCCTAGACCCTGCCCACACCTTTGTAAAAGTCCCTTTCTTACACTGTTTTCAGTCACCCTTTTGAGAGGGCCTTCTGGCCTTTCCTGGCATCCTGAATGTTACCCCTACACCAGCCAGGGCAGGAATTTGGGACTTTATCTCAGGAGCAGTTCTAAGAAAATGATAACTTTCCATCCAGTGATGTGCTGGTAACAACCAGCTTTCCAGAGGGAAAAGGCCTGATCTTCAGTGATTGCCAAGTTCTGAGATGTAAATACATCCAACATGGTTGATTTCAGACTATCCGTGTGACAGCATCCAGCTTGCAAAATCACTAAAAACGCAAGCTGGTATGCTCGAGCTCCAGCCTATCTCTGCTCAGATCAGACACTCAGTCTAGTCTCTCCCATTGCTGGAGCCACCCCAGCTGGAAGCTGGATGTCCCAACAGAGAGATGGACGGGCTTTCTGGCTGCTGCCAGCCTTCTTCCTCCCGTGCCCTATGCATGTACTTCCCAGTGAAGCCAGGATGCTATCTATGAGGGCTCCCAAAGCTGCAGGACCTTTCATGTGCCTCTACCTCTGCTCTTCTCATGTGCTTAGGGCTGAGGCTCAAACAGAACCATTCATCTTGCTGGACCATCATGAGACCCCGGGGATCTAGAGTCACCAGTTCCTGTATTAACAGCAATTCATTCCCGTCAAGAGCCCCACCCTAATGCTGATGCCAAAGACCTCTGGCGCTGGTCTCTGCCCTGAATCCTACTTCCCCACAGATGGGTCCATACCCTAACTGGGATAACCAGGCCTCTGTCCACATCCTGCTTTACCCAAAACTGAACATCTATGACCTCTATGCCCAGATGAGGCTACTAGATCTCAATCCCATTTTTTGTCCAGCCTGACCAGTGTTTTAGAACTTTCTGTTTAAAGACAGGAGCATGATTTTTTTTTTTTTTTACTATGAAACCAAATATGAGGAAATGTGAAAACATTGGTTTCAAGTTGTATCTTTATATTTGGAGAACAAACATCTGTTAAATACTTGCTGTATGAGTTCCTCTCAATAGTTACCCATTTGGGTTTTGTTTTTTGTTTTTTTTTTGCTTTTTTTTTTTTAGGACTGCACCCATAGTATATGGAGGTTCCCAGGCTAGGACATAATCTGAGCTACAGCTGCTGGCCTACACCACAGCCACAGCCACGTGGGATCCGAGCAGCCTCTGCGACCTACACCAACAGTTCACAGCAACACTGGATCCTTAACCCACTGAGCGAGGCCAGGGATCCAACCTGCAACCTCATGGTTCCCAGTTGGATTCATTTCCACTGTACCACCACGGGAACTCCAGGAGTTACCCATTTTGGCAACAAGCAGTTGCACACACATGTACACACACAGCAATTGGATGATAAATCTTTTTTTTTTTTTTTGCTATTTCTTGGGCCACTCTCGCGGCATATGGAGGTTCCCAGGCTAGGGGTCCAATCAGAGCCGTAGCCACCAGCCTACGCCAGAGCCACAGCAACGCGGGATCCGAGCCACGTCTGTGACCTACCGAGCCACGTCTGTGACCTACACCACAGGTCACGGCAACGCCGGATGGTTAACCCACTGATCAAGGGCAGGGACTGAACCCGCAGCCTCATGGTTCCTAGTCAGATTCGTTAACCACTGCGCCACGACAGGAACTCCCTGGATGATAAATCTTTAAAGAAAATTCCTAACTCAAAGTAACATAACATTTGAATCAACATAACATGGTACTACAAGTATCCTTTTAAGATGATCAGAAATGTTTAAGTTAATAACACCTGGTTTTGATGAAGTGCATGGACATGGCAACTCTCATACACTATTGTGGAAATGAAAATAAATACAAGAATTTTAAAGGGCAGTCTGTCAATACTTAACCAAAATGTAAAATTCACATTCCCTATGACCCAGAAATCCACCACTTCTAGAAATCCATCCTACATAAATATCAACACTGGTACATTAAAGGTATATGTAAATTAATGCTCCCTGCAGCATCGTGATAATTTTAAAAATTGAAAACACACTGGATGTCCATTGATAGGGCAATGCATCCACTGCACCATAATGCAGTGGAACACTTTCTAGCTGTTAGAAGAATAAGGTAGGCTTGGAAAGACTTTCATGTCATTTTCTTTAATGGAAAATCAACAAAATTGGAGGCTTATACATTACCGGTGGAAAACTTAAATGGTGCAGCTCTGTGAAAGGCAGTTGAGCAGCTCCTCAAAAAGCTAAACGCAGGGTTACTAAACAATTCAGCAGTTCCACACCTAGGTAAATACTCAAGAGGAATGAAAATATATATCCACACAAAAACATATGTGAATGTTCAGAGCAGCTTTATCCATCACAACCAAAAAGTGAGAATAACCCAAATATCCCTCAGTTGGTAACTGGACGAATGAAATTGTTTTATCCATACAATGGAATACTATTCAACCATAAGAAGAAATAAAGTAATGGTACATGCTATAATGGTGCATCAAAATATTTTCTAAGTGAAAGTAGCCAGACACAAAAGGTCATATATTCTATGATTCTACTTACATGGAATGTCCAGAATAGGCAAAACCATAGAGACAGAAAGTAGATTAGTGGTTGCCAGGAGATGGAGCAGGGTAGAGAGTGCCATTGGCTGCTGGCAAACAAGTATAGGATTTCTTTGTGGGGGTGACGGAAATGTTCTGATGGGACAGTAATAATGATGTACAACATTGTGCATATGCTAAAAACTATTGAATTCTACACTTTAAAATGATAAATTTTATGTTACATGAATTATTTCAATTTAAAATATCATCATCATCATCATCATCATCATCATGCATAACTGGTACATTAACTAAATGTAGTTTTTGATAAAAGGTAACTTAAAAATACATTGTCTTTTAAGATCGCTTCCAACTCAAAAGTACCTGCATCTATCCTTGGAGGATCCCAGGGTTCAGATGACCCCTAAGTTGTTGACCCCAGCTTCCTGTGGAGACAGGCTGGGTGACCAGAGCTCTCCTCACTGTGACAAGTGATGTAGCCAGGCTCTACATAAGTTCTTGAGTAGCATGGGGGGTGGGGGGATGGGAGCGGATCAAGCCAGAAGGCTCAGAGGTGGAAGAAGAAGGATCAGGAAGACTTCCCATCTCCTTCTGAGGCCACACATTAGTCTTCCCCCACCTTCCTCTAGCCTACTGGGCAGGGGAGGTGTTTCAGTTTCTTTGAGCAAAATGCGAAACAAAGAAGCACCATTTCTTCCTCAAGACGCATGTAAAGAGGTGCAATTATAGGTGAGTTCCTTTACAAACTTTTCTACTT
Organism: Sus scrofa; assembly: GCF_054392235.1. Taxonomy (NCBI): domain Eukaryota; kingdom Metazoa; phylum Chordata; class Mammalia; order Artiodactyla; family Suidae; genus Sus; species Sus scrofa. The sequence continues at coordinate 43,918,155 of NC_139395.1, read as the reverse complement.
TTAATAGCCTTAATCAGAAATTCTTAAACCCCAGGTAGTATTAGAACCATGTGGAGGGCTAATAAATAATGCAGATTCCTGAGCGCTCCCTCCAGGATTCCCTGGGCCTGCATTGCTAAAAGCTGTGGACTGAGCTTTGAGTACAATGGTCATATATAACGCTTTGCGTTTCCTTGTGCTTTTTTGTTGTTGTTGTCATAAAACTTTATTATGGGAGTTCCCGCCATGGCTCAGTGGTTAATGAATCTGACTAGCATCCATGGGGACTCAGGTTCGATCTCTGGCCTCGCTCAGTGGGTTAAGGATCCAGCGTTGCCATGAGCTGTGGTGTAGGTTGCAGACACAGCTCAGATCTGGCGTTGCTGTGGCTGTGGTGTAGGCTGGATTTGACCCCTAGCCTGGGAACCTCCGTATGCTGTGGGTGCAGCCCTAAAAAGACAAAAAAAACCCACAACAACCAAAAGAACTTTATTATGTACAATGTTGTTATTAATAGTGGTTGGATAATTTAGAGCTGTGTTTCTCAAACCAAATTATACTGTAAACCAGAAAGCTGGAGTTGCTCTCTTAGAATTGAAGAGGGCCTCAGGGATGGTGTGGGAGAGCAATGATGGGTAAAAAGAACCAAATCCTGAGGATGTAACTAGGAGAGGTTTGGGGTTGGGTACCACTCTCCTTTCTGCGCTCAAGGTCTAGCAGGTGCCGACCGGGAGCACCTCTGAAATTTGAGTAAATGCATCAATAACCAAAAAAAAATTGGAGATTTTATTAATAGGTGACTGATACCACTTTTATTTCTATTTTGCTGAGAGTTTATATCATGAATGAGTGTTGAGTTTTGTCAAATGCTTTTCGGTGTTTGTTGAAAAGGATCGTATAGTTTGTGTCTTAATATGGTCACGTAAATTGATTTTCAAATATGAAACCAACATCATGCTTCTGGGATAAACACTGCTTCATCATGATGTATTATCCTTTTAAAATGTATTGCTGGATTTAATTTGCTAATGTTTGATTAAGAATCTTACGTGTTCACCAGGGATATTGGTCTGTAGTTTTCGTTTATTGTAATGTTTTTTTCTGGTTTTGATATCAGGGTTATGCTGGGCTCATAAAACAATTTGGAAATTATTCCATCTTGTGTTTTAGGTAGTTTGTATAAGATTGGTGTTATTTCTTCCTTAAATGTTTGACAGAATGCACTAGAAAAATCTAGTTCTAGAGTTTTTCTTTCTTCCTTTTTTTTTCAATGGCTGCACCCAGGGCATGTGGAAGTTCCCAGGCCAGGAACTGAATCTTAGCTGCACCTGCAGCAATGCCAGATCCTTTAACACATTGCACCAGGCCAGGGATTGAACCTGCACCTCTGTAACAACCTAGGCTGCTGCATTCAGATTATTTTTCTTCCTTTTTTTTTTTTTTCCTTTTTACAGCCACACTTGTGGCATATGGAAGATCCTGGGCTGGGGCCAAATCAGAGCTACAGCTGCAGTCTGCATCACAGTCATGGCAACACCAGATCCAAGCTTCATCTGTGACCTATGCTGCAGCTTGTGGCATTGCTGAATCCTTAACCCACTGAGTGAGGCCAGGGATCAAACCTACATCCTCATGGACACTGTGTCAGGTTCTTAACCCACTGAACCACAGTGGAAACTCCTGGTGTTTCCTTTGTGGGACAGTTTTTTATAGTTAACTAAGGTTCTATAATAATGGTAGGATTTTTCGTATTTGTCATGTCATTTCATGTCAGTTTTGGTAGGTTAAATTTTTAAAGAAACCTGTCCCTTTCATCAAGTTGTGGAATTTGTTAACATAAAGTCTATCATAATATTTCTTTGTTACTCTTATAACATCCGTAAGATCTATAGCAATAACCACTCTATCATATCTGCTAATGACAGTTTGTTTTCCCTTTTTATTTGTTGTCAATCTAACCAGAGTTTTAGTACCTTTAAAAAAATTTTTTTTCATACAACCAGTTTTGGCTTTGTATGATATAAAGGGTACTTACAAAGCCCCAATCCCAAAATATCTCCTCTTCTTACTTGTCACACCACAGGAAATCCCAGAGATTGGTATAATTTCTGGTTTAATCTAAACTAGAACTTCTTGTATATAGAGACTATTTATCCCTCGTGCTTATACGCTAGAATCCAGCCTCTATCATAGTGCCTGGCATACATCATTGATCTTTAAGGGCTGTTGTACTGAGTCAGACAAGGTCTTCTTTAAAATGTAAATACCCAATTTCTAAATGTCAAAAAATCTGTAGGATGAAATTAAAAGCAGAGCAGTTTGGAGTTCCCATGGTGGCTCAGCGGTAATAAACCTGACTAGTATCCATGAGGATGCAGGTTCGATCCCTGGACTCACTCAGTGGGTTAACGCATCCCTGTTGCTGTGGCTGTGGCCAGCAGCTGCAGCTCCGATTTGACCCCTAGCCTGGGAACTTCCATATGTCATAGGAGCAGCCCTAAAAAGACAGGGGAAAAAAAAAAAAAAAAGCAGAATGTGTTGATCAGACTAAATAAAGTACTCTTAAAAACTCATAAGAAAAACAATACTATCCCAAGCAGAAAGATGAATAAAATCCAAAAACACTTTAAAAATAAGAAGCAGGAATTCCCATCATGGCTCAGCAGAAACGAATCTGATAGCATCCATGAGGACTCAGGTTCAATCCCTGGCCTCGCTCAGTGGGTTAAAGATCTGGTGTTACTGTGAGCTGTGGTAGAGGTCGAAGACGCAGCTTGGATCCTGAGTTGCTTTGGCTGTGGTGTAGGCCGGCAGCTACAGCTCCAATTGGACCCCTAGCCTGGAAACCTTCATGTGCCGGGGGTGTGGCCCTAAAAAGACAAAAAGACAGGGAAAAAGAAAAAAGAAAAAAGAAACAGAAGTGGACAGTAAATTTGCAAAAGCATAAGTATCCCTCTCTAGTTACCAAAAGAATACAAAATACAAAACCACAGGTACTATATTCAGTTAGAGACACAAATTGACTTTACTTAAAATAGGATAAAATTTGAGATTCTCCCCCCTTATTATTCCTCCTATCCAAAACTAGGAATTCTGGGAAACTCTTTGCCCAATTTCTCCTCAAAATACAAGGCCACAGAGCCTGGGTTCCAGTTTTGACTCTTCCTTGATGCTTCCTGGCCCAAACATTGAGAAGGTCATTTTGTTAGTCTGAGGCTGTAAACTGAAAACAGTCATGTCTTAGGAGAGTTGCAGGATTAAGGGAGCAGTGAGTGTTAACGTGTTAGCCCAGGGCCAGGCACGTGTGGATACTGAAAACTCTGTTACCTGTTTCAGGCTGCTTCCTACATGTTTCCTGTCCTCTGCAGTCCTACAGCTTCATTTACCTCTCCTAACAAAATTTGTACTTCTTCAATCACTTTCTCCCTTTGTCTCTTTGGCCTTCTAGTTTCACTGTTTCTAAAAAAAAAAAAAAAAATCTGACTAATGTAGGGAATTGAATCAATTTGATCCAATATATATTTTCTTAGCTAATCCCCTCCTATTGGAGACAGGTTATTTCAACATGTTCTCCAAACCAAACTCCTAGAAAATGAAGATTTCTGCTCTGAGAGTTAATCCTCTGTGTTAGTGGGGGCTTGATCTCCCAGATTCTCAACATTCATGGAAGTCCTGAGATTATTTCATACCTGGATTTACAGGAGAGAAGTAGGTGTTTGCTTTGTTTATGTCCTCTCTTTTTGGATCTGTTCCAGGAGACAGCAAGTTTCCTGGAAGAATCCTGCCATCAGGATGTCTACACATCATGGGAGGAAGGAGAGGGAGGAGCAGGGGAAGAAATAAGGGAAGGAAGGGACAGAGGGAGGGATGGAGGCAGAGAAGGAGAGGGAGGGGCAGCTAGGCATCATAAATGCTCACTGGATATTTGTTGACTAAATGAAAGAATGACTCTGGGATCATTAGCCCTGCTTTGTAGGTGAGGAACTAAGGTTGAGAAAGGTTAAAGAGCTTTGCTGCAAGTGGGATCTCAGGTCTTTGAATCCCCTTCTACTGCTCTTTCTTCTACACCTACTGGGACACTGGTCTAACCTAGTGCTATTCAGATGCCAGTCTTCAAGGAGAAAAGGGGCCTGTAATGTACTGAAAATTCATGTCCCATTCTTCCAGAAAGTCTTACTCAGGAAAAAACCGCTAACCAAACTAAACAGCATGCTTGGTGGCTTCAGGTTCTGGCAAACCTTCCTAATCTGGTTACAAACAGTTCACCAACAGGTAGCTGGACCTTGGACCCCACTTTCTGGTACGGTGGATCCTACTTCTCTGTAGCCTAAGCACACGGCCTTGAACTCCACGTCTCTATCATTTCAGAGGCTCTCAGCGTCTAGATGGAGCCCTCAGATATCCCAGAGTCCACCACCCCTTTTGAGTATGATCCTCAGAGCTTTCTGTGTGAGAAGAAGACCTTCGTCTTCGCCACCTTCAGCACCACCATCCTGTACTGCCTGGTGTTCTTCCTCAGCATGGTGGGCAACAGCCTGGTGTTGTGGGTCCTGGTGAAGTATGAGAGCCTGGAGTCCCTCACCAATGTCTTCATCCTCAACCTGTGTCTCTCGGACCTGGTGTTCTCCTGCTTGCTGCCCGTGTGGATCTTGGGATACCACTGGGGCTGGCTGCTGGGAGACTTCTTCTGCAAGCTTCTCAACATGATCTTCTCCATCAGCCTCTACAGCAGCATCTCCTTCCTGACCATCATGACCATCCATCGCTACCTGTCCGTGGTCAGCCCCATCTCGTCCCTGCGTGTCCACACGCTCCGGTGCCGTGTGCTGGTGACTGCAGCGGTATGGGCAGCCAGCATCTTGTCCTCCATCCCCGATGCCGTCTTCCACAAGGTGTTCCCCTCAGGCTGTGATTATTCAGAACGCCAGTGGTTCCTTGCCTCAGTCTACCAGCACAATGTCATCTTCCTTCTCTCTGTGGGGATCATCCTGTTCTGCTACGTGGAGATTCTCAGGACCCTGTTCCGCTCGCGGTCCAACCGGCGCCACCGGACAGTCAGGCTTATCTTCACCATCGTGGTGGCGTATTTCCTCAGCTGGGCTCCCTACAACCTGATCCTGTTTCTGCAGACACTGCTGAAACTTGGGGTCATTCAGAGCTGCGAGGTCAGCCAACAGCTGGATTACGCCTTGCTCATCTGCCGCAACATTGCCTTCTCCCACTGCTGCTTCAACCCGGTGCTCTATGTCTTTGTCGGCGTCAAGTTCCGCAGACACCTCAAAAGTCTGCTCCGGCATTTCTGGCTCTGCCGGCAGCAGGTGCCCGGCTTTCCCCCATCACCCCACCCCACGGGTGCCTTTGCCTATGAGGGCACCTCATTCTATTGAAGGGGAGTTTGGTGGTGCAGACAGAGGGGCTGAAGGAGAAGTAAGGCAGGAAGGAGAGGGGAAGACATGGCATTAGGAAATGCTGCAGCTACAGCAGCGAGGGCGAAAGAAATACATCACACCACGGGCTCCTTCACCCCCCCCACAGAAAATTTCCCCACCTGGAAATTTTATTTTGCCACCCGTAAAAGCATTTCTTAGATTTCGAGAAGATCTTTTATCATCTATTCCTCTATTTAGACATGGATTTCTTATCCTTGCTTAGTTCAGAAGGCTCTGAAACATGAAAGGATTCCCAGAAAGGGAATACTTCAAGACATTTCCAGGGTCAGAAATTCAGTTATGAAGATGTAGGCTGCTGGCAAGACAGCCTTTCCCGGCTGATTGTACGGTTGTCCAGGCTGATTTTGGAGGGGTTGGCTCTGAATGACTGCTGGAAGAGGCTGTGTGCATGACAGAAGTAATCACATCCTCAAATAAGCATAGTCAGAACGAAATCTGGATTCTAAAAACCCACAGCTGGACTGGAGACGTGTTCTGTATCACAGTTCTGGTTTCTAGCATGTGAACGGGCACTTGCATAGTTAGTCTCTAAATCTTTTATCAAAAGAATGAATGCAGTTAAGTGCCATCTTCTGCCGGCATTTATCTGGAGGATCTGAGGATGAATGAGATATAGACTCCACCCTCCAGGTGCCAAGAATCCAGTCCCGACAGCTCAGATAACTAAACACCCACCTTGATGAAGGCATCCAGGGTGAAGATTCCTCTAAAACCTCATCATCTTCAGATGGATATTGAGCTGACATTTCTGATTCATCACTTTCCATCTAAAATGTTCTCCCCCTGCTTGGCTGATGGTCCCAGCTTTCCCCCCAAAACCGTGTCATCTTTCCCTCCACTCCCATGGCAAAGTCCTCTTGATGCTGTCTTCCCAGTGTCTCTCACATGCCCACAGCTTCATCCCCAGACCACCTCACTTCCTCAGCATCTTCCTGCTGCTCTTCTCTTTCCCCACCAAGCATACTCTGCATTGACATCAGGTGCTTCAGTGGCTCCACATGACTTGCAAATAAACCCCCCAAAACTTAGAAAGTCCCCTTGAAAGACCCCTCCAATCTGTTGCCAACTTTCTTATTTTTATTCCAACCCAAGCCGCCACCACTACCCCCACCCCAAGCCACCTGGGATCCAACTACAAAAGACTACTGGCCCTTTTCCGGATACCTTTCTGTCAGTCTCCTCTGGGCCTTTGTCATGCTGGGCCTTCAACTCCCTAACCTACCAGCTCCTTCTGGAAGCCTCTGCAATATGTAAATCAGAAAAGCACTTCCTAGGTTGCCGTGTCACTCTGCTTGTCCCCTCTAAAATAGTATCTGGGATTCCCATTGTGGCTCAGCGGAAACAAACCTGACTAGTACCCATGCCTCACCCAGTGGGTTAAGTATCTGGCATTGCCTGAGCTGTGGTTTAGGTAGCAGATGCAGCTCAGATCCCGTGTTGCTGTGGCTCTGGCTGTGGCTGTGGCCAGCGGCTGCAGCTGCAGTTCCGCCCCAGCCTGGGAACTTCTATATGCCGAGGGTGCGGCCCTAATAAGACCAAAAAAAAAAAAAAATAGTGTTTGTCACTTTCCAACATGTTACACCCATGGATGTCTTATCACCCTGTGCCCACAGAGTGCACACCACCTGAGGGCAGGAACTGGTCTTGCACCTGCCAAGCATGGGCCCTGATATTCAACCATTGAGTACTGAGTGAGAGCAAAGAATGACAGCTATTATTATTCTTTCAGTTTATGCTTTTTTGGGGAGACATGCCCATGCAACATATTCTACCTTGTTTGCCCCAGGCCGTTTTCTTATAAATATTAACCTTTCTTTCTAGTCTTTACCCTCAGAGCACATTGCTTATCCCTCTCTGTGGCAATGGCTAAACTTGCCCTTGCTTTTCAGTTAATAGGATACATGCCTGCCTCTTTCACTGCCCCACAGCTTCACATCCAAGGACATAGATAAAAACCACCCTCTAGACTTTGCCATGCCCCACACACCTGGTCCCAGACCAGACTGTGAACCAGATTCACCTCTGGAGTGGGGCCTTTGGAAAAGGTGATTCTGACATGCACCCCAGTTAGGAGCACTTGGCTGTAACTCCTTGAAGATGGGAATTCCAGAGTCTTCCAGTCACTTGAGCGGGACTTGGCACACAGCAGGCACTCAGAATATGCTTGTTGAATAAAGTGGCTGCTAATATAGCCCTCAGCTGGAGCCTAGAGAGCTTGTAGAACATTCTCCTTTTCAGTTCCAGCTTCAGTTTCACTGGGTAGCCAGCCTTGAAAGAATCTGACCTGGCTGGGGAAGAGCGAGGGTCTAGTTTTAAGAATTAAGCCTGAGAGTTCCCGTCAAGGTGCAGCAGAAACAAATCCGACTGGGAACCATGAGGTTACAGGTTCGATCCCTGGCCTCACTCAGTGAGTTAAGGATCTGGCGTTGCTGTGGCTCTGGCATAGGCCAGCAGCTGTAGCTCCAATTAGCCCCTAGCCTGGGAATCTCCACAGGCCGTGAATGTGGCCTTAAAAAAAAAAAAAAAATTAAGCCTGCATCACCTGTTGGGAAGGGTTCAGAGGCACGCCAGTGAAGGGCTAGAACTCCCATGGACTTGTTAACCAATTGGTAGGGCCATCACTCACCACAGAAGAAAGAAACAGCAAAAGAAAGAGACAGAGATAGTTGTGGGGTCAGAGCTAGGTCTCTGGTCAGGCTAATCTTTCTACACCCCCTTTAAATTGATATTATTAAAATTTTATTCAACTTTCATTTGAAGGGGCAGGCTAAGCCCAGGGAGCAGAAGGGGGACTGCTGCTCACACAGTCCCACTTCGCCAATGCAAAGCACAAGTTTTGAGCCCTCTCTTCTTAGAAGGCCAATTTGGGGATGTCATGTCATAACAGAGCATGCCCTTTGAGGGCCCCACTCCATCATCTCCTCACCTCATCCCATTCCCTCACATCCAAAGATGCTTATCTAACTGTTCTTTTCAACACATACAGCGATATCCGTGGGTGCACTTCACTGGTACAATCATGTTTGTCTCTCTGCATTTCTAGTGTTGCTCTGGCATCCCCAGTAGACTAGCTCCCAAGGTCATCTTTCAGCTAGAGCCTTCTCCTAATCTAGCTCCTTGGAAATCCAAGGGAAGCGGCACCAACAAAGAGAGGTGTGGATGGGAAGATGGAGGGGCGTCCATCCTTCCAGAAAAGGAGCCGTGGGCAGGACTGCTGAAGGAAGCAGTCCGTGAGCTGCACCCCAGTGACCACACTCCACATTTATTGACCACATTCTTCACAAGCCACAACCTCCTGCTTTCCCCTCCTTCAGCCCACTCATTGCTGGATCATGTGGTAGTTCCATGGCATGGAAGTTCCTGGACCAGTTTTCTGAGGAAACCCCATTCTGTTTTCCATAGTGATTATATCAACTTATGGTACCACGTCAAACCAGTCAGGATGGCCATCATTAATAAATCTACAAATAACAAATGCTGGAGAGGATGAGGAGAAAAGGGAGCCCTCTTACATCTTCCAGTCAGCACTGGCACTGCCCAATGAACTTCACATGAACTTTTCCCTAGGGCCCACCAGCTCGGACAGCACCTGGTTTGTTGAACTCCTGATGCCTTTTGTTTGTGAAACCTGCCTGTGATGGGAAAAATATGAATTACTCTTGAAATCATCTCATGAAAATGGAAAGCCTATTGAATCATATATGCAATTAAAAGATAAGCATGTACTAACTTACCTTGGGCTGGTCATTTCCCCCTCATTTCTACCCAAGATCATTACATAAGATTTTTAGAAGTTCTCTGCTTATGAGGGATCTGGGTTAGGATCTTGCATGAAAGGAGCGATACAGAAGGAAGACTGGAGATAAAGTGTGGAACAAGCCCTGTGTGGGTCAGGATGGTAGGAAATTGCCTCCATTCAGGCCTTAGCAAAATTGTCCAGGAGGCCAAGTCTGTCTTGAGTGCTCCTAGCTTCAGTGTTCTGTTCCTGTCTCTCCCCTGGCCTGACACTCGAGTTTTCCATCTTCAAGTCCAAAGTTTTTTTCTATCTCATGACCCATTGTGCCTGAACAAGGACCTTCCACAGATCAGCCCTCCAATCAGAAAGAGTAATATCACTTTCTACTGGGAAATTTCAGGGATCCTGAAAACTTTTTTTGGCTGCACCTTTGGCATATGGAAGTTCCTGGGCCAGGGATTGAACCTTTGCCATAGCAGTAACCCAAATCACTGCAATGACAAGGCTGGACCTTAACCCACTGCACCACAAGAGAACTCCCCTGAAAACTTGATAGGAGATATTTTGCAGGTTTGGGGGAAGTTTAGGAAGGAAAAGAAGGTTATGCTAACATATCATTAAATTATTCTAGTACAGAGGTCCTCTTTCCACCTTGGGATCAGTCCAGATTTTAGATGTGAGACTGTTTCAATCCCTTCTCATACTCAGCAGCCCCAGCCCCTCCACAAAAGAGTGTCCAGAAGAATCAAATATGACAAAAGTGGCCTGGCTCCTTGAGTGTCACCCATAGTTAGAGAGAGGGCATGGGACTAGAGATGAGCACAGGGAATTGGATGGTTGCAGGGATTAGAGATGAGGGTGGGGATAAGAGGGGGATAGGTAGACCCCAAGAGGTCCCTGGCCACGCTTGTAGAGGCCCTGCTCTGGGCTCTGTGCAAAGGCACTGGGAGTATAGCAGTAAGACCACAAAAATAAAATAAGCCCCACTCTCAAGCTGGCCAACCTCTGGCCATTCCTATTTAGGGAAAGATTTCCATAGGATTGCTCCGGGCCCGGGTGATTCTTGGCCCTTTTTCCAGATGACCTGGATGAACCCTCTTGACTGAGAGAAAATGACCTGACCTGACTGTCCACACACTGGGAAAGCACACCTTAAAAATGTGTCATTAAAATTATTCCAAGGCTGGAGTTCCTGTCGTGGCTCAGTGGAAACGAATCCAACTAGGAACCATGAGGTTTCCGGTTTGATCCCTGGCCTCGCTCAGTGGGTTAAGGATATGACGTTGCCGTGAGCTGTGGTGTAGGCCGGCAGCCGTAGCTCTGATTAGATCCCTAGCCTGGAAACCTCCATATGCCATGAGTGTGGCCCTAAAAAGACAAAAAAAAAAAAAAAAAAAAAAAATTATTTCAAGCCACTTTGCAATGAACTATGGGAGTCTGGGGAAGGAAGTGCCCACCTGTGTCTGCTCTCTCCACAGAGGAGCTCAGTTTTTTGGGGGGGCTCCATTTCAGGAAAGATAATTTCCTTTTGCTATTTCCTTCCCATTCTTTCCTTTTCCTTTCATAGTTTTTAACAGGAAGAATGGAAGTCACTTCTCCAGAACCACCACAAACCTACTGTTCCATCCCTCTAACTCACTGCCTTATCTATACCTACTTTAGAAAAGATAGCTAATGAGGAATTCCCATTGTGGCTCAGTGGTTAATGAATCTGACTAGGAAATATGAGGTGGTGGGTTCAATCCCTGGCCTTGCTCAGTGGGTTAAGGATCTTGCATTGTTGCAGAAACCGCAAAAACCGTGGCAATGGAAGGAGACAAACAGCACTCAGAGATATGGAAAAGCAAGGTTTATTCAGCACAGGTGCGGGCTCAGAGGAGTCACCTCCAGAGTCTGAGCACCAGGTCTTTGGTCTCAGTAACTTTTATACACTACAAGGTCTTGATTTTCCCGTGTAAGCATCCCAGACCTCCCCCATCCCCAAGCAGACAGTGTTCCTCCCTAAGAAACTGAGCAAGCAAGGTTACAGAAGCGGAACTGATAAGCAAAGCTGGGTACATGATTAGCAGGGCTGCTGGCTTGGACAGACCGTTGTTACATTATTACAAGAAGGGTGGTATAGTGACAAGCATAGCTGGAAAGCCTTGCAGCTGCCTTCTTAGCCAAGGGGGGTTGTTCTTTAGTTAAAACTCCATTTCAGCATTGCCATGAGCTGTGGGGTAGGTGGCAGACCCGGCTGGGATCCAGCCTTGCTGTGGCTGTGGCGTAGGCTGGTGGCTACAGCTCTGATTGGACCACTAGCCTGGGAACCTCCATAGGCCGCGGGAGTGGCCCTAGGAAAGACAAAAAGACAAAAAAAAAAAAAAAAAAAAGATGGCTAATGAAATGCTCATAGCCTGGGAGTTCCCGTCCTGGCGCTGTGGTTAACGAATCCGACTAGGAACCATGAGGTTGCGGGTTCGGTCCCTGCCCTTGCTCAGTGGGTTAACGATCCGGCGTTGCCGTGAGCTGTGGTGTAGGTTGCCGACGCGGCTCGGATCCCGCGTTGCTGTGGCTCTGGTGTAGGCCGGTGGCTACAGCTCCGATTTGACCCCTAGCCTGGCGGCTCGGATCCCGCGTTGCTGTGGCTCTGGTGTAGGCCGGTGGCTACAGCTCCGATTTGACCCCTAGCCTGGGAACCTCCATATGCCGCGGGAGCGGCCCAAGAAATAGCAACAACAACAACAAAAGACAAAAAAAAAAAAAAAAAAGAAATGCTCATAGCCTAAATCTATTTGCTTTTCTGTATTATTCTGCCAGACAACTCCCCTCTTTCTCCATTTGAAATGTTGGGGTCATAACTGCTGACTAGACTAGCTAAGTCCTGTGAGGTAGAAAGGTGTTTCTAGATTAAATGGTGGGATCGGGCAGAGAGAAAAGAATGTGACCGGCGCAGACTAAAGTATCACATGTACTCTTCCTCTCCTCTCTTGTGTATAGTAGACATTACTAATACTAATGAATGCGTTCTGTTCTATTGAGTGTAGCCTCAGAGTGCTTTGCAACTTATAAATAGAAAATATAATAATATAAATCGGAATTGGGCAGAGAGTAGGATTAAGTTAGAGGCGGTGGTTCATTCATTAACGTAGTTTTTGAGCACTGATTTAAGCAGGTCGCTGTATTAAGCAAGAGGGATGAAAAGATACAACATTTGATTCAGCAGTGTATAATGCTTTTTATTTAGCTCCATATATACAAAAATATCAGTGCATGGAATCAACATAAAAATATTAATGAGCTATTTTACATTCTTTTTTCTTATCAAATCTTTGAAACAGGTGTATTTTGCACTTACACCATAAGTACAATTCACTCAAACTAGTCATATTTCAAGTTCTCGAAAGCCATACATGGACAGCACTGCTTTCAGGATCCCAGACATTTGATTTGTGGACACACACGTTCCCAGCGATTGCAAGGGTTAATTGAGAGCCGGCTGTCCCTAGGGACAAGAGGGAGAGGTGACGTAAGCTCTGTGGAGCGTGACGGGAGTCGTAGTCAGCGCCTATCTGCCTGTGGGGTCCGATGGGAGTTGTAGGCCGCGGCCCTGCGGAGCATGCCGGGAGTTGAAGTCCGCGCCATCCTGCGGCTGGGTTTGCGTATCATGGCCGCCCACGCCGCGCTCCGGTACTCTTCCGCTTGGCCACAGAAAGTTTCGGTTCTGCCCAGCAGTGGACCCACGAGCGTGTAAGTGCCCCGGGTGTTCGGCCGGACTCTGGGGGTACCTGAGCCGCTGTCGGCTCCGGAGCGGTAAACTTCCCTCGGGTGCGCCTTGTCACCTGTTGCCCTTACCCTCCCCGCCCATCCCGGGTCTTCCACAGACCCCGCCTGAGCCCGAGTTTTTGCCCAGAGGGCCTAGAAAGTACCTCGGGCCAGTTACTCTGACCCTGGAACCCAGACCGCCTCCGGTAATCAGTTAGAAAGACAGACCTTCCCCCCAACCCTCAACCCTCAAACACTAGTTCCAAGACCCTAGACTGCCGAGGAGCCCACCATGTGTGAGCTCATAACAAGTCTTGGAGTCTTTAAGCACGGGAGGGCAGGTCCCAAAGTTTCTGCCTGCATTGTCCAGGAGGCCGCTGATCTTAAGAATTGTACTTCCTGGCTCAGCTGAACCGGGACAGACAAGACCTTCACTTTGTGAGATTCCACGGATGTCCAGGTCTCTATCCTTCTCCCGTAAGGGTCGGTTTGTTCATCCCGGGCCATCCCCAGGCTACGGCCCATTCTCTTTACCCATTGACTCTTATGTTCGAGATAGCCCCTCGGTGACTGTTTCTGAGACATCTGTGGGTTGATGGATTGTGATGTGGCTGCACTGGCTAAAGTCTAGGCTGTTAAGAACCTAGGCTGGGGATGTAAGAGGAGGGCTGAATTTTTTTTTTTTTTTTTTTTAAGAAAAGTGTATGGGGTTGACACCTTAACCACGTGGCTCCCTGCTAGTGCACCGTGTCCTCTCATGTCTCTCCTCATTCTTCACAGTTTCATTGGCTGCCCTCTCCAGAAAAACAATAGAGTACTCTTTGAAACTGCCCGTGTTGGCCACAGCCTCTCTTCCCCTCCGCTTGTCTTACCACAGCAGTTTCCTTTCCCTGTAGAGAAATGGGTCAGGGGCTCTTTGAGGGCAGAGGATCAGGTCTTAATCTGCTCACTGTTCTCCTGCCACTTCCAGCCTTGTGGTCTCCTCTGCAACAAGCTTAACTCCCCTGCCATCTGCCTAATGCAGGTTGCTGGGTATTGCAGCCAGGGAAGATCTGTCACACTGAGGTTTTTCTGCTTTCAGTGGCTCCTACCCTGTGAAATGGGTCCCTGTTGAGTGGATTCCACTTGACCCTCTCTTTCTTGACACTTGCTCTTTACAGTTTATTGAACGCCCTGCACCACTTATGGGCCATTATTATATCATCTTGGAAATCAGAGTTTGTCGTCTCAGTGACGAGATGTGGCTTTCTTTGATTAAAAGGATTTGAAAAGGCTTTAGGAAAAAAATGTTCTGCTTCTATTAAAAATGTTCTTTCTGGAGTTCCCGTAGTGGCACAGTGGTTAATGAATCCGACTAGGAACCATGAGGTTGCGGGTTCAATCCCTGGCCTTGCTCAGTGGGTTAAGAATCTGGCGTTGCTGTGAGCTGTGGTGTAGGTTGGTGGCTAATTAGCTCTGATTAGACCCCTAGCCTGTGAACCTCCATATGCCTTGGGAAGCGGCCCTAGAAAGGGCAAAAAAGACAAAAAAATAAAAGTTCTTCCTTGTGTAGTGCTTCAGTAAGTTTTAAAATTTTTTGTTAATACTTTATTAGGAAAATCGTTAAACATATAGAATCATTGAAAGAATTGTATAGTGAGCATATGCTTACCTCTTCGATTCTACAATTAATATTTTACTCTGATTTTTTTTTATTTTGCTTCAGCGTCGATCCTCTAGCTGCTCCTTGGTTGGTCGTTGCTCCTCGTGGCTGGTTTTGGGACCAGGACTTTTAACTTGGTCCTTTTGGGGGAATATGGCCCTCCCCCCAGATGTTTGTGATAAGAGGAACCACCCAAAACAGCACAGGATCAGAGCAGCTGGTGACTTTGCCCCATGCTAGTCATCGAAACTGGGCTGCTGCCTCCAGAACATACTGTAGGCACTCAGGAAATGGCAGGTCCCCCTCTTCCCTTTAGAGGAGAGACTTGGCTAATGGGTAGCCTATGTTTTTTGGTGATTCCAAGGACAAGTTTGGTCACTGAAAACTAGAAAGTCTCTAAACCTGAGGTAGAGGGAGTGTGTTATCTAGCTGTGGTGCCATGGTGAAAACCACTGTAGGAAGTTAGTCTGGAGCCACATTCGGGAGCAGCCCAGGCAGCAGAGCAGGTAAGGACCATTAACCAGAGGCCACCTATGAGCAGAGATGAGTTGAATTTGGCCTTGTCAACATCTGCTCATCTCGTGGCTAGGTGTCACTGTCTTGCTCAGAAGGTAAACATATTTCCTCTCTGTGATCTCAATGCCAGATTTTTTTTTTTTTTTTAAGCTCTTGATTGCTACAAGAGCTTCTGTTTGAACAACTAAATAAATCAGTAGGTTGGGTATTGAACGGTTTCCATGGGTCTCTTTATCTTGCTGTTTTTAGATGTGTCACTGTACTCTCCATAAGAGCTTCAGCCTCAGAGCGCTTGGGCTCTCTGGCTCTTAGGAGATGAGGATGGCAGAACTGTACTCAGTTCGGCAGAAGGTGTATTTCCCTCTTTCTCACTTTGGAGCCAGTCAGCCTGCTGGTTTTAGTGACCACCACAGGTCTCCCATGGCGTTTGAAAGACACCAAGTGCCTATTTCTAACTGGGCCAGATCCTATTTGCAGGGATGAGGATGTGCGTGTCATTGTGTTTCTAAGGACCAACTTAGGGAGAATCTGTGGTCTGGGTATGATACTGTGGCCCTGTGGCTGGTCCCAGGGCCCAAAGGCGGGTCTGGCCAGCTATCTCAGGAGCCTAGGGTACTATACCCTGGGCCTTGGGCAGAAAACTGAGTTAGGGGAGCCCTTGGAATCCAGAATAAAAACCTGAAGGCAAAAGCGTTCCAAGCAAGCCATTAGGCTGGAGGGCTGGCCCAAAAGGAGAATCGCTATAAGAGGCTCAGGATAGTCTGACAATGAATCAGAGGTAGCAGCTTAATGTGGAGCTGGAAGGAACCTACATCCGTAGTACTTTTTCCAGGACATTTGCAGCCTGGGTCATGAGTAGGGAGGGGGCACTTAGAACCCTCACCTAGAGTTAGCCACTGAGAATGTCTTTTCACCTGTTCACCTTTCCACCTCCTCCCTGTAGGAAGGTAAATGGTAACCTTCCCATGCTGTACCTGAAAACACACACACACAGTAGGAAGAGGTCAAATAACTTCCCCAGTACAGATAGGCTAAAATTGCCTGAAAATAGTTTGAACTCAATGTACCATGTACCATGTTCAGTCATGGCACGATCTTTACTGCATTATTTGTTGCCTGATAGGACATGGAAATTTCACGAGATGAGTCTGACTCTGCATTCAGAGTAGGGGCCAAATTGACAAGACTCAGCTATGTGATTGATAACAGAGAAGACACTTTCCTTGCTTGTTGCCACCTCTAGGATGTTTTCTCTGGGCTTTCCATTGGCAAGACCTTAGCCATGCAGCCCCAGAGATGGATGTGTGGCTGCTTCTTGAGCAACTGCATGCCTTCCTAAGAAAGACAGTCAGCTTTCTCAAGGCCCAGAAGCAACATCTCACATCGAAAGTCCCTCTTGACCCTGCTCTCTTGGGGCAGCAGGCTAGAGTTGGGGCCAATTTTGTGTGTGTACCAAGGGAGTGACTAAGAAACCTGGAATTGTTGGTGGGAGGGAGGAGGCCATGAAAAGGTTCAAGAAGTGATGGCAGAGTCTCAAGTTTTCATTCCCTTTAAGAAAGGAAGATTGCAAGCAAGGAGTGTTTGGACCAGATGACCCAGGCCTGCAGTTGGCCGGTGCTTTCATTATAGGTCTTTAATTATAATTGGGTGGCTTAATGAGCCTTTGTTTACATGTGCTAAAATGTCGGCTTCCAAGCTGGCCTCTGACAAGCTCCGGAGCACTCTCCTAGGTGCTGCATTGAAGCCCTGGCAGGGCAGCCTGCCTGTCCACGGACTGCTTCAGTGCCGAGCCCCTGGACTCCAGGCCTTCAAAGCTGCAGGTACCAGCCAAGTGTCTCCCTTTCTATGGATGTAATCAGATAGATGTGGCTGGGTGTGCTGAACCAGGCCAGGGCAGTGGACTCTTGGGAAAGGCTTTCTGCTTTTGACTGGTCTGAACTGTCCTGTTAACATTTGATCCTAGTCAGGGTGGAATTGACACCTGCTATACACCTCCTTCTTCGGGATGTCAGGGAGGAGCCCAGCTCTAAGGGGCCCTGTCTGGTTCAGATCTTAGCTGTTGTGTTGGAACGAGTACGAAAAATTTGGTCAGCAGGGCAAGGTTGTCTTGCATGCCCCAAACCTCCTCCTCCTCCTCTGATCCTTCATTCCTTGTGTTGTTACTCAAATGCTGTTGTCGATGGGGGGGGGGCACAATGTGAGAGTTGTGAGTTGAGTGTTATTGGGGGCAAAATGTGGACTATAGCTTGGGAGACAGCGTCTCAAATAGCTCTGAGGTCCTGCCCCAAAGAGGAAGGGAGTCCATATTACATATTTTAGTCAAGGGGGCACGTGCAGTCGAGCATACATTTTGCTGCTAGTCAGGAAGAGCAGATGTCACTGTTGATAATGATTTTAGTACTTTTCTAGATAGGAGGAGATGCAAGAAATGGGTCATAAAATCTTCTCCTGGAAATAAATACCGTATGTAGGCCTGTTCTGCCAGTTTTCCCAGAGCACAGAGTGCCCCATTTCCTGATCTCCACCCTGAGCTCCTTTCGGGATGTGTTGAAGGTCAGCGCCTGCAGTGGCTAGTGGCGTCATTCTTGTGGAGGCAGACGGCAAGTGCCAATTCTTAGTTGGCACTGTTGCACCTGCCAGAGCCAGTTTTTGGACAACATTGTTATGAGTATTAGTCATTTTCACCAGAGTGTTAATAAGTTTACATGAGTCAGTGTCTTTGTATCTTAATTTGGGACTAAATTGCTGTCGCTATTGTTTATGGCATTAAGGGCATCTGGGCAGGTATAAGAGGGATTTGGAGGTCAGGGAAGTTCCTTTACCTCTAAGATAATACCTAGGCTGTGACTAGGAACTCAGACAATGGTCCCAGGTAATAAATAAGAATTTTTAAAAAATGCATTTAGGCCTTTTTTCCCTCTTTATCAGACATTCTGGGTAAACTTAAACCTAATTTTGAGTTGTTGGCAAGTGAATTCAAGGTTCCCCAAAGTTTTATAAAATGAATTTCTCTGGTGTTTGAAGAGCTTGCCAGAGACAGTGATGGAAGTTTTAACAGTTATGCAACAAGCACCCTTGGATTCACGGAAGTGATTTGAACTTTGAAGACCTTGCAAGTCCTGGAGCCTTTGCCTCATTGCTGAAGTGTCCATGATGATGGCTGTAGCCTTGTGGACAGAAGCAATCTCTGATGTCTCCTGAGTTAGAAGAGCAGTTTGTCAGTGTGCTATAGAGGTCAGGATTGCACTGGTTCATGCCAGAAGTCTGTGATCCCTGTGGTATAATAAGAAATACATATTTGGTCTCTGTCCCTGGTTCCTGGCAAAGAGCTACTAAACTCTTAGAATTTCCTGAGTCATTAGCAGTGTCTTTTGTTATTCATAACAAGCCCCTTTCAACCATTAGTAAGTTTATGCTAATAAGATAAATCAGGATAGATAGCTTCTGGCTGGATAAATAGCTTTTGGCTGAGGGCTGGTTGCCAGAGGACCCAACTATAGGATTAGAAGGTTGAGACCTCTGGGGAGTGGAGAGGCGCTGAGGATGGCCAGCGATTTAATCAGACATGCCTATGTAATGAAACTTCCATGAAAACCTCTAAATGGGGATTCTGAGAACTTTTGTGTCAAAGAACACATTGAACTGCTGGAGGGAGCAGAGCCCCGAGGGTGTGGAGCTCCACATGCCCCCCCCCCCCACATTCCCCTTCCCCATAACTCTGTGCATCTCTTCCATTTGGTTGTTGCTGAATTGTATCCTTTAAAATAAACCAGTAATGGTAAAATGTTTCCCCAAGTGTTGTGAGCCATTCCAGCAAGTTATCCAACCTGAGGGGGGATTGTGGGAACCCTGGTTTACAGCTGGTTGGTCAGAAGTACAGGTAGCAACCTGGGACTTTTGACTAGCGTCGAAAGCCTGGGCAGTCTTGTGGACTGAGCCCTTAACCTGTGGCGTCTGCCCTGGCTCCAGGTAGTTAGTGTCAGCATTGGGTTCAGTGGTGTCAACTGGATATCCATGTAGAAAAAAGCCACACATTTGGTGTCAGAATGTTATGAGTAAAAAATAGCTCATCCCTAAACCAAAGGGTGAGCTTATCAAGAGACAGAAGGAAGCTGACCATGGAGTGAAGAGAGACAGTTTCCCATTCTGGGTCTTTTGAAGGTTAATAGTGACCTCAGACCTAGGACGAGGGAGATTGAAATGCTTAAATTGTCCTTTGCAAGTCCATGAGAATAGCATTCCTGTGGTGACCATTTGTTTCCTGAAACCCTTTGAGATGGTGACCCAGAGCTCTGGTGGGAAAGCCCAGTGTGACCTGCAGGCCAGCAAGCCGGTTTCTCAGGGCTCATTACCTTGATGGTGATGCAGGCTCTTTAGAAAATCAACTTGTATAATCAGCAGGTGGCCATAGCTTACCCTGGGACCTGGGACCTTGGCCTTGGCTGAGGAAGGTCCCCCCCCTAAGGTTCAGGCACAGAAGACCTCCTGGGATCGGGCTGACACTTGCAGCTTCACCAAAGTGCCAAGAAGTCCTGAAGGGGCATATTTCTGTCTGCTTAGGCTCATCTTGCCAGATGCCAGTTTGCTTTGCAGACACTGTCTTCCTCATGCCAGGCTCCAAAGAGGGCTGGTTTCTAGGAAATTCAGCTGGTCATATAGCTCATGCATTGTCCCAGCCCAACCCTTGTAAGATAACCTGTAACAGCCTCAGAATCTGTTGTTGTTAGCACTTCCTTTCCAAATTCTGCTGTCTGGCACATGTGAGTCTCACCCTAGTTTCAGGTAAGTGTGCACACAGACGTGGTAGGCTTTGTTCAAGGACTCATGGAGTGTAGGTCATCTTCTTCCAAGATTATTTCTTCCTGAGGCTACAAGGCTCTCTGTTGACCCTACTCAGATATGAGGAATTCAGGTAGAGAAGTGCCCTCCACCCTGGCATCCTTTCTTCCTCCTCTGGTCTCTTTGATGACCTCCTGCTCAATTTTTAGGCCTCTCCCAACTCGGTCGTCATCACAGAGTGTCCATCACCCTCTCCCTTTCCCAAGCTGCATGAATGTTTCCTTCATTGAGTCTCATTGTGTCTTCCTAAATTCGTCACGCTGCTATTTTGTTGTTGAGATATAATTTACGTATGTGACTTTTGACAAATTTGTTTGTCCAATATATTCAGTCGTGTAATCACCACCATAATCAAGACATAGAACCCAGAGTTCCCACTGTGGCACAGTGTGTTAAGAATCTGACTACAGTGGCTCAGGTTGCTATGGAGGCATGGGTTTGATCCCTGGCCTAGGACAGTGGGTTAAAGGATCTGGTGTTGCTGCAACTGTGGTGTAGCTTGCAGCTGTGGCTCCTCGTCAGTCCCTGGCCTGGGAACTTCCATATGCCATGGATGCAGTGGTTTAAAAAAAAAAAAAGACGGAACATAATTGCTCCCCGTCCAAATTTCTGCATACTTTCTTCTAGTGAAATCCTCCCTTCCCCCTCAGCCATGGCAACTGAGAGTCTGGTTTCTTCCCAGTGTTTTACCTTTGCAAGAATAGCATGCAGATAGAACACATGTCTGGGTGTTTTTTTTGTCTTCTTGGTGCACAGCCGAGCTCCTCCAGGGCCAGACAGTACCTTGTGTGCCCAGGCTACACATAGTGGGCACTTGACAGTGTGGTGTGGGGGCAGCTGTGTATTGTCGGTGATGATCCTTGTTTCTTTCCTCCTCACTGGGAGGAGCCAAGTGTCTGCCCAGGCAGCAGAACCCCTGCAGAAATCTGGCCAGGCCTGGGCTCCCTGCTCTGGCTCTGTGTTCAGCAGCTGACCTAGAGAGCTGCCTGGGGCTGGGCACACTGGCTTCTGCTAAACCGATCTCATCCTCAGTTTGGTGTCTGTGATAGTCAGGATGCAGCACTTGCTAGGGGCTGTGACTCTCTGGGGATCCATGTCACAAATTACTGAGAGTGTGTACAGGTGTGTGCCTCTCTAGTTCCTCCTAGGTCAGAGAGGCCCTCTTTGGGCCTTGTTTTCACTGAGTCACAGCTGCACTAGCTTTTGAGTTAAAAATAGGACTAGACATACCTGCACCATGACAGGCCCTGCCTGGGCCTCGGGCTGACGCTAGAGTGTTGTGTAAATATTTGGAGGAACTTGAGGTTGGTGACCAGTTCTCCTCCTGGATCCTCGTGCCTGGTATCCTGGAGCAGCAAAGGGAAGAGAGTGGTGGGGGAGTGAGGGCCAGCTCACGCTTGAAACACTCAGGGGGTTGGTGGCACATTTGAGAGGTGCTGGAGTTCAGGGTGGTGCCTAGAAGTCCGTGAAATGGTTGGTCATTTGCTGTGGTAACAGTGGCTCCCTTGTAGAGCCACAGAGTTTGAAATCAAACTCCCTACTGGCCTGTGGCCTTAGACAAGTTACGAGGCTTCTCTGAACACTGTCTCCCCTCTAGGGTGCTGGTGAGGATTAAGATGACCACGTGTGTAAAGCATAGACAGGTCCGGTGCACAGTAGGCCCTCATCTAGGGCTGGCTACTATGGCAACCACTAGTCTTGGCCAATCATTAGGACTTTGGCCAACAAACATTACGACTTTCTGTTGGCCATCTAAGGAAAGAGTTAGGGCCTCTGGAAGGAGGATAGGGTGGTGTCCAAATTCGTGTCCAGACCTCCATCCGATGCTACTCCTGTCTCCTCCTCTCTCTTGGTCTCCAGCCACCACTGTGTCCTTAAATCACTTCAGCAGCTGCCCACGTAGCGCTAGTAACTCAGGACTTAACAGCCATGTGAGGGTTGTAACGAGCCTAAAATAGAGACGTGGCCCTTGTCTGGTCCTGAGGGCTGCGCCCGCCCTGGATAGCAGGCCCAGGGGTTTCTGCCCTCCCAGGCTGAGCCCAACGCTGGACTAGGCGGCTGGAGGCTACAGACCTCCCCTAGAGGCAAGCCAAGCTCTCCTTGGTCCGGAAGCCCTGAGGGTAGGTGTCCTCAGCCTCTCGGCTCTACCTCCCAGCCAAAGGTTACCTGCTATTCCTCAGAGAAAGCAAAGCTGGGGGTTGGGGGGGGTGGTCTGAAGGAGGTGGGTCCCATGTGGCCACACCTTGGGCTTAGTAAGCTGGCGAGCACTAGTTCTGGCCTTGATCTTGGGGGTAGGGGGTGCCCCTGGGAGGCATTTTGAAGGTAGAAAGTGAGGTGACCTTAAGAGGGTAACTGGGAGGGGAGCACAGAATGAATAGGCCATTATGTTGTTTGATTGATCTTGGTTCTTTTTTAGCCCCAAACCAGGTCATTGTGTCTGAATGTAAGTGTATCAGAGTCGCCCACAGAGCCAGAGCCTCAGAGCAAGGTCAAACCCTTCCCTCTAAGGGAAGATGTCCGGATGGGGTGACTTTGTGCCCAGAGCAGTGTCCTTCTCCCGCTGTCTTTAAACCATGTATGTGACCACTTCTTCCATGGCCGCCTCCTCCTCCTCATGCAGGTGCCACCATGGAGTCTGACCTCTGCTGAGTGGCCCTTGGCAGGAGGCACACAGCCAGGAAAGGCGGCCCCGGCCGGTCACGGTCACCATGGCGTCCAGCAGTGTGGAGAGCCAGCTGCAGAGAATCATCCGCGATCTGCAAGGTACGGCTTAGCTGCAGGCACACTGAGCTGGGTTTTGAGAGAGCTGTGGCCATCCTTTTGCTGTTGCCAGCTGAAATGCAGCCAGGTGATCTGTGTTTACACCAAGAGCAATTGGAGCCCTCGGGACACATCATACTGAAATATTTGGGGCTCAGATGTCCGCCCTGTGTAAGGCTGGGAGAGCTTGCCTGGCCCTCTTCTCAGGCACTGTAAAGACACTTTGTAAACAAAATCAAATATCCTTTTCTGAGCCTGGGTCTGATTTCAGTGTGTGTGTGTGTGTGTGTGTGTGTGTGTGTGTCTTTTCAAGCCACCGTGAAGTCTTTGAATTGTGAACCTCTGTGTGTGTGTGTGTGTGTGTGTGTGTGTGTCTGTCTGTCTGTCTTTTCAAGCCACCGTGAAGTCTTTGAATTGTGAACCTGTGTGTGTGTGTGTGTGTGTGTATCTTTTCAAGCCACCGTGAAGTCTTTGAATTGTGAACCTCTGGATGGTGGTGGAGTTGGCTCATTTAGGAAGGAATATCTTTCCTCCCCCTGAGCAGGAAGATGAGATGCCCATCTTTCTTGTTTTGCTGTTCTGGTCCTGGGCGGTGAATTGCCTGTCACCCATGACTCACTCCAGTTCTGGGCCTGCTGCCTCCTGGATGTCCCTGAGCTCAGCGTTGCCCAGTGGGAGAGACTAACTTGTGGGCCTCATCTCACTGGACAAAGGGAAGGCCAGATGAGGGGCTGCATGTGAAGAGAGCAGGCTCAGGAGGAAGAGGCTGTGTTCCCTACTTGCTGCAGGGTACAGGGCCCAGGTTCACCCTTTTAGGTGACATACCCAGGGTCAGAGTTTTTACAAATTTTCCATCCCCTGCAGATCACCAGGACAGGTCATATAAGCCTCTCTGGAGTGCCAGCACATTTGTTGCAACACGATCTGAAGGTGACCCCTTCCACCTATCACAGGGACCACAGTGACTCCCCTGACAGACTCAAGGCCCAGGTTCCTAGTGGCTCAGATACAGCAGTAACCACCTGCAGTTGCTATCCCTGGGCTAATGGATGCCATGGCCACCCTCATTCTGAAGGTCAAAAATCACTTTCGCAGGGTTATCTATTTAGATAGCACTTTGGACCTCTAGTAGCTCATAATTACATGGCATTTCATGTGTGCCAGGCATGAGCCTCACAAACAGTAACTCACTGAGTTCTTGTGTTTGGTCCTGTGAGGCAAGGTCCATTATAATTCCCATTTTGCAGAAGGCACAGGGAGGTTAAGAGAATTGCCTAAAGTCAGAGCCTGGGTTTGCACATGTGCCTGGTGCCAGAGTCTGTGCCCTTAATTACACCAGTCTACTTCCAGCTAAAATAAGAGAGGGCTTCTTTCTTTTTGAGACCACACACACACACATACACACACACACACACACACACACACACACCCCACACACACACAGAAAGTAAAATGACATTCATGCAAATATGACTTTGCCCCAGTCTTCAGAGGTTTCCTTGCCAAGTAGGCAATCTCCTTGGTTTTAGTCTCTGGTTCTCAAGCATGACTCTGGGACCTCAAGGTCCTTGTTGGAGAGAAAAGAGGGGAGGAGGAGCCCGTGGCAGGGCTCTTGGTCCATGGAGGAGCACAGGCATCAGCCTTTGTTCAGGTGCCCTTTTCATGTACTAGCCTTGTCTGTCATCCCCCACATCCCAGGGTCACCTCATTGTCCTCTACTCAGCCCTCAGAGCAATTTAGTGGGACTTTTTAAAAGTACCACTTTCTCAAGACCCTTTCCTTTTGTGTCGGTGATTATCAGAGATTAGAGCTGGAAATTTCATATTCTGTATCCGAGGCTCCTTTTTTCAAAATTTTAGAAGTTCCTGAGGGTGGGCAGGGTAGAAGGCTCTGTGTGCTTAGTGGTCCCTAGCCCCTGGCTCTCAGTGCCAGCCACAGCAAACACTTGTAAGAATCAATCCCAAGAGCATGTCTTTGCCGTTTGCTCACCCTGGTCTGGGAGGTCAGTGTTGATTAAATCTTAGCAGCTCAGGCTCAGCATCATCCTGGACGGGTCTGCTTTCTAACCAGAGTCAAGAGCAGATTAGACCAAGGCTCCTTTTCTTTCAAGAATTGTCAGAGAAGATAATTTTGTCCAGCATGTTCCAGCCATCTCAGATGGGGACATTTTTCCTAGTAGCTCAACTAAACCCAGCTTCTGACAGTCCTTCTGTTCCCCCAGGGCTGTGAATGAGAGTCAAAGGAGGCTTTTCCTCTTTTTATGCACTGAGAAGTAAATCATCTTGGAAGTTAAGAGTTGAGCTCTGGAGTCAGAAAGCCCTTGAGAAAACCAAAGTTCCCATTCCACCTTTGCTGTCTGCCACCCATGATCTTTGGCCAAGTGCCCCAACCTCTCCGTGAATTTCTCATCTGTAAAGCAGGCACGATAATACCAGCCTTTGTCAGCTCTACCTTGTACTTTTTTTTTTCCACATCATAACAGCTCTGAATTCGGATCCTCTTAAAATCAGTTGCATCTTAGATTTGTTGAAATAAAGCAATTCCTGCCTCGTAGTGCTCTATTGAATGAGAAAGACACACAGAGGCCTGGCCCCTAGCTGGCACTCATTTAACGGAAGCAGGCAGTGAAGTTCTTGGCATCGTCATCGTGACCACTGTTTGCACATTCTGAGTCCTCTGGAAGCCTGGACTTCCCTGTACTGAGCAGTAGGGTTACAGTGAAAAACAAGAAATGGAGCCAGAATAGAGAATAAAGCTCTCAGGGGTCAGTATGTAGGGGACTGAATGATTTCTCTACACTGCAAATGTTTGTTGACCAAATACTGCTTGCAAAGTACAAGGCCTGTGTGGTGGGCCTACAGGGATGACCAAAAAGTGTGCACAGTCAGCGAGCTGTTACAAAGTACCTATGGGCTCTCAGGACATCCTGGCACCTTCTGACTTGGGGTTCCAGCCCATGGCTGTTTCTGTAGCACTCCCCGTTACCACAGTGCTTTGCCATCATGGACCACTTACTGCCCGTGCTTCCTGGGGTCATTCTCCTGCTCTCTCTGGCCAGTCTCCATCCGGTTACATGTTCCTTTTTGTTGTCTTAAAGATGCTGTGACAGAACTAAGCAGAGAATTTAAAGATGCAGGGGAACCCATCACAGATGACAGCACCAGCTTGCATAAGTTCTCTTATAAACTTGAGTATCTCCTTCAAGTAAGTGACTCCCATCATGTGTTGATTTCTGCTCTTTTGTCTCTTATCTTCCTCTTGGCTGCCTCATCAGCATCTAGGGGAGCCACCGAACCCTCCTAGTTAGACTAAAGGTCAGAGCCCTCCCCCACCTCTAAGTGCGATCCTCTGGGGAGTCGGAATGTTGCTCCTCAGGATGGTTTTGGGAATTGAGAGCATTCTTTAGAGATTTAGGTCATCTTAAGACACGTCCCAAGGTCTCTGTATAGCAGGGATCTTAATTTTGGGGCAGTCACATGCCCCATTGGCGGTCCGGTGAAAGCTTTGGAATCTCTCCCCAAATGTGTGCATACACACCCAATCACACGTTTTCGAGGAGGGTGTGGACCCTCTGAAGATCATCCAGAGGCCCCTGTTCTAGAGGCTTGCTCCTCAAAGTGTGCTCCATAGAGGAGCAGCATCAGTATCTCCTGGGAGCAGGTCAGAGGTACACTCAGGGTTCCCACCTTGACCTGTTGATCAGCATCTCTGAGGTCAGCCTAGGAAGTTTTAACGTGTTCACAGTGTGATGTTCATGTCTGCTTGGTTTAAGAAGCACAGATCTAGGGAACTCTGCAGATGTGAAAAAATACAGGCAACTACAATAGACAAGAAGGGAATAGGCCAGAGTGTTGACAGAAGTTATCTCAGGGTCTTGATATTAGGCATTACAATTTTTTCTTTTCTTTTCACTTTTTTGTTTTATTCAGATGTCCTAACCATATATGCAAGTCTTTTATAGTCAGAAAAAGTGGTGTAAAACATCATGTTATAGGGAGATAAACTTCTGTCATTTTGAACACCGTAAGCTTGCAGTGTCACCTCCCACCAAAGCTGGGGGAGGTGTCTCAGGGCTTGAAGACTCACCTTTCACATGCCTTTCAGCTGGTTCTCTTATTTTACGTTGTGAAAGTATTTATGGATCTTTTTTTTTTCTCAGCTCATTTGGTTTTGGATTTGAAATGACTCATTGCTGACATTTATTTGCATTTATTCTATGTATATTAAAACAGTATTGAAACTTGAGTTAAGTAACTGAGATAAAATGTCACTGACACATTTCCCTACATTGAGACATCCTTATTATTCATGTTGCCCTTGAGACTTTCCACTTGCGTTTCTTTACCATGTGTTAATAGCACCTTCGGTGTCTTCCACCAAACCCTATGCACAGAGGTCCCCTCAAGGGATAAATCTTTGGGGGGCCAGTTATCCCTGAATCCCACTAGTTGGATGACCTTGAGCTAGTTACTTAACCTTACCTGTAAATCGGCAACTTAAACACCCTCATTCATCAATAAATAAAAATAATGCCGATAAAGGGCCTCTCCCCATGCCGGGCAACCTAGATGCTGTTGTTATAATTCGTCATTTAAATGGTGGGATCAACAGCAGTGGGTTTTGGATGTCTTCTCTCTTTCCCTGCCCAGTTCGATCAGAAGGAGAAGGCCACCCTCCTGGGCAACAAGAAGGACTACTGGGATTACTTCTGTGCTTGCCTGGCCAAGGTGAAGGGAGCCAATGACGGGATCCGATTCGTCAAGTCTATTTCAGAGGTAAGTGGAGCAGCCGAGGACCTCACCTCTTCCCCTTGGCTGCCTTAAGCCTCTCTTGCAGAGCAGCCGAGCGAGGAGGTGAGGGTTTACGGGTAGTAAGCAAGTAAAGAGATCCAGTCCAGGTCTGTGCAGTGCCCGTGTTAGCTCAGGGAAGCCTCGTAGATGAGCGTTCACCCAGCCAAGGAATGGCTTGATCCTACTCCACACATAACGGGGGGCTGTTCACACTCTCTGCTCGTGGTGTCCCTCAGGTGTAAGGACACCTTCACCTTTCTCAAAAAAAATCGGTTTCTTAGATAAAATCCTTAGAGTTGGCTCGGATACTTTCCCTACAATTTGTCCTGGAAAGTTGGATTTGAAATAAACAGAATGATGTGGGCTGTTGAGAGACATTTCTTAAAATGCTGACATGCTAAGCAGCTTCCTACATTAAGTTCTGAGCCCCGTGGGAGCAGAATGCCATGGCTTTGCTATTTTACAAAACTCCAGATAACAACACTGTCTCCCGCTGTCTCTCACTTACTCATCAGTCTAGTCCAACAGTGAGTAAAGAACTTAGCATATTAGGGAGCAAGTAACCCTTTACATTTGAATTTTACATTTACATTTACATTTGGGGCAGGAGACCTAAGGTGTTTCTACATTTCCTCTTTTGTTCCAGTATCTCACCCTTTAGAGTTGGCAGCCACAGGCTCAGGTGCTCTGGGAAGTACTCCCAGCCATCCCAGCTGTAGCTGGTGGGTTTTTCCTTGTGGGGAATGATGGTGTCAGGCATGTGGACATTGAGGCCTGGGCATTTTCCACCAGCTGCACCTTCTGACAGCTGAGAAAATGAGAAAAGATCATGGCTCAGAGGAGTTTGTTCTGTAAATTTCTTTAACATCCAGGTAGGACAGGCAGGTCCTGTGAGGTCTTGCCTGGTGGGACACTCAGGTGCATGACTAATGTATCATAAATCGCTGTCGCCCTCCTCTCCTTCAGTCCGGGGGAGGTTCTCATTATGTCTCTCTTCTCCTCCTCAGAGCAGCTAAAGCCTTTGGCTTTGTGACTTTGGACAGCTGAAGTCTGGAAATAAATTTAGTCTATTCCTCACGCCCCAGGGTTATGAAATGCTTAGATCTGCTTTTTTGGTAGTTTCCCCTTCTTTTCTCATAATGCAGTCAGACGTTCAGACAGTGTAAGACCAGGGAAACTGACTTCCAGAAGCAAAAAGCATTCCCTGCTTGCACAAACACTGGGTTTTTGGTGGCTGGCATAGGCTCCCCTTCCCAGAGGGTCCAGTCGTTCCATCTCTGTTGAAGACACTGCCCTCCAGG
This sequence comes from Sus scrofa, assembly GCF_054392235.1. Classification (NCBI taxonomy): domain Eukaryota; kingdom Metazoa; phylum Chordata; class Mammalia; order Artiodactyla; family Suidae; genus Sus; species Sus scrofa. Next base: position 43,889,398 of record NC_139395.1, on the reverse strand, counting down.
GCACCTCTGGGTGGAATGGCTTGGACTGTCACTAGACCAGATGGGCTGCTGGAGACTTGGGTTAAGTTTAATAATCAAGTGCCATCTGGGCCTACAAACCAGAAGGTAAAAGTTAATGGAAAAGAAGCATTGCTGGGCCACTTAGTCCTGTTTGGGGTGGGAAGCAGCTGTTTGGACTCAGTCCAAGGCTCTAATCAGCCATTTCTAAAGGTCCACGGTGGCTTGATCTGGATGACTTGCATTTTACCATGATGGACAGGGTTTGGAATTGGGGTGCAGCTTGGCACCAGGCCCCTGACGCAGTGGTCTGTCTTTTGCTGCCGTTGTATCTATCTCCATATAGTGTGACGAGCTTTGATGAGATGCTAAAGGAATTAAGGAATTGGATAATGAAGGTGGACCCATGATCTCAAAAAGTTCTTCAAAAAAGGCCGTGTTCCCCTGTGGCGCAGCAGGCGAAGGATCTGGTGTCGTCACTGCTGTTGTGTGGGTTCCATCCTTGGCCTGGGAACTTCCGTTTTCATTTGCAGTACACAGGAGCTATTATTGTTCCCTTCCCCAAAGGATGTTTAAAATAGCTCTCTTTACATATTAATCAAAGTTAATAGGCCTGATTTAAACTGTAGCCTCAAATGTTTACCTTTATAAAATTAAATGTTCTAATTGCTGGTACAATAGCCATTTTATTAATAAGGACAAGCCCTTCCCTTGGGAGCTTACAGACATGGGGCCTGTATGTGGGTGTGTGTTTGTATGAACTGCACGCTTCACTTCATGATGCCTTGCTCAGCTGTTCTCAGCTGCCTGCGTTTCCTGGTTATCACCGCTGAGCACCATTCTCACCTCATTTATCTGTAGAAAATCATTGGGCTGTGGGGTTGTCGTCAAGAGTCTCCCCTGGGCATCTGTCTTGATCCACCCCCTGCGGACGTGCCATGGTGGTTTTTATAAAGCCTCTGGTCAGGCTATCACCCACTTTTGTTTCCAGACCCACAAAACTCCTACAGAGGAGTGTTGTACGGAGATGTCTTACGAGGTTTCACGCCCTCTTATTTTTTAAAACTACTTCATGTTTTGGTATCATTTCCTTGAGTCAGCAGTAACAGGGCATGTAGCTCTGAGCTGAAAGGTACTGCGAGCCAGGATGTTTACACCATCACTAATGTGCCAGTGCTTGAGGCTGAACTTCGTGTTTCCTGTCTCCATCCAGTGTCGTGATGGGTTTCTTAGTTGGTACAGAGGGTTAGACCAACTTTTGGTCAAACCACTGCCACCCCTTTCCCCAGATCCCAAGTTAAACATGTCCAACTTTTGAAGGAGTGAGGAGGGTATGGGTATGACAGAACAGGAGCATGTGGCAGGTTGAGAGGTTTGGAGTCCCTTCTTACTTCTCTTGAGCTTCTGGGGCCAAAACATTGGGAGCATGAATCCGAATATGCAAACTGATCTCAGGGTCTTCTGTGGCTGTCTCTTTGGACAGCTTGATTGCGTTGGCCTGTCCTGGCAGCTGTGTACTCTGACGGGCATACCCCACCTCCATCTCAGCAAGCTTCCAGAAACCTCTTTAGAAACCATGTCTTGGCACTGTGGGGAGAGGTTTCGAAGCCAGGACTGCACCTGGACCCTCTGTCCACCTCAGACTTCCTGAAACCCATTTTTCATTATCCCAGTGTAACTGGGCCACTTAGAGACACCCCCGTCTCATCCCCTGGGCACCTTCTGATGAAATGTAGTGAGCTGGTGTAGCTAAAAGAAATCCAGCCAGGAAAGCATTGATAGATGGTTCTGTGAGGACACAGAGGAGGCAGTTATACATCCATCAAAGTCCCGCGCACACGCTTCTGCCTTTTGCCCTCCTCTCCTTTCCCGATTCCACACAGGCTCCAGCCAAGCAAGGCCTTAGGCCTCTCCCCCTGCACCTCTTCACCCAACCTTCAAAAAAAAAGCCCAGAGTTTAGCCAAACTGAGACCATCTTCCACTCCTCAAGCATACTTCTGGTGTGAGAAGTCCTTCATTTACCTCCATCTTGTTTGGTGAATGATCCAAATGAAGTCAAACCATTTCATCTCTGACTCTAAACCCAGAGATTCTGATAGAGCAGAGGAAGGAGAATGGCATTCCAGTAGAATCCACAGTAGATATTTGAGCCTATCATGATGGTACCTTCCTTGACACATTTGGTGGAGTCAACAGATTATTCTCAGATGGAGGCCTGCAGAAGTCCACCCCCTTAGGGCTTCGCTCTTTGGGGTGACGTTCTCAAATGTTTGTGTTCTTCGAGGAACATGAGTGAAGCCTATGTATAGGGTAGAATTAACTGACATTTTCTGCCCTCTTTCTGGTTTTGCCAGCCACCCAAGGGGCTTATATTTGGGGTTAGGCTAATAGCTCTTCATTTCTGTTTTATCTACCTTTGCCAGCTCCGAACATCTCTGGGAAAAGGAAGAGCATTTATTCGCTACTCCTTGGTGCACCAGAGGTTGGCAGACACCTTACAGCAGTGCTTCATGAACACCAAAGTGACCAGGTAAATATATGACAGTACTGGGCTTTACCCCCACACCATTCAAAAATGACCCCAAATCCCCTCATTAATAATAACAATACTACTTATGTTAGACAAAGACAAATATCATATGGTATCACTTATACCTGGAATCTAAAACACATTACAGGTGAACTTATTTTCAAAACAGAAATAGACTCAGAGATACAGAAAACAAATGGATGTTTACCCAAGGGGAAAGTGGGGGAGGGATAAATTGGGAATATGGCGTTAACAGATGCACACTACTATATGTAAAATAGATAAACAACAAGGATTTACTCTACAGCACAGAGAACTATATTCAGTATCTTGTAATAAACTATAATGGAAAAGAATTGAAAAAAGAATATAGACATGTGTATATATATGTCTAACTGAATCACTTTCCTGTACAAACTAACACAATATTATAAATCAAGTATAATTTTAAAAAATTATGATACTTCTTATAATCACAAGATGGGAACCATCAATGCTCAGTGATGGAGGGCTTTTAAATTATAGCAAATTAACTTGATTGGCATAAAAGCCATCACTTAAAACTATAATAAACTTTGTATAGCAACAAGGAGAACAACAATGTAATAATCATTGAAAAAGAATGTAAATCTTATCCAGCCTAAGGCAACATTGAAGTAATTACAAAATGCATATAAAAGAATTAGAAAGCATATGAGAAATGATTTGATGAAAGGATAGGATTATGTGTATTTTTAAAATTTTTGTTTTTGCAATGGGCAATTTTTCAACACTTTCGTTATATATTACACTGTAAAGTTATCTGAAACAAGTTCAGAAGACCTCAAATAAATTTGATAAACTAAGAAAAAAGATAGGAGTTCCCTGGTAGCACAGCAGGTTAAGGCTCTGTTGCTTTCCCTTCAGTGGCCTGGGTCTCTGGTGTGACATGGGTTTGATACCTGGCCTAGGAACTTACACATGCTGGAGGCACAACCCCAAAAAAAGTAATAATTAATAATGACAAGTGCATCAGCAGTGCCTGTCTGTCATGCCCTGGGTCAAGCAGACTCCTCCGTTTGTCATCCTTTCCCCCCCCCTCCCAACCACAGTCGTTGGCACACCTGGGGCAGGTAGCACTGACCTTTCACAGGTGAGAAAAGTGAGGCCCAGAGAGGCCAAATGCCTTTCTCTGTGCCCCACTGATGCTGAGGCAAAAAGCAGGAGTGTGGGTCCGTGTTTCTGAACTCCTAGTGCCAGGTATTTTTCCCTGGTGGATGGTATATCCTTGGGGTGCTGGCAATAATGGACAGACCCCACTGGTCAGCCTGGACCAGTGGGTTGCAGCGTGGGCCTCTCAAAGGAATCCCCTGTGGGGTTTTTAACACCAGCCAGCCTGGGTCTCACCTGAGAGACCCTAAGTCACCACCTGTCCCACGTGTCTGGGCTCCTTGGAGATTGTGATGAGTGACCACATTGGGAGCCTTTGTGCCACTAGTGCTGAAGCTGCAGCAGGAGGAGAAGGAGGAGGGAGGGGAGGATTGAGTGCGTAAAGAGGGAGACGGTGTCAGATTGGGAGCCAAGATCAGGTGCTGATCATCTGAACCTCTTTGGCTGGCCCCGCACCCCTTTTCCAGCTCTGCCTCCTCCCTCCCTCCAGAGAATTCCTCCAGCTAATCAAAGAAAACAGTTCTGAATTAAAGAAAAATTGTTGGGGGGGGAAATATTTTGTTTCACTTTGTCACCTTTAAGATTGATTTGCATAAAGGAGTATTTCTCAAGCACATGCTTTGTGAATTCAGGTGAGTTGAGAACCTTTGCACATCTAATTTTAAGGATATTTTATTGTAATGTTTGGTGACAGCGGTCATAAACAGCTTGATTTACAGTGTATCTCAGTTCACAGACATCAGCCTAGTAGCTTATTCTTATTGCTTCACATGAAGTGAAAAACCACGGCCTCAAAGTGCAGATATTTTGTTCCTTGGCTTTTAAATTGGTGTCTGGACAGAAATTAGCAGTGAGTTCAATGTCTTGTATGGAGCTCTCGAGAGAGAATTGAAAATGAGATTTTTCTTTCAAAAAGGAAGTATTCTTTCCCCTACACCTGCCCTTTCTTGGCAGAAAATTCAGATTTAAGGTTTATCACATTGATTTGCTGAATAGATATGATATAAATGATAAACAAGTAAATGTCTCATTCATTTCAGCAGTTTCCTGGAAGAAAAGCAAGTTTGAGAATCATGTGCTCCGACAGTGAAAGTAAATTAGGGTGTGTGTGTGTCTTTAGTTAATTTAGTAACCTGAGTTGGAATTTGATGAGGCACAGCCATACTGGGAGCACTGAGTAAATTTACTCTTCCTTTATCTTTATTACTCTTGTACTTGATCCCTTCTTTGTGTTTTCCTGCAGTGACTGGTACTACGCAAGGAGCCCCTTTCTGAAGCCAAAGCTGAGCTCTGACATCGTGGGCCAACTCTATGAGCTGACCGACGTCCAGTTTGACCTGGCATCAAGGGGCTACGACCTGGACGCTGCCTGGCCAACTTTTGCCAGGTACTTTGAAGAATTACTTACCTGGTTGAAAAGACAGGGGAAAGAGATGTCTTAAGTTTTGAAGCTTGCCACCAGACTCCTCAAAGCAGTTTTGTTTACGCAGCAAATTACCTGAAGCTTTGCAACTCTTATGCTTGCTGATTTTGCAGACTTGGTTGACTCATGACTAGGGTAACATCTGAAGGCTCCAACCTTAAACCAACCTACTCAGCCAGGTGGTATGAGTCATTCAGAGATGCATATCTGAAATCCAGGGTTTTCACATGTGTTCAGGGACTTGGTGTAGGAGCAAGGGAAGAGCAAATGGGCTTTTCCTAGTTGTGTTCCCATAGGTGTGGTTATCATGGAGCCCTTCCAGCAGGAAGAGAGGGAGCGGAAGCTACAGTGTGTCCATATAAGGCTTGCTGGAAAGATTGCTTTGCTGTGTTTTCATTTCTTATATCAGTGCTGCACTTGCCTGGCAGTCACAGGCCATCCAGCATCATCCCTACAAGTGCTCCAAGAGGGAGGTGCTAAGACTGGAATTAAACTCAAGTCCAGCACTGTTTGTTTTGTTTTGCTTTCTGTCATAAGATGTTTTGTTTTTGTCTTCTTTTTTTCCCAATTTTTGCCTTTCTTATTAGGGAATACTTCCTATGGAGAGAAAAGTACCAACTATAATAGACCCACGTGCCAACCACTAGGATTTAAGAGCTACATTTTTGTCATATTTGATTCATGTGTCCTTTTTAGAACTTTTCAATTTTGAAATCATTTCAGAATTACAGAAAAGTTATAAAAATGGTGCAGGGTGTTTGTCTTTCCTTTGCCACGGCCCCCCGGTTATCAGTATTTTACTATTACTGTTATTTTTTCATTCTTTTTATGTAAATGTGCTGGTTTATTTCTTGTGTCATTTGAGAGTAAGTTACAGACTTGATTCCCTTTATTCCTAAGGACTTCATTGTGTATTTCCTAAAATCAAGGACAGTCTGTTAAGTAACCTCAGTACAATTACTAAAATCGGGAAATTAACATTGATACAGTTCTGCTGTCTAATCTACAGACCTTGTTCACATTTCAAGCATGATGTCAAACATGCCTTTTATAATATAGGAGCCAATCCAGGATCACGTCAGTGAATTGCTGTCTCTAGTCCTTGTTCATTTGGAACAGTTTCTCTGTCTTTCATAGCATAGACATTTTGAGAAGTTCTAGCCAGTTATTTTGTAACATGTTCCTTAACTTGAGTTTCTCTAGTGTTTCTTCTTTATTGGATTCAGATTAAGCAGAAATGCCCCAGGTGGTGTGTCCTTCTTAGCGTGTTGTATCCAGAGACACAGGATGTTGATTTGTTTCATTACCAGTGAGGTTAACCATGATCATTTGGTTAAGGTGGTGTTGGCCAGGTTTCTCCTAAAGTTACTGTTTCTCTCTTTGTCATTAATTTGTCCTTTACGGGAAGACATTGTGAGATTAGGTTATTATCCTTTTTCTTTTAAATTTTGGTATCTGTCAGTCAGTCTTGCCTGGACCAGTTATTGGCATGGTTACCAGAGTGATTTTCCTACTCCATTATTCCTTCTACACTAGTAGTTGGCATTCCATTATAAGGAAGATCTTTTCCTTCTTCCCCATTTATTTATTCTCCTCTGTTTATTCATTTATATCAATATTGGCTCATGGATTCTTACTCAGGAGGTTATATTCTGTCATTGTAATTATTTTAAAGCTTAAATTGTTTCATATTTGGCCAGTCAAGGTAACTTCAAGCTGGCTCTTAGGAGATTTTTTTTTTTGTTAGGTTTGATACTTTATAAGAAATAAAATATTACAGATGCAAATAAAGCCCCACCCCACTGCCATCTTTCCCTTTTTCTTCCTCTCTAGAAGTAATTGTAGCCCTGTTGTTGATGTCTGTCATTTTCAAATATTTTTGTGTTTTACTATGTGTGTGCCCATAGATATTATATATATAGTTTTATTTTGTATATATTTTAAAAATTTGTATCCATTGAATCATGAGCTAGCTATTTTTTTTTTTTCCTGTCTTTTTAGGGCTGCACCCACAACATATGGAGGTTCCCAGGCTAGGGGTTGAGTCAGAGCTACAGCTTCCAGCCTGCACCACAGCCACAGCCACGCGGGAACCAAGCCACATCTGTGACCTACAGCATAATGCACAGCAATGCCGGATCCTTAACCCACTGAGCGAGGCCAGGGATTGAACTTGTGTCCTCGTGGATGCCGGTCACATTCATTTCCGCTGAGCCACAGTGGGAACTCCAGAGCTAGGTATTCTTTTGCTACTTGCTTTTTTGAGATTTTCATCCATGTTTGCACAGGGAGTTCTGCAGATGTGGAGCAGGGCTGGCAAACCATAGGGCACAGGGCGGAGGGTAACATATTTTCATTTACTTACTGCCCATGTCTGCTTTTGTGTTATGGTGGCAGAGTTGAGTTGCTGTGACAGAGCGCATAAGGCTTGCAAACCCACAATATTCACTATCTGGCCTTTTACAAAAAAGATGCCGACCCATGGTGTAGGGTATTCCGTTGTGTGAATAAACAGTTTATCTGTTTCCCTAGTGATGTGGCATTAGACTGATTCCACTTTTCCCACCATCGCCATACTGCCGAGAGCATCCCACACATTTCCTTATGCACGTATGTGACTGTCTCAGTATCTGCCTAAAAGACAGACACTTATGTTCGGTGCAGTTACATAAATCAGAGGAGGTCTGCAGCCACGTCACACATGTAACATAATGTAAAGTGGTGACCAGAAGCCTAGCATGATCTTATTTACTAGATTAGCTGCTGCTGCTGATTCCTCATTGGTAGACAGGTTATGACTGGCAGCGAAGGTTTGAGGAAAATTGAAACTAAAACGGGAAATACTGTTCACTTCATTCTTTCGTGGCAGAGTAGAAGCAGAGCCATCGTGTTTAGCCTTCATGATGGAGCCCAGCTGCCATGACCAACCTGAATGTGTGTTTTGGTAGAAATTGTTGGACTTGGCCTTCTTAATGTACCTGGGAAGGTACTGCCCCTACAACCACCTGGTTGCCTGGTGAAAACCAAGGCCTCCTCAAGTATGTGTGTGTGTGTGTGTTTGTGTGTGTTTCCTGCTCTGATGCAGGCATGTCTGTTCTGTGGCCCCACAGGAGGACACTGGGTCCTGGCTCTGCTGCTTACATGTGGAGACCCCCCAGCCGAAGCTCCAGCATGAGCAGTTTGGTGAGCAGCTACCTGCAGGTAATGACAGGAGGGCTGGAACTCCCTTGCTGTCATGTCAACCAGGGCATGTCCTTGCCCTTCACAGCTCAGGGTGATGTTCTCAGCTGCTTGGTGTCCCAACCTGAGCAGAATAACCCCTCAGTTCTACCCACCATTTCCTAGAGTCCAGGTTTTTTACAACCAGAAGGAACTTAAGCCTCTTAAAAATGAAATTATTTTAAAAGCTTTTGAAATTTTTGAAAGAAGTGGTTTAGCACTGTTCTGTAAAAGCAGCAAAGTTCAAATTCTGACTCTGTCACCCACCACCTGCGTGACCCTGGGAAGGTGACTTACTCTCTTGAAACTTCCGTTCTGTCATCCATAAAATGGGATCATAACAGTCACTCTAGTTTATGAGGTGGTTGTAGGGAGAAACGAGGGCATGTATGTGCAGTACTTAAGGACTTGGCATAGGCCAGTGCTCGGTGTGAGTGGGTAGGGTCAGTTTTGTTAGAAATGTGAATGTACAGTATAGTTTAGTGGAAAAGAACATTGTAATTAATCAGCAAAGCAAAATAAGAGTAATCAATATAGGAAGCATGAAGAGGAGAAAATAGACTAATATTTTACCCTATTTTGTGGTTTAATCACAACAGGACTTGTGGGCATGGTGCACTGGGTGAACAGTGGTTTACATATGACTGCATTTCTCTACGAGCTGACATCCATTGTTTCCAGAGCCACAGGAGGCTGGGTGGGAAACACGAGTTCTGTCTCAGTGGAGCTCATGTGTGTGGTATCCTGTTTTTGTTTAGTTTTTTTTTTTTTTTTTTAATGGCCGCATCCATGGGATATGGAAGTTCTTGGACCAGGAATTAGCAACACTGGATCCTGTAACCCACTGTGCCAAGCTGGGGATTGAACTCGCACCTCCACAGTGACCCAAACAGCTGCAGTCAGATTCTTAACCCATTGTGCCACAGCGGGAACTCCTGTGGAGACCTGTTTTTAGGATATACTACTGACCTTCTCTGGCAGATGCCTTGAGCACAGAGGTTCCAGTCCTTTGAATAGCTTGATAATCTACCCTTAGGTCATGTAATTTCTATATGTTTACTTCTATGTTCCTTAAACTCTAAAGCTTTGACAAATAGCTCTGCAGCTTCATTCCCCAGCCACTTGTTTTCTGCTTTTCCTCCACAGACTCCGGAGATGGCCTCCAGCCTTGACCTGAGCAACCCCTTAAACCACGAGGCACTGGAAGGCTTTGATGAGATGCGGCTGGAGCTGGACCAGTTGGAGGTGCGGGAGAAGCAGCTGCAGGAGCGGATGCAGCAGCTGGACAGAGAGAACCAGGAGCTGCGGGTGACTGTCAGCCTGCAGGGAGAGCAGCTGCAAGGGGAGAGGGAGAGGGGCCGTGCCGCCACCGAGGACAATGTCCGCCTCACCGGCATGGTGGCCACGCTTCAGAAGCAGTGGGAGATAGCCCAAGCCACACAGAACACTGTGAAGGAGCTGCAGGCATGCCTGCAGGCCCTGGAGCTGGGTGCCTCCGAGAAGGAGGAGGACTATCGCTCAGCCCTGCAGCGGCTAGAATCCATGCTGCAGCCCCTGGTTCAGGAGCTGGAGGCGACACACAGCTCCCTGGGCAGGAAGGACCTGCACTCAGCTGATGTCCCAGACCAGCTGGACATGGCTGAGCAGAAGGCAGATATGGCGCTGGATACACAGAGGCAGCAAGAGTGTGTCCCCTCTGACTCAGCCCTGGGGATCCAGGAGCTGGGAGCAAAGCTGCAAGCCCTGGAAAGGGAGAACACCCAGATCGAGGAGCTCAACAGGCAGCAGAGCGCCCAGCTGGAGCAGCTGGCCAAGGAGCTGCAGCTGAAGGAGGAGGCCCGGGCCAGCCTGGAGCACCAGGTGGAGGAGATGGCCTTGCTCCGGGAAGAACCATCTGGGAAGGGCCAGGAGGCTGCCCAGCTTCGGCATCAGCTGCAGGAGTCGCTGGCGCACTTGAGCTCCCTGAAGGAAGAGCTGGCAGAGGTGAAACGGGAGGAGGGGCAGCGGCGGGAGGAGAAGGAGCTTTTGGAACAGGAGGCCAGATCCCTGATGCGGCAGCTACAGCTCCTAGAGACTCAGCTGGCACAGGTGAGCCAGCACGTGAGTGACCTGGAGGAGCAGAAGAAGCAGCTCATCCAGGACAAAGACCACCTCAGCCAGAAGGTGGGGACCCTGGAGCAACTTGCTGGGCAGCCAGCCCCAGATCTGCCCGTGGTGGGGGAGGAGCGCAAGGCTCTGAGCTCCACCCTGCAGCCAGCCTGTGAGAAGCTGGAGGAGGAGCAGCAGAGGGGCCCATGGGAGGGACAGACAGATGATCCCACGATGCTGGGGGGCGGCCAGGAGGAGAAGCTCCAACAGGCCAACAGGGAGCTAGAGAAGGAGCTGCAGAATGTACTTGAGCGCAACCAGCTGTTGGAGGGTAAGCTTCAGGCTCTGCAGGCTGATTACCATGCACTGCAGCAGCGGGAGGCAGCTATCCAGGGCTCCCTGGCCTCTCTGGAGTCAGAGCAGGCCAGCATCCGGCACATGGGCGACCAGATGGAGGCGAGCCTCCTGGCTGTCAAGAAGGCCAAGGAGACTATGAGGGCCCAGGTGGCAGAGAAGGAGGTGGCCCTGCAGTGCAAGGAGGCCGAGTGCCGGCAGCTGCGGGAGCAGGCAGAGCAGTGCCGGCAGCTAGCGGAGGCCCGGGAAGGGGAGCTCAGAGCTCTTGAGGGCCAGTGCCGCCAGCAGACCCAGCTGATTGAGACCCTCACAGCAGACAAAGGCCAGCAGGGGCTTGGCCCACCTCAAGACCAGGCATCCCAGGAGCTAGCAGCCCAGCTGGCCCTGACTAAGGCACAGCTGGAGATCCATCAGGGGGAGGCCCAGCGACTACAGGCTGGGATGGTGGATCTCCAGGCCAAGCTGCAGGCAGCCCTGGGTGACCAGGAGAAGTTGCAGAGTCAGCTGAACGTGACCGAGACTGCTCTGAGGGAACACAAGGCCCTCGTGCAGCAACTGAAGGAGCAGAATGAAGCCCTCAACAGGGCACATGTCCAGGAACTGCTGCAGTGCTCCGAGCTGGAAGGGGTGCTACAGGCGAAAAGGGCAGGTGAGGCCCAGAAGAGGGAGGAGGAGCTCCGAGCCCTGCAGGAGGAGCTGTCCCAGGCAAAGTGCACCTCCGAGGAGGCCCAGCTGGAACACGCAGAGCTGCAGGAGCAGCTTCACCGGGCCAATATGGATACGGCTGAGCTTGGCATTCAGGTCTGTGCACTGACTGCAGAGAAAGAGCGGGTGGAGGGGGCACTGGCCCGCGCCATCCAGGAGCTCCGGGATGCCAAAGAGGCAGCCTCCAAGGAGCAGGAGGCCCTGGCACACCAAGTCGCAGGGCTGCAGCAGGAGAAGGAGAGCCTGCAGGAGAAGCTGAAGGCAGCCGAGGACGCAGCCAGCTCACTGTCTGGTCTGCAGACCCAGGTGGCCCAGGCGGAGCAGCAGGCCCAGAGCCTCCGGGAGTCTGCACGCCAGGAGCTCGACACCCTCAAGTTCCAGCTGAGCACTGAGATCATGGACTACCAGAACAGACTTAAGGTAACCCTTACCTTGACCATCTGAGCTGTGCCTGTCTCCTGTGGCAGGACCTGGGAGCCATGAGTGAATGGGATGCACCTCCAGCCGTGTGGCATGTGAGGGCCCAGGAATGTCCTGGGGGCCCAGGCCAGCCTGGTCTCCTCCTGGTGTCCTAGCTCCCAGCATCCTTCTCTCCACAGGAACATGTTAAGGATATGGCGTTTGGGGGGATGCCGTAACTCAGAAGTCTGAATTTAAGGCCATTGCAGACACGTTTGGCCCACAGAGAATTTCTGTAAAAATTATTAGCAGGTTATTTACAGATTTAGTTTGGGGACTTTTGAGATCTTGGGAGATGGAAAGCCTGTGCCCTCATTCCTCCGCGGCAGCAGTCAGCAGGAGCTAGGTGGGAGCTGCCCACTTTAAGGAAGCATCCATCCTCTGATATTTTCCTTGCACTTGTTTATGCATTTGTCCAGCCCCTTGTCAGTTGCTGACTGCCTCCAGTCCTGTCCCTGGGTTCTCTGTCCCTTCGGACTCCTGAGAGCAGTGCAGCTGTAGGAAACCAACTCTGTTCATTTTCACAGAGCCCTTGTGGATAGGCAAGCTTAGGAGAACAGCGGTTTCCATGTCCCTTGAACCACATGGAGAAAAGGGTTAAGAGAGGGGGCACAGGCAGGAGACAGCCACAAGGCTTTGGCTCCTGTGTTTATCATGCGTCTTTCTGCTTCTGGGTCTGTGCCCTCGAAGACCACTCCTGACCCTCGCTCTGGGACAGCTACTTCATTTCCACAGATGTGCCTCCCACCTTGTGTCAGCCCACCCTGTGCAGCTCCATGGGGCTCATATGTGGGAAGTGAAATTCTAAGTTTGGGGGCCAAGCTAAGTCTCTTATCTTGACAAGATTGTGTTACCCCTGAAGCCCAAAATTTTTTGAGTTTGGGAAAAAGAGGGGTACCTTGCTTTGGAGTAATGGGGCTGAGAGAGTCTCTAGACAAGGACCCCCTCATTTCCAATCCCTTTCTCTCCTCTCCAGACCTCCAGTGAAGAGTGCAGGAGCCTCAGAGGCCAGCTGGAGGAGCGAAGCCAGCAGCTGCAGGCTGCCGAGAAGGCTGTGGAAAAGCTGAAGGTAGGCCCAATCCCTGAGACCCAGTGGAGGTGCTCTTGCCAGCTCTGAGCGGTGGCCTGCCCACCATCCACCTGCTTATTCCACTTTCAGGGTGTGGCCTTTCAGGGCAGGACATCTGGCTTGGCTTTCCCTGAACCCTCAGAGCGGGCTCCCTGCAGTTCCAGTGCCCCAGCTGAAGCTGCTGTCAGCTCACCTTTGTAGACACCCTGAGCCTCAGTCACAGCCATTCCACTCCCTGGACACCTTTGCCACCTGTGTCTTGGAAAGGAAGTATGTCATCCCGCTTAGCCATCTCACATGTTCTCCAAGTCAGTGATTCTGACCTGAGCGGGAGCAGGGATAGCAGTGAAATCTGTCTGCAGGGCAGGGACTTTTTTCAGTGAACCTTGTTCCCTGCCACCACACCAACAGCCCACCCATGGAGATTGTGTTACCTGAGGCCCCTCTAACCACCACAGCCAGGAGCAACTGATGCTCGAGGGACATAATTACAAATGGGAGTCTGTCACACTCCACATGCTTACCAGTTCTTGGTCTCTTGAACTTAAACAAAAGCCCCTTCGGTTGGAAGTGCACCAGCCAGATGGGGTGGAGAGTGCCCTGTTACTTGATGGCATCTTGCACGGGCCTCTGCAACCAAGCGTCTTCTTACTGTCCTGTGCCAGGCTACCCAGACAGACATGGGAGAGAAGCTGAGCTGTACCAACAAGCAACTTGCAGAATGCCAGGCTGCCCTGCTGGAGAAGGAAGAGGAGGGGGCTGCCCTGCGCCAAGACCTGGACAGGTTAGCTACATAGCCTGCCCATGTGGCCAATGGAAGAGTCTTCAAGGAAGGGGGGTTTGCTGCAGTCATTTAGAAAGCCAGCAGTCATATCAGGTTAAAGAAGTCCTTTTGCAAGGAAAGCCACAGACTCAGAAAGTACTTATGGCAGAAGCAGGCCACAGAGAACCTTGGCATCCTGCCTGTCACAAGGCTATAGAAAGCTGTAAAATTTTTCTCTTTTTTTAATTTTTTAAATTATTTATTTATTTATTTTGCTGTTTAGGGCCGCAGGTGTGGTATGTGGAGGTTCCCAGGCTAGGGGTCAAATCAGAGCTACAGTTGCTGGCCTACACCATAGCCACAGCAACACGGATTTTTCAAGCCAGGTCTGTGACCTACACCATAGCTCACAGCAATGCCAGATTCCCAACCCACTGATCAAGGCCAGGGATCAAACCTACATGCTCACAGATACTAGTTGGATTCTTTTCCACTGTGCCACAACGGAAACTCCCCCAGAACTTTTCTCTTAATTCCATTGTCCTAGCACTCGCAAGGCATATTTCAGTTCAGTAACTTCATGCTTTGGTATAACTAAGATGAAATAAAAGTTGGCCTATAATCATTAGTATTTGTAACAGCAGACATTCAAATAATGTCTAAAAGGTGACAGGTATCATTTAAAATAATATTTTTGGCCGAGCCCGCAGCATGGAAAAGTTCCCCGGCCAGGGATTGAACTCGCGCCACAGCAAATGACCCACGCCACAGCAGTGACAATGCTGTATCCTTAATTGCTAGGCCACCAGGGAGCTCCCTTAAATAGTTTCATTTACTTGCCCATTTAATCCTCCCAGTAGTCCTGTGAGGATTGTGTTAGTATTTGTCCCATTTTATAGATGAGGAAAATGAGGCACAGGGGAGTGAAGTCGCTTTCCCAGGGTCACACAGTGTGTGAGTGATGATGGTAGGATCAGAGCTCAGGACATTTGGCTCTAGGGTCTTTTTCTCAACAAGTACCCTAAAAAATATACAGACAGATGCATCTCTGTTTTGTTTTGATTTGTTTCAGGGTACTAGTATGTCATTGTGTGCATGCCTGTTTTCCCTGGTATGGAGTTTTGACTTGAGTTCTTCCTCATTTCCTTTGTGAAATGAGTGGCCACAGGTTTCGGTGTGGGTTTCTCCCAGGCTCATCCGGGAGAGAGTGAGCGAGCCACCAACCAGAATCAGCTTGTCTTCCTGCAGACTCTTTGGTGCTGTGTCTGTGGAAAGCACATCGTGCTGTTACCCTTTCACCATAATTTTTTTTAACCTTAAAACATGACTCTCCCTGTGTCCAACCCCAAGGCCTCCCAGGCCCCCACATCCTTAGGCTTGCTTAGTAACTTGGGTGTACTTTTCTGCTCATCTGCCTCTCCTTCCAGAGTTCGGATCCTATAGGGCTCTGGCTGCCCTTGGCTAGGTCTCGTTCATGTGACAGTTTAAATAGAGAGAAAACCTCCTGAGTTGGTGGTATGTATATATATTTAGGGGGGTGGGGCGTGGGGTCCATACCCACAGCATATGGAGGTTTCCAGGCTAGGGTCGAATCTAAGCTACAGCTGCTGGTCTGAGGCCTGAGCTGTAGCTGCTGGCCTATGGCCTACTCCACAGCCACAGCAACGCCAGATCCGAGCCGTGTATGCGACCTACATCACAGCTCACAGCAGTGCTGGATCCGTAATGCCGGACCCTTAACCCACTGAGCAAGGCCTGGGATTGAACCCACGTCCTCACATAATGCTAGTCAGGTTCTTAACCTGCTGAGCTACAGCGGAAACTCTGGGGTGTGTGTGTGTGTGTGTGTGTGTGTGTGTGTGTGTGTGTGTGTGTGTGTGTGTGTGTGTGTGTGTGTGTGTGTGTGTGTATGTATGTATGTATGCATGCTTTAACTGGTTATTTGCAAGATCTCAGAGCAATTCTTTTAGTTGCTTGAAGTTACATAAACCACCAGCCCAGGATTAGATTTTATTTTATTCATTGTGTGTATGTGTATGTGTGTATACCCATGAGATTTCTTGTGATCAGTGTCTGGTAAACCACCTCCTGACAACTTTATGCTGAATGTGGAAAGGCTGGATTAGGTACGAATTCATAGTTTTGCAGAGCCCTCTATTGTAATGGAGCTTTTTTGAATGCCTTGCTTTATAAAGCATCCTTGGAAAACCCCTGCCTTAGGAAATAAGTTTACTGAAAGTGGGCAGGGGCTGGAAGGCCATGGTCCAGCCAGCCCCTCTGCCATAACTGAGACTGCACAGCGCCCAGAACAGGATTCCCTAGACCTCAGGCTGCCAGGTTCAGCTCCTGGCAGTGAAGATTGAGTGCTTGCTATGTGCCAGTGCCAGGCCCTGTGTGTAGAGTCCCACAGACATATGGAATACAGGCCTTCCTTGTGTGGTGACCTCGTTCTTTCTGTCCTTACTCCTTTTCTCTCTTGTGGGTCTCGTCATGCCCAGCCCATGCACCTCACCCAGCAGGCTCCTCTCACAATCTCAGTCTCTGCCCAGGAACCAAATGGTACAGAGTTTGACCCACCTGGGCTGCTTCTAGTGACCTGAGGTCAACCCACCCTCCCACAATGTCCCTTGTACTTGCTCTGAGGGGTAGTGGTGTGTGAAGAGTTTGGGGGCATGAGGGGAGTGTTGAAGGTAAGAGAGTGTACTGCCCTTGAGGGGGTAGTGCTTAAGGGCTCCCCCATGAAGAGGAAAGGCTGAGAGGGCAGTGGGACCCCTCATTAGAAGCCTGGGTTAGTCCAGAGGCACAGGGGAAGCCAGAAGTAGTAGATGACCAGAAAAACTTACCAATCCTCCACCAGGACCCAGAAGGAACTTGAAAAAGCCACAACAAAGATCCAGAAATATTACGACAGACTCTGCCAGGAAGCCACAGACCGGGAGAAGAATGACCAGAAGATGCTCGCAGACCTGGATGACCTGAATAGAACCAAGAAGTACCTGGAGGAACGGCTGATTGAGTTGCTGAAGTGAGTGTCAGGACACATGGGGCTGGGGCTTCTCCCGAGCTTGGCTTTTTTTTTTTTTAAGAGAAATGTAGCTGTTCTTCAAAGGACTCCTGGAGAGAAATGGGCCCGTCTGCTTGTGTTCTGTTGTTTAGGGTCCACACACACATACAGGGTCTGCTCAAGCCCTTGGCAGCTGTCTCCACTAGTGGGCATCTGGTTTGCATTTTCATATTGCTATGTTAATTGTTTTCAAAATCCCCATGCACTCAGGGACAGTGACAGTCAGTGGTGTTTAATGTCCTCAGGGACTTCTCCATCCCTTTGCCCGTCTCTCATGAGCCCTTTTCTCCACCTCCTCCCACTCTCCATAGTACCTGAAGCCCCAAACTGCAGTGCCTATGGGTAGCAGACAGTGATGTGAATGTGTGAGCTGGGTGAGGGCTCCAAGAAACCGGAAGACATAGCCAGCCATGCTCCTACCAACTCTTGCCCTGAGGGCATCGAGCCCAGGGTTGCCAGGTCACCTTATTTTTTAAAGAGAAGTGAAAATCTGGATTTTTATGTGAATTGGACTTTCAAGTGTGCACAAGTCATTCAAAAAAATTTTTAAGCTTTTCTTATGGAAATTTTCAAAAATTCAAAAGTAGGAGAGCATAATGCACTCCTGTGTACCTTTCACCCAGCTTTAACAGTGTTCAGTTTGTGATCTTGTTTCATTCAGAAGCCCACCCATTTTTCCCACCTCCTCAGATTATTTTGAAGCAAATCCCAGATACCATATCAGTTCATACGCAGGTATTTTGGTATGTACCTCTACAAGAGAAGGACTCTATTTTGAACAACTGCAATATCTTTACCATGCTTAACAATTAACTAATTCCTATTATCATGAAGAATCTAGTCAATTTGAAATTTTTCCAGTTGTCTTATAGTTTTTTTTCTAATTAGAATCCAAATTAGATCTATATATTACATATGTATTTCTTTGATCTCTCTTGTTCCCTGGTGGCCTAGCACTTAAGGATCTGACATTGTCACTGCCATGGCTCGGGTCACTGCTGTGGCTCCAGTTCAGTCCCTGGCCAGGGAATTTTGGAAGGCCACAGGTGTCAAAAAAAAAAAAAAAAAAATCTCTCTTACTTCTCTGGTTTATGGTTTCCCACTATCTTTTTTTTTTTTTTCTTTTGCAATTTACTTTGAAAGAAACCAGGCTATTCAAGTGGTAGAGGGTCCCATAACCTGGGCTTTGCTGATTGTATCCCCATGGGGTCATTTAACATGTTCTTTCATCCTCTGTGTTTCCTGTAACTTGACAGTTAAAACTAGAGCAGTGATTCTCAACCCTGATGCATGTTAGAATCACTAGAGGTGCTATTAAAATGATACTCAGATCCACCGGAGTTCCTGTTGTGGTTCAGTAGGTTAAGAACCTGACCAGTATCCATGAAGGTGAGGGTTCAATATCTGGTCTCACTCAGTAGGCTAGGGATCCGGCATTGCCACAGCCGCAATGTTTACTGCAAATGCAGCTCGGATCTGTGCATTTCTGGGGCTGTGGATGTGGCATAGGCGGGCACCTGCAGCTCCAATTTGACCCCTAGCCTGGGAAGTTCCACATGCTGCAGGTATGGCCCTAAAAAAAATAATAATAATACCCAGATCCAGACCCCACCCAGGCCAATCAGTTTGAAACTTCTGGAAGTGGAGTCCAACTATCAGTGAGCCAGAGTTGAAAACCACTGTTCTACTAGAGGCTTGCTCAAACTCACTTTCAAAATTTTGTCCAGAAAACTTAGAATTGGTTTATAGTTTTGGGTCTTTCTTTCAGGAGTCACATAAGGTCTGGTTAGCCCTTTGTTCACAATGTTAGCAGCTGTGGGTAAACAGTGCTTAAATGGGTTAATTCACTAGAGGTTGCCAAGTGGCAATGTTAAATTATAACTAATTTGGAATATTAAAAACTCTGCCCACATGTCATCAATTTGCAAACTGATGCATTTGTGACCTCTGAGCTCAGACATCTTTCTGAGGAAAGGCCTGGGTCCTGAGAACATTCCCACATTCCCAGGGTGTGGGTGCCTCGCCTCCTGGGGATAGAAAGGACAGGCTGTGGACCACTTGGGAGAATGATGCTGGTCCAGAAGATGAGTCTGTCTGCTTCCTGACAATCTCAAGCATCTTTGAAAAGCTGGTCAAGTCCATGTTCTGGTTTTGTATTTAAGGGGAAAGGTCTGTGGTTGATTTGGAGTTCCTGGTGAGGGAGTCTGTGGCTGTGGTGTTAGTCTCAATAGGTAAAGTGTTGCTGAGGCTACATTAATGCTCAGATCGGTGGCTGGGATTCTATCCAGGAAAGAACTAAGCTTCCAATATCATTAGCCAAGAGCCCTGAAAATTAGCCCCAATAAGAAAGGCTTTATACACATCTTCCCTGGTAAATCAGACATAATCAGATGCTGCCAGAGCTTTTATTTGGGGCCGCACCTGCGGCAAATGGAGGCTCTCAGGCTAAGGGTCGACTCAGAGCTGCAGCTGCTGGCCTACGTTATAGCCACAGCAACACAGGATCTGAGCCGAGTCTGCAACCTACACCACAGCTCATGGCCACACCAGATCCTTAATCCACTGAGTGAGACCAGGACCAGGACCCAAGTCCTCATGAATACTAGTTGGGCTCATTGCCCCTGAGCCACAATGGGAGCTCCATGCCAGAGCTTTTTGAAAAGCCTCCCACTGCTTTCAGTCTGGCTTGCTTCCTGTAGTGGCTGTGCCATCTCTCTAAGGAACAGAGGAGGTTAAGATCCCATTGGATTTTTCAGGCTGGGAACACACCAGTCTTCTCCATGAATTGTTACTTAAATGAACCATGAAAACATGAGGGATCCTGAGAACATGTGACGTTTGTATGGGAAGTACATTCATGGTCCTTGGGTTTACGGCACACAGACTGTCACATAATCATGGCAGCGTGTGACAGCTTAAACTCCCAGGGACTGTATGCATTGTCATTTAGACACCTGAGCAGCAGGTGACCCTTGTCAATGCCAGTAGTTTTTGCAGTTTCTGGAGTCTTTTAAGGACATTGAGTCCCTACCCCTCCACCCTGTGCCTGTGCACCTGTGATGTCAGGTAAGGGCTTGCATGTAGGAAGGGTCCTGCTGAGTGTAGGACTGATGCTGGGTGACAGAGGAGACTTAGAGTAGGGGGTAAAAGTGAATGCTCTGTGTGTCTTAGAAATTCATATGCAGTCTTTTGAAATGAATCAGAGAATTCTGTTGTTTTTGTGGATTATTTTTTTCTGTTTTCCTAATTCGGCTTTGTGTCAGGGACAAGGATGCTCTCTGGCAGAAGTCAGATGCCCTGGAATTCCAACAGAAGCTCAGTGCTGAGGAGAGATGGCTTGGGGATACAGAGGCGAACCATTGCCTCGACTGCAAACGGGAGTTCAGCTGGATGGTGCGGCGGCACCACTGCAGGTCAGCGGGTGGCTCAAGCCAGAGCGGACAGCTCTGAACAAGGAGTCCATGGCAGATATTGGCTCCGAGGCTGGCTGTCTTGGAAGAGCATGTTGTCTTTGTTGGTTTTGAGAGAACCAGTCGAGGAGGGTGTGTTAGGCAGGGTCCTAGTAGGATACGCAGGGATCCCTGAAAGGGAAAGAATTTAATACAGGGGATGTGGGTGGAGCTGAGGGGATTGACGCATGTAGAGCCCTCAGACCAGCAACCCTCAGCTTGCCCTTAGCCTGCAGGGATCCCAGGGGAAATGGAGCCCAGAGAGGGAAGAGGCTGAGGCCTAACCATAGGAACTCAGAGCTAAGACCTACCCCCCCACACCCCCCGCCCTGGCCAGGGCCTAAAGAAGAGCAAGCAGGAATGAATCTTGGATTGGGGTGAGGGTAGAGGGAGAATCATTAGCACGGGGCTGGGGGCCGGGGGGGGGGGGGGGTCTTTGGTCCCTTGAAGCACTAGCCCTTGAGGTTGCATCAGGAAAGGGAGACTCAGCCTGCCTCCCAGGACCCAAGGAAGTAAAACTTTCTCCCATTAGGCTTACCAAGATGGCTTTCCTGGAAGCATATGAAATGGGCCTTAAGGCCATACTCTAGAGGGGGGACAGAGCCATGTCTAACAAGCCATGTGGCATCCAGTTCCGGTGCCAGGCAGGTCACACAAGACCTATGGTGTGGTGTCCTCACAGCCTGTGCCCATGTCGTCCCCAGAATATGTGGCCGTATCTTCTGTTACTACTGCTGCAACAACTACGTCCTGAGCAAGCACAGCGGCAAGAAAGAGCGCTGCTGCCGGGCCTGCTTCCACAAGCTGAGTGGGGGTCCCGGGTCACCTGACAGCACCAGCTCTGGCACCAGCCAGGGAGAGTCCAGCCCCACCCCTTCATCAGCCCAGGCTCCCGGAGGCCAAGGTCAGTCTCCCACCACTGCCCTTGGTGTTCTGCAGGTACATCCCCCACTCCCACTACCCATTGTGGCTGCCTAGACATGCTTAATTCAGTGTCTTCCAAACTTAGGCACCAAAAAGGTAGTACCACTAATTTGAGACTTTCTTTTTGATGTAATTAGGGTTGAAGGAGAATCGAAAAGAGAATAACTTTCTCCTGTTATGACTCAGTGCTATTTTACATGAAGTCTGTTTACCTCTTAACTCACATAGCACCAGAGGAGCACACCCCACACTTTGGAAAACACTATCTCCCAGGGCCCCAGCCCTGGTGTCCAGCCTTCTCTCCCAGGGTAACCAAAGGCCAGAAGTTGAATCTGGAACATATCCTTCTCTATGTCCCTGTAGCTCACGTTCTTTCCCAGTGGCCTAGAAGGATGTATTCTCCTTCATGTTCTCTCACTCAGCTCAGTAAAAGGAAGTAGAATTTGGTTACTGCTGCTTCTGCTCTGAGCACAGCCTCGAAAACTAGCCTAGGCTCCCTTCTCAGACTGGACTGTGGATGTAGAGCACCAGGGGGGCCAGCAGTGACTCTCATCTGTGCTCAAGCCTCTTGAAGCTGGTCCTCCGAGACTCTGCCTTTGCCCCGGCCTGGATCCAGGCCAGCTGGCCTTCAGAAATACTGCTAGTTCCTCTTTTGTTTAGCTGAATCATCAAGGAATTGGCAGGCCTCAAAAAAGAACTGCTCAGGCATGGGGAAGTTTACTTTCCACATTAGAGTGGTGTTTTAATTGTTGAATTTTGAAAGTCTTTTATATATCCTGGATATGAATTATCAGATATGTGTTTTATAAATATCTTCTCCCAATATATAGTCTGTCTATTTAAATTTTCTTTCAAAGAGCAGAAGTTTATAATATTGATAAAGTCCAGTCAGTTTTTTTTCCCCTTATGGATCCATTTTTTCCTATTCTTTTAGTATCATATCTATCTTTGCTTAACCCACAGACTCAAAGAGCTTCTTCCTTTTCCTGCTACAAGTTTTATGATTTTAAGTTCATGTTTGAATCTGTGATCCATTTTGAGCTAATTTTTTAATACAGTGCCAGCTATGCCCGGAGATTCATTTTTTGTGTATGGTTATCCAAATGTTCTAGCACCATCGGTCTTTTCCTATAGAACTGCCTTTGCATCTTTGTCAAAAATCAGTTGCTTTTATAGATGTGGGTCAGTATCTGGCCTTTCTATTCCTCCATTTAGCTATGTTCCTTTTTCTTCCACCAGTACCAATCTGTTATGATTACCATAGTTTTATAACGAGTCTTAAAATCAGATAGAGTGGGTCCTCCAATTTTGTTCTTTATTAGAGTGTTGGCTGTTCTGGGTCCTTGGTGTTTCCATATTACTTTTAGAGTCAGCCAGTTGGTCTCTACAAAAAAATCCTGGTGACATTTTGATTGGGATTGCATTGAATCTCTGGATCAATTTGGGGAGAACTGACATCTTAACAAAATCAGTCTTTCAATCCACGAACATGGCATAGCACTCTGTTTAGGTCTCCTTTGATTTCTCTCAGTGGGCATCATTTTGGATCCCTGATGCTCATGTTCCCTTCTTCCTTCCCTCTGTCAGCCTCAGAAGGCAGGTTCAGGAGTGTGGCTGGGCCTGTGGAGAGAAACCAATCCCTGGTCCCCCTTTTCAGCCTGCACCTCAAGCCCTCTATTACACAGACTTTTGACAAGAGGAGAGACATTCCTTCTTAAGAGCAGCCTATCCCAGAAGCCATGTGGCAGGGCCCACTGGGAATTGTAGCTCATATTACCTGCTCTTGTTGAATAGTCCAAGAATCTTTCCCTTGCCCAGCTCACTGGTGGGTGTTCCAGTGACAACAGAGGGTGGCACAGTGCCAGTCTGCTGAGGCTACTTGTTTTGATTTCTGACATTTCCTGTCTCCTCCTCTGTCTGTCTCTCTGTCTTTCACCTCAGACCTGCCACCACATTTTCCATGACAGGCAAGAGAGTTCTGGTGGTGGGTGGCTGGCACAGCCATCCACACAGCATCCTTCCTACAGGGTGGCCTGCAAAGGTGGACAGGAGTCCGTCAGTCAGAAGCACCATGGCTGCTGCAGCTCCCTGTGCAGAGGGAGGCTCTTTTCCACCCCCCAGTGGGTCGGGATGAAAATGCAGGTCAGATAGAATCCTGCTTTCACAGAGACATGAACGAGGTCTGACTGATGGAGCAAGGATTTGGCATCAAAGAAATATTTACCTTTTTATCAGAATCTTTCCTTGTAAGGTTTTGATAGGTTTTTTGTTTGTTTGTTTGTTTTTCTGCTGAATAAGGGGTCTCGGAATATGTAGGAGCTTGAGACCTCTAAGCCCCTAGCTAAGGAGCTGTAGAAAAATCTTAGGTTATGCATTCAGTTTCATCCATGATCCCCTCATCTACTTTTCTGGAACATCCCAACAGCCATTTCTCTCCATCTGGACAGAATGGCTGTTGGTTGAATGGGCACTTAGAGTGTGTCCTGCTGGCTCACCCCTCGTAGCTGTGCTCCCTCCCTGTCCTGGGCATGACTGTGCGTTTCCTCTCTCTCCTGACTGCCTCTGACCCAGGGGCGAACACAGACTGCAGGCTGCCCAACGACGCCGTGTTTGATATCATCACGGATGAGGAGTTGTGCCAGATACAGGAGTCCGGCTCCTCCTTGCCTGAAACACCTACCGAAGTGGATTCTCTTGACCCAAACGTGGCCGAACAGTGAGTAGACATCACCTCCGCTTCCTCAAAGGGCCTGTACTTTTTTATCAAAGGGTTGGGAGAATTCAGAAGCAGGATTTGCAGTCTTTGCTTAAGGGAAGGTGCCTCAGAACAGTGCCTGAGATAGGATGGCCCTTGAGGAGCCTCATGGCTTGGGGAGTTGTCGGTGTCGAGCCTCATCTGGGAGTTCCTGGGCATATCTGTCAGCATCCCCATGAAGGCCTTTCCTGGCTCAGGCGACTGTATTAATCTGCTGAGGCCACCATAAAAACAAATACCACAGACCAGGTGACTTAACAGAAGTCTATTTTCTCACAGTTCTGGAATGTCTAAGGCCGAGGTGTCAGCAGGTTTGGTTTCCTGAGGCCTTTTCCTTGGCTGGCAGACAGTTGCTCTCTTCCTGTGTCCTCACTTGGTCACCCCTGCTATGTGCTTGTACTCCTGATGTCTCTCTGGGTCCTGATCTCTTCTTATAAGGACATCAGTCAGGTTGAATTATTGGCCTCATTTTAACTCAATTATTTCTTTAAAGGTCTTATCTCTCAAAACAGTCATGTTCTGAGGTCCCAAGGTTAGGATATCAACAAATGAATTTAAGTGGGTAGGACATAATTCAGCGCACAAGAGGAGCCCTTGCTGTGCTGCCTTCAGCCATGCGCAGAGCAACACTCTGCTCTTTCTCTTTTGGTGCAGTGGGTTAAAGATGTGGCATTGATGCTACTGTGGCTCAGGTTCAGTCCTTGGCCCAGGAACTTTCACATGCCACAGGTGCAGCTAAAAAAGAAAAATAAATTAAAGCCAAGCTAAAAAGGGGGAAAAAAAATAAAAAGAAAAGGAGTTCCCACTGTGGTGCAGTGGGTTAAGAATCCATCTGCAGTGGCTCAGGTCTCTGCAGAGGTAGTTTCAATCCCCAGTTCAGCCCAGCAGGCTAAAGGATCCGGTGTTGCTACAGTTGCAGCATAGGTCACAGCAATGGCTCAGATTCAGTCTCTGGCCCAGGAACTTCCTTCATATGCCATGGGTGTGACCATAAAAAGGAAAAGAAAAAAGAAAAAGAAAAACCATGCTTATCGTTTGGAACCATTCATCAAGCTCCGTAGTGGTGCCAGGAGAAAAGAAGCTCGGATTCAGTTTCATTTGTCTTGGGCAGATGTTTCTCTCAGAAGTTCTTTTAGCTCCATCTAAGCCCTCCCCAAACCCCAAAGTTCTAAAAGCAGTAAAAGTACAGACAATTCCATTACCCTGAGCTCTCTGGAATGTGGAAGACTTTCCACTCCCCTCATCCGTGCTCTGCCCTGTCGCCAGTCTCTTGTGTTGCCTGAAATAGCTGCACAAAAGTGCCACTATATGGAAGTGTCAAGAGTTTAAGCCAGGTGACCCATGGGTACGGTGAGGTTCTCTTGCATGGCAGCCTCGAGTGGTGTTTCTCAGCCCCTGGGGTCTGGCTTAAATGCAGTCTGTGCAGCAAAAGACTGGCTGTTCAGAAGCTGAAGGGAGAATTAACATGGCTTTCTGTCCAGACATTCCTGGGCCCACTTTAGCATCCACTTAGAAAGTTTTGTGATGCTCTTGCTGACTTGTATTGAGATTTCTATTCCTCTCTTCTGGGACTGATCTGTCAGATTTATCATCCAGAGCTTCTGCTGCATGGAAGAAAATGTACTTCATCTCTGGAGGCTCTCAGCCAAGGCGATTTTAGGTTCATGTGTATGTGCCTCTACTCTTCTGTTTTCCTGCTTGAGAGTGATTGAACTCACCTCATGGATAAAGAGAAGTCCATTGCCCAACCCAAGAAAGCCCCTGCTCACTGTCACGTCTTTGACCATGGACCTTTTCTTTTCCTTCTGGAAACCCCACCTCGAAGTTTCTTTTTTGGCTACGTGAGTCAGCAGTGTTCGCTCCAACCCCCATGGCCCAGCAGACCCCAGGACACATTCCATTGCATTTGCACTAAGCCACACTCTAACATTGGTACTGGCAACTCTTCCCTGACTGTGCCTTGACTCTTGGCCAAGGGTGTAGGGGGTCAGGTGAGAGGGCCTGGACCCTCAGGGAACAGGGGAGTGGCCTTGGGCTGTCACCCACATGAGAAAGTGCCCTCTCTCTTCCCCTCACCCCTCACTTTCTCCTTTCCCAGTAGGAACAAAAACAAAAGGTGTTCTGACTGCTGAAACATATTTGTTTTTGGTCATGGGAAATCAGGAAGTGTTCCAGGGAAAGGAAACTGCCACCATGCCAGCCTGCAGCCTCCAAGGCAGATCTGGAGCTGGTGGATGGACAGACGGCCGTATGAATGCTCTGTTCAGGTGAAGGGCCAGCCCTCCAAGTCAGTTCAGGGCCTGCCTTGGCTCACACCTTCCTTGTACCTTAGCTGGAGACAGACCACCATGTCTCCAGTGGCTTTTTCTTTTCTTCTTCTTCTTAAGTGTAGGACCAATCAAAACCACTAGAGAAAGTGGTGATGGGGTGGGGTATAGAGCCTAGATTTGTGTAAGCATCCCTGACAAGAAACAAAGTAAAAAGTGGTCCAGGGGGGCTAAACCCTGTGGAAGTCCTAATCTGGGGGAAAAGGGGCTGTCTGGAGGCAGTGTCGTTAAAAGCTGCTCTTTTAAGCACCTTCCTAGCATAGCTGCTTTTGCATGTGACCTCACTTAGTCCCTACCCAACCTTTCAAAGGATAGGGATTATGGTCCCATTTTACAGGTCGAGGCACTGAAGCCTCAGGAGTCCAGGTAACTTGCTCAAGTTCAGGTGGCTCTAAGTGTCAGTACTAACCTCCCTTCAGTCCACAGGTACAAGATTAATTTTGAAAAGTACAGCCCTCTTCTCCTGGCCCCCATTTCCCCATCTGCACCTCAAAAGCCTGCCCACCTTCCCTGCCCCATGTCTACTCCTCCCCCACATCTATGTCCTCAGGGCTGACACAGATGTGTGCCCTGCCCCTCCTGGCCGTGATGGGACAGGAAGAGGTCCCAGAATCCAGGCTCTCAGGGGCACCTGGAAGGATGCCACAGATTCCTGAGAAGCTACCCAGTGGCCCCTGTGTGTGACTTGGGAGCACAGCCCTCACTTCGGGTAGAAAGGTGGTATTCTTCAGAACCTTGCAAAGGTGCACACCCCTCCCCACAGCCACCTAGGTCCACCCTCAGCCATCTCCCTGCCCAGGTGCCCTGGTCCTCTCAGGACTGAGGCAGGCAGAGAAGGAAAGAAAGAGGTGTCTTCCAGCAGAAGGGCTGGCCTTGGGTCCCTGGGCCTCTGCCTCAGCTACCACCTCTGCTCCTCGGCTTGGCCTCCCCTTCTTAAGCAGACCATGCCAACAAAGAGCTTGAGCTCCAGAGTCAGACACACCCACGCAGATCCTGGTCTGCCGCCTCCCTGTCTGTGGCTTTGGGCAGCCCCCTGAACTCAGTTTCCTCCCTCGTACAGAAGAGACAGACAGCCCCCAGCCCCTGGGGTTGTTAGTAGAGTCAGATGAGAACCTTGTGGGAAGCCTTCTGTAGAGGTCTATGGCTTTCTTGATGTCTTCCCTGAGCTATGAGGTCAAGGGCCACACTGTGGTGTCTTCCCTAGTTCCTTGCACCTTGTAGCTAAGTGATCTTTGCCAAGGAGAATCCTCCCAAATGCCCAGACAATACTGAGCTCAAACTCACACACAGAGCCTGTCCCTGACCCACAGAGCGTCTTTGCCAGTAATCACTTTAGAACAGGTTTCTCTGTGGTCAGAGTGCTTGGGGGAGCTGTGGCAGGTTTGTCGCCAAGCACATCTGGTGCCCAGTGTCTCAGAAACAGAACGAGAACAGGATATGATGATAATGGTTAAGGTTAGAAAGCTACCTTGTGCTGGGGTTAACCCAGAACCTCTGCCTTCAGATGAGTACAGAGCTGTCAGGTACCCTGGGCCGTCTTAACCGACATTTTGGAGGTGAGAAAGAGGCTGTTCACTGGAATCCTAGCCCTGCTCTGCTGTATATTAATGTCTCTGAACTAATTTCTTCATCTGGAAAACAGTATGGTGGCACCAGGCCTACAGAACAGTGTTGGGAGTAACCGTGGACCATGAAGGACTGGGCGCGTGGACGGGAGTGCTGCCCTGAGGGGACAAGGCTAGAGCTGGTGCCCCAGCCACACCTGGACCCTGTGCTCTTTGCTCTGCCCCCACTCCTTTAGGAGCAGCAGCTTCCGTTTTTTCTCTCCTGCAGCACCATTTCCTCAGTCCCAAATGCTCACTGAGATCACTCGGGCTTCTGGCTCCAGGTAGCTCCTGGAATCAGGATCACCCTGTGTTCACGACATCTCGAACAGGGTGGCCCTCAGTGGCTTCTAATCGCCCCACCCCCAGCCTGCGAGTGCAGGGAACCTGGTGCGGGGAGAGCAGATTCTGTACTCTCAGACCCGAGGCCACCCCAAGGCAGGCCGGACTCGCCCAGGGTCCAGGTCCAGCCTGACCCCTCCAGCTGGCTCCCCCTGCACCCAGACCTCTCACATCGTGCACTGGGGTGTGCAACAGAGGGAAGAGCTGTGACAGGGGAGAAGGGTGAGTCTGAGGTAGGGAACTTGTGCTCCTCAGGGCTGTCGTGTGGATGAATGAAGTCGAGAGTAAAAGCTCTCTGGAAGATTCATGGGCTGTGCCAGTGTCTGTTACCAGGGATAGTGTGAACTTAGGAGGGGGTCGGGAAAACAATCTTGACTCCCAAGCCAGCAGGGAAGAACCTGGAGAGTGTTAGGACCCACGAGTGACTGGGCAGAGGAGGCAAAGGAAAATCCAGCTGCAATACTTTTCCTCAGGACAGGCCAGCAGGTTATCCTAAGTTGTGGAAGGCCCAGTGCAAAACCTTTTTGCGAGGAGCCTGGAGAGGGGCATATAGCAGTCCTGGGATGGGGCACAGTTTGACGGGTGCCTGCAGCCAGGTGGGCAAGTCAAGAACCCAGAGGTCCCAGCAGTCACCCCTCTGTTGCCGTGGCCTCAGCCAGCTGTGTGGGTGGTGAAACAGGCATGGGGAGGCCACATGGCTTTCCCCCAGGACTCTCAGAGGTCGAGTTCTCACCAAGGCGATGTCTTAGTCACTCCAGAGCCCCGCCTCTCCCATCACACCACACTGCTTTCCCACATGGGGACACGTGGAGAGGCTGCAGGGCCCCTGGCTCCCCAGACTTCACACCTTCCATCCTAGTTAGGACATCTGCCTCTTGTCCCAAGATGTTGTTGAGGAGGCCAGGGGCTGGTGGCCTGTCTACCAGAAGTTCTCGACGTTAAGGTGACAGTGCAGAGGAGGGTGACCGAAACTCCCCTGTGAAGCTGGCGTAACCAAGGTAAAAGTCAGCCTTGTCAGCAGAAACCGGGCAGATTTTGTTGTCGGAGGAGCACCAGGTGGTCTGTGCAGCCTGGTACAATAAAGCAGCACTCCCCGTGCATTTAGGCACATTTATGGAGGCCCTGTGGCCCCGCAAGCCCAGCCTGTGCACAGCTGGACCCTGCCACGTGCCTCTGGAAGGCGGAAGCCAGCCTTCTTGCGCCTCATCATCTCAGAGAGAGAGAGAGGTGGCTAATCTTTTGTGTTGCTAGTTCTTGAGAGAAGTAACAATAACTACCACCATTTGAGGGACCCTTCTACCCACAGATGCAAACCGTGTCCAGCGTTTTGTGTGCATCACCTCCAGCCTTCCTCACGCCACCCTGAGAGGTGATACTGTTATGGTCCACGCTTCACGAGAGCGGAAGCGGTTAAGAGATTACCAACTTGTCTTACCAGCTCATGACTCAGGTCTGTCCAAGCCGCAGAACCTCACCATTGAGCCCATTCTGGGCTTCCTCCCTGAGCACTCTCCTTAGCTGTCGGCAGCAGGTTCTTCATGTTTCAGGGAGTGGTTTTTGCAACACATGAGCCCAAAGAGGCCACTTTAAGCCTGTTGGGCAGGTTGCTGGGAATCTAATAAACATATGCACAAACAAGTATTTGACACTTAAAACTCTGCCTCTCCCTGTCACCACATCTCAGAGGTAACAAGTGTACCACTCATGCTAGGGAGGAGATTGGGAGCCACAGTGAAGGAGCTGGGTTGTTATCGTCGGTGTGTTGATAGAGCAGGGCCCTGAGAGTTGACAGTGTTAACTTGTTTCCTATGCTCTGAGCTCACACATGATCACTTAAGATATATTCGGGCATTCAGGAATACCACAGTAAGATAGAATGTGCCTAAGGATAAAAGGCGTTTGGAAGCTTTTTTAAAAGTTTTATTTCTTAGTCGGGAAAGACATATGCTGTTTGATATGCATGCATATTATATATACATTTACATATGATTTGTGTGTGTGAGACATTGAATAATTCAGTTTTTAAACAAGCAACCCACCAAGATTCCATTTCAGAAGTGCTGTGTAGGCTCATGATAGTCCTAAACTCTGGTTTGCACATTTTTCTAGCATTCTGTGGCCCACTGGAATTCCCAGCCGACCCTAATTTTCTTGGTCCATTCACATACCCTGGTGCTACTTCTTCCAGGACTAATCAAAGAGAACATAAAGCATCTATCTGTATAAAAGTCAAACCCCCAAGGCACTGCAGAACCTGAGCTCATTGCTTTTTGGTGCCTGGTGTTGAAGGTCTGAGTCTCAGGGGCTAGCACTTGTCATGACTACTCTGTAATCTCCCTGCCTTCCCAGTTGCCAGAAGGATCTTTTGAACTTGGGAACCCAGAGTGTCATCTGCAGTCAAGACCTTTGTTGGCCATGTCCCCATCTTCAACCCTTGGTCCCAGTCCCTGTGAAGGAGAACCTGGTCACAACGTCATTTCTGGTTTTGGTATTCTCAGGGGAGAGGAAGGAAAGCCCCTGCAGCCTTCAGAATCCCATTTGAGCTTTAGGCCTGGGGTAGAAGAGGAGAGCAGAATCTGTGCTTGCCTAAGAAGAAGCATCCTGCCCCAGCTGTGGCATCAAGGAACTTCTCCAGGAGAACGTGTGTGCTACACGCAAAGCCTTCCTCGTTGCGGCCAGAGGACACAGCCCTGCTCCTGTGAAATCCTGAGCAGCTTCTCCAAGCCCAGCAAAGGCTATAGCTGGAACATGCTGGTGGCCTCCGCATTATGAAAGGCTGAAGCCGTCCTGGACATGTCCTCAGAAGACTTCTGTTGTCTTGAGACATCCAGGTAAGAGAGGCAGCCAATGTCTTTCACAAGTTTCCAGAAGTTCTTCCGAAACTTCAGGCCAACGAAGGCATAGAGCACAGGGTTAAGGCAGGCGCGCAGGTAGGCAATGGCTTCTGTCACCGTGATGGCATAGTAGAAGCTGGTCATGCTGTGGTACTCCCAGTTTGTGCTGCGGATGAGCTTCACAAGGTTGAAGGGCGTCTGGGTCAGCAGGAACACTGCCACGACCAGGAAGATGATCTTCAGAGACTTGTGCTTCTGGAAGCCACGGGCCTGAAGCAGTGTCTTGATGATGACTGAGTAGCAGACAATCATGGCAAGCAGTGGCAGGAAGAACCCCAGTGTCATCTGGGTGGCCAGAACCATGGGGAGGGTTGCGTTATTGTGATAGCCACAGACGAGCCTGTTGTGGTAAAGGACGTTGCCATAGATGATCTGTGGCAAGGAGACTAGCAGGCAAACCATCCAGATGGACAAGCAGATGGCCTTACCCCAGGCCATCCGCTTGGCCTGCTGGTTGTAGGCCTTGGTGGCCCTAACCACTGCAATGAAGCGGTCCATGGTGATGCAGGTGAGGATGAGCATGGACGTGTAGAAGTTCAGGGTGTAGATGCCCAGCAGGACTTTGCACATGATGCTGCCAAAGACCCACTCGTGGATGCCTGCATAGGCCCAGAAAGGCAGAGTACACACAAACACCAGGTCTGCCAAGGGCAGGTTCATCAGGAATACATCCGTCAGGCTCTTCAGCTTCTGGTAGAAGATGTAGATGACTAGCACCAGGGAGTTCCCCACTAGGCCACAGACGAACACCACCACGTACATGCAGGGCAGGAAGAGCTTGCTGAACTGCCGGAAGTCCTGGTGCCCCTGGCTGCTGTCGTTGGAAGCATTGAAGAACGCAGTGTCTCCATCGTCGTACTCAGCCATAGCATCTGTTCTGATGGACCCTGGTAGTCAGACCACAGGAATTACATGCACTGGGGGCTGAGGGTGGCCCCTCCTGTCTTCCCACTCTTCCGTTGCCCACTTTTAGGGGTCAGATAGTCACCTCCTAAACCCACTCACTCCTCTGCTCAGTAACAGATACTGGAGACAGCCAGTTCTGAGGGGAAACTGTTCAGACATGACGGGAGACCTTTCCATAGCCCTGAAATTCCCAGGATCTCACCTATCTGGAAGACAACACATAACTGACCTCATGCGCATTCTATAAAATCCTGTGCTAAATGGTCTTAGAAGCAAAGGTCACCAGGTGGTGAAATGGGGACAGTGTCCTTTTGGAAAAACCTCACTGCTCTTCATTGGGGAGGACCGTCTTCATCTCCCCATCTCTCAGCAGGTTCCCACCCAGCCTGTGCCCCATTTTGTGTAAAGTTGACCCCTGGACTACAAGTTGTGAAAGCTAAGGCTAGTATTCCCTTCCCAGGGGCTCCACCGTCAAGGAGACTCTGGAGACCCAGAGGTGTTAGTGGAGGACAGGACTTTTCTGCCCGAGTGGGCTATTTCCTCTGTCACATCTTGCCCCCAAGGGGAGACAAGGCAGGCAAGAGCCCAGGCTGCCCAGTGCTTTGGTTGAGCAGCTTTCTGACCACGGGCCTGGGCAGTTCGCTTCTCGCCCAACCCCAGCCTTCCCCTTTATCATCTGTCAGTGTATGACATTCCACCCCCAGACTTCTTTGATCTTCAGAAATCTCTTACAAGATGGAGTCCCCCAGAAGGGAACATTGCCTTAGCCTTTATTATCAGCAGGGTAGGGCCCAGGGGTCTGCTTTAACAAATGGAAGACCTGATTGAAATGGGATGTCAGGAGGGTGGGCAGCCACAGTGGGGCCAGTGGCCAGCCTTGCAGTGGGGCTGCTTGTCACAAAGACCAAATAGCTATCTATTGTTTCCAGCCCTTCAAGGTTATCACATCCTTCTGACCCTTCTCTGGGCCCCATGACCCTGCTGGGGACCATGACAGGACACAGGGTACTGTATTCTGTGGTGTGGGAGCAGGGACAGCTGTGGCAGCATCAGCCTTGGGGGGCCAGGTCAGTCCCTGCCACTGGCCATCAGGTGTTCAACACACAGCGGAGTGGCTCTTCCACTGACCGGTGCCACAGCCCACTTGCACCTCAAGGAGATGCTTAAGAAGAGTAGGCATTTGGTTTAGCAAAGTCAGAGTATCAATTGGCCTGACGGGGAGTCTGGTCTCCTCAGAGGCTTTTCTTTCCTCATGCTGTGTCCTTACTGGAAGTGATGTCAGCCCTGGTGCTGCCACCTTGGTCTTTCATGGGATCACAGCACCCTTTCTCTCTAAGAAAGGGCCTTGACCTTGGGCTAAGACTGCTCAGGGAAAAGTCTGTCCTCTGACCACAAAATATTAGGCCAGCTGGTAGGCATCATACTCCACCAACTCTGGGCCACTAGGTCAAGCGGGTCAGAGAGTGATTTGTGTGTGTGTTATTACTACACATGGGGACCAAAACATCTTTCACCATTTCGAATATGAAACAAGTGGTTTTGCTTCCCTTGAAAGTAATGTCAAATCTCCACTATTGTTTAACTTGCTCTTGGCCTTTAAGAAAAAATTCTATTATAGCTGTCACTGCATCCTTATTCTGCCATCGCAATTTGCTCAGAGGGCCCATGCAAATTCGTTTGTAATCATTGATAAACTTAAAGTAGTATTTAACAGATTGGGACTACACAGTTCTGTGCAGATAGAGTCCTAAAAATTACTTAATCTTCTAGAATTATTAAAACTCATTTCTGTATCTTCTATAACCAAAGTCCTATGTTGATTTCTGAAAACTAAAAAATATTATATACAAATTTAGAAATGGTAAGCGTCTGATGTTAAATAAATGAACAAAGTATAATTCAAACATAAACTAGAATATGACTGAAATGTTTAGGAAGTGCTTTTAATGATTTTGGAAAATGCAAACCATTTAAATTGCTCAAAACAATGTAAGTACAAATATGCAAAATAATATTGGCTGTTAGTAATACAATGAATAGGTGACAAAATGAATGTGAAGTTGATCATGATTCTCAACCTTTTTTGATCATAAACCCCTTCGAGAATCTCATAAAAGCTGTAGACTGTTTCCCTCAGTAATAACTACACAGATGCCTGTAATTCTGGGGGTTCATGATCTCTTTAAAATTTCTCTACCATGTGTTCTGCAGACCTCATTTAAGACTCCACAATAAGCTATGTGATTTTGACTATTTTTTTTTAAACATAGAAAAATGACCAGATTTTATTAGCAGTTCGACTCTGGCTGGTAGAATTAGAGATGACTTTTTACCCTTCCTTCTTTATATTTTTCTCTATTTTCTAAAGTTGCTACAGTTGTATATAGACTTATATAGAGAAAAGAAGGTAAACCATAATCTAAGATACTAGCCTATCTTATAAAATGGAAAAGAAACTAAAGGAAACCAGAGAGAGACATTAGTAAACAAACTCAGTGACTAGACTCTCCTTATTCCCTGGGGAGAGTCTGATTATATCATTGTCAGTATCCATTTACAAGCCCTGTGTGCCCAGAACCAGGGTAAATCATAATTCTCTCATCTAATCCTCCGGGCAGCAAATGGCGGAGATGGAGTTTGAACCAAGGGCAGTTGAGCTTGAGAGCCTGGGCATTTCACATGGTACTGCACTGCAGGCAGGACTCTGAGAACTCCAGAAACCTGGCGGTAGCCCCTGTCTTTAAACTTTAAAGAAGACAAATGACTCACCAGTAGAGGTGCTCTGTCAGTGGGTTCCAGAGATAAGGTTGCTCACAGCAGTGAGGTCTGCTTCTCCCTCTCTGTGATGTGGTCTGTGTTTCCGTTGAGTAATTTTTAAGAGCCCTCGGTTGGTGATTATATGACACTTAGCCCTTCCCCATTTTGCAAATCAGAATACACATGACCAGCCTGCACTCATGTAATGTGGGGGTCAGAGACAAGAAGCAGTAGCTCTGATGCTGCACACCCCCTGAAGCCTGGCTAGGGACGTACTCTTTTGCCAGGACCTGAGAGGGTTTTAATTTGTAAACCAAAGAGGAGCAATAAGCAGCTCTGGCAGTGACAATCCACTGAAGATGGTAGCATTTGTGCCCTAAAATTAGTTCATTCACCAGTTGTACATATCTTTGGAGCAGTTTGGGTCTGGACCAATGCAAAGCCAATGCTGTGGCCTGGGTTCTGTGTATGCATGTAGCTCCAGTGCACATGACAGCCCTGATCCTCAGAGCAGTCCTGCAAGTAGGTATTAGCCCATTTTATAGATGAGAATGTGGAGGACGTAGCCAAAGAACAGTCCTATGGACTCACAGCTAATAACTAATAGCCACTTCCAGCACACAAACTCAGATCTATGACCTTGCCAGACCAGTGGATCAGATGGCTTGTGAATGATGGGTCTGCCAGAGAGCATGATGCAGACCTGCCTCCTGAAACCACACCACTCAGGCAGTGCTTACTACCCTACTTGTCCTGGGTAGAATCAGCAGTGAACAGCCTGAACCAGATACTGAAAGTCAAGGCACCCATCCTTCTGAAAGAAATCTTTTGAGACAAGACATCCTTTCAGAATGAGCCAGCCTGACATTTTGGAATCTTTAAGCTTTGAGAGATGAGTTTTTCCCAGGGACAAGCCAACTCTGTCATTTAGGATCAGTTCACAGGGTGATGTTAGAAGGGCCTGAATCCTGTCACTCATTCGCTGTGGGGAGAATCAGGCCTCAAGCCCAGTGCCCGCCGTGACTGTGATGGAGCGCATGCTTGGGTGGGAGAGGTGATGTCTGTATTAGAGAGAACATGACCACGTTTGTCACAACCATTCTCCAATAGAAAGTTCTCTAGTGGAAAACTTTGGAGCCCTTCACAATTTGGGGGCCAGAATTTTATTTCAACCAATTTATAAAGTGCCTTTTGTTATCTTCCAGGTCGTAATGCTCACTGCTTTTCTTTGAAAGGAAACTTCTTGTGGGAAAGTACCTAGTCATACTTCTTGGGTTTTTCCCAGAGTATTCAAATATTTCTTAAACAGAATCAAAAGGCCGTGGCAGCCGTACCCCCTGAAGGCTTCTGTCTGAAGTCAGGCCATGTTGACCTGCTCCCTTTTTCTGAACACCTGCCACTCTCTAGACAGGGCCCTGGTGAGGAAGGTGTTCCAGGACTCAGGGATGAGGCAGTTGCTCCTGGGAGAAGAGTATCTTGTCAGGTAGTGGTTGTGGCTGGAGCTGTGGAGGATGAGTGGAAAGAACCTCACAAAAGCAGACTAACCAGAGGGCAGCAGGGAAAGGCATGGCCTGCTCATCAGTGCCTTGGGGCCAGTCCTGAAGGATAGGCATGTGGGTTTGCATGTTTTGGTCAAGCTGTAGTTATTAGGTAATAAGCAGTCAAAACCAGAAGCCCTCTTCACTTGGTTTTTAGGCAGAAAGGAAGCCTAAAAATTTACTTTTTTTTTTCTTTGTTAAAAAAAATTTTTTATTAATGTGTAGTTGATTTACAGTATTGTGTCAATTTCTGCTATATAGCATAGTGTCACAGTCATACATATATATACATTCTTTTACTCATATTATCTTCCATCATGTTCTATCACATGAGATTGGATATAGTTCCCTGTGCTATATAGTAGGACCTCATTGCTTATCCACTCTAAATGTAATAGTTTGCATCTGCTACCCCCAAACTTGCCCATCCCACTCCCTCCCCTCACCATCCACCTTGGCAACCACAAATCTGTTTTCTATGTCTGTGAGTTTCTGTTCTGTAGATAGGTTCATTTGTGCCATATTTTAGATTCCACATATAAGTGATATCATATGGTATTTGTCTTACTCTGACTTCACTTACTATGAGAATCTCTGGTTGCATCCATGTTGCTACAAATGGTTCTTTTTTATGGCTGAGTAGTATTCCATTGTGTATATGTACCACATTGTCTTAATCTATTCATCTGTCATTGGACATTTAGATTGTTTCCATATCTTGGCTCTTGCGAATAGTGCTGCTATGAACATACAGGTGCATGTATCTTTTTGAATTGCAGTTTCGTCTGGATATATGCCCAGGAGTGGGATTGCTGGATCATATGGTAGTTCTTATTAGTTTTCTGAGGAACCTCCATACTGTTTTCCATGCCAGTTTACATTCCCACCAGCAGTGTAAGTGGGTTTACTTTTTTCCACACCCTTTCCAGCATTTGTTATTTGTAGACCTATTAATGATGGTCATTCTGACCAGTGTGAAGTGGTACCTCATTGTAGTTTTGATTTGCATTTCTCTGATAATTAGTGATGTTGAGCATCTTTTCAAGTGCTTGCTGGCCATCTGTATGTCTTCTTTGGAGAAATGTCTATGAAGGTCTTCTGCCCATTTTTCTTTTATTAATTAATTAATTAATTTGGTCTTTTTTAGGGCTGCACCCACAGCATATGGAAGTTCCCAGGCTAGGGGTCCAATCGGAGCTGTAGCCACTGGCCTACACCACAACCACAACCACAGCAACATGGGATCTGAGCTGTGTCTTTGACCTACACCACAGCCCATGGCAATGCCGGATCCTTAACCCACTGAGTGAGGCCAGGGACTGAACCCTCATCCTCATGGATGCTAGTTGGGTTCACTAACTGCCGAGCCACAATGGGAACTCCCTGCATTATTCCATTGGGTTGTTTGTTGTTGTCGTTGTTGAGTTATATGAGTTGTTTGTTTATTTTGGAGATTAAGCCCTTGTTAGTAACATGGTTTGCAAATATTTTCTCCCATTCTGTAGGTTGCCTATTTTTTTTTTTTAGTGTTTCCTTTGCTGTGCAAAAACTTTTAAGTTTGATAAAGTCCCATTGGTTTATTTTTGTTTTTATTTTTCTTGCCTTGGGAGATTGACCTAAGAAAACATTTATATCATTGATGTCAGAGAATGATTTGCCTGTGTTCTCTTCTAGGAGTTTTTTTTTTTTTTTTTTTTTGTCTTTTTTTTTGCCTTTTCTTGGGCCGCTCCTGCGGCATATGGAGATTCCCAGGCTAGGGGTCCAATCGGAGCTATAGCCGCTGGCCTACGCCAGAGCCACAGCAGCGCAGGATCCGAGCCGCGTCTGCGACCTACACCACAGCTCACGGCAACGCCGGATCATTAACCCACTGAGCAAGGGCAGGGATCGAACCCGCAACCTCATGGTTCCTAGTCGGATTCGTTAACCACTGCGCCACCACGGGAACTCCTAGGAGTTTTTTTTTATGGTATCTTGTCTTATGTTTAAGTCTGTAAGCTATTTTGAGTTTATGTTTATGCATGGGGTGAGAGTGTTTTCTGGTTTCATTGATTTGCATGCAACTGTCCAGTTTTCCTAGCACCACTTTTGAAAAGACTGTCTTTTTCCCATTTTATATTCTTGTGTCCTTTGTCAAAGATTAATCATCTATAGTTATCTGGATTTATTTCTGGGCTCTCTATTCTGTTCCATTGATCTGTATGTTTTTATACCAGTACCCCACTGTCCTGATTACTGTAGCTTTGTAATATCATCTGAAGTCTAGGAGAGCTATACCTCCTGTTTTGTTTTGGTTTTTTTAATTTTTTTTTTTTGCCTTTTTTTTTATGGCCGCACCCACAGCATATGGAGGTTCCCAGGCTAGGGGTCCAGTTGGAGCCACAGTTGCTGACCTACACCAGAGCCACAGCAACACAGCATCCAAGCCACATCTGCGACCTACACCACAGCTCTTGGCAACCCCAGATCCTTAACCCACTGAGTGAGGCCAGGGATTGAACCCACAGCCTCATAGTTCCTAGTTGGATTTGTTTCTGCTCTGCCACTACAGGAACTCCTATACATCCTGCTTTGTTTTTTGTTTTTCCTCAGGATTGCTTTGGCAATTCTGAGTCTTTTATGGTTCCATATAAATTTTTGGATTATTTGCTCTAGTTCTGTGGAAAATGTCACGGGTAATTTGATAGGAATCACTAAATCTACAGATTGCTTTGGGAAGATGGCCATTTTAACAGTATTAATTCTTCCAATCCAGGAGCATGGGATATCTTTCCATTTCTTTGAATTCTCTTTAATTTCCTTGATTAATGTTTTATAGTTCTAAGTGTATAAGTCAGCTCCATGGTTAGGTTTATTTCCTAGGAATTTAATTTTTGGGGGTGCAATTTTAAAAGGTATTATTTTATGTACCTTTTCTAATATTTCATTGTTAGTGTATGAAATGCAACGGATTTCTGAATGTTAATCTTGTATCCTGCTACTTTCAATTCATTTTGAATAGTTTTTGTGTGGAGTCCTTATATTTTCTCTAATGGTATCATGTCATTTGCATATAGAGACAGTTTTATCTCTTCTCTTCCAATTTGGATAACTTTTATTTCTTTTGTTTGTTTGATTGCTGTGTCTAGGACTTCAAATACTATGTTGAATAAAAGTAGTGAGAGTGGGCATCCTTGACTTGTTCCAGATTTTAGTGGGAAGGCTTTCAGCTTTTCTCCATTGAGTATTATATTGGCTGTGGGTTTGTCATAAATGGCTTTTTATTATGTTAAGATGTATTGCCTCTATACCCACCTTGGTAAGAGTTTTTATCATGAATGGATGTTGGATTTTGTCAGATGCTTTTTATGCATCTCTTGAGATGATCATGTGGCTTTTTACTTTTCTTATATTAATGTGGTGTATGACACTGATTGATTTGCATATGCTGAACCATCCTTGTAAACTTGGGATGAATCCCACTTGGTTGTGGTGTATGGTCTTTTTTATGTATTGTTGGATTTGGTTGGCTAAAATTTTGTTGAGAATTTTTGTGTCTGTATTCATCAAAGATATTGGCCTATAATTTTTTTTTTTTTTTTTTTGGTGGTATCTTTGATTTTGGTATTAGGGTGATGGTGGCTTCATAGAATGTCTTTGGAAGTGTTCCTTCTTCAGTCTCTTGGAAAAGTTTAAGAAGGATGGGTATTAATTCTTCCTTGTGTGTTTGGAAGAATTTGCCTGTGAAGCTCTCTGGTCCTGGACTTTTGTTTATAGGGTTTGTTTTTATTACATATTCAATTTCATTTCTAATGATTCTTCCATTCAAATGATCTATTTCTTCTTGACTCAGTTTTGGTGGGTTATATGTCGCCTGAAAATTGTCCATTTCTTCTAGGTTGTTAGATTTGTTGGCATATCATTGTTCATAGTGTTCTCTTATGGATTTTTGTATTTTTGCAGAATCCATTGGGATTTATCCTTTTTCATTTCTTATTTTGTTTATTTGGGTTCTTTCTCCTTTCTTGGTGAGTCTGGCCAGAAGTTTGTCAAATTTTTTTACCCTTTCATAGAATCAGCTCTTGGTTTCATTGATTTTTTTTTCCTATTTTTTTAAATCTTTTTTTAATTGACTTCCTCTCTGATCTTTATGATTTCCTTCCTTCTGATGACTTTAAGTTTTGGTTGTTCTTTTTTTTTTTTTTTTTTTTTTTTTTTTAGGGCCACACCTAAAGCATGTGGAGGTTCCCATGCTAGGGGTCGAATTGGAGCTACAGCTGGCCATGGCCACAGTAACACAGGATCTGAGCCGCACCACAGGATCACAGCCTACACCATAGCTCATGGCAACACTGAATTCTTAACCCACTGAGCGAGGCCAGGGTTTGAACCTGCGTCCTCATGAATGCTAGTCAGATTTGTTTCCACTAAGGCACAATGGGAACTCCTTGTTTGTTCTTTTTCCAGTTCTTTTAGATGGTAGATTAAGTTATTGATTGATATTTTTCTTGTTTTTTTGAGGAAGGCCTGTATCACTATGAACTTCCCTCTAAGAACTGCTTTTGTGGCATCCCATAGATTTTGGATGGTTGTGTTTTCATTGTCATTTGTCTCAAAGTAGTTTTTGTTTGTTTGTTTGTTTGTCTTTTTAGGGCTACACCTGCAGCATATGGAGGTTCCCAGGCTAGGAGTCGGAATTAGACCTGTAGCCGCTGGCCTACACCACAGCCAAAGCAATGCCAGATCTGAGCCACATCTGCAACCTACACTATAGCTCATGGCAATGCCAGATCCTTAACCGACTGAGTGAGGCCAGGGATTGAACCTGCATCCTCATGGATTCAAGTCAGATTCATTTCTGCTGAGCCACGATGGGAACTCCTCAAGGTATTTTTTAATTTCCTTTTTGATTTCTTTGTTGACCCATTGGTTTGTTTATATAATATGTTGTTGAGTCTCCATGTAGCGAGTTTTTTTCTCATTTCTTTTCCTTTAGTTGATTTCTAATTTCTTGCCATTGTGGTCAGAGAGGATGCTTGAAATAATCTCTATACACTTAAATTTTTGAGGTTAGTTTTGTGCCCTAGTATGTGGTCAATCCTGGAGAATGTTCCATGTGCACTTGAAAAGAATGTATATTCTGGTTTTTTGAATGCAATGTCCTGAAAATGTCAGTTGGGTCTAAATATTCTATTGTGTCATTTAGGATCTCTATTGCCTTGTTGTTTCTATGTCTAGAGGATCTGTGCATTGATGTGAGCAGTGTTAAAGTCTCCTAATATTATTGTATTCCCATCAATGTCTCCTTTTATGCTTATTAGTTTTTGTTGTATTTGTGTGCTCCTGTATTAGGGCCATATATATTGATGAGTGTAATATCCTCTTCTTGAATTGATCCTTTTATCATTAAATAGTGCCCTCATTTATCTTTCTTTATGGCCTTTGTTTTAAAGTCTATTTTGTATGATGTGATTGCAGCTATTGCTTTCCTGTCATATCCATCCACATGAAATATCTTTTTCCATCCCCTCACTTTGAATTTAAATGTGTCCTTTGCCCTAAGGTGAGTCTCTTGTACGCAGCATACTGTAGGCTCTTGTTTTTTTATCCAATCTGCCATTCTATGTTTTTCGTTTGTTTGTTTTGTTTTTGTTTTTGTTTTTTTGTCTTTTTGCCTTTTCTAGGGCTGCTCCTGAGGCATATGGAGGTTCCCAGGCTAGGGGTCTAATCAGAGCTGTATCTCCTGGCCTATACCAGAGCCACAGCAATGCAGGATCTGAGCCGCATCTGTGACCTACACCACAGCTCATGGCAATGCCAGATCCTTAACCCACTGAGCAAGGCCAGGTATCAAACCCGAAATCTCATGGTTCCTAGTCAGATTCGTTAACCACTGAGCCACAGCGGGAACTCCCACTCTATGTTTTTTGATTGAAGCATTCAGTCCATTGACATTTAACATAATTTTGATAAATATGTATTTATTGCCATTTTAAACCTTGTTTTCCAGTTGATTCTATGTTTCTCCTTTGTTCCTTTTCCTTTTTTGGTTGGATGATTTCCTTATATTTGATATTTATGTCCTCTTCTTTTTAATTTTTGGGAATGTAATGTTTGGTTTTGATTTATGGTTGTCCTGTTTTTCAAGTATGTTAACCCCTTCCTATATCTGCTTGCTTTAGCCTGGTAGTCATATAGGCTTAAAAAAAAAAAAAAAAAAAAAAGAGTATGGAGTTTCTTGCTGTCCTTCCCCACAATTTATGATTTCGATGTCCTTTTTTACATCTTCATATTTATCCTTTTGCTGTTCCCTGTGTTTATCATCGCTTTTACAAATAGTTTTTTTTTCCTTTTTTGATCTGTACACTGGCTTATTTAAGTAATTATTTTCCAGTTGTGATTTTCTCCATTCTATATCTTCTTACTTCTCTCCCATGTAGAGGAGACCTTTCAATATTTCTTTTAGAATGGGTTGAGTATTGCTATACTCTTAGTTTTTGTTTGTTGGAGAAATTCTTTATTTTTCCTTATATTTTAAATGGTAATCTTGTTGAGTAGAGTATTCTAGGCTGCAAATTTTCCCCTTTTAGAAGTTCGAATATATCTTGTTGCTCTCCTCTGACCTATGGTGTTTCTGTTGAGAAATCAGCTGATAGCCTTATGGGGGTTCCTCTCCTTATCTTTATCTTTTGCCAATTTTATTATAATATGTCTTGGTGTAGGTCTGTTTGGGTTCAGCTTGTTTGGGGCCCTCTGTACTTCTTGTATCTTAATACTGGTTTCCTTTAGATCTGGAATGTTTTCAGCCATAATTTCTTCAAATATATTTTCAACCCCCTTTTCTTTTTCTTCTTTTTTTGGAATCATTATGCAAAGATTGGCCCACTTTATATTATCTCATAGATGTCATGTATAGCTTTCATATTTTTTTATTTGGTTTTCTCTCTGCTGTCCTGATTGGGTGATTTCCATTATTCTATCTTCCAAGTCACTTATTTGTTCCTCTGCATTATTCATTCTTCTTTTCAATGCCTGTAACTCAGCTTTCATCTCCACAAATGAATATTCTAATTTTTCTTGGCTCCTCCTTATGGTTTCTAGTTTCTTTCTAAAGTAATCGGCATTATTATTCATATCCACTCTTAATTCCTTCAGTATATTTACTGTCTCCTTTTTGAACTTGGTGTCTGTTAGACCGCAGAGGTTTATTTCATTGTTTGCTCCTTCAGAGGCATTTGCTTGTTCTTTTAACTGGGGAATGGTTCCTGTGCTTTTTTATTTTGCTTATATTTTTCTTCCTTTGTGAGTTTAGGGAAAACAAATATCTTCTCTAGTCCTGAAGGGCTGTTTATATGTGGAGCATTCCTAGGTAGCTTGTGAGGGTTTACCTTTTTTTTTTTTTTTGGCATGAGGGCTGGTTTTGGTTTGGATGCTTGTTGTCTCTTTCCTCAGTGTGTACAGGCTGTTATCCCCTGATAGAGGGTGTGCTGGTGTATGGCCTGTGCATGCTTCCAGGCAGATGGAGGCAATGGTCATGGCCTGTAGCCACTGCCTGGTTGCTAGACCCTTGATAGTGGTGAGGACCCGAAGGGAGGTGGCTAGCAGGCTGCTCATGGTTTCAGGGCCCTGGGCAGTGGCATTTACCCTCAGGGAGGTAGAAGCAGCTCCCAGAGCCTTTAGCAGCAGCAACAATGGGGCGTGTGTGTTCCTACAGGAAGTGAGGGCAACAGGTGGCACTTGGTTGCAGGGTGACCCTTGAGGTAACTGGGGCCACAGGCTGTGCCTGTTACAGGACCTTTAGTGGTGGGGTCCATGCCCACCTCAGGAGTCTGAGCTGGCTGCAGTAGTTTGCACCCACCCCCACAGCTTGCACAAGAGGCACTCTGATGCCCAAGAGCCTGCGCATGCAC
This sequence comes from Sus scrofa, assembly GCF_054392235.1. Classification (NCBI taxonomy): domain Eukaryota; kingdom Metazoa; phylum Chordata; class Mammalia; order Artiodactyla; family Suidae; genus Sus; species Sus scrofa. Next base: position 43,845,192 of record NC_139395.1, on the reverse strand, counting down.
AGAAAAAGATGTTCCTATGGCATCCCCCCCCCACCCCACCCCTTCTCTCACCCTCCCCAACAATGGCGCCTTGCTTCTCTAGTGGGCCCAGGCCTCCTTCCACACTCTCTCGGCTGTGATGATCCACTCCCCAGCTTGTGGCAAACAGCTCCCTAGCCCCTCAGGCTGTTTCCAGTAGCCGTTCCTAGTCTTCTCCCTTGCACTGACCTCTGAAGCCTGAGTCCCAGCACCCAGCCCAGTGTCTCAGACCGTGGTGTCCCGGGTAGTGGTAGGTACCGATGGCCTGTGAGGCACTCTCTTTCCGCTTTGCCCTTCTCAGTCTGGTTGCTGCACTTTTCTCCAAGGCTTTGAGTTTCCCCCTGTCCCGGCTGATCTCCCCGTCAGTTAGGTGGCCTTCCAGGTTGTAGATTCCTTTCCTCTTTCACAGCTTCCTCTCAGGAGTGCTGCTCCTGTCCTGATTCCTTTTTTTCTCTTCTCTCTCTCTCTTTTTTTCCTTTTGTTCTACCCAGTTATGTGGAGGGTTTCTTGCCCTTTTTGGAAGTCTGAGGTCTCCTGCCAACTTTCAGTAGATGTTCCGTGAGAATTGTTCTACATGTAGATGGTGGGTTTTTTGCTGTCTTTGTGGGAGAAGGTGAGCACCATGTCCTACTCCTCCACCATCTCGATCCCGCTTATTTAAGAGTAAAATAAAGATGCACCCAAGCTGCACAGTGAACGAGGCCCCCAGCATGCCTCAGCCTCTTTCCAAACCTGAGCTGTTCAGTAGAGCCTTCTGGGACACAGGCATGGCCTGTATCTGCGCATGAAAACATAGAAGGCACCAACCCCCTGTGGCTCTCAGGCTTTGAAGTGTGGCCAGTGCAACCGTGGAGCCAAGCTTTTTAGCTTTGTTTTAATTCTGATGAGTTTGCCTTTAACCAAGCACATGAGGCTGGTGCTACTGTATTGGACTGTGCAGTTGTAAACCAAAGTCCTCTTCAGTTCACAGGAGACTGTTCTCAGATGGAGGCTGATCTAGGGGACTGTGGGGCCCCGTGTAGCCAGGCAGAGCAACACTCCTATCCGTGCCGGCTTAGCAAGACGGAGGGGTAGCTGGAGCCCTCTGAGGAACAAGATTCTCATGCCCTGAGGCTCTCTAGGCGCCCTGCCTTCCTCAGCCAATCTGAACAACCAGAGAATCTGCTCCCCAGGCAGTTTGCAGTCTTAAAGTTACAGAAGAAAGAGGCTAAGGCATTTTGATTTCTAACCAGAAAATACTATATAGATTCCAGCTGCAGAGGCACCCCACCTGTGACTCTTCATCCAGGCAGCCGTGAACCCTTGAACCACATTGCTGGGGATTTCCTCTGCGTCCCTGCTGTTGGTCACCACTTATTCTTGTTTCTGAAGTGGAGCCTTGGTCACATCCTTGGGGACATTTGGGATGGAAGACTATCTTGGCTTTGTGCAAGGCAGGTGCTCAGGCTAAATGTGGCAGCTGTGGCCAAGATGACCATTCCTGAGAGGGTGGAGCAGGTTGACAGATAGACATACACATCTCAAAACAGGTTCAGTTGGACTGACCACAGGCTGAGGAATGGAAACTCAGATGGACAGGAAAGGGTGATGTGCCATCAGCCATAAGAGGCCACCATAGCTAGCAGTGGGCCCCCATAACCAGAGCAAGGGGAGGAGGAAGGTCACTGTGGGCAATGAATTTGTCCTGCATCTTTACTGAAACACCTCAATGGCAACAAAAGGAGATAGGGTGCCCCCTAGTGGCCTTGCCTTTGTCCCCTGTCATTCTCAAATGACAAAGGATTTAAAAAATCTTGACATCTTCCAGGAGTTGCTTAAACGTTTTCTACCCCATCCCACAGTCAGAAATACATTTTACGTGACTACTCAAGTGTGTATGTATGTAGGCATAAAAATCAAACAAGAGCCTCACACTGTGGATGCCTGTTCTCCTGCCCCAGAAATGGGCCAGAGCAAGCTCGTCTAGCCAGCTCTGCAAGTTTGCCCTGTGGCTGTGCTTCTGCTGGTGTGGGACAGGGCTGTGGTCCTTTGTGCTATGGTCACCCTCCCACACCCACTGGGAAGACATCAGGGAGATCACTGCACCTCTGTGATTGAAGGGTTCCCTGTGCATCCCAAGGTTGGCCACCTGACTCCAAGGCTGCAGGCCTCAGGATGCAGGACATTGTGTTCTGATAGCTAACAGACTGTGTTCTTGTTGGTGACATTTCAGGGACATCACATCAAACTCACTAACCCCTGAGGACACTGAAGACATGCCCATGGGGCAGGATGCTGAAATCTGCTTGCTAAAGTCAGGCGAACTGATGTAAGTGATGGGTCCCTGAGCTGGATTTACCTCAGTGTCATGTTTGGGGGAGGGACAGCAGAGGCTCAGGTGTGACACCCACAGTGGCTTTCAAGTTTGGTTTTTTTCTTCCTTTTTTTCCCGATATAATCTATACAAGGTAAAATTCCCCCTTTATAATGTACATTGCTTAGAATTTGACAAATAATACATTGCAATCACCAGATATCTGCTAGCCCCCACATCCAGCTTGGCCAGGGCTTACCCAGCCTCAGAACTCAGACCTCCACTCCCAGTTCTGCTAAAGAGGAAACCTAGGTCCAGAAAAGAGAAACAACTGGCCTACATGTAACCACAGAAAATACGAAACAGTTCCATCCTCCCGGGAAGCTCCCTCTGTCCCTTTAAAGTAGTTCTTCCCTCACCTTTATGCCCTGTATTCTTCCTTTTAGAAAATAACTTTATTCTCTTATTGTAAAAAAATTTTCCTTGGAGAAAATCAGGAAAGAGAGATAAGCAAACCACTTTGGTATGTAGCCTTCCTGTCTTCTTTATATTAATATGCATAATTTTCCAATATATAGATATTCTGCATCTTCTTTCACAGTCTTTAAACTTAATATTGCATGGGTATTTCCCCATCTCGTTCTTTTTCTCCAGTGTTGCAACCAGAGGCTGCATGATTGCACTATAGTCATTGAATAGATTCAGTCACTCATTCACAGATGTTTGTCCAGCACCTACTAAGTGCTGGATATTGTTCTAGTTCCTTAGAGCACATCAGTGAACAACAGAAACAAAGATTCCTGCCCTCATGTCTAGTTTACATTCCAGCAGGAGTTGACAAATGATAAACATCAGTAAATAAGTAAAGCATACAAGGTGATACCTGCTATGAAAAAGAAACAAAGAGTAGGACAAGTGGGGAGGGGTTTCACGTTTAAATAGAGTGACAACTAAAAGGAAAGACTTGAAGGAGTTACCATGCAGACATGTGAGGGAACAGCATTCGGGCAGAGGGAACAGTCAGTGCAAAGCCCCTGGGGCAGGGTGGTGCCTGGTGTGTTCAAGGAACAGGGAAAGAGCCTGTGTAGCTGAAGCAAAGAGAGGGAGGGTGACTAAGTCAGAGAGGGAATGGGGCCCACGCCACATCAGGCCTTCTTGGCCATTACAGGGACCTTGTCTTTCAATCTGAGGGAAATAGAGCTTAGTAATTAGATTTGGAACAGAATTATGACTTAATCTATCTTACATTAGAAAAGGAGTCACTCTGGTTGTCATGCAGAGAATGACTATGGAGGGATAGGGCCAGAAGTAGGAAAACAAGTAGAATTTACATTTATGATCTGAGTCTTGCAGACAACAGTCTTTTTTCTCTCTTGTGCTCTCTCTCTCTCTCTTTTTTTTTTTTTTTTTTTTTTTTTTTTCCTTTTTAGGGCTGCACCTGCAGCATATGGAAGTTCCCGAGCTAGGGGTGAATTGGAGCTGCTGGCCTCCACCATAGCCACAGCAACACAGGATCTGAGTTGCATCTGCGACCTATGCTGCAACTTGTGGCAGTGACGGATCCTTAACCCACTGAGTGAGACTGGGGATTGAACCCACCTCATGGATACTAGTCAGATTCTTAACCTGTTGAGCCACAGTGGGAACTCCCCGGGCTTTTTTTTTTTTTTTTTTTTTTTCCTCCAGTCTTTTTGCCTTTTCTTGAGCTGCTCCCGAGGGATATGGAGGTTGCCAAGCTAGGGGTCTAATTGGAGCTGTAGCCACCGGCCTACACCACAGCCACAGCAACTCGGGGTCTGAGGCCCGTCTGCATCTGCAACCTACACCACACTTCACGGCAACGCCAGATCCTTAACCCACTGAGCAAGGCTAGGGACCTAATCCGCAACCTCATGGCTCCTAGTCAGATTCGTTAACCACTGCGCCACGACGGGAACTCCGCGTTTTGGTGTTTTAATCATTGATTCGTTTTCTCATTTGCAAAACTTGGGGAGCATTTCCATCCACCTCCACATCTTTGGAGCCAACAGAACTCAATGCCACCACTTACTTGCTGTGCAGTGTTAGGCAAATTACCTACCTTCTCTGAGGTCCCCCCCACCCCCGCCGTGTTAAAAGGGACAGTAGTATTTTTCTCCACAAAAGGTAGTTTGGTGTAATAGAAAGGCAGTAGCTTTGGATCAAACCTGTGTGGACCTAGATGGAGTTTCTTTATCGTTTTGAATCTAGCTTACATGTAGACAGAAGCATCATGCTTCCTCAAAGCGCCATTGCAATAACACTCGAAATTGGCGAGCAGTTAGCCCTTTCACAGTAGAGGAGGGGAGATGAGACTGCCAGGGCCTTACACTCTGCACTGGGGGCCCCACCCTTGTGGCCAAGCTCACCTGTGGCCTCCGGATTTGCAGGGCAGGAGGGGGCGCCACTCCACCAGGGAGACCTTCCCCCTCAGGGCAGGTTCATCCTCTTAACGAAATCCTGACACAACCCAGACAGGAGGCAGGTGTGCTTGCCCTGTCTGCAGGTGAAAACCTGAGGCTGATGTGCGGGTGAGTCCCGCAGCAGCTGAGAAGCAAGGCAGGTACCAGCGTCGGGTCCTCTGCCTCCACCCTGCATGTTCTTCACACCACACTGTCCTGCAGGGGAACTCACTGTCCCCAAGCCCTTTGAATTTTTAGAGTTAGGACAGGAGACATAACCCCAAGAAGTCTACCTTCTGAAGTCCATCATACTTCCTTGCCTTAAAGTGTCTGGGTGTTTGCATTTAAGAAGAGCTGAAGTGGAGTTCCTGTCATGATGCAGCAGAAGTGAATCTGACTAGGAACCATGAGGTTGCAGGTTCATTCCCTGGCCCCCCTCAGTGGGTTAAGGATCCAGCATTGCTGTGAGCTAAGGCATAGGCCGGCATCTGTAGCTCCAATTTGATCCCTAGGCTGGGAACCTCCATATGCTGCAAGTGCAGCCCTAAAAAGCAAAAAAAAAAAGCTGAAGTGCTGCCCATTTGCAATCTTGCAGCAGGCCCCGGATTTCCTCTGAAAAGGACAATTGAAAGGGCAGGAGGTTTCAAATGATGGCTGTGCTTTCTGCTGGTGCTAATTAGGTAAATGGGGGAGGTGGGGAACTAAAAAAAGAGAGGAGAGACAGTGGACAGCTGAGCTGCAGGGCAGTGGCAGGAGAGCTGTGTCAGCCTGCGTTTCCTGCCCGTGAGGGGTGTAGCGCAGCCCAGGCCATCCTCTCAGTTCCAGCCGGCTCATGGGACCACACCAGCTCCTTACAGGCATGGGTTGTCTGTATTTTTTACTTCTCTGTCCCCAGTGCCTAGAGCTATGCCAGGCACATGGTAGGTACCCAGGAAACATCTGTTGGCAGGAGCTGCACATCCAGTTTTCTCTCGTGATTAAGTGTGTCAGTCATGGTGACCCAGATCATGTCCTCCTAAGAGCCTCCAGGGTCTCTGGTCACCTGAGCCACAGACAACATGACCAGTAGACTCTTCCTGCTTTGATCAGGTTCTTCTCTGCGTTTGTATTTTAGGATAAAACTACCCCTCACAGTGGAAGAGATCGCCAACTTCGGGGAGGGCAATAGGGAGTTGTTTGTGAGGTCCAGTACCTACAGCCTCATCCCCATCAGCGTGGCCGAGCCAGGCCTCACCATCAGCTGGGTCTTCTCCTCTGACCCCAAGAGTATCTCCTTCAGCGTGGTCTTCCGGGAGGCAGAGGACACGCCATTGGATCAGTGTAAGGTAAGGCTGGCTCCCAGCCAGCAGGATGCCCAGGCAGACCTTACTAGAATGTTCTGAGAGGGACACAGAGAGAAACCAGGGTGGGAAAGCCCACCGAGCTGCCTCACGAGGAGCAGGTGGTGCTCCTGCGCTTGTCCAGCCTGGGGAAGGAAAGACCCAAGGCTCGGGAGAGCCGTCTTCTAATGTCTGAAGGCCGCTCCTGGGCCATCTGCAGACTGTAGGTGAGACTTAGAGGAATACGATGTGTGACTCAGTTTGAGGATCATCCTTTTTTTTTTTTTTTTTTTTTTTTTTTTTTTTTTTTTAAAGTAACTCTGGTTTTATTTTAATTATATTTGTACAGTAACATCTCTTTCCATTCTTTTACTTTTAACCTATCTGTATCTCTTTATTTAGTAGGTTTTATTTATTTATTTATTTTTTGTCTTTTTGCCTTTCCCACGGCATATGGAGGTTCCCAGGCTAGGGGTCCAATCGGAGCTGTAGCCGCCGGCCTACACCAGAGCCACAGCAATGTGGGATCCCAGCCGCGTCTGCAGCCTACACCACAGCTCACGGCAACGCCGGATCGTTAACCCACTGAGCAAGGGCAGGGACCAAACCCGCAACCTCATGGTTCCTAGTCGGATTCGTTAACCACTGCGCCACCACGGGAACTCCTGAGGATCATCTTTTAACAAAGCCATGCAGAGCAAGAACGGTCACTGTGGGAGGTGGTAACCAGGATCTCTGCTTCCAGCTCTGAGCTCAAGGTGTTCAGCATCTCACCTCACAAAGATCACAGGCCATGTATCACTAGGGTAGTTGGACTGGAAATCTCGTGACAGATACCAGTTTCTAAACTCCTAACACATTCTGAGCATGGCATATTGGCAGTGCCTGGGACCATCTTTCTTAGTCTTGGCTGCACAGTAGAAACACCTGGCAAGCTTTTTTAAACCCACTTGTGAGTCAGTACCCCAGACCACTAAGTCAGAATCTCTAGGGTGCACCCAGGCATCCCTAGGTAATCCCAGGAGGCAGTCAAGGTTGAAAGTCACTGGTCCATATCAAGGGGAAGAAGCCAGGGTAGAAATGATGGGGTGGGATGGGGAGCATAGGGCAGTGAGTGAATAGACCTCCGGGGTGGGGGTGGGAGGGCTGATTCATTGTGAGCTAAGGAAGAGGGAGGGTCTGAAGTCCATGCCTGAACCTCAGCAGGGAGGTGCTGAGGAATGATGGAGGGAGAGCTGGTTTGGGTGGAAACATGAATTCCATGTGTCACACAGGCTGGATTGGAGCTAGAGTGGATCCTTAATACAAGATCTCCATTTTCTAAGAATGGCAAGAATCAAAGAGAGAAGTTGTATAAAGAAGCCATCTGAGAAGTCTCTGTGTTGACATCCACTAGTCCCTCACACATGTGGGCCCCTGGGCATCCCACGGGGCTGGTGGTGAGGGCCAGGGAAGGCCCAGAGTCGCAGGAGGCACAGATCACTGCTCCGGCCCTGGCATCCACACGGAGGGATGGGTGTCCACCTGGGTTGCTCTCCGCCCAACCCTGCATGGGTGGCGCCTGCTCATTGTAGAGGCTGCTTTGTCATGTCTGTCCTCTTCAGATTTTCTCCTTAAATTTAACTCTAGCCTCCCCTCCGGCCCCGCTCCACCCAAGTTGGCCTTGTTTACTGGATCTCATGCTCATTTCAAAACTGCTTTGCCCCTGTTTTCCTTTTGGGGACTTACAGCCTCACACACATGTAGCCCTGAAGCCCCTCCTTGAGCAATTCTGAACATCCACCCAGGAGGTCCTGGGGCATGTGGTTGGAGAGCGGATTCAGGCTCAGCCCGGCCAACAGGCACATATCTCAGTCCGTGAGGCAGGTCTTAGTCCCGGTTTGCAGAGGAGCAGCAGCTTCACCAGTGCACTTGTCAGCCCTCCTCATCTCTGGCTCCCTCCTGGCCTGGAGGGTATGGCTACTGTTGTCATTCCCACAGTGGACGCTAGGGGGAAGAAGGAACCCGTTTGCAGAGTGAGAGAGAAGGGTGCTCAGGTGCTCCTCTGCCTTCTCAGGCCTACTGTCACCAGTCAGCTGTGGGGCAGCTGTTATTTCTGCCTGGGGACCTGGACAGACATCAGCCTGGAGAACCAATGTCCAAGCTCACATCTCTAGCATCTATCCTGGGAACTCCCCATGTGATCCCCTAACCAGCCTGGACCTTGTAGGGAACAGTGGGACACAGTGCAGATTGCAACACTTAGGGTTTTTTCCGCTCATGGAGGTTCAGATAGGAGGAACTGTGCTGTGTATTTTCTCTGTTTATAACCATTTACTGAGCTTCTGTTGTACGCTGGACTCTGTAGTGCCCACTGGGGATAAAGAGATTAGAAACAACACAGGATCTGCCATTGCAGAGCCCCTGGTGTGATCAGAGAGAGAACTTATTAAGAAGCAACTGTGTGGAGTTCCCATTGTGGCACGGCAGAAACAAATCCAACTAGTAACCATGAGGTTGCGGGTTCGATCCCTAGGCTCATTCAGCAGGCTGGAGATCTGAGCTGTGCTGTAGGTCGCGGATGTGGCTCATATCCTGTGCTGCTGTGGGTATGGCTTAGGCTGGCAGCTGTAGCTCCAATTTGACTCCTAGCCTGGGAACCTCCATATGCTGCAGGTGTGGCCCTAAAAAGCAAAAAAAAAAAAAGAGAAGTAACTGTGATTCCAAGTGGTGATTGTCATGCTAGGAGTGGGCAGGCTCTGCAGGGACGGACACCTAGGAAGGATGCCTCACCCAGCCTGGGTGGCAGTGATCAGGTCAAGAGACCCTTGGGCCAAACCAGGAAAAGCTATTGGGAAGGGAGGGGGGACATGGGTTAGAGGAGATGCATCCAGGCAGAGGGAACAGCACAGCAGGCCAGTTCCATCTCTAGGAGACATCAGACACTCCCCACCCGGGACCACCCTCTTCAAAGGGACTTCCTCCATCAAGGTCATGCTTCCATGCTGAGGTTAGCGATTGTGAACTTGAGAAGCACTTGATGTAAGAAGTAAATCAAGGACCTGATGCTACCCATATGCAGACCGAGTCCCTGAATCTTGGTATATGCCAGAGACTAAGACCAGGCCCTGCCTCTGTCTTTGACTAGAGAAGCTCAGAGGCCTGCCCAGGGCCTCTGAGAGTTGGAAAGAACCAGGGCTGGGAGCAAGGACCCTGGACTTCTAATTTTTTTTAAACAGCTTTATGAGGTATAATTCACCCATTTAAGATGTACAATTACTGAGGTTTTTATTCAGTATTATTCACAGAGTTGTGTAGCCTTCACCACTATCATTTGATGATTTTCATCATCCCCAAAACAAAAAGAAACACTGTACCCATTACCCAGCCTCCACCCAGCAGCCACCAATGTACTTTCTGTCCTTATGAGATTACCTGTTTTGGACATTTCATGTGAGTGGAATCAAGCTTTAAGTGGTCTTTTGTGATTGAGTTTTTCTTTTTAGGGCCACACCTTCGGCATATGGAAGTCCCTGGGCTAGGGGTAGAATCAGAGCTGCCAGCATATGCCCCAGTCACAGCAACGTGGGATCTGAGCTGAGTCTGTGATCTACACCACAGCTCTCGGCAATGCTGGATCCTTAACCCACTGAGCGAGGCCAGGGATCAAACCCACATCCTCATGGACACTGTGTCCAGTTCTTAACACTGAGCCATAACAGGACCTCTGGCTTTTTCTATTTAGCATAGAACCTTGGCTTTGCACTAGGGCCCCAGGCCACTAGCGGTCCGAGAGATCAATAAAACCTACTTGGACTGCTGCAGACATATGGCATAAATCGAGGTATGGCTGTCCAGGCACTGGGAGCTATAGGAGATGCCCTGGAGCTCACATGGCAGAGATCTGTCTTGCTCAGGTTTATACCAAAACCCAAGTCTTCTGACATCACCTTGGCTGCATGAGCTTTCACCCTAGAACCTTTGTTAATCTTTCCTAAATGTTCTGATTGTTTGATTTAAAATAACAGCAAGAAAATCTTAACAGATTTTGACTGTGGAAGAAAAAATAGCGGCTGGAATGAACAAAAAAGTCTATAGAATAGAATGTTTTAAAGAAGTGAAGAGGGAGTTCTGTTGTGGTGTGGTGGAAACGAACCCAACTAGTATCCATGAGGACGCGGGTTCAATCCCTGGCCTCGCTCAGTGGACTAAGGATGGTGTTGCTGTGAGCTGTGGTGTACGCCAGCAGCTGTAGCTCTGATTCGACCACTAACCTGGAAACTTCTATATGCCATGGGTATGGCTCTAAAAAGCAAAAAAAAAAAAAAGAAGAAGAAGAAGAAGAAGTGAAGAGTATTAGCTTGAACATGTCCTCTTCAGAGGAGCTGCCTTAACGAGCTCTTGGTTTATGCTTTGTAATCAAGGTGGTGTGTAGGAAGGTTGAGGTGCTGGGGTCCCTGTATAAAAAACAGGCCTTTCTCTCCAGTACTTCTTCCTGCATGTGGTTGCTGAAGTGTCTTAGGCCAGGCTCAGAATTCTTAGGTTATGGACCACAAGAATAGACCTAACCACTCCACCTCCCTCCTGGGATTCTCGGTCCCCGGCGGGATTAAAATATTATAGAACATTAGTGGAACTTACGAGATAACATGTACAAAAGTGGCTTCCGGAGTCCACACATAGTAGGTCCCCATCCATCTCTGTTGCCTCCAGGCTTGTCTTAGGCATTTCCTACTCCCTGACCAGCACCAGCTTCCAGCCGGAGCCAGTGTTCTATGCTGTCTGGAAGATACTGTGTGTTCTGCACGTCTCTCCCGTGCCTTTGGGATCTCCCTTTTGAGATCTTTCTGACTCGTGTGTTATTTAGTTTCCACATATTTTGGGCTTTTTTCCCCAATAGCTGCTATTTATATCTAACTTAATTCCATTGTCAGAAAATGTACTTTGTATAGTTCGAGTCTTTTTACATCTAAGTTGTATTTTGTTTTTTTGCTTTTTGTAAACGGCCTAGAATATGGCATACCTGGTGAATGTTCCAAGTACACCTGAAAAGAATATGTGTTCTGCTGTTGTTAAGTGCAGTGTTCTGTAAATATCAGTTAGGTCAAGTTAGTTGATAGTGTTCCATTTCCTTATTGAGTTCCTCTCTACTTATTCCATCAATTATTGAGGGGCATTAAAATACTCAACTGTAATTATTAACTTAATTCTATCACTTTTCACTTCATGTGTGTTGAGGCGCTGTCATTAGGGGCATAAATGTTTAGGATTGTTTTGTCCTCTTGATGAATTGACATCTGTATCATTATCAAATTATCCCTGGCCATATTCTTTAATATAAAACCTACTTTGATATTAATAGAGTCAATCCAGCTTTCTTTTGACTAGTATTGGCATGGTATATCTTTATACATCCTTGTACTTTCAACTTATTTGTATATTTATGTTTAAATTGTATTTCTTGTAGGCATGATAGAGTTGGGGTTGCTTTTATCCAGCCTGATAATCTCTGCTTTTCAATTGGGTGTTTAGCCTACTTACATTTAACGTGATTATTAATGAGGTGAGGTTGAAGTCTCTTATCTTATTTGGGGTTTTTTTTGTCCCATCTGGTTGTTGTTCTCTTTTCCCTCACAAAGCAGTAAGTTAGGGCAATTGTAGGGCTCACCTCGTTCTCTCAAAGATCACTGTGCATCGTTGCCTGATGTCCATTGTCTTGAAAACTGTTGTTTTGGATATTTTGTCTATCTTTGGTTGTTCCTTGGGAGGGTAGATCTTAGCCATTCTCCCATGCTTTTGAACATGTTGTTCACCCCTCTTCCCCCCTCCCCCCACCCCCGGCCTGTAGCTGTCAGACCTCCCTGTAACTAGTTCAGTTGTCCAAGCTTAGTGTTGACTCTTCCAGGAAGTCTTCCCTGATTCTGCCTCTCCTCTCTCCTACCCAGGGGCTAGAATAGGCACCTTTCCCTGGTTCTCCCCTTGTGATACTTTTGCCCAACATAATTGAATGTTATCTTGCCTGTTTTCACTACTGAACCACAAGATCCTTAAAGGTAGAGCCCTTACTCTTACTTCACTTTGGGAACTTTGTGGCCAACATTTAGGGTTTCAAGAAATACACAGCTGCTATAAGATTGAGTTGAAAAAATAATCACACCTTTATAACTATTTTGGATTTGGTCATCTTACACAGGTTGAAAAATGTTTAATAGGAAAAAATTAAAACTAAATTGAGCAAACATCGCATTTTCAAAAAAAAGAACATGTCATTTTGTAAAGAATGAAATTGGTCACTTGTGGGGCAGCTCACCACCTTAGGAGCCTGATGTTGCTAAGATGTTACATGATCTATGTGATTTTTCATGAGCAGGCAACCTAATCTGAGGCTTAAGGCTGCTTAATGAGACAAGACCCTCTAGGTGCTTGTCCCGTCTAAAAAGTGTTATTAATTTTGGTTGGCTCTGTGTCATTTCTTATTTTTTATTGCCTATTATATCTTAAGGTGTTTTTTTTTTTCTTCTTCTTCTTCTTCTTTTTTTGGCTGCAACCATGGCATATGGAAGTTCCAGGCCAGGGATTGAATCTGAGCCGCAGCTGCAACCTACACCATAGCTGTAGTAATGCTGGATCGTTAATCCACTGCCCCAGGTGGGGGATTGGACCCACACCTCTGCAACAACTGTGCCACTGCGGGAATTCCTGTATCTTCAGTTTTAAAATGTATCTTATCTGTCCAGCAGGTTGAAGACTCTGCTCTTGGGGAAGAGGTTGGCCATCCAAAGATCCCAGCTTGGGCCCTGTCCAGCTCACACCATTTGCTCAGATTTGGCCTCTGACAGTGAGGCCCTTAGAACATGTCCTTAGAAAATAAATGTCTCCTGGGATTAATTTCTCATTCTTAGGAGAGGTAGAGAGGAAGCAAGAGACATAGAAAGATGAAAGGGCTCTGGGGTATATGGACTAACTGGGGCTAAGTGAGGAGCCAGGGGTGGGAGTGGGCCTGCAGGGGAGTGGGCCCAGCAGCTTTGCAACGTGCTTGAGAGATGTGGACGGAGGGCTAGGCCTGGCCTGTGAGATCCCTAAGGGCGACACTAGTGCCAGCAGGAGAGCCGACAGGATTTCACCTGGAATAAGCCCCAGATTCCTGAAGCCAGAAAGGAGCTGTGCCTCCAGATGGTGGAGCATTCTGACACTGGCCATGGTCAGAGGAGGCTGGGGACCACTCTTTGGGGATGTGGACCAATTCATAATTCTGGATGAAACATATCTACAGCCTCCCCCCATCATAAGTTATCGCCAAACCCAGGGCATGTGGAAGGTCCCCCACCACTCCTGGGGGCTGATCTGCACCCCAGTTCTGCTCAGTTCTGGCCTCAGATGAGGCAGACACTCAGCATCCCTGGGCCTCAGTTTCCTTCCCCAGAGCAGAGTCTCCCCAGAGGATCCATGGTGCCCTCTCAGCATCCATGACACTTGTCCTGTCTGCTTTTCCTCCCAGGTGCTCATTCCCACCACCCGATGCAATTCCCACAAGGAAAACATCCAGGGTCAGCTCAAGGTCCGCACACCAGGCATCTACATGCTCATCTTTGACAACACCTTTTCCAGGTAAGGGCCACCGCATTCATCAGCATCCAGATCCATACACCTGGCACCTGGTCTCAGGAACAGAGGTGGGAGTTCCCATCATGACTCAGCAGGTTAAAAAACCCAACTAGTATCCATGAGGATGTGGGTTCAATCCCTGGCCTCGGTCAGTGGGTTAAGGATCCTTCCTTGCTGTGGCTGTGGCATAGGTTGGCACCTGCAGCTCCGATTCAACCCCTAACCTGGGAACCTCCATATGCCACAGGTGCAGCCCTAAAGAGAAAAAAGAAAGAATAGAGGTGGATGTTTAAAAGAAGTGATTTAATAATCAGTCATTTATTATCAGTAGCCCTTTGATTTTAGACCTCTACTGTGGTGTTCCAGTGTCTGTTGTAGGCAGTGTCACACACAGGCTAATACTTAAGAGAGTCGCACTGTGTGTCGAGGGTGTTCTCCACTCTCCCTCACTCAGTTCAGCCCCACGGAGCTCATGCCATGCGGACTTTCTCCTCATGTTACTGCTAAGGGACTGAGGACCACAAGGAGAAAAGAGTGACACTCCTAAGTCACACAACTAGTGGTGGAGTGGATTTGAACCCAGGGGCCTGGCCACAGGCTCTGGGCTCTTACCCAGGATGCTCTCTGGCCTCCCTGCTGTCCAGATCCACACTGCCCAAACCCGAGAAGAGCTCAGTAAATAGAGTGGAAGGATTGGGTGGACAGATAGGTAGATGAGAGAGAAGCAAAGGAATGAAGGCTAAGCTTGAAATAATAAGTACCAGACTGTGAGGTGAAACGGCTGGGTCCTGTCTTCATAGGAGTGGAGGCGCAGGTACCAACTCTGGGAAGATACAGGTCCAGGAGTGTAGGGCTTGGGTGTGGGAGGATGGGGATATAGGGAGATAAGGATGGAGGAGGGGCCATTGTTGGGACAGAGGACCAACATTGGTTGAGCATCTCCCATGGGCCAGGAGCCTGCTTCATGGAGACATGAGACAGGGGTGACAGAGGTGGTGAAGGTTACTGGGCACCTGTCCCTTTTATGTCTTCTGACTTCAGCATAAGCCCATAATAAGGGCTTGCCTCTTGTATAACACCTGCCTGATCAACATCCAGCCACATCCTTTCTGAGTGCAGCCCTGAGCTAGTGGCCACATCCCCGCACATGGACACCCTTCCCAGCCCACTTGGCTTTAAGCAGCATAACTTAATAAGATACTCTAAGGGAAAGCAAGAGTGCCACCCCCTTACCACCTCCAGGCCTTGAACTCCCAGGGAGAGGTTAGAAGAACGGGCCCCCGCTTTGCCCCTCTCCTGCCCCCACATCCATGCACCCATGAACATGAAGACACCTGGAGTTAGCAGGACTTTTGGCCACAGGCCCAGTGTGTCCAAAGAGCTGCTTTTGGACTGGGCATGGCCCTCACCCCCTTCTGGGCTGGAGGATAGGGTAGTGGTTAGAAGACTGGGTGGAGGCCTGCCAGGCACAGGCTCTGTTCTTCCCTCTGCGGGTTTTAGTTGAACCCCAGTTTCTTCTGCAGCGGCGGCCAGCTTTTTCACTACCTCACTGAGCCCCATTGCGGGCTGACAGAGAGGTTGAGGAGAGCATGCCGAGGGTGGAGCACAGCCTCAAGCTGACTCCCACTTATCCCTAGAAGTGGCTGTGGTCTGTGACACTCTAGTCTTATAGCCCACCGAGGTCATCTCAGGGGCCTACCGCAGATTTCCAAAACACAGATGGAAAAATGGATCTGTCCAGTCAGAACGAAATCCAGCTCACGTCCACCACACGTGTCCTCTCCACACCTGCTGCATCTGCTCCCCTACACACTGCAGTCCAGACCACCAAGACCCCCGTTTCAGAATAGCAAGGCAAGGAGGGAGGGGTTCACATTTGGGACTGAATGGGCATTTCTGCACTCAAGACCCAAGAAAGTCCATGGCAGTGTCCAGCACCTCCAGACCCTTTCCAGGGAGATGTCTCTGCTAGCCAACAGGAAATGGGGGTGAGGGGCCCCAGCCTCTGAGCAGATGTCGCTGCCCAAAGGCCACCCGTGCCAGCCGGTGCCCACCCCGGCCAGGTCACTGCCGCTGCTGCTGCTCCTTGGGCTTTCAGCCCTCAGGGTAACAGCCTCTTTTTCCATTTCTGTTTCCTCAGGTTTGTCTCCAAGAAAGTATTTTATCACTTAACAGTTGACCGGCCTGTGATCTATGATGGAAGTGATTTCCCGTAGCCTGGATTTTAATAGTTTCACATTACCCACAGGAAACACTACTCTTCCTCACCTGTCACATAAAGCACTAAAAAGAAAAAGAAAAAAAACAGCTGCTCTGAATATGAATGTCAACTATGCAACCCTGGGAGACAGGCCCTTGGCTGCTTCTCGGAGCTTCGCTGCCCCGAGCACTGTGTACTCAGCACTGTGCACTGTCACTCTTAGCCCCATGGCTTGCAAAGGCTCAAGCACCATTTCCATTGTCCTCACACCCAGAGGGGCACTTTGCCAAAGGTTTAAACACTCAGGAAACCATCAGCCTCACCTGGGGGTACAGTTGGTTCCAGGCCTCCTATGGAGAGTTTCTCAGGCCAGAGGGGACCCCAACTTCTGCCCGTGGAGAAACATGGTCCCCTGTGCCCAACGGGGGGCCAGGCATCCAGGTGACCAAGAGCTAGGATGCCTTGGCCAGGCCCTGTGAGTCCTCCCAGGAAAAGGAGCTCGGGGCACCCGTGGGTCCACCTGAGATCCCAGCTGTCGTGCTCCTACCCCTTCCTACCCTAGGAAGTTGGGGGCTGCTCCAGAACTCAGCCATTTCCATGGGGCCTCCAACTGCACTTTCCTCCTGGCCCTTCTGTCTGAGCAGTGCTGTCCTTGAGCAAAGCCCTTCACTCAGCCTGGCCTCTCAAAGCTCAAAACATTACCCTAAGAATCAGAACTGAAGCAAATCCCAGGAAACAACCCATCTACGGCGGGCCTGTAATGTTGTCTGTGTACAGAAGGCCAGAGCCCAGATCCTGGGCAACATCAGCCCCACGACCAAAAAGCAGGATTGTGCGTCAGCTTTTAGGGCTAACTCCTCAGCTGACAGCTTGTCTTTGTTTATATCAATAAGAGCTTCTGCCTAACTTGCAGATGCTTTTACTAATTATCATAATCAGGGTAGGAACCCCTTTTATAAATTGAGACTTCTTAACAGACGTCTTTGGTAACACAAATGTAAACAGGCATAATTCACAGATCTGCTCTTTGCTCACTTCTCAGCCCCTCCTCCCTACCTGCCAGATTCCCCACACCCCATCTGCCCACTTCCTGCTGCTCAGCCTGCACATGACACCCAGCAGCTGTCTCCCTTTGGGGCAGATAAATCCTGTTTCCTTTTGTCAGACAAGGAGATAATCTTCCTATTCTCTACCGTTTTCTACCACCACCGAGTGCTCGCCTGTGGTGGCCCCTTTGGGCCCTGTTCACAGAAGCCAGCACCTACAGTCAAGGCCCAGGTACTTCCATGGGTGACCAGAGTATCTCACGAAGCGGCTCACCTTGGCCAGGGATGAGGGGGAGGGTGCTGGGCAGGGTGGCTGAGGTTCTGAGCGCTGGACCCAGCCTGTCCTTCAGGTAGCCTGGTGACTAAGCCGAGTCATACACCTCGAGGCTTCATCTCGCCATTCCCGAGCCTGGTCTGGCCAGTTTTGAGAGCTCAAGAGTGGGTCAGGAGCCCCAGGCCAACTTCAGCTCAAACCCCATGTGTACCAGCAGAGAGAACCATGGGGCAGGGCTGGGAGGAAATGACTTTGGCGATGGGCTTGGAACTTTCATTGAAACAGGAGACTTAAGCACTTCTAGTCACTTTAATAAGGGCTTGGGGCATGATGAACACTGGACCTCTTGTGCTTTTTCCTGGAACAGCTGCCTCTAGTAGAAAGCTCCAGCATCTCCTCAGGCAAGGCTTTGACAGGTGCTCAGCATCAAAATGGAAATGGCCAGGACCCCAGAGGCTTCCTAGCCTCATGCTTGTCCTCACAGGTGTGCCACACAGCCTGAGGACTATTCCAGGGCAAATTACCTTTGAATCCACCTACCTTTTTGGAAAGGATAATCAAAAATAGCTTGTTTGCCACATGGGAGAAACTAACCAAAGAACCCAGAGCAGTCTGGAATCTTGGTTTGAGTGCTTAGCTTTCCCACAGTACCGTGGAGACCTTGGCCAAGTTGATGGCCTTCTGCCAGTGTACCCACCATCATCTGCAGCTTGAACCAACATTTTGTGAATAGCTGATGTGTTGCCTTCGAAAGACCTGGGACAGTCCATCTGAGGCTGGTTCTGAACCTGTCACTCAACCCAGCAGGGGACCAACTGCAGCTTAAAAACCACTTGGCGCTTGTGAGGCCAACTCAGAGCCACTCCTCCAAGAGAGTGGGGGCCCCTTGTGCCACCACCACCGCAAGCAGTGACTACAGTTGTGCAAAAAAGCCTTTGCTGCATTCAGAGGCCTGCCCTCTGAGGTCACACCCTGCCTCTGCAGCATATTTATTTTTTGTGCTGGATGGACTCTGGTCCTTTGTTTCTTTTCTGTGCAAGCTTGGGTTTGCTGTGCACTGTGCAGCTAGAGAACCTCTTGGCCTATTTAATTATGGCTTGTATAAATAGCTTTCTTATTTTAAACAGGTTCCCAACTTTACTGAGCTTTGGGCGTTGGGGTATTTTTTAAAACTGCAAATGACAATGAAAAACAACTATTGAAGATTCCCAAGAGACTGAATTGCACTAGAGATCAACCAAAAGGAAACATCCTTGGAATCTCAGATCACTGTTTAAAAAAAAAAAAAAAAACAACCCCACCCCGAAGCAGCTCCTGATGGCCCAGCTCTCTGAATAACAGTCACTCTTTAGTGTTGATTCCAGCTGCCTTGCTCACCACTGCCTCAGAAGTCACTGATCACCCTCGCCCAAGAACACGGCCTCTCTCAGGCACACTCATCCACCACAAAGAAGGGCATTTGGGAGAAAGTGTGGCCTCTGCACACTTCTGGCTGGAGCCCACTGCACTCTGGGTTGACTGGACCAAGTGCAGGCAAGGAAATTCTCAAGCAGCAATCTGGAACTGAAACACTGCACAGGGTTTGGAAAGTAGAAATGAAAAGCCACATGATATAATTTAAAAATAAAGGGGATGGGTTCTCTGGAAATTTTCATTTGTCACCCCCCCTTAGGTGGTCAAGCCGTTCCACATTCACACGAAAGGAAGTCCCCATTTGGGGCTGAAATCTCAGAGTCAGTGTTTTATTATACTGGTTAAATGTCCACAAAATGACTTTATAGGAGTTTTATTTTTAAAAGTCCATCTTGGTGGATCTACATGAGAGAGTCCCATCCTTGCCTTAGAGGTGTTGAGAATCAGAGCAGAGCTCTCATCTCTGATGCACAGAACCAAGGGTTGCCTTTGCTCAGAGGCTAGAGGCAGCCATCCACGTTTACAAAACACCGAAAAAGTACTTTTCACTGGAATCTGGGGTTTAAGTTTTTCTTATTTCATTGTGATTCTTCCAAGGAAAGAGGGAAGACTGAGTTAATAATGCCTTTCCTCTCAAGCACTTTTTCAGTAAAGTACATCTTCACCTTTTGGAAGGCATCTCTGATAAAAAGGCTTCCTTAGAACCTTAGGACGAGTGTTACCCAGAGATGCTCCTGGCCCTGGTGGCTGCAGACCAACACTCAAGCCTCCGTCAGGTGGCTTCCAAGTCGGAATTGCACTTTAATCCACTCATCCTCAATTCTTGGGGCGTTATGGGATAGTGGGCCTGGGAGCCCATCTCATTCTTAGCTGCCAAAGAATTACCCAAAAGCACATCAAATGCCAACACTCCTCCCACACAGTGGGGGTAAGGAACTTGTATCCCAAAACATACTCCTTATAGTGTCTGCTGCAACATTGGGAATGTGTTATTTTTAACTTCAGGATTTAAATAAAGTAAACACTATGACACTGAAAGTAGCCTCATCTTTCTTTCTCTTAAGACATAAGGTGAGCCATAAAGTTGCCTACACTGGTGCCAGGGATGAGCTGCCCTCCTGGGACTTGTCTTGTATCCTGACTCTTCTGAAGGGCTGGGGACAGCAGCTGTCCTGTAAGGCTGATGTACAGACCCGCTCAAGCCAATGCAACAGAATGCTCCAACCCACCCTCTCCACCAGATGCGCTTCTGCCCTCAGCAAAACTCCCTGGCCCTCCTCTGGTCCTCAGAGAGCACAGTGAGCAAAGAGCATTGTGATTTACCAGGATAGTGGGGTGGGGTAGGAGGTCACTGATGGCCTAAAACCAGGATTAGTCAATCTGTATACAAATCTGGACAAAACTCATTAAGATGAAGCAGCACAGAGGATCAGCAAAGAGCCTGAACACAGGTCTGAGGGGTGTGTCCCAGTCACTCCCTGACCAATTGAGTGCAGACTGGGCAGTCCATCCACACTCCCCCCTGAGTGCCCTGTCCCCCACAGAGCATCTCCCAAGCCCAGCTTCCCTCTTCCTCCAACTCTCCCCTGTCCGGGATTGGAGTCTCCTGTGACCACTCCTTTCATCAGTTACTAGGAATAAGTTACCCTTTCTGTATCCATACTGTACCTTCAATGGCTAGGGCTGTGTTTCGACCGTCCTCGTCTCCCTCCTCAACCTCACGCCACAGCATACAGCACGGTGCCAGTTATAGGGGTGCTTGCCAGCTTCTGAACCAGCTAGGACACGCGGCGCCTTGGTCAGCTCTAGGCCATCAACAATCCCGTTGACCAGCGTCGCCAGAGACAAGCTCCCGAAACCCCTATGGCAGAGAAGCACAGAAAGCAAGTCTGCAGAAGAGGTTTGGGGAGGACGTTAGTGAGCTGGTCACTCCATCTGACTCCCGCAACCCCCCGTGTAGTAATCATGCTCTCAAGCCAAGCGTCTTACTGTCCAGTAACGCAAGAGTGCTTTATCCCAGTTGCCCAAAACAGCAAAGCCGATGGATTTATTTGTTAATAAATAAATCAGTCCAGGGGCTCGGTGGCCACGTGGACTGATGAGGCCTGTAAGGGGAACCAACCGGGACACAAAGGTGTGTAGGCTGCTGCATCTGGGCTGGAATCTGGGGCCTCCGTGCCAGAATCCCAGTGCACCTCACCCCACCTTCTAAACCACTGAGTTGACCAAACCAAACGTGCACCAGAGGTTTTCCAAATCCCCCGCGCGATTCCAGGCATTCTGGCCCAACTCGGGGTCCGTAGGCTCCGTGGCACTCGGTGCCACGCCTCTTCCGGCGGGTCGGCTGTGGTGCGGGGAAGGTGCCGAGATTCCCCAGGTGACTCACAAGGATGCGCTCTGCAGGGTCAGCCCTCTCGGTTTGAAGATGCGTGGGAAAAATCTGGCGAGAGGAGTCCGCCACCCACGCACATCTGAAAGGCAAATAGATGGTGAAACCTGTGGCCTGAAATGAGAAAACGGACTTTTTTTGAGCAAGCGGTTGAAGCTGAAGCCATCAAAACCTAGGGGAGAGCAGAGCTGTTATGAAAGCCGCTCAAAGTGGGTTGGGGTGAAAGAAAGGTCAGCCTTTTACTTTTCCCACACCCGCTGGTTTCTGAAGAAAGATGGTAAAGCCGAGCAGAAGTGTGATCTCCAGCCTCTAGCCTTTGATGTGTGTCCCCTCGTCCCTCCCCCATCTCCCGAGCTCCGGGGAGGATGGAGGCTGCTGTGGTTTCCTCACTCTTTCTGGCATGTTCCTGCAGAGGTTATCGCAGACTTGGCAGCTCCATCAGAAGCTTGGACTGAGTTTGTCTTCTTAGCTCAGAAATGAACAAAGGGAGCCAGGCCTCGCCAAACCTGAGGTGCCTGAGTGTCCTTCCCCAGAGAAGGCCTGGTTTCCAGAGCAGGTTTGGCTTCGGGCCTCTGGCTCCACAGACTTCTCAAAGGGAAGGTGATTTCAGGGAGACCTCCCCAGCTTTCCACTCCCAGGGGGGCCTCCGACTGAGCCCTGAGGAGAGAAGGACACCACTCCTGGGAGGTCACACCTCTCTGCCAGGTCAGTGTGGCAGGCACTTTCTTCTCCCTGGTGTGAGAAAGGGAAGGGGGGCGGGGGCAGGTGCTGAAAGGATAGGAGAGGGAAGAAGGGGTAAGGAAAGAGGATCAGCAGCAGGAGGGGCCTTCCCAGAGGCCTTGAGGAGGGCCACACTGCAGGCCAGGTTAGCAGAGGCCTCCTGTCTCATTGGAGGAAAGGAGCAGTGGGGAAACAACAGGTTTACAGAATAGCTAACAAGGCAGTGACTGCAGACATGAAGACAATGCAGTTCATATGTCTGTCTTTGAAGCTGACCTAGGCCCCGTGTGCTTTTAAGAAAAGACCCTGGGGAGTGGCAGCAGCAGCAGCCCCCCAGGTGGCCTTTGCACAAGAGACAGGGTTACTGCCTGGAACCAAAGGTCTTTGTAAAGACAGCCTTCCATCCACCAGCAAGGACCCCCACAGGATTGTTGGATGTCCTCAAAAAGAGGATCACACGGTCATGCCCCCAATACGACCCTGTGGAAGAGGGACAGGGACCCATCAGGCCTGAATCCAGCTCACAGCTTCCTCCGTTATCAGGGGTTCAGGTATTAAGCCATAAGGAAAAGCCCAAGACTCAAGCTGGACTCAATGTTAATCAAATTGGCCATTTATTATCAGTAAATACAAAGCAAATAGTGAAGAGTTTCTTAGAAGAAAGTGTTCTTATTTGGATTACCTGGTGGCATATTAAAATGCAGTCCCCACATCAACTCTGGTTCATCAGGTCCAGTTCACTCACAAGGCTGCCAGGTGATTCTGGTGGAGCTGATTGTGAACCTCACCTGGAAAGTCCTTGATGATGGCTGCTGTGTCACTGAATTGGTTAGAACTTGAGGAAAGGGGTAAAGCGAGCTAATGGATCTCTCTTAATGTAACTCTACCAGTGACCCTTACGTATTGGAACTGGGACCTTTCCCTCAATCCACTGGCCCAAGCACTGGGATGCAGTGTTGGAAATGTCATTCTTGGAGAGGAAGATATTTATAAACAAATCACCTGGTATGAAACTATTCTACAGGTAAATTCTTTTTAAAAGCATACTTTTTTTTATGGCTTGTGTTAGTATTCAAGGGACAAGTTGCTAACTGGAAGATCATTTGTAAATGGAAAAACGTTCCCTTCCCTAAATCTTAAGTAGTCTCATACAGGTCCGCAATTTAAGAAGGAGAGGAAGAAACATGAGTTTGGTACTAAGTGGTTTGGGTCAGAGAAAGTTGGGTTAAATGTGGATTCCTAAACTGGTCCATACATGGAATTCAAAAGGTCTATGAACTTGGAAAATGGCATTTCCCCCCTAACATTTAACTGAGATTTAGGTTTTCCTTCAATTATGAAAACAGACTACATGCCACAGTAGTATGTAGTAGCAAGACCTGTGACTCTGTCACCAGTGGAAGTGACAGATATTTTCATGTGATGTGAGAGTTGTTGTAGACTCTCAAAAATGACGTTTATGCTCATCTCTACTCTGAAATGAAGGTTGTCATTGGACCTGCTGATAGATTTTATTTAACGCCTTAGTAACGAGGCATGTGTGTTCCTAGTTCACAAATTTGTTTTCATGTTTAGAGAATTATATTTCAATATGATTGGTTTCTTTTGTAATCCTATGTATTTTACTTTATTCATTTTAAAACATTCTGGGAAGGAGGCTGTAGGCTTTGTCAGATTGCCGAAGGGATGAGTGCATGAGGGAAAAAAAAGGCTAAGGACCTTTGGGTGCTGGCAGGCCTTTATGGAAAAGAAAAGATCAGCTCATTGCAGCCCTGGTTCCTTAATAATAACATATAATTAATAGTAGCCTATATAATTTAATAGGCTCTTGTCATAAGTCGGCTATCTTTTACAGGTGAGGAAACCAAAGCCCCAGGGAAGTTGGTACCAGGCTAAATTGTTCTCATTTCACTGGAACATAGATTCTCTGATGATTTAAAAGACAAAAACAAAAACTTCCATAAACTAGGCTATGCTATGTCAGTCCTTGACCCTCTAACCCTTACTATGTATCATCTTCCAAACAAGAGGCCTTATCTGTTATTTATTGTTATACATTGACACTGTATAACAAACAACCTCAGAAACAATGACTTAAATCACAGCACTTATTTCGCTCACAGATCTGCAGTTTGACCAGCAGTGCTTCTGGACTCACTCATGCTGGCCTCACTGAGATGCCTGTCCTCAGTCAGTTGTGGGTCATCTAGGCAGTTCCACTCACCTCAGCTGTGCTCTTCACGCTGGAGGGCTGGCTGGCTGATCTTGGCTAGGCTCACTTCTGCGGTCAGTTGGTTGGTCGCCTGGGACTGGCTGGGCTAGCATGGCCTTGGCCAAATGACTCTGCTGTGCTCCACACAGTCTCCCATCTCCCAGCAGGATGGACCATGCTTGTTCAGATGCATCCAGACAGGTTTCCAAGAGAGCAAGGAGTACACAGCCCTTGGGAGACCTAGTCTCCAAACTACACAGCATCACTTTGACCACATTCTCTTGGCCAAAGCAAGTCACAGGCCAGCCCAGATTCAGGGTGTGGGAAAGGGACCCATCTGGATGGGAGGACTGCAGGGTCACATTGTAAAGGGTTTAGGGATAAGAAATGGAGAATCTGAACCATTTCTGCAGTCATTCGGTTGTATAGCAGAGTGACTTAGTTATACACATATATACATTGTTTTTTTATATTTCTTTCCATTATGGTTTATCCTACAGGATTGGATGTAGTTTCCTGTGCTATATAGTAGGACCTCATTGCTTATCATTATAAATGTAATAGTTTGCATCTACTAACCCCAGACTCCCAGTCCATCTCTCTCCTTCTCCTCCCCCTTGGCAACCACAAGTCTGTTTTCCTTGTCTGTGAGTCTGTTTCTGTTTTGTAGATAGGTTCGTTTGTGCCATATTTTAGATTCTATATGTAAGTGATATCACACAGTATTTGTCTTCTCATTCTGACTGACTTCACTTAGTGTATGAGAATCTCATTGCATCCATGTTGCTACAAATGGCATTATTTCGTTCTTTTTAATGGCTAAGTAGTATTCCTGTGTGTGTGTGTGTGTGTGTGTGTGTGTGTGTGTGTGTGTGTGTATCACATCTTCTTTGTCCATTCATCTGTTGATGGACATTTAGGTTGTTCCCAAATCTTGGCTATTGTGAATAGTGCTGCAGTGAATATAGGGGTGCATATATCCCTTTGTATCTTTTTTTTTTTTTTTTTGGTCTTTTTAGGGCCATACCCACTGCATATGGACGTTCCTAGGCTAGGGGTCCAATCGGAGATCTAGTGGCTGGCCTACACCAGAGCCACTGCAAGGCAGGATCCAAACCACGTCTGCGACCTACGCCACAGCTCATGACAATGCCGGATCCTTAACCCACTGAGTGAGGCCAGGGATCGAACCCGCATCCTCATGGATGCTAGTCAGGTTTGTTAACTGCTGAGCCACGATGGGAACTTGCCCTTTGTATCATTATTTTGTCCAGGTATATGCCCAGGACTGCTATTGATGGATCATATGGAAACTCTATTTTTAGTTTTCTGAGGAACCTCCATACTATTCTCCATAGTGGCTGCACTAATTTACATTCCCACCAACAGTGTAGGAGGGTTCCCTTTTTTTTTCACACCCTCTCCAGAATTTGTTATTTGTAGACTTGCTAATGATAGCCATTCTGACCACGTGAGGTGGTACCTCATTGTAGTTTTGATTTGCATTGCTCTAATAATTAGCAATGTTGAGTATCTTTTCATGTGCCTACTGCCATCTGTACGTTTTCTTTGGAGAAATGTCTATTTAAATCTTCTCATTTTTCTTTTTTTATGATTTTTATTTTTTCCGTTACAGTTGATTTGTAGTTTTCTATCAATTTCTACTATACAGCAAAGTGACCCAGTTATACATATATACATACATTCATTTTCTCACATTATCCTCTGTCATGTTCCATCACAAGTGACTGGATATAGTTCCCTGTGCTATACAGCAGGATCTCATTGCTTAGCCACTACATGCCATAGTTTGTGTCTATTAACCCCAAACTTCCAGCCCATCCCACTCCCTCCCCTCCCTCTGCTCATTTTTCAGTTTAGTTGTTTGTTTTTTGTTGTTGTTGAGTTGTATGAACTGTTTGTATATTTGGGAGATTAAGCCTTTGTTGGTAGCATCATTTGCAAATATTTTCTCCCAGTCTGTAGGTTGTCCTTTCCTTTTTTTTTTTTTTTTTTATGGTTTACTTTTGCTGTGCAAAAGCTTCTAAGTTTGATTAAGTCCTATTTGTTTGTTTTTGTTTTTATTTCTGTTGCCTTGGAAGACTGACCTAAGAAAACATCTGTAAGGTTGATGTCAGAGAATGTTTTGCCTGTGTTCTCTTCTAGGAGTTTTATGATGTCATGTCTTATGTTTAAGTCTTTAAACTATTTTGAGTTTCTTTTTGTATATGGTATGAGGATGTGTTCTAACTTCATTGATTTACATGCAGCTGTCCAGTTTTCCCAGTGCCTCTTGCTGAAGAGACTTTTATCCCATTTTATATTCTTGCCTCCTTAGTCCAAGATTAATTGACCCTAGGTGTTTGGGTTTCTTTCTAGGATCTCTATTGTGTCCCATTGATCCATATGTCTCTTTTTGTGCCAATACCACACTGTTTTGATTACTGTAGCTTTGAGGTATTGTGTGAGGTCTAGGAGAGTTACACTATCACAGATAATCTGACCTAAGTTTTGTCTACACGTTCTACTTCCAAATCCTCACTTCCCATTTGCTTCTCACCCAGCTCCAGTCTGCCTTGATCATGCCTCAGGAGCCACTCACATCAAGGCCACAGCCACCCTCCATAGAGCCAAGTCCAGAAACCATCCTGTTCTCATCAGCCTTTAAGCATCTTTCAACTTAGCTGACTCCTCCTTGCTCCCCCCTTGCTTGATGCCCACAGAACCACTCCTCTCATTTCTCTTACCTAAACGGCCCTCACACAGGCTCCTTTATCCAGCCCCTAACAGGTCGTGCCTAGAGCTGTGTCATGCTACACCACCCCCGTCCTTTCCTCTAGATCTCAGCTCTTCCCATGGGCATGACTACCATCCTCATGTAAGTGGCCTCCAGGTCTGCGTCTCTCCTCTGAACTCTGACCTTGCATGGATAGCTAGTGACGTCTCCGCTCAGATGGCCTTAGATGGAACTCTTGATTTCCACCCCCAGAACCTGTTCTCCTCTCCTCCCCAGTAGGGACATCACCAACTACCCGGAAGTTCAAGCTCAACTTGAACTTCCATGATTCCTTCCTTTTCTCAACGCTTATCTGCACCTGTTGCTTCTTTCCCGGAATGAGTCTCAAAGTCGTCCACTTCTCTTCGCCATCTCTGCCACTATCACCTAAGGCCAGCCAACAGCATCTCCTTCCTGAACAGCTGCAGCAGCTTCCTCACTGGTCTCTGTGCTTCTACACTTTCTCCGCCCACCCACCCCCGCCCCCAACCCGCCCTGCCAACCCCTGCCTCTTTCCTCTTTCTCCACCCAGGGGCTTTAGAGACCTATAAAACATGATTGAGGTCAAGTCACAGCCCCCATATAAGTATCTTCTCCCTGGCAGTGGAATAAAAGATAAATTCATCTTCTGAGTCTGAGCAGACCCCTGCCTTTCTCCCCAGTCTGACCTCTCACTCATAACCCTCCAGTCACCAGTGCAAGAAACTGAAGTCTTTCCTGCCTCAGTGACACCAGTGAGAATTAGAGCTGATGGTCCCACTCTGTCTCAGTCAGTATCAGAGCTCTTCTGGCCCTTAGAGACTTTCTGGTTTCCTAAAGTTGAATGAGAGAAAGTACTGGGGCTCACTCTGCCTTTGTTAGCCTCTCCAGGGTATTGAGTTCCCTAGAGTGTTGGTCCCACTGGGACAGTATTACCCACAGTGTGAGACCTTTTAGAGTTTGCTCATCCATTCCCAGCCACCTTTGTACCTCCCTCAGTCTGTTGGTAAGGGGTGGCCCAGCCAGACAGGAAGTTTCCATTCAGTATTCACTCATTCATTCATTCATTTGTATCTGGAACTTTTTATAAGGCTAAGAGTGGCTTTTTGAGGAAAATTACATAATGTCTTGAGATTTGCTTTAAAATATTCTAGAAAAGAAAACAAAGAGAGACATAAGCTAAGGGACAATGGTAGGAGTAAAGAAAAGGAAGAGGGGGAGGGAGGGACACAGAAGGAAGGCAAATGGAACAAAGAAAAAGAGAAGCGAGAAGGAAAGGAGAAGGAAGAGTGGGTGGTATAGAACGGATAAGAAGAGAGAACACTGATTTCTGTTGAAGCTGGGTGATGGTGATGGAGATTCATTATGCTATTCTCTCTACATTTATGTAAGTTTAAGTATTTCCATAATTAAAATGTTTAAAAAGGAAAGAGCATGAGTGGAAACAACCTGAACCAATTCAGTGCTGTGGGCACTTTACTCAGCACTTAGCTAGGCAGTATTCCACAGGCAGAGGCACCGCAGGGCCTTTGCACGTGCTGCTCCCTCCTCCCAGTACACCCTCCCTCCCTCTCTTCCTGTAGGTAATTCCTGCTCAGCCTTCAGCTCTCAGCTCACTGTCACCTCCTCAGGGAAACCTTCCCTGCCTGCCATCCTCAGAGTAGATCAGAACCTCCTATGACACACTCTCTAGCATCTTAAAACTGTCTCTTTGTGATAGTGTGATTAGCTTTTTTCACCTTTATGGACTATGAGCTTCATGAGTGTTAGGCCTGTGTCTGCTTTGGCTCAGCATCACCTGAGCCCAGTGCCTGAGTCATAGAAAATTCTCCAGAAGCTTTTGTTGAATGAGGTTATTAAGGTATTACTAGCAATTTCTGTATTTTCCCAAGATACAGGGTTTCCCAAGAATGGGTGCACTTCTTGGAACCAAATAGTTGAAATTGGAGGGATTTTTGATTCATTCAGCAGTCATTTATTGAGTGTTTGTCATGTGCGAAGCCTGGAAAAGGCACTAGGGATATAGTAATGAACAGAACAGAACCACCTCCACCCGTGGAGTTTGCAGTTGCTACGTGTTGCGTGGTGCTGAGTGCTGTGGAGAACAAGGCAGGTGGAGGAGAGTGAGGGTGGGCAGGGAAGGCCTGAAGGAGAAGGGGTTTTGAGCAAGGACCTAAGGAGGTGGGGGAGGGAGCTTGCGGCTGGTGGGGATCCAGGCAGAATTGCCTAGAGAATTGCCAGGTGGACTGACACTTCCTCCTGACTTCTTCCTTAACGACAGGAGCTGCCATGTGTTCCTGGGGGTTCATTGCGTTACATCTGAAAGATTAACAACAGGCATTGTTGGCTTCTTATTATCCTGCTGATCAACTGCTTATAACAAATTACCCCAAAAGTTAGTGATTTAAAGCAATAATATCTGTTTTCTTACATCTCATGATTTTATGGTTCAGGAGTTTGCTCAGGGCTTGAATGGGATGATTGTTCTGTTCCATGTGGTATCATTGACAGAAGTCACGTGGTGTTAAGTTGATGGATGGGCTGATCTGTTTGTGAGACAGAGAAGAATGGAGGCGGGGACAGTGCGGGGTGAGGAAGACAGAGGTCTGGTCAGGTGTGAGTGCAGAGTCCTTTGGGCCCACACATCCACATGCCTGCAGGGGAACCTGTAGCTTCTTCACAGAGAATTTGAGGCTCCACAGCTGTGTGTTTGGGGAGGAGCCCAGGGTAGGGAGTGGGGAGGGATCTTCTTGAGACTGAGGACGATGACATAGTCCTGGGCTGATGCACCCACTCAGCCCACTTTTGAAGGAGGGCTCAGCAGGGCCTCAGCTGTCATGTGTCATCGTTTAGTGTTTGCGTGTGGTGGCATCTGGAGGAGTGCTGGCCGTGGCTGTGCCCATCCATCTTTTGCCTCCCCTGATACTTGGAAAAAATTGCTGGTTGACCTTCCAAAGCAGTGGATGATTTGTCTGACCACATCAGGCAAGGTAGGATGGCATTGTGAGCAAAAAGCAAGGTGTGAACACCAGATATGCCTAGGTTCATTTCTTGCCTTAACAACTATTCACCGCATTACACTGGGCAAGTTCATGGTGGTGAGAAAAAGTGTCTGTCCTGTATACTGCGGGGCCCAGCTGACTATTGGTGCACAAGAAGGTCTGCTTATACTTTCTTTTTCTTTTTTCTTTTTATGGCCGCACCTGGGGCATATGGAAGTTCCCAGGCTAGGGGCTGAATCAGAGCTGCAGCTGCTGGCCTACGCTACAGCTTCAGCAACACTAGATCTGAGTCCCATCTGTGACCTACTTTGCAACTTGCAGCAATACCAGGTTCTTAACACACTGAACAAAGCCATGGATTGAACCTGCATCCTCACGGATACTATGCCAGGTTCTTAACCAGCTGAGCCACAATGGGAACTCTGTAAGAAGGTCTGCTGATGGTTGAATTAAGACCAGTTAGGGCCCATGCTCCCAGCCTCCTGAGATGAGTACTGTGACTGATGCTTCTGTGTTGCTCTGGACCCCCCATGCTGTTTACCCTGCAGTACTCAAACAGGCTCTGACAATTGGCTACCCCTGGTGAAAAGACTTGCAAGCTGACTTCTCTAGAAGTGGTTGCTGAGCTGGGAATTTGGGGGCAAGGTGTCTATTTGTCTATTAGGGGTCAACACCTATGAAGGGAAGTAGGAGGAAACAGGATTGGGCAGAGGGAGGAGTCCAACTGAGACCCAAGCCCAGCAAATGTCACCAGCCTGGCGGGAAGCTCTGAAGCAGATGCTGCCCATCAGTGCACCCCCATCAGGCTAATAGGCTCCACCCCACCTCCCAGGTGTTGGTTGCAGGGGGCCTTGGGCCACTTGGCTCTGGCCAGGGCTGCACTATGCAGCAGAGGCAGAACCTGAAGGAACTGGCTGCTGGAGATGATGTGTTCCTGTCATGGCACAGCAGAAACGAATCTGACCAGGCACCATGAGGACATGGGTTCAATCCGTGGCCTTGCTCAGTGGGTTAAGGCTCTGACGTTGCCGTGAGCTGTGATTCAGGTTGCAGACGCGGCTTGGATCCTCATTGCTGTGGCTGCGGCTTAGGCAGGCAGCTGTAGCTCCATTTGACTCCTAGCCTGGGGACCTCCGTATGCTGGGGGTGCAGCCCTAAAAGTTAAAAAAAAAAAAAATGCAACACACACACAAATTTTTTTAATAAAAAAAAAAAAAAGGAGATCCAGTTGCTGCCTCTCCATTTGACCACAGAGATTTTTTTTACTTAGCCTGTGTACCATGTTTGAATATGAAGGATAAATATATCAAGAGTGGAGAGAACTCATCAAGAGTCATGTATTAGAGAAACACAATTGCATGTCTTTGGTAAGTTTTTATAATACAGACATTGAAAGGGACATTAGCTATTTGTTTGTCTATAGCACTTATATGGAATTGATTACAGAAGCACTCCCTCCCCAGAGGATTCTGGCCCAAACCACAGCTCTAACAGGAGGGCCAGATGGGATGGGGCAGAAGAAACTGTGTTGCAGAAGCACCATAGAGTTGTGGTTGTGATAATAATTCTAAAGCCCTGCTATTTATTAATCATGCAGAGTAACCAATCAGTAACTGTATTTCGAATGAAGAGAGAGATTCAGGCATCCAGAATGTGTGAGGTGTAGGTGCTGGAGGCTGTGATTATTTCCTTTTTCTTAGCCATTTAGAGCCCCTCGACCAGACCTCACTTTGAGATGTGTTGACTGGAGTGGAGGAGGAGGAGAAGCATCAGTGGAGAGATGTCGGTTCCACTGAGGGACAGAGATTAGGGTCGGGTGGGGCGATGCTTCTGCCCATGCCTTGACCTGGACCCCATGGGAAGCTCCAGCCAGTGAGGCCAACTCAAGATTGGAAAACCAAGCACACCCACTGCAAGACAACAGCCATAGTGTGTGCCAGCTTTCCATTTACTGAAGCAAAAAGACAGTTGGGGGGTGTCCAGAGGTTTCAGGCTTCATGGCAGCTTTGCTGCACGTTTAAGCCCGTCACAGAAATGCTCTGAGTAACCCCCACATTGTGAGGGAAACAGGTCTAAGTGGAAGGAGCTCCCTGGAGCTGGTTGCTTCCTTGTGTGGGACTATTTGTAGTGGCTGCACTGGACAGGCGGAGGAAATTATAACCACACGCCCCTTGCAGGGGTTGGGGCGGGGGCGGTCTGAGCCCCTCATCAGGCTTTGGAGAGGAACTGGTGTTCAGTGTCCCTCTGGCCAGCTGCCCTTGACTGCCAGCTCCTTTCAGGCTGCCGTGGGTAACAGGACGGTGTTAATACCCAAAGGACAAGACGTCATATTGCTCAGAGTTGCTAATCTTAATTTTTTTATTTTCTAAAGTTTTCTGGCATCCGCTTTCTGTTACATGAAGCACACACGTTTGAGAAATGACTAATTTAAAATTTTAACAAATGTATCCATTCAACACAGTATGTTGGCTCTATACAAGGCGTTGTCTGCGGGGTGTGTTTGGCACATACACACAGTTGCTGTCTGAGGGCTCGGTCACCCACAGAGGCTGCGTATCCTGGAAACAGTCTGCAGACCAGTTCACAGGCCATACAAGGACACTAGCCTCATGATTTTTCAGCCAAGGGAACCACACTTGAGACTTGGCTTGCCCAGATTGCTAGAACGTAAGCATCTCGAGGGACAGGACCATGGTGTTCTCATAACCTCAGTGATAGAAAGGGACTGGCGCTCGGGGTGCACACACAAGTTGGCTGAATGTACGAATGAGGATTCTGTAGGCCTGAAAGACAGTCCCCAAAGACCAAATCTCTAGTCATGCAAGCTGACCACTTCAAAACAGCGATCCCCATCTGTATGTTATGAGTGTTGACCTAAAATTCGTTTAAAATTTTTTTCAATGGAAAAGCCAATTGCTTTTTCAAAAGAAAAACGTGAAAACACGTCATATGTCAGTCGGTTTCTTGATTTTTCTGCTTTATAGAGTTCCATTAAAATGTAATTATCTGTATCTTGGAATTCCCTTCGTGGCTCAGTGGTTAACATATCCGACTAGGAAGCATGAGGTTGCCGGTTCGATCCCTTGCCTTGCTCAGTGGGTTAGGGATCCAGCATTGCCGTGAGCTGTGGTGTGGGTCACAGACATGGCTTGGATCCCATGTTGCTGTGGCTCTGGCATAGGCCCATGGCTACGGCATCGATTCGACCCCTAGCCTGGGAACCTCCGTGTGCCACCGGAGCGGCCCAAGAAATGGCAAAAAAGACAAAAAAAAATTATTATATGTATCTTATAATCCTCTTTTATCATTATTTCAAAAAAGTAGTCACATAGCCTATTTTTTAGAAATGTTGAATGGATCACAACTTTCTTATGGATTTCTCCGTATCGATTCTTCTAGCGTTTTTATCTTAGGATAAATCAACTACTAAAACCTAGTTTATTTTGAACATTAATGGCCCTATTTTATGCAATCATTTAAAAACTAAGACAATTTGCCAGCAAAGGATACTTAAATCTTTAAAATATAATACAGCTGCAGCATGTCTTTAATCCTACATAGGAGCTGTGTTAGGACTGGGACAGTTCAATCTTGACAGTCAGGTCCTAAGGGACCTTGGATCTAGGCGTGGTCATTGTGCGTTAGGGCACAACAGAGGGTTTGTTGTTCTTGTGGTGTTCCCACATCTCCTCTCTTAAAAATCAGAGGGGAAAAAGTAGAGTCCCTGGCATTTTCCCCCAGGCCAGTGTGCATTGGCCAAAGCCTTATCTACCACTAAACTCCCATTAAATCTCCATTGTGGTGGCCTCTAGACTAGAGTAGTTTCATCAGGCACAGTCATGCCTCTGCCCTTCCTCTTTGCTCCTCTCCCTCCATGCTCAGCTCCACCAGGTCCCCCATGATGTATAGTAGCAGAACCACAGTACTGAAAGGACATGGGATGGAAAAGCCAAGCTCAGTTAAGTTCTCCCACTTAACTGCACAAGGTTATTTAGGTTTGGCCCATGCCTGCTGTTTATTCTTCTAAGTTCCTCAGAGGGTTGTCTGCGTCTTCTGGAAAGGGTGTCTGTGTGGATGAACATCTCTGTCCATGGACTGCCTTGGGGAGTTCATCCTCCACTTGACCATAGGTGGGTCTCGTTGTGCCGGGGCCCATGATGATGTGCTGGTCCATGGCCAGTGCTTATTTGCCACCAAAAGCCCACACCCAGGATGGGTTGGTGAGCCCTGTCATCAAACCCTTGCTCTCCCATGTTGCTGCCCATTTTCTGCTCACTTTATTTCTTACTAACCTGTAGTCTAGACATAGGCAAGGAGAAGAGAGACAATATGGCAGAATCCCTAGCTTTTGTGTCCTCCTTGGAAGTGAAACTAGCAATTCACAGCCCACAAGGAAAATCAGGTGCTTCCTCTGAGGCAAGTGGCAAAGCCAGGATGGTTTGTGATGCTGCTGTAATAGTCCTCCTTGGAAATTCCATTGAACTAACCTGGAAAAACTTGGAAGATAAGTTTAACCAGAGGAGAGATTAAAAACTGATCAGCTCAGATTGTTTGAAGGTATTTATGAAAAGTTATTTCCTTGCCCCAGTCTCTTATTCTTCTCACTCTAATGTGGCTGTCTGATCTCCAGCTGTACACATTTAATGTATAGCGACAGGGTGAAGAAAGTGACAAGTAATGGATATTTTTAAGCAGTTATTAAAAAAACGACCTTTCCAATAAATGAAATTTAAATGTGGTACATTTGCCAAATAGTCAAAAGAAAGACACAGAGCAAAGGTGAATTATGTTCCCTTTTTCTTCAGCCTAATCTCTAAGGTGAAAGCGCTTTTTTTTTTTTAAACATGTTAGCACTATACAGTATAAAAAAGAGAAGCATGGGGCAAATATCCTTCCAGTGGCCTCAGAAACAAGAGGCCCAATAGGACCAACCCATTTTATAGGGAGCAGTCAGAGTGGACAATCAGGCAGGGTGCTCTAGAGAATGAGTCCATGACAGAGCCACATTCCTACCAGCTCAGCTTCGTAATCTCCCACACGGGCTGAGAGGACCACTGCCATGACACCAGTGGACAGGCTGCATCCTTGCCCAGATCAGCACTGCAGCCAGACCTGGAATCACAGCACCTTCAGCAGAAGTGGCTTGAAAGCCAGCAGAATCCAGGGACGTGCTTGGTATGTTTAGTTGCCCAGGGGCTCAGTGCCCAGTGCTGCAGATAGTTTCAAAACAGGAGTGAGGACCCTCGCTGGCCCAAAACAGATCATGGAGACCAGAAGGAAATTAGATCTGAGGTGGTTTGGAAAGATTCTGGGTCAAGAATCTCTAAGACCTGGCATGGGTATCAGGACCCAAACCAGGGTAGAAATTCCTCACAGATGGAAGTTGTCATGAAGCCTTGTGCATTTGTGAACTGTGGCAGTGGTCAATGCTTCTGTGTCCTCAGAACTGGAGCCACAGCAATTCATAGTGCACTGAGAAACCAAACGCCTCCTCCAGAGGTCAGCTGCATTAATGCTCAGGCAAGTGGTAAAGCCAGGGAGGCCTGTGATGCTGCTCATTAGTTCTTTGAAAACTGCAGGTATTACAGCCAAGAGCCAGTCAACAGTGTCCTGGGACAGCCAGTCAATTTTGAAAACTCTGGCTTGGCAAATCCTGTTGAAAAGCCATGATGTTATTCAAATTCATCCTTTTCTGAGTTTGTTTTTTTTTTTTTCCTCTCACTTCCTTTTCTTCTCTGGCTTCCCTCTGGTCCCAGGGGTAGGGAAGCTGTTATTTCTTATTACTTCCAAAAGGACCATCCACCTCAGGGAGAAGGTCCCTCACAAGGAGAGGGCTCCTGAGGTTGTCTCCAGCAACATAGACGACAGCTTCAGGCTGCCCTCTCTCCTTGTGAACGAAACCCACTGAGCCTGGCTAATGCACCCCAAGTTCTTCAGGGTCTTCACAAGATCCCGGCGGAACCTCTCACCCACAAACACATAGAGAACAGGGTTCAGGCAGCTGTGGAAAAAGGCAATGGTTTGAGTAACCTGGAAGCAGATGTCAATGTTAGTGGAAACGGCACAGCTGGAGATGAACATGGTGTAGGCGTCGATGGTCTGCACCAGCAGAACACAGTTGTAGGGAAACTGAGATAAGACGAAGACAGTGAGCACAGTGATGGTGACCTTCAGGGCCTTGTGCTTGGAGGACTTCTTGGCTTGTATCAGAGTGTGGATGATGATGGTGTAGCAGCAAGCCATGACCACAAAGGGGAGGAAGAACCCCAGGATGACCTTCAGGGTCAAGACAGCCGACTTCAGATTGGTGCTCTCGTCACTTGGGTAAACCATGGTGCAGATAGCAATGTCATGTTCCTCCTTGACTTGGCTGTACAGGAGTTCTGGGATGCAGAGCGCAGCCGCCATCACCCATACAGTAAAGCAAACCAGCTTGCTATACAGAAGCCTCTTCTGCCTCCAAGTCTGCGCCCTCATGGCCTGAGCAATGGCGATATACCGGTCCACACTGATGCACATGATCAGCAGCACACAGCTGTAGAAGTTCATCTTGTACATGCTGTTGACCACTTTGCACATGAAGGTCTGGAATTTCCACTGGTCAGCGGCGGCAATGGCCCAGAAAGGAAGGGTGACAAGAAAGAGAAGGTCAGCGATTGCCAAATTCAGAAGGAACATGTCAGTCATGGTCTTCACCCTTGTGCAGTACCAGTAGACAAGGATGACCAAACTGTTGCCCACGGCACCCACGATGAACACGAGCCAGTACAATGGCGGGAGGAAGTGGCTTGCAAACTGCCTGACATGGTTTTTCTTGCAGAAGAGGTCAGTGAAGGTGAAGTTCCCGTAGTCTTCTATGGAAGGTGTGGCGTCATAGCCGTAGTCATCTGGCATATTAGGCATCAGACTCTGCAAGAGGCACAAGATAGCATTAGGTCAAGGGCAGGCTTTGAGATGTCCTTCCTGTCTGATGGCAGAGGCATGGAGCCCTTGTCCCTTCCAATCCCAGAAGGCTGTGACGAGACAAAAGAAATGTGCATGTAGGAAGTAGGAATTCTGAGAGCATCTGCTTGGATTATGACCGATTTATTTATAGAAGTGTTTATTGAACACCTGCTATATGTCAGGTTCTGTGCAAAAGAGTTAGACATGGTTCCTGCTCTGGTAGAACTTACCTTCTCTGGGAGGAGACCCATAATAAAGGAACAGTCACAGGCTACATGACAAGTGCTTTGACAAGATGGGAAAGAGGGCCTTGGGGCCACCGATAGGCCCAGCCTTGTATCAGACTGAGTGAATTATTCCCATTGTCCCCTCTCCTCTCTACTCTGCCCTCCCCAAAAAGGTCCTCAGAGGCTTTTATTTAATTATTTATTTTGTCTTTTTTGTCTTTTCAGGGCCACACCCCTGGCATATGGAGGTTCCCAGGCTAGGGGTCGAATCAGAGCTATAGCCACCAGCCTACACCAGAGCCACAGCAACACCAGATCCGAGCTGCATCTGCAACCTACACCACAGCTCACGGCAACGCTGGATCCTTAACCCACTGAGCAAGGCCAGGGATCAAACCTGCGACCTCATGGTTTCTAGGCTGATCCATTTTGCCTGTGCCATGATGGGAACTCCTCCTCAGAGGCTTTTAAACTTTGCTGGGTCCAGATCCCCCTGAGTCTGTTGAAAGCTATGGATCTTGTTGTTTGAAAAGCACTGTTCATACATGAGCACTCACTTACATGTGTGCACACACATGAACACACAAACGTATTCATACACCCTCATGTACACGCACATACATAAGCACAGGACAGGCTTGTGATTTCAGGGTCCCTTGTTCAAAATTTGTTTATAATTTCAAGACAGTAGAGCATTAAATCAAGCAAGTGACCCTTCTAAGCATGGGATCCTTTGCAACTGTAGGAGGCCACCCACTCATGAAACCAGCCCTTGAGCACACACAGATACATATGCACACATACTATACCTAGAGAATCCTAAAGACTCTACCAGAAAACTGTTAGAGCTCATCAATGAATTTGACAAAGTCACAGGATACAAAATTAATGTACAGAAGTCGACAGCATTTCTATATACTAACAATGAAAGATCAGAAGGAGAAATTAGGGAAGCAATCCCATTTACCATCACATCCAAAAGAATAAAATACCTAAGGGTAAGCCTACCTAAAAAGACAAAAGACCTGTACTCTGAAAACTACAAGATGCTAATGAAAGAAATCAAAGATGACACAAATAGATGGAAAGACATACCATGATTTTGGATTGAAAGAGTTAATATTATCAAAATGACTATACTACCCCAGGCAATCTACAGATTCAATACAATCACTATCAAATAACCAAGGACATTTTTCACAGAACTTGAACAAAAGATTTTAAAGTTTGTTTGGAAGCACAAAAGACCCAGAATAGCCAAAGACATCCTGAAAAAGAAAAATAGGGCTCAGGCTCCCTGACTTCAGACTATACTGCAAACCAAAAGTCATCAAAACTGTATGGTATTGGCACAAAGAAATATAGATCAGTGGAACAGGATATAAAGCCCAGAATTAAACCCACGTACCTACAGTTGACTAATCTATGACAAAGGAGGCAAGAATATACAATGGAGAAAAGACAGCTTGTTCAATAAGTGGTGCTGGGAAAACTGCACAGCCACATGGAAAAGAATGAAATTAGAACATTTCCTAATACCATACACAAAAATAAACTCAAAATGGATTAAAGACCTAAATATAAGACCAGATTCTATAAAACTCTTAGAGGAAAACATAGGCCAAACACTCTTCGACATAAATGACAGCAACATTTTCTCAGATCCGCCTCTTATAGAGTAATGACAGTAAAAACAAAAATAAAAGGGACCTAATCAAACTTAAAAGTTTCTGCACAGCAAAGGAAACCCTAAACAAAGCAAAAAGACAACCCACAGAATGGGAGAAAATATTTGCAAATGAAGCGACTGACAAGGGATTAATCTCCAAAATTTATAAACACCTCCTACCACTCAATACCAAAAAAAAAAACAACCCATCAAAAAAATGGGCAGAAGATCTAAACAGACAATTCTCCAAAGAAGACATACAGATGGCCGAAAAACACGATGTTCAACATCAGTCATTATTAGAGAAATGCAAATCAAAACCACTATGAGGTACCACCTTACACCAACCAGAATGGCCATCATCAAAAAGTCTACAAACAATTAGTGCTGGAGAGGGTGTAGAGAAAAAGGAACCCTATTACACTGTTGGTGGGATTGTAAATTTGTGCAACCACTATGGAAAACAGTATGGAGATTCCTCAGAAAACTAAAAAGAGAACTTCCATTTGATCCAGCAATCCCACTCCTGGGCATCTCTCCAGAGAAAGCTATGACTCGCAAAGACATATGTACCTCAGTGTTCATTGCAGCACTATTTGCAATAGCCAAGACATGGAAACAACCTAAATGTCCATCGACAGAGGAGTGGTTATAAAGAAGATGTGGTACATATACACAATGGAATATTACTCAGCCATTAAAAGGAACGACATACTGGCATTTTTTAGCAACATGGATGGACCTAGAAATTATCATGCTAAGTGAAGTCAGTCGTACAATGAGATACCAACATCAAAGCTTTCACTGATGTGTGGAATCTGAAAAGAAGAATGAACTTTGCAGAATAGATACTGACTTAACAGACTTCGAGAAACTCATGGTTTCCAAAGGAGACAGTTTGGGGGTGGGGGAATGCACTGGGGTTGTGGGATGGAAATCCTATACAATTGGATTGTGGTGATCATTGTACAACTATAAATGTAATAAATTCATTGAGTAATAAAAATAATTTTAAAAAGCAGTCAACTTTCTAAGTACTGGAGGGCTGGAGTGTGGCTTTGGGAACACAGTGTATCCTGCTTTGTGTCCCTCTTCTGTATGTTAACACAGGTTTATCTTCTTTGGGGGTGTTTTCGAATGTTGTTCCTTTTAATGTAACATATCATTAGTTTCAGAATCTAAGTTCACAAATGACATTGGTCATACCATTATTGCTGTATGTGGAATTTAAGAATACAAGTTTTGTTTGTAAATCAAACAACAACAAAAAAAAACCATATGCACACAAACATGCCTACACTAGTATACATACTCTAAGGAGTTCCCATTGTGGCTCAGCGTTAACGAACCCGACCAGTACCCATAAGGACAAGGGTTCAATCCCTGGCCTTGCTCAATGGGTTGGGGATCTGGTGTTGCTGTGAGCTGTGGTGTAGGTTGCAGATGTGGATCAGATTTGGCATTGCTGTGGCTGTGACATAGGCCAGCAGTTACTGCAACTCCTAGTCGACCCCTAGCCTGGGAACTTCTGTATGCTGCCGGTGTGGCCCTAAAAACAGAAAGAAAAGAAAAGAAAAATACGTCCCAGTGAAACTTGGACCACAATTAGGAAAATCTGGAATCTAGTCCTGATTCCACCTCTAGGGTGTGGTCAAGAGAAAGGCCTATTGATTGCAGACAGACCCCAGGGGCCAGATCCAGGAGGTGGCTCTTCAGTGGCCTGTGGCTGCGAACAGCCTTTCAGGAAGAGCTGGGGAAAATTGCACTTCCCATTTTGCATGGGCTTTGTCCCCAGGTCCCATTCACCCATTCTCCGCTTACATTTAAAGATTTCCCTTCTAGGAATTCCTGCCATGGTGCAGTGGGTTAAGAATCCAACTGCAGCAGCTCAGGTCTCTGGATTTCCTGGCCTGGGAACTTCAGTATGCTATGGGTGTGGCCATTAAAAGAAAAAATTAGTGTTGCCTGGTGGACTAGTGGTTAGGGATCTGGTGTTGTCACTGCCACGGCATGGGTTTGACCCCTGGCCCAGGAACTTCCACATGCTGCAAGGACAGCCAAAAAAAAAAAAAAAAAGACAAAACAAAACCCTAAAGATTTCCCTTCCAGCTTTGGCTGTTGTCTGGAAGCCCAGATCCTTGGGCAGATCCTTGGGAGGACCGGTGCCTCCTATTTTAGTCAAGGTGCCAGGAGAATTCTGCCAAAGCCAGACATGGGAGCCAGGCATGGTCACGGCCCCACTAGGAAAAGCATCCTTTAAGAGGTGGATTTTGAGTAGACATTGAAAAAAAAAGAACTTTTTAGACAGTAGGAAGAATCAGAAGTTAGAAAGGTAGAGTTCCCACTGTGGCACAAGGACATGGGTGGCATCTTTGTGGCACCAGGATGCGGTTCAATTCCCAGCCTGGCACAGTGGTTAAAGGATCTGGCAATGCCGCAATTGCAGCATAGGTTGCGACTGCATCTGGGATCTGATCCCTGGCCCAAGAACGCCATATGCCGGGGGTTGGGGGGGGGACAAAAAAGAAAAAAAGAACTTAGGAGGGTGACATTTTGGGGGAAAGTTGATAAAACCATGTCGATGAACAGGTGTCAACTGTGAATCCACACAGTGAGTCAGCGCAAAACTGCTTTCATAGAGGGTGTTTTTACTTTTTTTTTTGGTCACGTAGCTTTAATAGATTCTCACAAGAACCTGTGCTCAAAGCTGTGAGGAAGGGAGGCAAACAGCATCCCCATTCACACATGTGGCCCAGAGGGTCTCACAGAAGGGACTCCAAGCAGTCCAGTGTCCCAGGAGACCCGGGCTTCTCCACAGCCTGATAAGTGGGCCCATGAGCACCCTCACCCCTCCCCCAAGACAGAGTCCCAGAGTGAGGACACTGTCCTGCTTGAAGCACAGGGAGCACGTTTTCTTGTTGGGTGAGGGTTGGAGGACCCAGTGCTTCAGCAAAGAATGATGTTTAGTTAGGGGCTCCCCAGGCGTATTTTAAGGGTGATTCAGTTCACACACACACACACACACACACCTGGGTTTGTATACATTTTGTCGAGACCACATTTGTTGTGAAGATCAAGGTAAGCCTATATCATCTTCCAAGTTCAAAGCATTGGCCGTCGTGAGGATGACCAAGAAAGAGTTCCCATCCGAGGCTAAGGGAACCCTGGACAAACCTGTCCGTGCACGTCAGGACTTGTGCTCAAGGCTTTATCCCTGCCTGATGGGGAAATGCCCTTTGGATCTTAGATGCAGGATCCTTTGAAAATCTCCCAGTAAATATAAACATTGTTGTTTACCACCTTATTTGAGTCCTTACTCTCGGAGCACCTAGTGCATGTCAGGCCCAGCGCAGAGCACATGACATGCATGTGCTTGATCCTTAAGCTTCCAGGTAGGGGCATTGGGCTTCCGGCAGGAATTTCGAGGTTACCTGATCTTTCCTTCCATCCGCTCTGTCTCAGTCCTAGAGACACTTGCTGAAGAAGCTGCCCACAAAGGCTGTTCTCAAAGTCTGGGTCAGAACAAGATCTTGAAAGAAGATTAGATCAGGTCCACACATTTTCCAGCCAATGTTCCATCTGAGAGCACGTGCCAGGACCTCCTGGCCTAAGCACCTAGTAGAATGACTTCCCACAGGCTGCCCTGGCTTTATCCCACGGTCTGCATGGAGGTGGCATTCACTGAGAGGGGTCCTCCAAGGGCCTGTCTATAGAGCTCCGTCCTACTCACCAAGACCTGGCCTAGATGTCTCTTTGGCATTTAAATAGAAAAGAGGAGTTCCCGTCGTGGCGCAGTGGTTAACGAATCCGACTAGGAACCATGAGGTTGCGGGTTCGGTCCCTGCCCTTGCTCAGTGGGCTAACGATCCAGCGTTGCCGTGAGCTGTGGTGTAGGTTGCAGACGTGACTCGGATCCCGCGTTGCTGTGGCTCTGGCGTGGGCCAGTGGCTACAGCTCCGATTCAACCCCTAGCCTGGGAACCTCCATATGTCACGGGAGCGGCCCAAAGAAATAGCAAAAAAAAAAAAAAAAAAAAAAAATAGAAAAGAGATGTGAAGAAAGGTTTTCCTATCTCTTGAATAACAGGTGAAGTTTCTTTTAATGAACCATATGAATTTTGTGACTGATGAGGAGTCTCTTTTTAATTGGGACACTCAGTCATACTGGCAGCCTCGTTGTGGTAACCAAACAAGACCTTTTGGACCAGCACTGTCCAATAGGAATATAAGGCAGCCCCAGGTTAAGTTGGCATTTTCCAGGAGCCATGTGAAAGAAGTAGAAGGAAACAGGTGGAATTCACCCTAATAATATATTTTATTAAAACCTAGTATTTCATTATGTAGGCAATATAAAAGTTGTTGAGATCTTTTACATCCTTTTATTGTGTAGATTGATTTCTGAGTGCCTTTCACACTCACAGACATCTCAGTTGGCGCCACATTTCAAGTGCTCACGGGCCCTACCCTGCTCATGGCTGCCTCTCTGAACAGCACAGCGTTGGCTGAAAACCCAAGTTGGAACTCCTCTCTGTCTTTTCTCCCTCTTCTGTCCCGCTCCAACCCCCTTTGAATGTCTGTGCTTTCTTTTCTGTTCTGTTGTAGGCATCGATTGCAGTGCCTCAAGCCTGTTATAGAACACTATAGGGCGGTGGGGATGGAGGAGATTGACCCAGCGTTGTCATTGCAGGAACATGCCTGGGCCCTGCTGTCCAACAGGGCCAACCGTTCTCTTCCACATCTTGTTAGGGCATCTAGAAGTTCTCTTTCCTAAGGTTCCTCTTGCCGCATTTTTTTTTTCTTTTTTGTCTTTTTAGGGCCGCACATAAGGAGGTTCCCAGACTAGGGGTGGAATCGTAGCTACAGCTGCCAGCCTGCACCACAGCCACAACAATGTAGGATCCGAGCCCCATCTGCAACCTACACCACAGCTCAGGGCAACGCAGGATCCCTAACCCACTAAGCAAGGCCAGGGATTGAATCCGCAAGCTCATGGTTACTAGTTGGGCTCATTAAGCACTGAGCCACAACGGGAACTCCTCTTGCTGCATTTTTTAACAAACTGTGTTGTTCTCAGAACCTCTTAGAAACATGATGTCTTTACCAGTGAGACCACTGCTGAGGTCTGCAGAGAGCTGAGCCAGATCTAGTGGTGATTCTTTGGGGTGGGTGGGTCCCAGACCCGGCCAAGACGGTGTAGATGTGAAAATGCCATTGTCTTCCTCCCTGTCCAACTATAAAAAGAGCCTGTTCATCCCAGGTTTAAAAAACAAGTCCTTATTCCCCATTTATTGATGATAAAGAATATGATTTCTTCACTCATTTAACAAATATTTACTGGGCATGGACTATATGCCAGGCAAGGAAACGACGTCCAGAGGACACCATTCACCTCAGTGATGGAAATAGAAATGGAGCAAAACATTAGAAGGGTCCAGAGCTTCTGCGCCAGGCCTCACCCTTCTGACCTGGGCACAGGCTGGGGGTGAGGTGGGTGGGGAGGCGGTCTGCCTGAGTGTGGGGCCCTGATGGCAGCCTCGTAGCTCAGAGGTGCCCCCGACAGGGTGGCATTGGGAGACGGCTGTTACTCCCAAGGGGCTACTTAATTGGGGGGGGGTTATATCCTTTATTTTGGATGATTTTTATTCTGATCAAGAAAACTCATTATAGTCATACATCTATGGAAACGAGAGAGTACGCAGCCATGTGCCCAGTCGGCACCATGGCTGCCTTCTCCACACATAGGCTTTTGTCTCTGCTCAACAGGTTTTAGAATGCATTTCAGATCTTAGAGAAGAAGAGGCAGACCCAAAGAAGGGAAGGTTCTGTGCAAAGCCGACAGCCCCTGGGGGAGGGTCAAGGCTGGAGCCAGCCGCCCAGCCCCTCAGTCCCGAGCTGGGCTGCTTTTAATCC
Organism: Sus scrofa; assembly: GCF_054392235.1. NCBI lineage: Eukaryota > Metazoa > Chordata > Mammalia > Artiodactyla > Suidae > Sus > Sus scrofa. Next base: position 43,800,797 of record NC_139395.1, on the reverse strand, counting down.
CTCCTGACGCCAAGCCCTGCCCTGCACATTCTGACGTTGTCAAAGTGTGGACACCAAACCTGAGCCCCAGCACCTGGGTCCCCGGCACCTGAGCTGAACGTCACGGAGCTCAGCCAGGCCCCCACCTCCAGCCCCGGAAAGACTGTGGGCACCAGAGGATGCCCTGTGGCTTCCTCAGCCTAGAGCAGCCGGGAGCTGCCTTTTGCTGGGGGCAAACCTTAGTGTACAGCCAGGGCAAGGGGCTGGGCTCGCCAGCTGCCAAGCCCAGGCAGGTGTGTCCTCCTCCCTCAGGAGTCCTTGGCCTAGAAGCAGCAGCCCAGGTAGCAAAGGTTGTGCGGCTCCTGGAGCAGGAAGGTCTCCAGAGCTTTTCAAGGCCTCTCTCACCAATGTGTGTTGTCTCTAGAAACCCTACCCCAGCCCCAGGCCCCTCATTCCCACCTCTGGGGAGGGGCCAGGGTGGAAGACAAAGGCTGTGTCCCCCATTGCTCCTTAGTACAAAGATGAGCATCTGGGGAGAGGGCTGGGGGAAGGGAGATAGGCAGGGAGGGATGAGGACCCGTCACGAGCAGTGGGAGCTGGCAGGCATCCGCGTGGGGCACTCTGTCCCCACACTCAAGGAAGTAAGACTTCCAAACAGTGAGACTTGGACCTCGGTGTGTTTGCATTTGCCCACAAGGAGGAACCCAGTGAAGCTGTGCCTCTTGAGAGCGCCTCCCCACCCAGGGATCCTCCTCCAATAGCCATGAGACCTTGAACCCTCTATCCCTTCTCCCAGCCTCATTTCTCATCTGTAAGTGTGACTCTGCCCTTACTGTGAGGCTTAAGAAATGTGGCGCCCTGAGTGGTGACCAGCACATAGCTGGTCCTCAGAAACAGGGCCACAGGGACATCATGGCTGTTTCCCAAGGTCATAGCCACAGAGGCCCCATCTTGTCCCTGTTTAGGTGGTGCTGGATGCTTCTTGACACAAAAGGTCATTGTTATTAGGGTGCATTTTTCTTCCTCTCTGTGCTGCCTTGTGCAGTTCAGATATGTCCCAAGATCCCGGATGATAAAACTGAATGATTGACAGTGTCAGCCCTGGCTCTAGTGCCCCTAACATAGCTCTGTTACCAGCATCAGGGATGGAGGGCAAATTCTAAATCATGAGAATCTGAGGGTCTAGTTCCTGTCAGAAAAGTAGAGATTTACCTCATTACTTCACCAGGTCCAAATTAATTGTCTTTTTTGTTGTTATGGGATATGCAATGAATAGGCAATACTAAATATCATTAGCTTATCATAAATAACTTGTTTGACCTCAGCGGTGGTGGTCATCTCTGCGTAGTTGGTGGGAACTTTCAGTGTACCATAACACTCTGTCAGCACTGCTATGAAGACTTGGTTTCAGTTGCCTATGTGCAAAAACCAGATTCTGCCTTTGAGAAAAGCAAAATGAAAACCCTGCAATATTTTTTGTGAGCATTTGTGGATATAAGAAAAACATAGGGATTTTATTTGATTCTATAAGTAATTCCATTTAGCTGTAAAATCACAGATGAGTCTGGACCATGACTTTACTCACTAATTCTTGTTAGCCTCTTTTTCTCTCTCAGAGAAATATGTGTCATGTGCTTTTTGTAAAAGCTGCATAATGTTCTATAAGAAACACAACTAAGGTGCCCACTGGAGTCTTTTAAAAACAAATGAAATGGATTCTCTTTCGCCCTCTTTTATCTGAGTTTCAGAACAGACACGTGAAACTAAGCACATCCTAAAGATCATATCCTATTAGTAAAATCTAAAATAGCATTTTCCTCTGTCCTGAGAGCTTTTCTGGCTCTTGATGTTTGCAAAGTCCTTGGTGCTGGGCATCAACCATTGTCCAGGGCACAGCTCAGCAGAGCCTTTCCCCAGGGAAAACACAGAGAAATCCTTGCCCCACAATGGCTTGCTTCTCACTCCCCGAAAAGAGGCCAGACGGGTGCACTTTGGGGAGCCTGAGGGGTGTGGCTATACTTACTGCGGCTTCTGTGGGGACCATGGTTGGCCAGCTGCAAGCTTGCTTCTAGAAAGAGAGAGCAAAAATCAAAAAAGAGGACTGGCTTCCACACCACAGTAACAAATACTTAAAGATGGAGACTAAGCGATGAATCTGTTTGTTCTCATGAAAAAAAAAAAAAATCCCAAGCAAGACTTAGAGTTCATGTTATACTGATGTCCAATCACATAGGTTTCAAGCCACCTCTAGATTTCAAAATCATCTTGGTTGTAAACCTAGAAATGAAAGCAGCGTCTCCTTTGAGAGCCCTTGGGGCCTTAACATCTTCCCAACACACTCCTTTTACCTTAGCTCTTTTTCTCTTGACTCAAATTCTCAATCAGGTGGCCCCCACCCCCTGTTTTATTCCCCAAGGCAGCAGTGACCTGAGACTCATCAGAGTCGCTCTCCAGGAAGGGCCCAGCCCCCCAGCGCCTACTGGCGTGCCCCGTGTACAAGCCCAGGCAGGAAAATGGGCCTGCTTACTCTGTACCCAGACTCCAGCAGGAAAAGGAAGTCCTAGGTTTGTTTACCAAAGAAAAGGTAGTGCTTTCATGCAAAAGCTCTGAGAACCAAATGAAATGAATCTCAGCTGTTGTTTTCCTGTGTTTTGAATCTCTGCAAAACCCACCACTGTGTGACCGAGTGAACAACAGCTTGACTCCCTTCAAGGAAGGGGTCTGTACCTGAGCGGGGCATTTCTGTTTATGCCTTCAATGAGTGTATTTCAAAGAAACACCTCCAGCCCACACCCTAAGTTTCTGGAAGGGAATAGTCTCCTTCATAAATCCAACCCTGATCTGTTGGGCATTTTTCCATAATACAGTGCAACTCTCCTTGCTCTTCTAAAAGTACAGTGGTTTTTTAATATGTGACATGTGGGAACCACTTTGGAAACCAATTGAACACAGGCTCACCGTGTGATCTAACCATCCCGACTTCAGTATTTGCAATAAGAACAATGCAAGCCCATATCCACACAGAGCCTGACATATGAATGTTCATGGCAGCTTTGTCTGTGACAGCCAACTAGTGGAAACAACCCAAATGTCCTTCAGTATAACAAATGGGTAAGTCACTGTGCAATACCATACAATGAAACAGGAACAGCGAATGATAGGCACAGCAGTGTAGATGATCTCAAAATAAGTAGGCTCAGAGGCCAGACCCAAAAAAGCATGTACTGTGTGATTCTACTTATGTAAAATTTTTGAAAATGCAAACAAATCACTGGTGACAGAGAGGAGATCAGCGATTTCCTGGTAAGCGAGAGAAGGGGAGGATGAGGCAGGGCCAGAGGGCAAGGGGTACAGGAACACGCCAGGAAGTCTTTGGAGTGATGAATATGTTCTCACTATATTAGTTGAGTGATGGTCTCACGGGTGTATACATACGGCATGCATCCATGTCCAGATGCATATTCTAGACATCAAATATTGCCCTGTATTATAGTTGGACCTTGATAAAATGGTTAAAGTGAAAAAAATAAAAACAGAAAAATCTGATGAAAACTTTCTGGTTTTTGTCACTCCTCGGAGTCATATCTGGCCCATATGAGGCAAGGAGAAAGGCCGCTAGAACTTCCTCCTTGCAGCCTTCCTGCCAGCACCTTCTGCAGAGTGCCTTGGAGTGCCTTGTGCTGTTCTGTGGGGATTGAGGGCTGTGTGAGCTCATGTCTTCTAAGGTTAGATGAGATTAGGCAGATGGTGATTGATAGATAGTTAGATAGATAATAGAGATAGATTGACCTGTGTGTATAGTTATATATTTGAGCATATTTCCTTGCTCTGTCTGCTGAGAGGACCTAAAAGCAATGACTCACAGTGGAATAACCATCGAGTACCCAGATCTTGGTTTCTAAATACCTTTCTCCCTCCTTAGGAACCAGGAATTCTTGGAGAAACCTCTGATTCCAGAGCTGGGGCAGGGAAACTATAAGGTGAACCTGAGACAACTTTTTGCCCCAGAAATCAAGCTTCTTAAAAGGATATAGGCACCAACTTGATGCAATTCCACTAGCCAAACTGAGGCAATTTGAGCATCAAATTAAATGATGAAAGTAATAATTGTAGCACATTCAATTAAATGAGGATCCATGAATCCATGAAAATAGATAATAAATGAGAAGAGTAAACTCTTCTTATGGTGCCAACTAAAACATATGGAAGAAATAATGTAATTAAATAATCACCAATAGATGATGAAATTAGCAGTGAACATTTGTTGAGGAATAGGATATTTATCTCATCTCAAAGGATTTCCCCCAAAATTACATATTGAGCATTGACTTTATCATTCTCTTTCTGTTTTTTTTTCCTGAATCATGCTCTAAAAAATATGATCTTTATAAAAAAATTGCCCAGTGAAATTCGAAAGATCCCAGCTCAGCTTATTTATTTATTTATTTATTTATTTATTTATTTATTTATTTATTTATTTGTCTTTTTAGGGCTGCACCTGAGGCATGTGGAAGTTCCCAGGCTAGGGGTCAAATCAGAGCTACAGCTGTCAGCCTACACCACAGCCACAGGATCCAGGCCATGTCTGGCCCACGCTCAGGGCAACACCAGATCCTTAACCCACTGAACAGGGCCAAGGATCAAACCTGCGTCCTCATGGATACTAGTCAGGTTCATTACTTCTGAGCCACGACAGGAATTCCCAAGCTCAGCTAATTTAATTTTAATACAGCTTGGGGAATAGGGAGATGGCTTTTGAGGCATTCGTTGGAAAACACTTCATATATTTCTAGTACCCATGGCTTATGTCACCTCCTTTTAACTTTCATGAAGAAACTGAATATTAACCAAGTCATATCTCAGAAAACAAATTTCCAAAGAAGGAAGCCACATGAAGAAGAAAGCATGGGTTTAGTGACAGGTTGAAAGTAAGAATTGGTGTTAACGATATTGGTAAGAGTTTGGGGGAAAAGACCTCTATGCGACAGTGAGGAGTATAAATCTGTGTGACCTTTTTGGAGGGTGAAGCCATCTCTCTCAAAACGTACAAAGCAACAACAGCTCTGACTCAGCAATTCATCTGCTGGGATCACGCCCTACTAGTACTCGCACGCAAGAACATACGTGTATGTTGCAGCAGTTTTTTTTTCTTTTTTGGCAGAACCAAAAAATTAGAAACAACCTGTGTATCTAGCAGTAGGTAATAAATGGTCTGATACAGCCATTCAGTAAACCACATGTTGCCAATAAATAGAGTAAAATAGACCTCACACTGATTCAAGGAGGTCACCAAGATTTTTAGGTAAAAATGCAAAGTATAGAAGATTATGACGCATGTTCTTTTTAAAAGTATATAAAAGGTTATACACTTCTCAGCTGATCAGTTCTGAAGCATTTTCTGGAAGGAGATTGAACCAGGATGACCAGTAGAAAGTGAGACTTTTTTTTTTCCTTTAGGTTTTGTAAATTATTTAAGTATTTTACTTTGTGTGCATGAAATTTTTGTCTTAAGGGCTGCCATAAAAGTGACCGTCAGGGAGTTCCCATCGTGGCTCAGTGGTTAACGAACCCGACTAGTAACCATGAGGTTTCAGGTTTGATCCCTGGCCTCGTTCAGTGGGTTAGGGATCCAGCGTTGCCATGAGCTGTTATGTAGGTCGCAGACTCGGCTTGGATCCCACGTTGCTGTGGCTCTGGCGTAGGCCGGTGGCTTCAACTCCGATTAGACCCCTAGCCCGGGAACCTCCATATGCCGAGGGTGAGGCCCTAGAAAAGACAAATAGACAAAAACAAACAAACAAAAAACTGTCAGCTTAAAAAAAAAGAAGAAAAAGAAGCAGCCCCATTGCTCTTCTGTTCTGTCCACCCGTTTGTAAAACTCATCCAAAGGAAAACTGGGGGCCTCCTCCAGCTGGCCTGGAAAGCAGGCCCTGGAAGGCGTACTCTAGGAAGTAAATTCACTGAGGCTACTTTTTGCAACTTTGAAATCCTACACTAGCCTTTTTATAAAGGTTTATCTTCCTTCTATTATAAATGTGTTTCTGGCTCATAGAAAATTTGGAGAGAACCCAGGAGTAAAAATGAAAATGAAATGTATTCCTCCCTAGACTTGCCACCTAAGGACACTGCCAAGCGCCTTTTCATTTATCCCCCTCCACTCTTGATCGGAATACTTTTCATATATTTTATTCCACAAGCTGAAGAGTCTCAGAGCTTGCTTTCATTTTCTTCTGGTCCCTGAGAAGGAGAGAAAAAGAGAGGGGGAAAACCCCACGTGTGACAAAACACACTGAAAGCAAAGACCTCTCAACCGTCTCGTGGGAGAACACAGGCATTGGATTCCTTGCCACCCCCAATCTCTCCCGTGGCTGCTCAGTGTGTCCTCATTCTGGCCGCTGCCACTACCTAGTCTGAGAAGCCTGCTCCTGTCTTGCAGCCCCATGGAATGAGGTGGGGGAAGCACACCAGCCCCCATCTGCTCCTTGGTCCCTCCCTTGCCACCTGTGGGACCTCACCCAGGAGTGACCTGCCCTCCCGCAGTCTTGGTTCCCTCATCTGTCAAGTGGACATGATAGCCCAGCCTACTCCAAGTGCAGGGTCAAGTGCAGTGCTGTGCGTGGAGGCTCTTAGCAGAGTGCAGAGAACGCTGCAACAACGAGGGAGCAGTCTTTATTCCACAGCTCACTTACACAATGCCTCTTGACACCAGACACCCTTGCTTGGCTTAAACATGGTACAAGACACGACCCATGTCCTCAAGAAGCTCACGTTCAGGTACGGTGGATACATCATGGCTGCTGGTACCAGCAGTGGGAAATGCTGTGAGACGCTTTGAAACTGGGGAAAGGAAGATATGTCTCCACCACTGGGGAAAACCTAGGAGGGCCTCATTGAGAAGCTGACATTTTTGCTGGCCCTTGCAAGCTGAAGGACATGGGGACATGCAGTCAGGGAAGAGAGCATAGCTCCAAGGCAGGGAAACCTAAAACATATCCACAAAGGCATGCATGCCCAAAAGCAGGAGGTATGTGCAGGGTCTTGGAAAGCAGACAGCTGCTGAGTCTCTAAGAGCAGAAAGTACCTATTAGAGAAGTTAACCTGGAATCCATTAATACCTCAGCACTGTTTTTCTCTTCTCTGCTGTCCTTAAGTCACCAACATGAACATCAGCGTTGAGTTGCTCTAGTAGCCCCAGTGAATTGGAAACTGATATAGGTCGTGACTTTGATCTTTGTCCAACTTGCTATGTGGAGGTTGAATCACCTCTCGCATTTTTTTTGTTTTTTTGTTTTTTGATTTGGAAGCTCTGCTGTTTTCACCTGAAGGAAAGCAGGAACTCTGAGCTGTCTATCAGGCTGCCTGCTCCCCCTGCCTGGGTCAGGTGCCCACCCCTCCCCTGGCAGGCCCTGCATTGGGCCTGGGACTGTGAGTAGGGTACCTGCTTCAGAACAGAGGGACAGATATTGGAGGAAAGAGGCTGTCAAACTGCAGGTGCTAAAATGGCAGATGAACTTTTGTTTGTCGGGCGAGGGGAGGGAGGAGCGGGCCTCTCCCACTGGTGGCCACGCCACATCGCAGCCCCGCACTCAGCAGCTGCTCACCCATGGTGTGTCCCTGGAATAGCAGCCAACTAAGAACTGAACAGGGTGAGTGTGTCTGACAGGACAAAACAGAATTCACTGATGAGTCATTTAAAATAGAGAGGCTTTGTGTTTCTCTGATTATAGAGAAGTATATTCACAATGAACAACAATAACAAAATATCACCCCAAAGCAAACCTATAAAGTGGCAAAAATAAAAACTCCTCAAACATCCCTTTCCTAGGAGAGCCATTGTGAATTTTCTGAGGCACAGCCTTTTAGACATTTTCTTGGCACCACAGTGTCAAACACACATACACACATTCTTAAAGGTAAGAAAATGAGACTACACAAACCATTTTCTGTCTTGCTCTCTAGGTAGCAGTGTTTCATGAACCTCTTTTAATGCCAGTTCAGTGTGAGGCTGCCAACTTTTCCACTCTCTGGATTCTTTACGATTCATTTAACCAGTTGCCTCCTGGTGCAGAATTTGCTTGTTTCCAATTTTTCACTGCTACAGAGAATGCTGCCCCAAACATGCTTTCCTTGGGACAGTCTCTCAAACTCAGGGACCTCATGGCAGCTTTACTCTCTCAGGCCCTGGCCACCTTATTGTCACCTGTCTCCAACTCCTGCTTCTCCTTCCTTTAAGGTACAAATCACAGAACAGACTGACTTGAGCCCGAGCCTCAGCTGTGTGGGTGGGAGTTAGTCTTATTACTCACCCTAGAAGCCGGGAGGGTGCCACCTGGGTCACCTCTGCTTCCCTGGTAGCCTCAAGCCAAGCACCTAGTACTCATGGCCACTGAGCAAGGGAGTGAAATCCTGGGTTTTAGGAGCCATCATGGAAGCACACAACTGAGGACACAGGTGACGCTGGAATGGGGAGGAGAAGGGAGGGCAGTACTCACAGTGGAGAGCAGTGTCTGAGGCTCCTGGAGAAGGTGGCCTGGGGAAGCTCTGGGTCTGGGGGGAGGGCTGGCTTGCTGTCTGCCTGGGATGAGGACAAGCCTTCTGATGAGCTCTGAGCAGGCTGCTACCTAGCGAAAACACCAGAAAGGAAGCCAGGCCGCCCCTGCCTGTGTTGTCACTGGTGGGGTGGCCCAGGAGGGTGGGGAGTGGGGAGTCACCAGCTGCAGCTTCCAGCAATCAGCAGAGTCAATGATCTGCAACCAGAAATGAAAAGCCAAGAACTGCTGGGCTAAGGGAAAACCATTTTCTCTGAAGATGCATCTACAGATTGATCATCTAAGAACAATTTATTTTCCTAGACTGCACAGCTCCTTTCAGGAAATGGGGAAATGGAGAGTCCCATCGAGAGAGGTCAGCTTTGGCTGGATTTAATGTGTGCCTTTATAAGGTCTCTTTGGGTAGCATTGTCTGAACAGGCATGAATAGGGTTGTCACCCTTCAGCCTGTGCATCCCATTGTCACACTTTTTAACCTGGACAGATGTACCTAAACCGATATAGCTGTGCTGTCTAATGCAGTAGCTACTAGCCACACGTGCCTATTTAAAATTAAATTAATTAAAATGTGACTAGTTCCTGACTCATTCTAGCCACATTTCAAGTGCTGACAGCCAGGTGTAGCTGTGGCTACCACAGTAGGTGGTACAGATATAGAGCAGGCCTGTCATCTCTGAAAGTTGCATCAACTGGTGCAACTTTAGAAGGTCACGTATGTGACGCAAATCTAAGAACACAGGGAGTGTTGGAGAGCCACAAACATCTTAAAATTGGGGTCAGATGCAGTTAAGATTTTATTTTGATATGACTGCTATCAGTGGATAACATCAGTAATTCATTTCACCTTATTAGTCATGGGTGTTTAGAAGAAATTTCGAAGATGCCTAAACAAACAAATACTATATTTTTAACAATGTCACAAATGAAGTCTTCACTGGCCACGGCTCTGGTGGGGCCTTAGATCACAACACAGGTGCACCACCTCTGGGTCCCAGGGCCAGGTGCTGTGCCTGGCGGTTGAGGGGCATTTAAGGAATAATTGTGGAGCAGAAGCTGCAGTCCACACCCTCCACTGTCCATAGCAGAGAAAAGACCTAAGGTGATTCCTTGTCATTATGGCAGAGACCTCTTTTTAATATTTGTTCTGGGATAGAATCACAGCTACATTCCAGTGGAAACTGATTTTGTCTTTTCCGGATACTTATCATCCTGTGGCCTCAGTGGTGCTCTTCAGCAGGGTGGCCCTCCCAGGCACATGGCCTGTCAATCACCATCAATTCCTGCAGAACAAAGTGCGTAAGATGCAGCTGGATTTATTATCTCAATGTGAAAGGCCAACAGATAGCCCATATGAAAGGTATGGACAGTGAGCAGTAAGAATGAAAGCAATGGTTGATTCAGCAGCCTTGAGGGAGCCGTGAATTCCCTTATCTCGTCCACATTCATTGAGCATTGTGTCTAAAACGGGGCATGACCGAGAATCACCCAAGTGCTCTGGCCTTTCACTTCTCCCTCTGAACTGGCAAATAATGACGGAGAAGGAAGGGGCAATAGAGGGACGAAAATGCTCCCCTGGCTGACTTCTGGGTGTCTTGGGCAGAGGGAGCGCTGAAGTTGGCATCTCCTTTACGTTTCCTTGGGACCTGGGAAAGCTTTCAGGAGGTCGAGACACGCGCTGCAGGTGCGAGAGCCCCGGTGAGGAAGATGCCATGCTTTCTGCCTCCTCTTGACTCAGGCTTCTTCTTCATCAGGTACGGGCATCCCAGGTAAACACTGCTCACCCACCAGCTGGATGGGGGCTTGTGGGAAGAAGGGGAGTGTGGTAGGTGGTCAGGGAAGAAGAGAAGGAGTAAATGTGCCCTTGCGAAGATTCCCTCTTCTGCGTGCCCCGCTCCACCGTGGTCCAGGTGAGGTAGGGACCCTTAGGTAGCGTCGGGTTCTGGAAGAGCCACTTTAGAACTCCCAGGTTGCCTCCCCAGGGATGCAGAGAGGAGGCACCAAGGCTGGGGAGGCAGGAGGATGCAGGGAGGTAGTAGAGAGAACTTCTCATTTCTCCGCGGAGCCTAGGACAGATGGGATTCTTTTTCTGTCATCCCCCTTGGGTTCATTCTTTGGACGGATCATCCCATTCTTTTGTTTTCTTTGCTGTGTTTCTCTCTCTGCAGGTAGGATTCAGAGCTGAGTGATTATGAGAGTCTGCCAGTTCCCTTTTGCAATGGGGATTTTTCTTCTTGCATTCTCAACTAGATGAATCCTAGCAGGCAGAGCAGTGAGTGCTGCCCCTCTGGGTCCCAGGGCCCAGGGCTGTGCTGGAGTCGAGGGTCATGAAGTGACTAATTGTGGAATGGAAGCTGTAGCCCAGAACGTCTGATGGCTACCTCAGAGGAAAAGCTTGAGTCGACTTTGTCACAGCACCTGGTAGGGGAGTCATGTGTGGGCCTCTCCTTGTTCACCCCACATTCTGAGTGTGTAACAGTGCATGGCAGAGAATAAATGAGTTTTGCTTCATTCTTCTACTTTCCAAGTTCTCCATATTTAAGATTAGATTTATAATCTCATACTTCTTTCTGAGTCTTCCATGCATAGTGGGAACTCCAATAAGGACCTTCTTTACCCACTAACTCCATGAGGATAGGACCATGGGGTCTTAGCCATGGTTGCAGTCCAGCAGCACATGCCTGGGGGTTTTTAATCATCTTTTGACTACAGTAATAGAAAAAACAGACCTATAAGTCCTGGGAATTTGGAGCCGTGCCATCCTTTAGAGCTATCTCCAGTGGTGGAAGTGTCCTGTGTCTGCACCACTCCGTGCCCAGCTGCCAGCCACGTGTGGCTAATGAGCACTGAGGCTGTGGTTAGTGTGACTGAGAAACTGATTTTTCTGAATTTTAGTTAATTGCAATTGGTTTGATTTTTTTGTTTGTTTGTTTGTTTTCTTTTTTGGCCGCCCAGTGGCGTGTAGAGGTCTCAGGCCAGGGATCAGATCTGAGCCACAGTTGAGACCTATGCCACAGTGATGGCAACGCTGCGTCTTTTAACTCACTGTGCCAGGCTGGGGATAGAAGCTGCCTCCTGCTGCTGCAGAGATGCTGCTGATCTGTTGTGCCACAATGGGAACTCCACACTTGGCTTGAATTTAGATGTAAATAGTACCCAGGGCTAGTGGCCGTGATAGTGCACAGTCTGGACTGACCGGCATTTCAGCAGCCTGTATCTCTACCTTCAAAGGAGATTTAGGATGATAACTCTGCTACATGGTGGGACCACTCTCCTTGCCCTGCAGGTAGAGGGGCTTGAAGGGGAGCCCCTCCCTTCCCGGGAGGCTTAAAGCCAATGCAGCCTTCCCAGGACACCTGTAGATTCTTTAAACTCCTCGTGTGTTGAGGTTAGCAGTTCAGACCATTAATGGACAAGAAAAAGGAGAAAGTAGTCATTTTTGCTAAATTCAGTTCCCAGGAATTAGCCACCAAAGATTGAAAGAGGCTTAGGAAGCGATTGGCAGAGGCAGAGGGGTGGGGGAAGAGTGGGCCACACCGTGCACAGCAGTAGGGAAGAAAGGGATGGGAGGCCCACAGGAGCTGGCAAATGATGGGACATGGCAGGAGGGGGAAGCAAGATTGTTTGGAGGCTCTGGAAAGCCCTGGGTGCCTTTAGTGGAGAGGGGACATGAGGGGAAGAGTTGGTTTTAGAAGACAGTGGTGCATTTAGCCTTGGATGTGATATGGTTAAGGTGTTGAAGTGAAGGTATCTGGAGCCCAGAGAGGTCAAGAGTTCGCTGTGTGGCCACCAAGTTGTTGCAGAACATGCACTATTTATAAGGGAAATAAACATCATCCACACCCCCTGAGGTTTTGTGCTCGTGGCATGTGAATCGTGAGACCTGTTGCAGGATTTGCGATTTTTATTTGACCCATCTATTAAAGATTAAAATCAGCCCTTCTGCCCTGACATGCTTTATCGCACTGGAAGATCTCACATGAGTCCTTCATTCAACATCTATTTGCCACCTTCTTGTTCAGTGCCAGTGCAGATCTAAGAGCTAGGGATGGAGCAGTAAACAAGACCAAAAATATCCAATTAAACAACAGAGAATTAAAATGAAGAGACGGTTGAGTGAAGGAGGAGGCTTCTCACACCGGGTGGGTAGGAAGGAGTCACTACAGAGGTGATGTTTTAGGACATGAATGATCAGAAGTTCCCATAAAGGTGGAGATTGGGGTGACCATTCCCAGCAGAGGGAACAAACAGGTGCCAGGGGGAGCTTGGCGTGTCCAAGGATGAGAAGACCAGCAGGCTGGGGGCCAGAGTGTGAGGTGGCCAGAGAAACAAGAGGGGCCCGATGGTGTGGGGACTTGAGGCCCAGGTGTGGAGTGTTGATCTCACACCAAGTGAGATGGAAAGCTACCGAAGGCATCTGTGTAGGCATGACACAATCGGATTTCCATTGCCAGTAGGTCACTGGCAATGACCTACTGGCAGGGAAAACAGCAAAACCTCATGGTTTCTCTGCATGCTCTCAGTGTGATCTCCCACGGCCAGAACCAGCTCACTGGATTCTAGCTTCCCCTTAGCTGGGCCACCGCAGGAGCCAGAACCCCAAACCCCAGCTCTGCCTGCCACTTTCCCTCCTCCCACTTCCACCTCAAGGGAGGCATCAGGGCGATGTCAGAACACCTACAACCCTCCCGATACCCTGGATGGAGGAAGGGCACTATGCTAGCTGTCAGGGAACCTTTGCAGTGATGGTGGCAGTTATGCAGGAAGATGTGCTGACTGGCTTTTTAAAATTATAAATAGCCTTTATTTTTTAGAGCCATTTGTGTCAATAGCAGAATTGAGCGGAAGGTACAGAGAGATCCCCATGAATCCCCCGTTGCCTCGCCATCTCTATCCCGCATGGGAATGGTGGGTTTGTTACAGGCGATGAACCTACCTCAGCACTTCATTGTCACCCCAAGCCCGTACTTTACATGAGGGTTCGCTCTTGGTGTTGTACATTCTGCAGGTTATGATAAATGTATAATGACATGTACGTACCATTAGAGTATCACTCAGAATAGTTCCACTGCCCTAAAAATCCACCTATCCATCCCTCTCTCCCCCTAACTTTTGGCAACTAGTGGTCTTTTTGCTGTCTCCATAGCTTTGCCTTTTCCAGAGTGTCCTATCATTGAACTCATACAGTCTATAGCCTTTTCGTATTGGCTTCTTTCACTTTGTAATATTAGTTTGTCTCCTCCATGTTTTCCATGGCTTGAGAACTTCTTTTTTTTTTTTTTTTTTTTTTTTTTTAAGCCCTGAAGAATATCCCTTGCCATGCACCTACCGAAGGCCATCTGGGTTGCTTTCAAGTTTTGTCAATTATAATCATCTATGTGTAGGTTTTTGTGTGGACCTAAGTTTTGAACCCCTTTGAGTAAATACCAAGGAGCTGGATTGTATGGTAAGAGTGTGTGTGTGTGGTTTTGTAAGAACCTTCCAAACTGTTTTCCAAAGTGGCTGTACCGTTGTACATTCCTCCCAGCGACATATCAGCGTTTCTATTGCTCCACATCCTCGCAAGCATTTGGTGTTTTCTCCGTGTTCCAGATTTTGGCCATTCTGATAGGTATGTGGTGGTATCTTACTGTTTTTTTGATTGGCATTTCCCTGATGACATGTGATATGGAGCATATTTTCATAGGATTATTTGCCGTCTGTATATCTTTTTGGTGAGGTGCCTCTTAAGGCCTTTGGCCCATTTTTAAAATCAGGTTTTCTCTTTTCTTGTGTGAGTTTAAGGAGTTCTTTGTGTATTTTGACCAACAGTCCTTTACCAGGTGTGTCTTCTGCAGATATTTTCCCCTGCCCTGTGGCTTGTCTTCTCATTCTGTTGACACTGTCCTTTGCAGAGCAATTTTTAGTTTTAATGAAGTCTACCTTTTCACCTCTCTTTTTCATGGATTGTACCTTTTGTATTATATCTTAAAAGTCATCACCTACCAAAGGTCATCTAGGTTTTATTGTTGTCTTCTGGGAGTTTCGTGTCTTACATTTAGATCTAAGACCCATTTTGAGTTAATTGTTGTGAAGCGTGTACGGTCTATGTCTAGATTCATTTTTTGCATGTGGATGTCCTATTGTTCTGGCACCATTTGCTGAAAAGATTACCTTTGCTCCAGTGTATTTCCTTTGCTCTTTTGTCAAAGATCAGTAGACTATATTTGTGTAGCTATAGTTCTGGCCTTTCTCTTCTATTCCATGGATCTGTTTGTCTCTTCTTGCACCAGTCCCACATTGTCTTGATTACTAAAAGGCTTTTTTAACTTGGAGGCTTTCCGTGACCCTAAAAATCAGCCCAATGTATGTTTACCTCTTCTTTTCTCATAAGAAATGTAAATAAAAACTAGACCCCTACCCCCCCATCTTGAACCCAGCCGTCTCCATGATGTAGACCCCAACCCCCACACCGCACTGATACTTGATCATTTGTTCAAAAGCTTAAAGCTGGCTTTTTTAAAAAGTAAGAAATTTTCCACAGCATCAAAATAGCTGTGTCAAAATGTCCTTAGTTTCAAAATGGCCACATCAAAACAACCACATTAGAAGTTCAAGTCTCTATCATGGAGGCCCAGAGAACAGCTTCTTGGTGGGGGGCAGCTGACCTGAGACCTCAGGTCTGTCACTTCCTCTGTAAAGTCGCACACATGCCGAGCACACAGATGCTTATTGAGTTTCTATCTGCTGGACTCAGAGAAACATGACTTAAGACCCCATCCCAGGCTTCAGATTGCTCACAAATTTCTGAGAAATAACAGCCCTGTTTTTAATATTAGACATGTTTGGGGAAAAGATATGCCCAAAGAACAATGCCCAGCAGCCTTTCCACACTGGGGCCTTAATGGCCCAGAGAGGTGAGTAGGTATTTAGCAAAAGGTAAAATCCTTTGCAAAACAGGTAGAGTCGCACACCTAAGGTTCAGAGACATCCTGCAGAAAAGAAGCCTGCTTGCTGTTTTTTAAACTTGGAGTGTGTTTTTCAGTAGTGTCAATTATTTTATTTACTGTACCGCAGGTTTTGGAATCTGGGACCCTCCATTCATCTCCCTTTCTCTGGCACGTGTTGATAAGGCCTTTCCCCCCTATACTTGGGATTGCGCAAGAGGGAGGTCGCTGCTGCCCTGGCTTCCTCTGCCACCATCCTGCATGTGGGGGGCTCTTCCAAGAGGCTGGGGGATAGTCCCCCTTTCACCCCGCAGCCCTGCAACTCGCTCTGGGATGACCTACTCTTCAGTTCTTCTCCCCTCCAAGATTTAGCTCGTTTCTCTTTCTGCTTTAAGGCTACTATGTGCTTAATTTCTTGAACTTTCCTCCATCCTTGGAAATGGCCAAGGAAAAGAGGGAAAGTTTCACGCTCAGCAGAACAGGGCTGGGAGGCCCAACGTGACTGCACGACCCCAGGCAAGAGACTTCCCTTATCTTAACATGCGGTGACAGTACCCCCCTCAAACGGTTGCCTTGATATGAGGGTAAAAAGAGCTACTATAAAAAGGAGACTAGCAAAGCCTGGCACTTAGCACATGCTTAGTGAGCAGAACTTCATATCAGAGGGGGTCATCCTGATATTATGGCCCTACCTGGGGTCTATCCAATTCTGCATTTACTTACAGCATGGCTTTGTCTCACAGCCTGTTTCCTCTTTTGTGTAAAACAGGACATTAACTTCTATTCTCTGGAGTAGCTGTCAGGGTTGCTGTCTGAGTTTGGCATTTGGGAGGTGCCCAAGCAAAAATACTGGCCCGTTTTTGGTTAAAAAGATTTCATTTCTAAACACTACAGAGAAATCCAGTAAATGACAATGCAGGAACGTCATTCAGCTTCAGCAGACTTGCTTCACCATCTCACCCCGGGTCACCTTCCTAATGACCCTTCTTCTTCATGGTTCCAAAGCCTCTGGGGGCTGTCTCGGGGCTCGTTCTCCTATTCCTGGGGGAGAATGGCTCAGACCACCGAAATAAATCTATGTCCTGAGCCCCCAGTTTGTGCCAAGAACTTTTCAAACATCATCTCATCTGACGGCCTTAGTATGTCTACAAGATAAAGCTACACATGTATCCTTTTTAAATCTAAGGATGCTGATTCTTTGAGCAGGTGGCTGTTGCTACATAATGAACCACTGCATAATTTAGTGGCTGAAAGTGATGATTGTTACTTAGTCCATGATTCTATAAATTGCACTTGAAGCTGGGCTCAGCTGGCCAGTTCTTCTGGTGTAAGGCAACCTCAGCTAACTTTAGCTGGGCCTGCTTATGTGTCTGTGACCAGCTAAGTCGACAAGGGACGGGCTGTCTAGGTTGGCTTATCTCTCATCTGTGTGGTCGCCCATCCTCCAGTCAGCTCGCCTGGGTTTATGCACGTGCTTTTGATAAGGTTCCGAGAGAGGGGAAGCACACAAGGCCTCTTAGGGCCTGGGCTCAGAGCTGGCACACTGTCACTTCTGTCACGTTCTGTTGGTCAAAGCAAGCCTGGTTAGCCCAGATTCAAGGGGTGGGGAGATAGACTCCCCCTTCTGATGGGAAGGACCTCAAAGTCCATCTGAAAGGGTCTGAGTAGAGACTCTTTATTGGGAACATCAGTGAAATCAATTCCCCACACAGGATGGTGGGAGAGAGGATGACTGGGTCAGGGACAGAGAGAGGACAGGGCTACTTGAGATGGGTGGCAGGGAAGGCTTCTCTGAGAAAGTGAAGTTCATGCTGAAGTGTGAAAAGGAAGAGCCATCCCAAGACACAGGAAGGAGCTTCCCTTAAGATGAAGTTATCAGATATACAGCCCCTGAAGCAAAGTCCACATTCTGCAGACAGACCTGTTGGATAGACATATATTAAATAAGGACCTAACAGCAGGCACCCAGGAAAGCAACGTAGCATAAGCAGAGCATCAAAGTGTTCATCCCCTACCTCTATCCACCCCCAAGTGGCTGCTGAAAGCCCAAGGGTTTTTTTTTTTTTTTTTTTTTTAGTGACTATTTTCATGAAATAGTTTTAGTCCCTTAGGGGAAAAAAAATTCCTCTTAAAATAGGGATGTGGGAGAGGAGGAAGCAAAAGGAGTATGAAGAAGAGTGAAGACAGGAGAATAAGAAAGAGGGAGGTTGGAAAGACAAGGGTGGAAAAATCTCTGGTATGTGGGATGCCCTCGATAATTACTTGTAGAATCCATGAATGGATGAGGTCACAGTGTACAGCATAAAATAAATTCCAAATAATTTTTATGAGACAGAATAAGAAAATGTCAAGAGGTGGAGTTTCTTGGAGACCTAACAGTTAAGGATTCATTGCTGTCAGTGCTATGGCTCGGGTTCCATCCCTGGCCCAGGAACTTCCACATGCTACAGACACAGCCAAAAAGAAAAGAAAAGAAAAAAATGTCAACAGATATATATATATATATATATATATATTTGTGGTGTTTGTGTGTGTGTATGTGTGTGCGTGCGTGCACACGTGTACAGTGGAGGAATAACGGAGAAGACGTCTCTGCTGATGGGGACAGAGAAGCCGAATGTCTTAAGAACTTTGCATTAAGACTTGAAGGATGAACAGTATTTCATGAAAGCCTGTGGGGAGGAGATGGCAGGAGAGAAAGGATGTATTTAGGAGGAGCGAATGGTTTGAGGGATGCTCAGAGGCAGAAAGGGTTTGGTTTTGTTGAATTTGGAGAAGTAAAGTGAGTGGGAGTGGGGAGGTTTTCCAGAGAAAACAGGACTTCATAGATTATCTGTCACAAGGAGCTTTGGGAGGAAAAACAGGATTATTATGACAATATTATGACAGTATTATTATTATGACAATATTATTACCGCTGAGCCATGGTAGGAACTCCCTAGAATCTTTTAAAATAATACTTAAGGAGTTCCCTTTGTGGCTTGGTGGAATGAACCGACTAGGATCCATGAGGATGCAGGTTCAATCCCTGGCCTTGCTCGGTAGGTTAAGGACCCGGTGTTGCCATGAGCTGTGGTGTGGGCCGGCAGCTGTAGTTCCGACTGGCCTCCTAGCCTGGGAACTCCATATGCTGCGGGTGTCACCCTAAAATAGCCCCAACCCCCCCCAAAAAAAGCAATACTTAAAAACAGAGGGCTAAAGGGATCATGTCTCACAGATCCGACTCTGCTCCACACCACGTCCCATCTTTGGAATGTATCCTTGTGTTGCCCCAAGACCTCATGGACACATAAGCACCAACTCCAGAGAGGCTGGGTCCCCTGCCCACTTTCTCCTCCCTGCCCCCTCTGCACCACATAAGTGCCCATTCTCTCAAGCCTCCAGGCTTTAGCTTTCACCCAGGAAGATGCCCTGTGGAGATAAGTTCTTCTGTGGTTGAGAGTGAGTCAGGGAGCCTGAGTCTGCCAACTCCTTGCTACCACCTGGTTGCTCCTCTGTCTCTGCCACTGTTTTGGTCGATGAGCCCCTCAGATAACCCCAGACAGAGGCCACAGACTGACGTCACTTCCTTAGATGGGCAACTGCCGAGCCTGAGCCCAAATCCCAAGCTCCCACCACAGGAAAGATTTCTCCGGGAAAGAGTTGGTCCTGGGGTTGCAAACCATGGCCCTGTGGACCACAAAAGCCAGACTGCAGCTCTTGGCTGAAAGTGGCCCTTCTTGTTACTAAGTGTCTGACATAACTACCTCACGTTTCTGCCTTTCATCTTTGTCGTTGCAATCTTTGGGGGCTTCACTCACTTTACTAAATGTGTGTAGGTGTTAAAGTCATGGTATGGAAAAAAAAGTGCATGTACACACACACCACAGGCTTTTTTTTCTCTATTTCTATGCAAGCAGATGCTTTTAGAGCTTTCTGAAATCAAGAAAACAGTTATTATTTGCTTTTGCAATTTCTTTTTTTTAAAAAAGTTCTGCTCCTACAAACCTATAAGAAAAAGACAACCCAAATTTTAAACTGTGCCAAAGTTTCCAGATGAGGGGAGAAAAGCACCTGAAAAGATGCTCTAAATAGTCATCAGGGAGATTCAAGATAAACAACAGCAATATTTTCACCCTTCAAATAGGTAAATCTTTTATGAGTTTAGTAGTGAGCTTTGGGGTGAGGAGCTAGGCAATCCCACACTCCTGAGAATGTGTGAATTGGTTCAGCCACACTGGAAGAGGATGATGGCAGGGTCTGTTAGTGTATACCAGTGGCAGCAAATCCTTTAAAGAATATTCATGCATGCTCTCAAGGAGGTGTTACAGCAAGAGTGCTTATGTTGGTGAAAATGGAAAACCACCTACATGTCCATCAATAAGACGATTTCATAAAGGATGACTTATCCATTCTATTGAATACTGTGCAGCAGTTAAAAAGAAGGAGCTGGATCCATAAGTACTAACATGGAAAACTCTCCAGGGTATGTTTCCAAATGAACAAAGCAAATTGTTCAATAGAAGGATGGAAACAAAACGTCAAAATGACATTAGCTGTTTGTCTGGGAACATATACATGTTTATAGCTGCAGAGAAAAGAGTTTGGAAGGATTCCTACCCAAATGGTTTATTACCTCTTTGGGAAGAAGTTGCAGGTTGGTGGGAGGTGGTTGAGAAGGCATTTACCTTTGTCTGCAGTCATCGAATATTTTGCTGTGAGAGTGTATTCAGGAATAAAGTGCATGTTAAACATAAACATTTTAGGATTCTAAGAAGTGTTTCTATCTGTTGAATAGCGTTAAAAATCTGTAACTTGTCTTGAATGTCAAGTAGACTTTCTATTTATGCAAATATATAATCATTTCTCTTTAGAAATTTATTCTAAAATCACCCCGTTTGTCAAACTCTCTCATTGTTCATCTGATAGTTAAAAACAAAGACAGGTTCCCTCTCTTCAACCACAACCCCCTCCCCCCACACACACACCATCACTGGGCCTGGGCATAGCGATTTCCACCCTATGCCACATTGTGCTAACTTTCAGGATATTTAAACCACATCCAAGCAGGTCTTTCTGATTAGCTGATAACTTTGTTTCCAGGCTTCCGTGCCATCTGATTGTCAACTCATAATTTCAGAGCTGCCAAAACCAAGAGACACCTGACTTGGTGGTGGTGCCTGCGTCTGTGGGTGTAGCCTGACAGCCAGGCACCTGGTTTCCTGACCCCAAACCACACGGTTCCCCATGTGGCCTCGTGAACATCCTTGGTACCTGTTGCCCTGTCCCTCCCACCAGCCTGAGCTTCAGAGCAGACACTGGGGAGATGGTGAGAAGCCTAGAAGGCTGCTGGTCTAGCAGAAGTCATCTCAGGAACATCTTTATCACAACCTTCTCATCTATACCCTGTTGAATGAAGCAGTGTTGTATAATGGAAAGGCATGAAGTTTGGAGGAAAGTATAAAATCAAACGTCTTGGACTTGTCTACTGTTGGTAACATAACCACTCTCTTTCTGTCTGTTCTTGGCCAGACCCAAAGGAGAAGCCAAATTATAAGCCTGGTGGAAATGGTTTTAGAGAAGAGGTTAGATGATGATGTACGTGTCATCTTGGATTCTTCCAGACTTTGGGAGTAACCTCCCCTCTCTGGATCAGACATACCTGAGGTGGGCATTTTAGGGCCCCAAAATCCAAGCTTTCTTAGATCTTCTACCCCTACCAGTGCAGTGCCACGCCACCCACAGACGTCACCCACACTGCTTCCAGCCCCCTTCCACTCAGTGGGGCTCATCAGTGATGTGAGCAACTGTAGGCTCAGAGCTGGCTGAGGTTCCTTAAAAATCAGGTGAACGAGAGGAGATAGTCACCTTCCTGTGGCTGTGTTCCACTTCAGGCAGGTGCGGACAGAACTTGTGGGCACAGGGTGACATCCAACCACTTAACTTCATCTGAAACACTTACCATGTCTTCCAAGAGAGACATAAGAGAGTAAACAAATGTGATTTGTAAATGAAAAGGAGCTTTAAAATGATACCTGGTAGGCATGGTGTCTTCTTTGCCCTGTTTTCAAGAAGGTCCTCATGAAGCTTGAACAATAAAAATGGTTTACAGTCTGTCTCCCTGACTATCCCAAGGGTTTCCCATGCAGTGTCAGCAGATCTGGATGCCTGACATCCTCCTGGCACAGCAGGCCTGGCATTGCCACTGGCCTATAGCCAGAATCCTCCATCCCTGAGCAATGCCAGCATTGTCTGTCAGTGGTGGCCTCTGCGATGCTCCTTTCTCTCTTCCTCCCTGCCTGACCTGTTTCAATGCATGTATGCATTCTTTCGCTCTTCAGTCACTGTCACACAAGACCCGCTGGCCTGGGGGACTCTCTCTCTCTTCCTGATGACCCTGCATATCTCTGCCCTGACCATCGTGTGTGTGTGTGTGTGTGTGTGTGTGTGTGCGCGCGTGTGTGTGTGTGTATTTTTTGGCTGCACTTGCAACATGCGGAAGTTCCCAGGCCAGGGACTGAATCCATGCCACAGCAGTGACCTGAGCCACTGCAGTGACAATGACAGACCCTTAACCTGATGCACCACACAGGAATTCCCAGCCTGTATCCATTTGATGGCTGACTTGATAAGAGGGCCTTTCACACTTTAATGTGCCTACAGGTCACTTGGGGATCTTGTTAAAATGCATATTCTGCATTGGCAGGTCTGCATGGAGCCTTGGAGTCTGCATTGCTAACAAGCTTCCAAGTAACACCCATGCTGCTGGCCTGGGTCCACACTTTGAGCAGCATGATATCAGAGGACAGTCTTATTTCCAAGTTCGGGAAATGTGGGGAGAAGCCCTGCATCCTGTTCATTCAGGTGAAGGAAAAAAGGTGTCTGGGCCTAAAGGACCTTGTAAAGGGTCTTGTGTAGGGAAAGTGTGTGTCTGGGGAAAATGTCAGCTATTACTGTTACTTCGTATTATATAAATTATATCCTTACTTTGGATCTGATCTAGAGAAAGAGAGCTGGATTTATCCCTCTCACCACTTACTAAGTGAGGGTTTCAGCAAGTCTCTCAATCCGTTTCCTTAGCCATACAGTGGAAGGTTGTCATTTAAAGAATGATGTATTTGCAGATATTTGGAGCCAATATATGTTTACATATTCACCTTCTCTTTGTGATCCAAATGAAAAAAAGCTTTATACGTGTGTGTATGTTTGACTCACTGAACATTTCTGCTGAATACTGAGAACCTGGAACCAGAACTTGACTAAAAATCCAGCCCCAAACTATTGAATCAAACAGCTCTGTTAAGAGCGTTCTGGTTTTCTAAGGTTTGCAGAGCTTCTTAAGGAACCCAGACTGATTTATGGTTTGTTACCACAACTTTACGAAGCGGGTGGTTTCAACCAAACGTCATTTACTCAACCCTGAAATTCAGCGGAAAGCTAGGGAAAATCCACTCAAAAAGAAAATGTTCCCCTGAATCCTTCTGATGACCAGAGCTCTCAGGGCCGGAACTTGGTGTCCACTGCACTGGGGCCTACGCTTTTCTTTGGCCAAGATGAGTAGTCTAAAGAAGTACTGAGTAGTCACTTTCATTTTTCTTTTTCGTTCCTATGTAATTTCCAAATTTCCTGTATTAAACATGTATCAGTTTTCTTACAGATTCATTGAGGTGTAATTGGCACACAATAAACTGCACCTAATTAAAGCAGAAAATTGGACAACTCGTGATTTGTGTACACCAGTGAGACCATCACCCCGTGCGGTGGTGAACATATCCATCACCCCAAAAGTTTTCTTTTGCCCCTAATGAACCTTCCCTCACAACCCTCCATTCATCCACCAATCTGCTATCCATCACTGTTGTTTGGTTTGCATTTCTAGAATTCTAGATAAATTGAAATATATAGCATGTAGTCTTTTTTTTTTTTTTTTTTGGTCTGGCTTCTTTCACCCAGAATCATTATTTTGAAGTTCATCTGAGCTGCTTCGTATCAATAGTTGTTTATTACTGTGGAATAGTATTCAGTTATGTGGCCTAAGCACAGTCTGTTACCCGTTCACTGGCTAGCAGACATTTTAGTTGCTTCCAGTGTTTGTTACAGTTAATGCTTCTATAAGTAGTCATGTCTTTATGCTTACGTGTTATTTCTTTTACTCTTGGGTAAACAGCTCAGGGGAATCAGGTAACTCTTAACTTTTTGAGGAACTGCCAAACATTTTTCAAGTGAGCGGTAACATTTTTACATTTCTACCAGGAGCACATGAGTTCATCTTTCTTTTAAAAAATTAGGTGAGGGAGTTCCCGTCATGGTGCAGGGGAAATGAATCCGACTAGGAACTATGAAGTTTTGGGTTCGATCCCTGGCCTTGATCAGTGGGTTAAGAATCCGGTGTTGCAGTGAGCTGTGGTGTAGGTCAAAGACATGGCTCAGATCTGGCATTGCTGTGACTGTGGTGTAGGCCCACAGCTGTAGCTCCAATTGGATCCTTAACCTGGGAACCTCCGTACGCTGCTGGTGTGGCGCTGAAAAGCAAAAAAAAAAAAAAAAAAAAAAAAAAAAAATTACATGAGAAATAAATGAATATCTGGGGCTGTAAAGAGAAAATTTTAAAAATTCAGAAATATCTAGAGTAAGAAAAGTTCAGCTTCTCTTTCATTCCATTCTTTTCCTAGATCCTCATACATACCTGTCAGTAAAATCTTGGTGTGTGTTCATCCAGAGCCTTTCCTTTGCGTGTGCAGGCTTGTGTGGGTGTGCATGTGTGTGTGCACATGTGTGCACAAGTGGGATTGCCTGTTCTTCATTCTCTTCTGAATCGTCGCTGAGAATTGTACTTCAATAGTCAGGAGAGGAAAGGCTTTTTTAATGCAGTTAGATTTTTATTTACCTGTCTCATGAAAGAGGCATGTCTCTTTGAAATCTTAAATGAGTGTGACATTTAGTGACGTTTCTTTTTCTTCTCATCTTTGAGGAAGGGCCACTCCTGAGGAAGGATTGTGTTTCTTTCCCTCTGTCCTGGCCTCCCGGTAGCACCACAGGCTTGGCCGCCCTTCTGGAGAGTGCGAGAATGTTCAGTGAACATTAAAGAGCTCTGCCATCATATTCTGCGTCTGCCTCTCATGTCTGTCAGAGCGGAATTGCCTTTTCTGGTCCCCCATCAGGTCTGGTACTTGGCGGTGAGGAGGTGCACATTCATTTAGTCATTCTGAGAAGGGCAAAAGGGCTTCAACTCTTCAACTTTCAGCTTTGGAGGTGAGTAAAATTAGGAGTTTCTTTTTTATCGTGTCAGAGTATTTACCACATCTGCCCAATGTGGTGAGAGAACTTACTCTCTGGTTTAAAACAGACAATAATGTTATTCATGCCTGGCTCACCTCTACAATTTTTTACTGCCTCCCCAAGTGTATTTTTTTTCCTCTTATTTCGACAGTCCAGTGTTGCCAGGAATACATTAAATGGTACCTCTTTAACCCTCCTCAGCAGTTATCTGGGGGCTAAATCACTAACATGTACATAAAATTGAAACTAACTTATAATATAGTTGTATACCCTGCACTTAACATTATATCATAAGTATGTTTTCATGTTATTAAATATCAATTCAAAAGTTAAATCTAAATCTTAATTGTTAGTAGCTTCACAATATTTCATGTTAGGGCTGTACCATAATTTAACCGTTCCCTTGTAGTTGATTGATTTTTGCTAGCAGATGAAGATTTTAGGTATCATTAAGTGAAGAAAAGTTTTCAAAATCACCCATAGTAATCATTGGAAATTAGATTCTGATGGCAGTACCAAACTTATGTTAGTTATCAGGTCTCAAATTTTTTTAATTCGTCTAATGATAATACTTACCTCATTATTTTGAACTAAATATTTTATGGTATTCTTTTTTACTTTACTCATCTTAGAGACTTCAGTCTTTAGAAAATGTAGTACAAAATTTTTACTCATTATATGATAGCAACTTATAATTACACATTACTTGCTAGTCTCTGACAGATGTGGTTGGTTAAAGGTCTCTGTATGTGTGTTCAGTCATTCTATAGGTGGCCTGAAGGTCACAGTCTGCTTCAGACACGATGCCCCACTGTGTGTCATCTGCAAAGAATATGTTAGAGATAACATAACATTACCCCCTAAATACCTCAAAATGCATTTCTAAAACATAAGAACACTTTCCTATGTAGCAAAAATAACACAGTTACACCTAAAATTAATAATCATCCTTTAACATTATCTAATAGCCTGTATATATTCATATTCCCCAAATGTTCTCCAAAATGTCTTTTATAGCTTATGTGTCCAAACCAAAAACCAATTCTAGACCATGCATTTCACCTAGTTGTCATGTCCCCTCAGTGGCTTTGAATCCAGCCTCAGTTTCTTTAGCCTCTTCTTCATGGAACCTTCTTACTGCAGTCACTGGCCCCCTAGAAGTTCCCCCACCCCCACTGGCTGTGGTGTCATTTAGCTTGTTCCTCTTTCCCCTACATTTCCTGGAAGTTACATCTTCAGGGTGCATAAACCCCAAGTAAATATCTTTGGCTGGACTGCATCCTGGACGATGCTGTGATTCAGAAGGCACAACACCAGGAAACATGTAATATCTTGTTGTTCCACCATCTCTGATGCTAAGATCAACCATTAGATGAGGGTAGTGACTGTCTTATCCATCAATTGTACAATTACGTTTTTCTCCTGGTGATAGAACCATATTGTTGTGGTACTCTTTTGGTTCCATAAGACTGTCCCAAATCCCCAGGACCATTCACCTAGTGTCTTCAACACAAGTTGATAGTCCATGCTTGGCTCTGCCTTCTCTTTAGGAGTTGTGAAATTATGATCTTCTAAGTCTCTCATCCATCTACACCTAGCGGGCACTCTTCTTTAAAGTAGACCTTTGTTTCATCAGCTGGAGCTATTTGGTTACCCTGAAATGTAGTTCCTACTGGGAAGACATTAAATGTACTTTCCCTTTAATTAAATAAGGGGTTGGTAACTAACTGCCTCAAATGAGTTTCTTCTGGCTTTCTCTTTTTAAGGTATCATCATGGACTCATCAATTTTCATATATTCAACGAGTGTGTTGATAACTGAATTATTCTTGGCTCCTGTGATAATACTCTTCTTATCAGAAACCAATGCAGCCAAAGCTGAGTTTAGTTTAAAACAAAGTTTCAAAACAAGAGTGGTTCCAAATATAACCTTCACACATTCTGGAAAGAGGAAGTACTACTTTCTAAGAGAACGATGGACAATAATAAATTATTTTTGTCATTATTATTCACATTTGCCTTCTCTCCCCATCTTCACCCTGTGGGAGGATTCCAGTCTTGTCCCTGAAGAATGGTCATGCTCACCAATTATCAGCAAGTTAGGTGTGTGTTGTGACTAATGCAGCACAGATAAACTCACATTCAAGGTGAAGATGTAGTTGATTGACCCACACTTTAAGAAGCTTCCAAGATACAAATTTTTTTTCTTCTTACCTGCAGCAAGAGCCCAATCTTGGCTCTCTTTCATTTCTCACCTAACAGCTTGTAGAAACAGAAGGGTCAGAGCCCATCCTCAGGTGGTTCCCTCAGCAAATCATGATTTCCCCACCATGGTTTGTGGAAGAAACAGGGAGGAGACTAAGTATTGTTGTTGTTGCTAAAATAACTATTGAAGAGGGTGTATGTGCACAGTCCCTCCCCTCATCGTCCCCCGTGGCCCTGCAGGTGTGAGCCATGATGGACTCCGCCTGTCTGACTCCTGGTCCCGTCCCTGGACAGCAGATGCTGTGGGAAGAAGCCAGGGCGTCCCGGCCCCTCACCTGGCCCAGGACCCTGCTTGTCCCCCCTCAGCAGAGGCCCAGGCATGCTTCCAGGCTACTCCACAACCCTAGTGCTTCACATGGGAAATGTGGAAGTTACCATCAATCTGCAAGTTTCTCCAAAGGAGGAGCAAAATTTGCACGGCTTTAAGATTCACTTTACCTCAAGAGAGCAGAGACTGTATCTGTTTTCCTCGTCAATATGACCCCAGAGCCTAAGATGGTATCTGACAGTTTATATCAGGTCTCACTATATACATCTGATGAACAAATAAATGAACTTGTTACCAAAAGACCCTAGCTGGCCATATATAATTTATGTTTTCTTAGGATAAAGAACTCCATGACACTAATAGTGGTAAATAACTACCAGATGGGGAAATGAAATGTCTGGCAGTGGCTAGGTACTTAGGCGGCTGTTTTAGACCTCGGTTGTCCCCAAGACAGGCAGCAATAAATGTTATGAATGTCCCTCATAGCTTTCAGCTTCTAAAAATAAATTGCTTTTTTTTTTTTTTTTGTCTTTTTGCCTTTTCTTGGGCCGCTCCCACGGCATATCGAGGTTCCCAGGCTAGGGGTCGAATCGGAGCTGTAGCCACCGGCCTACAACACAGCCACAGCAACGCAGCATCTTAGCCACATCTGCGACCTACACCACAGCTCACGGCAATGCCTGATCCTTAATCCACTGAGCAAGGCCAGGGATCAAACCAGCAGGTTCCTAGTCAGATTCGTTAACCACTGAGCCATGATGGGAACTCCTGCTTTTTTTTTTTTTTTTTTTTTCTTTTTTTTTCTTTTTTTTAGGTAAACAGTGAATAAATTCTTTCAGGTAGTTACATGAGAGATGTAATTGGTGAAGCTTAAGAAAGAGGTAGACCCCAAATCAGTTGTATGCTTTAGCTTGTAATGAAATACTGGTAGGGGAGTTCCCGTCGTGGCGCAGTGGTTAACGAATCCGACTAGGAACCATGAGGTTGCGGACTCGGTTCCTGCCCTTGCTCAGTGGGTTAACGATCCGGCGTGGCCGTGAGCTGTGGTGTAGGTTGCAGACGTGACTCGGATCCCGCGTTGCTGTGGCTCTGGCGTAGGCCGGTGGCTACAGCTCCGATTCAACCCCTAGCCTGGGAACCTCCATATGCCGCGGGAGCGGCCCAAGAAATAGCAACAACAACAACAACAACCAAAAAAAAAAAAAAAAAAAAAAAAAAAAGAAATACTGGTAGGTATATTCTCACCGGGCTTTACTCATCTTTGATGTTGCTTCTTGTGTCTGCAAATAAGCAGACATGACAACACACACATATACACATACCCTTTGCAAATACAATTCAGTCATAGGCAGAGGCAGCCTACCCACAGGACTTTTTTTGTTAAACATCCCCCTGCATGCCCATTCCTATACCCAAAGCTGGGATAAATGGTTTTTATGTGAGCCTAGCAGCCAATTAGAAAAACCTTTTAGGAATAATAATAATAATAATAAACCTGCATTTGACAGGCTTCTGGCTCAGGAAAAAAATAAACATTCAGCAAACCAAACAGCACCTCTAGGCTTTCTGAGCTTTTACGTTTTAATCAATGTTCTTGATTTTACTCACAATTCATCTTCCCTTTTAACATTAAAAATAAATCCTCCCTTGAACTTTTGCCCTCTGAAGTTTGGTCTCTGAAGGTTTTTTTTTTTTTTTTTTTTTTTTTTTCTTTTTGCTTCTTTGCATTCTTTCAAAATAACTGTACTACCCACAAAGGGTATCTGTACTGAGATTAAGCAGGTTTGGAATAAATACTCTTCCTGGGCCTGCTGCAGTTTCCCGGAAATGATGCCTATCTCTCTGGCCTGAATTCCTTCCTACAAGGCCCATGTACTGTGCTAAATAGGTACATTTTTTTTTTTCCTTTTCTCTAAAATTAATCCCAAATAAAAGGCCCGAAGAAAAATGCCCAAATTAAGAGTTAAGAAGGAAAATCTTGGCAGTGGACTGGGCCAGATGTCAGGTAGGAGGCTTAAGCTGAAAATCTCTCCTAGTAGCAGGAAAAAAAATGATTTTTAATATTAAGAAGGGAAGAGATGACACTGGTTTGCATATTGCGTGTCGCTGGACTACTCCATGTTTATTGTAAACCCCTTGAGCCAAGAGTTTCTTTGCTGTGCCAGAGTTGGTGAGACCAGATGAGGATACATCCCTTTCTACTCCCGTAAAACTCCCCTGGAGCTCTGTCAGGCTTTTGTGATCCACTTTCAAGATGATTCTTAGGGTCCACTTGCTCTGAAAGTCAAGTAGTGGCCTTTTACTGAAAACAGAGGTTCTTGGCCTGAGTATTTTGACAAAATCTAAAATAAGAAAAGATTGTCTTCAAGCAGAGAAAATCTCTACCTGCCAGAGAAAACTCCACAAATCTTTTCTGAGAAAAATAGATGATTTTTGTTTGCTGATGCTATTATTTTCACCACCTACAAAAAGCATTTATTAAGATAGGCTCATGATAAATGCTCACCCACCACTGGAATTATCTCAGGACATCCAAAATCCTTTCCTTTTCATTTCTACTCCTCCCTACTAATACACACACACACACACACACGTTCATGCACATGCATATACACACATACACATATGCACACATACACATACCCCCATATACCGTACACACACATACATACACTCATGGACACACTCTTTTTTCATTCTCTTGGCATCTTTTATTGGATAAATTATTATTTACAGCTGCAAATTTTAAAATCTGTGTTAAATCTTCATCCTCTCCCTCTAAAATAGCGGCTGCTCATTATGCAATAATCATTATGGCTCATAGTAGAGATTAATATTCTGGGATTAATATATAATTAATATGTCATTTCATTTCAAGTTTCCCAAACCCTTATTTTTCTTTTTTCTTTTTTTTTTTTTTTTTTTGGTCTTTTTGCTATTTCTTTGGGCCGCTCCCGCGGCATATGGAGGTTCCCAGGCTAGGGGTCCAATCGGAGCCGTAGCCACCGGCCTACGCCAGAGCCACAGCAACGCGGGATCCGAGCCGCGTCTGCAACCTACACCACAGCTCACGGCAACGCCGGATCGTTAACCCACTGAGCAAGGGCAGGGACCGAACCCGCAACCTCATGGTTCCTAGTCGGATTCGTTAACCACTGCGCCACGACGGGAACTCCCCCAAACCCTTATTTTTCAAAAAGGAGGTGAATTTTACTTCAATTCTTAATGCTGTTTAATACATCCTCCATATAATGTTCTCTGCGAAAGATCCACGTTCATTCACCTATTACTTTTTGCCATTTGAAAATGAGAACTAGTCCATTGGTGTTTCCTGGTAAAAGACGAAAGTACCAGCATAAATTAGAGGGCTGGAGAGGGTCAGACATTTTTCTGATAGGCATGAATGGAACAGAAAATCTAGATCAGACTTTTAGGTTAATTATAAGATGAAAAATTATCTCTACAAAGCAGTTTTTTTACATACAGGAAGAAATTAGTTCCCATTTCTGCCCCACATATTGTATTATCATTTTGTACTTTCCAGAGAAGTGAGATTCTGTGGGGTTTTTTTTAATCTAACTGTTAGAACCATAGTTGTTTTGTTTTGTTTTGTTTGCTTTTTAGGATTTCCCCTCACCCTCAGCAAATTTTTAATATTTATTTTTTAATGATTTTTATTTTTTCCATTATAGTTGGTTTACAGCAAAGTGACCCAGTTACACATACATATATATACATTATTTTCTCACATTATCCTCTATCATGTTCCATCACAAATGACTAGATATAGTTCCCATTGCTGTACAGCTGGATCTCACTGCTTACCCACTCCAAATGCAATTGTTTGCATCTAATAACCCCAGATTCCCAGTCCACCCAACTCCCTCCCTCCCCCCTTTGGCAACTACAAGTCTGTTCCCCAAGTCTATGAATTTCTTTTCTGTGGAAAGGTTTATCTGTGCTATATATTAGATTCCAGATATAAGTGATATCGTATGGTATTTGTCTTTCTCTTTGTGACTTACTTCACTTAGTATGAGAGTCTCTAGTTCCATCCATATTGCTGCAAATGGCATTATTTTGTTCTTTTTATGGCTGAGTAGTATTCCATTATGTATATATACCACATCTTCTTAAGGATTTTTAATTTTTTTGACCTTTCTTTTTTCTTTTTTTAATGATTTTTATTTTTTCCATTATAGTTGGTTTAGAGTGTTCTGTCAGTTTCTACTGTACAGCAAAGTGACCCAGTTACACACATATATACTTTATTTTTCTCACATTATCCTCCATCATGTTCCATCATAAATGAGTAGTAGATATAGTTCCCACTGCTGTGCAGCAGGATCTCATTGCTTATCCTTTCCAAATGCAGTGGTTTACATTTATTAACCCCAGACTCCCAATCAATCCCACTCCCCCCACCCTTGACAACCACAAGTCTAGAACCATAGTTTTTTACCTGTAAAATAATCTTTACAAGGAGTAATACCTGTAACTGTATTATTTCCTGGAGAGCTTCCTGGAGGCCTCTGAGTTCCCAGTTTGTGGGCTCGTCACAGGATTGGTTGATTTACTAATTAGCCTCCTCTGAAAACCTCAATTTATAACTGTAAGTGAACAAATAGCAATTTCTACTGTAAACACCACATAAAAACATTTGCAACCTCAAGCTTCAAATCACCAATTCTTAGAATTATTTTTTTAACGATGACATTACAGGAAAACTCTACTCTTTTAGTAAACAGACTCAACTTTTGGATGATGAGATGAAGTATGGGTCCAGACTTAACAAACTTGACTCTCCTTTTCCTTTGGATTGAAATGAGGCACTTTCAAAGCAGTTGTGTCTGCAGCTTCTCATTCTCTCAAGGTTTCTATTTTTTTTTTAATTGAGGTTCCTTTTTTTAGTTTTTGTTTTTACAATATATAGAGCATATAAATACAGGTTACAAGCTATGTCATCTGATTTTAACTTTAACAAAGAATAAAAAAAGATATTAGGAGTAATAATAAATTATCTTCATAACACTAGGCAACAATGTAGGCAAGTGTACTAATTAATTTACCTGTTGCTTTGAATGCTTCTCTGTCACCATGTTTATACCTTACCAGTCCTGTACACTTGAGTCCCCCAAACCTTCCCCTGACCTCAGAGGTAGTGTTGAGGAGCTAATTCATATTTGGGCTAAAATATTTACAAAAACAAGTCTCACAAGAATTTTTTAGAGTAAAGAGAGCAACACAAAACAGTTTTATTTGAAACATTAGATGTTTTTTTTTTTCTTGACAACACACTCTGATAGCTGTTAAAAGAGCCAAATATGGCAGCATTTATTTTTAATCTACTATTTATATACTTCTTCACTGTTCTTGGAAATGGATGTAAGTTGGCCGGTATTTTTCTTTCCTAAAAATTGAGTGAGTAAAAGTATGAACAAAATCCCTGGAAAGGCTTTTTCAAATGTGGTATGGCCCATTCCTTTAATCCATTTCACAAGAAAAATGCAAAATTAGCAGGTATTCAAACTGGCATGTCTTTGATAAAATTATCATTATGATTAACCGATTTGAAAAATCCAAAACCGTTTTTACACATCAGAACTGAAAACTAAAACCAAATGACCTTTCAGCCTACTTGCCAATAACATCTCTAGCAGGGTTTTAAATTTTTGCTTTAAACATTTAAATGGGAGTTCCCGTCATGGTGCAGTGGTTAACGAATCCGACTAGGAACCATGAGGTTGCGGGTTCGGTCCCTGCCCTTGCTCAGTGGGTTAACGATCCGGCGTTGCCGTGAGCTGTGGTGTAGGTTGCAGACGCGGCTCGGATCCCGAGTTGCTGTGGCTCTGGCGTAGGCTGGTGGCTACAGCTCCGATTCAACCCCTAGCCTGGGAACCTCCATATGCCACGGGAGCGGCCCAAGAAATAGCAACAACAACAACAACAAAAGACAAAAGACAAAAAAAAAAAAAAAAAAACCACATTTAAATGTACATTTTAGCCCAGTGGGCAATTTTGCCAGTATAATGAACTCCTAGGGTGGTGTAATTGATATACCTCTCATACAGAGTTGGTTGTATAAGAATTGTCGCTTTGATTTTCCAAGACACAATTTTAATTTTGAGCTCTCATTTCATGAGGAAGGAGGACAGTATCCATCTATTTGTACCCCCTCCACCCAGACTTCCTTAGCTTTTCCATGAAGCTGGTCTGAATTCCAGTAGAAGAAAGCTGTGTAAATTGATAAGTGCTTTAGACAGATCAATTACGTTTTGGTTTTGTTGATAGTGCTTTTTTGTCATTATTCCAGTTAAG
Source organism: Sus scrofa (assembly GCF_054392235.1). Classification (NCBI taxonomy): domain Eukaryota; kingdom Metazoa; phylum Chordata; class Mammalia; order Artiodactyla; family Suidae; genus Sus; species Sus scrofa. The sequence goes on along the minus strand of NC_139395.1, from coordinate 43,767,238 downwards.
AGGAATAGCACTAGGGGAGCAGCTGTTGGAATGAAGAAGAGGATTTTGCAAGTTATTTCAGGAGGTGTAATCCCAGGCTGTGCTGGAAGCAGCAGGAGAGAGAAGAGAACGCACTGAGGTTCTGAGTCATCTCACTGGTGGTAAAATGATTGGTGATGGAACAGGACCAAGACAGATGGGTGGGTTATGATTTCCCTTTAGATATGTTGAATTTAAGTAGCACTGGGGACACCCAGTTGGAGAAAACCTAAGTAGTAAGCTCCTAGACTTATATGTTGGGGAGGCAGGTGAAAAGCACATCTTGAAGGTACAGATTTGATGGTCATCCTCATACGTGAGAGAGGAAACACTGGGAATGAATGAAATCACACAGACGAGGAGGGTAGCTGGCAAGACAAAGCAGTTAGGAGAGACTCCAGGGGCACCAGTTTTCAGAGGGGAGCAGGAGAGGAGGCAGCCGTGGAGTGTGAGAAGAAACACAAAGGGGAGGCTGGAGCAGCTAAAACTGAGGAAAGTGTAAAGAAAACAGTGGTCCACACAGCGAACTGCCACCAAGCTGACTCAGATTCGGCTTTAGAGCTGGCAGCGAGGAGACTGTCTGATGGCTTTTGAGAAGTCTGTTTCCATAGGGAGGAGGGGAAAAAGCCAGAAGGTGGGGTGATTGAGCTGCGAAGTGTGAGCAGTCATCAGGGAGTCCTCTCTCAAACTGTTGGGCATGAAGAGAAGGAAAACACTAGTACAGCTGACTGTAGGACAAGTTTGGACAAAGGAAGGGTTGGTTTGGGGTTAATGTTTGTTATCATTTTGTTTGACTTTTAATTTAGAGGAAATGAGCATAATTTTAAACTGAGGAAGGATCAAAGAGTGAGAAAGAGAATGAAGATACAGATTGTGTGTGTGTGTGTGTGTGTGTGTGTGAATCAAGGGATAATGGATGGAGTTGAGTCTCTACCAAGGTAGAAGGAGGTGGATGGGATCATGAGAACTGGTCCATACTTGGCCTTGGATCAGAGTTCCTGCTGAGAATCAGTAGGGAGAGGAGTTGCATGGGTGTCCTAGAAAATACGGTGAGAACTTGGATGATCTGTATGTAGCCCCTGAAATACTTAATATACATTTAATAATTTTGCCCTCTGTTTCTGGAAAAAGGGTGGCAATAAATCATGATTGATCATCACTGTTCTCAAAGTAAGTCACACCAAAATTGATATGCACTTTTCCCATAAAAGATAGTCCCTGTGATACTTGAATTGAAAATATTATGAATATTTTTTATTCACAGTAAAGAAAATGAGCCTAATGCTTTTAATGTTCCTGTATGGTGCATCTCTGTGTCCAGTGGCACATGCCAGCTTCTTGTTTAATTTTGCTAAATCTGCTCAGCCATCTGGAGGGAAAAAAATGAAGTTAACAGGAGAGGGCTGTGACCAAAGTGAAAATATCTAAATATTGGTGATAACATGTGGAGTGGCCACCTTTGGGTGGTCTCCATCCTGGTCTCTTAGTGACCCGAAATGCCTCCCTTAAGTCTTACTTGAAGAAAACAGAAATGAGTCTTGACCCTTCGAAGGAAGGTGCCTTGATTGTGGTAAGCACATAAAACAATGGCAAAGGTAACAAAGGATGTTTTTATATTGGTTTGTATTTTCTCTTTGTATTGTTAAATTATAAAAGTAATGCCTGCTCAGTAATGAAATCAAAGTTGTAAGTATATAAAAGTAATGCTGGAGTTCCCATCATGGCGCAGTGGTTAACGAATCCAACTAGGAACCATGAGGTTGTGGGTTCGATCCCTGGCCTTGCTCAGTGGGTTAAGGATCCAGTGTTGCCGTGAGCTGTGGTGTAGGTTGCAGACGCGGCTCAGATGCCCATGTTGCTGTGGCTCTGGCGTCGGCTGGCGGCTACAGCTCAGATTAGACCCCCTAGCCTGGGAACCTCCATATGCCGTGAGAGCAGCCCAAGGAAAAAAAAAAAAAAAAAGGCAAAGACAAAAAAAAAAGAAAGTAATGCCTGCTCAGTAATGAAATTAAAGTTGCAAGTATGTATAAAGTAGGGATCATCCACCTCCCATTCCTGTCACCGTTCTGTTACACCTGCCCAGATCTGCATTTAAGGAGTTTATTACTTCACCTTTCTGAATTTATCTATATGTGCATTTATAACTAAGTAAGTGAGATCTTACTATGACTACTATTGCCCAGTTTGATTCTGTCATTTTATTATATGTTATGGATATATTTTCATATCAGTGAACATGGATTCTTCCTGGTTCTTTTTTGAAGCTGCAAAAAAAATTCCACTTTATTGCAGCATAACTTTTTCAGTCATTCCCCTAAAAGTGACATATTTAAATCATCTCAAGATTTTTACCACATCAAAGCTGCAGTAAACATCTCTGTATGTACATCTTTGCACTTTTGTTTTTTCTTAAGTCGATTCTTAGAAGTGAAGACAAATCACTGGGTCAAAGGGCGTGTGCATTTTCAGTTTTGATTTCCAGTGTGTCCTCTGAAAAAAGAAGACCTATTACATCTTTATCCTCCTACCAACATTTTCAGGCATGTCTTTTTTCCTTATGCCCTAGGAAATACCAATTGTCAATAATTTTAATAGTTCCTCACTTACTGATGAAGAAAAATTTGAGCAGAAATGCAGGGACATGGAGGGAGCTTACCCTTGTAGATGAGCAGAAGGGAGTCATCTGGGGGTTGGAAGAGGAGGGAGGAGGAGCTGCTTAAGGACCAGGAAACTTTAGGGGACAGCCATTTGGGTTATGTGGAACAACAGCTCACCTAGAATGCCTAAGCAGCTGTAAAGGCCTGAGGAAATTGAAAAAAAAGTTTGAAAAAAACTTTTATAAAGTAAATTCAGTTAGTTTTGTGAATTCTTTGGTTTGCGAGCAAGAACAACAACAATAAAAAATGGCTGGCTGGATGGATTTAAGGTTGGTCAAAGTTAGTGTTGTAACGGAGGCAACTGGTGAGAAATAGAAACATTTCCTCGTGGAGTGATGACCTGGAGGTCTAGCCTTGGACTAGGAAAAGTGAGTCAAGAAGAAGGGACGCTAGAGCAGGAGAAAATAGGAGGTCCACAAGCTCACAGTTACGTCACAGTCAGGTCAGAGGCAGGGTTTGAGGAAAGTGAAGGAGCTGGAGCAGCTCAGATGGTTGGTGATGATCAGAGAGGGTCACTTCTCATTTCAGGATGTCAGCAGAGCAACAAAGCAGCTGTGGGCTGTGATGAGGTATGGGGAGCGGGGTAGGTGCTAAGGTGAAATAGAGCTCAGGGTTGCAGATAGCAGCAGGCAGAGCCAGGACAAAGGAGCGCTGGCCAGGTCCTCCTCTGGGATGGCGAGAGAGCTTGGAGCAGATGTGACAGGCCTCGAGGTGCTTGAATGCATGAAGGATCCAGAGGTTGGTGGAAGATGGTTGATGGAGGACAGGTGGCAGTGGGTAACCAGAAACAAAACCTGCTGAGGGAGGGTCAGCAGGTGACTGTGAAGGGGGCATGGCTTACCAGTCCCTCCATGGGTGTATGTGTTGAGGGGAGCAGTGGTGGGAAGAAGGAAGTATTTATCTCCTGGGGTTGCTTTGAGGATTAAACTAACTATTGCATTTTCAATGTGAAGCATTTGTTACTGAAACACAGTTAAATGTGCAAAAAATGAGAGTTATGCTGACTCAAGTCATAAAGGGTTTAAAAATATATATCCATTTTAAAGAAGTAACTCTTCATCTTCACAATGTTGTAAATTCTAAGGGAAAAGTTCGTTGGGCACATGGGCAGTCTCTCAACACACAGACAGAACCTTCTTGGGTGGATACAAGCAGAGATCCTAGAAAAAAATTAACTCTGGTTTTTATGGTTTCTCTCACATAAAATAAAATATAGAAATTCACACTTTCTGTTAAGGTGCAAAACTGTTTCTGTCTGATACACGCAGCTGTTAATGTTTGCCTTCTGACTTCCACTGTTTTTAATAAGACCAAGTTGTATCAGATAAGAACAATTAGGGGCCATTTATCTCCACTTCTATTCACAAAAGTTACCATTCTGTGAGTGTTAGATGTTCAGAGTTGCCCTCCACAGGTTTAGTTGAGGATGAATTCTTTTTTTTTTTTTTTTTTTTTGTCATGCCCAGGCCAGGAATCGAACCTGAGCCACAGCAGTGATAACACCAAATCCTCAACCAGGATTTGCCCTCTAGACCACCAGGAAACTCCTAGGATGATTTAATAAACCTGTCCTCACCACCCTTTTCCTCTGCTGTACCTGATGGTGCTGGGGGAGCTTTGCACTGACTGAGTTCAGATAAAGACACTCTGGTCCTGGAAAGACACCCTTAGGTTAACACCAATACCTTTGGTGGGTGTCTTAGCCTCAATGGTAGCAGTAAGCCAGATATATAACCTTTTTTTTTAAGCATTTTTAAAATCTTTTAAGTTGATGTATTTATACACAAATGCATGCATCCCTATAAAAGCATTTAACTTTTCAAACTCTTTATTGAAGTTATATATGTAAGAGCATATATATGTATATATGCTCATTAATTTTCACAAAATAAAAATAGAGAACTTGTACCCAGATCATGAAACAATATTACCATCATATTAGACCTCAGAAGTCCCACTTTACTCCTTTTTAGACAATAACAGATACAGAGATATAACTTATCTTTATATTCCTTTGGTTTTTAGTGTGATGGGTTATTTTATTTTCCCAGTAAAGGTAGTTTGTTTTTCTACTCATGACTTACTCAGCAATCTTTTTGGCAAAGCAGTGACACTTTTGGCAACATTATTTAAGCTTTGCTAGGAATTCACATATTAGACTGTTATGGGTTTGTTATGTTCCCTCTGCCCACTCTGCCTTGCTTTGCTAGGCTAACTCTTGCCAGTCCCTAAAGATTCAGATCAGGGATCTTCTTCAGTGGTTTCCTTGAAGTCCTATACTGAACTGAGTGCCACTTATCTAGTTTCCCAGAAAGTGCCCACATCATGTGAATGTGGCCTTCTAAATGGGTCTCTCTCCCCTGCTACACAACTAGGGGCCTTTAGAGCAGGGACCTCATTTCAATCCTCTTTGCTTTCCCAACATCTAGTAGGCAATTAATACATAAGGCCATAAAATATGTGAGATCGGAAGTAAATATTTCCATTGTTATATATAATATATACTAAAATATAATATGCTGTAAGCCCAAGATATGAAAAGAAAACCGCAAAATCTAAATTAATAATAGTTTTATGGAATATCTTCAAAATGTACCATTAAGTCAACTGATCAACTAGAATGCAATTTGTATTTATATAAAAATGTAAGGTTTAAATTACAAAAAGTAAATAATTCATTCTCAAAGACTTATAGAAGTTACATAAACCATCACAGAATTACACTTAATATGAGAAATAGGGATAGCTGAATGTTCAATAACATACGATACACTTTCCAAGAGAAGGCATGCCCAGAGCCAAAAAAAATCCACCACTACCCACAGTATCTGGAACCCGTTAGGAACTCACAAATGTTCGTGCAGATGTTCCTATTTAACTTCAGTTCAATTCTGCAAACATTGCTCAGAGCTTATTATAGCACAGTCCTTGCGGGGGAGCTCAGGTTGATCACAGAGTAAAGATTCTATCCTTCAAGGAGCTTGAAACGCAGAGCAGGAAAGACAAGTATAAACCGACCAAGAATGATATTTCCTTTTGCATTCCTTCTATTTACGCATTCCACTGAGAAAACTTCCATCCATGAACACAGCTTGTACTGAACCATTCAGGCTTTCCAAAGGGACAAGATAGCCTCCACCTTTGTAGGCAAAATTTCCTGAGAAAATTTAGGTCTGTTTCCCATTTTCTAAGATGAGATGCATTTGGTGAACACCTTTACATTGACAGTTATCCAGGTAAACATTTAACAGAGAGCACAGATCTAGGAAGGCCCACCTTCCTGAATAAAACACTAGAATATTTACTCCATCGTTGTATATCTCTTTTTGCAATTTGACCCTTGAAATAATGACAAATCTTAAAGTACATCTCTGGAAATTCTACTGCCTCATGGGATGAAAATTCTGGTTCCTTGCTCAGGACAACCTTCTCCTCCTCAGTTATCACATCCACCCACAACTCTTCCACCCATTTTTAAAGCCCAGCCCAAATTCCAGTGTCTTCTGGAAGACTCTCCTGAACTTCTGCCTACCTTCATAGGGGACCTTTTCCTTCTCTAACTCCCATTCCACTCATTGTCTGCTCAGAGATTGTTTTGCAAGCTTGCATTTTCACCTGATTATAAGGCCGTGTTTGTTTTATTTTGTTTCAAGTTTATATGATTTTTTTTCCATTATAGTTGTTTATAGTGTTCCGTCAATTTCTACTGTACAGCAAAGTGACCCAGTCATACATACGTGTGTGTGTGTGTGTGTGTGTGTGTATTCTTTTTCTCACCTTATCCTCCATCATGTTCCATGACAAGTGACTAGATACAGTTCCCTGTGCTATACAGCAGGATCTCATTGCTTATACATTCCAAAGGCAATAGTTTGCATCTATTGACTCCAAATTCCTGGTCCATCTCACTCTCTCCCCCTCCCCCTTGGCAACCACAAGTCTGTTCTCTAAGTCCAGGAGTTTCTTTTCTGTGGAAAGGTTCATTTGCACCAAATATTAGATTCCAGATATAAGTGATATCATATGGTATTTGTCTCTTTCTGATTTACTTCACTTATTAGGAGAATCTCTAGTTCCATCCCTGTTGCTGCAAATGGCATTATTTTGTTCTTTTTTCTGGCTGAGTAGTATTCCATTGTGTATATACACCACATCTTCTTAATCCATTCATCTGTTGATGGACGTTTATATTGTTTCCATGTGAACAGTGCTGCAACGAACATACAGGTGCATGTGTCTATTTCAAGGAAAGTTTTGTCCAGATACATGCCCAAGAGTTGGATTACTGGGTCATATGGTAGTTCATTATTTAGTTTTCTGAGGTACCTCCATACTGTTTCCACAGTGGTTGTGCCAGTTTACATTCCTACCAACAGTGTAGGAAGGCTCCCTTTTCTCTACACCCTCTCCAGCATTTGTTATTTATTGACTTGTTAATGATAGCCACTCTGACTGGTGTGAAGTGGTACCTCATCATAGTTTTGATTTGCATTGCTCTTATAATTAGTGATGTTGAGCATTTTTACATGGGCTTGTTGGCCATCTGTTTATCTTCTTGGGAGAAATGTCTATTCAGGCCTTCTGCCCATTTTTCAACTGGGTTGTTGGGTTTTTTTTGTTTTTTGTTTTTTGTTTTGGCTGTTGAGCTGTTTAAGTTGTTTGTATATTTTAGAGATTAAGCTCTTGTCGGTTCCATCCTGTAAAACTATTTTCTCCCATTCCGTAGGTTGCCTTTTCGTTTTTTTATGGTTTCCTTTGCTGGCAAAAGCTTGGCAGTTTGATCAGGTCCCATTGGTTTATTTTTTATTTCTATTGCCTTGGGAGACTGACCTAAGAAAACATTTGTATGGTTGATGTCAGAGAATGTTTTGCCTGTGTTCTCTTGTAGAAGTTTGATGGTGTCTTGTCTTACATTTAAGTCTTTAAGCCATTTTGAGTTTATTTTTGTGCATGGTTTGATAAGGCCATGTTTGAAAGGAACCAAGCCCATCTTGCTTATCAGTCCCTTCCCCACAGTGTCTATTATACATCAGGTTTTCTATGAACAATCACTGACTATAATGATTGAACTCATGGGTCTAATTCTAACATGTGTGTGGGAGTTTCTGTTGTGGCTCAGCAGATTAAGAACCTGCCTAGGATACGAGTTCAATCCCTGGCCTTGTGGGTGGGTTAAGGATCCAGCATTGCCACAAGGTGCAGTACAGGTCACAGATGTGGCTCAGAACTGGCATTGCTGTGGCTGTGGCATAGGCCAGCAGCTGCAGTTCTGATTCAACCCCTAGCCCAGGAACTTCCATCTTCCACAGAAAGAAAAACAAAAACAACAACAACAAAAAAAAAAAAAAACACGTACGTGCACATGAAGGTATGGAATAAGGATATGGTACATATCACCATATTTACAGCAAATTTTTTCTTGTACTTCACTAGGTATTCCTCCAACCAATTCTTAACGCTTTTTTAAGTAGTCTTTACTTCTTGATGTTTGGGGTGTTTGTTTCCTTTGGGGTGTTTTAATGTATGGAAATTTATCAGTAAAACTAATCTATCATTTGGGCTAAGAAATTACCGTCACCCTCACAGTCTTAAAGGGACTTGTAGTATTTTATGGTGAACCACTTCCTTGCCTGATCTCCTTTAATGCATGTGATATTGATTTCACTAATCTGGTTTGTCAGCACGCTCTAATACTCTGTGGGCCACCTAGAACATTTTGAAATCAACTGACTGAAGGAGCAAAGAGCAGAACTGAAAATAGCCTCTTGCCCACTAGAGACCCCACTCAAATGCCATCGCTGCTGTAAAGACTTTCTGAATCCTGAGTTCTTCCCTTCTTTAACGTCCTGGCTGCTTTCTCATTTGTAATTAGGCAGGGCGGGGAGAGTTACAGAGGACCCTGGAAGTATCACATGTATGAAGCCATATTCCAAAGGCTCTGTCTTCTTTAAGATAATCACCCTAAATGATTTTCCCCTATTTTCCACCTGCTACCAGTTCATTGTTTCTCAGACTCTCTCTCCTTTCTCCTATATAATCTTCAAGATTTTTACTCTTTTGGTGTACCACTTCTATTAATTTTTAGTTAATCACTTTCTTTATTATTTCATCTTTTTACTTAAGGTAAAGCCTCACCTTAGTGCCCCAATCTCAAGATTTCTCGAGTAGGAGAACCTCGGGTTTCCTAAATCCCTCCACTTCTTTCCTCAGATTCTATCTTGGCCACAGAATCTTGCACACAGAAGTGGCTCTGTAAATAGTGGCAGAATGAGCAGATCTGTCATTGCTGCTAAGAAGACCATGATCACCTTCCTGTTTCTCCTTTTGCCTAGTCTAGTCTGTAAACTGCTTGAAATTGGTGGCCCCGGTGTTATGACTAGTAATTTACAAACCCATAAGAGTCTCATTTTGTAATAATCTAAACACAGTTGTCATTTTATTTACATTGAATTATGCTGAAAGGTATACGATAGCCTTGTCCGTTTGCCTTCCATCCATCCTTCCAAATGGACACACATATGTGCACACATACAAACACATTTTTTAAATTGTCACAGCAATTTTTTTTTTTAAAAAAAAGAGTGAGGCTGAGACGCTCCCTGTTAAAGTAGGGTGGAGCTGTTCTCCCTCACAGCTCGAATTATTTGCTTTGGTAATCAACTCAAGCTAGTAAACAACCCACAGCACGAGCTCAGCCTTTTCATGAGCCAAGTTCATCAATTTAAGACCAAAATCCATGTTCATATTTGCTGACACTATTTAGACAGCTTATATAACAACAGTCAACTCAGCTGGGTAGATAGGATAACAGTGATATTATAACATCCTTGGCACAGAAGATTTTAAATTAAAATAGAATTTTAAATTAAAATGAACTAGCTTATGCAGCTTTTCAGAAAAACCCCCAAGCCACAAACTCATTCACCAATGACATATTTGCATTATCTACCCACTGCTTTGGTCCTCCTACATTAATAACACTTAGCAAGCACAGGAGTTTGCTAGCAGGAAAATACATTTCAATTTCCTTCGATATGCCAACTGCTGAACAACTGTGTTTACTTAAGTGTCATACAAGTGTTTATAAAATTCTTTCATTTTACATCCACAACGCCTAGTAAAATGACCTTCTGTGTGAAATTAATGAACACCTACTGTAATAAGAAAGAATCAAAGATTGTGAGGATTAATTATTGAAATGGAATATGTCTAGCCTATTGTAGGCACTCAATAATGGCAACTGCTGTCAAATTTGACAAACTCATTAAACAGAAATGTAAGAGATGGCATAGTAAAGTAAAAAATTTAAGCTTGGAGGGAGTCATAATGGGAGGCTGAGAACCTGCCCTTTAGATTTTGCAGGGAGCCAGAGATTCTGCCCCAGATATCACAGGGGGCCAAGCCAATGCCCTCAGGCCAGCCTTCCATGTCTGGGGCTGCTCCAGGTTACACACCGGGGAGTCTCTCAGCTATTCTTGTCCCTGAAGCTTGAGATCCTTCCAAAGGCAACTGCCTGCATATCATCCCTAATCATCCAAGCAAAGGACTCCTGACCGTGCCCCAAGACTTTGCCAAGCCCCAAACTGGAAAACTGCCCTGTCACCCCCTTCTTTTCAATAGTCATGGGACACTCATAAGCTCCTCTAAACAGAGGGTGATAGGCCTTACATATAGAGGGACAGAGATAAATTTGGAAAAGAAGCCCTGTCACCTGTATTTGGGTGGGACTAAATGGTCAAAAAAATCCTTGCCGGTAAGTCCTGAGATTTAGATTCCAGACCTAATTCTGCTGCTTCTATTCCTGGCCAAGACACATTTCTGGGCTGCCTTTCCTCACCTGATGATACTATTTCTTTCTAATTCTTGCTTTGTATGAGTTGAAAATTACCATTTAAATTACTTCCATTTTACCATATTGACCATTTAACTAATAAACATTTTTGTTGCTGCACTTTTTCTAAAGATAGCGTACCTTTGTAGGTTAGCTTTATTCTACAGAATTTATCTGCTACCACTTAGTTCTGGCAATGAAAGTTTCAAGATAAAAAATATTGAGCTCAGTTCTTGACACAAATACTAAGCTTTGTGCATAATTTGGTATATCATTACATTAAATAAAATGAATATGGCAATAAATGAAAAGAAAAATGAAATTCTTGAAACTAGAGTATGATTTAACACACAGTGTACCAGAATAGTTCACACCTGCTTTCTGGTTTTGCTCTTGAAAACCTATTTGTATTAGTTTCATCACAAACTCAAGCCTCAGATGCCCCCACCTAGGCCTCTGAGATCTTGGACATGTGACATTTGCTCTCAGTCTCTTCATTTATAAATTAAGCAGGTCTCTAAAATCCTGTCCACACTTTAGGTTCCAACTGTGATCCATTTTACAATCCACTGTGTAGCACCCGAAATCAACATAAATCCAAAAAGCATTATTTAAATCAGTTTATCTATCTGTGAGTCAAGGATAATACCAAATATAATCTCCTCAGTTTTAGGTCTCCCAGAATCTCAGAAAACTCCTCACTCTGTGCTCCTTCTCATTTCAGGGTCTATCCCACAGGTTCATTTTTTACCTTACTGGTTGTCTCCCTGTGATTGTATTTGCTCTTATTTCTGTCTTCTGCATCTTTTAGGACAGTGTTTCTTAAAGAGTGGTCCATGATCAATCCTGGAGGGTCAGTAAAACTGAGGTTACAAGGACCAGAGTTAGACTTCCTGATTCAGGATTTCTGGGGGTGAGGCGAGGGAAGCATTTGAACAACATGCCTCACTCACCAGTCTAGACATGATAGTTTGAAATTCACTGCCCTTTCACCGATTCTGCGAGTTTGTTTGTTTTAAGAGAAAAGATGCTATATTAGATTGTTACTGTGAATATAAGGGGGGGGGGGGCGGGTGGAATGAGAGCAGTGGGGAGTGGGTCGTTAAAAGCTCTATCCAGGAACCTGGCAGCGCTGGTGATGTCGACCTTCTCGGCCAAGTAGAACTCTCGAGAAGAGAAAAAAGTCTGGGACGCCCCACGAGACCATTGAAAGGTAGGGAGTCAGTGGTATAGGCCAAGGCTGTATGGGCTGTCAGGCCACAGGAAATATGGGACAAGCCGCGAGCAGCAGTGCGCACCCTGAAGCCCCGCAGCGCGCGCGAGGACTGAGGCACCAGGCAACCGCCCCTCTCCGACTACCGTTGGCAACAGCTGGCGGCCGGCAAAGTCGGCGTGGCGGTAAAGGGAGGGACTTCCGGTCTCTAGGAGTAAATGCGCATGCGGCGGTCGGTCGGTCGTAGGGCTCTTCCTGTCGCGTGACCTTGAGGGCCAATAAACGTGCACAGCTCCAGGGTCACGTGCATCGGTTCCCATTAGCAACCAGAGGCTTCTAAACAACCCGCCACCTCTCTATCGCCGCCCCCCATCCTCCGAAGTCCAAGTTCTCTCGGTGACCCCTGGCTTGGGGGGCTGTGCTTGGCTTCTCGCGCTCCTCTAGGCCGTTGAATCCCGCCCGCCTGCCGCCATGGTGAGTACCCGACCCGTTGGCGCCGTCCCGCCCCGAGGAGAGAGGCGGAGCTGGGGTCCCAAATGATGGTGTGGCCTGCAGCGGATGTGAGTTTGCCTCTGGGCCTCCCTGTCCTCAGGGGAGGCCGCGCCGGGTGCGGGAGGCTCTTTTAGCCTCAGCCTAAGCTCTTGGTGGAACCCTCTCCTAGCAGCCGCGCTCCACCACGTCGCTCTATTCCTTGCCCTGGCCTAAAGTGCCAAGTTATAGCTCACAGGTGGCTGACGAAGAGAGCTGGAGGGAACCTTCTAGCAGCAGAAGGCCCAGGACAGGATTTTTGGTTCTAAAAATTACCAAGTTTTTATACACACACACACACACAGACACACACACACACACACACACACACACACACACACACACACCCCTTTGGCGGTGTTAATTATGTTAACGAACTGAGGAGGGAGAACATGAATGAATCCAGCTTCCTGATGGGAGAGTGATGAGTCCCAGCTCCCTCATTTTACAGCTAGAAACTTGAATGACATTTCTTTTGTTTTCACTCGTTTGGAGGAGCGTACGTTTTCGGGTGAGCTAGAATATATCCCAGTAATCACTCCAGAGGATGTAGCATACCATCTTACATAGCAACTGTTCTGAAGTGTTCAGAAAAAAGAGTGAAACCAAGGTTGGGGGCACCACTGGAAATCCCTTAGAACCAGAATTCTTATTTAGTCCACCTCTGTGCCAAGCAATCTTGGCAGCTGAGTGTACAGCTGTACAAAACGACCATTCCCTACCCCTTCGTGGGCTTTTAGGGCCTGTCTCATTCATTCTCTTGATTTTCCTAAAATATTAAGAAGTTGAAGAAATGATGGTGATGTCACAAAAAAATTTGACGTCTGATTACGTGCTATCTTCTGTCATTACTTTACATCAATTTGCAAAGCACCTACTGATGCTTTGGTGTCAGGCTAGTAGGTTGAAGATAATAATAGATTCTTGGGTTATTAAAAAGATAAATGAGATAATTCATATAAAACAGCACAATGTCTTAAAAATTAAGCGTTCAGTATATGATAGGTTTTATTAGGTTGTACTTATTTTTTTTATTACATTTTCCTCCTCATACTTTTCACAGTAGAACTGTATATGGACTTTGGGACATGGTCAGGAACAGGGAACCATTTCTAGTACCTTTGTTCCTTTCCCCCTCACTTTATGGCCCAATCTCAGGACACTAGTGTGGCAGTGCTCTGGTAGGACTCTTGCTCTGTTTTTAGCTCTTTTTATTATTTTAATAGAATATTTCTGGAACAAAATTAAAAGAAATTTTGATTCCCCTTTTTAGATATTGCCCTCTTTTTTCTATGTATTTTAGAGTTGATCATCATATTGCCTGCTCTCATTAGCAGGTGGCGTCACTGGTGTTAATGGGGTTAAGTAATTTGGTAACAGAGAGTTGCATAACCAGGCATAAATCTGGTTTTTAATCCAGTGCTTTGGGTACTTACACCCATTCCTTTTTCTCTCTAATGATATGACTCATGTATATGCAGAGTACATGTGTGTTTATGAGGACGCAAAGATTTGTGAGTGCCAGTTCTTCACAGGATGCTATTTCTCTTACTGAGCTCAGCTGCCTATTTCTGCAACTTTTCTTCACTCCCATCCATTTTAGAGGAACTTTTCTGTCTTTTGTCCTAAAGTTCATCGTCAGTTTGAGTAATTATTTCTTCTTGGTCTTAGGACAGTCTTAACTCTAATTGATGGAAGAGAAGATAACGAACAGCTCCATTCTAGAAGGAGCTGTGTGGTATAAGCATGCCCTCACAAGCTTACAGTCTAGTTGGAGGAGCCACACTTGGGGGGAAATAAAAGACAACTACTAGTATGAGGTAGTAATCAATTTGTGGTGTTTCCATATGAGTAGCAGAGATGATACGTGCTAGTTTTTGGAGGAAGGCATAACTGGAGTTACTGAAGGTACATTGGGAGGCTTCACAGAGTAGGTGAAACAGGTTTGGTCTTGAAGGATGGGTAGAAATTTGGTGGTTTTCTGGAGCATGCTTGTACTGGCTGGTAAGAGGCAGTTTTATCCAGGTTTTCTCATCTCGGCATTCGGTGACAGTATATTATTAGTAGCTTGAAATCAGCCATGCTGGGAGTATTTACATCATGGAAACCAGCAAGGGCTGCCGATCAGTTTCATACTCCCCACCCCAAATGCCAGTTGTTAAGCATTTACCTGCACGCCACTGTGTTAGGTTCACATTCTTGAATAGGAATGGAAAGGTACTTTTGGTCAAGGATTGGGTAAGGGGAGTGAAAGTATAAGCCGCAAATGTTCAGTCATGCTTCAGGCTGATTAACAGACTAGTTTGACTGAAGTAGAGTGTTCTTACAGTAGAATCCTGGGAAACAGGGTCAGAGAAAGAATTGCGTGAGTATGGAAGCCTTATGAGTGTAGATTGAATACTATAAACAATGAAGAATGAATGAAAGTTTCTTTATGGGATTTTTTTTTTTTTTTTAGCAAGTTGTGACTTTGTTTTGAGATGTTTCCAATTGTGGAATATTCTTGCCTATGCACTTATGTGACCAGAAGGTATAATAAGGTTTCTAATGGTGGTAGTCAGTTCTTTTGGTGGGTGTGTGTGTGTGTGTGTGTGTGTGTGCGTGCGTGCGCGCATGCTTTTTAGGGCCACACCTGGGGCATATGAAAGTACCCAGGCTAGGGGTCGAATCAGAGCCACAGCCACAGCAACACAGGATCCAAGCTGAGTGTGTGACCTTCACCACAGCTCACTGCAGTGCTGACCCTTAACCCACTGAGCAAGGCCAGGGATCGAATCTGCATCCTCATGGATACTGCTGAGTCACGAAGGGAACTTCAGGTTTTGGGTTTTTTCCCCACATCCACAGCATGGATCTGCCAAGGATCAAACCTGTGCCACAGCAGTGACCTGATGCCACAGTGACAACGCTGGATCCTTAACCCACTGAAAAAAATTTTTTTTGTATTTTAAATGCCTGGTGGAAATCTGTCTTGTGAGTCACAACTTAGGTGCATATGCAGCTATAACATGTATATGTTCTTTTACTTATTTAAATTCTGTCATTTTCCAAAAAGGATTTGGAACAGCAGAGTTGAGATAAGCTATGGAGTTAGATTACCTGCTTCTGATCCCTGCTTTCCCACTTACCAGTTCATTAGCATAGGTAAAATTTCTTCTCTGTATCTCAGTTTTCTGTCTGTAAAGTAGGATTTTATTACCTTTTTCAGAGGGTTGTATTGAGGATTAAATGAGAACATGCCTGGCACATCGTAACCTCTGAATTTCTAGCAGTTATCATCATTACTACTACTATTTCTAAAGTTTGGCGTTAGTTCAGGAGTTAGCCAATAATCAGTGTAAACCAAAAACATAAGGAACTTTTTCCTTTCCATCATAGTTACCAGTTTAACCAAAGAAGGTAGAGTCACGAAAGTAAGGCAAGTACATACCTCAAATGTGTTGGTTTACATGGGTCAATGTGCCTTAGCTAGTTGTTCGGAAGCATTAGTCTACTGGATAATTAAACCATTAGAGAGTATCATGATATTTTGAGTAATTCCTACATTATTGAAATTTAATATCTTGAATGGTAGAAATATTTAAAAGACTGTGGGGAGAGAAAAAGATTTGGTGGAGTTGTTCATATGCAGTTGGGGTACACATCTGTAGGTCAGCCTGTTATACTTGAGAGTCAGGTATATATAGGTAACTGTTGAAGCCTTGAGATAGATTATGTTATCAAGGAGAGGATAGAGAGTGACAAGAGTAAGGTTCCAAAGGCAGGGCCCTGGGAAGTGCAGATACTTAAGAGGCAAGCCCAAGAAGAGGAGCCTCCAGATGAGATCCAGAAGGGGAAGGTGGGGTTAGCAGTCAAAGAATGGAGATCAGTGGACAGCAAGACATCAGCCATAGTTGGGTCTGTAATTAAGAAGTTGTTGGTGAGCTTTACAAAGGCAAGTTGAGCAGCGTATAGAATGAAGATAGCAAGAGTAGAAGGGAAGTAGAGAAATGCAGTGGTAGCTGGAGAGAATCTCTGGTTTGGTTTGATTTTGTTTTTTAGTACAAATGAGGTTTGTGTACGTAGTCTTTTCTATAGTCTGAAGGGAAGAAGAAGCCTATAGAATGTTGCGAGGGGGAGTAATTGGTTAACTGAAGCCCCTAGGAATTTGAAAGAGAACAGATTAAAGCCTCATGAAGGAGTGACCTTTAGAAGGAGGAACTCTTTCCGTTCACTTGTCAGGCACATGTCTGATGTGTGCCAGGCACTATGAGGAGTCTCTGGGATACTCAGGGAACCAGGTGGGCAGGGTCATGGCCCTCGTAGACTTATGTTCTAAGAAAATTGAAGCTGCCGAGAGGAGGTAAGGATGTGCATAGATGCAGCAAAGCCATGGTGAGGGACTTGGGGGTGAAGGAGATCATGCCTGGTGACCTTCCTGGGGATCACACCAATGGCCTTGACGATGTCGGCAGCAGCACTGTGTGCTGAGGATGAGACGTAACCCTAGAAAAGAGGCTTGCAAGGTAGACTTTCATCTCTCACAAGAAGGCTATGATAGATCAGGTTATTCTTAAAGATAATTCTGACTCATTGAGTCTCCTCCATTAGATGTTCAATTTTATAATTTCCTTTTTTAATTTTCTATATAGCTATAAAATGAAAAAGAACTTTATCAATCTCTAGCTTATAGTTTTCAACTCATATCTGGTTTAAATCAAAACCGATTAATGCCTATTCCAAAATTAAACAGGAGTTCCCTAGTGGCCTAGGGATCCAACATTGTCACTGCAGTAGGTCCAGTCACTGCTATGGCTCAGGTTTGATCCCTGGCCTGGAAACTTTTGCATGCCGTGGACGAGGCCAAACAAACAGACATTATTTTTTTTAAGCTGTATGGTATGGGATAAGGTTAAATTGCTGTAATAGAGATCCAAAAAACAGTGGCTTAAAGAATACAGAAGTTGGAGTTCCCATCTTGGCTCAGTGGAAACGAATCTCACCAGCATCCGGGAAGACACAGGTTCGCTCCCTGGCCTCACTCAGTGGGTTAAGGATCTGGTGTTGCCATGAGGTGCGGTATAGGTTGTAGACAAGGCTCGGTTCTGGTGTTGCTATGCCTATGGATATGTAGATTGGACTCCTAGGCTGCTAATCTCCATATGCCACGTGGGTGAAGTCCTAAAAAGAAGAAGAAGAAAAAAAAAAAAAAAACCAAATTGGAAGTCCCACTGTGGTGCAACAGGAATAGTGGCATCTCTGCAATACCAGGATGCAGGTTTGATCCCCTGCCTGGCACAGTGGCTTAAAGGATATGGCGTTGCTGCAGCTGCAGCGTAAGTCACTACTGCAGCTCAGATCTGATCCCTGATTCAGGAACTCCTTTTGCCATGGGGTAGCCAAAAAAGAAAAAAAAAAAAAATACAGAAGTTTATTTCTCTCACACAGAAGAGCCGTCTCACTGCTCACCTCAGGTGCCTGGGTCGGTGCTGCTTCACGAAGTCATTCAGGGATACCGTCTCCTTCATCTTGTGCTCCCCCAGCCCTCAGGGCATTGTGCCAACCATGCACATGCAACCACCTCTTCCAGATTTCAGAGAAATAGGGTGTGGCAAAGGTGTGCCCCATGTTGTAAGGCCCAGGGTTTGGGAATAGCCCTCATTCTTCTGCTCATATCTGTTGCTGAGAAGTAGTCACACGGCCATACCTGACTTCAAGGAGGGGTGGGGGATGTCCACTCATTGGGCAGCCCTGTGTCCAGGAAGATGGAAAAAACATAGTGAGCATCTAGCAGTCTCCACCACAGGATAGCCTGTATGTTTTCCTTCTTTCTTTCTTTTTTAGGGCCACACACGCAGCATATGGAAGTTCCCAGGCTAGGGGGTCAAATCAGAGCTATAGCCACTGGTCTGACCACAGCTACAACAATGCCAGATCTAAGCTGCGTCTGCGACCTATACCACAGCTCACAGTAACACTGGATCCTTTAACCCACTGTGCAAGTCCAGGGATCAAACCCGCATCTTCATGGATGCTAGTTAGATTCGTTACCTCTGAGCCACGAGGGGAACTCCTGTACGTTTTCATTGTTGGTTCCTTTATTGCATCTTTGAGATTAACTCATTACTTTTCTCTTTCAGGCAGAGTTGGGTCTAAATGAACACCATCAAAATGAAGTTATTAACTATATGCGTTTTGCTCGTTCAAAAAGAGGCTTGAGACTCAAAACTGTAGATTCCTGCTTCCAAGACCTCAAGGAGAGCAGGTATCAGAGGACTTGAAGGGAGCTCAGTGGAAAGGAACATGGATCCTTTCTGTGGCCAGCATGGGGTGCTGTAGCATAGGCTGTCCAAGCCATCGCTGCAGTATCCTGGTCAACAGTTATTCACTGAGAGCAGCTCTGCTAAGCTTCATGGATGTGTGAAACTCAGGAAATTGGGTTGGGAGCCATCTGTTATCAGACACACACATGATAATTAGGGCATTGCAAAGTTTCAGAAGAGCAGTCAGGAAACTGAAGTGTTTGTGGGTTAAAAGATTGACTTGCTGTATTAAAGATTCCAGAACTTCAATTACTTGAGTTATTAATTAGAAGACATAACAATTAGCAAAAAAAAAACCTACCCAGGGTTTTTTTTTTTTTTTGTCTTTTATTTTGGGGCTGCACCCGCAGCATTTGGAGGTTCCCAGGCTATGGGTTGAGTTGGAGCCGCAGCTGCTGGCCTACACCACAGCTACAACAATGTGTGATCCATGCCATATCTGCGACCTACACCACAGCTCACAGCAAGGCCGGATCCTTAACCCACTGAGTGAGGCCAGGCATCAAACCTGTGTCCTCGTGGATGTCGGTCAGATTCGTTTCTGCTGAGCCACAAGGGGAACTCCCACCTATGCAGTTTATTTCAAAGAACTAGAAGAGGGGAAAACAGTAGGAAACCATGAAAAACTTGCTGACCAGTACCAAAATCGTTAGTTGGTTTGCAGCAAGAGATGATAATTAGTTTGATTGGACCAACAATGGAAGGTAATAAAAGTCCACAGAAAACTTAATAATGAAGGATAATAGGGAAACCAATGAAAAGGACTGAGTAATATAGAGACAACAGATTACTTGGAGATCAGATTTTGGCACACTTAAATGTCACATAAGACGTAAGTGAAAAAGGGCTCCAAGTGAGCTGTAACTGTCATGAAGTCATGAACTTCAGGCAGTAGCAGAGACCATGAGGTGTAGACTATTATCTGTCCGATCTATTAATCTAATCTGATTCTCTGGCTTCCTGTCCCTCAGCAGATGTAAGCAACAGTCTAATCTGTGAGGCCGTGGGACAGCTAGAGAAGGTACTTTGTTACTTACTTTATGCATCGGAGTACCTTAATTGCTATTCAAACAATGAACATGGGTTGCTCAAAAAAAAAAAAAAGGCATATTCTTAAAGCTGATTTGCTTTGTTCTATTAAAGACTATAGATTGTTCATACATTTAATAAGGACATATCAAAAATAGTTAAAGTTCTCTTTTTTTAGAGTGGTTAAATTATGCTGGGTAAATGAAACACTAAGAAGGGTGAATCAGATAGTACTAACTTGAGCATAACTGTGATAAAAGTTTGGTGCAACTTCATTATGTCCTTTTGAATGAGGAAAAAGATAACCTGGGATTGAGGCCGTAGCTCTTCACCTGCTGAGCATCTGAGGCCTAAAGGACTTTGAGGATGGAGACAGGGAGAGGAGAGGGCTGTGTCGTTGGAAGCAGGAGGCATGCGTGGAAGCTTTCTCAAGGATTCAGCTGTTGGGCATGAATTGCTGAGATTGCTGGCAATGACTGTGAGGATGAGTCACCCTCAGTGGAATCGTGAGCGTGTCACCTCCATCCTCAGAACCTGTGTTCATCTGTGAAGTGAGAGGATAGGTGAAAGTGGCTCCAGGGTTCCCTTCTAACTCAAACATTCTCTGTGGGAGAGTGGATTGTTAATAATTTGGGGAGGATGTTCATTTTTATGGAGTGGTCAGTGGAACCTTAAAATAAGTTTTTTTTTTTTGAGTCTTAAGAATGCTAAAAGAAGCAGTATATAATTACCACTGATTTTCTCATAGGTATTTACTAACATGTAAATGGTTTGTACAGTTATTGAACTGCTAGACAAATAATCTAAAGGAAAGAGAAATTACCCCTCTCAGGTGACTTATGAAGTAATTAAAATAATTAAATGTGATGAAACTAATTTCAGGGAGATTAAAAAATTTTTCACCAAAAAGCTAAAGAAAAAGTTGATAGTTGGGGGAATGTTTCTGAACACGTACTTGTATTAAAGGATGTGCACATTTGAAGAACAAGCCACAGTTTAATCTTCTAAATAGACATCAAAAATTAATTGAGCTTAAAAAAATTAATTGAGCTTAAATTATTTTCAAACTGTTTTATTAATAAAGAAAATAGTTCCCAGAGAGACTGTCAGTAACCCTTAAATCAATTCTATACGTGACATGGGTTTCTTAGTTTTGTTTTATTTTGTAAATGGTTTTTGCTCTTTATTCAGAGGCTTTGGGTTGTGGTTGTTTTTCAGGCTAGTGGAGGAGACTTTCACCATAGATGAAGTCTCTGAGGTCCTGAATGGGTTACAGGCTGTGGTCCATGGCGAGGTGGAGTCTGAGCTCATCAACACAGCCTACACCAACGTGCTGCTTCTGCGGCAGCTTTTCTCACAAGCTGAGAAGTGGTACCTCAAGCTCCAGACAGACATCTCTGAACTTGAAAACAGGTAGTAAAATTTGTATCCACACTTATGACAAAGAGGCCCAAGCACAATCTTAAAAGTTAGTGAATATCTTTGCTGCTTCTTTTCATGGAGCTACTGTGTGAGAACATTTGGGTAGGGTAACAGCAGAGGATCCAGGTACATCCAGGTGCCATGCGTTCAGCGTCTTCTTCAAAATGCTGTTTCCACGGTTTCTCACTGTTATAAAGGCCTTGGAGATTATGAGATTGCTCTTCAGCTATTATTAATTATTCCTTATGGGATCTTTGTTGCCCTGATCATTATTATAGTAAGTCTTTAGAGATAGGTCAACTGAGAAATAAAGAATATGAAACAGCTGAAAAATTAATTCAGATACCATCAAGTCACACGTGGTATTGCAAGTTTGTTTCTAAATAATTTGCATTAAAATTATATTCTACTCTTTAAAATAGGAAACATTTTTTCAAAGTTTTATAATGTGAACAGTATCAAAAAGCCCCTTAGTTTTTAAAAAATATGGTAAAGTCAATGAAATTGAAATTCACACTAAGAAAAGTCATGCCAGAGATTGGAAAGACTGACAGCAAGCCCGGGGCTGTTCACTAAGCACAGGTGCCATGCAGCGGCTCATGGACATGCTGAGCAACACTGGTGGTGGCCTCAGGTAGGGAAGGAAACCATTTTGCTCCTCCAACTGTCAGTAGGAAACTAGTGAGAAAACTTTTGAGAAACTGACCTACTAAGAAGCTTAAAAGAGTAGTTACTGCCATTCACTCTGTAAGCTTTTGCACAGTCAGCCCCCAGTGTACCTTTGCAAGTAAAAGGAAATGTTTAGGTGAATCACCCCCAAACCATCCGTCCTCTTGAGAATTCATCATACTCTTTTTCAGTAGATATGAACTAGTCCTGCTCTTTCAAGGCTCCTCTATTAAAATCCGTTTTCCTTAAATATCTACCAGCTAACAATATATATTATAGAGCATTCGCCCTTTTGCACTTCAGAAATACAGAGTTGACTACAAATTTCAGACATAGTTGTATTAACATTGTCTTTTAGTTCTAGCAATTACATTGTACACTCAGTAGGTACAAAATACTAGATGCTATGGAAGGTTCAAATTTGAGTCCATGGAACTTGGATTCTTGACCATTAGTAACTAAGTATTATTTTTGATATGGTGAAGTTTTATTCATCTTGCTCTATAGTCTCTGGCATGTTATAGAGATTGATATCAGTCCTTTTATTCCTGTGTGTATAATACAAATCGGTTCTAAATGCGTCTTTTCATATTTGCTTTTATCTTCCAGAGAATTATTAGAGCAAGTTGCAGAATTTGAAAAAGCAGAATTTATATCTTCGAATAAAAAGGTAATTTTTGGTCATTCCAAGTCAAAAGCTTAGTAGCCAGTGTTTAAAATCCTCAAGTGGGAGTTCGCATTGTGGCTCAGGGGAGGGGAAACGAATCTAACTAGCATCCATGAGGACGCAGGTTCAGTCCCTCTCCTTGCTCAGTGGGTTAAGGATCTGGCATTGCCATGAGCTGTGGTGTAGCTTGCAGACGCGGTTTGGATCCTATGTTGCTGTGGCTGTGGTTTAGGCTGGCAGCAGCAGCTCCGATTCGACCCCCTAGCCTGGGAACCTCCACATGCTGCACAAGTGCAGCCCTAAAAAGACAAAAATAAAATAAATAAAATAAAATCCTTGGAGTTCCTGTCATGACGCAGCAGAAAAGAATCCGTCTAGGAACCATGAGGTTGTGGGTTCGCTACCTGGCCTCGCTCAGTGGGTTAAGGATCCGGCATTGCCATGAGCTGTGGTGTAGGTCACAGACACAGCCCGGATCCCGAGTTGCTGTGGCTGTGGCGTAGGCCAGCGTCTACAGCTCCTATTAGACCCCTAGCCTGGGAACCTCCATATGCCACGGGAAGCGGCCCTAGAAAAGGCAAAAAATAAAATCCTCAAGCGGCTCAGAGCATTCAGAGTTAAGGTGAGAACTCTCAAGGAAAAGCATTTGACTCAAGAACACAATTCAAGACTTACCTCTCACATTTTTAGACAGAAGAAGAAAATCTTTGGAAGTAACTGAAAAACTTTGTCTACCATTTCTCACACACATGCATGCATACATGAAGTCCCTGCAGTCCACCTGCCTCCCAGCCGTGTGGGCTCTTCACTCAGACAACGCGGAGCCCAGGCTTTGGGGGCTGTCACACATCCTGGCACTGTCACTCCCCAGCTGTGTGACTCTGAGCAGGTTACCTAAGATGGCTGAGCCATGTTCTCCTCATCCATCAAGTGCAGACAATGCTAGTAGTTACCTACTTCTCTCTTTAATCATGCTCATAATCTGCAGTGACCACTGAGCATATTCCATTGTGTAGAATTACCATAAATACTGGGTGGTGTTGCATAGTAAAACGCTGCTGAGATGCATCCATGAACATTACACATACAAAACAATTGTCCAGTTATTCCTCTGGCTAAGAAATTTTTGGGTCAAAAGGCATGGGTTCTTTTGTCTGAATATATATAGCTAAACCGCTGGCATATTTGTGTCAAGTTAGTAATCAGTAATGTAGTTGTCTAAATTCTCATCATTATTACAGTTTTTCCCAGAGCCTGGGGTTCATACAGAAAGCTCTGTTTCAGCTCCCACAGTTTAAAAGCCCCGTCCCTAGATACTAGAATCTATATGCTCTGTCTTTTAGCACTTTCCCATCCTCCTTTCTCTTCCATCTGTTGTTGTTGTTTTTAAGGTATGAGGAGGACGGGTTTCATTTTCATCTCTAACTGGCCTTGAGCACTGTGGGCCAGGTACCGGTCTGAGTACTGGGATATAACAGGGAACCAAACCAACAAAAACCTAGCTGACATCCCAGTGGATATGTTTACACAGTGTCTTCCTCTTAGAAAGTACAGGCATTCAGTGATTACACATAATTTATCCTGTGGCGATTTCAGTTTGTTTTCTGTATTTCGTTTCAGCCCATCATAGATAACATAAGGCCAAAACTTGCTCCACTTAATGAAGGTGGAGCAGCAGAACTCCTAAACAAGGTAATGTTGCCATCATTTGAGAAATGTCAAACCCTCTGAGGATGTATGCTCACTGCCTGCACAGCTCTAGAGTAGAGAGACTGGGGCAGAAGGCATTGATTTCTGCTTCAGTCCACTGAGGGTCATTGGCCTGTCACAGTAGTTGTACTTAATGGTATCTGGTGGGCCAGAAGAGGACACACTTAGCTCCTAAAGAGTGTGATGCAGCTCTTGATTGCGTCTTTTCATGATGAAGTAAAGAGCATGGAATTTTGGACAGTGTTTATTGATGGACATTTGAAGTTTATGATCTGTAATAACAATGAAAGGACTTTTTTTTTATAAGGTGTATAAAAATTACCAATACACAACTATTTTTCATGACTCCTGTGTTCTCAAATTATGCTAGATATTGTTACATAAAAAGAAATGTAATACCTGGCCTTTTGCTCTCAGAAATGTTATAGTCTCTGGAGTTCCTGTCGTGGCGCAGTGGTTAACAAATCCGACTAGGAACCATGAGGTTGCGGGTTCGGTCCTGCCCTTGCTCAGTGGGTTAACGACCCGGCATTGCCGTGAGCTGTGGTGTGGATTGCAGACACGGCTCGGATCCCACGTTGTTGTGGCTCTGGCGTAGGCCTGTGGCTACAGCTCCGATTCGACCCCTAGTCTGGGAACCTCCATATGCCACAGGAGTGGCCCAAAGAAATAGCAAAAAGACAAAAAAAAAGAAATGTTATAGTCTCTTTGGAAATGGAGAACTTATATTCCGGAAACAGAGACAGGAAACTGCTGACCTGTGCAGCATAGGGTGGCAGAGAAGACACTGTTCCATATGAATAAGAGTAGTTAAGGACAGGCTCTTGAGAAAGGCAGTGCCTCAGCTGGGCTGATAAGTGAAGACAGATTGAATTGTCAGAGGGAAGTGAAGGACATGGCTGGCGGGGGAACAGAGCGGCAGCCGTCAGAGGCAGTGGAGGCTGACATGCCTTGGAGCAAAGCCCAAGCTCTCTGCCTGGGTATGCTGCATGTGCTGGGGTATAGTAAGAAGAGACTGGACCAAGAGATGATACTCATAATAGAACTACTGATCAGCAAGGGACTTTGGCCTTGGCTTATCAGAACCGTCTAGGGGCTGGGCACGGAGTGTTGGAACAGTGAGGATTGTGTTTTAGGATCAGTGGCCAATGGTGTACACAGTGTAGGTGGAGGACAGACCCAGGAGTTGCAGGCTCAGCTAGGTGGGAGATGGTGAAGTGGATGACTTCGGAAAAAGGCTGAGAACAGAGGACTGAAAAAAGTCTGGGAGACTGTGAAAGAAGGATCTAGAAGACTTAGAGCCGAAGTTGACTCACAGGTGTTGAGGTTGGTGTTCTGGGTGAAACTGGGATATTTCCAGTAACTGGGGCATGCAGACTTTTGAACTATTACGTAATTTGAATTTAATTTAAAAATTAAAAGGGAAACAAGTGATTTCAAATATTAAAAACACTTTGACTAACATAAACTTGAATTTACTCACAAAGGAAATTTTAAGACTTCAAGAAGAGAACGAGAAATTAAAGTCAAGGCTAAAGGCCACTGAAACACAGGTAACCAAGAAGTACTTTAACAAAATTGTTGGAAGAGTGACTTGCAGACTAAATGCTGACTGTGTTTTGTCTAAACTTGATTATAGGCAACAAATGCATTGGATGAGAAGTCAAAGCTAGAAAAAGCACTGCAGGATTTACAGCTTGATCAAGGAAATCAAAAGGTGAAATCAGTTTTAGCCATCTTTTTCACATTTTCTAAATATAATCAATTTTTAAACTTTAATAAGTCTTATTTACTGTTATGCTCCCTGAGAGGGAGGCCACCACTGTTGTCCTGCATCAGGACGTCCTTGTCCACCAAAGGCCAGGTGCGGGCCTGGTCAGGGCAAGGGGACAGATACACAGCTCATGTGCCTCACATGTCTTGAGAGCCCTTTTGCATACGAGATGGTCATAGTTTTTTCTTAAGTTCTTCCCCCTTTCGCTTTGCCGTTCCAGTTACAGTGGGGGAAAAAAAGGGAAAGGAAGAAAGGAAGAATTTTTAGTTAATTGGATTTGTGCCCAGGGCTTATTACACAGAAATTATTACTTTAGTTTCCCTTTGGTAAGTATGACAAAATAGAATGAACTTACTAGTCATGCATCCTAATCCATCTTTATCTCACAGTGGCTCTGTAATACAGTGAAATCGGTGTTGAAGTTTTCCAGGCTTGTCTGAGTGTAATGACTGGGTATCACTCCTCCCTGGAAGTCATGGTGTGCGAGGTTCTCCCTCCCATAAAAGCTGTTGAGATGCTGTAATAGGATCATGTCGGCAGGACCATTTGAGTGAATTTTCAGTGCAGCACCGGCTTTTCTAGTGGTTGTAGTACCATTGTGTATGTCTGCTAAAGAATCCTAGGGAATTCCCCGTTATGGCTGAGTATTACTGCCCATATCCATGAGGATTCAGGTATGATCCCTGGCCCTACACCATGAACTGTGGTGTAGGTTGCAGACACTGCTCGGATCCTGAGTTGCTGTGGCTGTGGCATAGGCCAGCAGCTACCGCTCCAATTCAACCCCTAGACTGGGAACCTCCATATGCCATGGGTGCGGCTCTAGAAAGACAAAAAAAGAATCCTTAAACCTACTTCATTAGACATTGGTTGCACTTTTTCTGTGGAAAATTTCACACATATACAGGAGTAGAGAGAATAGTGTAATGAACCCCAGGTACTCGTCACTCTGCTTTACCAGTCAGTCATCAGGACGTGGCCAGTCTTATTTCATATTTACCTCTACTTTCTTCTCCCCTCCCCCATGCTTTTTTTTTTTTTTGATGTATTACATAATTTCATCTGTAGATATTTTTTAAATAGAAGGATACTTTTGGAGTTCCTGCTGTGGTACAACAGAATCAGCAGCGTCTTGGGAGCATTGGAATGCAGGTTCAGTCCCGGGGCCTGGGACAGTGGGTTAGGGATCTGGCAGTGCAGCAGCTGTGGTTTGGGTTGCAGCTGTGGCTCAGATCTCATCCCTGGCCCAGGAACTCCATATGCCTTGGGGCAGCCAAAAAAGAAAAGAAAAAATAGAATGATACTGCTTACATGGTTTAAAAAAAAATACATGATTTTCAATCATTATATGCCAAGGACCATAAATTTATAAAACAGCTAAATACTCTAGAACAGCTTTATAATTTCTCACAAGTAAAACAGTTGGACACATATTTGGATGGTGAATTTGTTTTAAAAGCCATTATGGACTTTGCTCCAATTTTACTTGTAAGATTTTGGCAAAAGTAAAATACAGGCCTTTACCAAATGCAATGAAGTAAAATCTTTTTAAGACCAGATTTCAAAAATAAGTAAGAAATGTTTCTTTTGATGATAGTACCCCTTCATCTTGATATTTAGCAATTACAGACCATTTTCCTGTTTTATTAATATAACTTTTTTCTGTTATAAATGTTATCTAGTTAAAAACAAGGTGCAGGCAGGGAGAACATCCAGCTGCTTGTATTACACTGACAAAGTGTACAAATATGTGCATATCAAATTAACATTAAAAACTCAAAGTCTTATAAATTTAACAAGCCATATAATCAGTAAGCATTAATTAGGCTCTCATAATATTTTATTGTAAGTAATGACTAAAATGTATCTTACATTTTTCGATATAAATTGTAATTGATTTTTCCATCGGTATCATTCAAAATTCTTAACAGGGATTTTTTTTTTTCACGAGGATTTTTTTTTAACTTTTCAAAAATGGAACTTACTTGCCAACCCTATCTCTGGGAAGGAAACTGCCTTGTCAAATTTAGGATCTCACCTCTCTTTTCCACTTTGGAATTCTAGTAGTTCATAAGTCATGCTTTACTTACTTAGAAATCAGTGACCACTGAGTGTCAGCCTACACAGGACACTATGTATTGGGGGCTGAGGGTAAACTGGGCAGGCTGGTGACCTTCATGGGGCTGGAGCAGCAGAGTAGGCTAGCAGGGATGCTGAAGTGCACATGCAACACACAGCACTCTCTGTTTCCATCACCTGTGATGTTGAATCTAAAACAGTTACTATTTAGGATGCCAGCATGAAATTAAGCACTTGTATGTATTCTTCACAGGATTTTGTAAAGGCCCAAGACTTGAGTGACTTGGAAAACACAGTTGCTGCTTTAAAGAGTGAATTTCAGAAGACACTTAATGACCAGACCGAAAACCAGAAGTCTCTGGAAGAGAATCTAGCCACGGCCAAACATGACCTCCTCAGGGTGCAGGAGCAACTGAGCATGGCTGAAAAGGTAAGATTTGTTTGTTCACGTCCAGTTAAGTGATGAACACAGTGTAAGTGTAACTAAGGAAAATGTTGGACAATTGCAAATTCACCTTATTTTTTCTCAAGGTATTAGGCAGTTTGTGTTCTAAAGATTTGTCAATTTCAGGCACTGAGATTTTGCACTAAAATATCTGTGATGGGAGTTCCTGTCGTGGCTCAGTGGTTAACGAATCCAACTAGGAGCCATGAGGTTTCAGGTTTGATCCCTGGCCTCAATCAGTGGGGTTAAGGATCCGGCATTGCCATGAGCTGTGGTGTAGGTTGCAGACTCGGCTCGGATCCCACATGGCTGTGGCTCTTGTGTAGGCTGGCGGCTACAGCTCCAGTTAGACCCCTAGTCTGGGAACCTCCATATGCCTCTGGTGTGGCCCTAGAAAAGACACACACAAAAAATATCTGTGATGATAAAAAAAAAAAAAAAAAAAAAAAAAAACACACTCCTTCCTGTTGTGTGGTAAATACGCCACCACAGGTGGCCTGCGCCCACTACCTTGCACCCCTGTATTTCTCTTTCTGATTGTCTCTCTTACAGTCTGGCAGAGGGATGGGAGGCTTTTTTAAAAGTATTCTATACCTTTTTCTTAAGGTATATGAAATATGTGGAGAACTGGTTTAGTTTTTGTTTTTGTTTGCTTTAGGAATGAGACTCTTAAGAATAATGGGGCCTAAAATCTAACTGAATTAAAAATCCTCTTCCTGGAGTTCCCTGGTGGCTTAGCAGGATAAAGATCTGGCATTGTGGCTCGGGTTGCTGCTGTGGTGTGGGTTCCATCTCTGGCCTGGGAAATTCCACATGCCATGGCTGCAGCCAAGAAAAAAAAAAATCCTTCTCCTAAAATATTGGCACTACTATGGGATTTGGAAAAAAGAGTGTGCTTGTTTTATCTGAAAATGAATTTACTTGTTCAAATAGATTTCCCATGTGTGTGGCATAGTATGTTTGAGTTACTTGCTAATACTGTATTTGGGGAAATGTTACTATTTTATTGTCTTCTCATTTCAAAGAATGTATTTTTAAGGTTCAAATAGTCTTAATTTTATGTAAGTATATATATGTATTTTATTTAGAAAATAATATAAACAGAATCTTAGTAAAATTAGAGCAGAAAATTATACATTTTCATCAGATTTGTTCTCTCCTTAGATGTTTCTTAGTAATGTGCTGACTTTTTTTGCTATGCAGGAGTTAGAGAAGAAATTCCAACAAACAGCAGCGTATCGAAACATGAAAGAGATTCTTACCAAGAAGAATGACCAAATCAAAGACCTGAGGAAAAGACTGGCAAAGTAAGCGCTCCTGACCCTGCCTCTCAGATTGTCTCCCCGCTGCATTGTTGTCTGCCCTTCATTAAATCTAATCTTGTGTCTGGAGAGGTCAGGCCAGCAGGGAGCTGCTCTGTCATTCAGTCCAGAAGCTTGCGTTTGAGGGAAGCAGAGGGGTTGTGGCCAGGCCTCGTTTCTAATGCCCTCCAGGGTTTCTTCTTAGGTTCAGCCAGACTGTTAGAGTCACACAGGGCTACACTAGGCTATTCTTGGCAGTGGATTCACTTAGCAGAATGTTGGGCAGGGCTGGGCACTTCTCAGTGGGCTCCTGCATCAGTCAAGACCTGGTTGTGCTGTGCCCTCACGTGACAGTTTAGGTGCTAGAAAGTGAGGTCCATGTGTGGCTGCCAGAGGCAGTATGGCTTAGAAGTCCATGGCCCACATAGGACTTGTGTCTCTGGTATAGGCAGGGACACAGCTGTGTACAGGAACTCACTGCAGACAGGGAAGCCTAAGCCGTGGCTCCCACTGCAGATATATAGCTAGCTATTCACAGTTCTCCTGGTCCAGATGTAGTCTCCCAATCAAGGTCATTTCTGTTGTCAGCACTTCTGCCTGGAAACTCAACTGTCATTTCACCCTAATCAGGGTTCCAGGGGACCAGAGCTGGAAAGTGAATCCAAGGTCAGATTTGTTCTTAGAGAAGGGAGTTTGTTAACCCTTTACCCACAAAACTGTGTCAGCTGTTTGTGACCATCAGGGTGTCAGATCATTACTGAATCTGCTAAGCTATCATGGATCTAGATGCCAAATGTAGACTTGGAGCCTGAAGGTGTTGAGCAGTTACCTGGTCCATTCTCCACCTGCTGCAGGATCCCCTGAGTCACCCTTGTCATGCCTTGAATGTATCTGACTTCTACTTTAGCAGTGATTTTCAGGGAAAAAATGAAGTGTTACCAGTTAAGTCACTGGAGATATTTTGGCAACAACAGCAACAGGTGAGGTATCATGATGGTATGGTCTTAATTTAATAAATATCTATTTCCAGATACGAACCTGAAGATTAAAAACTGAAGAAGATTTCATCTGAAGGCTGCCACAGTGTGAAAGTACAAAGCTGTTTCTCACCTCAGGCATGTATTTGAAGCAGTTTATTATATTCCCTGTCTTTATTTTTCTATGATTTAGAGTTTGCTTCTAATATTTAGAACTAGAGTTCCTATTTCAGTTAACTAATTGAGAAGAGAGAAAACTTACCGACGGATTCTGGCCTCTTGTCTCAAACTCCTCTCTGCCTAGTGCTCCAAAGTCTTAGTTAAACTGCAATGAGAACTTCATAGCAAAAAACAGGCTTTTAGAGTGGGAAGAAGAGACTTACTCTTTTGCATTAGTATAAAGAGTACACCTTTTCAATAAATGTTAATGCCAGCATTGTCTGTAGTTGTACATTCCCCAGAGTAAAAGTAAATACAGAATTATTAAATATAATTACAAATAAACCTTATTTTTTAAAATGAAATTGATTTCTCTATTTAATCATCAAAAATATATGAATTTATTAAAAATATGAATACCATCCATTATAAGCATGATTTTTACCAATTACAATGAAAATTAACAGTGAATATGAGGATTCGATTAACTCCTTCAGTTTCTCTGGCTCAAAGCTGTGTTTAGCAGAGGAGGGTCAGACATTTTTTGTAGCACAACTTATCATGAGTCTGTATCAGTGATGGAAAAGGCAAAGCCATCCTGTACTTTTACAGTCGAGAAAGGATCTGGGCTCAGAATAAATGTGATCTTTATATTTCAGGTTCCAGAGTATTCCTTTATTTTTTAAACTTTTGTATTTAAATTTTTTTTTTTTTTTTTTTTTTTTTAAGGGCTGCACCTGCAGCGTATGGAAGTTCCCAGGCTATGGGTCGAATCGGAGCTACAGCTGCTGGCCTACACCAAAGCCACAGCAATGCGGGATCCAAGCCGCATCTGCTACCTATATCACAGCTACTTAGCGAGGCCAGGGATTGAACCTGCATCCTCATGGATCCTAGTCGGATCAGGTACAGCCCTAGAGAAGACAAAAAGACAAAAAAATATATAAAAATTAAAAAATTAATTAAATGAGAACACTTTCAAAAAATTTTATTCAATATAAAATAAATTACCATGTAAACTAGCTATAATGGAAAAAAATCATTATATAAAAAATTAAATTACCAGATCTCAGATTCAGTTTTAGAGTATTTATTTATTTACATGCATTTATAGGAACTGCATTTTCAAGAGAATTTGTATATCCATCAGTCCTGCTTTTTCTTGTATAATTTTGAGTAAATCATTAGAAATTAGGAATCAAATCTGCAGTGACTAATACAGCAATATACTATAAGGATAAACAATATACTATAAGGATAAAGTCCATAAAGCAGTAATGCCTCAGAAAGAAAGGACTTACTTTTTTTTTCTTTTTTCTATTTTTCTTTTTTTTTGGCCACCCCATGGTATATGGAGTTCCCAGGCCAGGGATCAGATCCGAGCCCCAGTTGCCACCTACACCTCAGCTGCAGCAACACCAAATCCTTTAACCCACTATGCCAGGCCCGGTTCGAACCTGCATCCTGGCGCTGCAGAGTGCACCACCAATCCCATTGCACCACAGTGGGAACTCCAGGAAGTACTTAATCTTAACACATTATTTAGAAAGTAATTATTGCCACTTCCAAAGGCAGAGTATCACACCCTAAATGAATATTTTATTCTCCAAGAAGAATCCTAATGGGAGGACAAGGCTCATTATTTTTATTCCAGCTTTTAATACTAGCCTTGAATTTGATGTTTTTCTTGTAGGTTTTAATGTTAAAATACTGAAGGAACAAATGATAATGGGTAAGATAATTTCCCCAAAAAAGGACACAGAGGGGAGTTTTTAAAAGATGGATGCATCAGAGAAGGGAGGGAAAACATCCACTAACAAGCCAGCACTTACTGTGTAGTTGTCACTTGTCCCTCACTGGGTCATTCACTGGGTCCTGTGGTTCTGTGTCTTTTAAGCTTGTACTGAGGGGTCCAGTCTCACCCTGGACAGATCTCTCCAAAAACCATTCCATTATTTATGGACCAGGTTATTCTATGTAAATTAGAAATAGAACTATTGCTTAAATGGCTTGTGTACCTTGCAAAAAAAAAAATCTATTTTCTCATTATATGTGTCTTAGTTTGATGCCCATAGGAAAGGAAATTATGTTGAGAAATCTGTGTTGCTGGGTAGTATTTTGACTTGGTTTTTTTTGGTAGCAAGTTTTAAATATTCC
This sequence comes from Sus scrofa, assembly GCF_054392235.1. Taxonomy (NCBI): domain Eukaryota; kingdom Metazoa; phylum Chordata; class Mammalia; order Artiodactyla; family Suidae; genus Sus; species Sus scrofa. Next base: position 43,734,300 of record NC_139395.1, on the reverse strand, counting down.
ATATAGCATATTCCAATTCAATAATAAATTCAAAAGTATGTATGAAACCTTACAATGTGACTATGCCCTGCATTAAGATCAACAGATGTGATACTCTTTGACATAAATCACCATGAAGATTTTTGTGCCCTGGTTTTGTCACTGTTTGCATGTGTGTGTGTGTGTGTGTGTGTGTTTGCAAAACTCATGTGCATATTAAATGCAGTATTAAATGCTGCATATCAAAATGCAGTATTAAATTTTTAGTTTTTGAATAATTTCCTACTTTTAAATTTATTTCATTTAACTAAGAAAGGAACCCTTTTTAAAATTGATCTATTTTGGGTTTCTAGGAACACTGCCTCAAGCCTTGATTGATTTCAGTGTGCTAAGCTGTATAAACTGTACATTGTGGCTCTCATAATGCAGCTTTAGTTTAGCTTAAATATTCAAAGCTTCTCCCAAACTGTGACTCATGCCCTTTATTGCCAAAAATAAAATATAAAGGATTATGTTATTAATCTGTTCAATATTAAGTATTTATTTTTTCTTGTGTTACATTTTGTCATTAAATAAGTGTTTAATGATCATTTGCTTATGTCTTACATAACTCATTATAAGGAAAATATAGCTCTACATTGTATTTATAATGCTATTTGATAAAACTTTTTCTATTCTTTATTTCCATTCTGATGAACTGGAAAGGGTTTATGGAGATATTCATGAATATCTTTAAATGCATGGCACTTTTAGGTAGACTGGATTGCAGAAAAATTGGCTCTAATGATTTGTTTTTGTGTAGGTCTTATATTCTAAAGCTTTGACATTAGAAACTCAAGACATGATTTTGCTCATATAAGCAAATCTTTCAGAATAAGAACCATCTCAGCAAGATATTTTTTAGTATTTAGACAAAAATAGTATTTAGATAATATTTAAACAAAATTATTTTCAATACCATGTAGAAAAAAATGTTTCAGTATTTTATAGATAAAACCTCACCAGTATTGGACAAGCAAAATTGGAATTCGAAAATCCTTTATGTTTAAAAGTAGCAATGGGCCTGCTGTCAAGTTAATAGCTTTATTAAGTGGCTTTTGATGAGTATTTAGAGAAGAAACTTATAATCACCAGGCGCCAGCATAGGTCTCCCTAGCAAGAAATCATAGCAAACTCATTTGTCTTTTAGGAGAAAGAGGAGATAAGAGTGTATCAGGATTGCAGCAAGGTGCTTGTCAGAGACCATGAAAACCTTATTGGTTTGGATTTTTTTTTTTTTTTTTCTTTTTGTGGCTGCACTTGTGACATATGGAAGTTCCCAAGCTGGGGGTGGGGCTCAGATCAGAGCTGCAGCTGGTGCCTGTGCCATAGCCACGTCAACACCAGATCCTAGCTACATCTGCAATCTATAGCACAGCTTGCTTCAATGCCAGATCCTCAACTCACTGAGTGAGGCCAGGGATTGAACCCAAATCCTCACGGAGACACGGGTCCTTAACCCACTGAGCCGCAAAGGGAATGCCTAACCTTGGGGGTTTTTTAATTTATTTTTATTTTTTATTGAAGTATAGTTGATTTACAATATCGTATTAGTTTCAGGTGAACAGCAAAGTGAGTCAGCTATACATATACACACATCCATTCTTTTCCAGATTCTTATATAGGTTATTACAGAATGTTGAGTAGAGTTCCATGTGCCATACAGTAGGTCCTCATTGGTTATCTATTTTACATATACTAGTATGTATATGTCAATCCTAAACTCCTAATTTATCCCTCCCCCCAACCTTTCCTCTTTGGTAACCATAAGTTTGTTTGCAACATCTGTGGGTCCGTTTCTGTTGTGTAATAAGTTGATTTGTATCATTTTTTTAGATTCTACATTTAGATGATAACATATGATATTTCTCTTGGTCTGAGTTACTTTAGTTACTATAATTTCTAGGTCCAGTCATGTTGCTGCAAATGGCATTATTTCATTCCTTTTTATGGCTGAGTAATATTCCATTGTATGTACATACCACATCTTCTTTATCCATTCCTCTGTTGATGAACCTTACGGTTGTTTCCATGACTTGGCTATTGTAAACAGTGCTTCAGTGAACATAGGGATTCATGTATCTCTTTGAATTATGGTTTTCTCCAGATATATGCCCAGGAGTGGGATTGCTCAATCATATGGTAGTTCTATTTTTATTTTTTTAAAGGAATTTCCATACTGTGTTCTCCATGGTAGCTGCACCAATTTCCATTCCCAGAAGTAGTGCAAGAGGGTTTCTTTTTCTCCACTCCTTCTCCAGCATTTATTGTTTGTAGACTTTTTGATGATGGCCATTCTGACTGGTGTGGAGTGATACCTCATTGTAGTTTTGATGTGCATTTCTCTAATAAGTGATGCTGAGGATCTTTTCATTTGCTTTGGCTATCTGTATGTCTTCTTTGGAGAAATGTCTATTTAGATCTTCTGCCCATTTTTTGATTGAGTTGTTTTTTGGAGTTTTTTTTTAATATCGAGTTGCATGAGCTGTTTGTATATTTTGGAGATTTATCCCTTGTTGGTTGCTTCATTTGCAAATATTTTCTCCCATCCTGTGGGTTGTCTTTTTGTTTTGTTTATGGTTTCCTTTGCATAAAAAACCTTTTAAGTGTAATAAGATCTCATTTCTTTATTTTTTGTTTTTATTTTCATTACTCTTAGATGGTTGACCCAAAAAGATATTGCTGTGATTTATGTCAAAGGGTATTCCGCCTATGTTTTCCTCTTAAGAGTTTTATAGTATCCAGTCTATATTTAGGTCTTTAATCCATTTTGAGTTTATTTTTGTGTATAGTGTAAGAAAATGTTGTCATCTCATTCTTTTATATGTAACTGTCCAGTTTTCCCAACATCACTTATTGAAGAGACTGTCTTTTCTCCATTGTATATACTTGCTGCCTTTGTTGTAGATTAATTGACCATAGCTGTGTGGGTTTACATGATAACCTTGTTGAAAAGGGTCTTACTTGGGTTCTTTCAAATGCAGACCTTAGGATAAGGATTTGGGTGTAGGTAGTTTATTTGGTAAGTGATTCCAGGAGGTCCTCAGGACTTGAAACAAATTGAGAGTCACCACTATAGGCACCTAAGGCTCAGTCCTGCTGGGGATGCCCCTCAGGCACTGTGGCAAATTTCCACCTATATAGATTCCCCTTCGCCCTCGGCTAGCATTTCTGCTAGTCAGAATTGCTTGCTTGGTGAGATGAGCCAGACCTTCCTCTCTTAGGGGTCTGAGTCCATGATTATTTTGCAGTTGTCGTGCCGAACTTGTGGAATTTCCCACTTACTATTGTCCCTAAATATCACCAAAAAAACACCCCTATAAATCCCGAGTCCAGAAAAACTTCTTACTGCCTCATTATGTAGCAACAATCCAAACTCCTTGTGATGATTAGGGTTATTTACCCTTTGCCAGTGTGCTAACTCCTTTCTTTGCCTCTAGTCCATGGACTTAAAGGGCTCCCAAATGAACACTAATGTCCAGAGCCTAAAAGCTATAGAATCTGGAAACACAGAATCCTCAAGTGAGTAACCAAATAATGGTGAGAGGAGCCACTCCTATTTATACCCTTTGATTCTTAGAATTATGTGATCTGGTTGTTGGTTCAATATATGTATTATATCATGAAGGACAACACCTCAGCCCCATAGGGCATGCTGTCACATAATTCCAAAATTTAGTAATCTGGCAACTTCCAAGTGATGCCTTACAAGATGGGACCAACAGAGCTTGTGTCCTTATTCCCATTGTCATATTTCTGACTTTAGCCAAATGGGTCCCTTGGTCTGAGGCAAAGTTAGGCAGAATCCCATGTGAGCCCTCATTGGTGGCATTGGCAGAAGCTTGGTGGACAGGTAAGGCAAACCCGTAGCACAAATTTTTTCTACTGCTGATAATTTGAATATTCATCAGCAGCAGTAGCTAACTGAGCATTGTTGAGAGGGGCTCCATATAGAGCCTCCTCCCTGCCACTGTGACTGCTTCTTAAATGGGTTCATTGTCTAAGCACTGAAGCCACTGAGGACCGAGACTGGCTGACATCTATGGACGAGCCTGCCTGTCCACCTAGCTCTTCAGCACTTTCTGCAATGGCTGTCCTCTGGTGGGCATTGACAAGAGATAGGAAGGTCCATCCCTTATACTTAAGGGTAAGAAACTTGAAGATTTCCCACTGAGATCAGGTACAAAGAAACACTGTCTCCTCTCACTCCTTTTCAACATTGTATTAGAAGTTCCAGGAGTTCCCGTCGTGGCGCAGTGGTTAACGAATCCGACTAGGAACCATGAGGTTGCGGGTTCGGTCCCTGCCCTTGCTCAGTGGGTTAAGGATCCGGCGTTGCCGTGAGCTGTGGTGTAGGTTGCAGACGCGGCTCGGATCCTGCGTTGCTGTGGCTCTGGCGTAGGCCGGTGGCTACAGCTCCGATTCGACCCCTAGCCTGGGAACCTCCATATGCCGCGGGAGCGGCCCAAGAAATAGCAATAACAACAACAACAACAGCAAAAGACAAAAAGACAAAAAGGCAAAAAAAAAAAAAAAAAAAAAAAAAGAAGTTCCAGCTAATGAAATAATACTAGAAAAGGAAATAAAAAGTATACAGATTAGGCGAGAAGTGATAAGACTTGATATGTAAATAACACAACTATCTATAAAATATGCAAGAATAAACAACAACAAAACTTCCTGGAACTAGCAAATGATTATAATAAGGTTATAATATACAAAGGTGATACACAAAAATCAATATATTGTTTTGTATACCAACAATGAACAAGTGGAATTTGAAATTTAAAGCACAACACCCTTACTTCGGCACCCTCAAAAATGACATCCTTGGGCATAATCTACAAAAAATATGTGAGGGAATTCCTATAATGGCTCAGTGGTAATGAACATGACTAGTATCCATGAGGATGCAAGTTTGATCCCTGACCTCGCTCAGTGGTTAAGGATCCGGTGTTACTGTGGGCTGTGGTGTTGGTCACAGATGCAGCTCAGATCTTGTGTTGCTATGGCTGTGACATAGGCCGGCAGCTGTAGCTCCGATTCAACTCCTAGCCTGGGAACTTCCATGTGTCACTGGTGCAGCCCTAAAAAAAAGGAAAAATAAAAAACTATGTGAAAGATCTGTATGAGGAAAACTACAAAACTCTGTTGAAATAAATCATTGAAGAACTAAATAAGTAGACATTTCATATTCATGGTCAGGAAGACAGTATTGTCAAGATGCCACTTACTCCCAACTTAATCTGTAGATTCACTGCAAACCCAATCAAAATCCTAGCAAGTTATTTTGTAAATTTGTTAATATCATTTTGTAGATATCATTTGGGAGACAACTAGTTCTAAAGTTTATATGGAGAGGCAAAAGACTCAGAATAGCCAACACAATATTATGGAAGAAACAAAAGTTGGAGGACTGACACTACCCAACATCAAAACTAATTATAAAGTTGTCATAATCAAGATAAGGTGGTATTGGTGAAGGAAATGACAAATAGACCAGTGGAACAGAATAGAGAGCCCAGAAATAGACCCACACGAATATAGTCAATTTGGTAGAAGAGCAAAGATCTTACAATGGAGCAAAGATAGTTTTCTCAACAAAGGGTGCTAGAACAACTGGCCATCCACATGTGACAAAATGCATCTTGACACAGACCTTACAGCTTTTAGGAAAAGTAAGAATGGATTATAGATCTAAATATAAAATATAAAACTATAAAACTCATAGAAAATAACAGGAGAAAACCTAGATGGCCTTGGATAGAATGATGACTTTTTAGATACAGCATTAATCCAAGAAAGAAAGAATTGAGAAGCTAAACGTCACTGAAATTAAAAACATCTGCTCAACAGAAGATAATGTCAAGAGAATGAGAGCCACAGACGGAGAGAACATATTTGCAAAAGATGCATCTGGTAAAGGACTGTTATCCAGAATATACAAAGAACACTGAAAACTCACCAGTAAAAATGGACCAAAGATCTTAACACATATCTCACCAAAAAGACATATAGCTGGCAAATAAGCATATGAAAAAAAAATGTTCTACATCATATGTCATCAGGGAAATGCAAAATAAAATAGCAGAGAGGTACCACTACACAACTATTAGAAGAACCAAAATATACAACACTGACAACTCAAAATGCTGGCTGAAAAATGTGGAGCAACAGGAGCCTTCATCAACTGCTAGTGGGAATGCAAAATGGTACAGCCACTTTGGAAGACAGTTTGGTATTTCTTACAAAACTAAACAAACTCTTGCCATATGATCCAACAATTGTACTTACTGATATTTACCCAAGGGAGTTGAAATCTTAGGTCCACACAGAAACCTATACATGGATATTTGTAGCAGGTTTATTTATAATTGCCAAAACTTGGAATCAACCAAAATAGGAGTTCCTGTCGTGGCTCAGTGGAAACAAATCTGACTAGTATCCATGAGGACGCAGGTTCGATCCCTGGCCTTGCTTGGTGGGTTAAGGATCCGGCATTGCCATGAGCTGTGGTATAGGTCGAAGATGCAGCTCAGATCCAGCATTGCTCTAACTGGTATAGGCCAGCGGCTGCAGCTCCAATTCGACCCCTAGCCCAGGAAGCTCCATACGCCACGGGTGCGGCCCTAAAAAAAAAAAAAAGAGAGAGAAAAGAAAAGAAAAAGCTTAAAAAAAAAAAAAACAGGTCATTCCCAAGTGGCTCAGTGGTAACTGTACACCACACATGTGGCCCTAAAAAGCAAACAAACAAAAAAAATCAATCCCCACACTCTCTGTACTTTTTACAGTGAATCTGTTCACATGCCTCTTTCCCAGACCTCCTCGTTTTCAGTCTTCCAAACCTGATCCTTCTGGGACTCTGGCCTCCAGTCAAATCATTCACTGTGCTCAAAAGTCTGTATATACTCTTAGCCCTGACCTCTCCCTCACACCCGGTTGACTAAGGGCACTGCTTGAGGATCTGTCCACTGAGGGGATTTCCACCCAAACTGTCTTTCAACCACTGAGTGGAACTGTAAAACAGTAGCGAAACATTTGTGGCTTTTAACCAGATATTGCACTGAGCCATTCATTTACCAAACCTGGGCTTTTTTTCCTCTGTTGCCATAGGTGTGAGCAAAGGGCCAGGTATTACTGTAATGGCCTGGAAATCTAGACCATCTGTGCAGTTTGCTCATGCCTTGAACCTTCTTGGCCCAGTCCTGAGTGTAGCATTTTTATTTGATTATGGATTAATGAGGGGCCTGCCTGACCTTATGATTTAGTGATTCTGACAAGATTCAGCTCATGGTAGATGACTTAGTCTGTACAAGGGCCTAGTCGTACGCTGGGACCTGCTTTTCAAAGACTGAATAGTTCTTCACTGCTTTGATCCAGAAGCCTAGAAATTTCTGCACTGCAACTGTCTGATTTGGGGCTTGTGAGCTTCTTTACCAACGACTGCCGCTTGCACTGTGGATCTTTTGGGACATGTAGACCAAGGGGACAGACACGTTCTGTGCTATAGTCTGAAGCACAAAGGGCTACACCCTCTCTGACTGTGTGCACTCAAAACTGGCAGCCTTCTGAATGACCCAACAAATGGTCAGAGATGTATTCCTGAGTGCGGGTCATGCTGGCTTCAGGATCCAAAGACCGTTTTGTGTTGTGCCTTTCCTAGTGATAGAAGCTTCAAGACAAAGTTGCTAGCTGTTGACTTGGCAAGGAGCCCCAGCCTCCCCTAGATCCCTGGACCTCCAGAAGCTTTAGCACTCCGTTACGCTTCTGAATCTTGGCAGGATTCATCCCCTCCTCTCTGATGTGTCTCTTAAGAAGCATCCAAATGTTTGCCGGTTTCTGTTCTCCAAGGTCCAGTTGACATTTTGTCATCAGTGTGGTGGGCCAGCATGATTTTCTGCAGAATGTCAAGGTGACCAAGGATCTTCACGCTGCATTGTGGCAGAACAGGAGGGTCACCTACTCCTGGGGTAAAACCGAATGTGTACTATTATCTGACCCGAGTGAGTGCGAACTTTTTTTGATTCTCTTTTTTTGGTGGGGATTGGAAAGAACTCATTAACCAGATCTACAGCCTCATACCAAGTGCTGGCGGTTGTGCGGAGTTGTTCTAGTAGAAGTACCACATCCAGCAGAGCAGCTGATCTTTGGAGCTTCCTTCTTGCTCTGTGTTAGTCCTCTGTCAGCTTCTGTTTTTCATTTGTTTTTTCATTTTGTTTTGGTGGGTTTTGGTTGTGGTTGTGGCTTGCAGAAAGCATACAGTGGCAGGAGTTCCTTTCATGGCCCAGCAGTAACAAACCCAGTCAGGATCCATGAGCATACAGGTTTGATCCCTGGTCTCGCTCAGTGGGTTAAGGATCCAGTGTTGCTGTGAGCTGTGGTGTAGGTCACAGACATGGCTTGGATCTCGTGTTGCTGTGGCTGCGGTATAGGCCGGTAGCTGTAGCTCCGATTTGACCCCTAGCCTGGGAACTTTCATGTGCCTCAGGTGTGGCCCTAAAAAGCAAAAAAAAAAAAGAGAGAGAGAGAGAGAAAATATTCAATGGCATATCATGGGGATCACTGCCATTACACCTGAGGTGTGGTGTTGCTTCTGATTTTGGCAGCAGGGGTGGTAGGATAGGAAGGGCATTTTGAGCCTGAAGTAACCCTAAGCCTCTTCTACCATTATGGCTGTTACTCTTCAGGTCAAGAAACGAGTGTAAAGGTCTGTCAGTTAAATACATTTGTCCCAGTTTTCTACTCAGAAGCCAGGGAAATAACCAGATTCATTGCTAAATGCAGTGAGATGGATTTTACTAAAGCTCTGATTGTCTGCCTCTCTATGACCTCATTCTAACAAAGGCTATGATGGTGTTTTGGCTCCCCTAAATATGTCAGTTCAGGCCCTGTGTCCATCTGCTCTTGAAAGATGTGTGTATTCCATTTTCCTGGTGTACAATTACTCTGACAAATCACCACAAAGTTCTCTAAGGAAGATTGGGGGGCATACTTATTATATATGCTGCTTTAGTACTGCAGGTTCCTCCTTCGAGGGCCTAGCCTCCCCTCCAGTTATTGGGCTCTGGAGCTGAGAACTGACTCAGGCGTGGGACCTGTAGGGGAGACCCTGATTTCCCATTATGGTAGCTGACAACAATTTTTTACTCATCAGCTGTTTGTTGGTTGGTTTGGTTTTATAATGCAAATAATAACTTCACTGACTGCCCATTCATCACATCTCTGGGAACACCATATAACCTATTAACCACTGGTTGCTGTTCTGGCCTTGCAGCCCATTAGGTTGTTGCATTCGTTTTTCTCTCTAATGGCTAAGTGCTGCCATTAGACTCTTACTGTGGAATCCTATCCATTGGCCCCTAGGGGGCCCAATTAGGTACCAGCATCTCCTGTTGTCAGCTCTGGCCAATAGGACAGCAACCCCTGAGCTTTTCTGAAATGCTAATGTTGCATTCCTTGTTGTTTCAGTGATGTGCTCTCTCATCTTATATCCAGTCTAGCATGCCATCCTTCTGGCCTCTGACCCCTCCTCAGCACTCTGCCAAGGAAGTTATGGAATCTCCTCCTCACTTTTGGTATACTATCATCTTTGAGCTCCAAGGAGCCATTGCAGCAGTGTGTGAGGACTTTGCCAATGTGCCAAATCCTAAGTCACAGAAATGGGCCCTCTTATCCAGCCTCTCTGCTACCTCCCACTCCACCATCCTCAGGATCCATGCCCATATATGCTCTTCAAGTTCCTGCCAGTCCGTGTTAGCCAGATTCTCCAACTCTTCGGGGGAATCATTTGTTTCCTCTCTAAGCAGGACAATGTTTTTCTACACAGGCCATGCTGATACTCACCCCTATTTATTGGTTTAGGAGTAATAGATGTAAGCGGAGGCAGATGTTGGGGAGAACGAAAGTTATCTTGTCAGTCTTCTCTCTCCAGAGAGGCCTTTGAATGGTTTCCAGGTCAGGGGAGATTGTAAGGGAGAGAGGGCTTCTCCCAAGTGGGCCCAGCTCGAGTCTCAGAGACCCATTCCTTCCTAGTCAGAGCTCTGACCTGAGCGAGAAACTGGCCAAGCATGTGAATGTGATTCCCTTTGTGACTGCACCACTCTTATAATTCAGGACCTTCTGTCCTCTGCAGGTAGGAGACCTGGGTCTCTTTAAATGCTGCCATGGGACATTCTAGTTGTCACTGCATCTCCTTTGGTGACACTTGGCTAACCATAGCCTGTCATCCTCTTCTTTCATCCCAATCCACCCCCAGTGTGAGTTTTGGTAACTGTGACCCAGCAGAGTGACAGAGCTTATCACCACCTCACTTAACCATCAGCAGTGGGATCCTGTTGTCATCTGGCTGGCAGCCAAGTCCACTGTCTCAGCCAGGGACTGCTTTCTAGGGCCACTTGAGGCTTCAGATGTTTTATCAGGTCTCCCCCTAGGGGCAGACCTTGAGACAAGTAGCTTCCCTGAGAGGTGATCCCAGGAAGCAGGGTGAGGACCTGGGGGCATGAGCAGGAAAGGGGAGAAAGCCAGTAAGAGGGTACGTGATGAGCAGGTAAGCACTGCGGACCCCCACGCTCAGTATCCCCCCCAGTAATGAGGAGGCTAGGGCACATGACCCCCAGCTCCTCATCTGTCAGTTTGAGGGTTGCTCTTAGGTTCTTAACTCCCAGCACTTTTTGTGTCTGGGTTGAGCGTGTACCAGTGGCCAAAAAAGGCCCCCAGGTGAAGAGACACAATCTTCCGCAGGCCACCTCCAGACAGGACTGAGTGGATATGAGGAGGCATCACTACCATGTGGTCACGTGGACCCATGATGACCAGAAGCGAAAATGCAATGGACATTCCATACTCACTGTCAGTATTCACTCAGAAGAAATGACAAACCTACTCGACCTGGTTAGCTCAGTGTGCTCACGTGGCCTGGCCATTGCTCCTTTTAAGTAGTAACAGCTCTGAAAAAAGAACCTCCTTGGAGTGAGTACCCAGACTAGGCCACATCTTTGTGACTCAAGCAGCAGGTCCATTCTAGGTGCTGAATCCAAATGTTTGTGAAACTGAACTTCCGGTTCCTGCACAAGCACTGCTTAGGCCATGGAAAACTTTGGGTTGGTTGTCAAAAATTATGCCATATTACCTAAAAAGTAACTTTCTGGCACTAAAATTTCTCCATACAAATGAACAAAACATTGTTAAGATCAGCCATTTAAAAAAATCTTTAATAAAGAGCACAATTTTCTGTCCTCATAGGCAGTGAGTCACAAACATAATTTTATCTTTTCCTGTTGATTCAAAGTCATTATTACAAGTATCATTGATTGGCCTACACTGCAGTGGCCTCAGGGGCCACTGAGATGTGGAGAGCTGTCTGCCCCTGTAACCCATGGTGTGTCAGCACTGTTTTTTGATCGAAGGCTTCTGCTTTTTATGGTTTACCCATGTCCTTGTCTGTCAAGTTGGTAGCTAACACTCTGATTTTAGCCAGTCTCTGTTGCTGTTTTTAATTTGGTGTGGTCTTACAAAATAAATAGAGAAGCTAATTGGAGTTACTTGGATCCCCAGAGGGAGGGCTTAAGGGACTCCTCCTCTGTCTGTGAAGTGCATAGACTTTGTCGCATCTTGGCAGCTCCAAGACCTTTTTAGATTGCTTGAAAAGAGAAAGTTAATATTCTAGGTTATCAGCTCGTTTCAGATAGGTGTAGTTTCCAGGTAATCAATTCTGGATAAGTCAGAGAGTGTGCCTCCTGTGTATTTCTCTTACCTTATGGCACCGGCTAGGCCCTCCAGTACAGTATTAAATAGCAGTCGTGATAGAGGGCATCCTTGCCTTGTTCCCAATCTGGAACCGTAAAATATTTTATCAAGAAGGATAATATTCACAATATTCTGTATCAGAATAAGGACAATCTTTTCTACTTCTAGTTTGCTAAGAATGTTTATAAAAATTAAAAATGGGTGTTAAATTTTGCCAAATGCAGAGTTCCCATTGTGGCTCAGGGGTAACAAACCTGACTAGTATCCATGAAGTTGCGGGTTCGATCCCTGGCCTCACTCCGTGGGTTAAGGCTCTGGCGTTGCCATGAGTTGTGGCGTAGGTTGCAGACGCAGCTCAGATCTTGCGTTCCTGTGGCTGTGGCGTAGGACAGCAGCTGCAGGTCCAATTGAACCCCTAGCCTGGGAGCCTCCATATGGCATGGGTGCAGCCCTAAAATGCATAAATAAATAAGTAAATAAGGCTTATTGTATCTCCACCATGTGACTCAGTCTGGCCTTGGCCTTGCTTTGGCGGCTGCTGTATGCTTGGTAATCCCCTTCAGGAAAAAAGGACTATGGTCCCAGCTACTGGAAGTGCCCTTGGCAGTCAGCCCTCAGCTGTCCCTTTTCAGACTGCCCAGCTAAGGAGAACCACCTCGCCTGAGTTTATACTCCCCTTCAGGGTGACTGCCTCCAGCTGCCAGTGGAGGGGTGTAAATCCCCAGCGTGGGCCTGTGCCTCTTTTTCGGAACTCCTCAAGGGTCCAGGGCCACTCCACTGGGCCCACCTGCCCTGCTTTCCTCCCCTCCCAAGGGCGCTCCCTCGTTGACGACCAGCTCCCGGCACACCTCAGAGCTTCCTGAGGGGCCTGACCTGCGCTGGTCTGTTTATATCTTGCTGGTTCATATTAGGTAATCTATTATTTAGGGGTCGCATCAATATTTATGTTAGAGATTGGTCTGGAATTTTCCTTCCTTGTAAAAGAGCTGTTTTTGAAAGCCGCCAACGGTCTTTCTGCATCAATAACTGATTAATATTCAAGTAAACCTTTGACTGCTTTAACCAGGGCTTACTCCACTTTGGATGTAAAATCAATTATCTAGCATCAGAAACAAGCCCATCTTAAAGGAAAGAACGGATAGATAGTGAGAAGCATGAGTGAGGTGCGGGGGAGGTGGGAGGAGGTGAAGGTGATGAACAACTACCAGCACCCCCAGGACAGCCACCCTGCTAACCAGGAAAGGTCTTCCTGCATGACTGAGGCCACCAGTCTGTGTCCCAGGGCTGCACACAGAAGGCGAGAAGCTGTTGCTGCGTGGCTAGAAACGTGGATTCTGTTAGCAGTGCCATTCTGCAGGTGTCTCCTTGGATGGGCTCCCAGTAGTCAGGACCGCCTGATTTCTGTCCTTTTGGTTTTATATTTTCTTCCTCCTTATACCGTACATTCTTTTTTTAAGTGGAAATACAGTGGATTATATTGGTTTCAGGTATACAGCACAGTGATTCAGTGGTTTCGCCAATTATATACTCCATTGTAAATTATTACAGCATCATGGCTGTCATTCCCTGTGCTATACAGTATATCCTTGTTTCTTACCAATTTTATACGCATACCCTTAGTCTGTCCCTCCACCCCCTGCCCTCTCCCCTTTGGTAGCCACAAGTTTTCTATATCTGTGAGTATGTTTCTCTTCTGCATATACATCCATTGTATTATTTTTTAGATTCCACACATGTGGTACCACAGAGTATTTGTCTTTCTCTGACTTATTTCACATAGCATGATACTCTCCAAGTCAATCCATGTTGCTGCAAATGACATTATTTCATTCTTTTTTATGGCTGAGTAGTATTCCAGTGTGTGTGTGTGTGTGTGTGTCTGTCTGTCTGTCTGTCTGTCCTGTGTGTGTGTGTGTGTGTGTGTGTGTGTGTGTATACCACATCTTCTTTATCTACGCCTCTGTCACTGGACATTTATTTAGGTTGCTTCCATGTCTTAGCTATTATGGACAGTGCTGCTATGAACATTGGGGTGCATGTATCTTTTCAAATTGGTATTTTTGTCTTTTCCGGATATATTCCCAGAAGTGGAATTGCTGGATCATATGGTAACTCCATTTTCAGTTTTTGGAGGAACCTCTTACGATTTTCCATAGTGACTGTACCAACCTATATTCTGATCAAGAGTTGTACTCTACATTCTTGCCACATGTCTTTGGACTCTATTTTATTTTATTATTTTTTGTCTTTTTGCCTTTTCTAGGGCCACTTCCCGCAGCATATGGAGGTTCCTAGGCCTGGGGTCGAATTGGAGCTGTAGCCACCGGCCTACGCCAGATCCACAGCTACACTGGATCCGAACCGCATCGCCACCTACATACACCACAGCTCAAGGCAACGCCGGATCCTTAACCCACTGAGCAAGGCCATGGATCGAACCTGCAACTTCATTGTTCCTAGTCAGATTTGTTAAGCCCTGCACCACGACAGGAACTCCTTATTTTTTTTAATTTTTTTTATTTTTTTATTTTTTTTGTCTTTTGGACTCTAAAATAACATCTTTAGACCTACCCCAGGTATTTGCCTTAGATAATTATTGTGTTACTCTAAACAAACAAACCATCTTAATTTTATCACCTTTTGAGATATAATTTTCAACAGTCTTATACCCATTTTAAGGGTACCGTCTGGTGAGTCTTGGCCAAGGCAGACCCCGATGTATGCACCACCACAATCAGGAACAAATATTCCATCACCGCAGAAGTTCCTTCCTACTCCTCTGCGGTCAGTCTCCTCCCCCCGCCCCCCTCCCCGGGGCCCTGGGAAGCCGCTGATCTGCTTTCTCTCTTGGTAGGTTAGATTTGCCTTTTCTGGAGTTTCCCATGATGCTATCGCTCAGTATGTCCTCTTTTCTGCCTGACTTCTTTCACTTATCAAATGTATTTAAGATGTATCCATGTCAGTGTGTGTGTCCGTAGTTCATTCCTACCATTGTCAAGTTGTACTCCCAGGTATGGATATATCACAATTCATTTATCTGTTCAACTGGATCTTAGAACACCTTAACCAGTAATCTATCACACTTCGTAAGTAAAATCCTTCTTTTTCAGGCTTGAGTGTCTGCTACATGCCAGGCACTGGTATTTGAGATACACCATAAACAAAGCAGTAATCTGTGCCTTCATGGAATTAATAATGAGAGAATGCAGAAAATAAGTGATAGATAGTAATAAATTCTGTAGTATGTATACTAGTTTCCTAGGGCTGTTTTAACAAATCACCCCGAACTTGGTGGCTTAAAACAAAAGAAATTCATTCCTGCACCTTCTGGCAGCCCAGAGTCCAAAACCCAGCTGTTGGTCCAGTTGGTTCCTTCCAGAGGCACCGAGGGAAAATCTGCTGCAGGCCTCTCGTAGCTTCTGGTGGCTGCCAGCCATCGTTGGTTCATGGCCGTGTCACTTCAGTCTCTGCCTCTGTCTTCACATCAGCTGCTCCTGTGTGTGTCTTCTCCCCTTCCCTTCTCTTAGACGGACAGCTGTCATTGGATGTGGTGCCCATTCTATTCCAGGATGCTCTCTCCAGACCCTTAACTTAATTGCATCTGCAAAGACCCTTTTCTCAAATAAGGTCACATTCACAGTTCTGAGTGGACATTTGGAGGGGGTGGTGGCTACCACTCACACCACTGTAGGCTATTAGAAGAGGAAAGTGCTGTGGTAAAATAATAATGACAGAGTAGACTAAGGAGGACCAGGAGTGCTGGAGGGATGCTGGACACAAGATCAGTGGGCCAGTCAATAGGCCTTACTGAGGAGAGAACCGAGGAGGAATCAGCCCTGGGGGCCGAGCACCCCAAACGGAGGGAACAGCAGGAGAAAGGCCCTGAGGGGAGTGGCCCTGGCATGTTGACAGGCAGCAGGGAGCCACAGGCCTGCATAATTCAGGCCTGGGGGACTACTGGAAAAATTCAAGATTTTATGCTGAAAGAAGCATTATGCTTGTGAGCCTTGGAATGATACACTCTGATGACATTTAAAAGGACCAGTGTGGCTATTAATAGAGACTGTCTTTGGGCAAGATTGGGAGCAGGAACAACCTCAGAGTGATCCAGGTGAGAACCAATGACATAGCCTGTGGTAGAGCCAGCAGAGGTGGTAAAGGTGGTTGAGTCTGGATAGTTTTTTAAATGGGAGTAAAACTGGGGTTCCCGCTGTGGTGCAGTGGGTTAATGATATGGCTTGCTTCTGTGGAGATGCTGGTTTGATCCCCAGCCTGGTGCAGTGGGTTAAGGATCTGGTGTTGCTACAGCTGTGGCGGAGGTTGCAGCTCCGGCTCTGATGTGATCCCTGGCTCAGGAACTTCCATATGTGCCAGGGGTGGTTGAAAAAGGAAAAAAAAAATTGGAATAAAATTTACATATATCAAAGTGTACAAATCCTAAGTGCACAGCACAAAGAATTTTCACAAAGTAAACACTTTGTTTAGGACCAGGATAAAGAATCGCCCATTACCTGTTCCCCCAGAGGCTTCCCGTGCTCTGCCCACAGACACCATCTCCCCACAGAGGTAACCACTCTCCTGACTTCTAGCACTTGAGATTCCTCTTGACAGGTTTTGAACTTTATGTAATGGAATCGCATGGTATATATTGTGTCCAGCTTCTTCTTTCCAGGCTGTTTGTGAGATTCATCTCTGTTACTATTTGCTGCAATTGTTTGTCATTCTCATGGCTGTGTAGGGTTCCCTCAGTGAATAGCTGGTAATTTACGTATCCAGTCTACTGTTGCTGGACATTTGGGGCTGCTCCAGTTCTGGGCTAGTGCAGAGAATGGGGCCGTACCACCTGGGGTGGATGTTCTGGTGGAGATACTGACCTCTAGGAGTGTCATGCCAGGTGGCAGCATGTACAAATGTTCAGCAGTAATGGATCCCACCCCAGAGTTTTCCAGTGTGACAGCTTACTCTGCTACTAGCAGGGTGATTCCAGATAAACAGTTTGAAGGAAAAAAAAAAAAAGGGTATCAGCTCAGAGTACAAGTGGGGATTAGAGAGAGAGCAGAGAAATAAAGAATGACTCCAGAGGAGTTCCTGCCATGGCTCAGCAGAAACAAATCTGACTAGTATCCACGAGGACACAGGTTCCATCTCTGACCTTGCTCAGTAGGTTAAGGATCTGGTGTTGCTGTGAGCTGTCTTGTAGGTCGCAGATGCGACTTGGATCTTGTGTTGCTGTTGCTGTGGCTATGGTGTGGGCCAGCAGCTGCAGGTCTGATTCGACCCTTAGCCTGGGAACCTCCACATGCCCTGGGTGCGGCCCTAAAAAACAAACAAAAAAAGAATGACTCCAAAGGTCTCGGCCTGAACAACTGATCGGTTAGGCTTGGTATCAGTCCGGGATGGGAGTCAGGGAGGCCTTGGGAGCTGAAGATGAGAAATCTGTTGTAGGCAAGTTTGAGATGCCTCCCCTCCCAGACCTCCAAGTGGGGATTTGGGGAGGGTGTAGACAAACAAGTCTAAACGTCTGAGGTGTGGTCTGGGCTGCAGATACGACATTTGGAGTCATAAATGTGTAGGCGGCTTTTAAACCACAAGAAAGGAGGATAGGAAGAGATGAGTGAAGGTGAGAGCCTGGGGGCACTCCAGGATCCTGGAGCGAAGAAGAATCAGCAGAGAAGACTGAGCAGGGAGACCTGGGAGCAAGCTGGGGAAGCCGCCCCAGGAGGAAGGAGTGAGAGCAGCTGGCTCAGACACAGCCGAGCGGGCAAGGAGGGAGGCCTGAGAACCTTGATTTAGCCGCGTGGGGGTCGTGGTGACCTTAACAAGACACACTGGTGATGGTGGGCCTGGCACAGGTGCCTGTGAGAGGCAGAGGAGGGGAGAGAGGCTTGGCGTCAGCGTAGGTGTGGACAGCTCTTGATGAGTATTGCTGTGCAATAGAGTAGAAGCAAACAGGGCAGAAGCCAGAGGGGAAAGTGGGGTCAGGCAAAAAGAATTTTTTTTTTTTTAAGCTGGAGACACAACAGCATGTTTTCTTCTCTTCCTTCCTCCCGGAATGTACGCCTCAGCGGGCCAGCATCCAAGTTACCTTGTTTACTGCTGCATCCCCAGGACCTAGAACAGCCCAGCCATAGGAACAATCAGTAATTATTCCTTAAATAAACTGATGAATCAGACCCAGTAAATAAGAAACTCTCATTATATGCTAAATCGTGATAAGGGACAGGGAGATAGAAGGAAGCAGGAAAGAGGTATACAACAGTGGTGGCAGTTGCCATTTTAGATAAGCTTATCCCTAAGGCCTCATGAGAAGGACAACTGATCAAAGACCCGAGGAAATGCAGGTGTTGGCCATGGAGTATTTGGGAGAAGAGCATTCAGGCAGAGGAAACACCAGTGCAGAGAGGCAGACAGGGGTAGGAGTAGAAGAGGAAGCTGTAGAAAGAGAGCGTGAGGCCGAGTAGAGCCTGTAGTCCCTGCAAGGACCTTGTCTTTGTGCTGACTGACAGGGGGAAGCCACATGAGGGTGTGAGCAGAGGTGTGAGCTGCTTGGATTTATATTGGATCAAGGTCCACATCCTTGCTCAGCGGCGATGTGTGGACTGCCTAGCTTTGACCTTAGGGACACAGTAAGGTCCACTGCCATCCCCACTTCTATTCCATGTGGTGCTGGAGCTCCAAACCAAAGCATGAGTCCAGGGACAAACAGAACACGGTCATTATCCACAGATGCCATGATCGTATACATAAAAACTATACAACCATCTGCAGGTAAATTATTCAAATAAACAGAGAATTTAACACTGCTAGAGGCGAACAGAATCACTCCATAAAACAGAAGTTTTACTCCTCCAGGAAGGTAGAACAATGTGAAACTTGCTTGGTTGCCTAACAGCTTCAAACTCTGTAAAATAGAAATGGATGTCATTAAAGGAGAAACAGACAAATGCACAATCATAGCAGAAGATATTAACACCCTTCCCTCGGTGATTGACAGAACGTGCAAACCAAAAAGAAAAAAAAAAAAAAACCAAATCAGTGAGAATATGAAGGTAGGAACCATGCAAAAGCAAATTTGGCCACTAGATAAATAAAGCACTGCCCTCAAATGGTGCATCCACTTCCTTTTTAACCACACACAGAATATTTATGACAATTGGCCACACTCTGCCTTGCGAGGCAAGTCTCAACAAAGCTCAGTAGACTGCATCACACAAGGTGTTCTCCTGGCAATTCCCACGTGTGGTGCTCATAGCATTGACTCTCCAGCAATGACAGTGCACAAGAGACCGCTACACACAGCATGGATGTGTCCCACAGACGGGGCATGAAACCGCAGAAGTAAAGCACAAAAAGACATTATGATTCCATTTCCATAAAGTTCAAAACCAGGCAAAACCAAGCTACATGTTTTAGGGTATGTGGGCGGATGGTAAAATCATAAAAGCTAAGAAACCGTTGTAAAAGTTAGGATAGTGGTAATCTCTGGGTTGGAGAACTGGGGAGGGTGGGGGAGGAACGATCTCTCGAGGGCTTGAGCATGGGACGTCCTTTATTTCTTCAGGTGATGGCTACTTGGGCATTAATGTTACAATTATTTGCCACAGTACACAGTACACAATGTAACACATCCATGCGAATGTTCTTTCCCATAGGTATGCTATGTGAAATGTGTACAGTACTGAATAAATGAAAACAGAACACGACAGGGAGGTTGTGGCTCAGCAGTAACGAACCCCACTGGTACCCATGAGGTTGCGGGTTTGATCCCTGGTCTCGCTCAGTAGGTTAAGGATCTGGCGTTGCCGTGGCTGTGGTGTTGGCCGGAAGCTGCAGCTCCAATTAGACCCCTGGGAACCTCCATATGCCGCAGGTGCGGCCCTGAAAAAGAAACCAAAAAAACTGACAGACCATGATAAAATGTAATTCTCAGTAGGTCGTATGTTGAGAAATGGAAACCAGAAAGTCAGAAATTCGGGAAGCATGTCACTGTCTGTGATACAGCGGGGAACCCATGTAGCAAAACTCCCTGCCCAAGGGAGCTATTTCCGGGCAATGCGGCAGCTTGGCAAGCAGGTAAGATTTCGAGCTCCTCAGCAAAATTATCTTTAAGATCTTTTTTTCTCTTGGCTCTGAATGTATTTTAGAGAGGAAATTTAAAAGATGGAGAAAAGCAGGTCGAAGAGGACCATTCGCAAGGGGGATTGGGGACAGTGGGAAACGGAGGGGGTGTTTCAGGGAGACCTGTTAATGAAATGAGTGTGTGGTGGTGGTGAGGCTCCTTCCTCTCCTGGCAAACTTCTCAAAGGGAGAGTTCAAGGGGCCCTGCACCTGTGCTTGAAAACTGTGCAAAGGGAGGTCCTCTCATGGCGCAGCAGAAACAAACCTGACTAGGATCCATGAGGACACAGGTTTGATCCCTGGCCTTGCTCAGTGGGTTAAGGATCCAGCCTTGCCATGAGCTGTGGTGTAGGTCGCAGACAAGGCTCGGATCTGGCATTGCTGTGGTGGTGGTGTAGACCCATGGCTACAGCTCCGATTTGACCCCTAGCATGGAAACCTCCATATGCCGCAGGTTCATTCCCAAAAAGACAAAAAAAATTTTTTTTAATTAAAAATAAATAACTGTATAGAGACAGAGTTCCCTGGTGGCCTAGTGGTTAAGGGCTTGGTATTGTCCCTGTTGTGGCTCGGGTTTGATCCCTGGCCCAGGAATTTCCATATGCTACAGGTGCAGCCAAAAAAATAAATACAACTGCAGTGAGGATCCTGATGTGCAGCCTGGTTTAAGAACCCAGTGTGCTCCTAAGATCTTAATGTCCCTACAGATCCCCTAGAGGACTTGAGGAGGCCTGGGGAGGTGCTCGAGTGTCTGCATTTCTCATGGGCTCCCCACCAGTGCCCATTTTGCATTGGAGCCCACATTCTGAATATAGATAGGCTAAAGAAATCCAATATAATTTGAAGTATTGAGCTTGTGAAACAAAGCATGTGTGTTTTCTGGCAGAGTGAGATTCCTGGGGCTTCTCCTGTTATGAAATGAGAGAACAGGCACAAAACAGCCCCACAGGACACAGTGGACCTCCGTAGGGGGTCACTAATTGAGACAGTGTGGCCCCAGGCATACTCTGACCCTGGGAAATATTTTCACAGGGCTCTGACTGTTTTTCTCCACCAAATTATGTCTTCTAGTTGTGTCTTGATTGCTTGTTCCCAGCAAAAATATTTGAGGTGAAGAAATAAATTCAGCCAACGCCAACACAAAGTGCAGAAGGGTTCTTCACTGCTCCCCAGCCAGTGTTTTCATAGCACACGGCTGGCTCTTACTAATGCAGGAGATCAGCTGAGTGGTCATGGTGAGAAGCCACAGTGTTTTTGCAAATAAGCTTGTTTCTGCATCTGTTCTCTCTGACCTGAAAAGTCTGTTTGTTCCATTCCCGGCTTTCTAAACAATGCCCACTCGGTGCAAATGAGTTCCTTCAGACAACGGAAGGATTGATGTCCAGAAAAGCCTTTCAGGTTACTCTGTTGAAATAGTGTCCTTTGGAAGTGGGCACATGGACAAAAGGACACAGCATATCAAGTCTGTTATTTTTCTTCACCTTACTCTGAGTCTTACAAAGCCTCTGCAAATTCAAACATTTTTGTTAGGATTTCCCTCATTTTAGGTTAAGTCGTCTTTGCTTTCAAGGCTTCGACTTCTCAGTCTCTTTTCTTTCTCTCCTTTTGAAAGCTGCCATTAAAGTCATCTGTGTCCCATTTTCAAAGCTCACAGCAGAAGCAGGGCTAGAAACAGAGCCACAGCCTGAAGTTGCCACCGAAGTCCCAGCTCTGTGCAGTCACCAGCCTTTGGTTCTTGCCAGCAATTCCTCACCACCCTAGGGGTTCTCTGTCTCACTTAGATGTGCCAGACAGTCTAAACTTAGTGGAGAAGGATGGTACTGTCTCCCATTTTGCAAACTTAGAGTGTTAACTCAGATTAGACACTTTATTTTTTCCCAAAGTCCATCAATAACAAATATAATTAATTGCTTAAGTGCATATACAACGCTATAGTATATATCATATATGCCATGTAAAGACTAAATTGGGATTTCTCTTGTGGCTCAGAGGGGGAAGGTTCTGATGTTATTTCTTAGTGACTTAGGTTGCTACTACGGCGCAGGTTTGATCCCTGGCCCAGGAACTTACGCATGCACAGGCAGGGCCAATTCAAAAAAAAAATCGTACACATTAGGAAATAGTGTTAAATGACCCTCACAAAAAAAAATCAGGCAAATCCTGAATGTAGGACATTCTTCAATTTAAACAGCTTGGTCTCTTCAGAAAGTCTGTGTCATGAAAATAAAAAGGTAGGAAAACCGTCCAAAAAGCAGTTCTGTTCATGACTACCAAATGCAATATATGAACCTTATTGGATCCCAAAGGGTTCTGGCATAGTTTCACAGAGTCTAAAGTTATTCACATCCATAGAACATTTGAATTCTTATCACTATTCTAAATTTCATGCAATTGTACTGGTCCAGGACTTAAGTTTTAGCTTTTTGTTTTTTCAAAATCCCCCTAATTCAACAACCCTCTGCAGTGAGACCTTTGAAAATGGATTAGGGGCTCCTCGTGATACTCTGGCGCCTCATCATGATACGTCTTGATATATATTTCTCTCTTTTTTAAAAATCCTACTAAAGGAGCTCCCGCTGTAGGGCAATGGGATTGGCGGTGTCTTGGGAGCACTGCCCAGCAGAGTGGGTTAAGGATCCACTGTTGCCACAGCTATAGCCTAGGTCGAGATTTCAGCTCAGATCTGATCCCTGGCCTGAGAGCTCCATTTGCTGCAGGGCAGCCAAAAATGGAAAGAAAAAAAAAAAATCCTATTTAAGATTCACTGGACTGCATGAATCCATAGTGGAAAATGCTGAGCTCTTAGTACTTGACGTATGACTCTGTCCATGTTTCTCTCTTTTCTCCTTGCAGAAATCTAGGTAAGCCTGCACGACTTTATTGCCCTGCATATCTTACCTATATATCTTCTTTTCATATTTTTAACTCTTTATCTCTTTGTCCAATGTCCCAGAAAATTTCTTCTGATATATCTTTGAGTTTGTCAAATCTCTTTTAAGCTCTATCTAATCCACTTTTAAACCCATCCTTTGGGTTTTTCATTTTTAGAAGTCCCATTTGGTTCTTATTCCAATAATCTATGCCATTTTTCATTTCCCATTCTTTACTTTTTATTTTCTGCCGTATCTCTCAGTAATGGAGAGACAAGTGTAGAAATCACTGTCATGATACCAGATATATCAGTTTTTCCCTGTAGTCCTATCACTTTTTGCTTCCTGGTTTTGTGAGTCTTTTTTTTTTTTTTTTTTGCCACACTCATGGCATATGGAAGTTCCTGGACCAGGGATTGAACCCAACCACAGTAGTGACAATGCCAAATCCTTAACTACTGAGCCACCAGGGAACTCTGCTTCCTGGTTTTTGAAGATATTTTATTAATTGTATTCAACTTTGAAAATGCTTTATTTTTATTATTATTTATTTTTTGTATAATAATTTTTATTTTTTTCCATTATGGCTGGTTTACAGTGTTCTGTCACTTTTCTACTGCACAACATGGTGACCCAGTTACACATACATGTATGCATTCTTTTTTCTCACATTATTATGCTGTGAAAATGCTTTCTAATGCTGTCCTTTCTATCACGAATATCACTCTTTGGTTTAAAGTTTGTTTTGTTTGATGTAATACAGCTCTCCTTAGCTTTCTTTTAGATAAAATTTTCCTGCTATGTCCTTTTCATTATTTTACTGTAAATCTTTCTGTGATCTTCTGTCTGGTTTGTCTCTTGTAAATGGCATGTAACTGTAAATATGAATTTTTTTTATTCCGGTCTTAAAGTCTCTGTCTTTCACGTGGTCCATTTAATCCATTTATAGTTATTATAATTACTGATGTATTTGGACTGCATAAAACAAAATTATCATACTCAATTTTTTAAAATTTTTTATTTTAATTTTTTTTTGGCTGTGCCCACAGCATGCAGAAGTTCCTGCGCCAGGGAACAAACCCATGCCATAGCAATGACAACACCAAATCCTTAACTGCTAGGCTGCTAGGGAACTCCACCATACTCAATATTGATGATGCCAAAGACATGTCCCCACTAATTAAACTAATCAGCCAGATTAGTTTAATACCAGATATTAATTCAGTATTGAATATCTCCCAGATCATGTGAACTTGCAATTCATTCTGATTAATTTCCTTTATATTTCTAAGAATTTATGTAAGCTCTTAAGTACCTTTAAGCCAATTAAATAGAGCTCATCTACAAATTAATTTTGATAATACCATCTGGAGGTAAAGACATACCATATCCCTAATGTACCTATGAGACAGAATAATAACTCAAGTAGTCAGCGTAGGAGCATGGGCTTTGATGCATTCTTTGACATAGCTGTAGATGAACATTTGGGCTTAAGGCCTCCAGGGAGTAACATCCCCACAGGCCTTGTTTCCTTTTGAGACTGTGGACATTAATCTCTAACCTACTCCTCAACTGATAGAAAAAGAATGAGGGGAATGGTGACTCAGTCTGTGGGAAGAGAAACCATGAGATTTAAGGGATATTTCCACCCCTAAGTCCCCTATTGGACAAGGACTGATACAGGTAACTGGGCAAGGCCAATGGGAGAAAACCACATCTTTCTGGACTTCCATAGGACAATAGAGAGGGGGACTCTTCTTCCCCCTCTCAGCCTGTCCTGGGAGCTATTTGTTTTCCTGTAATGAAGACTTTGCTTGCTTGCTGCCTGTGTGTTCATGAAGTTCATTCTTCAGCTCCGTAAACAAGAACCCAGATTCAGGTAGCATCTTTCCGGCATCACACAGACACACACATCCATACATCCATCCATGTACAAACAGCGGTCTCATAGGTTTCCTGCTTGAATTTAAAAGCCCTCTCACCCCACCCCCTTTTTTCAGTCTCAGGAATTAGAGAAGGTCAGATAAGACGAGTTCCTTAGACCCCTGGTGTAACATTTACACTTCTTAGAAATCCAGCTTCTAATTGCACATACAAAAACCACTTTGGGAATGTCAAAAGAGCCATTTCACAGTGATATTCTTCAGTTCCCAATAGCGAATTCAGTTTAAACAAACCACAGTAATAGACAATCATATGTCTCATTCACTCACCTTCACACTTCCAGATGAGCTTGCCCACTTTGAATCAGACTCAGGACCAAATTTAAATGATCAATGTCTAGGAGTGTCTAGACCCCATTCAAGTTACCAGGACCCTGTAATGGTCAAAAACTCAAAGAGATGCATCAAATTATTCTGTGTATCCCCTGAGGGGGAACTAGGACTCTGTTTTATCACTAAACTATTTGCTTTTCCTTTGCTTCTGCATTTCTTCACTTCCCTCATTAGCAACTGCTTGAGCCCACTCTTTGCAACTCAAGAAAGGTCTAAGCCTTTTTCTACAAACAGGGGACACAGAGTGGCTTTTGTATGTAGAAATGCTCCAGAGGATTCTGCTCCATTTCACTGTCTCCTCAGCACACACACACACACACACACACACACACACACACACACACACACACACACACACACACATGCAACACATGCATGCACAGACGCATACACATATCCACACACAGCTCCAGGGCAGGGGCTCCCCTCAGGCTCTTGGAAGAACCTTCCTCTTCACTCTCTGAGCTAGGCCAGTGCCCCTAGCAGCTCCTTTGCAGAATCTCCTCATACTGGCTTCCACAGGCCTATCTGCACCAGGTCTGTCTCTGTGCTTCTGTGGGAAAGTGAGCAGGTGCCTTGGACAGCAGGGAAGGGAGGAGTATGGGAGGACTATCAGTCATGTGCAGAGGTTTTACCTCGAGTCCCCAAGCCAGTTCCTGGCAGACAGTAAGTGGTAGGTGGGCAGTGAGACTTGAATGTCTGAAGAAACCTTCTGCATCACACACATATCAGGGTCTTGGATGCTAGGAAACAACACAGATGACTTTCTACTGAAGTGCTCAGATTCTGCAGCAGGCTTCTCATGTATCAACTATATTGAGACCCAACCATGCCCCTGGCACTAGGGAGAAAAGGCTGAATAAGACACCACCCTGGACACAGTCCAGAGAGGACACACATCTTGCCTTTTTCCTGACAAGGCAGCACCAAAGGTGCTGGAAACCAGATATGCACTTGGGCTTGAGGGCAGGGCAGGGCAGGGCAGGGGGAGTGATATATTCTGGCTGGCACAGAGGTGCTGAGCCTTCTTAAAAGTTGTAATTATTCCATCTGGGTCAGGAAGAATGGGCAGGCTTTTCCTGGGTCGAGATGGGAGAAGGTGCTCTTGGTAGAAGGAACTTGCCCAGGAGTATAAAAATGCACAGCATTTTATGAAGGTGAAAAAGCCTAGCTTCCCCTGGAGTCTGGATGAACAAGGGTCAAATTCCGCATGGCCCAATTAAAAAAATAAAAATTCCTAGAGCCTTGCAGACCAGGCTAAGGAGTTTGGACTTTATCTTTGGGGAACTGGGAACCACTGATGGAGATTAAGTAACAGCAGGATCACTAGAATGAGCGTGTTCCCGAGCACTATGTGGCCAGAACTAGTGGGGTAAGGATCTGGAATCCAGGCATGAGGCTGTGCCCAGCACCCACATAATCAGGTCAGGCCCATCGCCACTTTCTCCATGCTCTTCTGGAAATCAGATAACTCAGGCAAGCCAGCCTTCTGTCCTCCGGGGAGTGTGTCCTGCAGCATGTGGCACGGTGAGCCTGGACTGGCCAGTCCACAGGAAGGCTTCATCCACACTGGCAGTGGGGGTTCCCAGGGAGCACTTAGGATGGGGCTTAGCTAAGCTGGAAACCCTACTCCCTTGGGCACCTGACTATTGAGAGCTGACCTCGGCCCCCTTGTCCCACCACACAGAAGTTGCTTCCCCAATCCCTATAAAACGCCAGGCCAGCACCGATGAGCTGGTGAACAAGAGCCGGAACATTTTCAGGAATTTTGTGAGCTGACTGCTAAACATAGCCATTAGTAAAAATTGTCATGTAAGCTAATGGATTTAAAACAGAGGTAGGGGAGTTCCCGTGGTGGCTCAGTGGAATCTGACTAGGAACCAAGAGGTTCCTGGTTTGATCCCTGGCCTCGCTCAGTGGGTTAAGGATCCGGCGTTGCCGTGAGCTGTGGGGTAGGTTGCAAGCGCGGATCGGATCTGGTGTTGCTCAGGCTCTGGTGTAGGCCGGCGGCTGAAGGTCCGATTCAACCCCTAGCCTGGGAGCCTCCATATGCCATGGGAGTGGCCCCAGAAAAGGCAAAAAGACAAAGAATAAAAAAAGTAAATAAGTAAATAAATAAATAAATAAATATAATAAAACAGAGGTAGGGAATTCTCAAAGTCCACCACTTCCTAACTATTTTCTATACTATTAGCTATGAACTTGAGGTTGTGTATGTCATTGCATATGTATGGTGGACAGCTCCTGCACTTCTCTCCCTACTCCATGTTCAGGGAACACATTGGGAGCTTGGAATTGGCTGTAGTGGGACAATTTACACCATAGAAACTGGTAAATGCTCCATAGCACAGCTCTTTCTATGAAGCCAGTTGTTCAACCTTTGCCAGCCGTGCTGCCCACAGTCCCACCAAAGGCCTCACACCGTGGACAGGCTCCCAGGGAGTCTGGCAATGTGACTGGAGGGAGATGCTGGCCTGATCCCTGGGGTAGGGAACTGAAGAGGGGCCTTGCCCATGTCAAGCCAACAAACTCCAAGCTGCCTCCTGTTCCAGCTAACAAGCTGAGCATTTCTCCAAGGTGCCTGGCTCCTGAATGCCACCGCATAGCCAGGAGCCCTTTAGGGAAAACTCAGTTATGAGAACAAGAGCACACCAAGCGGATCACTGGCAGCAGCAACATGCCTTCCGCAACATTAAGGCGGCCCTCTCAATGGGCCACAAATTAAAAATCTCAGGGATAGCTTCATGACCTTAGCTATAAGGAGAAAAAAAAAGGAGACCACTAAAGTGAAAGATTAGTAATTTGGGACTTTATTAAAATCAAGAACATCTATTTATCAGAAGATACCACTGATGGAATAAAAAGGCAACTCATAGACTAGCAGAAGAAACTTGTAATACATGAAACTGACAAAGGGCTCACATCCAGACTATATAAAGAACTATACAGACAAGCCATTTAAAACTAGAAAAAGCTGTAAACCAACTATAATGGAAAAAAATGAAAATAATTTAAAAAAAAAACCCTGGCAAAAGACTCAAACAAGCACTTTGTGAAGAAGGATATGCAAATAACACCATTGGCTTATGAAAAGATATAGCCTTATTGGTATTAGGGAAATTACAATGAAGAGCCACAGGGAATGACACACCCACAAGACTGGGGAGAATGCTAAAAACAGAGGGACAACTGTGGGTCAGGAGGTAGAGCAACTGAAACTCAGGTGGGAGTGTAAACTACTACATCTCTGCAGAGTGTCTGGCAACTTCTAAAGCTGGCCCAGAGTGGGAGTTCCCATCGTGGCTCAGCGGTTAACAAGCCCAACTAGCATCCATGAGGATGTGGGTTCGGTCCTTGGCCTCACTCAGTGGGTTAAGGATCTGGCGTTGCCATGAGCTGTGGTGTAGGTCACAGATGCAGCCCGGATCAGGCGTTGCTATGGCTGTGGTGTAGGCCCGCAGCTGCAGCTCCGACTGGACCCCTAGCCTGGGAACCTCCATACGCTGCAGGTGAGGCTCTAAAGAGACAAAAAGACCTCCCCCCTCAAAAAAAAGATGACCCAGAGTTTCCAGCAAGGAGCATATTCATGCACCCAAGGATATGTACTAGAATGATCATCAGAGCTTTATTCATCACGGCTTCAAAAGGGAGACAACACAGACATCCACCAGCTGTGAACTCAAGCATGTTCACACCATAGAATACTAGGCAGCAGGGATAAAGGACATCATTAGAACGTGAATAAATCCCACTGAGGAACCAGGTACCAAAGAGCATCTACCACATGAGTTCAGTTTTAGAGAGAGAGGTCAAAGCAGCTGAGACTAACCTCTGGGAGAGAAACCTCCTCCGGGGAGGAGGCGAGGGGGTTAAAGAAACCAAACAAACACTCTAGAATCCAAAGTTTAAAAATCAAAGTTGTCTCCGCTGCTGCAATAAGAACTTCTTCTGCTTTGCTTTTTGCAGGTAGAAAGTTGGAGGACAGGTAGTGTGTCTGAGGAGCCTCTACCTTTCTTACCACAGCCCCCTTTCTCATCTGCCCCCAGCCGGGCAGGAACTCTGAGGAAAGTCCACACAGGGGCTGGCCACAGTAGTGATTTCATTTTGGCATCAAGTAAGATTGCCACTGGCAATTCTGCTTTTCATTTCTTTCTAATTTTACTTATTTATCAAGTATTTTCTTAGCTCTTATTATGTACCACGTGCACTGTTTAAAGCATGTCATTACGATTTAGTGTGTCACCCATTCATTCATTAGGCCTATAATAATGGCTCCTTTTGGAGTTCCCGTTGTGGAGCAGGGGAAAGAATCCCACTAGTATCCATGAGGATACAGGTTCAATCCCTGGCCTTGCTCATTGGGTTAAGGATCCAGTGTTGCAATGAGCTGTGGTGTAGGTCACAGATGTAACTCAGATCCCGCATTGCCGTGGCTGTGGCGTAGACAGGAAGCTGCAGCTCCAATTTGACCCCTAGCTTGGGAACTTCCATATGCCAAGGGTTCGACCCTAAAAAGAAAAAAAAAAAAAAAAAAGGTTTCTTTACTGAGCACTTAGCATGTGCCCAGTAGTAAGCTGAGTTCCCGATTCCCATGTGAGCCCATGGGAAAGGGAATATATATGTTCCCACCACAGATAAGGAAACAGAGGCTCAGAGGTTAAATGATTCATTCAAGATCACACAGCCAGGTCGGTGGCAGAACTGAGATTCCAAGCCATATACCCTGCATTACTTCAGAGTACCTGACTTGTCATTTCTAGTGACCCTCTTAAACCAAATCCTCTTGAGAGACTGGTAAAAATATGAGGTTTCTTAGGTCACAACCTGAACCTAGTAAATCAGCATCTCTGGTCCCAGCAAGAGAATCTCCCACAGTGGTTGTTCAAAACCTGATTCCTGGCCCCATCCGGCACTACAGAGCCAGCCTCCCAGCCCTGCACGCCATGGGATCACACAGCCTGTCCGTGGATCCAAGGAGATGGCTGCCTGCATCAGTCTTCCTCCGCAGGCGAGGCTGGGGGGGTCCCTCACTTCCTTCTGGTTTCTGGGCAAATGTAAATCCCCTCCTCTGGGAAGCCCTCCTTGACCACCCTGCACATGACACCCCCACCCCGCCCTCTCCCCGGAACTTCTAATCCCTTTGCTTTGCCTTCCTTGCATATCTGTCTTAAATAGGGACTAAGATGAACCATATGGAATTGTCCTTTCCGTAGGTCAAAACTAGCTGAATACGGTATTTCATCCAGTCCATTTATGCAATTCCCTTTGCCAGAATGTCGACTCCGAGAGGGCTTGGGCATGTTGCTGTTCACAGCCCTGTCCGCAGACAAAGCTTGGCACACAGTAGGCACTCTGTAAAGGCTGGGTAGGTGCTCGAAGGAACCTGACCACTGCCTGGAGAGCCACAGACGACACACCGGCCCCCACGTCGAGCCGCAGTGACCAGAGCGCTGCCCTGTACCGCGCAATCTCCGGCGCCTTCCCGGCGGAGGCGGCCGGGCGGCGGGGTGGGGCTCACCGTCATCCATTTACCAGCCTCGCCCCTCCGACGGGCGCGCCGTTAATGAGATTAGCAATTAAAAAGCCGGCGAGCGGCCGCGGCAGAGGCGCGGGGCCATCCCCAGGCCGAAGCGGGCGGGTCGGCGCTCCCGGCGGACGCGCACCCACCCCGCCGCGCGCCGCACTCCGAGGCCATGGACAAAGCGCGGCCGCTGTGGGACACCCCGCTGCAGTTCGTGTTCGCCTGCATCTCGTACGCCGTGGGCCTGGGCAATGTGTGGCGCTTCCCCTACCTGTGCCAGATGTACGGCGGAGGTGAGTGCGGGCGCCTCCAGTGCCGAGCGGCCCGGGGCGGAGGGGGCGGGGCGGGGGGCACGCTGGGGTTGGTCCCACATTCGCGTGCCAGTAAACAGGCTCAGAGAGCAAAGTGATTTGCCCAAAGTTAGAGAGCCGGGAATCGGACCCAGGACATCTCAGTCCACAGTTGGCGCTCATATCCAGAGCGCCTTCCCCGGGCCTTTCCACCTCAGGAAGGGTCTGCTAGTGAGTTAGCCGTACGTTTAAGTGCAAAAAGTGAGCAGGAAATTGTCTTGTTCACAGAAACTTGTTAAGCAGCTTTCAGATCAGAAACTTATATTGCTGGCAGCATGATTAGAAACTCAGGATAAAAGGATCTTCATCTCTTTATTTAATTTTTTATCAAAAAAGTTAGGCTTGGAACCACAGTAGGCAGGAAGGCCAATCACTCTATTTCAGTTTTATTTGCTTTTGACAAATTTTTCCTCTGAAGCATCACAGTGCATTCACCAGACAGGCAGCAACACACCCCTACGGCATTCCCTCACCTTCCAGGGAGCTGGGGACACCTTCTGTGACATGGCAGAGAACATCTTTTTGGAAGGCAAGGTGGCAATAGAGATTGAAGTCTCAGCATTAAAAAAACTTTTTTTTTTTTCTGAGTTATTCCATTTCTAGAATTCTACCTGAAGGAATATTTCTGACAGAAGGTAGACAATAAAAGGGTGGCCTCCATCTTTTAATAAAAGCAAAATATTAGAAAATTCCCAAGTCCTCAACTAAAAGGGACTGGTTCCATAAATTATGGAACACGCACGCCATGGTGCTCTTAGAAGCCATTAAAATGATGTTTTAAAGAAATGCATTTGAGTATTTTTTCATGTCATTTATTAAGTAGAGGGAGGGAAGTCAGATTCAAAGATGTATAAAATGCATGGTCTCAATTATGCTTTAAACTATTCAGAGAAAAGGGAATGAGCAAAAACATACCAAAGGGAATGAAACAGCAGTTATCTCTGGGTAATTGTTGCTTACCTTGTAGTGTGTGTGTGTGTGTGTGTGTGGGTGGGTGGGTGGGTGGGTGATGTCTTCTATAATCAGTGTGAATGGCTTTTTCACCATAAAGGACATGAAAGATGTTAGACCAAAGTATTTACCACATTCATCCCATTTAAGGAGACTTAAGACCTAAAACACTGCTCCCTCACTCACACCCCCACCCCACCCCCACCCCACCCCCGCTCAAAAATAAAACTTATCAAAAGGTTTTAATGTACAGGTTTTTTTAAACAGTGCATTCTTAAGCCTGATTCCTTTTTTAAATTTGAAAGGCACATGCACATCATATTCTCGTGACGTGCCTGTGTTCCCATATGCTCCAAGAGCTTCATAGCCGACTTCTGAAAAGAACCGTTTGTCAGGATGAGACTTCCACAGCATTCTGTGTTCAGCACGCCTACCCAGGACACCTTTATGCTGGCTACACATTTCCCAGACCCCAGGCCAGGCGAGCCTTGCTGTCACTTGACTATTTAATTCCTTGTTTGTCACAACACCATCACCTGAGTAGTCTGCAGGTGGACACGGGTGGGGTGGAGTTGCTCTGAGGCAGAATACCGTTGTCCCTTGAACAGCCTGGGGGTGAAGGGCATCCATCCTCCACACTGTCAAAAATCCCCATATCCCTTACAGTCGGCTTTCCACACCCACAGGTCCTCCATGTCCACGGTTCAACCAACCAGGGATTATGGGGTACTGCGGTATTTACCACAGAGAAAAAGCTGCATTTGAGAGGACCCACAGTGTTCAAATCCAGTGTTGTTCAAGGGTCAACTGTATATAGAAGGAGTTGCTAGTGAAAGGGCAGGACCTTCAGGACCCAGGAAGAAAGAAGAGATCTTGTGCCTGGTACAGAGTATACTTGGGCTGATAGGTGGGTGGACAGATCGATAGATGAGGGTGGCTGTCGTTAGCCTGGAGTATTCCCGGCACCTGGTCAGAAGGACGACGCTTTGTTGTAGAGTTTCTGTCTCTCACTCGCCCCATCTCTGTGAAGTGGTGGGGTCAGAGGAAACGCTCAGTGAAGAGTTGTTAGATGAAGGAGCCAGGTCTGTTTTGAAAAGCTACAGAGTTCGTGAGGCAGGGATGCTGGTGGTTTTCCCAAGCCTTTCACTACCCAGTGGTGTCACCTAAAGTAAGTGATTTATGTTCGCACACCCATTCTGTACCTGATGGGTCACCAACCACATCATGAAAGGGCCAGGGGGTGCCCAACTTCCCTCTACACAGAGCCTTGGCTTCCGCCACCCCACCCCCTGCCAGCCAACAAAGGGCTTATTTATAAACCACAGAGCCAAGCTGTGCCAAAATACTTCCCAGAATAAAAAGGATTAAGGGCCCGAGCTCCTTTCCATGAAGCTCTGCCTGTAACCTGGGAGGCTGGTTTCCTTCTTGCCCTGTGGCCCGGCCGGCACAAGGAATGTTAATTCTGAAGATTACATTCCAGGTGCCAACCACCTCTCATAGCACCCTGCTGCTAAAACAAAGGAAAGGCAGCTGAAGGAACTGCACAAAATCTGCTTGGTAAAGTCAGCAGGTGGCGGCTACCATGTCAAAGTCTAAGTCCATGTTTGTTCAGGAAGAAATAGGGATGAAAAGGTGCTGTGTAGGAATGTGCAGAAAATGAGTGCAGAGGAGTTCCTGCTGTGGCACAGCGGGTTAAGGACCTGGTGTTGTCTCTGCAGTGGCCGAAGTTCAGGCTGGGAACTTCCACATGCCGCAGGTGCAGCAGAAACAAAAAATGGCAAAAAGGAGTTCCTGTTGTGGCGCAGCAGAAACGAATCCAGCTAGTATCCATGAGGTTGTGGGTTTGATCTCAGGCCTTGCTCAGTGGGTTAAGGATCTGGCGTTGCCATGGGCTATGGTGTGGGTCACAGATGTGGCTCAGATCCCGAGTTGCTGTGGCTGTGATGTAGGCTGGTGGCTACAGCTCCAATTCAATTCCTAGTCTGAAAACTTCTATATGCTGTGGATGGGGCCCTAAAAAGCAAAAAAAAAAAGAAGAGGAAGAAGAAGAAAAGAAAATGCGTGTACCCGCAGTTGACTTTTATGTAAACATGGTCAAATGGTGGAAGAAATGGAGGAGGGGGACAGTTTTGTGGTTCCTAGAAATCTGGACTTTTTTTTCCCTAAATTTTCTCTGTATGCTGCTATTTGAAGCACAAAGATGGGCAGTCAGAGGACACCTGACCAGGCAGTGGGATGATGACACTGCCCCTCAAATCCTCTTCTGCTCATCCCTGGTCCTTAAATCACTGTGTCTCAGACTTTGCCCACCCAAGCATCTTGATAAACTATAGGCTGCTGGCCCCACCCCTAGAGGTTCTGACTTGGAGATCTGTGCAGGAGGGCAGGATTCTGCATTTCTGACAAGCTCTTAAGTGATGCTGATGGATGCTGCTAGTCCATGGACCACACTTTAGAAGAATTCCCTGCCCTCCACCAGACCACCAGCTGCTTGGAGCCAGGCAGTTGGGTGCCATTAACGTAGAACAACTGGCTTTTGGAGGGAGGCGCAGGATCTAAGTTAGAGTGTTTGCTGATGACTGCAGTGTAAATACTCCCACTGTGGCCTAGTTCAGACTACCAACATAATGCCCAGGAATGAGGGGCTGGGAAGAGCTGCACAGCTTTTGTGAGCTGATGTGAGCCCTGGCCCACCCCTGGAGCCACAGCCCTTGGGGGCAGCTCCAAGCCTAGGACTGAGCCACACCAGGTCAGTCCACAGATGGATGGGTGGGCTAAGGCACGACCACTGCTTCCTTGTACTGGGGAGGTGGGGGTGGGGGCGGGCACGAGTGCATGCTCGGTCTCTGCTCGTGGGGTTTCTGAAGTCCTTTTGGATAGAATAGAAACCTGAATTTCAGAGGTTGTCAAGTATCAAATACAATGTGCAAAGTAAGCTCAAGATGCTGGGTC
This sequence comes from Sus scrofa, assembly GCF_054392235.1. NCBI lineage: Eukaryota > Metazoa > Chordata > Mammalia > Artiodactyla > Suidae > Sus > Sus scrofa. The sequence goes on along the minus strand of NC_139395.1, from coordinate 43,699,499 downwards.
CTGGCCATCGAAAATGAGGCCTGGGAGTCCCTTCAGAGGCCAGGCCACATCTGACATCTGCTGCTCATCCTGGGGTTTCTTTTGTTTGTTTGTTTTTGCTTTTTAGGGCCGCATCTGAGGCATATGGAGGGTCCCAGGCTAGGGGTCTAATCAGAGCTGTAGCTGCCAGCCTACACCAGAGCCACAGCAACTCAGGATCCAAGCCGAGTCTTCGACCTACACCACAGCCCAGGGCAGTGCTGGATCCTTAACCCACTGAGCAAGGTCAGGGATCAAACCTGCATCCTCATGATTCCTAGTCAGATTCGTTTCTGCTGTGCCACGACGGGAACTCCTGCTCATCCTGGGGTTTCTAGATGCAATCCTGATACCAGCCATACCCTTGGGCTCCGAGCATGTACCAGGCATCGTATGGAGTATTTTCTGTAAATATTCAAGTTGCTCTTCACAACACCCCTGGGGTTGGAATTGTCACCCCCAGTTGGAGATAGGAATCAAGTTCAGAGAAGAAAAGGGGGCTTTGGAGAAGCACCTGGGACCACTTCCGTGTCCAAGCCATGTGGAGGCAGTGGAGTGAGGGAGGAAGGCAGGAGCCCTGTTCCACAGCCTCAGACGCCTCAAGAGGGAGTGTGGGTGCTGGTCCAGGTGTAAGGAGATGCCAAAGAGGGTTTTGACCAGGTGGGAGGGTGAGAGGTCAGGGAGGCAGAGAGTGACATGATCTGAGAATAACTAACTGTTGGGGGCAGCTATGGGTGGACCCAGAGGACTGCGGCAGAGATGTGATTGGGATGAGGTTGGGGTTAGGCTGGGCCTGTAAAATATCTATTTTTTTGGGGGGGGGTGTCTTTTTTTAGGGCCACACCCATGGAACATGGAGGTTCCCAGGCTGAGAGATCAAATCAGAGTTACAGCTGCTGGCCTACACCACAGCCACAGCCACACCAGATCCGAGCCACGTCTGTGACCTACACCACAGCTCACGGCAACGCCAGATCCCTAACCCATTGAGCAAGGCCAGAGAGCAAACTCTCAACCTCATGGTTCCTAGTCAGGTTCGTTAACCACTGAGCCGCAACGGGAACTCCTAAAATATCTTATTACAAGTTAATCACTAAAGGGATGTTGCCTATAAGCTTAAATTATACAAAATGGCCCATCTCTGGGAACCCTGCCTCCCAGGTAACGAGTGTTAAGCTAAAATCCCTAAGTTTAACTCACAGGAAACTTCCTGACTAGGCCCACCTGTCAGTGGCTGCATCCCTTCCAGAGGCTGATGGGAATCAGGAAGCGTTCAGCTTTACGTCCTCCCCTTTTGGTATAAAAGGAGCCTGAGCTCTCACTCGGGCAAGATAGTTTTCTGGGACACGAATCTTCTCGTCTTTTCGGTTGGCTGGCTTTCCAAATAAACATCGTTATTCCTCGCCCCAACAACTGGTCTCACCATCGATTGGCCTGTCCTGTGATGAACAGTATGACCTTGGACTTGGTAACGAGCAGTTGCAGAATTTTCAGGTAAGGCCCTAGCAGCTGCCAGGACCTCTTGTCCTGACAATTTGCGCATCAAACTTCCGCGAAGCGGCAGCCCTAGGGCCTGGCATTTGAAGCAAGGAATCGACATTTGGGAGCTGAAGGGCTCCCTACAGTAGGAGGAGTCATTCCGTGTCCACAGCTGGAGACTTTATCTCCTCTCCACTTGAGGGTTTTTTTTCCCTCCAAAATAAGCCAATTTGTTTGGAATTTGAGTTGGACCTCTACCCGATTTGTAAACTGGTCCATCTGCTTCTTTGGATGTTTGTGCTGTTTTTAAAAATGGGGAATGTTTCAACTATCCCTAAAGGAAGCCTTTGGAGGCCCGTTTTGGCTAAGTGATCTGATGTTTGGCTAAGTGATCTGACGTTTGGCTAAGTGATCTGATGGCAGCCATGGACCCATGAGTGAGAATATGCTATTTTACTGTGACAGCGTGTGGCCATAGTACCTGTTAGGGTTTCCACATGGGGTTTCGGTAGGGGTACCTCAGAACGCTGTGTACCATGTCCTGCCACCCTTGCTGTGTTCATTACATCCTTTATGGTCTCCTGTGTTGTTGGGATATATAAAACCCCAAGACCAAACTCGCAAGTTTATTAGGATTTTGTTTGTCCTTTAATTTTTTTTTTTCTCTTTTCATTTCGCTTGATTTGACTTAGAGAAATGGTACCCGTCTTGTGACTTTCAAAACTTGTGCTGATGTCAGCTGGAGGAAAGGAATAGAGTGTGGGACATTCCCAGGGAGAACAGAAATGTTCCACTTGATTCCCCAAATCGCCAAACACCCCAGCCCAGAATGCAGCCCACCTGGTTGATGTGAAGGCAGAAGACATCCTTTGAGATGATCATTGGCTAGTTGTGGTTTTCTGGTGGCTCTTCTGTGAAGTGGAAAAGAACGACGTTCTTCATGTGCAAGCACTTGGGTTCTCACATCAGGGAAAATGAGAAAAGGAAGGGGAGTGAGGATAAGTTACTTCAAACCTATTGCCTCCGGCTGAGCTGGCTTCCTTGGCCGCCCCGGCTGCTTTGCCAATATATCCACCTTCCACTCCTATCCAGCCCCAATTCCTGACACTTGGGGCTCAGGACTGCCCATCCTTCTAGGGCTCAATTAGAGTATCCTGTGTTCGTCTAAATCCCAAGAGGACACCCAGTGGGCCAGGGCAGCTTGGATCCCAAGCCCACTTGGCAGCACCCACAGCTGAACCAAATGTGATCCCAGTAGGGGAGGAAAGCTTTTCCTAGAGCACTGCTTCCAAGTGCACCTTGGCAGGGCTTTGAAAAGGGGAATGAAGGCGAAAGAGTTTGAACAGAATTCCAGAGAGAGCAAAAAAGATAAGACCTCTCTGAAGTTTTGGAAAAAATTGATCAGTCCTAAAGACATTAGACTAATGCAGATCCCAAGGCCCCTGAAACTATTAGGCTGGTAAATTTGACCTTTATTCTGGGGTAGGGGGGTAGGGGCGGGGCAGAGTGCTTCACACATCAGGAGAAAGTTGCAAAGCAATGGTGCATTTGGAATGGACCTTTCTCAGTTGGTAGATGTTGCACTGAAAGTGTTCACCAGGGAACAGAAACAGAGGAAAGAAGATGCAAGACAAAGCACCACCTTTTGGCAGCGACATTGGATTCGCGGAAAGTGAGAAACCTGAAGAGGGAAGAGCCAGCATTAGAAAGAACAGTGTGCTTCCTGTACAGACGGGGAGCTTTGGAGAACAGATTGCCCTGGGCTGCAACATGTTGATGAATGAAGAGGCCCAGGAGCCCAAGGTAAACCTGACATTAGGGATAGACTTTCTGATAGACCTCCCCCTGAAGCTCTTCACCAGAACATGCTCGGAGCCTTCAGATGGTGGTCATGACAACACCAGGACAGGAGACAGAGCGCTCCCCCCTGCCTTCCTGTTCCCCAGGTCTGTGAACAGGCGAGACCAGCAGTGTGTGCTCACTGCCACCCAGGGAAGGTCAAAAACACATGGCCAACATGAAACCCATTTAAGAGGGACGCTGGGACACTTCATCTAAAACGGTAGCTTCAGGAGTTCCCGTTGTGGCTCAGAGGTAATGAACCTGACTAGTATCCATGAGGATGTGGGTTCAGTCCCTGGGCTCGCTCATTGGGTTAAGGATCTGGCATTGCCGTCAGCTGCAGTGTAGGTTGCAGACGCGGCTCAGATCCCAAGTTGCTATGGCCGTGGCATAAGCCAGCAGCTTAGGTCCAACTCCACCTCTAGCCTCGGAACTTGCGTATGCCTCAGGTGCAGCCCTTTAAAAAAAAAAAAAAAAAAAGGAGGATCACTTTTTCCATAGATTGACTTGTCTACATACTAGCCAGTTACTCAGAAAAGGATGGAGAGGCCCAAAGAATAGGGTTTCACACTTGACCACACCTGGCCTGGCTAGGATCCTAGAGCACAATTGTTTCAATTCCCGAGGTGCTCCAGGGCACTGAATGCAGTGCATTTGTAATAGTACCCATGACTGGAGAGATGCCACATTACAGTGGATCCAAAAATACTTAACACGGCCTAACTTACAAAAGACCATCCAACAAGCCACTCGGCATTGCATGACTGGTGCCAAAGACGGCTGGCAGACCCTCCCGGATGGAGACCCAACCCAGGACCCACCCCCTGAGGACTGGACTCCAGTGCCTGGAGCAGCAAGAAGTCAAATCTGTTGAAAGGCACAGGGAAGCTTGGAGGAAAGTGCTTCCTGGGGACTGTGTGGGCTTCAATGTCAAGAGTGTGTCTGTCAAAGATGTTTGTCATGACAGTGTGGCTGGTGACAGCAAAAATGACCCACCGATGGAAGCAGCTGGCTTCACAGCTCAAATAATCTTGAACCATCCAGGCCAGATCCTCACTGGAGATGCACCTGTGCTGATGGCCACACAGCTTGCATTGCTTACATGTGATTAGCCCCTTCTCAATCCCAGCCCGTAACAGCCACAAATCAGTCTTCTGTCCCTATAGTTTTGCCTTAGGGACATGCCTTAGACATGCCTTAAGAGGTTATATAAATGGAATCACATAGTATGTTTGAATCTGGTATCATTCACTGAGCATAATGCTTTCAAGATTCTTCCATGTTGTTTCATGAATCAGAAGTTTGTTCCTTTTTACTGGCTGAGTAATGTTCCATTGTATGGCTGTGCCAGGGTTGATTTATCCATTCACTCATTGAAGGACAATTAGATTGTTTCCAATTCATGACAACTGTGAATATAGTCATGATCAACATTCATGTATAGGTTTTTGTGTGAATGTAAGTTTTCATTTCTCTAGAGTCAATACCCACGAGTGGGATTGCTAGGTCACACAGGAATTCTATGCTTAACTTTACAAGAAACTGCTTTCCAGAGTGGCTGCACCATTTTCCACTCCCTGTAGCAATGTATGGGAATACCTCCAAGTTCTTGTGAGCACTTGGTATTGTCACCTTTCCTACTTTAGCCAGTCTAATAGGTGTGTCATATCATCTCTTCGTGGTTTGAATCCGCATTCTCCTAATCATGGATGGTTGAACCTGGATGATTCAAGATCATTTGAGCAGCTTTCCATGTGCTAAGGTACTATTCATATATTTTCTTCGGTGAAATGTCTGTTTACATTTTTGTATATTTTTGAATGGATTCTTTGTTTTCTCATTTTTGAGTTTTGACATATTCTAGTTATATAGAGAAAAATGTCTTTGTCAGATAAGTGTTCTGCAAATACCTTCTCCCAGTTTGCAGCTTGTTTTATTCTCCTAAAAGTACCTTTCTCAGAGAACAATTTGAAAAGATGTCTGATGTTTTGTCAATATTTATCATTACTTTCTTTCACAGGTAATGTTATTGATACTGTATCTAAGAAATTTCTGTCTAACCAAAAGTTAGATTTCTTCCTGTGTTTTCTTCTAGAAGTTTTATAGCCTTGAGTTGTACCTATAGGTCTATGATCCATTTTGCAAGCCTTTTTTTTTTTTTTTTTTTTGGTATACAATGTGAACTGTTGGTTGAAGTTCATTTGTTTCCTGCATATGGATATTCAGTTATTCTAGCAGCATTTGTGGAGAACATGATAGTAGAGCATATCCACTGGGATTGTGTGTTTGGATGGTTGGCTAGTGGGAGGGGTAATAGACCTGACTGAAGGGCAGGGCCAAAGAGTGGGCAGTAGGCCTTGACTTTTCAACTCTTCCGCAGGCAGTGGGCCGTCAGGCAGGCTCTGTGAAAGAGAAAAGCCTCCTGTGGACCTTGCCAGGCCTCCTGTGGTTACTGTTTAACACCTCAGGTGAAAATAAACCACTTTTCTTAGAACCTCTGAGGCTGTGCATGCCACTCTAGGCAGACGGTGCCAGTGCAACCTGTGTTAGGGATAAGTGGTGGGTGTGAGCCCCTGAGGGCCACATGGATTCCTTGCCAGGCAGAGGACCTGGGTAGAGGTGTAAAACATAGTTCTGCCTGGCAGGAAGGGAGCAGGGCCTAATAGAGTCCCCGGAGCAGAGCCCAGAAATGAGGGGGCAGGCCTTGTAGCCCTGACGTGAGCCAAGAGGTCTAAGCTGGGAGTGCCGAGGCCTGGTGCTGGCACCCGCCCTCCCGAGCACACACTGGCACCTTGCTCTCCACAGTGAGAGCACCTCATGCCAGCCAGTCTCCCTTGGGGATTTCTATCCTGAGGAAATAACCAAATGTGTGGACCCGGCTTTGTTTAGGATAGCAGAGCCCTGGCACCAGCCTAAGTGTCCAAGGCTGAAGTGACGAAGGGAAGTCTGGGCTCGTTTTCCTAGGGGAATGTTAGGGCTGATGTGAAGGTATATGGTGTGGTTGAGAGGGATTGGGATCCTGTCTGGGGAGAAAAGTGGGTTGGCTCTTTGTGGGAGCATATGTAGTGATGATAATAGTTGACAAGCCAGTTGCTTCTGTAACCAGCCCTTAATCCCTGCAGCTGTAGGATCAGGGTTTTATTTCAGTCAGAAGTCCTGCCCTCTTGCCCCGGTGAACCTTTTGACATCTGCTACCAAGGATCCAGGTACGGGAGGATGGCTGGCCATGGGGCTTCACAGGAGAGGTAGTGGGCCAGCTGCCTGCAGGGACAGCCGGTGTGGGAGACCCTCCGGCAGGCTGCTGTCCTCTGTCCATGTGTCTGGCAGTGGGGGCCCTTTCGTAGCTCCATTCACCTTCCCTGGCTCCCCATTATCACCAAGGGTCCTTGTCTGCAGATGATGCCTTGGGAACCAGTGCCCCTAATGAAATGAAATTGTAGGCCAAAGGCCACTGTATAAAAGAAACACACATATATCCTAGGTGCTGTGTAAAGGGAGGTGGTGGCTGGGATCTCTTGGGGTCCCCCTTGTCTCATCGCTGCAGATGTCAGGCCCAGAGGAGTATTCTGTGGCTCAGAACCATCATGAAGCTGCTGGAATTCCTCTGCCCGGGTGATGCCTCATGGGCAGGGAGCAGGGCAGCTAATTTCCCTTCCAACTCACACTTAGCTCAGGTCCCAGCCCAGAGGATGTATTTAGTAAAACAGTTAATACAATTAACGCCTCCTGTGAGGCACCTTCAGGGCTGTGCAAAAAGGCCAAAGGAAGTGTGTGGAGGTGAGCAGCTGGATGGATGGACTTGGGGGGTGGGGTGGTGTGCAGAACGTTTAACCACTTAGTGGTCCTGGCTCTGCTCAACCATTAGCTGCCATAATAGAGGATGGATTGGGGGTTTCTGGCAGAGGATCTGGTGCAGCTGAAGCATCAAGGAGGGTGTTCAAGGCAATGGGCCACCCCAGATGAAGTATTTGAAGACTTCAGTAACTCACATGGCTGTGGGTCATCTGTGGATGGCTGGCTGGCTGGATGAGTAGGAAGAGGAAAGGATAGAAGGATGAACGGATGGAAAGACAGAGTAAATGGGTAGAAGAAAGGAGCATGAGTAGAAAGATAGGATGGATTCTGAGGGAAAGATAAAAGAAAAGAAGAATGAATAGAAGATGGTTAGATGGATGGATGGATGGATGCAAAAGTAAAAGGGTGAATGAAGAGGTGGAAAGATCTGAAAGGGAGGAAGGGATGGAGGATGGGTGGAAGGACGTTTGCAGAGAGTGTGGGCGGGTTCCAGAGTCCAGCCCATGGGTGACAGCCTGGTTTTGGCTCTGGACACTACAGGTAGCTTCCTGGTGCCCTACCTCATCATGCTCATTGTGGAGGGCATGCCGCTCCTGTACCTGGAACTGGCAGTGGGGCAGCGCATGCGCCAGGGCAGCATTGGTGCCTGGAGGACCATCAGCCCCTACCTGGGTGGCGTCGGTAAGTAGCCACTCTCCTGTCCTCTCCCATCTGTGGACCCCCAAACAGTACCCTGGGAAAGAGGAGGTGATGGGGGAGTCCACTGGCAAAGCTGCTGGGGCAAGTGGCAAGCACAAGGGGCCCACGAGAATCCTTGAATGGGGTGGACAGATGGCTGGGCGGAGGTGGGGAAGCCATAGCATGCGGGCTGAGAGGGACTCTATTCTTCCTCAGGGGACAGGGAGAAAGGGAGGATGCGGCCCCCGCCTTGGAGAGCTGATGCCACAAGGCTTCTCTTCCCTGGTCTCATCTGTAAGGGGGAAATAGCTGTCCAGAAGAGCTGGAACTCGGGGTCCTGGCCAAGAACCATTCTGGGAACCCTTCTAACCGCTCTCTGCTGGTCATTACTGACACGGCATCCCTCTGGCAGTGGTGCTGGCCTGTGTGTGTGTGTGTGTCTCACTCCTCGCCACACCAGAGGATGTGGGTGCCATCCACATCTCCAGGGCACGAAGCCCAGGCACAGTGGATGTTGGGAGGGGCTCTGCTCTCCATCCTGCCTCCTGAGTTACTTCGAGCCAGTGTCTGGGGTACCTGCGGGAGATTCGCCTGCCCTGCACAGCCCTCGCGGGCCAGGGCTCCTGCTGGAGCAGGAGGAACTTTGACCAGCAGTGGCCACGGTCTGTTCTGCTCACTTCTCCTGCTCCCAGGCAGAAGGGGAAGGACAGGAAACAGAGGTGTCAGGAGCCAGAAGAATGTAAACTTGCATGTGACTTCATCTCCGATGCAGAAGAAATGTGTCTAGTGGCCTCACACATCACTTCCACAGCCCCCGGCCGCCTCTTCCCAAATAGCAGTTAATTTTTAACAGGGAGGTGTGTGGTTTTAAGATCAGACCAAGTCATCATTCACAGAGGGCTTTTTCGAGGCAGCCTTCACTGCCTAATAGGAAAGATACCAGATGTTTGTGTCTGTCAGGGCTGCTGGTGAATGTTTAACAAGCAGCTCTTGAGCTGGGGTGGATTGAGGAGAAGGCCGGTTGTGCAGCATTTACTGATGCTGTTGGTGTGACTACTGCCACCACGGCCAATGTCACCTACTAAGGAGATGTCCCAGAGCGTGGGGTTGGGCAGAGATGCACTCAGTGACTTTCAGGGCTGGTGAGAGCTGGCTGAAGGACACCCCCTGGTTACTAACCCTCTCAGCCCTCTCTGGTTCCCCACCGTTTGGACCAGGAGGGGGGCAGCCCCAGTCCCCTCGACTCCTGACGTACCTCCTCAAGCCCTGCCCTGTCACTACCAGGCGGTGTTCGGTACAGGTGCCCCAGCTTCAGGTAAGCCAAGGAGGGAGCAACAGGGATGTGGCAGCAGTGATGAAATGCTTCTCACACTAGGTTCGAATCCTAGTTCTGCCACTTAAATAGCTGTGTGGTCCTGAGCAAGTGCTGTGTCTCAGTTTCCTCCTCTGTGAGGTGGACATATTACCTGCTTAACATTTTCATGAAGACCTAAAGCACATAAAGTACTTAGCACAGCACCTGACACTTGGATCTCAAAAGAACATCACCAGCCTCATGTCCCAGAAAGTGCGGAGAGAGGTAGCAGAGGGGACTAACCCTTAGCAAGTGCTCGCACGTTGGAGTTCCCGTTGTGGTGCAGCAGACATGAATCCGACTAGAAACCATGAGGTTGTGGGTTTGATCCCTGGCCTTGCCCAGCAGGTTAAGGATTGGCATTGCCGTGAGCTGTGGCAGACCAGTGGCTACAGCACCGATTAACCCCCTAGCCTGGGGACCTCCATAAGCTGCGGGTGCAGCTCTTAAAAAAAAAAAAAAAAAAAAAAAAAAGTGTTCACGGTGCCTGGGTGAGACCACACTTCCCCTGGCCAGGCGGGTGGGGGAGGGGTGGTCCTCAGAGCCCTCCATGTTCTTGTCCCCACAGGTGTGGCCAGTGTGGTGGTGTCCTTCTTCCTCTCCATGTACTACAATGTCGTCAATGCCTGGGCCTTCTGGTACCTCTTCCACTCCTTCCAGGTGAGTGTGCCCATGCCCGAGCAGGGGCCGAGCGGGAAAGCAGAGGGCAGAGGGGGTGTGTGGGGGGTGGCAGTCTTGGGGGGAGCCAGGAAGTGGTGTGAGGGGTTAGGGGAGGCTGGCACCCCAGGCCGGTGGAGGGCTCTGAGTCCATGGGGCCCTGCTACAGAGTGTGGTGTATGCATGCACGTTACTGGGGAGCAGGACCACAGCTTTCATCAGGTTCTCTGTGAAAAATGTGACCCCCAAAATATTAAGAACCACTGCATAGTAGGCCCAGGGGGGAGACCTTGGAGAGAACATAGGGACTCCACCCCCAAGCATGAGAGTACCAGCATCCTCCTCCCCCCGCCCCCATCACTTGTTCTTCCTGGTCTCTCTCAGCCGAGGCCCTACTTTTTCCCTGCAGAACAAAAGTTCTCCTAGAAGGACCCTTGTCAGCCCTGTAACACAATGGCAGCTGTTCTCAAAGATAAACATTTGAAAAACTCATTTTTTTTTTTTTTTGTCTTTTGTCTTTTCAGGGCCACACCCGTGGCATATGGAGTTTCCCAGGCTAGGGGTCTAATCGGAGCTACAGCTGCCGGACTACAACACAGCAACAGCAACGCCAGATCTGAGCCGCATCTACGACCTACACCACCGCTCACAGCAACACCGGATCCTTAACCCACTGAGGGAGGCCAGGGATCAAACCTGTATCCTCATGGATCTCAGTTGGGTTCATTAACCATGGAGCCATGGCAGGAACTCTGAAAAACTCATTTCAGATTACAACCATAGTGGATGCTCGTGGAAGAAAATATTGGAAGGGGCTGGAAGTTGTGAAGAGAGAATCCTCATTCCACACAGAGAGCCGGTCTTTGTTTGTTTCCACAGGGGAAACTTCCCCTCCATTGCCCAGGTTCCTGTCTTTTCCTTGACACCTGCCTTTCCCTCTCGGGGTTCCCCCTCCCTTGGCCCCCACGCATCTCCCAGCAGCTCCTGCATCTCAGCCTCCTCCCAGGAGGGAGAAGACGGGGAGGAGGCAGGAGCTCACTGGGCAGATCCCTCACCCTCTCCCTGATCCTTCATAGCACAGACCCCGTCTCCAAGGTCAAATGGTAGGTGGGGCCAGCTGTGGACTCTGAACTGACCCCAACATGTGGAGTCACACTGGGGCAGGCCTTGAATCCTTGGGGCCCGGAATGCTTAGGTGAATGACCTCAGTAATCAGGAGTTGGCATCTACCCTGAGACAGTGCTCCATTGCTCCATCCACACCCATCTCTGGCTTCCCAACCCGCCCCACCCAGAACATCTCCTTGGAAAATCCCCTGTGCACATGCCACATGCCTGACGGGAAGGAGACTCGGCCCTGAGCTTAGCTGCAGCCCCCTCATCCTCTCCTTGGTTCAGCGTAGAGTTTGAAGGCCAGCCTCCACGCTGACTTGTGGGTAGAAACAGGGTGCTCTGCAGCCTGGGGCCCATTCCCCTCCCTCTGAGCAGGATTGTCATGTATGGTTGGGCAGGCTGTGCACTGTACAACGCCATATGCCACCTACGGGGCTGCCCTACTACGTGTCACAGACATTGTATGTCTGTATGCTTAAGAGTTTTCCAAAGGTAGAAGCAATGTGTCCTCTCCTAATGAGTCAGGATCATTTGACCATCTTCCAAAGGCAAAAATAAAGTGCCTGCAGAAAGGAGTACCCTTTTCTAACCCTCAGAAGTGTGAAGGTCCGTGATGCCAGGAAACAACTTGGCCGTTCCTTTCAGCCCATACAGGTCCGCAGGCCCTCTCCCTTATCCCCTCTGCCTCCACGGTCCTGTATCAATGATAGTAATGATGGCAGCAGATACTCGCTCATACTTGCTCTGGGCCAGGTAGGGTCATGAGCACTTGGAAGTACCCACTCGTGGGATCGTCCCCGTCTCCTGTGGCACTGATGCCTGAGTACCAGAGGCAGAGAGGGGTTGAACAGCGGGGAGACAGGACATGGCAGCCTGGTCACAGGGTCTGTGCTCTTGGCTACCCCCTGACCTGGGTGGGCTTTCCAGCCTTGCAGCTGGCCTTGCCCTGCAGGGGCACCAGGCTCTTAGAAATGCTGTTGCAGGGATCCCAGCCTGACCTGCTGATCCAGAGCGGAGAAGCTGGGTGCTGAGAGTCGGTCAGTATAACACGTCCTTCTATACTTGAAAGTTTCTCCATACTGACTGCACACAGGGAGCTTTTAAAACTCTGAAGCCCAGGCTCCACTCCGGCTGCAGAAGTTGTGGGTCAGAGTTTGTTTGTTACAGACCAGCTGGCCATTGTTCATTTGATTCAGTTTTTCAGACCCGCTGGAGAGTTGAGTAGTTTTCAACCAACGCCTGTAGGGTCGCTGGGAGTGTGGCGGCCCTCCTTGCCTGTCACCTCTACCCTCACCCCATCCATGCCTGAGACAAACTCTCCGATGCCCTGTCTGCCTCCAGGTGCTCCAGCTGCCTGGCCTTTGGGGACCACTGACCTCTGCCTCAGCCCTCACCTCTGTGTACAACGCTTGCCTTTTTTTTCTTGAGGGCCACACACGTGGCATATGGAGGTTCCCAGGCTAGGGGTCAAATCAAGGCTGTAGCTTCTGGCCACAGCGACGCCAGATCTGAGCTGTATCTGTGACCTGCACCACAGCTCATGGCAACGCCAGATCCTTAACCCACTAAGTGAGGCCAGGGATGGAACCTGCGTCCTCATGGTTGCTAGTCTGGTTTGTTAATTGCTGAGCCACGTCAGGAACTCCTCTAATGCTTGCTTTGATCCCAAAGGATCCCTTGCCGTGGTCTGTCTGCCCACTGAATAGCAACCACACGGGCTATGACGAGGAGTGCGAGAAGGCTTCCTCCACGCAGTACTTTTGGTACCGCAAGACCCTCAACATCTCACCATCCATCCAGGAGAGTGGGCCGGTGCAGTGGGAGCCAGCGCTCTGCCTCATCCTGGCTTGGCTGCTGGTGTACCTGTGCATCCTGCGGGGCACCGAGTCCACAGGCAAGGTAGATTGTGGGGGCGGGGGAGGGGGGTGGTGGCTGGGGAGCCCTGGGCAGTGGCAGGAGCGGGGGTTGCCTCTGTGGCCAAGGGGGCGGAAGCTGTGCTGGGGAGGAGGGCCAGACTGTGATGCTGACCTGTCACCCGCTCAGGACTACAGACATGGCTGGCGGTGCTTAGGCGCAACCCTAAATCTTGAAAGCAGGACTTTGCTATTTCCTATAAAGATGAGCGTTTCTATCCCAGCTCCAAACCCGAACTACCCATGGGGCACCAAGCAACTCGACAGTTTCCCATTCTTTAGAAACTTAGAGGTCACAGGTGTCCCTGAGACACCCTCGGCTCACCCTTCCCTGCACAGCAGTGCCTCCTGGAGGGCTTTTGAAACTCTGGTGTCCCAGCCCTGTCCTCCATGGTCCCTGAGTGATTATTTGGGGTGTGACCTGATCACTGGGACTGTAAAAGCTCTCTGGGATTCTCTTATGCAGCCGGGTCTGAGAACCTTTAGCCTAAGCGGCTTTCCATGAGCCCACAGAGCTGCCAGGCCTGATTGAGAAACCTTTTCCTCCTGGGTGCATCAGCAAGCTTATACTCCTTTTGAGGCTGAGTTACTTCTTTGTTTGTTTGTTTGTGTTTTGCTTTTTAGGGCCACATCCTCGGCATATGGAGGTTCCCAGGCTAGGGGTTGAATCGGAGCTACAGCTGCTGGCCTATACCACAGCCTCAGCAACCTCAGATCCGAGCCATGTCTGTTACCCACACCACAGCTCATGGCAACGCTGGATCCTTAACGCACTGAGCAAGGCCAGGGATCGAACCCACAACATCATGGTTCTTAGTCGGATTCATTTCTGCTGCACCACAATGGGAACTCTCGAGTTGCTTCTTTAACTCCAAACTGCTTCACGTGGAAAGTTGTTCTGCAGTGACTGCATGACCTGCTGTCTCTCTCAAGCTGCAGCCAATGCCAGAACCCCTGGTGTGGCCCCTCATACTCGGTCATTCCTCAGAGCCCATCCACTGCAGGTCAGACGTGCATATTATTTCCATCTTGCAACAGCCCTTGGTAGATTTTCCTGTCCCACTTGCCTGAAGCTTAGAGAGATCTGCCCTAGGGTAAGGACAGAGCCGGGTACATCCAGAGACTCCCCGTCAGCTCTTTTTAGTGAGCCACCTCCTTTTCCTGCCACTTGTCATGGTTTAATCCATCCCAGCTTTTCCCTTCCTTGGAGGCCATTTCTTTTCTTTTCTTTTCTTTTCTTTTTTTTTTTTTATCTTCCCACTGTACAGCAAGGGGATCTAGTTATCCTTACATGTATACATTACAGTTACATTTTTTTCCCCACCCTTTGTTCTGTTGCAACATGAGTATCTAGACAAAGTTCTCAATGCTATTCAGCAGGATCTCCTTGTAAATCTATTCTAGGTTGTGTCTGATAAGCCCAAGCTCCCGATCCCTCCCACTCCCTCCCCCTCCCATCAGGCAGCCACAAGTCTCTTCTCCAAGTCCATGATTTTCTTTTCTGCGGAGATGTTCATTTGTGCTGGATATTAGATTCCAGTTATAAGTGATATCATATGGTATTTGTCTTTGTCTTTCTGGCTCATTTCACTCAGGATGAGATTCTCTAGTTCCATCCATGTTGCTGCAAATGGCATTATGTCATTCTTTTTTATGGCTGAGTAGTATTCCATTGTGTATATATACCACTTCTTCCAAATCCAATCATCTGTCAATGGACATTTGGGTTGTTTCCATGTCCTGGCTATTGTGAATAGTGCTGCAATGAACATGCGGGTGCATGTGTCTCTTTTAAGTAGAGTTTTGTCCGGATAGATGCCCAAGAGTGGGATTGCAGGGTCATATGGAAGTTCTATGTATAGATTTCTAAGGTATCTCCAAACTGTTCTCCATAGTGGCTGTACCAGTTTACATTCCCACCAACAGTGCAGGAGGGTTCCCTTTTCTCCACAGCCCCTCCAGCACTTGTTATTTGTGGACTTATTAATGATGGCCATTCTGACTGGTGTGAGGTGGTATCTCATGGTAGTTTTGATTTGCATTTCTCTTCTAATCAGCGATGTTGAGCATTTTTTCATGTGTTTGTTGGCCATCTGTATATCTTCTTTGGAGAAATGTCTGTTCAGGTCTTTTGCCCATTTTTCCATTGATTGATTGGTTTTTTTGCTGTTGGGTTGTATAAGTTGTTTATATATTCTAGAGATGAAGCCCTTGTCAGTTGCATCACTTGAAACTATTTTCTCCCATTCTGTAAGTTGTCTTTTTGTTTTCTTTTGGGCTTCCTTTGCTGTGCAAAAGCTTTTCAGTTTGATGAGGTCCCATGGGTTTATTTTTGCTCTAATTTCTATTGCTTTGGGAGACTGACCTGAGAAAATATTCATGATGTTGATGTCAGAGAGTGTTTTGCCTATGTTTTCTTCTAGGAGTTTGATGGTGTCCTGTCGTATATTTAAGTCTTTCAGCCATTTGGAGTTTATTTTTGTGCATGGTGTGAGGGTGTGTTCTGGTCTCATTGCTTTGCATGCAGCTGTCCAGGTTTCCCAGCAATGCTTGCTGAATAGACTTTCCTTTTCCCATTTTATGTTCTTGCCTCCCTTGTCAAAGATTAGTTGACCATAGGTGTCAGGGTTTATTTCAGGGTTCTCTATTCTGTTCCATTGGTCTGTCTGTCTGTTTTGATCCCAGTACCACACTGTTTTGATGACTGTGGCTTTGTAGTATTTCTTAAGTCTGGGAGAGTGATGCCTCCTGCTTGGTTTTTGTTTCTCAGGATTGCTTTGGCGATTCTGGGTCTTTTGTGGTTCCATATAAATGTTTGGATTGTTTGTTCTAGTTCTGTGAAAAATGTCATGGGTAATTTGATAGGGATTACATTGAATTTGTAGATTGCTTTGGCTGGTATGGCCATTTTTACAATATTGATTTTTCCAATCCAGGAACATGGAATATCTTTCCATTTCTTTACATCTTCTTTGATTTCTTTGATTAAAGTTTTATAGTTCTCGGCATATAGGTCCTTTACCTCCTTGGTCAGGTGTATTCCGAGGTATTTGATTTTGTGAGGTGCAATTTTAAAAGGTATCGTATTTTTGTATTGCTTTTCTTTCTTTCTTTCTTTTTTTTTTTTTTTTTTTTTTTTTGCTTGGGCCGCTCCTGCGGCATATGGAGGTTCCCAGGCTAGGGGTCGAATCGGAGCTGTAGCCACTGGCCTACGCCAGAGCCACAGCAACGCGGGATCCGAGCCGCGTCTGCAACCTACACCACAGCTCACGGCAATGCCAGATCCTTAACCCACTGAGCAAGGGCAGGGACCGAACCCACAACCTCATGGTTCCTAGTCGGATTCGTTAACCACTGCGCCATGACGGGAACTCCCTGTATTCCTTTTCTAATATTTCATTGCTGGTATACAGAAATGCAACTGACTTCTGAATGTTAATCTTATAGCCTGCTACTTTGCTGAATTTATTAATCAGTTCAAGGAGTTTTGGGGTTGAGTCCTTAGGGTTTTCTATGTATAGTATCATGTCATCTGCATACAGTGACAGTTTGATCTCTTCTCTTCCTATATGGATGCCTTTTATTTCTTTTGTTTGTCTAATTGCTGTGGCTAGGACTTCCAAAACTATGTTGAAGAGCAGTGGTGAGAGTGGGCATCCCTGTCTTGTTCCAGATTTGAGTGAGAAGGCTTTCAGTTTTTCCCCATTGAGGATTATATTTGCTGTGGGTTTCTCATAAATGGCTTTGATTATATTCAGGAATGTTCCCTCTTATACCCACTTTGGCGAGGGTCTTGATCATGAATGGATGTTGCACTTTGTCAAATGCTTTTTCTGCCTCTATTGAGATGATCATATGATTTTTGACTTTTTTTTTGTTAATGTGGTGTATGATGCTGATTGATTTGCGTATGTTGAACCATCCTTGTGAACCTGGGATGAACCCAACCTGGTCATGGTGTATAATTTTTTTGGTATGTTGTTGGATTCGGTTGGCTAAGATTTTGTTGAGAATTTTTGCATCTATATTCATCAATGATATTGGGTGATAGTTTTCTTTTTTGGTGGTATCTCTGTCTGGTTTTGGAATGAGGGTGATGGTGGCATCATAGAATGTCTTTGGGAGTATTCCTTCTTCAACCTTTTGAAAGAGTTTAAGGAGGATGGGCACCAATTCCTCTTTATATGTTTGATAGAATTCACTTGTGAAGCCATCTGGTCCTGGACTTTTATTTGTAGGGAGTGATTTTATGACCTCTTCAATTTCATTTCTAGTGATCGGTTTGTTCAGTTGGTCTGTTTCTTTTTGATTCAGTTTTGGCAGGCTGTAAGATTCTAGAAAATTGTCCATTTCTTCCAGATTGTCAAACTTGTTGCCGTATAGTTGTTCATAGTATTCTCTTATGGTTTTTTTGTATTTCTGCTGTATCCGTTGTGATTTCTCCTTTTTCATTTATAATTTTGGTTATTTGGGTTCTTTCTCTCCTCTTTTTAGTGAGTCTGGCCAGGGGTTTGTCAATTTTGTTCACCTTTTCCAAGAACCAGCTCTTGGTTTTATTAATTTTCTCTATTGTTTTTTGAGTCTCTATTTTATTGATTTCTTCTTTGATCTTTATAATTTCCTTCCTTCTGCTGACTTTAGGACTTTTTTGTTCTTCTTTTTCTAATTCGTTTAGGTGGAGGGTTAAGTTGTCAATTTGGGATCTTTCTTCTTTTTTGAGAAAGGCCTGGATTGCTATAAATTTCCCTCTGAGCACTGCTTTCGCAGCATCCCATAGATTTTGAGAGGTTGTGTTTTCATTATCATTTGTTTCAAGGTAGTTTTTAATTTCCTTCTTGATTTCCTCATTGACCCATTGGTTTTTTAGTAGCATGTTGTTTAGTCTCCATGTAGTAGGTTTTTTCTCTTTCCTTTTCCCATGGTTGATTTCTAATTTCATGGCATTGTGGTCAGAGAAGATACTTGAGATAATTTCTATGCTCCTAAATTTATTGAAGTTAGCTTTGTGTCCCAATATGTGGTCAATTCTTGAGAATGTTCCATGAGCATTTGAGAAGAATGTGTATTCTGCTTTTTTTGGATGTAGTGTCCTGAAGATATCAATTAAGTCTAACTTTTCTATTGTTTCCTTTAGGATCCTGTTGCTTTATTGGTTTTCTGTCTAGAGGATCTGTCCATTGATGTGAGCGGGGTATTAAGGTCTCCTACTATGATTGTATTCTCATCAATATCTCCCTTTATGTATTTGTTAATATTTGTTGTATGTATCTGGGTGCTCCTATATATGTTGACGATAGTAATATCCTCTCCTTGGATGGATCCCTTAATCATTAAGTAGTGTCCTTCTTTGTCTTTCTTTATGTCTTTTGTTTTAAAGTCTATTTTGTCTGATATGAGTGTTGCAACTCCTGCTTTTCTGTCATGTCTATTGGCGTGAAATATTTTTCCCCACCCTTTCACTTTCAATCTATATGTATCCTTTGTCCTAAGGTGAGTTTCTTGTAGGCAGCATATTGAAGGTTTTTGCCTTTTTATCCACTCAGCCACTCTGTGTCTTTTGATTGGGGCATTCAGTCCATTGACATTTAAGGTGATAATTGATAGATGATTATTTATTGCCATTTTGAACCTCATGTTCCAGTTGATTCTATGGTTCTCCATTCTTCCTTTCTTTTTTTTCTTTTTTTTCTTTTTCTTGGTTGGATGGTTCGGAGGCCATTTCTTAACTGCCTGAGTTGCCTCTTTCAGTCCCATGTTTTTCTTGAGGCATCGAGGCCAGAACTACCCATAGTATTTGAGCTGCCCTGTGACCCCCAATACCATGCCTGGTAGGACATCCTTTTTTGGTTTCCCAGCCCCATGATGGGCGGCATCTTCACCAGGAGCCCAATATCGCTGTCAAGCTTGACAGTCTCGTGAATGTTTCTTGGGAAAGCTTAGAGCCAATAGCAACTCTGTCCCCTCTTGAAGCATGGCTGGTGTTTTATGCTCCATTGAAAAAGTTCTAACAGTTGGTTTTAGCCAGATTATAATGAACATGATCAAAAAGATCTAAGGGTAACAGCTGCAAATGTGGAAATTTAATGAGGCCATCCCTCTGCCAGATCATTTAGAAACATGTTAAATGAGGTCATGTCGTGCCATGTGGACTTAGTCTGATGGTCTGTTTCCTCTGGTTAAGCCACACCCCACTCCATGACAGAAGTGCCCCAACCGATTTATTTATAGGGATTAATTGTGTTCAAGACATAGTGCCATATCCTGGCCTCCTCTGTTAGAATCCGCTTTTTTTTTTTTTTTTTTACCTGTAAGATTTTTTTGCCAGGTTGTTCAGAAGTGGTTTTTCCTTAGAGTGTGCTGGATCACAGGTCCAGCCATCCTGCCAGCTTCCCTGCTAGGGCTGAAGTGAACCAGCCTTGTCTGACTCCAGAGACCCTTCCAGAAAACTTCTTCACCTGATGGGGAGGAGAGAGGTTCCAAAGTGGCCCAAAAGTGTCCCCTGGTTATGGGCATGTGTCATCCCTCCCCGTGATCCCTTGATTTCCTTCAGTTCACTGGCCAAATGCCCTCTCTTGCCACTTATTACTTTCATTTTTTTTTTTTTAGGGCCACACTCATGGTATATGGAGGTTTCCAGGCTAAGGGTTGAATCAGAGCTGCAGCTGCCGACCTATACCACAGCCATAGCAATGCCAGATCCGAGCCGTGTCTGTAACCTATGCTGCAGCTCATTGCAACGCCTGATCCTTAACCCACTGAGTGAGGCCAGGGATTGAACCCGCATTCTCATGGATACCAGTCAGGGTTGTTGCCCCTGAGCCACAATGGGAATCCCTAAAAAGTTACTGAATACCAATTACATTTATTATACGGACACCAGGCGTCACTACGTTTCCTCTCTAGCACTCATGGCTAAGCTTCTCTCAGGCCCCAGTCCTAGGGATACCTAACCTTTCTGCAAGCCCCTGGATCTTTCTCCTTTCAGAGACAATATAAATCTTGCAAGCGCTTGTGTTTCCCACTTTGCTTGGGCCACTAGGAAACTCAGAGATAAATCTGGCCCAGAAATGGTGTTGTGCCTCACACGTGTTTTCTGTGGGCTGCCTTTTTCTTTGGGTGTGTCTTACTGGATTGCCTGTGTTTTCTTTTTATACCTATTTCTTTATTTAGCGATGTTGTAGTGCTGATGTGAGGTGTTTTTGTGGACTGCCTCAAATCCTCTCTGGAATAAGGTTGGTGGAAGGGAGGGTGGAGGGCAGAGGTCTCAAGTCTCTGTTCCCTCTTCTCCACTGAATGAGATTTCCGATGTCAGAGCCGTGGCCATCCACACCCCACCTCTCAGCTTCCCAGACTCAGAACCTGCATCTCACCAAGAATCTCTGTGCCTTTCCAGCCCCCAGTAGCTCAATCAGCCAAGATGGCACCGTGATGTTTCATGGGAACAGTGGGTCCATCCTGGGC
This sequence comes from Sus scrofa, assembly GCF_054392235.1. NCBI lineage: Eukaryota > Metazoa > Chordata > Mammalia > Artiodactyla > Suidae > Sus > Sus scrofa. The sequence continues at coordinate 43,679,190 of NC_139395.1, read as the reverse complement.
AAGAGGGCCCTGTGGTCATCGCCTCTGCAGGAGGCTGACTGTGCCCTCTGCTGCATACAGGTGGTGTACTTCACGGCGTTGCTGCCCTACTGCGTGCTCATCATCTACCTGGTCAGGGGCCTCACCCTCCACGGAGCCACCAATGGCCTGGTGTACATGTTCACTCCCAAGGTAGGGACTGGAGGAGGTGGGGCCGAGGGTGCCCCATTCATCCTTCCACCTTCCAGGATGGGTGGGAGTGGTAGTGCCCCTGGCAGAGGGTGTGAGCCACCAGGCAGCCTCTGTCCTCTGTTAGTTCTGAGGCCTTGAGTCTCTTGTCCTCACTGCCTCCCAACCAACTGCCATCCCCACCTCACGTCTGAACTTTGCCCCCACCTCACCCCATACCCTCCCTCAAGTCCATGTACCGAGCTGTTTACCAAAGTGTCACTCCAGGCAGCTCACCCTCCTGCTCGCACCTCCCTGCACCCCTTTCCTGAAGGAGTGAGTCCACACTCTGCAGGGCTCTCCAGGGTCTGTCCCCCAGGCACCCCATAGCCTATGCTCATCAAGGGGGCCACTATTGCCTTGAGAACAGGATAAGTTCTTCATAGCAACTCTGGTCCATGGAAACTGTCTGACTGTGGTGGTACCATCCCCCCGCCCATCCCCATCACATTCCAAGTGCCCCCTAATATCAGCGCTGGGGTTCCACCCAGACTGGACACCAGCACCTCCATCTCTGGAGGCCCAGACCCGTGCAGGCATGGGTCATGGATCAGGGGCTCAGGACCTTGAAAAGTTAGCTCACCCTACCCTTCAAAGTTGGACACCTCTGTGGGGAAGGGGTGGTGGAGGGTATTACATGAGGGTGTGTTTTGCCTGCTGAGGACTGGACAGGGCAGGGCAGGGGCCCAGAGAGCTGGGTTCGGGTCCCAAGCCTGCCTCTGGCTGGCTGTGTGCTGTGGGCGAGTTGCTTCTCCTCTCTGGGCCCCCTGCCCCCTCTCCCCCCCACCTCTGCTGGTCTTCAAGTCTGGGCTTTCTCCTGTCACTGTCCCGGGTTCACTCTCCTGTCCCTGCTGTTTTTCTAGGTGGAACAGCTGGCCAACCCCAAGGCCTGGATCAATGCAGCCACCCAGATCTTCTTCTCGCTCGGCCTGGGGTTCGGCAGCCTCATCGCCTTTGCCAGCTACAACGAGCCCTCCAACAACTGCCAGAAGCACGCCGTCATCGTGTCCCTCATCAACAGCTCCACCTCCATCTTTGCCAGTGTCGTCACCTTCTCCATCTATGGCTTCAAGGCCACCTTCAACTATGAAAGCTGCCTGAAAAAGTAAGTCTGGGCCACAGAGTGGACCCCAGGCCTCAAGGAGGCCAAAGCAGAGCTAAATGGGGCCCCTGGCAAATGGGGTGTGGGGCAGAGGGCATTGACTTTGCCATCCTCAACCCAGGGTTCAAATTGTAACCACCAGCAGCTGATCAGCATAAGGCAAGTCCTCATCCGCCTGATGGGATGAGGGCAGTTTCATGTGTTCACTTAGCATCACAGGACATTCAACACACAAACTTTAGTTTCTTCTCCCCACTTAGCCCAGCTTAAAATAACCAGGAGCTCTCCAGCTGAGCCATGGAGATTACAGAATCTACTTTGTGCTGCCCCTCACCTGAAATAAAAGTAACACCATCCAGAAGGAATGCTGTCCACTACAGTGATCACTAGGCACTAGGGGCTGTGCCAAATTTACTTACTTATTGATTAAATGAATGGGGATGGCGATTAATTGGGGAAGAGGTGTATTTTATTTTATTTTTATTTTTTGACCACACCCAGCATACGGAAGTTCCTGGGCCATGGATTGAATCTGAGCCACAGCCATGACCTACACCAGATCCTTTAACCCACTGTGCTGGGCTGGGGATTGAACCTGCACCACACCCACCTCCCAACTCCAGCAGGGATCTGAGTCACCGAAGTGAGATTCTTAATCCACTGCACCATAGTGGGAGCTCCTTTTCCCAAATTTGACTGTATGTTAATTTCAGGTGTTCCTGCTATGGCTTGGTGGGTTAAGAACCCAACATAGCGCCCATGAGGATGAGCGTGTGATCCTTGGCCTCAGTGGATTAAGGATCTGCTGTTGCCGCAAGCTTCACCCTAGTTCACAGATGCGGCTCAGATCCAGCGTTAGCATCGCTGTGGCGTAGGCCTCATCTATAGCTCTGATTCGACCCTTGGTGTGGGAACTTCCACATGCCGCAGGTGTGGCTGTAAACAGAGAAAAATACAACAAAATAAAATAAATGTAAGTTAATTTCCATTTCAGTGTCAGCGAATTTAAGTCAGTTCCTCAGTTGCCTTAGCCTCCCTCATCCGAGTGCTCAGCTGCCACATGAGGCTGGTGGGGACCGTGCTGGCCAGCACTAGAGTAGAACACAGGGAGTTCTGTCAGACAACGCAGGTCCAGAGGTTAAGACAGCCCAGCTGTGTGGGCTTGGTTCCTTGGGTCACCCCTGTTCCTATCTGAGGCTTCTTCAAAGCCCTTCCGAGTCACCCTGCCCGTTACAAGCTCACCAGTCAACCGATTCCCTTGGTTGGAGAGGCCTCACCTAATGGAAGAGAAGAGGTGAGGGCCTGGTGAAAGCGGCCTTTGTCTTCAGCGAAGGTTGTTTGGCCGCTCTGCTTCCCAGGGTGATTCTGCTGCTGACCAATGCTTTCGACCTTGAAGATGGCTTCCTGACGGCCAGCAACCTGGAGCAGGTGAAGGGCTACCTGGCATCTGCCAACCCCAGCAAGTACAGCGAGGTGTTGCCACAGATTAAAAACTGTAGCTTGGAATCAGAGCTGGAGACGGTAAGGCGCCGGCAGGGACCCAGCTTGCTTCTCCGCAGTGCTCCCCTGCCGCTGTGTGAGCTGTCCGTTAGGAGTGCAGCTTAGGGGTAGGCAGACCCTGCCTCCTTCTTCCCCTTGACTCCTGGAAGATGAGTGCCCGCGACCCCTCTCCCTGATGCTGGGGTATTGCCGGAGCCCCGGTTTTGCCCAGGTCCTTCGGGCCCTGTGTCCTTTCTTCCTTGAACCTTCCTCTTGTTAAATGTTAAAAATAAAAGAAGGTAGGGAGTTCCCTGGTGGGCTAGCAGTTAAGGATCTGGCGTCATCACTGCTGTGGCTCAGGTCACTGCTGTGGCTCGGGTTCGATCCTGGCCTGAGAACTTTGACATGCCGAGACTAATAAACTCGCAATATCCATCATTCAGAATGAACAACTGTAAACATTTTGTTGTTTGGGCTCAGATGCTTTTTTTTATAGAAAAGAAGAGAACATTTTGGGGACAAAGTGTAAGTCCCCTTTGTTACAGACCCCAAAGCTCTCACTACTCCCCAGAGTTCAGAACCTTCATTTTATTACTCACATAAATTCATGAGTCATATTATTATTCTGATTGACAGTTTTTAAGTGGATATGAGTGGTCCTGGGAGATACTTTGTCATGTATCATTTCATTTTTGAGATCATTTATCATTTTATTTTTGAGATTGGTCTATAGTGATACATGGGAACTCTCATTCATTCATTAAGATCTGCATTTTATTCCACCATCAAATATATAATTTATTATCTCTTCCCTTTTTAATAGACAATTGGGTTAAAAAAATTTTTTTTGCTACTAAAATCACCCTTATTTATATTTTACAGAAATACTTTTGGTATGCTGGGACCTTTATTTTTTCACATTAATTTTCAGGTCAATTCGACAAGTTCTACTGGGAGGGGGGTTGAAATCCCATTACTATTTTTTACTAGAATTGCATTTGTTTTATAATTTTATTTGGGGAGAATTCATATTTTTTGAATAATGACTTTTGATTAAGGAACAGACTTTATCTCTTACTTGACTGAGATCTTTTAAATTTGGGGATCATTTTCTCCATGAATAACCTGGCACATCTTTCATTAGCTTTATGTCTAGGTATCTTTGTTGCTATTGTAAATGGTATTTTTCTTTTTGTTGCAAAAGAAAGCTAAAGGTTTTGTATGTTGCTCTTATATCTAGCAACCTTGATGAATTTCCTTTGTTTGTTTGTTTTGAGGGCTTAAAATTTTTTCATTTTTTTACAGTTTTATTGAAGTGTAGTTGATTTTACAAGATTGTAATATTTCTGCTGTGCAACAAGTGATTCAGTTATATAAGGACACAAATCCATTCTCTTTCAGATTGTTTTCTCACATAAGAATTCCCTTCTTAATTCTCATATTTGTCTATTTGCTTCACTTTTCTATGTAAACTCTTACATCACCTGCAGATATATTTTGCGTTTTTCTTTTCAATCCTTCTATCTTTTTGCTTCTTATATTTACTTCCATTGTGTATGGAGCACAATGGAAGTGGAAATGAGAGTGAGCATTTTGTCTAGTTGTAATATTTAATGCAAATACTTGTAGAGAGTGCTTCTAGAGAGTCCCTCTAGAAAATATTTGTAAAGAAGGGGGAACTGTGGAACTTCCCTTGTGGCCTAGCAGTTAATGATCCGGTGTTGTCATTGCTGTGGCATGGGTTCAGTCCCTGGCCTGGGAACTTCTACATGCTGTGCTTATTGCCAGGAAAAAAAAAAAAAAAAAAAAAGAGGAGGAAGAGGGCAGAGTGCAGGCTCATGGCTCTGACTGCCAGCAAGCTACCCTGGAGGTTTTTTGGCCCTTGATTTCATAGGCAGAGCCATTACAGGCCATTTCCTAGATGAGGCAACACTTTGTTTCTTCTGGCTCCCTGCTCACACCTGGCCTGTGGTGTGACCCTCCCTCCTAAGGGGGAAGCCCCCCCCCCCCCCGCCAATGACATTTAAGGCCTTGATCCCAGTCAGATGACCCTTGAGTTTTTCTTTTCCTGCTCTCAGTTCAAATTTCTTTTTTGTTTTTGCCACCTGGGAGTTTTCCTTGCTTATTTTTGAGTTTGGCTCAGTGCCCAAGAATTATGTGGTTATTGATTTATGTAGACTTTTTTTCCACTTGATTTTTTTCCATGCATATTTCACTTACCAAAGTCTAAAGTGAAACTATACCTTGACCTCCTTCCCAGACAGTTCAAGGACTTTGAGACGCTTTCACTCTCCTGTTTTAAATGCCATTTTTATCTGGTTCTTTTTTTTTCTTTTTTCTTTGTTTCTCCTTTTTCGGGTCACATTGGCAGCCTATGGAAGTTCCCAGGCTAGGGGTCAAATTGGAGCTGCAGCTGCTAGCCTACACCACAGCCACACAGGATCCTTAACCCACTGAGTGAGGCCAGGGATCAAACCCACATCCTCATGGATGCTAGTAGGGTTCATTACCACTGAGCCACAATGGGGACTCCTAGAGTTCTTTTTTAAGCTTGTAAGTCGTGTGCTATTACTCTATTTTTTATTTTAATTTAATTTTATTTTTTTGTCTTTTTAGGGCTGCACCCACAGCATAAGAAGGTTCCCAGGCTATAGGGGTAGAATCGGAGCTGTAGCTGCCAGCCTACGCCAGAGCTACAGCAATGCGGGATCCGAGCCTTGTCTGTGACCTACACCACAGCTCACGGCAACACCGGATCCCCAACCCACTGAGTGAGGCCAGGGATTGAACCGGCGTCCTCATGGATGCTAGTCAGATTCGTCTCTGCTGAGCCACAATGGGAACTCCAGGGGCTATTATTTGATATGATAGTACTTGTATTGACCTGCATGCTTCCCATTATTTGTTCATCTTTCTTACATCCAGCTCTCTTCTGGGCAGGGGGGTTGGGGGTGTTTCTGCCTTAAAATGCATTCCTTTACAGGAGATTTCTTCATGAAATTTCTCAGACTTTATATATAAATGTTCATATTTATCCCTCACCTTTATTTATTTATGCTTTTTTTTAGGGCCACACATGCAGTGTATGGAAGTTTCCAGGCTAGAGGTCACATCAGAGCTACAGACTCCAGCCTGCACCACAGCCACATAGGATACAAGCCCCACAGCTCAAGGCAATGCCGGATCCTTAACCTACTGAGTGAGTGAGGTCAGGGATTGAACCCGAGTCCTCATGGATACTATTCAGGCTCATTACCACTGAGCCACAGTGGGAACTTGCTCTCCCCTACTTTTAAAGACAATTTTCCCCTGAGTAGAAAACTCCAGGTTAACAGGTATTTTCTCTCAACACTCTGAAGGTATCTGCCTTGTGGGTCTGGCTTCCATTGCTGCCATTGTAACATTCTTTAATTCTTTGTAAACAGTTAATTCCCCAAGTTTATTTTCTCTGATTTTCTCATCATCCACCTTTTGTTTTGGCCTCTGCAATCTAAGCATGGATGTATTTATATTTATCCAGTCTCATCCTGGGTGAATTTGGGCTTCCTGGATCTGTGGATCCAGGTATCTTATCAGTTTGGGGAAATCCATACCTGTTCTCTCTTGATCATTGCCTCTCCTGCTCTCTATTTTCTTGTTTCAGAATTTCCCTTCGACCCATGAGGACCGTCTCATCCTACCATGCATGCCTATTAATTGCTTTTTTAATTTTTTTCCACCTTTTTTGCCACATTATCATGCCTTCCTGGGATGCATCTCCCAGTTCACTAATTCTCTGTTCAACTGCAAGTGGTATTTAACTGTCCACTGATGCTTCTAACTCAGTAATTTTTACGCACTATTTTTTCTTCTTTCTTTTTTGGCTTTTTAGAACTGCACCTGCAGCATATGGAAATTCCCAGGCCAGGGGTCCAATTGGAGCTGTAGCTGCTGGCGACACCACAGTCACAGCAACTGTGGATCTGAGCTGTTTGTGCGACCTACACCATAGCACATGGCAATGCGGGATCCTTAACCTACTGAGCGAGGCCAGGGATCGAACCCGCATCCTCAGGGATACTAGGTGGGTTCGTTACCACTGAGCCATGAAGGGAACTCCATCTTTGGTTTTTTTAAACACATCCTAGTGGCAATGGGCAGGGGCGTGCGAGGGGTTCATCCTCATGGGAATGTTTTATCAGTGACGCTCTTGAGAATTGAAGAATCATGATAATAAAAAGCAGGCCAACTTGAGTAGGTCTTGTTGTTGTTAAAAATCTCTAGGTCATCACTCCTTAGGGCCTACGTCTAGGGCTCACGAATCCCATTGTCCTCAGTGGTATGTGGTTGAGCTGACCTGTGTTTCAGATCGGACAATCCAGCATGTGCCATTTTGGTGTGGAAGGGTGTTGAAATCTTAGTTCTTATTCCTTCTGCCTCTTCACAAGTCGGAGTAGCTTGCCTTCTTGTGGCTTTATACATCTCGGTTTACAAGCTCACTGCTTGATCATCTCTGGTGGTCTTGCAGGTAACTAGACTTAGACCTGCAATGAGTGCTTTCCCGTTTACTTCTGCTGCTGTTTCTGCTGCTGCTGGCCGCCAGGGGGTACTCCCCACACAGGACCCCTTTCAACTAGGAGTTCAGGCTTTGTGTCCACAGTTTGGTCTCTCCACAGCAGTCTTACCACCTCAGGGATCTACCACCAAACAGCCCCACTCTCCTGGCTGCCTGTTGGCCAGGCCAGCTCCCCGCCATCTGGCTCCTGTAGCTGTGGCTCCACCACCTCAGCTCCTGGCCGCTGAGGCCTCAGAACACCCAGTCAGTCATGATACAGGAAGCAGAAATTATCCAAACATTGTATTACTGTATTTTGTCCAGAATTGATGTGAGTTGGAGCAGGAGAGGGAAACTCAAGTGTCCCAACTAACTGCCAAGTCTCCTCACACTCTGCGGCCATGGGCTTGGCACCTGGTATGTTGATGGCATCCCCTGGGTGTGTAACTGGTGTCTTCTCCCTGTGGGCAGGCCGTCCAGGGCACTGGCCTGGCTTTCATCGTCTACACCGAGGCCATTAAAAACATGGAGGTGTCGCAGCTGTGGTCGGTGCTCTACTTCTTCATGCTGCTGATGCTGGGCATAGGGAGCATGCTGGGCAACACGGCCGCCATTCTCACCCCTCTGACTGACAGCAAGCTTATCTCCAGCTACCTGCCCAAGGAGGCCATCTCAGGTGAGTGGACCAGATGCGGCAGGGCTCAGGGAAGCAAGCAGGTAGAGGAGCTGCCTCGGGCCACGTGCTTATCCAGAGGCCACAGCAACCTCGCAGGGGCCCTGCCACGGCCGTCCCCTCTCCAGCAGTCTGGGACCTGGTCCGGGTGATTGGCCCAGTGCGTCTGGTTCTCCACATCATGGGGGAGTGAAGTGGTCCCCCCAACCCTGGGCAAAGGCCAGGCTCCCCAGCCTGGCACCTGAGCTCTCCAGGATAGCAGAGAGCCTGCTTTTGTCTTTGTGTTAACTCGGGTATGACAATTACAACATGTACGTTTCTTAAGCACAAACTCAGTGAACCACCACCCAGGTCAAGGTACAGAGTGTTTCCCGCACCCCAGGAAGCCCCTTCTCGCTTCTTCTCAGTCAGTCTACCCCACCCCCCCAAAGCCACCTCTGTTCTAACTTCTTTTCACTGAGGTTTGTTGTGTTCTTGAACTTGGTATAAATGAAAATACATGGTACCTCCTCTCTGTCTGTTGTCTTTACTCAAACGCTGGCTGAGAGATCCAGCGACGTGGCAAGTCACAAACTTCTCTTTGCCTGTTTGTGTAACACATACCATAGTTTGTCTACCCATTCTGCTGTTGGCATTTGCAGATGTTGACACTTGCATTATTAGGGAAGGAACCAATTTTGCCGATCACGTCTCCCTGGTTCACTCCACCACCCTCCTGCTCCACTCCAACCCGACAGTGTCTGGAGGACCCTGTGACCATCTGCACCTGCCTCTGATGAGGCCATTCCACCACATCCAGGATGTCCCTCTGCCCGGCTCGAATCACATGGGCTCCCGTCAGAGCCCTCTAGCATTAGCATCCCTCCTCAGAGCCCCACCAGCACACCAGCCTGTGTCCCTGTGGGGCAAGGTGGCTGGCGGATAGGGCGTGGCAGTGGAGAGGGCAGGTGGGAGCTTTACAGTCAAATGCTTGGGGCACTCAAGAGTACCCCAAACATGGGGTTCCCAGTGAAGGAGACTGGGACAGGACACACAGAAGGGCCTGTGTTTGAATCCTGACTCTGCTTCTTACGTGCTGTGGGGTGTTGGGAAGGTTACCTGACCTCTCTGAGCTTCGGTCTCCCCATCTGTAAAAGGAGGCTCCTGAGGCCCCCTCAGAGGCTTAAGGATGCAGTGTGTGGCAAGTGCTGTGGCGTGGTGGGAGCTGGGCATGCACTGCTTTCTTCCCCACCCCTTTTCTCTGCTGGTCAGACGGAAGTCCCCTCTAGAGGATGCTGAGAGTGATGGCCCACACCTCAAATCTCCTCCCCTATTTTACCTCCAGAGAGCTCAGGGGCTGAGCTGTTAGGACAAACATGACTAGACCCACAGCCTGGGTGGGAAGCCCCAGACAACAATGCACAACTTTCTCTTTTCCATTGAGTCTGCCCCCTGCTGGACAGCTCTGTGAATTAACACCAGGAAGTCCTGCTGACACTCCTTGGGACACATTTGCACCCCCCCCCCCCCCGCCCAGCACAGGCGTGACACACATGTGCAGAGAGGCTAGTCCATGACATCTCTTCCAGCCCAAGTGGATGAACCAAACGGTCAGAGGCCCCTCGGATTGTATGGCTGTTGAGCCCCATAGAGAAGTGGATGAACAGGAAGGGTCTCGAGCCTAAGCAGGTGGTCTTGTGGCCCTAGGTCTGGTGTGCCTCATCAACTGTGCCATCGGCATGGTGTTCACCACGAAGGCCGGCAACTACTGGTTTGACATCTTCAATGACTACGCTGCCACACTGTCCCTTCTGCTCATTGTCCTGGTGGAGACAATCGCCGTGTGTTACCTGTATGGGCTGAGGAGGTAAGGAGGCCCCACTCCTGGCGTTCCCATCATGGTGCATCGGAAACAAATCCGACTAGGAACCAGGTGGTTGTGGGTTTGATCCCTGGCCTTCCTTGCTCAGTGGGTTAAGGATCTGGCATTACTGTGAGCTGTAGTGTAGGTCACAGATGCAGCTTGGATCTGGCGTTGCCGTGGCTGTGGTGTAGGCCAGCAGCTGTAGCTCTGATTAGACCCCTAACCTGGGAACCTCCATATGCTCTGTGGGGGCAGCCCTAAAAAGCAAAAAAAAAAAAAAAAAAAAAAAAAAGGCGGCCCAGGAGACCCTAGCCCTGACAGCTGCACAGAAGTGCACCCACAGAAGCCACCCCCACCCCAAAGAATCACCTTGGCACGTGGAAGTTCCCTGGCCAGGGACCAAACCCACACTGCAGTGACAAAACCAAATTCTTAACCTGTGATGCCAAACCGAACTTGTCACTTTTTTCCATTAAGCTTAAGCTTTTCCAAGCTTTTTTCCCTTGGTCCCCAATCTCAGCTAATTCTCAGCCTCCTTTCACCCTCCATTTGCATTCAGCTACTATCTTCCCTTCCTGTATTTTTACTTTTTATTAGAGAATATTTGCCTGTAGGCCCTGCCTGGCTTTCCTGGGGCAAGGAACCATCCCTCCAGGTACTCTATCTGCTTATCATGGGCCAACATGAGTATCTTAAAAGCATGCTGACCAAAGTCCAGTTGATAACTTGTGCCTAGGACATTTGACCAATTCAGAATGTCACATTCTCAATCCTAGGTGCACAGTGCAGCACTGCAGTATTTGATTTTTTAATTAACTCAAGTATAGTTGATTTACAGTGTTTTGTTCCTACAGTACAGCAAAGCGATTCAGTTATATAAAATCTTTGTCATTTTTTTCCCAAAGTTGGGTTATCATAGGATATTGAATATACTTCCCAGGTATATACAGTAGGACCTTAGTATTTATCTGTTCTATATATAATAGTCAGCATCTGCTAATCCCAAACTTCCAGTCCATCTCTCTGCCACATCCTTCCTCCTTGGCAACCACAAGTCTTGTCCTCTGTGCTGAGTCTGTTTCTTTTTTGTAGATAAGTATATTTGTGTCATATATTAGATTCCATATGTGAATGATATTGTATGGTATCTCTCTGACTTCTCCTGGTATGACAGTTTCTAGGTCGATCGACGTTGCTGCCAATGGCACGGTTTCCTTCCTTTTTATGGCCGAGCCCCAGTCCCTTGGACCTAAGGAGCAGGTCTTCTTGATCCATGCATCTGTGGACGGACACCGAGCTTGCTTCCACACCCGGGCTGTTGTGACTTGTGCTGCTCTGGACCTGGGCGTGGGGGTGGGGGGCCTGTGCGGTTTGGATCGATAGTTTTGTCCCGCTCTATGCCCACATGTGGGACCGCTGGATCATGGGGCAGCTCTAGTGTTTGTCTTTTCAGGACCCTCTGTCCTGTTTTCCATCACAGCTGCCCCAGTTGACATTCCCAGAGGCAGCCCTGAAGGGAGCCTTTTGCGCCACAGCCTCTCTAGCATTTGGTCTTGGTTGATGTTACTTGATTTTTTAGTGATGGATTCTAACCACTGTGAGGGGGCACCCTCTTTGTAGTTTTGATTTGCATTTTTCTATCTTAGCGATGGTGAGCATCTTCTCATGTGCCCATTGGCCATCGGATGTGGATGTCTTCGAAGCAATGTCTCTGTAGGCCTTCTACCCATCTTTCTGATGAGGGTTGTTTTTGTTGTGGAATGGTCTGAGCTGCTGTATGTTCTGGACACAAAACCAACGTCAGTGACATCATTTGCAAGGCGTCTCTGCCAGTCTGTCGGTTGGCTCTTGGTTGGTGTTATGGTTTCCTGTGCTGTGCTTAAAAGGGAAAAGTGGGCGGGTTTGACTAAGGCCCGTGTGTTGATTTTTGTTTTGGTGTCTCTTGCCTTGGGAGACTGACCCCAGAGGGCACTGGTAGGGTTCTCAAACATAGAAAATGTTTAGCTTGTGTTCTCTTGTAGGGGTTGTATGGTGTCGTGTCTTCTTGTTCAGTCTTGAAGCCATTTTGAGGTTATTTTTGTGTCTGGGGTGAGGCAGTGTCTGGACTTCACTGGCTGTCCACCTGTCCCAACACCACCTGCTTAAGAGACCATCTTCTCTCCACTGCATATTCTGGGCACCTTGGTCAAAACATCACTGGCCCTAGGCGTTTGGGTTTCTTTCTGGGCTCTGTCTTCTGTTCCAGGGACCCATAGGTCCGTTTTGGTGCCCAGGCCACGCTGTTGTGGTGACTGTAGCTTGGTGGTCTTGTCTGAAGCTGGGTGGGTCATGCCCAGCCCTGGAGTAGGTTCCATCTCTTGCCTGGCCCCCAGGGAGAGATGGAACTGGTTGACTGGGCTAAGAACCACTGGCCTGGAAACTTCTTCCCATCTTGGCCTCGCAGCTGAACCACCAGGGGGCGCCACCCACGGGCTCTGATTGAGCATGTGGGGAGGGTAAGGGGACAAAGCATTCACACTTCAAACAAGTTGGCAGGGGATTCTGAGGAACCACGGTCTGAGGTTCGGTGGTCTAGAGAGCCTTGCTCATCGGAGTAGGGTTCCAGAGGGTAGCAGCCACCTTACCAGAGAGCAGCTGAGACATGGAGCCCAGACATGTCCCCCCAGACAACCCAGGTCCATGGAATTCGATCCTACCTTGGAAGCCATCCAGGAGTCAGAGGCTCATGGCACTTTGCAAACCTCGCTCGAATGTGAGTCTGATGGGAAGGCTGTACCCCTGCCCTCCCTCTTCCACAGTTCTTCCAGATCCTCCCTCAAAAATGGTGAGGAGGGACTGGTGAGAGAGGGTTGTGTTTGTGCCTGTGTTTGTGTCTGTGTGTGTGTGTGCATATGTCCGTGCGCACGTGTGTATGTGTGGTAGGGACATACCAGATGGCATACACTCTAGGAGCCAGGCCCCTTACCTGGTATCTCCCAGTGTGTCCCTGGAGGCACTAGGGTTTGACTCAACCTTGTGGGTTTTCCACGATCAAAGAATTTCAGGGCAGGACAGAAAAGGGCTGAAATGTCTTTTTGCAGGATTTCTCAGAGCCAGGGTGACAAGAGTAAATCTCAAAGAGGAGCTTATAATTTGTAGTGTTTGCAAAAGCCTGGTGATCCAGGAAGTCCTTTGAATCCTCACCTCGCCCCTGCCCCGCAGCTGCCAACAGCCAGCCCCAAGCAATCAAGGTCATATGGACACGGATGTTAGGGTGACCGACTCTCCCTCATCTCCTGGGCCCAAGGCTTTGCAGGGCAGTGGCAAGTTCAGTGCTAAAGGTCCAAAGAAAAGTGGGAGCAGTTGGTTCCCTAGGAAATGCCGGTGTAGGGGGCACCTCAGACCGTGGGTTTTTCAGGAGAAAGAGAGGAGCAGACCCCAGGGTGGTGGGTGTGGGGTGCAGGGCACGGCGCGAGAGACAGAAGGTGCCTGGGAGGGGGAGTGGCGGCGTCTTTGAAGCAGCCTGATCCCAGAGCAGCTTGCTATGAGCACAGCGCCGCCTGGTGGCCACACAGCGGTAGTGCCATGCTCCCTTTGCTCTGCAGCCCGTTCTTTACACCGGTGTGGATCAAGGCAAGTGGGGGGCGAGCGGCGGCGTGAAGGGACAGGAAAATGGAAACACTGTGTTCGCCGTGGTTTCAGGGATCCCAGGTGTTCACGTGCACGTGAGTTTTTGTGGCCTAGGGCCCAGGCGTCTGAGAGGTCAGAGGCAGCAGGGGCGCAGGTCCAGGAGAGGCAGGGCGCTATGGCTGCCACTCTGCCAGGCTCACCCTGGCGCGCTCCCGTCGCCGCCTTCGCCGGTGGCGCTCCACCTCGGCTGCCTCTCCTAGCACGGGGAGCAGTTTCAAAGGCCCTAGACTGCAGGTAGGATTCCAGTCTGTGTTCTGGGCCTGGGGCTTCCCCTGTCTGGGTGCCCTCAAGCAAGTTACATCCCAGCCCAGGGACCTCAGTCCCTTCCCCTGGGAAATGCCCAGAGAGCTGGGTCAGCCTTCCCACAAGGGGTGAAGATGCTTTCCATATCTATTTGTGCCTGTGTGTGCGTGAATGTGTGTGTACCAGTGCCAGAAATACACGAGTGTATCAGATCCATGGTCAAAAAGATACTCTTGTGGAATTGCTCACTTCATTGTGAGAGTCTATATTTGTTGTATTTCAGTTTAGAATAATTGATTGATTTGTTAATTCTTTATTGACGTCTTGTTGATTTACAATGTCAGGTGAGTTTCAGGTTACAGCACAAGAGATTCAATTGTATTATACACACACACACACACACACATCCACATACATACACATGTAAATATATATAGTCACACACACATACAAAATCTCTTTGGGATTCCTTTCCCTTCCCATAGAGGCTCTTCCAACACACTGAAAAGCATCCCCCATGCCATACAGTAGGCCCTTGTTGAGTACCTCTAGTGGTGCATATGAGTTCATGGCAACCTCCCAGTTTATCGCCCTCCACCCCTTTCCCGTTTGGTCGCCATGGTTTGTGCATCTGTTTCTATTGTGTAAATAAGTTCAGTTGTCTGTCTTCTTTGGTGCTTCCACCCGGGAAGGATAGCCTCTGGTATTTGTCTTGCTCTGCTGGCGTGCTTCACTTGGTATGCTAATTTCTAGGTCGATCAACGTTGCTGCCAATGGCACTGTTTCCTTCCTTTTTATGGCTGAGCCCCAGTCTCTTGGACCTAAGGAGCAGGTCTTCTTGATCCATGCATCTGTGGACGGACACCGAGCTTGCTTCCACACCCGGGCTGTTGTGACTTGTGCTGCTCTGGACCTGGGCGTGGGGGTGGGGGGGCCTGTGCGGTTTGGATCGATAGTTTTGTCCCGCTCTATGCCCACATGTGGGACCGCTGGATCATGGGGCAGCTCTAGTGTTTGTCTTTTCAGGACCCTCTGTCCTGTTTTCCATCGCAGCTGCCCCAAATTACATTCCTAGCAACAGTGTAGGAAGGATCTGTTTTCTGAAAGCATCTGTCTGCAGGCATGATGGAAATCAGAATGATGGTCTGTAGGCACCTACAGTTTGGAAGCATTGCTACACATCAGGTCCAACAGGCCAAGTCGTCTCCACAGTCACAGCTTTGGCCCTCCTTTCGCCCCAGAAAAGATGCCCTGGTTTCAGGCATTTCTAGTGAGCAGGAGAATTTCTGCTACAAAGCAGCATGGGAGGGATGGGCTGGGCCACCCTCAGGAGCTCCTGCAATGGAGAGCTGGCTTCCTAGGTGTCCTGCATGCCCTCTCTTCCACACCAGCAGCCTCCAGCTGAAGGTCAGCACCAGGAGTATGTCCTCTGACGTCCACTGCTCTTTAGTGGCTTCAGCAGCTCTCTTCCCAGAAGGAATCAGAGGGCCCAGTGGTCATGTTCAAACTTCAGTGGTACCCAGCACAGAATCTTCCTAAGCAGACAGGACCCCCTGACACCAATGGCACGGATAATCCAGGTTTTTTTCTCCCCACTCTCCAGATTTGAAAACGACCTCAAGGCCATGATGGGACACACTCTGAACTGGTATTGGAAGATCATGTGGGCTGGCGTGAGCCCGCTGATCATCATCAGCCTCTTGCTCTTCTACCTGAGTGACTACATCATCACGGGGACCCTGCAGTACCAGGCCTGGGACGCCTCCCAGGTACCTGCCTTCTTGGGGCCCAGGCTCGCTCATGAGCACAGACCTCTACTCTTTTGAAAGTAAGGAACTCTCGCCAGGGTGTGGAAGGTTATTTCTCACAATGTGGAATCACCATCCAGGTACTGTGAACCACTTGGCCAGGCTGGCAGAGTATGGCGCTGAGTTTTTCACCATGTGCTGCAGGGAAGAGAGTAAGATTCCCTACAGAACTTCCTGGGGGACTGGAAGGCAAGGCCCCCCCCCCAAGGCACAGAGCAGCTGGGTGGGGCAGTGAGTAGTTAACACCCCAATTGCTGGATCTTGGGAGCATCTGCTTGCCAACCAATGACTGATGCTAACAGTGGTGCATGTGGCCTGAGGGACAGCCCTGGCTATCTGCCCAGACAAACTTTCACAGTAAAGATGTACTGAGCAAGGAGAGTAATTCCATTGGCCACTTTGGATTTCTGCTCCTGTGAGAAGATGAGGCTGCCCTTTAGCATATGGTGTGTGCAGATCATGTAGATGGGGTGGTAGGGAGGGGCTTTGTGCTCCAATCCCCACAACGCAGAGGCTCAGGGTGTCTCCTCCAATCCATGGCAGGCTGATGTGTGTAGGAAATGTATGAGATGTAGGAATGTATGAAGGTGTAGGAAATGAGGGAAACTATGAATTACTTAAAGCAATATCAAATACACACGCTGAACAGTTATTAGATCCAGCCTACAGAAGATTGTGCTGTCAAATTGGGCGAATTGTTTCTAAACATTTCCTCCCAATTTTGTACTTAGCACAAAGGATACAGAGTAACAGATGAGCACCACGAAGTCTGTGGGGTGGCGCCTGAGCCACACGGCTGCATGGCATTTTGCTTTATAAACTGCACTTTGGCTGACAGCAAGCCCATGCTCTCTGGACTTAGCTGTGGCCTGGCTCCTTTGCACAAAGGTGGCATTTATTGGCTTTGGGGCCTTAGCTTCTCATCACTTTCATGGTTGGTTGATAAAATAATGGCTGTTTCCCTAAGTCCTGAGGTCTGTCAAAACTTTACTGAGATGAGAGATATGTTGCTGGATAGAGGAGCTAATCCCCACATGTGGCTATTTAAAATTGTATTTAATTTTAATGAATTTGTTTTTTAGTATCACTGTCCAGATTCCCAGTGCCCAATGGCTACCTGTGTTTTCTGGCTGCCGTATTGGACAGAATTTCTCTCATCACAGTTCCGTTGGGCAGCACTGGGCAAAGGTGTCCCCTACATTTGGTCTTGAACACAATAAGCCTTTGATTATTCTTGTGACTGCACTTTACAGGTAGCTTCAAACAGTATGCAGGTTCGTTGAAGTTCATGGAGGAGAAAGCAGATGGGGGTGTCGGCCTGCCCGGCAGCCTCACTGCTGAGCTGCATGCAGAGCTAGGGTGCCTCATAGGCACTGCTTCTCCTGCTTAAGGGCCTGAGGCCTGGATGGGTGGCACCCTCAGAAGGGTCTGCATGGGAGGCTCTCTTCTGACACTTGGCTTCTTTCCTCAGGGCCAGCTTGTGACCAAGGATTACCCGCCCTATGCACTGGCCATCATTGGGCTGCTCGTGGCCGCCTCCATCATGTGCATCCCCCTGGTAGCCCTGGGGACTTTCATTAAGCATCGCCTCAAGCAGAGAGCCACAGGCCCCATGGCCTGAGAACTGGCATCCCAGAAACCGCTGCCAGCTGTCCCTGTTTCACTGCCACTCCGTACAGGTGGGGCCTCTCGGCTGCTCTTTGAGATCAGGTCTCCAGAGGCACTCAGTCTTCATCTTCGTGAGTCAGTAGAGGAGGAGGAAGGTGTAAAAAAGAAGACTCCCTGGGGAGCATCCCCAGCCAGCTCACCAAGCAGCCCCTCCTTCCCTCCGCCTACCCCTGGGGGGTTGTACTGTGCTGCCCTCATGGTCACTAAGGAGGCAGGGTTCTCAAGGCCAGTCTTGATGACAATTGCTTGATACTAGGAAAGCTCTGTCATTAGGGCTCACTGTGAGCAGAATAAAATTTAAGCAATTTTTTTTTTCTTTCTGAAGAGACCCCAAAACATTAGAGGGCATTCATTTTTAGAGCAGTTTGAAAAGGAGTTTAAGTGCCAGAGATGACAAATATGAATGGTATCAGTGCAAAATGAATTCTTTTTATAGTCACAGTAAATATACAAGTACTGTGTTTTCCTTTGCTAACAGGATTGCTTGGCCATAAAGAAAGGTGGCCTCTGTATGGGGCTGACAGAGAAGGTCCAGGACAAGTCCTCCCTTAGTTTGCAATCCCAAGCCCTCTTCAGCCGTGGTTCCATGAGGGGAAGATGCAGATAGCCTGGCCCTGGTGTCTGAGTGCACTGAAGTGCTGCCAGGGCCACTATGAATGTGAAGCTACTTTCCTACAGACTTAAGGTTGTATTTGGACATGATGACCAACTCTTTATAGGAAAGACCTTGAACATGACTTACCATCTGTTTTAAATTATTTATCTGTACGTAAGTATTTATCTTAGAGCATCTTGTACCTGAGAACACCCTGTTTGGGACGCAGCATTAATCCATCAGGCAAACGTCTCATCTTTTAACTGCAGTAAGCAGGCAAAGTTATCCCTGAAATGAGAATGACCTCCTGTTCAACATTGCTCAATTCCAGGACCTCAGTGCAGTGAAGCACAGAAAGCTTCTTTGAATACACTTGTACAAACATCTTAAAAGACCCTTAAACACTTGTAACATCAGATGGAAATGGCATTTTTTTTTTAACTTTTTTCAAGCAATAAACTTCCCTATAACAAGACTAGGCATTTGCTAATACACCAATAGACAGATCAGCCAGACAAGAAATCAATAAGGAAATACAGGCCTTAAATGACAACACTAGACCAGACAGACTTAACTGATAACATTCTCTCTAAAAGCAGCAGAATGTACATTCTTATTAAGTTCATATGGAACATCCTCCAGGATAGAGCACATCTTAGACCACAAATCAAGCCTTGGTAAAGTTAAGAAAACTGAAATTATATCAAGCATCTTATCTGATCACAACACTATGAGACTAATCAACATGAAAAAAACAGCAAAAAACATAAATGACCTGGAGACTAAACAATGAATGGATCACAAAGAACTTAGGAAATCAAAAAATACCTACAGCCAAATGACAATGTTAACATGATGGGAGGAGACACAGCAAAAGCCGTGCTAAGAGGGAAGTTTATAGCAATACAATCTCACCTCAGGAAGCAAGGAAAATCTCAAACAACCTAACTTTGCACCTAAAGAAGGAATAATAGACAAAGCCCAAAGTGAGTAGAAGGAAAGACATCATGAAGAGCAGAAATAAATGAAGGAGATGAAGAAAACAGTGGTGAAGATCAATGAAACCACGAGTTGGTTCTCTGAAAAGATCAACAAAAGTGATAAACCTTTAGCCAGAATCAGCAAGAAAAAAAGGGGAGAGGGCTCAAATCAATTAAAAGTAGAAATGAAACAGGAGAAATTATGACATCCCAGAAATACAAAAGATCATAGGATACTAAAAACAACTATATCCTAATAAAACAGACAACCTATAAGAAATGGACAAATTCTTACAAAAGTATAACCTTCCAAGACTGAAGGAATAGAAAGGATGAATAGAGCAATCACAAGTATTGAAACTGAAACTGTGATTAAAAAACTTCCAACAAACAAAAGTCCAGGAGAAGATGGCTTCATATCAAACATTTAGAGAAGACCTAACACCTAATCTTCCAAAAAGGTACAGGGGAAGGAACACTCCCAAGTTCATTCAATGAGGCCGCCATCACCCTGATAGCAAAACCAGACAAAGATACTACAAAAAAAAGGAAATTAGAGGCCAATATTACTGATGAACACAGATCAAAAAATCCTCAACAAATAATCAGCAAACTCAATCCAACAATACATTAAATGGATTATACACTATGATCAAGTGGGATTTATCCCAGGGATGCAAAAATTCACAAATAGGGTTAGGGTTAGGGTTAGATGCAGAAAAATCTTTTGACAAAATTTAACAACCATTTCTGATAAAATCCTCCCAAAGTGGGCGGATTTTCCTCAACAAAATCAAGGCCATATATGACAAACCCACAGCTAATATCACTCTCAATGCCGCATTGCTGAAAGCATTTCTGCTAAGATTAGGAACAAGACAAGGATGTACACTCTTGCCACTTTTATTCAATATAGTTTTGGAAGTCCTAACTACAGCAATCAGGGAAGAAAAAGAAATAAAAAGAATCTAAATTGGAAAAGAAGTAAAATAACCACTGTTTGCAGATGACATGATACACAGAAAATCCTAAAGACATTACCAGAAAACTATTAAAGCTCATCAATGAATTTGGTAAAGTTGCAGGACACAAAATTAACACACAATCTCTTGCATTCCTATGCACTAACAAAGCAGAAAGAGAATTTATGGAAACAATCCAATTTACCACTGCATCAAAAAGAATGAAATACCTAAGAATAAACCTACCTAGTGGCAAAAGACTTGTATTCTGAAAATTACAAGACACTGATGAAAGAAATAAAAGACGACACAAACAGATGGAAAGATATATCATGCTCTTGGACCAGAAGAATCAATATTGGCAAAATGACTCTACTGCTCAAGGCAATCTACAGATCCCATGCAATACCTATCAAATTACCAATTTTTCATAGAACTAGAAGAAAAAAAATTACTTTGTATTGAAACACAAAAGACCCTGAATAGCCAAAGCAATCTTGAAAAAGAAAAATGGAACTGTGGGACTCAGGCTCCCTGACTTCAGACTACACTACACAGCTACAGTCATCAAGACAGTATGTTACTGGCACAAAAAGAGAAATATAGGTCAGTGGAATAGGATAGAAAGACCAGAGATAAACCACCCCCCTAGGATCAATCTACACAAAGGAGGCAAGGGTGTACAATGGAAAAAGGTCAGTCTTTTCAATAAGTGGTGCTGGGAAAACTGGACAGCTACATGTAAAAGAATGAAATTAGAACATTCTCTAATACCATACACAAAAATAAATGCAAAATGGATTAAAGACCTAAACCTAAGGCCAGATACTATAAACATAGAACACTCTCTGACTTAAATCACAGCAGTTATCTTTTTAGATCCACGTCCTAGAGTAATGAAAATAACAAAAATAAAAACATAGGATCAAATGAAATGTAAAAGCTTTTGCGCAATAAAGGAAACCTAAAAAAAAACAAAAAACAAAAAACAAGACAACCTTCAGACTGGGAGAAATCTCTACAAACGAAGCAAATGACAAGTGATTAATCCCCCATATGTACAAACATCTCATGGAGCTTTATATCAAATCAAACAACCCAATCAAAAAATGATCACAAGATCTAAATAGACATTTCTCCAAAGACGGACAGATGGTCAAAAAACACAAGAAAAGAGGTTTGACACCACAAACTATTAGAGAAATGCAAAACAAAACTACAATGAGGTATCTCCTCACACCAGTCAGAATGGCCGTCATGAAAAAGTCTACAAACGAGAGGGTGTGAAGAAAAGGGAACTCTCCCACAGTGTTGCTGGAACTGTAAATTCTGTCCACAATGGAGGACAGCATGGAGGTTCCTCAAAAACTGGATACAGAACTACCCTATGACCTAGTAATCCCTCTCCTGGGCATATATACGGAAGAAAACCATAATTCAAAAAGATACATGCACCGCAGTGTTCACTACAGCACCATTTACGATGGCCAAGGCATAGAAATAACTTAATTGTCCATCAACAGAGGAATGGATTAAGAAGATGTGGTACATATGTACACAATGGAATATTACTCGGCCATAAAAAAGGAATGAAATAATGCCACTTGCTACAACATGAATGGACCTAGGGATTATCACACTAAGTGAAGTAAATCTGGCAAAGACAAATACCATATGATATCCCATATATGTAGAATCTAAAATGTGATACAAATGAACTTATCTACAAACCAAAAAGACAGACATAGAGAACATACCTGTGGTTGCCAAGGAGGAGAGGAGAGAGGGGGAGGGAAGGGCTGGGAGTTTGGAATTAGCAAATGCAAAGTGTTATATATATTAAAAATTCTGTAATAAGCCAAAATGGAAAAGAAAAAAAAATCACTTGGCTTTCAAATGCATGAACCAGCATTTACTAACCAGAACTAGTCAATTTTGTGATTTCTCATCAGAAGGGTTCTTCAGTGTCAGAAAACCTGAGCTATCAAGGCTTGAAGAGGGCATACTTGATGGCAGATACATAGCACAGTCTGTTCCTGAATCCTTACAGGTCAGTCCCTGCCTCAGCCCCTAGTCATGGTCACTGTCTTACAACAGGGGCCAACCCTCCCGGGGCTGGTCATCAGCTGCATGTTTCAGCCCCAAATGCTAGATGACCTCAGGCTCGTAGAGACCATCACTTTATTCACAGTTGCTGTGCTTCCACGCCAGCATCCACCGGAACCACCTGGGAGCATTTAGAACTTCCAGTGTCCAGGCCATGCCCAGAAAGCTGCCAAATCTGAAAACAGGGTCCCATTTGAGAAGGAAAGTGTGTCATACATTTAGGCACGTTTACATCAAAAATGACCTTCAAAAGTATGAAAGCATCTTAAAGCATTTCTAGTTGTATTGGAAAGTCACTTCTACAGAATATGTTTTGCTCACAAAAGTATATATAAAAAAAAAAAGTTCTATTATTATAGACTAATGTGTTCCAGATGAAATGTTTTGGTTCAATTTTATTCTGGTTTCTGGCAACTACATGAAGAGTATTACATTTTGCCATAATTGTCTTGAACCACTAAATCCTGTCTCAAAAAATTCTTGACTATGTTCTAGGGACTGCAAAAGTAGTCATCTTAACACCTGTCCACTCTCCTCCAATAAACTGGAGAGAAAAAGGTGCATTCCACTCTTGCGCCCTTATCAGTAACCATGACATTATGGCTAGATCACAGACTGCAGAGAGCTTTCTACTTATACTAAAAACATACAGACACTTTGTTCTAAGAAATCAGGTGGGGAAATACTTGGTTTTTAGCAACTATCACAAATAAAACCCTAAACACTGTATATCTCCATGTTATTTTGGTCATTTATGGGGTGCAGTTTTGAGACTTCCCTCATTATGTAAACACACTGGCTAGTTTGGGGGGAAAGAATGGAAAATAAAAGAAATGAGTTCCCGTGGTGGCTCAGTGATGATGAATCTGACTAGTGTCCATGAGGATGTGGGTTTGATCCCTGACCTTTTTCAGTGGGTTAAGGATCCAGTGTTGCTGGGAGCTGTGGTGTAGGTTGAAGAGGCAGCTCAGATCCCATGTTGCTCTGACAGTGGTGTAGTCTAGCAGCTGTAGCTCTGATTTGACCCCTAGCCTGGGAACCTCCATACACTGTGGGTACAACCCTAAAAAGACAGAGAGAGAGAGGAGAATATATCTGGTCACTTTTCTATTTGCCTCTTCTATATCTGCTGCCTCACATACAGTGAAACCACACCAGTGCAGTGTTTGAAGGCCATCACATGAGGGCAGGAGGGCTGTGTTCAGTAGAAAAATTAGGGAAAAAGTTCTCATTTTTTGGGTTTAAACAGAACGTGAGCTTTTCCCAATTGCTGCAGAATCTTTCCAACCCCTTTTTGAGGTGCCCAGGAGTCTGCCCATCTCAAGATCCCTCACTGGTTGAGGCCATCTGAGAACCCACAGTAAGGTGTGACTTCAGAACTATGCCAGGGGTAAATAGCATGTAAGCTATTGTGTTAGATTTTTGTATAAGTTACTTTACAAAGAAAAATTAACTTATAGTTGTTCCACTTTGTAGAAAGAAAAGCTGTGGAAGACAATTACCTAACTCACTCAGTATTTTCTACTAGACATCTGGTCAGAGAAAATAAAAAAAATTACTGATCTAGGAGTTTCCGTTGTGGCTCAGTGGTTAATGAAGCTGACTAGTATGCATGAGGATGTGGGTTCGATCCCTGGCCTCGCTCAGTGGGTCAAGGATCCGGTGTTGCCAGGAGCTGTGGTCTAAGTGGCAGACATGGCTCATATCTGGCATTGCTGTGGCTGTGGCATAGGCCAGCAGCTGCAGCTCCGATTTGACCCCTGGCCTGGGAACTTCCATGTGCTGCAGGTACCGACGGCCCTTAAAGAAAAAAAAAATTTACTGACCTACACATCCCTCTGCAAGGCAAAAAGTGCATCTATGAACATGAAATTCTCAGCCAGAATTCTCTGACTAGTCTCTTACCTGTGAATCACAGGCCCTCTTGACTGTTACCCACCTATAGAGATCAGCCTTTTGGGAGTAGAATACAATCCAGTCCCTGGGTGGGTGCTGGGGACAGCGCTGGTCCCTGGACTTTATGGCTCTCAGATTCTGGAAGGGAAGAGACACAAGGAACAAATGAGCTGATTATAGACTGTGACTGTTTCTAAGAAGGAATAAATGGACCCAGGGATGGGGTGAGAGGGAAAGTGCTTCAATCAGGTGGCTGAGGAGATGTGTGGGCTGCATTCTGAAGAAGAATGAACTAGTTATTGGACTTGCTGGAAGGTCTGTCCAGGCAGAGGCAACAGCAGTGCAAAGGCCCCGAGGGGAGAAACAGCAGAAAGGAGGCCTACAGTTGGACTGGGGAGGAGAGTGATGGGAGGTCAGCTTGGAAGGGTGGGCAGGGACTGGGCCCTTAAAGACCTTCAGTAAGGAGCTTGGATTTTCTTCAGAGAGCAAAAGAATCCCACTGAGGGTTTAATGTGGGGCCCTGCATGATCTAGTTGACACCGGAAAGATCACTGGTGGCTGTGGAGAATAGACTGGAACAGGTTACAAATGGGGACACTTGAAAACCACTCTGGGAGCTACTTTAGTCCATAGGAGAGATGGTGGTGGCATGGACTCAGAAAAGCATACGGAGAGGAATAGGTGGGTTTAAGCCATATTTTGGAGGGGAGAGTTGCCAAGACTTGCTTACAGACTGGATGCATAGTTAAGGGAAGGAGAGGGCTGAAATGTTTGACTTGCTGGGTAGACGCAGGTAGGACTATCTGGCGGGCAGCTGAAGACTAGAATCTGGAGCTCTGCATATGCATGTAGGGGTTACAGCATAAAGATGCCATTTAAAACCACGAGTCTAGCGGCTCGGATCCTGCGTTGCTGTGGCCCTGGTGTAGGCCAGTGGCTACAGCTCCGATTCGACCCCTAGCCTGGGAACCTCCATATGCCGTGGGAGCAGCCCAAAGAAATAGCAAAAAAAGACCAAAAAAAAAAAAAAAAAAAAAAACAAAAAAACCACGAGTCTAAATGACACCCTGTGGTGTCTAACACCCACAAAAAAATTCACGTGTTCAGACAGAGCAATGTGGGATTCTTTTCCATCCTCCTGAGAGGAGGGTCTGTGTCCCTCCCGCTGAACCGCAATGAGCCTGTGACTGCTCTGACCAACAGAATATGGCAGGAGGGACACCATTTAACATCAGAGACTAGATCACAAAAGGCCATGCAAGCTGCCACCTTGTTTGCTGGAACACTCACTTGAACCACCCTGAGGCACCAGGTATGAAGTTCTACCACCGTGAGGTTGCTGTGCTGCAAAGCCAGACAGCTGCTTCAGCTCCCAGGACCAGCTGAGTCCACCTTCCACCAGCCCCACTCAGCACCAGACCGATGTGGACCAGAGAGACGAGCCCCTCTGTCAGCAGAGTACCAAGGAGGGACCTCGTTCAGCGTCATCTGGAACAGACAAACCATGCAACTGACTCACAACATGGTGAGATTACCTTCCAGAAATAGGTAACCAGAATGGGGATAAAGCAGAGATCAACAGGGAATGGAGCTGTGAGTTAAGTTGGATGGAACCCAGGAGGATGGGTGCTCCTGGGAGCTCAGAGACAAGAACATGGTCAACTTTTCTAAACATGACTCACGACCTGTACTTTCTACTCCTCCTAACCTCAGACTCCATGTTTGTTTATTTTTTTCCCTTTTTTGGCCACCTTGCAGCATACGGAGTTCCCAGGCCTGGGATCGGATCTGAGCTGATGCTGCAACCCATGCCACAGCTGCAGCAATGATATGTTTAAACTCAACTCTAAAAGGAGCTTAATCTAGGACATAAAATGTAACACAGTATTTTAATGGATGATACTTCAGCTTTGTACAGCTAGAAAAATAAACAGTCAATAGGCAAACATCACTGAAAATGGTGAATGGAGAAAGATGAATGCCTGGGCCTTTGGCTAAAACAAAAAAAGTCATGTGCAGAATAATCTGTAAAAGGAAGTGCTAAGAAACAGGCCATCTAACCAGTTCACTCAGGACCAGAGCATTCGTGGTAATAATTAAACCTGTCCCAACTCCTTAATCACTGTGCCCACCTCCTACGTGAAACTGCATTCATGGAGCCTCTGCACAAAGTCCAACACAAAGGATGAGAGCTGGACATCAAGGAAGAGCTCCTGCCTGCATGTTTACCTGGGTTTCTCAGCAGGGTGTATATGTGTGTGATCTTAGGGAACTACCATTTGGATGAGAATCAAAGAATTTAGAGTTGAGACCATCAAGTTCAACACTCATGAGGTCCAAATACAGATTAGAGCCCATGTTTCTCAACTCCAAGGCCTGAGTGCTCCCCCTCATGTAAGCCTTATTCAAAATGTAGATTCTGCGAGTTCCTGTCATGGCTCAGTGGTTAACAAATCCGACTAGGAACCATGAGGTTGTGGGTTTGATCCCTGGCCTTGCTCAGTGGGTTAAGGGTCTGGCATTGCGTGAGCTGTGGTATGGGTTGCAGACCTGGCCTCGGATCCCAAGTTGCTGTGGCTGTGGTGTAGGCTGGTGGCTACAGCTCCAATTTGACCCCTAGCCTGGGAACCTCCATATGCCGTGGGAGCGGCCCTAGAAATGACAAAAAGCCAAAAAAAAAAAAAACCAAAACAAACAAACAAAAAAACCAAAATGTGGATTCCACAAAATGGTCCACTGAGATGCTCTGTAAATAAAACCACCCAGAGACCAAAAAGTCTGGGTGTTGCTGTGTTGTGTATTCCTCTCTAGGAGAGTCACTTTTCAAATATCTGACAAGTCAGAGTTTAAACAACTCTATTTAATCCAATGTTTCCAAATGGTTCTCATCACAGATTCCCAATGGTCAAAAAACAGCTATGAGCATCCAGGAGGCCCCATGTTACCCCATAACACACTCAAGAAAATGCTTTGCCTGACTGAGGATTGGGAGGCCCCGAGCTCATGGTAGGGCCAGATGGCTGTGTGAGGAGGAGTTCTCAGCAGTGTAGTCTCCCAGGCTAGTGGGACAGAAGAAAGCCTGAGACTCCCGCAAGTGGAGGGGAGCTTGATATGTGATTGTGGTGGTGGTGGAGGGAGGGAGTCGGGAAGGCCCTCTGCTGACTTCTCCTTAACCGTTAACCACGTGGGGAAAAGGAAAACTGGAGTCTGTGTTGCAGGACACTCTCTCCCCAGGGGCTGGGTTCACTTCCCTCCCTCCTCCTCCTCAAGTCTGCTCATGAGACTAACCCTCACCTTTGAGCAGAAACTTCTCCCTTTTCTCTAAGCCAGGACAACTGCTAATGTTCCTGAAGCTGTTCTGTCACTCTGGCTCCCAGGATGCAGGAGTCCTGGAGCAAAGCTGCAGCTTACCCTTCAAGGATACATAGAATGAGTGAGAAATCAGCCTTCATTTTTGTTAATCCGCTGGAAATTCAGGATCTTTTGTTACCACGGCATTTATGTCACCTATCTGGATTGACTTAAACCCTTTTCTTACTCCACAGGATTAACAAAAAGACCTAAAAGTGAAAAGTAAAATTATGCGAAAAGGTGTCACTGGAACACTGTAAACCAGCGATGACGGAAAAAATAAAAATCATTAAAAAAAAAAAAAAGAAAGAAAGAAAAGGTGTCCCTGGAATTGACACCTTTTCACATAATTTTGCTTTTCCTTATGGTCTCACCCAGGCACAAACAGTGCTAGGAAATTTCTGGTAAATTCAACACCACTAAAATAACATACTTCTTTCATCAAAAGTCACCAAAAGAAAATGAAAAGACAGGCTGCAGACTCGGAGGAGATGTATGTAGTACATTTAACCACCAAAGAATTACTCTCCAGAATATAAGGCATTTCAATGGATCTTTAAGGACAAGTAATCTAACAGAAACAGGGAAAAGACCACAACAGGCACAGCACAGGAAACACCTCCAGCACTGGCTCTGAATTATACCTTAGGCCTCTTCTTGCCTTACAGGTTGTAGGAACAGACTTCCAAAATGGCCAAGATCCCCACCTCCTGGTATTCATGCCCCTGTGTAAGGCCCTCTCCTCCCCGAGTGAGCTGGATGTAGTGACTTGTTTCTAATGCATCGACTTAGAAATGCAACACGGCAAGAGTGATGGGATGACTTTTTCTGAGATGAGGTTATAAAGGACTGTGACTTACATCTTGCTGGCTTTGATGAAGCAAGCTGCCGTGTTGCAGAGGCCCATGTGGCAAGGAACATAACATTTTACAGATTTGTCATTATTTATCTTCTGAAGTCAGGACTCAGGCAAGCTGGAGGAAAAAAGCTCCCAGATCCATAACGTGTTTGAGCCACTTCCCCATAAATCACACACACACACGAGTGCACAGATCTAGGTGCATCGGTGTCCACGTCGGTGTTTCCCTCATACCCAACACCTTCCTGGGGCCTGAGAGAACGTTTTCTTTCTTTTTTTGTCTTTTTGCCTTTTCTAGGGCCGTTCCTGTGGCATATGGAGGTTCCCAGGCTAGGGGTCGAATTGGAGCTCTAGCTACTAGCCTATGCCAGGGCCACAGCAATGCAGGATCCGAGCCGCGTCTGCAACCTACACCACAGCTCACAGCAACTCCAGATCCTTAACCCACTGAGCAAGGCCAGGGATTGAACCCGCAACCTCATGGTTCCTAGTCGGATTCATTAACCACTGCGCCACGATGGGAACTCCAGAACCGTTTTCTAATAACCAATGCTGTCCCACTTCTCAGTTGAGACCCCTATCTATCATTTTGCAAAACAAATTACAATTTGGAGGTGGTGATACAGGGAACATCTTTTAATGAACATTGTATTATATACTATACTAAAGAGTTTCCTGGTTTTATCTGCAACTAAAAAATAATAAGGAGAAACACAAATTCTCCAGTGGCCACAACTAGAATATAAGATTTCAGAAACTATTTATTTTCTTGTGTACTTATATTGTCTGACTTTTCTATAATGACTATGCATTGCTTTGCATGATTTTTAAAATTCTAAAATAAGAAAGAACATGCAAGACCAGGTACAGGAATGACACCAACAGTAGTTAGAAAAGAATATGACATTTTATTTTTACTTATGGATGGATAGTACATGAATTTAGAAATAAAATCACTGAGAGTTCTGAAATATTGATACCTTAAGATCTAACACACCAACATTAGCCCATTCACTGCAAAACAGCCATTATTAGCAGTTCAGATTTGGTCTTTGTTGTGGTTGATGGAATAAGTTCTTAACGTGAAATGCCCAGTAGTGTCTGAGTAATATATTACAGTAGATATGAACTAAGTTTTGGGATTTAATCTTTGGAACAAATTATGCTTATTTACATGTTAAGATTAGGTAGTTCTAATTACTTACCCTACTGTGAGTTTTAACGACTGATTTTAAGCTACAGAGGGATTTCCAGCTATTATTTCCTTCAGAGTTTCTAAAAGCAAAAACTCTTAACATTTATAAAAGATAATGCTGAAAAAAAAAGGTAATGTTGAAATCAAGGCGCTTTTAGAGATATTTAAGGACAACAAAAGGCATTACTACTGAAAAAACTGTACATATTTTCAAGCACAACACAAATATTGTAGCAGTATTTAATTGAACTATTTTAAAATAGTGGCAATTATACTACCTTACACACTTTTCTAATATTTAAATCTCATAATTACAATTTGAATATACAGTCTGACTTATAGTTAGAACTATGCACAGCTTCTAAAGCATACTTTTCAGGTTTGTTTCTGCACATAAAGTTTACGTTGGTCCTTGATTTGGAGAACTCTAACTACCTGGAAGCACTAAATTTTAGACACACTTATTGACAGCTAACAAAAACCTTTACAGAGTGAAAAGCATCAATACTACCATGCGTGGAAAAGCAGCTGCTGCCTCCAAGTGCAACATCGATTTCAGCACGAGACCTGCTCAGAGGCCTGCGTGTCTCGATGCTCGACCCCCAAGAAACCAGAAGGTCCAAGAGGAAGGAGCTGACCAACTATGGGTACTTTCCACACTGGGGCAATCCTGAAACGGAGGAGGCTTTGGACCTTTAGCATAAGAGATAGACTTTACATTCTCTGATTTCATTTACACCTTTTAAAAAAGATAAAGTATATCTGAACTTTATTCATCACACTTCAACTGCTGGTCCTACCACAGCAGTTCAAGCTGAGTGAACTTCTAAGGCAGCCCAACTGACGCTCCAAAGGAACACCAGACCCCGGTCTCCTCGTTCCTACCATGCAGTCACAGACTACTGTGACTACCTGCTTGATGTATGTAAAAGACTTACAATTTATAAACAGAGTAGAGTTAGCTTATCTTTAAACCTTTAAGCAAAGTCCAAAGATGGATGGAAAAGTTTATGTCTGCTAACTGCAACTACTCCGACAATGACAATAAACTGAGCTAGAAAAATAATTTTACTGTTTTAAATAATGAAAGAAGCTAAATTTTTTAAATATATTATTCTGCAACAGTTGATTAGACTGACAATGAATAGATTCCCTCCATTGTGTGAGCTGAATTCAGGTTACATTTTAATTACAGAACAGCTTCAAATTATAAATATAACCAACCCAATAGTAAAGAGATCATCAAGGCAGTAACATCTGATCAGTTCTAAGTCATCACCCCCACACAAAGCACAAGATGTGCTCTCGGATAAAGGATTTAAAAAGATCTCAGGCTGATGTGGAAAGCGGGTCAGTAAAGACTCCAGTTCTGCATAATGGAATCTTCCAAGCCAAGCCGCTTTCCACAAACACAAATTCAGTCTATCTTTTCTTTTTGGACCAATCTGGGAGCATCGACAAAATCTTTGCCATTGTAAAGAATGATAAAAAATGTTCCAATGCTTGCAACTCCCCAGAAGAGCACATAGGCCAGTGTTTCTGTCCAGGTGTCACCTGTTGATTTATAAAAACAGAGTTCATAAATAACAAGTCATTCTATTGATACTAGTTCCAGCTTTCAGCTGTTCAGCACATCTTGACAACATTAAAATTTACAAACATATCCAAAGGAAAAATATAAGAACCTCTCAACTAAGTTTTAAACCAGTAGTTCTCAAACTCTGCCTAGCACCAGAATCCTCTTGATAAAGTACTGATTACTGGAGTTCCCACTGTGGTGCAATGGGGTTGGCGGCATCTCTGCAGTGTCAGGACGCAGGTTTGATCCCCAGCCTAGCACAGTAGGTTAAAGAATCCTGCATGGCTGCAGCTGGAGCACAAGCCATAACTTGGCTTGGATTTGATCCCTGGCCTGGGAACTCCATATTGCCATAGGGCAGCCAAAAAAGGGGGAAAAAAAAGTATTGACTACTGGTCCCAACCTCAGAGTATCTAATTTAGCAGGTCTAGAGCAGGGCCCAAGAATCTGTATTTCTAACAAGTTCCCAGATTATGCTGATGCTACTGGTCGAGGGACCAACACTTTGAGAACCACTTAACTAATTTCATGTTATATCACACAAATAGCAATCATGACTTTTAGATTACACGCTGTAATACTATAAGAAGTCATTACTAATAGCTTTGTTTATAGTCCTATTTATGACAAATAATAGCTACTACCAAAATACCTACACGAAAAAGAACTTTACAAATACATGTGCTTCAGAAAAGTTATGTATTAAGTGTATAAAACAAAGCTCAATAACATGTAAGATATTTTAACAACATATTTAAGACCACTCTCATTCATTCTCACATGCATTTGGTTTTTCAAAGTCTAGAGTTCGTGACGGTTAGCAGCAGGCCAATGGGAAAAGATCTATTTTGCTATATTCCTTAAATAGTTAAAACTAGCATCCTTCTTTCCTACAATAACACTGGCCTCATCTGCCGATGGGCAAACACGCAGAGGCCACGAGCCATTAAAAAGCACGCCAGGGAAGACATTCAGGGTCTAGATGCTTTCCTAGGAGGCTGTCAGAGATGATGCTGCATTTATTTCTTACTCTCTTAAAAACCAAAGTACAAGATAGACATTAGACACTGTCATATCTAAACACTACAAAGATCATTATTATTATTTTTTTTCTTGCTTTTTAGGGCCGAACCTACGGTATACGGAAGTTCCCCGGCTAGAGGTCAAATCGGAGCTATGCCACAGCGACAGCAACGCAGGATCCTTACTTAACCCACTGAGCGAGGCCAGGGATGGAACCCACATCCTCATGGATCCTAGTTGGATTTGTTAACTGCTGAGCCACGCAGGAAACTCCCAAAGATCATTATTTTACAACTGACAGAAGATATTACCATCCACAGCATCCAATCTTTTTTTACTCAAAAACAATCAAATTGACAGGACTGCTAATTTTGACAGCTCTGGGTTTTAAAACTTGCTGGATAAAGAAAAAAGGCAGTTCCTCACAAGCCCACCCTGGGACACTTGGGTGGGGACACAAAGGAATGGTCTATTTTTCCAGGCTGAGTCACAGTCCCGACTTCCTAGCCTCTCGAGAGGTTCTAGAAGGTAATGTGAATACATAAAGAGACCGCAGTAACAAAAAGAATCCACTGGTGGAGTGGCTCCCAGAAAATAGCATGCACTGGGCAATGTTTTAAAGAAAGAAGCCAGAGATCCAGGGCGTGAACACAGCCATGAGCAGAACAGGCTGGCTGTCCCGTCCCTTCTGTCCTGCCCTTCCTGCGGACCCTGCACACAGACCAGCCACACCCGAGAGCCCTTGGCCTGATTTTTGTACTGTGATGGTTTTTACGTTTTTAAAGAGCTGTAAAGACAAGGTGCAACAGCAACTGTATGTAGTTTGCAAAATCTAAGATATTTATTATCTGGCTCTTTTCAGAAAATGTTTGCTAACCCCTGCCTTAGAGTAACAACAGGACTGCTCCTTCCTGTGTTGTAACTCTCTACAATGCTGAACACCAAGAGCATTACAGAGATGAGAACAGGTTCTGAGCCTCTCCTCAAGAAGCTGGCAGAATTAATGTGGGGTAGGGGTGGAACACGAGTCCTTAACTGAGCAATCTTTCGCTGAGGACTCCCGATGTCCTAGACAGAGGAGATAAAGCAATCAGTAACACAGTCTCTGCCCTCCAAGAGTTGCTGACCCAGTGAGAAAGACAAATGAGAGGCAAATCATTACTATACAAAGAAAAACACCCTGGGCCAGGAGTTCCCATTGTAGCTCAGCAGGTTATGAACCCGACTAGCATCCATGAAGACATGGGTTTGATCCTTGGCCTGGCTCGCTGGGATAAGGATCCAGTGTTGCCGTGAGCTGTGGTGTAGGTCGCAGGCGCAGCTTGGGATCCTGTGTTGCTGTGGCTCTGGCATAGGCCGGCAGCTGTAGCTCCGACTGGACCCCAGCCTGGGAACCTCCATATGCTGCAAGTGCGCCCTAAAAAGACAAAATGACAAAAAAAAGAAAGAAATCCCTACGTGCTTACGAGGTTAAAAGAGGACCGTGCTACATGAGAGGTACACAGAGTGCTGTGGAAATCAGAAAGGGGGAGATGTGGTCTATGTGAAGGAACAAAGGGCCACTTCATGAGAGGAGAGCCTGAGGATGGTAGAGTCTGCCTGATAGAGGAACATCAGCCCCACGAATTCAGACAGAGGATGAGACTGGAGGTGCCTCTTCCTGCGCCTCCGGCTGCAACTCCCAGAAACAATACAACCACAGCATGGACACAAATTCCCAGAGCACTGACTACTACTTAATGGAGACACTGTCATCTTAAATGCTTATGAACTCACTAACAGGAAAATACTGAGAGAAAAAAAGAATACCAGTAAAGACCCTCTTAGCTTAGGTTCTTAGGCAATTTTGCTATTAAAATTTAATAATAGGAGTTCCCATTGTGGTGCAACGGAAACAAATCCGACTAGGAACCATGAGATTGTGCGTTCGATCCCTGGCCACGCTCAGTGGGTTAAGGATCTGGCGTTGCTGTGGCTGTGGTGCAGGCCGGCAGCTACAGCTCCAATTAGACCCCTAGCCTGGGAACCTCCATATGCCACAGGTGCAACCCTAAAAAGACCAAAAAAAAAAAAACAAAATTAATGATAAGCATTAATCTATAATTACATTTATTTGTCCAACAACAGATGGTTGGTTAAATACACTATATATCCATAAATGGAATATTCTGCAGCCATTAAAAATAAAGAACATGGGGAAATGCTTATATTGCTCAGTGGAAAAAACTGATTTCAAAAAAATTTACAGTATCTCTCTTTTGAAAAAAAATCACACATATTTACAAAGATTAAAACATCAAAATGTTAAGAGTAATTAGCTTATCTCTGAACAGAAGAATGATAAGTAACATTTACTTAATTGCCTAACCGTATTTTCTGTAATTACTATGTATTACTTTGGTAACAAGAAAAAGATATTTTAAAAAGCTTAAGTGGGGAAAAAACCCATTATCAAGCTACAAAGACTAATCTCATCTGCTCACTTTACTCATTCAATTTAAAAGGGAAACATCGAGTATTGAGTAGACACAGAAACTTAAGATATTATATAGGAAAGTTCAACATTCTAAGAAATCAATATAAGAATGTGAAACAAGGGCAGACTTACCAGCCATAAGCAAACAGATAATGCACATGGAAAAGGCAACAACCATGATAATAGGCAACTAGAAAATAAAATGGAAAGAGAAACCATCATACAAGATGCTAATCAATGGCTGTAAAATCAGTTGTACATGCTTTCCTGGAAAGAGAATAAAACTCTTCTGCAATCTTATACACAAAATATTTTTTTTCCCAACAAACCATCATTATTTAGAGGTTTGATCATAACTGCCCAAATCTTCAAATGGGCTAAAAGATTTGAAGAAACATGGCTTTACTGCAAACTAAGGAATGCCAAGTGGAAGGAGGTCACCCAGACGCGAACCCAGATCTAGGCCCCTTCCACTCCACGACACTCTGCTCACTGGGATGAGTCCCAGAGAGGCTCCTGCAAAATCTGGTGAGCAGGAGTCAAAAAGCAGAGACGTGTCAAAAACACACCTTGCCTTCCATGTCACAAGTCTGCCTCCTGCAATCCCTGGACCTCAGGGGAGCAGAGTCTCCCTGAATAAGAAGCCCTCATGTTCCCTTTGCATCTGGGTTGTCACTTAAAGAGGAAGTGAGAGAGAGAGAGACAAACACTCCAAAGTTATTTCACTCCTCTCCCTGATCTGCTCCTTGAGGAAACTTGAGTATTTATGTTCCATTTAGAACAACAGCGAATGCTTTAGATCAAGGGGAGCTGGCACCATCTCTATCTTCAAACAAAATGCTTTTAACAATGTGAAAAATATAAAGGTTTCTTACAGCCAGGAATTTCAAATCCCTTGGAACACTTAAAGGACTATGAGAGTCTAATTCATCCACTGAATAGTTCCCAAGAAATAAGTCTATGGAATCCTAGAACAGAAAAAAAGGAAATTAGGAACTCCCAAATTAGATGTGATGACATTACTGAGGAACAGTACAAAGATACAACCATCTAATGACCAAAAATGAGCATCAAATACAAACTTACTTGTCTAAATCCATCAGAAAAGTTGTTCTTGTAATACCGAATTAGCGAGTTCCAGCCATCCATTATAAGCCCCAACTGAGTTCTCTTCCCAGTTCTGGTTAAATAAGAGGTTAAGTTTTGAGTTACAGATGTGCATATTATATTCTTACACTTTTTTATGGCCATTATATATGTGGTTTAGAGATAAGTGAATTACAAAGATTTTTTAAAAAATCATACTTGGATATGTAAAGGAGATACCTAACAAAATAACCCACTATCAGGTCCAAGAAACGTGTATTCTAAAATATTACCCAAGTAGACACAAAGAGGACAAATGCTTAGTTCAAGAAATAAAAGAAACACACAGCCAAGGTTAAGTGGTATAAAAAAAGCAAAGAGACCAGAAATCTTATCTTGTTCCCAGGGAATCTATATTGCAGAAAAAGAGCCAACCACATCTGTAACAAATTCAAAATATTCTAACCTCTCTCACTACCCAATGTGGTCCTTGAAAGCAGCAGCAGCAGCACCAGCATCACCTTGGTGCAGAATCTCAGGCCCTCCCCCAGACCTGCTGCGAGTGAATGGGGTGATTTCGGTGGACAGTAAGTTTTGGGGAGCAATGAAGAGCTTAGTTCCCAACTTTTACTGAGCATCAGAATCACCCAGAGATGCTAAGAAGCTAGTGGTGCCTAGGCCTCATCTCCCTGCAGTCCTGACTTAGTCTGATTGAGGTCCAGGCACTGGTGGTCTCCCTTTGCTGTTCTCTGTTGTCTGAAAGCTGCCCAAGGGATCTACTATGCACCAGAACTGGGAACCACTGATCTGGAATGCTATTTTAAAGCATGGCTTGCCTGGTAAAATCAGTCTTCAAGGCACCAGTTCCTGCATACTGTTTGGCACAAGCATTTGCATTGTCAGCCCAGGCTGTGAAAGAGAGTAAAAATATAATGTTTAAGATGACAACCAATGCTCTAAATCCAAAATATTATTTCAAAATTTGAGTAACCTTGCCTCTTAAAGAAATTACCTACCATTTTTGTAAATCTTCTCAAATTCATCTTGTTCTTCAAGCTTCTGTCCCACATGCAAAACTCCTAGTCTCTAAAATAAAAATCATATGCATGTTTATGTATAATTGATTATGGCATATATGATTTAGGAAGAAAAAGCAGGCAGTTCCCAAATCATCTCACATGATTCCTGGCTGCAGGCTGCAGGCAGGAGAAGCTTTCTTTGGATTTGGGGACACAACCCTCTCCTGCTCAGGCCAGGCTGCGAAGCTTCCTTCCACCCATGGCCCCCTCTCCCTGGAGCTCGAGCACCACAGGAACAGCAACAG
This sequence comes from Sus scrofa, assembly GCF_054392235.1. Taxonomy (NCBI): domain Eukaryota; kingdom Metazoa; phylum Chordata; class Mammalia; order Artiodactyla; family Suidae; genus Sus; species Sus scrofa. The sequence continues at coordinate 43,642,532 of NC_139395.1, read as the reverse complement.
GACTGTGAGCACCCAGAGGAAGCGGCAGAAGGGAAAGGAGGGGGAGGTGAGGGCTGCTGTAGGACTCCAGCCACGACTCCCTTGTTTCCTGCCACCCTCAACCTTCCATTGCCTTTACCCCTCCACCCTCCTCACAACTCACCACCCCCAGACTTCTGACCCCCACACGAACCTGCTATCCCAGGGAACCCTTGAGAACTGGATGAATGCTACCTCTCCACCTACCTCCCCACAAAGGGCACCTAGGTACAGCCCTTTGCATGTCATCTCGGAGGACATCTGGGCATCCTGAATCTCTCTGTGGACTCTCCTTTGGAGTTTACTGACCGCAGATTAGGACCTTGGTCCTCGTCTTAAACCTGCAAACCCTCTTAGAATCACCATCTTCAGTGTTCACCTCAGATGACATGGCACTCTCGCTCCCTCAGAATGAGGCCTGCCCACCCTCAGTGATCTTCACCTGGGTAAAAACTCTGCCCTCACTGGAAAGGGAAAGGCACAACTGGAGTCCCCAGAGTAGCTGACACTGATGCTAGAGAGGTTCCCGCCCAAAGACTCTCTGAAAGTTGGTTAGGTTTTATAATACTATTTTTAGCATGTAAGTTAGTTAAATACATTTTATAGAACCTAGTTAAATAGGTTTTAAAAAATCAGCCTTAGAAACAATCATTCCTAATACCACTTCTATTGAAAAATATACTCTAGGAAGTTCCTGTTGTGGAGCAGCAGAACCAAATCCGACTAATAACCATGAGGACGTGGGTTCAACTCCTGGCCTTGCTTAGTGGGTTAAGGATCTGGCGTTGCCATGAGCTGTGGTGTAGGTCGCAGATGCGGCTTGGATCATGCATTGCTATGGCTGTGGCACAGGCCGGCAGCTGCAGCTCCAATTCCACCCCTAGCCTGGGAACTTCCATATGGCCCCTACAAGAAATGCCAACGAGATTTGGAAATCTGGGCTCTATATATTTTTAATTCCAAATATAAACAGAAGGAATATTTATACCTTTTCTTCCTCAACAGCCAAGTCTTACTGGTGAACCAAAGCTGTATCAGAAACTTTTTACCTGGGAGTTAATATCCCTTCCCAACAATAAAAGAGATGCAAATGAAAACAACTTTGAGGTGCTACTTTTTTTTTTTGGCCATGTTCACAGCATATGGGTTCCTGGGCCAGGGATCAAACCCACACCACAGCAGCAACCCGAGCCCCTGTGGTGAACAATGCTGGGTCCTTAACCCACTGTGCCATTTTAAAGGAACTCCACGAGGTGCTACTTTGTAACTATCAAAAAAGAAAAAAGAAAAAAAAAAACCTTTCTAAATAAAAATATTTAATACTGGAGAGATTCACTTATCACTGCTGGCTAGTATTGGGTTAAACTGGTATAATCCTCTCGGAAAGTAATACACACACACACACACACACACTCTAACCCAGTAGGAATTAACCCAAAGGAAATGATTCAAGCTAATAGCAATGTACACAGGTATATTCTCTACATTGTTATTTATAACTCAAAAATAAAGCAAACAAAATGGCCTGGTAAATTACACCACAACAACGGAACTCTTAGAGACTAAGATTACATACACTGCTAGAGGAAATGGGCAAAATTAAAAACTGTACATACACTGATCATGGCTATGGACAAAGTGCACATCCATGGACAGTAAGACACAGAAACAAAAAGAGCTGGGTTGGGGGGTGGACATGGGAATGTTTTTTGTTATTGGTTTTGAAAGATAAAGTTTCTTTCGGAGTTCCCATCGTGGCGCAGTGCTTAATGAATCCGACTAGGAACGATGAGGTTGAGGGTTCGATCTCTGGCCTTGCTCAGTGGGTTAAGGATCCGGCGTTGCCGTGAGCTGTGGTGTAGGTCGCAGACAAGGCTCGGATCCTGCATTGCTGTGGCTGTGGCTGGTGGCTACAGCTCCAATTAGAGCCCTAGCCTGGGAATCTCCATATGCTATGCGATCAGCCCTAGAAAAGGCAAAAAAAAGAAAAGAAAAAGAAAGATAAAGTTTTGTTAACTTTTTGCCTGATTGTTTATTTAATAACAGAAAAAAAGAATTTGCACCTGAAGCTGGGCCTGAAGCGAACGGCGAGCTAGAAGACTCTGGATGACGTTGGTTCTGTCTAGACAATCCATGCAATTGCTGCGGAAGACGCCTTCCTGGTTAGTCAACACCTTGCCCGCAGGGTCCACTAGAAAATAACTAAAGCATATTTGTATAAACACTCTCATACCAAATCAGCCAAGTCTAAGGACAGACCTCTTATAACATGGGGCCATGTCAGAAACATTATTAAAACCAGTAAATTTAAAGGTCAGACAGGAAATATATGGTCCACATATATAGCTGATCACCAAAGACAAAAAGGAAGCTTGAATGGCTAAGGTAAGACAGCCCTTACCTCAAAACGACTGCAGCACTGAGATCATTTTACCCAAGAGATGTGAAAAAGTAAGAATTGGGAGTATTATAAAGATTGCTATGGACATGATCGTGTTTCCCTAAGGCCAGAAGAGGGCTTCCTTTGACATAATTACTTCACCTATGCCCCATACATCAGGATTTCTTGAAGCACAGCCCCTGTGCTGTACCAGAATTCCCTGAGGTGTCTGTTAAAAATGAAGATGCTTGGCCTTGAGATAAACTGAGTAAGAATCTCTCAAGCAAGGGTTGGATATTATACATTAAAAATATTTTAAAATCCCTTCTAGAAATGGGTAATATATGCAAATAGCATAACATTTATAAGGTATAATAAGGTATTATTTGAAAAATCAGTTTTCCTTTCTCCTCTAAGCCACCAAGATGTCTGCACTGGAGCCAACTAAGGTTACAGTTCCTGTGTTTCACTCATTTTTAACAATCTGTTCAGATAATTCTATGAATCAAGAATTTGACCACGCACAGTGAGGCAGTAAAGAACATAGACTTTGGCATCAAACAACTGGTTTGCTAGACTTAGCTCCTTAGGCAAGTTACTAGCTGTGCAACTTTAAATAATTAACCTACTCTCTCAGAGCCTAAGTTTTTTTCATTCACAAAATGGAGATAAGAGCACTACCATTAGGCTGCTCTAAGATTTAAATGAGATAATGTATAATGCGTATAAAGTGCTTAGCAGAGTGTATGGGACAGGGCATACAATGAATACTAGATAATATTACTTTTATTGCAATTATTCCCCAAAATCAAAAACTGAGGGGGAAATAGCAAAATTCAAGGGCTAAAAAATCATGACCTTAAAAATAATAGCTAAAAGAATGTGTTTAGACTAAAAACCTACATGAGGTTCATGCAGAATTGGGGAGGTTCATTTACAGTTTGTGTATGCAGAGCACATGTGAGTGGTGGCACCCAATTGGTACGTATAAAATAAATATTACCTATTTTGTAAATGTTATGTTTTAATCAAAGATGTAAGTATTATCATCTCCACTTTACAATGAAGAAACCAAGGTTTGAAGATAACTAGCTTGTTCCTGAGTCACAGGGCTAATGAGGCAAACTGAGATTTCAAAGTAATTGTGTAGGACCCCAAAGCCCAGATTCTTTCTACTTCCCCAAAAACACGTGGGAACAAATACGCAGAGAGGTCATCTGAAAGTCACGGGTGAAAGGTCCACTGTCCCTGTGGACCAACAGTGAGTGTAATGGATACAGAATTCTGGTGTCAATCTTCCTTTCTTTCTATACTCTTGTGTGGAAGCAATTTAACAGGTAAACCCAAGGAAGCACCCTTCTGACAATGTGCCAGCCCCAGCCAATATTTCTCTACCCCAAAAATGATATAGGTCAGCCCCCCTTCACTAGCTATGCTCATAACAAAACCTCACAGGGGAAAAAAAAGCAGATTTAACTATAACAATTACTTAATATGCATAGAAATATTTTTTAAAAGCTGAGCAAATGTCTTTAGGAGAAGTTTTACTATGTTACTATATAAATGAAATTAAAAAGTGCATTTGGCTTGTCAGGGTTAGAAGTACACAAGCAGAACAAAATGACAGACCAGTTTATAGATCCCTTCTTTGGGCTTTAAAACAGGTTAAGACTGACATATACTTAGAATGAATCTGTGGACTCCCACAACAAGTAACACCATAAACACACATAAAGTACCATAAAGATATTCAGACCCTTTGCTTCATTAATCCTACTTTCAAGGATTTAAGTTAGGAATCAATTCAATAGAAGTAAAAATATATTTGTACCCAGAGCTATTTGCTGCAGCACTATCTTTCATGGTAGGAGGAGAAAAAAAAAAAAGCAAATCAGATGTCCAGTGTGGAGAGCATTTAACTGAAACTGTACTATGACCCAAGAGGACACAGCAAAGCCATTAAATACTATTACAGAGACTAGGTAGGTTAATGACAAAATATCTGTGATAAAATGTTTAGTGAAAATAACTGAACATAAAACAGCAGCAAACTAACTCCAATTATACAAAAATTTGTAAATATGTGGGAGATAAATCACAAAAGTATGAAAATACCTGGACCTGGGTTGTTTTTAAGAATTTTAAAGTATTTTAAGTATCACAAAGTCTCATCTTTCAGGAAAAACAAAAAAACACACAAAAAAACCCCTAAGATGAGAGTATAGAAAAGTGCTGTCAACCCATGTGCTGTATTTGTAAGTCTGCTGGATGATGAATAATAAATATGATCAATATATGCATACACCTCGTCCCTCAACCTCTATATGGAAATAATATAGCTTACCTTAATTCATCTTGCATTTCTGCTACTTGATCCACTAAAATACTTAGTCGGTCCCATCTCATATTTTTACATTCCTTATGGAAATCAAAGGCAATGTACCTACCAAGAGAAAAGATATTTGAAAACTGACTAAAGATTATTCCTTTTCCTTCTATTAATAATCCTGTATAGGAGTTCCTGTTGGGGCACAGCGGAAATGAATCTGACTAGGAACCATGAGGTTGTGGATTCAATCCCTGACCTTGCTCAGTGGGTAAGTGCTATCAACCCATGTGCTGTATTTGTAAGACTGCTGGATAATGCATAATAGATAGAGAGGGAAATCTAGGAACTTTGGGAGATCACTATAAGTTAATAAACTGCTCAAAAAAGCCATCAGAACAAGGCAGGCTTGCTGGACTAGTGGAAGTGTGAGAATTGCCTCAGGTCATTGGGTGGGGATGGGATGAGGCCTGCATTCAGATTCACACCAAGGGCAGGAGATTGAGGACTGCCCTTTTGCTAATTTGAATACACACCTTATGGGTACCAAGGAGGAGCCACTACTCCCAGAAAGGAAGAGGTGGTCTTTTCCAACCCCTCCTCCCCCTGGATGATAAAACTGTGGTTCACTGGATCCTCGAGGCAGAGCTTCCGCGCCTGCCCCCTTGCACCTCTATAAGATAGCGTCCTATCTTAATAAATCTATTTCTTGCCTATCACTTTGTCTCTTGCTGAATTCCTTCTGCACGGAGACATGAAGAACCTGAACCTCAGTAAGTCCAGACACAGGGTGAGTGATTCTAATTTAAAACTGTGGGTTTAAGCCCCAATCTGGGTTTAGGCTGGGTTTGAGTCCCAGCACATGGGTTCAAGTCCCAATCTGTGTTCTGGCTAGGTTTAGGCCATTAGTGCTGTCAGTTTCAAAATCACAGAGGAGGAGGACTAGGAGGTCATTACACTCTAGTCTACGGAGTGGAATTCAAATTAGGCATCTACTCTCATATGATTCCCTTGGCTCCAACATGCTAAAGGGACATTAATAGAGTGTGGGCTTCCAGCAGGTTGAGACGGACTTCTATCACCTTAATGGTTATCTCAGGGGAGAACGGGGTCTTTAGAAATTAGTATTAGGGAGTTCCCGTCATGGCGCAGTGGTTAACGAATCCGACTAAGAACCATGAGGTTGCGGGTTCGGTCCCTGCCCTTGCTCAGTGGGTTAACAATCCGGCGTTGCCGTGAGCTGTGGTGTAGGTTGCAGACGCGGCTCGGATCCCGCGTCGCTGTGGCTCTGGCGTAGGCCGGTGGCTAGAGCTCCGATTCAACCCCTAGCCTGGGAACCTCCATATGCCGCGGAAGCGGCCCAAGAAATAGCAACAACAACAACAACAACAAAAAGACAAAAGACAAAAAAAAAAAAAAAAAAAAAAGAAATTAGTATTAAAAAAAAAGGCTAAGTCTAAGAGGCTAGACTTTGGAAGACTGGGAGTGAGGGGAAGCATTTTTAAAGGCAGCTCCGTTAAAAATGGTGGTGTGAAAGCTACTTTTGGAGTGCTCTGACCAAATGTCATAGCCCTAGACATGTCTGAGGAATTTAAGTAGCTCATTAGCACCTAAATGCATTTGGATTCTTAAGCCTATATCCTTCTGACATTACATTTGTATCTTCTAAGAAAGTCTTACATCACTATATTCTGATAACAACAGCTTTGAGGTGTTCACTCCTTAGCAGCAGGTGCCCCCCCAGTGCCCTGGAACTCTGGGCACTGACTTAATGCCTCAAATTCTAGCTGCTACAAACTCTCAAGGCAAGTACACCTGTGGCAACCTTCTGAAATAGAGACAGGGTCTTAAACAAGGGTGTGCACAGGGGCCAGCAGATGAACTTCCTCCAGATTATACATGCTGGACTCTAAACCCAAAGATTCTGATTTTTGGGTTCTTAGGTATACTCTGAGTAATTCCTCTGAGGATACTGAGGCACATCCTAGATAGAATCACTTCTCTGATTCCTCTGAAATGTGTTTGGGCAGGATCCACTGTGAGAAGGCAGAAATGTGCATGGAATAAGGGTCTGATAACTTGCTAGAGTTTTTGAGTTTGACAAAACAGACCTAAATCCTTCCCCAAAGATTCATTATATCATTCTATTTTTGAGTATGTTTAAACAACCCAGTATCATTTCTTTAAAAAGTCTTCACCTAATGCCTGTGACCACTTCCTACTATAGTACGTCCCCACTTTTTACCTCAGTTTTCAGTGCAGAAAGCTCCAAATGGGCTGACTCATTACCCTGTACTTTTCCACAGGGCAGCTGCTGATGTTTCCAGATCTACCTCTTTTGACAAGGCTACACAGAATCTGTAACTGTTGCCTAGTGACTTATAGGAGAGATGAGCTGTGCTCCTGACAAGGCCGCTATGCAAGAATAAACTGCTTCAGTTCGTGGTGGTCAGAACCAGGGAGACCACACCAAACAATCATGAGGAATTGAAATTCAAGACCCAATCGCCATAGTGATACAAAGCCTCAAGGAGAAGATTTTAGTCAAGGACTAAACTTTTACAACATTTCAATTAAAACCTGACTGTTAAAAAGTTATTCTGCAACATGAATTATGCCAGGGAAAATTCCAAGCTAACAAAGTCATGCTTTGAAAACAACAAGCTGAAACATATCTAGAGATATCTATGTACTTGCGTATACAGGGAAGTGCATGTCTAATGTGAAAAGACCTGCAACAGATTTTCAGTGAGGTACCTGATCATCCCACTTGCCAAGGAAGACACCATTGTTGCAAACGCCTGTTCAAGTGGCTTCTCTGAGCCCTTTTGGTTAACCTGTAGGAAATTAAAAACACCACAACTTTCTTTTAAGTTTAATTAAAGAGAGTGATATCAGCAAAATGGCAGACTAGGAAGCTCTAAGCTCATGTACTCTCATAAAAACACTGAAGAAAAGAGAAGCTGTCTAAAACAACTTTGTAGGAGTTCTGAAACAATCAAAGGTTTACAGCAACCAAGCAAATGACCCATCAAGATAAGGCCATCATCGAAACTGTAGGACAGTTTTTTTGTTTTGTTTTGTTTTTTTGTCTTTTTGCCATTTTGGGCTGCTCCCACAGCAAGCATATGGAGGTTCCCAGGCTAGGGGTCGAATCAGAGCTGTAGCCACCGGTCTACGCCAGAGCCACAGCAATGCAGGATTCGAGCTGCATCTGCAACCTACACCACAGCTCACGGCAACGCCGGATCCTTAACCCACTGAGCAACGCCAGGGACCAAACCCGCAACCTCATGGTTCCTAGTCGGATTTGTTAACCACTGAGCCATGATGGGAACTCCTGTAGGACAGTTTTGTAGCATTTTTCTTGCATTTACCTCACCCTTTCCCCAGTGCAGTGATAATTTTAGTTTTAAGCAGCAGCAATGCAGTTCTCAGTCCCTCTCCTCAAATAGGAGGGGGCAGACCAGACTTTACTTGCAAACTACTGTGTATGTTTTGGTCTGAGTTGAAAGAGTGACTTGTTTGTCTGTTCTGCATAAATCTGAACACAGGCAGGAAAAGTGGTAAACACTGTTCTTCTAAGTTACAAGAGGACTACAAATTAACAGATGCCATGGGCAAAATATTTCAGGCGGAGACATAAAAAAAGACTATCTAACACCTGCCAGAAGCAGCTGGGGTGATCTCTTTGGGAAATGATATTCAAAAGCAGCCACATATACAGAGACTTTGAGAAAGTCACACGTGTACCCAAGGAAGATACATGTTCAGCAAAGCCCTGAGAAGATCTTAAACTTTCCCTAGGCTCAGAGCAAGCCTAATTGATAAGTGAAGGACTGCCCTAGCACAGAACCAGTTTGCAGAGACTGGGAGATGGGGTTGTTCTCTCTTTTGTTTTTTCTTTTATTTGTCTGTTTCAGTTCCTGGTATTCAAAGAAATTTCTGTCAAAACATTAGTTGAACACAAGCTAAAATAACAGAGACTTCAGTGAGCATACAAAACAAGGAACAGTCTTTGCAAAAATAGTCTGGCATAGTCTCAAAAGAAATGGATTACTACTGCATTCAAAAATCAAAACACAAAAGAAAACAACAGCAAACCCTTGGGAAAGAAGACTGACTTCTAGAGTTACTACATTATGAACATCCAATGCCCAGTTTTTAACAACAACAATGAAAAAATCATAAGGCATACAAAAAGAAAAATAAGAGGAAGACAAGGCTTATTCAATGGATAAGGATAAACAGAAAGAAACCATCCCTGAAGAAGCCTTAAATATAAAAAGCTTTCAAAATAACTGTCTTAAATATGCTCAGAGCTAAAATCAAACATGGACAGAGAACTAAAGGAAATCAGGAAAATGATATATTAAAAAAAGAGAATATCAACAAAAAATAGAAAATATTCAAATTAACCATACAACAGTAAGTCTGGAGCTAAAAAGTAAAAAAGGGAAAACTCATAGAGGAAGAGTTCCCACTGTGACACAGTGGGTTAAGAATGCAACTGCAGAGGCTTGGGCTGCCATGGAGGTGCAGGTTCAAACCCCAGCCCAGGGCAGTGGGTTAAAGGATCCACTGCTGTGGCAGCTATGGTGTAGGTCACACCTATGGCTTGGATTCAATCCCTGACCTGGGAACTAAGGTATGCTGAGGGTGTGGCCAATTAAAAAAAAAAAAATTCACTGAAAGAGTTCAGCATCACATTTGAGCAGGAGGAAAAAAGAATCAGCAAACTTGAAGACAGAACAAATAAAATAATCAAGTCAAAAGAATAGAAAGAAAAGAAAAATCAGAAAATTGAACAGAGCCTAGGGATCTTCTGGGATACAATCAGACAACGTATTTATTATGAGTCCCAAAAAGAGAACAGAGAGAAAGAAAGAGGCAGAGAGGTTATTTTAAAAGAAACTGGCAAAAAAACCTCCCCAAATTTGACAAAAGATATAGATCCTCAAATCCAAGAAGTGTCCAATCCCCAGATATGACAAACCCAAAGAAACCCTCACCAGACACATTATAAAACACATTACTTAAAGACAAAGAGAGGGTAAGGAGCAACAGAGGAGAGTCATCACACACCAGGGATTCTGAATAGAATTATATGTCAATTTCTCTTCAGAAAACTTAGAGGCCAGAGAGCAATGGAATGATATACTTAAAGTACTTAAAGAAAAGAACTGTCAACCAAGAATTCTCTAACTGGCAAAACCATCCGTCAAAAATGAGAGATAAATTAATAAGACATTCTTAGATAAACGAAAGCTCAGGAGTTAATTATCACTACACCTGCCCTACCAGAAATACTAAAGGAAGTCCTTTGGGTTAAAACAAAAGGACAATATGAAGTAACTTGGAGCCATATAAAGAAAAACATTCTGCCAAGTTAAATAAGCAAGACACTAAGGAAAAAATATCACATGATACAATTTATATAAGGTACCTAGAATAGGCAAATTCATAAAGACAGAAAGTAGAAGAGAGTTACAAGAGGCTCAGGTGAGAGGGATAATAGGAAGTTACTCTTTAATGGATAGTGAGTTTCTATCTGGTATGATGAAAATTCTGTAAATGGTCAGTGGCACTAGTTGCACAAAATTGTATAATACTTAATGCCCCTGAAATGCACACATAAAAATGGTTAAAAAAGGAGTTCCTGTCATGGCGCAGTGGTTAACGAATCCGACTAAGAACCATGAGGTTGCAGGTTCGATCCCTGCCCTTGCTCAGTGGGTTAAAGATCCTGTGTTGCCGTGAGCTGTGGTGTAGGTCACAGACGCGGCTCAGATCCCGAGTTGCTGTGGCTCTGGTGTAGGCTGGTGGCTACAGCTCTGATTAGACCCCTAGCCTGGGAACCTCCAAACACGGCGGGAGCGGCCCTAGAAAAGGCAAAAAAGACCAAAAAAAAAAAAAAAAAAGGTTAAAATAGTAAATTTTATTATATTAAAAAAAAATGCAAGATTTTGTTCCCCCAAGAAACATAAGAAACCTACCAGATTGATTATGATTTGTCTTCCATAAATAATTACTTGTGAATCAAAATGCCTTTGGAAACCATCCATCTAGAGAGGAACAAAAAGAGTTACATACTTTACCAGATTACATTATAAGAATATTTATAAGATGTTAAAAAGTATCTCCTTAAAGTTCCTCTATCTCTATCAGGAGAATGACATTAGGATGGTATTTAGAATATCTAGAAGACATGACCCATCCTAATGAGTGGTAATTATAAGCCATTCTACTCTGAGCTACAATATTACTGTTTTAACTCTGGATATAATCTTAAATAGAATACAGTAAATATGCTAAACAGCATAAGGTTGTAAATCTTACTGAGGTCCCTAAAATCAAAATTTGCCATGTCATTCAATCAGTTTGCTTTTCCACGTTTCTAACATGCCATCTATACAGCCTTTTGGTTTAGAGGTTCAGAACCAATAAGAAAGGCCTCAAAGATTTTAAACTCTAATGAATGGGGAATAAATACATGCTCTATATGCAAACTATAATGCCACTAAACTTCTATTTATAGCCAATGAAAAATGCATGGAAGTTACACACATGATTTGCTACTTTGTTGATCAGTGGTCGTGGTTTATACTTCAGGTTTGGTCTTTGAGACCAGTAAAGTGGTATTGATCCTCGAGTCTAAAAGAAAACAAAGATAAGTAAAACACAAACTTGTTTTTCTCAGCTATCAGGGATATATACATATCAATGACTGCAAAAGAAAAAATAAAAATACAACCTATCAACTATAAAAGAAATCCATGTACACCTGCTCCTAAAATTCATATTTTGTAGGGATACATTTTCAAAGGCCTTCTTCTCCTGATTTTATATATATGGCACTTGTATAGCAGATAGTTGTGTCTCCCCTAGATTCTAAAATAAAACAATTTATCTATGAGTAAAAATTACCCAAGTCATGTCTGCTATATAATTTGGCATTATAATAAAACTAGAAAATTGCTTTATTCATTCTTGAAATGAATGATGTTTATGAACTTAACAGTATTTTTTAGCCATTAATGCTCTGAAGCAGCAAGGGACACACAACCCAGAAATTATGTCACAATGAAGTGCAAGGCAGGTAAAGTCAATCCTAAGCCAGCTGCTTGTTCTGTCACCATTTCCCAGAAGAAGGCTAAAAGGTTGGGCAGCCAGATGGCTCTATTTCCATAACCCTTGCACTCCTACCCTATCCTCTCTTTCAGGGATTTAGTTCAAGGGCAGGAAATGTCCACAGCTAACTGCTAGATTAATGGAATATCCTTGCTTTGGGTGAATTTTTCCAGATCAGAGGCAATGATATTACTTTAAAAGGGAAAGAGAAAACAAACTTCAACAATGTGATAGGAAATGACAATTTTTCTGCCTAACAGACACATGAACTTGCCTGCACAAATGAAGCCCTGCTCCCATTGTAGTGCACAATTTGTTCTGTTTCTACAAAATTAGCTGCATGGCCTTCAGAATCAATTCCTAAATTGGAAAAAAGAAATAACCGTATTATAAAAGGAAAACATCAGGTACTCATTAATTCACTAACTTGAAGAGAATTAAGTCAGTTCAAATTAGTGGAAAAGTACTCATAAAACTAAATTTCAAGCAAATGCATAGTACACCATCAGAAAGCTAATAGAAGCTCACTCATTTGAACAGGCTTAAAGGGAGTATTAAGGATCTATTAATAAACAGATGATGCTGGTTGCTATTTAATGTATCAATTCCTGTAAAACAGTGTTTCCCAAATTTTGGATGTATTTTAAAGAAAAAGTGAATTCTCAAAAACCTCTGAGTACCCTGATGGTCTAGTGGGTTATGGATCTGGCAATGCCACTACTGTGGTGCGGGTTTGATCCCTGGCCTGGGAACTTCCGCAGGCTACAGGTGTGGTCAAAAAAAAAAAAAACCAAAAAAACAAAACAACAACAACAAAAAAAACAACAACCCCACACCTCTGAGAGTATATCCATAGATCCCACTTTGAAAAATACTACTTTGAAAGTTAAAATCATTAAACACAATATTAAATGCAAATATGGGCCATTATGTTAACAATATTTTGTTATAATGATGCAAATGGTCCAGTAGATGCTTATAATTTTAATTATCAAAGTGAAAGGACAAAATTGTATTATGATCCTACAATTTCTATAACTCCATGAATATAAGTCTAATTTGAAAAGCACTGCTGTTAAATACCTACCCTTGATTCGGTTAGTTCCTTCAAATGTTTTAAGCACTACTTTAAAATCATCTATTTTTACTAAGAATAGTTTGCTAATAAGCAAAGGCAACTTTCAACTAGTTCCTGATTCAAATCATCAGGAAAAAATTTTTTTAACTGTCTCAAATATTTAACAATCCTGTCTATCTGACATATGTCTAAAACATATAACATTTGGAGACGTAATACATAAAATCAGTGTTTTTGTTAATATATTACCAAAAGGGAACAAAATTATAAATCAAATCAATAAAATGCCTTCTCAATGCCTTCTAAAATTACTTGTCAGAAGCATGGGCTGTACTTGGTTCTGCCCAGAATTCCCATTAAGAATAACATGTACTTATTTTAAAAAGTGAGACTGAGGCTAAGAGTGAGATGGGGGAGGGAAGGGGAGGCAGAGAGAGAGGCGGAGAGGGGGAGAGAGACACACACACAGATCTTTATGAAGGGATTTTCAACCCATATTAAATTAAAAAAAAATCCAAGGTCAAGAAAACTTACACAGTATACAACCACTATCTACAAAAGGAGGAGGCAAACATACTTAGAATAGCATAAAAACTGTCTGGAAAAATAAGTCAGAAACCAACAATAGATTAGTTAGTTGGGGGATACGATGCAGCAGATGCAGTCAGAAATAAGAAACATTTTTTAACTGCAAATCTTTTTATATCTAATTTATCTTTTTGATACCTAATCTACATGAGTGCATTACTGATTCAAAAATTTCAATTAAAAAATGTAACTCCATCCAAGAAAATCTAGATATAAGGGCATTGCTAACTCTAATCCTGATTTTGTGATCTTGGCCAGTCATTCACTAAAAGTCTTCCTTGCTCTGCAAAATCACCTATAGTAAAGGGGATTAACCAAATGACTTTCACACCTTCCTGGCCCCAAACTTCTTTGACCTAAGGGTCCAAAGTATTTTATTGATATACTATGGTTTGAAAAAAAAAAAAGAGTTATGGAAACTCCTTTTCAAATGACATAACAGTTATTTTTACTATAGATTTTATTTATTTTTTTTTTCTTTTCAGGGTCACACTTGCAGCATATGCAAGTTCCCAGGCTAGGGGTCAATAGGAGCTACAGCTGCCAGTCTACATCACAGCCACAGTAACGCCAGATCTGAGTCATATCTGCCACCTACACCACAGCTCACGGCAACGCTGGATCCTTGACCCACTGAGCAAGGCCAGGGATTAAACCTGCGTCCTCGAGGACACTAGTCAGGTTTGTTACTGCTGCACCACAACCAGAACTCCTAATATAGATTTTAAATGTTTGTTTTAAGCAAATTAGCATGTTGCTAGTACAAAGCCTAGAGCATAAATGCTCAAATGTAATCTTTAAAGTTGAAGGCATAAAGTCAAACGTACAGCTTTTTACATGCGAGGAAACCAAGAACAATAAAAAAAAAAATACTTTCTGATTGAAGTTTAGGTTACTGAAAACTACAGTGAGTTCAGCTATGCTTTCAGACATTTGGCAAATAACAGGTTCAACTCCTCTTAAAGCAGTAAGAAGCAGCTGATAGTGTCTCATTAACATCTGCAATGTAACTACAGTATCTGGAGTAAAAGCACAGAAGACCTACCTAATTATTACAATGAAGCAGGAGATAAATATTTAGCGAGGCTATCAAATGATAATGAAAACAAATAAAATACAAAAGGTTACATTCATGTTACCATGAGCCAACCATTAATCATAGATAGATATAACTCAGTACTGAATCATACTGGCAAAATCTCACCTCTTACATAATAGCGCACACCAGCTCTGAAACAACTCCTCCTCGAGATGAGAATCCAATCAAAGTATTTTCCATTAATAGAACATGAGTGCATAGTAATAACTTAACTACATTAAGAAAAATATACCATATGGAGAAATCATATGTATTATTTTCAGATTAAATTTGAACCTATCTACCCTAGTAAGAATGACTCTGCCTTTAAAAGAAAAAAAGGACAGAGAATGTGCACATCTTTTTTGGTCCTTCATGAATATTCACAAGTCTTTAGTACTAATTGTGAAGTTTTGTCAAGTTAGTTACCCTATAATAACATACAGGCAGTATGTTTAAGTGGGTCATTAGAGCGTTTCTATTTGAATAATATGATTTCCTTTCCCAGACATTCTCAACCACTTTCTGAAAGTAAATAATTAAATAGTGCTCTCAAGTCTTCGTTTCCAAAATGACCAAAAAGAATGGAACAATGGCCATGCCAAAAAGGGCCACGGCCATGTGCAGCCTATTCACTACACCAACTGTGCCCAATGCATGCCCAAGGACAAGGCCATTGAGGCGTTTGTCATTCGAAACATAGCAGAGGCTGTGGCCATCAGGAACATTTCTGAAGCAAGAGTTTTCGATGCCTGTGTGTTTCCCGAGCTGTATGTGAAACTATATTACTGGGTGAGTTGTGCCATTCACAGCAATGTAGTCAGAAATCATTCTCCAAAAGCCCAGAAGGATCGAACACCTTCACCCCAATTTATCTATTTATTTTTATTTTTTTGCTTTTAGGACTGCACCTGCAGCACACGGAGGTTCCGGGGCTAGGGGTCGAATCAGAGCTATAGCTGCCGGCATATCCCACAGCCACAGCAACATCAGATCTGAGCCGCATCTGCGATCTACACCACAGCTCACGGCAACGATGGATCCTAAACCCGCTGAGTGAGGCCAGGGATCGAACCCTCAACCTCGTGGTTTCTAGTCAGATTCATTTCCGCTGCGCCATAATGGGAACTCCTCTACCCCAAATCAGACCTGCAGGTGCCGCCCCATGACCTCCACCAAAGCCCATTTAAGGAGCTGAGTCCTTAGAACTGAAGAAATGCTATTCTCTCAAAAGACAGTAAAATGGAGATTATACTTAAAAAAAAAAAAAAAGAATTAAATATTAACCATATCACACAGAAATATTTGAATGAAAAACACATAAACTTAAAATAGATTAACCTTCAAATAAGAAATAGAAAAAAGGGGAAGGCTAGGCTACTGAGGTTTAAAAAACATTGAAATATACGCAAATTAGAAATAACAGTTGGTAAGCATATAAAGATTCACAAACTGTAAATTAAAGATTATCCAGACACAAAACTTATCTCTCTCATTTGTTTCTCATAGGGTTTGCCCTATGGTTATTTTCTATATGTAACATTTTTCTCAATATAATTTGATTCATCCATCATAAAGCATAACAGCAAAATAAATATCTATAAACCAACTATCTAACTTCAGAACAATATCAAAACCCTGAATCTAATTATCCATTCCTTCTTCATCCCATCCAACTGCCTTCTTGCCCAGAAACCTTGTGAAGACCATTCTCCTCAGTTTTTAGTTTCATTATATGCCACCCTGACTTAAAATCACACAGCTTGCTTTTGGTTTTATAAAAATGGCACTATATAACTTAACATAAATGTCAAGTCCTTGTTTATGCCCCCAGTAAGTACCTAGGAGTCATCCTTGTACTGCATGAAGCAGTAGTTCGTTCCTCTTCAGTGTTGTGTGCAATCTATAAGGACCATATCACAAGAGCCCTAATTCTTCTGTTGATGGAACTTGTGGTTAGAGTTTGCTCTAACAGAGGTGCTGTGAACGTTGTTGAAAAACCTCCGGATAGAATGTACCAGAGGGAAAGGCCTGGTAAATTCATAAGGAAATGCCAACTAATTTTCAAAATAGTGCTACTGAATGACACTAACAACATGACTTAATGATTCATCCCTCTCTATTACCTGTTACCATCAGGCGTAATAATGACTCATCTTGACCTCCCAACTCATAATCTTTTAAAATCCACCATGCTAGAAAAGACCTCAAAACTGTATTTATTCATTTATTCACCTGAATTATCTATTTAGAGCCAGGGCACAAAGATGAATCAGACATGAGTCTACCCTGAGAGAACTGAGGATGGCATGAATATGTCTGCTTTATGAATCATTCCCCTCTGACTACAAGATGAGTATCTATCCAGAAAGCATGGAAAGATCAAGAGGAAAATAAAAATCATGCAGAATCTCGACACCATGGCACAACTTTTAAAATGTCATTGTATTTACATCCAGTCGTTTAGTGACTCCCAGGGCCATTGCACTCCCACTTGGGATGCCCATTCCACACTGTCTCCTCAACTTCCAACTACTACTCACAGCTAATGGCACTGCTCCCAATTTTATTGTGCATGAAAATAAAAGCCAGCCTCATGCTCCCACCACATCTATCTACCAGCCTCCATGGGCACATACCTGCTTCCCTTCTACCACAGTGGATGAGGTGGATGGTGTATGAGCTGTTTGTGCCAGGCCTTTGACCTGTGCACTAGGTCCCACCCCATCATACACTCAAGGACGTTGCTGCAGCATGTGACTGCGCCCACCTTCAAAATCTTTCTTCCCAGCACCTGGTAACAGCCCCTATTTGGGGAGGAGAGTCGGGGGAGCAGGAACAAAACCTCCCTCTGTAATGGCCATTATGTAACCAACTAGCCGCATATAGGCTGATCAGACTCTCTGCTTGGAAACCTTATTTTCATTTGCTTCTGGAACATTGCCCTCACTTGATTGGTTCTCCTCGTCCTCACTGGCCTTTGTGGGTCATCTTATTTCTCCAACTTTAAATCTCAGAGTAACTCTATATGATGCATTCTTTCAGTTCACTTACTTTGGTTCCCCCACTTCAGAAGTCCTTTGCCCTCAGTGAGGCCTACAGTCAGTGGCTCTAGCACTTACTCTCTGGAATCCCCTTCAGGTGGTCTTCTCTTTCTCCACACTTTTTCTTCTATATATACATCCCCTCCTTTGATGAACCCATCCCACTTCATGGCTTTATTTATTTTATTTTATTTGTTATTTCCCCAATACAATTTTTTTCCCCTACTATACAGCAAATTTCATGGCTTTAAATGGGACCTCAAATTTATGTCTCAATTGTGGACTTCTTTTAACTCCAGTCCCATTAATCCATTTTCTTGACATCTCTACTTGGATATTTACAGAAATCTCAAGCTTAACATGTCCAAATGGAAGTCTGGGTACCTGGCCTCCCTCCCACCTTGATTCCTCCCCACTTCAGCAGATGGCTCCCTTCCACTTATTCTGGACAAAAATGTTCGGATTCATACTAACCTCTTTTCCATTCCTCATATACAAGTTATGAGGAACTCCTTCTAGAGGATTTAAAAACCTATCTAGAGCCTGACCATCACCTCCCACCTATATTCCTGAAATTGCTCCTAATTATTCTTTGTATCCTCCCCTGCTCACCTCTGGCTATTCTCCACGTCTCTGTCAGTGATCCTGTCTTACCAAGCCAATCCTCTACTCAAATCCCAATGATTTCTCATAACAGTAAAAGACAAAGCTTCTAAGGCCCTGCATGAGGTGGGCCCTGCTTCCACTCTGAACACAGCTCCCACTTCCCCTGTCCACTCTGCTCTATTTCCATTCTCTATTCTTGCTGATCTCTCCGTAAGTATGTGAAACATCTGACAATAGTTCTAGTCAAAAAGCTGAACTAGGGAGTTCTTGCAGTGGCTCAGCAGTAACAAACCTGACTAGAGCTGCGGTGTAGTTCAAAGACATGGCTTGGATCCTGTGTTGCTGTGTCTGTAGAGTAGGCTGGCAGCTGCCACTCCAATTGGACCCCTAGCCTAGAATTTCCATATGCCACAGGTACAGCCCAAAAAAGCAAAAACAAAAACAAAAAACAAAAAACAAAACCCACTAGACTCAACGAAAGCCAATGTAAACACTTAGATTTAAAGCTGAATGGATAAACTGTTTTTAAAATCACCTAGAAAAAGTGTTCTGTAATCTCATGTAATATTATTTGCCCATTCACAATCTCATTTTGGAATTACACACATACACACACACACAAATTGGCCCAACCCCTTAAGGCACTACCTAAATAGTACATTTGTTATTATTTTATCCTTAGGAGTTCCAGAGAGGGGAGGGAAAAACAAAAACTAGAAAAAATAAGAGCTTTTATCCTGACATCTTCTGATTTTTATTCCTCCACGACTGTGGAAAATATTTCCTGCCTGCTCTCCTCTTCTGCTTTTAAGTATAACAAGCATAGTAATTTAAGGAAATCATATTAATATAATGAACATAAATCCCAGACTGTTGTGTTAGTTAATAAAATTCTTTGGGGGTACTGGATAGAAAGACCCCTCAGTTTCTGCAGGGCAGAGTCTTGATTACAGGCACTCAGCAGCGCATGATGCTTACCCTCTAACAGCCAGCTCACTTTGCGTCCCTATTTTTATTATGATAGCTAGGATAAAGATAAGTTTTTTAAATGAACTAACAATTAGATAACCATTACTCATTCTGCATTTGTATTAATCTCCCCCACCCAACATTATTCTTTGTACATCATCTATTTTCATTTTTATGGGGCTATTTCAAATGGTAACTGTAATTTTTAATTGTAATTCTTCTCTTCAAGACGCTGGTCACCCTAGCTCCTGAGTCTACAGTCAACAGTCATACTCAAACTACTCTTCTTTATTGATACAAAGTCTAATAAAGCCAAGACATAGTAAGAATATTTCTTTTTTTAAACCACAGCTGCAGAACTCATGAACAAAAAGCGTGCGCATTATTCAGTCTAAAGAAACAATGGTCATTTACAACCAGCATTCTAAGATTTTACGTTAATGGGTTTGATATTATTATCAAAAGGAACTTCTACTAATTCTGAAATACTCTCCTCATGTAGTATTTGATTCTGTCTTTAGCCTTATAATAATATTTAAGTAAAGAATGCTAGAAAACTAAAAAGTAATATGTAAGGATACAGCCATGTAATACTGGAAGAGCAAACCGATGGACCTGGAATGAAGATATATGTTACATTTAGGAATAATTATACTGTAAAAATAAACAAAAAGAAGCACTATATAAAAATATTTACAGATGGAAATATACAAATACAACAAAGTAGCTTATGGTTAACTTTCAATTTTAAAGAAACTTCTCTAATGTAACATTATCTTTTCAATTAAAAAAATTAAGACGTACTATAATCATGTGGGCTTGAACATTTGCAGACTTTGGAACACTAACAAAACTACGGTGAAGTTGCAGAATGTTTCTCTCCCTCTTTTCAGTGTTTGCCTACAACAACTTCACTCCTCCAGGGAAAAGATATCCCCATGCTAAGTTTCTGCAGTTCAAACTACTTTTCCCCAAAAAAGCAAACTGAATGTCAAGAAATAAAGCCATCAGGCCAATCTACCTAGATTCAATACATGCTGTTTCGTAGCTGGGCCTCCTTGTTTACAACTCGTTTGTATAACTAGGGACAGAGGAAAGTGACATCTATGCGTGTCTCTCCTGGGTGACTGAAGGGAGTCACATCCCCATAGAAAAACAAATGCAGAGCTTTCCACTTGTCTGGGCAATGAGCTCTGGCCGCTAATTTCTACACTATTCATCTATCAAGACCCATCCTCTCTCTTACAGAAAGCAAGGTATATTTACTTAGGAATTTTTTTCTTTATTTTAGGATTCTATAGAAGATCAGGGTAAAATAATTAGGCTTCTTCAACCTAGAATGATGTGAGATCAAAGTTCATAAGTTATAAACAGAGTTAGATTAGAAATCTTTACCAAAATCCTTGGTGATTAGGTAGCCATTGTATAACATGTACTCAAATTAAAACTTGGATTGTTAACTAATAAGCTGGTTTATTTAGGGTACATTACCTCTGGCTGAGCAGAAAGTTCTCTTAGAAGATGACCATTCCATACAAACCGTTGGTCTGCCTAAAAGAGAGGATTTAAAATTAATAAAGTATCTCCTGCCAAGTTGAGCCTCTGCAGAAAGAAAACAATCAACGTCTCCACGTGGTGGCTAGAAGCAGGGGTCTTTGACATGCTCCAGAGAGAACTCCACTTCCCTTCCAATGTGTCCCTCCTTCAGGTATTTTTGTCTCGTTGCCTCAAGCCAAAGACGCTGGCCCAGACAGAAACCTGGGAGTCCTCAAAGGCTCCTCTTATGTCTGGTCCGTCATCAAGTCCTCAATTTCCTTCCAGATTCATCTCTTCTACATCTCCATTTCCACCATCCTTGGCCAGTACTTGACTGCAGCTCAACTACTGAAACAGCCTCCCTCTCAAGTCTTGGTCTGGCCCTTCACACCCTTCCTTGCATGCTTCAGGCAGTTCTCTAACATGACACATCTCCTGTCTTCTAGAAATTCTTCACTGGTTCGCCATCACCTAAAGAACCAAACTTTTACATGGCCTGACCAGGCGTGGAATCTGTGGTAGCCCTGCTTAACTCTCTGATCTCATCTCTGGCCTCCGAGTTTCAAATTATGAATACAGAAGCTCTCTCAATAACTCAGTAGATTAACCAACTCTCTCCATTCTATTCATAAAACAGACCAACAGCTACTCCCTTGACTCCCATCTGCAGCTGAGAGTCACAGGGAATGGCTTGTGACTCAGGCATAAGTTGAATGGTACACCTCCCAAGAGATCCAGGTGTGTATTCTCAATTGGGTTTGTGTCAGTTGCACCTGTCATTCATTATAACATAATTTAACTAAATACTCTATAAACCAAAGAAATATGACTGAGACTGCTATTTCAATAAAGTTGAATGATTTAGAATATAATTTGATAAAAGGCAAGTTGTTAAAAACAAAACTTCTCTTTTTTAATAGGCAAGAAATAGATTTATTAAGATAAGACACTTGTGAAAGATGCAAGCAGGCAGGCAAGGAGGCTCTCAAAACTTCTCTTGAATTAAAATAAAAATGGCAACAATGAAAGACAGAGAAACAGTATGGAGTTACCTGGTGACTCAGTGGGTTAAGGATATGGCATTGTGGCTGCTGCGGTGCAGCTTTGATTCCTGGCCCAGGAACTTCCACATGCTGCTAGCACAACCAAAAAATTCAAAAAAAATTTTTAAACAGAAGATATAACAATTGTAAATATATATGCACCCAACATAGAAGCACCACAATATATAAGGCAAATGTTAACAGCCATAAAAGGAGAAACCAACAGTAACATAATAATGTGGGGGACTTTAACACCCCACTGAACATTTCATCTGAGAGCAGCAGAATATACACTCTTCTCAAGTGCACATGGAACATTCTTCAGCATAGGGAATATCTTGGGCCACAGTTCAAGCCTCAGTAAAGTTAAGAAAACTGGAATTATCAAGCATCTTTTCCAACCAAACACTATGAGACTAGAAATCAACTACAAGAAAAAAGCAGCTAAAAAACCACAACACCTGGAAACTGAAAAATATGCTATTAAACTACTAATGGACCACTGAGGAAATTAAAGAGGAAATCAAAAAATAACTAGAGATAAATGACAACGAAAGCATGATGATCCAAAACCTATGGGATACAGCAAAAGCATTTCTAAGATGGAATTTTATAGCAATACAATCTCACCTCAGGAAACAAACAAAAAAAATCTCAAATAAACAACCTAACCCTACACCTAAAGCAACTAATCCAGAAGAAGAAACAAAACCACAAGTTAGTAGGAGGAAAGAAATCATATAGACAAGAGCAGAGGTAAATGAAAAGGAGACAAAATAGAGAAGATCAATGAGACCAAAAGTTGATTCTTTGAAAAGTTCAACATAATTGATAAACCTTTAGCCAGACTCATCAAGAAAAAAAGGGAGAGGATTCATTCACATCAATAAAATCAGAAATGAAAAAGGAGAAGTTACAACAGAAAGCATAAAAATACAAATGATCATAAGAACCTACTACAAGCAACTATATGCCAATAAAATGAATAACTTAGAAGAAATAAACAAATTCTTACAAAAGTATAACCTTCTAAGACTGAACCAAGAAGAAATAGAAAAGATGAATGGACCAATCACAAGTACTGAAATTGAAACTGTGATTTAAAAACTTCCAACAAAAAAAAAGTCCAGGACCGGATGGCTTCGCAGGCAAATTCTATCAAATATTTAGAGAAGAGTTAACACCTAACTACTCTTCTGAAATGCTTCCAAAAAATTGCAGGGGAAGAAATACTGCCAAGCTCATTTTATGAGGCCACCATCATCCTGATACCAAAACCAGACAAAGATACCACAAAAAAGAGAAAATTACAGGCCAATATCACTGATGAACACAGATGAAAAAATCCTCAACAAAATACTAGCAAACCCAATCCAACAATACATTAAAAGGATCATACACCATGGAGAAGTGGGATTTATCGAAGGGTTCTTCAATATCCACAAGTTAATCGGTATGATACACATTAACAAATTGAGGAATAAAAAACATGATCATATCAATAGATGCAGACAAGGGGGAGGGGGAGGGAATGGGAAGGATTGGGAATTGGGGGTTAATAGATGCAAACTATTGCCTTTGGAATGGATAAGCAATGAGATTCTGCTGTAGAACACTGGGAACTATATCTAGTCACTTATGATGGAGTATGATAATGTGAGAAAAAAGAATGTATACATGTATGTGTAACTGGGTCACTTTGCTGTACAGCAGAAAATTGACAGAACATTGTAAACCAGCTATAATGGAAAAAATTAAAATCACTATAAAAATTTTAAAAATAGATGCAGAAAAAGCTTGTGACAAAATTCAACACCAACTTTTGATAAAAACTCTCCAGAAATTAGGCAAAGAAGGAAACTACTACAACATAATAAAAGACATATATGACAAACCCACAGCTGACATCATTCTCAATGGTGAAAACCTGGAAGCATTTCTGCTAAGATGAGGAAAAAGACAAGGATGTCCACTTTCACCACTGTTATTCAACATACTTTTAGAAGTCCTAGCCACGACAATTAGAGGAGAAAAAGAAAAGCATTCTAAATTGGAAAAGTAAAACTGTCACTGTTTGCAGAAGTCATGATATTACATACACAGAAAATCATAACAATGCTACAAGTAAACTATCAGAACTCATCAATGTATTCGGTAGAGTTGCAGGATACAAACTTAAAACACAGCAATCTCCTGCACTCCTACACACTAACAAAAAAAACATCAGAAAGTGAATTTATGGAAACATTCCCAATTACCACTGCCTCAAAAAGAACGAAGTGGAGTTCCTGCTGTGACAAAGTAGGTTACGAACCCGACTGGTATCCATGAGGATACAGGTTTGATTCCTGGCCCTGCTCAGTGGGTTAAAGATCCAGTGTTGCTATAAGCTGTGGTGTAGGTCTCAGATGCAGCTTGTATCCCAAGTTGCTGTGGCTGTGGCTGGCAACTGCAGCTCTAAGTCAACCCCAAGCCTGGGAACTTGCATGTGCTGCAGGTGTGGCCCTCAAAAAAAAGAATGCAATACCTAGGAATAAACCTACCTAAAGAGCCAAAAGACCTGTATGTTGAAAACTACAAGACACTGATGAAAGAAATCAAAGAAGACACAAACAGACGGAAAGATACACACTATGCTTCTGGACTGGAAGAATCAATACTGTCAAAATGACTATACTACCAAAGGCAATCTACAGATTCAATGCAACCCCTATCAAATTACCAATGGCATTTTTCACAGAACTAGATCAAAATATTTTTGAATTTGTATGGAAACACAAATAGTCAAAGAAATCTTAAAAAGAAAAACGGAACTGTAATAATCAGTCCAAACTGCACTACAAAGCCACAATCATCAAACAGTATGGTCCTGGCACAAAAAGAGAAATACAGATCAGTGGAACAGGATAGAAAGGTCAGAGATAAACCCACCTAGCTATGGTCAACTAACCTATGACAAAAGAGGCAAGAATGTACAAATGGAGGAAAGATAGTCTCTTCAATAAGTGGTGCTGGGAAAACTGGACAGCTACATATAAAAGAGTGAAATTAGAACATTCTCTAAAACCATACACAAAAATAAACTCAAAATGGATTAAAGGAGTTCTCTTGTGGTGCAGTGGAGCTGGTATTGTCACTGCAGTGGCCCAGATCACTGTTATGACACAGGTTTGAACCCTGGCCTGGGAATTACTACGTGCTGTGGGTGCAATCGAAAAAAAAAAAAAAAAATGGATTAAGTACCTAAACATAAGACTGGATATTATAAAACTAGAGGAAAACATAGGGAGAACACTCTCTGACATAAATCACAGCAGTATCCTTTTGGATCCAAGTCCTAGAGTAATGAAAATAAAAACAAAAATAAAAAATAAACAAAGTAAACCTAAAAGCTTTTGCAAAGCAAGGAAACCATTTAAAAAAAAAAAAAGAAGAAGAAGACAACCCTCGGAATGGAAGAAAATCTCTGCAAATGAAGCAACTGACAAGGGATTAATCTCCAAAATACAGAAACATTTCACACAGATTTACATCAAAAAAATAAAAAACCCAATCAAAAAATGACCAGAGATCTAAATAGGCATTTCTCCAAAGACAGACAGATGGCCAAAAAACACATGAAAAGAAGCTCAAAAATAAAAACAAAAATAAACCAATGGGACCTAATCAAACTGACAAGCTTTTGCACAGCAAAGGAAACCATAAAAAACCCAAAAAAGACAACCTACTGAATAGGAGAAAATAGTTTCAAATGATGCAACAGACAAGGACTTAATCTCCAAAATATACAAACAACTTATACAACTCAACAGCAAAAAAACAACCCAGATGAAAAATGGGCAAAGACTCGAACAGACATTTCTTCAAAGAAGATATACAGATGGCCAACAAGCACATGAAAAAATGCTCAACATCACTAATCACTAGAGAAATGCAAATCAAAACTACAAGGAGCTACTACCTCACACCAATCAGGATGGCCATCATTAACAAGTCAACAAATAACAAATGCTAGAGAAGGTGTGGAGAAAAGGGTACCCTCCTAAACTGTTGGTAGGAATGTAAACTGGTATAACCCACCATGGAAAACAGTATGGAGGTACCTCAGAAAACTAAATATGGAACTACCATATGACCCAGTAATACCACTCCTGGGCATATAACCAGACAAAACTTTCACTGAAAAAGATACATGCACCCCTGTGTTCACTGTAGCACTATTCACCATAGCCAATGCATGGAAACAATCTAAATGTCCATCGGCAGATGAATGGATTAAGAAGATGTGGTACTATACACAATGGAATACTACTCAGCCATAAAAAGAACAAGATAATGCCATTTGCAGCAACATGGATGGAACCAGAGACTCTCATACTAAATGAATTAAGCCAGAAAGAGAAAGACAAATACCATGATATCACTTATATCTGGACTCTAATAAAGGCACAAATGAACCTATCTACAGAAAAGAAACAAACTCATGGACTTGGAGAGCAGATTTGTGGTTGCCAAGGGGAAGGGAGAAAAAAGTAGGATAGAATGGGAGTTTTGGGTTAGTATATG
The DNA here is from genome assembly GCF_054392235.1 of Sus scrofa. Classification (NCBI taxonomy): domain Eukaryota; kingdom Metazoa; phylum Chordata; class Mammalia; order Artiodactyla; family Suidae; genus Sus; species Sus scrofa. The sequence goes on along the minus strand of NC_139395.1, from coordinate 43,616,169 downwards.
AAAACTATTGCATTTGGAGTGGATAGCAATGAGATCCTGCTGTATAGCACAGAGAACTATATCTAGTCACTTGTGATGACACATGATGGAGAATAATGTGAAAAAAAGAATGTGTATATGTATATGTATGACTGGGTCACTTTGCTGTACAGCAGAAAAACTGACAGAACATTGTAAATCAACTATAACAGAAAAAATAAAAATCTTACAAAAAATAAAGTAGCTCAACATCACTAATTGTTAGAGAAATGCAAAACAAAATTATAAATGAGGTATCACCTCACACCAGTCAGAATGGCCACCATCAAAAAGTCCTCAATAAATGCTGGAGAGGGTGTAGAGAAAAGGGAACCCTCTTACACTGCTGGTGGGAATGGAAACTGGTGCAACCATGATAGCGGACAGTAAGGAGATTCCTCAAAAAACCAAAAATAGAACTAACATATGACCCAGCAATCCCATGCCTGGGCATATATACAGAGAAAACATAACTAGAAAAGGTACATGCACACCTATGTTTACTGCAGCAGTATTTACAATGGCCAAGACATGGAAACATCCTAAATGTCCATCAATAGAGGAATGAATAAAGAAAATGTAGTACATATATACACAATAGAATATTACTCAGCCATAAAAAAGAATGAAATTAATGCCATTTGCTGCAGCATGGATGGACCTAGAGATTATCACAGCAAGTAAAGTTTATCAGACAGAGAAAGATGAATACCATATAATAACACTTACGTGTAGAATCTAAGAAAAAATGATACAAGGGAACGTCTTTATAGAACAGAAACAAACTCACAGATTTCAAAACCAATCTTACAGTTACCATGGGCTAAACTTATGGGGAGGGAGGAAATGGGAGGATGGGCGTAGCACATACACACTACTGTACAGAATAGATAATTAACAAGAACCTACTCCATGGCACGGGGAAATCTACTCAATGGTTTGTAATAACCTATATGAAAAAAGAACAGATATATACATATGTACGTGTGTATACAAGTGATTAACTTTGCTATATGCCTGAAACTAATACAACATTATAAGTCAACTATACTCCAATAAAATTTTTTTACAAAAGTCAGTGGGTTGATAAAGACACTCTAAAAATCTTAAAATTTTTTTTTTTCTTTTTTAGGGCCACACTTGCAGCACATGGAAGTTCCCAGGCTAGGGGTCGAATTGGAGCTGCAGCTGCCAGCCTACGCCACAGCCTGCAGCAACACTAGATCCCTAACACACTGACTGAGGCCAGGGATCGAACCCACATCCTCATGTATACTAGCAGTTGGGTTCTCAATCTGCTGAACCACAATGGGAACTCTCTAAAATTTTTTTTAAAAAAAGATAGAGAAGCAGTAAAAACCTACAGGATTCTGCAAATTAATTGCTTTGTCAAATCTTTAAAGAGAATCAAACTGGAAAGCATTTATGGATATACTTTATACAGGAAAGACAACCAGGAATCAAGGAACCGAAAACAAAGCAAAGCTTATGATGCTACATCAAAAAATTGACCAATGTAAAATTTTATGTTTTGAGATAAAATGTTTACATTTGTATTTAAAATGTAACCAAAGGAGTTCCCGTCATGGTGCAGTGGTTCATGAATCTGACTAGGAACCATGAGGTTGCAGGTTCGATCCCTGGCCTTGCTCAGTGGGTTAAGGATCTGGCGTTGCTGTGAGCTGTGGTGTAGGTTGCAGATGCGGCTCGGATCCCGCGTTGCTGTGGCTCTGGTGTAGGCTGGCAGCTGCAGCTCCGACTGGACCCCTAGCCTGGGAACCTCCATATGTCATGGGTGCAGCCCTAGAAAAGACAAAAAAAACGTACCCGAAAAATTCTCTCCCATCCCAATAGATGAGATGGCTTCTTCCTTTTACCCTATCACCGCCACTGCCTCGGTCTGGAACCCTCCCTCTCCCATTACCCCCTGACCAATTCACTGTTAAGTCTCAGCTCAAAAATCACCTTCCTCTGTAAAGCTGTCCGTGACTCCCCCAGACAGAGTGAGTCCCACCTTCCTTCAGGATCCCACCACACTTTGGTACATATCTCTGTGACAGCAAGTGTTCCTTGTTCTGTGGTTGCTTGAACTCCTACTTTCCTAGTAGACTAAATATCCCCACAAGGCCCCTAGGGGCATGTCTTTTCATTCTGTGTTTCTGCGGCTAATACAGTGCCTGGTACATAGGCATTTGAGAGACATTTCACAGCAAATAGAGACTGTAGCAACTGCTTTTAAAAGAGTCTCCAGGAGTTCCTGTTGTGGCGCAGTGGTTAACGAATCCGACTAGGAACCATGAGGTTGCGGGCTCGGTCCCTGCCCTTGCTCAGTGGGTTACCGATCCGGCATTGCCGTGAGCTGTGGTGTAGGTTGCAGACGCGACTCGGATCCCGTGTTGCTGTGGCTCTGGCGTAGGCCGGCGGCTACAGCTCCGATTAGACCCCTAGCCTGGGAACCTCCATATGCCACGGAAGCGGCCCAAAGAAATAGCAAAAAAAAAAAAAAAAAAAAAAAGAGTCTCCATAGTTAAAAGCCAAATTTCTTTGATTTACTTAGCTGACATCTAAACTTACACCTAAGCCTACATATAATTTTATAAGATTAGACTATAAAACCCTTTTTAAAAAAACCAGTCAATTAAAATATTAATTTAGGTTGAATTATATGAAATTTTCACTTTTATGGTCAAATGGTCAATTAGTGGCAATTTCATATGGTCCAACCTAAAAGATAACCAACACCAACTTTTAAAATTCTGTCTGCTCCCTAAATATATCTACTTTTGTTAATAAAAAAAAAAAAATCAAGGCAGCACTTATCTAGGTTCCTGAACAGCAGAAATTTTAAATTGAAATCATTTGAGGTCTAGTTTTAAGGATACAATTACCTTAATTTAAAAAAGCAAAAAATAACCCAAACCCCCACCTTAAAAAAAGCATATTTTTCAAGTTCTTAATAAGCTGTTACTTTTCTAGTTGTAAAAACTATAAATACTACCACTGCATAAAGAATATTACACGTTAGAACATTAATTTTACAAGCATAATTATGTAGCTAATGCTAATAACTATAGAACACCAAGATCTAGGAAATTACAAACATGTGTTTAGGCCAGATTTCTAAAAATAGACACACAGGGTTCTTAATCCTGTTTGTGTAACATGCACAGATCCTAGGGTCCTGAATTTGGAATTGTGATGTATATTTGAAACATGATATGTTTTCAAAGCCCCATACATGATCCTAACAAAGCCAGGACTGAGAAAAATCAATATATATTTTCATAGATGAAACAGAGACACGTTCCTTAAAATTAAACACACACACACAAAATCAGTAAGTAATAATAAACCAAAGGTAAAGCTTACCCTTTCCAAGAGACTCATTTCCTGGAATTCTGGACTAGTGTTGGACAGCCGCTGCAAAGTATGGGTCAAATCATACGTCGTTGAAAAGTAAAACCCGTCCACACTCAAGACATGGTTTATCATTGCTAGGAAAGTTTTATTATCTTGTAACTGTAAACAAAGGAGAGAAAACAATCAGTCCACCTCATACTTGAAAAGGAATCTATCAGCATGACAAAAGAGTGAAAAATAAAAACCTGTAACTGCAGCCCTGTTAAAGCCACTGGCACAAAGACTGGTAAAGAGGATGCTCACCATTTCCCCAGGTCCTGGGACAGTTCCTGGCACGTGGCCATTGCTAGACAGCATAGGGGATTATAATCATTGATTAGGTAGAACTCCTTCCTATTGGTGTCCTTCATAATTTTTACTCTAAAGGGCAGAAGAGTGATTTTAACAAAACACCACCACCTTAGGTTATGACCTACTGTGTACCTCAAGTTGTAAAAACATGGGGGGAGCATAATGTTGGTAAAGTCAAACTATTCCTTTTACTTTGTCCAAAGCATCCCAACTCTATGTGTGTCTGTGTGTGTAGCTACAACACTGTGCTAGTACTTCTCTACTAGAAACCTGAATATCCACAAGGCTTTACATAGATTCTTTTTCATCTTCACAGAAGCACTTTGCTGGTTTAGCATAATTATCCTCATTTGATGAAGGAAAAACATAAACTCCATGAGAGGCCCAGTAGTACAGATAGTCAATAACAAGAGATTAATACCATCTTCATTCCTAAGAAAGTTTACTGGCTTAGCCAAGTTGGGAAGTAAAATGGAATTCTTTATTTTTCTTTTCAAGCAAAGATTGAAAAGAAACATCGAGGAGAGAGAGAAGGGGCCAAGATGGTAAAAGAGGAAAACCGTGAGCTCACCTCTCACAGGCACACCAAATTTACAATTACTACAAGCTATCTATGAAAACAACCTGAAGACTAGTAGAAGAGATTTTCTACAACTAAAGATATAAAGAAGGAACTACAATGAGACGGTTAGGAGGACTAAGACCCACACTGCCAGGCAGGCAACCCACAAATAAAAAATATAAACAGATTTATTACCAGTAATGAAATTGAATCAGTGATCAAAAAAACTATCCACAAAAGTCCAGGACCAAATGGATTCACAGGTGAATTATACCAAATATTTAAAGAAGTGTTAAAAATATAATAGAAGTCAATAAGAATAATAAGTAAACCCCTACCCTCAAGCTATTCGAAAAAATTGAAGAGCAAGAAATATTTCCCAACTCCATGAGGCCAGCATCACCCTGATAGCAAAACCAGATAAAGTCACCACAAAGAAAGAAAATTGTAGGCCAATAACAATATCGAACACAGATGCAAAAATCTCCAACAAAATATTAGCAAATCAAATTCAACAATATATTTAAAAGATAGTTCCCATTGTGGCTTATGGGTTAAGAACTCAACTAGTATCCATGAGGATTTAGGTTCAGTCCCTGGCCTCACTCAGTGGGTTAAGGATCTGACATTGCTGCAAGCTGTGGCAGAGGTCACAGATGTGGCTCAGACCGGTGTTGCAGTGGCTGTGGTGCAGGCCAGCAGCTGCAGCTCCAATTCAACCCCTAGTCTGAGAACTTCCATATGCTGTGGGTGTGACCCAAAAGAGGAAAAAAAAAAAGATCATACACCATGATCAAGTATTATTGATTCCAGGGATGGAAGGATGGTTTAGTATCCACAAATCCCAATCAATATGATATACTACATTAACAAACTGAAGAATAAAAATCATATGATCATCTCAGCAGATGCAGAAAAAGCTTTTTACAAAATTCAATATCCATTTCTGATAAAAGCTCTCAGCAAAGTAGGTATGGGGAAACACACCTTAACGTAATAAAGACTATATATGACAACATCAAACTCAATAGCAAAAAGCTGAAAGCATTTCCTCTAAGATCAGGAATAAGTCAAGGATGCCCATTCTCAACATTTAGATGTCCTAGCCATAGCAATTAGACACGAAAAAGAAATAAAAGGAATCCAAACTGAAAAGGAAGTAAAACCATCACTGTCTGGAGATGACATGACACTATGTATAGCAAATACTAATGATGCCACCGAAAACCTAGTAGAATAAATGAATTTAGTAAAATGGCAGCATATAAAAATAATATATAGAAATCTGTTGCATTTCTACACACTAACGGTGAGCTAACAGTAAGAGAAAATATGAAGACAATCCCATTTACAACTGCATAAAAAAGAATACCTAAGACTAAATCTAACCAGGGTGGTAAAAGACCTGTACCTGTAAGAAACACATTGACGAAAGAAATTAAAAATGACAGAAAGAGACTCAGAGAGAACAAATTCAAGGTTGCCAGTGGGGTTAGGGGTAGGAAGAATAAATTAAATAGGCACGGGAGATTAAGAGATATAAGCCTCCGGGAGTTGGGAGTTCCCATTGTAGCTCAGTGGGTTAAGAACCCAACTAGTACCGATGAAGATGCAGGTGCGATCTCTAGCCTTGCTCAGTGAGTTAAGGATCCAGTATTGCTGTGAGCTGTGGTGTAGGTTGCAGATATGGCTCGAATCTGGCATAGCTATAGCTTTGGCTGTGGCAATGTCCAGCACTGCAGCTCCAATTCAACCCTTAGCCTGGGAACTCCCATTTGCCACAGATGCAGAAAAAAAAAAAAAAAAGATACAAACTTTCCGTTATAGAATAAATAAGTCATGGAGATATAATGTACAGTCTAGGGAATACTGTCAATAGCAGTATAGTAAATCTGTATGGTCACAAACTGTAACTAGACTTATCCTGGTGATCAAATTCTAATGTATATTAATATTGAATTACTATGTTGTACACCTGAAACTAATATAATACTGTAAGTTAATTATACTTCAATGAGAAAGGAAGATCCAACAAGAGTAATACTTATATTTATTTTTCTTTTTTTAAAAGATAAAATTTATTTATTTATTATTTGGCCCCATGTGTATCTGCTTGATGTGGGATCGCAGCTCTGAGACCAGGAATTGAACCTGGGCTGCAGCAGTGAAAGCACCAAGTCCTAACTACTAGACTACCAGGGAACTCTTCATATTTATTTTCTGATAATCATATTCTTTTTGCCTTTTTTTTTTTTTAAGGCCACACCTGCAGCCTGAAGTTCCTGGGCTAGGAGTTATATCAGAGCTACAGGCCTATTCCACAGCCACGACAACAATGGATCTGAGCCACAATTGCAATTTACACCACAGCTTGTGGCAATGCTGGACCCTTAACCCACCAAGCAAGGCCAGGCATTGAACCCGCATCCTCACAGACCCTATGTCAGGTTCTTGACGAGCTGAACCACAACAGGAACTCTTCTGATAATCATTTTAGCTGGCTTTCCCCAATGAACACTAAGATTGCTATTTGTTTTTATCCTTGTTTTTAAAAGTAATATTTTTTTTTTTTTTTGCTTTGTAGGGCTGCACCAATGGCATATGGAAGTTCCCAGGCTAGGGGTCAAATCGGAGCTCCAGCTGAGGCCTAAACCGCAGCCATGGCAACGCAGGATCCAATCCACATCTGCAACCTACACCACAGCTCTCAGCAATGCCAGATCCTTAACCCACTGAGCGAGGCCAGGGATCAAACCTGCGTCCTCACAGACACTAGACAGGTTAGTTACTACTGAGCCATGATGGGAATTCCCTAAAAGTAATTTTTAAGTTTAGTAATGTTTAATGTTTATCAAATGATTAACATGTTAATCTATATGTTATAAATATACATGTTACAAAATTTTTAATTTGGCCTCAGACATTAAAAAAAAAAGTATAGGAGTTCCCGTCGTGGTGCAGTGGTTAACGAATCCGACTAGGAACCATGAGGTTGCGGGTTTGATCCCTGCCCGTGCTCAGTGGGTTAACGATCCGGCATTGCCGTGGGCTGTGGTGTAGGTTGCAGACACGGCTCGGATCCCACGTTGCTGTGGCTCTGGCGTAGGCCGGTGGCTACAGCTCCGATTCAACCCCTAGCCTGGGAACCTCCATATGCCGCGGGAGCGGCCCAAGAAATAGCAACAATAACAACAACAACAACAACAAAAAAGACAAAAGACAAAAAAAATAAAAATAAATAAAAAAAATAAAAGTATAAACAAAGCATATACAATGAGGAGTGCTAAAATTAGTTATGCGCCCTGAAGACAAATTAAAGCAATCAAGAAGAAATTGTCCATGTAAATATTACTGGGCTACTAAATGAATACAACCATTTTTATTGCCTTAAATTACCATGTCTCATAGAGAATGAATATATTAATATATTGATATATAAAGTAAAGAAATTTTAAGTTTAAACTGAAATATAAAAACCATAGCCTAGGAGTTCCCATTGTGGCTCAGCAGAAGTGAATCTGACTAGTATCCATGAGGACGCAGTTTCGATCCCTGGCCTCACTCAGTGGGTTAAGGATCTGACATTGCCCTGAGCTGTGGTATAGGTCGCAGACGCAGCTCGGATCTGGCATTGCTGTGGCTGTGGCATAGGACAGCAGCTACAGCTCCAATTCATAGACTGAGAACTTCCATGCACTGAGGGCGTGACCCTAAAAAGACAAAAAATAAAAACCATAGCCTACAGTTTTACTTGGTCAATAAGACAACAGTGCTAAGACTAATTTTTTAAATATATATCATAGGTTAAGTTACATGTTTTAAAATAAACTTTCCTTCAAAAACAAACTTTTCATAATCTTGGGAGTAAAAATACAACTTAAAATTTTTAAAAAGCAAACCCTATAAATAAAATTACATTTAAGTACAAATACTCAATAAGTATAAATCTCTAAACATAATGCTGATTTAGAAAAGGTAATTTCTGGAGTTTCTGCTGTGCTGCAGTGGGCTAAGGATCTGGTGGTGTCACAGTGGTGGCATTAAGTCCCAGCTTAGGCTCAGATTCCATTCCTGGTCCAGGAACTTCTGCATGCCATGGGCACAGCCAAAAAAAAAAAAAAAAAAGTATATATATGTATATGTGTGAGTGTGTGTATTATTTCTTGTCAAAATTTTATCAAGAGTAGCCTGAACAGTGCTTGCATTCTTTTCATTATGTAACTTATGATACCATCTTTTCTACACCCTGGTGAGCTATCTATCATACATCTAAGCTTGAACCAGCTTCTAACACTTTATCCTTTGCGCTGTTAAGAGTCATAATACTTCTGTGAGTTCCTTTAATGTGAAATTTGTTGCCAACATCACTTTCTCCCAGGACACCTTCAGCCTCTTCACCATTACTGAGAACCACTGCGCCATTATTGTCAATGAAGTCACCCTCACTGGGACCTCTGGCTGCATATCTAGAGCCTCATGAACAGTAGCAGTGTCGGCATTCCCACCACCAGCTATTTCTTCTACACTCCATTCATGTTCAATTTGAATTTCACTTTTAGAGTTGTCACTTTTTGGGTTTTTTTTTTTTTTTTTTTTTGCACCCTGAGCTAATTCTTTAGTCAATATACTATGGTAATTGAACTTTAAACTATGTTGTTGGGGACTGGTGTGAACTAAACTGTGGTAACTGAAATCTGTGCATAGAGAAACTGTGCAAAAGGAATACTGTTTGAACATGTGCACATGCGCACAGACTCACATTCACACATGGCAAAAGAAAAATGTATTTTTCCCCTGGGGAAAGAGGGAATGAAATGGGATGAGCAGAACTTCAAAGACATTTTATTTCTTTAAAAAAAGGATATAAAGTTAAATCTGCGTGTTGAGTATACATGAATTTTGTTTGTCCTTTTCCTCTGTATGAAATTTCATATTTTTTCAGACTTGAGCCAGTTTAAAAAAAAAACAATACCACCAAAACCAAGAGCATTAAGATACATGAAGGTCATTGTTAAAATTACATTTTTGGCCCAGGGTGGCAGCTGCAGCTCCGATTCAACCCCTAGCCTGGGACCTTCCACATGCCACAGGTGGGCCGCGCCCCCCCAAAAAAAGAAAAATTGCATTTTATAGCTAGGTATGTAGTGTGACTTTGTTCTTCGTGTTGCTTAAGTAATTAGGCTTAAAAGAAATCCATCAAACATCCTGTGTTCTACCTCCCTTTCCCACCCACTCCATGGTACTTCTTTGGGTTGTGCAATTAGTAAGTGCTTCTAGTTCTTACCTGAATATCAGTTAAATGCAACATTGTCTTCTTATAAGAAAGGACATCAAAATCTGTCGCTTTCCAGATTACATGATTGAAAAATTCACCTATTTTTTTCTTTTTGGTAATGACAATCAGATAATTACCTGCAAAAGCAAAGCCAAAACCACATAAATAAAAATAAGGCAACTGTAAAGCCAAAAGCAGCAGTCTTTATTGTTTAAACACTTAAGGCTAGCAGAATTATGCTAAATAGATGAAAGACCTATACTTATTTTTTAAGCAATCTCACAATTTATGAATAGAAGGACCAGCACAGGGTATTCCCTGATGGTGCAGCAGGTTAAGGATCTGGCATTGTCACTGCAGCGGTTCGGGTCAAACTTCCACATGCCAAGGGGGTGGGGAAAGGGAGGGAGGGAGGAAGGAAGGAAGGACCAGAGAATCACTTAGAAAAATTTTTACTCAAAGGTCAAACTATAGCATGCTCTTGATCTCTTTCCCTCCTTCCTTCCCCTTCTCTCTCTATCCCCAAAGCATATGAACTTCTGCTAAATTTATTTCCCAATCTGTGACCTAAAGTATCAAAGGTCATGAGATCTGGCCACTGCAGGACAATGCCCCATCTATACCTCTCATGTCCTTAGTGTCATTCTAAATTGTAGAGAAATGTGCTGAGGCAGTATAACCAACCGGTTACTGCAGCGTTACAAAGATGAGTGGTCAGAATCAAGAAGCCATCACAACACCATGCATAACACACTAACCTTGATCCTGGCCATTTCTTCCTCCCACCAATAAAGCAGGGTAAGCCTTTACCACTAGATGAATTCTTCAGATCTGTTCAGGGCTCTCACCACAGGTGACCTACCTTAAAGTTTTCCTATGTACATCTCTCTCCTAGAACTTGTCACACTGTACTGCAGTAACTTACTACTTAAATGCTTCTCACTGGACTGTAAAATGCAGGACAAAAAGGACTCGCATCTTTTATAAACAACATCCATCACAATGCCTGATATAAGAGGAACTTTATTTTAAAGTTCAATGAAATAAAAAGTAAACAAAATCACTTTCCTAATAACTCAGAACCAGGTAACATTCTCTAACATGCACTGCCATATTCAACCCCAGTATCAAAACTTTTTTTAAAAAAAAATTTAGGTGTTAGAGTTCCCTTCATGGCTCAGTGGTTAATGAATCCGACTAGGAACCATGAGGTTGCAGGTTCAATCCCTGGCCTCGCTCAGTGGGTTAAGGATCCGGCATTGCCGTGAGCTGTGGTGTAGGTTGAAGATGTGGCTCGGATTCCCCATTGCTGTGGCTCTGGCATAGGCCGGCGGCTACAGCTCCAATTAGACCCCTAGCCTGGGAACCTCCATATGCCAAAGGAGCAGGCCTAGAAAAGGCAAAAAGACAAAAAAATTTAAATAAAATAAAATAAAATTTAGGTGTTATAAATTTAACCACTTGCTATTTGGAGTACATTACTTTTAGAAATTAATGCCCAATACCTACCCTACAGATTCACTGCCTAAAGCAAGATGTAAAGTGTGCCTTTATCTTATACTCTAATAGCGTCAATTTAGTTACCTTCTTTGTCCACCTTAGCTCATTTTTCTTACCTGCCACCAGATGGATTGTGCCCAGTATACCAAATATTGGTCTTGTGACGGCCGAAGGAGGAATATCTTTCTTGACTTTAAAGAAAAAAAGAAAAATCCTTAGAAAAAGCTCACCAACAGGAAGAGAAATTTAGTTTCACTTCAGTGGTTATTTTGACTAAATCAGTGAGCAAGCTTTGTTCTAAGAAAGCAATATTCTGTCATTACTGTTAGACCTCCATGTTGGCAGAATATAAAATAAAGATGTTCATGTACATACAAAGGTCTCTGCCTATCCAGAATATGGTGCCAAAAGTAACATGCTTCAGCAACCTCACTAGGTAAATTAAGGGTTATTTTTAATGCCAATTCTCAACCAAATTTATTTAACCTCTTGTCAGAAACCAAGTCTCCATCCCTCTAATAAAATAAGAAAGTAAGTGGAAGTTGAGACATGAATTTTGATTTCAACATGCAACAAATGAAATACAAAAAAGGACTTGCCTATTCCATCTAAAAGTGTGGGAAATGGAGGCAAAGATCCAAGAGTGGAAGGAGAAAGGAAAAGCCTCCTGCTCATGTTTAACAAATTTATGTGGTACGCAGAGAGGCTTCATTATTAATTGTCGTTTTATCAATAATAAAGGCTCTTATTAATAAGAGTGCCTCGGATTATAAGGTTCATTTCACAATTGTTAAACTTTAAGCCAATATGTTTCACAAAACATTTTGTAGACTTCTAGTTTAGGGAATACGCCAAAAAAGCAGGGAACGAGGGTTTCCCAGTCAAAGCAGCTTATTTTGCCACATCCATACTAACTCTGCTTCCTCTCTGCATCATAATGCATCATAGGAGATTAAAGGCTCTGAGAAGGCCTACAGTATAAGCAATCTATTTCACTGTTTAATTCAAAGTTTTCCAAACTTATGTGGCCATAAAATATTTCTTTCGGTCATAGTTTAATTATCTTCCTGGAATCCATTTTGAAATACTGCTGTAAACTCAAGTCCTGTCTCTTAAAGGCAGACTTGTTATTCTGAATAAAATAATTCTAAATAAGGTATAAAATTCACTTGTTTCTCTCAATAATTCAATTTACTTAGTAATGTTATGCCACAATTAACCACTATGAAAAATGGAAATAAGAGTGCAGTGAAAAGCTGAGAGAAAATTCTGAATATATTGAGATCACTGATAAACATAAATGTACTATTGGTAGAGCTATAAGTTACATTAAGTGGAGTGTAACATCAACAAAACTATGATTCCTAAGACTATGTTAGTTTTTCATGGAAGAAAAAAAAAAAATCCTCTTTCAGCGGTAATGGTCTGCTTGCTCAATGGTAAAAGGAAACTGGCAGAGAAACTGTGAGCCCTTTATCATCACTGACTTCAGGTCAAAGTATCTCTTCACATGTCTGATGACTATCTGGGACCATTTCTGCAGCCAAATTATTCATGACCTTTAGTTCTGTCCACTCAACATGGGTCTGCAATCTCTACTTACAAATATAATTGTCACTGAAAGGTCAACAATCACTGAAAATACATCCACACAAATGTTTTTATAAAACACTACATTATATCGACATGATATATGTGATTAAAGTTTAGGAGAAGTGCATTAACAGTGGTTAAAACCAGTCAGCTATTCTGAGACACCAGCCACCAAGCAACAGTCACAGGAAATGCAAAATTATCAAACTAAAACAGGAGTTACCAACGTGGCTCAGCGGTTAATGAACCCGACTAGTATCCATGAGGATGCGGGTTCGACCCCGGCCTTGCTCAGTGGGTTAAGGATCTGATGTTGCCGTGAGCTGTGGTGTAGGTCACCGACAAGGCTCACATCTGGCATTGCTGTGGCTGAAGCAGAGGCCAGCAGCTACGGCTCCGACTGGACCCTAGCCTGGGAACTTCCATATGCCGAGGTATGGCCCTAAAAAAAAAAAAAAAAAACCCAAAAGTAAAACAGCTCTGACTACATTTCATCAAAGAAAAAGCTATATATGGTACTTACCAGAATAAGCAAATAATCAAGGAAATGTGGATTTATAGTCCTACCTTTCTTATACTTCAGTATCCTAGGCAAAATATTTTCATGTTTCATTTTATCCCTTCACAGGATATTTACTATTTACTGAATGTCTATTCTATGGTTACTCCAATACTGTACTTAAGAAAATAATAGTATAGAACTTTGTCTAAAGGTGAATTTTTAAACAAATGAAATATGAAATTCAAATGTGATATCACATGGTACAGTAATTTGTCACCAAAATTATTCCATATTAATCTAGTCAGAAATCAGTGTTTCACATAACTGAAAAACAAGTTGTTTTTCACAACCCAGAGAAGCAAAACCAAAATGTAATTGGAAGGCAGCTATGCTCACCACTATACCACCAACGCTGCTTAAAATATAATTGGACAGGAGTTCCCGTCGTGGCGCAGTGGTTAACGAATCCGACTAGGAACCATGAGGTTGCGGGTTCGGTCCCTGCCCTTGCTCAGTGGGTTAACGATCCGGCATTGCCGTGAGCTGTGGTGTAGGTTGCAGACGCGGCTCGGATCCCGCGTTGCTGTGGCTCTGGCGTAGGCCGGTGGCTACAGCTCCGATTCAACCCCTGGCCTGGGAACCTCCATATGCCGTGGGAGCGGCCCAAGAAATAGCAACAACAACAACAACAACAAAAAAAGACAAAAGACAAAAAAATATATATATATATATGTATAATTGGACAGAAAAATAAGATAGCGCTTAGGAAAACTAATCTGTCTAAAATACAAGTTTTAATCAGTGATGTCTATATTATTTTTCATTTATTATTTTCATAGTCATGAGTATTTTCAAAAGCAAAGCTGCTGTTAAAATTCCACACACTTAATGCTAAAACAACTCTCTCACACTCAAATACTTTAAATCTCACAGCTAGAAAGGACCTTACACATCAACAAAACCAATCCTGTTATAGTACCAATAAGGGAACAAAGAAAAAATAATTGTTTTAAAATCCTGATGAACAGTAAAATGCTACCTAAAATTTTCTAGATCATTTCTCCTTTTCACGAAAAGAAGCACCCGAAGTATAAAAATCAAATGAGGTAGCAAGAATTAAAATTTTCTGGAGTTCCTATCATGGCGAAGCGGAAACAAATCCGACTAAGAACCATGAGGTTGTGGGTTTGATCCCTGGCCTCACTCAGTGGGTTAAGGATCCTGCATTGCTGTGGTGTAGGCCAGCAGCTGTAACTCTGATTGTACCCCTAGCCTGGGAACCTCCACGTGTCGTGAGTGTGGCCCTAAAAAAAAAAAAAAAAAAAAAGGAATTAAAATTTTCTAAGAAGACACTCAAGAGATCCACACACTGACATAGCTCTCATTAATTTAACTATTGCAACTCAAGTGTAAAGTCTTTTTAGACACTGCTAAATTTGGCTATGAAATACCTGAGAGGGTAACTTCTGTGGACACACGGTCGATGATAAGTACATCATCTGCTCCATCATCGCAAGCTTCCACATAAAATTTTTCAGGTGTGGTATGCCTAAGAAGAAATTTAAAACCATAAATACCTAAACCAAATGAAATGAAGACTTCCAAAAAAACTATTACAACAACTTTAGCAGTGTTTAAATTTGACATTATTTTCCCAGCTTCTTAATAAATAAAGCTGTTATGCTTGCCTGATGTGTTACTGCAACTCTTTTCACTTAATTTAATGCTGATAGGGTTTTAATTTGCTGTAAAACCACCAATTTGACTCATACAAGAAAATCATACTAAAACCTAATTTATATTCAATATGGTGCAGAAGGCAATGGAGCACAACAACCAGAATCACAGTCTATGAAACCAGACTACCTGTGCTGTATCATCTTGGGCATGTTGCTCATCCTCTCTGTTCTTCAGTTCCCTTATCCATAAAATAAGGATAATACCAGACTCATTAAATAGCGCTGCTATGAGGATAAAATGAGCTAATCTTGACAAGCACTCAGAACATCTGACACATAGTAACCAAGATTTAAGTATTAGCTAAAAATATTAAACACATTTCCAGGAAATTGTTTAAAATAAACTACTTTGACATTTCAGGCTTTTTGTTGTTAGACAGCTGCATGTATTCTTGAAAAAAAAAACATTTCATTCTGCAAAATAAAAAATAAAGGGGGCAAAATTAGGGTTGGAACAGAGTGCTCAAAATGTATGCAATTTTGTAACCTGGGTCCAACAAAATTAAAAGCTGGAACTCACGAGATAACTTGGGTAACACCAGCAAGCAATTCAACACAGTTGGAGACTGCCTAAGGAAATAACAATGAACAAAAACAATAATATAAAAAAAAGATTGGCAGGCACTAAAACAATGGAGATTGAGGCTGTTGGTAAGGTGTACGCATGGGTAAATACAGGTATCCCTCTGGGATTGGTTCTGGATACCAAAGTTCATGAATACCCAAGTCCCTCAGATAAAATGGTGTGGTACATGGGAGTTCCCTGGTAGCCTAGTGATTAAGGATCTGGTGTTGTCAATACTGTGGCCTGGATTGGATCCCTGGCCTGGGAACTTTGGTATGCCTCAGGAACAGACCGAAAAAAAAAAAAATTACATTTACAATGGATAGACAACAAGGCCCTGCTGTATAGCACAGAAAACTATGTCCAATTACTGTGATGGAACATGATGAAAGATAATGTAAGAAAGAGAGTGTATAGAGATATATGACTGGGTCACTCTGCTGTACAGCAGAAATTGACAGAACAATGTAAATCAACTATAAAAAAAACTTTTTTTTTTAAAGGTGCAGTACAGATGGCATCCGCATCCTTGGATTCAACCAACCCGGAACCCACAGCTGTGGAGAACCTACAGGAGCCGACCAGAGTTGGGGTAGGAACTAGCATGTCTAGTTTTCTGGGGACTAACCTGTTATTCTTATACCTCATCTGAAAGAACTGTCTGTACAGCAGTCAATCTGAGGGCCCTTGTCTTTCCCTTTTAATTCTACTCCCTCTATTCCACTCCCCTTGCCTATGAAAAATCTTAATTAAACCCGCACACCATCACTGACATAATTTCTTACTGTCCATATATAAGCTATATGGTGTTACAGAAACAAGTCCTGTAGCAGACAAACTGTACTGACCATTTATGACTTTAAGTTTTTGAAGAATAATCAACCCTTAATTATCTAAATATAACTTATATCCTTTTATAGTTCATCTGTAACTAAGTTCTTAATACTGGGCTAGTTTCCTCTGGGGCGGGTGTATGCTAAAGGCAACGAAAGTCAATTTTAATACAAATCAAGAAATGCAACAGGTGTTCAGGCTCTGACTCAATGGGATCAATGGAATCTCAGGAGCCCTGGGACAAAGATCTATCCCCAGCCCAGGGCAGTGGGTTAAGGATCTGGTGCTGCTGCAGCTCCAGTTTGGGTCACAACTGCTGCTTAGATCAATCCCTGGCCCAAGAATGCCATATGCCACAGGACAGCCAAAAAAAAAAGAGGGGTGGGGGTGGGCGAAGAAATGAAATAAAGAAAACAAGTCTACCTCAAATATTGCAGCCTTCAATTCAAACTAAGTATATATTCCTTTTTATTGCTGAATAGTATTCCACGGTATGGATATGTCACAATTTGTTTATTCATTCACTTGCTCACAGACATCTGTGCAATTTCCAGTTAGGATACTATGAATAAAGCTTCTATGAATATTCTAATACAGGTCTTAAGGCAGATATATGCATCCATTTCTCTTGGGTGACTACTTGGAAGCAGAGTGGCTGGATCATATGGTAGTTGTATGTTTAACTCACACAGAGAAGGAAAAAAAGGAAGAGATTACAGGCACAAGGAAACTTTTGGGGGTGATGAATGTATTCATTATCTTGATTCTGGTGATGGTTTCACAGGTGTAAAACATGTCTCAAAGTGCACATTTTAAATACATGCAATTGGTTGCATGTCAACTATGCATCAATAAAACTATAAAAAGAAAAAGTGAGTGGTCTTGAAACAAACCAAAGAAAATATGAAAAAATTCCAGACAATCTAGTCATAGAATAGTTACCTCTAGTATCGAATCCTTAAAAAAACAAAAAACAAAAAAAACACATTAGTCTGCATCTATAGAAGATGTTTTGAGCAAGGGTAAGTTGCAACTAAGAGTAAGTAAGTCAATAAATTTACTGAAAAGCTACCACGTGGTAAGCATTACACAAGCACTAGGGACAATGAGGTAGGTAATAAACAAGTAAAAAATAGAGGAGTTCCTGCCTTGGCTCAGAGGTAATGAACTCAACTAGGATCCATCTGGATGTGAGTTCAATCGCCAGCCCCGCTCAGTGGGTTAAGGATCCAGCACGGCCATGAGCTGTGGTGTAGGCTGCAGATGTGGCTCGGATCTTGCATAGCTATGGCTTTGGTATAGGCCAGCAGCAATAGCTCTGATTCAACCCCTAGCCTGGGAACTTCCATATGATGCACCTGCAGCCCTAAAAAGCCAAAGAAAAAAAAAAAAGAAAGACAGAAATACAAAAAAAATTTTTAATGAAAAAACAAGACTTTAAAAAGCTTTTGGGAGGACTGGAGCTCAACTTCTTGCCTAAAAACAACAAAATTACATATAACCAAATGCTAAGCAATCTTCAACCAAATGGATTGGAAACTTTCAAAAAGATATCCCACTCCAGAAGACAAGGAGGAGGCCACATCAAGAAGTAGAAGGGGCGATTATGAGATATAAGCAACCCCATACCTCCTGGGTGGTAAGCCCCACAGACTGGAAACTAACAGTATCACAGAGACTCACCTACAGGAGTAAGAGTTCTGAGCCCCAAGTCAAGTCCCCACACCTGGGGATCTGGCATTGGGAGAAAGAGGCCCCGGAGCATCTGGCATTGAAGGCCAGCGGGGCTTGTGCGCAGGAGCTCCAAGGGATTGGGGGTAATGGAGACCCCATTCTTAAAAGGCACACACAGAATTTCACATGCACTGGGTCCCAGGGCAAAGCAAAATCTCCGTAGGAATCTGGGTCAGACCTGACTGCAGCTCTTGGAGGATCTCCTGGGATAACAAGGGGTGAATGTGGCTTGTTGTGGGGGAAGGGCATTGGAAGCAAAGCTCTTGAGAATATTCCTCAGCATGCATTTCTGTGGAGGTGGCCATTTTGGAAAAAATCTGGCCCCACCCATCAGCGCTGAGAAGCCCCAGGGCAAACAACAGTCCAGGTGGGATCACAGACCCACCCAGCAGTAACCAGGCTGCCTAAAGACCCCCCCAGGCACATAGCTGCCTCTAATCTCATCCAGAAACAAAGCCCCACCCACCAGAGGGATAGGAATCAGCTCCAGTTTCGGTGGGTGGGAACCAGTCCCTCCCATCAGGAAGCCTAGAGCAAGCCCCCATACTGACTTCAGCCACGGGGTACGGGGGGAGCCACCAGAAGTAAGAGAGGCTACAACTCCATTATCTGTAAAAAGGTCACCACACCAAAAACCTATAAAAATGAAAAGACAGAGAACTATAACTCAGATGAGGGAGAAAGGAAAAACCCCAGAAAATCAGCTAAGTGATGAGGAGATTATCAGCCTCCAGGAAAAAGACTTTAGACTGTTTATGCTGAAGATGATGCAAGACACTGGAAATAAACTGGAGGCAAAGATCGATAATTTACAGGAAACACTGAGCAATGAGATACAAGATAAAAACTTAAGCAAGAAGAGATGCAAAATACAATAACTGAAATAAAAAATTCATTTGAAGCAGCCAACAGAAGAATACAGGAGGCAGAAGAACGACTAAGTGAGGTGGAGGACAGATTAGTGGAACTTAATGGATGAGGAACAGAAAAGAGAAAAAAGACTGAAAACACATGAAGACAGTCTCAGAGAACTCTGGGACAATGTTAAATGCACCAACATCCATATTATAGGGGTGCCAGAAGGAGAAGAAAGAAAGCGACAGAAAAAAATATTCAAAGGGATAATGGCTGAAAACTTCTCTAACATGGGAAAGGAACCACTCACTCAAATCCAGGAAGCACAACAAGTACCATATAAAATAAACCCAAGGAGGAACACCCTGAGACACATATTAATCAAACTGACCAAAATTAAAGACAAAATCTTGAAAGCAGCTAGGGAAAAGAAACAAATGACATAGAAGGGCACCCTGATAAAGTTATCCCTGAATTTTTCAGGAGAAACTCTGCAGGCCAGAAGGGAGTGGCATGATATACTTAATGTGATGAAAGGAAAAAACTTTCAACCAAGATTACTTCACCAGCAAGACTCTCACTGAGATTTGAAGGAGAAATCAAAACCTTCTCAGATAAGCAAAAGCTAAGAGAATTCAGCAACATTAAACCAGCTTTGCAACAAATACTAAACGAGATTCTCTAGGCAAAAAAGAAAAGGCCACAACCAGAAACAAAAATACCACAGATGACAAGGCTCACCAGTAAAGGCATATATACAGTAAAGATATGAAATCACCCACACACAATTATGCTACCAAAATCAGAAATTGAGAAGAGGAGGGTATAAATGCAGGACACTGGAGATGCACTTGCAATTAAGAGACCAAAAACTTAAAAGTCATATATATATATATATATATATATATATATATATATTCTCTTATACCAAAACTTCAGAATAACTGCAAACCAAAAATCTACAATTCATACACACAAATAAGAAAAATCAACTCAAATACAACACTAAAGATAGTTATCAAACCACAAGAGGAGAAAACAAGACAAGCAGGGAAGAAAAAAGAGCAACAAAAACAAATTCAAAGCAAATAATAATATGGCAATAAGAACATACATATCCATTAAGTGTTAATGGACTAAACGCCCCAACCAAAAGACATAGACTGGCTGAATGGATACAAAAACAAGACCCATATATATGCTGTCTTCAAGAGACCCACTTCACTTCTAGGGACACATACAAATTGAAAGTGAGAGGACGGAAGAAAATATTCCATGCAAACAGGAACCAAAAGAAAGCTGGAGTAGCAATATTCATATCAGATAAAACAGACTTTAAAATGAAGAATATTTTAAGAGACAAGGAAGGACACTACATAATGATCAAAGGATCAATCCAAGAAGAAGATACAACAATTTTAAATATCTACGCACCCAACATAGGTTCACCACAATGTATAAGGCAATTGCTAACAACCTTAAAAGGAGAAGTCGACAATAACAGAATAATAGTGGGGGGCTTTAACACCCCACTTACAGTATTGGACAGATGATCCAGACAGAAAATCAATAAGGAAACACAGGCCCTGAATGAAGCATTAGACGAGATGGACTTAATAGATATTTATAGGACATTCCATCCAAAAGCAGCAGAATACACATTCTTCTCAAGTGCACATGGAACATTCTCTAAGTCTGACCACATCCTGGGCTACAAATCAAGCCTCGGTAACTTTAAGAATATTGAAATCATATCAAACATCTTTTCTGACCACAATGCTGTATGACTGGAAATCAACAACAAGATAAAAACTGCAAAAAACACGTGGAGACCAAACAACATGCTACTAAACAACCAATGGATCTTTGAAGAAATCAAAGAGGAAATGAAAAAATATCTAGAAGCAAATGACAACAGAGATATGACACTCCAAAACCTATGAGATGCAGCAAAAGCTGTTCTAAGAGGAAAGTTTATAGCCATAGAAGCCCACCTAAGGAAACAAGAAAAAGCTCAAATAAACAAGCTAACTTTACATCTAAAGCAGCTTGAGAGAGAAGAACAGAAAAGACCTAATGTTAGTAGAAGGAAAGAAATCATAAAGATCAGAGCAGAAATCAACAAAATAGAGGCGTTCCTGTCGTGGCTCAGTGGTTAACGAATCCGACTAGGAACCATGAGGTTTCGGGTTTGATCCCTGGCCTTGCTCAGTGGGTTAAGGATCTGGCATTGCCATGAGCTGTGGTGTAGGTTGCAGACACAGCTCAGATCCCGAGTTGCTGTGGCTCTGGCATAGGCCGGTGGCTACAGCTCCAATTGGACCCCTAGCCTGGGAACCTCCACGTGCCGCGGGAGTGGCCCAAGAAATGGCAAAAAAAAAAAAAAGAAATCAACAAAATAGAAATGAAGAAAACCATAGAAAAGATCAATGAAACAAAAAGCTGGTTCTTTGAAAAGATCAACAAAATTGATAAACCCTTAGCCAGCTTTCTCAAGAAAAAAAGAGAGAGGACTCAAATCAATAAAATTAGAAAAATGAAAAAGAAGTAACAACGGACATCACAGAAATACAAAGGATCATAACAGACTACTATGTGCAACTATACGCCAATAAAACAGAAAACCTACAAGAAATTGACAAATTCTTAGAAAGGTACAATCTTCCAAGACTAAACCAAGACAAAATAGAAAAGATGAACAGACCCATCGCAAGTACTGAAATTGAAACTGTGATTTAAAAACTTCCAACAAACAAAAGTCCAGGACCAGATGGCTTCACAGGCAAATTCCATCAAACAGGTGTTAGATCTTCTATCCTTATGAAACTATTCCAAAAAATCACAGAGGAAGGGACATTCCCAAACTCATTCTATGAGGCCACAATCACCCTCATACCAAAAGCAGATAAAGATACCACAAAAAAAGAAAATTACAAGCCAATTTCACTGATGAACACAGATGCAAAAATCCTCAACAAAATACCAGCAAACTGAACCCAACAATACATTAAAAGGATTGTACATCATGATCAAGTGGGATTTATCCCAGGGATGCAAGGATTCTTCAATATCCACAAAACAATCAGTGTGATACACAACATTAACAAACTCAAGAAAAAAAAAAAAAAACATACGATCCTCTCAAAAGACACAGAAAAAGCCTTTGACAAAATCCAACACCCATTTCTGATAAAAACCCTTCAGAAAGTGGGCATAGAGAGAACCTACCTCAACATAATAAAGGCGATATATGACAAACCCACAGCTGACATCATTCTCCATGGTAAAATGCTGAAAGTATTCTCGCTGAGATCAGGAACAAGACAAGGATGTCTGCTCTCACCACTACTATTCAACACAGTTTTGGAAGTCCTAGCCATGGCAATCAGAAGTAACAGAAATAAAAGGAATCCAAACTGGAAAGGAAGAAGTAAAACTATCGCTATTTGCAGATGACACAATACTATACCTAGAGAATCCTAAAGACTCTACCAGAAAACAGTTAGAGCTCATCAATGAATTTGACAAAGTCACAGGATACAAAATTAATACACAGAAATTGACAGCACTTCTATACACTAACAGTGAAAGAGCAGAAAGAGAAATTAGGGAAGCAATCCTGTTTACCATCACATCCAAAAGAATAAAATACCTAGGAATAAACCTACCTAAAGAGACAAAAGACCTGTACTCTGAAAACTATAAGATACTGATAAAAAAAAAATTAAAGATGACACAAATGGATGGGAAGACAACCACGCTCTTGGATTGAAAGAGTTAATATTATCAAAATGACTACACTCCCCAAGGCAATCTAGATTCAATGCAATCCCTATCAAATTACCAAGAACATTTTTCACAGAATTCGAACAAAATATTTTAAAGTTTCTTTGGAAGCACAAAACACCCAGAATAGCCAAAGACATCTTGAAAAAGAAAAACAGAGCTCAGGCTCCTTAACTTCAGACTATACTACAAAGCAACAGTCATCAAAACTGTATGGTACTGGCACAAAGACAGAAATACAGATCAGTGGAACAGGATAGAAAGCCCAGAATTAAACCCACGCACCTACAGCCAACTAATCTATGACAAAGGAGGCAAGACAAATGGAGAAAAGACAGCTTGTTCAATAAGTGGGAAAACTGGACAGCCACATGTAAAAGAATGAAATTAGAATGCTCCCTAACACCATACACAAAAATAAACTCAAAATGGATTAAAGACCTAAATACTAAACCAGATACTATAAAACTCTTAGAGGAAAACATAGGCCAAACACTCTCTAACATAAACAACAGCAACATCTTCTCAGATTCACCTCTTAGAGTAATGACAGTAAAAACAAAAATAAACAAATGGGAACTAATCAAACTGAAAAGTTTCTGTACAGCAAAGGAAACCCTAAACAAAATAAAAAGACAACTCACAGAATGGGAGAAAATATTTGCAAATGAATCAACTGACAAGGGATTAATCTCCAAAATTTATAAACACCTCCTACTGCTCCATACCAAAAAAACAAACAACCCCAAAAAGACACATGTACTCCAATGTTCACTGCAGCCAAGTTACATCACACATTACATGTAGTAAAGCATTTAGGAAATGATTCATAAGTGAATAAAGGAAAGTTTAAATAGAAGAATAATTATTTGACATTGCTTAAAAGTCTAAATTTTACTTTTATATTCCTTCAAATTTTTAAAATTTCTGCATTGTGAATCTGAAGATTAAAAATATTAAAATTAAAAAGCTTTTGGAAGAGTTCCTGATGTAGTGCAGTGGGTTAGGGATCCAGCACTGTTGCAGCTGTGGCATAGATTGCAGCTATGCTTGGATTCAATCCCTGGCCTGGGAACTTCCACATGCTGCAGGTGTGGCCCTACACACACACACACACACACACACACACACACACACACACTCTTTTGGAAACAGTGATATCTCTAAATCAGATGCAATTTTATAAGCCTCACTCTAAAAGCCCTCCATACCCCCACACCCCTCAATCTTTCAGATGCTAGTTAAGTACCTGTGCATCAAGAGATGTTCCACTGCATTCCCAGGTCTTAAACAGGCTCAGGACCTGAGTCATGTGAAATGCTTTCTTACAATGCCTGGTGCTATCATGGAACAGCCTTTCTCAAAAGTACTTTTTTTTTTTTTGGCTGTACCTATGGCCTTAAAAAACTCCCCAGCCAGGGATCAAACCTGAGCCACCACAGTGACAACACTGAACCCTTAACTGCTAGGCCACTAGGGAACTCCCTTGAGTTTTATAAAGCTCAAATGAATAACAAAGTATTTCTCTTCTCTTATTCCTTAATGATGATGGCATTGACAAGAAACAGTCCATTACCAATACTATTTTGGTATAAAGTCAACTACTAATGATTTGTCCTAGCCCCAGTAGTACCAAAGCAACCATTCAGAATCTTAGTCAATTAACAAATACATGTAGGCCTTGTTTATCCAGGAAATCAAAATCCATCACTCACATAACTGATCATAAGCCTCTAATCAAAACATTACTTCACAAATTATTACAGTACTGCATTAGGAGGTTACACAGAAAAGGTTTCAATATTTGCAGTCAAAAACAGAGGTTCTACTCCTGACTTTGCTAATTACTAGCTACATAATGCTGGAGAAGTTATGAGTATCTATCCCATACCAGGCCTTGTAAAGCACTAGTCCCTGGATCACAGAGCTTACATGCCAATGGGAAAGACAATACACAAAGAAGTGATTCAATGATTTCAGACAGTCGTCAACACTGTGAAGAAAATAAAGGTATGGTAGAGAGACTTGGGGATTGAGGGGAGGCAGTTAAAAGAAAAATAAACAAATGGGAATTAAAAGTCTTTGCACAGCAAAGGAAACCATAAACAAAACAAAAGACCACCTACAAACTGGGAGAAAATATTTCCAAATGATGTGACCAATGTGGGCTTAATTTCCAAAATTTACAAACAGCTCATATAACTCAGCAATAAAACAACAAACAACCCAATCAAAAAATGGGCAGAAGGGGAGTTCCCGTCGTGGCACAGTGGTTAATGAATCCATGAGGTTGAGGGTTCGATCCCTGGCCTTGCTCAGTGGGTTACCAATCCGGTGTTGCCGTGAACTGTGGTGTAGGTTGCAGACGCGGCTCGGATCCTGTGTTGCTATGGCTCTGGTGTAGGCTGGCAGCTACAGCTCCGATTAGACCCCTAGCCTGGGAATCTCCATATGCCGTGGGAGCTGCCCAAGAAATGGCAAAAAAAAAAAAAAAAAAAAAAAAAAAAGGACAGAAGACCTAAATAGACATTTCTCCAAAGAAGATACCCAGATGGCCAGAAAGCACATGAAAAGATATTCAACACCACTAATTTTTATAGAAATGCAAAATACCAATCACAATGGCCATCATCAAAAAACCTACAAATAATAAATGCTGGAGAGGGTGTGGAGAAAGGGGAACCCTCCTACATTGTTGGTAGGAATGTAAACTGGTACAGCCATAATGGAAAAACAGTATGGAGGTTCCTTAAAAAACTAAAAAGAAAATTCTAATTCTAAAAGACATATACACCCTAATGTTCATTGCAGCACTATTTACAATAGCCAGGACATGAAAGCAACCTAAACGTCCATCAACAAAAGAAAGAAAATGTGGCATATATACACAATGGAATATTACTCGGCCATAAAGAGGAATGAAATGATGCCATTTGTGGCAACATGGATGGACCTAGAGATTACCACAGTTAAGTGACATCAGAGAAAGACAAATACATGATATTGATTATATGTGGAATCTTTTAAAATGATGCAAATGAACTTAGTTACAAAACAGAAACTGACTCACAAACACAGAAAACAAACTTATGGTTATCAAAGGGGGAAGAGGTGAGTGGTTAAACCAGGAGTTTGAGATTAATATATACAAACCACTATATATAAAGCAGATAACCAAAAAGAGTCTACTATATAGCATAGGGAACTATAGCCAACATCTTGTAATAACATATAATGGAAAAGAATTGGAAAAAGAATATATATATTCTTTCATATGCATTAAATGAAGTAATGTTTATATGTATTTATAATTTTATATATATAACTGAATCACTTTGTTACACACCTGAAACTAACATACTGTAAATCAACTAACTAAAAAAATTATACCTCGATTTAAATATATTCTATTTGAATATATATAACTAGAGTACATGAATAGCAGCGTTAGCTACATAACTATGCTTTAATTCAACTGTATTAAGCTCAATTGTATTAAGTTAATAACTTATCATGTCTAATTAGATATAATTATTCCAATAATGCTATTCTAAAAAGTAAAAATATCTACATTTCACATTTTGGCTGCAAATTATAATGAAAAATCTGCATTTTTCATCATAATTCCAAGTTTCTTAACAAAGAACTAAAATAGGAGTTCCTCTTGTGGCGCAGCAGAAACGAATCCAACTAGGAACCATGAGGTTGTGGGTTTGATCCCTGGCCTTGCTCAGTGGGTTAAGGATCCGGCATTGCCGTGAGCTGTGGTGTAGGTCAAAGACATGGCTTGGATCTGGCATTGCTGTGGCTGTGGTGTAGGCCAGCAGCTGTAGCTCTGATTAGACCCTTAGCCTGGGAACATCCGAATATACTGCGGATGCGGCCCTAAAAAGAAGGGGGGAAAAAAAAAAACCTAAAATAATTATTTCCCAACATATCTCAATAGAATTCACACCAATGTAAATCTGCATGTTTACAAGAAACATATTCTTCAAACCAGAATAAAAGAAAAACAAATCTGAGAAAGTTACATTCAAAAATAAGAAACGAGAGTTGCATATTAGGGGTATATTCTCAATTCAAAATCTGAAGACTAGGGAAAAGAGAGCTATGACTTATCAAAGACAAATGTTCCATAACAATAAAAAATCTGAATAAGAATTACAAATGAATGTCTTTCTTGGTTTATTTGTAAAGTTTAAGAGTCTCCAACAAGAGAAAAAAAAAAGCTTTTAGCACAAAAGACAATATTAGCTTTTAAAAGACAGCATGAGATGTTGCTTACATCCTGCTGCTACTTTTCCAGAAATCATTTTTATTCTGCGTAACTAAAAATCTGAACAATTAGGAGTTCCCATTGTGCCTCAGTGGGTTAAGAACCCCACTAGAATCCATGAGGATGCAGGTTCAATCCCTGGCCTTGCTCAGTGGATTAAGGATCCTGCATTGCTGTGAGGTGTGGTGTAGATCACAGATGCAGTTTGGATCCTGCATTGCTAAGGCTGTAGTGCAGGCTGGCAGCTTCCAGATTTGATTTGACCCCTAGCCTGGGAACTTCTACATGCCATGGATGTGATGATTTAAAAAAAAAAGGAGAAAGAAAAAAAATTGAACAAAACACAGACAGAATGTGTTGGAAATTAAGTTTTATTGCAGAAGTGATAGTGGTAGGCGTATTTCTAAAAATTACCCCTTACCCCAAAGATTACTATCTCCTGATTATTCCTTCAATGGAGGTAGTACCGTGTGGATGGAACTAAGACTACTCATCAACGGAACTTAAAAATAGGGAGATTCTTTTGGATTGTTAGGGTGGGCCCTAATGTAATCACAAGAGCCCTTAAAAACAGACTACAGGAGTTCCCGTCGTGGCGCAGTGGTTAACGAATCCGACTAGGAACCATGAGGTTGCGGGTTCGATCCCTGCCCTTGCTCAGTGGGTTGACGATCCGGCGTTGCCGTGAGCTGTGGTGTAGGTTGCAGACGCGGCTCGGATCCCGCGTTGTTGTGGCTCTGGCGTAGGCCGGTGGCTACAGCTCCGATTCAACCCCTAGCCTGGGAACCTCCATATGCCGCGGGAGCGGCCCAAGAAATAGCAACAATAACAACAACAACAACAACAACAAAAAAAGACAAAAGACAAAAAAAAAAAAAAACAAAAAAAACAGACTACAGAAGAGTCTGCCAGAGAGCCATGGCAGAAGGGAAGTAGAGGATTTCAATGAAGAGAAGATCTGACAAGCTGTTGATAGTTCCGGCAATATTGAGGTCACATGCAGGGACAAGGAGAGTGGCTTCTAAAAGCTAAGGAAGGCCTCAGGCTGACAGTAAGAAAACAGGGACCTCAGTCTCAAAACCACAAGAAATGGGATTTAGTCAACACCCTGAAAGAGCTTGTAAGTAGATTCTTCCCCAGAGCCTCTACTAGGAAACACTGTCCTGTTGACATCTTTATTTTGACCCAGTGAGACTGGTATTGGACTTCTGACCTACTGTAACGAATACATTTGTATTTTCACTTCTCTAAATTTATTTTATTATTATTATTATTATTATTGTCTTTTTGTCCTTTGTAGGGCCGCATCCGAGGCATATGGAGGTTCCCAGGCTTGGGGTCTAATCAAAGCTGTAGCCACCGGTCTATGCCACAGCAATGCCAGATCAGAGGCACATCTGCGACCTACACCACAACTCACGACAATGCTGGATCCTTAACCCACTGAGCAAGGCCAGGGATCGAACCTGCAACCTCATGGTTCCTAGTCAAATTTGTTTCCGCTGTGCCACAACGGGAACTCCAACTTCTCAAAATTTACAGTAATTTGGTACAACAGCAGTAGAAAATTCCTACAGTGATCAAATCCCTCCTAGAATGAAATAATTGCCACATTAACCCCTGGCCAAAACACACTCAAAAACTGAAACAGGAGTTCCCGTCGTGGCTCAGTGTTAACGAATCTAATCAGGAACCATGAGGTTGTGGGTTTGATCCCTGGCTTCGCTCAGTGGGTTAAGGATCTGGTATTGCTGTGAGCTGTGGTGTAGGTCGCAGACACGGCTCAGATCCCAAGTTGCTGTGGCTCTGGCGTAGGCCAGCAGCTACAGCTCCGATTAGACCCCTAGCCTGGGAGCCTCCATATGCCCCGGATGCTGCCCTAGAAAAGACAAAAAGACAAAAAACAACCCCCACAAAACAAAACAGAAACACTTTATCTTCCTGGCACTAAGCAAAAAGATGTTTCCTTCAACTGAATTTGATACTTGGTGTCTGAGTGTCTAAATGACAAAACTTTTTAAAAACCATTTTTACTAGAACATCTTTAACTTACATTAAACCAAAGATTTTCCTTATTTCTTAATCCAAGCAATGATGTTTATTGACTGACTAGGATCTTTTTTTTCTTTTTATGGCTGAACCCGAGGCATGTGGAAGTTCCAGGCCAGAGGTGGAATCAGAGCCACAGCTGGGGCCTATACCACAGCCACGGCCACACCAGATCAGAGCTGCATCTGCAACCTACCCCCACAGTTTGTGGTAATGCCAGATCATTAACCCAGTAAGCGAGGCCAGGGACTGAACCTGAATCTTCAGAGAGACAACATCAGGTCCTTAACCTGCTGAGCCACAACGGGACTTTGTGACTAGGTTCTATTTTGAACACATCAATTTCTGTGCCATCCTACCAAAAGATGTTACCTTACAAATTCTAGTAAGAGGATGGCGAAAAAATAACCAGTTTTAAACTCTTACAAACTTGGTTTAAATTCCAACTCCATGCTTACTATTATGAGTCCCTAAGCAAACCACTGAAGTTCCTGGCCCAGCTTTCTCTCTGTGAAAAAGAGATAAATGAGGGTAAATGAGAAAATATGTATGACATATGTGACATGCCTGGCACTGAGACTCCACAAAATGTTGGCTTTTTTTTTTTTTTTTTTTTTTAACTAAATGACCTCAGAGCACTGAGTTTGGGATTTGTTTACTCTTCTGCTATCTTAGTCTCTTGACAAAGTCATCACACCACTGCTCCTAGTCAGCTGCTTTAGTTTTACATCTGAAATGAAGGCTGAGGAACACAACACAATTTTGACCACAGAGTGAAGTCCATGGGTTTTACTACATGCATTCTCTTCAAACTGCTCAGGGGCCTAAGCTAGAGCTGTATTTGGGGGACAGAGAGCACAATTTACTCTACACACAAATGGTGTGTTACTTCTTTAATAACTAATGTTATTCTTAATTTTAAAAGACTGCCAACATACAATTTCAGAAATCAAATTCTTCCACTTTTTAATACAATAAAAAAAAACACAAAGTTTGCATCTAAATAAACAGCTAATAAAGAAATGCATATAGCATTCCCTCAACAGCTCCACCCTTATACTTTGACTACCTTTATCTATATACAGCTGACCCTCCGCATCTTCAGGTTCCACATCAGTGGAGTCAACCAACTGTGGATTGAAAATATTAAGAAAAAATATTACAGAAAGTTCCAGAAAGCAAAATTAGAATTTGCCAAGCGCCAGCAACTATTTACGTAACATTTACATTGTACTTATAACTATCTATATTTCATTTACACTGTATTAAGTATTATAAGTAAACTAGAGATGATTTAAAGTATACAGGAGGATGTGCATAGGCTATGATATGCATAGGCACTGAGCATCTTTCAATCTTGGTATCCAAGGTGGGTCCTAAAACAAATTCCCTTTGGATACCTAGGGACAAATGCAAATGTATTTAAGCTTCTCATGTGCAAAACTGCTATAATAAAATTATCTGTATGAAGTCAATGAGTTGTTTCCATATGCAAGTTCTGGTGTGTTAACTAACAGATACTATTTAGCCACTGCTATTTATTGTAAAGTCAAATGCTTATAATAAGAGCAGAAAAGTCTATTAAATTTTTTATATATAAAATTATATAAATATATGATAAAATATATAAAAAATACACATATGGAATAATAAGTACCCCTAACATAAGCAATTAAAAAGTTTTTCCCAAACTGGGAGTTCCCGCTGTGGCTCAGTGCAAATGAACCCAACTAGTATCCATGAGGATGCGGGTTCAAACCCTGGCTCTGCTCAGTGGGTTAAAGATCCAGCATTGCTGTGAGCTGTGCTGTAGGTCACAGATACGGCTCAGATCCTACACTGCTGTGATTGTGGCACAGGCCAGCAGCTGTAGCTCCAATTCGACTCCCTAGCCTAGGAACTTCCATTTGCTGCAAATGCAGCCCTAAAAAGCAAAAAAAAAAAAAAAAAAAAAAGAATCCAACTGCAGTGCTCAGATTTGATCTTCAGACTGATGCAGTGGGTTAAAGGATTTGGCATTGCCACAGCTGCAGCTCAGATTTAATCCCTAGCCCGGGCATTTCCATATGCCATGGGTGCAGCCATAAATAAATAAATATATAAATAAATAAAGTTTTCACCAAACTGGCATTTAAATTCAAAACTGATCTGGTAGAGAACACTAAAAAAAATATATACATCTTGGATTAAGACTCTTCTTTTTAGTGTTTTCCAGTTATACCTGGAATCCAAAACAGGAGAGAGGTAAAAGAAATTCTTGTGATGATGGGGACAGTCCCCAAACATAAGCTCAGAGAAGAAAATGAATTGATAGTTACCTGACAGGTATAAGAGGAATTTTATTGCTGTCACGGAGACTGAAGATTAGTTAGCAGTAGGTAAATTCAAGTGAAGCAAATAAAAAGAAAAAAAAAATAAAAAGAGGCTCTGTTTATTTATTTATTAACTTATTTAATTTTTTTCACTGTGGAATTTTTTTCACTTGTGGAAATTACCAGGCCAGGGATCTAACCCATGCCACTGCAGTGACAATGCCAGATCCTTAACCCACTGCACCACAAGAGAACTCTGAAGAGGCTCTTTTCAATTCAAGGAAAAACAAAGTGTTTTTATAAGGAGATGTAATCATAATATACCACTGACTTCCTTGGAGTCAAACCTACACAACTAAATAATGTGACCACTGTCTTACTATAACTATATTGAGAGAAGAGGAAAGGAAGAGAAGCATAAAAGCTCAATTCTCATCTTCTAAAATATGTCATCATTTAACTAAAACTGGGGGAGGGGGGGAGAATCAGGAAACAGCAGTATATGCATGTTATTTGGAAATGTGGAGTAAAGTACCAGAAAAAAACTGCTTTAAAACATGAAAGTAGGAGTTCCTGTCGTGGCGCAGTGGTTAACGAATCCGACTAGGAACCATGAGGTTGCAGGTTCAGTCCCTGGCCTTGCTCAGTGGGTTAAGGATCCGGCGTTGCCATGAGCTGTGGTGTAGATTGCAGACGCGGCTCGGATCCCGAGTTGCTGTGGCTCTGGTGTAGGCCAGTGGCTACAGCTCCGATTGGACCCCTAGCCTGGGAACCTCCATATGCCAAAGGTGTGGCCCCAGAAAGACAAAAAAAAAAAAAGTAAATGTCTCTTTGGGGGTGGGGGATGGGCTGGGGGTTTGGGATGAAAATGCTATAAAATTGGGTTGTAATGATCACTGTACAACTACAAATGTAATAAAATTCATTGAATAATTAAACAAACAAAACAAAGAAACAATAAAAGAAAGTCCATGTCTCTGGGACAGTGGGAATTGCAAATTCAAGAGTCCTCTTTTTATTATAAGCTTTGTGTACTGTATGCTCCTAAACCATATACTCCTATAAGGTAATAATAAAAATTAAGCTTAAAAATGTGTTAAAAGAACAAAAACAAAAATAGGAGTGGAGTTCCAATTGTGGCTCAGGGGTAACGAACCTGATTAGCATCCGTGAAGACATGGGTTTGATCCCTGGCTTCACCCTGTGGGTTAAGGAGCCAGAGCTGCTGTGAACTGTGGTATAGGTTGCAGATGTGGCTCAGATCTGTGTTGCTGTGGCATAGGCCAGCAGCTGCAACTCCAATTTAACCCCGAGCCTGGGAACTTCCGTATGCCGCAGGTGTGGCCCTATAAAAAAAAAAAAAAAAGCACAAAATAAAAAGTAAAAAATAAGAGCAGCTGGATCAGTGTAGAAAGTTCTATCTAGCCCTTTGCCCCATCTTACCTCTCAGAGAATGTTGCCAGACTCTAAGCTGCTGGTGCTGCTCTAATAAATGCTACTGAAAGTGGCTTAGGACCTGGAGCAATGAAGATATTAAAAGTGACTGCCAGCTAATCAACATTTCTAAGAAGAGCAATCACTAGTAATGGCTCAGAATCCAATGGATCTTAAATAGCAGGTGATACCCAACTCAGCTGTCTATATATGCATTTGATGCCTTCCTCTACTTTCCCTCCTTCCATTTCCCACCACACTTTACTTGGTCTTAATACTGATCTGAAGTATATTTGTTTTATATAATAAATTTTATTCTTTAAGTTTTATGCTCCCAGTTTTCGTCTCAAAAGATAGTGAAATTTAACTCTCTAGCACTGACAGTCACAAACACCTGAGTAAATAGTCAGGGTTTAATTTTTGCTGGGGTTATGGTTTTAGTTATTTTTGTCTTTAAATCTTCACCAAATAGTCTAGTCAGCCCTCTGCAGACAAGGACTCTGATATTTCTCACACAAGATAACATAGGCTCAATTTTCTTAGAGACTGGAACATAATCAGTCAGCAAACA
This sequence comes from Sus scrofa, assembly GCF_054392235.1. Taxonomy (NCBI): domain Eukaryota; kingdom Metazoa; phylum Chordata; class Mammalia; order Artiodactyla; family Suidae; genus Sus; species Sus scrofa. Next base: position 43,582,853 of record NC_139395.1, on the reverse strand, counting down.
TCAATATTAAGTTGTTTTTTATATATGGCCCTTATGTTTTCTTTGGCTCAGTGACAGAATAAAAAGAATTTTAAAAATTGTTTGCTGGAGTTCCCACTGTGGCACAATGGGGTCAGCAACTCTGCAGCTTCAGGACTCAGGGTCCATCCCAGGCCTGGCACAGTGGGTTAAAGGATTGGGTGTTACCACAGCCGAGGTGTAGGCCACAACTGTGGCTTGGATCTGATCCCTGGCCCAGGAACTCCATATATCCTGTAGCAGCAAAAACTGATTCCCTTCTCTTAGCTAAGGAAAGACCATGACAGGTAAAATTTTACCAGGATTTGAAGTTATACTGTGACTTCTAAAAGGAGAAAGAGAAAGCAGATGTTCTCTGATTAGAAAGTGTGTGAAGGGGAGTTCCCGTCGTGGCGCAGTGGTTAATGAATCCGACTAGGAACCATGAGGTTGCGGGTTCGGTCCCTGCCCTTGCTCAGTGGGTTAACGATCCGGCGTTGCCGTGAGCTGTGGTGTAGGTTGCAGACACGGCTTGGATCCTGCGTTGCTGTGGCTCTGGCATAGGCTGGCAGCTGCAGCTCCGATTCTACCCCTAGCCCGGGAACCTCCATATGCCGCAGGAGCGGCCCAAGAAATGACAAAAAGACCAAAAAAAAAAGACTTAAATGTAAGACCTGAAACCATAAAACTTCTAGAGGAAGACACAGGCATCAGTCTTGGTAACATTTTTTTGGATATGTCTCCTCAGAAAAGGGAAACAAAAGCAAAAATAAACAAATGTAACTACATCAAACTAAAAAGCATTTGCACAGTGAAGGAAACTATCAACAAAACAAAAAGGCAGCCAACTAAATGGGAGAAGGTATCTGCAAATGATATATCTGAGAAGGGGTTAATTATCCAAAATATACCCCAAAACTCAAACTCAAGATCAGAAAAATGAACAACCTGATTTTTAAAATGAGGAGTTCCCGTCGTGGCTCAGAGGTTAACGAATCCGACTAGGAACCATGAGGTTTCTGGTTCAATCCCTGGCCTCGCTCAGTGGGTTAAGGATCTGGCATTGCCATGAGCTGTGGTGTAGGCTGCAGATGCGGCTCAGATCCTGTGTTGCTGTGGCTCTGGCGTAGGCTGGAGGCTACAGCTCCAATTAGACCCCTAGCCTGGGAACCTCCATATACCGCGGGAGTGGCCCTGGAAAAGGCAAGAAGACAAAATAAAATAAAATAAAAAATAAAAAGATAAAAATGAGAGAGGATCTGAATATACATTTTTCCAAAGACATTCAGGTAGCCAATGAGCACATAAAAAGATGCTAAGCATTACTAATAATGAGAGCAATTCAACACAAAACTGCAATGAAATACCACCTCGCATCTGTTAGAATGGCTGTTGTCATAAAGACAACAAATGACAAGTGTTGGCAAGGATATGAAGAAAAGGGAACCCTTGTGCCTTGTTGGTAAACTGGTGCAGCCACTATGGAAAACAGTATGGAAGTTCCTCCAAAAATTAAAAGTAGAACTACCATATAGCCCAGCAATTCCATTACTGGGTATTTATCTGAAGAAAACAAAAGGACTAATTAGAAAAGATATATGTACCCATATGTTCAATGCAACATTATCATTTCTACAACTGCACCTGTGGCATATCCAAGTTCCCAGGCTAGGGGTCGAACTGGAGCTGCAGCTGCAGGCCCACACCACAGCCACACCAGATCTCAGCTACACCTGCAGTCAGCATCTGCATCTTGTGGCAATGCTGGATCCTTAACCCACTGAGCAAGGCCAGAGTGAACCTGCATCCTCATGGATATTAGTTGGGTCCTTAACCCACTGAGCCACAACGGGAACTCCTCAATGCAACAGTATTTTAAAAAGCCAAGAAGTGGAAGCAACCCAGTGCCCATCAATAGATGAATGACTAAAAAAGATTATTATATACCTATCATATATATAAATTTATATATATATTTATTAACACACACAATGGAGTATTAGTCATAACAAAAGAATGAAATCTTGCCATTTGCAACAACCAATGGACTGAGAGGGTATTAATGCTAAATGAAATAAGTCAGAGAAAGACAAATACTATATGATCTCACCTACAGGTGGAATATAAAAAACAAATGAACTAACACAACAAAACAGAAGCAGAGTTACAAATACAGAGAACAAACGGAGTTGCCAGAGGGGAGGTAGGTAGGGAAAAGAAACAGGTGAAGGAGATTAAAACAAGGATTTCAAAACTTCCAGTTATAAAATAAATGAGTCATGGGTAGGAAATGTACAGTGTGGCAAATACAGTCAACAACTATGTAAGATCTTCATATGATGACATACCATAACTAGACTTATCATGGTGACCATTTAGAAATAAGCAAAAATACCCAATCATTATGTTGTGTACCAGGAACTAACACAGTGCTGTAGGTTAATTATATTTTGAAAACAAATAAACTCATAGAAAAGATCAGATTTGTGGTTACCAAAGGCGGGGAAAGGGGGGTTGAAAGTGAGGGAACTGGATGAAGGCAGACAAGAAAGATGTGTGAATAATCTGAATGTTCACTGTACTGGATAGACTACACATAACTTCATCATAGAATAGCTTACTTTACATCTCTTCTCAGGGTTCCATCGCCTCTGCCCTGACTGACCTCACAGCTATGACAATCTTTTAAAATGAAAGGCCACTTAACTGAGGAAACCATGTTTCTTCGGATACAAGCTACAGACTGATTCACTTTGTAAAAGATGTCCTGCCTTACATTTATTTCACAGGTCCTTTTAAAAGAAAAAAAAAAAAAATGCTGTAAATGTTTACAATAATGGATTTATGTCCCAGTTGTCTTGTAATTTCACTTTTATTATTGTTTGACATTACCTAGGCTTAAACAAATGATTTTTAAAGAAAAAAGGAGTTGCAGAATATGATATTTAGAACAGCCTGGATGTCTTAAAAAGTATAAATTTTGAATTCTGAACAAATCAACATTGTTTTCTACATTAAAAATCCATACGAACATGTCGATTATTTTCAGCTGTAAGTGACTCAATTCTATACCAGACATGTTCAAGGACTAAAGTGAGAGCAACCTGATAAGAGAGGAAAAAAAAAAAAAAAAAACATAATTAGAACAATGCAGTGTAATGGAAAGATCAATGGCCTCTGGGCCAGTTCTGCCATGGTATGGCTGGGTGACCTAACTGCAGGGCCAAGGGCAATTATCTCCCTGTTTTCAAAGTACAGTGTGGCAAATACAGTCAACAACTATGTAAGATATAAGTCAACCCAGATCTCAGAGTGGCATTGGAAAGATAATACATGAAATGACTTAAGTTGCTGCTACTTGAAAAGCATATGTTCCAAATTACTCCAGACTGTGTTCTTTTTGAAGTGCTGGTGGGTGTTCTTCACTGGAAAGTTCTTTTCATTTACTTAGGTGATCCACTGAGGACCTTGCACTGGGCTTTGTGCTAGGTAATGAGGAGGACTAGAGAAGAAATTAATATCAAGGTGTTTCTAATATGTTCTACATATTTGTAGCCTTGGTAGAGAAACAAAGTATATATAGTAATATTATTTCTAGGTGGCAAAGTGAGTGGTTCAAACAGTGCTATGGATCAATCATTCTTTCAGTCCTCTTGCCCACTGGTCAGTAAGTACACTGCTAATGAATCCCAAGACACAGACTGTGCAAGCCCACGTGGACATATGCTGCCTGGTCCCTTGACAGTAGACTGTTATGGCAGCTCGGTAAAGGGAAAGGCATGAGAAAAAAGACTTCTCAAAGAGGAGTATCTGTTAAGTATGCTGGTTTTGTCTGCCCTCTCTTTCAATCCTTATAATAATAATACTGTGAAGTAGGAATGTTCCTATTTTACAGATGAAAACCCGATTCAGAGAGATTAAGTAACATGGTCAGGATATAAAGCAAGCAGCAGGTTAGGATTTGGTTCTGATGTAAATAAAAAACCTGAGCTCTCTCAGCTCTACCATAGATGGGATCAGTGTGTAAAGAGGCAAGAGAGGAAGAAGACACACTGGATAGAAAGATCAAAATAAGCTTAGGCTGGAATCAAAGAGAGGGTGGCCAAGTCTTGTGGAAGCTTGGTGGGAGGAGGGACAAGGGGACAGGGAAGTTATGGGGAATAAAGGTAGGGGAAAGACTGTGAAGCGGCTGGAATCCAGGTCGCTAAGAAACGTGGCCTTAATCCTACAGGTTAATAAAACAGAACTGGAGACAGTAAGCAGGAGAGTAGAGGATGAAACTAGAGCATTAGGAAGGTGAACATCACACACAGGACAGAGATGGACCAGAAAAAAGTGTATGGCATAACACAGAATAAATTTTTAAAATCCCAAGCACTGCACTATTTAAATAAACCTAGTAACAATACTTTGGTAATGAAATTAACTACCTCTTGTATGGCTCTTTCTTAAAACACATCTCCAGACATTTTTTAAAAATGGCCATTATATACAACTAATTCTTTTTTTTTTTTTCGGGCTCATGGAAATTCCCAGGCCAGGGATCAAATCAGACCCAGAGGTGCAACCTATGACACACGCAATGCCAGATCCTTAACCCCGCCACTCCAGGCCAGGGAAGGAACCAGCACCTTCACAGAGACAAGCGGGATCATTAACCCTCTGCACCACAGCGGAAACTCCCCTACTAATTCTTACATGGGTCAGAAACTACTTCCACCTCCAAATGCATATAAAAAAGAATACTGCTTAGGTAAGAGGTCACATTTTAAAATCATGCCTCAGAGCAGCAAAGATCAAAGAGAAGAAGTAAGAGCAGAAATTCCAACTCACGCACTCCTTGGCAAAGAAAATCAAATTGTTTAAAAAAAAAAAAAAAAGTTGTTTCTTCACTTACAGGAACACATAAAACTATTTTTTCAGGTGAAAAAAGAACTGTCAAACTAGAGAATGATTTTTTTTGTGTGTGTGTCTTTTTGTCTTTTGTTGTTGTTGCTATTTCTTGGGCCGCTCCCGAGGCATATGGAGGTTCCCAGGCTAGGAGTTGAATCGGAGCTGTAGCCACCGGCCTACACCAGAGCCACAGGAACACGGGATCCGAGCCGCGTCTGCAACCTACACCACAGCTCACGGCAACGCCGGATCGGTAACCCGCTGAGCACGGGCAGGGATCGAACCCGCAACCTCATGGTTCCTAGTCGGATTCGTTAACCACTGCGCCATGACGGGAACTCCTAGAGAATGATTTTATGTTACCCCAGTTTGCCTTTTTCACCCAAACAACTTTATAGCTTCCACTTCTCAAAAAAGTCAATACAAAAGCATCAGCCTCACCACTTAAGTGCCAAATTTTCTCTTTTATGGTTTGTTTTTGTTTTTTTTTTTTTTAAGGTCTGGACTGGTGCACTTAGTGCCTCCTTGGCAGCGTATAAACAACCAACATAATCCTCAAGTTCTCCATCCCATTCAATCCTTGCCACAGGAAAATTCAATTACATTTCGTAACCTAACTGCTGAACAGCAATCAAGCCAAGGCTCCATATTGCTTAAACACAACTGACACCTGGTGTAGGATCACATTAAACCCTTTAGTGACTATCAGATAAACAACAATAACCTAATTAGCCAGCAGAGCACGCATGACACTGGCCTGGCCAGTAGTTCAAAGACACTTTGCTAAACTCACTCACCAACAAGGTGATCCCATTGCAAAGGGGAACGGGGAGAGAATAAGTAAGCTTGGCAAGTAAAAGGTGGAGGGAAGTGCGCAGCTGGGCTTTCCAAAGGGAATTACAGTAAATAGAAGTGGCAAGGGGAGGGGGTGAGGATAAAGTTATCATCTTTTCTGCAAGACATCTGATGTGGAGATGACCTCACTTCCAATTCTGCACCCTTAACTTTTAACTGAACCTTCCAGAAAGCTAACTGAGCTTGAGGTTCTGGCGGGCATAGGAAGTGCCCAAACCACATCTTGATGTCCTCATATCCCTGTAAAGGATATGTGATACCTATGCCTAAGTCCCAAGACATTTTAACTTATTTAAGGATGGATATGCTTCTCAGAAAGTACATCTGCTTCTGCTGCCAAAGACATCCTCAGACTATGGCCACTGAATTTTCAGTCTAGAGGTCAAGCATTACATCCAAAGTGAGTAAAAGGAAGTTATTCAAACCAGACAAGTGTAGGGGCTGACAATAATGTTAAAGGAAACATGTTTTTGTTCATGTTTTTGTTCTATTCTAACCAAGACAAGCCCTAAACCCTACAAATACCTAATTTACAACTCAACAACCACAGCCTATTTCTCAAAGCCCAGAAGAGCTTATTAGATTTATGGAAAAGTTAATCTGCAGTGCCAAAATTCTGAAGAGTAGCCTCTGGTTGTCAACATAGACTTAAGAATTTGCTTTATGCTTGGGCGGTATAATATTTAAAGCCAAGTAAATCTTTTAGAACCTAACAGTACTGACTGTACTTTAAATTTTTCCTGCGTCCTACAGACTGGTCAGGAAAGCTTCAATGCCCAGAAAAAGGTCTGTCCATTCGTGTGTGGCCTCTAATGTGCTGCTATGGGTCCATGAAATAAAAAACTTCTCTTTTTCCCTCCTAAGCAGTAAGGATAAATTTAACCTCCACCTCACCAAGAAATTAAAAAATTATAATTAAAAATTGGGCTGCATCCAAAGGCCGAGCCCGGCTCGCAGGAAGCTGATCCGCAACTTCGCTCTCCCGCCGTGGGCGTTGAGGCCGAGTCGGGCTGAGGAAGGCTGGCTGGACTACCGCTCTCTAGCCTGTGGCGACTCGGGCGGGGCCTGGAGGCGGCCGCGCCCGACAAGGAAGGCGGGGAGCGCGAGCGGCTCCGGAAGCCTCCCCGCGGCCGGCGGCCCACACCTGCCGCTCCACCCGCCTCCCCGCAGGCCCTCTCCCGCAGCAACCTCCAGCCCGCGGGACTCACAGCTTCAGCCGCTCGTAGGTCGTTGCCGCCATCCTGCACCACTGCTTCCTTCCTCCTCTTTCCGTCCACCCCTCCCCGCGCCGCCACCTCGGCTACGGCGCTACCCGTCACCCTGGCACCGCGGCCACAGAGTCCAGCCTCGGTCCCACCCTCTTCTCCCCGCCCCGGCCGGCCTGCGAGCCAACGGGAGTCGACCGTGGACAAACTTAGTGCGCGTACTTAAGACCGCGAGAGGAACCCGGTCCGGCAAGGCGTTTTGGAATGAGCCTCAGAGCGCCGTGACGTCGCCGCTTCAGATTGGCGGAGCGCGTTGGCAGGTTAAAGGCGGAGCCTTGGGAGTCTGGGGCCAGCGCCGAGGCGCCCGGGCGGAAAGGCAGCGCTCGTGTCACGGAGTCTGTTGAAGCTGCGTAAGGCGTGATCTGCGCTACAGCAGAAACTCAGTTAGTACGGGGCCAGTGGCGCAATGGATAACGCGTCTGACTACGGATCAGAAGATTCTAGGTTCGACTCCTGGCTGGCTCGTAGCGTACATTTTGCCCCATCTGGGCTTGATTTTAAAGGGTCTCCTTGGAAAGGACCCTGGTGTGGTTAAATGTCTTGAATTTTAACGCTACTCTGCCCGAATAATCATCTTTTAAGCTGTGTTTGGAACCCGGAGTTGTGTGAGATGGTTTGTAAATTGTAAAGCGCCCTATTCCTGATGAGGACTCTAAATGATTTAAGTTAGGAAAACACCTAAATGGTGCTAGTTTGGAGTAGGGGGCGTCCTGTGGCCTAAGGTTAGCTAACGGATGACACACGAGCGCATTTAAAGCAGCAGTTCTGGCCCTTTTTCCCGTGGAGCAAAAACCCGCACACTGGTGTGAAAAGCGGCGCAGCCCCAATTTACTCGGAGGGTGGGCTCAAGCTCTAAGCCGCCACGGAGACGGAAACGCTGCAGTGCGGCTGCGCGCGTTAGAGGGGGTCTGCCAAGCGTCGGAATCTGCAGCCTTATCCTCTGAGAGCTCCTGGCTTCCAATCTATCGGGAAATGTCAGCACATAGGTGTTTTTATAGTATGAGGACCCCAGATTATCTAGCACAATACCCCTCATCTTACAGGTGCCTAGGTGGAAGACCCGCGAAGGACTGAAACGTCTGCGGCGAAAAGGGGAGCCGAACCTGAAAAGTTATTGAAACATCTGACACTGCCCTTTATTCAATAGAGCAATTAATCTCTCCAGGATAACGTTTCTTCCTCCAGAAGACATTATAGGAAATTTGTAAAATACATAAAAGTATTGGGAATCAAAATGATGCGAATTCCTATTCCGAGATCATTACTATTAACATCACATTTCCCCCACTTCCGAAATCATACTATTAACGTCGTAAATTTTTCCTTATAGACTACCCCCCCCACTTTTAATGTAAATGTACTTATATACATAATTGTTCCAGATTTGGGGTTGTATGAGAAATGTCTGTGTTCTTGGAGTTCTCGTCGTGGCTCAGTGTTTAACGAATCCAACTAGGAACCACGAGTTTGTAGGTTCCATCCCTGGCCTTGCTCAGCGGATTAAGGATCCGGCGTTGCTGTGAGCTGTGGCGTTGCTGTGAGCTGTGGTGTGGGTCGCAGACGCGGTGCGATCCGCCTGGCATAGGCCGGCGGCTACAGCTCTGCTTTGACCCTTAGCCTGGGAACCTCCATGTGCCACAGGAGCGACCCTAGAAAAAACTAAAAAAAAAAAAAAGGCTGTGTTCTTATTTTGTCCCCTTAGCTTTTTGACTGAGATTTAAGGTTATTAAATATTCTTTGAAGATAGCCCATCAGAGAACTAGATATTTTAAACATTACTCTTTGTTGGGAATTTGGGTTGTTATTAGTTTAACACTTTTTCAAAAAATAATGCTGCGTTGAATTATTTCCGATATGTCTTGTAAATAAACACATAAATTGTTATTAAAGTGTAGTTGATTTACAATGTTGTGCACATATCAACTTTTGGGGTGGGGGGGAGGGTGCCCTACAGCATATGGAGTTCCCAGGCCAGAGATCAGATCCAAGCTACAGTTACAACCTATGCCACAGCAGCAGCAACTCCAGATCCTTTAGCCCACTGTGCCTTCCTCGGGATCAAACCTGCATCCTGACACTGCAGAGACACGGCAGATCAACTGCTGCTGCACAGTGGAACTCCACCTCTGTTCCATTCTGTCTTGTGGGGGCTGCCTTCCCATGGAGTCTATAAATTGAGTGTGTTCTCTTACTTCCCCTGTGTCATGGGCCTGCTTCGTGCCAGGTCCCATGGGCAATGCATGGCCCACAGCTGCCTGTCCCTGAGGACTTGAACTGGTTGGAGGGGGGTGTGTAACCGTGCATCCACATAACCAGGGCCTCTCCTAAAAGTGTTGCACAGCTGGGCCCTTGCCCAGGACCCTTTCCAGACCTGACCTCGGGCTTCTTTTTCTTCCACAGAGCATGGCCTACTTTGATTTGTTTTACACCCAGAGTCCAAGATCCTGATCATTTTTATTTATGAAGCACTTCTGTTTTCAATCTAGGGACAATGCCAGCCACACTTTTAGCAAAGCTTGAAGAAAATGCACCTAGTATCCCAGAGATATTCTTTCATTCCCAACCCGCAAGTTTGTTGGACTCAGTAGTAGGCTGAATAGTGCCCCAACTGCTACCACCACCACTGAAGATGTCCACATCCTAATCCCCAGATCCTGTGAATATCACATCCTACAAAGTAAGAGAGACTTAAGGGGCATGAGACAAGGGGATTGTTCTCAATTATATGGGCAGGCCCAATGTAATCATAAGGGTCCTTGTGAGAAAGATGCAGAAGGGTTAGAGAGGAGGCATGATGATGGAAGGGAAGGTCAGAGTGATGCAGCCTTAATAAGCCAAGGCATGTGGGCAGCCTCTAGAAGCTGAAAAAGGACAAAGAATAGACTCTCCCATAGCACTTCCAGAAAGAACAGGCCCTGCAGACACTGTGATTTTAGGCCACAAGGCCCAGTTCCTTGGAACTGTAGAATGATAAATGTGTGATTTTAAGCCACTTATTTTGGTTGTTACAGAAGTGGTGGGAAGCCAATACAGACTCCAGCAGAGAGCAGTGACAATGACACTTTAAAAACTGCAAAACTCTTAAATTAAAACCTTTGAAGTATACCTGCCAAATATTGCGAATTTTTATACGAAGGTGAGCGATATATGTCTCATTAGAATGAGCAAGGAATATATTTTCCCCAAATAAGCACCAGAGTCCTGAAAGACAGCTTCCTAGGCCCCAACACTTGAGCTTTTTAGGCAAAGTAGCTTTAATGAACAAATAATACCGAAGAACAATGTATTGCTCCCAACAGCCAGAGTCATGGCACAGCTGCCTCTGGGTGAGGCTGCCTTGGGTAGAATCTCAGCTCTATTTACTGGGTACTTAGTGTTTGGAGAGTTACTTCACCCTTTGTGTCATGGTTGCCTTGTCTATAAAGTAAGGGATGACAAAGTATGTGGTCTTTAGAACAATATCTAATACAGTAAATGTCAGCTCTTACTGCTGCTCCTACTTCAATTATGAAACTTAACACCAAACCGGATTTCCCCACTGTTTCAGCCCCAAATGGCCCAAATGCTTCAGTCAGCTAGTACTGGCTCGTGACTGTCCCGCCTCTTCCCAACTCCAAGTAGTTCAGGATGTCATGTGGATAGCCTGAAATCGGCCACTGTGGAAGTATTTACTTTATTGAAGTCAGCAAACACTCCAAATCAGGGCTTTATCTTGGGGGACAGGGCATACCGGTGGCAAGTGGAAGTTCCTAGGCCCAGGGATTGAACTCCCACCACAGCAGTGGCAATGAGCTGGAGCAGTGACATGCTGGATCCATAACCCGCTGAGCCAGAAGGGAATTCCAAATCAGGGCTTTTAAAAAATTTCCCCTCAATCCAGGAGTTTCCATCGTGGCGCAGTGGTTAACGAATCCAACTAGGAACCATGAGGTTGTGGGTTCGATCCCTGGACTCGCTCAGTGAGTTAAGGATCTAGTGTTTCCATGAGCTGTGGTGTAGGTCACAGACATGGCTCAGATCCCACATTGCTGTGGCTCTGGTGTAGGCTGGCGGCTATAGCTCCAATTAGACCCCTAGCCTGGGAACCTCCATATGCCCCTCAATCTGGTTTGCTAGCACACTCTGGCCCAGATGACATTTTCCCTGAACATCTATTGCGTCCCTCCTGTAGCATCAGAGTCAGAGGAAAACAGCAGCCTACATTTATAAAAACCAGAATAGTCACTCTCTCCTTGCTTAAAAAAAAAAAAAAAAAAAAAAAAGACTCTTTATTTGCAAGTAAGGCACCCCTGCAATCAGTGCCCTTGCTTTCAACATTCCCATGTCCTTAGCACATCAGAACCAGCGCCACAAGAACTAAACTGAGGCCTAAAACAAGCTCAGGGGAAGTGCATGACAAACAGCCGGTACACCACTCGCGCCTCGAGGATTCTAGCCACACACTCTACCCCTTCCCTCCGCAAGCCCTGCCTTCCTGCATGTGGTTGCCTTAAATCTAGAGGGTCACACACCTCTGGGAACCTTTGGTCAGAACCTCATTAGAAAAAATAAAACAGTAACATAACAAAAGGGAAGGAGACAAAACAATCACCACTATAGCATGACCTGAAAAGTCTCAAAAATAAGATCCCAGCTGAAGAAACTTCTGATTCTTGGAAGACAATTCTCCAAGGGTCTCTCACATTTCTACACATCTTGAGAGGGAGGCACCACCTTAGTTCCAGACTACTTTTTCAAGGATATCTGTGTAGGGATGGATAAATAAATAAATAAATAAATAGGATGTCTGTGTAGCAAACTGGCTTGAATGGAAGAGAGAGCAGAAGTCAGGCAGGCTGACTTTTCATTATAAAAGATAATGATTCCCTAAGCTTGGCTTTCCTCTTGTAAGAAAAGGAAAGACATCCCACTGCTGTGCAAGTGTCACCTGGCCCTAGCCATGGGATTCTGGAAGAACTGGAGCTCAGAAAACCAGGGCATAGGCTGATAGGGTGAAATGCTACTGCTGTTGCTGTCAGTAATAAAGTGTCCTTTGTCTCGACCTAGGAGTCGCAGAACTTCTGCCAGGATCCACAAAACCAAGGTATGCTAGCTTATTAGCCTGCAAGTAGGATAAAATCAGTCAGAGACCCTTCACATTTTTGACACTCATGTGTTCCTTTAAGAATCCAGAGTTCTGGAGTTCCCATCGTGGCACAGTGGTTAATGAATCTGACTGGGAACCAGGAGGCTGAGGGTTCGATCTCTGGCCTTGCTCAGTGGGTTAAGGATCCAACGTTGCCATGAGCTGTGGTGTAGGTTGCAGACGTGGCTTGGATCCCACATTGCTGTGGCTCTGGTGTAGGCCAGCGGCTACAGCTCTGATTAGACCCCTAGCCTGGGAACCTCCATATACTGCAGGAGCAGCCCTAGAAAAGGCAGAAAGCCAAAAAAAAAAAAAAAAAACAAAAAGAATCCAGAGTTCTAGTCAACTACACTGCAATAAATTAAAAAAAAATTTTTTTTTTAAATCCAAAGCTCTAAAAGGTAGCCAAATCCTATTAAGCAAAAAGTACCATCTACTTACTCCACACACACACATAAAAGAAGACCCAGGAAAGATCATTATGTTGGAGATCACTTTAATAGTCTACAAATTAAGGCAGTTTCATTGTCATGATATTTTGAATTTTATAGCAACAGTAAAATTTTGAATAATTTTATAGTAACAATATTTTGAATAATTTTATAGTAACATATTCTGAATAATTTTATAGTAACAGTAAAATTTTGAATAATTTTAATAGTAATGCTATTTTCAATCAATTAAGGTCAAAGAAGAGACACGGAGGAAAACAACTTCCCTGCAGAGTGAAATTTTTATACACTATACGGAAATTTCCCACATCTGCCCAGTTCTGGCTCAGAACAACTGACAACTAACATATCTTTCTCATTTTCTTTCCTATTGCTTTTAAATGTTACTTCAAACAGTAACTGGGAAATAAGGACCTATTCCTGGCACAAAGGAGGGTACAAAGGATTTGGTTTCCGGCCGACAGTTTTAACAAGTGCCTTAGGCAACAAAGGCTTGGAGTCAAGTCTTGCACACATTCTCTGCAAGGACACCAGCCACCAGCACAGCTCTCCTACTTTCACACACAGGAAATGGTCCATGAAAACAGCCTGCAAAGGAGGGTGAATTCCAAATCACCTTCTCCAATTCTAACACTTCTCATTTTCATCTTGTGTGACAGAAGCCCACGGAAACAAAGTGATGGCAGTGCTTGAAAGTGATCAGAACACCAAGATTATACCACCAGCCACCCGGGACTCAGTGGCACAACCTCAGTGGACTCAGCCAAAATAAGTCTTCATTCAAGCACTAACCTCGGAGAAATGGAAAGTCCTGCTGCCACATGCAGGTAATGGCCCAACAGGACTCAATGCCCTTCTGTGTGAAAAATGAACGAATCACTCTTTCCTCAACCACAGATGGGGGGGATAGCATCGGAGAGAGAAGATGCTATTAAAACAGGCCAAACTGGATTACTGGCTTTTCTCAGATCACCCAGGCAGTTTTTGAATGACCCTAGCTGGGGGTAGAAATGACAAGAAAAAATAAAAAAAAAAAGGACAAAGAGAGGCAAGGGAGAAGGGTGGAGGCTGGCTCTGGGGTCTGGAATCAGGCCATAATTCTCAATTATCTCAAGTCTAGGAGTTGTCCAGGGAACTCAAGACAGGGCTATCTGCTCTTCCTTTTAAAACAAACTTAATCATCCTGGTCTATGAGGTGCTTGTGTGTTCTTTCTACACGCCCATAAATACAACCCCCTCACAGCTCTATTTGGCTAATAATTTACAGAGAGTTTAAAATACCAGGTAAGTGGACATCTACTCATGGCTTTGGTGCATGGGCCTGAGGAGGAGACAAAACCAATATGAAATTCCTACCTAGGACCCTCTCCAGGGACCCTGACAATAGAGAAGTTGCTGCTCGGATTGCTAGGGTGTCTATAAATTCCCTTACTGTTCTTCGTCAGTGGTTTAAAATATCCACTGAGATATCGGAATTGCCTCAGTCAAGGCCACTTTAAAATTTGCATTTAAAAAATGAATTACACCAGGGGAGGGGTAAGAGAGTGGGATGGACTGGGAGTTTGGGGTTAATAGCTGCAAACTATTACTTTTAGAATGGATAGACAGTAAGGTCCTACCATATAGCACACGAAACTATATTCAATCTCCTGGGATAGACCTTGATGGAAAATATTTCCAAAAGAATGTGTGTGTGTGTATATATATATACACACACATACATACATACATATATATATATGAATGATTTGGTCACTTTGCTGTACAGCAGAAATTGGCACAACATTGTAAATCAACTATACTTTAATAAAAAGAAAATTAGAGATGTTTAAACTACACCTGACCCTTGAACAACTTGAGGGTTAATCCTCATATAACCTATAGTCAGCTGTCTGGAACCATGGTTCCTTTGCATCGTGGATTCGACCACAGGGTAGGTCTGCTGTATTTACCATCGGAAAATATCTACATAGAAGTGGACCCATGCAGCTCAAACCTGTGTTGTTCAAGGGTCAGCTGTTACCCAATTTGCAAACAAATTCTTGCTACTTCTGACGTGACTCCAAGGCAATTGGCTATGTTCTACTTGATTTGAAACTGGAGCAAAGGTGTGCCACCAAGGCCAGAAATGATGCTAGGTGGGCAGAGACAGGTTAAGATGCACTGGCTGGCTCCACCTGCCCAGCAGCCTCACCAGGGCTGAGCTGGACAACTTGCTGGGAAGGTAGGGTGCGACCCCAGGGTTCACTTCGCCAGCCCCATGCACTCATGGGTTCCTAGGAGGCTCAGCCTGTGAAAAGGCATCAATGAAAGCACACAGTCTGGGCTGAAGTGACAGCTGGCCAAAGGATTCCAACAGAGTGACTTTAACAAAAGTGGAAAAGACAATCCATGGTGCCAATTCTGTGCTTCGTACAGGCAATTGCTACCAAATGAGTCCAAACATGGCCTAGAAGTGGAGCTGGGCCCAGTGAAGAATCTGCAGCTTTTTTGTGCCTTTGGGGTCCACTGACCACCCTCCAAGGCCCCAAGCCTCTGAGAGTGAGGTCAGAAGGTGGGGAGCAGACACCAGCCACCACACTCTCAGCTTGGGTGGGGGTGGTGAGATGACTCCTGCCGTCCTGCAACAAGGCTTGGGGCCCCTCCCCCATGGGCTGAATGAAAGGGCAAAGGCCAGTCAGCCTTTTTTTTAATACTTTCTTCTCATTGAAATGCCGAGGGGCCTCAGGAATGTGACACACAGGGCAAATTCTCCCTCTTCAGTGCCGAGGTGGCCTTGAAATCTTGTCAGTGCATGGCCCTCCCTTAGCCCTTGCCACTGTGGGACCTAGCCTGATGATACAGAAGGCAGTAGCACCCAATTTCAATGGGATCAATTCCCAGTTGACCTTTAGTTGAGATTATAGTGCCCGGACACACTGGTCTGACCTGGGTGAAGCCAGAGATTCCGAACGCACAATGGGTGAGTCCAACAAGATGACCAAATTCCTCCCTAATCTGAAGCTCCTATCTGTGAGGTATTTTTTGTGTGTGTGGAAGACCGAAAGTAGAGGGAAACAATTTTTAAAAAAGGAAAGAGGGAGTTCCCAGTATGCCGCACAGGATTGGCAGCATCTCTGGAGTGCTGTGATGCAGGTTCAATCCCTGGCCCAGCACAGTGGGTTAAGGATCTGGCGTTGCCACAGTTGTGGCATAGGTTGGATGTGATCCCTGGCCTGGGAACTCCATATGCCACGGGGTGGCCAAAAGAGGAAAAAAAAAAGAAAGGAAGAAAGAAAAGAGAGAAAAACAAAACAAAACAAAACGCAGTGTACCTTATACTGGTTTCTTCAGACTTAATGCCTGTGCCAAGAACTGGGCAAGACAGAAACCTATGAAATGAACATAATAACTTACCCTGAGGCACGCCCTCCCAGGCCACCTGTGAGATCTCACACACAAAAACTCTCCTCATTTATTAGGAGCTAGGTCTCAGTACATGGACAAGCTTCCCAAAAGCCCATCATTAAATAAGCAAAAACAGACACAAGAGGATCCCCACAGAAGATCCCAGACCCACTTTTGCAGGAGCAACTCCCAAGTCCCAGACTCACGAGAGCTCCGAAGGAAAAAAGCGCAAACAGATGGGCGAAAGAGGCCTGGTGCCGGCACCAAGTTCTCGTCCCAGAGCACACTTTGCTAGAAGAGGACCAACCTCTGTCAGGCCCCCAGCTGCCCTTTTAAGGCATGAAGATTTGCAGGGGCACAGAGAATGTGGTCAGGGCACAAGGAGGAAACCCTATCTCACTTATTTCAAATCATGGCTCTGGTTTACCAAGTGAATTCCTCCTAAGATCCAAAGCACATGTTAGAGCTTCCTTCTTGCAATGGTGCAGTTAAAATGTGCAGCCATTCTACAGAAGAACTGAAGCTCTGGAGTGGAAGTCTTAAATTACTGTGTGTGTGTATGTGTGTGTGTGTGTCTGGTGTGGTTGGGAGGGGGCATTTGGGTCCAAGTATTTTCCAAAGGGGAAGGAGAGGATTGAATGTATGGGCAGCTGAAATCTCTCTTCAGAGTAAGATCTGCTCAGTGCAAACCTTTCCCTCTGAAGCATGAACTATTCCCGGAGGGGACAGGAGGGTTCATTCGGTCACACTAATGAGATCTCCTGTCACATGCCACGCACTTGCTGGGGTGTTTTCCTGAGTAATCTAATAAGGGCGTGGCAGCAAAGAAAGGCACATGGAAAATATACAATACCAGCCAGGCAGGGATCCTCTCCCTGGTTAAAGGAAAGGCATCCCCGACACACACTCAGGAAATGCCCCCCCCTCCACTGTCCCAACCCCAATTCCATTCCAGGGGCCACTGGAATTAACAGGTGGACTCCTCATGGTGCAATCTTGACTCCTTGTCCCCGATGTGAGGTCTGCAGGAGGCTCT
The DNA here is from genome assembly GCF_054392235.1 of Sus scrofa. Classification (NCBI taxonomy): domain Eukaryota; kingdom Metazoa; phylum Chordata; class Mammalia; order Artiodactyla; family Suidae; genus Sus; species Sus scrofa. The sequence goes on along the minus strand of NC_139395.1, from coordinate 43,565,843 downwards.
GGCTAGAAGTGGTGCTGGTGAAGGGCTGCGGAGGAGGGGCCCTTCTCCAGCCTCTTGACGTGGCAGGAGTGACAGAACAGGTGATCCTCCAGGGGGTAGCAGCGGTGACCATCTTCATCATTGAGCTCTAGACCGCAGTCCTGGAGTGAGGCAAAAATGCTCAGTGGTGGCAAAACAAAACAGACTGCAAGCCACACACACAGGCCCAAGCACCAGCAGAGGGCACTGTGTGATTCTATTTGGGCAGAAAACGCAGTTGCCCAGACACGCAGCCCCCACCTGCCCTGGGAGGGTCTGGACCGCACTGCCCAACACCCCAACCACTGGCCACATGAACCTCTGCAGCACTTGAAAAGGGGGCTGGTCAGAAATGAGATGTGATGTCAGTGTAAACACACATCAGATTTCCAAAACTTAGGACAGAAAAAGGATATACAATATCTCATGAAAATTTTTTTTTTGTCTCAACTACATGTTGAAATGATAACATTCTGGATCTATTGGGTTGAATAAAATAGTATCACAAAAAATAATCCTGCCTGTTTCTTTTTACTTTTTTTAATGCAGCCACTGGAAAACAAAATTACACACATGACTTGAGTGTGTGACTCTCAAATTTCTATCGGGTGGCACTGGTCTGGAATGTGGAGAGAGCATGGTTGAACAAGTGTCTTTACCTTTTTCTCCAGCACCTGGTGTACCTCTTTCTTCAGTGCTAGCTGTGGGATCAAGCTATATGTCACCCACACCCACTGTTCTCCCCAGTGACAGCAACACAAAATAACTCCTTTCGTGGGTGGATCCACTTAAATCTGGCTCAGATTGTACGGGCACTTAAAGCATTTGCAGCCTCCACAAACCCTGGCTGTTCTGACAGACATGGGGCACCAGTGGCTCCTTCAGCCTGGGGTGTGACAGGGGCAGATGGGCTCACCAGTGACATGCCTGTTTCCGGGGGGGGGGGGGGGGGAATTCTTCGTGATTTCCACGGCCCAGCTGAGAAAGGGGCCCCTGGCCGATAGAACAGCCCAGAAGCTGGAGGGGAGGGAGTCTATTCCCCAAATCCCTACCTGACAATCTGGGCCCCAAACAAGACCCGAAACTCATGCTCCCCGTGACCCTCCCACTCTGCAGCTTCAGGGAGGGCAGCTGCAACCGATTTGGGACTTGGGGGTTATAAATGCAGAGAAAATAGTAAAGACATATTTTTTATACCCAAACGTCTTCATCCTCTCCCACCTCCACCAACCCTACCACCAAACCGGGCTTCACCCACATCCTCCATCATCTCTGGAGAGCAGCCTCTTGCCTGCACCCTGTCCCCCTCAATCTGGATGCCTTCCTCCTGGACTTGTACAGGGGCCTCCTAGGGCCGGGGGGGCCTACCTCACAGTGGTAGCACTCCACGTGGTAATCTCTGTCCATAGACACGACACGGATGGTCTCATCTGAGCCCTGGACCAAAAGAAAGCGAGAACCAGAGGCTGGGGGTGGGGGGGGAGGGAAACTGCCGGGGGTGGGGCTGCTTTCTGAGGTAGCAAGTAGACAGCCTTCAGAGAAAAGCAGGAGTCAGTAGTGGATACTAACACCAGCAGGGAAAAGGACCCGTTTAGTGGGTGAGTGGGAGGGATGTAGTTCTACCTTCTGGAATGTCAGAGTCAACACTGAAAAGAACCACCTACTTGGTTTGTTTACCTGCTCATCTTCTAATTGAGGAGTTGGTATCAAGTCAGAGAGTTTGACCTGATTACAAGGACAAGTAGGGAGTTCCCACTGTGGCTCAGCAGGTTAAGAAGCTAACTAGTATCTGGAGTTCCTGTCGTGGCATAGTGGAAACGAATCCGACTGGGAACCATGAGGTTGCGGGTCTGATCCCTGGCCTCACTCAGTGGGTTAAGGATCTGGCATTGCCGTGAGCTGTGGTGTAGGTCACAAATGCGGCTTGAATCTAGCGTTGCTGTGGCTGTGGTGTAGGCCAGCAGCTGTAGCTCCAATTGGACGCCTAACCTGGGAACCTCCATATGCCACAGGTGCAGACCTAAAATGCAAAAAAAAAAAAAAAAAAAAAAACCCAACTAGTATCCATGAGGTTGTGGGGTCGATCCCTGGCCTCACTCGGTGGGTTAAGAATCTGAAGGTGCGGCAAGCTGCCAGACAGATTTGGTGTTGCCGTGGCTGTGGCACAGGCTTCAGTTGCAGCTCTAATTCGACCCCTGGCTGAAGAACTTCTATATGCCATGGTGTGGCTGTAAAAAGAAAAAAAGAAAGCAGGGACAAATAGGGTTCAAGAAGGGCCTTGGGGTGGGAAAGGCAGCTAATGAGAAGAGGCCTCTTGGCGAGGATGCACTTATCCCAGAGTTTAGATATTGGAAGGATTTCTTAAAAGGCAGAAGGGCAGTGCAGATCTGGCAAATGACCCAGGTAGATAGTCACGTCTTGGAAAACCCTAGGAGCAGAGCTGAAAAAGTATCTTACCTCGGGTGGAAGGATGGGAAGGCCACAGGCTGCGCACTTGGGGGCCAGCACCCTGGGGGGAGAAGAAAGGAAGCAGGGACGCGCATTTGTGGTGTTTCTGGGAGATGAGCCTAGAGCCTTCCTTGCTGGCCTGACCCCACCCCCATCACTCTTCATGTGAATCCTTCTGCTGTGAAGATGGGCCTGGCTCACTCCTGGGAGTATTGCTTCTTGACTGTTCCCCAGAGGTAACAAGTGCATTGGGCTCCTCTCCCCCTACCAGGGACAGAGGCTGATCTGTGTGTTTACTGCCTCAGGGTGCCTCATACAGGCCCAGGCAAACCAAGGGTGGTGAAGACCAGCCCTGAATTGGTGCTTTTTGAAGTCTGGTAAAGTTGGAGCCACAGGGCTTGGGAGATTCCTCCAGAGGCCTAGCCAGATATCTGATTATAGGGTTTTTGGTCTGATTATAGGATTTTCCAGCAAACTTAACTCTTTTTTTGCGGTGGGGGCGAAGGGGAGGCAGAGTGCAGTGGCTTGATATGGGATCTCAGTTCCCAGACCAGGGGCTAAGCCCAGGCTGCAATGATGAAAGCACTGAGTCCTCACCACTAGACCACCAGGGAAATCCCAAGCAGAATTCTTTAACCAGTTCCTTTCTGCCTTGGCATCCGCTGACCCCCGAGGCCCCAGCTGCACCCCTCAAAACCACTGCACGCTCTCAAGCAGCCTGCAGACACGCCTCCGCAGACACCCCTCGGCAGGTTTCCATCCTTCCCTCTGCTGAGCTTCAGCTGTTATGGCCTATCCCTGTGGCTCCTCTCACTCCATTCTTCCTTACTTGTGATAATCCCGGACACAGTAGATCTTGTTCTCTGAGTCCACAGTGAAGGGCACCCCATCCAAGCACTCGTTACAGATGACACAGCGGAAACAACCGGGGTGGTACGACTTCCCTAGGGCCTGCAGGATCTGAGGGTGCAAAGGAAGAGGCCAGGGTTCAGCACAAATTACGGGGAAGAAAGGGCCAGTGGGAGGGAGAGACATATCAGGCCAAAGGACCGTGTGAACAACGGCCTCCTGAAACACCCTTATCCCAGTTTACCTGGACCAAGATGATGGGGCAGGAAAGGCTAACCTAGTTACATGTATCAACAGGAGGAAACCTGGGAGCTAGGGGTTCGTAGATGCAAACGACTGAATTTGGAGTGGACAAGCAATGAGATCCTGCTGTATAGCACAGGGAACTATATCTAGTCACTTGTGATGGAACATGGTGGAGGATAATATGAGAAAAAGAAGGTATATATATATGTGTGTGTGTGTGTGTGTGTGTGTGTGTGTGTATAAATAACTGGGTTACTTTGCTGTACAGCAGAAATTAAACAGAATGTTGTAAATCAACTATATTTTTTTAATCTGAAAAAAAAAAAAAAAAACACCAAAAACCCAAAACAGGAGGAAACCAAATAGGATCCTTCTCCTGTACTTCATAAACTTCTAGGAGGGAGGCTTCTCTATCAAAAAAACGTCCATCATTCTCTGCAGGAAATGCTGCAAAGCAGGGCCATGAAGGGATCCACCTCAGACTTGGGAAGTAGCAAAGACATGGAAAGATGAAATGAAACTCCACCAGGAAATGGCAAAGCTCAGAAAAAACCTCTTAACTTCTCCCTTCTGGGGGCCCTTCTAAGCAGCTTTTACTCAGAAGTGTGATAATCCGGCAGCTGTAACTCGGCCCCTAATTATCTCAAATCCAAGTGTAAGCAAGGCCCCTTTGTTGTTGCTGCTTTTAAACCCAGTGATGAGAAAGCCCTGTGCACCTTCTTCCTCTCAGCGTCATCTAATCTGGATGTGACTGATACCTGGAATTGTCCTGAAACCAGGACAGAGCCTAGATGCAGAGGGTGGGAGAGAGAGGAGATGGAAGAGAATGTCCTTGGTGGCGTCAGTGAGTTGGCAGTTTAACTCCCTCCAAGCCTCTTAAGTGAAAAAAAGCCATTTTTCCTATTATGTGAGTGGTTCTGCAAGTATGGTCCCTGGTCCTGCAGTATCTGCATCTGCTGGAAACTTGTTAAAAATGTACATTCTCAGGCTCTACCTCAGCAATGGGCTTTTTTTTTTTTTTTTTTTTTTTTTTTGGTCTTTTTGCCATTTCTTGGGCCGCTCCCGCGGCATATGGAGGTTCCCAGGCTAGGGGTCCAATCGGAGCTGTAGCCACCGGCCTACACCAGAGCCACAGCAACTCGGGATCCGAGCCGCGTGTGCAACCTACACCACAGCTCACGGCAACGCCGGATCCTTAACCCACTGAGCAAGGGGCAGGGATCGAACCCGCAACCTCATGGTTCCTAGTCGGATTCGTTAACCACTGTGCCACGACGGGAACTCCGAGCCTGGGCTTTCTATAATTTGCAGTTGAAAGCACTTTGATGTCTCAGTAGGAGACTCATTTATGTAATTACCTACGCTGTGAAACTTTGCCCAAACAGACCCACGGAATCAACCACACCAGCAAGGTGGCACCAAAAGGCCCACCGTCAAGGAATGTACAGAATGGTGATCAGCATCTGGGTGGGGACACAAAACGGCTTCCAGCAGGCAGGTGAAGGGGACCTGGAACCAAGGAGAACCTTTGGCAGAGAGTCGTGAGGCCCGTGGGAAAGCACGCTGTGTCCTGGCTCCTTCCTGCACCTGCCTGCTGCCTGTAGAGGCCAATGCCACACCTCACACGCTGCTGCCCAGGGCACCGAGAGGACTTCTTGCTAGTCCAGTCCTCCTCTGAAAGCCCAGCTTTCAAGCTTCCTCATTCCCTCTGGGATTTCACTAACCTCCCCGGCTCCCCAAGCTGCCAACGTGGGAAGAACAACCGGCCGGGCTTCAAAATCCACTTGGCCATCTGGACCTTGGGATGGACTTTACCCTCAGCCTAAGGCTGTCTTGGCAGAAAGAGACCCTTCAATTAATTTAACCCACACGGTGGGGCATTCTGACTAGCTGTCATCATCTGCTGCTGGGTTTTTTTAATGTGGGAAAAGGCCAGTTACCCCCTCCAAGCCCAGAGGATCCACCTCTATGTATAAAGAGGGGCAGAGACAATTTACACCAAGACCGGACAACTGGGGTTCTACTGGAGATCCAAGAAGGGGAGCTGAAGGACTCTTTCTCTGTATTATTCTCATTCTTGGTGGCAATTAAGGGTGCTATATATATATACATATATACATATATATATATATATTTTTTTTTGGTCTTTTTAGGGCCACACTCCAGGCATATGGAGGTTCCCAGGCCAGGGGTTGAATCAGAGCTGTAGCCGCTGGCCTACACCACAGCCACAGCAACGTGGGATCCGAGCCATGTCTGCAACCTATACCACAGCTCACAGCAATGCCAGATCTTTAACCCACTGAGTGAGGCTGGGGACTGAACCTGCATCCTCATGGATACTAGTCAAGTTCAGTAACTGCTGAACCACGATGGGAACTCCAAGGGTTCTATTTTTAAAACTAAGTGTCACTAGCAGACAGACAGTCACTAAAAGTGTTCAAGTCCAAGAGCAGACCGGCAAGAATCCAGGGGCAACTTAGTGTTAGCCCATGGGGTAGAGATGGTCACCAAAACTCAGTTCCCTCTCGCCTGTGTGCCCAGGCTGACCCGCATCACGACAAGGTGACTCTGTCCCCCTGCCTCTGAATCGGGGACTGGCTTTGTGACTTTATGATCAACAGAATGAGGAAGAAAGGCTGTCCTGGAAGTTTTAAGTCAAGGATGCAAGAAAACTAGCAGCTTCTACTTCTTCTCTCTTGCTGAAAGGACGTCTAAGCTAAACTACTGAATAAGATTAGCAGCCCCAGGGAGAGGGGCCTGGAGGGTGAGAGGTCATCTTGTGCCACCAGCTGAACACAGCTGAGTAAATGACCACAGGCAATGCCATATGGAGCAGAAGAATCACCCGGTGCAGCCTTGACCTAATTCCTGACCCATGGAATCATGGCAAATGATAAATCACCACTGTTTTAAACCACTAAGTTTTGGGTGGCTTGTCATGTAGCAATAGATAAATAAGATACCCCAAGGAACAAGAGGGCAGGATATCCAGAAATAAGAACAGGGTAGAGTCATGTTCCTAAACGGGGACACTGTTGGCCTCATATGTACTGGGTTTGTCAGAAGGGCTCTAAAATCAAGGACAAAATGTGCTAAAGAAATGGAGCCCATGGGAGTTCCCTGGTGGTTCAGTGGGTTAAGGATCTGGCGTTGTCACTGCTGTGGCTTGGGTCACTGCTGTGGTACATGTTCAATCTCTGGCCTAGGAATTTCTGCATGCTGCAGGAGCGGCCAAAAAAATAAATATATATATAAAAGAAACAGAGCCCTGTGGACTCAAGCAAGCGCTTGGGGAAGGCAGGGGTGAGGGTGTGTGGCTCCGTGGCTCCTGCCTGGCCCTCCAGCCATGTCCCTAGGAAGGCCTTCGTGGCCAATGGAATGCTCACAGGGCCAAGCTGTGCTGTGCTGTGTCAGAGCCTGAACGGCAGCAAGTTCTATTCACAAACAGAGATGGTTTTGGTTCACTGTTTTATACCTGTCAGCATAAAACCAGCAGAAATGAGTGCCCAACAAAGACACACAGAAGGGAATTCTCTTACGGTGCAGTGGGTTAAGGATCCGGTGTTGTTGCTGCTGTGGCTCAGGTTGGATCCCTGGCCTAGGAACTTGGACATGCCACGGTCATGGCCAAAAAAAAAAGAAAGAGGGAAAGAGAGAAGCATAAGAGTGTTCATGGCAGCTTATTCATAAATTGCCAAAAACTTCCAAACTGCCATCTGCAGGAGAATGGATTAAAAAAAGGGTGCTATATCCATAAATGGAATTCTACTTAGCAATGAGAATAAATGAGCTCCAACATGCCAACAACGTGGGTGAATCTCCAAAACACTTTTCTGAGTGAGAACAGGCAGGCGCAAAGGCATCTCTATAGGATCAGTCCCTCTGTATGAAGTTCCAGGACCAGTGAAACAAATCTGGGGCAATAGAGGTCAGGATGGTGGGTCTTTTTGTGGAAGTGGGTCTTTCTGGAATGTGGGGAATGTTCTAGACCCTGATTTGCATGGTGTTCACACATCAGTTTATACATATATTAAAATTCATTCAGCTGTACACTTAAAGAGGCGCACTCGCTGCAGGGTTTCTCAATCAAAAAGGTAAAAGAGGGAGTTACTGTCGTGGCACAGTGGTTAACGAATCCGACTAGGAACCATGAGGTTGCGGGTTCGGTCCCTGCCCTTGCTCAGTGGGTTAACGATCCGGCATTGCCGTGAGCTGTGGTGTAGGTTGCACACGTGGCTCGGATCCCGAGTTGCTGTGGCTCTGGCGTAGGCTGGTGGCTACAGCTCCGGTTTGACCCCTAGCCTGGGAACCTCCATATGCCTCGGGAGCGGCCCAAAGAAATAGCAAAAAGACAAAAAAAAAAAAAAAAAAAAAAAAGGTAAAAGAAAAAGAAATACCAATGACTAGCAACTCCTTTCTCCAGAGTGGAATTAATCAGCTTAGAGAGGGATTTAAGTCTTTCAGCTAAAAGAACGTCATCTAATGCTTTTCTCGGACCAATATCTTAGTGAAATTTGGTGAACCACTGGATCTCTGAGACAGACTGTGATCTCTGTCTTTATTAACCTCACAACCTCTCCCTATGAGGAGGCCAGGAAGGAAGAACTGTCCCCCCCAAAGAGATAAAGGCCCTGAGGCCCAGGACAAGCTCAGAACAGAGTGTCTAAAACCTGCTCCCTCTTCCACCATCTCAAAGCTAACGATGGGCCCCAAAACCTCACCTGAGGAAATGATTAAGCTGGAACGGACATGGGGATAAAACAACGGTGATGATCTGGCTTTCTGCATCTGATGCCGGTAGCTGCGATGTCTGCAGTTAAACCCCACCCATTTGGCATCTTGCCTGGGATGCCACGAGGACCCCAGAAAATCAGAGGGAGGCTGGTATGATGTGAGCAGCCCAGAGGACAGTGTGTCACCAGAAACCCGACACTGTGTGGACCGGATGGCACAGGATGCTAATACGGAAAAAAGCCCAAGGTGGGCTCTACTAGGGCAGGCAAGCATGCTGCCTAGGGTCTTCTTCGAATAAAACCAGCTGTAACCACAAACAAGGTAGGAAACAGTGTTCTCAATTATTCATTGTTTTCTGTGACTGCCTCCCCCTCCCACCATGCCATCACCTTGTTTGGCCGGCCCTACTCACCATGTCCATAATCAGATGTCCACAAAGAAAACACCTGTCAGCAGACTGCTGGAAACCAGAGTACTGCAGAGGAAAGAGAAAAGAAAGTTAACCACAGGCAGGGCAGAGGAATCTAGCTACTGCCCTGCCAGTCACGAGGACCCCAAAGTTCTCAGAAAGCGGTGTCGCCTTACACAGGAACCTGTCATTTTCCCGTGGACAATCGGGTGATGAGTCACGAATATCCCCTGCCACAAAAGTCATTACAAAAGCTAATGCTGCTGCCCTCTTACCAGCTGAGCGCTGGCAGCCATGACATGCCAGGCTCCCCGTCAGAGGCTGTGCAGAGAGCATCGTTAGTTTCTCACCCAGTGCTTCTCAAAACGGAGTTCCCTGACATCAGCTGGGAACTTGTCAGAAGTGCAAATTTTCGGCCTCCACCCCAGACCAACTGAGTTGGAAACTCAGGGGGTAGGGTCCAGCCATATGGGTTTCACAAGCCCTTCAGAGGATTCTGATACATGCTCAAGTCTCAGACTATCACGCTGTTTCCAAATAGTTCTGCAAGGTTTCTGTTATGCCATTTCTCAAATGGAAGCAAAGGGAAGCTCAGAGAGGTTAAGGGACATTCTCAAGGTCACACAGCCTATTCAGGGTAAGGGCAGGATTCAAAATCAAGTCTGGGACTGGTAAAAAGCCAGCTCTGATTTGACCCCTAGCCTCGGAATCTCCATATACTGCGTGTGTAGCCTTAAAAAGACAAAAAAAGAAAAAAAGGAGGAAAAACTGGGAGACAGTCAATTCTGGTGTGCCGCCACCATCTGACAATCACATACACAGTGCCTGAGAATGATGCAAAGATATGGGAGGAAATGACCCCTGAGGGTATGCAAGAATGAATTTCCTTTCACTTAAGCCATTTTGGGTTTGTTTGTCTGTGACTGGCAAGCAAGAGTCATAATGAGTCAACCTACATAGCCACAAAGAAGCTGGCCCTGAGCCACCTCTGGGTCTCACATCAGTCATCTTATTGACTGGGCATCACTCTATGCTCGGCAGTGTGTTAGGATCTGAAGGTGTCAAGGTGAGTGAAGCAGTGTGTTCTTCCCTCCCTAGGAACTTACGGTAAAGTCAGGGAAAGACTTGTAGATGGACAGGCATGTCCTAACCGCTGGCCAGGGCAAGCCCAGGGCAGCACAGAGGAGGGGCGATCCACAGTAGGACAGGGGATGCAAAGGCTGTCTGGTGATCCAGGCAAAGGAAGGGTGAAGACACTCAAGCAAGGGACACAGGGCTGGCTAAGGCGCAAAGGACGGGGCTGAAGGCTTGCAGAGAACCACAAGCCCCAGAGTGAGCCAGATGTGAGGCTGCAGGGAAGGCTGCCCAGACTGCAGCTTCTATGCATGCTTTGGACCCTGGAGACTGAGGCCTGGGCATTGATACCATGCAGCCATGTGGGGGCCCAGCCAAGCAGGCCAGGGAGGACGTGGTGGCACCAGGCTTGATGCTTGGCCACCCTCTGGATGAGACAGGAAGGAAGAAGGGTCGAGGAGGAATCCAGGACACTGTTCTCAGAGTTAAGGTCCAAGGAGACTTCTGAGCAGAGTGGGAGGGGTGGTGGGGGAGGACTGGGGGGCCAACTCTGGGGACTGTCCAGTGGGCAGGGAGATGTCAGTGGTTGGCCTCTGAGGGACCGACAGGGTAGGAGTTCAGATCTGGTTGTTACTGGCAAATGGATGGCCCTTCAGTGTGTGGCAGAGGCAGGCAGGATGAGAATAAGGAGGGCCCGGCTCCCAGAGTGAGATTTAAGAGCTGGGGGTAGTTGGCAGAAAGGGACAGAGCAACAAGAGGGCAGGCCCGGTGACCTAAAAATCCCTGAGAAGATCAAAGCTCTGCTATTTGCCATCTGCCCAGGAACGTGGGCCACCCCATGCATCTGCAGAAGGAAGGTCAGACCCCCTTCTCCAACAGTGCACTGGGGACCATGGACAGGAAGCACCTTCTTCTGGTGAGCTGGCCTCTCTGCACACTCCCCGCCTGGACCTTGAGGCGGGGACATTTGGGTGAACAAACTCACCAGGAAGTCTTCCTCACAAAACACTTTGCCGTTGACAAAATAGAAGGCTTTTCCTCTCAGCTTCCGGCCTAAGGAAAAAACACATAGGCAGGGTAGAAAGAAAATGTTAATCGGCAGTGAAAAAAGAGAAAAGAAAGGCAAAATCTTTTTTTTAAATGATCATTATTTTTTTAATAGTTATTTCCCAATATAATTTCTGTCCTACTGTACAGCATGGTGACCCAGTTACCCATACATGTACACATTCTATTTTCTCACATTATCAGGCTCCATCATAAATGACCAGACATAGCTCCCAGGGCTACACAGCAGGATCTCATTGCTAATCCATTCCAAAGGCAATAGTTTGCATCTATTAACCCCAAGCTCCACAACCACCCCCTTCCTCCCCGTCCCCCTTGGCAACCACAGGTCTATTCTGCACAAAATCTTTTTAAGCAGAAATAAACATGCAGAATATGCCAACTATCCACAATGGTTTCTGGCTCCTGCAAGCGGCTGTGGTCCTTGGCAATGGACGGTAAGGACAGAAGACAGGGTTCCCTTGGGTGTGGGGGGGGCTGCCTGGCAGGAAGATTACAGCCAGCTTGGCAACCACGCTATACAGTCCTCGCACCTCCTCTCAACTGGGAAAGAAGCCAGTGAGATATCTGGTGACAGATCAGAGGCATCCACATGTGGGAGGTACCGGGCAGCAGTCTCCTGTGAAGCTGCTGTCCCCCCCTCCCCCCACCGGCACTGGGGACTGTCACATGTTCTCCAGGGAACACTGAGGACATCCTATCAGGAAAGTCCTATAAATTGGCCAGCCCTTATTTTCATAACTTTTTTCATCTGAAAACACATACTATTGGAAAGATAATGGATTGCTCTCGTTTTCTCTTGATCTAAAGGGGTGGGAAGGAATGTGAAAAATTCAGAACACCCTGACTCCTTAGGTGTAACTTCAGTTTCCATAGAGCCAGGCCAGCACACTTCATCCAGGGCCTGGCTCCCTTACGAAAAAACACAGCGGGCCACCTGTTCAAGGTACGTGGGAGCCATCTTTACAGGAGGCCCTGGATCTGTACACAGCAGCCACCCCAGATCTGAGAGTATTTCCAGGGCAATGTACAAAACATACTCAAACAGACTACATGGGAGGTTCAAGAACTGAATGAAATTCTGGGAGTTCCTGTTGTGGCTCAGCAGTAACGAACCCGACTAGTATCCATGAGGATGTGGGTTCGATCCCTGGCCTCACTCAGTGGATGGAGGATCCGGTGTTGCTGTGAGCTGTGGTGTAGGTTGTAGACGGATCTCACATTGCTGTGGTTGTGATGTAGGCCAGAGACTACAGCTCCAATTAGACTCCTAGCCTAGGAACTTCCATATGTTGCAGGTGCAGCTCTAAAAAGACTGAAAAAACAAAACAAAACAAAACAAAAAACAGAGTAAGTTCTAAACACTAGTAGAAACAAGCCCCTGAGGGCTAACGTCCACCTGAAACCCAAACCACAAATGTCACAAACATTAACAGTGCTTGAGACGGAGAAATCCCATCCATACACAATGGGTGTCTTTGCCTGTGACACCCCAGAGCAGGAAAAGAGCACCAGGTAACAGGAGAGACTGCCTGTGAAAACTCGTTGGATGGAACTCAGAGAGGACTTTGAAAGCATCAGTGAAGGGGGAACGCCACAAAAATGGAAATAAATTCAACGATGAAAGCAAAATCCTCCAGATGGACTAAAGGCCTCGGTGTGAAAAACAAAAGCTATTATGAGAATATATAGGCAGCTGGCTTTGACTTTGGCATGGTAAGGATTTCCATCCATGGATGGTCCCTTTTCCTGCCTCTACACCAAGCTTATTAGGAAGGCTCTGTCCTTCTCCCAGCCTGGTCAGACCCTCTGCATGGTGTCAATTGCTGCCAGATTCACTGTTACCTCAATATTTCCCCAATCCTCTGACTGGTTCCTTTAGAATATTCTCATGCTCTGGGATGTGCTACGTTCCTTGAGGATGAAACGGTAATTTCAATTCAGCCTCAGAGTAAAAGGGCTAGGGAACAGTTTAATCAAGGGCAATAAATGGACTAGAAGGAAAGGCAAGTCAGCGGTGAGAAGATGGTGACAACACACAGCAAGGGAGGAGCATCCACAGCCTATAAAGAAGGGTGACAATCCTGAGAAAAAGACAGGAAGCCCAATGGGAAAAAGGAACAAAGGAAGGTACAGAGAAAAGAAAACTGTCCCAAGTTCAAGCTCATGCTGCTTGACACACAAGAGGCCCATAAATTGAGAGATGAGTTGTTGCGGCAAGGAATAGTGACTTTATTCGGAAAGTTGGCAGACCAAGAAGATGGTGGACTCATATCCCAAAGAACCATCTTGCCCAAGTTAGAATTCAGGCTTCTTCTTCTTTTATTTTTTTGGCCGCTCTGCGGCATATGGAGTTCCCAGGCCAGGGATCAGATCCGAGTCACAGTTGTAACCTAAGCCTCAGCTGCAGCAATGCCAGATCCTTACCCACTGTGCTGAGGATCGAACATGCGTCCCAGTGCTTCCAAGACACGCAGCAATCCCAGGCCACAGCAGGAATTCCCAGGCTTCTTTTATACCCAAAGGGGAAGGAGTAAAGTCAAACACTTCCTGGTTCCATCAGGAATGTGTTCATTTCTGCCTACCTGCAGCCATAGACAGGTGGGCCTGGTCAGGAGGTTTCCTGTGAGCTAAACATGCTCATTACCTGGGTGGCAGGGTTCCCAGAAATGGGCCGTGATGTCTAATTTAAGATTAAAGGCAACATCCCCCTAGTAATTAATTTGTAAAAAGAATACGAAGGGGAGTTCCCATTGTGGCACAGAGGAAATGAATCCGACTAGGAACCACGAAGTTGTGGGTTGGATCCCTGGCCTTGCTCAGAGGGTTAAGGATCTGGTGTTGCTGTGAGCTGTGGTGTAGGTCACAGATGCAGTGGCTCAGATCCCGCGTTGCTGTGCCTGTGGAGTAGGCCAGCAGCTACAGTTCCGATTAGACCCCTAGCCTGGGAAGCTCCATATGCCACCAGTGCGGCCCTAAAAAGACAAAAAAAGACCAAAACAAAAACAAAAACCACAAAGGTTCTTCCCTATTACAAAACTTTTTAAACTCTAGGCAATAGCCATTTAAAAAGATGTTCAATCCCACAAGCAAATTACAACCACCATCAGAAGACGACTCATTCCCAGATGGGCAAAATTACCAAGTCTGATGACTGACTCCCTGTCTTGGTGAAGGTGTGAGATGAGAGGGTCCCTTCCATACTGCTGGTGAGAGTGTCAAATGGCTTGACTTGGGGAAGAATAGGTGAGAGCCAGCTAAGCTGAAAATTGACTTTACCCACAACACACTGATAGGGACACCCCTTGAGAAGACCCCCCCCGCCCCCGTGTGCAGGATGCAGTGTGCAGTGTATGGATGGTCACTGCCGTCCTGAAATGAAAACTAAGAAGCCCAGAACACGGGGTTCCTGCTGTGGCACAATGGGATCCATGGCGTCTTGGGAGCAGTGAGACACAGGTTCAATCCCTGGCCCAGCACAGTGGGTTAAGGATCTGGTATTGCTGTACCTACAGCTCGAATCTGATCCCTGGCCCAGGAACTCCATATGCCACCATATGGGTGGCCAAAAAAGAAAAAAAAAAAAGGAAAAAAACAAAGCAAAACATCACTCAGAGCCTCTTCGGTGTTCTCCAATATGGAAAGGTTGATAAGCACATTGAGGAAGAATTTGGAGTTACCGTCAATGGATATGATACTACACAGCAATCAAAATAAAAGGACTAGATCTGTAGGTATCATTATGAATTGAACTGAACATACTCATGTGCAAATGAGGAAAACTGCTTAACAATGCGTTCATATGAGAGAGAACGAATATGTCAGTTAAAGCAAGCTCACGTGCATACACACACAAACTCTTCCTACATATTGTTTATTGATTCGTGTATATGTGGTAACAGTATAAAAGTTGGGACCAGAAGGATCCATACCTCAGTTCATAATAGCAGCTGCCTTGGAGAACGGAGCAATGGGACGGGATGGGGGACCAAGACGATGACAACTTATCTCTAATATTTTATTTCCTTTATAAAAAATAAGCCAAAATGGCAAGGAGTTCCCACTAAGGCATAGAGGGTTAAGGATCCAACTGCAATGGCTTAGGTTGCTGGAGGGGCACCGGTTTGATCCCCAGCCTGGTGTTGCTGCAGCTGCAACCTGGGTCACAGCTGCTCAGATTCAATCTCTGGACCAGGAATTTCCATATGCCGCAGGTGTGGCCATATAAAAAAAAGAGCCAAAATGGTAACATACAAATGTTTATGCCTTCTGGTTGGTATGTAAATTAAGTTATTACTTATGGTACTTTCTAACAGTTTTTTGTTTATTTGTTTGTTTGTTTTTTGTCTTTTTGCCTTTTCTAGGCTGCTCCTGCGGCATATGGAAGTTCCCAGGCTGGGGGGTCCAATTGGAGCTGTTGCCGCTGGCCTACGCCACAGCCACAGCAATGTCAGATCCAAGCTGTGTTTGTGACCTACACCACAGCTCACAGCAACGCCGGATCCTTAACCCACTGAGCAAGGCCAGGGATCGAACCTGCAACCTCGTGGTTCCTAGTCGGACTCGTTAACCACTGAGCCATGACGGGAACTCCATTTTCTAATAGTTTTTAAACTGCACCCGCACAATTTCTTTGGGTGAAACACATAAGGCAAATGACAAACTAGGAAGAACATCTGTCCCATATGTCAAAAAGAACTTACCCCCAATATGCAAAGAACTCAATTCCCAGTCCAAAATTTTAAAACTGGGCAAAGATAACTGACAAAAGTAGTATGAAAGACCAATGTATATAAAAGAGTTTTGCACTTTCCTCATGCTTTTTAAAAACTGCAAGTTAAAATAATATCCCAAGTTTTATCTATCTGACTGGCAAAGGTTACACTCAGTGTAAGTAATAACACTGCAGACAGACTCGTTCCACTCTGTTGAGAATATCACAGGGGTGAAAGCACCAGATCCTTAACCTCTAGACCACCAGGGGCTTCCCAAACAGACTTTTTAAATTCTGTTTTTCTTTTTCTGTCTTTTTAAGGCTGCACCCAGGGCACACAGAGCTTCCCAGGCTAGGGGGTGAACTGGAGCTGTAGCGAGGCCAGGGATCAAACCTGCATCCCATGGATACTAGTCAGGTTCGTGAACCCCTGAGCCAAGATGGAAACTTCCCCAAACAAGCTTTTAAAGATAAACTTAATATTGAATTTCAACAGAATTTAGAAAGTTTGGATTATTTTGACCCAAAAATTCTACTGCAGGAATTTATGCTAAGAAAATAATAAGAGTCAGATTGTTTAAAGGACCTTCATCTTGGCAATCATTTTAATAGCTTCCAAAAATAACTGTCACCAAATGTCTAATTCTTATCAGATACATTATAGCATGTGTACATGCTATAATTTACAAAGCCATATTAAAGATTGTGTTTTCTAAAAATGTTTAATGGCATGGAGAGATATTTCAAATACTTTAAAATGGAAGTTCCCATTTTGGCTCAGTGGGTTACGAACGCGACCAGTATCCATGAGGATGTGGGTTTGATCCCTGGCCTCGCTGAGTGGGTTAAGAATCCGGTGTTGCTGTGCAGGTTGAAGATGCAGCTCGGGTTCCTCCTTGCTGTGGCTGTGGCACAGGCCAGCAGCTACAGCTCCAATTTGACCCCAAGTCTGGGAACTTCCATACGCCTCAGGTACAGCCCTAAGAAGCAAAAATAAAATAAAATACTTAAAAATAGGGTTAAAACATCTGTGTGTATGTACACAGACATGGATATACACATATGATCACAAAATTACGTGGACGCACATACACAGATATACACCAAATGTGAACAGTTGTTATCTCTGAGTATCGGACATGGCAATCTTTATTAGTTCTTTTTCTGCAATGACTAGGTATTATTTTTACTTCCTGAAGCAAACTTTAGTGGCATGAGACAGTGTAAAGGGCAATGGGGCATATGTTAGAAATCTTCAGCTCTCCAAAGTTTCCCTCCTGCCCCCGTCCCAAAGTTGTTCAAGGACATTCGGAGTCTAGAACTTTCACAGCGTTTTCCAGTTAACAAGAATGCATGTCTAGGGAATTCCCGTTGTGGTGCAGTAGAAATGAATCAGACTAGGAACCATGAGGTTTCGGGTTTGATCCCTGCCCTTGCTCAGTGGGTTAAAGATCCTGCGTTGCTGGAGTTCCCGTCGTGGCGCAGTGGTTAACGAATCCGACTAGGAACCATGAGGTTGCGGGTTCGGTCCCTACCCTTGCTCAGTGGGTTAACGATCCGGCGTTGCCGTGAGCTGTGGTGTAGGTTGCAGACACGGCTCGGATCCTGCGTTGCTGTGGCTCTGGTGTAGGCCGGTGGCTACAGCTCCGATTCAACCCCTAGCCTGGGAACCTCCATATGCCGCGGCAGCGGCCCAAAGAAATAGCAACAACAACAACAAAAGACAAAAAGACAAAAAAAAAAAAAAAGATCCTGCGTTGCTGTGGCTGTGGTATAGGCTGCCAGCTATAGCTCCGATTAGACCCCAGCCTGGGAACCTCCAAATGTTGGGGGTGTGATTCTAAAAAGCAAAAAAACCAAACCAAACCAAACAAAAAACACATTTCCCCTCTATATAAATAGTCTAGAGGACTCAAAGTTTTAGAAAGGAAAATGAGAACTACCTAGAGCATCCTTTCCATCTTGTGCCCCAGGCGGAGTGAGAGCTGCCTCCAGTTCCTCCCTGGCAGCAAAGGAAACAAGAATACAAACAGCCCCCACTAAGAGGAGCTGCCCAGCCATCCAGGAAAATAGTCCACACACTGTCTGGCTGCCAGTCTGCAGAGCGCCGTTGCTCTGCTGTTCCCTTCCGGGATGTCCCAGTGGGATGAACTGGTTCTGCTGAGCAAAGGAAGTGAGGCTGCAGCTACTGGAGAGTCCACTAGAGGGAGCGAGGAGGCCACCTGGAAACGCACAGGACTGCCTAGAGAGACCAGGCTTTGGAGCCAAGGCATGGAGAACACGCAACTCTGCTCCCTGGAATGGGATCCAGGAAGTTCTGAGGAATCTGAGTAGAAATGAGCTTTTTGATTTAACAAAGGATAGACCACCTCTGTTTGAGAAATCATAGAGGAAAATCACTACACTTGCAAAAGTATTGAACCCTCTAGCACTGTAAGAAACACAAATTAAACAAGAGCGTTTTCACTTATGATTAACAATGAAGATTTTTTTTAAACAATCACATTCATGTGTGAGGGCGGTCACTGCATATTTCTGCAAGCTACAGAGGAGAGTGTAAAGTGATAAACTCTCCCTGAAGAGGAACCTCTAAAATGTTTATCTCTGACTCAGCAGGGCTGTCTGGGACATAGTTTAAGGAAAGAATCAGAAATGAACAAATGTTTCCTTAGATCCAAACTGGCAGCCTCAGAGAAATGATCACATAAAACATCTGAATGGAATATGTAACCATTAAAAATACCATTCAAGTAAGTGTTTCAGTGGTATTAAAAAATGCTTATAGTATAGGATAGTCAGATTACATTAGTAAGTGAAAAAAGCAAGCTAGAAACTGTATTTATAGTACAATTCCATTTCAGTAACTTACACACAGACCCACAGAGCATTTATATGAAAAAAACTGAAAGACTGCACACAAAAACTAATAGGGGTTAGCACTGGTTGATTGTATTACAGGGAAATTTCACTTACCCTTTTGTACCTTTCAACATTAAAATTTTTTTCTAATATTAAGTACCTCAAGATGGTATGACACAGTAATTCACTTTTGCTTCATACATTTCTAGATTAACTTTTTCTAGGGTCTTTTTTTTTTTTTTTTTTTTTTTTTGCTTTTTAAGGCTGCACCTGCAGCATATGGAGGTTCCCAGGCTAGGGGTCAAATCGGAGCTATAGCTGCTATCCTATGCCACAGCCACAGCAATGCAGGATCTGAGCTGCGTCTGTGACCCACACCACAGCTCACAGAAACGCCAGATCCTTAACCCACTGAGCTAGGCCAGGGATCAAACCTGCAACCTCATGGTTCCTAGTCGGATTCATTTCAGCTGCGCCACCACAGGAACTCCTTTTTCTAGAATTATGTTTTCATAATCTGAGAAACAATATTTTCTTCTTAATTTTTAAAAAGAAAACACATATGTAATAATGTGAAAAGTAAAAGAAATATAAGTTTCAACTAAGTAAAGAAGAAATTAAAGGGAAAACACTGGAGGGAGTTCCCATTGTGGCTCAGCAGCTGAGGACCCGATGTTGTCTCTGAGGATTCGGGTTCAATCCTTGGTCTTGCTCAGTGGGTTAAGGATCCAGCATTGCCGGAAGCTGCAGTGTAGGTCACTGCTGCAGGTCAGATCCAGTGTTGCTGTGGCTGTGGTGAAGGCCAGCAGCTGCAGCTTCAATTTGACCCCTAGCCTGGGAACTTCCATATACTGCAGGTGTGGCCCTAAAAACAAAAAAGGCTGGAAAGGAAATCTGTCCAAGAATGACAGTGCCTCTGAATGGACATACATGGTATCTGCCTGATTGGGGTGGGGGCAGGTGAAGGGGTGTTTGCTAGTTATTAGCTTCTTTACACTCTCCTACACTTTCCCCAACTTTTAATAATAAGCAGATATCACCCTAGTCACCATTTTTTTCCCCTTGGCCTCAACCACGGCATGTGGAAGCTCCCAGGCCAGACACTGAATTTGCCACAGCAGCAACCTGAGCTGCTGCAGTGACAATGCCAGCTCCTTAGCCGCCAGGCCACCAGGGAACTCCAGATCATCATTTTTTAAAATGCCCAACTCTCAGGAGTTCCTGCTGTAGCTCAGTGGAAATGAATCCGACTGGTATCCATGAGAATATGGGTTCAATCCCTTGCCTTGCTCAGTGTCTCAGGGATCTAGCATTGCCATGAGCTGTGGTGTAAGTCACAGACGTGGCTCAGATCCCGAGTTGCTGTGGCTGTGGTATAGGCCGGCAGCTATAGCTCCAATTTCACCCCTACCCTGGGAACTTCCATATACCTCAGGTGCAGCCCTAAAGAGCAAAAAAAAAAGGGCCCAACTCACTAGGCAAATTCTCTTGCTGTCAAGCCCTAGAGCTGAGGAGTCACATGTTCAGACCTAGAGGCCAGGGAAGAGGTCAGATGTTGCATCTGCATTTATTTTATTACCAAAAAAAGAAGAAAAAAATGAGGACTTCCCCACAGACTTATGAGGGTGGGGTCTTCCTCTGCTCTGAAGGACTCAAATTCCAGTTTTCACTAAAGTCTGAAAACAAAACCTGAGTTTAGAAACTGGATCCCATATCTATATTTATTAGTTTGTGCTTTGTCAGAGTAAGAGAAAAAAAACCTAACATCTGCTGACTGCCTTCTATGTTTCAAGGACTGTATTTAGAACTTTCACATACTAAAAAAGGCTTTACAGATGTCTAAGAACGCGGCCACACGTTACTGCATCATTTGCCTCCTTTCTGTCCCCACTTGCCACACGCCTTTCACAGAGACATACTTGAGGTTTCAGCCTCGAGGGGTTCAGCAATGAATGGGGCAGAAATCAAACCCGTCACATGTCAATACCATGGAGCATGACAAGGATGCAGAGACTGCTTACTTTCAGGAATCACTGGAACTAACAGCCAGGATTGCTCCCAGCTCTCTGGGTTTCTTCATCTCTTCATTAAAACACCACAATTATATACATTACCATTTCCATTTCAGGGATTCCAAAGCTCAGCCGGGCTCACCCAGGTAGAAAGTGGGCAGGTAGAAGCCAGGTTGTCTGACGCCTGATCCACATGTTTGTGCCATTATGCCACGACCCGCCCCCACTATTTAATGTTGGCTGAGTGCACACCTACTTGTGGCATCCAGTTTCTCTTCTCCTATAGGGAACAGAGAAGGGCATTTTCTTTTTTCTTTCTTTTTTTTCCTGCTTTTTTTAGGGCTGCACCTGCAGCATATGGAAGTTCCCAGGCTAGGGGTCACATATTGGAGCTGTGGGTACCGGGCTACGCCACAGCCACAGCAATACCAGATCTGAGTCACGACCTACACTGCAGATCATGGCAATGTGGATCCTTAACCCACTGAGTGAGGCCAGGAATCGAACCCATATCCTCATGGATACTAGTCAGGTTCCTAATTGGCTGAGCCACAAGGGGAACTCCCAGCATTTTCAATTTTAAAGCGCTTTCTATGTACTAGGCATTTTACCTCCATTGTATCTCTTTAATTTTTTGACAATTCTGTAAAAACCCCTTGCACTGGCATGCATGTGGATATAATTTGACTGCTAACTTACACCACAGGTCCTTTGAAGGAAGGTGAGGCCAGGTAGGAAAAAGCAAGCAACCTCATCTTTAGAAGCAGGGAAGGAAAGAGAAGGTATTTGCCAGGCTGAATCACTCCATTTCTAACCCATGAAACATACACCACCGAATCTGGAAACTCCTGGAATCCCAGCCACTGTCCTGAAAACTCCAATCAGGTAGGTGCAGGGCCAGAACTGCCCTCTTTGACAAATAAGCTAGAGCAGGCAACAACCACTAGGTGGCGCCAGACCACAGCCGGGACAGGGACAGGTGGGAGCCACACAACCCGCTGAGAATTTCCGGCTGGCGGGTGTTGGAGGTTGGCTGGGATCACTAATCATGCACCTTAGGCAGTTTAATTCCACTTATTGCATTAGATGCAGTTTTACTGAGTCTTTGTTTTGCAGGCTATATTATCACTTTGCTCCAGAAGGGGTATCTCTTAGATGGGTCAGGTCAGAAGGTGGATTTCTTTCTTTTTTTTTTTTTCTTTCTTTTTTTTTTTGGCTGTCCCATGGCATATGGAAGTTCCTAGGCCAGGGAGCAGATCCAAGCCACAGTTGAGCTCTACACTGCAGCTTCAGCAACCAGATACTTTAACCCACAGTGCGGGGTTGGGGATCAAACTTGCGTGCAGTTGCAGGTTGTGCCACAGCAGGAACTCCAGAAGGTGGAGTTCCTTTTTTTTTTTTTTTTGTCTTTTTGCCATTTCTAGGGCCGATCCCATGGCATATTGAGGTTTCTAGGCTAGGGGTTTAATCTGAGCTGTAGCTACCGGCCTATGCCAGAGCCGCAGCAACACCCACAGCCACAGCAACACAGGATCCAAGCTGCATCTGCAACCCACACCACAGCTCATGGCAATGCCGGATCCTTAACCCACTGAGCAAGTCCAGGGATTGAACCCGCAACTTCATGGTTCATTAACCACTGAGCCACGACGGGAACTCCCCAGAAGGTGAATTTCTTGACCTTCCCAATCACACCCACGAGGCAAGTGGTGACAAGGTTTCTATCCTCACATTTCCCATGCTGGGACATAGCTTGGAGATAGCAGGGCTGGCCAGAGATGATACGGACCAGAAGATAAAGTGGAATAGTCGAGGCGTGAACACCAGAAAATTAGGCCAGCAGATTTTCAATTTTAGCAGAATCACCAAGTGGGTTGGCTGACACACAACTGCTGGCTCCCTCCCCAGAGATTCTGATTTAGTAAGTCTGGGCAGGGCTGGAGGATGTGCCTTTCTAATGAGTTTCCATATGATGCTGACTGTGCTGATCCAGGGACCACACTGGGAAAACCACTGTTACGCTCTGCCTCAGGCCTGTCTCTGAACCAGCATCTCCATGTGATGAGATTCATCCTGGTGAAACAAAAGTGCCAACAGAAGACCTGGAACATCCCTGAACAATTAGCTTCAAACAAAGTTCTTGAAAGGGAGATTGTGTCTGTGTTACATGTTTAGAACTCTAGTTTCAGAATCCCCCAGCTTCTGGCAGAGGAATGCCCTGTACTGAGAAATAGCTAAGGATATGCACAAGAAAAATATACTAAATAAAGAGCTTTTCCAGGAAGTTCATGTGTGACACAGTGGGTTAAGGATCTGGCGCTGCTGTAGCTGTGGCGCAGGTTAAAGCTGTGGTGTGTGTGCTCGCTTCGGCAGCACATATACTAAAACTGTGGTGTGGATTTAATCCCTAGCCTGGGAACTTCCACATGCCATGCGTGCAGCCAAAAAAAAAAAAAAAAAAAAATTAAAAAAAAAAAGAGAGAGAGAGAAGAGAGAGCTTTTCCAGAGTTTAGAATACAGTAGTCAAATTTGCTCTTTATTTTCCAATCACAATATTTTATAAAATGTTGACTAATAAATGTACAGACTCATCAAGAATCCACTCCAAAAACCACTTTCCATAGAAACAGTGGATGAATATTTTATATATGACTTCAGGGGAGCGCCTTCAGATGAAAAGAGAAAAATGTGGATAAGATCAGTGTAGCCTGGTGAAGGACACAGCAGCTGAGGATGACACAAAGACAGGTCAGACATTTAATGTGACAAAAAAAACTAAGCTGGCAATACTTAATTTTCTCCTTTGTTTCTAGAAATAGAAACAAATCATCTATTCTGTAAAAGTGACTGGCTATAAGACTTTACCATATGCCATGGGTGCAGCCCTAAAAAGCAAAAAATAAAAATAAATGAAAAGGGGGGCGTTCCCTTCATGGCTCAGCAGTTAACAAACCCAACTAGTATCCATGAGGATGCTGGTTTGACCCCTGGCCTCGCTCAGTGTGTTAAGGATCTGGCGCTGCCATGAGCTGTGGGGTAGGTCGCAGATGCAGTTTGAATCCCGAGTTGCTGTGGCTGTGGCGTAGCCCTGTAGCTACAGCTCCAATTCTACCCCTAGTCTGGAAACTTGCATATGCGGCAAAAAAAAAAAAAAAAAAAAAAGAAAAAAAAAGAAGAAAAGAAACTTACTGCAAGTTTCTGTTTCCCCAATGCCTCCCTAAAAAGTAGAAATGCAAGGTTTTCCTGACCATGAGAACAGTTCCAGAGAAAAGTAAAAACTAGCAGTCATTTGGCTTGTGGGTTTTTTTTTTTTTTTTGTCTTTTTGTCTTTTTGTTGTTGTTGTTGTTGTTGTTGCTATTTCTTGGGCCGCTCCCGCGGCATATGGAGGTTCCCAGGCTAGGGGTTGAATCGGAGCTGTAGCCACCGGCCTACACCAGAGCCACAGCAACGCAGGATCCGAGCCGTGTCTGCAACCTACACCACAGCTCACGGCAACGCCGGATCGTTAACCCACTGAGCAAGGGTAGGGACCGAACCCGCAACCTCATGGTTCCTAGTCGGATTCGTTAACCACTGCGCCACGACGGGAACTCCTGGCTTGTGTTTTAATTGCACTGTTCTAATTTATAACTCCTACCTGTTATTGTCCACAGTGGCTACAGGCATTAAGTGGCTACTATATGTAAATTTGAATTAATTCAAATAAAATAACATTACAAATTCAGTTCAAGTACTTGAAGCGTTCCCTGATGGCACAGCAGGGTATCTGGTATCACTGCTGTGGCTTGAGTTACTGCTGTGGTGTGGGTTTGATCCCTGGCCCAGGAACTTCTGTTTTCCAAGGGTATGGCAAAAAAACCCAGTATTTGAACAAGTACATTTCAAGTCCCCGAAGGCCACTTGTGACCAGGGCAGCTGTAGAAACACTTGCATCATCCACAAAGATCTATCTGAGCTACTTTTTCAAACAGCTTTTACCAGAATAGGTAACTCTTAAAAGGTATCGCTGGGGAGCGGAGAAGGGAAGTATTGGGAGTTCGGGATCAGCAGGTGCAACCTAGTATATATAGGATAGATAAACAACAAGGTCCTATGGTACCAGGGAACTATATTCCATATCCTGTGATAAACCATAACAGAAAAGAATAGGAAAAAGAAGAAATATATGTATAACTGAATCACTTTGCTATACAGAAGAAATTAACGCTGTAAATCAACTATACTTTAATAATTTTTTAAAGGTATACCTAAATAATAAAGCCAAAGAGAGAAACCAACCACAATGGTTCGGCTCCAGTGAACAGATCAACCTGGATTCTGCAGGCTGATCTGTCCCAGTGGGACAAGGAAGAAGGCAGGAGGAGCAAAGTGGGGAAGCTCTCGGGCTGGGGTCCTTGGCTTTGCCACTTCCTGTGGGAGGCTGGCTGGTCCCCTAAACCCCCGGGGCTCCTCCACAGAGGGAGCTGGGAAGCCGATCACAGTGGGGAAATGGCACAGTGCTGCTCATACGAAGGATATGGCATAGTCACTGCTGCCAGGATCCCGTCAATAACCTTCCATTACTGAAGCTACAAATCATATCCACCTCTGGCTGCCTCTTGGTCCAAATCCTCCAGGTCACTTCTTCCTTCTCAGTAAAGGGCCAGGTTTTGTTTTTATTCTGTTGGACTTATTTTCTCGTAAAACACAATAATGTGGGGAAATGAACCATAGGAAATCCAAGCCCCAATATCCTCTGTCAAATTGTTACGAATGGTTCCAATTTCTGTTGAAACTGTTAGGAAAAGCCTCCATTTCTAGCCTCACTGGCCGGCACTGGTCGAGGACCACACTCTGGGTTGCCTGCTCTACACTCCAATTCTGTTCTCACCGGATACTCCTGAGCCTGTTTCCTTACAGTTTTAGGAATCCACTCTCTTTTTGTTTTCCAAGCCCACTCTTCCAGATCATCATCATCTGGGTCAGAGAAGAGAACACTGCACCCAGAAAAAAATCCTAGAGTGTGGCAGAGGGTCTCTTCTGAGTATTTGGCAGAGCACCATTCAGCACATGCATGTGAGGAAACTTACCACGGCGGGTAGTAAAAATCCTCCGAAAGGATGAGAGAAAATAGTGCCTGGTGTTCACAAGGGCCAGAAACAGTCTGGGAAAACATAATAATCCACGGGATGCTGAGTAAAACGCTCAGAAAGGTTTTGCCCCAGGAGGGGGAAATGATGAGCCCTAGACTGGGCTCTGCTCTAAACGCACTTAGCAAATCATAAAATCCACACTGGAAAGGACCCTTTCCAAATAATGTGTCTGCAACCCCAGAAGATATAATGCTCAAGATTTCACAGAATATAAAAATATCCAGGACTCAAACAAGGTACAGTTCACAATGTGCAGCAACCAATCAAAGATTATTAGGCTTGCAAAGAGGCAAGAAAACACCACCCATAGTGACCAAAGTAATCAGTCTCTGGAAATCAACCCAGATCTGACACAGACATTAGAATTACTAGTAAAGAAGGGCATTATAAGTTATTGTTACTCTGTGCCATATGCCCCCAAAGTTAAAAGAGAGACACAGAAGATATTTTTTAAAGGCCCCAACTGAACTGCTAGAGGTAAAAAGCAAAATGACTGAGATGAAAGATATATTGAATGGGATTAAAAGCAAATTACATGATGCAGGAGAAAATAGCTGTGAAATTAAAAGCAAAACACCAGCAACTGTACAAAATGCAACAGAGAGGAAAAGAATGAATAAAATGAAAAGACCATTAAGTGAGCTGTGAGAAAACTTCCAGACACTTCACCAAGAGGCCACCGGAGTCCCCGAAGGAGGGAGGAGAGAGAGTGTGGCAGAAAATTGGAAGAAATGATTGCCAAAAATATTCTAGATTTGATGAACACCATCAACTCACAGATCCAAAAAGCTCAACAAACCCAAGCACAAGTGTGTCAAGGGAGAGCATCACCAAATGTCTCAAAATCCAAGTTCCCATTGTGGCTCAGTGAGTTAAGAACCCAACATAGTGTTGGTGAGGATGTGGGTTCAATTCCTGGCCTCTGTAGGTTAAGGACCCTGCGTTGCCACAAGCTATGGCATAGGTCACAGATGCAGCTCAGATCTGGTGTTGCTGTGGCTGTGGCATAGGCTGGCAGCTGCACCTCCGATTCGATCTCCGACCTGGGAACTTCTGTATCATAAAAAGAAAAATTTTTAAAAAACTTCTCAAAATCAATAATAAGGAAAATCTTAATCAGAGGAAAAAGACATGTTACATACAGAGAGACAAAGATAAAGATGGCATTGAATTTTTTTTTTTTTTGGCCATGCCCATGGCATGCAAAAGTTTCCGGGTCAGGGATTGGACCCACACCACAGCAGCAACCGCAGCCACTGCAGTGATGATGCTGAACCCCCAACCACTAAGCCACTGGGGAACTCCTGGCATTGGATTTCTTATTGAACACAATACAAGCAAGCAAACAGCAAGACACATCTCTAAAAATCAAAGACCTAGAATTCTGTACCCAGCAAAAAATATCTTTTAAAACCAAAGTGAAATAAAGATGAATTCAGACAATCAGAAGCTAAAAGAGGAGTTCCTGTCGTGGCTCAGTGGTTAATGAATCCGACTAGGAACCATGAGGTTGCCGGTTTGATCCCTGGCCTTGCTCAGTGGGCTAAGGATCCGATGTTGCCGTGAGCTGTGGTGTAGATTGCAGATGTGGCTCAGATCCAGCGTTGCTGCGGCTCTGGCGTAGGCCAGCAGCTACAGTTCCAATTCGACCCCTAGTCTGGGAACCTCCATATGCCATGGGAGCGGCTCAAGAAATGGCAAAAAGACCAAAAATAAATAAATAAATAAAATTTTAAAAATAAAAGCTAAAGGAATTCATCATAGGCAGAGCTGTACTATATGTTAAAAAAAAAAAAAAATTAGGTGAACTCTTTCAAGGAGAAAGAAAATGGTACCAGATGAAAATCTGGATCTCTACAAGGGAATGAAGAGGACCAGAAATAGTAACTGCATAGATAAATAAGATTTTTTTCTTCTTAGTTAAATCTCTTTAAAAGATAATTCACCAGAGCAACGGAATAAAATTGAGAGACCAGAAATAAACCCTTACATTTAGGGTTAATTAATTTTTGATGAATTTGCCAAGATAATCCAACTGGGAACGAATAGTCTTTTCAACAGCTGGTGCTAGGAAAACTGGCTATCTACTTGCAAAAGAATAAAGTCAGGTCACTGCCTCACAGCACGTACACACATCAACTCAAAATGGATCAAAGAGCTCAACCTAAGAGCTAAAATTATAAAATTCTTAAAAGAAAACATGGGCATGAATCTTCATGACCTTTGGTAGGGCAATGTTTTCTTAGATAAAGCACCAAGACCAAAAGAAACAAAAGAAAAAACTGATAAATTAGACTACATCAAAATTAAAAACTTTTGTGCTGCAAATAATAACATCAAGAAAGTGAAGCAGGGCACAAAATGAGGGAAATTATCAGCAAATTATACATCTAATAGGAAACATATGTAGAACATATAAAGAACAATTAGAACTCAATAATACAAAACCCAATAACCCAAATGGGTAAAGGATCTAAATAGACATTTCTCCAAATAAGACATCCAAATAGGCCCATGAAAAGATGCTCCACATCATCAGTCATGGAGGAAATGCAAAACAAAACCACCTTGAGATTCAACTCCACAGTCCCTAGGATGGTTAGAATCAAAAAGTTGGACAATCACAAGTGTTGGCAAGAATGTGGTACTATTAGAATCCTCATACAGCTCAGTGGGTTAAGGATCTGGTGTTGCCGTGAGCTGTGGTGTAGGTTGCAGATATGACTCAGATCCCGAGTTGCTATGGTCGTGGCATAGGCTAGCTCCGATTTGACCCTTAGCCTGGGAACTTCCATATGCCATCAGTTTGGCCCTAAAAAGACACACACACACAGGCTTGCCTTATGTCTTAGACAAGAGAAGCCACAGAATGCCTGCTGTGCCCAGAGCCCCTAGGAAGCCCTCATGAGTCCACCCCATGATCCACCTGATAGGCAGTCCCAGGTCTGTCAAACCACCTGTGAAACAGCCTGGCTCAAAAGGATGACCTCCACCCATCAGAGTCACCCTCCTGAATCTACACTGGAAAGAGAAGCAGGGGGGTGTGAGTAAGTGGTAGGAGATAAGACAGAAAATAGATGCACTGAGAGTACAGAGGGGCCATCAAGAGTCTTGTGCAGGCTGGAAATCAGAGGCAGCAGGGAGTGTGGGCGAAAGGATACACACCATGGAGGAGAAATGGCCCATCAGCAGTGGGCAAAAAGCAGATTCACTGAAGAAGACAAGCACCTGGAGGGACAGAGAGCCTTCCACCTCCAGAACTGACCCACTCCACGAAAAGGCTCCAGGTGCTGCTGGACCACCAGCATCCTTTCAGCAAACACTTTGTTCTTAAGGTGACCTAGGCACATCTTTGTTCCAGGAAACCCAAAGAACCTGTCCAAATTATTTATATGTTAATCAGGAGTCTTTCAATTGCAAGTGACTAAAACCCAGTGCAAATGGAATCTTTTCTTTAACAAAGAAAAGTAATTAGTTCCAGTAATTAGGATGCCAGTGAGTGGTTGGCTTCAGAATTGTCCAGATCCCCGCAGGCCTAAGTGGTGTCACAAGTATGTCTCCTCCTATTTCTTTTTTTTGTTTTGTTTTGTTTTTTGTTGTTGTTGTTGTTGCTATTTCTTGGGCCGCTCCCGCGGCATATGGAGGTTCCCAGGCTAGGGGTTGAATCGGAGCTGTAGCCACCAGCCTACGCCAGAGCCACAGCAACTCGGGATCCAAGCCGCGTCTGCAACCTACACCACAGCTCACGGCAACGCCGGATCGTTAACCCACTGAGCAAGGGCAGGGACCGAACCCGCAACCTCATGGTTCCTAGTCCGATTCGTTAACCACTGCGCCACGACGGGAACTCCTCCTCCTATTTCTCAACTGTGTTTGCCTCTGGGCTGGTTTCAGTCCCAAGAAGACTCTCCCTTTAGGTTGCCAGATAGCCACTGCAGTCAGCATCTTCTAAGATGGCCTCAGCGATCCTGCTATTTACGGTCTTATGTAATCCCTTCCCCTTGAGTAACTTGATTCCGATTAAAAAAATGGGCAATGTTTAAAAAAAAAAAATACATTGCTGATGAGAAAGTAAAATGGTACAGCCACTTTGTAGAACATTCCCAAAACTCAAACATCGTTACCATATGACCCAGCAATTCCACACCTAAGTATCTATCCAAGAGAAGTGAAAAAATATGTCCACACAAAAATATGCACAGGAGGAGTCCTCTGGTGGCCTAGTGGTTACGGGCTTGGCATTGTCACTGCTATGGCTCAAGGTGCTTTTGTGCTTCAGGTTTGGTCCCTGGCCCAGGAGCTTCCGCAAACCCCAAGCATGGGGGAAAAAAAATGCCATGCCACAGGAATCTTCATAGCATCATTATTTATAATAGCCAAGAAGTGAATGGATAAATAAAATGTGGTCTATGCATACAATGAATTATTATTCAGCCATAAAAAAATTAGGTTCTGATACGGGCTATAACACAGATGATGTGGATCATATTATGCTAAGTGAAAGAAGCCAGTTACAAAAGACCACATATTATATGATTCTTTTTATATGAAACAGCCAGAATAGGCAAGTCTATAGATGAGTGGTTCCCCACCCCTAGAAAAGAGGGGTGGGGAATTGGGAGTGATAGCTTATGGGTACAGGGCAATGGGTAAGCGCCACCTTTATGCCCTCCAACATTTATTTGGTATTAATCATGTGCTCAGTATTATACCAAAAGTGTCAGATCAAGGGTAAATCAGAATAGTTAGACACTCTCCCCATTCTTTCTTGCCACTGTCTCTAGCCTGAGTGCCCTGGAGCCCACAGTCACACCAAACATCCCCTACCCCAGTGTCTTGTCACCCTCGTGTTTCTTCCCACCCAGGTACATACCACTCTCCTAGATTGCAGCTATGCAACCACTCTGGGGCTCTACTTCCTCTTATGGAAATGAGTGTGGTTGGGACACACGAAGGGCATGAGACAATGGAGCAAATATTCCACAGTGGCGCATAGCAGCACCCATGTCAGAGGCATGGCAGCACTGATGGAAACTGTCAGTATACATATGGGGAAGGCAGGGAAGGGAGATGGAGGGAGGGAGAGAGATTTATTGGTTATAAGGAGTTGGCTCACATGATTATGAGTGTTGACAAGCCCCAGATCTGCAGTCAGCAGGCTGGAGGCCCAGGACAGCAACGGTGCAGTTCCAGTCCAAACGCAGCTGTTCAAGTCAGACAGGCAGGAGGAAACCCCCTTACTCCAGGAGGGTCTGCTTTTGGATTCAGTTCAGTCCTTCAACTGATTGGGTGAGGACCACCCACATGAGGGGGAGTTTTACCCAGTCTACCGATTGCTGCTTCCATCTAGAAACACCCTCAGAAACACACCCAGAAAAATGTTTGACCAAACATAGGCACCCTGTGGCCCAGTCAAGCTGACACAAGATTAATCATCAGAGGGCCAGACCAGAGTTGGGGATAGAAGTCTAAGAGAAGAACATTTGAGCCAGAGAACTTTTGAGAAGAGATGCTCTTAGCAAAACGAGGGCACCACGGAGACCTGAGCAGTGAATACGATGCCAGAATAAAGCTCAGACCTCCGCAGATCTCACTCCCAAATCCAGGATTCTGGCTCTGAGATGAGACATCCAGTGCGACATCTTCATGCTAATTAGGGCAAAGTGCCCCCCACCCCATGTCAGAGCACTGCACTCTGCTCTCAGAGTCCAGGAGACACTGCACACCGCCAGGTCTCACCTTGGTCTGGGATTACTGGAGGAAAGGGTGCAGATCTCCCCCCAGACCATGCCTGTGCAAAGATCAGGCACCTGAAATGCAGATGTGGCAACTAAGGATGCAGGGCACATTGGAGTTACCCTCACGACACAGCTCAAAAATCCCATCCTCCTTTAATGTCACAGGCACAAAGAAGCTGATATTCCCCCACTGTCAGGACTTCACAGCCTCTGATTTACATCAACAATGACTGATCTGGGAAACCAAGTCTGGTTCCAGTTCCGGTGCACCCAGCAGAACTGGGTTTGCTGGAGAGGGACACACGACCCTCTGACCACAGGCCAAGTAAAAGCCTACCTCTCCTCCACCTCCACTCTCCGACTCGCACAGCCCTTTGCCCAGCTCTGTCTATTTTGGTCGTTTCCTGATCTCACCCTCGCCCACTGATGTCCTCTGTGTGGACCCGCTCTCCTTTTCTCACATTCTTCCTCTTCAGCTTTTTCCCTAAATCCAGCTGACTCATCCCCTAAATGCTGAATATGATGAAAAATATTGGGATGACTCAACAGCTCAGAAATTCAGAGATCAAAAGCCTTAAAAAGGAACAGACTTCTGGGTTTTTGGTTTTTTCTTTTTTTTCTGGCTGTGCCTGTGGCATACAAAAGTTCCTAGACCAGGGATCAAACTGTGCCCCAGCAGTGACAATTCCAGATCTTTATCCCACTGCACCACCAGGGAACTCCAGAAACAGACTTCCAATCAAAGTTCTGAATCCATTTCTCCCCTATGGGTGCATCCGACTCCCTACTGAATTCTAGTTCCCCCCTTCTAAGTCTCAGGGCACTCTTATGAATTCGCAACTCAAAAGCATCTGAAAACCCAACCTTTGCTGTCACACAGCCCCCAGGCTGCAGCTGAGACATCATGGTAAGATCCCAGCTGCCTTTCCTTAGTGCACAGTTTCTCTAAGCAAAGCTAATTTGATACAGCAGCTGCAAGCAAGGGCCATGGTTCTACTTGGCCCCGGTTCAAGTGTCAAGCAGGCTATTTAACACTGAGGTAACCAATCACAAGCAAACTAAACTCTCCCAGCCTCTGGTCACCTGTAACACGGGGGTGATAATAACGCTGAAGAGTTACAAGGATTTCATGAGCTACTGTGGGTAGAGGACTCAGGGCAGGGTCAGGCCAACTATAAGGTAGGAAGCTCGCCTGTGAATTGCTTATAAACACTAAGATGACTCTTACCAAAGCAGGCCTGCTGCAAATTTAAGGAAGACCACTCTAGGAGTTCCCGTCATGGCGCAGTGGTTAACGAATCCGACTAGGAACCATGAAGTTGCAGGTTCAACCCCTGGCCTTGCTCAGTGTGTTAAGGATCCGGCGTTGCCGTGAGCTGTGGTGTGAGTTGCAGAGGCAGCTTGGATCTGGTATTGCTCTGGCTCTGGCGTAGGCCGGTGGCTACAGCTCTGATTAGACCCCTAGCCTGGGAATCTCCATATGCCGCAGGGCTCAGGAAAAGGCAAAAAGACAAAAAAAAAAAAAAAAAAAAAAAAAAAGAAGACCACTCTAGATTTTTTTTTTTTTTTCCCCACTTTTTAGGGCTGAGCTCTCGGCATATGGAGGTTCCCAGGCTAGGAGTCTAATCGGAGCTACAACTGCTGGCCTACGTCAAAGTCACAGCAACACCAGATCCAAGCCCTGTCTGCGACCTACTCCACAGCTCACGGCAACGTTGGATCCTTTAACCCACTGAGCCAAGTCAGGGATGGAACCCACAACCTCATTATTCCTAGTCTGATTCGTTTCCGCTGCGCCATGACAGGAACTCCAAGGAAGACAGCTCTAAATCAACCTCCACTATTTCAGAACTATGGCATCTCCAAAGGCTGGGTTGATAAGACAGCATACACAAAGTCAATGAAAAAGGCTAACATGATTTCAGAGGCAGCACTTGGACTTGGTAAGAGAAACAAAACAACCTCTAAGGTTCCTCCTGTGCCTCCAATGTGAACTTACTGGTTGATGAATCATGAGTCACTGATTTATTCACTAAGATTTATTCACTCTGTCCCACACAGTGGGCTTAGCCCTAGGCTTTTTTTTTTTTGGTCTTTTTAGGGCCACACCTGCAGCATATGTAAGTTCCCAGGCTACAGCTGCTGGCCTACACCACAGTCACAGCAACACTGATTCTGAGCCACGCCTGTGACCTACACCACAGCTTATGGCAAAGCCAGATCCTCAACCCACTGAGCAAGACCAGGAGTCGAACCTGCGTCCTCATGGTTACTAGTCAGATTCGTTTCCACTGAGCCATGACAGGAACTCTGCTTCTACTTGTTTTACTTACCTGAAGGAAAGAAATGGCACTTTCTAGTGTTCTAGATACTTTCACGCCAATGAACTTTCCCCTTGGATCTAAATCAGAGGTTTCACTATAAAATCCCTGTACAATCTTTACCAGGCCTGGATGTTTGGATTTGGGAAGGTGACAGGGGCAATGGCATATATTCTATATTCTTAGTTATGTTGGTTTTTCCCTGAAGGATGGTTGGTTGACCACCGTGCATCCCCTACTCAGGAATGTAAGCACTAGGGCACAACACTCAGAGTCACCTGTTTTGGCCGTGACCTGCACTTCCCAGCCCTGTCCCATGAGTGGACCTCATCTGGCCTTGGGTTGCCTTCCTCTGAGCTCAGGACTGTCCTGGGCATAATCCCCATTGGCCTTGGAACTACCCACTCCCCCCAACCCCCACCCCTAAGACCAGGGTACCTCAAGTCCATGGGCTTCTGGCAGGAGTATCTCTTATCTAGTCCACCATTTTCCAACTCATAATGGCTGAGAAATAAGAGAGGCCACAAACACGGCAAAATGGTTTCACCGAGACTCCAGGACAGAATTTATTTCGCCTTTACAAAATGAACAAAATCTTACTTTTTGGACCTAAAACAGCCTGAGGTGAGGACACAGAGCCTGACCTTCTCTCTCCCTCATAGTCTATTCTAGAAGGTGCCAAAGTAACTCCACTTGACCCCACAAGTCCAGCACACTTTGTCTTCCTTCTCGTTCTGCCTCTCTCAAGCCATAGACAGGCGCCAGCTTCTCCTCAGACAGGCCACTTGACACACCGTGTCCAGACACATAACAAGTGGCCGGCAGCCAAGGCCACGCCTGGCCTCTCTACTGACCCCCTCCTGTCCCATGCTGTGCCAGCAGCTCCTGAGAGTGTCCAGTTGGGGGCATGGCCACCCTGGGTGGGCAGAGCCTGTGGGGGAGAGGGAGACCCACAATACACATCTCCATGACAACCAAACACACCCACTGCCACTGAGGAGCACATCAAGAAAGAACTTCAACAGACCACAGAAACGCCCACACACCTCACCCTGAATGCTTACCCCTGCGAACAAACACCAAGGAAACAATTCAGCAGAGGGAGAAAAACATGCAGGCACAAAGACATTCACTGGCTCGACATGTAATAACCAACAAATCTGGGACCGCTATGGGCCATCAAACCATGGGACAGCTCAGTCAACGACTGTGTAACTGTTAAAATGATTATTATGAAGATTACAGAGACATGGGTGAATTTATGACATGAATATTCAATCAAAAAGGATACAGCATGAGGAGTTCCCATCGTGGCTCAGTGGTTAACGAACCCAACTAGCATCCACGAGGGTGCGGGTTCGATCCCTGGCCTTGCTCAGTGGGTTAAGGATCCGGCATTGCCATGAGTTGTGGTGTAGGTCAAAGACGCGGCTCAGATCCCAAATTGTGGCTGTGGCGTAGGCCAGCGGCTACAGCTCTGATTCGACCCCTAGCCTGGGAACCTCCATATGCCATGGGTATGATCCTAAAAAGTAAAAAAAAAAAAAAAAAAAAGGTACAGCACTGTTAACACACTATGATCACAGCTCTAAAAAAACCTACAAATTTGGATAAAATCTAGAAGGAAAAGTGGGAAAGTATTAGTGAAAATAACTGTTCTATGATGAAAACTAAACAGGTTTCTGTCTTTAAAATTTTCTTTGTGGCTGTTATGTTGTTCTCAGAACTGAAAATGAACTAAATATTGTTGCTCATTGCAGGTGGAACCAGAGAACTTGCACCATCTAGATTCTGAGGTTGTCTAGGCACGGGAGACCTTGGGAATCATCCCAGGACACAGGATGGGAGGCTTGGAAGGGGCTGCTGTCAGAGAGTCTCCAGGAGACGAGACAGTCTTATCAGTGATGAGGTGTGGGTTCTTGGCCACCCCTCAGAAGGGAGCTACAGGTAAGCACACTTGGCCATGCCCACAACTGGCTGCTCAGCATCCTACAACCTGCACTGCAATCACTAGCCCTTCTGCTTCAGCATTATCCCTTTTGGAGTATGGGCCAGGGATATAGGCACCGCTGGCATGTCTTTCTTCCCTCCTTCCTCCATTCCTCCCTCCCTTCCTTCCTTTTCTTTATTTTGTTTTTTAGGGCCACATCTGTGGCATATGGAAGTTCCCAGGCTAGGTGTCAAATCAGAGCTACAGCTACTGACCTACGCCATGGCCACAGCAATGCCAGATCTGAGCCATGCCTGTAACCTCTTGGCAACACCAGATCCTTAACCGACTGAGTGAGGCAATGGATCGAACTCACATCCTCATAGCTACTAGTTGGGTTCATTACTGCTGAGCTATAAAAGGAACTCCTGGAGTTCCCATCATGGCTCAGTGGTTAACGATTCCAAGTAAGAACCATGAGGTTGCCCGTTTGCTCCCTGGCCTCGCTCAGTGGGCTAAGGATCCAGCGTTGCCGTGAGCTGTGGTGTAGGTCGCAGGCGCAGCTCAGATCTGGCATGGCTGTGGCTGTAGCATAGACCAGTAGCTACAGCTCCGATTGGACCCCTAGCCTGGGAACCTCCATACACCGCAGGTGCAGCCCTGGAAAGAAAAAAATTAAAATAAAAAAATAAATAAAAGGAACTCCACTGTGAGCTTGTCAACCTTGAGAAATTCTCTTCCCCCTTCTGGCCCCATTTTCTCTTCTACCATCGAAGCAGCAGCCTTCCTCCAGCTGTGCACGTCCACGTGCTCAGGCTCACAGAGACACAGTTGAGGACCCATGGAGCTAGGATGTGCAATACCCTGGGCTTGCCTCTGCTGAAAGCAGCTACAGGGCAGCAGTAAGTGAAATGAACAGAGGCAAATGATTTCTGGCATCCACAAGAAGCCACTCAGACACGTTCCTGGGTCTCCAACTGCTCCCTGTGAGTGGGGAGGAAGCCTACCCCACAGCAGGAATGTTACCACCCTCACTTTCTGATGGGGAACTCAGAGTTTCCTTCAGCAACTCTGTTCTAGTGCCTGGTTTGCTGGCACCAGAGTCACAGAGAGGGTGGTTCATGCTTATATGTGAGAAGGCAGGGCATGCCCAGTTCAGGAGAAAGATTCCTTCCAACTCAGGGAACAAGGAAGGCTTCCTGGAAGAGGAGGCATTGGAGCTCGGTCCTAAAGGCTGGACAGAATTTCAATGCATGAAGGGAGTGGGAAGAGGCAGTTCTACTGAGCGGATGTGGAAGAGTGGAATTCAGTGTGCTTGTGATGAGCAAGTAGGAAGCAATAAGACAGAGACTAGACCACAAGGGCCTTAAATGCTGGAGCAAGCAGACATCCCGAAGCAGCTGTCTTCCTAAGTGTTCGTCCTAATTTGAAGATAAACTCAACCCATTAAAGAACTGACAGCTCATCAAGCAATCACAGGTGGAACCAACAGACTCACCCCAGGTTTCCCTCCCACAACAACTTTCTTAGTTCAAATGGCAATCGCTTGAGGTAAAAAAACAGCCTCTGCTCAATATTTATTTTCTTTTTTCCTGAAAGACAGAGCAAGTGCTGAGAAACACTTGCAGGAGCCAAATGTCAAAGATAATTTGTAAAAGAAGGCAAGATCACAACTCTTGCACAGATAAAACACAAACCTAGGTCCAAGATTTTATCTAACTCCACAGTTAATAAAGAACGAATAAGATGTTACAACTGGGAGCCTGCAAAGAACCATCCATATGCAGACCACCAGAAATGTCAAGGTAAATCTGCTTAAACGATGCAAAACTGGTCGCTCTCCACAAGCGAACAATCAATGGCATCCCAGCCAGACACAGTTTGCATGGCTGTTGACAAGAGGCATGGGCCTTTGGGAGTTCCCATTGTAGCTCAGTGGTTAACCAATCTGACTAGGAACCATGAGGTGGCAGGTTCGATCCCTGGCCTTGTTCAGTGGGTTAAGGATCCGGTGTTGCCGTGAGCTGTGGTATAGGTCACAGATGTGGCTCACATCCTGCGTTGCTGTGGCTCTGGCGTAGGCCAGCGGCTACAGCTTCGATTAGGCCCCTAGCCTGGGAACCTCCATATGCTGCACGAGCGGCCCAAGAAATGGCAAAAAAGACCAAAAAAAAAAAAAAAAAAAAAAAAAAAGAGGCGCAGGCCTTGCCAACACAATTCTACACCTTACAGGGTGTAACATGGCTCAAGGGCAAGGAAAGGCCCAGAGACGCAGGGAATCCGATAACCAGACAACTCCTGCAGTTCCACTGCAGACACTCAGGAAACTGTGATCCATTTCAAAGTCTTTCACAATTTTTCCTACAAAGGTAAGCACTGATCAAGGCATAAACTAAACTCTCAGGCCTGTGTTTCGTGGGAAACTGCAGGGAGGATGCAGCCTGAGGTTTGGAACCGGGCATTTGTCTCTGCCATCAAGGAGTGTCAGGACAGTGTCCACTTGGTGAACTTCAGACCAGGAATGAAGAGGCTCTGGAGGGCTGTGCCACAATCCAGCCAAGAAAGTCCCTCCCCTTCTCATATGCGGAAGCTTCTAAGAGGAGAAGCCTGGCACCAATCCCAGGTTCCCAGCCCTGGCCACACCTGGGAGTCACCCAAGGAGCTGAGAAACAATACATGTGCCCTACTCTAGAAATTCCACCCCTAGAGAAAGACTTACATGCTGAGAACTACAAAACATTGATAAAGGAAACTGAAGATGATTCAAAGAAATGGAATGATATCCCATGCTCCTGGATAGGAAGAATTAACATTGTTAAGATGGCTATACTAAGCCAAAGCAATCTACAGATTTAATGCAATCCCTATCAAATTATCATGACATTTTTCGCAAAACTAGAACAAATAAGCCAAAAATTTACATGGAACCATAAAAGACCCAGAATTCCCAAAGCAATCCTGAGGAAAAAGAATAAAGCTGGAGGCATAACCCTTCCAGATTTCAGACAGTACTACAAAGCTACAATAATCAAAACAGCATGGTATTGGCATAAATATAGTTGTATGGATCAAATGAACAGAATAGAGAGCCTAGATATAAACCCACACATGTCTGGTCAATTAATCTTCAACAAAGGAGACAAGAATGTACAATGTAGAGGAGTTCCTGTCGTGGCTCAGCAGTAACAACCCAACTAGTATCCATGAGGATGCAGGTTCGATCCCTGGCCTCACTCAGTGGGTTAAGGATCAGGCGTTGCCATGAGCTCTGGTGTAGGTCACAGACACAGCTCAGATCCCATATTGCTGTGGCTGTGGCACAGGCTGGCAGCTGTAGCTCTGATTCGACCCTTAGCCTGGGAACTTCCATATGCAGTGGGTGCAGCCCTAAAAAGACAAAAAAAAAAAAAAAAAAAAAAGGGAATATACGATGTAGAAAGAGATAGTCTTTCAGTAAGTGGTATGGCAAAGTTGGACAGCTGCATGTAAATCAGTGAAGTTAGAAAACTCCCTTACACCGTACACAAAAATAAACTCAAAATGGCTTAAAGACTTAAATAGAAGACATAAAACTCCTAGAAGAGAACACAGGCAAAACATTCTCTGACACATATTGTACCAATGTTTTCTTAGGTCAGTCCACCAGGGCAACAGAAATAAAAGCAAAATTAAATAAATGGGACCTAATCAAACCTATAAGCTTTTGTACAGCAAAGGAAACAATAATAATAATTTTAAAAAGACAAATAACAGACCAGGAAAAAATATTTACAAATGATGCAACAGACAAGGGCTTAATTTCCAAAATATACAAACAGCCCACATAATTCAATAACAAGAAAACCAACCCAATCAAAAAAATGGGCAGAAGACCTAAACAGACATTTCTCCAAAGAAGACATACGAATGGCCAGTAGGCACATAAAAAGATACTCAATATCACTAATTA
Source organism: Sus scrofa (assembly GCF_054392235.1). Classification (NCBI taxonomy): domain Eukaryota; kingdom Metazoa; phylum Chordata; class Mammalia; order Artiodactyla; family Suidae; genus Sus; species Sus scrofa. The sequence continues at coordinate 43,526,338 of NC_139395.1, read as the reverse complement.
TGAGAGAAATATAAATCAAAACTACAATGAAGTACCACCTCACACTGGTCAGAATGGCCATCATTAAAAAGCCTATACATAAATGCTGGAGGCAGTGTGGGGAAAAGGGAACCCTTTTTTCCCACTGTTGCTGGGAATGTAACTGGTACGGCCATAATGGAAAACAGTATGGAGGTTCCACAAAAAATGAAAAATAAAGTTGCCATGTGATCCAGTAATCCCATTCCTGAGCATACATCCAGACAAAACTGTAATTCAGAAAGATACATGCACCCCAATGTTCACTGCAGTATTATTCACAATAGTCAAGACAGAGGAATAGATAAAGATGTGGTACATATATACAATGGAATACTACTCAGCCATACAAAGAACGAAATAATGTCATTTGCAGCAACATGGATGCAACTAGAGATTATCATACTAAGTACAGTAAATCAGAAAGAAAAAGACAAATACCATATGATTATCATTTATATATGGAATCTAAAATACAACACAATGACACAATGAACTTATCTATGAAACAGACTCAGACATAAAAAGGGAGTTGCCAAAGAAGAAAGAGGGTGGAGGAGGGATAAATTAGGAGTTTGGGATTAGCAGACGCAAACTACTATATAACTATACATAAAATAGATAAACAACTATGTGTACTGTTAGCACAGGGAACTACATTCTATATCCTCTGATAAACCATAATGGAAAGGAATATGAAAAAGAACATATATATTCTGTTATATATAGATAGATAGATATTCAGTTTTATATATATATATATATTTGAATCACTGTGCTATACATCAGAAACCAACACAATACTGTAAATCAACTATACTTCAATTTTACAAAAAGAAAGAAATTTCACCCCTCAAGCTTCTGATTCTGCTGGTCAGGGTGGGGCTGAGGCATCACTGGCTTTTAAAATCTCCCCACCCAGGGATTCTAGTGAACAGCCAGGCAAGAGGATAAGACTCCTACCTCCCAGATATTCTGTGCCTTTGTTATAACGTTTCCTTTTAACTGACAGCTGCTGGCCTGGGTAGGGAATTGGAGAACATCAGTGGGACATTTTTCGAAAAGGCTTCTCAAAATTAATCTTTGGTAGAGACCATGAAACAAGCACAGTTCATGACTCAGTCAGCCTTGGCCAAAAGCCTACAATGTTAGAATCTTCCCCTGTGGTTGCCATCAATTCAGTGTTTGCTAAATTAAGCACAGGCCTGGTCTCCTGATTTGCTGCTTTCGGCTTAACACCCGTAATGCAGTACATAGATGCCCACAGGTGTTTGCTTAGAGGCACCAGTATGCGTGTGATGGAACACACACAGGCGTTCATGCACACACTCACACTCAGCCTCCGAATGAAAGATCACATGGGGGTAAGTGATTGGTTCATCACCTTCTTGTTGGCTGGTGCCCACGGCGGGAGAGAGAACTGGCAATGGGGGAGACAACATGAATTCCGGTGCTTTCCTCCCCACTCTTCTGAGACTTCCGATATGCGCGACAGACCTGCTGTTATCAGGGGACTGCTCAGGATCGCCAGGGTGGCCCCAGGTCATTCCTGGTACTCTGTGATAAGTCAGCTTACCCTGCTGGGCTTTGTGCTTGTCATACAAAACCCTGTTCTAGAGGACGATGTCCAGCCTTCCTGTAAGACCATGGAGGGACGAGGGACAAGTGTCTCCAGGAAGGATGCTCATCTGTCTCCTTGCTTCCCTGGTCCCTGTGTTCCTCACCCTGCCCGCTAACACAGAGAGAGAGAGAGAGAGAGAGACAGAGACAGAGACACAGACACTTACTGCAGGCTGCACAGGTGAAGCATGCATCATGGTAGAGGTTCCCCATGGCCTGGCAGGCCTGGCCAGCCCCAAACACCCCCTTGCTGCATTTCACACAGGCTCCTGCAAGAGAAAGAATACGGTAGTGAGTCAAGAGGGAAATGGTGTAAAGTGAGTCATAAAAAGCCAAGGGACAAAGTGAGATACCCACCCTTCCCCACAACCAGCCCATCACCAAATCCAGGAGATTACTCTTCTGGATGCCTTTCTCTGGCTCTTTCCCTCCCTCAGCCTTCCAACTCTCAGTCCTCTCAACTGCAGAAGGCCCTCTCAAGTGCAGGCCCTCCCGCCTGGCATGTTACTGTTCAGAATACCTCTGCTTCTTCCACCTACTCTCTTGCCCCAAAGCTTCCAAAGGCTCCCACCGTTGATAAGACAAGGCCAAAATGCTGCACCAAGATTACAATGGGGCAAATCCAAAGGTCAGGCAATTTTAACTAAATTATTTCCTTTAATTCTCAATGGGGACTACCTCACTTTTTACAAAGAATGATCACAACTCAAGCCCCAGGTCCATCAGATTGCAAGGCTGGTGCCCCCATACCGGCCACTGGATCTCAACTCCTCGCCTTTTCTCGGGGGTCCTGCCTGTGCCTTTCGGCCACCCTCCCGTCCCTTCGAGTCCTTTGGCCCTCCTCTGGACCTCCTCCACTGGGGCTTCCCCTCACTCTCTGGCGCTGAAGGCAACAGGATGAGGCCAAAATTAAAAAGTCAAGTTCTGGAGTTCCCATTCCTGAAAGCACAGTGAGTTAAGAATCCAACTGTGGAGTTCCCGTCATGGCGCAGTGCTTAACCAATCTGACTAGCAACCATGAGGTTGCGGGTTCGACCCCTGGCCTTGCTCAGTGGGTTAAGGATCTGGTGTTGCCGTGAGCCGTGGTGTAGGTTGCAGATGCGGCTCGGATCTGGCATTGCTGTGGCTGTGGCGTAGGCTGGCGGCTACAGCTCTGATTGGACCCCTAGACTGGGAACCTCCATATGCCATGGGAGCGGCCCTAGAAAAGGCAAAAAGACAAAAAAAAGAAAAAAAAAAAAAAAAAAGAATCCAACTGCAAGATGTTCCCCTTGTGGATCAGGGTTAAAGAACCCGACTGGTATTTGTAAGGATGGGGGTTCAATCCCTGGCCTCGCTCAGTGGATCAAGGATCCGGTGTTGCTGTGAGCTGTGGTATAGGTCACAGTTGTGGGTCAGATCTGGGGTTGCTGTGAGCTGTGGTATAGGCCAGCAGCTGCAGCTTCAATTCGACCCCTAGCCTGGGAACCCCCACATACTGCAGGTGCGGCCCTAAAAAGACAAAAATAAAAATGAGAGGAAAAAAAAGAATCCGACTGCAGTGGCTTGGGTTGCTGCAGAGGCACAGGTTCGATCCCCAGGCCAGCAAAGTGGGTTAAAGAATCCAGCATTGCCGCAGCTGTGGGTCAGATTCATTCCCTGGCCCAGGAACGTCCATATGCTGTGGGTGTGGCCATAAAATTTAAAAAAATAAAAAAAGTCAGGTTCTAACCAGAGCCTCCCACCCACTCACTTCCCTCAAAGTTTGAGTTAACCCAGTAATTTCTCTGAGCATCTGCTTGTTAATTAGAAAAAGGAGGTTAGTTCTCTCTGTCCTGCATATTCCCAGGAGCAGCAGGAAAAGCTGCTTGTAAACCAAAGTTCTCAAGAGTTTATCTGCCTCACTTCCAAAGTGCCCATGGGAAGACCTGGACTTGAACTGTAAGTCCGCGATTTACTAGCTACGTGATCAGGGCAGATTATTTCAGCTCCCCGATGTCCTGTTTTTTATCTGTAAAACGAAGACAACGGTAGCTCCTTACAGGGTTACTGTGAGAGAACACACGAGGAGCGCTTAGCAGAGGGCCCTTCTTTTGTAAAGACTCAATACACAGGCATATGAATCCTAAGGATGATAGTAATGTTTTCCTGCATTCAGCAAGAAGCTGCTTCAACCTAACATGAGCACTCCAAGAAGCTCCAGGCTCCCAGGATCTCACCCTCTGAAAAAGCCAGAAGTCTCTCAGTCTAGACTAGCCCAGAATCTCTGCTGCAGGAGCCCAGGCTCTGGGTCAATCTATGCAAAAGGAAGCCTCGGAGTCTCCCTTCCAAAGAATTCCCCAATTACAGTCAGATGAAAAAAGTCATAATTATGAAAATAACATAGGAAAACTTTTTAAAGGCTTGGGAAGGAAAGAGAGCAAAACTGTTAAATTATAGCTGATCTTTGCATCTTCTGTGTTTAAAACCTTAACAAAAGCAGGCGCTGCTTAATAGCAGAAAAAAGTCCAGTCTTAAAAAGTGTTTGGATATGTTTATAATATAACAAACTGAAAAATCAATTATTTATATATACAATTTACATATAATAGAAATATTATAAATATATATATATAATTGATTTTTTCAAAAAATTTTGTATATACAAAGAGGTCCCCCAGCATCCAGCTGGGTAATTAGCTCACATCCTTGATCAGGGGCTCAAACAACCTTGTCTAACTCTGGTTCCAGTCTCTAAGGCTGCAAATTCCCAGCTATATTCTGCCTGCAGGTTAGAAAGCCTTGTGTTTCAGAGTTCTGATCATTTCAAGGGATAAACTGCATTGTCTTCAAAGAAAATCCAAGCTAACACATCTTTCAAGAAATGCGCCCCCCCACCCAGCCACGCCAACCACATCAACCACACCAGGTTCACAGAGAACCCACTAAGCCCAGGGCCCTCACGTGGCTTCACCAACACTCCCTTAGGAAGCAGGTGAGGCTGTCTGTAGGAATAGTACTGTGTCAGCTGAGAAAACTAGCTCTTAGGGAAATTCATTTATGGAAACTCTGGGATCACAGGGGTGATTATTTGTACTTCTGTTTCAACACACTTTCAAACACGCAGAAAAGTGGAAAGAATCTTACAGGGCACAGCCATATACCCACCACCCCAATTCAATTCTACAATTGTTAGCATTTTGCTGCCCAGCCCTCAAGCAACCCAACAATCTATCTTACTTGTGGTGCATCTCACGGAAAGATGCAGACAGCAGTCCACTTCAGCCTGCCTATCATTAATGAGAGTTCATTATTTGCTTACGGTTACCTTTTCAAGATAAACTTCAAATGGTGAAATGCACAAATTATACATCCATCATTTAATGAATTTTGACAAATGACCTGTGGTAATGTAAACCCAGATCAAGATAGAGAATATTTCTGACACCCCCAGCAAGTTCCCCAAGGCCCTTCCCTTCCATCGTCTCTTACTGGCTATAAAATTACTTGTGTTTGTGTGTGTGTATGTGTGTGTGTGTGTGTGTGTATGCACACACATGCAGGATAAGACTACTGGATAGCTCGTATTTCTATACTTGGCAAGAAGTACTAGGAAATTGAAAACACCTAGGAATTCAGAGGCATCAGCATTTCCTTTTGTCGGATTACTTCATATACAACTCAGGCTGCTTTTAAATCAAGAATTATATCCAGGGAGTTCCCGCTGTAGCTCAGTGGTTAACAAATCCGACTAGGAACCATGAGGTTGCGGGTTCGATCTCTGGCCTTGCTCAGTGGGTTGAGGATCCGGCGTTGCCGTGAGCTGTGGCTTAGGTCGCAGACGCGGCTTGGATCTGGTGTTGCCATGGCTCTGGTGTAGGCTGGCAGCTACAGCTCCGATTCAACCCCTAGCCTGGGAACCTCCATATGCCGTGGGAGCGGCCCAAGAAGTGGCAAAAAGACCAAAAAAAAAAAAAAAAAAAAAGAATTATATCCAGGAATTCCCGATGTGGCTCAGGGGAAACAAATCTGACTAGCATCCATAAGGACACAGGTTTGATCCCCGGCCTCACTCAGTGGGTTAAGGATGTGGCATTGCTGTGAGCTGCGGTGTCCTCGCAAGCGTCTTTTACAGAGGTCCAGCGTCTTATCCATCTCTGAACACCAGCAGCCCCTAACAAAGGGCACTCATGAGCCCTCAACAAACACACATAAAAACAGAGAAATGGATGACATGGGCCTCTGCTGAGCACTGGGCGATGGCATAATTCAAACCTGGGGATGGGGAAGAATTTTCTCTTGAAAAATGACAACTATCAGATGATGACATGGTATTAATTATACTCTTTGGTGATTCTGGGGTTGATTTTCAGACTGCCCATCCCAAGTGCCCTGATTGACTGAACTCTAAACCTTTACAAAGGGCAGCAAAGCCTGGTTTGTCCAGCAGTGACCAAAGCACACTCAAAGCAGCCTGGATGGAACATCAAAGCAACGTGAATATAATTCGGCTCACAGGAAGTTCCCATTGTGGCTCAGCGGGAACCAGCCTAACTAGTATCCATGAGGATGCAGGTTTGATCCCTGGCCTCGTTCAGTGGGTTAAGGATCCAGGGTTGCTGTGAGCTGTGGTGTAGGTCGCAGACGTGGCTTGAATCCCACGTTGCTGTAGCTGTGGCATAGGCTAGGAGCTGCAGCTCCAATTTGATCCCTAGCCTGGGAACCTCCATATGCCATGGATGCAGCCCTAAAATCAATAATAATAATAATAATAATAATAATAATAATAATAATAATAATAATAATTCTGCTCACAATATGGACCCAAACCACCCCAAATGCAACATCACTTCCTCCCTCTCCATCACTGTGGTCTCTTCGCTTAAGCCCTGTAGAAATGTCAGCCATCAAGCACAGAGGAGCAGTGAGACTCGGAGGCATGGTCAGCCCTTCCATCTGCTGATCCATGCAGTGCCCTTGGGAGGAGGACCCCCTTGAGGACAGCTCGTCAGAGAGGAAAGGCGGAACACATCTCCTGAGTCAGCGGGATGCTGTTGACTCGTGATGACATGAACTCTCCTGGTCTGGGTTTGGGGAATAAAATGAGACCTTCTCTCACTCTTGCTTGCAAAGTGAGTGGCAGGATGGGCAGCATCTTCCAGTGGAGAGTGACCACTGGCTGGGCCTCCCTGGGCTTCCTCCTGTCTTATCTCTCCCCATCAGACCTTCCGCCACTCTGGCAGCCAGCAGAGCGACACTCTCTCTGGATTCCTCTTTATCTGAGGGCTGTGACCCACTGGCTTCAGCCTGCCCCTCACTCTTTCCCATTTCTTGGGGCTGCTGACATCCTTTCTCACCCCTCCAGGCATCCAAAGCAAGGAAGGAAGCCACTTGTGCTCTAAACCATCAGTCAGGGATGAGGGAGCTCCCATAAGGAGCCAAGTTAGTAGGAAAACACCGCATCCTTGTGGCTTGTGGTAAATGGATAGAAAGGGGCTTCAAGGGCAAGAAATAGATCTAGTCTTCCTTTGGCAGGAAAAATAAATAAATTTCATATTCTAGGAAATAACGCACCTACCATACCCTGAGCTGACAGTATTATCCAGTGGAGCCACCTCCAGACCCCTTCTCAAACCCAAGTTCTAGAAAGGGGCTATAAACTTGCAAAGGTCACAGTGCCAGGAAGTTTAAGAGGTGGATCTGAGCCCAAGTTCTAAGTCAAAGGTCCCCTTCTTCCCCTACAGTTGGCAGCTGTGGGGCTATTCCTGCCACACACACAGGGTGCCCCCAAAAGAGAAGGGGCTCCTTTCTCACCCACCCAACATACAACTGTTCAGGGATGCAGACCCAAGACCAGGACCCAGATGTCCTGCTGATCATCCGGCCCACCTCCCATCCTGTCCTCTCCCAAGCACACCTTCCAGATAGAGGTTTCTGTCTGAACCTCTATCATCCCACAGCCTCTCCCGGCCAGATCCTCTACTCCACCTGCCCTTCTGCCAGGGACACTGCAGCTGAAGGGTTCACCCCACTGGTGCTTCTCCACCTCTCACTCAGAGCCAGGGTCTCTGCAGATGCCAGCAGTAGGATGGTGAGCAGGGTGACTGCACTCTGGCCCTGCCCTCCTGAAAGGGTCACCCAAGGAGCCAGGAGACCAGACTCTGCTACTGCTGATAGGTGAGCTGGCCAATCTCACCCAAAGTCTTATGCTGTACATCCACTAAGTGGCTGGTGCTGAGCAGAGGCTCGGGCTTGTGAAATTATAAGACACACATACACTGCTGGTCTCTGCCCGCAGTTCCTGACACAGAGCTCCTAAATCCCTTGGAAGGTTCTGGGTGAGATGAGCAGGACAGTCACCAGAAAGACCAGACCATGATTATAAGTTTGGAACTTTCAGCCTCACCCTCATCCTCCGGGGAGGGGACAGGGGCTAGAAAATGAGTTAAGCATTGATCATGTCTACAGGATGAAGCCTCCATAAAAAACCTCAAGGTACGGGGTTCGGAGAGCTTCCAGGTTGGTGAACATATTCACGTACCAGAAGGGTAACACAACCCACCTCCGTGGGGTAGAAGCTCCCAGGCTCAGGACCCTTTTGGATCTCATTCTATTTATCTCATCATCTAGCTGCTCAAATGTATCTTTTACCACAGCCTACATCATAAACTGATAAACGTGTTCCCCTGAGTTCTGAGAGCCATTAAAGCAAATCATCAAACCCAAGGAGGGGGCTGGTGGGACTCTGATTTACAGAGGGTCAATGAGAAGCACAGGTGACAAAGTGGGAGGGTGCTGTCTTACAGGAGTGAGCCCTTAACCTGTGGGGTCTGTGCTAACTCCAATTAGGGTCAGACAGAACTGGATTGTAGGACACCCTGGCTGGTGTCGGAGAATTGGTCTGTGTGGGGAAAACCATACATCTGGTGTCAGAAGTGTGAGCACTAGTACAGAGAAGAAACAAAAGTGAGTTTTTCTGAGACAGGGCTCAACCAGAAGAAAAGACTCCTAGACACTCTACGCTTTCACTTGGCCTCTTCCCTAGAGGATTTTAAAGGAAATCCTTATTTTTCCCAACAGAGGAAAGTGAGAAAATGTCATGATATATTACTATAAAAACCAAGAGGAAGGTTAGGGGAAAAAGGGGTTAAACTTTTTGGAGAAGGGAAGAAGGGATATCCATCTATTTCCCTGCAGTTATTTGGACTTTCTGCCTTTTAGTCAAGTCTTCAAACTCTAGCCAGAGGGATCTTTTTTTAAATAGCGTTAATCATGCATAAGAGACACAATAAACCTGCATATATTTAAAGGGTACAACTCGCTAAGTTCTGACGTTTGAATAAACCCATGAAATCATCATCACAATCAGGACAGGTGAACACACTCACCATCCCCAAAGATTCCACATGGCCTCATGCCTTTTCTAAGGCCTCCTCCCCTTTCTTCCCCTCCCTGGGCAACACTGCTCTGCTTTCTGTCCACAGAGATCAGTTGTACACTAAAGGTTATATAAATGGATGCTAGAGTTTGTACTTTTTTTTCTCTGCTTTCTTTCATTCAGCCTCATAATTTTGAGACTTACCCAGTTGCTGTATGTACCGAGTTTGTTTCTTTTTGCTGCTAAGTAGCATTCCATCGTGTCACAAGACCACCATTCGTTTATCCACTCACCTGGGGACAGACATCTGAGCTGTTTCCAGTTTGGGGCTGTTTACAAACCAAACTGCTCATGTAAAGACCTGGAAGTGGAATGGCTTATCTTATGGTGAGTATATGTTTAACTTTTTAAGAAGCCATCAAACTGCTTCCCAAAAATCTATCATCTTATATTCCTACAAGCAGTTTATTGGAATTCCACTTTCTCCACATCCTTGCCAGTACTTGGAATGGCAGTCATTTTGATTTTGCCCATTCAAAATCAAAATAGATTGGTAGTAGTATCTCACTGTAGCTTTAATTTGCATTTTTCCAGTGACTAATGAAGTTGCACCAGAGCATGCTTTTTTTTTTTTTTGGCTACACCCATGGCATGTGGAAGTTCCCAGGCCAGTGACTGAACCTGAACCACTGTTGCAACCTCCATGACGGCTGTGGCACTGCTGGACCCTTAACCCATTGTGCCACAGGGGAACTTCCAAGGGTATCTTTTCATGTGCTTATTTGTCGCCCTGTATCTCCTTTGGTGAGGCGCCTGTTCAAATCTTTTGCCCATTTTTTTCTTTTTGTTGCATTATGAGAATTTCTTACCTATGTGGGAGACAAACCTTTTTAATAGACATATGGTCTGTAAAGATTTTGCTACAGTCCTGTAAATTCCAGCTGCCTTAGCCTCCCCAGACCCTCAGCTGTATTTCAACTCAAGGACGCCCCCAGGCTCTGCCTCCCTTCTCCTCCCAGGCAGTAAGCCGGGGCAATCAGAAGTCTCGCTTCGTTTGCTTCCCACCATTCAAGGATCACCGTCCTTCCTTGCCTGATGTCCAGTGTCTTGAAAACCAGATATATATACAAATTCAAGCTGGCTTAACTCCCTTAGTGCACAACAGTGGTTTCCAAATGGCTTAGAGGGGGAGAAACTTTTCTCAAAAAAGTATCAGTGGGGGGGAGTTCCTGTCGTGGCTCAGTGGTTAACGAATCCGACTAGGAACCATGAGGTTGTGGGTTCAATCCCTAGCCTTGCTTAGTGGGTTGAGGATCCGGCGTTGCCGTGAGTTGTGGTGTAGGTTGCAGATGCGGCTCGGATCCCGCGTCTCTGTGAGTCTGGCGTAGGCCAGTGGCTACAGCTCTGATTGGACCCCTAGCCTGGGAACCTCCATATGCCGCGAGAGCAGCCCAAGAAATGGCAAAAAAAAAAAAAAAAAAAGAAAGAAAAAAAAAGTATCAGTGGAACCTCAAACTTATAACAGACATAAGGGGAACGACAAGGGTTGAGATAGGACAGAACCCTCTCAGCCTCCTGGGGTGTCCCGGCCCCTGCAGCAGTTTCCAAGAAGATTATTTGAGACTCAGCAAGACAATATAATGGATTGAAGGCAGACAGCATCCAGCCAGCCTGGCCCAGGCAGCGTTCCACATGAAATACGAGATCCGGATTTGGCATTAAATGAGCTACACACCCAAAGCCAAAAAAGAAATTGGGTTTAGGGCCATGGCATCCTCCCCAGTGGCTTGCAAAGGCAGGATTTACAAACAAGGAGGCCAGCAAAGCAACCTCAGTGTGAGGCTTTGGCTACAGCAGAGTCTCTCCTCTCTTTCCTGCAGGCAGCCAGGTAGCCGGGCTGAGGACCCTACAGGGCTCCTTTAACTAAACCACAGCCAGCCTGGGAGATGACCAAGTTGGCATCTCCTGTTGTTAGGATAAGGTCTGAAACAAAAATTCTATCAGGCCAGCCCTTGGGAGTGGCCCTGCACCCCCAGCTCACACCTGGCCTCATCCAGGTGACCCCTCCTCTCCCAGGGAGAAAGGGAGGCCTCTTGGAACTGCGGGCATCCTCTTCTGCTCTGACCAGATGCTGCACATGACACAGCATCACATAGCCAGGGACCCTGCACTGCACTGAAAGGTGGCTGTGGCCAGGGGCAGGGCTTGCAGTCAGGTTTGAGGGCAGCTGAGAGGGCAGATAGGAATGAATTATTCTGCATACAAGTTGAGCAAGGATTTTTCTCAGCAGAAGTTTGCAGCCTATGGACCGACATGGCTCTGGGCAGCTCTGGGAGTCAAGAGGTTCTGGAAAAGGGGCCAAGCATTTGGGGCAAAGCTGGACCAATGGCCCCAGGCCACAGCAACAGACTTCCTCCTGACCATGATATAAGCTCATAGAAAAACCCTGGAGGCGGTGGGTATGGGGCGCCTACCTCCTGGTCAAATGGCCACTTGACTCAGGTCAAGGTGATGCCCACCGCTACCTCCAGGGACTCAGCTTCCAGTTTAAAGGAGGGGGTCCCTGTGCCTCCACTGACTCTGAGATGCAGCCAAGGTTGAGAACCATGGATGTAGACAACGCAACAAACCGTGTTCTCCCTGCACCTGGGCCTCCCTTGCTTGCCCTCTTTCCCATGTACTCTGTAGTTCCTAGGTCCAGGGGTGAAAGTCTCACCAAGCCACAAAGGAAGTATTTAAGGCCACTCTGGGTGACAGGGTCATTGCACCAGGCTACTTTTTTCACTCTGACAGCTTCTCAAAACCAACGATGGCTTCACTTCATTGCAGTGGGAAAGGAAGTCTTTCTCTCAGTTTCCTAATCACCAGAAGCTTGAGTTGGCCTTGCCTGACTGCCCAGGTGTACCTCTGTCCCACAGCACCCCATTCTCTAGCCTGATTCATTCCTTGCCCTCCACTCTCCAAAGAGTTCATGGTATCCCCGAGCCAGCCTGCATCCCCACTGCCTCCCCATAACTGCTAGAGCACCCTGCACTGCGGCTTCTGGGCTCTGGCACCTGCGCCCACACCCTCCCTTCCAGTGCCTCCACACAAAGCCCAGTTCTTTCTCTCAACTCTAATCTGAAATAAGAATGGCCAGTCAGCATAGGAAAAGCTGTCCCACCCTGCCAGGAGCTAAATGCAAAGACAGATGCTAGTCCTCACTGTCCCACTAGCAAAGACGAGGGACAATGATAATAACAATTATTACGGTGTCACGGTAAGTGCAGAGAAAACAGCATTCTCCTGGACAGTGAGTATGGGACAACCTTTCTGGAGGGCAATGTGGCACCCAGGCATCAAAAGCCTTAAAAAACCTTCGCAAGTTTTGATCCAATATTTATTTTTCTTTTTTTGGCCACTCCCTGACCTAGCATATGGAAATTCCCTGGTTAGGGACTGATTTCAAGCTGGAGCTGCAACCTATGATAGCTACAGCAATGCTGGATCCTAAACCCACTATGCCAGGCTGGGGATCAAACTGGAGCCTCTACAGAGACAAGCCGGATCATTAACCGTACAGCAGGAACTCCTAGTCCAATGATTTAATAGAACTTGTCCCAAGGAAAAAAATCAAACCCGCTGCCCAAAATGGATACGCACAGAGACAGTAAGTAGATTAAGTGGTTCCCTGGGATTGGAGGAGAGGGAGCAGGGACCAGGTGCTACTGGGAGTGGGCTTTCTTTTTGGGGGTGATGAAGACGTTCTAAATTAAGTAGTGGTGATGGTTGGACAACTCGGTGACTATACAAAAAGCTGCTGCATTGTACACTATCAAAGGATGGATTTATGGCATGTGAATTATATACCAGTAAAGCAGCTATAAGAAAAAAAAAAGTAGTCAACAAACTATGATTAAAACACTTAAGCATGGATAATGGGAAACAATATAAATACCCAAATAAAGAGATAAAGCTAAATAAATACTACACACTTTAAAAAAATCATATGCTACAGCAGCACCATCGAATAGAACTTTTTCTGCAATCATGGAAATGTTGTATTCTGCACGGTCCAACATGACAGCTCAAGGGGTCCTTGAGCACTAGGCATGAGGCTAGTACACCTAAGTAACTGAATTCTTCAACTTTAAAGTTAAATCGTCCCATGTATTGGACAAGACAGCTCTGGAGTATTCTTTTGGGTTAGGGACATAAATTGGTCTTAATACGATGTTAAATGAAAAAAGGGGAGGGCACCACCAGGCATACAGACCACACTGTTCTCTAATTTTTTTTTTTTTTTTTTGCTTTTTTGACATATATTTATATGGAAAGATGTGACCACAAGGATGAACACTAACTACTGTCCATGGTTATTGCTAAGAAGCAGGGGTTATGGAGGATTTTTATTTTACTCTTTAACCTCTACTGATTTTTTTCATATATTCTAAAATGAAGATATATTATCTTCATATTCAAAAATAAGTTTTTAGAGTTGCACTATATTAAAAACTTTGTTTTTTTTTGTCTTTTTGCCTTTTCTAGGGCCGCTGCCGTGGCTCAGTGGTTAATGAATCCGACTAGGAACCAAGAGGTTGTGGGTTCGATCCCTGGCCTTGCTCAGTGGGTTGAGGATCCGGCGTTGCCGTGAGCTGTGGCGTAGGTCGCAGACGTGGCTCGGATCCTGAGTTGCTGTGGCTGTGGTGTAGGCCGGTGGCTAGAGCTCCGATTAAACCTCTAGCCTGGGAACCTCCATGTGCCATAGGAGTGGCCCTGGAAAAGGCAAAAAGACAAAAAAAAAAAAAAAAAAAAAAAGGTTTTTAATATAGTGCAACTCTACCACCTCACACCCCTGCTCAAAAATCCCCTCTGTCTCTGATACCTTCAGGAAAAGTGTTCCTTGGAGCATCCTGCAGCCCCCAAGCTAGCCCCTCCTCAGGCACAGAGTTGCTACCCTCCCCTCCCCCAACCTCATTCACTTTTTAGGTTCTTCTCATGTGAGCTCATACTCAGAAATAAGTTGTAAACGTTAACACAAAGACTTTCTACACACCCTTCATCCAGATTTCCCAAATGTTAACTCCTATATGACCACAGAACAATTACCGAAAATCAGGAAATTCACACTGATATAGTTATACACACACAGACACACTCATCTATGGAGCTTATTCAAAGTTCACCAATTGACCTCCTAAGGCTCTTTTTTCTGGACCAGAAACCAGGGCCAGAACTAAACCCACTTCATTTGGTTGGTTGTCTTGTTCCCTTGGGGAAGAGCTCCTTAGTCTGTCTTTGTCTTTCATGATCTGGACCCTTTCTCTTTTGGCTCTGCCTGAGGCATGCAGAAGTTCCCGGGAACTGAACCCAAGTCATAGCAACGACCAGAGCCATGACCGTGACAATGGATACTTAACCTGCTGCACCACAAAGGAACTCCTGACCTTGACACTTTTGAAGAGTAGTGGTCAATTATTTTGCACACTGTCTCGCACTTTGGTTTCGTATAGTGTCTTCTCATGATGAAGCTGAGGTTATGCATATTTGGCAGGGATGCCCCAGAAGTAATGATGTGCCCTTTTCTGCACATGATATCAGGATATACATGATTCAATATGACTTTTTTTTTTTTTTTTTTTTGTCTTTTTAGGGTGGCACCCGTGACATACGTAGGTTCCCAGGTCGGGGGTCGAATCAGAGCTGTAAACCACCGGCCTACACCAGAGCCACAACAACCCAGGATCCAAGCCATGTCTGTGACCCACACCATAGCTCACAGCAATGTCAGATCCTTAACTCACTGAACAAGACCAGGGAGGGACTGAACCCTTGTCCTCATGGATACTAGTTGGGTGTGTTACCACTGAGCCACAATAGGAATTCCTTTCCTGATTCAATATGTCTTAACTACTGGTGAGATTAACGTTGATCTCTCTCTCCCCTTTTTTTTTTTTTTTTTTTTTGGCTGTGCAGAAGTTACTGGACCAGGGCTTGAACCCTTACCACAGCACTGTTCTGAGCCACAATAGTGACAATGCTGAGTCCTTTACTGCTAGGCCCTGATCTCTTCTGAAGGCAGAGACTACCAGGTTTCCCCACTGCAAAGTTACACATTCTCTTTGCAATTTATTTAATAAGACATTTAAGAGGAAATATTTGAGGTTAAGTAAATATCCTTCTCATCACGCATTTTTGCCCACCCTTTAGCATTCATTGATGATTCTTGGCTGAAACAATCATTACAATGGACTTTCCAAATGATGACCTTTCTATCCTCATCATTCTTTCTACATTTATTTCACAGATAGAATCTTCTGTTCAAGAGGTTTTCCCCCCTTCTCCCCGTTTATGTGTTTATTTCAGCAAGGACTCATGGGCATTTATTTGATTCTCTGGATTATAATCCATTGATATCATTATTTGTTTTGCTGCTCAAATTGTCACAGATTTGAAGCCAGTTTCTCAAGTTAACTTTAAAATCACTCTTTGGGAGTTCTTGTCATGGCACAGCAGAAAAGAATCTGACTAGTAACCATGAGGTTGCAGGTTCCATCCCTGGCCTCCCTCAGTGGGTTAAGGATTCAGCGTTGCCGTGAGCTCTGTGGTATAGGTTGCAGATGTGGCTCGGATCCTGTCTTGCTGTGGCTGTGGTGTAGACCGGCAGCTATAGCTCTGATTTGACTCCTAGCCCGTATGCCGTAAATAAAATAAAATAAAATAAAATAAAATAAAATAAAAATAAAATAAAATCACTCTTCGCTGTGAGAAGGCTCAAAATTGTGCATGTTTCCCAGGATCTTTGCAAAAACAAACTACGAGAACAAACGTCAACTTCCAGCAAAATCCATTTTGAAGGTTGAATGGTTCAGCATTTACTTCACTGCTTGCTCCCTTTCCTGAAAAATTACTCTGCATAACCCTCTCTTGACATTGGTTCAGTTTCCCTCCAGCACCTTAGAATCCTCCAGCCAACGTCCTGTCCCCAGTCTGCTTTTCTTTGGATTATTTTCTTCCCCTGGGCCTCAGAGTCCTCTGTTTTCTCAAATGAGGCTCAACTGCATTTCTCACCCTCTTTAGTACTCAGCTCAAACTAGGGTGGTCAGATAAAATACTGGTTGCCCAGTTAACTGCGAATTTTAGATAAACAGTGAGTAAATTTTTAGTGTAAGTACATTACTTGCAAATCTGAAATGCAGGCAAATGAATAACTGTGCAGTACAAGTATGCCCCAAACACTGCATGGTACACACTGACACACTAAAAAAATTACTCATTGTTTATCTGAAATTCACATTCAACTGGGTATCCTGTACTTTTATTTGTTAAATGGGACAACCTAAGTTCAAGCATAAAGAAGAGGAGGCATTTACTGTCCACAAAACTGGTGACCAATTTAGGCAAGAAGGTAAGCAGCTAAATGACTTTACAGAGTTCATTATTCTTTATTTATACATTTACTTCTTTTGTGGCTGAACCCTTGGCATGTAGAAGTTCTCCGGCAGGGGATCAATCCCACACCATAGCAATGACAACACAGGATCTTTAATCCACTGAGCCACCAGGGAACTCCACTATTCTTTTCTAAAAATATTTTTACTGAAATATAACATGCCAAAGAAAACCCCACAAAGCGTTAAGACTTAATGATTTTTCACAAAATAAGCACTTCTGTGTAAACACCAAGCAGATCAGGAAATGGAGCACCGCCAAGCCCAGAATCAGGGTTCACTTCTGCCCCGCCTGAGGATGGCCCAACCCCTCTCCTGTGGTGGATCTGGAAAGAGTGGGTTTGTGCATAAACAATGGGCTCAGATCCCACTCGGGCACAAGTGTAGTTTCCTCATCCGCCAAATGAGTTTTAATAATATAGACATTTCATGGGGTAACTTTGAGGATTAACTGAGATCATGCAAGTGCCTGAAACTGCTCCCGGCACATGGCAGATACCCAATAAAAATCCATTTCCTTCCCTCCCTTTCCAGGAAAGGGTTTTCCTCCCTAGTTTCCTACCAGGCTTGAGACTGAGAATGAAAACATCTCAGCCACTCTTCTGACAGTCGCCCCTACCCCAGATACCTTGCAACCCCCTCCCCCTCCAGTCCTTCTCTAGGGGCTCCCAAGCACTCAGATCTGAGCTCTCCCCACCCTCTACTGCATTCTAACTGCACTGTGGGGCTCCTGGCCAGCACATGTGGGCGCTCAATGGACATTTGCTAGCTGAATGAACGCATGAATGAACGGACAAACCCACATACCCCTCCCTGGGTCTTCTGCCCACACAGCTCCATGCATTTCCCCATCCAGCACCTTCCCAACCCTCCCTGCTCTCCATCCTCCCCACAATGGAAAACATAGCAGCCAGGCTGTCTGGTCCTCATCTGGGTCAGAGGGAATGGCTGTAGCACAGAGAGGCTCTGAGATTAGTGACTCCAGAGCAGCAAGAAGCCTCAGATGACAGTTGGATGCCATGGGCATGGCTAACCATGTGGAATGAGCAAAGAGCAGGAATGAAAATCCTTCAAGGAAAAAAATGAAGTCCTAAAGTTTCCTCAGAAGTCACACGAAGCTGATTTCAGAGATGCTTTAAATCCCCATTCATCCAAGAAGAGAAAAGGGTGATGGAGAAGGACAAAAAAACAAAGCGAAAGGTACTTGCAGAAACCTGAAGCTGAGGGGCCATGTCTGCTTGTTCCAGTTTCCAAACAGAAGCCTTCCTCCTGCCCTTCCTTCACCCCCCCCCTCCTTGGGGAGTCAGGAGCAGAGACCCCAGGCTGGGGCGAGTCTCCAGCTTCAGCGACAGTGGGAAGGTCACACCACCAAGGATCTTCCCTTGGGACAAAGGGAAGGTCTGGAAGCACACTTTGCTGGGTTCGGCAGCTTACCCTGTGAGCCACCTTCTGCGTTCTTAGTTTCCCCATTTTCAAAACGGGGAAGCTGCAAGGGCTTCATAAATGGTCCTAAGCTGTACCTGGGAATGACGGTTTTAAAACAGGTTTTTTGTTTTTTTGTTTTTTTGTTTTTTTTGTCTTTTTGCTATTTCTTGGGCCGCTCCCGCGGCATATGGAGGTTCCCAGGCTAGGGGTCTAATCGGAGCTGTAGCCACCAGCCTACGCCAGAGCCACAGCAACGCGGGATCCGAGCCGCGTCTGCGACCTACACCACAGCTCACGGCAACGCCGGATCGTTAACCCACTGAGCAAGGGGCAGGGACCGAACCCGCAACCTCATGGTTCCTAGTCGGATTCGTTAACCACTGCGCCACGACGGGAACTCCTAAAACAGAGGTTTTGACATTACTTTTAGGCTTGGCTGAGAGGGTACCATGGGGTAAATCTTTCATTCTCCTTTCTAAGAAAATACGAAACATTGCTTTTTAAGACTATTCCATTTAGAATTTGCAGAGTGGGTGAGCTACCTGCAAGGCACACACAGACAGGAGCTTCTTGGGGGGTCCCCTGAGAAATGAGGGGCCTAAACAACTAATCCACCCAGAGACAGGAGCGTGAGTATAGTAACATGCACCATTCTTGGACCATGGACCAGGACAGCGAAGGAAGTGGAGACAAGAAGGCAAGTTGAATGATGGCTCCAATTCTAGCAGTGAGGATGGGGAAGCGGGGGATGGATGAAGGGCTCTTTATGAGCCCAGCAGTGACAGGTTTGGGTTTCGCTTTAAGGCTCAAGCTGGAGGTCACGTTGTGGCTCAGTGGGAACGAATCTGACTAGTATCCATGAGGATGCAGGTTCAATCCATGGCCTCACTCAGTGGGTTAAGGATCAGGCGTGGCTGTGAGCTGTGGTGTATGTTGCAGACCTGGCTCGGATCTGACACTGCCTGGTTGTGGTATAGGCAGGCAGCTCCGATTTGACCCTTAGCCTGAGAACCTCCACATGCCACAGGTATGCCCTCCCCCCCAAAAAAAGACAAGTAAATAAATAAATAAATAGATTAAAAGGCTCAAGCTGCCTGCTGATTAGGTCAGATCTTCAGGAAAACGGCTGGCTGAGAGAGGTGGCCAAGCCTTCTCTGGCTGCCTTGACGCTAAGATGCCTGGACCGCTGAGGTTCCATGGGAGGGAGAGTGGCTCAGGGAGGTCGGAGCTGGGATTCCTGCTACATGGAGGGGCAGGAGACCCCAGCTCTCAAATCTAATTCTATAATTACTTGTATAAAATTAGGCTGGCTACTGGCCCTGCAAAAAAAGTCAAGACAGCAGCTGGGTGACACGAAGTCCCCCAGAAAGTTCTAGAAACCAAACAGAAGTGCCGTGTCTAACAAGCAACAGAAATAGAAAGTGCCTCATTCAGAAGCCCTCTGGCAGTACAATCCTCACTAAAGTCTCAAATCACCTGGATGCTTACAAATTAAATCTCTATGTGTTTAAATTAGTCTTTTTGTAATTTTTTAGCCATGTCCATGGCCTATGAAAGTTCCTGGGCAAGGGACCAAAGCCAAGCCATGGCAGCCACAGGAGCCACTTCAGTGACAAAGCTGGATCCTTAACCTGCTGTGCCAAAAGGGAACTCCTAAACTAGTCTTTCTTAACGATGATTATTCCTAGGTAGAATGATGGGTGCCTTTTTTTAATTATTTTGTCTATATATTCTAATTTTTCCACAGTTAGTTGTGTTTAAGTGTTTTAAAGATGACAAAACTACAGGACAAAGCTGGTAGGAAAAAAAAAAAAAAAAAAAAAAAACCTTAAGAGAGCATAGCAACTATCAAAAAGGAATGAAAATCTCTTGTGAAGATATTTCGACAGAAGAAATTGGAAGGGTGTCGGCCAAGCAACACCAGCTTGGAGAGCAAGTGGTTTAGAAAGCGACAAACAGAGGAGAACCCAAAGCAACTCCTGAGACAGCCTGAGTCAAGAACCATAAAACTGGTGCACCCACTATGGAAAATGGTGTGGAAGCTCTGGAAAAAAAACCCAAAAATAGAGCTAGTATATGATCCAACAATACAACTTCAGGGTATATCTATGAAGAAAATGAAAGCTAATTTGAAAAGATACATGCACCCCAATGTTCACAGCAGCACTGTTTATAATAGTCAAGATATGGAAGCAACCTAAGCGTCCATTGACAAATGAATGGATAAAGATGCACCCCCTACACATACACAACGGAATAATACTCAGCCATAAAATTAATGAAATTCTGCCATTTGCAGCAACATGGATAGACCTAAAGAATATTATACTTAGTGAAACAAGTCAAAGACAAATATTGTATGATATCACTTATATAATACAGTACCAATGAATGTATATGCAAAACAGCAAGACTCACAGATATAAAAAATAAACATATGGTCAGAGTTCTAGTTGTGGCTCAGTGGTAATGAACCCAACTAGTATCCATGAAGATGGGGGCTCAGCCCCTGGCCTCACTCAGTGGGTTAAGGATCTGGCGTTGCCGTGAGCGGTGGTGTAAGTGGCAGATGTGGCTCGGATCCCATGTTGCTGTGGCTGTGGCTCAGGCCAGCAGCTACAGCTCCAATCTGACCCCTAGTCTGGGAACTTCCACATGCTGTGAGTGTGGCCCTAAAATAAACAAACATATGGTTACCAAAGGGAAGAGGGGAGGGACATACTAGGGGTCTATTATTAACAGACACAAACCACTATGTATAACATAGATAAACAACAAGGATATATTGTAGAGCGCAGGGATTATAGCCATTACTTTGTCATAATGTGTAATGGAGTTTGATCACTATGCTGTATAAACCAATATAATATTGTAAATCAACTATACTTCAAGTCAATACATATAAAAGAACCACAGGGAGTTCCCGTCGTGGCGCAGTGGTTAACGAATCTGACTAGGAACCATGAGGTTGCGGGTTCGATCCCTGGCCTTGCTCAGTGGGTTAAGGATCCAGCGTTGCCATGAGCTGTGGTGCAGTTTGCAGACTCGGCTCAGATCCCGCGTTGCTGTGGCTGTGGTGTAGGCTGGCGGCTACAGCTCCGATTCGACCCCTAGCCTGGGAACCTCCATATGCCGCTCAAGAAAAAGGAAAAAGACAAAAATAAATTAATTAATTAAATAAAATAAACCATGTTCTAATGGAAATATTAAAAAAAAAAAAAAAAAAAAAAGAACAACAGGAGGGCTCTCACACTGCCGGTAGGAATGCTATATGGCACAGCCATGTTGGGAAACTTTCTGGCAATTGCTGAGAAAGTTAAACATACTCCTACCACCAGATCCAGCAATTCCACTCCCCGATATGCACCCTGGAGAAGGAAGCACATATGTCCACACAAATGATCATAGCAAACTTATTCATAATGGCCCCATCCCGAAAGGACCCAAGGTTTCTCCACAGGGAAATCAAAACACAAACTGTGGGAGTTCCCATCATGGCAGAGTGGAAACAAATCCGACTAGGAACCATGAGGTTGTGGGTTTGATCCATGGTCTCGCTCAGTGGGTGAAGGATCCGGCATTGCCGTGAGCTGTGCTGTAGGTCGCAGACACAGCTTGGATCTGGCGTTGCTATGGCTGTGGTATAGGTCAGCAGCTGTAGCTCTGATTCGACTCTTAGCCTGGGAACCTCCATATGCCGAGAGTGTGGCCCTAAAAAAGACAAACAAACAAACAAACAAAACCCCCCAAACTGTGGTGTATTCATACCGTGGACTACTACTGAGTACAAGAGGACCAACCACTGTTCAAGGCGACAACTGAGATGAATTTCACAGACACTGTCTGGGAGAACTAAGCCAGACATAAGAGCCCTACAGTAGAGTCTCGCAACTCGAGGTAGTTAAGCTCCGTAAAGTCACCACAAATAGCAGATAGTGAACCACTGCTCCCAGAGGAAACACAGGGTTAGGTTCCTATAAGCCTCTGGTCATAACGTTTCCATCAATCAAACAATACACTCACTTGTTTTACCTGTTTCTGTTTAAAGAACCTTAGTATACACTGTTGCTTAATTCGCATTGAACGCAACAGCTCTGTAACTCGTGCCTAAAGGAAGCTGATCTAACACGTGCATTTTCTCCGGGAGGCACATCCCAGCCTCCTCGAGTCTGGACCACTAGACAGCACTTCGGCACTTGGGCCATTTTAAACACAGAAATCAGCAAAGAGCATAAAAGTACAAAAAACATGACACTAAAGAGACCATGAAAAGACCTTTGTTTGCAGTGTGGGAGCAGACACAGGGAAGCAGAGCCTCTCCCAGATCAACCTCAGCTGAGAATGCGTGTGGGGCCACTGAGATTTTTCACCACTCTGTGCATGTCCCTGAATGATCACCAAGGTGCCATGACTACTGACAGAGGGTTACAAGCAAGGTTGAGCAAGGAGACAAGTTCACAAATACAGAATCCATGAATGATGCAGATCAACTGTCTATGAAGACCATGTGGATCCATTTATATGATGTTTGGGGACAGGCAAAGCCAACAAATGATGACAAAAGTCAGAACAGCCGTCACCTGGGGGCAGTCACTGACTGGAAGAGGCATGAAGGAACTTTCTGGGGTTGGAACTGCCTTTTTTTTTTTTTTTTTTGGCCACACCACAGCAGTGACCTGAGTCACAGCAGTGACGCCTGATCCTTTAACATCTAGGCCACCAGGGAGCTCCAGAACTGTTTTGTCTTCATAGGAGCATAGGTTACAGAGGTGGGCACGTTTGTCAAAACTCACGTTATTTCATTGTGTTCATTTCCTTCTCTTGGCTTCCTCTGCTCTCTGGCTGTAAACTTGGGCACAGCTGCCCTCCCCACAGCCATACATCCACCAGCAGGCAGGGGTAAGCCAGTGGGGGCAGGGGGTGGCAGCCACAGGTGGGCCATGTGCAGATGAGGGGCTGCCAGCTCCCGTCCACTCAGCTGGCCAACAAAGGGCCTCTCTCTGAGCTCCGTCACCTAAGAGGGAAGCCTCAACTTCTTCAGCACAAGCCCCAGGCAACCAGGCCTTTGGAAGCTGCCTGGAAAGCTGCCCTGACCCGGCTACCATCCTCCATCCCAGGCAAGGACTCCAGAGCCTGGCTGGAGGCTCAGGGGGTGGCGGCCTGTCAGCCAGGCCCCAGGAGGAGCCAAATTCCAAAGGGCCCGCTTCCCACCTCCTGAAAGGAAACACCTCTCTAACTACTAGGGACGGGTGGGTCATCTTTTTGGATGTTCTGCCTGTACTTGCTCAACTGAGAGTGTGTTTTTAAGGTCCTGGAAAATTGGCTCAGCTGCAGATAGCATCTGCTCCATCACGCCCCATGCAGACACGAGCTTCAGACCCCAGAGTATCTCCTTCCTCCATCAGAACACACAGGAGCCTCTGTGGGCTTGTTGCAGGGGTGGGGGGTGGGGTGGAGGCAATCATGAAATCACAATCCTTTTGTTTAAGCATTCATGGGTCTGAATGAATCAATCAAACTTGGCTTTCAGATGGGACAAGGTAAAGGTGCTCTGCTACTTTTTCAGAAAATAATAACTGTAAGTGCTCGTCCAGTAAGACATTACCACGTGCCACAGTCTATTCTAAGTGCTTCGTCTAGCAGAGCCTCATCAAATAGAAAAATAATGCAAGCCGGCTGTGAGCTTACATTGTCAAGTAGCTACACTTAAAAAGTAAAAGAAGAGGAGTTCCCATCATGGCTCAGTGGTTAACAAATCTGATTAGCATCCATGAGGTTGTGGGTTCGATCCCTGGCCTCGCTCAGTGGGTTAAGGATCCAGCGTTGACATGAGCTGTGGTGTAGGTCGCAGATGCGGCTTGGATTTGGTGTTGCTGTGGCTCTGGCGAAGGCTGGCAGCTACAGCTCTGATTAGACTCCTAGCCTGGGAATCTCCGTGTGCCACAGGAGTGGCCCTAGAAAAACACACACACACAAAAAAAAAAAAAAAGTAAAAAAAGACAAACCTAATTATTTTGGTTGTTTGGCCATGTCCATGGCATGTAGAAGTTCCCAGGCCAGGGCTCAAACCCGCACCACAGCAACGACCTGCGCCAATGCAGTGAAAGCACCAGATCCTCAAGCCAGTGCACCACAACAGAATTTCCAAGACTGATTTTAGTGATATATTTTACTTAGCTCAATGTATCCAAAGTATTCTCTTCTAAACATATAATCAATATAAAAATATTAATGAGCTATTTTACTTTTTCCCCCATGCCAAGACTTTAAAATCAGAGTGTATGTCACACATAGCCTATCTCAATTCAAACCGCCACCTCATAAAGTGTTTAGTAGCCTCCTGTGGCTGTGACTCCCGTGCTGGGCGGGACAGATATATACTAATTACTTTAGTCCTCATAACAACTATAGCCACATCTTCCTGGTGGGGAAACTGAGGCACGGGATGTTGAGGAGTCTGCCCAGGGCGGATCCAGTGTCTACAGTCTTATAAGGCTTTTCATTCCCACAAACAGCTCCTCACATTCTGATTCTTCAGTATAATATGAATGTCTTCTCTGACAAGAAAACTCCAGGTTTACAGCCCAGCTTCACCTGCCACCAGCCATGTCACCCAAGTGTCCACTCAGACAAACCAGGCATCCCAACCTCTTCAGGCCCCCTGCCCCTCAGCTACCCAAGACACCTTCCGCCCACTGGGGAAGCTCATCCAAATACGTGGTCAGGGTCGGGGATGCGGACGGCCTGTTCAGCATACCTGCCTCCCCAGCACGTGAGTGTGGGCTGCGACCACAGGAGGAACATCCCCCTCACAGAGCTGCCGCTCAGGAGGGGGTCAGGGATGATCCCCTTCCCTCCACTGACCAGAGCGTCTACCACTGTTCAAGTACTTACAAAGCATCTGCTGTGCACCAGGCACTGCCCTGGGCCCTGCTGAATCCCTAGAACAGACCCCTCACATTCTAGCTGGGGGCTCCGCAGTCAGTGTGGCACAAAGGAAAGCCTGCGAATCCTAATCCAGTTCCTTATAGACGGTAGGCGCTTCATAATGGCTGTTGAGGGAATATACTATTTGGGCTTGGACCTGAGAGTGGGGAGGGACAGAGGTGGGGGGAGGGTCTGGCTAGGACTAGGGAGGGGTAAGTGAGGGTTCCCATCCACAACCCCGGCTTCAGGACTGCAGAGCTCCACCCGGCCAAGCAACACAGGAAACCACCCAGAGACGCACGCGGGTTCCACGCTGCTCAACTAAAATCCCCTTCTCAGCAAAATGTGGCCTCGTCTCACGTATGCCCTGGGGAACAGGCCCTCTCCAGGCTTATAGACTAGCACACCTGCCACCAGCCATGTCACCCAAGGCCTTGCCCAATAAGCTCATCCTTCAACTCAGATGGGTTGTCATGGTCTGACAGATAACAGCACAGGGCATCATAGCTACCACTGGGCAAAAGTGACAGAGAAACTGTGTCTGCAGCATCCACTGCATCTCAGCCCGCTGGCACCATAACCAAAACATTTCGATTTTTTTACTCTGATTGCATAACATTACAAATACACACTGTGATTCATTCATTCAAGAAATACTTCACGAGTAATGTCCATAGACCAGGTCCTGTGTTTTGCATTTTGAATCTTATCACTAATTCACTGTTTGGTTTTATTTCCTCACTTATTTCTTTTCGGTTGTTTTTTTGTTTTGTTTTGGCAGAACCCTCAGCATATGGAAGCTCCAGGCCAGAGGCTGAATCTGAGCCACAGCTGTAGCAACACTAGATCCTTAACCCACTGGGGCAGGCTGGGGATTGAACCTACACCCCTGCAGAGACAATACTGGATCCTTAACCTGATGCACCACAGTAGGAACTCCTTACTTTCCTTATTTCTTAAGAGCTGCTTTAGAGCTTCAATTTTTTCCCCCCAAAGAATGTAGTTCTGGTGTTATGAGTGAGGCTGATGATGACCAAGAACTTTTGGTGGGAGAGGGCATTTCGGAGTCACCTTTGCTGGACATGATCTCACAAATGGACCTGACAGGCCAACTGGGAGAAATGCCCGCCACCAACACCCGCTGGCCTGCTGCCCAGGGTGTGTCCCTTAACACACGTGTTTTTCATGCCCTCCCCACCCCAGGCTTCTTCATTTGGTTGCTGGCTCCTCTGCAAGCCAAGAACGGACCAGCTCCCATTCAAATGATGCACACATGCCCCGCACTCCCACAGTGTCTGAAGTAGGTCCTGCCTCTGAACACCGTCACCCTCAAAGCCAGGAGTGTCCTCCCAGGCAAAAGCCCTGAATCCAAAAGGGCCTCTAGAGGCTCAGAGCACAGGAAATTCAGAAACAGAATTAGAAGGAGTACAGGACTTCCAGTCCCTGTGGAGCGAGGAGACGGAGGGCAGCAAAGTGAAGCAGGGCGTCTAAACCAGAACAGTCCACAGGCACCCCAGGCAGGCCGGTGTCTTGCTGTGCCTGCTGCCAGCATGTTCCATGGGACATGACTCTGTCAGCAAACGCCCTGGAGCCCAGCTCTGAAATCCATCTCTCTCTAAATCCATGCCCTTACTGCACCGTCAGGGAGCAATGCGAACCAAGGAGGGGGACAGAGGAACAGAACAGGTGCTGTTTCAGCAGATGGGAAGCCTCTCCCTGCTCCCTGGGGCCAGCCCTGAGTGTCATGTGAACAACTCGGTTCCACCCTGTGGAAAGGAAACCATAAGCTCAGCTGACAGAGAGGTTCAGGAGAACAGGGAAGCCACCAGTACGGCTCTCAACAGCAAAAGGCAAATCTGCTGCCATCTCATCAAGCTGAGGTGACCATCACCTGCAGGCAGGCCCAGAGCCTGCTGGGATGTGCATTCGTCCCGACTCAGGGCCTGCATTATAAGCTGGGCACCTTGTCCACAAGGTCCTGAATACCTGGGTCCCTACAACTCCCAGGATCAGCTGCAGGGCAGACCCACACTAAAGACCCCTTCTCTTGAATGACAGACAGCATCATGACAGGCTTCTAGAACTTTCTATAATGTTACAAATACACGCAAGGAGGAAGGGAGGTAGAGGCCCTAATATGCTCCTGACCAACCTCCAGTAACCGGGAGTAACCGGACCATACTCTCCTGGGACATGTGGAGACAAATCACAGAACAAAACAGATGAGGGAAGAGCTTGGCCATGTCTAAACCCGTGGCTCTTGAAATTTAAAAATAACCTGGCTGTGGATCCTAAAGTATTCCCTTGGAAACGCTCAGGCAGCAAGTCTCCAGCCTTCCAGCGTGACCCTGAGATTCTGTGTCCAGCTGGTTTCCCTGGGAGGGGACAGATGAAAAACAAAACCTGAAGTAGATATAAATATTTGCTGGCAAGTACTACCCTGCAGTTGCCACGCCTTGGAAATTTTGGAGGCCTGTTTTGTTTGAGGGTAAGGTTTCTATTCAGTTTGCCAGATGGACTCTGAGCATAGTTGCATCCAATATTTGGTTTTAAGCATCTCCGTGCACAGCCTGGGGTTGATACTGACCCTGAGACCAAGGCATCCTGGCTGTCCCCAAGGAAAGTGTAGGCTGGCACATCCCTGTCCTTGCCCATAACACTCGGGGGTGTCCTCGGGCACCCCCGGGGGCATGGCCCGCTCGTCCTAACCCATGCCCTTCAGGGGAACAGGGAGAGTCAAGGGCCTGAGGGGTAGTGGGAAGGGAAGTCAAGGCCACGTATGTGCCTCTGAGCCTCATGGTTTCATCTCTGCTGGGCAGGGAGAGGCTGGGAGGAGCACGGGCTTCCAGCCCAAAGAGGAACCTGGGTGCACTGTGGCTGCAGGAGTGGGATCCGGCCCTCCAGCCAGCTCAGCCTGCCTTCCTCACTGCTCCACCAGTGCAGGGGGAGAACTCAAGCCTGACCTGCTCCTGGCTACAACACCCGCCAAAGTCCCTCTGTCACAAAGCCACTGTGCCCCCAGGCACTGAGACACAGTACAGCAGAGCAGTCAGGATCCTGGACTCAGCAAAGATCCTCGGTAAATATATTGGGCAGTTTACTTAACTTCTGTATACCTCAGTTTCCCCATCTGTGAAATGGGAATAATACATTAGGGATGTTGGAAGGATTAAAGAAGTTAATACAAGTGAGATGAGAAAGCAAAGCATCTGGCACAGAGCAACACGCTCAACAAATTTTAGCAAAACTATCTCAGAGCCATAACCCTAGCTAAAAATCCCTTCCTCTTCCCCTCAACACCCTAACTGAAACCCATCTATTTCTTCTACAGATATTCACCAAACCCCCACTTTGTAGGGCCCTGTACTGTCAAGGCCACTGTCTCATGTCCAGTGACTAAGCCTGAGACCTAGAACAGCCAAGGCCACCACAGGAGCCGTCACAGGTGTCCTGGGACTTGTCAGCAAAAACAAGGTCACTGAGCCCCAGGGCCAGTGCTTGGACCCCAAGTTTAATTAGAATGAGAGCCTCAAAAGGCTCTAGGGTGGGTGACCCCTGTAACACCAGGGGCTCCCCATGCATGGTTGTTTCCTCGAGGAGATCTTCTGTGCTTCCTGATGGCACTTTCATCGGACACACGCCACAAAGCAAACTGGACTCTAGTTAGTAAACGCTTCCCCATCTGGCCAAAGAGCCTAGAACCACACACACTATGCATCCTGCATCAGCACAGGCTCTGGCCACTACCCCAGACTGGACACTTTCTGCAGAAAATCTTTTTTTTTTTTTTTTTTGTCTTTTTGCCATTTCTTGGGCAGCTCCCGTGGCATACGGAGGTTCCCAGGCTAGGGGTCGAATCGGAGCTGTAGCTGCCAGCCTACGCCAGAGCCACAGCAATGCAGGATCCGAGCCGCATCTGCGACCTACACCACAGCTCACAGCAATGCCAGATCGTTAACCCACTGAGCAAGGGCATGGATCGAACCCGCAACCTCATTGTTCCTAGTTGGATTCGTTAATCACTGCGCCACGATGGGAACTCCTTCTGCAGAAAATCTTAACACTGATTATTCTAAGGATGGCAGCCATGTCCATGACTCCCAGTTCTTGTTTTGAAGACTATCTAAGGTACAAATGATTACCACTTACCACTGAAAATGTAACTGTAACTAAACAAAGAAACGAAGAAGTTGGGTTTTAATTCTGTGGAGGCCTGGAAGGGTAAAGGGATGCTAGGCCGCTCAGCCCTCAGCCTCTCTGGGCCCTCGCCACTGTGGACGGTGCTGCCGTCCAGTGCTCTGTCACTTGGTCAGCTAAAATCCAAGCATCTGATGACACCCAAAGCCACAGCCTCAGAACTTCAGGCTGGGAAGAGTCCCCAGAGATGGCCCTGGCTCAGCAGAGAGGAAGAGCGGAGACCCCATATCACATCAGGGTTGCTGGCAGGCTCCAGCCCAGAACATCTTGTGGCCTCACTCCCAAAGGCACGCCTTCCTTCCACAGTCCTTCTCCTAGGCGGGAGCCATGGACCAACAGACATAAAGGAACATAGCTTTTTTAAAAAATCCCTGGCGAAAACGGTCCTGTCAAAAGGTCAGTTTGATACTCTAGATTAGGAACCGAAAAAGCAGGAGGATTAGATGGAAAAAAGAAGACATTTTTTCCTGGTCACAAAGGAACAGAGCAGAAACATCCCGAGGAGGGAGGACCTTAGAAAGACAACCTGATGGGATGAGGCAGCTGCCGTGAGAAAGTGATGTCAGGACTGCCTAGGGCTATGGCTGGAGACCCGCCACCTGAGTGGGTAGGCAGGGGGCAGCATGGCGCTGGCCAGGGGACGTGGGCTGGGGAACAGCAAGGGTCCTGTGACAGGAAGGAACTCCATAAGCTCAGGGACCAGCAAAGAGGCTGGTGTGACAGGAGCCCGTGATCATGGCGGGGCTGGGGTGCATGGCCCGAGGGCAGCCTGAGACCAGGGTGAGAGATGTCCTCTAAGTGCAAGGGCTGAGTTGGACCCTCTAGCATCCTCCCAACTCCAGTGCTAAGAACACAGCGGAGACTGGACACGTGCATGTGCCTTGCTGACCTGCAGACCCAGTTAACAGATAAACCACTCTGGATGACCTTGGAAGCCTGGACCCAGTGGGTCCAAATTATGGGACCATGTCTCCACAGGGCATGTGGGCCAAAGTTCCCATACTTGGTCATGCCAGCTCCTCAGAGCCAGAGGGTTAATGATCTTCGGCCACCTTCACTACTTCAGCGCTTTGCTGCAATGCCTGATATTTGGGGGAAAGCAGGACCTCTGGGGTGCACAGAGGCCTGTGTCTGAAATTCTGGAGGGGCCACCCTTCTACAGAATTGACCCACATTGTTTCCTTTTATATGCAAAAAGGCTCTGAAAAATCACCCTCAATTTTTCATTCAAGACTGCATTTAAGGAGTTCCCATCCTGGCTCAGTGGTAACAAACCTGACTAGTATTCATGAGGATGTGGGTTCAATCCCTTGCCTCGCTCAGCGGGTTAAGGATCTGGCATTGCCTTGAGCTGTGGTGTAAGTTTTAGATGTGGCTCCGATTCGAACCCTAGCCTGGGAACTTTCATATACCAAAAGTATTTTTTTTTGGCTGCACCTGTGGCATGTGAACGTTCCCAGGCCAGGGATCAAACCCATGCCATGGTGGTAACCTGAGCCACAGCAGTGATCCTAAGGCCCAGGTCCTTAACCTGCTAAGCCACCAGGGAACTCCCTTAGGTCCCATATTTCAAGCATCTGTTGCTAATAAAGTCAGGTAAGAGGTGTTTAAAAGTGCATTAAGACAACGTGCAGCTCAGTGTCTAAGAGACTGTCAGATGGGAAGGAGCAGATAAGACATTTATGGGTTCCTTGTTTAGACTGCTTATTTAACCTCCTGTATTGCCAGTAAAATGAAATCAGGTGTGACAGGCTCCCTGTCAGGGCCATTCCCAGGAGGAGTCACACCTGTTCTCAGGCTCCCAGGCTAAGGCAGGTCTGCCATGGCAGTTTTCTGGATTCAGAAAATGTCCACCCAAGACAGTAGAGCGAAAGGTAGAGCCAGGGACCTCTCTCTTCATGCAGGTGGGGCAGGGCCCCTCCATCCACTTGCTGGGTGTCAGACCCTGGAACTAGCTTCTTCTTGCCTCCCCACCCCACTCGTGTCGAAAGAGTGTGGTTTTCTTTTTGGTGGCACCAGCAGTGACTGGTCCCCCAGACCCACCCACATCAGGGAGGGAAGGCACCAGGGACTTCGGGTCGAGTCCTGAACACAGGGAGGAAGGTATGGAAAGGGCAGGGAGCCCAAGGATGCCCTTGCAGCAGTTAGGTGAGGGTGATGCTGGAAAGGGGAACAGAGATCCATTTCAGCCCCAAAAGACCACCTTGTTCTATGTCATGAGCAGCCAGAGGCCCCGCCGGAGAGGCAGCAGCACCACTCACACCTGTGTGGTCCTGAGCACTTCACAGCCTTGGTCTCTCAAGTGGAAACAGAGAATAATGGAGTCTGGCTGTGAAGGTTAAATGCAGGCACTCAACACACGTCACTATGATTAAAATCATGGCCAAGGTCACATTGAACGGGATCTTATCTGCCTGGGAAGGGGAGATGTGGTGGACACTGCAATGCACGGCCTGGATCTCGCTTCCCTGAGCAGCCGTGGCCCAGCTGCTGGGGGCGCAGTCGAGGGGTCCTCACCTTCAGCCCCTTCGGGCACTGCCCCAACTATACACAGTCGCCTCGCCGACTCACCCCCAGCCTAAGACAGCCCACAGCGGAGTGTGAGGCCAGGCTGTCTCACCCCAACTCGGGACAGGTCTGAAGGGCTTTTCCAGCTTCTGAGCTCCCTCGGGGTTGGCCCAGACTTGTCAGGCCCGCATTGCCACTTGGGCTTCTCCTCTGCCCACTCCTGCTTCCCCCCTCTCCCTCTGCAGGTTCAGCCCCTACAGCATCCCCTAATAAGTCCTCTGCACACTAGACAGTCTGGGAGTCAGCTTCCCAGGAAACCCAGCCTGTGAGACAGGTGGTTTATTTGTGTCCTTCTTCCTCAGAAAGGGAGGAGATGACCAGTGTGAGAAGGACAGATAGCAACCGCGGAGGAAAAGGTAGGAAGGATTAAACAAGAGGCAGGGCCTCCTCACCTCCCCTGCAGTGAAAACCATAGGATAGAAACAACCGCACAGCAACAGGCGGCATCTTCCAAGAGCAACGTCCAGGGAGGTGGAAACCCAACACCGTTCTCTGAGCAGCATCAAGAGTTTGTCCTGAATTCTATCCTCAAGGACAGAAAGATACAAAGAGGCCACAGAGGAACAAGAGAGGAGGATGAGGGGGAAGAAATACCTGCATGGGACCAAAATGTCTCAAACCCACAAAGACCTGGCCATGGAAATTGCCAGAAGAGTTCTCAGTGATGAGCTGATCAATAACTACCCATCGAGGTATCTTCAGACCCAAGTGTCCTTCCAGGTGGCAGCAGGGATTCATGAGCTCTTCACACAAGGCCAAATACCCATTATTTGGGGCCTAAGTGACACCAACCCAGCATCGACTTTGCTTTGCTTCTGGCTGGAACTACACTGACTCTGATGTGACTGTTACATCACCTGGATTCTCTCTGGCAAGCACCCTGATAAACAGACATTCTTCTATCTGGAAGTAAAATGTTATCATTACTTAATAAATATAGTGTGTCAGACAGACAAAATCTTTCACATAGCACCAGATCTAGAGAAGAGAAAGGCACCTGCCTATGTGAGCCCCTCAGCTGGCCCGGCCATCTGGTCATCTCGTACCATGGATGAAGGAGGAAGCCTGAAGGGACCAGGGCCTGCAGCAGGGCTGGGCCACAAACTGATGGCCTCAGAGGAGAGATGTCCCGGGCAGGCCCTCTCCTATATGGTGGGCAGTGGGTCTCATCACAAACTCCATGGAGGGCAGCTAGGCAACATTTCAAGGGCTCAAAGCCCCCAGCCATGTAATCCACCCCCAACCCCAGGAGTTTGTCACTCGGCTAGGCTTGCACCTTGTAGCTGGCCCCTTCTGAAGTCCACCACGAGGCTGCTTACGTGACCCAGGACACATCCACACGGGGTGACACTGAGCCAACTCAACGGGTGCTGATGTAGAACAGCTGCCAAGACACACTGCTCAGGGGGAAAGGCAAAGCTCAGGGGGAAAGGCAAAGAGCAGCAGACAGCAGGCCACTGCTGAGGCGGACAGAGAGACACATCACACCCGGATGCTTGGCTATGAACAGGGGTGGGAAGGAGGGCAATTTTTCACTCTATGGGTTTTTGTATCTTTTTCTTCTTTCTCTTTTTAGGGCCGTACCTGCAGCATATGGAAGTTCCCAGACTAGGAGCTGAATTGGAGCTACAGCTGCCAGCCTAGGCCACAGTCATGGCAATGCCAAATCTGAGCCCCATCTGCAACTTATGCTGCAGCTTGTGGCACCACCAGATCCTTAACTCACTGAGCAAGGCCAGGGATTGAACCTGCATCCTCATGGACACTGTCAGGTTCTTTACCCACCGAGCCACAGTGGGAACTCCTGTTTTTGTCTTTTGAATTTTCTTCCTGTGAATGTAATGCTAAGTTAAAAAAAAAAAAAAAAAGAGTTCCCTGGTGGCTAAGCAGATTAAGAATCTGACATCATCACTACCGTGGCACAGGCTCAATTCCTGGTCTGGGAACTTGCACATGCTACAAGTGTGGCCAAAATTTAAAAAAAAAATTAAATAAGAGTCCCTCTATATGAAATTTCTGGAGTAGGTTAAAGGCAGAAGAACGCAGATCAGTGACTGCCAGGGGCAGGGAGAGAAGAGATGGGTTAATGCGGAGCAAGTGCTTTATGGGTATGGGCTTCCTTTGAGGGTGATGAAAATGTTTTGGAATACGACAGAGGTGGTGTTCGCACAACATGGTGAATGCACTAAATGCCACTATTACTTTTTAAATGATTATTTATATGAAATTCACTTAAGAAAAAAAAGAACCCTAAAAATAAATAAGTCAAAAAAGAGAGTTTTCACATTTGTGCTTGGGAGGCCGTTGGGCAGTGCTGGTGAGAAAACAAGGCTGAACTGGGGGGCTCAGAGCCCAGCTACACCAGTCCCCGCTGTGAGACCAGTGATAAGTCCTCTAACCTCCCTCAGCTTCAGTTTCCTCGATGGTGAGATGGGCCTCCTAGGGTTAAAGGAGTAAACTAAATAGTGTCCAGCACAGTGCCTGGCACAGCTCAGGCCCCCAGGCCTCTGCTCCCGCTGTCTGCCCTGCTAAGAATGCCCTTTCCTGGGGCAAACCCTGGCTTCACACCTTTGCCTCCTCAAAGCCTGACTCACTTTCTCCATGGGATCTTCCGATGACCACCTGATTTGCAACCAGAAACTTCCAGAGTTCCCTTGTGGTGCAGTGGGTTAAGGAGCTGGCAAGACTGCTGTGGCTCAGGTCACTGCTATGGTATAGGTTCAATACCCAGCCTGGGAACTTCCACATGCTTCAGGCAAGGCCAAAACAAAACAAAACAAAGCAAGACAGGGGAGTTCTCTTCGTGGCTCAGCAGTTAATGAACCTGACTAGGATCCAAGAGGATGCAGGTTCGATCCCTAGCCCCGCTCAGTGGGTTAAGGCTGGCACTGCCATGAGCTGAGGTGTAGGTCGCAGACACAGTTCAGATCTGTTGTTGCTATGGCTGTGGTGTAGGCCAGCAGCTGTAGCTTCAATTCGACCCTTTGGGAACTTCCATATGCTGCGGGTCCATCCCTTAAAAAAAAAAAAAAAAAAAAAAAGCCAACAGAAACTGCCACTCCCTGCCCCGCGGCTCCACCTTCTCCTCTATTGCTCTTCCTTTTACTTGCTTATTTATTTGGTTCATCTCCTGTCTTCCTCTACTGCACTGTCTGATTCGGGGAAGCAGGAGTTTCTGTCTCATTCATTATGTACCATAAGGCCCATGATAGGTAGGTGCTCAATAAATCCAGGTTGAATGAATGGGCAGTGTTAGCTAATATCTCTGCTCTGATCTGGGAGGGAGGGGAGAAAAGAAATAGGTGAGAGGAAGTAAGAGGTACAAACATTCCAGGTGCAAAATAAATGACTCATGGGTATGAAATGTACAGTGTGGGAATATAGTCAGTAACTACGTAACATCTTTGTATGGTGATATATTGTAACTGGACTTACCGTGGTGACCAGTTTGAAATGTACAGAAATATTCAATCACTATGTTGTGTAATAGGAACTAACATAGTGTTGTAGGTGAATTAGACTTCAAAAACAGACTCATAGAAAAAAAGATTAGGAGTTTCTGTCGTGGCTCAGCAGAAACGAAGCTGACTAGCATCCATGAGGACACAGGTTTGATCCCGGGTGTCACTCAGTGGGTTAAGGATGCAGTGTTGCCATGAGCTGTGGTGTAAGTCACAGATGTGGCTTGGGCTCAGATCCCCCGTTGCTGTGGCTGTGGTGCAGGCCGGCAGCTACAGCTCCAATTAGACCCCTAGCCTGGGAACCTCCATATGCCTTGGGTGCAGCCCTAAAAAAAAGAAAAGAAAAAGAGATCAGATTTGTGGCTTCTGGAGGCAGGGAGCAGGGAGTAGGACAAGGGTAACTGGAAGAAAGCAATGAAAGGTATAAACTTCCTTTTTTTTTTTTTTTTTTTTTTTGTCCTTTTGCCATTTCTTGGGCAGCTCCCACGGCATATGGAGGTTCCCAGGCTAGAGGTCAAATCAGAGCTGTAGTAGCCACCGGCCTATGCCAGAGCCACAGCAACACAGGATCCGAGCCGTGTCTGCCATCCACAGCACAGCTCACGGCAACGCCAGATCCTTAACCCACTAAGCAAGGCCAGGGATCGAACCCGCAACCTCACAGTTCCTAGTTGGATTTGTTAACCACAGAGCCACGATGGGAACTACTAAACTTCTTTAATAGATGCAAATTATAGCCTTTGGAATGGATAAGCAATGGGATCCTGCTGTACAGCACTGGGAAGTACATTTAATCACTTATGATGGAGCATGATAATGTGAGAAAAAAGAATGTATACATGTATGTGTGACTGGGTCACCACGCTGTACAGTAGAAAATTGACAGAACACTGTAAACCAGTTATAATGGAAAAAAATAAAAATCATTATTAAAAAAAGGCATAAACTTCCAGTTTTTTTTTTTTTTTTTTTTTTTTTGTCTTTTGTCTTTTTGTTGTTGTTGTTGTTGCTATTTCTTGGGCCGCTCCCGCAGCATATGGAGGTTCCCAGGCTAGGGGTTGAATCGGAGCCGTAGCCACCGGCCTACACCAGAGCCACAGCAACGTGGGATCTGAGCCGCGTCTGCAACCTACACCACAGCTCACGGCAACACCGGATCATTAACCCACTGAGCAAGGGCAGGGACCAAACCCGAAACCTCATGGTTCCTAGTCGGATTCGTTAACCACTGTGCCACGACGGGAACTCCTAAACTTCCAGTTTTAAGACAAATAAGTACTAGGGAGTAATCAAAATCATATAAATAATAACACTGCTGCATGTTGTATATGAAAGTTAAGAGAGTACATCCTAAGAGTTCTCATTACCAGAAGTTTTTTTTTCTCTTTCTCTAATTTGTATCTATATGAGATGATGAGATGTTCACTAAATTTATTGTGATCATCACTTCATGACGGATGTAAGTCAAATCATTACACTGTACACCTTAAACTTATAGAATGCTGTAGGTCAATTATATCTCAATAAAAGTGGAAGAAAGAGAGTTCAACAAACGTTTTAAACTAAAAACCCCACGGTATTTCTAGCTAAGTATCATTCCCAAAGTAGGGGATTTGCAAAGGAGAAGAGCTAAGATGGTGCTACATGCTCTAAAACATAAAGCAGTAAACAGTCACCCTGACCTCTGGCTGCCCTGAGTGGGGTGAGAGCTGTTCCCACGAGACTCTCATGAGAAGCAAGAACACAGCAAAAGCACGAGTGCCTGGGATCTCATCCCTCCAGGCATCTTGGAAAAGAATCATTCGTTCCCACAAAATGGGGCAGGAAAGCACATGCCAGTCACCCTCCTGGTCCAGGGCCTTCCCTGCCCTGACCCCCTCCACTGGGCAGAGCTGCCATCCCAATGGGACACAGCATCCCGGCCTCGCATGGGGAAATCAGGACCCTAATTATGCACATTTCAAAAATGCAAAATCAAAGAAAATAAAACCCACCCTCGGACTTCTAAAAATACACCGTCTTTCTAGTTAGCTCTCCTATGAGCTGGCTGCATCATTCATTACTCAACAAAAGAACAGAGCTGCTTTCTTGCTGCCTCCAAACTCTGTGTGGAGAAAAGAACTGAAGCCTGCAGTCTCCAAGAGTTTGTGGCTTTAAGAAGAGAATAAAGCAAAACCTGCAAGTTGGAGTAAAGCTAGCAAGGAGCATCTTCCATTCTCTTGGAAGCCACGACTATGGGTATAACCTTTCTGCCAGCTGGAACCCAAAAATGCGGGGGCCGAGTTAAAAGGTACCTAGTCCACAGATCCTAAAATTCCCTGAATGTCAGGATCCCCAGGCTGGCTTGTGAAAACGCTGACTGCTGGGCCCTACCCCAAAGTTTCTGCTGCAATAGGTCTGGGGCGGGGTCTGAGAATTTGCATTTCTAACTAGTTCCCAGGCTAAGGGATGCTTTTGGTCTGGACTACACTTTCAAGAACTACTACTCTTGAACAAAATCTTCCACATCAGTGTTTCATCTCCCTCAGCTGCACACAGCACCTGTAGACAGACACATGGTGCGTGCACACGCGCACACACACAGCTGCGGAGGCCCCTGCCCGACCCCTGCTCCTCAAATAGCCAGCCCTGCCTGGCCTAGCCAACAAAGGATGGAATGCAGGGGTACCTGGACCTAAGAGGCCCATTCAAGTCCTGCCTGAGCTAGTCACCATGAGAGGCTCGAAGTCACCCCCAAAACCCGTGAAATCCAAAGTCACCACATTTCCCCCTCTTCGAGATCAGTCATGAGCAATCCTGCCCTTCACACATGGGTAACCCGCAGCTGCACGATCTGCTTTCTGCCTAGGGATGCTTTCAAGTTTCTTTTCAAGTTTCACAAGAAACAGCTGAAAGAGGAAGCCTCCTCCACCCCCACCACAAGAAAAATGGCAGGCCACCCAAGGAGACCTACAGAATCCCTGGTGGGGAGCACCTCCTCCCAAACGCAGGGTCCCTGTCACCCACCACGAGCAACCTCACCAGCCGCTCACTCACCAAAGTAATCGGCCTTCGGATGAGCATCCATCTCACGTTCCAGACGTTGGGTGAGGGCTTCTAATTTCAATTCGGCAGCCGTGGGCCCAAGCTCAGGGCCCGGCACGAGGGTCTGGCAGGGCAGCCTCACCCTGGGGGAACTGGGGCTCTCTGGGAGCACAGACCCCAGGCTGCCATCAGGAGACCAGCCAGGGGGACCTTCTTTACAAGATAACTCAGGCAGGGTGGACATCACTGGGTGGACAAGGCTGGTGGGGCTGAGCTTAGGACCCACGCCAGGGTCTGTGCAGGCAGGCTTGGGACCCAGCCCAGGGACGGCACCCAGCTGCATATTGTCCATGCTGGCTGTCGAGGATGATGGAGCAGAACTAGAAAGGTAAGATTTGGGCCCATCCTGGAACCAGGGTTGAGGGTCCACGGTGGGTTTGGGCATCATGCCTGAAAGGTCACTTGCCACTCCCGAGTTTGTTCTTGGAAGAGCTCCTTGACTGGGGCGGCTGGGGGCCAGGGACGCAGAGAAAGAAGGGGTCCTGGGCTGAGCAGCCCTCAGTAGGGCTCCGTTCTCTGGGCCTGGGGAAGGGAGGCCAGGGCTCACTCGCTGGGAAGAGGCGGTGGTCCAAAGACCTGCTGGCTTCTCACTGCTGCGGCCACCAACACCACCATCAGGGCCGCTCTGCAATGACCTGCTGGAGCTCGGGGAAAGCTGCTGCTGGTACAGATGATCCCTGGAGGGTTTGGACAGGGCTGGCTCGCTCCCTGGGGTGCCAGACCACCCACTTCCTACACTCAGCCTGATGCTGGGGGACACTCCTGGTTCGTCACCCCACTTGGGGCTTGCCAAGGAGAGGTTGTCATAATAGTCTCCGTGGGTGAGGCAGGAAGGATCCTCACAGGGGCCCTGCCGATGGAAAGCAGACATCTCGGAACTCGCCATGCTCTCCTTGGATCCACAGTCCTGGCTACCTTGCCTCACGCCACGGACAGGCGGCCTGGCCTTCTGCTCCTGGGGTGGGTACAAGGGCTGCCCAGCCGTGATGGTGGCGGCTGTCCCAGGAGTCACTGTTGAGACAGCGAGAGGGGGCTTGGCAGCACCATCCGCAGTCAGCTTGCTGCCCACACCAGCTTCCCGGTAGGCCTGTGCGCCCAGGCGGCCCCCGCCATTAACAGGACCTCGGCTCCCCCTGGGCAGGGTCTCCTCCTGCAGGAGCTGTTGCTGCTGCTGGAGGTGGATTTTGGCCATCTTGGTGGCAAACACCCTGCGTGTTTCCTCAAACTCCGGGTTGTTGCCTGCACCCTTGTCCACTCGGAAGAGTCCATCCTTGGAGGCCTCATACATGTTCAGGTCCTCAATGAACTTACTGGCCTCCAGGCCCAGGTCGTCGTACTTATCCATGTTGCAGACCAGTGTCTGGGCCTAGCCCAGGTGCTGGGTATGGAGAGTGTGGAGGAGGGTGGGGTGGGGTGGGGTGCTGGCAAAGAAAAGAGGCTCAAGTCCAGCCCAAGACAGGTAAAGCCTTCCACCTGCCCAGCAGGAGAGTCATGACCCCAGGCCTGTGAGTACAGCCGATGCCGAGGCCTCAAAGCCACTTGGACCAAGTTTGCTTCCAATTCCTTTTCCCCTCGTTGGTGTCCACGTGGGGGCAGCTGGCGGCGCTTCCCTGTCCAAGCTGGCTGTGATTCTCTTCTCTGTTTCAAATCAGAAAAGGAGAAAGAAATAGGGAGGGGAAAAAAAAAAATCACATCCTCCTTAAGCAATCAAACTCAGAAACCCACAACACGGCAGCAACCGCTGGACGGAGCCGGGCTAAAGCCGCTCAGGCGGAGAGTGCAGAAGCCACCAACCAGCCAGGCAGGAGCAAAGACGCGGCGGGCGGGAGGCGCGGGCACGTCCCGGGCGCTCGGTCCTCCGCTGCTTCCCCAGGTGGCGCGGGGCTGAAATCCTGGCCCACGCGGAGAGGGATCGAGGTCCGGGGCACACGGGCCGGCCGGGCCCCGTCAGGAAGTTCTCGGCAGCGGGGCTGGCGGCCTATTGTCCGATGGTGACGGTGGCTAGGCGCGCGCGGGCCGGAGGGCGGCGGGACGCGGAAGTGAGTACGCCGGACGCCGTCCCCGCCGCTCGGTCGCCGGCCGGGCACGTCGCGGGCCTGCGAGGAGGCGGAGGCGGAGGAGGAGGCCGAGGGGCGGGGGCGCCGGCGAGGGGCGGGGTCAGCGCTGGTTGCTCCGGGCGCCGGGGGGCAGGCCCGCGCCTGCCAGGCTGGGGAGCCGGGAGGTGTGTCCCGCAGCCCTCCTTCCCGCTCTCGGTCAAGGGGATGGCGGGGTTTCCAGCTGCCACTGCCGCCCCTCTGCGAGGCCGGGGTCCCATCATCTGGCACCACTTTGCGGAAACCGCTGGTGGGAGGCCTGGAAGGCTCGCGGGGCCCCGAGACGCACCGCTTGTTAAAAGGTCTGCGGAAGTCTGGTGGGCGCGCGCTTCTTGCCCAGCTGTGCCTCAGTTTCCCGGGTGGGAAGCTAACCCCTTGAGCCGCCTCCGCCCGGGAGTGCCAGCCATGGGCTGGCCCAAGGTGCCCTTCGACAGGTAGTGAGACTAAGGCACAGAGGGGGAAGTGTCCAAGATGCCACTGTGACTAGCAAAGCCTGAGTGGGAGCCCAAGTCCTCTGAAAGGGGGTTATAAATCATGACGTGGCCCGGAGCGCGCCTAGCTGAGGTCCTCAGTGAGGCAGTGAAAACACATGATGTGGTGGCTCGTTATTCACGAGGGGATTCCTGACCCCCGCTCGCCTCCCCAGTAGACTCCCACGCAGCTCTGGGGGGCGTCGGGCCTGAATCCTGGGTGCCCTCACTTGGCCCAGCGCTCCCTGCACCACCTCCAAGGGGATCCTGAGAGAGGATCCGAAAGTTTTTATTTCCCAAATAGCCGCCAGCGTGATCCTAAGGCAAATATCAGACCAGTCACTTCCCTCCTACCCACCCTCAGTGCTTACCCGGGACTAGGGTTGAAATCTACCTGTACTAGGCCTTCCTGGCCCTAGTGGCCCCTGCCTCCTGACTGATTTGGGGCTCTTACCCATCTGAGTGCTACTGCAGGAGTTTCCTGCCTTGAATTTTTTCCACTGGCTCATCCTTTCTATCTCTGCTAAAATCACCTGCTCCTAGAGCCCTTCTTTTTCGCCACCTTCTTTATTTCCTGATCACTTCTGATGACTATTCATAATTATTTGTTTAGCTGTTTACATGTGGGTTTTTTGGTGGTTGGGTGGTTTTCCACCTCCATTAGACCATATCTGTATACCCAGTATCTGATGGTTGAATGAGTGAATGAGTGAATTTGTCTGCCAGGGTTGTGACAAGGAACAAATAACAGAATGCACTTGACAGTGCTTTGTACTCTGTAAACCTAAAGCTTGGTTCAGGGGCCAGTAGACTGGAATCACCAGGGAGCTTGTTAAAAATGCAGAATCTGGGAGTTCCTGTCGGGGTTCAGTGGTTAACCAACCCAACTAGTTCCCATGAGGACTCAGGTTTGATCCCTGGCCTTGCTCACGGGGTTAAGGATCAGGCACTGCCATGAGCTGTGGTGTAGGTCACAGACGTGGCTTGGATCCCGAGTTGCTATGGCTGTGGCGTAAGCAGGCAGCTACAGCTCCGATTCAACCCCTAGCCTGGGAACTTGCATATGCCTCGGGTGTGGCCCTTAAAAAAAGACCAAAAAAAAAAAAAAAGGCAGAATCTCAGAGCCCTGCCTCCCTCACCCCAACCTACTGAAGCAGAATCTGCATTTTAAAAAAAATTCCTGTAGTTCCCATCATGGTGTAGTGGAAATGAATCCAATTAGGAACCACAAGGTTGCGGGTTCCATCCCTGGCCTCACTCAGTGAGTCAAGGATCTGGCGTTGCCATGAGCTGTGGTGTAGGTCGCAGATGC
Organism: Sus scrofa; assembly: GCF_054392235.1. Lineage (NCBI taxonomy): Eukaryota > Metazoa > Chordata > Mammalia > Artiodactyla > Suidae > Sus > Sus scrofa. The sequence goes on along the minus strand of NC_139395.1, from coordinate 43,484,397 downwards.
AGCTTGGATCTGGCATTGCTGTGGCTGTGGCATAGGCCAGCAGCTGTAGTTCTGATTCAACCCTAGCCTGGGAAGCTCCATATGCTGTGGGTGCAGCCCTAAAAAGCACACACACACACACACACACAATTCCTAAGTGGTTTTCGCAATCAAGTTTGAAAAGCACTACTATAAAGAACTGCACTAAAATGAGTTATTTTTACTTTTAAAAAATCTTTTAACTTTTTTTTTAATCTGCAAAAGTAATACCTGTTTATAAAATCAACTCTGAGCAATTCAGAGATACATCAATTTTTAAAAATTTCCCACAATCCCCTTGTTCAGAGGTAATCATTAGTAAACAGCCCTTAGATATTCAGTAATATGTGTTATTTAATAACTGGATTTTACTTATTAAACTGAGTGATTTGCTTACTGAGAGATTTCTAAAGCAATGGTTCTCAAAGTATGGTCCTAGAACCAGCAGCACCAGCAGCACCTGGAACTGGTGTATATCAGTGGTTCTTAAACTTAACACACATATCAGAATTCCTTAGGGAGCTTATTCAACACTGGTTGCTGGGACCTACTACTTTCTTTTTTTTTCTGGGGGAGGGTCATTTTAGGGCTGCACCCATGGCATACGGAAGTTCCCAGGCTAAGGGTCAAATCGGAGTTGTAGCTGCCAGCCTATACCACAGCTACAGCAACTCAGGATCCGAGTCGTGTTTGCCACCTACACCACAGCTTATGGCAACACCAGATCCTTAACCCACTGAGCGAGGCCAGGGATCGAACCTGCGTCCTCATGGATGCCAGTCAGATTCGCTTCCACTGAGCCAAGACAGGAACTCCATACTCCTAGTTTCTGATTCAGTAGTTCTGGCCTGGAGCTGAAGAATCTGCATCTCTAACAAATTCCCAGGTGATACTGACACTGCTGAGTCAGGGACCCCACTTGAGAATCCCTGGTCTAGAGTCCTGAGCTTCCTCAAAGCATTGTGGCAGTGACCGTTGGTACCCAGAGGGGTGAGAACATCTATCGAGGTGGAAGGCTTTGGCTCACTTTGCCTGACCTCCAGTATTGGAGATGGCACTGATAAAGCACTGGCAACACACATCTCTCCCCTGTGCAAAGTCTAGCAAGCCCACAGCCAGCTCCCTGGGTGCTGAGTTATAACAGCTGAGACCCTGATACAGGAGCCACAGACACCAGCCAGCACCTCTCTGAATCAGACTTCTCTTTTCATTTTACCTTGGCAGCTGCCTGGGCCCATAATCCTTGGTTCCCTCCTGTCCCCGCCCCCATTTTGGTTGTCTGGAGTGCTCAGAAGCTGTGGACTTTACTCCCCACTCTCACTGCAATTTTAGAAGCAGCTGCACCATCTCCACCAACTGAATACATATACCTAAGCCCAAAATCCATTTATTTCCTGACCAGACTATCTTGTCCCCTTTTAGTCAGTGAAGTCCCTTATACCTTCACAAAACAGCTTATAAAGATGGCATCCTAGGGAGTTCCCGTCATGGCGCAGTAGAGACGAATCCGACTAGGAACCATGAGGTTGTGGGTTTGATCCCTAGCCTCACTCAGTGGGTTAAGGATCCTGTGTTGCTGTGGCTGTGGCGTAGGCCGGCAGCTGTAGCTCCAATTTGACCCCTAGCCTGGGAACCTCCATATGCCGCAGGTGCGGCCCTAAGAAGCTAAAAAAAAAAAAAGATGGCATCCTATGAGCATTGGACCACATAACCAGGAAAAGGTACTTAGAAATGCTAGATGCAATGAGATCCTGCTGTGTAGCACTGGGAACTATGTCACTTATGATGGAGCGTGATAATGTGAGAAAAAAGAATGTATACATGTATGGGTAACCGGGTCACCTTGCTGTACAGTAGAAAACTGACAGAACACTGTAAACCAGCTATAATGGAAAAAAATAAAAATCATTTGACAAATTAAAAAAAAAAAAGAAATGCTAGAGGCGATCAGGAGGCTACCAGGTGTTTTACCGCTGCTATTAAATACCTAAGGGGCAGAGATGCTTTCAAATTCTTTGCTCAACATTTAGAATCCCTGCTGTGGTTATTCAGAATAGCCCAGTTTTGCCTGTACCATATGCTCAGAAATGTCTGTTGATTACTACCTCAAAAACTGTGTTGATACTTGCACGCCAGTTGTTTAAAAAGCAAAATACTGAAGAGCTAAATATTTTTTTATCAATAAGTAGGCAGAGCGTGGATGGTTTTGTTTAAGTGTTTAGGAATAATGCTTTGTTGCATCATGTTCCCTTCTGAGTGAGAAATGTCCTGCATTCTGTTTTACCAGTAAAGCCATTTTGAGGCAGTGCCCTGCCTTTCTATCAGAAGCTGTAGTCAACACAGAACTTTTCTTTACGTCTATGTTCCTTAAGGTCTATTTTTATGAGCACGAGGATATAAAAATTGCCTGCCCATGAACACACTCGTCAAATGTGGAATTTTCAACATGCCCTGCCCAGAGTTTCAAAAACGTCAGTCAGATCATGTCCCTCCCCACCTCCAAACCCTCCAGCAGCATCTGTTCCAAACTTAGAGAAAAGCACTCCCCTTGATCCGCCATGCCACCCTGATCCCCCAACTTCCCCCTCTCCCAGCTGCTTACGTAGCTTTGGCCACAGTGACTTGCCCGCTGCTCCTGGCTCAGCCCTTACCATGTATTCACTCATGCACTGAACAAACATTCCTGGACACCTCAGATGCCCTGAGCCCTTTTCCAGGTGCTGGGGACATGACATCCCTGTCCTATTTAGATTTATGTTCCAGTATGGGGCGGGGGTGGGAGAGTGGACAATAAATGAAACAGATCCATGCCTTATAGAGTGTATTGAGAGCTATGGAGGAAAAGGAAGCGGGGAAGAGGCCAGAAGAAGTGGATTCTGTTTCCAGTACAATGGTCGGGAAGGTCTTGCCGAGAAAGTGACACCTGAGCCAAGAAGAGTGAATGAAAGGAGACAGCCAGCCATCTGAACAACTCCTCCCAAGAGTTTTGTTGGGTTAAGTGTCATTAAGAGACAGTTTTAGAATTTTTTTTTTTTTTTTCTTTTTAGGGCCGCACTTGTGGCATATGGAGGCTAGGGGTTGAATCAGAGCTACAGCTGCCGGCCTACACCACAGCTACAGCAACGCTGGATCTGAGCCATGTCTGCGACCTACACCACAGCTCATGGCAACGCTGGGTCCTTAACCCACTGAGTGATGCCAGGGATCGAACCCACAATCTCATGGTTCCTAGTCGGATTCATTTCCACCACGCCACGACTGGAACACAAAGATATATATGTATATATAGGAGATGGTACTGCCTGTTTCTATGCTGAGGTGAGGGTTGGGGGGAGGGCAAATGCTGCGGTGAAAGAGAAGAGGATTTGGGGAGTGGCATGCCTGAGGAGCAGAGTGGGGCTGGACCCCACTGCACTTTTCTTCCATGGTGATAAGGCAAACAATCTGATGGGTAAGTGTATGAGGTGTTGACATCTTGGAGAGGGAGGCAGCTCTTCTGATTAATTTTCTCAGTGGAATAGGAGGCAAGGAGCGGGGGGACTTCTGCTGGGAACTGACTGTTTAGGGGAATGAGAGAGTGAATGGGCTGGAGAAGCCTTGCTGATGGAAGCAGGAGGCCTCCCTGAGCTCTCCACCCCCACCCGAGATCCTGGGCCTGAATCACAAGGCGGCGAGCCAGCAGTACATGGTTCTCTGCAGCCCAGGCCTAGCTGCACAGATGTGGGTGTGGAGTAGGTGGAGGGTTGGGTCTCAAAACAGCTGGCTTTTGCCAAATGAGTGCAATGCAACCAGAGTGGGCAAGGGATTTGCCATTTCTTCTGCCTAGAACCCGCTCCCCAGATACCTCCGAGACTTCCTCATTGCAGTCCTCAGAACTCCACTTAACAGTCACTTCCCTGGGAAGTCTGGACACCCCTCTCTCCATCCTCGGCCCTATCTGCCACCACAGCAAACAGAACGGCTGTCTCTTGCAAACTTTCACGAGGCCATGGATCTTTGCCCATTTTGCCCATTGCTATACCCCCAGGAACCCAGAACAGTGCCTGGCACATGGTAGGGCCCCCAAATGCTTTTGCTAAATGAATTCATGAGTCACATCAGAAAATAGTCACATCAGGAGTATAGGTGGAAAAAATTAATTGGACTTAACGGTGGCCCAGATTAGGAGAAACAAGGAAAGGAGGCTGTATTATTACTCTTGTAACTTCGTGTGTCATGGCAAACCTGCAGATCTTGTTTGATCACCTTGTACCAAGTATTTGATCTACTTGGTATGTCATATACATATCTAGTTAGTCAAGAACATGACTACATAGAATTTTATGTGTGTGTGTTTGAAAATATAAAGGAAATTGGACTTAAGAATATCTGTTTGCATGCATACATATATGCTTTTTATATAAGTGTGTATGAAGAATTGTTGACTAAATAGCATTTGAAAAACCCTCATCCAATAGACTGTAGGCAGTAAACGGTGTGCTCAGACAGCCTATGAATTACCAGGGGGCCCGGGAGGCAAAGGGCCCCTGTCTTCGGACAGAGCCCTGCTTATTTTGCAGTTCACTGAAAGGGCCTTTCTGTCACTTTTGCTTGGCTACGGAGAATGTCCCTGCACACAATGCTGTGTGTGTCCCAAAGCTAGAGGGCTACTTCGGGGAGAGCTCTGAAAAGAAGCTTTGTATTTCAGCTGGGCAGATGGATGAAGAATTAAGAACCCAGGTTCCTTTGGGCTCTTTCCATCCCACTGATGCCTCAAGCAGGCCAGGAAACCCCGGCCCTTCCAAGTCTGTTTCCTGAATCTCGGGCTGCTCTGCCCCAAGTCACACTGTGGAATGGTCCCGTGAACGGAGAGCAGGAGCTGCGATGAAGGCCCTTTCCTAGTGCTTCTAACGAGCCTTTGTCTCATGACTGTCTGCCCTGGAAAGCTGCCCAGGCCAGACCCAGATCTTAGGACCATGACCTTGCCCTGTGAATGCAGCCCCTGCCAGGCTGCTAGGACCTGCTCTTTACCCATCCCAGTCCCACACCCTGGGCCTTCTGCCACACAGGAAGACCCAGCGGGATGCATGTGCCTGGCCACAGGGCCCCACGTGGCTCCCCACACCCCCAGAGCGGAGGGAGGCTGCCCCCTGGCCCTGGGCCAATCCCTCCGGGGGCCATCTGCTCAGAGAGCTGCAAAATATGTTTAACAAGACACAATGAACTGGAGTGCTGATTTTTGAATTGGCACCAACCTCCACTTACTCTTTTTTTTCTTTAATAAGTCATACATGCAGAGGGCTTAAAATTCAAAAAGTGCAAATAAGCACACAGGGAGAAAAGGAGTCCCTCCTGCCCGTGAGCCCCAGCCAGCCAGAGACAACCAACCATCACATTACCAAAGTACACAGGCATGCACAACTTTTTTCTTTCTTTTTTTTTTTTCCGACACAGAAAGTAAAAGTGTGCTGACCCTTGCTTTTTGCATTTAACAATACTCTTGGAAACAATTTCATACCATTTCACATGCAGCCGCCTCATTCTTTGAGAGGGCTAGTATTTCTTCCTAGGGGTGAGTCATGGATTTCTTAAGCAGTCCTCTATTCGCAGACATCTAGTCTGTTTCCAGGCTTTGGCTACTGCATGTTCTGGGCCCATGGATGACTTCTAACCCCTAGCACACCTGTGCAAGTGGAGCCATGGGATAAACACCTACAAGGCAGGCAGATTCTTGAGAACTCCCCTACGCTGCCCAGATTTCGCCACTGACACCAAGCTAGATCTGCCTCACCTTCTGCTGGTTACCTTCTCCTGGGGGTCAGGCTTAGAACCGTTGATGAGTCCTAACAAGCACAATGATTATTAACACACCATAGAGCCCATTCCTTGCCCAGCATCACTCTCGACACCACGTATGTTACAGTGTTGAATCCTCCCACCAGCTCCCGAGATAGGTTCTATTATCCGCTCCTTTTTACAGATGAGGAGACAGAGGCACAGAGAAGATAAGGAACCTGCCTGAAATTCCACAGCTAGGAGGTGGTGCATCTGGGATCGAAACCCAGGCAGCCCCGCTCTGTGTCACACCACCTCTCATAACAAAATCATCTGAGTCATCTCTTGGTTACTGAAGCTGCTTCCAGGGTATGTGAATCAGTGGGTGCTTGCCTGCCTGCACAGCCCGGATGGGAACCGTGTCTTCTGTTTCCAACACCACTGTGTGTCCAGTGAAAGGCTGGACTAGCCTGTACGCCTTGTTCACCCTGGACCTTGCATGCTGCTTCATTAGGTGTTATTGAATCAATGAACGAATGGACATTATACTGAATAATAATGCTGATAAGAAGAGCTGATATTTATGGAGCACCAGCTAAGAGTGTGCCATAAATTATCTCATTTAATCCTCACCACAGCTCTCTGAGATCAATCCCATTTTTTTTTTTTCCTTTTTTATGGCTGCAGGTGCAGCATATGGAAGTTCCCAGGCTAGGGGGTGAATCTGAGCTGCAGCTGTTGGCCTACACCACAGCGACAGTGATGCCAGATCCAGGCTGCACCTGCAACCTAAGCCACAGCTGTGGCAACACCAGGTCCTTACCCACTGAGCCAGCCAGGGATCGAACCCACAACTTCATGGATATTAGTCAGGTTTGTAACCCTCTGTGCCACAATAGGAACTCTAATCCAATTACTACTTCCATTTTATAGATGAAGGAACAGAGGCTCACAGAGGTTAAGGAAATTGCCCAAGGACACACAGCTGGTAAGTAGATGAGTTGGGATTTGATCCCTGGATGTCTGCTCTCCGCCTTGAGTGATTTCTGAGTGACATCTGAGGTCCCGTCTGCACCCAAGTTTGTGAACCCATGAATTTCCCACCTAGGAATAGACCTCCACGGAGTGCAGTCTGAAGATACTAGCCATGTGTACTTTTAAAAAAAATTCATAAACTGCTTTTAGAGTAGTTTTTAATTGAGTGCAAAGTGTACTTTTATGTACTCAAAAGTATGTTTTTTTGTTTCGTAGCAATATTAAGTGGAAAACACAGAGATTTCCCCTATAGCCCCTGACCCTCCACACACACAGCCTTCTCCACCATCAACAGCCTGCCCCAGGGTGGTGTATGTGTTTCAATCTGCGGACTTACATTAACACATTAGTATCACCCGAAGTCGAAGGGTTCACTCTTGATGTTGTACATTCTGTGGGTTTGCACAAACATAAAATGATGTGTATCTACCATTATAGCATCGTGTCCGAAAAAGCCTCTGTGCTTCTGTGCATCCCTCACTCTCCCCTAGATCCTGACAACAACTGATCTCCCAAGGTCCCAGATAGCTTGATGGCTTATTTCCTGTTAGCACTGAATAATACTCCAGTGTCTGGATGTACCACAGTTTATTTAGTCATTCACTGAAGGAAGGATATCTTGGTTGCCGCTAAGTGCTGGTAATTAAGAATAAAGCTGCTATGAACATCCGTGTACAGGTTTGTGGGGATGTAAGTCTTCAATTCCTTTGATTAAATATGAAGAAGGGAGACTGCTGGATTGGAAATAAGAGTATGTTTTGTTTGGTAAGAAAGTGCCAGACTGTCTTCCAAAGTAGCTGATTATTTTGCATTCCCACCAGCAGTGAAAGAGAGTTCCTGCTGCTCCACATTCCTACCAGCATTTGATCTTGTCAGTGTTTTGGATTTTGGCCTTTCTTATAGGTGTGGTAGTATCTTGTTGTTGTCTTAATTTGTATTTCCCTGGTGACATATGATGTTGAGCATCTTATCATATGTTTACTTGCCATCTGTATAACTTCTTGGTAGGGTATTTGTTTAGGCCTTTTGCCCATCTTTAAATTGGTTTGTTCTTTTCCTATTATTTTGAGTTTTTTTTTTTTTCTCCTTTTATGGCCACACCTGTGGCATATGGGAGTTCCTGAGCTAGGGGTTGAATTGGGGCCCCTATCTGAGGCCTATACCACAGCCACAGCAAAGCTGGATCCAAGCCAATTCTGCAACTTACACCACAACCTGCAGCAATGCTGGTTCCTTAACCCACTAACTGAGCCCTTGGATTGAAGCTGTATTCTCACAGAGACCATGTTTGGTCCTTAACCTGCTGAACCACAATGGGGACTCCCTATTGCTGAGTTTTAAAAGATCTTTTTATATTTTGGATGACAGTCCTTTATTGGATGCGTCTTTTTTTCCCCCCTTTTTTGGGGCCATACCTACATCATATGAAAGTTCCCAGGCTAGGAGTCAGATTGGAGCTACAGCTGCTAGCCTTCGCCATAGACACAGCAATGCCAGGTTTGAGTTGTGTCTGTGACCTATGTCACAGCTTGAGGCAATGCAGGATCCTTAACCCACTGAGTGAGGCCAAGGATCGAACTCACATCCTCATGGACACTATGTTGGGTTCTTAACCTGCTGAGCCACAACAGGAGTGCCTATTGGATGTGTCTTTTGCAAATATTTTCTCCCAGTCTGGCTTGTCTTCTCACTCTCTTGACATTGTCTTTTGCAGAGCAAGAGTTTTTAATTTTAAAGAAGTCTAGCCTCAGAGTTCCTGTTGTGGCTCAGTGGTAATGAGCCTGACTAGTATCCATGAGGACGCAGATTTGATCCCTGGCTTTGCTCATTCTATTAAGGATCCAGTGTTGCAGTAAGCTGCAGGGTAGGTGGCAGATGCGGCTCAGCTCCTGCAATGCTATGGCTGTGGTGTAGGCTGGCAGTTGCAGCTCTGATTCGACCCCTAGCCTGGGAAGTTCCATATACCACAGGTGTGGCCCTAAAAAGACAAAAAATAAAAAAATAAAGAAGCCTAACTTCTCCGTTATTTCTTTCATGGATTGTACCTTTGGTATTTTATCTAAAAATCTGTCACCACACACAATATCATCTGGACTTTCTCCTGTATTATCTTCTAGGAGTTTCATAGTTTTGCATTTTACATTTAGGTCTATAGTTCAAGTTAATTTTTGTGAAAAGTGTAACATCTGTGAATAGGTTCATTTTATTTTTGCACGTGGAAGTCCAACTGTTCTAGCACCATTTGTTGAAACAATTATCTTTGTGCCCATCCTTCCTTTTCAAACTTTTGATAGAACTAGGACATATAGAAAGAATACAGCATGATGGCATTGTCATGAATCAAACATCCTCATGTAACATAGATCTAGATGAAGAAATAAAACATGACCCACACCCTAGAAGTCCCCTCGTGTCCTTGCCCAGTCACCACCTTGCCAAGGGCAACCATTCTTCTGACTTCCAAAAGCATAGATTCATTTTGCTGATTTCATTTTTCATGTATGAAAGGGAATGACACAGAGTAAGGATTCATTTTATGTGTTGACTGACCACAGGCTGCCCAAATTTAACATTATTTCTGTGAGGGGTATTTCTGGATGAAATTAGCCCTTGAATCAGTGAACTCAGTAAAGTAGCTTGTCCTTCCCAATGTGGTAGGCAGCATCCAATCCACTGAGGGCTGTGGACACAAAGACCCAGCCCAACAATACCTTTGCAAATCCAGCCTCCTCACCTGGACGTAAATATGTCCCAGATCAATCACGTCACTGAATTAAACCCAGCCCCACCTTTGGGACTGGCACCTAGCAAGAAAAAGCTGCTTACCGAACACCCCATTGAATGGACACCAGTCACAAAACCTGATGAAACCAAGTGTTACTGAGGAGGTGGAGTCAGGAAGGCTCTCCTCCACAGCTGGGGACATAAAGGCAGGACCATGTGGGAGCAGGCACGTAAATCTCACCCCAGCTCATCCCCTCCTGCAGCCAAGCTCAGAGTGATGCAGCTCTGACTTTTCACAGCAGTATTGTTAGCAAGCGCAGAATCCCAGAAACAGTCCCAAAGTCCACTGATGGTCAAGTGGGGGAAAAAATACGCCATTCACACATTTTACGAAACACACTTCTCTGTATTATTATTGATGCAGCCTAGGGTCTCAGAAAACTACTCCTAGCAAGAGACTATTTTTATAAAGTTTAGAAACAAGCAAAAGTATAAGGAGTTCCCATCGTGGCTCAGCCATTAACAAACCCAACTAGCATCCATGAGGACGCAGGTTTGATCCCTGGTCTCACTCGGTGGGTTAAGGATACCGTGTTGCTGTGGCTGTGGTGTAGGCTGGGGGCTACAGCTCCAATTCGACCCCTAGCCTGGGAACCTCTATATGCTGCTGGTGTGGCCCTAAAGAGACAAAAAAAAAAAAAAAAATACTTTGGAATAAATAGGTTACAGTTTGTATTGATAAAAGAAAGACAGCTAAAAATTAAACCATTGAGTCTGTGGTCCACCTGAGAAAAACCAGGCTGAACAGAAGGAGAAGATAATTTGTTTCCCATGAGGGTGTCCCAGGGGGCCCTTCACACAGGGGCCCAGGTTTACACTTTGTCACTGTCTTCAAGTGGAGGCAAACAGGGTAACACCAACAAGAATGAAACTGGAAAACGTTTATCACAGCTTCACACCTCTGTCCCTTTACCAGCCATGTTGCCCATATTGTGTACAAGGAATTCATTAAAGAAAAAAGAAGAAGAAAAATGCTGTATTCAGGCATAAGTGTGGAAGTTTTGTGTGTGTTTGAGCATGTTAAATGTACTGTTTATTTAAATGTAAATATTTAAAATATGCGACAGGAATTTCCTGGTGGCCTAGCGGTTAAGGATCTGGCATTGTCACTGCTATGGCTCAGGTCACTGCTGTGGCATGGGTTTGATCCTTGGTCTGGGAATTTCCTCATGCCATAGGCACAGCCAAAAAAAAAAAAAAAAAAAAAAAGGATACACTTGGGAGTGGGGTTGGTACAAAGGTAGGGGTCAGGAGAAGGGCAAGAGGAGAGGAGGCTGCGGCAGTACTGATCCAGAGATGGGGCTGATATCAGGGAGATGGCCCTGGAGCCAGAAAACAGTGAACAGACTTGAGACACCGGGCAGGTGGAGCAGGCAGAGACTGTGGACAGAGATGGGGGAGATGAAGAAATGGGGAGAATCAAGGTGAATTCCTAAGTTTCCCATTCAAGCAAGTGGATGGTTGGGTGATGGGTGATGGATCATTTGTTGAAAGGAACCAGGCTTGGCATGAAACAGGGATGGAGGGAAAAGTCAAGAGGGGAGGCAAAAATACCAGCCAAGTGGCCAGACAGAAGAGGGGTCTGGCTGGATGTTAGATTTGGCGTCTTTGGTGTTTGAAGCCATGAACCCACATAAGCTCACCTGGGCAGTGGGTGTAGCTAGAAAACAAAAGGCCCAGGACCAAGTCCTGAAGACTTCAAAGAGAGGGAAGAGCCGGGAAATAAGGCCGAGGCAGAGCGGCCAGGAAGAAGAGTGTGTGACATCAAGAGGGGGGTGGATCCCTATCTGTGGGTTTGACCCTCAGAGGTCACTGGCAGGCAGCTGCTGTGCAGAGCCTCACAGAAATGGGGGCTGGATGTAATTCGTCTGGGTAATAAGGAAGGGGGTGACTCTAAAAGGCCAGAAGACTTGGGGACATTTGTGCTACGTTTGTAGAGCAACATGAAAAAGAAAAAAGTGCCTGTGACATTTTCATTAACCAGCATGGTTGGGGCATGAGCTATGAGGGCTGCCTGGGGGCAGCCTGAGGAACACCCTAGAAGCTGTAAGAGGAACCGTGAACTGACGACTTGGTGTGAAGCCGCGCCCCATCTGCCACCTGGGAGGAGAAGTGCCCTGCCACTCAGAGAACGTGAGCCCCACAGACAGGGAGGAAGAATGCCCTGTTTATTTCTGTCTGCCTGATTTCACATCTGCTGACGCCTTCACGCCCACTCTCCTCCCTTTCTTTAAGCCTCAGTGGTTTAGGAGCTAAAAATATAGGTCTGAAGCCACAGCTATGTCAATTGGGCACAACCAAATTAGGAACTCAAGTTGGGAAATAATGAGAAAAAAAAATGCTCACAATCCTCTAAACCTGTAAAAAAGCAACCCCCAAAAGTGGCAAAGCTGTGCTCCACGCCCTCTGAGCAGTGTGGACAGACCAGAAGACTGGAGGCATCTACAGGGCACCGGCCACATCTGAGAGCTGCTGGGAGCCACTATTTTCTTTCTTGTCAAAATAAATGGGCCTTTTGTGTTGAAAATGATTTCATGGTTTGAGTTCCTTTGAAGACCTTCAGTCCTCACTGATGTGAGAATGCCTCATGGAAACTCCCATTGCTGCAGGCTGTTTGTCCTGGGTGCCTTTTACCCAAGGCAAGTGGGGAGGCCTGGGGAGATGGCTACTTCCCTCTGGCAACCTCCACCCACTTGTGATCTAACGCAGGTGGGATTCCCCCAGACCCCAGGCTTCTTCTGCTGAGAGGGGCCAAGCTGATGGAAGGCATTAGGAGGACTGCCGGCCCTGGTGCCCCACTGGCAGGCCCTCCAATCTCCTACCACGGAGGCACCACTGCCTGGGGCCCTGGATGCTAGGCTCTGAACCCAGGTGTGCTGAGCCCATACCTCCCACTGGCCGCTGGCTGAGCTTGGTAGGGGCAGATGCCAAGGCAGGCCTGTTCCTGGGAGATGTGGGGCTCCTCTGATAGGTGACTCTGGCCTGAGGGAGACCTTCCTTCCTTCTCTGCTTCCCCAGAGGTCAACCTGCAGCTCCATCTGAGGGGCCCCCAACCTCCTGCATCTTTCTCCCTATCCTCCTGCACAGGTGTTTTCTCCAGGATTCTGTTACATGTCAGATCTCATCTTGGTACCCAAATTAACACACCCAGAGCTTCCAGAAATTGAAGGGAGTGCAGCAAACAGTGCCCGTGTTCATTGTCTGGAGGGCAAGGTCAGTCTTATGCATAGTCTTATGCCAAAGCCTGTCTGTAATTGCGGTCATCCCTCTGTCCCCTTCTGAAGAGACACAGAGCTCCTCGTGAGAGGTATACATGGCATCCCCATGCCTTTGTGGTACCTGCTGCAGAGTGCTGACACTGAGCCCTGGCTCATCTTAACCCACATCTACCCAAGTCACTGCGTGTCCCCAAGATGGGCACTTCCATGAGCAGACCCTGCCCAAGTTCAAGAGTGAGGGGAGGAGTTCCTGTCATGCTGCAGCGGAAATGAATCTGACTAGGAACCATGAGGTTGCAGGTTTGATCCCTGGCCTCACTCAGTGGGTTAAGGATCCGGTATTGCCATGAGCTGTGGTGTAGGTTGCAGACACGGGTCGGATCTAGTGTGGCTGTGGCTGTGGCTGTGGCTGTGGCATGGGCCGGTGGCTACAGCTCTGATTCAGTCCCTACCTTAGGAACTTCCATATGCCACAGGTGCAGCCCTAAAAAGCAAAAAAAAAAAAAAAAAAAAAGTGAGGGGACATGTGACTTCACAGTGAAAAATTTAAAGGGCGGTTGGGACATGAACCAGGGATTCTGGGTGTCAGAAGATTAGAGAAGAGGAAAGGGAGAGGGGGGAGGGGGCAGGAAGGGAGGGTGGGGTAACAGGGTCATTTTATCATTTACCAAGAAATCACCACCTTTTCTAAGCAGGGTGTAAAGTCCTATTGCCGCTTACATCTTGCCAAGGACAGTTTATCAGCCCCCTTCTCAAGCAGAGGTGGGGGGATGGCAGCCAGAGGAGCCCAGGCAGGAGGTTAGGGAAATCAGATCAGACAGCAAAGGAGGCTGAAGACGTGTACCAGGGTGAATGGTGTTCCTCCCCTCCCCTCTCTAAACTCACATCTTTGCTGGAACCTCGGAATCTGTGACATTATTTGGAAAGAGGGACATGGCAAGTGTCATAAGTTAAGATGATGTCATGCTCGAGTAGGCTGGGCTCTACATCCGACAGGACTGGTGTCCCTATAAGAAGAGGAGGGATGCAGAGACCCAGAGGAAGACAGAGGCAGAGACTGCAGTGACGTAGCTACAAGCCTAGGAGTGTCAAGGTTGCTGGCCACCACCAGACGCTAGGAAGAAGCAAGAAAAGATTCTTTCCTACAGCCTTCAGGATGAGCACGGTCCTGCCAGCACCCTGATTTTGGACTTCTGATCTCCAGAACTATGAAAGAATAAGTGTCTGGGGTGTGTGTGTGTGTGTGTGTGTGTGTGTTTAGCATATGGAAGTTCCCTATGAAAGAATAAGTGTCTGGGGTGTGTGTGTGTGTGTGTGTGTGTGTGTGTGTTTAGCATATGGAAGTTCCTGGGTCAGGGATTGAATCCAAGCCACATCTGTGACAACATCAACCCTGTGTTGGGCTGGGATCAAACTCACACGTCCGCAGCAACCTGAGCCACTGAAGCTGGATTCTGAAGCCGCTGTGCCACAGCAGTGACTCCAACCATCTGTTGTTTAGTGGTACTCTGTGCTGGCAACCCCAGGAAACTGACTTGGGGGGCAGCAGGGAAGGGGCACATGACAGTTCCTCAGATCTCTGCTCAACCAGCTCCACTTCACAAACACTCAGAATCCTGCAGTGAGGCAGACTGGGAAAAGCACTATAATAACAGTTCATTCATTCATTCAACAAACATTTACTGGTACCTACTCAGTACTTGGCCCTGTGCTAAGTATTGGGTAAGCCTCAGGAATAAAGCAGGTGTGCTTGCGGCCCCCGTTGGCTAAGAGGAGACAGATGCACACGGAGCAGTTACACAAATGGATGGAGAATTATAAATTATAAAAAGTGTTGGGGAAGGCAAAGAACACGTTCCTGTGAGTGCAGTCAAGCAGGAGGGACAAGGCTTGGGTGAGGAAGGGGATAGTCAGGGAGGACCCTGTGAGGAGCCCGTGATGTTTAAGTGAGGAGGAGACCCACGGGAGGAACTCGAGCAAGGCTGGCTTGGCATCTGGGTGGGCGGGGCAGTGCTCTTCCAGGAACTGAAAGAGGGTGTGGCCCTGAGTTCAGTCGGGGGAGGGGCCCCAGCTTAGAGAGGGGGCAGCCTCCTAGGCTTATTGGGGTTCTGGGTTTATTCTACTTAAAAAAAAATTTTATTATAGTTGGTTTACAATGTTGTATCAATTTCTGCTGCACAGTAAAGTGATCCAGTCATACATATATACATACATTCTTTTTCTCATATTATCTTCAGAGATGTTCTATCTTAAGAGATTGGGGAGTTCCTGTCGTGGCACAGTGGTTAACGAATCCAACTAGGAACCACGAGGTTGAGGGTTCGATCCCTGCCCTTGCTCAGTGGGTTAACGATCCGGCGTTGCCGTGAGCTGTGGCTTAGGTTGCAGACGCAGCTCGGATCCCGCGTTGCTGTGGCTCTGGTGTAGGCCGGTGGCTACAGCTCCAACTGGACCCCTAGCCTGGGAACCTCCATATGCCGTGGGAGCGGCCCAAGAAATGGCAAAAAGACAAAAATAAATAAATAAATAAAAATTAAGAGATTGGATAGTTCCCTGTGCTATATACAGTAGGACCTCACTGCTTATTCTGGGTTTATTCTAAATGAGTGAGAAACACTCCCAGTTAAACTTTGACCCCAGGTGGTCATGCTCATGAGTGAATTTTAAAACGGGGAATAGAGAGCAGTCCCGGATGAAAGGCCATAATGAAGTGGTGTCATTTCCCGGGCAGCAGTGGGTTGGTCCCCTTGCTGCAAATGCAGCCTTCCACCCCTCCTTCACGTGTGTGCATACAGACCTCACACCAAGTCTGTATGGAAAAAACAGGCCCACATCTGGATTCCAAATTGAGAGGAAAAGGAAAAAAAGCAGAGGTTGGAGAAGCCACTCTTCTGCCCTTCACAGTAAAGCTTCCTAACCTTGAAGTTGGCTTTGTGAGCCTCGGGTCTGGAGGGCGGCTCTGCAAATGTGGACCTCCACAGACCTGGAGCTCGCTTATGTGGGGACAGTGTTCAGAGAGGAACATTCTATGGCTCTCCTTCTCAGGGCTGCCCTTGATCTCAGAGGCTTGCTGCTCTATGTGTGTGGGTGTCTCTTCCCTGTACAGACAGCGGGAACCTGGGAAGAAGGTGGGAGGGTGAGAAGCTGCTCTCCTGTGTGGGTCACAGTTGGTGGTAGTCCCGGCTCAGGTGACATGGCAGAAGCAGGCCTGGACCCTGGGGAAGTGAAGTCTTCCCCTGCAGCCGGGAACAACCCAGTCCCCATGGTGCTGCCTGGGAAAGGAATTTGCCGCCTCTCTGGTCTCAGTGGAAGGTCTCACTGTCCCATTTGGCTCTTTGTTTTTATGTCTGTGTTCCTCTCACCTTTTTCCTTGGTAATATGTATTAATTCACCCACTCACTCTTTTTTTTTTCAACTAATATCCACTGCAGTCAGCATTCTCTCTCTCTTTTTTTTTTTTGGCCACGACTATACGCATACAGAATTTCTTGTGTCAGGGATCAAACTCTGCAAACCTGCGCCAGAGCAGCAACAACGCCGTATCCTTAACCACTAGGCCACCAGGGTAATCCAGCAATTTTTTTTTTTTTTGCTTTTTAGGGCCACATTTGTGACATATGGAAGTTCCAGGCTAGGGGTCAAATCAGAGTTACAGTCACCAGCCTATGCCACAACCACAGCAACATGGGATCCAAGCCGTGTCTGCAACCTACACCATAGTTCACGGAAACACTGGATCCTTAATCCACTGAGCAAGGCCAGGGATCGAACCCACAACCTCATGTTTCCTAGTTAGATTCATTTCCTCTGTGCCACAAGGGAACTCCAGTACTCCAGCATTCTTGAATTGCAAACAGCAGAAACCTCAAATAAATCTAGAGTTCTTAACATGGCTAAGCACACCCCTACCCACCTCTTCATGGTCCCTTGCCCTCACTACAACCTGGTCACTCCCGGCTTTCAGTTCCTCAAACATACTGAGTACTTTCCTGCCGCTTAGCATTTGCACAGGCTCTCCCCTCTGCTGGCATCACCCTACCTTCTAGTTTTCACCTGACAGACTCCCACTCCCTGCTGAATCCAGAGATCTCCCATTAGTCCCCATAACCTCCCCCCAAGAGCTTATTAGCATCTCACTTGGACAGCATCTTGCTGCATCTTCTTTGGTCTCCTATGTCAGGGGACTCATAACCACTCTCTGGGACCCATCATCAAACCTGGGGACCATCTTTTTCCTGCAGAATGGATGGCCCCTCCACCCTCATTTTCATCATGTTCAGCATATGACTCTGGCATGTGTATTGATGGAATGTTGCTGAAAACAAGTTTGCACAGTGAAACTGAGTAGGGGTGGCTGTGCTATTGGTCAGTGAAGAGGCGAGGAAGGCCATCTCTGGGTCACCTGCAGTTCACTGCTACTCTCATCCAGTCCCCCATGGTGGCAAGATAGTGCCTAAATCTCTTTTTCTCCCTCAAGGGAATTCCTTATTCCATCTAGATATCTGTAAAATGCTCCAAACATGCTTATCCTCCCATAGCAACCACCCTCAAAACCTGCCGACCAAGGTCAGGCTTGGTTTCCCTGCCTTTGATCACTTTGTTGTCTCCTTTTGGTAGCTGCCCAATAGAGCGGCACCCTTCAGAAGGGCTGGTGTACTGAGCAAGGCCCTCTCTGCTCTGGGCTTGGTTGCAGACCCAGTGCAAAGCCCTGTTCTACACACCCTCACACCATACACAAAAATAAACTCAAATGGCTTTAAGAGGAGTTCCGAAGCGCAGAGGAGTTGGGGCGCAGTGGAAATGAATCTGACTAGTATCCATGAGGATGCAGGTTTGACCCCTGGCTTTGCTCAGTGGGTAGGGGATCCGGCATTGCCATGAGCTGTGGTGTAGGTCACAGACATAGCTCAGATCCCGTGTTGCTGTGGCTGTGGCTGTGGCTGTGGCTGGCAGCTGTAGTCCTGATTCGACCCCTAGCCTGGGAACTTCCATATGCCACAGGTGCAGCTATAAAAAGCAAAAACAAACAAACAAACAAACAAACAAACTCAGGAGTACCCTTCATGGCGCAGTGGAAACGAATCTGACTAGGAACCGTGAGGTGGTGGGTTCGATCCCTGGCCTTCCTCAGTGGGTTAAGGATCCAGCATTGCCGTGAGCTATGGTGTAGGTTGCAGACATGGCTCAGATCCCACGTTGCTGTGGCTCTGGCATAGGATGGTGGCTACAGCTCCAATTTGACCCCTAGCCTGGGAACCTCCATATGCTGCTAATGCGGCCCTAAAAAGCCAAAAAAAAAAAAAAAGTTGATCAATATCATTAATTATTAGAGGAATGCAAGTCAAAACTACAACGAGGTACCACCTCATTAATGGCCATCATTTAAAGGGCATCATTAAAAAGTATACAAGTAACAAATGGTGGAAAGGGTGTGGAGAAAAGGGAGCCCTCCTACACTGTTGGTGGAAATGTGAATTGGTGCAGCCATGATGGAAAATAGTACAGAGGCTCCTCAAAAAATAAAACATAGAGTTGCCATGTGATCCTTCAACCGCACTTCTGGGCATATATCCAGATGAAACCATAATTTGCAAAGACACATGCACCCCATATTCATAGCAGGACAGTTCACAAAAGGGAATACATGGGAGCATCCAAAATGCCAATTGACAGATGAATGGATACATACTAATCAGCCATAGAAAAGAATGAAAAAAATGCCATTTGCAGCAACATGGGGAGACCTAGAGATTATCATACTAAGTGGAGTAAGCCAGAAAGATAAAGACAAATACCATATAATATCATTGGTAAGTGGAATCTAAAATGTGACACATATGAACTTATCTATGAAGCAAAAACAGATTCACAGACATAGAGAACAGACTTTGATTGCCAAGGGCAAGAGGAGGTGGGGGAGGGGTGGATCAGGAGTTTGGAATTAGCAGATGCAAACTACTATATATAAAATAGAAAAACAACAAGGTCCTACTGTCTAGCACAAGGAACTATATTCTATATCCTATAATAAACCACAATGAAAAAGAAATATATGTAACTTTGTTTGACAGCAGAAATTAACCTAACATTGTACATCAACTATACTTCAATAAAATAAATTAAAAAAATGTTCTAAATGCCATGCTGACCCACTACCCCTACTAATACAGTCCTCCAGAAACTTGTTCGTTCATTCAAAAATAATCATTAGGGAGTTCCTGTCATGGCTCAGTGGAAATGAACCCGAGTAGTATCCTGATGATGAGGGTTTGATCCCTGGCCTCGCTCAGTGGGTTAAGGATCTGGCATTGCCGTGAGCTATGGTGTAGGTTGCTGACACAGCTCGGATCTGGTGTTGCTGTGGCTGTGGTGTAGACTGGCAGATATAGCTCTAGCCTGGGAGTTTCCATATGCTGCAGGTACGGCCCCAACAGGCAAGAAAAAAAAAAGAAAAGAAAAGAAAAGAAAAAAAAAAAAAGAAGTGTGTATCAACAGAGGAGTGGGAGTTCCCGTCGTGGCGCAGTGGTTAACAAATTCGACTAGGAACCATGAGGTTGTGGGTTCGGTCCCTGCCCTTGCTCAGTGGGTTAACGATCCGGCGTTGCCGTGAGCTGTGGCTTAGGTCGCAGACGCGGCTCGGATCCCGCGTTGCTGTGGCTGTGGTGTAGGCCAGTGGCAACAGCTCCGATTTGACCCCTAGCCTGGGAACCTCCATATGCTGTGGGAGCGGCCCAAAGAAATAGCAAAAAGACAAAAACAAAAACAAAACAAAACAAAACAAAAAACAGAGGAGTGGATAAAGAAGATGTGGTACATATACACAATGGAATATTACTCAGCCATTAAAAGGAATGGAATACTGGCATTTTTAGCAACATGGACAGACCTAGAAATTATCATGCTAAGTGAAGTCAGTCAGACAATGAGGCACCAATATCAAATGCTTTCACTGACATGTGGAATCTGAAAAAAGGACACAATGAACTTCTTTGCAGAACAGATACTGACTCACAGAATTTGAAAAACTTATGGTTTCCAAAGGAGATAGTTCAGAGGGTGGGGGGATGTGCTGGGGTTGTGGGATGGAAATCCTATAAAATTGGATTGTGATGATCATTGTACAATTATAAATGTAATAAATTTGTTGAGTAATAAGAAAACTAAATTATTTAAAAAAGGATATTACATAGTGGAAATATTAAAAAAAAGATTGTATATATATCTGCATCTGTGTGTACATTGTGTTAGCTTTTGGCCCAGTTCAGAACTACTGTCTGTTGATGGGTAACAGAGAGGGATGAGACACAATCCATGTTCTTAAGGAGCCTATATGGTGAGGGCAGAGAGAGGGGGCAAGAGAGAATCAAGGCCCAGGTCATTCCAAATCAATGTGGTAAAGGCCAGAAGGAAGGGGTGTGTGGTGGTGGTAGTGGCAGAACTCTAACATAGCCTAGAGGTTCTGGGACGGCTTCTTAGAAGGAAGCCGTATGGGTGACCCATGGTTGGCCTGGTAAAGAAGACTGTTCTTTAGGAATCCAGCAGTCTTCCTGGGGATGACATTCCGTGTTGTCAGATCTCCTTAGCCCCTGTTCAGAGACCGTCTCTGCTGGAGAAAGGGGCCTGATATCCATTCAAGACTCGAAACTAAGTGAAATGAAACTTCCAAAGTCATGACTGAGCCCCCAGAGAGTTCAACTCCTGAGCAGGAGAAGAGATCAGCCGCTCACTTTCTGATGGAGCACAAATCAGTTCCTGGTGGTGGTGGTGGTGGGGGGATATTATCCATCTCATTCTCTACTGTGCTTTTTTCTTTTTTTTTCTTTTGCTTTTCAGGGCTGCACCCATGGCATATGGAAGTTCCCAGGCTAGGAGTCAAATTGGAGCTACAGCTGCAGGCCTACACCACAGCCATAGCAGCGCCAGATCCGAGCCGCATCTGTGACCTACACAGCTCACAGCAATGCTGGATCCTTAATCCACTGAGCGAGGCCAGGGTTCAAACCCATATTCTTATATATACTAGTTGGGTTCTTAACCTCCTGAGCCACAATGGGAACTCCCTCTACTGTGCTTTTATATCCATGTCTGGCATACACTTAAAAAAAATTTATAAGACTTGTGGGGAAGCAGGAAAATGTGATTCTTTAAGAAAAAAGAAAAATAGCAGAAGCAGACTTACAGACAAGGGGATTGGCAGACAAGGTTTTTAAAGTAACTTTAAATATGTTAAAGAATTTATGTAGGAGTTCCTGTTGTGGCTTAGCAGAAATGAATCCAACTAGGAACCATGAGGTTGTGGGTTCTATCCCTGGCCTCACTCAGTGCATTAAGGATGCAGTGTTGCCGTGAGCTGTGGTGTAGGTCACAGACGTGGCTTGGATCTGGCATTGCTGTGGCTGTGGCTGTGGCCGGCAGCTGCAGCTCTGATTAGACCCCTAGCCTGGGAACTTCCATATGCTGAGGGTGCAGCCCTAAAAATACAAAAGATGGGAAAAAAAAAAGAATTTATGTAAACAGAGAGGCAAATATAGGAAAAAATGGACTAATTCAATAGAAAAATGAAAACATTAAAGAATGGAAAAAAATTAAGTATAGAGTGTCTGAATGAAGAATTCATTATATAAGTTTACAGCAGACTAGACATAGGACAAGAAAGAATCAGTCAATTCAAAAACATGCCACTAAATACACCGTTACCATATGGCCCAGGAATTGCACCCTTGGGCATCTGTCCCAGAGAAATAAAAACTTATGTTCACACAAAAGCCTGTACATGAATGTTCATAGCAGCTTTATTGGTAATAGCCCCAAATTGAAAACTTCAGATAGTATGAGTATACCATGGAATGCATCTCAGCAATAAAAAGGAACAAATGATTGATAAATGTAAAAACTTGGATGCATGTCAAGGGAATTGTGCTGAGTTAAAAAAAAAAGTTACCCCCAGAGGTTACATACCATATGATTCTATTTATGTAACATTAACCGTCCTAAAATGACAAAATTAGAGAGATGGAGAACAGATTAGCTGCTGTCAGGGGTTAGGGATGGGGTGGGGATGGGGTAGGGAGGTGGGGTTATAAAAGGGCAATATGAGTAACCCTTATAGTGATGGAACTGTCTGGTATCTTGACTGTGATGGGGGACACAAGAACCTACCTTTGTGATCAGATTTCATTGGCCTAAACACATGCACACATATACACCAGATCAGTACAAGTAAAACGGAGGAAATCTGAATAGGATCGGTGGGTTGTATTAATTTCTTTATCCTGGTTGTGATATTGTCCTAAAGTTGTGCAAGATGTTATTATTGGGGGAAACTGGGTATATGGTACAGGATCTGTTGGTATTATTTCTTACAACTGCATGCAACTAGAATGAAAAGAAAAAAAGAACAGAGAATCAGAAGGCTGCAAGACGGTATGAATGGTCTGCCATAAATGTAAGTGACATATCAGAAAGAGAGGAAGAAAAAAATAGGGCAGAAGAATTATTTGAAGATCTAATGGCTGAGAATTTTCCAAATTTTTTGAAAGATAACTCACAGATCCATGACTCTCATGAAGCCCCAAGCCAAAGAAAACATCTAGGGATATCCTAATCAAACTACTGAAATGCAGAGTTAAAGAGAAAACCTTAAAAGTTAGCCAAAGGAAGAGGACATAGTCAATGGAACAACAAAAAGAATGATCACTGATTTCCATCAACAACAATGAAAGCTAGAAATGGATGGAATTGCATCTAAAATGTTGAAAGAACCAAGTATCACCAAGACATTTATAAAGTATAAGGAATTTTTTTTTTTCAGACAAACAAAAGCTGAGAAAACTTGAGAGAGTTTACTGCCAGTAGAAGTGCTATAAGAAACATTAAAGAGTGAGTTCCCACTGTGGCACAGCAGAAATGAATCTGACTAGTAACCGTGAGGTTGTGGGTTCAATCCCTGGCCTCGTTCAGTGGGTTAAGGATCTGGCATTGCTGTGAGCTGTGGTGTAGGTAGGTCACAGATTTGGCTTGGATCCTGTGTTGCTGTGACTGTGGCACAGGCCAGCAGCTGTAGCTCCGATTCAATCCCTAGCATGGGAACTTCCATATATGCTGCAGGTGTGGCCCTAAAAAGCAAAAAGAAACACTTTCAGCCAATGGGAAGTTATCCCAGATTGAAGGCCAAAGCTGTAGGAAGAATGCAGAATATAAGAAATGCTATCTGGGTAAATATAAAAGACTATTGTTTTATTTTAAAAGCAAAAGTAATAAGCAATTTGTGTGAGATTTATAACATAGAAGTAATGTGACAATAGCTCATCATTTGACAATAATTTGACAATAGGACAGAAGGCAACACTGTCTTGAGAACAGTCCAATTTGTCTATTGCGATGTGGTACAACAAAAACATTAAGGAGACTGTTATCAGTTAAGGTTGCGTGTTGTAATAGCTAAAACACCCATGAAAAATAAAACTAGGATATGTCATAAATATGTCATCTATTCAATATTCATGACACATGGGTATAATGAGCATGACCACAATTTCACAGGTAAAAAGCTGAGGTTTGGAGAGGCTAAAGCTTTACTTGAGGGCGGCGCATAGGAAACAGGTGCATCGGAAATAAACCCAAGTCCAAAGCTCCTCCCATCCTTCTGAGGTTCAACAAGCTCTCTCCGTGTGGGACCAGATTATATCTTAGGCTTCATGAGCCATAGAATCCCCATCACAACTACTGAACTCTGTACAAAAACAGCCACAGAAAATCCATAATTGAGCATAGCAGTGTTGCAATAAAACTTTATAAAAACAGGTGGTGTGCCAGACCTGGCCCAGGGGTCACTGTTTTCCAGTCTTGCATTATCCACTGTCCAGTGGTTTTGGGTTCTGGCTCAGAGATGGTCACTGTGATCCACAGCCAGGGTCCCCAACCATCAAAACAGCAACAGGCTCTTTATGGTCTAAAGGGCTGGCTGTCCCGCACCTGCCCCCCCACCTCATTCCCGTGAGCTCTGGCCACAGCCTTATGGTAAATAGAAGCCCTAGTTCCTTTTCATTCCTGCAGGGGAGTAACATCTAAGGTAAGGCCTGGGAGCGCTGGGCCCCAATTACTGCATCACGTTTTGCTCCCTCACCTCTCCTTTCCAGCCTTAGAATAACCCACAATGCTCCCTCCAGCAGCTCCTCACTGGTGTCTCAGGTCTCCCTGTGGCCTTTGCTCCCTGAGGGCTTCCAGTCCTAGGGGTTGGCTCAGCTCTTGACAATCAAGGCTTTAAAACACATACAAGGAGTTCCCGTCGTGGCGCAGTGGTTAACGAATCCGACTAGGAACCATGAGGTTGCGGGTTCGGTCCCTGCCCTTGCTCAGTGGGTTAACGATCCGGCGTTGCCGTGAGCTGTGGTGTAGGTTGCAGACGTGGCTCGGATCCCGCGTTGCTGTGGCTCTGGCGTAGGCTGGCGGCTCCAGCTCCGATTCAACCCCTAGCCTGGGAACCTCCATATGCCACGGGAGCGGCCCAAGAAATAGCAACAACAACAACAACAACAACAACGACAAAAGACAAAAAAAAAAAAAAAAAAAAAACACATACAAGCTATACTTGCAAGAGACTGATGTGTTCCAATTACATCCCATGACGTACCCTCAACAATGATTCTGTGACAGCCCAGGTAAGAGGAGCCAGAACTGAAGTCTTACCTGAAAGTCTGAGTAGGAAACCACCAAATTGCTGTCCTGTTCCCCCAGCAGAGAAACCTCCAGATGGTCCCTTAGGGCTGCTCTGCAGTTTCCAGTTTACAAAGTAGCCTCAGACTATATTCAACAGTGTTTCCTCCCAGTGCATCTCACCCACCAACTGGCATCCCTGCATCAGTTTTGTAATTAAGGATGCGGAAACTTCTGCTGGGTTTAACAGGTCACTCGAGGTCACTGAGCACACTTATTTATTGAGCAGCTACTGTGTGCCTGATGGTATTCTGGGTGTGTGACACTACAGAGAGTAAAACTGCTGTAAGTAAATAAAATAAGGCTGCACAAGTCCCTGCCCTCAAGATTCTGACTTTCTGGAGGGAGAGACAAATGATAAAATAAATTTGTAAACTATGTCCTTATTTGCTAGAAGTGGGGGGATGCCAGGAGGGGGGTGGTATTTTGTACAGGATGGTCAGGGAAGATCTCATGGGAGTGGAGACCAAAACGAGGTGAGAGAATGAGCCATCTGGGAAGGAGCTTTCTTTTTTGTTGTTGTTTGTTTTGCTTTTTAGGGCCATGCCCGCAGCATATGGAGGTTCCCAGGTTAGGGATTAAGTCAGAGCTGCAGCTGTGGCCTACACCACAGCCATAGCAATGCTGGATCTGAGACACATCTGCGACCTACACCACAGCTCATGGCAACACCAGACCCTTAACCCACTGAGCAGGGCCAGGGATTGAACCTGCATCGTCATGGAGACTATGTCGGGTTCTTAACCTGCCGAGTCAAAAGGGGAATAGGGAGGAGATTTCTTGGCCCAGAGACCACAAGTCTGTCATGAGGCAGGAGTGTGCCCAGTGTGGCTGACGGACAGCAAAGAAGCTAGTTTCAGGGGTAGATTGAGCTTGGAGGAGCGTGGAGAGAGGTGTGTGTGTTGGGGGGCAGGGTGACCTGATGTTCTCTGTTCTCACCTGGAATCTGTTCCTGAGGAGGAGAGGCACAGGTACAGATACAGATATACGGGTAGAGTGTGGGGGTGGGAAGAGCAGCCTCCAACTCACATTCCTGGCTCTTGCACTGCCCCGGGTCTTGGGTCTTGGGGAAAGATCAGCACCTTGATAAAAACCAGATGGGATCTGGGAAGTGAAGCCCTCTTTGCCCCCTGCCTCTTCCTGACCTCCATGGCTCATGTTTGTCCCTATCCCAGGCAGATGCCAGCCCAGATCTCTGACCCCTGCCCCAGCCCCCAGGCTGTGCCTCAGCTCACCTTTGGGAACACCTGCCCCACCTGTGACCACAGTCGTGCGTGGCCGCAGGGAAAGGGAGGGCTGCAGGAGGGGAAATCAAGGTCAGGTCTCTGACCCCTCCTCTCCTCTGCTCCCTCCTGCAGGGCCCCTATCAGGCCAGGAAAATGGAGAAAAGGGAAAGAGAAAGGGATTGTCACACGCTAAGCACTTACTGTGCCCCAGAGCCCAGCTCATGACCCCGCCTCTCCTGGTGGGCGTCATCCCTGCGGAGTGGGTGGGGCCGCGCAGAGGCGGGGCCTCTGAGCGGGAGGCTGGCCCAGGGCCCTGCTGGGTGGGTCGTGATTGGCTTTTTGGCTTTTAATATTCAGTGCTACGTAGACTCTTTTTTCCTTGAAGTAGAGTTGAGGTACAATATTATGTAAGTCACACGTGAACAATATAGTGAATTCTAACTTCTTTTTGCCTTTGCCCGCGGCGTGCGGATTGAACCCATGCCACCTGAGTCACAGCATTGATGATCCTGTCAATCCCTCAGATCCTTTAACCGCTAGGCCACCAGGAAACTTCTAATGACTCATACTTTTTAAAGGTTATACTCCATTTCTAGTTATTACAAAATATTGGGTATATTCCCTGTGTTGTACTCTATGGGCTTGTAGCTTAGATTTTTTTTTTTTAAGTTAACATTTGAGGAAACATAGATTCAGAAAACACATATGCATTAAATGTACAGCACAATTAATTCTCATAAACTCTGCCATCAGCACCCAGATTGTGAAACAGAACCCAGGGGTGCCCACCTCCGGACACTCACCAGCTGGTGATCTCGGGTTCACCGACAGCAACAGGTCTGTAAGCAGGGCCCTCCTCGTTAACCTCCTCCCAGCTCTTCTCTGAGGATTAAATGGGATAAAGCCTTTAACCTTAAGAACACTGGCTAAGTCCTCAGCCTTCTTAGGTACATGAACTCATCAAATCCTCACAACGCCCAGGTTGGAACTGTTATCCTCCCCACCCCACCCCCAGGGGAAGAAATGAAGGCTCAGGGAGGTTAAGCCACCCACCAAGCTCAGGGTCAGTACTGGCAGAGCTGGGACTCCAGCCACGCTGAGTTCCAGGGTCCTCCCTCTGTCCTGCCACCTGCCCAGCTCAGTCTCTGCACAAAGTGACTGCTCAGTACACAGTAGGCTCCTCATGGTTATTACAATGCAGACGACGCCCACCATGGGGAGGTACTGTCAGAGGAGGGGAGATGGTGTCACCTGAGCACAGGCGACGATGGGGAACTCCCTGTGTAGCTATCCACCTTGGCCCCAGCCTCAGGCCCTTCCCTGACTGATGGCTGTGACTTGGATTAATCCTCAAGCCTAACCTGCTCTCCCCATAATACTCCCAGTCACCTGGCTGTGAGGCTTGTCCTCTGTTAGGCAAAAATGAATTACTTGCTTCCTCCCCTAAAGCAGGCCTTTGGCTGTGGGTGTGTGTGTGGTGTAATGTGTATGTGTGTTATGTGTAGTGTGTGTTGTAGGCTGTGTGCATGGTATGTATACAAACGCGGGGAGGGGGAAGCAGAGGTGGGGGATGTATGTGTATGTGGTGTGTCTGGTATGTGTGTAGTGTGTGGGCTGCTTATTGAGGTGGGGTATGTGTGTGTGTGTGTGTGTGTGTTAAGGTGGTGTGTGCATATGTGGTGTGTTTGAGGGGTGTGCATGTGTGTTGAGGTGGGGGTGGGGTGGGCTGTCAGTCTCCAGGATCAAAACTGGTGAAGCATTTAGGGCTGTGTCACGTTTCCACCCTGAATAAACAGCTCCGACCCTTCAGAAACAGGAATCTGAAGAATTTCCCAGGTTTCCTGCAGGGCATGTGGGAAACCTGCCTTTCTCTCCCTTTTAAAATGCCCCACACCCTCCAAACCAGCGAAACACCCTGAACTGTCTCCACCAACCAATGTGCGAATCTCCTGGAGGAAGGAGAGTGGGGAGAACCAGAGACCAATAAACAGAGCTTTGGAGTGAAAACTGGCCATTTATTAAGCGGCACAAAGCAGGCCTGTGATTTCATGTTTTTGGCGCAAGGCCTGGCGTCTAGGACAGAGGGCAGGGCTGGTTGCAGCAGGCGATGGAGTCTGACTGCAGGCTACTTCACAGCCACAGTTGGCAGCTTTCACAGATTTAGAAGGTAAAATGTCTGTCACTCAGGAGATACGGTAAACCTGGGTATCAGCAGACCACTGAGATATTTAGAAGATAACTAAGATTTACACTGACAACCAAGAGTTGACAAACAATAGATTTTTTTAGGGTGGGGAGGCAGCTAGCTGCCCACCCAAGAGTTGGGTCCCCCTTCCCTTATGCAGAGTTGTTGCTGAGAAAGGGCCTGCCCAGCGGGGACCACATTTCCCAGTGCCCTGAGGCCAAGAGAAAGTGGCCAAGGCAGAAGTGATGGATGCCCCTTCCAGACCCGGCCCTTAACAACCTCCCTTATGAAATTCCAGTTCTCTCTCCTCGTGTCTTCAGGCTGGATATCAGTGTCCAGGGAAACCTTCAGAGCCAAGAGGTGAAGTGGTGGAGCCTCCATCAGCCTGGTCCCTCCACCTCGGGCACAGACGGGAACAGAGTCCCTCCCCTGCTCCCTTCTCCAGAGGCTTAGGCTTAGGGGAATGAGAAATTGTTTGCCACGTGAGCCTGCTGAGGTTTGGGGATTTATCTGTTAGAGTCTCCTTATCAGTTGGCAGATCATTAACTGAGAGGTCCACCTCATTCACGAAAAATGGAAGTGACTGTTTTTTTTTTTTTCTTGCATGATTGATTTTTATTTTAAAAGGTGTTAATATCATTATCTTAGAGATGATTTTGCATATTAGTTATCTTTGGGGAAGCAGTACCCTGTTTCTATTATTTAGCCTTAATGGCAACAGAGAAGTCCTAAACTTTGTTCAAGCAGCTAATCAATGCAAACAGTGCTTCTGTTCTCAGAATATTAAGCATTTTTTTCAGAAAAACATGAAATATTGGATCTAATTCCAACAAACAAGTTAGCAGTGTTTTTTTTTTCTAAAAGAAAAGGACAACTTTACGTTAATAGTATAAAATCACATCCACAAAACTATGTTTAAGAAAAAGCTGAAACAGCTATTCCTGTCACTGTTGTATACTTAATCGCTATAAATAGGAGTGTCATAGAAGGCACCAAATTCATGAAAAAGTAATCGAAGAAAACGTCATATTGCAAAAATTCTGTCTATCCATTACCTTAATTTTTCTGAAAATCTTTTCTAAATGTTTCTGGGGAGTTCTTGTTGTGGCTCAGCAGTTAACACCCCCGACCAAGATCCATGAGGATGTGGGTTTGATCCATGGCCTCA
The DNA here is from genome assembly GCF_054392235.1 of Sus scrofa. Classification (NCBI taxonomy): domain Eukaryota; kingdom Metazoa; phylum Chordata; class Mammalia; order Artiodactyla; family Suidae; genus Sus; species Sus scrofa. Next base: position 43,455,294 of record NC_139395.1, on the reverse strand, counting down.
CTCCGGGGGCCAGGGATCTGGTGTTGCTGTGAGCTGTGGTGTAAGTCACAGCCCAGAAGGGAACTGGCTCTTAAGATGTTTTTTTTTTTTTTTTTCTTTTTGCTATTTCTTGGGCCGCTCCCGCCGTGTTTGGAGGTTCCCAGGCTAGGGGTCTAATCGGAGGCGTAGCCACCAGACTACACTAGAGCCACAGCAACGCAGGATCCGAGCCACGTCTGCAACCTACACCACAGCTCACGGCAACGCTGGACCCTTAACCCACTGAGCAAGGCCAGGGACCGAACCCGCAACCTCATGGTTCCTAGTTGGATTCGTTAACCACTGGGACACGACGGGAACTCCTTTTTTTTTTTTTTTTGAAGATGTTTTCTGATGACAAAGATGTTAGTAGCTGTCTTTGTTCCAGCTGCTATAATAAAGTACTGTAGAACGGGAGGCTGTTAAACAACAGAAATCTATTTCTCACTGTTCTGGAGGCTGAAGTCCAAGATCCGGTTCCAGCTGGGTTGGGTTCTGGTGCGGACCCCCTTCTGTGTCCACATGGAGGAATGCAGAGAGGGAATCAAGCTCTTGTGACTCTCCCGAGGACACTGATCCCATCCACGGGGGCTGCAGCTCATGGCCTCGTCTGGTCCTGGTTACCTCCAGAGCCCCGCGTGCTGACACCATTACATTGGGGAGTTCGGTTTTAACATATGAATTTTAGGGAGACATGAACAATCAGGCCATAATAAAAGTCAACTGAACTATTACTAGAAAGCTAACATATTTTCTGGAGACTCAGATGTTATCTGACAACCAATAATGGAGCTATTTGGTGACATCTGGCTTAGGTTCCTATTTCTCAGCCTATTTCCGAGCATCGGCTGCCTTGTGTCCTGCCCCTGAACCCTCGGGAGCCCCCCTCACAAAGCCTCACTGGGCCACCCAGGCCCTGTTTCTTCTGGGAGTTAGTTGCCTTTTCCCTGATGAATGACATTCTAGGCCCAGTGAGTGATGTCACCTTTGAGTGATGTCACCTTCTCGGTGGCCTCATCTCCCCTGTTGACCCCCTGTGTCCACTCCACCCACTCCACACTGCCCCCACCTCACAGTGTCTGAGGAAGGGGGATGCTTACCCAGGCCTGGTTCTCCGCTGGGTTCTGAGGGCAGCCTGGGAGGGTGCAGCTGCAGCAGGTGTGGCCGGCAAGTTCCCCTCTGGGTGGGACCAGGGTGAGGCACCCGTGACTAACCCCAGATGAGGTTCGTCTGCGGTGGGAGGAAAGGACATTCTGGGGAAGACGCTTGTCCGGGGTGCTGCGGGCCCAGGGAGGTCTTGCTGTGAACACAGGCCCAGGCCAGGTCTCCCCATCCCCTTCCATGGATTTTCCTCATTCCTAGGAAACCCAGGCATTTCAGCGTTTGCATCAAGGCCTTTGGGAAACAACACGGTGGAGCAGGGTGGGAATCTCGGCTCTGCCATCCTCTCATGTGGTCCTGAGCAGGGCCCCTTTTGTGGTAAGGCTCTTGGAACAGGGCCTGGCACACAGCCAGTCCTCAGTAAGTGGCAAATGTTGTAAATGCTGCTGTTGGGACATCTCAGGCCGTGGCTCCTGCATACTGGGTTCCGGGACAGGCCCGTTCTTCCAGAGGCCAGACAAGAACTGGAAGCCAAGTTCAGGGCTTAAGGCATAGGGAAGTGAGTCATGAGTGTTGGGTTCCAGGCCCATGACTCTATCAGGCTGGCCACCACCTCCCCCCAGGGCCTCGTTATCCTGTGTCCCCTCGCTCATGTGGGCAGACAAGTTGGAGACCTGGGGTGAAGTCAGCCATTCTGGACGATACTTGGCCCCACCCTTGGATCCAAGGCTGCTGCCCACGGGATTGGCCTTTGTCCAGCCGCTCCAGGCTCGAGGCTCCTGGCCAGCACTGTCACCACCCACCCACCTTGGGGGATTCCCCCTGCTCAATGTTGGTCACCCCAGATTCCGATCTCCAGACTCATCAGCTTGGATTAGTGCCTTTGGCCTTGCACCCTCTGAGCATCAGACAGGGACTCAGCCCATGGAACAGACGTTTTCTGCTTGCTCTTCTCACAAGACGAAAGGGGAGAGCAAACTCTTCTCATTTTGTCTACCCCAATGCCTTCCACAATTAAGAACATCCACCTCCTGAGCTCAGATTTGCCAGGCGGTAGCACTGGGCTTTTCCTTCGGGGTGGGGGCAGGGTCCCCTGAGGGGAATGAGCACAGAATGGGGGTCAAGACACTTACCACTTACTTACTGTAGGGCCTCTAGATAGTCACTGCCGGCATGAGCTACAGTTCTGTCATCTGCGAAAGGGGGATAACACCTTCCGGTTTGGTCTCACCCACTGCTTTGAACGCAGCGGCACTGCCTGAGCCACCCAGCCCTGGGGCATAAAGGCAGGCCCAGGCAGCTCAGCTCGCCCCGACTCCATCCTGCATCTGTGCCCATCTCCTGGCACTCTGCTTCCATCTAGGGCCTTTCTTCACCCGCAGACTTGCTGCTTTTCAGGCTTGGGCCCTTACCTTCTCTCCTTGTGGGGTCGCCTCAGGGGCTCCACCCAGGTCCTCCTCACAGGCCGTAGTGCCCATCCCCAGCTTCGGCACTTGCAGGTTGCTGATGGCTTGGCTGTGCCCCTCTCCAGAAACTTTCTCTGAGCCACTGGGGTCCCTTCATCCCAAGATGTCCAGCAAGTTACTAACTGCCCCCTCCACCCCAGGTTGGCCCACAGTCAGTGATGGACAGATTCAGGGTACAGAAGCCCAGCTCCTTCCTCAAGGGGGGTCTGTGGGGACATGAGTCATGAGTATGGGGCTCCAGTCTGCGAAGCCACATACTTGCCGGCCTCCCAGTTCAGAATTCCTGGGACCGAAAGAATGAGAACAAGCTCTGTTTCCTTCCGGAACACCCCACTTCTTCCCTCCTGGAGGCAGGCTGGAGCTGCAGAGAAAGCATGAGCTGTGAACAAAAAGGCAGACCTGAGGCTGAATCTTTTTTTTTGCTTTTTAGGGCCTCACGCACGGCACATGGAGATTCCCATGCTAGGGGCTGAATGGGAGCTGTATCTGCTACACCACCGCCACAGCAAGTTGGGATCCGAGCTGTGTCTGTGACCTACACCACAGCTCAGAGCAACCCGCTGAGCGAGGCCAGGTATCAAACCTGTGTCCTCATGGACACTGGTCAGGTTCACTTCCACTGTGTCATGACGGGAACTCCCTGGGGCTGAATCTTGACTTGAGCAGTTATCAGTGGCGTGACTCAGGTAATTCGCTCCACTTCCCTAGGCTTCAGTTTCCTTCATAGGATGTGGGTCATGATTCCCACTTTGTATGTAGCCTAGATGTGAGGATTTAAGAGCAGCAGCAAGGCTCCTTGCACGGTGCCTGGTGCCCAGAATGACCCTGTAGGCTTGCCTGCCCCCTCTCTTTCCTCCTAGGAGGAAAAAGATCGAGAGGGCAGATGGCGGTGGAGGTCAGGGCAGCTGGTGCAGGAACCATGCTCTCTTTGGCTTGTGTAATGGCCAATTCTGGCCCTGAACAAATGCTGTCAGCCTGGTTGCATGCTGCTGCATGTCCATGTGCACTAGTGGCCTCATGACCCCGACTTGGGCTCAGTTCAGGAATCAAACCACCAGGAAATAAAAACCAAACCCAAATTCTGATGCTCAGCTTTTGGTTGGAGGCCACCTTGTCCGAGCACTGGACTGCCAAGATGCCCCTGGGCCATGCATGGCTTGCAAGGGTCCCTGGTGGACTTTTCCAAGGGGTGCCAAACCTCCTCCAGCTCATACCACTGGGCCGTCTGCTCCCAGCAGCCTTGGGCCATCAATCAGTAAACCCCAACCCAAAGCAGTAGAGGTGACAAGCATCATGGCCACTGCATTCAGTCAAGAAGCCCCTCTAGGGAGTTCCCACTATGGCTTAGCAGTAACGAACCTGATTAGTATCCATGAGGATGTGGGTTTGATCCCTGGCCTCACTCAGGGGTTAAGGATCTGGCATTGCTGTGAGCTGTGGTGTAGGTCACAGATGTAGCTTGGATCCTGAGTTGCTGTGGCTGTGGTGTAGACCAGCAGCTGCAGCTCCCACTCGACCCCTAGCCTGGGAACCTCCATATGCCATAGGAACAGCCCTAAAGAAAAAAAGCAAAAAAAAAAAGAAGAAGAAGCCCCTCTAGCAAACATCAAGCTCCTCCTCCAATACTGGCTGCTCTGGGACAGATGCAGAGGCTACTCAGGGAAACCTTCACTAGGCACCACAGGGGGGCCAGGCCAAGCAGGACTTGAACAGAGGGCTCGAGCTGGGCACACACCTAGTTTGCATCTCTTGGCTTTTCATCCCTTGATCCATTCCTTCCCATGTATCCTGGGGCAGATGTGGATGAGCCAAAAGAGTAGAAAGGAGGTTGAAGAGCTTCCTGGACCTTTGTCAAGCTTTCATGACCTCGGGCCACCGCTTAAAGAAAAGAGGGTCTTCAGCACCAAAGAGAAATCACTGTCACTCAGATGGGGCTCCTGGAAACTAACCAGGAGGAGGCATGGAATCCAAACATGGGGAGTAGATAATCCTAAGATTTCAGGGCATGAACTGAAAACACCATATAATAGGGCAGTTTCTGCCAACAGGATCAAAATCCTTCAAGTTTACTCATTAAATCTCTTTTTTCCTCCACAGGCCTAGGATGGCCAAGATTGACATTTGCACCTGGGATCATTTTTTCCTAAATGTTCCTTTCTTTTGGATCAAAGATAATCCCATTCTTGACATGACCTATTCTTACTCAGGAAAGACTGATTATTACAAACAGTTCCCATTTACTGCGAGCTCATTATGTGTCATGTGCTTTACACACATGACCTCACTTTATCCTCAGGGTATTCTTCTTACTCCTGTTTTACAGTGGAGGAAACAAAGGTTTAGAGTGGTTCCATGGCTTGCGATGTCATGAGGTTTTAAATGACATGGCCACTTAGTCCCAGAGTCACAGAACATAGGTCTGGCAGACTCCAGAGTGCGTGCTCTTGGTTGCCATGTTGCTTTGTCCACTAAGAAGAGCAGAGTGCCACGAAGGGAAGGTTACTTTCTGTTCTTCTGTCCTCAGGTGGCAAGATCAGACTGAGAGATGAGAGGGAGCCTCTTACACCTACGTGCCCTGAGTGACTGTGCAAGCAAGAGCTTCCTAGGGATGCTTTTTCTTCTCTGGATTCCACTTTACACAACAGAAGGGGCACCTCCCTGCTGGGGCATATTCCCATAGGCAGCTAGATACCCTGAGTAGGAGGGAAAGAAAGTGAAATCAAGGGGGACAGGTCCTTAGCTCATTTAGATCTTCACAAGATTGCAGATTTTGAGGGTTTTTCCCATTTTTGAAATTGCACAGCCAATAAAAGTTAGAAAATGCAAAAAAGTAAACAGAAGGAAAAAAATAATCTGTAGCACTCACCACCAAAGATCTGTGGGCAAATTTCCTCCTTTCTTTGTAAGGGTTGGAATTAAAAAAAAAATATATATATATATATAAATATATATATATATAAAAATATAAACACATATATAAACACACACACACACACACACACACACACACACATATACGGCTAGGATCACATTGTGTATATTGCTTTATCGTGAGAAAATTTCCACATTACATGATTTTAAAAAACGATCTTTTGCCAGCTGCCTCATCTATTGATTGGCTATACCCTAGTTTTCTTAACCAGTTTTCTGAAGGTGTGTCTTTACATTGGGATGAAGCGTGGCTGTGCTGTTTCCTGATTCTCTTCCTCTTCTACGGTCTTTGGGGTCAATTTCATTTAACAGTTGGCTCATGCTGTGGTGACATTTGCTGCAGGGTTTCAGGGGCATGACTTTCCTGTGCACAAACTCTCTTCACTCATTTCCCCAATGGAAATAACCCTGAAGTCACCCGTGAGCCCAGTCTTCCACCATCTTCGCCCCCAGCCCTACAGAACCAACACTGAGCTCTTGGCCTTATCCACCCCCTGCACCTGCATGTAGGGCACTTCTGAGATTTCCTGGCTCTACAGGTGTGAGGAATTCATAGAAGGGGAGCCCCGGCCGGACGCCGCTCAAAATGCCAGCTTTGGGCAACATCACAATTTTCCCGACCATGGTACAACACGCAAGATGGGCAACTGGGTGAAGGGACTGAAGACACAGTGGGTGGCATAAGGGGATGTGGAGCCCAGAAGACCTGGGTTCGGATCTGATTCTACTGCTTATTAGCTGTGGAAACTGAGCAAATTATTGAACCTCAGAACCTGGGTTTCCTCATATTTATGACAGAATAGTTCCTTCCCTCTAGGGTTTTAGTGGAAATTAAATGACATCATGCCAAGTGAACTTGCTGAATCCAGTTTTTGACCTAATGAAGAAGTTAATAAAGGACTGAGATCATTCCCCACCCCAGGGATCACATTTTTCTGTTCAATTGTTCCATTACAGCAACTATCTCTTAGTGGTTCCAATGAACTTTTGTTTTGAAGGTTTTATCCTCTTGGAGAAAAAGTTCTTCAAAGCCATGCTGGTCAATCCAGTGGCCTTGAGGCTTTATTGATGCTCTGCTCTGGCGAGATTATGTGCAGATAAAGGGCTCCCGGCCCTCATCTTGCCCCTCATCTTGCGGACAGGACAGGCTCAAGGCCACAAAGCTTACCTTCGGAATAAACAAGACAATGAAGCAAAAACACTCACTCCTTCCCTGTACAAATATCCTCGTCAGCGTGCTTGTGTTTAATCCACATTGGCCAGTACATGGAATGGGACTGTGCTCACTCAAGTCAGCCCTGCGAATGCCTTAAATACCTGCTCAAGAGTTCTGGCCCCTGCTTTCCCTTCTGGTGCTAGTCTTTCCCAACTCTTCCACATCGTGTTTTAGTCCTAGACGGAAGTAATCCCAGTTAAGCTGAAGGTTAGGGAGAGAAAGGTCCAGTTAGACATTATGGTTCAAATGTATCAATTAATCCAGGGGCTCTCCAACTATGCTACCATTAGAATCAACCGGGGAGCTTTTAAGGTTCCCTGAGGCCCAAGTGTACCTCAGGTCAATTAAACCAGGATTTCTAGGCATGGAGACCGGGCAGAGATTAAGTTTGAGCCAAGGGACTGGTTGCTGTTGCTCATGTTCCTGAGTCAGGAACATGTTCTGCAAGTTCCCCATACACCCCACTTTATGATATAACACGTGGAGTCAGACACACAGCCAGTGCTTCTGATGATGACAGAATACCTCGATCTGTTCCTGATTAACTCTGGAATTGAAATATGGTGGCTATTCCAGGATCACACATGGCCCAAAGTCATACATGACAAACATTTTATTACATTAAAAAAAAAAAAAAGTCATCTGTTAACTGCTGAACTGCAGGGGACCACATCTGAGGCTACTTCAGAAGAAGGCATCAGAGAACAAATACAGATTTTCAGCATCACAATACGGCCAGATTCTCCTCCTCCTCCCCTCATTCATAGTAACCGGTCTTAAGCCAGTTCTGGTAAGAGCACCTGACTGCTGACTCCACAAAACCATAGGTTCACCCTAATATACATGACATAGGTCCAGTCCCAGCTGTCTCCCTGGCAGCCAGACTGCCATGGCCTGGACACAGAAGGCGATGCCTGGGTGGCATCAGTCCCACCCCTCTGCCTGGGCTTGCTCTTCCTAATGATGGGCTCTGGGGGGCCACCATCACGGCGGCATTGCCATCTGGGGTGCACATGAACAGACCCCTGCTGGGCTGTGGCAGGCACCGAGGTTGGTTCCTTCTGAGACTGGAACCAGCTTGGTTCTGCTACATTTTACACCCTGAGGGATTGGTTAGGAAGGGCTGCCAGGGAGACATTCACAGTGGGAAGCCGTGTTTCGCCCAGATATCAGGGCTGAGGTGTGGGAGTTGGTTGCAGGGCTAGCCCCATTTGCCTTTTGCTTCTGAGCAAATTCGGAAGATCCCAGCGTCCACTCCACATGGGGATATTTGGACAGGACCCAAACAGTTTTTCCACGTAGCCTGAAGGTGGGAGACCATCCACCATGATGTCAAAGTTCTGCCACCCGCTGGACAGTGCCTGCCACGCTGCTCCTGAGCCCTGGTGCTTCCTCACTCTAGGCTTGCGAGCCTAAAGCTGTGCCATTTCCAGGGTCCAGAAGCTCCCAGTCTGCATCTTGCTCATCCGGACTTACTTCTCTTCTTTCTGCTCCCACCCAGTCGCATCACTGGTGGCTTCCTCCACCCTGCAATAGTGCGGGGAGGTGCAGGCTGCCCCATCCCCCCTCACTCCTATTTCTCCCCTGCCCATACCCACCCTCACCCCTGCACCAGGTCATACTGCAGAGGTACCCTGTTGATGCCAGCCTTTCAGAGTAGGAAAGCAGACATTCAAGACACTGGGCCTTTCTCTGCCCATGGGTCCCAGGCTCCTTCTCTTCCTCCCAGACCTGGAGGAGGAGCTCAGAGTCCTGTGGCAGCTGCAACATCCCTGTAGTCACTCCTGCACCAGGAAGTTGATGAGGGCAGTTCTGGGGGACAGGAAGGCCTTCTTGATGCTTCGCCCCTGTAAGAGCTTGATACCCAGTTCACTTTGGAGAACCAGTTCATAGACTTTGTCCTGGTCCTGGGCGACTTGCTGGGGCACGGGGATTTTGCCGCAGGCTTTGTTGTTGATCTGACAAAGTGAAAAGCCAGGACAAACAATGAGGAAAGTCTTGAGAGTGGCAGGCAACCCAACAACAGTACGCAACACCAACTGCCTGCAAAAGGTGTTGCTGCCTCCTGTGTGGGGAGGCGGTACGGAAAGGGAGAAGGAAAAGGCAGCACCCAGCTTCCTGAAAGAACAGGTACAATTAGATGGGTAGGACTGACACCTAAGCACTTCAGAGAGGGAGAGGGAGTGGGCGCCACCTTGCGTTTCCTGAGCGCTGCCCCATCGTAGCCGTGGTGGAAATTATGGCAAAAATCCTCAGCATGACATGACAGGCTGTATCGGGGGGTTGGGGGGGTGGGGGGTGGGGGGGAGAGGGATTACTCTGTTGCTGGGGATCAAATCAAGTTTAGATCTGGCTACAGAGGGTGTCAGACCTAGGATTTACCTAAGTCTCGAGTGGACTACCTTCTGGGGAATGCGGGCAACCTCCTTCTCTGACGCCTGGCTCCAGAAGGGGGCGCTCAAGTGTGATGGCCTGGAAATCACCCACATCACACACAACTCTTGCCTAAAATGGGTCAGTATAGTTCCAGAAGTCAGTGGAATTCACCAAATATTAGTTCAATAAGGATAAACCTCACATCAAATATGAACTGATACTGCTACCGAGGAAAGGGACAGGTGAACCAGACGGCTTCTGAACAGCCATGCTTCAAATCCTCCACTCCACTGCTCCCACAAGGAAGGTTATATTTCTTTTACAAAAGCTCCCGTGGTTGCTTTTTAAAAATATATTTTTAAAAATTTTTTATTTTTTGGCTTTTTTTGTCCTTTTAAGGGCGCACCCGCAGCATATGGAGGTTCCCAGGCTGGGGTCCAATCGGAACTACAGCTGCCAATCTACATCACAGCCACAGCAATGCAGGATCCGAGCCACATCTGCAATCTACACCACATCTCATGGCAACGCCAGATCCTTAACCCAGTGGGTGAGGCCAGGGAACTAACCCGTGTCCTCATGGATGCTAGTCGGGTTTGTTAACCACTGAGACATGATGTTAACTCCAAGCTCCTATTGTTTTTGTTTTTTTCCTTTTTTGGCCACCCCCGCTGCATATGGAAATTTCCAGGTTAGGAATCAAGTCTAAGCCAGAGCTGTGACCTATGCCGCGGCTGCAGCAATGCCAAATCCTTAACCTACTGTGCCAAGCCAGGAATCAAATGTGCCCCCACAGAGACAAGCTGGATCATTAACCCACTGCATCACAGAGGGAACTCCCTAAAGCTCCAGTTTTTAACTTGGAAAATAAAGTCATCATATTATGAAAGATTTCTAGACATCCCTTCTGAAGTTTCAACCGAAGTGTATTATCAAGGATCCTTTAATCACCCACTTCATCTTTCGGATTTATGTAGAATTCAGTGGTATTTTTATAGGCTGCATCAGCCCAGATCACTGGGTACGAGGCAAACAGACATCACCACAAAGAGTAGTGACTTGAGTTTGAACGGGTCTCAGTCCACATCTGGTGGCTTCTGCCCTTCCAGCTTTGCCACCTCCACTTCATCACTAGGCCTCAGCACTGACCTCTTGGACTTTTCCCACAGCTGCCTGGCAGGCCCCTGGCTACGAGTGCTGCTGCTCCTCCGCAGGAGGGAAGCCCCATAACAGCTAGTGACAGTAAAAGCTCAAGTTGTCTGAGCTCTCGCCTGCCAGGCGCCGTACTCCACAATTCACCTGAGTGAACCTGTTTATCCCACCACAAGCCTGTGAGGTAGGTCACAGCCATTCCACCCCCATTTAACATAACGGGAAGCTGAGGGGCGGCAGTGAAGCCACTTGCCCAAGGCCCCACTCCAGCAAGCAGTGGAGACAGGATGACCCCATGGACCCACCCTCTGCCCTGCAGCCCCCAATCCTTGGGGATGGAGGCCAGCCTTCTCCCCAGCGCTGCCCCGCCTCTGCTCAGACCCTCCACAGCCCATGGTCCCGTGAGGGCTTCCTCTGCTTCTACTGCTCCTCTTTAAAGCCAAGGTCTGAGTCCTTTTCCTCACGATGCCTTTTCCAGTCCCCCAATGGCCAGAAGCAGTGATGTGATGCTAGCAGCAATTACCATTTACCAAGTGAGTTATTAGACCCTGTTCTGCCGCTGTCTCCTCACCTGCAAGATAGGGTTAAGTGCACATCTGACTCATCTGTGAAATGGAAAAACAGCTGGGCCTGCCTCAGGGGCTGCTGTGTGGGGCTAATGAATTAGTGTCTGGAAAGTTCTAAGGACAGTGCCTATCTCTTAGTTGGTGCTCACTGTGTGTGAGTGGGTTGTGTCATTAGTGTGTCCAGAAGCAAGTGGAGTACCTTCTGGCATTATCCCATCGGATTCTTTCAACAACCAGGGGCGGCGGGCCCTGCATTTACCTCCATTTGCTGAGGAAACTGAGTCTTAGAGAAATTAAGTATTTTGCAAAACTGAGGTGGGTCCAACTCCCAAGCTCTTACATCTCAACCTCGAGGCTACACAAACTCCTTGTGTGTGTGGCAACATGTGAGCCTCCCCAGACCGTCCCTCCCGGGTGCTGGGCTCCATGAAGATGAGGTGGTGCCTCTGGGCGCAGAGCCCCCGGGGTACAGCTGAACTGAATTACACGGCGCCCGACCTGGAGGTTCTCAGGTGGGTGTACTCCCAGGGAGTCCTACACACATTTTAAATCCTGGATTTTCATTTCACTGATAATCTGAAATTACTTTCCCAATTATCAAAACTGTGTTTCTTTTCTGCAGTGATAATTTAAAACAGAGAGGCATTCCACGGATGAAAACTTGACAGTCTCAGGTCGGCACTTCTCAGTTGTGCTGAAGATGGGTTCTCACAGGTACACGAGATAGTGCTTTCTTAGAAACATTACTTAAGTTAGAGAAATCGCCTCTCTGTGTCACAGGCTGGTTTTGGTTTTGAGGATTTTGGGAAGAAGCTTAGCCGGATAGCCCCACCTCCTCCCTCTGGGGACAGTGAGGAACTAAGCGCCAGGGCGGTGGCGTGGAGATGGCGCAGCTGTGCGGGACTTTAAAGAGTGATGGGAGTTAAACTAAGCTTGGAATGTAAATTAGCCGGCCCATGTGACTAAAAGGTCTGCCCCCAGTTGGCTTTCCCTCTTCAGCCATATAGCACACTTAAGAGATTCTTCATAATGGGTCTCAGATTAAACAAATTAAATATATTTAAAAAACCCCCCACACAAATGGAGTTCCTGCTGTGGCAGAGCAGGTTAAGGATCCAGCATTGTCTCTGTAATGCTCTGGTTGCTGCTAAAGGCATGGGTTCAATCCCTGGCTCGGCTCAGTGGATTAAGGATCTGGTGTTGCCGTAGCTGTGGTTTAGGTAGCAGCTGCAGCTCAGACTTGCTCCATGCCCAGGAACTTCCATATGCTGCAGGTGCAGCAAAAAAAAAAAAAAAAAAAAAAAAAACCCTACCAGGAGTTCTCATCTTGGTGCAGCAGAAACGAATCTGACTAGGGACCACAAGGCTGCAGGTTCGATCCCTGGCCTCGCTCAGTGGGTTAAGGATCCGGTGTTGCCATGAGCTGTGGTGTAGGCTGCAGACATGGCTTGGATCCTGCGTTGCTGTGGCTCTGGCGTAGGCCGGCAGCAGATGCTGCCCTAAAAGGACAAAAGACAAACAAAACAAAACAAAAACCCTACCCAAAAAAACCAAACCAAACCAAACCAAAAAAACCCTTACAGATAAACTGTAAGAGTTATCTGCTGTGTTAAAGGTCTAAACAGTTGCTCAGTTTATGTATTTAAGATGTCCCAATTTACCAAAAAAAGAAATACGATGTAGCCTTTCTGAAATCCATTTTGCAGAGTGAAGAGTTCCTTACCCATCTCCTCCCATCACCTTCCCCACCTCCAAGAGCCAAGAGTGGCTGAATGAAACTTAGATTTAAACGTAGTTGGAAAGGGAGCCAATAAGGCAGGACAGGTTGACTTTTCCCCATCTCTCGTCCTTTGAGGGCCACAAGTTTTCTGCTCACAAGCTTTTGGTATGTGGTGACCTCAAAACTGAAGGTGCTGGCAAAGGAAGTCAGGCTGGACCGTTAGGCCGAGAGAGCTAGGTGGGCTACAGAGGCTAGGTGAGAAACCTCCAAACCCAGCTGTATGTGTGGCAGGTCCACCTTGGCTCTGGGGGCTGCGGGAGACACTCACCAGAACTGCCATCTGCACAACGTCAGGCTGCTGGAGGAACTGCGGGTCCACGGCTGGCCAGGCCTGAAGCAGCACGTCGGCATCCCAGGCATAGTGGGGACATAGCTTCCTGGGCACCAGCGCCAGACCTGCAATGCCAAGGCACAGAGAGTCATCGAGCACACCTGAGGCTCACGAGGGCAGGACACAAAGCATTTGCCTGGACAACAAAGCCTGGCTTAGAGCTGCCTGAGGCACCGGGATGCTGCACCAGGGCTGTCCACACCTACCAGGTGCCCCCACTTTCTTTGACCTGGCTTATCAGCCCAGTTTACAGGTAGCTTTCTTTTCTTTTTCTTTTCAAACAATACCCAGAGCCAGAGAGATGAATGGACACAGTTCTAAAGTGTGCACTGGAAAAGCAAGGCTGCTGATTTTACTTGGTCTCTGCAGATGAAGGAATCCTTTGTGCTCCCGAGAGCAGATCCCAAAGTAACAAGCTGAATTTGCTTTCTTACTGGCCCAGGAATACTTGTGGTCTGAGAGGGCCTCCCACCCAGTCCTTTTACTCATTATCACCAGAGCCAACATGCTGAGAACAGCACGGTGCTCCTTCAAGACCTACTCAGAGGGAGCTCAACTTTTCTGCTAAACTTCCTCTCGAGAGGGGCTCCTGCCATCACCAAATTGGAAAGAGCTGTCGTTGGCTCAGGGTGGATCAAATCGTCTCAAGTCTCATTTCCCACAGTGCTTTGCACTGCAGCCCCCAAAGCAGAGGAGGCTGGGCACCTGGGGCTGCTCAGGGCCAATTGTCAGTGCTCTGGGACTTCAACCAGGACTTCCTACCAAGGCAAGTTTGATTTCCAAGCCTCTGTTGATCTCAGGAGTACAAGCAATGCCCCCAAATGTACAGGAAATACACAGAGCAGAAAAACAGATCCTTGGGCACTAGTAGTGTGCATCCCCCCAGAGGCAGGCCCTCAGTGGGCAAGTGAATGTGTGTCCATGCTGAGAGCAGTGTCATGGCAGGTGCACTGCCCACATGCTGTGAATGGCCTTTCCGGGGCTGGTGTGGGGGGGTGGCCCTTACACCCCTCCCCCTTATTATTAGCCTTGAGACTGGAAGACGCACTTAAGGGATGGACCCATGGCTAAGGGGATGGTCTGAGGCTGAGTCTGGGAGAAAGGGAATGAATCCCACCAATGCCAGTCCCAAACACTGGGCTGTGAATGACAATGTTTTATTTTCCTTGATGATGAAAGTAACATATGTTCACTGCAGAAAAATTGCAAAAGGTCAAAATACAAAGAAGAAAATAATGTTCACATGGATAGCATTTTTTTTCCCCCTGTGCCTGCAGCATGTGGTAGTTCCCAGGCCAGGGAATCAAACCTGTACCACAGCAGTGACCTGAGTTACAGCAGTGATGACACCAGATCCTTAACCCACTTAGCTACCAGGGAACTCCTTAAACTTTTAATTTTGAAAGATAGTAATGCAATGTATTTAATAAATATTTGTACGTGTAAACCAACCCCACAAAACCAAACCAAACCACCACCAGGATCATGCAGTAGATATAGTTTTGGATTCTCTTTTTTCCTATATTTAAACTAAAAGCACAATATACAGTAGTATATACAATATGGCCCCAGATTTAGTAAATATTTATATAAAGAGATAAAAATTTGAAAAGAAATGAATCAGAAAGCAGCAGTGATTATCCCTGGGAGGTACATGTTTAGGGGAGTCTTTCTTTTAGAAAAAAATTTACAGGTTTTTCTACAAGAAATATTTATTACCTTTGTAATGTGAAAAGATGTATAAGGTGGAAGGGATAAATAGAGTTTGGGATTAACGTATACACATTACTATATATAAAATAAGTAATCAACAAGGACCTCCTGTATAGCACACGGAACTATACGCAATATTCCGTAGTAACCTATACGGGAAACGAATCTGAAAAAGAATGGATGTGTGTGTATGCACAACTGATTCACTTTGCTGAACACTTGCAACTAACACAACATTGTTCATCAACTATACTCCAAGATAAAACAAAAACTAAATTGAAAAAAGAGTAACATAAAAAAGCTATTTAATAATAAAGCCAATCAACTAATATGTGATATTAGTTCAATATTTGTGCTCTGGTTTCTTTGAAAGATTTCATTTTTTTCTCTATTTATTCATAATTTATATTATCTATCCAAAATGTATTTTCTGTATAATGTGAAAAAACTTATTAAAAAAATATACAGTTGGAGTTCCTGCTGTGGCTCAGTGGGTTATGAATCTGACTAGAAACCATGAGGCTGTGGGTTGGATCCCTGGCCTTGCTCGGTGGGTTAAGGATCTGGTGTTGCCATGAACTGTGGTGTCGGTCATCGACGTGGCTCAGATCCCAAGTTGCTGTGGCTGGGGTGTAGGCCGGCAGCTGCAGCTCTGACTCAACCCCTAGCCTGGGAACTTCCATGTGCCACAGGTGCAGCCCTAAAAAGAACCAAAAAAAAAGAAAAAAATCATGGTCAATTTTCTAAGCCCAGTCTGTTGAATAAACCTCCTCTTTTCTCTACTGGGTTGTGATTTTTCTTTTATAATATATTTTCTTTTCTTGTCTATTTTAGACGAGGGGTGGTTTCATGACTATTCACTACTACAAAGACACTCAAAATGCCTGTCTGCAATGCGGTGAGGAAGAGGCCAGAATGTGAATCAACACACTGCTTCCTTCAATGAGAAAGTCTTGCGACATGGTCAGTCCAATTCGAACGTGTGCTGAGGGGCAGAGCTGATGCACATGCTAAATATAAGCTCCTTATCTTGTCCTAGATTGTGAGAGAACTTCCCAGACCAGCCTCTGGTCTGCGGACCACTCTGAGTGGCACTGGTCCATCTTATTCTGCTGACCTCTGTCTTGGTTCTTGTGCAGGCATCACAGATTTGTTGTAATTTTTCCTGTTTCACTACCTGGCACCCTTGTAACCCTGTGTTGCCAGTCAATCTGAGGGAAGGGAAGACCCATTGGGGTCTGAGAATCGAGTGGCAAAAAAGACGTATTCCTGGGGCCCTGCTGGCTCTTGTGCCCTGCGATTCCTGTGCTTCTGAAGAACCTACTCCATTCCTAACAGATGTGTCTTTTGGCAGAAGCAGAAAGGAGCTTCCTGCTTATTCCTCAGAAGGGATCCTATTAAGTCTCATATTTAAATACAAGACAGAGGTCGCAGGAGGGAGATAATCATTTCTTTATTTGAGCAGGCTGGGCCAGCATGGCTTGTCCTGTGACCCAGCTGCAGTGGGAACCGTTCCAAAACCTCCGTATGGCAGTTGTACAGGATGCCTGGGAGATGAAAGGACCTTGGACACAAATGTGCTGGGCAGAAGCTGTTACAAATTCCACTTTAAAAAAATGAGGAAGCCCAGCCTTCCTGGAGCAGTCAGGATGCTTATTTATAGCGGCCTGGGCCCCCGCCAGCGTTTCCATATAGATGGGAGTGGGGCCATCCTGCTCAGCGGGGAGGAACAGAAACTCACTACCCCAGGATCTGCGTAGCGTTTTGGCCTCCCTGCTCTTTTTAGGGAAGTACAAATACCTAACATTTGCATGGCAAATACAATGGTCTTTTTTTTTTTTTTTTTTTTACGTGACACAGGTCAGGTAGAGAGCTGGCCTTTGGGAAGCACGTGGAAAAAGTCTGAAGAGGCTGGGAAGGGGCAAGGCCCTGGCACACAAGGCCACCATGCATGGCCCACCCCCTTCCTTCCCCTCCTCTGGAGAGCTGTTGTTGCCGACCTTCCCGTGAAATAACTGAGACAAGCCTCCTCTCCTGCTCAGAGAGCTGACAAGGCCACCACGTCACCATGGTACCCGGAGCGAGTGCTGGGGTAGTTGTGGCATCTGTGGACGGCAGGCCTCTTGAGGTCCATCTTCAGGAGGGCCCGCACCCCACCCCACCTTCATACGCACACAGGGGAAGTCCTGGGGACTCTGGGGTGTCTGATCTCCACCATGCCTCATCTAACCCTGGGAATTCCAAGGAAATGGACAGGAAGCAAGGCACTTCACCCAAGCCTTTACCTACCAAAAGGTTCCACTGACATTATTTTGAAATAACAACACTGAGAGGGCGTACACATTCGTGTATAAAACCGTCTGAACATCAGCAGATGGCTTACTGTCCCTTGTATCACACACTTCCAGATGATTTATAGACTTGCAGTTTTGTTGAAATTAATGAAGACAGCATACATGCACAGCAAAACATTATAGTTACGATATTTTACAGCCATTTTTACGAAGAAAAATGGATCTATGGTGGTAGACTGATACTTCAAGACTGTAAGTGACTTCAGAAACTTAAGGAAGGTAAAATGTTGCTGGGCTGTGACCCTCCTCACAATTAAAGTGCTGATGGATGATTTGAAGATGAGAGGAAGAAGCCTGAGACAAAAACAAATAGAAAAATCCCTGTTCAACTGTAAAAATGGGCAGAGAAACAGAAATGGAGATCTCATCGACACATTTTAAATAACGTGTATTATGGACAAGAGGCTAATCGCAAAGCAGCATGTGCACCCACGCACACAAATAGCACAAGAGGGGAAATCACTCAAATGTCCATCAGTGGATGACTGTTTAATAACTTACGAAAAAAAAAAAAAAGAAAAAAAATGGAGTTCCTCTCAGGGCTCAGTGGTTAATGCACCCGACTAGCATCCATGAGGACTCGGGTTTGATCCCTGGCCTCGCTCAGTGGGTTAAGGATCCGGCCTTGCCGTGAGCTGTGATGTAGGTCAAAGACGAGGCTCAGATCCTGTACTACTGTGGTGTAGGCCGGCGGCTACAGCTCCGATTCGACCCCTAGCCTGGGAACCTCCACGTACCGCAGGCGCAGCCCTAAGAAAAACAAAAAAAGACCAAAAAATAAAACAAAACAAAAAACCCCACAAAACTTATGGAACATTGCTAGGATGGGACACCATCTAGCTGTTAAAAAAGAACAGGGTTGACCTGTGAGTGTTGATCTAGAACTACTCCCACATCAATATGGTGAGAGAGGGAGTTCCCGTCATGGTGCAATGGAAACAAATCCAACTAGGGACCATGAGGTTGCAGGTTCGATCCCTGGCCTCGCTCAGTGGGTTAAGGATCTGGCGTTGGCGTAGCTGTACTGTATGTCATAGATGTGGCTCAGATCCTGTGTTACCGTGGCTGTGGTGTTGGCCGGCAGCTGTAGCTTCGATTTGACCCCTAGCCTGGGAAACTCCATATGCCTCGGCTGCGGCCCTAAAAAGCAAAAAACAAAAAACAAACAAACAAACAAACAAAAAACAGTGAGAGAGAAACATTTCACCTAAGTGCATAGAATTCTGTCAAATCAGCTATCAAACTGGCAGTGGGTAGTTGAAGAGAGAAACTGACATAAGGGCAAGGGTGGGAGGGAATTTGGAGCACAGCCTTGGTAACAATGTGGATATAGATGTATTTTTCAATGAAAAATCTAGGTTTTTGTTTTAAGAAGCTCAGAGAAGTAGGGTGGAGGGTGGAGTTATTTTCTGTAGCTGGCTCCACGCATTTTTCTTTGGAAGCTGGGCTTGTGTAGAGGCGAGGTCATGCTCCTTGGGCACTTAGGACGACAGACTCACTCTGTCACCACGAGCTCCTGGCATTTTGTGCTGCTCTGCTGAGCCAGGCAGGAGATATGGGCATCTCACACACTGGTGGGATGAGTGACTGCATCTGGTCAGTTGCGTGTGTGTAGCATGTGTCTAGTAAAACTTGCCATAACTAGAAATAAATTCCTTCTTTCCTTCCTCTCTCATCATCTACTTATATTCCTAAACCAGAATCTGAACACTCTAGACCTGGAGGATTAGAGAGGTAATTTCAAACAAACAAACAATTTCGAAATAATTACAGATGCGCAGGAGGTTGCAAAGAAATGCACAAGAGTCCTGGCACCCATCCCCCAGCCTCGCCCAACGGTAACATCTGGCAGAGCTACAGCAGAGTATCGAAACCAGGAAGCGGACATTGGTACGATCCCTAGAGCTAGTTCAGATTTCATTGGTTTTAGAAGCTCTGATGTGTACACGTGCGGCTTCCTGTAACCACTGCCACTGTGAAGACAGAACTGTTCCACCACAAGGCTCCCTTGTGCGCCTCTTTTACGGCTACCACCCCTTCCGCCCTGTCCCTAAGTCCCGGCAACCACTAATGCGTTTTCCATCTCTATAATTTTGTTTTTGCAAGAATGTGGTATAAATGGAATCGTAGAGTATATAGCCTTTTGAGACTGGCTTTTCTTTTTTTTTTTTTTTTCCTTTCCACTCAGCATAATCCCCTTGAGATCCACCCAAGCTCTTACCCCTTAGAAAGGTCATTTTTGACGATGATGAAGTTAGACCTTTAACCAGAGTACCACCAAGGAACTCCTTGTTTAGTGATTTTCTGCCTTTTCACGGTCCACCAACAAAGGAAACCTTGTGTCCTTCGTCTGGAAACAGTATCAGTGACTCCAAATATGCAAAATTTCCCTAACACCCTCATGGATAGGACAATATTCTACTATGGTAAACAAAAGATAACTTTGTAAATGCAGATGTGGTGTCTTGACCTTCTCAGATCCGAAGCTTCAGGAAGGAAGAAAAGATTTCCTCATCCTGTTAAAATGTGCACACTGCCAGGACCCTGGTTCTGTTTCCTACCAAAGGTCTCCCTTGACTCTTTAGGTGACTGGTAAAGGACATTAGGCTTCAAGTGCTTTGAGCTTTTCTAAATGTTTCCTTTTATCCAGAGCAACAGCCTGGATCCCAGATTGCCCCTGGAAGACAGATCTCGCTTCTGCTGCCCTTTGGGGAGGGTTTCGTCTATGAAAACCTACTTCTCTGGGAACTCGGGGAATTGGTAATGTCCAAGCAGCCTGCCCTCACTGCCCACATTCCCGTTATAGTCACTGCGAGGTTATCTCTCGGAGACACAGGAATGAAACCATAGCTATGTGAAAGCTATGCTTTCTGGAATAAACCAAATGTGTGGAAGAACTGTCCCAAAGCCTTGGAACAAGGGTAATCAGAACTGTGAGATGACAGTAATCACACACCCCCCAACGCAGTGCACTGTCTGCAAAGGACTTTCAACACTTTGTGACACTGGCCCTTACCCGCTGCTGGGAGGGGCAGGAAGAGGCCATGTCCTCAGTGTCTCCAGAGGGCATCTGACCAAGACCTGTGAATTAATGACCAGAGCGACCTGCCTCGTGCGTCAGACACCTCACCTGATTAGGGCCCTGCTGCTTGTTCAGAGGCGACACACACACACACACACACACACACACACGTGTGGAGCCAGGAGACAAAGGCTTCCCATTGCTTCTCTGAATTAAAAAAAAAAAAAAAGTTGCTGTGGATTTGTAAAGCCTGAGGGATGGCCTTCTCAAGTGAATGAACACAGACTACAATGCCCGCTGCTCAGACTGCCCTCCCCAGCTTTCCCACCAACGCCTAGAACAGAGCCTGGCACAAAATACAAGCTTGGTGAATGTTTACCAAATGGCTGAATGAGACATGCTAGCAAAACTAAGATTCAATCGAAACCCACTTCGTATGATAACACAGCTCACAGAAGCCCCAGCCCTGCTGCGTGGGGGAAAAAAATCACAGAGCAAAGGTTGAAGTGGGCTAGTTTCCATCATATTGCTATAGTGTATGTCCTGCTGGAGATCTTGTCACCCAACTGAAGGACAGCCTGGCAGGGGGTGAGGCCACAGGGTATACTTATATGGCAAGACCGGCTGGACAGGGACAGGGCTGTGAAGAGAGCTGACCCTATCTGCCACCCCCCAAACCCCAGCCCCCCAACACACAGACTGGAGGGGCACATGAGGAGGGAGATTTCCCTGGGAGAAATGAAATGAAGGGGGCAGACAGATAATGTGGGGTGAAGGATGAAAAAAAGGAGAGATGTGCCTATTCTAGGATGAGAGTGAGTACCTTTATTACAAATGAGATAAACTTTGTTATATAATAAGGAAGACGGGGAAAGAATTAACAGTGTGCCATTTAAAAGACTTAATGTGATTACCAATGCCAAATCAAAAAGGCCTGTTTCCTGTCCAAGGAGATAATGAAAGGCTGCACAATCGAATACAATCGGCCTGGCAGGGCCTAATACCATCCTGCCTTCAGGGCATTGTCTACTCAGCAAAGAATGGGTGAGTGTCTCCTCCTGTAGAGTGGGTTCTAAAGCACAGAAGCAACTCAATTCATTTGAAGTCAGTGAAACCCTTATTCCCAAACCTAACAATGCATAGGGCAAAAAAACTGGTCTCTAAGAATAACTGCAAAATTCTAAATTAAAAAAACAACTAGCAAATAGAATTTAATAGTATGTTAAAGGCTTACTACTCCATGGTCAAGATAAATTTATCCCACAATAGCCCATCAGGCAATCAATTAACTGGATTTAAGTTGTATCAACAGGGCAAAGGGGAAAATGAACAGCGAAGGATACATCACTTCAACAATTGAAGAATGAATATTAAGTAAAATATAGCTCTCGTTCTTAAGATGCGTTCTGGTAAACAGAGATAGAAGGCCACTTCCTTAATAGGACAGGGGATGTCTATCCTAAACCAACAGTCAACCCAAACCTAACAGGGAAATGTTCCTGGAAATGAGACAAGATGGGCTGTGGCCAGTATTCTTTAACACTGCACACGGTTTTCTGAGCAGTATATTAAAGAAGTAAATAAACACAAAGGAATAAGAATAACTATTAGAAAGAAGGAGAACACTCATCTTTATTTGTGGATCGCAGACTCCTAGAAAATCCAAGTGGATTCTACCCCTTAAACAAAGGACAAGAGATTGGTGGGGAAACTGGGTAGAGAAGAAGGAAGTAAATAAATATAAAAAATTACATGTCAAGAGTTTCCATTGTGGCTCAGCAGAAACGAATCTGACTGGCATCCATGAGGACTCAGTTTTTGGGTTTTTTTTTGTCTTTTTAGGGCTGTACTTGTGGCACATGGAGGTTCCCAGGCTAGGGGTTCAATCAGAGCTGTAGCCGCCAGCCTACGCCAGAGCCAAGCAATGCCAGATCCGAGCCACATGTGCAAACCACACCACAGCTCATGGCAACACTGGATCCTTAATCCAATGAGCAAGGTCAGGGATTGAGCCTGTGTCCTCATGGATACTAGTCAGATTCGTTAACCCCTGAGCCACGACAAGAACTCTGAGGATGCAGGTTTGATCCCTGGCCTCGCTGAGTGAGTTAAGGATCTGGTGTTGCCATGAGCTGCGGTGTAGGTCACAGACACAGCTGGGATCCTGCACTGCTGTGGCTGTGACATGGGCCAGCAGCTACCACTCCGATTTGATCCCTAGCCTGGGAACCTCCATATGCTGTGGGTGCAGCCCTTAAAAGACCAAAAAAAAAAAAGACGTTTTTGTTTTTTTGGTTGTGCCCATGGCACGTTGAAGTTCCTGGGCCTCAGCAGCAACCTGAGCCATAGCAGTGACAATGCTGGATCCTTAACCCACTGAGCGACCAAGGGACTCCTCAAGAGTCTTAAATACACCCTGTCTATTCCACTTTGAGGAAATCATTTGAGGCAGGAACAAAGACTTATGCACACATCTGTCCATGGTGGACTGTTTATGGAGTGAGAGACACATGAGTGGACGGGTTGCTGACATCATTGTGCACATGGACAATTAATGTAGTCATTAAAAATGTTTATAAATTTAAAAAACCAAAATGTTTACAAGTCTATCTTGTTTTTAAACTAGAAATCTGCAGAGATAAATTTTTTTGGGGAAACCAACCTAAGTTCCGTGGAAAGCAAAGATGCTGGAACTGCTGCTTTACATTCTGACCGAGTGTCTGAGTTGGTCCAGAAAGGCCACACTAGGCTCTGACACTGATGCCAGGGGCCCAGGGCTGAGCTGCTGGTTAGTTGCCCTCAGAATGCTGGCCTGTGGACAAACTCTGTTCAAGTCACCATTTCAAACCATTACAAGGACTTCTTCCTCAGTCTTGTTCTGTGCTCCTGAGAACTGCTTTAATGTTGGTTTTGTCTGCCTGGAATCAGGAGGTTTCATCCAGCCCTGCTAAGTGATGGCTGGGCTCTGACAAGCCCCAAGATGCTAAGGACAGAGCATAAACGAATGGAGGTGCTGCAGTTCTCAAGGATCTTTTCAACCTGAAGCTGTGCCTCATTCAGGCTGAGTGTCTGATTTTTTTTACATTTTCTCACTACAATAACCCTTGTGCATGGCTCTTTAACTGGCATCAATTTCACTGAGTACAATTTGGAATTATGGTGGCCATTTTGGGGAATTTCTTTCTTTCTTTTTTTTTTTTCTTTTTGTTTTTTCTAGGGCCACACCTGTGGCATATGGAGGTTCCCAGGCTAGGGGTCGAATCGGAGCTGTAGCCGCTAGCCTATGCTGAAGCCACAGCAACTGAGGATCCGAGCTGTGTCTGCAACCTGCACCACAGCTCATGGCAATGCTGGATCCTTAATCCACTAAGAGAGGCCAGGGATCGAACCCGCAATCTCATGGTTCCTAGTCGGATTCGTTAACCACTGAGTCATGACGGGAACTCCCTTGGAGAATTTCTGATATGAACAAAATTGCATATTTGAGGAGTTCCTTAGAACAAAAAGGAAAGAAAATTTGGACTGTCCCCATGGCCTGCTGTCTTTATTTGGCATGAAGAAGCTTCTAATCACAATTCAGAGTTGAAAACTGCCTCCCTAAAAATTCTCCAGCTGGAACTAATGTAAACATGAGAAATTTCAAAAGCTGTCTTCTGTCACGTTTTGGTTCGTCTTATCTTTCCTTACCTCCCATGCCTTCACCCTCAGAACTCTGTTCAACCTTCCTGAAGTCCTTCTAATTACCACCCTGCTCCCTCTCCTAATCGGCTGATCTAGCTCACTGTCACTTCAAACTGCAGTCCCTCCTAAGGGAGCCCTGACACTGACTGGTAGGCAGTTTCAAAGCTTTGATCACGTTCAGAGCTCCATGCTGTTCTAAGGACCTCTTACATCCCACAACGGAAAGAGGAGCATTCATGAAAGAAGTCAGATTCATCCTGGGCGCACAGAGCCCAGGCCTCTCCAACCTCTACCAATGAATCCATCCACTGGAGGGGCTGGGAGAGGCAAAAACTTGGTTAGAAAAGGCGAAGTGGAGTTCCCGTTGTGGCACAGCAGAAATGAATCCGACTAGGAACCATGTGGTTGTGGGTTTGGTCCCTGGCCTTGCTCAGTGGGTTAAGGATCTGGCATGGCTGTGGCTGTGGCGTAGGCTGGCAGCTGGAGCTCCGATTAGACCCCTAGCCTGGAAACCTCCATATGCCGCAGGTGCGGCCCTAAAAAGACAAAAAGACAAAAATAAATAAATAAATTAACTAAAAAAAAAAAAAAAAAAGGAAAAAAAGAAAAGGCTAAGTGTCAAGGCCCAGAAAGTGATGGAAGACACCACAAAATACACTTTGCTCAATCAGAATACATTAAAGCAGGATCTTTTGGGAATCATACCACAGACCTTTCCCATTAGAAAGCAAACCGGACCTTGATTCAACCTTGCAAGGAACGCAGAACACATCCATGGGTAACTTCAGAGCCTTTAGACAATTTTTAGGATTAGCTCCTGAGGTGAACATTTCTGATGATGCCCTTTCCATTTTCTGGGTCAACGTTTAAAGCCAGAAACTATAGATATGGTACATAAACAAAGAAATGGATTGGAAAATCACACTATTGCATAAATGTCACCATTTGGCTGAACTTTTTTTTTTTAATTTTTTTTTTTAAATAGCTGCACCAAGGCACATGGAGTTCCTGGGCCAGGGATTGAATCTGAGCTGCAGCTGCAGTAATGCTGGATTTTTTAACCCACTGCACTGGGACAGGGATTGAATCCATGTTTCCACAATGACCTGAGCCACTGCAGTTGGATTCTACTTTTTTTGGTCTCTGTTTTAGGGCCACACCCATGGCATATGGAAGTTCCCAGGCTAGGGAACCAACTGGAGCTGTAGCTGCCAGCCTACACCACATTCATAACAATGCCAGATCCAAGCCGCTTTTGCAACCTACACCACAGCTCACAGCAACGCGGGATCCTTAACCCACTGGTTGAGGCCAGGGATCAAACCTCGTCCTCAAGGATGCTTCTAGATTTGTTTCCACTGAGTCACAACGGGAATTCCTACAGTCAGATTCTGAACCCACTGCACCACAGTAGGAACACCTGGCTGAACATTTTAAAGAGGCTTCAGACCCGAAAGGATAAAATCCAAATTGAACTCATGGCTTTACAACAGAAGCATTGTGAATAGGTCCTCCTCTTCCTCAAAGGATGAAAAACACATACCTTTTTAGGGGGTGGGGGGCTGCAGCTGTAGCATGCAGAAGTTCCTAGGCCAGGGATCAAACCTGCCCCACAGCAGTGACCTGAGCCACCAAAGTGACAACACTGGATCCTTATTAACTGCTAGGCCACCAGAGAACTCCAAAAACACTTTGGTTTTGACAGAGATACTTGCTGGTGCTGTAAAAAGGGGACACTGGAAAAATAACCATCTCATCTTAGCTTAAAAGTAAAAGGAACTAAATGCTCCATCTTCCTGGGATACACCAGGGTCTGGGGGATACAATGGAGACACGAGAGATGTGGGCCAACATTCTGGGGGCTCAAGGAATTCTTCAAAGACTCACACATCCAACAAGTGCTTTCTCCTCACTTGAGCCAGTAAAGACAGCTTTTCTCCCTCCACCCTTAGCAGCACGAATGTCATCACTTCCTTCCTGCAACTCCCTGTCTTTTCACCTTACTTTTTTTACTCTTTAAAAGGCTTTACAGTGAACCTCTCTTTGGTGACTTCTTTGTAGAGTTAGGGGTCAACAGTACTCTTTTCATGAACTGTGTGGCCCATGTGACACCCCAGGGCCTTTGGCTGAGATGTTTGGGGAGGTTGCTGTGAGGTCTGCTACTTCTCAGAGGCCCCCGGATAAAAGCATGATGTTAATACAGCATCTTTGGCTGCCTGTCTCCTTCAAGCCCCTCCACAACATCCACAGGAGTCACAGGAGACCTCTGAACACGAGGCCTGGAGAACCAGCCCGCACAGCCAGCAAGTCCTCCTGCATGGCATCTGCTCACTTCCCTCCCATTTCCGCAGAGAGATCCGGAGTGCAGATGCCAAATGCTGGACCCCATGGCCAAGGGCATCTGAGTCCCAAATAATGTGCAACAAGAGGCTGGAGCATACGCTGGTCAGCGGTAACTGGTCAAGCAAGGCCTCCCTCACCTACCTGCCCAGAGCTCCGAGGTTATGTGAGGGGCCATGGGAGCAGCCATCACCATCAGCGCACACAGAGCATCCTCAAACTCAGGGCTGTGGAGAACAACTCTCTGAGATGCTTGCTGAAGAAGAGAAAAGAACAGTGAGGTAAAAACACTGAGACGTACAAGAAAGGCCGTGAACACTCTGCGGTCCAGAGACACAAGTAGGTAGGAAGAAACCCTCTTTACTACAACTTTTGCTCTGGGCAAAGAATCTTTTCCATTTAATTATACTTTTTTTGGGGGGGGGGGGGCTGCACCCATGGCATGTGGAAGTTCCCGGGCCAGGGATCGAACCTGTGGCACAGCAATGACCTGAGCCACTGCAGTGATAACACTGGATCCTTAACCTGCTGTGCCACCAGGGAACTCCAAATCATATCATTAAAAATAATTAGAGCAGCAACAACAGATACATTAGAGTTAACTGAGAACTGACCTGCCCTCAGTCTGATGCTAACTCATTTAGCTCTTACTACCCTCTGAGGGCAGTACTGCTACCCCGTTTGACAGGTGAGACGGCTAAGGGTTACAGAGAGGGAGAGTCATCTGCCTCTGGGTACATAGTTAATCAAGTGATGGAGTCCAGATAAGAATCCAGGTCGGTCCTAGCTCAGAGTCAAACTCTTAACCACTCTGCTAGGTTTCCTGTGTGTGCAGGACTGGGGGAAGCACAGCATTTGCTCAATGGTTCCGTAATATGGAACCGCTAGGACACGGGTCCTCTTGGCCCTGGCAGGGATCTGAGGGGTTCCCCTTCTCTTAAGCAGCTCTGGCAGTTCCTGTAAACACTCAGTGTTCTCCTGAGGTGTGACCAATTGGGTAATCCAGTCACCTCCATTCAACTGACAGGGCACCCACCATACCCCAAACTTCAGGGATAAAACATCCAGAAGGGTATGGTCTCTGCCCTCAAGGAGCTCATGGTCAACTGGGGAGGAAACGGACAAATGAATCAAGGGTGTTGCAGGGAGGGAGCTTGGGGTGCAATCAAAGAGTGGGCAGAAGGGAGCTATGGGTAGTGCTGAGGCGGCTGCAGGAGGAATGATACTGACAGGATTTCACAGAGGCCGGTGGTTCTCAAGGCCTCCTGAGACGTCGTGATAACAACCAGCCTATTCGGTACATATTCATAATACCCTGTGACAAAAATTTTGGTTTCATTTTATGTTCTGTTTGTTAACATAATAATCAGTGAGACAGATTTTTTTTTTCCTTTAAGCTTACTGGCTATTTCCATCTCATCTTCTGTGAATGTTTACCTTTTCAGACCCTCTGACCATTTTTAGGTGAGGTGTTTTCATATTAATATGTGAGAGTTCTTTATATATTGAGGCTATTAACCTTTTATCTGACATGTTAAAACGTTTTCCCCAGTCTTTATCTATCTATCTTTTAAGATGGCATGTTTTGCTATACTGAAAATACGAAGCTTTATGTAACTCTAAATTTCTACTGACACCTTTGAAAGTTCGGAGAAAGCTTTGTTAATAGTTTTAATTCATGATTTTTGCTTTTTGTTGTCCAAACAGCTAATCGCTTGTCTAGGTTCCATTTATGGACAGGTTCTTTATGTGGCAAGAAAAATGATAGTCACAGGTAGTGAGAAGATGATTCTATACAGAAAAGGCTGATTTCTGTTTTCGGTGAGAACAAATCTGATCCCCTTGGATGAAACAACAGTAAGCAGTTACTGATGCCAAGGGGGGGATGCCAAGTGATTCAGGAAATCAAGCAGATGGAGCAAGGAAGAAAAGAGCACAGCCAGAGGGAGGCCCAAGTCTGGTCCTGGCCTTGCCACTCATCCACCAGACATGTCATCTAACTCCCTTCTCTGGGCCTCAGTGTCCTCATCTGCAAAATATAGGGGAGTAAGGGGGTGGTGGGGTGAACCAGACAATCTTGAAGAACACTCAGCTGAAACACTAGGTTGTGACTATGGAAAAATGCTTCTTTCAGATAACAGAGTCACACTGAGGAGGTGACGCCGTGCTGCTGTTCTCAGTCCCCAACTCGGACCCTGCAGGTCACCTCGCCCTCCCTCCTTGGCTACCAGCCAATGAGCACAGAGGGGCCACTTACCGAGAGGGCACTGCTGAGTCCCATCAGATGAGAAATCACAGAATTCAGTGATAAGTCCTCTGTGAAATGGGCGGTCACCTATTGGTAAGAGTAGAACTATTCACTTTGAATTTCCTTTAAGTTTTCCACACCAAAAAAAAAAAAAAACTGGATTATCAAAAAAAGTGGAACAAAATGTGTGCAATCAAAGACATTTATAAATATATCTACTATCTGTTTCCTTGGCACAAAGATTTAAAAAATCCAAGTCGATGTTTCCACTACTCAAGACTGTTCCTCTTCCCCCACATCCGGGATAGTGTTGGTCCCTGGAGTAGGTGCCTAAGAAATCACCTGACTAGGAGGCAGGACTCCCTGATGAGCAAACACCGAAACCATAGTAAACAGATGGGGTAAAGAGTGTTGCTTCCCGTGGTTACGTGACTTTAATTCACAGTGAAACTACTGGGATATGGGATAAGGTCAGTCTTAATGTTCAAATATGGAGTCAACATGAGAACACAAATGTGATGTGTCAGCTTCTTCCTGTTTGTGGGCTTTTCAGTCCCGACCATGGGCAAGGAAATAGAAAAACAACACATCCTTAAGATGTCAAGAGTTTCCAACTTGTGGAAATAACCCAATTCTATTATCTGACAGAATGGAGAAATTTGCCAAATCCAGAGAGAAAATATGCGGTGTGGAAACAATTATTCAGGCATCATTCAGATCACTAAATTCAATTCTGAGAGCTCTGTTTCTCTGCACTAGAGTACAGAGGACAGGAATAAAGATGAAGATGTGTCACCAAATGAGACCACGCTGCATGCAGGCCCACTGTAGCTACACAAGCCAGAGGAAAAGCCCTGTTCCTTCAATGTCATCAGTTATCAGAGTCCAGAGAAATGACCTTGGCTGACTATAAGTTTGCATCAGCACATCTTATAAAAAAGAAAATTCTGCCTAAGGAGTATATGGGGTATGTGGTACGCATTAAAAAATAGCTTCAGATTTTCTTTCAAAGACATGACATTTTCCCACGTAGTTCTTAAAAAGGTGAATGTCATGTATTATGGCAGACTTCTAGGTGAAAAATTTTAAAGGATGCTACCAAGGAAGAATCTTTCAAAATGATTTAGATAACAATATATGATTCTCTAAGAAGGTGAAACGAACGATTCATCTATTTGCAAAAATTAACTCACACAAATACCGTGTAACAAAGTAGCTGAATATCAGGGAACTCTCTGCTCAGTTCCTCACTAGCTGTGTGACTTTCACAGGACACTTAACCTCTCGGTGCCTCAGTTCTGTCCCTTTCTATAACATAAGGAAGCTAATGAAGAGTCTTTTCATGCCCCTTTCAACTCTAAAATTCTGTGTCTGTTTTTACAACATATATAGGGTGTCATCAGTGTGATATTAAATTTGGTTCTCTATCTGGATGTGTTAAATATTGCAACAAGGAGAGTGAGCAGCTTCCTGAGATCTGGGATGGATAAATCAGATCATCATTAGAGGGAGCCATGTCCTGCGAGCATCTCTTTGCATTAGAATCTGTATCTGCACTGTTGCTCCACCTTGGTGAAATTCCCAGAGCAGTGAGGTCAGTTAATCATAGTGAGTGGGAAGGAGGAAGACCCACTGTGCCCACTCTGAGGTAGCGTGGACCACATGGATCATAAGGGCTCATTTACAGATCAACCAGTGTCCCCTGGTTGGTCTCTGACCTGAGAGATGACCGAGTTCTTGTACTCCCACAGCTTCTTGGCCTCCGCTTTCTCCTTGTTACTCAACAGCTGAGGCCTGGGAACCTTCTCGGAAATCCTGGCCTCGATAAATCGCGTTGCCAAGGCCCACAGACGCTGCTGCCACCTCAGCACCCCGGGGAGAGCGTCAGCTGAGCGTCACGTCCATGAATGAGGGAGAGAAAGAGAGACACGTGAGAATAATGGGTTTGGTCCCATCTAAGCGACAAAGCACCTGTGAGTAAGACACTTCATTGTGCCCTGATGGGTCTCTCCAAGGGCAGGGTGAAGGGTCCCCCTGGTTTGCAGAGTCTGAGAACCTAGACCAGGACTGACTCTATCATTTCCTAGAGCCCTGGACACCCAGAACACAGGATGGCTGACAAGGAGCTCAGAAGCTTGGGCCCAGATGTGCCTCAGGTCATTGCCTCCTTAATTAGGAAAGCTTGCTGTGCGCTTGCAGACAGGCTCCCCCATCTCACGTGGACAGGTAACATGCGGTGGCAGTGGTGAACCGCAGACCATGCTCAGCGCCACACTGCTGCACAGTGTGAGGTGTTTTACCATGATCCCTGTCCTTGCCAGCTCTGTGTGTATCACATATTTCAGACATGTTTGTTAAATCCAGCTGCTCATCTCTCCTGGAGAAGCTCAAGGGCTTTGCCTGGGGCCTTGGGTCACGTGGCTAGATCACTTAGTCAGGTCTTTTACATTCGAGCCACTGGACTAGACCTTCTCAAGCCTGGATGCCCAGCAGGACCTTCTGGAAGGTCTGTTGGAAACAGATTCCTGGCGCTGGTCCCACAGGAAGGGGTGGGGAGACTGAACCTACCTCTGAGTGTCCCTGGGGACTCGACCTCCAGAGCTGGCATCTGTGACCACTGGTCCAGACCACACTCCCCCCCAGAAACGGTATGTTGAACTACATGGTGACACAGGCACCTTCTCATAGCGCACCTGGGGCAGACTGGTCGGAGAACTGACCTGCTGCTGGACAGCGCAGTCTAGGTCCAGACATCTGAGATTACTTTCCCTCCCGCTACTGAGATCTAAACACCTTTGGAGGGAATGAATCTCCCTTGAGGGGGGACTCTGGAGGCTGCTGTGGGTGACTGAAGAGGTCACAGGTAACACGAGGACTAGATCACATGTGAGGGTCTCTGGATTCGTGAGGGGCAATGACACTCTTTCAGAAAAAACCTTTCAGGGTAAAACATGGACCACAGTGGACCACAGTGTCTAGGAGTACCCTGAGAGCCAGTCTGGTTCAGGGAAACGTTCTCAAAGTGGGGGATCCTTGTAGATGCTGCCTGAGAACACCACCGACCTGCACAGGGTGAGCTCAGGGGCCCCATCCTGGGGCTGGGTCGGCAGGGT
Source organism: Sus scrofa (assembly GCF_054392235.1). Lineage (NCBI taxonomy): Eukaryota > Metazoa > Chordata > Mammalia > Artiodactyla > Suidae > Sus > Sus scrofa. The sequence continues at coordinate 43,423,886 of NC_139395.1, read as the reverse complement.
GGGGGCAAGGACTGGGTAACTGCAATCCCAGCGAGCTGCCCTGTGGGCTGAGGCTCACTGCACCCCAGAACACTGGTCCAGCAATGGCACAGGACGCTGGGCAAACTGCTCCTTGCTTCGAGGAGCTGATTCCTAGAACCTTCTACTACCGTCTTTCGCAAAGACATTTCCTGCCCCGACCTCCCTGGCACCTGAAGGGGATTCCAGAGGAGGAAGGTGCCTTACTCTTCACGTCCCACAAGATGTCCTTCTCAGGAGGGGCGGCAAAAAGGAGGTACAGCCGGATGGTGTCGATGCCATACTGCTCCACGACGTCTTCGGGGTCCACCCCATTGTGCTTGGATTTGCTCATCTTCTCCCACGTCACCTCTAATTTCTCCCTTGTCTTCACGTGAACAGGAACAGAACCTAGACACCGGAACAATGCATCAGCAGGAATTGGTTCTGTAACAATATACTCAATAAGAAAATACTGTGTGAACAATTTAAAATGTCCATTTGGAGAATTCCACTAATTCACTTAACATGCCTGTTCTCTTGCTGTAGATCATAAAAATGTTTTGTTTTTAATAAACGAGGCCCACCTGCCATCACGAATCTTTCATGAATAGGAGTTCCTGTCGTGGCTCAGCGGAAACGAATATGACTAGCATCCATGATGATGCAGTTTTTTTTTTGTTTTTTTTAATTTTATTTTTTGCATTTTCTAGGGCCACTTCCTGCAGCATATGGAGGTTCCCAGGCTAGGGGTCTAATCAGAGATGTAGCCGCCGGCCTACACCACAGCCACGCGGGATCCGAGCCGCATCTGCAACCTACACCACAGCTCACAGCAACGCCGGATCCTTAACCCACTAAGCAAGGCCAGGGATCCAACCCACAACCTCATGGTTCCTAGTTGGATTCGTTAACCACGGTGCCACAATGGGAACTCCATGATGATGCAAATTCGATCCCTGGCCTTGCTCAGTGGGTTAAGGATCCAGTGTTGCCGTGAGCTGTGGTGCAGGTTGCAGAGATGGCTCAGATTTGATGTTGTTGTGGCTGTGGCATAAGCCGTTGGCTACAGCTTCCCCTAGCCTGGGAACTTCCATATGCCGTGTGTGCGGCCCTGAAGGAAAACAAAACAGCAAAACATAAATCTTTCATGAATATATATGACATGTACGACAGCCTGTGCCATCTTCTTCTCAATTTCAAAATAAGACAGTGATTTCCCTCTTTATAAAAAGGAAATTACTCATATACAAAAAAGATAAGTAGAAGAGAATAAGAAAGGCTGGCATACTGCTCTTTCCTTTACACATTCAGGGTCTCCCCTGGAAGCTGGCAGCTGACCCATCAGGGTCTCGGAGCAGCAAAGCACCTGAGAGGTCACTTCACCTGGAGGTTAGGTGTTCCTGTCCATGCTAAAGTCACCATCAGGGCCCACGGTAAGTGTGGTGTCCCTTTGCAGAGCCCTGTTCTCCGTCTCCTTCCCACCCACACCCCTGGTCCAGATGGTGCTGATGGAGGCCCCCCATGGCCGTGTTCGGATGAAGTGACTGTGTTGTTGCGCTCCAGCGGTTGGACCAGGAGGGATGTTTGATGAGGCTAAGCCTCTGTCTCAGGAACTGGAACTAAGAGGCAGAAACTGTTTCCGTGCTGTTCGGCACTGGAACCAGAAGGTCCTAAAGAGAAAGGGCAAGACTTGGCCCTGCGGCTGCCCAAGATCACTGTGTAAACTGAAATTGGGGAGAGCAGAATCCAGGCCTGGCAGAGGAAGGAGAACAGAGCGGAAGAATTGACAGGTGCTGGAAAAGGAACTAGAGGCTTGAGAAAGAGAGAGGAGAGGGGTGGCCTGGCGGCCTCCTACATGCCATATTTCCTACAGCTGATGTCCCTTATTCTGGTGCAAAAGCCACTTTTAGGTGCATTTCTGTTCTTTCCAGCTAAATATTTCCCGACTCCAAGAGAAACCAAACTCCCAGAGGCCCGGCGTATACACCTACAAGCCAGCTCCACACATCCTGAGAGCCTCCCCACCAAGCAGATGGATGCCTGCCCTTGCTGATCCAAGCACGTATCCTCCCCCAGGGGCAAGTCTGCGTGGGAAGGGAAAAGATGCTCACGACATGGCCTGGCCCCATGACGTCTGAGCCAAGGGAGACTGACGTCCCAGATGTTTTATCCCGGCTGTGGTGAGGCCCAGGGAACCACTGCCCCCTCTAGCCGACACCCCAAGGCTGGGCTGTGACTAACCTTAACAACACTGCTGTGAAAATTAGGAAAAAGGTATCTTTCTGGGCAGAGAAGCTGAGACATTAGAAAAAGGTGCCCTCTCTTGGCAGATGTGGCCCTGAGGTGTGTGGTCTGGCGAGTGTCTGGATTTTAGGCCCTGCTCACCCCCTTGGCTGGCTACCTTTGTGCAGTGCACAAACTGCACAGCTGTACAGGGCAGCCCTGCCCATGACAGACAGACAGCACTTCACTAGCAGTTGCGAGTTACATGGCCGCTGAATTTAGCTCCTTTCCCACTTTTCTGTGTTGGAGAAACACTGCCAAATTCTGCTTCTCCAGCTCCGTTTCCTCCCATGGACCTTCCGTTTCACGCTCTGGTAAAATGACTGCTTTAATTAGGCAATTCCATTGACTGCTCCCACCAACCCTTCCTTCTAGTGATTGGCTTGGGAGGCTGTCTACCATTTAAGGAGTTGGTGGGTTTACTTAAATTCATTACGCACTGGTGATTCTATGTTTAATGGCCATAGTTTCTCACAGCTGCCTCTTAATTTTCTAACACGTCATTTATGTGTATTCTAAGTGTACGTGATACACCCTCTTCCTGTCACCGGAAATTCTCTGAGGATGAGTGAAAACACAGGGTGAAAGGAAAAGCTGGAAGAGGGAAGCCCAGGGAGTCAGGGGGAGGTATTCCACCAGGGGGCGCTCTGGGCACTGTGGGAGCAGTAGTGTGGTGGTGGTCCCCTGAGGTTCTGAAACACCCGCCTAGATGGGCTACCAAATGCAGGCTAGGACAGCAGATGACCCAGTGCTGACTCTATGTTACCCTTCCAGAAGCTGAAATGACACTTGAGCTAGATGAGAAGGGGCTGGGAGCCTCAGGAGCTGCCCACAGCAAGCTGAGGCCTTGAGACCATGAGGCTAAAGGAGCGCTCCCCTGGGTTCCCTGGCAGCTCAGCCTGGGCTCGGCAGCGCCCACTGCTCAGTTCTCTGTGATCACCTGGCTGGGATGAGAGGGCCATTCTCACCTGTGAGATCCACTTCTTCTCGCTGGAGATACTGTCCAGATGGTAGGCGGAATGTCTGCCCCTTGATAAGGCCTTGGGCCAGCAGCTTATGAAAAGGCTCTCTGAGGAAAGATTAAGAGGAAAAGAAAACTGGGGTAGGAATTCAAAGCATCTGGAAAACAGCAGTACGAACCTTACCAGCTGCTGGGTAGAGATAACCGTCCTTCATAAAAACAGACAGGTGGACAAATGCCACTTATAAACCCAACTTGAATAAGTGGCCTCTTACACATAAACGATAAGAAAGTTAAGCCAAATCGGCAGAGATTAACTACTTTCCAATGCGGCGAAGTAGAAAGAATACCAGGTCTCAGGTCTGGAAGGCCTGGATCTGAATCTCTATTCTGCTTCTTAATGACTTTCATGAGCCAAGGCAAGTCACTTACTTGCACTGAGCATCAGTCCATTCATCTGTAAAATGGGGATGATAAAAACATGCCTTGGAGTTCCCACTGTGATGCAGTGGAAACAAATCTGAGTAGTACCCACGAGGATGAGGGTTCAATCACTGGCCCTGCTCAGTGGGTAAGGATCCGGCATTTCTGTGAGCTGTGGGGTAGGTCGCAGATGCGGTTCAGATCCCATGTTGCTGTGTCTGTGGTGTAGGCCAGCAGTTGCATCTCCAATTTGACCCCTAGCCTGGGAAGTTCCATATGCTGTGGGTACAACCCTAAAAAAAGACAAACAAAATAAAATGAAAACCTACCTCAAAATGTTGCTGGGAGGATGAAATGAAATGACTGAAAATACTTGTAAATTTTAAACGACCACACAAATGTCAGTGATGTTGGGCCTGGTGTAAGGAAGGGCTCAAGAGGACACAGAAAGGTTTACATTGGGGTTTTGTTCAAGATTACTCTTCCCTTAAATTTTATACAGAGCCTGCTTACATTCACTTTAAAATGTTTAAATCATACAAACTATACATGAATGCACCTTTTCTGTTCAAATTCCCCACCCATGCCCCACCTTCCTAGGCCCATTCCCCTCTGACAAGGCCGTTACTATTAGTCGATGCAGGTCTGTTTCATTTTCAAACAGCTACCTAGTGTTTTACATATGGGTGGATGATAACTTATTTATAGTGCCTGTTTTTTCACAAGGTAGTGTTAGTCACACCCTTACTGGCTGCGCAGTGAAATACAAACGTTTTCTCTTAAGAGTACAAGCAGCAGTTGAGCCTCGTACTGAAATTACTTTATTTCATATTTGAAATTGTTATTGGAGGTGGAGGCGGAGGCTGAAAGCGGGTGTCCGTATTTCATACTATAAGGCAGGGAGGGACGTCTGAGTCTGGGGATGTGTTGACGTTCTCATCAACATCACCCCAGCACGATGCACCTCCCAATGTACAAATGCTTGGGTGCTTCAAGCTCACTTACGCTTTTATTTAGAGACTCAAAAGCCCAATAACCTCAGGGAGGCCAAGCAGGCCACAAACCCAGCTCTAGTGATGGAGGAGGACGGAGTGGCTTTGTTAATTGCACAGGACCTCATTTCACAGGCGAGGCTAATTTAGATGAATCCTGATACAGAGCAAGGCCTTTGGACAGGCCCTTGACCTGTGCATTGTGCAGCCCTGTCACAGCGGTTGTGTGGACAGAAGTGGTTGAAAGGAAACTTTCTAGTGGATTCAGAGGGTGGAGTGGAACAAAGAGATAGATGGAGGAAGAGATGAAGGTCAGCTTGGATTCCTGGCATATGTATATATTTATGTATAAAAATATACATATATTTTTTTTGTCTTTTCCAGGGCCACTCCCTTAGCATATGGAGGTTCCCAGGCTAGGGGTCGAATTGGAGCTGTAGCCGCCGGCGTACACCACAGCCACAGCAACTCAGGACCCGAGCCATGTCTGGGACCTACACCACAGCTCATGGCAACGCTGGATCCTTGACCCACTGAGCAAGGCCAGGGATCGAACCTGCAACCTCATGGTTCCTAGTCAGCTTCATTAACCACTGAGCCACGATGGGAATGCCTGGCCTTCATGTTTTAAAATCTTGTTATGACGGTGTGTGTGTGTGTGTGTCCGTGCACACGTGCGTGCGCGTGCATGTGTGCACGTGTGAGTTTGGTGGTATGTGTGTGGAGATATATTTTCCAAGATGGAAAAGACCCAAATATTAACATCAAATGGAGGAATTCCTGTCATGGCTTAGTGGAAATGAATCTGACGAGGATCCAAGAGGACGAAGGTTTGATCCCGGGCCTCGGTCAGTGGGTTAAGTATGCGGTGTTGCAGTGAGCTGTGGTGTAGGTCGCAGATGCAGCTTGGATCTGGCCTTGTTGTGGCTGTGGCATAGGCCAGCAGTTGTAGCTCTGATTGGACCCCTAGCCTGGAAACCTCCATATGCCACCACCACTGGTGTGGCCCTAATAAGACAAAACAAAAAACATCAAATGGAGATAGAGAACATATTTCTGAAACCTCACTAAATTACTCAGTGTCACTGGGCCTGTCCAGCATGGTACTGTGTTAATTTGAAAGAAATTCCACATGTGCCTGTGTTCAAAAACAGTCACTCCACTGCTCTGGCTCTAAAATCGATCTTAATAATAAGTTTGTTTGAATCATACAACTGCCTTCCTTCCACCTCCAAGACATTCTACCAGCAATGTCACAACTGGCAGAATGACATCCTTTTGTGCCATGTCCCAGCATGATTCCCAGAAAATGTGAGTGACTGAAAGATGTGAAAAATGATTTAAAACCACAACTCACTTGGATCTCACACTGTATTTTAACCTGGGAGCATCCTGAGCAGGGCATGTCTGTGATCCCATTTTTTAGGAACACCGGCAGAGGCAGCACCAGGAAACTTGGTCTCTGGGCCACACAAGCTGTGTCCTGGGCAGGTTGGGGTGCTGATGCCCAAGGGCCCAGATCTATCTCTTCCTCAGGAAGCTCAGGGAAATGGACCCACACAGGGAGCATGGAGTTCTCTGTACTGTCAGTCCTGCCTACCTTCCTGGCCTCTCCCCTAACCCCTAAATGCCCTTGTCCTTGGAGGTCACATGGACCTCTCACCGTTCCCAGAACATGCCACGGTCCCTAGGACTCAGCAGGAACGCCCACCTCAGCCTGGGTTCCCCTCCACCACAGAGCTCAGCCATTCCCTTCTTTGGTGGCTGTCACTGGTCCCTGCATGAAGTCCCCTTCACACAGCTCAGGACCCTCCTTTGAGCCCTGCTGTGTCCAGCACAGCCTGTGTGAAGAGCATGACCAGGCTGCGTTGTGATCCAACATAACAACATAAATACCCATCCATCCTATTCTCTTGTCCTTCTCTCTGTCCTCAGCACTTAGCACTGTACCCAATGGACAAAAGGATCTTGAAACATGTTTACCATACAGATGGATGAACAAATGTGAATGAACAGACGGATGGTGGGGCGGAAGGAGGAAGACACGAATGTTTTGGGGTGCCGGCTCCTGAAGCCACCTTTGCTTTCCATCCAGTTTGAGGTGGCACCTGGATTTTAACCTCACTACAGAAACAACACAATGCAGTTTTTGTTTTGTTTGGTTTGTTTTTTTTGCCTTTTAGGGCTACACCTGCGGCATGTGGAAGTTCCCAGGCTAGGGATCGAATCAGAGCTACAGCTGCTGGCCTACACTGCAACCACAGCAATGCCAGATCTGAGCTGCGTCTGCAACCTACACCACAGCTCACGGGAACGCTGGATCCTGGACCCACTGAGCAGAGGCCAGGGATCAAACTCACGTCCTCATAGATCTCGGATTCATTTCCACCTTGCCACAACAGGAACTTCACAATGCAGTTTTAAAACAGAAGGGGAAGAGTTCTCATCATGGCTCAGCAGATATGAATCTGACTAGGATCCATGAGGACGCAAGTTCGATCCCTGGCCTCGCTCGGTGGGTTAGGGATCCGGCGTTGCCGTGAGCTGTGACATAGGGTGCAGACATGGCTCGGATCTGGCGCTGCTGTGGCTGTGGTGTAGGCTGGCAGCTACAGCTCCGATTTGAGCCCTAGCCTGGGAACCTTTATATGCCATGGGTGCAGCCCTAAAAAGACACACACACACACACACACACACACACACAAACCCAGAAGTGGAAAATCACATGGCACCTTTTTTTGGGCAGAAGAAACTGAATACAAAACAAAGTGAGCGAATGTTCTACATGGGAGGAATGCCTCCCCCAGCCCCCAGGGGCACCTTCTCTGGGCATCAGTGGGCTCGACTTTATGCTTTTGAGCACTAGTTTGTCTTTTAGTAATCTTCCTCAAATAATTTTACATGTTGCTGCTTAACACAAAAGGGGCAAATTGTAACCTTGTCCCTGCTGTGCTTTGTGCCAGGAGGATGAATTTGCTATTATCATCTTAGGCTCCAGTGTCCTTGCACCAGTTTTTGAGGTGTTTCCTCTCCTCTCTCACTGGGAGTACATCTTTGGTCACTCTTAAGAGAAATAAAAAAGATGTCTTTGGGATAGGTGTAGGGAGGGAATAGTCTGGGTCCCGAAGTTAAAGACCAGAATGATGATCAGAATCAGTAGCGTTAAAGCCTCCAGAAGGGGCAAGGGCAGTAATATGGAATCTTGCTTCCATCCACGCACTTTATTAAGTGGCACACTGCTGCCCCCTTCTGGGAATTGGCAGAATTGCAACCTGCAGGAATTTGACCCAAATTCCAGGTTTTCTGCTTAAGGCTGCACACCTCAGGCCTCATCTTTTATAAGTCTTTCCCTTTTTCTCTCTCTTTTAAAGTCAACTCTTAAATAAAGTAAAACACACGAAAAAGCATATAAATCCTAGGGGTAAAACTTGATGACTTTCCACAACATAAACATACCTGTGTAACCAGGACCCAGGTCAATGACCAGAATGTGACCCACCTCCTAAAGCCCCTCTCTTCCCACTTCCAGGCACCATCTCCCCATCAGGAGCCCCACCAGCTTGGCTGCTAATGCCATGAATCAGCTCATGGCCTGTTGCAGAGCCACTTCTCCTTTGGAATGAGGGACCTTGGGGAAGCATCCACACTGGAGGCTTGGGCCTTCCTCAGAATGGCAGATGTTCCGTTTGAAATAGCATGACACTCAAAACAAGGCCTGCTAGTTAAATGAATAAGTCTTAATCTCTGAAAGTTAGCAACCACATAACTCAAGAGCTGAAGGTCACCTGGGCTGCCTCCTCCCAGGGCTGCAATACTGCAGGGATGGAAGGAGAGAGTTGGCCTGACTGTCCTGGGGCCCCTGATAGCCCCCACCCCACCTCCAATAGCTGATTCACGGCAGCACTTCCCGGTGGACTCAGACTGCCTCAGAGTTCCTGGCACCATGTTCTCATAAAGCAGAGTTACCACGTGAAATTTCTTTATTCAGCAGGTATTTACAAGTACGTACTATGTGTCCGGCACTGAGCCAGGCACTGGGATGTTGCGGTGGGCAAAGCAATCCCCGCCCTCTGGGAGCCAGTCTATCTGCTAGCCTTGAAGCAAACCAATGCCCGGCCACTCACAGAGCTGGGATGGGGGGAGGAAGAGAGAGTTCAGTCAGATCTGAGGATCAACTCCTGCCACATCAAGTCCAACTGCCTGGCCTGGCCAGCAAGGACCTCTCTCCCTCCTTTTTCGCTTCCTTTGTTCCTTCTTACATGGTGCCCACAGACACGTCTACGTCCTCACTCACACTGTTTCCTGGTGTTATCGAAACTGCCCATTTGTCAAAACTCTACTCCTTTCAGCTTGTGGGATGGAAATTCTATAAAATTAGACTGTGATGATCATTGTACAACTACAAATGTAATAAATTCATTGAGTAATAAAAAAATAAAACAAAAACAAAATGGACAGATAATAGGAACTGCCTCAAAAAAGAAAAACCCTCTACTCCTTCCAGGCTCAACTCAAATGTCACCTCCACTGGGAAGGCGTCTTGAGCCCTCCTGGTCAGAATTGGCTGCTCCTTCCTTATTGGTGTGTCTGGTGTGGTGCCTGTAACTGCATCTGGAAGACATTAAATGCTACTGTGTATGCAGGTGAGTTACTCTGCTGCCTGTCTTCCTCCTGAGTGGAAGGAAGAGGAGGAGGGGGAGGAAAATCCTTTTAGACCCTTCCCAGTGCCTAGTTCAGAGCAGATGCTCAATTAATGCCAACTGGCCTGAGCTAGGCCAAGTCTGTTTCCATGAATGGATAAATAAACCTGCCAGTGGCAGAAGGGGGGTCAATGTGAAGAGGACAAGAGAGGAAGGAAGAAAGGGGGATGAAGGCGGGCACTGGGTGCCATGACTTCTAGTTGGGGTGAGACCTCTGTGCAGAGAGAGGCGCACTCAGTAATTTCAAACTCTATCTACTTCATGCTCTTGGGAAGATCAGCAGGAGCGAGGCAATGAGAGTGGGAGAGCGCTTGCTCGGGAGTGTGGTAGAGAAACTCTACAGCGGGAGGGGTGCTTCCCAGCTCCCAGAAAGCTGCTCACTGCCCAGTGATTCTCCCTCCACTCTCCCTGGGACTCCGGGGAGCTGGTTCTCATTCTGTCTGCTCTCAGGTGTATTTTAGCCCTGAATGAGGAGCAGTCACACTTGGAATTGAGCGACACCTGGGTACAGAGCCCTCTGCAATTAATCAAAGAGCTCACCATAAAACAGGAGGCTCAAGACGTGCTCATAAATCACCACGACCCCACCAGGGGGAGCCATGAAGTGTGACAGGAAATGAGCAGTGTCTGGGGACGAGGCACAAGGGGACAGCAAGGGCCCTGCTGGACACGGAGCCCAGTCCTGCTGCAGCAGAGATCATGCCACGTTGCCAAGGTTAATATTCAGATTCACAACAGTGTAGTTAGTACATTTGCCATTTGTTGAATCATTCATTCATTCACTCAACAATTGGTACGTGGGAACAAACGTGCACAAGCAACTGAGTTATTCATTCCTCATAATGACTGCGTATAGCAGGGAGGGCTACAAGAATAAGAAAAATCTGCAATTCCAAACCACCAGCAAGCCCCTTCTGACTATGACACCAGTAAAGGTAGAGGAGTTCTGCAGGATTTCTGCCTTGAGGAAGGCCTAGGTGGTTTTACGTTCATGAATACAGATGTGTGCTCTTTTCTGAGTCAGCTTTCTTCTTACTCCTTCATTACCACCCCAAGGGATGGATTACGTTTGTTCGCACTGTAGCACAGCTATAAACAAGCGGAATGATGAAAAGTCAGGGATGGTGGTCATCACCACAGTGGCTGGGGTTGCTGCTGTGGCGTGGGTTCCGTCCCTGGTCCAGGAACTTCCATGTGCTGTGGGTATGGTCAAAAAAAAAACTAAAGGAGTTCCCGTCGTGGCACAGTGGTTAACGAATCCGACTAGGAACCATGAGGTTGCGGGTTCGGTCCCTGCCCTTGCTCAGTGGGTTAACGATCCGGCGTTGCCGTGAGCTGTGGTGTAGGTTGCAGACGCGGCTCGGATCCCGCGTTGCTGTGGCCCTGGTGTAGGCCGGTGGCTACAGCTCCGATTGGACCCCTAGCCTGGGAATCTCCATATGCCGCGGGAGCAGCCCAAGAAATAGCAAAAAGACCAAAAAAAAAAAAAAAAAACTAAAAAAAAGGAAAAGTCATAGACTCTTCAGTGTTTCTTTGATAAAACATTTGGACTGTGCTAATTCAGAAATTACAACAATTAATACCTGCTGGTCACTGAAAGGCCTCTTTTTCCAAGGAAGGAAGGGAGCAAAGAAGGAAGGGAAGGACGGTGGATAGGAAGACAGGAGGGAGGGAGGAGGTTACTAATTACTAGGATAAACAAGGAATTTCAGAACATATACTGACTGGCTTTTTCAAGCACCCTTATAAAAATCACTGCATACAGGAATATATTAACCAAGATGTGGCTAAAAGAATCTCAGGATTCATCAGAGCCCTAACCAGCCCCTGCAGATAACAGTTGCCTACTTAGGAAGCCCTGGCTAGCCTGCTCCCAACTCTTCTGCCTGGTCAGGCACTACTATGCAGATCTGGAAAGAACAGAACAAAAATCCATGCAGCTCTAGAAACAGTCTCTAACTTGGACTTTTCAGACTAAGTTCACCTTGCTCTGCATCCTTGCCCTGTGTCTAGGAGCATCATGTTCACGTAATTAGCCAGTTTCTAAGTATCAAGCCCTGGCTCTTTTTGAAATATCACCATTTCTGTTTTCTAGCAGCCAGTCAGGGGCACGGAAGGAAGTCTTATTAATATGGCGAGACTCAAGTAAAGTTTCTCTTCTCTTACGCTGCCTTTTCCCAACAGCGCTGTTTCTGGTGTGCACAGAGAAACAGCAGAGAGCTCCAGAGACCATGGACGAGACTGCGGAGTTCTCAGCGTTCAGCAGGTGGCTGTTAGCACAGGAGCAGCAGCCTCAGACACCACCCCACTCTTTGCGACTGCAAACTGCAGGGAGAATGGCGATTCAGGGAATTTAGTGTCTGAGCTATATGAAAGAGCAAGAATAAAAAGTGACAAGACGCTGAGTTACAGCTATCTCTCACAAAGCAAGAGAGAAGGCTCCTGACCTCAGTGCAGCAGAGATGAGCTGAGACACCTCCCCCCAACCACGTGTGCCAGCTGTGGCTTCTAGCCCTGTGCTGACAACCAGCCGTGGCTGGTGCCGACTGACCCCAGACCCTCAAATCACACCGCGAGGCCGAGCGCACTTCTCTGCTTCAGAATATAAACTGTAATGACTTCGTTTTACCTTCTGTTGTAAAGTTACATAACCATTCTGAAACGTCTGGTAAAAATAGGAAGTGCATTAAAAAACAATAAAATCATCAATAAGCTCATCATCCAGAGAAAACCAGTGTTAACGAGCTGACTTATTATTTTCTAGTCTTTTCTCTGGCTGTCTGTATGTGTACCAGTGTGCATGAACATATAAAGACAGAGATAAACTGTACCTACAATTTTCTATCTTGCTTTGTTCATTTCTCATTACTTCAGAAGTCTTTCTCTCTGTTAGTCAACATTCTTTGTAATACGATTTTAAAGGGTTGTACCAGAGCCCTCCATAGAGATGGCATATTCTTTGCCCTTTCTCGGCATTTGGGGGCACTTAGGTTGTACCCAAATTTTTAGCTATTTGAAATGATACACAAACACTTCGGTGGATAAATTTGTGTTTCTGATTACTTCCTTAAGACAGATCTCTAGAAATGCAATTAGTGTGTCCATAGTATAACATTTTTGTAACATTATCCATATATATTGCCAAAATGCTTTTCATAAAAGTTATTCCCAGTTGCCTTGTAGTATATGAGAGCTGTTCTCATCAGGATATGGAAAATGGTACTGCACTGCTATTCATGTGGTATTTCTTTTGCTGCCAGTGAGAGAAACATTTCACAGTATGTTTCTTGATCACTTATATTTCTTCTATTTCAAATTTCCCACTGACATCAATTCCAGCTTAATCATTAACCTGGTGTTTCAGACACATAATAAAGGGCCCCGCTGTTGCATGTGTGGCACACCCAATTTAGAGAACAGCTGCTTGTAAATGGTAAAGAGACCTTCTCAAAGTCCAAACTATAGACCTAAATGTGCAAGGGATGAAAGAAAGGGCCAGGACTCTTTTAGGAATTAGGAAAGGTTATTAGATCCACATAAACCTTTACTTTTTATATTTGAAGACATTTAACCAGAATCATAGAGTGAAAAGCGTGTTCAGAGGTGACTGAATCCCTAACTCATGAGGCCACTAAGAACCAAAGGGGTCAGTCAGGTCTCTTGTCCACAGTGCTAATTACAGGCCCAAGTGAGCACAGGATGGAGGTCTCTGGACTCTCATTCCAGAAGTTCTACCTGAGACAATAGCCAAAGCACTGAGAAATGAAAACAAAAGTGGAACAGTCGTAGGCTCAAATTCCTCCAGAACTGACAATGCTAATAAAAAGGAATATAGCAATAGACATGAAATTTTGGGAGTGCTCACTATGGCACAGTGGGTTAAGGATACAGCATGGCCACGGCTATGGCGTAGGCCACAGCTGCAGATTGTATTGGATCTCTGGCCTGGGAACTTTCATATGCCATGGTTGTGGCCAAAAAAAGAAAAAAGAAATAGACATGAAATCTTGAATATACGCATTTGAGAAAAAACAGCTAAAAAATAAAGAGAAATACACATGTGGTTGACAGATCTCAAAATTTCCTCCTAGGCCAGCTTGATAAAATTGTTTGGAGGCTTTCAAAAATTTGAATCAGAGTTCTGAATTACTCATCACAGAAAGTGGGTGATTCTCCTCTCATGTGAGGCTGACTGGTTTACCAAAACACCTTCTATAAAGAGGTATAATGCTCAGAAAAGAGTTTTCAGAGGCTCTTGTCACCTGGATGTGATTTAACAGAAGTAACTCTGACAAGTGTACAGAGAAACAGAGATAAGATGACTTTCTTTTGCACCTTCTTCAAAAAGGTTAGACTTCTGAGTCCTTAAAATAAATTTCCCTCTTTTCTGGGGAAGAGAGAGGGTAAGAGCATCGAAGAGGATCTTACCATCTTGTCAAGAATTACAAAGATATATCACATAGGTATATTTCCATTTATACCATACAGCTGTCCCTTAAAGTTGACGGTAAGGCAAATTTCAGGTGTACCTCAAGACTTTGAAAATTAGAAATTAATTTTGTTGGGTTTTTTTGTTGTTGTTTGTTTTGCTTTTTAGGGCCGCACCCATGGCACATGGAGGTTCCCAGGCCAGGGGTTGAATTGGAGCTACAGCTGCTGGTCTACACCACAGCCGCAGCAACACCAGATCTGAGCCGGGTCTGTGATCTACACCACAGCTCACGGCAACGCTGGATCCTTAACCCACTGAGTGAGGCCAGGGATCGATCCTGCAACCTCATGGTTCCTAGTCAGAATCATTTCTGCAGTGCCACGATGGAAACTCCTAGAAATTAATTTTGAATAGAAACAAGTCATATCTAAAACTGTATTTTAAAACTTTATCAAAATCCTACAAAACCATTTTTCTCCTTAACTAGTTTTAAAACACTGTAAAGAAATCAGAAAAGTAGCTGGGGCCATCCTATTCCTTAAAATAGTTGGCCATTGAATAATTTAATAACTTGTTCATTACCTTGACAAATAATTATCCCAAAACTGAGAAATGTGTCCTACTGTTAAGGAGTCAGAAATCATTCATGGTCTTTGTTTCTACATCTGCATGGGAAGGAAATATTTCTCATGTTGTATTTGGTCTTTGAACTTAACCTCTATCCATCTCTCCCTATATCAAGGAGAACATTTCCTTTGAAGAACATACACACACACACACACACACACACACACACACACACACACTGGAATACTACTCAGCCATAAAAAGGAATAAAATTTTACCATTTGCAGCAACATGGATGGGCATGGAGGGCATTATGCTAAGTGAAATAAGTCTGGCAAAGACAAATATTATATGACATCACATATGCGAAATTCAGAAAATACAACAAACTAATGAATACAACAAAGAAGAAGTGGACTCACAGAGATAGAGAACAAACTAGTATCAGAGGAGAAAGGGAAGGCGGAAGGGGCAAGATAGGAAGAGGGATTAAAAGGCACGAACTATTAGGTATAAAATAAGGTATGAGGATATACTGTACGGCACAGGGAATATAGCCAATATTTTATAATAACTATAAATGGAGTACAACCTTTAAAAATTGTGAATCACTACGTTGCACACCTGAAACACAATATTTGCACATCAACTGTATCTCAATAAAATATTTTTTAAAAATACTCAGCAAAAAAAAAAAATTTCAGAAAGTTCCCAAAAGCAAAATTTGAATTTGCCACTTATGGGCAACTATTTTACATACCATTTACATTGTATTCAAAGCTATTTTCATAGCATATATATTGTATTAGGTATTATAAGTAATCTATAGATGATTTAAAGTGTATGGGAAGGTGTGTCTGGGTTATATGCACACAGACATCATTTTTCACAAGGGACTGGACCATCCCATTTGGTACCCACAGGGGGTCCTGGAACCATTCATCCCTGGATATTGAGGGATGGCTATAATTTATTTACCTGAAGACTACTGCTATTAATATAGTTAGTGTCCTTCTGATGCAGGTCAGTTTATTTTTATACATGAAAGTCCCTGGGACCAATGAGAAGAAAATTATGTTAAGCACTTAATTTATACCTTAAATTGGTTTTCTGTACAGAAGACTTTTTATCTGCTGTGCATGCACAGAGTGAGGGAGAAGATCTGAGGGTGGGGTGAAGGGAGGGAGCTTTCATTGTGCCTCATTTTAAAGAAACTGGCTTTTAGTCTGCATTACAGAATTTATTTAGGCAATGTATTTTTTTTTTTTTTGATTTATCAAAATTTTAAAAACACACATTCTTTGACTCAGCATTTTCCAGTGTCTGGATTTAAGCCTTATAGATATGACCCTGAATAGCTGCCAAGAATATAGAGGGTTGCTGGCCCCCCTTTTTTTTTTTTGTAATAGCAATTGCAAAAATAGGTAACTGCTTAAATAAATGATGGTGTATCCATATGATGGAATACTATGCATAAATTAAAAGGAATGGGAGATTTGTATGCTGATTGTGGAAGGAGCACCCAGATATATTATTAAATAAAAAAAGCAAAAGACATACATATATATACATATGTATATATACGTATACATTATATATATGTAACATTTTAAAATGAATATATCAATAGAAATATGGAGATACGTAAAATATTTTTCTGGAAGAAATTAAAAGAAACTTTTAATGAGTTAAGGAAAAGGGTAAAGGGTGGGGAGCAGGCAGGGAGATTTCAATATTCATTTAAAAATTTTAAGTTAAGGAGCTCCTTGGTGGCTCAGTGCATTAAGGATCTAGTGTTGTCACTGGTGTGGCTTGAATAGCTGCTGTAGCAGCATGTGTTCAATCCCTGGGCTGGGACTTCTGCAAGCCTAGGGCATGGCCAAAAAAAAAAAATTTTTTTTTTTGGTCTTTTTAGGGCTGCACCCGTGGCATAAGGAAGTTCCCAGACTAGGGCTGAATTGGAGCTATAGTTGCTGGGCTACATCACAGCCACAGCAACACAGGATCTGAGCCGCATCTGTGACCTACACCACAGCTCGAGGCAATGCTGGATCCTTAGCCCACTGAGCGAGGCCAGGAATTGAACCACGTCCTCATGGATACTAGTTGAGTTGGTTATTGCTGAGCCATGACGGGAACTCCCCCCAAAATTTTTAAAATCTTAGGCATGTATTACTCTTTTATTATTTTTATTTTTTTGTTAATATGAGGTATCTGGAGAGGGAGATAGTCACATACTTTTTTTCTTTTTCTTCTCTATAATTAAATAATATTCTAGAGGACACTGTATTAAAAAAACTAAAATACAACAAGAACTGAAAAAAAATTCTAGTTATGCTCCAGGCAGTATGGCAGACAAGAAAGTCTGAATTGCTGACCTGATAAAAAACCAGAGAAAAGGACACATAAATATTAAAAAAAAACAAAAACAAAAACCCAAAACATTTTAAATGTATCACTGAGCCGGCAAACTCTAAGAAATGAGGCAAAAATAAATGTATTTTCAGACAAAAGAACTAACAGAGCTTCACTGGAGAACATATTCTAAACATATATTTCAGATAGAAGGGGAATTATTTCATTTATTATGATTATGATTATGATTATTTTAGGGCTGCACCCTTGGCATACGGAAGTTCCCAGGGTAGGGGTCAAATCAGAGCTGTAGCTGCCACAGCAACGGGGGATCCGAGCCACGTCTGTGACCTACACCACAGCTCATGGCAACGCCGGATCCTTAACCTGTTGAGCGAGGCCAGGGATTGGATCCCCATCCTCATGGATGTTAGTCAGGTTCATTACCGCTGAGCCACAATAGGGCTCAGCATTAATTATTTCAGATGTTAAGGTCAGAGGTGAAACAAGAGCGAGAAAACTATAGATTCAATGCAATTCCATTTAAATCCAACAGATAGTTTTGTGGAATTTAACAAGCTGAGTCTTAAATGCACATGGAAGGACAAAGGCCCAATTATAGCCAAGATACACCTAAAGACAAAGAACAAAGTAGGACTTCTCTCACTGGATATTAACACTTGTAAAATGAAAATAATGACAGTAAATAACTGGCAAAGCAAAAAGCAAACAGACCAATGGATGGAATAAAGACCATAAATGTACCATTGCATATATATAAAACTTGATTTATTTTTTTTATTTTTTATTTTTTTGTCTTTTTGTCTTTTGTCTTTTTGTTGTTGTTGTTGCTATTTCTTGGGCCGCTTCCGCGGCATATGGAGGTTCCCAGGCTAGGGGCCGAATCGGAGCTGCAGCCACCAGCCTACGCCAGAGCCACAGCAACGCGGGATCCGAGCCGCGTCTGCAACCTACACCACAGCTCACGGCAACGCCGGATCATTAACCCACTGAGCAAGGGCAGGGACCGAACCCGCAACCTCCTAGTCGGATTCGTTAACCACTGCGCCACGACGGGAACTCCATAAAACTTGATTTATAATAGAGAGGGCACCACCAATCAGTAGGCAAACAGATAGACTATTCCATTAAAGGTACTAAGACACTAAAAGCAAAGCCATAACGGAAAAGATTATAAAATTTACTATGTTAAATTTAAAGTTTCTGTTCATCAAAGAGACCATAAATAAGCTAAGAACTAGTAAAAAATATTGCAATACATATAGCTGAAATCAATAAAAGACAATTCAGAAGAGATAAGGGCAAAGGACACAAATAGATATTTAATGGAAGAGGAAACATAGGTCCGTAAACATATTAAAAACATCCTAAGGAGCTCCCATCATGGTTCAGTGGTTAATGAATCTGACCAGGAACCATGAGGTTGCGGGTTCTATCCCTGGCCTTGCTCCGTGGGTTAAGGATCTGGTGTTGCTGTAAGGTGTGGTATAGGTCGCAGACATGGCTCAGATCCGAGTTGCTGTGGCCGTGGTGTAGGCCGGCGGCTATAGCTCCGATTGGACCCCTAGCTTGGGAACCTCCATATGCCGCAGGTGCGGCCCTAGAAAAGACAAAAAAATAAAAACAAAAAATGAAAATATCCTAATTTTCGTTAAGTAAGCAGCGTCATTATATTCAAATTTAACTCACAAAGTGATTCATTACATAATGAAAAAAGTTTGACAAAATTTTAAATGGTGGATAATACAGTCAGCCTTCTGTGTTTACGATCCACGGTTGGTTGAATCCATGGATATGGAACCAACAGATATGGAAGGCTGACTACAGAACTTGAGCATCTGCAGATTTTGGTATCTGTGGTGGGTGCTGGCTCCCACCCGCCTCGGATTTGCAGGGATGGCTGTACTGTATGTTGTAATGACGAAGATGTAGAGTGATAGGAACCCTCACCTCTGCTGGTGCGAGTGCAGGTTTATATAACCAATTTGGAAAACAGCCTGGCATTCCTTAGCAAGGCTGAACCTGTGTGTACCCTATCATTCAGCAACCCTACCCCAGGTTGCACCCCAAAGGACTGCTGGCACGTGTATGTCAGGAAACATGTGCGAGGATGCTCAAAGCAGTTTTGTTCATAATTGCACCAAGTAGCCCAAGGACCATTAATGGTGGTATGAACACAGAAACTGAGCTCAGTGTTAGAAATTCCACTCATTTAATGGAACACTAGATGCAGGAAGACAGGAAGCAACTCCATGCAGCAACATGGAGGAACTCCCAAAGATGCTGAGCCAGGGAAGCAAGAGAGAACACGAGGAATATGATTCTACTTATATAAAGTTCAAGTGGAAATAAACAACACATATTGTTTAAAAATATATAAAGAAGTATTAAGTTTAAGAAAAGCAAGAAAATGAACAATTCAAGATTCTGGAGAGGGTTATCTGGGGGGAGGGGTGGTGGTGCAGCAAGAGGGATGATTTCATCGGGGAGCGGCACCCTAGATATCAAGGGGTCTGTAATACTCTATTTCCTAATCTGAGGAGGGGGTGTATGGATGTTCTTTTTATTTTTTAAACTGTATAATACATTAAATATATATTATACACAGTGACTATATCTAGTCACTTGTGATGAAACATGATGGAGGATAATGTGAGAAAAAGAATGTGTGTATATATATATATATTATATACGTATGACTGGGTCACTTTACTGTACAGCAGAAATTGATAGAACAATGTAAATCAACTATAATGGAAGAAATAAAAACCTAAAAAATAAATTAAAAAATATATTATACAATGGCATATTTATATGACATATATATGATATATTTCATAGGAAAAAAGCATACATGCACACATCTTCCGCAACATAATGGGGTAATGTAGACCAACAGGAAAAGAATTTATCAATGGATTTACAATGTGATTCCCTAGCTTTTAATCTATTATATACTTTTATCAGGGATAGATCAAGGCAGGATCAGTCAAGCTTAGAAACAGAGCTTACACAGAGGGGCCAGATGATAAGCATGACCTCACATGATAAGCTATAAAAAACTATAGAACATTATGAACTGCTCCTTTCTGCCTCAGAAGCAAGAATTTCAATTACTTAACTCAGCTAATCAGAGAAGAGCTGAAGGGAAGATCCTAGGCAAACACTCTGGGCTAGAACTGACAAAGCCTTGGAAATGGACCTCCAGTGGTTAAGGCTGACAATGACCTCTAAAGGGTACTTGAAAAATACAGTTCTTCTGTGTATATACGCACACTGCTTCAGAAGAAACAACACCCACTTTTAGTTGCTGTTCAGGGAATTGAATTCTTTCTGCAAAGCCGTGCAAATGCTCACCTGTGTTTGACCATTTTTTGATCGTGGCAAAAATGACTAAAGAATCGCGCATAGAACAAGTGCATGACGGCATGCTCTTTCCCTCCGATATACAAATCCACAGGCATCCAGTAATCTGCCAACGCTGTGCTGAAAGGGCTGGGGGGAAGAGAGAGGGTCACTTGTAAAAACCTGCTTCATCACATTGCATAGATTACACAGACTGAGTATAATTTGCATATGCCCTGAAATAAATTGTTAGAGAAAAATAGTGATTTTCTTTTTCAAATATAGTAAGAGGGAAGTTTATATAGCAAAAGGAGAAAAAAGTCAGATCAGGTCACTGTTAATTTATGAAATTTATAAAAACTGTTTCAGAAGCCATTATTGACATATTTTAGCAAATGTGATTTTCACATAAGAGTGAGGACAAGAAAAAAGAAAAACACATCAGCAAAAAAGGTATTTCCATATAATGCATATTTGAATATCTGGATTTATCTTCATTTTTACTCCCCGAGACAAATGAGATTTTTGAGTTCTTACCAATAGAGGGCAATATGGCATTTACCACAGAGATTCTCACGCAGACACCGAATGTTCATTTTAGAACAGAAATTCAATCTTATTTTTTTAAGTAGCCTTAAAATGCAGAGAGATAGAGCCTGTATATGCCTCCTGAATGCAGTGAGCATACTTAGAATAATTATTGTAAGACAGCGCAACTCTCCCTCACCTAACAGACACATTTTGGTCAATACAGGTCCTAAATGAAAGGCTTCTTCACTGGAACCATCATTCCCCAGGCCTAATGGATGCTAGGGAGGAAAAGCAATGCCACTCCATTTTTCTCGATGGAGCGCGCGCGTGTGTGTGTGTGTGTGTGTATGTGGTGGGAGGTGACAGAAGCAGTGTGTACTGGGGACCGACTTCTTCATTCCCAAGGTAAAGGTCTCTCTTGAGATTATCCAATGAAGTAATAAGCCTTTGCCTGCAGGGGATCTGCACTCCATAGCTTCACATATTTGTGAGTCTTCCCCACACCTCAAGGCACACTTTCCCCCAGAATGGACGGGACTGGCTCCAGCTCAGGCTAGAAGCAGGAGTCAGGCACCAGCAGGTGGGCCTGGCCAAACACCATGTGTCTGCATCTTAATGCAGCTTCGTTTTCTCTTCTCCAGTCACTATGCCAGAATCCTGGTAAAATTTTTTTGATTTGTTTTGTTTTGTTTTGTTTTTTGTCTTTTTGCTATTTCTTGGGCCACTTCCACGGCATATGGAGGTTCCCAGGCTAGGGGTTGAATCAGAGCTGTAGCCACCGGCCTACGCCAGAGCCACAGCAATGCGGGATCCGAGCCGCGTCTGCAACCTACACCACAGCTCACGGCAACGCCGGATCCTTAACCCACTGAGCAAGGGCAGGGACCGAACCCGCAACCTCATGGTTCCTAGTCGGATTCATTAACCACTGCGCCACGACGGGAACTCCTGGTAAAATTTTAAATAACGTTTCTTCATGAAAAATGGCTCCCCAGAAAAATCTAGAAGCTCATTCAGGTGATAGAAAAGCAAGGGAAGTCGAGGATGGTACTTGGCCTGAAAGCAAGTCTGAAAGAAACTGAGGAGTAAGATGTTGAATGTAGCTATAGTCTGGAACCATGAGGTTGAGGGTTCGATCCCTGGCCTCGCTCACTGGGTGAAGGATCTGGTGTTGCTGCGGCTGTGCTATAGGCTGGCAGCTATAGCTCCGATTAGACCCCTAGCCTGGGAACCTCCATATGCCTTGGGTGTGGCCCTAAAAAGACAAAAGACAAAAAAAAAAGTAGCTATAATCCAGATCTATAATCTACCCTGGAAGCCACCTCGTGAGAATGCAAGCCTGTGCGGAAACTCTTTATAGTGTTTTATGAGGGAAATGCTGTGATATAAGGTGTTCCCAAACTGAGGGCTGTGAAGGTTGCAGGGTGGATCTCTTGCTAGTCAAGGGCCCCATCACTAAGACAGTTGTCATCTGTAAGAAGGTTTCCCCTTGAAGTGTTCTGAGAGGCGGCTGGCTGGATTCCCCCTGCATTCTAAGCCTGCTCTTCCTAAATGGAATGTGCCCCCCAAAAGCCCTTTCTAGAAGGAAGACCCAGAAGAGGGGCCCCTCTGTGGGTTAGCGGGGCCGCCCTGCTAGCTTCCCACAGGAGCAGGTACCTCGCACATCCTTTCTGCCTCTGCCGCCTGCTATTTACTCTGGATCCCACTCATTTCTGCACAGCCTGAACTCAAATCACAGAATCGCAGTGCTGCCAGGTGGGCAGGGGCACCTGTCTCCCTGGAAATGTATTATCTTACAGCCAAGGAAGAAAATGGAGGCATTTTTATACAGGGACCATGGGGTTTCAGAATAATTGTTCTCCCACGGACAAGAGCAAGCTGGCAACATCTTTGAAGCACAGTTTTCTTTTGTCCTCATTTTCTCTTTACTTGTCTACCTACTGCTTGCTCTCTTTCCTTTATTTGTTTTGTCAAAGAAGCATATGCGCATAGCTGAAAAAAAAAATCAGGTGGTAATAAAAGACGTGCAATTTAAAACTGTGGTCTCCAGCCCCCTTTCCTGTACTAACCTTCCCCCGGGCCCCCACCTGGCCCTTGGTCACTTCTAATTCTTTCAGATGTCTTTTCTGGCGATTACTAAAACAATGTGTTTATACTCTTTGTCCATTTATCAAATTTGGAAATTATCTAGCAACTGTACGTGCTAAGAAGTCATGCTTCTCAGCCCTCTCTCGCGCTCTGCCTCCTGCCCTCCCTGTACAGTTACATCATTGTTTTCAGTTAAGTAAATAACATTCTGTCCTTACGGCTGTGTGAGTGTGGTTCACCACAGGGCCAGGGAGGGTATGACACGAGCATGTCCTACCTTTTTTTGTCTTTGACCCTTCCTATACCTGCGATTCACCTGGCAGTGAAGAATCTAATTTAATAACAGAATACACTGCCTACAAGAGACAATTTCAAGAAGCACAGCTGACCCACAGCTTCCAGCAGTTCTGTCTTTGGATCCACTGGGTGTTCATGACAGCTCACGCTCTCCCAGAGGTGACAGAGCAGAGAGGCCTCCCAACTTGGGACACTCTAGTGACAAGCTGGGCTTAGAGCTTCCAGTGAACCTTTCTCAAGCTGCACTGGGGTCTGAGGCTCTTCCTACCCAATCCTTCTGCCTTCACTGTCTCCTTTCACAGGTGTCAGACCTGCATCTCAATCAAGGGCTCTTCCAAGATGCCTGCTCCCTCATCTCTTTATTCCAAAGAGGCACTTCCCCCAAGAAACCTCTTGCCCATTGAATTCCACCTCGCTGTTGGCTTCATGGAAGACCTGGACTGACACATGCTCGTGCATTCAGCGGGGCATTCTTTACCTCTGAGTGTTCTGAGGGTCGGTGTATCTGAAGTAGTACCAAGCAGAATCAACAAAGGTATCCATCGTGTCTGTCTCTCTTGTGGCTGCTCCCTTGCACCTAAGAAATAAATGAAGTTCATCCATTGGTTTCTTTTTAAATATTAATGCATTTTCCACCAGCTTCTGAGAATGCTATGAACTAGTATGAATGTAAAATGTCATAAGAACAATGCCACATCATGAAAAAGACAATTTAGGGAACTGACTTTTTGTACTGTAGAGTACATGATGCTTTAAAGAAACTCACAGAATAAAAATGTAAATCTTCAACAATTAAAAGCCCTTTTCTCTATTTATCTGAGTTTAACGTGGTAGAAAATTTAACACCCTCAAAGGACAAGACAGGAATCTTGGTCTCTTTTGCACATTAACTTCTATTTTAGGCTTGTCAAGACTGCCTTCAGCCAATGCCTGCTGTAAGATGCTTATGAGGCAGATCAGTTTATGAAGAGAAGTTGAAAACCAAATGTAGTGAGATATTGGGCTGAAAAATGAATTTGGGTTTTTTCCAGTTCTAACTCTTGTGTGAGGAAGTGGAATTCCACCACCTTAGGAAGATAAGTCACCCCTTGGGGGCCCAAAAGCAGAGCTGTATTGGAGCCAACTCATACCAGCTTTGTGAGAATCAACTGCTGGGGCCTCTTTGCAACCCCGGGACAAGTGATGCCACGTTAGTAGTTTGAAATGAGCTCCTGGCAGAGGTACCTATAGCCCAGAAATAGGCCAACACTGCTGATCAGAAGCCCCTCTCTAGCACTACCTAAAGGATGGTTCCTTACAGAAGAGTGAAATTAGCCCTACTGTTCAAGGAAATGAATGAAGGGAGATGCTTGGTGTGTGAAAGGTTCACAAGAAAATGCAATCCTCATCCTAGGAATGCTGACGCCTGGGGAGGACTAAGGTTCAATAAGGGCCCAACTGCTGAACCAGTTTTGAGACATACTGGTAGGGTGATGGGCCTGTGGGATTGGAGCCAGAGGCCACAACTAGGAAGCCAGGAGAGGATACCCTTAGCCACGCCTGGCCAAGGAGGGTGCTTGGCTCCCCTGAAGACCCCTTGAGGCATGGATCAACAGTGGATGGGGTGATCCAGCTATCAATAGCTATTAGCAGGGACCCTTTGTGGCCGAGAAGCCACAGCAGGAGAACACAGCTCAGACTCCAAGCTCTCCCTTCTGAGGAACGGAAGTGGGACCAGCCACCCTTCCAAATGCCACCCTTTGGGCAAGCATAAGTCCTAGTGGGTTCTTGGAGAATTTGAGTGGGATAAGGAGCCCCAAGAGGAACTGATGAACCTTCTGCTAATTTAGCATGAAAGGCACTGAGTCTCTTTTTCATTTAAAAATAAAAGGGTTGCTTTCATATGTTGCATCTGTGAAGCAGTTCTGACTGGCTCTCCAAATGTTACCAGAGGAAACAGCCACTTCCTACCACCTCCTGATTATTAAATGGAAGTGGCTGAGCAGAGAGCACTGGAGCTCAGTCTGGTGGGGCTCTCGACTCCCAGGGGCCTCCTGCATTTCAATCAGGGGGCCTCCCACTAGGAACAGTGGTGGTCCTTGGGCAGGAGCTTATCAGAGAGACCCAAGGAAACCCTAATCCTATTTCCTACCACCCAGGGCTGCTGTAAGACTCTGATCTCAACAGTGCATCTCCAAATTCAAGCTAGGTCTTTTTATTTGGAGAGCAGTCATCCAAAACACATACTATTTTGGGAAATAATTAGAAGATAAATTCGTGCACCTGAACAGGTTAGGAGGAAAATGCAGGATGCAAATGATAAAAGGACTTAACCTGGCTAAACTTGCCACGCTGATTTTCTTTTCAGTGGTCATGCTGGACTTGAAGACAACCAACAGACGTTACTGCTGACACTAAAAGCTGCATTACACAGAAGAGGCTACTTGGTAAGTGAAAGGGACAGATGATGGTGACGGTGACAACATTATTATCAATATTAGCTCCAAGAGTAATAATACTAACATCAGGTTAGGCACTGAGCCAGCTGCTTCACATGCATTATCTCGTTTAATCCCCAGTAACCACGGGGATTAGATCCTACTCATGTCTCCACTTAGCAGACGCGTTACTAGGGTTCAGAGAGGTTAAGAAACTGCCCAAGATCTTGGAGCTCCAGGGTAAGGGACTCGCCTCTGTTGGACCCTGGTGCCCGGGATCCTTACCTCTGTGCTACCCTGCTTGGTCACATAGGCTCAGTGGCTCTCAGCCCTCCGTGCTCATTAGAATTATCAGGGAGCCTTGACCGAGACCAAGGCCTGAGCTCTGCCCTCTAGGAACCTTGGGCCAAGGTAGAAACCTTATCCCCACCACCAAGGCCTTGGGCTGCTGCAACTGGCCAGCTGAAGGCCACCAACATCTCCGGCAGGGACGCCCTTTGTCACTGCTTAATGACAGCAAGGGTGTGCTATTTTCTCCTCTATCTTACAATGGCCCAGAGCTTCCCATGTTCCTGCCTACAAGCCCTATCTCAAATCTCAGAGCCTCGTGGTGAGGACCTTGGTGGACTGTTGGCAGTGCCAGGCAGGATGGCACTGTCATGTTTAGTTAACAGAATGTCTGCCAGGTGTCACTGTGCAGGGTTACACATGGTGATTCTCATCTTCTGAACAGCCCTTCAAGGGTGTTATTTTAGCTCCCGATAAGGGAATCAAAGCTCAGAGAGTTTTGAGTGATTTTCCCAAGACCACACAGCTAGTGAAGCGGCAGGGCCAGGACTTGAAGCCACTAGTGTCTGACTCCCTAGCCATGAGCTTGCACTACGTGGTTACCTAATTACTGATCCAGTTACTCAGCTCTGTACTCACAGAGGACTAAATTATCTGCATGCAGCTTCATCATGATCTATAAGACAGTGAAAAACAGCTTTTCCATAGAAGGAAGAAGGGAAATATTATAGCTTGGTATCTGTTACTTATTTGTTTAATCAACTGGCATGGTATCTTAAAAATCACATCTGAGGCATGCCAGTGAATTGACAGGCCAACACAATCCCTCTTGCACAATGAGAAGAAAGAAAATATGGCATGTTCCAGTACAATGAAGAATGAGACTCTGAGCAGATTCGTCGCCGTAGCTACTGCTCTGCTACTTGTGACAAAATCTCCACTGTCATCACAGTCGCTGTGTGGGAAATACTACGGCGTTTTCTCTCATCTCTGAGAAGCTCTTTGGAATATAAAATGGAGGAAAGTGGTCTTTTCCAAAGCAATGATTCAGGAGTTCCCATGGTGGTGCAGTGGAAACGAATCTGACTAGGAACCATGAGGTCGCAGGTTTGATCCCTGGCCTCGCTCAGCAGGTTAAGGATCCAGCGTTGCCCTGAGCTGTGGTGTAAGTCACAGATGAGGCTCGGATCCTGTGTTGCTGTGCCTGTGGCATAGGCTGGCAGCTGTAGCTCTGATTCAACCGCTAGCCTGGGAACCTCTAAATGCCACGGGTGTGGCCCTAAAAACAAACAAACAAACAAACAAACAAACAAAACCAAAGCGATGATGCAAATGTGTAGCTTTTTCATCAGTTGGATCAGATATGAATTGACATTGTTGCTTCCACCAGCTCAGAAGAGAGGAGAAGGTGCCCATTGTAGGGGCTGGGCTCCAGAACCCGGCCCTTTCTCTCAAAGGTCACAGAAGACCTACGCTCTCCTTTCCAGCCTGGTGGATGTCCAGGAGGAGAGGAGCAGCAGGAGGGAGGAGGAAGTGGACACTCCAGTAGAGTGCTGGGACCACAGACACGGCCACAGCTGGCAGATACGTGGTTCCTTACCTAGGGCAGGAGCAGTTCACCCACTCCGAAGCTGAGGCCAGTGGGGAGCCTCCCTTTCCGGTGAAAGAGGTGATGCTGGGCAAGGTCACCGGCAAGTCGTCCAGAGGCACAGGCACCGGCCCGCAGGCCGGGCAGTGGACCATGGGGATGGGAGTGCCCCAGTACCGCTGCCTCGAGATCAGCCAGTCCTTCAGTTTATCGCTTGTCACGTCTCCGCCCACTCTCTTCCTCCGGGCTTTCTGAGTCAGGGCCAGAAATGCATCCAGTCTGTTCATACCTGTGAACTGACAGGGAAAGGAAAGAGGTCACATTCCTCCCTAGACAGGAATGAGCTGCCGTGCCCATGTTGTCACCCTGGATTGCCGTTCCCGTGTGGTCTGTGCAGGGCCACATCATGCCTCTCTGCTGGGCCCTGGCTGCTGTTGCCTTTGTGGCCCTTTCTTCCTTACAAGAGGAGTAAAACATATTTTATGACTGTTGAATAAAACCGAATATAATTTTTGACCCCAAGAGGTCACTTTTTTCTTCTGATTTGAAAAGAAATCAAT
Organism: Sus scrofa; assembly: GCF_054392235.1. Classification (NCBI taxonomy): domain Eukaryota; kingdom Metazoa; phylum Chordata; class Mammalia; order Artiodactyla; family Suidae; genus Sus; species Sus scrofa. The sequence continues at coordinate 43,396,038 of NC_139395.1, read as the reverse complement.
ACTTCTCAGGGGGGCCTCACAGAGTACTGTGGGCCCTGGTTTGTGGCTCTTCTTATCGCCTCAGCCCTGCCGCACCTACAGAGAGAGGTGGGTACGTATCCACATTCAGCTGCCAGGGAACAACTGCATGATAGGTATTTTTAATGACAACTCCCCTGTTGGTGGGAAAACATCCAGAAAAGGAAAATTCAATGTTATTCTAGAGCAGAAGGAATCAGTGCAGACAGGGGAACAAACTGAGGCTGCAGCTTGAAGGACCAGAATCACATCTTTTGTATTTAAATGCTCCCTTGTGATAGAGTCAGCAGGGCGAATGCTGTCAGTGAAAAAGAGAAATTCTCTGTCACTGGGTGCTTTTCAGAGAACCAGACGAACGAGAACTGGGACAGTGCGGCTTGCAAAATGGGGCATGTGGGTACCCTCAAAGCGGTTCAATGCAGATGTCACACCTACTGTGACCCAGGCTTGTGCTAGGCACTGGGAGCATGAAGATAAATCTGATCTGCCCCTTGTCCTCAAGGAGCTTACAGCCATGAGGCATAAAGAAATAGGAAAGTACAGATCTGTTGATCAAAGGCCTTTTCTTTCTTTCTTTCTTTTTTTTTTTGTGGCTTTTCCAGGGCCGCACCCATGGCATATGGAGGTTCCCAGGCTAGGGGTCCAATCAGAGCTGTGGCCGCCAGCCTACACACAGCCACAGCAACGCGGGATCCGAGCCGAGCCGTGTCTGCAACCTACACCACAGCTCACGGCAATGCCAGATCCTTAACCCAGTGAGCGAGGCCAGGGATGGAACCTGCAACCTCATGGTTCCTAGTCAGATTCATTAACTACTGAGCCACGACGGGAACTCCAAAAGCCTTTTCATTAATTGTATGAAGTGTCTTGTGAAGTACGAGGCTCTCTACCAAGGAACCATGTACACTCTGGGAGGGCACTTCCATAGTCCCACATTCCCACTATTATACGATTATGGTGTGAGTGGTCACAAGCTCTCTTAAAAAGCTATCTTCTCCATGCATCACTGTTTCACATTCCAGAAGCTCATAAAGCCTTTCAACATCCATTCTCCTTCCAGACATTGGAAAAATTCCTTTTTCCTTGTCAGTCTAGGGCCACCAGAGGATTCAACAGACCACCTGAAGTTACTTGAAAGGAGCCAGAGAAGGTAATTAATGCTTAATCCTATCCTAAGGAGAGGGGGCATTTTCCTGGCCATTTCAGAAACCTAATTTTGGCCATGGCTGTCCTCTTTCTTGCCCTGCAGAGGGTTAACTGGGGCTCCTTTTATGGGCACCATGGCTTGGCCCTGCTGCACATGCAAGAAGCCTGCTCAAATATAATCTTAAAAAAGCTTTAAGCTTCAGTATCTTAAAGCATGACTCGTAGTTTGGGATATAATTTATAAGAAGTAAAGGCACAAACATGAGGCCAGAAAATATTGCCACTCCTGATAGAGGAAAAAAACCTGGCCATTCCCTTATTCTTCATGTACATAATATCCTATAGCCTGGAAGTCCCAAAACTGAAAAACCTGGATCTTCAGGTCTAACTGAATCAGGTCCAGCCAGGGTGGGGCCAGTAAGCGTCTCTCAGGGTCTGAGAGGTGGCCAGGCTGCAATCGCCATGTTAAGCCAGGCATTCCCAGCCCTTGCTGCATGTTAGCATCACCTTGGGGAGCTCTGACTACTCTTGATGTCTAGTCTCTGTCCTCCCCACCCCCAACCATTCAATCAGAATATCTGGGGTGGGACTCAAGCATCAGTATTTTTTTTTTTTTTTTGAGGATGCCTTAATTTATTTTTATTTTTATTTTTTTTACAGAATAAAATACATACATTTACACACAATTACATTCACACAGATTATTATAACATGGATCTTAAGAAACAGATTAAGTGACTCCCACTGGAGAAGTGGAATGGAAAATATGCTGAGACAAATAGGAAATTTATTCTATACTTTATCCCAATTTTATGGCTTTCATCTTTACTAGTTTTATCTATTACATTTCAATTTTTCTTTAAAAATTAGCATTATATTAAATTGTTATATTAAAGCATCAGTATTTTTTTGTGTGTGTGTGCCTTTTGTCTTTTTTAGGGCCACACCCATGGCATATGGAGGTCCCCAATCTAGGGGTCAAATCGGAGCTGTTGCCGCCGGCCTCCACCTCAGCCACAGGAACGCGGGATCTGAGCCTCATCTGCAACCTACACCACAGCTCACGGCAATACCGTATCCCTAACCCACTGAGCGAGGCCAGAGATCGAACCAGAAACCTCATGGTTCCTAGTCTGATTCGTTTCCACTGAGCCATGATGGGAACTCCAAGCATCAGCATTTTTTTAAAAAAAACTTTCCAGATGTTTCCAAAGGGCAGCTGAGTTGAAGAAAGAGTGCGCTAAACCAGAACTCTCAAACTTTAACATGCATACGCATCACTTAGGGATCTTCTTAGACTAGGGTGGGGTCTGAGAGTCTACATTTAGAGGTGATGCCCATGCTACTGGTCCAGAGACCAGACTTCTGGTAGCAAGATTCTAAATCAGTGATTCTCAAAATGTGGTTCTGGGATGAGCAGCAGCCGTGGCATCACCTGGAGATTTGTTAGAAATACAAATTCTTGGGTCCCACCTGGGACTCCTGAAGCAGAATCTTCCAGCAGGGGGCCAGGCAGACTGTGTTTTAATAAGCTCACCCAGTGATTCTGGTGTGTGCCCAGGTTTGACCTCCCTCTCCCATCATAATTTCCCCCTCCCATCACCTTCCCTATCCCATCATAATTTCTGGCTTAGTTCAGTAATGGAGCCTAATACCACCTAGCAAGAAACAACTTTGACCTAAAAAACAAGACTCAAACTTCTCTACTGATTTCTAAAAATGAGTTAAACTTTAGTGTGGGGATAAATCAGTAATCTGTGGAGAACAGAGGTCTTTAAAAGGGAAAGCCAGTTTTGATCATCTATCACAAGGAATCCGTTTCCCTGGAAGGGGTCCTTTTTCTCAAGCAGAAGATTCCCCAAATAAAGTTTAATTACTTCGATAACCATATAATTCTAGGATTGGGTTCAACTTGGAGTTGATAAGCTTATAGTTCTTGAAAAAGAATATTATTTTGTTTTCATAGGTTAAGAAATGAGGCTGCAAGACCATTAGGTGGTAAAGGAATGGCAGGTTGTCACTTGCACCCCAGGGAAAACATCTCATGAAACTCATGTCAAGGTTATGACCTTAGTAGTAAGTTCTTAGGCCTAGGCCATGGGCACCGACCTCGGCAGAGTTGCTCAGTCTCTCTGTGCCATCTGGCGAGGTCTCGATGACTTCAGAGTAGGACAGGCCCAGGGATTGGGCTAAGACGGTATCCTCTGAGCTGGTGCTGGGGATTCCTGTTCAGAGGGAGAGAAAAGCAAACAGTCTCCTTGGCAAATGCCCAAGTCACAACATAACTGACAGTACTGACATCCCGCTGAAGCTTCTAATGGGAAACTCTATCTTTTTTAGTTACAAAAATTTTATAAAACCACATCATATTCACTGGGAAAATGGAGACCCAGTCTTGGAGAAACTCACCACCCTAACATAAGAGCTTGTCATATGGAGATTCCTTCCTGTGAGTCCTTTTCCTTTGCTTAGCTTATGTATAAAAAAAAAATAGTTGTAATTCCAAAACATACAGTTTGGGGGTGCTTCGGTTGCTTAAAAAGTAAATGACAAGCATCTGGGGAAGTTTCTCTTTGAATCCCCTCAGTGACAGAGGGAAGTGGCATCCCCTTGAGACACAGGCTGAGTCCTCTAGCATCTCCTAGTGCCCTAGGAAAATCCATTCAGTCAGGAAGTGGAAAGCTGGCGAGTGAATACACATTTATTCTTCAACCCGCATACACCCTTGAGGAGATGGAGTTGAACGTAAGTAAATCACTCATCTGGAGCACAACGCCGGCTGGTTCAGCTTCAGCTTTTCATAAAAAGAGAGTTTTCTGGTTGTTGGTTCTGTGAGCCAGGGTTTCTCAAGCTGAGCCCCACTGATAAATTCTGCGTGTTGTTGGATGTTGAACAGCATCCCAGGTCTCTACCTGGAGTCCTCCCCGCACCTCCCTCCCAACCTGTGTGACAGACAAAAATGTTCCTAAAATTGCCAGATGTTGCCCGGTGGCCAAATCATGCCTGGTTGAGAACTTCTGCTGTAAGGTCGACTGTCACACTTGGTGATGGACACAACACATCATGTGGCAACTGAGAGATAACACTAAGAGTAATGCACAAAATGCTTATGTCAGATTTCCATCAACAACCTCTCTGGAACATGCCCCTGAAAGGGTGATTTAACATTTGGGAGACACGTTTGAAAGCTCCTGGGTAAGATGGAAAGTGCCATGGTATGACAGAAAGTTCTGTGTCGTTCTAGCTGAGATTATTGATGAAAAGCATCTAATGAGGAGAATAAACTTGAGAATGGTCTTGAAGGACATGGAAGGTGAGGACAAATGGTAAGCAGTACAGATGGCTGAAACGTGTTCATGGTCGAGAAGGGAAAAAAGCCATTTACGACATTCCCAAAGTGTGTGGTTTGGAGTAATTTGAGCGATCTCTGAATGGAGATGCTGTGAACACAGAATTTATGGGACCACATAAAGAACGCCCTGGGCCACTGTGTCGGTCATGTGGGACTCAGCAGAATGTGAACTATTTCTAACAAGCAGGTGAGACGGTAAAGACACCACTTGATCTCGTTTACTTCTGTTTCTGCTCTTCCTGGAGGGCAAGGGCCTGGAACTTAGGAAATGTTAATTACAGAATTGTGGGAAATCAAGACCACAGGAAAATGATTTCCCATGCACATCCAAGAAAATCACAAACTTTCCTTTCCCTTCAGAATAGTGTGTCAGGACTTTGACTCAAAATGCCAAAAGAAAGAGAAAGCCATATCCCTAAGAGCTTCCTTTATTGTTTATCTTGGCTGGCTGTATGAATGAATTTTACCTATCAAAAAAAAAGGCATCAAAGTAACAGAGAGAATTATTTCCTTTAGGCAACATACTTCTTAGGTTTAAATTGTCAGAAGAGAATGACCGGAATGGCTTAATATCTGTTTTCTCTGTTGATGTTTTGCAAACCACTTTGTCAGAAACGGATCTGAGAATTGTGAGGAAAAAACATGATTTTGATGAGCCATGCTATTTCTTCTCTGTGTGGAAATAACTTCCTCTGCAGGTTTTAGCACTGTAGAGACTGGTTGGAATCTCCAGTAGGAAAATTGTAAAGAGAGACACTTGGTTCTACCCCAAATGGCACGTCTTGGACACAGCGTTTTGGACGGGTGTGTGACTAGGTCTCATTCTCTGGTTCAATGCTAGACTTCCTGTTGGTGTCAGGAGCTCAGAACTCTTAGGAATGAGTAAGGCTGCCAACGATATCCAATTTACAGCTCTAAGTAAGTCTTTGATGTTACTGTGTTTCCCTTTCCTGCACAGCTCAAGTTCACCTCCCCCACAAAGATTTCACCAAAACCCGGCCCACATGGTTTATGTCTACTCTGAACCCCCATCTCAGCAGTTGCTGTTGGTTCTACAAGTTCTGAAATTGGCTTTTCATCTGAATTGTGTTGTTCCCCACATCATATGTGCAAGTCTCAACTAGCTCTACTGGCAAAATCTGTGGACCAGAACTTTTTTTTTTTTATTATTATTCTCAGAAGCAACCAGCAAGGGTCAATACTTGCCAAGTTTTCAAAATGTGGTTTTTCAATAAGGGCTGATGAAGTGAAGGGGCATTCATTTTTACAAAGAGGCAAAACAGATCATGGAATCTACAGTCAGCTCTTCTAGGCGACTATTTTTTTTTTTTTTTGTCTTTTTGTCTTTTTTTGTTGTTGTTGTTGTTGTTGCTATTTCTTGGGCCGCTCCCGCGGCATATGGAGGTTCCCAGGCTAGGGGTTGAATCGGAGCTGTAGCCCCCGGCCTACGCCAGAGCCAGAGCAGCGCGGGATCCGAGCCGCGTCTGCAACCTACACCACAGCTCACGGCAACGCCGGATCGTTAACCCACTGAGCAAGGGCAGGGACCGAACCCGCAACCTCATGGTTCCTAGTCGGATTCGTTAACCACTGCGCCATGACGGGAACTCCCTAGGCGACTATTTTGATCTTAAACCTGCTAAATACATTATCCCGATTATATTTTAATGGCTACTTACCTATTTTTGCATCCAGAGAGCCCTCAAAGTCAGCTTTGGCCAAGATGATGACAGGGACCTCCTGCTGGGTGAGCATGTTCACAGCCATCACGGGTGTGAGGCAATCTGAAAATGAGAGCAGACAACTGTGGACGCCAGGCAGTCGGGACTCTGACACCATCTGAATCCCAGAGGAGACAAGTGAGAGAAATAAGCTTTAGGCCGTCTGTGTTTGGTGCTAATTATCATGGAATTTTTTCTTTGAAGGTATTAACAGATAATTCACACCAGTGAAGAAACACAGGATTAAACAAACACATGAAAGTATTCATTTCTGTTCCTAACCAAAAAGTGAAAATGGCATTTTTACTTTCTAGATGGTGGAGGAAAGACATTCTCACCACGCCCTTTTCCTTTTGAAAAATACCTCAAGTATAGAGCAGAATGAGAAACAACCTACGGTGCAACTAGGAGATAACTGCAATTCTAAACCATAACACTTAAAGATGGAAGTGGAGAGGAGAGCAGAAAATGACTGGGCAGAGAGGAAATTTCCAGACATACAAGGACAAAACGGTTCCTTCCCATGTACCATTTCTAAGGAGATAGTGGAGGATGTGGTCCAGAAAAACTGAGTGAATCAAAAAAGGACAGACATGGGATCCAGGAAACAGGATCCAACAAAGGAAAGGGGGTAAGGACATCTGCAGAGCAGAGAAGAGGAGTCATAGAATGACAGATGTTAGCAGAAGCCTGGAGAGAGACCACGTCAGATCTGAGCAGGACAGAGGGACCAGGAAGCATTTTAGGAAAAAAAAAGGAAACTGACAGATTATCTGATGGGTGGAATATGGAGAAGATTTGAGAGGAGTTTTAAAGAACTTCTGGGAGAGTGTGGGAAGACTTAGTTAGAAATTCAAAGAATTTCAATGAAAAAAATGAGGACATCGTGAACTTTGGGAAAAACAGTTACATAAAAAGGCAAATGTAATCATAGTATAGTTGGCTCAGATATGACCAATATTTATGTGGCATAATCAAACACTTAATTTGAAATCATGTGGTGTGTCATCTTAAACGAAGCCTGTTACAACTACTGCAGCCATACATATATGAATCTTCACCGAATACATGTAGGATTGGCAATGGAGACCCCAATAAAGTCTCAAAGGAAGAAGGAATGAGAGGTGGTAAACAATTAGTGAGTCCATTTGAGCTTTTGCAACATAAGCAATTAACAACGGTTATAACTTATGAACTATTACTATTTACACTGGCCATGTTCTAAGACTTAAATAACTATTTAAAATATGTTCTATATGGAGTTCCATGGAGTTCCCTGGTAGCCTGGTGGTTAAGGATCTGGTAGTGACACTGCTGTGGTGTGGGTTCAATCCCTGGCCTGGGAACTTCATGCTGCAAGTGAGGCATATATATATATTCAAACCCCAAGTTAAAATAAGCCTAGGAATTAAGATTTATTTTTCAAAGAAGTAAAGACAGGCTCTGAAGCCGGCTCTGATCTTCTTGCACTTTGGGTGTCAGGAAGCACAGGACAGAGTATGGTGGGGACAGAGTGATATGCAACCCAATGAATCTCCAGAGAAGAGGTTCAGCCAGCACCCTGGTACCAGGGCTGTGGACACCTGCTGCTGGAGCTCCCCAAGTGTTGACACTCTCAAAGTGGAGACCCATATTTATTTATTCCACAAATAAATAAACCCATATTTCTTCCATGTGGTCCCTTCTCAAAGAAGAGGTGTACATTTGCAAATTCTGAAATTATGGTGTGTTCTTAGGTGGACGGATGATGGTGAGGTGTGGTGGAGTAAGAATAAAAGTCATTAGGCAGTGTCTAGAACAAGTGAACAGAGAGACAAAGCAGTGTAGGCATATGACAGACACACGGAGGTCTGTACCAGAGAAAGAGCCCGTGGTACACACTGCCAGTTGACTCCATATCTGTCTCTCCTTCTGACTGACCAACAGAATGTTTAGTTGGACACATGACTGCATAGCTAAGGGCAGACTCCTTTGCACTGCGTGTGATCATGGGGTAAGTGGAGAAGCAAATTCTAGGTCATGCTCTCAAAGCAAAGGAGCTGCCCTTCTTTCCCTTCATCTGCAAGGCAAATGAAATGTAGAACATCTTAGAACACAGGGATAAGGGCAGCGCCCTAAAAGGGCAGATCAAGAAGACAGAAGGGGCCTTGACCCTAACCACCTCACAAAGCAGACTTGACATACCCACTTTGCATTTCACATGGGCAAGAAATAAATTTGTCTTTTTAGTCACTGTTTTCCTAGGACTCTTTCGCAGCCACCAAGCTTATAACCTAAGTAACACGTTCCCAAAACAACTAAAAGCGGATGGGTAAAAGACATTCTATGATGCCACCATCACCCTCATTCCAAAACCAGACAGAGATACCACCAAAAAAGAAAACTATCGTCCAATATCATTGATGAATATAGATGCAAAAATTCTCAACAAAATCTTAGCCAACCGAATCCAACAACATATCAAAAAAATTATACACCATGACCAGGTTGGGTTCATCCCAGGTTCACAAGGATGGTTCAACATACGCAAATCAATCAGCATCATACACCACATTAACAAAAAAAAAAAAGTCAAAAATCATATGATCATCTCAATAGACACAGAAAAAGCATTTGACAAAGTTCAACATCCATTCATGATCAAGACCCTCGCCAAAGTGGGTATAGAGGGAACATTCCTGAATATAATCAAAGCCATTTATGATAAACCCACAGCAAATATAATACTCAATGGGGAAAAACTGAAAGCCTTCTCACTCAAATCTGGAACAAGACAGGGATGCCCACTCTCACCACTGCTCTTCAACATAGTTTTGGAAGTCCTAGCCACAGCAATTAGACAAACAAAAGAAATAAAAGGCATCCATATAGGAAGAGAAGACACAAAACTGTCACTGTATGCAGGTGACATGATACTATACATAGAAAACCCTAAGGACTCAACCCCAAAACTCCTTGAACTGATTAATAAATTCAGCAAAGTAGCAGGATATAAGATTAACATTCAGAAGTCAGTTGCATTTCTGTATACCAGCAATGAAATATTAGAAAAGGAATACAAAAATACGATACCTTTTAAAATTGCACCTCACAAAATCAAATACCTCGGAATACACCTGACCAAGGAGGTAAAGGACCCATATGCCGAAAATTATAAAACTTTAATCAAAGAAATCAAAGAAGATGTAAAGAAATGGAAAGATATTCCATGTTCCTGGATTGCGAAAATCAATATTGTAAAAATGGCCATACTACCCAAAGCAATCTACAGATTCAATGCAATCCCTATCAGATTACCCATGACATTTTTCACAGAACTAGAACAAACTATCCAAACATTTATATGGAACCACAAAAGACCCAGAATCGCCAAAGCAATCCTGAGAAACAAAAACCAAGCAGGAGGCATCACTCTCCCAGACTTCAAGAAATACTACAAAGCCACAGTCATCAAAACAGTGTGGTACTGGTATCAAAACAGACAGACAGACCAATGGAACAGAAGAGAACCCGGAAACAAACCCTGACACCTATGGTCAATTAATCTTTGACAAGGGAGGCAAGAACATAAAATGGGAAAAAGAAAGTCTATTCAGCAAGCATTGCTGGGAAACCTGGACAGCTGCATGCAAAGCAATGAAACTAGAACACACCCTCACACCATGCACAAAAATAAACGCCAAATGGCTGAAAGACTTAAATATACGACAGGACACCATCAAACTCCTAGAAGAAAACACAGGCAAAACACTCTCTGACATCAACATCATGAATATTTTCTCAGGTCAGTCTCCCAAAGCAATAGAAATTAGAGCAAAAATAAACCCATGGGACCTCATCAAACTGAAAAGCTTTTGCACAGCAAAGGAAACCAAAAAGAAAACAAAAAGACAACTTACAGAATGGGAGAAAATAGTTTCAAATGATGCAACCGACAAGGGCTTAATCTCTAGAATATATAAACAACTTATACAACTCAACAGCAAAAAAGCCAATCAATCAATGGAAAAATGGGCAAAAGACCTGAATAGACATTTCTCCAAAGAAGATATACAGATGGCCAGCAAACACATGAAAAAATGCTCAACATCGCTGGTTATAAGAGAAATGCAAATCAAAACTACCATGAGATACCACCTCACACCAGTCAGAATGGCCATCATTAATAAGTCCACAAATAACAAGTGCTGGAGGGGCTGTGGAGAAAAGGGAACCCTCCTGCACTGCTGGTGGGAATGTAAACTGGTACAGCCACTATGGAGAACAGTTTGGAGATACCTTAGAAATCTATACATAGAACTTCCATATGACCCTGCAATCCCACTCTTGGGCATCTATCCGGACAAAACTCTACTTAAAAGAGACATGTGCACCCGCATGTTCATTGCAGCACTATTCACAATAGCCAGGACATGGAAACAACCCAAATGTCCATCGACAGATGATTGGATTCGGAGGATGTGGTATATGTACACAATGGAATACTACTCAGCCATAAAAAGGATGACATAATGCCATTTGCAGCAACATGGATGGAACTAGAGAACCTCATACTGAGTGAAATGAGCCAGAAAGACAAAGACAAATACCATATGATATCACTTATAACTGGAATCTAATATCCAGCACAAATGAACATCTCCTCAGAAAAGAAAATCATGGACTTGGAGAAGAGACTGGTGGCTGCCTGATGGGAGGGGGAGGGAGCGGGAGGGATTGGGAACTTGGGCTTATCAGACACAACTTAGAATAGATTTACAAGGAGATCCTGCTGAATAGCATTGAGAACTTTGTCTAGATACTCATGTTGCAACAGAACAAAGGGTGGGGAAAAAATGTAATTGTAATGTATACATGTAAGGATAACCTGACCCCCTTGCTGTACAGTGGGAAAATAAAAAAATTATAAAAAAAAAATAAATAAAAAAAAGTAAAAAGTCAAAAAAAAAAAAAAGTGGATGGGTAAGGAGGCTACTGTTATTGTTGTTAGTACTCTCAGAAATTTCATGTAATATACATATATCACTTGGAGTTTAAAAACACTAATTAAGGAGCTTCCCCCTGTAGCTTAGCACTAACAAACCCATTAGTATCCATGAGGATTCGGGTTCGATCCCTGACCCTGCTCAGTGGGTTATGGATCCGGCATTGCCACGAGCTGTGGTGTAGGTCACAGACGCGGCTTGGATCTGGTGTTGCTATGCTGTGGTGTGGGCTGGCAGCTGCTCCTCTGATTCAACGCCTAGCCTGGGAACTTCCAGGTGCTGTGGGTGCAGTCCTAAAAAGACAAAAATCAAATCAAATCAAAACAACAACAACAAAAAAACCCCAAAGAAATTATTTTTTTAAAAGAGAGATGGAAATAAAAGTAATCTTGAGGTATTATTACTTGATAAGTTAGGAAAATCTTTTAGATGGGCACCATCTCTGTTTGTGAAGTTGCACTGAAATTCACATATCACTGGATATAGCATGCTAAATGGATACAGACCGTTCAGGAACCAATAAAAGCAACATATGAAAAGAGCTGGAAAAGGATTCATAATCTTTGACTAAAAAAAAACCTCACTCTTGGGGATGTCTTTTAAGGAGGTAATAAGTAATTCTACAGAGGCAAAGCTATGGGCACATAAATCCTTACAGTAGCTATCTCCATAAAAAGACCAAATGTCCAATGTGATAGTGAAGATTTAGGATATTATGGCACATTGAGTTACAGAATATTACATATGGATTAAAAAACAAGTGTGGAGCCTGTATAAAAAGGAAGTTAATATTTTCTGATATCATATGGAGTAAAGACCAAAAAATAAAGACAGAAGCAATCTGATTTTTAAGATATGTGTGTGGGAACATGAGTGTAAAACCCAAATGACCACATGCAATAGAATGAAGTTGAACCCCTACCTTTGCCATACATGAGAATTATATTTAGTTAAAAATGGATTAAAGACTTAAATGTAAGATCTAAAACTATCAAAGTCTTAGGAGAAAACATAGGAGTAAATCTTTGTGATCTTTGAGTAGGCAATGGTTTCTTAGATATGACACTGAAAGCAAAAACAACAAAAGAAAAAATAAACTGGACTTCATCAAAATTTAAAACTTCCATGCTTCAAAGGACACCATCAAGAAAGTGAAAAGGGAGTTCCCGTCATGGCGCAGTGGTTAACGAATCCGACTAGGAACCATGAGGTTGCAGGTTCGGTCCCTGCCCTTGCTCAGTGGGTTAACGATCCGGCGTTGCCTTGAGCTGTGGTGTTAGGTTGCAGACGCGGCTCGGATCCTGCGTTGCTGTGGCTTTGGTGTAGGCCGGTGGCTACAGCCCCGATTCAACCCCTAGCCTGGGAACCTCCATATGCCGCAGGAGCGGCCCAAAGAAATAGCAAAAAGAAAAAAAAAAAAAAAAAAAAGACTCTATTTTGGAGTTCCCGTTGTGGCGCAATGGTTAACGAATCCGATTGGGAACCATGAGGTTGTGGGTTTGATCCCTGGCCTTGCTCAGTGGGTTAAGGATCCGGCGTTGCTGTGAGCTGTGGTGTAGGTTGCAGACGCGGCTCGGATCCCGCGCTGCTCTGGCTCTGGCGTAGGCCGGTGGCTACAGCTCCGATTAGACCCCTAGCCTGGGAACCTCCATATGCTGTGGGAGCGGCCTAAGAAATAGCAAAAAGACAAAAAAAAAAAAAAAAAAAAAAAAAAAAAAAAAAAATTTATAAAAGAAAAAAAAAAGTGAAAAGAATTAGAGAATATTTTTGTAGCTGATAAGAAGCTTGTATCTAGTATAAAGCATGTTTAAAATTCAGTAATAAAAAGACAACTCATTTTAAAAAATGAGCAGATGATCTGAATGGCTAGTTCTCAAAAGAAGACATACAAATGGCCAATAAGAGCATGAAAAGATGCTCAACACTACTGGCCATCAGGTAACTGCAAATCAAAACCACAATGAAGAGTTCCCTTGTGGCTCTGTAGGTTAAGGATCCAGTACTGTCATTGCTTTGATGCACTGTCACTGCTATGGCACAGGTTCAATCCCTGGCCCAGGAACTTTCACATGCTGTGGGTACAGTTAAAAAGACAAAACACAAACCACAGTGAAATAATGCTTCATACCCACCAGTGTAACCATAATCTAAGAGACAGACAATAACAAGTGCTGGCAAAGACGTGAAGAAATTGGAGCCTTCATTCACTGCTGTGAATATAAAATAGAGCAACTCCTTTGAAAAACAGTCTGATAGGTCCTCAGCCAGTTAAAAACACAGTTACCATATGCCCTGATAATTCTACTCCTCGATATATACACAAGGAAATAAAAACATACATCCACTCAGAAATCTGTACGGAAGTGCATAGCAGCTAGCAAAAGCGGACACAACCAAAATGTCCATCATTGGAGTTCCTGTTGCAGCTCAGTGATTAACGAACCCGACTAGGAACCAAGAGGTTGCAGGTTTGATCCCTGGCCTCACTCAGGGGGTTAAGGATCTGGCATTGCTGTGGCTGTGGCGTAGGCTGGCAGATGCAGCTCCGATTAGACCCCTAGTCTGGGAACCTCCATGTGCCACAGGTGTGGCCCTGAAAAGACCAAAAAAAGAAAAAATTGTCCATCAATTGATGAATGGATAAATAAAATGTGGTGTATACAATGGAATATTATTCTAAAATAGAAAGGACTGAAGTACTGATACATGCTACAACATGGAAGAACCTTGAAAACTTTTTCACTTTTTACTAAGTGAAAGAAGCCAGTCATAAAAGGACAAATCTCATAAGAGTCTATTTATATGAAGTGTCCAGAAGAGGCAAATCTACAGAGAAATAAAGTAGATTAGTGGTTCCCTGGGGTTGGAGAAAATAGAAGGAATGAGGGTGACTGCTAGAGGGTAGGGAGTTTCTTTAGGAGATGATGAAAATGTCCTAAATTGACAGTGGTGATGGTTGTAAACTCTGAGGATATACTAAACATCAGTGAATTGTACACTTTAAATGGGTGAATTTTATGGTATCTGCATTATATCTTGATAAAGTCATTACAAGAAAAATACCCCCAAAAAAGTACTGCATTAAAGGGTTGGATTTTTTTTTCCATTCTCCCACATAAAAGGTCCATTACGACCATTTTTCAATTAGGAAAAAAAATAAATCTAATCTCTGAATTTAAATATGAAGAGATTTGTAATGAATGCAATGGAGCAATTTGCATGCTATACCTGGTCAAAATCTACAAGAAGTTCCTGACCAGGCCTGGTGTTCTCCACCTTTCTTGGCAGTCCTGTGCCAGTGATGTGAAGCAGGAAGCCGAGGAGAAATCCCGGGGAACTGAAGCAGTTTACACAGGGGTTAGGTCACAGCTGAACACTTTAGAAAATACAAAGGATTACTAATTTAATGATTAGTAATTACAAAGGAAACATTCCAGGCAAGGAGCTGCCCTCTGCTTTCAGGGCCCCCACTGCAAAGAAGGCAGGTCTTTTACGCCCTCTGGAAAGCCAGACCAAAGGCTTTCGGTCAGTGCTCAGCAAAGCAGTGCTCCTTGCAGCTAGGTCCCAGGGATGCTCTGTGGAAAGAGGGTCCCCTGGTCCAGCGTGAGGAGAGCTGCATGACATCCCCTCGCAGACAGTCGCAGTGCATGTCGGCACAGCGCAGGTACGAAAAAGTCCAGAAGCAAAGAAACCTATTTATTTTTGCTTTATTAATCAGTTTATCTGAGCACGGAAGCATCCTCCACATAGCATCTATTAACACATGCTGAAAAGAGGCTAAGAGGAACAGTTTGGTGCAAGAACAAATCTTATTACTCACAGGACTCTGTTCCTTGTCTCCCCCTGCCCACCCTCCCACTTCTCCCCCTCCCCCCATGCTGAGTCTATGGAGGCAGGGGCAAGACAATAGGGAGCAATTAATTATTCAGTGTTCTGGGGCTTCCAGGGAGATGAGGCTCTTCTCTGAAATGTGTCAATAACAACAGGGAACCTAAGTCACCCATTCGGGAGACCTCATTTACCCTTTAGGCAAAAAATGCATTGTGTAGACCATTGGTGAGTCAGAGCTGAAATGTGTGGTTTCAAAGCCCTGGGGTTTGAATATTTTAATATTAGAAATGTAAGAAAAGACTCCAAGAAAAGACAGAACAGGCTTCTAGAACTCTTGACAATATTTCCCGATTGATGCTTTTTATGGTTTCTGGTTCCTCTCAAGTCAGAGCTTACATAACATGACTTAAGTCAGAGGCAGTCAGCTGAGAAAAGGAGGCAACGTCAATGATTATGGAAATACACTCAATTTCAAGAACTCTAGAGAGAAGGACCTTACTTTCTGCTCTCTTAATCTGTGCCAATTATAGGATGCTGAGCGAGAAACAGTACATTCTGTGAGTAACATCGGCAACCCCCTCGGCCAGGCCAGAAATCAGGGAGTCGTCCCAGAAGCCTTCCAAGCCATGCTGACACTTGCTGTTGGAGGGGCTTTACCATCTCTTACCCTAACCCATGGGGAAAGCCAGTTCTGCCCCCACTCTGCTACTCAAGCATCTCCCTGTCCACCTGTGTCACCCTCCTCCTCAGAGCCCCTCGGGGCTCCTTCTGTGCCCACCAGGCCCTTCACGCCACCCTGTCTGAGAGCCCCACTGCCTGCACTGCTGAGAAAACTAACAAAGGTGCAGCGACCTTCTTTTAAGTCACAGGATGGATCTTGGCCATCCTGTGCCAACTCAGGAGCTGATATACAGAAATCAACCTAGCGAATGCAGGAACTCATGTTTGAGCATTTAAACTCCTGCAAGTGATAAATTCAGTCACGAGTGTGTGCTGCCATGACTTTTGGCGGTCACTGCTTTAATATTAACTGCCCTCAAAACTGGACATTTGAGAGAAAACCAAGCTGCCTGCCTGATTTGAGCCAGTGTGCTCTGGTAAATGACACTAGCGATATAATGTTCAGGCTTAAAATGTGACCTCCAAGGCCAAAGGAAGCATAAATCCATATTCACACTGCAATTTTAATTCACCTTTTGGGAAAACTGCATTACACTCAAAGCACTGTACTGGCTTTAGGTGACTGATGCCACATGTCAGAATCCAGAGACCTGACATGCAATTTAATCTAGAGACTTTGAATAAACTGACATCTGCAGAAAGAACATTTCCACTCTGAAAATTAGAGTTGGGAAATTTAGAGGCAAGTGTAACGTTCCATCTGGAATTATTTCAGAGATTAAAATGAGGGGAGAACAAAGTGAATGAGCCATTCAGTAACCAAAATGAAAGGACCAGGCCAAGTTAGAGGTGCTGACAACCAAGTGATCTTGAAAACGTTGCTTTCTGCATATGCTGAAATAATTTAATTTCTTCCATATGGAAATGTTTTGGATTTATATATTATTTTTCATGTCAGGAGTTCCTTTTTTTTTTTTTTTTTACATTTGTTTCTTATTTTATTTTATTTATTTATTTTTTTGTCTTTTTTCCATTTTCTTGGGCAGCTCTCGCGGCATATGGAGGTTCCCAGGCTAGGGGTCGAATTGGAGCTGTAGCCACCGGCTTACACCACAGCCACAGCAATGCGGGATCTGAGCTGCATCTGTGACCAACACCACAGCTCACAGCAACGCCGGATGGTTAACCCACTGAGCAAGGCCAGGGATTGAACCCGCAACCTCATGGTTCCTAGTCAGATTCGTTAACCACTGCGCCATGACGGGAACTCCAGGAGTTACTTTTTTATAACTTATAACTTATTAGCTCATTAATCCTCTACAGAAATTACCTTTTTTTTCCAGTCTTTTTAGGGCCGCACCAGGGGCATATGGAGGTACTCAGGCTAGGGATCGAAATGGAGCTGACACCACAGCCTACACCACAGGCACAGCACTGCAGGATCTGAGCCACGTCTGCAACCTACACCACAGCTCATGGCAATGCCGGATCCTTAGCCCACTGAGCGAGGCCAGGGACTGAACCTGCGCCTCATGGATGCCAGACAGATTCGTTTCTGCTGAGCCATGATGGGAACTCTTGAAATTACCTCATTTTGTATCCCCAAATTAATCATAGGGGGACAGAAGTCTAAGGGCTAGATGTTTACCTTTTTCAGTTTTTCAATTTTAGATATTATTCATCTACCATAGCCCTCAAGGAACCTCAAAATGCCTGTGAGAGTAAAAATGATGAGTTTTCCCTTTAAATAGTTGAAAATAATCCAGTTTTTCTTAGGAAGAAGTGGAAAATAAAACTGAAAGAGGGAAATTTATACTGGACTTCATGAGCTCACACTGAAATCTTCACTCAAGAGTCTGTTCTCTATTTCAATATATAACAACAAGAGATACAAGCAAGGAAATGTCTGTGCCAGAGCATCTAGCTCTCCTCCGCTGCGACCCCAGGAGGCAGGACTGGGCATGGCCATCTCTGTATCCCCGAGTGCTCAGTGGGTAGCAGGCTCTCAATGAGTATGAACTGGCCTGAACATGAATGTTGTAAGTAAATAAGTAGAGGTCTTAGGCTACGCTGGGATGACATTAACTTTCCAAGCTGATCAGGAAATCTTTCCTTCTGGCTATTTTAAGAATAGCAATAAAAATGTATTTTTTTATACCACCCTCAAAAATCTTTATCATTCAAATAACTTTAGAGAGACCTCCAGTAATTCAGACTGTGTTGGGATTGAAGTTTAGAGTCTATGAAATGAGAAAGTGGGCTGAGATTTTTATAGAAATACTTACATTTCTCTGGAGACCTACTTCTAACTGCCTGCCCAGGACCCCGTCCCCTTGCTCTAGTAAGATCTTCTGAATTGGTTTTAGAGAACTACCTCCTCCTCAGCAGTGACAGTCTTAGTGGTCTAAGGGAGGTGCCTGGCCTTCCCTTGGCCAAGAAAAAAAAAAAAAAAAAAAAGGCCATGGTCCCCAGGGATACCAATTGGATACCTTTCTCTGCAACAGGAATCTTAAACCAAGTGCCCTGGCACTGGGGCTGCGGTGAAAGTAGATTCACTCAGTCAGTGGCGCTCAAAAGACCGACTAATAGTTCCTGCTGCCAAAGCCCCATGGCCGCCGGGTCCAAGTCCTTTTCTAGGCTGCTTCTTCCCCACAGCCTTCCATCATGTTCCCCTTTTTCTCCGGGTTACCCAAAGATGGATTCTCTCGCTTGCAACCCCAGAATCCTGCCTAATGCAGAGGCACTTCCCAATGCCCACTGACCAACACTTGTGATGCCAACTCCAAGTCAGCTCGGCTCACTCCTTAAAGACCTGTATTGAGCACGACTCTGCTTGTCTGCTCAGATCACTGTGTGAATTCTTCAAGATAAGAAAATTAGGTTATTGAAAATATTTCCTCTAATTCTCACTAGCTTCTTTCCTGTCCCTGCAAGCATAGTTTTATATGATGATAAAATTATATGGAGTTCCCGTCGTGGCGCAGTGGTTAACGAATCCGACTAGGAACCATGAGGTTGCGGGTTCGGTCCCTGCCCTTGCTCAGTGGGTTAACGATCCGGCGTTGCCGTGAGCTGTGGTGTAGGTTGCAGACGCGGCTCGGATCCCGAGTTGCTGTGGCTCTGGCGTAGGCCCATGGCTACAGCTCCGATTCGACCCCTATCCTGGGAACCTCCATATGCCGTGGGAGCGGCCCAAGAAATAGCAACAACAACAACAACAAAAAAGACAAAAAGACAAAAAAAAAAAAAAAAAAAAAAAAAAAAATTATAAATTAACCAGAAGATTCTATTCTTATCAGAAAAGGGCATTAAATCTATTTTATCTTTGAAGGGAAAGAGTTGAGCTTTTACTCAGAAACTCAAGAAGGAGATGAACTAGTACTCAAAGTGAAATCAGGGGGTAACTTAACATTTTTCAAAGCTCTTTTTTATCTCCACGTTTTAAAATGAAAACACAAAAAGTCAGGCCAAGGGGAAGAACAGACCACACAAGACAACATAAGTGAAAGGCCTGGTGAACTCCAGGAAACATGAGGCAGAATGTCCCCATCCTAACCTCAACTTGCCAACTCACCTCTGCCAGGGACCAGAGCCTTCTGGAAGACTTCCTTCAGGGAGCTGCACCCGTGTAGGAGTCTGTGGCTGGGTGAGATGGCCACATGGGAGGTGCCATAAATGGCCTCAGGGGTGGCTGTGTAGGCACTCAGCTCTTCTTCTGTGACTTGCCCATCAACCTGGCAGGCAGGAAACAGAGTCATTGCATTTCTCAGCCCTTTCTCTGGGCTGCTGTGCTCCCCAGCCACATCCCCTCCTCAAGCCCAAATAGTGAGTACAGCTTCAGACCACAGCCCCAACATCCCTAGCAGGGGCAGAAAGGACAGGAGAGCAGAGGGCTGCAGCTCCTCTTTCAGAAGGGCTCCTCAGGGCCCACTACCAGGAGCACCTGGGGGCCCCAAATCAAAGGTGATCAAAGCATGCGCACGCAGAAGGACGCCTCCCCCCCAGGCCCGGGCTCCTTGTCCACGAATCAATAATAAATGTCAATGTTAATCTGTCCTGAGAAAGGAGCTACACCTTCCTCTAGGAATTAAGGTATAGTTATGAATAAAGGCGTCCACTTTTCTAATTAGAAAAACATTCATTTAAGCTAATTCTGTTTTGAAGAGGAAATAATAGCCTGAGCTGACCTCAAAAGGGTAGGTTAAACACCCTTCAAGGAAGAAGCATGCCACAGGCACCAGCTGAATGCCGACTATGTCACAGGCACAGGGAGCCCAGACGCTCCTTCCTTCAGATTTAATGTGTTTACAGAACACCAATGATTCAGGAAGTGCCCAGGCCTAGAACTAAAGTTCACATGTGGACTGAGTAGCAGTTAGTGAACCTATGGGGCCAGGTAGGGGGCCACAGAGGCACAGCCACATGGCCCTGCACCTGCAGGATTGAGCGTGTTCCCTCCTAAGATTTCTCATTCTCAGGTGGCTTTGAGAGTAGAACTAGAAACATTTTCATAATGAAATATATGGCAGTGGAGAGAATATATAGAAAAGACATTCCACATATATGGGCCAAGGTGCTCAGAAACAAGGGCCTTAGACGTGATCACATCTCTTTTTTTTTTGGCTGAACCCATGGCATGCAGAAGTTCCTGGGTGAGGGGTTGAATCCGTGCCACAGCAGTGACAATGCCGAATCCACTAGGCCACCAGGGAACTCCCTCAATGTGATCACACCTTGAAACGAAAATTTTGGGATATAATGGGTTAAATGAAATATGTCCTTAAAATTAACTCCACCTGTTTCTTTGCACTTAAAAAAATGTGGCTACTAGAAAGGTAGGTGACTCTTAGTATCTTCCTACTGGGCAGCACTGCGATGGAGTCTCAAATTGCTAGTCTCTTGGAAGAGTTCTAAAAATGCAGAAAGGGATTTGTGAGCACCGATTGCTGGGGACACTCTGGCTTGCCCACCTTTAACGCAAAGTCCAGGTGACAGCCCACACAGTCCCCGATCCAGTGTGCCTGCATGCCTTTTATTCCGTACCATTCTGGAAGGTCTGCTAGCGTGTCCTGCATGGCCTGTAGGGAAGAAAGGAGAAAGGAGAGGTAGACACATGGCTTCCTTCAGGGAAAGCAAGGGATCTGGGGCTTGCTAAGCCGGGAGAAGTGGGGACACTGAAGAAGGCCCAGGATTTAGCCCTTTTCTCCTTCACTTGCCAATTGGAGGGGTCCAGCAGAGGTTACACAGTTGCACTCATCCTGACTCAATTCAGGAAGATGGGTCTCATTGATGTCCCTAGTCTGAGGCAGCCAAGGTTTCACAGAGGGAAGGAAAAAAGCAAGGAAAGACCATGGTTAACATCTTTTTTTTTTTTTAACTTTTTTTTTTTTTAATTTATTTTTCTCTTTTGTCTTTTGAGGGCCGCACCCACGGCATATGGATATTCCTGGGCTGGGGGTCTAATCAGAGCTGTTGCTGCAGAGCCACAGCAACACCAGATCTGAGCTGCGTCTATGACCTACACCACAGGTCACAGCAATGACGGATCCTTAACCCACTGAGCGAGGGCAGGGATCGAACCCACAACCTCATGGTTCCTCGTTGGATTCGTTTCTGCTGCGCCATGACGGGAACGCCAACTTTTTTTTTTTTTTTTAAGTATAGTTGATTTATAATGTTGTGCCAACTTCTGCCGTCCAGCAAAGTGACCCAATCTTACACACACACACACACACACACACACATTGTTTTTCTCATATTCCATCATGTTCCCTCACAAGAGATTGGATATAGTTCCTTGTGCTCTACAGCAGGACCTCATTGCTTATCCATGCTAAATGTAACAGTCTGCATCTACTACCCCCAAACTCCCAGTCATTCCCACTCCCTCCCCCCTCCCCCTTGGGTAACATCTTTGATGGATGGGGTTAGTGCATTCTCCCCCCACAGTCTGGAACCCTAAAAAAAAAAGAAGTTCAAGTTTACGAATTTTGAATCTCTAAGACAAACTGTTCACGGGTGTGTATGGTCTACAAATCAGCTGTATCATATATAAGACATTATAAATTTACCTTAAAAACACAAATTAGCATAAGGGAAATCATCACCTTGGTTTGGGTCACCTTTGCTATTAGAAGCACACATTTATTTTCATCTTTATTTGTCTAATTAAATTCCTATAAAAGGGAGGCTCTTTGATAAATCACTCTCTACGGCCTTAAGCACATCCCATCCTTTATTTGATGATGAGACCTAGTCTTTCAACAAATAAGTTTAAGGGTAAATCAAATATTTATAATAAGAGTTTTAAATTCCTAATCATATTATGATTAATACAGGCAACATGAAGATGCTTTATTTGCATAGTGTTTTGTAATTCATAAGGTGCTTTTTACACACATCTCTTCTCACCCTCTGGGCAAGGTAGCTCACTTTCAGATCAATGAAGCTGTGCTGAGAAAGGTTATAGCTTTCTCACACACGGCTGTAGGAAAGGATGAGCCAGGACTAAAACCCAGACTTACAAGCCGCATTCTTTCCGCCCACAGTCTCTCTGTCCACTGTGTGATAAACACCACCAAGCATTTTCTATACTTGTCAGCTAACTATCCATCCACTCTCATTTACTGGGGAAGCTTTAAGATCCAGAAATTTCTTCTGAGGCATTTGTTGTGGATTATGGACACCATCAAGTTGACCAGCAATGTGTTCACTCATTTGTTTACTCTCCAGGGATATATTTAGGCCTCACTCCTCCACACCAGGACCTCATCTAGGCTCTGGGCATACACAAAGCAGAATGTGCCACAGTCCCTAACATGAAGTTTAAATAAAGCACACCTAAGCCTGCTGCTATTAGTTGGGTCACTGATAAAATGCGGTACCAACTGCTATTAGCATAAATAAGATGGGACATGGGTCGTGGAGATGAATCAAGGGAAAAGAAAAACAGTGGGAAGATAGGGAAGAAAAAGAATAGAGTGAAAAATAGGGAGAGATATAAAAGAGCTGGGGCAGGGGTGGGGGCAGAGCACAGAGGAGAAGGAGAGTCATAGGAAGTGGGTGGATAAGGAAAGAAAAGCTCCAAAAAGAAAAGAAAGGAGGGAAAAGAAGCGACTAGAGTGACAAGGGGCTGTCAATTTTGAGGGTCATCAAAGGAAAGAGGGACCAGAACTATGCTAGTATAGAAACAGAACCCATACCTATGTGTGCGAAAAGGGAAAGGAGAGCACTGAAAGCCTCAGCGAAGAGCTCAAGCTGTTCTTTCAACACGACATCGCACTAAGGCACAGGGAAGGCAGGTCCCTTTTCTTTCTACTACTGATGAACTTAGGCTAGTCACGTGACACTCAGCATAAGCTTATAAGCTTCATAAGCAGAGACCCATCCACCCAGCTGGACAAAATGATCCCAGGGTTAGGGTTTGCGAACCATTACTCAAGTAAGATGAAAGTGCATTTTATAAGGAAATGTCATCAACTAGAAACTGTGGGTATTTTAAAGTCTCCCTGGTCGTTTGGAAAGGAGATCCACAAAAACCAAGTAGCTGTTAACGAAGATTCAGAAACATTTTAAGTAACTATTGAAACTTGATAATTCAGCATGACCTACACTTCATGATGTTGATGAAACTGCATTCTATTAGGAATGCTTGGCCCATCTCCTAGGGATGGCTCCTTCTCTGGATTAGAAGCCCCCTGAGAACTCTGTTCACCACTGTAAACTCAACACCTACAGTTTCTGATATATAATAGGTTATTTTGAACAAGTGAAAAAAATGCATAAATGAGAAATGGGCCTGCCGAGGTAATTCAGGTAGAGACCAACTCCTTTCCCTGCTTAAAATGAAGAGGAAGCCTACCTCTGAGAATCTGGATGAGCCAAGGCTTTGGTTTCAATAAACCTGTCCCAGTGGCCACACTACTGACCGTGGACAGGTGGCCTTGTCCTCACAGGGAACAGCCAATAGGGGCCAGAGCCCCCTGGTGGCCTTTCAGTTTCACTGGTGTCCCTTTCCTTCTCTCCCTCAGGCAGGGATCTCAAGAGGACTCAATCTCATGATCACAAGTCTGCAAGCTTTTTACTCTACGAGAAAGCTAGAAAAGTTAAAAAAAAAAAAAAAAAGTTGCACAGATTTACTTATTTATTTATTTGAAACAGATTTTTTTAAAGTGACTTTTGGGGTGTCAGGGGTGTCAGAGTGGTGGCTGTCAGGCAAAGTAAGACCTTCACATTGAAGAAGAGTTAAAATACATTCCATATGTAGTTTATGTGCATTTAGTTGGTTATCAATTCCTTGGAAACTAACCACATACATAAAGGCAGACACGAACATACCCAGCTAAGGAGAATGTTTACTTGATTGAAAGACCTGCTCCCAAAGGCTTTCAGATAAACAACAGCTCCTCCATATTCTCCTTTCCCGGCTGACATAAATGGAATATCGATTTGCAGAGCTTTGGATGCATATAACAGTTTAAGAAGGCTACAAAATGAATATCAGAAACAAGGAGTTTCTGTTACTGATAGGACAGACTTAAGCAGTTGAGTGATTTTAGCATAACCCAGAGGTTCAAGGGAGCTAGCCCGGCAGATTTGGTATAATGTCTTTGCTATGCTATCCTAAAGATGCATGAGGGAATGAAAATGAGTCAGCTGGTTAAGACCTGCAATGTAAACTTCATCTAAAATAAGGCTTTCCTCTAGAAATTCTTTCAAAAGAAACCAGTTGCTTTGGACATCAGAAGACGGCATGCAGGATCTCAATTAGGAAGTTTCCTTGTTCCCATTAACTTCAGTTGCAAAATGGCTCCTGAGCTCCCTGGGAGAAGATGCCGTGTTTGGCATAATGAAAGGTGCCAGGAAGTTCAGAGGACACAGGGACATGAACTGCCCCATGAATGGACACTCACCAAGACCCAGGAAACTCTGGGCCAAACAGCTCAGGTCCTTTAACAGATCAAGTGTAAGAAAAGGGCAGGGATAAAGAGGGAAACCTGTCGATTAAGATGCTTAAAAGACATTATCAAATTTAAAAGGGAGGCATGTTTGGGTGATAAAATGTAGAGACATGTGAGGCTGTGACCATTCCAGAGGTCAGGACAGTGGCTACTTTGGGGGCTTGGGAGGCACATGCACTGAGATGGGGCACGTGCAGGGCTTCTGGAGTGCTGGCAAAATTCAAAACCTTGACCTACAAGGGTAGCTGCTTTAAACTAATTCAATAAGCTATACATGTGTTTTATACAGTTATCTGCATTTCCTTTTATAATAAAAATGTAAAAACAAACCAAACCTTACTCCTACATCTGGTATTACACAGATCACAACTCCTACCCCACACAGCTCCCAGAGAGTGAAGCATAGGGAATGCTGGCCTGTGAATGCTGATTCAACTGCAAACCCTCTCTCTGGCTTTTCTTTAAATCCCACAAGGGGCCTAGGGCTGTGCCTTGAACTGGGCAAATGCTCACTAAATTCCCATTTAATTCCCTCCACTCAAGCAAGAGACTCAGAGACCAGACCACAGACCCAGATTCCCAGCATCTAGGGACGGAAGCAATAACCTTTGTGGAGTGCTTCCTTCAGACCAGGTGCTTGTACGTGCGTTGCTTCGCTTTACCTTCACAACAGCACACGTCAAGGAGTGTTATTTCCACCTCACAGCTGAGAAAACAGGTCTCAGAAGTTTCCTCTAAGTCACCCCACAAGTAGGGGGTGGAACTGTGAAAGAGCACTGGCAGCAAGGGGCAGCAGATGCCCAAGTCCCTACTCACTCCTGTACCCTACTATGCAAGGACTCCTTTCCCGCAGGCGTACTTAAATCCAGCTTTCCCACACCCACATTTCAGATAGTTTCAGCTTACCATTCTCTGTGTTAAAAGAGACACTTATTAGAAATCTGCCTGCTTCTATGATCCTATTTATATTTTTATTTTTTTCCTGGAAGAAGACTGGTTAAAAAGTCATAGGGTTGGGGTTGTCAACTAAAGTCCTGTTTTTACAGCTGAGGACACAGAGGCTTACTCCCAGAGGTTTACCAATTCTACTCAGTATCATTTAGCTAATTGGAGGGGGGCCAAAACTCAGGTCTCTTAGTTCCCTACTCAGCTCTCATTTAACGACAGTGCACCTCCCTTTCTCCCCGGGGGCAAAGTGAACTTCTGTGGTTTAGGCTGCCCAGCACTTCTTGAGGGGTGGGGGTTGGGGGGGGACCTGCAAGATGGGTGAGTGGGAGGACCCCACTACCACGCTTGAAAGGGGGTATTTTTCGCACCCCACTCTCATTCCCTATCAAAGCTAAACAGTGTAAGCAGTCATAGGCTGAGTACAGTTTTGGAACACTGAGGGGTGACCCAAAGGCACAGGGACAACTAGTTTGTTTAGTTATATATTTATTTATCTGTTTGGCTGTGACCACGGAATATAGAAATTCCAGGGTCAGGGACTGAACCTGAGCCACAGCAGCAATCCAAGCCACAGCAGCCACAAAGCTGGGTTCTTAACCCACTGAGCCACCAGGGAACTCCCAGGGTCGACTGGTTTAAAAGCCACACCAGAATTGAGAGGCTGGAGATGCTGCTGCCAATGGCAGCAATGGCTTAACCAGACGGTTCTTGGGACAAGATCTCAGCTGTGCCCTTGTTCTCCCTGATTCCAACCTAGGCCTGGACCTCTGGCTTTCCCATCCAGCTGTGAGGAACTTGATTCTGTTTGGATCAATTCCTTTTGGCTTAAGTTAACCAAGAATAACTTTGTTTCAACCAAGTTTCCTAACTAATAATGGATTTAAACCGCTTCAACATCCCGATGCATATCTATATTAGCTGAAACTGCATTGTCTTGATATCATTGGAGCAAAAGTGTAAAATCTTCAATATATGAATTATATAGTAATATAACAATAAAACATAATGTTAACAAACTATTAATCAATCTTCTGATACAATTATATATTTAGAAAGCTTGTCTGATTTAAGGGGTCAAAGATGCCAACAAGCACATAAGTAGGGCATGAGGAACTCTGTGAGTGACCTACGGTCTTTCCATTCCAAGGAACAATGAGATTCCGTTTAACTTCCAGGCAAACCTACAGGTTGTCTCACAGGATCTGATGTCTTTCCCATCAGATACAATCTACATCACGTGATCTGAAGATTAGCTCCATCTCCCACTCTATCCTCTCCTGCCACAGAAAATTCAGAGTTGACAGGTTCTGTTTCTGACCCACAAGAGCCCCTCCCTTCCCCTGCATTACTGAGCCCCCGGCTCTCATTGTGTTTTTCTTCTAGATTGAACTGTCAAGGCGGGAATACTTCTTAGGGAGGTGCTCTGCTTAAAATATTCAGATCTTGGGGAGAACAAAAGGTTCAAACAGAATGAAATGTGAATGTTTTGATATGCTAATTATGGCAGAAAAAAAGGCCACCTGCTTAAAAACCTTTACAAAGCTATGAATATTTTTAAAAAATCAAAAGAAATGAAAAAAAAAAAAGAAACCAAATGAAACCAACATCTTGAGAACAACATAGCAAGCCCTTTTTAGTCCATCTTGTAAAATAAAATCATTATTCAAGAATAATTTTTGATGAACTGGGCTCCAGAAAGCACCTGCCTAACAGCCTCCAACAAGCTCCCTTCTCCCCAGGCTGGCCCCATCGAGTCTCCACCAGAACAAGAACATACAGCGCTACAGCTGTTCAATGTAAAGAAGGGTTTTTATTTGTTTGTTTGAAGGTTTTCTGAGATTACGTCTGTTTTGCGGTGTTGCACATACAGTCACAGTGGAGGGTATCTATCTCATTTCATGTCCTTAAATTTGCCAAAGAGTTGGCAGTGCCTCTCTTCCTCCCCTGGCCAACTTCAATTTATAGAAATCTTACTGGTTTATAGAATCCCAAACATGCAGAAATAGCAGGGTTTTGAGACTCTTTACTAAAGTGCTACCAAACTCCTTTTCAAATAAAATCTGAGGGGCCCTGATATCTGAGAGTTGAAAGCTGACCTATTTTAGGAGATGCCCTGCTCTCTCTTCTAACCCCTCTTCATCAACTTTCAAGGCTTGGGCACAATTTGGAAACCATTAATTTATTCAGCACCCCTCATTTAATTAATGAAAAAATGTCTCACTCGATCAAGACAACAGCAGACCCCAAATACTGAATTATCCAGATCTGACTGTTCTGGGGGTGAACATGGTCAGTTTTGAGGTATCTTTCTGTAAATTAAAAAAAAAAAAAAGAGACAACTTCCATTTGCAAAACCTAGAAATTAACAATGTGAATGGACTCCTCGTTCAATTTGTACAAATAATTACTGTACTTAATACTCATCTAAAGTCAAATTGTAAAGTTTTCCTGGAGTTACCCTTTAGCATATATAAAACATTGTGATTTACAAAGGGGCCTTATAATCATTTTGCTAGGATAAGTCAGAAAGGAAGGACAGCCACCATTGCTCCATAGATACACTGCATGAATGAAGATGCTTTCAGAAGCTGAGACAGCATTGTACATGAATGAGTCTTAGCATGAGCCCAAGTTTAAGGGCATGGACGTTAGGAGATGGGCTGACGGAGACATCCAATTGAAAAGGCTTGAGTAATACAAAATAGAATCAGGAATAAGAAAGACGAAGATCAAAACTACAAAAGCTGGGGATAAAAGGAGGATTAGATATAACATGGCTAACCTTACTCTTTCTTCAAAGAAGCAAAAATAATGCCGGGAATAAATCGATACTTCTTCACAGAAGATAGGACGTGAGCTATAAAAGCATGAAGAACAAGGTGCAACAGTACCATAAATCAGAATTCTAGAAGACGTGGTTTTAAAAACATATCACATTTTTAAAGACTTGGTAAGAAAAAAAAAAAGTCTATGTAAACTGAGAAATATAGACCTTTTAAAAACAAGTGGATTTATTAGCTACTAAGGTGACAGTTGAGAAACCAGAACCTTGAGAGCTAAAGATGAATTTAATGAGATGTAATTAAAAGGGACACTTTTTAAAAGCTTAACACTTAGCCTACTTCTGAATCAGTGTGATCTGATTGGCAATTATTTTTGAATCATAACTTGTCCATATTTTTCCTAAAACTTACTGTTGTCAAGATTTCTTTATACTTTCTGTTTTTGGAATCATTTCAATGCAGTTACTCCAAAGACACAGTATATATTTGAGTTGCGATAAAGGAAGATCAATTATGAAGGCAGTAAGAAAATGTTTAAAAAATATCGAGATGTCCCCTCCGGAATATTCTAGAGGAATAAACTCTCATATCCTAGTCTCCCTCTTCGGCTTTGACTCTGGCATGAAGATTATACATGAAAAGGCTCTGACCTGGTGGTTACCTTGTTTACTTGCTCTGATGGACCTACTTTAACCTCTCTTCTGAAATGTGCTATGTATTTTTAGCAAAATCCATTTGTTGTGCCGTCTCCATGAAAAACATTTATTTACCAATACAGTTGTGCTATCCAAGGGTCTCAATTCCACAGGTGCTTTTAACTCAGAAAGGAAATAATCAGCTCTATGTAAGGCACCCTGCAGATGACGTATGACTTGGCAACAAGGTGTGCAAAAGAAAAGGAGGCACCGAGCAGCCTGGGCTTATATCAAGTGTGTATCTCAGAGCCACGTGAAAAGGAGGAGCAGGCCCAGTG
Organism: Sus scrofa; assembly: GCF_054392235.1. NCBI lineage: Eukaryota > Metazoa > Chordata > Mammalia > Artiodactyla > Suidae > Sus > Sus scrofa. Next base: position 43,366,700 of record NC_139395.1, on the reverse strand, counting down.
CTATTAAATGGCTTCTGAAGAACTGGAAAGAAGGAAGGACTCTCTGGGGATGAGCAGCGGGATGACCCCGTGTGCCGGCCCTGTGACAAAGGATGTGGTGAAGGACACCAGGAAGCTGTGGTGCCAGCCAGACTGGCTAATCTCTTCTTATTTGTGTATTAACTCAGGCCACATATCCGCCTTTGTTGTTTTTTTTTCCTTTCTGACTCCAGTAACCCACTTTTTCAGCAACAAAATGATTTAAATTCCACTAACTTCCGAGAGATGGTGACTACAGGTTCTGAAATGTCACCACCACACTCCTAAGAATGCAGATGACAGAGGACAAACTCTCTCAGTGACAAAGCCAGCTGTCTGATGAGACAGCTTCTGATTCCCTGAGGGCACCCATGTCACCTCACTGCCCCTGGCTCCATAGGACAAAAGAGAGACTGCAACTGTGCCCCACGGGCGGGGAAGAAGTTAAATCGCTACACTGCAAACAGGACCTGTCACACAGCCCAATCTGTGGCACCAAGCTACCCCTGCCTGAAAAGCGGGTTTTATTCTGGGAAAGAGGAGTCTTGGGAGCAAGACTAAAAGCTTTTACTGGTCTAATCAAGAAAAAAGAAACGGGGACAGCAGTCCCAGGGGACATTCTGCTCAATTACCTTCAGGTTGGAAGCCCGCCTATAAATTTAAAAGTTGCAAGAACATAAGACCATCCCTTTCCAAGACATTCAGGTCTAAAGAAGATGTGTAAATAAATGCTGACATAATCCTGCTCTCAGGCTTGGTGTCTTACGATTATCAAAATTAACAATAATCATTATGGAAAATCTGGAAAAGAGAAAAAGATGAAGAAAAAAATAAGAGTTATCCAAAATCAACTTAAGCACCCAAGGAGATCACTATTAATATTTGTTCTATATCCTTCCATCCTATTTATATTCCTTCTTCTAAGTTGCACATTTTCCCCACAAATTCTGAAACGGGGGCATGTCTTACAATCAATGCTATCTTTGATTGACAGCACTTTTCATTCTTAGTGGAGCATAAAATTTAAAACCAATCATCTGTAAGAACTGATAAAACACAATATGAGTGTGTGTACTTGTAAACTAGTTTTTAAGATCATGCTGTTAATATACTTTTTTTCTGTAACACATATGCACATATATATATATATATGTTTTATATATTTTATTGGAGTATGGGTGATTTACGGTGTTAGTTTCCGGTGTATAGCAAAGTGAATCAGCCACATATACGCACACACACATATACATATACATTATTTTGCAGAGTCTTTCCCCATATAGGCTATCACAGAGCACTGAATAGATTTCCCTGAGCTATATATCAAGTCCTTGTTACTGATCAATTTTGTATACAATATGTGTATATGCCAATCCCAACTTCCCAAGCTGTCCCTCCCCCCATTGTTTCTGCTTTGGTAATCATATTAATATACTCCTTTTAAACCACTAGAGTTTGCATTTCACAGGTTCACGACTTATTACAATTCTAGAAAGGATGAAATCTCATTTTGAGCCAATCTAACATTTAGAAACAGCTACCCTGGAATAATAGTAAGCAAAATACAGAGAGAAATGGAAAGATTCTGTGGAAAACTGTCCCTTTCTATACGAAAACACTTCTTTTGAAAAAAAAAATGGAACTATATAATACGGATACGTAGGTATCTGCTAATGACTGTTTGCTTCCTTCAGCCACTGGATCAGTCTCACCGTTCTCCTGGCAGCTGCGTTCAGGAGGCCCTGGGGTGAGCAAAGGGCATCGGAGTAGAGGATAATGACATAAACATGACACTGCTCCAGCTCGGAGGCCAACAGGCCGATTCCATCAAGAACAAATGAGAAAACCTCCAATCACTGCACTTTCTGTTCCCCGGCTATTTTCACCCTCTCCCTGTACCTATCACATTTCCTCACTTGCTAATTCCCTGCCTTCCTGCAACTGCCTGCCTTCTGACCAACCAACCGACCACCTGCCCTCTGCATGTGGTTGCTGGAAATGCTTGGTTTTTTGGGAACTTGTGCTCAAGGGCAGGTAAACTGACCCAAGCAGGGTTCTGGCTTTTCTAGGCTCAGTTATAAAATGAGGAATGGGCTCTGTCAGTAAGTTTCAGGGGCACCTCAAGTGGGCCACCAGCCCCTCGGGGGGGCAGGGGGAGGGGAGGATGTGGGCTGCTTACAACACAGCAACACCCTATCCTTTTGTTTTCAGACATCACATCGATTTTATAATTTCCAGCAGCAGTAAAGGCAGGTGTGAGGGGCTTTGTTGGCTTTTTCAGGTGAGGGCAGGGATTGGAAAGCACAGGGAAGGAGCCTGAAGTGGGGGAACCTACACAATGTTCCCCTAGGTTTCTTGTAGTGTTAAAACTCAAATGACTCCCTAAGCTAAAGGGGTTCACTGGTGACACAGCCCTCCCCAACACACCCAGGGACTGCCACAACCAGGTGCTAAACAATCTCTTTCCACCCACGGAGTTCAGGCTAACACCCTGAGAAGGTAGGAGGCCTTTACGCTCCAAGAGGACCTGACCAGAAGCTTAGAAAGGCTACTTGGGGTTTAAGGGCAAGACAGAGGTTTACTTCTGTCTTCGTTTTTTTCCAAGTCAAATTGATAATGTATTTCATTGTTAACATGCCGTAAAAAATACATTATTAATTTTTCTCCCGTTTCCCCCTTGCAATTATTCCTTCCAGCTTGGAAACAAAAATAACAAAGGAAACCTTCCTGCTTGCAAAGCATGTGTGCCAACCTGGAGACTGTGCATTCCCTTTCTTCAGAAGTTCTCGTTCATTCTCACATGCGCTGGAGTGGGTGGGCAGGTAGGGCTCCCTGATGGGAGGGACAGGATGTGGGCAAGAACCCAGGGGTAAGGAAATAAGGCAGTCCTAGAGACTGGACCTAATACAGGCCACATAACAGTAGTCATTAGGTATCGGTGGGGGTCAGTCTGGAGGCAGGCAGGAAGGCACCCCAATTAGGGGAGAGGAAATCTAATTGCCTGTACTGTCAAGAAATACCATGGGTTTTCAAGTCCAGAGCTGAGACCCAGCCCTGTACCACCTCTGGTGACCTCTTCCAGGCGGAAGTTGCCCCTAAGGTCTGCTCAGAGGCAGCCTGAAGCCTTCCCCGAGCGGTCTCACCGTCACCCCCCGCTGACATTAAGGAGCCTGTTCCCTTGGCTGGGGCTCCAGGTGTCTCCTGATCCAGCACAGGCAGCTTCCTGCTTGCCTGCAAAGTGCCAGGGGACTCTCAGCCTCAAATCACTGACTTTCCTTTTGCTTCTGTCCCCCTCCCACCCCTGTCTACTCCCCGCCACCCTGGAGAAGCAGGTTAAACAGAGAACAGAAGAAGTATGAGATATTATGTAAGAAGGAGCAGAATTTAACAATTAGTTAGCTTTGTGAGACAGGGAGTTAAAGCCAGATCCTGGCGATGGGAGCAGAGTCTGCTATTTCCAAAAAAGAGGCAGTGAGGCTTGGGGGAGAATGGCAGGAAGCTGGCTCCAAGGGGGTCTGAGCTGGTCTGAGAGTCCTAGGGTCTGGGGCCATGTGGGCTCTGCCCCCTACCGCTCAGAGGCTGATAAACTGTTTTTCACAAGGAGGGAGGAACAAGGCCACCCTCAGCCTGGACTGACCACCGAGAAGCATGGTGGGGGTAAATGCAATCACTGGGCTTTTAAGGGAAAACCCTCAGAGTAGATAAACCTCAGCAATAGCATCGTTAAATCTGGCCCTAGTCTGTGTCCTCACAGCTTTTTATCCCAATGGCCTTGCAGAGAAGCTGACAGCTTGTTAAAGGTTTCTCACTTGTTCCTCTTGGTTCTCAGAAGCTTTGCTTCCTCAGCCAGCATCTAATCTGTGCACATGCACACCATGCGAAGGCCCAGGCTGAATACATGAGGCAACATTGGGGCCAAGGGTCTTTGGATGGGGGGGGGGGAGAGCAAGTCACCAAACCTCACTCACTGATCAGTCCTTTTGCAAAGTTTTCTGAGAGCACTGGGTGACCGGATGCTGCTGTGAGGAGATGTTTCCCACATCACCTGGGATCTGGCTGCTGCTCTGGGGCTGGGGGAGGATCTGAGGGCAGGAGCAGAGTGCTGTACAACAGCCCCCTTTCCAGGAGACAGCCAAATGCTTTCTCAAGCAACTCAGGGCCTCAGGATCAGAGCCAGGGCGCCCAAGGGTCCCCATTCCAGAGTTCAGGGGAGTTGTAAGCAACCAGGGACACATGTTGGGGACTAGACTCTTATTTATTTATTTTAGTTTCTTTTTGGTATTGTTGTTGTTTTAAATGGCTGCACTCTTCGCATATGAAAGTTCCTGGGCCAGGGACTGAATTCGAGCCACAGCTGCAGTAACGCTGGATGCTTTAACCCACTATGCTGGGTTAGGGATCAAACTCACACCTCCACAGCAACCCAAGTTCCTGCAGTCGAATTCTTAACCCACTGAGCCACAGCAGGAACTCCAGAGACTAGACTCTTGTACTACTGTTCCTCTAGGGCTGTCTTTCTGCTCCAGCCTCCTCCTTCACTTTCCCAAAGAGCTCCTGTCATGAACCTCACTCCCTTCCCTCACCTCCTTGCCTCTCCAACACCAGATTTTCACTCTTTGCAGGGTCCAATAGGACCAGTGCATTCTGGTAAAGGCACTTTTACTTTGCCTGCAAACTCCACTTGCAATCTGGAGAGGAGAAGCACAAGGGGCAGGGAAATGTGGGCTGATGACCTGCCATCCCTCTTGATTTCACAAGGCCTCACTGTCCGCTTCATGACAGCAGAAATTCTACTTGGAAGTACTTGTAAAGCGTGAAGTCTCCTGCATGCCTAGAAGGCAACAAAGTGCTCTCTTGCAGACACTGTGCACCTCTCCTCTTTCATCTCGATCCTCCTCATGATACCGCCTCAGACCACTTGGGCAGAGCTGGGGGCTTGTCCTTGCCTCCTCTCACCCTCCTGCAGTGTGACAGTGGTCCCAAAGGCTGTGACCTCTCATGTCTGTGACTGGCTCCTGCACTAGCCTCCAAGCTCCCAAAGAGCAGGGACACCAGCTTTTCTCATCTGTAGTCTTAGCACGTGGGCCAGGCACTTAATAACATCTGGGGAGAGAAAGACTGGACTCAGACTACCTGAGAAGTGGGACAGTGGGGTGAGAGGTCAAGCACCCAGATTTGAATCCCAGCACTGTTACTTAAGACCAGTGTGTGCCTCCGTTTCCTTATCAGGAAAATGGGGATAACAGGTGGCCCTACCCTGCAAGGAGTAACGTGAAGGTTCAATAAGATGGTGTAAGTAAAAGCCTGAGAACTGATCAGATCAGGGCAAGCAGGGAGGAAGGGGGAGGTGATCACAGACTTGGTTCATATTCCAGCAGTTGCCAGGTAACTCCAGAAAGCTGAGAAAACACAGGCCCCAATTTTGTGTCAGG